>NC_135350.1:3769162-6244349 GCF_023851605.1 Tamandua tetradactyla | reverse complement strand
AGTAAGTTCCCACATAATAGTGCCCACATGAAGATTTGACTGAACATGAAACTAAAAAGGCATTTCATTACAATTCAGGATTGGAGATGCAGTTATCCAGGAAATATCTGTGGAAGATCCTACTGTCTGACAGTTGAGACCCCTGTGTACAGCATGTGAAACCAACAAGCTTTTTGCAAGATCTGTATGAATGGAAACACTGCCAGACCAAACTAAAAGGGACAGAAAATAGACAGGTTGAAGGAAAAAATGAGTTCAAAGGCAGAACCATGGAAGCTAAGGTCTGGAGCAAAGACATCTTGTAGCAGGAGAATGGACCCACCTATATATGTGGAAAGGTGAATATGGAAAAGATGCTGCCATGTGCCTTTCCATATGACAGAGAAGCCTAGGATTACAGGTAACCAATTCTTATGGAGAAAACATTGCTTGTTGATGCCTTGACTTGGATATTTCCATGGCCTTGGAAATGTAAGCTTGTAAGTTAATAAATCCCCATGTTAAAAGCTAAGGAATTATATGGTGTCAATATCTTAGCAGCTTTAGCTAATGAAAACACCCAACAATATGACTGCAAATCTGAAAGTCCAGTGACAGCAAGTACAACATGTATGTGTAAATTAATAATATACCTGAAAAGTATTTTAGTTACTATACCTGGAATGGAAACCTTGTTAAAAATAATTCTAGGGATTCATCATTTATTAAGCACACTGCATGAATGAATGTGATATTAATTTCTAAAGATAATAATGCATTAGGACCTGAAGATTTTGAAATAGAAAAGATATAGACATTTCAATGATTAGTAATAATAAAATGAATAAAAGGAAATGGAGATATAATATTACTGCTAACGTAATATTTTTCCCAACAGTAATGGGGACAAAGAATAGTTAGTTGAATTACATAGGGTGGGCCTTATGCCCTATTGTTCAGGAAGCGTGTCACCATGATAGGGTTTTCAGATGCCTGGTGTATTGTGGAAACTCGGCTACCCTGTTGTCCAGAAAGAGTGCTGCTACCTCAGTCTTTAGAGGAGGTAGAGTACATTCCCTCAGGCCTGGGGAGATTCTGACCACCACCCCACTGTTCTGAGGAGGTTGAGCATGTGCATCAGAGACTGCAGAGTGTCTGGATGCCACCGCAATGTTGAGGAGGGTGGAAGCTAGAATCCAGCCATCACCCTGATGCTTAGAGATGTTGGAGTCTTCTCCCCAGGGTTTGGGAAGAGCATTGTCACTGAGCAAGTCCTTGGAAATGGTGGGGCTGCTGCTCCATGAAGCCTAGATACAAAACATTATTCTATAACTGACACTCAGACCTTGAAATCTAATGAAGTATGCTCTGCAGGTTTTTGAAACTGATTAGGATGTATGATCCCTGCTTTCCTTCTTATTTCTCTCTATAGAAATGGTAGTGTTTACTCTATGAGGGTCTCTCCTTCATATATGTGAAACAGATAACTTGTTTTAAGTTTTACAGTTTCACAGACAGAGGGGTATTTTGCCCCAAGACAGACTATAATTGTAACTTACTTTGATGAGACTTAGTACTTAGTAGTTTTACTGAAGTGATTTAAGGCTTTTGTGGTATTGTGATGGAAGGAATTATTTTGCATATGGAAACAGCTTGGGTTTTTTGTGTGTTCTAGAGAGTGGAATGTGATTATTTTGAAGTTGTATGTGCCCCAGAAAAGACCATGTTCTTAAAGCGAATCCATTCCTGTGGATATAGAGAGAAACAGACAGAAGCTGAGAGAGAAAGCCACAGAAATGGAGAAGCTGGAATCAACGAAACTCAGAAAAGAAGGGAGAGACCAGAAGATGCGGCCATGTTCCTTTCCAAATGACAGAGAAGCCTAGGATTACAGGTAACCAATTCTTATGGAGAAAACATTGCTTGTTGATGCCTTGACTTGGATATTTTCATGGCCTTGAAAATGTAAGCTGGTAAGTTAATAAATCCTTGTGTCAAAAGCCAAGGAATTTTATGGTATCAATGTCTTAGCAGCTTTAGCTAACTAAAACACCCAACAATATGACTTCAAATCTGAAAGTACAGTGACAGCAAGTACTCCACGTATGTGTAAATTAATAACATACCTGAAAAGTATTTTAGTTACTATGCCTGGAATGGAAACTTTGTTAGAAATAGCCCTAAGGATTCATCATTTATTAAGCATGCTGCATGAGAGAATGTGATATTATTTCCTAAAGATAATAATGCATTAGGACCTGGAGATTTTGAGATAGAACAGATATGGACATTTCAATGATTAATAATAATAAAATGAGTAAAAGGAAATGGGGATGTAATATTACTGATAACTTAATATTTTTTCCAACAGTAATGGGGACAAAGAAAAGCTAGGTGGATATTTTTTCGTAAAATATTCCTATTAAAATATTCTTAGTTCCAGTCCCCAACAAAATAGAGAGATGATTAACTTAATTAATTAAAAGAATTAAGGTCCTTAATTATAATTTCCCCACAAATTGCACTCATTAGTGTTAGAGTAGTAGACGCATCTGTGAAGTGTGCACACATCAATGAAGTGCTACAAATTTTTTACAATGGATTCTTCAGAGCTGACATATGGCTCTCCACAATCCCATAATATGTGATCCCTTTATCTAGATGTTGAACTCATATTCTATTCTCCACCCCTTCTGTCCTACCTCATCACTATCAGTTTGAATTTTTTAGTAGATTAGATATCAGATAGATTTTCTTTTCTTAAACTTTCTTCCTATTCCCAGGACCTTCTGTAGTTTGTGACTCTGTATTTTAACTTTCCAAATATCTATAAAAATTTAATGAAGAAAATAATAGTTTTCATAGAAAACGATTATAGAAAATAGACTCAATATATCACTTTATCAAAATAGACCCAATATAATTAGTATTGGGTCTATTTTTGATAAACTTGATCTTGAATGCCTGGAGAATGAATGGGAGCCTAATTATGAGGCTTCAGCACCATGGAGTAAATATATGGATGTCTAACATCAGTGTGGCAAGGGAAAAATTGGGGTCAAAGTGGATAAATAGCTATAATGCTACTTTCAGCATTATTCTAACTTACTTTTATTTGTGTAGTTGTTGAAAGATCACAGGTCCTTATACACTTATTTTCAAGTACTAACTACTTCCTTAAAATACTTTTGACTCAGTCACATACTTTCCTTTAACATCTCTTTCTTTGAAATGGGATTATTTTAATGAATGTAAAATCTGTACAAGTGTTGGGTGTTCATTAAATGTAAGGTTCCTTCCCTTCCTTTTCTTGCTAGTTCCTACTGTTAAGTACCAAAGATATAGGAACAAAAACTATATATGTACAATTTTGATATCAATATATTTTAAAAACATTTTGAAATAATATTCTAATGTTAAAGATGTGTTATTATCTCGTTAGTAGAAAATGCTATTTCATTTCAAATTTGATATTAATTACTAATATATGAGAGAATTTTTGAAAGATGGACAGATGAATCAGTAGGATATTTACTTAAAGAGTTTCAGATATTTTCACCTTAAGGTAGGTATTTTACATTCCTGGCATTTCAATATGCATAAAACTATAGAATTTTTTGTAACTGTCTCAATCTAGATTTGTTCAAGTTTAAATAGAATTGAGAGAACTTCAAGCTCTGTGGATATATATTATATAGAAAGTAATGAAATAATTATCAGACTTGCAATAATTTGTAGGCAATGAAATCCTGAAGAATGAACAGTTATTACCATTTGCACCCTACTGTAATTTTTTTTTTAATTTTTGAAACATTTTCTTTGCAATGATATATCTCTTAGGTGAGAGGGAAAATGTTAGTCTTTCTGAGCAGTATGGTTTCATCATAACTGATTTAATAGAATCATTCTGAATTTGAATCTTTACTGCCTTTCTGATATATGCCATCCCCATTTCAATTCATCTTTGCCCTGGGTTGCATTTCAGGACTCTTATGAGTTGAACTGTGCACCCCCAAAAAGATGTGGCAAAATCCTAACCCTCAGTACCTCAGACTGTGATCTTACTTGGGAATAGAGTCATTGAAGATAAAATTAGTTAAATTAAAATGAGGTCATACTGGAGTAGGATGGGGTCCACGAGGACTGGCATCTCTATAAGAAAAGGACATGATGAAGATGGGGGAGAATGCCATGTGCTAGCGGAGGCAGACACTGAAGTGCTGCAACTGCAAGCTGAGGAATGCGAAAGGTTGCCAGCAAACCACCAGAAGCTAGGGAAAGATGAAGGACTTTCCTCCTACGGCTTTCAGAGAGATGGGGCTACTCAACACCTTAATTTTGAACTTCTAGTCTTCAGAATGTTGAGACAAATTTCTGTTGTTTTAAGCAATCTAGTATGTGATGATTTTGTTATGATAGATCTTAGAAACTAAGACAATGACTATCTCCACCTTGTAGGACTGATGCATATTTCAAACTCAAGATATGGTCTTGTGGTTTTACATTGTGATATTACAAACTCAACTAAATGGTAGCTTTTAGACATGTTTATATGAAGAAGCTTTCTGTAGATTTTGTAAACACTATTCTTGAAGACTTTATTAAAATTTTGTTCTGAAGTCCTTATATAAAGTTTCATGTTGAACATTTTATTTCTTCTCCTGAGAAATGGACTTGTACTTCTTATACTATTAGAGACAATCATTCACTCTATTTCTGCTTCATTTTGATTTTGTTGACAGAAAATGAACTGAGATTTTATTCACCTTCTCTAGTTATATTTAGCCTAGTTTTTCAACATATGTAAGTTCTCCCCCTCTCTCATTTATTATTCATCTCTTAATTTATGTTAAGAGATAACATAAATTATCTCTTTATTATGAGATAATAATGGAACTCTGCTATCAGAGTTCCATTGTATCTATGTTTTCTGTAAATCATCTCAAATATTTATTGAAGTAGTCAAAGTTCTAGATTAAAAATGCAATTACATTTGTAAACTAGCCTCTCTACTATTCTGGGCTTTTTTTTTTCCTTTCTGAATGAGAAAACTGTTTCTTTATCATGTCCAATGAGAAAAGGAAAGTTACCAAATGCAGCAATAGCTTCTAATTATTGCATGGATCATTAAAGGAAAATAATGATAAAAGCTGATGTTTTTGAGACTTCAGAAACAGTGAGGAAAGTTGTGAAATATTCTTAGAGTTTGTAGATGAAGTAGCAACACTCGGACATGCCTTCTTATGCACTCTAGTGACTTTGAAAAGTGGCTAAGATTTTCCAAGTTTGGCCATTTGTTCCCACAGACATATCCTAAAGGTATGAACGGTCTAATTGAAAAGTTTCAATGCTTTTGCTTTCTTCCCAATCCCCATGACTAGTATTAACAAGAACTTTCACCCTTATGTATAGTATTGGAAAGAATGCAATTGAAACACAAGTGATTTAAAATCAGCTGTTTTGCAGAAATGAATTATAGAAAATTTAAGGAATAAGACAAAACTGCTACTCTAACAGTATGTATGGAGTAGTAAATAACTGTGAAGAATTTGTCTAATTAAAAAAATGTATGAATGCACCATATTCCTAATCAAGAAATAAAATAAAGCTCCTTATTCTTTGAAAATTATCAGAAGACAATTTTCTGCTTTTAAAACAACTTCTTTTTTACCTGTCAGGGGTCAGGTAACACTGTATTTTTTAAATCTTCTATCAAAGATGCATATGAGTGTGACTTTTACTAAAACAACAACTGCAAAAACTAAACATTTCTCTGAATATTTCCCATCAAGTTGTTCTTCTATTATTTCCCTATTTTATTCAGGCCCTTAATTGAGATTGGTCTTTTATAAATACTCATTAATGGGTCTGATTCTTTCTTTGGGAGGAAACAGAACTGGAATAGGGCACACGTTCAATTTATTAAAAGAATATCCATATTCTCTTGAGATAATACAAAAACAAATTACTATTCTTCCTTAATTTTAATTCAATTTCTCTTTTGGTTTACAAAGAGGGCACAATTAGGTGAGGTGTCATGAGGGAACACCAGGGAGACAAAAGGAAAAGACAATCTCATTAACTGAAATTGTATTTCCCACTTGTTAATTATCTGGATGCTGAGCTACCTGATTTGAGAAAAGTAACTTCTGAAAATGTGGAGATTTCTTTGTAAGAGATTATTAACATGAATTTTACATTTTAATTGGATTTTCGGTAAAGTGACCTTTATTACTCCTGGAAGGGACATACACATATAATAATTAGATAATCTCATTGGATTCAAAGGGATTTCAAATGTCAAGACGACAATGAAACTAGTACATACCGTGCTTCTAACTTTGAAAATCAAAATAGCCAAACACACCAACACATTCAATTCAGTGAATAAATTAAATTGACTCTACTGTCCTCCAACCCATTATCTACACATTTTTGAAAAAGGCATGTAAGAATAATGTACTAAACCTTTCATCTTTGACAACATTGATAGAATGAAGAATTATGCACCTTCTGCTGCGCCTTTTAATTCAACCCTATTCAGATGTTTTGGAGCTGAGAGAGTATCAAGAAACATGTCATATAAAAATATATTGTTTCCCAATTCTGCATGGTGACTAGATTGTGATTCCTGAAATTGAAACTTATTCTGTAAAAAAAAAAAAGATTGACTATTGTAACTGTGCTAAACCTTCAATGAAGAGGCATTGAGAGAGAATATGATATCTTTAAAAAGTAATACAATTTGGAAAAATCTCATCAGGAACTTTTGGGGAAGATGGCAGAGTAGGAAAATCCAGGATTAAGTAACTCTTACAGAACAACTATTACACAGGAAAAAATATACTGAAACAACCATTTTGAAACTCTGAAGTCTGCAAAAACACTGCACAGCATCCAGGGAAGAGTGGGAGGGAAAGACTGGTAAACTGGAGTAAAAACATGCAGTAGTTACTGTGTTCTCATTCCCCAGTTGTATGACAGGCTACCATGGGCTCTGCTTCTGGCTACTCACTGTTGACAGATAGAGATGTAAAACTCCTCATCCCCAAGATCAGGCAGGAGCAGAGCCAATTGCTGATCACAGCTTTTTATTAGCAACTTCGTATCACTGGGTGGGCCAGCTCTGAGGGTGGCCATTATTCCAATCCAACCCCTACAAAAGCAGTGATAGAGGAGACTTAAAGACACTATGCTTCTTCAAGGCTGTGGGGGAGAGTTAGTTGAAGAGCTGCATTTTCTGGGCAGGTCAAGAAAATGTTCAGCTTTAAGGGGCCACTGAAGAAACTCCTGGCACCTTCCTGAGCCCTCCCAGGAGAGCTTGAGGGCAGTCTGCACCCCATTCATGGGTCTTTAGTCTTGTTTCCAAGTTTTACCCTCCAGGTGAAAACAGGTAGAGATGGCAATGAAAACAGACTAAGAATCTATTGAGATGGAAGGCCTGGGGCAAAGGATTATCTGTTTTAAACACCTAGAAGAGAGGGAAGGTCTATCTCCTGGAAAATAGAGGATACATTAAAACAGCTCTAAACAGTGTAACTACAAAGCATATAACAAGCACAAGCCTAGGACAAGACATAGTCCCAGAAAACACAGGGTTGACCCTGCTGTTAGCTTTCACCTAAGCATGCTTTCCTGATAGGATGGCTGACACACAACAAAATATCACTCATTTTACCAGCTAGTTACAAAATCAAGACAGGTGTCTCAGAGAATAAATTCTAAAGTTCACGTAAAAAATATCAAATGTACAGTCTTCAACAAAAGAGTACAACACAAACCAAGAAAAAGGAAGTGATGGCCCAATCAAAGGAAGAAGAAAAAATTCCAGAAAACACCAGTGAAGAAAGCCAGACTGTAGACACAAACAAAAACTTAAAATAATGAATGAAAAATGCTCAAGAAGATGAGGAAAAATACAAAGAAAGAACTAAAGGAAATCAGGGAAACAATGAGTACCAATACAAGAATCTTAGTTAAGAGATAGGCATGTTGAAACAGAATTACTGGTGTTGAAAATAACAATATTTGAAATAAAGCATTTCCAGGAGGGTTTCAATAGCAAATTGGAAGTGGCAGAAGGAAGAAGCAGCAAACTCAAAAAAAAAAAAAAAACAAAACGCAAAAAACAAGACAATTAAAATTAGTCAGGGTGAAAAGCAGAAAGAAAAAAGAATCATAAAAAGTAAAAATAGCCTAAGATACCAGTGGGACACGGTCAAGCATACTGATACATGAATTATGGTTGCCCAGGAGGAGAAGAAAGAGAAGAAAGGACACAAGGAATATTTAAAGAAATAATGACAGAAAACTTCCAAAACTTGTGAAAAGATGTGACTATGCAAATCCAAGAAACCAAGAGAAACCAAACAGGATAAACATGAAGAAAAACACATCCCATCATATATTGACCAAACCTTTGAGTTCACAGGACAAGCAGAATGCTAAAATCTGCAACATAATATGTACAAGGGTGTCTCAGTTAGATTGACATCTGATTTCTTTGCAGAAACCATGGAGGAAAGAAGGCAGTGGGTTGAGATAATTAAAGGGCTGAAAGAAAAAACTGCCAACCAGGAATTTTATAGCCTGGTGACACTTCTTTAGAAAAAAATGAGTGAGAGATGAAGATATTCTCAGATAAACAAAAGCTGAGGAAGTTCTTTACCACTAGACCTCCCTATAAGCAATGTTAAAGGGAGATCTTCAGACTGAAAAAAAAGGGCACTAGATAGTGTTTCAAAGCAGCATAAAGAAATAAAGACCTCCAGTAAAGGTAAAAATTTGGGTAATTGTAAATGTGAGTATTATTGCATTACATTTTTAAATATATAACTCTACTTTTTACTTTGTACAGGTGCTAAAATGCAAATGCAGTAATGGAATGATGGATCTATGATTTTGGACATACAATGGATAAAGATATAAGTGCTGGAAAGTATAAAAAATGTGGGGGGTGGGTTTAGGAAAAGTGTGTATATGTACATATGAAGTCAAGTTGGTATTAAAATAAATGTAATTTTTATATATTCAGGATGTTAAATTTGAACCCCATGATAATTACCATGAATATATATGAAAAATATATCCAGATGGAAATGAGAAGTTACTCAATATGATACAAAATGAGGAATCAACTAAATATCAAAGCAGTAGGCAATAATGGAAATATTGATGGGTAGGAAAACTATAAGATTTACAAAATCTAAATAGCAAAATGGTAGAAGATAATCCTGCATAATCCATAGTGACTTTAAAATTAAATGGATTAAAATCCCCATTGAGAAGACTGAGATTTGCAGAACAGAATAGAAAGCATGTCCTAACTATATGCTGTCTACAAGAAATTCATGTAAATTCAAAGACACAAGGTTGACGTGAAAGCATAGAAAAAATTATGTATATATGCTACATAAGTAGTAACAAAAGAAAACAGGGGTAGCAATGTTAATATCAGATGAAATAGACTTTAAATCAAACCTAGTTTTGAAGGACAAAGAGATTCATTTTAAACTGATAAGAGATCAATTTAATAATAAGGCAAAACAAAACAATTATAAATACATGTGTATCTAACAGCAGAGCCTCAAAATATATGAATCAAATACTGGCAAACATGAAATGAGAAATATACAGTTCTACATTAATTGTAGTAAATTTTATATACCACTTTGAATAATGGATAAAACATATCTAGACAGAAGATCAATAATGAAATAAAAGACTAAACCAATCAGAACTAGCAGACATATTCAGACTATTTCACCCAACAACAGAATAAAAATTCTTCTCAAGTTCATCTGGTTCAATTATTGACCCAGAGGGAAAGGTATACCCTTAAATGTTTACATTAAAAAAGAAGAATGATTTTAATTCAGGGACCTAACCTTAAAGCTGAAAGGAATAGAAAAGGAAAAGCAAACAAAATACAAAGCAAGCAGAAGGAAGGAAATAAGAAAGATTAGTGTGGAGATAAATGAAACAGAAACTAAAAAAACAAATTAGAGAAAATCCACAAGACCAAAAGTTGGTTCTTTGAAAAGGTCAACAAAATTAACAAACATTTAGCCAGACTGATGAAGAAAAAAGTAAGATACAAATAAAAAAATTAGTAATGAAAAGGAGGGCACTACCACTGACCCCACTGATATAAATAGTACTGTAGTAGGATACTATGAATAACTGCACACCAATAGTTTAGATAACCTAGGAGAAATGGACAAATGCTTAGAAGTGTACAGACTATCTACACTAACTCAAAAAAAATAGAAGATCTCAACAAACTAATGACAGGTAAAGATTTGAATCAGTAATCACAAACCTCCCAACAAAGAGATGTAAACAGCCAGATGCGTTCATAAAGAATATTACCAAACATTCCAAGGAAACTTAACAACAGTCTTGCTCAAATCTTGCAAAAAGTCTGAAGAAGAGGGAACACTCCCTAATTCATTCTGTAGGCCAATATCCACCTGATACCAAAACCAGATAAAGACACCAAGGGAAAAGAAAATTACAGACCAATATCTCTTATGAATATAGATGCAAAAATCATCAACAAAATACTATCAAACTAAATTTAATTGCACAGTAAAAGAATTACATTCCACGGTCAAGTGGGATCTATTTATGTTATGTGAGGAAGATTCAAATTAGAAAAGCCATTTATATAATAAACCATATTAAAAGAACTAAGGGTAAAACACAAAAATGATGCATTAAAGTCATTGACAAAATCCAGCACCCCTCCTTAATAAAAATACTTGGAACCTAAGGAACAGAAGGAAACTTCCTACGTGATAAAGGGCATATCTGAAAAATCCACAGTTAACATCATTCTTACTGGTTAAGGATTGTAATTTTTCTCTAAAATTAGCAGGAGCAAGACCAGGGTGCCACTGTCGCCACTATAGTTCAATATTTTCCTAGAAATTCATGCCTGAACAAGTAGGTAAGAAAAAGAAATGAAAGGCATCCAAATTGGAAAGAAGTAAAACTTTCCCAATTTGCAAATGGCAGTATCCTATAAATCTAAAATCTTGAAAACTGCACAAAAAAGCTCCAAGAGCTAATACAGAGTTCATGAAATGATGGGGTATGAGTTCAACACCAAAAAAATCAGCAGTGTTTCTATGTCCAGTTTATGAACAATTATAAGAGGAAATTAAGAAAAAATCCATTGAGATAAATAACTTTGGAATCAATATCTAAGAATACAGCTAACCAAGGATGCATAGAACTTGTACACAGAAAACTACAAAGCATTGCTAAAACAAATCAAGAAGACCTAAATAAATGGAAGGGCAACCCATATTTATTGATTAGGAGACTAAATATTGTTAAGATGTCAGTTGTACCCAAAGTGGTGTACATATTCCATGCAATCCCAATCAAAATTCCAACATCCTTCTTTACAGAAGTGGAAAAGTCAATCTTTAAATTTACGTGGAAGGGTATGGAAACTCAAATAATCAGGACCATCATGAAAAAGAAAGAGGAGTTGGGGGAGTCACACAGCCTATTCTTAAAACTTATTGCAGAGTAACCATGAAACAGCACGGCATTGGCTCAAGGACAGACATATTGGCCAACGATATTAAATTGAGCACTCAGAAATCAATCCTCACATTTTTAAAGAACTGATTTTTGAAAAGAGGCAAAGAACATGCAGTTGGGAAAAATATTCTCTTCAATAAGTGGTGCAAG
This sequence comes from Tamandua tetradactyla, assembly GCF_023851605.1. Taxonomy (NCBI): domain Eukaryota; kingdom Metazoa; phylum Chordata; class Mammalia; order Pilosa; family Myrmecophagidae; genus Tamandua; species Tamandua tetradactyla. Next base: position 6,232,664 of record NC_135350.1, on the reverse strand, counting down.
GAAAACTAGATCTCCATTTGTAAGAATAAAAGAGGACCCCTACCTCATATCTTATACAAAAATTAACTGAAAATGGATCAAAGATCTAAATATAGGAGCCAGCACTGTCAAACTCCTAGAAGAAAATGTAAGAAAGCATCTTCAGGATTTTGTGTTGAGCAATGATTTGTTAGACTTTATACCCAAAACACAAGAAACAAAATAAAAAATTCATAGGACTCATCAAAATTAAAAACCTTTGCATCTTCAAGGAGTTAATCATGAAAGTTTAACTATAACCTACACAACAGGAGAAAATATTTCAAAACCACATAACTGATAAATGTTTAATATCCAGATTATTTAAAGAAATCCTTCAACTTATCAACAAAAGACATACTGATTAAAAATGGACAAAAGGTTTGAATAGACATCTTTCTAAAGAAGATATACAAATTGCCAAAAAACACATGAAAAGATGTTTAACATCATTAGCCATCAGGGAAATGCAAATCAAAACCACAATGAGATGCCATTTTAGTCCCACTAAAATGGCTACAAAGAAAACAAAGAAAAAAAACAAAACCCCAGAAAACTTCAAGTGTTGGAGACTATGTAAAGAAAGAAGAACACTTATGCATTGCTGGTGGTCATATAAAATGGTACAGTCATTGTGGAATACAGTTTGGCACTTCCTCAGAAGATTAAGTATAGAAGTGTCATATGACTTAGAAAATCCACTTCTAAGTATGTACTCAGAAGAATTGAAAGCAGGGACTTGAACAGATATTCTCCCACTAATGTTCATAGCTGCAATATATATAGCTGTCAAAATATGGAAATAACCCAAGTGACAATCAGCAGATGACTGGATAAACAAAATCTGGTATATGATATGATGGAATATTATTTATCCATGAAAATAAATAAAGTTCTGAAACAGGCAACAAAATGAATGAATCTTGAAAACATCAGGTTGAGTGAAGTAAACTAGACACAAAAGGAAAAATACGATCTCACTAATGTGTAATAATTAGAATAAGCAAACTCATAGAGTCATAATCTCAAATACAGGTTACCAGAGGAAAGGGTGGTGATGAGAATAGGGAATTGAAACTTATAATGTACAGCGTTCTTCTTAGGAATAATAGAAGTGTTTGGGTAATTGCTGGTAGAGATGGTAGCATAACACTGTGTATGTAATTAATTAAAAACACTGAACCATATCTAAAAGTAGTTAGAAGGGGAAATTTAGTTTCCATACATGGTAATAGAATAAAACATTTTGAAAAATCCATGAAACTGCACTACCCAAAAAGTAAACCCTATTGAAAATAATGGATTATAGTTAATGGTGCAATTATAAAAATATGCTTTCATCATTTATAACAAATGTAACACGCCGATTCCAGGTGTTAATAATAGGGTGGTGTATGGAGGTCTTGTATTTTATGCATGATTGTTCTGTAAATCCACAATTTCTGTCTAAAAGAAAAAAAATGAATAAAAATATCCCTTGCGCAAGGAGGCCTATAAGAAAAGTAATATAATTTGAATTTTCTTAGGTATGAGAAAATATGACAGTGACACATAAGTACTGTTTGGGAGTTTTAATTTTATACTTTTTCTCCCTAAAATTTTTCATTTTTCCTTCCTCCTATTGTTTACAAAATTGTCTATCTCTATAATTAATTCTCTCAGGGTTAGTTTAAACTATAGCAAAAATTAATAGAAACATTTTTAGTTTTTGTTTTTCAAACGTTTAAGCTCTCATGGAGACTAAGCAAATTAAAAATAATAAGTAAAAACATGAAAGAACGTATGCAGATGTAGAAACTGTCAGGTTCCAGCTTTGCCTTTCACAAGGCCTTGTCCTTGATCAAAGAGAGGCAAGCTGACATGGAAAACAAACTATTCCCAGATCCACGGCCACTTGTGTAGGGACCCACAATAGAGTATTCGGCCTCATTATTTGGTACGGGGATTAAAAGCTCTAAACAAATATGTTTCACATGCATTTTAACAAGCATGTCGTAGAGGAACAAGATAAAGCTGCCTTTCTGTTAATAAATATACTCAATGGAGTCTTAAATTTTATTAGAGTAAATTCTGTCCCATAGGTATCCTGACCCTGAAGATTTTATCTAGCTGGAATGACCTGATCAATTGATTGCTTTGTGGTGTGTGTGTGTGCATGCGGGTGCATATCTGTGCATGTGTCTCAGCTGCCAGCCCTTCACACAGGAAGTCTTGCTTTAGCTTTGACGGCATAATTTCCCACATGGTTGAACTGACTGTTTCTCTGACCTACTTCTGACCTTCACACTCAAATGGCACATCACATCTCCTTAGTAGTCAAAGAGCAGGTAGGAATAGAGTTCCTAAGCTGTGAATTTCTGTCTTGACATCAGAATAATTCTTTTGCTTTTTTCCTGTTTTTGGTCTTATAAACACTCCACTTTCCTTCCCACCCTGCCCTCACCCCTACTAACCCCTAATCTGCTTTCTAACTCTGTGAATTTGGTATTTCTAGTCATCTGTTTGTCATATCACGTAATTTTTGGCTTTTTTTGCCTTGCTCATTTCATTGAACATCATGTTTTCAACGTGTCCATGTTACAGCATCTTATGTCTTCATTCTTTCTTATGGCTCAGTAACATCCCTTTGGACGTATATGCCATATTTTGTTTATCCATTTATTCATTGATTTGCAATTGGTGTACAAATACAAATTTGAGACCCTGCTTTCACTTTCCTTAGGCATATATTTAGAGGTGGAAATGCTGGATCATGTGATAATTCTATACTTAGCATTTTGAGGAACCAGAACATTGCTTTCCACAGTGCTGCACTATTTCACTTTCCCGGCAATGGTGCACTCGAGTTCCAATTTCTCCATATCCTCTCCAACACTACTTATTTTCTATTTTTTAAATAATAACCATCCTTATGGGTGTGAAATGGCATCTCATAGTATTAGTTTGCGTTTCCCTAAAGACAATTTTATTGCACAATTTTTCATGTTCTCATTGGGCAGCCATTTGTATCTCTTCTTTAGCTGATGTGCATTCAAGTTGTTTACCCACTTTTAAATTGGGGTCTTTATCTTTGGGTTGTTGCATTGCAAAAGTTTTTAATATATTCTGGATGTTAAGCCCTTATCTGATAATTTGCAGTTATTTCCCCCCCTTATGTAGGTTGTCTTTTTATGTTATTGATAATTTCCTTTGATGAACAAAAATACTTAATTTCCATAAAATAAAATGTATCTATTTTTTATGTTGTTACTTATATGTTTGCTGCATTATCTGAGATCCACTGATGAATCCCACATCTTGAAGGTGTTCCACCTGGTTACCTTGTAAAAGTTTCATAGTTTTAGCTCTAAAATTTAGGTTCTTCATCCATTTTGAGTTGACTTTTGTATATGGTGTGCATTAGGGGTCTGATTTTATTCTTTGGCATGTGACTATCCAGTTTTCCTTATGTGATTCTTTCCCTGCTACATCAATCGATTTCTTTCTGTGAAGATAGTAGACCCAACTTTGCCTGCTATTGCCATTTTATTTTTTGCTGCCAACCAGACCCAGTGAGTATCCAAACCTACTTCCCTTGAAGCATTTTTGTATTGCTTCAGCACTTCTTCAAACCAACAGCTACTATTGGATTATGTATTAATAAAGCAGACATATATATTTGTATGTAAATACAAATCTGTATGTTTACTTTATATGTTATATGTAAATCTGTATATTTAGAGCATATTTCCATATATTTCAAACCATACGTGAACACAAGTTCAATCTGTAACCATACATTTATGTCTGATTTGTAAAGAGGTCATAAAAAATAACTTTAGAATGTACTGCATTTCCATTTTAAACTAGGTGTCCAGTTCTATTGATCACGGTCTCAGATTTGAGCAACACTATTTTTCAAATACATTAACCAAGATTTTACTAGGCATTAGTAACTTGCAAATAAACAAGTGACATATTATTATCTATAAATATCTTCCTTCATTCCATAATATGCATGTACATGGGGTTATATCCTTGTTAAAACACTTAGATGAGACTTATTTCACTTACAATTCTCTTTCTTTCTTTTCTTTGAGGTCTATTTAATAGGCTTAATTAATCTGCTTTCTACTTCTTTAACTTTCATATTTTCTCCTCCTTAGTTTTATTAAACAGCTGGTTAGAAGTCTTCCATTTTATCTTGCTTCCTCTCACTATGCTATATGCTTACACACTAATATTTGACTATGTTACAGGTCAGTATGTTGTCTTCCTCCACCATTTATTTGTTAATATTTGCTTCCATAAGTTATTCAATTTGCAATATATTTACCACATACTGCAAATGTGAAATAGAAATAAAAATAAGAAATATATCAGATGAAAATATCATAGTCACACGACTCATGCAATTAGTTAATATATAATTGGAATTCAGAACATATATTGACAATTAAAGCCATGGTAGCTGATGAGTCAGTATGAAGCTATATAATCTATATATTAATGTCTTATATCACTATATCAATCAGAGGACATACCATTCTAAAATATTTTTATAACTACACTTTTCATAACATCTAATATTGTCATTAATATTTAAATTACCTTCATATAATTTGAAATACTGAACTTCACTGAAAATTCAAAATATTGTAGCTGCTTCAGCTATTAGTATCATGTAGGGACAAAGCCTCTGGTTCATGTGATGGAAGGTATGAGAGGTAATTCTAATCTAATAAACCATAAAGTTAACTATAAATTGGTTGGAAAATTTAAGGGTTTAGAGGACTATCAAAAATAAATCTGGACTTCCGGAGAAGATGGCGGCTTAGTAAGACACGCGGATCTTAGTTTCTTCTCCAGGACAGCTACTAGGGGAGTAGAAATGATACAGAACAGCTCCCAAAGCCACAACAGAGAAAAAAAAGACAGTGTACCCCATCCTGGAACGGCTGGCTGGCTGAGAGAACCCGCTTGGGTGATATCACCGAGGTGCGCGGGCTTCACCGGGTGGGGCGGCAAGCGGCCGGAGTCACTCCCTTCCCCCTTCCCGGGCCAGCTGGGAGAATTGGACAGGCAGTCCCCTGAAACCACGGCGGCTGGCGCCCACACCATGCGCGGCCCCCCGGACCAACTGAGAGAATTGGATCGGAAATCCCCAGGCCGCGGAGAACGGTGACGGGTGGGGGAGGCCCCTTCCAAACCCGTGACTCCCTGGGAACGTGCACTCTCCCGGGCGGGCCACTGCCACTGGCGCCCTCCCGCCACGCTTGTCGCCCTGGGCCGACTAGGAAATTCGGAAGGGCGCTTTCCCGGGCTGCGGCGGCCAGCAACCCTTCCCGCATTCAGACCCCGGGCGGCTCGCACTCTTCCAAGCTGCTTTGGCTAGCAAACCTCCCGGACGGCAAGAGTTTTCCAAAGTTAAAGGACCCATAGCACCTTTTACTGGTGGGACCCGCAGACAAACGTGTGTCACGAGCGCCACCTACTGGGCAGGATAAGAAAAACAGAACCCAGAGATTTCACAGAAAAATCTTCCAAACTTTTGGATCCAATACCCAGGGAAATCTGTCTAAATGTGCACACGCCAACAGAAGATAACGGATCACGCTCAAATAATTGAAACCATGGCCCAGTCAAAGGAACAAACCAATAGTTCAAATGAAATACAGGAGCTGAGACAACTAATGCTGAATATACGAACAGAAAAGGAAAACCTCTTCAAAAACGAAATCGATAAATTGAGGGAGGACATGAGGAAGACATGAGCTGAACATAAAGAAGAAATAGAAAAACTGAAAAAACAAATCACAGAACTTATGGAAGTGAAGGACAAAGTAGAAAAGATAGAAAAAACAATGGATACCTACAATGATAGATTCAAAGAGACAGAAGATAGAATTAGTGATTTGGAGGATGGAACATCTGAATTCCAAAAAGAAACAGAAACTATCGGGAAAAGAATGGAAAAATTTGAACAGGGTATCAGGGAACTCAAGGAAAATATGAAGTGCACAAATATACGTGTTGTGGGTGTCCCAGAAGGAGAAGAGAAGGGAAAAGGAGGAGAAAAACTAATGGAAGAAATTTTCACTGAAAATTTCCCAACTCTTATGAAAGACCTAAAATTACAGATCCAAGAAGTGCAATGCACCCCAAAGAGATTAGACCCAAATAGGCGTTCTCCAAGACACTTACTAGTTAGAATGTCAGAGGTCAAAGAGAAAGAGAGGATCTTGAAAGCAGCAAGAGAAAAACAATCCATCACATACAAGGGAAACCCAATAAGACTATGTGTAGTTTCTCAGCAGAAACCATGGAGGCTAGAAGAGAGTGGGATGATATATTTAAATTACTAAAAGAGAAAAACTGCCAACCAAGACTCCTATATCCAGCAAAATTGTCCTTCAAAAATGAGGGAGAAATTAAAACATTCTCTGACAAAAAGTCACTGAGAGAATTTGTGACCAAGAGACCAGCTCTGCAAGAAATACTAAAGGGAGCACTAGAGTCAGAACCAAAAAGACAGAAGAGAGAGGTATGGAGAAGAGTGTAGAAAGAAGGAAAGTCAGATATGATATATATAATACAAAAGGCAAAATGGTAGAGGAAAATATTATCCAAACAGTAATAACACTAAATGTTAATGGACTGAATTCCCCAATCAAAAGACATAGAATGGCAGAATAGATTAAAAAACAGGATCCTTCTATATGCTGTCTACGGGAAAAACATCTTAGACCCAAAGATAAACATAGGTTGAAAGTGAAAGCTTGGGAAAAGATATTTCATGCAAATAACAACCAGAAAATAGCAGGAGTGGCTATACTAATATCCAACAAGTTAGACTTCAAATGTAAAACAGTTAAAAGAGACAAAGAAGGACACTATATACTAATAAAAGGAACAATTAAAAAAGAAGACATAACAATCATAAATATTTATGCACTGAACCAGAATGCCCCAAAATACGTGAGGAATACACTGCAAACACTGAAAAGGGAAATAGACACAAATACCATAATAGTTGGAGACTTCAATTCCCCACTCTCATCAATGGACAGAACATCTAGACAGAGGATCAATAAAGAAATAGAGAATCTGAATATTACTATAAAGGAGCTAGACTTAACAGACATTTATAGGACATTAAATCCCACAACAGCAGGATACACCTTTTTCTCAAGTGCTCATGGATCATTCTCAAAGATAGACCATATGCTGGGTCACAAAGCAAGTCTTAACAAATTTAAAAAGATTGAAATCATACACAACACTTTCTCGGATCATAAAGGAATAAAGTTGGAAATCAATAATAGGCGGAATGCCAGAAAATTCACAAATACGTGGAGGCTCAACAACACACTCTTAAACAATGAGTGGGTCAAAGAAGAAATTGCAAGAGAAATTAGTAAATACCTCGAGGCAAATGAAAATGAAAACACAACATATCAAAACTTATGGGATGCAGCAAAGGCAGTGCTAAGAGGGAAATTTATTGCCCTAAATGCCTATATCAGAAAAGAAGAAAAGGCAAAAATGCAGGAATTACCTGTCCACTTGGAAGAACTGGAGAAAGAACAGCAAACTAATCCCAAAGCAAGCAAAAGGAAAGAAATAACAAAGATCAGAGCAGAAATAAATGAAATTGAAAACATGAAAACAATAGAGAAAAATCAATAAGACCAGAAGGTGGTTCTATGAGAAAATCAATAAGATTGATGGGCCCTTATCAAGATTGACAAAAAGAAGAAGAGAGAGGATGCAAATAAATAAGATCAGAACTGGAAGAGGAGACATAACTACTGACCTCACAGAAATAAAGGAGGTAATAACAGGATACTATGAACAACTTTACACTAATAAATACAACAATTTAGATGAAATGGATGGGTTCCTGGAAAGACATGAACAACCAACTTTGACTCAAGAAAACATAGATGACCTCAACAAACCAATCACAAGTAAAGAAATTGAATTAGTCATTCAAAAGCTTCCTAAAAAGAAAAGTCCAGGACCAGATGGCTTCACATGTGAATTCTACCAAACGTTCCAGAAAGAATTAGTACCAATTCTCCTCAAACTCTTCAAAAAAATCGAATTGGAGGGAAAACTACCTAATTCATTCTATGAAGCCAACATCACCCTCATACCAAAACCAGGCAAAGATATTACAAAAAAAGAAAACTACAGACCAATCTCTCTAATGAATACAGATGCAAAAATCCTCAATAAAATTCTAGCAAATCATATCCAACAACACATTAAAAGAATTATACATCATGACCAAGTAGGATTCATCCCAGGTATGCAAGGATGGTTCAACATAAGAAAATCAATTAATGTAATACACCATATCAACAAATCAAAGCAGAAAAATCACATGATCATCTCAATTGATGCAGAGAAGGCATTTGACAAGATTCAACATCTTTTCCTGTTGAAAACACTTCAAAGGATAGGAATACAAGGGAACTTCCTTAAAATGATAGAGGGAATATATGAAAAACCCACAGCTAATATCATCCTCAATGGGGAAAAATTGAAAACTTTCCCCCTAAGATCAGGAACAAGACAAGGATGTCCACTATCACCACTATTATTCAACATTGTGTTGGAGGTTCTAGCCAGAGCAATTAGACAAGAAAAAGAAATACAAGGCATCAAAATTGGAAAGGAAGAAGTAAAACTATCACTGTTTGCAGATGATATGATACTATACGTCGAAAACCTGGAAAAATCCACAACAAAACTACTAGAGCTAATAAATGAGTACAGCAAAGTATCAGGTTACAAGATCAACATTCAAAAATCTGTAGCATTTCTATACACTAGTAATGAACAAGCTGAGGGGGAAATCAAGAAACGAATCCCATTTATAATTGCAACTAAAAGAATAAAATACCTAGGAATAAATTTAATTAAAGAGACAAAAAACGTATGTAAAGAAAACTACAAAAAACTGTTAAAAGAAATCACAGAAGACCTAAATAGATGGAAGGGCATACCGTGTTCATGGATTGGAAGATTAAATATAGTTAAGATGTCAATCCTACCTAAATTGATTTACAGATTCAATGCAATACCAATCAAAATCCCAACAACTTATTTTTCAGAAATAGAAAAACCAATAACTAAATTTATCTGGAAGGGCAGGGTGCCGCGAATTGCTAAAAACATCTTGAGGAAAAAAAACGAAGCTGGAGGTCTCGCGCTGCCTGACTTTAAGGCATATTATGAAGCCACAGTGGTCAAAACAGCATGGTATTAGCATAAAGATAGATATATCCACCAATGGAATCGAATAGAGTGCTCAGATATAGACCCTCTCATCTATGGGCATTTGATCTTTGATAAGGCAGTCAAGCCAACTCACCTGGGACAGAACAGTCTCTTCAATAAATGGTGCCTAGAGAACTGGATATCCATATGCAAAAGAATGAAAGAAGACCCATCTCTCACACCCTATACAAAAGTTAACTCAAAATGGATCAAAGATCTAAACATTAGGTCTAAGACCATAAAACAGTTAGAGGAAAATGTTGGGAGATATCTTATGGATCTTACAACTGGAGGTGGTTTTATGGACCTTAAACCTAAAGCAAGAACACTGAAGAAGGAAATAAATAAATGGGAGCTCCTCAAAATTAAACACTTTCGTGCATCAAAGAACTTCATCAAGAAAGTAGAAAGACAGCCTACACAATGGGAGACAATATTTGGAAATGATATATCAGATAAAGTTCTAGTATCCAGAATTTATAAAGAGATTGTTCATCTCAACAACAAAAAGACAGCCAACCCAATTACAAAATGGGAAAAAGACTTGAACAGACACCTATCAGAAGAGGAAATACAAATGGCCAAAAAGCACATGAAGAGATGCTCAAAGTCCCTGGCCATTAGAGAAATGCAAATCAAAACCACAATGAGATATCATCTCACACCCACCAGAATGGCCATTATCAACAAAACAGAAAATGACAAGTGCTGGAGAGGATGCGGAGAAAGAGGCACACTTATCCACTGTTGGTGGGAATGTCAAATGGTGCAACCACTGTGGAAGGCAGTTTCGCGGTTCCTCAAAAAGCTGAATATAGAATTGCCATACGACCCAGCAATACCATTGCTGGGTATCTACTCAAAGGACTTAAGGGCAAAGACACAAACGGACATTTGCACACCAATGTTTATAGCAGCGTTATTTACAATTGCAAAGAGATGGAAACAGCCAAAATCTCCATCAACAGATGAGTGGCTAAACAAACTGTGGTATATACATACGATGGAATACTATGCAGCTTTAAGACAGGATAAACTTATGAAGCATGTAATAACATGGATGAACCTAGAGAACATTATGCTGAGTGAGTCTAGCCAAAAACTAAAGAACAAATACTGTATGGTCCCACTGATGTGAACAGACATTCGAGAATAAACTTGGAATATGTCATTGGTAACAGAGTCCAGCAGGAGGTAGAAACAGGGTAAGATAATGGGCAATTGGAGTTGAAGTGATACAGACGGTGTAACAGGACTAGATACAAAAACTCAAAAATGGACAGCACAATAATACCTAATTGTAAAGTAATCATGTTAAAACACTGAATGAAGCTGCATCTGAGCTATAGGTTTTTGTTTTGTTTTGTTTTGATTTTACTATTATTACTTTTATTTTTTTCTCTATATTAACATTCTATATCTTTTTTGGTTGTGTTGCTAGTTCTTCTAAACCAATGCAAATGTACTAAGAAATGATGATCATGCATCTATGTGAGGATGTTAAGAATTACTGATTGCATATGTAGAATGGTATGATTTCTAAATGTTGGGTTAATTTCTTTTTTTCCGTTAAATAAAAAAAAAAAAGGGAGAGAAGGGGTAATTGGAGCTGAAGGGATACAGACTGTACAACGGGACTGGATATAAAAACTCAGAAATAGACAGCACAATACTACCCAATTGTAATGCAATTATGTTAAAACACTGAATGAAGCTGCATGTGAGGTATAGGTTTTTTGTTTTTTGGGTTTTTTTTGTTTTTTTTCTTTCTATTATTGTTTTAATTCTTATTCTGTTGTCTTTTTATTTCTTTTTCTAAATCGATGCAAATGTACTAAGAAATGATGAATATGCAACTATGTGATGTTATTAAGAATTACTGATTGTACATGTAGAATGGAATGATTTCTAATTGTTTTGTTAATTCTTTTTTTAATTAATAAAAAAAAGAAAAATAAATAAATCTAAATATTAAAAATCTGGAAATTCAATGAGATATGGAAAGAAAGACACTTGAGTTAGAGTGAAAAATGTCTAATTAAAACGTATTAAGCATATGGCCAGAAATAATTCCTTGATGCAGCTGGTGATAATATTTACCTGCTTTTATATTTTGGGTATAAGTTTTTTGAGTCATAAGAACAGAATTGCAGCAAACATGTTTAAGAAAGCTCAATATTTTTCCAATTTATCTTGAAGTCAGTATTTCTATAATGTGCTTTTGTGTTCTTCAAACCAAATACTATGAAGTTAAAAAAAAGGACTATATGCATCTAAATTATACAATTCTGGAACAAAATTAATACAATAACTTTGGCAAAAGTCACTGTTGTATATTCCTTGCTTTCTTAAGCATATACCATGTAGAGGTTTGGCTTAAACAATGAGAATTTATTTGCTCACAAGTTTCAGACTAAAAGATGGTCTAAACCAAGATGTCATCAAGGCAATGTTCCATTCTCAAAGACTGGAGCCGTGGAGCTGACTGCCTGCAAATCTTGGTCCTTGATACTTATGTCCCATGGCAATGCACATGGCGGCTTCTCCATTCTCTTTTGGGTTCTGTTGAATTCCAGCTTCTGGACACTCCCTGTGCCTTTCTTTCCCTCTCTGTTTGAATTTCATTCTCTGGTGAAGACCTATCCTGACTGAGTTGGGCCATACCTTATCTGAAGGAGCCTCGTTAAAAGGACCTACATACAATGGTTTCATATCCATAGGAATGGAACAAATTTAAAAACGCATTTTTCTGGGGGTAAATACAGCTCTAAGCCACCACAGTTATTAAAAAGAAATACCTGTGTGTGTATGCATGCCTGCCTATGTGCATATTTGCACATATTCCCAACAATTGGTGCCAGTATTCTCCTTGAGGAAGGAACTGCCATAATAATACCTTGAAAAACAAAAGTAAAAAAGTGAAACAATGAGATTTGTAGGTTGTCAAGAGAAAAGTAAACTAGGGGACTTTGATTTTTAAGTAATGTAAGGCAATGTGATTTTGACCATTTCTCCTATAAAGACAATTAGAAGAAAACATAAGGATTTAAAATAATCAAAGAACTAATAAAATTGTAATAATGCCAAACTGTGGATGAAAAAGGAAATCTAGAGAAGATAGCCTGGTATTTAGAGCTCCATTTCACCTATGGATATTAGTTTCTTCTGAAGAACAGTTAAGTGGTTGAGATGATAACCAGATTTTGATAACCTCAAGGAGCTAAAGGGTTAAAGTTGAAGTACTGGGCCTGCAGGGACAGGGTTCCTTGACTAGAGACCCAAAGGCAACATTCTAGGCTAAAAGTTGTAATGTTGCATTATAACCAGTTTTGTCCCAGCATGTACTAAAACCAAGGTTTAACTAATCAAAATCGCTGGGTTTAGATTAGGGTAGTCTTGGTTTTCTTTTGCTCATCGCCACCCATGAGAAGCAAACTTAAATTGCCTCTGAATGCTCATAACATTATCAGAGCTTCAGAATCTATCCATATTCTTACAAAAATATTCAACACTCAGGAAAAGGCATACAAGTAGGCAATGTAATTAAAAAAATAAAGCTGAAAATTAACAGATAATAGAGGGACCCAGATAATGGAGTTGTAAGAGAGATTTAAAATTATCTATAATCAATATATTCCAGAAGATGAAAGATTTAGAATTTTAGTAGGGAATTGGAAAATAAATACATTAAATACAAGAACCAATGAAACTGTTAGAGTTTAAAAAATGCAATTGTCAAAATTAAAGACTCAAAAGATGTGTTTCCAAGCATACCGGACATGGTGGAAATGAAAATTTGTGATCTGGAAGATGGAACAAAAATAACCACATCAGGAATAATTAAGTAAATCACTAAAGAAACTGATACATATTGAAAATATAGCAATGAGTTATTTTCAGCCAACATATGCTAATAATTTTTTTTAATTAGATATGTTTTATATTTCTAGAATCATATAAAATGACAAGAAAATTTTTTTTTAAATTTATAACTAAACATAATAAAATATAGATTCTTGAGTTAAAGACCTTATCACAAAGAGAAATTTCAGTAATAAATGTTACTACCAAATTCTATCAAGACACTTAAGGGAAAAAATACACTAAATTATACAAACAGTTTCAGAAATTGGAAAAACAGGAAAAAAAACTTTGAATAGCCTGGAAAACACATTACAAAAAGGAAAACTTAGGGCCAATCCAGCTCCTGCATGTAGATTTAAATCTCTTAAACTAAACATGATCAAACAGGGCAACATACAGTTAAGTTAATAATCATTAATAAAGGAAAAAAAAACTATCATCCTTTCAGTATATCAGGAAACAAAGAATTAGTTAAAATTAGCTAGCATCCTTTTATGAAAAAAAAAGTTGCAACTAGAAACAGAAGTTAAAACCTTTTAATCTGACAAAATGCGTCTTCAAGTACCTACAGCAGTCATCATGCTTTATACTGAAGTGTCTAAAGCTCTCCTGCCATGATGTGCAGTGAGACAACAGAGCCAGATAATGTCACTTTTATTCAGCCTTATATTGAAAATATTGAATTCATCCTAACCAATGCTTGAGACAACAAAAATAAAGTATATATTAGAATTGGAAATAAGAAATAGCAGTGACAGAATATATATAACTTTTCATACTTGGAAAATCTAAAAATTCAGCAGATAAATTTTAAGAACTAATAATGAAGTTTATCAAGGTAAATATGCAGCATTCAGTTGTGAACCTCTAAAGCAGCAACAAATATAAATGAAAATTATAAAACAGGTTCCATTTATAATACCTAGATATAAATATAATAATGTGTACAAAATCTGCCGGCAGAAACTAAAAGCTTTTTTGAAAAAAATCTTAAAAGGCCCACAGAAAAGGAACATATGGATAGGAAGGTGCAATATTGTAAAAATGACAATACTAAGTAATTTTTATTTGGATTAAATGTTATGCCAATCCAAAAGTTATTGGGTATTGTTGGTAGAAATAAAACAGATTTGTGTATTGTATTGTATTTTGTTTCTAGGGCCAAGAATAGAAAGGCACTCCTGAAGCAAAGGTAGGAAGTAATATGGACTTCCTTGTCTCATTTCCAATTCTAGAAGAAAGGTTTCAACACTTTACAATTAAGTATCCTGTGCACTGTAGTTTTACTGCAGTTACCATATCAGATTAAAGGCCTTACAAGATACCAGAGATTATTATAAATGAAAATAACCGATGGTTTAGTAACAGCAGAAAAATAGGAAAATAGAATAAATTCATAAATAAATAAACAATTTATGAAAAAAATGACAGTACAGAGCAGTGGAGAAATGTGATCTTTTAAATATGTAGTATTCGGTCAACTGGAAAATCATGTGGAAAAAAAATAAAAGTGGACTCAATACCTCATTCTAAACATAAATATCAATTAATGTAAAAGTAATATCAATGTAATATCAATGTAATATTACAATGTAATGTAATATCAATGTAAAAGGTAAAACAAAGCTCCTAGAAGTTAACAAAATAGAATATTTTCATGACCACTGGGTAAACAAAGATTTTGTAATATGTCATAAAAAGTGCAAACAATAAATAAATATTTATGAATTCAATAACTTTAAAATTACAAAATTCCGCTCATCAAAAGAGAGCATGAAAATGCGAAAAGGCAAGTATAAAATGGGAAAACTTATTTTAATATTTATATCTACTCTTTTTTTTCAGAATATTTAAAGAACTCAAATTATTGAAGTAAAGATAGAAAACATAGACTAAAGATCAAGTGACCAGAGAATACATATCACATAAGAGAACTACTGAAATGAACACTAAATTTTTTAAAAAATGTGCAACCTCATTAGTAATCAGAGACCTACATCTTAAAACTACAAGGCGATACTAACACAACACCACAAGATTGGCAAGGAAAAAAAATACAATGCACAGTCTGGCAAAACCAGGTTTTTACCCTAGCTGTGGCAAAGGTAATTCTCTTAAACAGCGAGGAAAAGTGTGAATGTACAATGCGCTCAGCCATTTTTGAAAACTGTTTAACACTAAGCTGAAAATATGCAAGCTTTATGACCCAGAATATCTATTTTGTTTTGTTTGTTTGTTTGTTTAGAAGGCACCTGTGAAACTTTTTGTAAATAGAGGCTGGCAAGCTTTCACAGACATGTACTGTGTCTTTTGTACTGTTTTAAAGGTTTGACTTGTGTATAATCTATTTTAATCTTCTCTATAAAACAAAGGAAACAGTTACATTTGGTTTTCTATTTTAGATAGAGAATCGGAGAGCAAAGAAATGCATAAAGCATATATTGCACAAATCTTTCATATAAATAATTTACATTGAAGTTCTTTTTTTTAGTTATTGCTCCCAAGTTTATAATAGTAAGTAACAAAACACTTGATTAAAGTTAACAGGCATCTCTTCCTATATATCTGTTGCATGAGAGTTCACTTACTGTCTAATGAATCATGATACACAAGTATTTAAACCTACAAAGAAAAGAAAAGTGGTCAGACACTGATTTCCTAGTGTCTGTTATGCTACCAGGAGGAACCAGTTAAAGGCTTAGTTCCCTTCCTTCCTTGAATGTGATATAAACATGAATATATTTTCTATCTGTTTTAGATTACAGATAATTTTATGATTATATTTATACTAAATTAATTTCTTCTATGAAATGTCTTCTATGAAACTTTCAGAACTGACACCTTATATTTAAAAATATTATTCTCCTAGAAGTTGTAATATGACTCTAATTTATTTTTACCTTCTAGAAACAGTTAATTTTCCATTCTTGCTTTTTGTTGTTGTTATATTATTTGCAAAAACAGTTTAACATTTCTGGAAGGAATCTATTGCATTGGTCATTAAAATGTTTGGGAGAAAAGCTGCAAGGATTACATTAGCTTTCACCTCACAATTCTATAAGAGAAAAGCCGTGATTGTGTTACCAATGTCTTCCACAGCAAGATTTGCAAATGCTTTGTCTCTGTAAAAATATATCTCTCATTACCGGGGAGAAAAATTAAAGAGAACACATTTCATATTATTCCTTGCAACCAGTAAGTCAATAAAGAGTAGGAACGCATTTTTAACTAAAGGTATATTATTTTGAGCTTGAACAGCAAAAGGAAGATTACAGTACCTAGAAAGGAAAGCCAAATGGCATAAATTAAAGCTTGTTACTGTTTGCATAATCCAAAATACAAATACAAGTACCAGGCATTTTCTAAATGCAAATGCCATACAAAGGCAGTAGTTCAAAGAAAGAGGAACATTTTCAAAACTAATCTAATACATAAACATCAATACTGCAGGAAGATATTTTTACAATCTCTTGTGAATTGTGATATTTGGATTGTCATTCCATTTAGCTTCCTACAGGCCAGGAAGTGTACCCTGCAAACTTGCTACAAAGCAAATGAAAACTTGTGAGAAAGCCATCACTTGTAACCTACAGCCATGGCACAACCATCTTAAGCCTGTTTTGAACACACTGGCGCAGATCTTGACTTGGAAACATTTTTCATTGTCTAGGCAGATGACACAGCATCGAATCAATTTAACACTTTGGCCATAAAAGAAAAAAAATCACATTACTTGATCAAACTGTGATAAAAAGTTCAGAGCTGGCATTGTACTGAAAAGAGTAGCTGCTATCATACAGTGATTTGTATCCTTCTTTGAAATATTTCCTATCTCGTTTGCTTCAGCTTTCATGCTTTCTAAATAACAAGCCAGATGATTATATTCAGAAGGATAATATTTGTAACAAAAAACTCTCTGTACTGTTATTAACCCAAATACATGCAGTAGAGAACTTGTTCAACTGTGTGTTATATGTGCATCTCTAAAGCATATCTAATATTTATTTGTTTATATTTTTGCCATAAGTAGATGAAACAATCAATGGTATCCAATTTAGGAATATGGCATCTTTATTCATCATCATCCTATAGTAAATAGTTTGTCACCACCAAAGGCCAATCTCAAAATTAATGTGGAGATGTTTCCCCTTTAGTTGACCGCGTAACACTAATATTTCCCAGAATAGGAATTTAGGTAGCTAACAGCATAATTAATAATAGGAGTCAAAGTTTAGAATAACATAATTCATTTATTTAAACCATATGATACAAATACTATTATCTTTGCTTTTAACATTTTTTTTTTTTTTTTTTTTAAAGGAAAGACAGAGAGAAGGAAGGAAGGAAGGAAGAAAGGGAAACATTTTTAAACATTTTCTTGTTTTTTTTATTGTATTCTGTTTCTCCGTTTTTGTTACATGGGCTGGGGCCGGGAATCGAACCGAGGTCCTCCGGCATAGCAGGCAAGCACTTTGCCCGCTGAGCCACCGCGGCCCGCCTGCTTTTAACATTTTAATAACATTATAAGTATTAAAAATTTATTCCTCTTAAATTCCTTAAGATAACTTGTCTCTCAGAGCAGTGCTATATAAAAAGTAGACTTTTAAAACTTGTAATAAATGAATAACTGATGCATAGTGAAAGGAAAAATAACCTGCCTGATGTTGGAAAGCAGTTCTCCAAGAATAAAAACAAACAAACACTTTGAATTTTGCCCATCTTCTGAGCAAAAGCATTGACAAATTTTGTTCCAGACTATCTTGTCAAAACAGCTTGTATAGTAAACAGACTATGAATGCAGTCCTACTAAGTTTCACTAGAATGGCTAAAATTAAAATGATCCAAAGCACTAGGTTTTGGTGAGAACATGGAACAACTGGAACTTGATTTTAGCACTGGAGACATTCTGGAGTTGGGCATACAGTCTCTTTGTGGTTCTATAAACCGTATAATCAAATCATGGATATGAATTTCAGCACCATATAACCTTTGACTACATATGATATGTGTCTCCCTAGATGTGGCCATCCAGGCTTTCTGGCGTTCATGGTGTGAATTGACACGACAGTTGATTGACCTGAGCCTCCCATTCTCTGTCTTTAATTCTTTAGGTGAGTAAACAAAATCTAGATAATTCCAAAAATCTTTGTTAATACCATTGCTCAAAACGTTTTAATTGCTTGGACTATTGTCCAAAGTAGTTGACCAGTTTGGCTCTTGATGGCATGGGAAGGGTTTGTATATAACAGAATGTGTTGCTCTCGCCCTCTTCTGAAAGATTGACTGATCAACCCAGGACTTCCTTTTGGTGTTATTTGTGGTGCCTTATGATTAATGACTCTTTTTCAGATTTTTTGACAATTGACTGTAGCATATCATTGTAAACTTTGGAACTAACGTTTCTCACATGTTTGAATTTCATGACCATTTGTAATCTGACAACAATGGCTCTTTTATCCAAAAGCTACCAAATGAAGTCATGCTAGTCTGACTCTACCTCCATCATCTTCTCCTAGTCCACACACCTCAGGAAGACAGATGGCCACTGAATCCGTCTATTCTCAGAAAGCTTTTCTCTCCTCTTTGTTGGTTCCTGAGTAATGATCATGACCAAAAGGGCTGTGGACCATAGAGGACTATATAGATGTATTTTTTAAATTCAGGATTCCATCCTGACCATTCCCAGGTATAATGTATCATTTTTATCCCTATTAGCATTGCAAATACAGCTTAACTGGCCCATGCTGTGGATGGCACCCTCAGCAAAAGGAGCCAGGAGATTCTAACTGAAGTCTGGTTACATTTTTAAAAAATATCCTGCCTCTCTTAAACATAAGCCTTTCAGACAAAAGGTTCATGTTTAAAAAGAGGATGATTGGGGAAAAATTGAATTTATAGCTCCTAGAATGGGACACCCAGCTTTTATGGAAGCAGAGGGAGAGAAAGACCCCTAAATCTGCAGAGGGAACATCTAAGGCTTAGGGAAGTCTGGGATCAAGTGGGATATCAATGTTATTTTATTCTTTCAGAACTGTCCCTTGAATCTTCCTCCAGAAAGAAATTAAACCTGGTGTAACTTCCTCAAACTGTTGCATATACCTTATATTTGACTGACTTCTGTATCTACTATGCCCGTCAGACATCTCTGACTATGGTTTGATTTTTTGTCCCATTAAACTTACTGAGAGGACATTAAGAAACTACAAGGAATGGTCACAGCTCCTGCACCACCCACACAGAATGCTCATGGGTATCTTCCCCAACTCCATTCATAATCATTCCATGGAGTAGATAAATGACACCTAGCTTATGGTTTGGAGAAACAGGTCAGGTGGGTCTTACTATTCTCAGGTAATCCCTCCCTACAACAGAAGGACTAGCCTCAATTATTGTAAATAAAATGGGGGCACTAAGGCCTATCAGCCAACTCGGTGATCATGTGGAAATTATTTTCAAACCATACTTCCTTACTGATGTAAGTCCCAATTGGAAAGCTCCAACAAAGGTAAACTATACTTTCTTTCCAGGGGCACTATGTGCACCCCTGAGAATCTACTTAGTGTAAGAAAAATAGGCATTAATTTGCTCTCTTCTGAGAATATGGTGACGTGCACTTTTGGCATGGTCATAAAAGACCTTCAAGCTTTAAAGAAATAACTACCATGGAAGGTATGCCAGTCTTCCCCAATCACTGCCCAGAGTGTTACGGATAATGGAATGCCCTAGACTTACTACATACAGGTAAATGTAGAATCTGGGCAATTCTACTGTATGTGGATTAATGCCTTAGGACAAATGGAAATGTCAGGACAGCAATTTGGTTTATATGGTAGACATTGATAGTTTAGCAGATTTGTTCAGCCAGGGTTCTAGCGGGCATGGCTAAGGTTACTATTGCACATCAGTGGCCTGCTTGGAATCCAGTTGAAATTTGCCTTAATTAAATGCTATTTGAGACAGATTGCTCAGATTTGGTCTCAGTTCCTATTGGACAGATTAATCAGAGTGGCTGAAAGAGTGATGTGCTCATCAAAAAATTCACCAGAAGCCAAAACTGCAGAAACAAGGAGTGGATAATGTTGGATGACAATTTTGCATTGGTATTATATATTTCTGGCTTCTTCCAAGCAAAGGCATTGACAGCTTTTTTTCCAGATGATCATTTCAAGGATATCTGTATAACAAATGTTTCAGAAGGGCAGCGTATAGTGTCTCACTCCAGGGCAGAAGGCAGATTTGTTTCCCGACTAGACTGATGAAGATTATGTCTCCTTCTTGGACATAGATTGAGAAGTTTGCTAGCAGCCCACATAGAAGACTGGTGATCTCCTAAATTTAGGATGCCCCAGCTGTGAGGCAGGAACCACGTGGGATTCTCCACATCACACCCGTGGGACTTGGGAGCAAGAGAAAGCAATGTAGTCATGAAGCTCATGCTGCTTTCTGTTCTATGAGTAAAAATCATTGTCACATTTTGCATTTTCTTCCAGCACCCAGGACACTGGCAGGCCACCTTTTTATCTTACAAGTAGAGTAAAACCTCAGACCTTCATAGATCTTTTTACCAGCATTTAATTCTCTACCATGCTCATGAAATAGACCTAATATCTAGGTCTCCTGTTTTCCAAGAGGAAAAATTCTGTGTTCTTTACATAGAATTATAGTATTTGTTATAAATAATCATTTCCAATAATGACTATTAAAATATTTTCGTCGGAGTAAAAGGTATTAAGTGTCCTCATTTCTTATGTTAACTTAAGAATACATTTCCTGCAATGAAGACCAAAATCTGGTGCTACAGTGGAATTTTGTTTTCTTGTAATGTTTCACACTAGTGTTGATTTTAAAGTCAGGAAACTTATTTTTCTATTTCAAATTTAAACTTAGTGAGAGTAATCAGCAACAACAGAGCTGTAGGGGAAAACAGAATGCTGAAGTAAAAGTACTTTTGGTTCTTTGAATTATAGGGATTTACTTTGTTACAAGATTTATGTGCAACCTAAAGCAATGAACATTAAAAAATATGTATTTCCCATGTGATTAATCCAGTCTCTGTAAAAGTAATGCAAACTTGAAGGTTTTCTATAAAAACTTTGAAACATTGTGTTTTTGGAGTCATACTTTAGAGTTCTTAGAAAATTCAAGGTATGAAACTCTCAGAAAAACTACAATAGGAATGCCAATTATTTAAATTTGCAATAGTACATATATTAATGAATTATTTATAATACTATTAATATTATGACATAAGACTGCTGTTATTATGTATATATTTATAAACAATGGGTAAGCAAAGTAAATGTACAAACTGACTATTCTTAGCAGTATATCTATCACAATTCATTTATAAACTTACTTTTTTTTTAAACAGTGTAAGTTAATTCTGAGGAAAATTAACCGAGGAAAACTTCAGCAGCACTAACATGTAAAATACATTTTATTTGTTTTGATGGAAGACCAGTTTCAATTAGTTAAGTCTAAGTTGTAGAATAAATTTAACAGGGTTACTAAAGAACCTTTATATATATATATATATTTATATATATATGTAAATCATATCAAATTAATTTGATATGTAAATCAATCAAATTAATTCAATAAGATTGTGTTGAAGAGGTTTTGATATTTAACTTTAATTCTAGAGGAGGAAGAAAAAAATTACTTAAGAATATTATGTCATATCATCTAGGAACTACTAGAGTCTGAATTAGTAAACTCTGTGATATGAAAACCATTTATATATAATTCATTTCTCTTTAACTCTGGCCATTTTACTTCATATATTAATATGAAGACTCTTCTGTGTAATATGATTTTTAATTTTTTTTCATTTTATTGTAGTCATTTCTGAATATTTCATGTGAAAGTCTCTGTGATATTTTTCTATTTGTCTCAATTCCTGTTCTCTCAATTTTTAAATTCTTCATGCTATTTTGAATCATACCCATGTATTCATGCATACTATTTTCAATCAGAATTACGTACATAGTACTATACACATAGTGCTCTCATATTCAAAAACAATTACCCTAAGCACGTACTTTCAGTACCACAGAATTTGGGACAATAAGAAACCATTCAACTAGATGAGCTTGAAATACTTGGCTTGCACAATTCCCTACAAATTATTTAAAAATATGGGCGGGCCGCGGTGGCTCAGCGGGCAAAGTGCTTGCCTGCTATGCCGGAGGACCTCGGTTCGATTCCCGGCCCCAGCCCATGTAACAAAAACGGAGAAACAGAATACAATAAAACAAGAAAATGTTTAAAGATGTTTCCCTTTCTTCCTTCCTTCCTTCCTTCTATCCTTCCTTCCTTCTCTCTGTCTTTCCTTTAAAAAAAAAAAAAAAAAAAAAAAAAAAAAAATATGTTCCATTGACTTACTCAATGCTGAATATGTGAAACAGGTCTCATCCATAAACTTTTGGACGCTAATGACCGACTTCATTGAAATGTTGTTAAGGATAAAGTAGATCCAACTAAATAAACTCTGTAATTAAAATTGCAAACAAATGTTCCTTCACTTGAAAAAGTAAAATTATAATTTTAATGTATATATATATATACAATGTATATATTTTCCACAGTTGTAATTTTTTCTTGAGATTTTCACCCATTTTTTAAAAAAAAATTCAGACCTTGAATTATTTTTAAGGCACTACTCAATACAAGGTTACAATATTATGGGTGATAAGCATGCAATCATTTGCGTTGCATTTTAATTGTATTTAGGAGTAATAACGTTGAAAACTTTCACTTTGGGAGCATCATTTCAGTTGGTGATCCTGGAAAGTATTTAAAGGTTGAAGTGGGTTAGAGTTTTGTCCCTCATCGATAATCCTGCCCATGACACAGAATCCTGAGAGCAGAAGGTGGAGCAAAACCCATTTCTGTGACAGGGGTTATGGCAACAGTATTTTAGAATATATAAGATCTCCCAAAATACCTTTATAGTACATAAACCACTGTTCTCATTTATATTTCTGGGAAACTGTGGATTTTGTTGAAAGGGGTTTAGGTTTCCATAAGTGTCATGCGACTGTAGATTGTTAAAAGGATAAGGTCCACAAAAGTTTTTTATTTTATTTTATTTTATTTTTTCTTAACTCAAGGGAGAAAAATAGCACAAAAATTCCTACATATGGCATCATCCAGCTCAAACAATTTCTATATTTTGTTCTATGTGTTACAATTTTTTTTCTCATAGCAGAAATATTTTAAAGCAAATCCTAGACCTCATTTTCTTTCCCTCTATATTCTATGAGATACTCTAACATAACCATGATGACTTTTCACACATAGCAAAATTAGAAGTAATTTTGGCATCATCTAATATGTAGTCTATATTACAATTTCTCCAACAGTGTGTCAAATATTTTGTGAAATTATTTTTGTCTTTTTGTTATTGTTGTTTCTTAATTCAGGATCCAAATAAGGCTTAGCCTGTCAGATTTTTAATAATTATTTTAATTTAGTACATCAGCTTCTTCTCCTTCTCGTCATCCTTTTTTATAACATTATCAGATTTTGAGTTAATGTTTTAGCAAAATTAAAGGTAAACTGATATAACTTTTATTAAATTCTTTGTCCGTAATAAATCATGGTATGTGCATTTTTATATGAGGTGGGTTTCTTTCTTTCAAACACTAATAATCACAAAAATTAACTTCTCAATGATCTTTTAAAAATTACTATTGAAAGAAAAAAAGTGGTGCAGGTACTATGGAAAACAATTTGGTGGCTCCTCAGAAAATTACATATAGAATTATTATGCTAGCAGGCAGTCCTACTTCTAGATACGTATCCAAGAGAATTGAAAGTAGGGATTTGAACAGATGTTTGCACACGAATGTTCTCTATCTTCATTACATGTAACTGTCAAAAGTTGGAAACACCCACGTGTGCAACAACTGATGAATGGATAAAGAAAATGAGGTGTATGCATATAATGGAATATTATTCACCCATAAAAGTAATGAACTTCTGATACATGTGACAACATGGCTGAACCTTCGAGATATGATGAGTTAAATAAGCCACACGCACTAGCGCACATATTGTATGATCTTACTGATACAGACTAATTAGAATAAGCAAAGTCAGATTTAAAAACTAGAATACTGGTTTCCAGGGACCAGGGAGGAGGGTTGGGAATGGGGAGTTAATTCTCAATTTAGAATTTCTATTTGGGATGATAAAAATGTTTGTAATGGATGGTGGAAATGGTGGCATAACATTGTAAATGTCACACCACTGAATTATAAATGTGAATGTGGTTGAAAGGGGGAAATTTTAGGTCGTAAATGTTATAGAATAAAAAATCTTAAAGGCTGCCACATTGGACTATACAACACAAACATGAACCCTAATATAAATTATGGGCTATAGCTAATAGAATAACAATAGAAATATTATTTCATCAATTTTAAAAAGGATACTACAGTAAAGAAAAGTATTAATAACAAGCATGTATATGGGAACTCTATATTTCTCCAGCCTCAGTTTTGACCGCTCTACTCAAAGTGCAAATCATAGATGTTTCACACGTTCTTTGTTCTGCCTGTGTTATCCTTCTGAAGGATAGATGTGAATATGACTAATTTTATTTACTTACTTTTACTTGCTTTGGATGACCTCCCTGCTGTGAACCTTCCATGCATCTCCCATTTTAGTTGGGCACCTTTCTAAAATACTCCCATGGAACACTGTGACCACTTCTATCATTGTAATTTTCCTACTGTACTTCAGACTATTTACTCTTTATCTCATCATTCACGCAAGTGCTCAAAAATTCAATACTTGAAAAAAATTTAAATGGTAAAAAATTGTAGATAATTAATTTTACCCAACTAATCCAGTTAATATATTAACTGATTTTTCTCTCTATTGATGATATGTTTGTGTTTCTCCAGTCACACCATCTTGCCTGATTTTAACAGCTATAGCCACATTTTTCCAGATGAATGCTAATGCTTGGGTGGAATTCATTATTAAAATAAGAGAGATTCAATAATTGACCCACATTGTTTACTAAGTTACACTTCTTTGGCTTCATTAAAAGAAAAATATACAGCAATGAGCACATTCTCTGTAGATATTTTCTTAACATAGAAAAATAATATTCTTAAAACAAATGCTCTGGATGTGCAAATGTAGCTCAGTTGTAGACTTCTTGCCTACCATGCAGGAGATCCAGGTTCGATTCCAACCTGTGCACATCCCCCCACCAAAAAAGAAAAAATTCAACAGTTGGTGCTGCAATAATGGGATAGTCACATGGAAAAAGAATGAAATGTGACTACCACCATGCAGCATACAAAAACAAACAGAGCAAATGCTATGGTGATTATTAGGTTCAATTAGACATTAAGAAACTAGAACTTACCTTGAATTTCTTTGGTTCTTATTTTTCTTTTTCAAGAGAGTAATTTTAAGAATATTTTATATAATCATAGATTTACTTATTTACTTATTGAATGCTTAATTTAACATTAGTTAAATACCATTTTCAATTATTTGCAGCTGCTCTGTGCTGTTAGTGAGAAAGCATATCATACTTGCTGAGTGCCTTCAAGATCTTGAAATGTTAAAAATCCTATCATAATAAATTTCTAGTTCTCCAAATTTGTTGAAAAAGTTTACATTTCAAATACCTTCCTTCAGCAAGGAAACTAAATTAAAGACACTAAACTATTATTAGAGTGCTGTGCAGGAATGCTATTAACAGCGAATATATAATTCTTAGGGGTGAATTTCAAAGATAGCAAATGATTACA
This sequence comes from Tamandua tetradactyla, assembly GCF_023851605.1. Classification (NCBI taxonomy): domain Eukaryota; kingdom Metazoa; phylum Chordata; class Mammalia; order Pilosa; family Myrmecophagidae; genus Tamandua; species Tamandua tetradactyla. Next base: position 6,206,739 of record NC_135350.1, on the reverse strand, counting down.
GTGGCATTAGTGGTTAGCAAATGAAAATTTAATATAACCTGAACAACAGGATGTAAGGAAATTGTGGTGAATCATAAAACTATTTTCTATATTTATGCAATGCTTTATTTGGTTACTGTGAATTTTCTAAATCAAACATGGTAATTAAAATAATACACACACTGACTTAATGTACCTGGATCTTTCTAACATCCTAAATGTGTCTTTTAAGATCTTCATATTCTCTCTCTCTCTCATTCTCTGGAAGAGTACATGAGATAACTTTAAAAATTGTGGTTTTCATTTTCTGATTGTCACATTTTGTGGAGTAGAGATCTATTACTTTCAGATTAGCAACTTTTTAAAAAATATATGTTTATAATCTGTGATTCTTCTGACTCACTTCAATATTTACCTTTGCATATGAGTCAAACACACACAGCCAATGAAAACCTAAATAGTCAGAGACATACTAACATCTCACCTTATCTTAAGGAATTGTTGACCTCGTTCAGCTATACGTAAGGTAAATGTGTCTGCATTTACTCCTCTTCTTTAGATACTTTTCTTCATTCACAGTTCTAGTACAGTTTCCATCTGTAAAAGGGATCAAAAATATTACCACAGGTGAGGTTAGTGCAGGGACATAGTTAACATTTAGGGCATGGCTTCTTGTGGTAGACTTCAAAAGTAAGATTTGAAACTTACTGTGGTTCTTTGGCAAAGCATTTGACTTTTATAAATTTGGATTTTGTCATCTGCAAAATAGCAGTGTTAATTATACATATCTCATTAGGTTATTATGATATTAATGAGTTCATGAATGTGAACCGTTTAGGAGAATGATTTATTGGGTGAGTACATTCTATCACAACCTCTCCCCAAACTCTCAGGAGAGTATGTCTTGCTTAGCTATATTTCAATTGTCAGTAAACACCCCTGCTTACAAACTTCATATGTGGTTGCTTTATTTCTCCAGGGCCTTGTTCACAGATTGATCTACATAATTAGTGAGAGGCGATTTGGATCAACTGAGATTTTAGAGGAATTTACATTGGAAAATGCAAAAGAAAGAAAAGCAGAGGCAGAGAGTGGATGGGTTGGAGAATTAGTTTAGGAATTTGGATATGGCAAAGCAAGATGTTTTGGAAGAAAATGCACTGTGTATGAGAGATAACCAGCATGGGAGATATTGAAAAGGCAAATAATTAAGTAAATTTTGCTGAATTTTATATGCCCTTTTATTTGAGTATTTCTCTTTTTTATTTTTATTTTGCTTTTCAATTTCAGAAAAAAATTTTTTATAACAAAGTCTTTGAATGAAATATCCATTCAAAGTAAGAGGAAGCTATTCCAGGTCTCTGACAGATATACATCTCTATTTCTAGGAAATTTCCTAGTTCAAACATAAACTAGGTAAAATTCTACAATTGCAATGCATCACTATGCTTCTAGTGACTATTTGTACCTCTAAGTCTTATCATTCTGTTTTGCATGACAAAAGATGCTTTTATTGGTCTATAGTGAGGCCATCAGTTTGAACAGCCCTGGATTTTTCAAGGAGCAGAATACATAAATTCCAACTGAAGACATTTTTCACACTGAATTGATGTGTTGACACCGTGCTAATGTTCTGCATGACGTGAGCAAATATCTCCACTTGTCTTCAGGCAGAAGTTTGTTTTTGCTTAAAACTTAAGTTGACGTTAGCTAAAATGACGTTTGGAACCTAGATTGCTGAATACTTATCGCTTCCTTTATCATATTTGCGTAGTTTAATCCAAAACTATCTGTCTTTAAGTGAAAACAGTACAAATCTCAGTTAGGAATGCTTCTAGATGGTAGAGTTGCTAAGCTAAAATAGAGAGGATACAAGATAACGTTGCTTCAGGAAAGCAAATTTCTTGATTTTTCTACTCAATACACTGTACGAGAAGGCACCATATGTGGGAAATACCCGATTTATGGGAAACGGCGTAAATCACATTTTGAAATTTAGAAAATTTATAATTTGAGCCATCAGAGGCATGATGGGTTTCATACCTATTTTAACAAAATTTTCAAATATAAGTATACACGACATAAATAAGCATCATTCATCAGTTAAAAATCCTATTATTAAGCTTTATGGCATTTGTATTCTTTCCTAGAGCTTTAAGACTAGAGGAAAAGGTTGTACATAATAAAATGGTTATTTTAAAAATTATAGTAATTTCATGTAGATTGAATAAACATTAGGCTTGTAAACAGAGTTATAGAACCTTCCCATAACTTTTAACACATTTTGAACATTAGCAAATCAATTTGCTTTGTTGTTGGAGATCACGTTGCATTCATTTGTACAGGAATCCCTGCAAGTCTAACTTCTGATATTGCCAACAGTTAGCACAGAAAACCCAGGTAATGACTAATAGAACCATGCATTTCCTTCTCCATAGTCACAGTGCTACAGTTGCTAGATGTGCGTCCCCTACTTCCAATGTTGACACCTGTGCACACACACACCCACACACATACACACACTAACCCATTGTTTAATTTGTGGTTTCTATTACTTTCTATTATATCACAACACTTAAATTAAGTGCAGATGTTTTATCACTGCATCTGACGAGTAAGGAAATGGTAGCAATAACAATGAAATGTGGTTCAATTATAGAAATTCAATAGATTCTAAAATATATGTGGCCAAAAGAATCACCGAGGAAAATAATTGGAAAATTTTACCTGTATGTGATACACAGTATTTCGCATGCTTCGATAAATATTACAATTATATAAATTTTAATTTCAGTGACAAATTACCGAAATTCTGTATAATACTGTATATTATTTACTTTTTAATTATAATGCTTATCTTTACAATTATTACAAACCAAATTATTGAAAACATTTCTTTGAAAGCCAGAGAAGTCTAACTTAGATGAAGCACATTTGAGACTTTCTGGATAAACTGAGATGGTACATTCATTTGGCATTGTTCATTATCTTAACAAAATGAAGCAAACAATATACATGCTAATTCCAAACATGACCCAAAATTCTTTCCCTCCCTTATCCCCTTTGCCTTGTTTGTGACTGCACTCACATGTTGACTCTAGGCACATCCTTGTGAATTGCCTTTGACCATGCTATGTTAGGAAATGTGGTGGTAGCAGAGGTTTGAAAAGCACTTATGCAGAGGACTTGTATTTTCTTGTAGACTTGGAGTTCTGGCCACTGCTATAGTGATAAGAAGCCCAGGTAAGCTCACCAGATGATGGGAGACCATCTGCCAACCTTATGGTGAGCAGGGTCATGTGGAACATCCAACTTGTGGAACATCCAACTTCAGACAGTTAGCCTGAGGCCAAGATCCAAGAGGAAGTGCAGCACAGATCAACTAACCTAGCCCAATTTAGAATAAACTGCCCAAATAATACACACATCATCATCTAATGTTGCATTTTTAAGCTACCTTATTCAGGGGTGTTTGTTGCACAGAAAAAGCTACACCCCAGGGTGTACAGGTAGTTTAGTGGTTAGAATGCCCGCCTTTCATGCGGGAGACCCGGGTTCAATTCCCTGACCATGCACCCCAAAAAAGCTACAGCTCAAAAATGCATAAACTAAATGTCTGTTAGGGATTATTTAATTATATAATGTAATATACTTAAAATGGGAGATTGCATAACAATTTTAACAATTGTAGAGATAGTTGTATATTTAGGAAGACAAATTATAATAATAAAACGTAAGAACCATCATTTATTTGTCATTTACTGGATACCTAATGCTATTTCGATTGCTTTACCTGTATTAATATATAGATAGATACCCAATGAGGTAGTAACTATTTTTATCTACTGCATATAGTACAAGAGGAAACAGAGCACATTGATTTAAACTGAGGTGGTCTGTTTCCAGAAGCTGCACTCTGAATCATTATATTATATTGCTTCTTGTGTGAGATATTCATAATGCATTGTTATGTGAATAAAACATGTAAGTTACAACATTTTTTTGAAAAATATCAGTAGTCTGTGCAGAGATAGAAAGAAAATGAGAGAAATAAATGGCATTTGTTTTAGTTTCTTATTATTGGCATATCAAATAACTATACAAATTTATATCTTACATTAGTCCAGTTCTGAAGTCTGGTGCAGGTCTCAGTGGACTAAAATTAAGATGTAGGTCAGCTGAGTTGCTTTTAGGAAACTATAAAGTAGAATCTGTTTCCCACTCATTAAGATTGTGGCAGACTTCAATTCCTTGCAGTTGTTTCACTGTTGTTTTTTTTCCTTCTAGCACTGTTCTCTTTTTCCAACTGCTGGATCAGCTTCATTCATTAGTTCCTGGACCCTTCCTTCTTGAAGGTTGAGTCCTTCTCATGTCACAACACTCTGACTTACTCTTCTCTCTTTTTTCACTTTTAAGGATTGATATGATTAGATTGAACCTGCTTGAATAATTCAAGATACTCTCTTTATATCAGGACCTTTAAACTAAATCACATCTGCACGGTCTCCTTTGTTATGTAAGTTAACATACTCAACATACTCATCTAAAGATTAGGATATGGACATCTTTGGGGGACATTATTCTGGTCACAACTTGTAAAGATAGATGCCCCAAAGTTAGCAATTGTTATTTCTGAATGGTTAATTTGTGGGTGAGCTTTGTTTACATATTGTGGCTTAACTGAATTGCTTGATATTTCCATAAGAATAAAGTATTACAAATCTAATACAAAAATATTTATATGAAGTAAAAGACAACATTTTTCATAGTGCATTGATTCAAAATACATTTCTTGAAAAATTACATTCAGGATATTTTTCAGGTACTCAAGTTTGTGTGTCATTTTAATATAAATACTGTTATTTAATTGATAGTGTTAGTGTATCTCAAACTTGCTTGTTATTTTATTATCATGGTCAAAATCATTGTGTCATACAACAAAATTTTCCTGTTTTTAGGTTTTAATATATCCAATTGATATTGCTTTTCTAATGGTAGTGTCAACAGCCATGAAAGAACTAAAATTAAGAATTTACTCTCTTACTCTGCAATCTATAATGGTATTATCAATTTTAAATTTCTCATCAATGAATTTAATAATCTTTCTTGAACATTTTCTTATACTTCTCCACTCCCAAATCTTGAGTTCAGTTAGTTAATTATCCACTCTGAAGTATTATAGAAGTTCCTCAATCAACTGGCATTTTCAAAGATATTTTTAAATAGTAATTTTAAATTTTAAAATAATGAAATTGGTAATAATAATACTTTCTCTCTCCTTTCTCACCTTCTCTGATGAACTTTGGCACCTTATTACCTTGAAATATTAACTCTTTCTTTATTACCTTAGCTCATTTTAATTCCTATTTCCATACCTACCTCCTTTTGGGAGGGGGTCTTAGATGGAGTTATTACTCTCATTGAACTCCCACAAAATTGGCATTCTGTGCTCATGGGACATGGTGAATACTATATGTGAAGGGGACAGAAAAGAACATTTGACACGCATACTATGTATATCTTCTCTGGCAATATGCATGCTTCATTGCTCTATCAGATTTGCAGAACACAAACTCAAAGATAATAACTTCAATAATTTCAAGATGATTATGTGGAGCATTAAACTAAATGTGGTGTTGTTTTGAGCAAGTGGCTCTGTGTGATTGCATAACTTGCAAGCCTATAAAACCAGCCCTGTTTCTTCCTTTCCCATTGACATGGGGTCAGGTTTGCATGTCAACTTGGCCAGGTACTGGTGCCCGGTTGTCTGGTTGGGTAAGTGCAGGTCTGTCTGTTTCTATGAGGACATTTCATGGACTTAAATCATGACCACACTGGCTGCATCCACAGCTGACTGCATTTGTAATCAGCTAAGGAGAGTGTCTTCTGCAATGATTGATGCTTAATCTAATCACCAGAAGGCTTTTAAGGAGGATTCAGAAGAAACAGTCACTCTTCCTTCTTCAGGCGGCTAACCTCTCCTGTGGAGTTCATCCAGACCATTCATTGGAGTCACTTGCTTCACAGTCTGCCCTATGGATTTTGGACTCTTCCATTCCATTGGTTGTCCAGCCAGCCTCTCCTAAGATTTCATTTAGGAACTTCATCAGAGTTATCAGCTTGCAGCCTGCCCTACAGGCCTTGGATTCTATATTCCTACAGTTACATGAGACACTTTTGTAGATTTTGTATCTATGGATATCTTTGGCTGATTCTATTTCTGTAGAGAACTCTACCTAATACACCCATCTAACCAAATGTTCACAGTTGTACCTTCTGTGATTTTCTCCCAAATGAATGAATGATATCTCAAACCTTTATTTTTTGTTGTGGCAATTATGATGAAATACTGAAATTAGTCAGTAGGGTACTAACAGCCCTACTGATGTTGGCAAACTAGGTAGTGATGATATGCCGAGCTGAAGCTTCACATTTATTCAGTCTCTCATTTGTGGAGAATGAAATCATGTACAAGAAGAAAGGAAAACCGCAATTATATAGTAGCTCTAAAACTTGAAACATAGAGGAACAATGGCAATTTCTCTGACTTTGGAGTTGACTGAAAACCCTGAAGAGAGAATGAAGGTAAATGTCAGTCAATTATCAATTCAAGGTACACTGTGCAGTCCAGAATTCTGTTATGGAAAATGTAAAGAAACACTTATCTTTCACCATGGAGGGTCAGATTGTGCTGAAAATCAAACTCATGCTTTGATCTTAAGGATTGAATAACTCCTAATGGCTAACCCAAGCCCCAACATTTCTTTAGTACAAAACTTAAGCCACTAAAAAAATGAAACATAGAAATGTACAACACAGTGCACTCTATTATAAAGTGTGGGCTATAGTTAATAGTATAATTACAATTATTTAAAAAAAGTTCTTTCATTTATTGGAGCAAATGCACCAGACTGATGAAAAGCATTAATAACACAGTGGTATATGGGTACCATACTTTCTGCATGATTTTTCTGTAACCTACAGTTTCACTAATTAAAAAAAAAAGCCACTGTTACAGAAGGACTGGAAACTGGAGACAAATAAAAGGACATTGGATGGATTCACTTGAGAACTTTGAACTCCAGTTTCTGCTAAGCTTTCTGAAATGGGAAATGGCCATCTGCTGTGGGAGAGAAACAATATTGGCTGAAAACCAAGGAAAGGCCTTAACTAACGCGGATACCACATTAATGATGTGTGTCCAGTGTCTGTTGCTTCCTTTAATTGCCTCTAGCACAATAATCAAGGTAAAGTCTTAGTATGCATAAAGTGGAAAGTATGGTCCATATTTAGGAGCCAATAACTCATTCACCTAAGAATGGCAGAAACTGGCTGACATGTAACAGCAAGAAGTTGAAGAACATATATATCAGTGATCTTGAAGATAATACACAGAGGAGAAGGGGCAGAATATAAAGTTGCATAGCAAGAAAATTTATTGATATGTAGGTGCTTTCTGATATTTCAGGCTAAAAAGTTATTGTAAGGACCCCTTCAGATAGACCTCATGCACTGATGAACTAGTTCCATATGTTACCCATTGCCATAATAATGCTATATAATGAACAAACACAAAATCCAGTGGCTTAAAATAGCAATTATTTCTTCACTGGTCAGTGAGTCTGCTGAGGGGATGGTCTCTGATCTAGGTCAGTACAGCTTATTTCAGTGGATTCTCACAGGCTTATGCTTTTTGCTGTAAAGCAGGCAGAGTGTGACTGGTCTAGGATCACCTTGACTGCTTCATGTATTCTTTTATCTTCAGGAGATCAACTCATACACATTTGAGTTGTAAGACAGAATTTCAAGTGAAACAGTGAAATTGTGGAAGGGTCTTAAGCTATAGGCTAGAAATATGAACAAGATGACTCCTGCTACATTCATTAATTTAAATCAAGTCTACATCCAGTCAAATTTCATAAAAACGCTACCTTTTAATTGGAGAATCTGCAGTCAGTCACATTGATAAGAATTGGAGTAGATAATTGAACCATTTAAAAAATAATCAACCCCTCTCGAATCCTGGAAAGGTAATCATAATTTGCTTGGCAGAGAATTCAAAATGGAATCAGAGGACTCAAAGTGGTGGACATGTTAGAATGGATTTATTTTATGAAGACGGGGAGAAGATCTGCTGAATATGTTCTCTCATAGTTTCCAGATGACGTTCCCCTTATTGAAGAGGCAAGAAATGCAGCTTTGAGAGATGTTGGTGGGTAGCTCCATAGAAGATTTTTATATAATCTCATTTTAATTTTTATTAGAGAAGCTATAGGCTTATGTAAAAATCATGCATAAAATACAGAGTTCCCATATATCAATCTATTAGTACCAACTTAGAACAAATGTATTAGTATGATACATTTGTTACAATTCATGAAATAATATATTTAAAATTGTACTATTAACTATAGTCCCTTATTTCCAAAAGGCACCACTTTTATTATCATACAGTTGTATGATCTAAAAAAACGTATTCTAGTAATATATATACAACCTAAAATGTCCCCTTCTTGCCGCATTCACATATGGAATTCAGTGCTGTTAATTATGATCACAATATTGCACTACCATCATCACCATTCATTACCCAAAATTTACAATCACATCAAATAGAAATTCTGTACAATTTAAGGATTAACTCCTCATTCTCTACCCCAAATATATCCTTTGGTAACCTGTATTCTAGATTCTGACTCTATGAATTTGCTTATTCTAACTGTTTCATAGCAGTGAAGTCATACAGTATTTATCCTTTGGATTATGGCTTATTTTACTCAATATGATGTCTTGAAGATTCATCCATGTGGTCGCTTGTATCAGAATTTCACTTCTTTTTACAGATGGACAATATTCTACTGTTTATCTACATTGCATTTTATTTATCCCTACATCAGTTTATGGTAACTTGGGTTGCTTTAATCTTTTGGCCGTTGTAAAAAATGCTGCTATGACCATCAGTGTGCAAACATCTGTTTGAGTCCCTGATTTCAAACTTTTTATATGTATATACAAGGGAATTGACAAATCATACAATAGTTCTATGCTTAGTTTTCTCAGGAGCCACCAAAATGTCTTCCATAGCAGCTGCACTGCTTTACATTCCCACTAACAGTGAATGAGTGTTCTTATTTCTCTGCATGTCCTCCAACAGGTGTTACTTCCTGTTTATTTTTTCTTTTAATAGTAGTCATTTACTGGGTGTGAAACATTATCTAATTGTGTTTTTGATTGGCATTCCCCAATAGCTAGTGATGGGAGTATCTTTTCATGTATTTTTGTTCACTTGCGTATCTTCTTTGGAGAAATTTGTATTCAAGTTTGTCATGGTTAAGGACTGGTGTCAACTTGGCCAAGTTATGGTACCTGTTCATCTGATTGGGCAAGTGCTGGCCTGTCTGTTGCAATGAGGACATTTCATAGGATTAGGTCATGATCACGTCAGCTACATCCACAGCTGATTCCATTTGTAATCAGCCAAAGGGGAGTGTCTTCTGCAATTAGTGATGCTAAATCCAATCATGGGAAGCCTTTTAAGGAGGACTCAGAGGAGACAGGTTGCATTCCTGCTTTGGCTGGTGAGCCTCTCCTGTGGAGTTCGTCCAGGCCATCCATTGGAGTCATCAGCTTCGCAGCCTGCCCTGTGGATTTTGGACTCTGTGTTCCTACGGTCACGTGAGACACTTTCATAAATTTTATATTTGCAAGTGTTCCCTGTTGATTCTGTTTCTCTAGAGAACCCTAACTAATACATCTTGGTACCAGGAGTGGTTCTTAAGGAACAGAATCTTAAAAATGGGTTTTTATGAATGGTTTTCTACTCTGACTGGGCTCAGAGACACTAAGGACTCTGATTCCCATAATCAGAATGACACTCCCAATCCATGGACTGAGTTAGCAAAGGAGATAGTCAAAATATCATCATCCGATTCTCCTAATGCTTCGCTTGTACGAAGCCAGACTCTGGGGGATAATGTTTTTGACACCTTTACAGAGTTTTGTAGAAATAAGAGTTATGGAGATGTTGGTTGGTTGTTGTTAGATACACTGTCTACATTTAAAGAGTGAAAGGGATGGGCTTAAGGCTTCAAACAAGAAGCTGAAGTGCCGTCTGAAAGATGTAGAGGTTTCTATGAGTATCCTGAAGGAAAATTTTATTTCCTGTAGCCATAGACTTGAGATCTCTGAAAATCAGACTCAGAATCTTATTGTTAGAGTAGCAACTTTACAACATAAACTGAAATCTCAGTCTTGCATGGTGTCTGCCGTTAAAGTGAGGGCATTGATTGGAAAGGAGTGGGACCCTGAAAAATGGGATGGTGACATATGGATTGATAATGATGTTGGGGGTGAGGTTGAAACCCTAGACCATGCTGAGCCTTCTTTAGCTAACCCTGTAATAGTCTGCCCTGAGGATATAGCCGCCCTACCTCCAGCCTGCCTTGAGGAATTGGCCACCCAACCTCCTCCTGAAGGGATTAGCCCTAGAGTTATTAATCCTGTTTCACCAGATGAAACTGCAAATGAAAGACCTGAAGCAAATGCCTTGGAAGATATTTCTAATTCTTTTCATGACCCACCCCCACCACCCCTCATTTCTTCTAGACCTATAACTACACTAAAGTCCCAACAGGCCCCTAAAGGTGAGGTACAAAGTATCACAAATGAGGAGGTATGTTATACTCCAAGAGAACTGTGTGAGTTTTCCAATTTATATAGACAGAAATCAGGGGAATATGTGTGGCAATGGATTTCAAGAGTGTGGGATAATGGTGGGAGGAATATAAGACTGGATCAGGCTGAATTCATTGATATGGGCCCATTAAGCAGAAATTCTGCATTCAATGTTATAGCTAGAGCAGTTAGAAAAGGTGTTAACAGCTTGTTTGGGTGGTTGATTGAAACATGGATCAAAAAGTGGCCAACATTACCTGAGGTTGAAATGCAGAACTGCCCTGGTATAATGTAGATGAGGGGATCCAGAGGCTTAGAGAGATTGGGATGTTAGAGTGGATTTATCATACAAAGCCTGCTCTTATACCCCAGGAATGTCCAGAAGATGCACCTTTCACCAGAACAGTGAGAAATAAGTTTGTGAGACTAGCACCATCATCCCTCAAGAGCTCTGTGGTTGCACTTTTCTGTAGGTCAGATATTACTGTAGGAACTGCTGTCACTGAACTGGAATCCTTAAACACAATGGGGATGACAGGATCCCGAGTTGGCAGAAGCCAGGTGGCAGCACTTAATCACCAAAGACAGGGTAGACGCGGCTATTATAATAGAAAACAAACTCAAAGGAGGCATCAAAATTATATGACACGCAGAGATTTGTGGCATTGGCTAGTAAATCATGGGGTGCCTAGAAATACAACTGAAGGGCAGTCTACTAAATTCTTGTTGGAGCTGTATAAACAAAAGAGTTCTAGGTCAAGGGAACAGAAGTCTAACCTGAATTACAAAAACACAGAGTCACGGCCCCTTAATCAATTTCCAGACTTGAAACAGTTTACAGACCCTGAGCCCCTTGAATGAAGGGGAGGCCAGGTCCCTATGGGGAAGAAACCTGTTACACTGCCACAAATTTATACTGTTAACCTTCCTCTAAGTCTTCCCCAAGGAGACCGACGGCCTTTTACCAGGGTAACTGTGCATTGGGGAAAAGGAAATGATCAGATATTTCGGGGATTATTAGACACTGGTTCAGAAGTGACATTAATTCCAGGGGACCCAAAACGTCACTCTGGACCACCAGTCAGAGTGGGGGCTTATGGAGGCCAGGTGATCAATGGAGTTTTAGCTCAGGTCCATCTCACAGTGGGTCCAGTGGGCCCCCGGACCCATCCTGTAGTTATTTCGCCAGTTCCGGAATGTATAATTGGCATAGGCATACTGAACAACTGGGAGAATCCCCATGTTGGTTCTCTAACTCATGCAGTGAAGGCTATTATGGTGGGAAAGGCCAAGTGGAAGCCACTAGAACTGCCCCTACCAAGCAAAATAGTAAATCAAAAGCAATACCGTATTCCTGGAGGGATTGCAGAGATTACTGCCACTCTTAAGGACTTGAAAGATGCAGGGGTGGTGATTCCCACCACATCCCCAGTCAACTCTCCTATTTGGCCTGTGCAGAAAAGAGATGGGTTTTGGAGAATGACAGTGGATTATCGTAAACTCAACCAGGTGGTAACTCCAATTGCAGCTGCTGTTCCAGATGTAGTATCATTGCTTGAGCAAATCAATACATCCCCTGGTACCTGGTATGCAGCTATTGATCTGGCAAATGCTTTTTTCTCAATAGCTATTAGTAAGGACCACCAGAAACAGTTTGCTTTCAGCTGGCAAGGTTAGCAATATACTTTCACTGTCCTACCTCAGGGGTATATCAACTCTCAAGCCCTATGTCATAATCTTGTTCGCAGAGACCTTGATCGTTTCTGCCTCCCACAAGACATCACACTGGTCCATTATATTGATGATATCATGTTGATTGGACCTAGTGAGCAAGAAGTAGCAACTACTCTAGATTTACTGGTAAGGCATTTGCGTGTCAGAGGATGGGAGATAAATCCAACAAAAATACAGGGGCCTTCCACCTCAATAAAATTTCTAGGTGTCCAGTGGTGTGGGGCATGTCGAGATATCCCTTCTAAGGTGAAGGATAAATTGCTGCATCTGGCCCCTCCCACAACCAAAAAAGAGGCACAACGCCTAGTTGGTCTTTTTGGATTTTGGCGACAACATATTCCTCATTTGGGTGTGCTACTCCGGCCCATTTATCGAGTGACCAGAAAAGCTGCTAATTTTGAGTGGGGACCTGAACAAGAGGAGGCTCTGTGGCAGGTCCAGGCTGCTGTGCAAGCTGCTCTGCCACTTGGGCCATATGATCCAGCAGATCCAATGGTGCTGGAAGTGTCAGTGGCAAATAGAGATGCTGTCTGGAGCCTTTGGCAGGCCCCTATAGGAGAATCACAACGCAGACCCTTAGGATTTTGGAGCAAAGCCTTACCATCTGCTGCAGATAACTACTCTCCTTTTGAGAAACAGCTTTTGGCCTGCTACTGGGCCTTAGTAGAGACTGAACACTTAACCATGGGCCACCAAGTTACCATGAGACCTGAGTTGCCTATCATGAGTTGGGTGTTGTCTGACCCACCAAGCCATAAAGTTGGGTGTGCACAGCAGCACTCTATTGTAAAGTGGAAATGGTATATACGAGATAGAGCCAGAGCAGGTCCTGAAGGCACAAGTAAGTTATATGAAGAAGTGGCACAGATGCCCATGGTTTCCACTCCTGCTGCCACATTACCTTCTTTTTCCCAGACCAGAGCTATGGCCTCTTGGGGAGTTCCTTACAAGGAATTGACTGAGGAAGAGAAAACTCGGGCCTGGTTTACAGATGGTTAAGCACGATATGCAGGTACCACCCGAAAGTGGACAGCTGCAACATTACAACCCCTTTCTGGGGTGTCCTTGAAGGACAGTGGTGAGGGGAAATCCTCCCAGTGGGCAGAACTTCGAGCAGTGCACCTGGTTGTTCATTTTGCTTGGAAGGAAAACTGGCCAGAGGTGCGTTTGTATACTGACTCATGGGCTGTTGCTAATGGTTTGGCTGGATGGTCAGGGACTTGGAAAGACCATAATTGGAAAATTGGTGACAAAGAGGTCTGGGGAAGAAGTATGTGGATAGAGCTTTCTGAGTGGGCTAAAAACATGAAGATATTTGTGTCCCATGTGAATGCACACCAGAGGGTGACTTCAGCAGAGGAAGATTTTAATAATCAAGAGGATAAGATGACCCGTTCTATGGATACCAGTCAGCCTGTTTCCCCAGCAACTCCTGTTATTGCCCAATGGGCTCATGAACAAAGTGGTCATGGTGGTAGGGATGGAGGTTATGCATGGGCTCAGCAACATGGACTTCCACTCACCAAGGCTGACCTGGCTACAGCCACTGCTGAGTGCCCAATCTTCCAGCAGCAGAGACCCACACTCAGCCCCCGATATGGCACCATTCCCCGAGGTGACCAGCCAGCTACATGGTGGCAGGTTGATTACATTGGACCACTCCCTTCATGGAAGGGGCAGCGATTTGTTCTAACTGGAATAGACACATACTCTGGATATGGGTTTGCTTTCCCTGCACGCAATGCTTCTGCCAAAACTACTATCCGTGGGCTTACAGAATGCCTTATCCATCGTCATGGTATTCCACATAGCATTGCTTCGGATCAAGGAACACACTTCACAGCAAATGAAGTGCGGGAATGGGCACATGCTCATGGAATTCTCTGGTCTTACCATGTTCCCCATCATCCAGAAGCAGCTGGATTGATAGAACGGTGGAATGGCCTTTTGAAAACTCAATTACAGTGCCAACTAGGTGGCAAAAACTTGAAAGGCTGGGGTAATGTTCTCCAGGAAGCTGTGTATGCTCTGAATCAGCATCCGCTGTATGGTGCTGTTTCTCCCATAGCCAGGATCCATGGGTCCAGGAACCAAGGGGTGGAAATGGGTGTGGTGCCACTCACTATTACTCCTAGTGATCCACTAGGAAAATTTTTGCTTCCTGTCCCTGCTACCGTGAGTTCTGCTGATCTACAGGTTTTAGTCCCAAAATGGGGTGTGCTTTCTCCAGGAGAAACAACAGTGATACCACTGAACTGGAAGTTAAGATTGCCACCTGGCCACTTTGGGCTACTTATGCCTCTGGATCAACACACCAAGAAGGGGATTACATTATTGTCTGGGGTAATTGACCCTGACTATCAGAAGGAAGTAGGACTGCAACTACATAATGGAGGTAAAGAAGAGTTTTCTTGGAATATAGGAGATCCCCTGGGGCGTCTATTAGTACTACCATGCCCTGTGATCAAAATCAATGGAAAACTGCAACAACACAATCCAGGCAGGACCACTAATGGCTCTGAGACTTCAGGAATGAAGATTTGGGTCACCCCACCAGGCAAAGAACCACGGCCAGCTGAAGTGCTTGCTGAGGGGAAAGGGAACATGGAATGGGTAGTGGAAGAAGGTAGTGATAAATATGAACTTCGACCACGTGATCAGTTACAGAAACGAGGACTGTAATGCTGTTTTGTTTGTGTTATACTATTTAAGTTGTAAGATATGAAGTTTAAGAATGAATGCTGCCCAAGGATTTGCATGCTATTCTGGAGAGATTTAATGTGTTTCCAGTTATATGCAGGACAGTTGAGTATTGTCAGGTAAAAGAAAAAATGTGTGCTTATTTGTTTTCATTTGGAAATTAAGTATGGTCTAAGGTGATATATATATATGTGTGCCAAGTTGACAAGGGGTGGACTGTCATGGATAGGGACAGGTGTCAACTTGGCCAAGTTGTGGTACCTGTTCATCTGATTGGGCAAGCGCTGGCCTGTCTGTTGCAATGAGGACATTTCATAGGATTAGGTCATGATCACGTCAGCTACATCCACAGCTGATTCCATTTGTAATCAGCCAAAGGGGAGTGTCTTCTGCAATTAGTGATGCTATATCCAATCATGGGTAGCCTTTTAAGGAGGACTCAGAGGAGACAGGTTCCGTTCCTGCTTTGGCTGGTGAGCCTCTCCTGTGGAGTTCATCCAGGCCATCCATTGGAGTCTTCGCAGCCTGCCCTGTGGATTTTGGACTCTGCATTCCTACGGTCACATGAGACACTTTCATAAATTTTATATTTGCAAGTGTTCCCTGTTGATTCTGTTTCTCTAGAGAACCCTAACTAATACAGTGTTCTATAGTTTTGGGTCTTATATTTAGGTCCATATCCCATTTTGAGGTGATTTTTACATATGGTGTGAGGTGGGGTCCATCTTTATTCATTTGCACAAGGACATCCAGCTTTTCCTGTACTCTTTTTTGAGGACACTATTCTTTCCCCATTGTATGAACTTTGCACCTTTGTCAAAATCAGTTGGCCATAAATGTGAGGGTTGATTTCTGAACTCTAAATCAATTTCCTTGGTATACATGATTATCCTTGTGCCAGTACCATGCTGTTTGGATTATTATAGCTTTATA
Source organism: Tamandua tetradactyla (assembly GCF_023851605.1). NCBI lineage: Eukaryota > Metazoa > Chordata > Mammalia > Pilosa > Myrmecophagidae > Tamandua > Tamandua tetradactyla. The sequence continues at coordinate 6,190,719 of NC_135350.1, read as the reverse complement.
ATAAGCTTTAAAATCGAGGAGTGTGAGTCCTTCAACTTCACTTTTCTTTTTCAAGTTGGCTGTGGCTATTTGGGGTCACATCTTTCCATATAAATTTGATGATTGTTTTTTTTAATTTCTTCAGAGAAGGACTTTGGAATTTTGATTGGAGTTGCATTGAATCTGTATATAACTGTCCATAGAATTGATGTCTTGACACATTTTAGTCTTATAATCCATGAATCTGAAATATCTCTCCATTTATTTAGGTCTTGCTTGATTTTTTTTAGCAATATCTTTTAGCTTTTGTATACAAGTCTCTACATCCTTGGATAGATATAACCCTAGATATTTTATTCTGTTAGTTACTATTTTAAGTGGAATTTTCTTCTTTTTTTGGTTTCTTCTTCAGATTTATCATTAGAAGCATATAGAAACACTAATGATTTTTTAATGATTTTGGTTCTTGTAGTCAACATTGCTGAATTCATTTATTATTTCCTTTAGCTTTGTTGTAGACTTCTCAGGATTTTATTTATATAGGGTAATTCCATCTGCAAATAGCAATAACTTTACTTCTTCTTTTGCATTTTGGACATCTTTTATTTCCTTTCATTGGCTAATTGCTCTTGCTAGAATTTTCAGTGCCATGTTTAACAACAGTGATAACGGGGATCATCTTGCTCCTGCCAAATGCCTTTTCTACAAATACTCTATTCATTTTAAGTAGAAAGGTTACCAAAGAACCAGGCTCCAAGTGATAGTGTAGATTATATATTTTTCAGAATAGCACAGACCAGTGGAATTTATCTACTTGAGGTAAAATGGATATGATTGCCAAAAAGGTGCAAGGCAACAGTGTCAACCAAGAGATTTGACCAGCAGGAATCTCAGGTAATGGTTTAAACTGCATCATGTTTCTTGGATTGAAAACATTAGCATCCAAGAAGGGTGTAAATTGACCTATCTACTTCTTTCTAATCAAAATGTCACACCCACAATTGGGCACACCAAATCCCCATGAAGATAATCTAATCAAAAGCTTCTGCCTACAATATTGAATTAGGATTACAATAAAAGGCTGCCCCCACAAGATTGGATCAAGATTAAAACATAGTTTTTCTGGGGTACATAATAGATTTAAACTGCCACATTCTACCCTCTGGACCTTAAAAAGGATGTATTTTTCCATAGCACTCCAGCACCATATCACAAAGGCCTTAAGCCATTTCAGTAACAATTCAAATATCATAAAAAGTTTAAAGAGTACAAAATCTCATCAAAATCAGTTACAGGAATGGTCTGTCCTAAGGCAAAAATTCTCCTCTGGCTCTGGGCCTGTGAAACTCAGAACAAATTTTCTGCTGCCAATATATAAAGGAGGGGCAGACATAGGATACATGTTTCCATTGATTTAGGGAGAAATCAAAAGGTAAACAGGGATCACCAGATCCAAACAGTGCTGAAAATCTGCAGGGCAAAAGCCACTGGATTTCAAAATCTATGAGTCATTTATCCTTGAGGCTTTAAAAAGCTGCAGCCCCACCCTGTCCAAGGGCCAACACAGCACCCTTGCTGTATCTTCAAGTGCTAGGATGAGTTGCAACACTGGGGTTCATTGGGGGGAACCATCGTTTTTCAGCTCCTCTCTCTCCATCCATCGAGGCAGCACCCTGGATCTCTGCCATCTCCAAGACACACTCTTAACTCCTCCAGAACAATGGGGTGGCAGCCAGGCACTCACAATCCTTGGTTGATGTGTTCTACCCTCTCTGATGCCTGAGGGCAACACAATTCTTCCTGAGCAATGAAGAGGAAGACCTGCCCTCTGCTTCTTGAGTAAACTCACCCTCTCCATTTATATAGTTGGGTCTACTATCCTGGTCTACAATTTCCTGACTCCAGATGTTAGGAGCCATGGTTTTGCTTCTGAAATCATTTTTCCTTCAGTCCATCTCTTTACTTTACCCTTTAGTCCAGACTGGCAGTGGTTCCATTTACAGAGATTCTGCAACACTTTTGTGGGCTGTCTATGCAGTATGCTGGTGTCATACCCGTCAGACAATAAGACTTTCCACAATCCTTTCTGGATAACTCAATTTCCAATCCTGGAATTTTCTGAAGTGGTTCCATGTTTGCTTAAACGCCCACCTGGGGCTCTCTTCACTGGGGTCTCACTTTCTGGAAGCCCAGAATTTTTAGACCATCAATTTCTGTTTTCTATGTACCCAGGAATTCGGCTCTCAACTTGTCTCTCTCCTCTCACATTTTGTTATAAGCTGCAAGGAACAGCCAGACTTCATTTCCCACAATAAGTTTGGAAATTTCTTCTGCTAAATATCCAAGTTTTTCACTCTCAGATTCTGCCTTCCATCCAATTCTAGCACCTAATTTTGCCAAATTTTCTGCCACTTGAAAACAAGGATCACCTTCCTTCCAGTTTGCAATGACACATTTCTCCCTGCAGAATTATCACTGGAGTCCTTAGAGTCTGCATTTCTACCAACAGTCTCTTCAAAGCATTGTAGGCTTTGTGTATCCAGCGTTTCACAATTTTCCCCTTACCCATTTAAAAACCCATTCCAACATGTTCAGTATTTTCAAACCACAGCAGCACCCCACTCCTCTAGTACAAAAATCTATATTACTTTGTTTGTTAAGATGCTGGAATGCAATATACCAGAAATGGAGCAGTTTTTAAAAAGAAATTTAATAAGTTGCAAGTTTACAGTTCTAAGGTGAGAAAATGTCCAAATTAAGGCACAAACAAGAGGTCACCTTCACTTGAGAAAGGCTGATGCTGTCCAGAACATCTCTGTCAACTGGGAAGGCATGTTACTGGCATTTGCTGGTTGGTCCCTTGTTCCTGAACTCATTGCTTTCAGTCTCTGTTTTGGGTGGGGGTTTCTCACTCAACATTTGGTACAAAACTCTGGGTTTCATCTCATAGCTTAGCATTTGCCCGCATTGGAGATTCTTCTCTTCAGGTTCTGGCTATTTTTGGGTACTTGCTTATCACATTTGAACTCAAGAATGAATCAGTACTAATCCTGCTCAAACTTTTCAAAAAAAAAAGGAAATATCTAACTTTGCCTAGGAAGCCAACAACACTGTACTACCAAAGCAACACAAAGATAACACAAGAAAAGAAAATTACACACCAAAATTTTTAATGAGTGTAGATGCAAAAATCTTCAACCAAATATTCTTGAAGTGAATGCAGCAGCAACATTAAAAGAATTATATGCCATGACTAAGTGGGATGTACTGCAGACATGCAAAGCTGGTTCAACACAAGAAAGTAATGTAATATACCACATTAATAACTCAAGGCAGAAAAGCCACATGATCATTTCAATTGATGCCAAAAAGGCATTTGACAAAATCCCAAATCCTTTTTTGATGAAAACACTTCAAAATGTAGGAATAGAAGGGAACTTCTTCAACATTATAAAGAAAATATATGGAAAATTCACAGCCAATATCATACTCAGTGGAGAAAAGCTGAAAGCATTTCCTCTAAAATCAGGAACAAGACAAGGATTTCCACAGTCACCATTGTTATTCAACAGTGTGCTGGAAGTTCTACCTAGAATAACGAGGCAAGAAAAATAAATTAAAGGCATCTAAATAAGAAAAGAAGAATTAAACTTACACTGTTTGCAGATGACATAATCCTATGTAGAAAATACCAAAAAATCTATCGCCAAACTACTCCTGGTTATAAAACAATACAGCAGATTTGCAAGATACAAAATCAAAATACATAAAACAGTAGTGTTTCTAGACATTAGCAATAAGAAATAGGAGGAAATCAAGAAAACATTCCATTTACACCTGCAATGAAAATAATAAAATATTAATGAATAAATTTAACCAAGGGCATAAAAGATGTCTACACAGAAAACTGCGAAACTTCGCTAAAAGCAATAAAGTGAGACCTAAACAAATGGAAGGACACACCATGTCCAAGGATTGGACGACTAAATTTAGTTTCTGTCTGAAGAATTATCAGAATTCTTGCAGTTTGCTTCTTTTGGTACAGGGATAAAGACGAATATACTGGTCAATAGAATTGACTTCTGTGTTCAGAAATAAACCCTCTTATATCTGGACAAATGATTTTTTATAAGGAGGCCAAGTGGACTGAACTGGGACAGAGCAGCTCTCCAAAAAATGGTACCCGGTGAAGTGAATATCCATATCCAGAAGAATGAAACTAAGCATTAGTTCTAAGACCATAAAACTTTTAGAATAAAAAGTAGGGAAGTATCTTAAATATTTTGTATATTAGGTGATTTTCTAGAACTTACAAACAAAGTGCAAGCAATGAAAGAAGAAATAGATAAATACGATATCCTCAAAATTGAATACTTTTGCACCTCAAAAGACTTTGTCAGGAAAGTAAAATGGCATGCTATGCAAAAGAAGGCAATATTTGGAAACCATATATCAGATAAGGACTTTACAACCAGAATATATAAAAAAGATCCTAGAACTCAACAACAAAAAGACAATCTAATTATAAAAATGGACAAAATACATGGATAGACACTTTTCCAAAGAGGAAATATAAATGGTTCAAAGCACACGAAAAGATGTTCAACTTCACTAACTATGAGGGAAATGCAGATCAAAACCATTTTGAGATATTATCTCACACCTACTAGAATGTCCATTATCAAAAAATAGAAAATTACAAGTGTTGGAGAGGATGTGGGGAAATAGGTCTACTCCCCCACTGTTTGGTGGGAATGTAGAATGGTTCAACCACTCTAGAAGGCAATTTTGCAGAAATTTTCACCTGCTGTTCATGTTGGCATTATGTATTATCACTAATAGATGGAAACAGCCCAAATACCCATCAGTTTGTCAGTGGATAAAAAACAAACAAACAAACAAACAAACTGTGGTATATACATATGTTGAAATATTATGGAGCTGTCAGGTGAAATAGTTATCATGCATTCAACATTGTGGATGAAACTTGTGAACATTATGTTGAGTGAAGTAAACTGGAAACAAAAATAAATAAATACTGTGTAATCTCATCATTATGAACTAACTACAATGAGCAAACTCTGAGAGTTAAAGTTGAAGACAGAGGTTATCAAAATATAGAAAGTGGGTAAAGATTGGGCATTTGATGCTAAAAAAGTACAGAATGTTTAACAAAAAGGATTGTAAAGATTCAGAAATAGATAGCACAATGCTATCTGATGATAGCACAATATTTTAAGTATAAAGAGAAAAACTGAGTATGAATATGGTTGAGAGGTAAGCTTGAGGCATGTATGACAACCAAAGGAAAGAAAGAAGATAAAATTGGGACTGTATATCTTAGCAAAACCTCAAGTTCAAAATGATGGTGATTAAATTACAAATATAAGAAAGGTTTTATGTGAAGGAGACCAAATGAATGTCATCATTGCAAGGTGTTGAAAATGGGATAGTATACAGCAAAATACAATTCATGCAAACTAAGGTCTATAGTTAACAGTAACATTCTCATATTTATTTAATTAATTGTAGCAAAGGCAATATACCAAAGCTGAATGTCTATGAAAGTGGGAATAAAAGGGAAGGGTATAGGATTTATGCTGTTGTTTTGGTTTTTTCCTCCCCTCTTTTATTTTCTTCTTCTTTATTTATGGAAGAAGTGGAAAATTTTTCATATAGACTGTGTTAATGAATGCCTAACTATGTGATTATACCAGGAACCATTGATTGCACACTTATGATGGATTGTATAGTTTGTGAATAAAATTTTTAAAAAAACAAACAGAAAGATACTTTAGCTTTCAATTTCACTGAGATTTTTCATGAGGGTTTTATTAGTTCTTCTTTATTAATATTTCCTACACTCTTTCCTAATGTTTCCACTGTTTATTTTGGAGCAGGTAGCATTATCCTGGGCTAGTTTGGTATCTCCAAAAGACAGGAAAAAGTCCTTTGCCTCCTAAGGTTCTTTCTTCCCATATCAAGATTCATATCATTTCATTTTAAGGTCTAAATTAATCCTTAAAAGGCATGCATAACTTGACTTGGTATTATTTCTGATGTGTGCATGTAACGTTTTCTTAAATTTGTTTTCTCTTTTTTAGCCTACAGTACTTGTCCTCTAAAGCATTTTATCATTGTTCACTAACAAATAGTATTCTACATTATTTTACTTCAGAAATTGGACTTTCCTTTTTCATTTACCTTTTATACAGATACTGATTGCCTAACACATTTTCTTTCCTTTTGCTATCCATGTTAGTCATAAAATATGACATAGGAATTTAAATATTCTGATCTCCATGATACTGTAGTTTTATCCTAATCAAGACAATTTTGATAAGAGGGTAGGATTGCCACAGAAGTTTAATATATTTCCATAGTAAAATTATATTGGAAAAAAATGCTTAGCAGAATCCAAGTGTTTTGTCTAGAACTGTATTTTAGCTTTTAAAAATTGTACTGCTTCATTTATAATACTTACACAGTCCTTGGGGATATATTTCTTTTTTTATATAGAGTCTTAGAGATATATATGTTTTTATAGAACATTGCTTCCACCTAATAAAAAAATCGATAGCATTTTAAAGTGATTTTGCAAAGTATGGCATAAAAGTAGACTATATATTTTTAAGTAATGGATTGAAGCAAATTATTTAGAAGTCTAGCAAAGAAAGGAAAATAATTTTGATTTGCCAATAAGTTGAACATTTTATGTTTATAAAAAAGCATTATTTTTCTGATTGTCTTTTTCAGGCACTTTAGCAATACAAAAGAAATTAAAGAGAAAAAAATTATTACCTCATCTCACATGTATAGTCATGATTTATATTTTAACATCCATCCATCCATATATTTATTTTAGAATACATACATGAGCAAATACATGCATTAATATAAACATATATATGTAAAATATGCCATATATATTTTTAATCATATTTTGCAACTTGTCCTTTATTACTTAACATTATATTATGTATTCTTATTTATTGTAAAATGATTCTCTTGAATTTAATTTTAATTATTCCATTTGGCATATACTAACTTCAAAAATGATTGTTTTATCTGTCAGTGTACAACTAGGTTTTCTCCATTAAAGCACTTTTAAATCTTAATGGCATGTATTGAATGAATGAATTTATTACTTGCTTCTGTGGTGTGTCCAGCTAGAGATTGCTGGAGGCCTATGATCCTAAAAATGCTGATTTGCAGGGTTAGAGGAAATGAAAGTATGATAAATCATGTATAGCTCTTAAAGTTTTCACTCAGAAATGGCATCTGCATGTTATTTTTGCACTAATTTAATGGAAAAGCAAATCTTCAGATTCATATGGAATCACAAGCAGTTCTAGCCTCGTTTGAAACTATTAGGCACACTAGAAAAGCCATGTTTTAATCCTGATCCAATCTCGTGCAAGAATACATTTATTTTAAACCTATTCAATACTGTAAGGTAGAAGCTTTTGATTAGACTATCTGCACAGAAACATGGTGTGCCCAATTATGGCAGTGGTCATTTGATTATTTAGTGATATGACTCCACCCATTCAGGATGGGTTTTGATTAGTTTATTGGAGTTCTTTAAAAGAGGAATCAGTTTGGAAAGAGTTCAGAGCTGACACAGATGCAGACACTCGGAGAACAGTTGCTTCAGAGCTGACAGAAGATGCATGGCTCAGCAGACATTTCCATGTGCCTTCCCAGGAGATTCCAAGCAAGACAGAACACAGAGTTATGTCCTGTAAGAGCTAAGTGAAGGCCCACAGATGGCAAGTAAGGCATCCTCACAGGAAAGAGAGCCTGAAAGCAAAGGAGCCCAGGAGCAAGGGACCAGTAGATGGCAGCCATGTACCTTCCCAGCTGACAGAGGTATTTCAGACAGTATCAGCCTTTCTTGAGTGAAGCTAACCTCTTGCTGGTGCCTTAGTTTGGACATTTTCTCCACACTAGAACTGTAAACTTCCAACTTCATAAATTCACCTTTTAAAACCATTCCATTTCTGGTATATTCCATTCCAACGGCTTAGTAAACTATTACAGGCTCCAAATAGCCAAATTGATATTACAAAAGAAGAGCAATTCCCAATTTCAATACTTTCTAACAAGTAAGACTTTCACTCTACTTATAAAAGATTCCACTAATCAGATTAAGATCTGATTTTCAGTTTGGCCACACCTTAACTGTAGTAACATTTTAAAGAAATTGTATTTACGAGTCCACCCTCACCAGAATGCAGATGAAAACCAAAAATATGTACAAATTGCTCAACTCACCTCAGTCGAAAACAGTTTTAGTTTCTTAGCTGCTAAAACAGATCTCCTGCATATCTAGCCACTTCCTGCTCATTAATAATAAGAAGCAGAAGGGTCTATTTAAATCTCAAACAATTACTGCTGCTTGAAGTTAGCTGGGTGTTCTGATGGCAATAACTCTCTTAAATTTTTAATAAGTTTCTGTTCTATTTGTTTTCAATCAGTTTCATGTATCAAATGACATTTTCACAGTTCTTTTCTAAGAATATTTTTAAAATTTTCTATATATATTTGCTTTCCTTATGTATCTATCTCAATTATATCCATAACTGCAAGAATCTTGCATTTATAAGGGAAAACATGCTTAATTTCCTATAAATGAATATTTTGTCATATTAAAGGATTAGAATCTGCTTAGTTGGGCTTTAATCTGACATACCTTAATCCATATAGACTAAACTATCAACTCAGGATATGTGGCCATCAGTTTGATTTGACCTTTTACACAATGCTTAGTTTTCATTAGCATTTTATTTGTGTGTGTGTGTGTGTGTGTGTGTGTGTGTGTGTGTGTGTGTGTATGCTGTATAGCAGGGTCACATTTCAATAGTTTTCCATGTGAGTATCAATTATTGCAGCATCACTTGTTGATTTTATTTATTTTTTGTTTTTTGTTTATTTGTTTGTTTTTGGGGAAGTGCATGGACCAGGAACCAAACCCAGGTCTGCTGTATAGCAAGCAAGAATTCTATTACAGTGCTACACTTGTACCCTCTTCATTGGCATTTGTGTTCAAGGGTCTTTCTGGTTTCATGTTTTACAAAGGCAATAAGTAATTGTCTTTTTTAACACCACAAGCTTATTTAGGCTCTCTATTTCCTTTCCATTTTTGTTTGCAAGCCAGATAACTTTAATTTCTTGTAATGTCATGTTAATATACTTAAAAATAATCAATGTGCAACACTAAATGTATGAATATCTAGTTTCTAGATTCTTTCTTTGGAACTATATGAATATCTGGTTTCTAGCTTCTTTCATTACATGGGGTGTATTCCAGGTTTTCATGGGGACAAACTAGCCAAACATGCCATAACTTAACATGGCTTTTGGACTTACCAGTCTCTAGTAAATGTCTTCTTGCTATCTACCCACTGACACATTGAGCCATTGCCACATGGTAGAGCTTTATGTCACAGCAGTATCTTTTGTCTATTTAGCAAATTTAGCAATAAGGACAATTTAAATGTGAAACAATAACAAAATATTTATACAGTGACATAAACAGCAAAATTTTGTTTCTTCAAATGCTTTCATGATATTTTGGGACTGCTTGGGGTTTTCGTCAACTCATTCCTTACCTTGGAACCAGACTGTTGGAGTAGCTACCATCTTGAATATTGAGAGTTGCTCTGGCAGAAGGTTAGAGAGCCTAATATCTTGCACATTGGGACATAATACTTCTTCCTAAAAATGGCACAGATCATTTTTATGTGTGTGTGGGGAAGTACAATTCTTCTAAATGTCCAGGGGATGAGAATGGAAGATGTTCTTGCTTGCTAGCTGCTGGAATGCAATATATAAGAAACAGAATGGCCTTTAAAAAGGGGAATTTAATAAGTTGCTAGTTTACAGTTCTAAGACTGAGATAATGTCCCAATTAAAACAAGCCTTAAAAATGTCCAATCTAAGGCATCTAGGGAAAGATGCCTTGGTTCAAGAAGGTCGATGAGTTTCAGAGTTTCTCTCTTGGCTGGAAGGGCACATGGTGAAGTCTGCAAGCTTTCTCTCCAGCCCTCTTGTTTCATGAACTCCCTGAGATGCGTTTTCCTTCTTCATCTCCAAAAGTCACTAGCTGGTGGACTCTCTGCTTCACGGTTCTGTGGTGTTCTGAGGCTAGAAAGAGACTCCAATAAACTAACCAAGACCCACCTGGAATGCGTGGAGACATGTCTCCACCTAATCAAGTTAATACCCACACTTGATTGAGTCACATCTCTATGGAGATAATATAATTAAAGTTTCCAGCACACAGTACTGAATAGGGATTAGAGAAAATGGCTCTCTTTACAAAATGGGATTAAGTTTAAAGCATGGCTTTTCTAGGGTACATAAATCCTTTCAAACCAGCACAGATTTTTGAAGATATCTACTCACTATCACCTATATTTTAAATTGTTAACTATTTTAAATGTATTCTCTGAATACCCATCAATAAATTAGTGTGTTAATTTCTTTAAGTACAATTTAACTTTGCAAATATCCTGACAGATTCTAGGTTTTAAATCAAATCAAATTATTGTCTCATGAATAATTTTTGAGTAGCTATTTAGCTTTAAACACTCATCTCTTTTTAACATTTTTTGTTGCCAATTTAAAAAGAAATTGCACACTATTATTTTAATTTGACTCCCTTTGTATTAACATCATTTTCCTCAAGTCATTGATGATTTATAATGATTTTGTGAATGGTCTATGCATGTTTGTTGGAAATGTTCTTATTTGAAGTATATTGGCATTCCTTTAAATAGGTCTATTTATAAATTAAAATATTAATCTCTCCTGAAATATCATATATTTTTCACTATAGTGATATGCTTTTTCATTACTTTCAAGATACTTTTTAATATGCAGTCATGTTTAGTACATCCACAAATGTATTAGTCAGGGTTCTCAAAGGGAATAGAACAAATAGAAAATAGGATATTTATAAATAAACAAATATTAAGAGATTTATTATATGAATTGGTTCACACAACCATGGAGATTAGTGGCCAAGTCCAAATTCAATTGGTCAGGCCACAAAATGGAGTCGCAGTGAAACTGATGTTGAACTCCCTAGGAGAAACCACAAGTTTGAACTTCAATGAAGATGATGATGACTTTTCTAGGAGAAGCTGATTGTGTGAAGTAGAGATAAAAGTTTTTCATTTTGACTGCTGATATCCTCAGTTCTGCCTTTAAGGCCCAACTGATTGGATGAGGAGACAGTCTACTTTGTTGATTGTAGATATAACCAGCCACAGTTGCAATTTAACTACATCAATGAAATAGCTTCACAGTAACAATCATACCAGTGCTTGCTTGACCAAACAATTGAACGCCATAACTAGCCAACTGACACATGAAATTAACCATCACAATCAATCTTCCATGGGTGTTTTGTTTGCTGCCATACCACACAGAGATATCTATAAACCAGCATCAGATATTCACCTATATTGTCTTACAATTTGTCTTATGAAAAAAAAGTCTTTTGACTGCTCCACTCATTCTCTTTTCTGGCACTTTCACAAATCTGTTTTCCAAACTGAAATGAAAATAATCTCCTCAAAAGGAACTGGGGATTAAGCTTTTTGTTCTTAGGATAAAGACAACCTACACAATGTCTAGTGCTTACCTACTGCCAAAATCTTTTCCTTTAATTTCATGGTTCTTCAACATGGGCAATTTTGACCCTCAGAGGACATTTGGCAATATCTAAGATATCAATGTCTGTCACACTGAAGCAGATACTGCCATCATCTAGTGGGTAGAGGCCAGGGTTACTATTCAACAACCTACAGTGTACAGGACAATACCCCATCACCACCACCCCATCAAATAATTCTATGCCCCAAATATTGATGGTGCCATGGATGAGAAGTTCTGCCTTTATTCTATGCTTGTCTCTACTTTATACTCCAGCCAAACTCCCCCTTGAGCGCATTTACGTACCATGCTTCCTAACAACTCACGGCCTGTGCACAGACTGGTCTTCCTCTTTTGTCTTTGACTGTTGCAAATTGTTCTGACCTTAGTCTAAATGTCCCTTCCTCTAAAATATAGCTCTTCCAAATATAATAAAAAACCTTTTGTATTAGCAAGGGTTCTCTAGAAAAACAGAATGAGTAGGAGATATCTGTAAATATAAAATTTATAAAAGTGTTTTATGCAACTATGGGGGTGTAAGAGCTTAAGATCTGTAGGGCAGGTTGTGAGCTGGCAGCTTCTGAAGGTCCTCAACAAAGTCTAAGGTGAGGCTGGCTGAAACAGGAAGAGTGATTGTCCCTTCTGAATCCTCCTGAAAAGCCTTCTGTTGATTAGATTAATCTCTAAATAGAAAACAATAATAGACACATTTCTTCTTCATCTAACAATACTCAAATGTCCTGCATACAACCAGAAATGCATTAAATCTCTCCAGAATAAGGTGCAAGTCCTTGGATGTTATTCACTCTTGAACTTGATACCTTACAATTTAAATACTATAACATGAATAAAACAGTTTATTTCATATGGCAAAGGGGATAAAATAGGGAGGAAAAGATACATGATTGTGTAGAAATACATAGATACTAATTACAAAACAATGAAGAAATATTTATACTGCTACAGTCTTCATTTCTGTAACTGATCACATGCTTGTAGTCACATTTATTCACTACCTTCTCCCACTACATATTCCATGTTCCTTTTACCTTCCACAAGCACTTCAGCTGGCCATGGTTCTTTGCCTGGTGGGGTGTTCTAGTTTGCTACCTGCTGGAATGCAATATACCAGAAACAGAATGGCTTTTAAAAAGGGGAATTTAATAAGCTGCTAGTTTACTGTTCTAAGGCCAAGAAAATTTCCCAATTAAATCAAATCTATAGAAATGTCCAATCAAAGGCATCCAGGGAAAGATACATTGGTTCAAGAAGGCCGATGAAGTTCAGGGTTTCTCTCTCAAGTGAGAAGGCACATGGCAAACACAGTCAGAATTTCTCTCTCATATGGAAAGGCACATGGTAAATACGGTCAGGGTTCCTCTCTCCTCTGGAAGGGCACATGGTGAACATGGCCTCATCTGCTAGCTTTCTCTCTTGGCTTCTGGTTTCATGAAGCTCCCCTGAAGGCATTTTCCTTCTTCATCTCCAAAGGTCGCTGGCTGGTGGACTCTGCTTCTTGTGGCTATGTTGTTCTGCTCTGCTTGTTGTCTCTGAATCCCTCATTCTCCAAAATATTTCCACTTTTATAGGACTCCAGAAACTTATCAAGACCACCTAAATGGGTGGAGGCATGTTGTCACCTAATACAGTTTAATAACCACCCTTGATTAAATCACATCTCTAGGGAGATGATCTGATTACAGTTTCAAACATACAGTATTGAATACAGATTATTCTACCTTTGTGATATGGAATTCAGATTAAAGCATGGCTTTTCTAGGGGAGATACATCCTTTCAAACCAGCATATGGGGTGATGCATACTTTCATTCCTGAAGTTTCAGAGCCATTGGTAGTCCTGCCTGGATTGGGTTGTTGTGATTTTCCATTTATTTTCATCACAGGGCATGTTAGTACAAGAAGCACTCTAGGTGATCTCCTGTATTCCAGGAAAACTCTTCTTTACTTCCACTGTGTAGTTGCAGTCCTATTTCCCCCTGATAGTCAGGGTCAGTCACCCAAGTAATCCTCTTCTTGGCTTGTTGTGGCACACCTCAATGAGGAATAAGTTGTTGCCAAAATCTAAATAGACCAACTAGATGTTGTGCCTTTTATTTATTTTTGGTCGTAGGAGGGGCCAGATGTAACAGCTTATCCTTCACTTTAGAAAAGATATCTTGAAATACCCAATACCACTGGACAGCTAAAAATTTCACTGAGGTAGAAGTTCCCTGTATTTTTCTTGGATTTACTTCCCATTCTCTGACTTGAAAATCCCTTATCAATAAGTCTAGATTAGTTGCTACTTCTGCTCACTAGGTCCAATCAACATGAAATCCAATGTAACGGACCAGTGTGATATTTTGTGGGAGGGAGAAATTATCAAGATCCTGGTGGACAAGATTATGACATAGAGCTGAAGATTTGATATATCTCTGATGTAGGACAGTGAAAGTATATTGCTGATTTTGCTAGCTGAAAGCAAACTTTTTCTGGTGGTCTTTACTAGCAGCTATTGAGAAAAAAGTGTTTGCCAGATCAATACCTGTATACTAGTTACCAGGGGATGTGTTGATTTGCTCAAGCAATGATACCACATCTGGAACAGCAGTTGCAATTGGAGTCACCATCTGGTTGAGTTTACAATAACCCACTGTCATCCTCCAAGACCCACCTGTTTTCTGCACAGGCCACATAGAAGAGTTGAGTGGGGATGTGGTGGGAATCACCACCCCTGCATCCTTCAAATCCTTGAGAGTGGCACTAACCTCTGCAGTCCCTCTAGGAATCTGATATTGCTTCTGATTTACCATTTTGCTAGGTAGGCCAGTTCTAGCGGCTTGTGCATGGCCTTTCCTGCCATAACAGCCCTCACTCCATGACTCAGAAAGCCAATGTGGGGATTCCGCCAATTGTTCAATATGTCTATTCCAAATATGCATTGAGGAGCTGAGGAAATAACTACAAATGGGCCACCCACTGTGAGATAGACCTAAGTTAAAACTCCATTGATCATCTGACCTCCATAAGCCCCCACTCTGACTGGCGGAAAAGAGTGACATTTTGGGTCTCCTGGACTTAATGTCACTTCAGAACCATTGTGTAACAATCTCAAAATACCTGATGATTTCCTTTTCCCCAGTGCAGTTACTCAATAAAGCCCATAGGTCTCCATGGGGAAGGTTTAGAGGCTGGTTAACAGTATAAATTTGTGGCAGTGTAACAGGGCCTTCCCCTAAAGGAACCTGGGCTTCCCCTCATTTAAGTGGTTCTGCATCTGTAAACTGTCTCAAGTCTGCAATTGATTGATGGGCTGTGACTCTTTGCTTTGGTAATTTAAATTACACTTCTGTTCACTTGATCTAGAACTCTTTTGCTTATACAGCTCGAACAAGAATTTACTTGTTTGATTTACGAGCCATGATTTATTAACCAATGCCACAAGCCTCTGTGAGTCAGATTATTTTGATTCCTGCGTTGAGTCTGCTGTCCATTATGATGGCCATGCCCACTTTGTCTTTGCCATTAAATACTGCCACTTGGCTTCTACTAACTCAGGATCCAATCATCCCCACTGTGTTTAAGATTCCTGTTCTGTGAGAGCAGTTCCCACAGTAATATCTGACCTACAGAGAAGGGCAACTACAGAGATTTTCAGGGATGATGGAGTTAGTCTCATGAATTTATTTCTTATAGTTCTGGTAAAAGGTGCATCCTCTGGACATTCCTGGGGTGTAATTGCAGGCTTTGCATGATAAATCCACTCTAACATTCCAATCTCTCTAAACCTCTGGATCCCCTCATCTGCATTATACCAGGGCAGTTCTGGCATTTCAACCTCAGGTAATGCCGGCCACCTTTTGATCCATGTTTCAGTCAACCATTCAAACAAACTGTTAATGCCTTTTCTAACCCCTTGAACTATAATATTTAATGCAGAATCTCTGAGTGGGCCCATACCAATAAATCCAACCTGATCCAGATTTATATTCCTTCCACCATTGTCCCATACCTTTAGAATCCATTCCCACACATATTCTCCTGATTTCTGTCTATATACATTGGAAAACTCATGCAGTTCTTTTGGAGTATAGCATACCTCCTCATGGTGAGGTATGCTTTACTTTGTACCTCACTTGTCGGGGCCTTTTGGGACTTCTGTCTAGTCAAAAGTCTGGAAGTAAGAAGAGGTTTTTGGGGTGGATGATGAAAAAGATTAGAAGTATCTTCCAAGCTAATTACTTCTGCATTACTTTGCAGTTTTGTCTGGTGAAACAGGATTAATCACTCCAGACAGAGAAGCAAGGGCCTTTTCCCCATGGGGGTAATTACACGCTTCACAGGCACTGAAAGGTTAATCCTTCAAGTGAGGGTTAATCCCTTCAGGTAGAGGCTGAGTGGCCAATTCCTCAGGGCAGGCTGGAGGTGGGGTGGCTCTGTCCTCAGGGCAGATTATTACAGCTTATCTAGAAAAGATTAATCACAATCTGTGTCTCAATGGCTCCACAGCCATCATTATCAATCCATATGTCACAAACCCATTTTTCAGAGTCCCACTTCTTTCCAATCAATGCCCTCATTTTAACGGCAGATACCATGTGATTTCAGTTTATGTTTTAAAGTTGCTACTCTACCAATGAGACTCTGAGTCTGATTTTCAGAGATCTCGAGTCTGTGGATACAGGAAATAAGGTTTTCCTTCAGGGCACTCATAGAAACTTTTACATCTATCTTTGTTCTAGTTTGCTAGCAGCGAGAATACAATATACCAGAAACAGAATGGCTTTTAAAAAGGGGAATTTACTAATTCACAAGTTTACAGTTCTAAGGCCATGAAAATCTCCAAATAAAAGCAAGTCTGCAAAGATGTCCAAACCAAGTGGTTACTTTCACTCAAAAAAGGCCAGTGAGTTTAGTGTTTCTCTCTCAATTGGGAAGGCACGTGGTGAGCACGGCAACAGTCTGCTATCTTTCTCTCCTGTCTTCCTGCTTCATGAAGGTCCTCCAGAAGCATTCTCCTTCTTCATCTCCAAAGATTGCTTGCTGGCAGACTCTGTGGTTCTCTCAGCCTCGTGGCTCTGCTTGACTCTGCTGTGGTTTCTCCTGGTTTTCATTTTTTTGTCATTCTGAAACTTTCTCAAAAAAGCTTCCTTTTTCAAAGATATCAAGGCTCATGTAGAATGGTGGAGGCACATGTCCATTTAATCAAGGAATACCCACAATTGATTGAGTCACATCTCCATGGAGACAGCCTTATCAAATTTCAACCTATAATGCTGAATAAGGATTAGAAGAAACTGTTGCTCCCACAAGATTGATTAGGATTAAAACATGGCTTATCTAGGATACATAAAGCCTTTCAAATCAGCACAGTCATACAGCACATAAGCTCATTTGAAGCCTTCAGCTCATCCTTTTCCCTCATCAATGTATCTACAGTATCTAACAACAACCAGCCAATATCTCTATACCTCTTAATTCCACAAAACTCTGTAAGGGTGTCAAAAAGATTATCACCCAGAGCTAGCCTCACATAAGTGTACAATTAGAAGAATCAAATGGTGATATTTTGACTATCTGTTTTTCCAGTTCACCCCATGGACTGGCAGTGCCATCCTGATTATGGGAAATAAAGTCATTAGTGCCTTTGAGTCTGGTCAGAGTAGAAAACCAGTTGTGAAAACCTATTTTTATGATTTTGTTTCTCAAGAACCACTCCCAGTACCAAGCTTTATTAGCTAGGGTTCTGTAGATAAACAGAATCATCAGAAGGTATCTGTTTATATAAAATTTATAAAAGTGCCTCACACAACTGTGGGGATGTAAGATTCTAAGATCTGTAATGTAGGCCATGAGCTGGCAGCTCCAATGAAGGGCCTTAATGAACTCTCAGGAGAAGCTGGCTGGCTGAAGTGGAAAGAGTGATTGTTTCTTCTGAACCTTCCTTAAAAGCTTTTGGTGACTAGATTAAGCATCACTGATTGCAAAAGACATTTCCCTTAGCTGTTTGCAAATATAACCAGCTATGGATGCAGCCAACGTGGTCATGATTTAAGTCCATGAAATGTCCTCACAACCACAGACAGGCCAGTACTTGCCCAACCAGACAACTGGGCGTCACCACCTGGCCAAGATGACACATGAACCTGACCATCAAAACCTCTTTTATAAAGGTTGCTTCTTATTTACATCTTTATAATATTTAATTGTCTTTTTTCCTTTCTTAATCTGGGACACAGTCACCATATAAGGCTTGTCAACTTCTCAGTGTTTAACAATTACTGCAGTGCCTGACACAGAGTGAGAGATAAATAAATAGGTTTTGCATAAATGATGAAAAGATATTTATCTATCTGGTTTCAGTAAGCTTGTTGGACATAATTCTTTAACAACCAAATTTTTTGCTCAAATTCTGATTCATACATTTTTATTTTAATTATTAATACATCCATGTTTATGTAATTTAAGCATCTTATTTCATTTCAAAGTCATTATAGAAATATACATGTTATGTAGCTATTTATGTCATTTTTATTGCAAGATTTTATTGCAGTAATTTTGAGTACATTTTCTTTATTGTTTGTTCTCAACATATATTTTGTCCTTGACTTCTAGCCTAATTGGTATACAATGGGTCTACAAATTCTGGTCAACCATAATGATGGAGATAGTGTTAAACTAAATGTTAATTTGACAATTTCATTGAATGGTCTCTACTTTAGCTTCTTAATATAATTAGCTAACATAGTTTTATCATTTAAAAATGTGCAACAGATACAATTTATATTTAATTTAATTCAGTGTAGTCGTAGGATAGAAATTATTTGATTAAGTCATGACTGGTAGTTATTAACACAGTTTTCCTTAGTGACATTGCATCAGGATTTCATGTTCATCTTTATGCTGGTTGTGAATATGGAATTATCAACAGGAAATTCATCAATATTTAGTCCCAAGTTATCTTATCTGGGGAATCAAATGTTAATTTCCCCTAAGCAACTTCCAGCAAACTTTGCCTTAATTTTGACAGTGAATTAGATTCTTTTTATTTTTTTAAAGTTCCTATGCCATAGTTTTACTGCCTTGTGGCTGTTTTTAGCATTAATTTCTATTTCAGTATCAACTGCACTTTCCTCTATTTTCTTCTTTTTGCTGACTTTATTGATTCTCCTTTAGCTGAGTGAAGTTCTTATTTATTTATTTGCTATTTTATAAGGTTTGATGAGAATAGAAGACAGTTTCATAGAGTGTTCTTCCTAAACTCTCCACTCTCCTTGTTATGAATTCCATTAAGATCAAACCAGTTTTCAGTTGGAATAAGTATTAAGCATAAATTTTTAGATTCTACATTTTCCTCATTTTAATTCTAAATGCACTAGAATCAGAAATCAGAACCCAAAAGTATCATCTTCATATCTTGTTGTTAATCAATAGTCTGACATATTTGGTAATATCAAATTATTTGGTTAGTTTTTATTATATCAAATATATTTGCTTAACAAAATCAGTGATGGCCAATCATAGGTATTTACAAGTAAATCCTTCCAGATATTCTCAAAGTGAGGTAATAAACTATATTTCTTTGGGTATTATCCACAAGCATAAGCAAAGGAAGCTTGAGCAAAGGTCTTCTTTACTTCCTTAAGGCAATGATGTTCCTTTCTCAATTGCCTCAATAATTGAAGGATTGTTGGTTTTATTCTTAGCTATAACAAAGTTCTAAAGCTTATTGACTTGGATAATTGCCCAGCAATACAGATAGTGTTGAATTCCCTCCTTCTTCCTTTATGTAGTAAGGAAGACTCCCCACATTTAAGCCTTAATGATCTTTCAGCGATCATGGTCAAGCCCTCTGTGATGGATTGCATCCTGCCCAATACAAAGACAAGTTCAAGTTCTAAGCCTCAGTTCTGTGGATATGAACCTATTTGTAAATTATATCTTTAAATTTGTAATTAGTTGAGGCCAAACTGAATCGGGCTGGGCAGATGAAATTTGGTCACAAAAGACAGAGAAGGATGGGGGAGGAGAGACATCTTGATGATAGAGGCAGAGATTGAGTAATGGATTGCTGATAAGCCACCCCCAAAACACTACAGACTTCTAGCCTACCAAACTATGAGACAATCAATCCCCGTTATGTAAGCCAACCCAGTTCATGCCACGTTGTTCCAGCAGCCCTGGCAAACTAAGATATCTTTTATTTTAGTTCACTAGACTGCTTAAATCAATAACATGAAATAGGTTGGCTTAAAAATGGGAATTTTTTAGCTTAGAATTTGAGACAGAGAAAATTTCCAAATCAAAGCATCATCAAGGTGATGCTTTCTTCTGGAAGAATGGCTGCATGGAAGTGAACACGGCAGCATCTGCTCGGTCTTTTCCTTCTCTTACAGGATTCACTGATTTCAGCTTTTCACTTCCATGGCCTTTTTTCTCTCTCTGTATTCATCCTATTTATAAAGATTTCCCGTAACAGGATTAAGAGTCATCCTAAATGAGGTGGATCACATCTTAATTGAAGTAGCCTCATCAAAAGTCCTTACTTACCATGGTTTCACACCTACAGGAATGGATTGGATTAATGAAAATGTTTTTTCTAGGGTACCTACAGCTTCAAAATATCACACACTTTTTTTTCTTAACTTCATTGGATATATTTTTGTATCTTAAGGGAGCCTAAGATCATATAGTGTTGATATAAAACCAGGGACTCTATTAAGATAAGAGACAGTTCCTGTGAAAATCTGGGAAAATGTACAAAGCACGCTGGTAAATTACCTTCCCAACTCCATCGCAATTATTAACACCTCTTCAATTAAGTAGCTTTTTGATGCTTGGGAGTTAGGATGAAAAATGTAGTCAAGTGAAAAAGGCATAGCTACAAACTCTGTTTCCATTATATTAAATGATAGCTGGGAGATCACAAACGGAATGCTTAAGGATATGCTTTCATGAGCAGAGATTTTGGAGAAACTTGCATTGAGCATATCTTTGGAACATGGAAAAGAAGAGGTTATTCTCATGGCTCTGAAAGGGCTGAAAATTAACAAATTAGAAAAGCTGAAGCTTCTCTGCCTTTATAAATAGGGAAGCTCTAACTTGTGCTGCTGACACCCGGAGAAGAAAAACTTCCTCTTAATGCCTGTACAAAGGCATCGATACCTTGTAAATTGGTGTAGCTCTAACCCACACAGAGAGCAAATAATCAAATTCCCGTCTTTCCTTGGGACCCATAAGATAAGTTATCACCAGAAGTCAAGCCTCAAAGAGTAAGTAAAAAAACTGACAGTGCACCTAATGTATTCAAGTAGCCAAAGAGAAAGTAAAGCAAAATGAAAACAAATCAAATACTAGTTAAGTAGAACTACTGGAAAATGCTGGTGACAATTTAAATGAGGATGAGAGTAATAAAGAGAGAGAGAGGGAAATTTGCAGCAAGGTAAACATTGGTTTAAGGGATGTCAAATAAAAGACAGATCTGGACTTAGTTGGAGAGACTATCCAAAAGGACTATTGCAATGAGGGGAAAGCGACTGTAGCAACAGAGGGAAGGGGGAGAACATTCTAATCGTAAGATCTGAAAGTGCATCAAGGGTTAGGTAAAGAGTGTGTTTCATTGTTTTTTCCCCAAACATATGCTCTTCCTTACCCCCAGCCCCCAACACAGCTTAGCTTTTATAGGGAGGAATAAACAGGACTAGAAAGAACCAGGTGCAGGAAAATGGGATGAAAGGGATGACATGATCACAGAGTATATCAGAGATTGAGACAAGCTTATAGTCAGGAGGGACTGGCTAAGGCTGAGGGTAGGACAACGTTTATCCACCCAGGAGAGAATCTTAACTAAAGTGTGGCTAACAAGCAGATTGTTCTGACTGATCGGGGGGACAAAACAGTTGAATTAATCATTTATGAGACAAAGAATAGGAATTTGGCAGGCCTGAGCTGACCTCTTCATAGTTTATCAAGGGGCATTTGTGAGTCGTGGTAAAAGTTGATTCTTGCAATAGATAAACCAAAAAGGGTGGGGGACTTATTAACCTTTCCAGTTTTCAGGATAACAGAACCCATAAAAGAGAAAAGTTCCAGGCAGATGAAAATAATAACAAAAAAAAAGAGAGAAAATAATTAGAGTACATATAATCACCATTAATGCATAAATATATATATATTATATATAATGATATATAAAATATATGCAAAGGTATATACATATATATATATAAAATGAAGGACATTCTTAAAGGATAAAATTAAAGAGAGACAAAACTAAAACTAAAATCATAATAAAATATTTTCCGAGTTCCGGGAAGATGGCAGAATTAGGTAGATTGAGTCCAGTCCTGCTAGAAAGAACCAATAGAGAAGGGACAGGAGGGCAATTGAGATGATTATTCCAGAGTGCAACTTACCTGGGAGAGTCTTCTGCACCACACAGGGTGGCCTGGTTGCAAAAGTGGAGAAACTGAGAAGCAGAGAAATGGAGCCTAATGCAGAAGCCCAGAGCCAACAGGAGTGCATGGACAGGGAGATGGGGACTAGGAAGTAAACCGAGCCATAGTCCTTGAATTCACTACCTCACCAGCACAGCACTGTGACCCATGACTCAGCCCACATCCCACTCACCTGAACCCCATCACCTGCCCCCATTCCCTGAGCTCCAAGCACCCCACTCCACGAACCCCCAGTACACATACACACACTCCACCCCCACCCCAAAGCAACCCAACCCACCTGCCTTGCACCACTTCTGAGCACTACATCTGCCTCCCTGCTTCCTGCAGTCTGTCCCCAGCTCATAAAGGTTGCAGGAACTTAATTCCATATCCAGGATACAACTGCTCCCAGCCCATAAAATTGAACACCCCCACTCTGAGCTCTGCACTTCAGTCTACAGCACTCTTAGATCTGTACATGCACTCAGCCTTCAGTCATGCCCCCAGCTCTGGGAAAGTGTGACCTGTGCAGCCAGGTCACATATGTCCCTAGCCCATGCAGGCATAATGCTACCTGGTGCCATACCTCTATGCAGCCTACACCAGTGCCCACTGGAATTACACCCCAAGACCTATGCACCCACACGGCTACATTCTCCATGGCCACTGGACACCCATGTTCACAAGCAACAGTGTAGCATTCCCAACTTGTGCCTATACCTGTACTGCAATGTATCACCACACATTTGTGCCCTGCCCCATGCCCTGCATCCTGCCACACACCCACACACATACACAAGGCTTTAGAGCACTAAAGGCAATCCACTTCCAAAGTAAATCAATCACGATATTCACATGCGATGAAAATAAGAGAAGATCATCAAGCATATCACAATGCAGACAGATATAGTTCAGCTTAATGATCAAATTAAAACACCAGAGGAGACACAGACTCTCTTTGGAACAACTAATCAACGATGTTCATATAACTCTACTAAATAAAATAAGTGGGATGGCTAATGACATAAAGGAGAACAAGAAGACAGTAGAGGGGCGTAAAGAGGCATTTGAAAGAATAAATGGAAAAATAACAGATATCACAGAGATTAAAGATTCTGTTGCCCAAAAAATAAAATAAAATACTAGAGACACACAACAGCAGATTTGAAGAGATAAGAAGAAATGATAAGTGAACAGGATAGGTTATTTCAAAAGCTCAAAACAATAAATTGCAAAAAGGATGGAAAAATTTGAATTGGATCTCAGGGAAATGATGGACAAAACAAAGTGAACAAATGTAAAAATCATTGGTGCCCCAGAGAAAGAGAGAGGAGTAAAGGACTAGGAAGAGTAATTGAGGATGTAATGGGGGAGAATTTCCCAACCCTTATAAAGAACATAAATATACAAGTCAAAGAAACTCAATGAACTCCAAACAGAATAAATCTAAATAAGCCTTCCCCAAGACACAGCTGCCAAATGTTGAAGAGAATCAGAAAATTCTGAAAGTGGCAAGAGGAAAACAATCTACTACATATAAGGGAAATCACATAAGACTGAGTTCAGACTACTCAACAGTCACCATGGAGATGAGAAGATAGTGGTATGATATACTTAAGATCCTGAAAGACTTCCAGCCAAGTGTTCTGTACCCAGCCAAATTGTCCTTCAAAACTGAGGGAGTGATTAAAGTTTGCACAGACAAACAAAACCTGAAACAATTTCTCAGCAAGAAACAGGCCCTACAGGAAATACTAAAGGAAGCTCTGCCAGTTGAAAAAAAAAAGACAGGAAAGGGAGTCTGGAGGAAGGCACAGAATTGAAGAGTACCAGTAAGGGTAACTTAAATAATAAAATGAGAAAGAGGGAAAATAATACATAAATGTGACAAAAAAAATAAAAAAAATAAGATGGTGGATTCAAGAAAGGCCTTTTTAGTAATAACTTTGAAATTAATGGACTAAACATACCAATTAAAAGATACAGATTGGCAGAATGAAGTAAAAAGTACAATCCAACTATATGCTGCTTAAAGGAGACGCTTCTTAGACACAAGGATTTAAATAGATTGAAAGTGAAAGGATAGGAAAAGATCCAAGTAGTAACCAAAAGAAAGCAGGAGTAACTAATAAGCTAATATCAGACAAAATAGACTTTAAATGTAAAGACATAATACGAGGCAAAGAAAGACACTATGTATTAATTAAAGGGACAATTCATCAAGAAGAAATAACAATTGTAAATGTTTATGCTCCCAATTAAGGAACTCCAAAGTTAATGAGCTAGACATCAGCAAAACTGAAGAGAGCAATAAATGTTTCAACAATAATAGTAGGATACTCCAATACACCACTCTCTTCCATAGGTTTAACAACAAGACAGAAGATCAACAAAGAAATAGAGAAGTTAAGCGACTTGATACATAAATTAGACCTAACAGACATGTATAGGTCATTGCACTCCAAAACACAAGGATGTACATTCTTCTCTAGTGCTCAAGGAGCATTCTCCAAACGGATCATGCACTGGGGCATGAAATAGGTCTTTATAAAATTAAAAACATTGAAATTATTCAAGACATTTTACAAAGTTCAACATCCTTTTTTGATAAAAACATTTCAAAAGACAAGAATCAAAAGTAACTTCCTCGGGGCGGGCCGCGGTGGCTCAGCGGGCAGGGTGCTTGCCTGCCATGCCGGAGGACCTCGGTTCGATTCCCGGCCCCAGCCCATGTAAAAAAAAAACAAACAAACAAACAAAATACAATAAAACAAGAAAATGTTTAAAGATGTTTCCCTTTCTTCCTTCCTTCCTTCCATCCTTCCTTCCTTCTCTCTGTCTTTCCTTCCCTTCCTCCCTCTCTCTAAAAAAAAAAAAAAAAAAAAAAAAAAAAAAAAGTAACTTCCTCAATATACTAAAGGCAATATATGAAAACAATAGCCAGCATCATACTCAATGGAGAGAGACTGAAAGCTTTCCCCCTCAAATCAGGAATGAGCAAAGATGCCCACTGTTACCACTATTATTCATTATCATGCTAGAAGTTTTAGGTAGAGCAATCAGGCAGGACAAAGAAATAAAGGGCATCCAAATTGGAAAGGAAGAAATAAAACCTTGATTATTTGCAGAAATCACCATATTATACTTGGAAAATCCTGTGAAATCTACAGCAAAGTTACTTGAGCTAAACAAATTCAGCAAGGTGGCAGAATATAAAATTAATGTGCAAAAATCAGTAACATTTCTATACACAAGCAATGACCTAGCTGAGGAGTCAGTTAAGGAAAAATATTCCATTCAAAATAGCAACCAAAAGAATCTAGCACTTACGAATGAACTTAATTAGGGACGTAAAGGACTTGTATACAAAAAACTACATAATATTGCTAAAAGAAATCAAAGAAGAACTAAACAGGTGGAAAGACATTCCCTGCTCATGGATAGGAAGGCTAAATAAAGTTAAGATTTCAATTCTACCAAATTTGACCTACAGATTCAACACAGTACCAATTAAAATTTCAACAACCTACTTTGAAGACTTGGAAAAAGTTAGTTACCAAATTCATCTGGAATCAAAAGAGACCAAGAATCCTAAAAAGGAAGAATGAGGTGGGCAGAGTAACACTTTCTGAATTTAAAACCTATTATAAAGCCACAGTGGTCAAAACAGAATGGTACTGGCACAAAGATAGAAACATTGACCAACAGAATTGAATTGAGAGTGCAGTAATAGACCACCAAAAATCTATGGTCAACTGATTTTTGACAAGGCTCCCAAATCCTCTGAACTGTGACAAAATAATCTTTTCAATAAATGGGTGTGGAAGAACTGGATATCTATAGCCAAAGAAAGAAAAAGGAGCCCCGTCTTGCACCCTATACTAAAATTAACTCAAAGTGGATCAAACACCTAAATATAAAAAGTAACGCCGTAAAGCTTCTATAAGAAAATGTAGGGAAACATCTTCAAGACCTAGTAATATGAGGTCACTTCTTCAACTTTACACTCAAAGCACAAGCAGCAAAAGAAAAAATATATATAAATGGTAGCTCCTCAAAATCAAATCCTTCTGCGCCTCAAAAGACTTTGTCAAAAAGGTAAAGAGGCAGCCAACTCAATGGGAGAAAATATTTGGAAATCACATATTAGACACATATCCTATATGCATGAAGAAATCATACAACTCAATAACAAAATAACAAACAACCCAATTATAAAATGGGCTAAAGATATGAATAGGCATTTTTTTGAAAAGTAAAAACAGATGGCTAAAAACCACATGAAGAGATGTTCGTTTTCATTGGCATAAGGGAAATGCGGATCCAGATTACAATGAGATACTGCCTCACACCTAGCTGTTATTAAGCAAACAGGAAATTATAAATGTTAGAAAGAACGTGTAGAAATTGAGACACCTGTGCACTGCTGGTGGGAATGCATAACCGTGCAGCCACTATGGAAAACTCTTTGGTGGTTCCTTAGGGAGCTAAATATTGGTTGACCTATGACCCAGCAATAGCACTACCTGCTATATACCCAGAAGAGCTGAAAGCAATGACACAAACAGACACAAATGTTCATAGCAGCATTATTCACAATTGCCAAAAGATGGAAACAAACCAAATGTCCATTAACAGATGAATGGATTAACAAAATGTGGTATATACATATGATGGAATATTATGCAGCAATAAGGCAAAATGATGTCCTGAAGAAGCACATGACAAGATGGATGAGCCTTGAGGACATAACACTGAGTGAAATAAGCCAGACACAAAAGGATAGATATTGTATGATTCCACTTTTAAGACCATGGTAAATGTAAAATCAGAGGCTTATAATTCATAATATAGGGGACTTAGAGATATATAGAAACTAGAGATGAGTGAATGATTAGTTAGTGAAGTTGAACTCCAATGTAAGGGAAGAGAAGTGAAGGCAGTTCTATAGTGGGTGTATAAGTAATATTACCATATTGAAGATGAACAAGATTGAAAATGGTTGTGCAAGAACCATTCCAAAGGTATGATTCATATACAAAGAATGTTTTAAGTCCAGGGTACAGGGGGAAAACTGCTATTGCATGCTATGAGCTATGTTTAAACGGAAAACATCAGCACTACCACAGCAACTGCAGACGTAAATAATGGGGAGAGGGATAAGAGTTAAGAGGAGATTTAGATTTTCTATTTGGTAAGGGGGTGTTTATTGGTTACCTGTCTTTTGGAAACAATGAAGTTACCTAAAATTGAGTGTTGATGGACTGCGGACTTTGTGAAATATATATGATGCTTGACAAATGCACGTGGCTGAAAGATGCACCAACTGAGAAGCAGATCGGTGAATGATGGTATATACATGTGATCGAATGCTGGAGTGCTGCTACAAAAAGGAACAAAGCTGTGAGGCATGCATCCATGTGAATGAATGTGTGGGACATCTGGTGAGGCAAAATAAGCCAGAAATGAAAGAACAATTATGGTATGGTCTCCTTAAAGAAAATGCTGATAAGAAAACAGCGGCCTTGATTGTAAGCTTTTATGGCAGACACATTTAGTCTGGAGTGGTAATTATTATTTCTGGATTCCGAGAGTTTGATATACATATAAAAACCTGATATTTGAGATAAGAACAAAGCTGATCAGGTTAGAGCCACACATACTCTTTGCAACCAAAGGAAAAAATATTTATTTGGTCCAGAACCTGAATTTCGTGTACCACAAAATCTAACTCAACCTAATTGTATAGTTCATTTGAACGATTAAAACACAGAGAGGCCAGAATAAGAAACAGGTCCTTTGATCCCGTATAGCTTATTGTATTGCCTGGATACATCATAGAATGTATTAAGCAGAGAGTCAGAAAGTATTGGGGTGGGAGAAAAAATATGGAACTATTAAACTTTACCATCAGGGAAACCCCTGATATTGTGTCAAACTTTAGGGACACCCAAATCAGTAAGTCAAGCCCTTGATCTTGAGGCATACTCTTGTGAAACTTATGTAGGTAGCAGAGAAGCTTAGCCTACCTATAGGTATGCCTAAGATTTACCCCTGGAAGACCTCTGTTGTTGCTCAGATGTGGCCTCACTCTCTCTAAGCCCAACTCTGCAAGTGAGATCATTGCCTCCCCCCTACATGGGACATGACATCCAGGGGTGAAAGTCTCCCTTGTTGTGTGGGATATAACTCCAGCCCTGGCACTGTGGGATCAACAATTCCATCCTGACAAAAAGGGGAAAAGAAGTGTAACTAATAAAGTATCAGTGACAGAGAGAGTTAAAATAGAGCTGAGAGTCTACTCTGGAGGTTGCTCATATGCAAGCCAAACCCCAACCAGGCCATTCCAGCCAATCCTAAAGATCACTTAGGGCAATATAGAAGGTTCCACAAGGGTTCCATGCACTAGAGTAACTTTCTAGAAACCTACAACCTCCAGATGGGTCCTTGGACCAGATAAGCCCTGAAATCCAGAGGGCCCAGCCTTTCCAGAACATCATATAGTTCCATCTCCCTGCCCCATATTATTGGCAGACCCTTCCAACATGAAAATGCTAGAATGGCCATAGCCCAAACACCCCTAAAGAAAGGGATAGAAAGATCAAAGGTGATAGTGGAGCTATACAGACAAGATAGATTTAGCAAATGAATATGATTGCTGAATCACTGTATTGATATCTCTTTTAGTCTCCAGTATCTTAGAGCACCTAGAAGTAAAAACCTAAAAAATGGGAATTGTAATCCACACCAAACTCTGAAATACTAATTGTAACACTGTGCTTTGAAATTTATTGCTTTTTTGTATATATGTTATTTTTCACAAAAAAGAAAAAAAAGTCAATTGTGATAATGAAAGATATTTGTGTCTTCTTGCCTTATGCATTCTGCAGCAGCTAGAAGGAAACATCTGAGAGGATCATATAGTAGCCCATAACAAACTCTGGGATTTGTCCACTAACTACTTGTTGAAGAGTGCTTTGGAAACTATTGCTTTTTTTCTTTCTTTGCTTTGTATATATGTTATATTATACAATAAAAAAGTTTAAAATTTTTAATAAATAAATTCTCTAAAAAAAGAAAAACAAACCCTATTTCCTGAAGTGACAGTTTTGGAGTACTAAGTTTATTTCTAAGTTCATGGTAGGACTGGAAATATATATACAAATACATGCACTAGTATATATTGATAAAATTTTTCAAATCCATAGAAAACACCAAATATTACAAACTTCTGAATAAGAAAAAATAAATGATTTCTGAAAGTAGAAATAATAAGACTGATATTAGATTTCTTATCTCTAACACTGGAAGCTAGAAGACTATGGAATAGCATCTACATAATAATGAGAAAAATAAGCCTGAAAATCAATAACCTCATGTGCAACCAAGAGATATATTATTTATGATAGAAAAATATTTGCAATTTCCAAAGATTCAGAGATTATATCATCCAAGCCCATGTCTGCAGGAAATACCTGGTAAAAAAAAAAAAAACAAAACACTAACAGAATAGTGCTATAAACCAAATTAAAACTTTAGATGGAAAAAATGAAGAAGAAAATGAAGGAAGGACTGCAGTGAGTAATCAATCTTCTAATCTGCTGGTCATATCTTTGTGTGTGTGTGTGTGTGTACATATATATGTATGCATAATATATACATTTTTCTAATATTGAAACAATATATTTGCACAGTAGAACCATGGATGGGCTGTGAACAACAGATGGCTGTTGATATCCTAGGGCAAATGAAGTACCACAAACTGTGAGGCTTACAACAAAAGAAATATGTTTTCTCATGGTTCAGAAGAGCAGAAGTCCAAAATCAATGTACTGGCAGGGCCATGCTCCCTCCAAAAGTCTCTAGGGGAGGATTTGCCTCTGCGTTTTCTAGCCGTGGTGGTCCCTGACATCACTCGACTGTAGCAGCATAGCCGCAGCCTCTGCCTCTGCCATCACATGGTTGTCTTCCTCTTCATGTCTGTCTCTGTTTCCAAATCCCCCTCTTTTGTATAAGAACATCAGGCCTATTGGCTTTAGAGCCCGCTCTAATCCAATATGGACTTATTCAACTAATTACAGATCTAAAGGGCCTGTTTCCAAATGAAATTATATTCTGAAGTTTGGGGGTTGGGTGTGGGAGAAGGACATGATATGAGGGATACTATTTATATCAGTGTAGATGGTGATTACAATTTTAGCTGGAGTCAATAAGAAAGTCCTTGAAATATGTTTGGAGAGAGAGGATGAGAGGAAAAGAGAACTAATATCCTCTGTAATGCATTCTATCTCACAGCAGCGACTTTTCTCATGGCTATACCTCTTCCCTGACTGCATCTCCATGACTCTCGCTTCCCTCTTCTTTTGCTTTTTAGCCTGGGTGGTGGCCTCTGGCTGCTGTTAATTTCTCATAATCCCCTGTTGCCTTCTTTGCTCTCCAGTCATTTTTATTTTTAATTGTAGAAACATTTTTAGAATTATTCTTTACTTATTATCAACTTTAATATTCTAGAATAGAGCAGCCTACATAGAGTCTCATCTTATTTCTTACATGATTCATATATCTGTTGGTTACATGATTTTAAAGCTACTATTGTTACAACCAAGCTCTTATATCAGATAGTTATATGGTAGAGGTCTCTGATTTAACAGATCTATTGTGATCTATTTTAAAAATAGAATAGGTAACAAATTATTACTGTTTTCTATGACAAAATGACATGAGCTATCTGAAAATTAGATACTAGCTTAAGATTTTGCCTACTGAATATCAGTGCTAGCATAACAAGATTTATAATGAAAAAACTCATACTGATCGAGTATGGAACAAAACCATTATTAAGATATCTTGAAATCACAAAATAGGACACTGGAAGGTTTAGTCAAGATGCACTAGATAATATTTGAAGGTCGTATAATTCCTAAGGTTTTTTCCTCTCCTGAAGAGACATGAAGTTTCACTGATACTGTATTTATCTGCTCATTAAGAAAATATTTTCAATATTGCAATGTTTTTGCAATAATGCTGAGTTACAAACCACTACATAGCTCTTTAGCTTAATACGATAATCATTTACTCGCATGCATCTGCATTTCAACTGAGGGTTGGCTGATCTAGACTGGCCTTAGCTCTAAGCTTGAGGTTGGATCCAGGTTTGTTCCATGTGTCTTTCATTTCCTTTTGAATACTGCTTAATCAGAGTTATGTTATTATTAGTTTATTATGGAAGAAGAGCAGTAAGTGAGTTCAACTACATAAGCACATTTCAAGCCTCTTCTGGCATCCTATCCTTTAAAATCGTTTGGTCAAAGCGATCCTTTATGGTGAGCTCAAAATCAAGGAGCAAGAAAATCCACTCGTCATATAGTGGAGAAACTACAAAGTCACAACTCCACAGAGAGCAAATATAATGAGATGTAAAAATTTGGGAATGATGGATTTTTTGTTGATGTAATTAAATGTTAACTGGGTATTAGTCATAAAGAACTTTCAGTTTTCTCAGTCAATTCTCAAAATTATTCTAAGAATCTTATAGTTAACTTTATATTGTAGATATGGTAACTGAAGCACAAAGATCTAATTATTGACATGTTTTTACTATGTGTGGTAAGTACACATTTTAAATTTCATGGCAAAATTCTTCAAGGAAGCCTCTTCCTGTCCTCTCCATTTCTAACTCTATGCTTTCCCTTGATGTTTTTTTTTTTTTTATAGCTCAGATGCAGCTTCATTCAGTGTTTTAACATAATTACATTACAATTAGGTAGTAATGTGCTGTCCATTTTTGAGTTTTTGTATTTAGTCCTGTTGCACAGTCTGTATCCCTTCAGCTCCAATTACCCATTATCTTACCCTATTTCTAACTCCTGATGGTCTCTGTAACCAATGACATATTCCAAGTTTATTCTCTAATGTCGGTTCACATCAGTGGGACCATACAGTATTTGTCCTTTAGTTTTTGGCTAGTCTCACTCAGCATAATGTTCTCTAGGTCCATCCATGTTATTACATGCTTCATAAGTTTATTCTGTCTTAAAGCTGCATAATATTCCATCGTATGTATATACCACAGTTTGTTTAGCCACTCGTCTGTTGATGGACATTTTGGCTGTTTCCATCCCTTTGCAATTGTAAATAATGCTGCTATAAACATTGTTGTGCAAATGTCCGTTTGTGTCTTTTCCCTTAAGTCCTCTGAGTAGATACCTAGCAATGGTATTGCTGGGTCGTATGGCAATTCTATATTCAGCTTTTTGAGGAACCGACAAACTGCCTTCCACAGTGGTTGCACCATTTGACATTCCCACCAACAGTGGATAAGTGTGCCTCTTTCTCCGCATCCTCTCCAGCACTTGTCATTTTCTGTTTTGTTGATAATGGCCATTCTGGTGGGTATGAGATGATATCTCATTGTGGTTTTGATTTGCATTTCTCTAATGGCCAGGGACATTGAGCATCTCTTCATGTGCCTTTAGGCCATTTGTATTTCCTCTTCTGAGAGGTGTCTGTTCAAGTCTTTTTCCCATTTTGTAATTGGGTTGGCTGTCTTTTTGTTGTTGAGATGAACAATCTCTTTATAAATTCTGGATACTAGACCTTTATCTGATATGTCATTTCCAAATATTGTCTCCCATTGTGTAGGCTGTCTTTCTACTTTCTTGATGAAGTTCTTTGATGCACAAAAGTGTTTAATTTTGATGAGCTCCCATTTATTTATTTCTTTCTTCAGTGCTCTTGCTTTGGGTTTAAGGTCCATAAAACCACTTCCAATTGTAAGATTCATAAGATATCTCCCTACATTTTCCTCTAACTGTTTTATGGTCTTAGACCTAATGTCTAGATCTTTGATCCATTTTGAGTTAACTTTTGTATAGGGTGTGAGACACGGGTACTCTTTCATTCTTTTGCATATGGATATCCAGTTCTCTAGGCACCATTTATTGAAGAGACTGTTCTGTCCCAGGTGAGTTGGCTTGACTGCCTTATCAAAGATCAAATGTCCATAGATGAGAGGGTCTATATCTGAGCACTCTATTCGATTCCATTGGTCGATATATCTATCTTTATGCCAATACCATGCTGTTTTGACCACTGTGGCTTCATAATATGCCTTAAAGTCCAGCAGCGCGAGACCTCCTCCTTTGATGTTTTAAAGTGGAATGAGGAGGCTGATCAGTTATTCTTATAAATTACAAGATAAAGACTGGAAGGTGAACCTTAGCATGATGCCTACTAAACTGATGTTATGTCTGTATGGATTTTTTACACCAAAACAAATCTCAGGACATTCATTTTTATTTCTTAAAAATTTTCACACACAAGTCAAACGATTCTTCACAAATATTTACAAATGGAAAAACAGATGTTTGCTCACTGCGAATAAAACCACATTTTGCAAATTACTTATGGGGAGAACATTCAGATTACACTACCTTTTACGACTTCACACTTGAATAGTGACAATCTCAGTGGGATGACTAAAGGAAGAAATTGCTATCTTTTCCAAGAAGTATCTCACAGCACTGAATTTTGTATTAAAACAATGAACTTCAAAAGAAAATGAAAATATGGTCATATCAAGGACAATTGAGCAAAATGCGCTGTATTTAGCATAGTAATAGAATTTCAATTGTTACCTGTGCTAGTCTGAATCTGTTAAGTGCCTCAGCTGGCCATGTTCCTTTGCCTACTGAGGTGACTCACCCTTCATTCCTGAAGATTGTGGGCCATTGGTAATCCTGTCTGGATTGTATTTTTTACCTTCAACTTTGATCACAGCACATGACTGTGAGATATAAGAGATATTTTAGGGGTTATCTTGTGTTCCAGGAAAACTCCTCTTTATCTCCATTGTGTAGTTGCAATCTTAATTCCTCGAGATAGTCAGGATCATTCACCCTCACCAGTAGGGTAATTCTCTTCTTTGCCTGTTATTCAGAGGCATGGGAAGCCCAAAGTGACCAGGTATCAGTCTCAACTTCTAGTTCAATGGAATCATTATGTCTCCTGGTGGAAGCACTCCTCCATTTGGAGCTAAGACCTGTAGACCAGCAGAGGTTAAAATTGCAGGGCCATGGATGGCCAACAGTGGCTCAGTGGCAGAATTCTCACCTGCTATGCCAGTGACCTGACTTCGATTCCCAGAGCCTGCCCATGCCAAAAAAGAAAGAAAGAAAGAAAGAAAAGTTGTAGGGCCAAGAAGCAAAGCATTTTAGAGTTTACCAGAAGAAATAGTGGCTGTCACTCCCATTTCCACCCCTTGATTCCTGGACCCATGAATCCTGGCTATGGGAGAAACAAACTATAGAGTGGCCACTGATTTAAAATGTGCACAGACTCCCGGAGAACACTACTTCAGCTCTACAAGGTATTGTCATCTGATTGGTGCCATAATCGAGTCTTCAAATGGCCATTTCATTGTTTTATCAACCCAGATGCTTCAGGATGATGGGGAACATGGTGAAGCAAGAGAATTCCACAAGCATGTGCCCATTCCTACTCGTCATTTGTTGTGAATTGGGTTCCTTGATCAGATGCAATGCTGTGTGCAATGACATAATAGATAAGACATACTATTGAGCTCATGGATGTTGGTTTTGACAGAAGCATTGCACACAGGGAAGGTAAAGCCATACCCAGAGTATGTGTTTAATCCGTTTAGAACAAATTGCTGTTCCTTCCATGATGGAAGTGGACCCAAATAGTAAACTTGCCACCAGGTATCAGGCTGCTCACCTTGCAGAATGGGGTCAGTTCAGGAACTGTGTGGGCCTCTGCTGCTGGAAGATCAGGCATTCAGCAGTGGCTGTAGCTATGTTGGCATTGTTGAGTGGAAGCCCATGTTACTGAGCCCATGAATAACTTCCATTTTTACCACAATGACCACTTTGTTCACGAGCCTATTGGGCAATGACAGAACTGGCTGGGGAAAAAGACCAACTTGTATCCACAAAACAAGTCATAATATCCACTTGATTATTAAAATCCAGCTCTGTTGAAGTCACCCTCTGTTTAGCATTCATTTGGTACACACATGTTTTCACGTCTTTTGCCCACTCAGAAACGTCTATTCACATACTTCTTCCCTAGACCTCTTTGTCATCAATTTTCTAATCATGTTCCAAATCTCCGACCATGTAGCCAAACCATGGATGTCAGCCCTTGAGTCAATATATAAACACACCTCTGGCCATTTCACCTTCCAAGCAAAATGAACAACCAGGTACACTGATCAAAATTCTACCCACGGGGAGGATTTCCCCTCACCACTATCCTTTAAGGGCATCACAGAACAGTGTCCAGTTAGTGGTGGTATCAGCATATCATGCAAGACCATTTGTACACTAAGTATTTTCTTTTCAATTGTTTGTAAGGAACTCCTCAAGAAGCCATAGCTGTGGGCTGGGGAAGAGAAAGTATTGTGGCGGAAATAGGGGCCATGGGCATTTGGGCCACTTCCTCATGCAACATGGGTTTTCTGAACCCACTCGAGCCTTGTTTCATGTATTCCACTTGTGATTTATGATGCAGTGCTGCTATGAAGGCCCAACTTTATGGTTTGATGGATCAGACAACACCCTGCTCATGTTAGACAACTCAGGTCTCATAATAACTTGGCGAAGCATTTGTCTCTATAAGGCCTAGTAGCAAGGCCTAGTAGAAAAGTTGTTTCTCAAAAGAGTGTAATAATTGGCAGAATATGGCAAGGCTTTGCTCCAAAACCCTAATGGTCTGCATTGTAATTCTCCTATAGGGGTTTGCCAAAGGAACCTGACAGAATCTCTATCTGCCATTAACACTTCCTGTACCATTGGATCTTTTGAATCATATGTTCCATGTTGCAGAGCAGCTTGCACAGCAGCCTGGGCCTGTCATAGAGCTTCTTCTTATTTTGGTTTGCATTCAAAATTATCAGCTCTTCTGGTCACTCATAAATGGGCAAGAGTAATACACCCAAATGAAGTAATTTTGCCTCCAAAATCCAAGGAGGTCAACTAGGCATTGTGCATTTTTTCAGTTGTAAGAGGGTCAGATGCAACAGTTTATCCTTCACCTTAGAAGGGATATCTCTACATGCCCTACACCAATGGAGAGCTATAAATTTCACTGAGGTGGAAGGCCTCTGTATTTTTGTTGGATTTATCTCCCATACTCTCACACAAAAAAAAAGTCTTCCCAATCAGACTACTGTAGTTGATACTTATTGCTCACTAAGTCTAATCAACATGATTTCATCAATATAATGGACCAGTGTGATATCCTGTGGGAAAGAAGGATGATCACAATCTCTGAAGACTAGATTATGGCATAGAGATGGAGATCTGATATACCCATTTGGTAAAACAAAGAAAGTATATTGATGGCTTTGCAAGCTATAATCAAATGGCATTTGGTGGTCCTTACTAATAGCAATTGAGAGAAATGCATTTGCCATATCAATAGCTGAATACCAGGTACCTGGATATATGTTGATCTGTTAAAGCAGTGACACCCAACCTGAAACAGCAGTTGCAATTGGAGTGACAACCTGGTTAAATTTCTTAGTTATAATTCACTGTCATTCTCCAATATCTATTCGTTTTCTACACAGGCCAAACAGGAGAGTTGAATCAGGATGTAGAGGCAATCATCCTTCAAGTCCTTGTCGTGACACTAATCTGCAATCCCTACAGGAATCTGGTATTGCTTCTGATTACTATTTTGCTAGGTAGGGGCAGTTCTAGTGGCTTCCACTTGGCCTTTCCTCTCATAATAGACCTCATTCCCTGTGGCAGGGTATGAGTGTTGACATTCAGCAAATTTTTGAGTATGTCCATTCCAATTATGCATACTAGAACTGGGAAAATAACCACAGAACAGGTCTGGTGACACACTGGACCCACTATGAGATGAACCTGAGCTAAAATTATCACCAGCCAGAACTTCATAAGCCCCTCCTCTGGCTGATGAACCACAGTGACATTTTGGGTCTCCTGAAATTAATCTCATCTCCAAGCCAGTGTCTACTTATCCCCAAATATCTGATTGTTTCCTTCTCCCCAATGCACAGCTATCCTGGTAAAAGGCCATAGTTCTTCTTGAGGAAGGCTAGAAGATTAAAAGTGTAAATTTTCGATGCTGTAACAGGGCCCTTCCTCAAGTTGGCCTGTCTTTCTCTTCATTCCATGTTCTTCTCCTCGCTGTGGATATATAAACTGTCTCAAATGGGGGAGTTGATTAAGGGGTTGTGACTTCCCGTTTTATAATTCAAGTTATATTTTTGTTCATTTGTCCTACAATTCTTCTGACTATAGAGATCAAGTAAGATTTCTGCAGATGTCCCATCTTTTTACTACTAAGAACCCTATGAACTACTAACCAACAAAAATAGGTCTCCACTAGCCAGGCTATTTTGATTATTGCTTTGTGTCTGTTGTCCATTATGGTAGCTATGCTCACCTTGTCTCTGGCAATTAAGCGCTTCCATTTGGATTCTGCCAACTCAGGATCTGATCATCCCCAGTTCAGTGGCAACAGTTTTCACAGTAATAGCTGTCCTACAGAAAAAAACAACTGCAGAGCTCTTCAGGGATGATGGAGTTAGTCTAACAAATTTATATCTCACAGTCTTGCTAAAAAGTTGCATCCTCTGGACACTCCCGGGATGGGTGAGCAGGTTTTACATGGTAAATCCACCCTAACATACTAATCTCTCTAAGCCTTTGAATCCCCTCATCTACATTATCCCCCCCTCATCTACATTATCCCCGGGCAGTGCTGGTATTTTGACCTTAGATAATGTCAGCCACATTTTAGTCCATGTTTTAGCCAAACACCTGAGCAAACTGTTAAAGCCCCTTTTTTCTTTCTAACATTTTTAATTGTGAATTATAACTGTGCTGGCTTGAAAGGATTTATGTACTTTAGAAAAGTCATGTTTTAATCCTAATCCCATTTTGTAAAGACAGCTAACCCCTATTCAGTACTGTATATTGGAAACTTTAATTAGATTATCTCCACTGAGATCTGACTCAGTCAAGTGTTGGTATTAAACTTAGGTGGGTCTTAATTACTTAACTGGAATCCTTTAAAAGAGGAAGTATTTTGGGGAAAGCTTCAGAATGGCATAGCCACAAGCAGCAAAGAATCTAACCAACCTTTGGAGGTGAAGAAGCAAAATGCTTCCCAGGGAACTTCATGAAACAAGAGGCCAAGAGAGAAAGCCAGCACATGCCACCATGTTCGCCATTTGCCCTTCCAGCTGAGGGAGAAATGCTGACTGTGTTTGCCATGTGATTTTCCACTTGAGAGAGAAACCCTGAACTTCACCAACCTTCTTGAATCAAGGCATCTTTCCCTGGATGCCTTAGCTTGGACATCTCTATAGACTTGCTTTAATTGGGATATTTTTGTGGCCTTAGCTATAGACTAGCAACTTATTGGATTCCAGTTTTTAAAAGCCATTCTGTTTCTGGTATATCACATTCAGGCAGCCAACAAACTAGAACAATAAGATATATACCAAAAAGAAGCAATAAATTTCAAAGTTAATTGTAACAAGTAATTGTAGGACAGATTTTAGAGATGGGTATAAGATAAAATTCCACAATTTTAGGTTTTTCCTTCTAGTTGCTCCAAGACACTGGAGCTCTACATAAATATCAGTAGAATGATTAAGCAGCCACATTCATTCGTTAAATCTAATCATCTTTATTATAACTCCTCTTTCCCTTTTGATCCTTCTCCCATTCTTTAGGGGCATTTGGGCTATAGCCATTCTAATTTTTGCATGTTTGGAAAGGAATGAAAATAATTTGGGATAGTTCCTTGAGCTTTTATAGAATCTCAGATAGAATGGTAGGTATCTTTAGGGTTGGCAGAAATGGTTTTGTTTGGAGTTTGGCAAGCACGGTAAATTGAAATATCTAGCTGAAGGTTGCATAAGAGTAGCCTGCAGAATAGCTTCTCAATTCTATTCGAACTCTCTCAGCCACTGATACCTTATTTTATTACAATTCTTTTCCCCATTTTGGTCAGGAAGATATTGTTGATATCACAATTCCAGGACCAGTAAAACCCTTTCTTAGCCCCTTTAAGTGCAATATTGAGTCCAGAATCTCTGCTTAGTGTGCCCATATCAATAAATTCAGCCTGATCCAACTTTATGTTCTTTGTATCATTATCTACACTTCTAATATCCTTTCCTACACATGTTCCCCTGATTTCTATCTGTATAAGTTGGAAAAGTCATGCAGTTATTTTGGAGTATAGTGTATCTCTTCATGGGTCGCACTTTGTACTTCACCTTTTGGGGCCTATTGGGACTTTAGTCAAGTTTCAGGTCTTGAAGTAAAGAGGGGTGATAGGAGTGGGCAATGAAAAGAAAAAGAAGTGTCTTCCAAGCCTGTTACCTCAGGGCATTTCCTTGTAATTTCATCTGGTGAAGCAGAATTATCCATTCCAGACAAAGGAGTAAAGGCTGTTTCCCCAGGGAAAGTGGCTACAGGGTTAGCAGGCACTAAGGATTAATCTCTTTAGGTGGAGATTGAATGGCAGATTCCTTTGGGGAGATTGGAAGCCAAGAAATGTTTTCATCAAAGCAAGCTGGAAGTTGGGAAGCTGTTTCCTCAGGGTAGTGCATTGCAGTTCTCTCTAACAAATTCCCAAAATATTCCAGGAATCCTATTTCCCCATTACCATCATTATTAAGCCATATATCATCATCCTATATTTCAGGATCCCATTGTTTTCCAACAAAGCCTTTACTTTAAAGGAGACACCCAACAAGGTTGAGATTTTAGTCTACATTGTAAATCTGCTACTTACACAGTAAGGCTCTGTGTTTGGTTTTCAATTTCATGTGGCACTTAAGTTGCAAATTTGAAGCATTCAGCTCATCCCTTTCTTTTATGACTATATTAAGCATATTTAGGAACAAAATACTTTTCAACCCCACAATACTCTGTTAAGGTGTCAAAACATTCTCACCCAGAGCATTGCCCCTTATAAACATTCAAGTACCATATCCAGTGGTGACATTTTGTGTGTACTCTATTGCCAACTCATGTCATGGTCCATGACATGAGTTGCCATCCTGATTATTGCAATTGGAGTCATTAAAAGTCTATGAATAGGGTGGGCCACAGTGTCTCAGCAGGCAAGAATGCTTGCCTGCCATGCCAGAGGACCCGGGTTTGATTCCCCGTGCCTGCCCATGTGAAAAAAAACAAAGACAAAAACAAAAAAAGTCTATGAATACAGGGGCAGTCCACTGTGGCTCATCAAGTAGAGTTATTGCCTGCCATGCCAGAGATCTGGGTTTGATTCCCTGTGCCTGCCCATGCAAAAAAATAAAAAAATAAAAAATAAGAAGTCTATGAATATAATCAGATTGGAGAACAAACTGCAAAATCTTCAGAACCAATCTGAAATCCATTTTTATGATTCTGTTTCTCAAGAACCACTCCCAGTACCAAAACTGTATTAGTCAGTATTTACTAAAAGCCAACCCATTTCTGGTATATTGTATTACATCAGCTTTAGAAAACCAAAACATATTGATACTAAGAAGTGAGATGTTGAAATGCAAATACCAAAAATGTTGGAATGGTTATATAAATGCGTAAGGAGAAGATTCTGGAAGAATTGTGAGGAGCTTGATAGAAAAGACCTAGCATGCTTTGAAGAAATTTTTGGTAGAAAAATAGATGCTAAAGGTGCTTTTGATGAGGCCTTAGATAGAAGTGATGAATATTTCATTGCCAAGTGAAAGAAAGGTGCTCTTATTTTAAAGTAGCAGCAAATCTGGCAAAGTTAAATCCTGATGTCAGATAGAAGACAGACATTGAGAGTGATGAGCCTGGATATTTAGCCATGGGGACTTCCAAATTAAATATGAAAAGTACAGCTTAGCTTATAATAAAATGCAAGAGGAGAGGGATCAGCTGAGAACTGAAATTCTTGAGTATAAATAAACCAGGAACTGATGGTTTGCAAAATTCTGAGTTTCTGGAAAGTAAGTCTGAAAAAAATAGTACCCTATGTGAGGATTCAACTGAAAATAAGACCAATCAGCCAATTCAGTGTGAGTCAGGATTGGAAATGCAGTTATCCAGAACAGATATTTGGAAAGTCCCAGTGTTTGACAGTTGGGAGCTCTGTGTACTACATGTCAAATCAACAAGTATTTTGCAAGGTCTGTATAAATGGAATACTTCCAGCCTAGACTGAAAGGTGTCAACAAGGGATAGATTGAAGGAAAAAGGACTTCAAAGGCAGAACCACGGAAGCTGTCTGAAGTGAAGACCCTTTAGGGCAGGACAGCGAACCCACTCACGCGTGTGGAAAGAGTGAGATTACCCCAGAGCGTGCAGAGGGCAGACTTTCTGCTCGTTGTTCAGGGAGAATGTTAACACCTCTTGGCTCTCAGATGACTGAGGGATTAAGGGTAGTTTGGCTGTCCCGAACTTTGTTCAAAAAGAGTGCTGCCAAGCCAGTCTTCAGAGACAGTGGAGCACATTCCCCAGGGATTGGGGAGAATCTCCACTCCCCCCCATGGTTCTGAGGGGATTGAGCCTGTGCCTGGGACATTGCAGAGAGTTTGGACACCATCCTGATGTTTGGAGAAGGTGGACTTAGAATTCCACATCACCCTGATGTTGATGTGGGCGGAGCTGAGAGCATGGCTATCACTCCAATGTTTAAAGACATTGGAGCTCTCACCCCAGCATTTGGGGAGAGCATGGCTGCTGTGCAAGCCCTTAGAAAGGGTGGGAATGCAGCTCTATCGAGCCCTGAAGACAAAACATCATTCTGTAGAGGACTCTCAGAAGTTGAAACTAATGAAATTTGCCCTGCAGTTTTTCTGATTTTTTTTGGAACCTATGAACCCTGTTTTCTTAAAAATTTCTCCCTATGGCAATGGGAACGTTCACCCTCTGACTTCCCTCTTTTGTATATTGGAAGCAGATATCTTGTTCAAAGATTCACAGATGTATAGTTGGAGGGGAATTGTGCCCAAGGACAGCCCACACTTGTGATCAGTTTTGATGAGATTTTTTATTTAATATTGTTACTGAAATGATTTAACGTTCTTTGGACATTGTGATGGAATTCATGTATTTGATAGAACATGTCTTTTTTGTGGTCCGGAGTGTGGAATGTGATGGTTTGAAGCTTTATGTATCCCAGAAATGATCATGTTCTCTTAATCCATTCCTATTATTATAACCTTAATCCATTTTGATTAGATTATTTCCGTTGAAGCCTTCCCCAGGATGGGTCTTACTCTTTTTATTGTAATCCTTCAAAAACACATAGAGAAGCTCATAGACAAAAGCCCCAGAGGAACTGAGAGAGAACACACATAGATACCAGAAAGGAAGCCATTGATGGCAGAAGCCAAAAGCAATAAAACTTGGGCATGAAGGACCTGGTAGACTCTGGTCATGTGTCACTGGGACATGTGACAGAGTGTCTCAGATGCTGGCAGCCTGTCTTCAGGGTCCTGGTGTCATCCCGTTGACACATTGAATTGGACATTTTCATAGCCTAATTATTGTAAATTTTAAATTAGTAAAGTCCCATTGTTATAAAAGCAAATCCATTTCTGGTATATCACATTGGTCAGTTTTAGCAAACCAAAACACCTAGTAAGGATGGAGAAACAGGGAAAGTGTGTCTTCCAGAAGAGGAGAAGAGGCAAGATAATTAGTAGGCCTGGTTGATTGATTACATGGGTCATGGGCCTGAAAAAGAACTGCTTTTTGTCCATAATCACCATAACTTAAGAAAAAAAATACAAAATTGCAGATTAGAAAAGATGCAGAGATCAAGCCAGAGAACACAAACCACAATGGATGGCCATAAATGAACCTAAAGCTATTGCTAGTGCTGCAGGCAGTCCCTGTTGCTAAAAGCCACTTCCTGTTGGCAGCAGGCAGGCCCCTATTTACTTGGGCCACTCCCTGTTGAAAAATCTCCCAGGCTCCGAGGATGATCAGTAGGTAGGATAAGAGAAGTCCCTGTGAAGCCCCCTCCCCCCAATCGCTCATCTGCGTCTGTAAATCCAGCTTTACACCCTTCCTAATTTAAACCAGCCAATCATTTAGCTTGTCTTTAACATGTCATCTTGTCTGTAGAAACTGATGTTAATCTTTTGTTTGCAGCTCAGACTTTTAGAGGCTACTTGGCTGAGCCCTATGGCCATAGACAATAAAACCTACTTCCTGAAACTTCAGAGCCTCAGCCCTGGTTTGTTCTATTTCCATGTAGCATTCCAGGAGGCTTGAAGCATTGTCCCTGTTTTGTGTAACATTGGTAATACATGTGTGGCGCCAAATAGGCATTGGAGAAACAGAGAAGCTGAAAAATTTGATTGAGGAAGTGTTCTAAACAATAAAAAGTGGGTTCTAAGGATGGAGGATTACATTCATAGTTGGGTTTTTATTAGATAATTACTTCATGCATTTGAATAATCTGTCTCCTTGTAAAGGTGTTGGGATGAGTGGACTTTTATTTAAACTTTAAAACCTTCCTGCAACCTTATTCAATCTCTACTGTACCATAAAACACAAATACTTTGGGCGAGTTTCTTAAATTGTTGGCATTTACCCATATTGAACCCTCTGTGTCACAAAATTGTGATTTATTGTACAGGGAATAATGAAAAACTGAGTGATAGTTTACTGAAAGCCATGAAATCATACATTCATTCCATCACAGTGGGATGATTTTCCAAAATTTTAAGAGACTTGACTTTTTAAAAGAGCTGTAGTAAATGAAGGAAGGTGAGAAAAGTCTACAAGCCTAGGGCTGAGTACCATTACATACTTAATTCTTCAACACACAAAGCACAGGTTCTTTAACACACAAAGTACAGGTTGTATATATACTTTACATAGTACATAAAAAGCCCCCTCTTCTTGTGATCCATAGGGAGGTAGAATCCTTATAACACTGAGATGGGTGGAAAACAGGCTGAATGACAGCCGGTCTAGGAGCAGGGGAGAATTCCAAATTTTATG
This sequence comes from Tamandua tetradactyla, assembly GCF_023851605.1. Taxonomy (NCBI): domain Eukaryota; kingdom Metazoa; phylum Chordata; class Mammalia; order Pilosa; family Myrmecophagidae; genus Tamandua; species Tamandua tetradactyla. The sequence goes on along the minus strand of NC_135350.1, from coordinate 6,146,634 downwards.
CTTTAATAAGGATTTTTGTAATAGGTGCTAAAAATAATGGCATAAACTTGGAAAGGATCACAGTACTTTACATGTGAACTATTTAGCACTTATAAAAGACCAGAGTATTTCATGTAAGGGAATAAAACAGTCAGAGTTTCTAGATCTTCTTTCTCAATAAACATTTTGCAGGAAATTTCTTTCTTGAAATGTATTTTACAGTAGATTCCTTTCTCAATAGACTGACATGTAGGATTATCTTATTCTTGCAGAGTTTATTTCTTCATTTCTGATGACCATGTGTCAAGGACCATTACAGAGTTTGGTGATGCTGATGCTTTCCTATACATCTTCCACATTTTAATCCCAATGCTTTTGTGGAATTAGATATCCTTGTCTTCATCTTCATCCTGAGATGCCTTTCCCTTTCTTTTATCTTGTTAAGATTATAATAGCATAAAATAATATTTGGTCAATTAAATGATACATGCTTTAAAAATACATACATAAAGACTGAATAAATATAGCTTAAGGTAATCTAAAACAAATAATACCTTTCTCTAAATCATAGTTTTTGGAGAAAACCTCCCAGATAGTTTTCAATGAAAATTTAGAAAATTCACTGATAATTCAGTTGTGATTTGAGTTTTCACTTTTCCACCCAACATTTCCCTCTGGAATACATTCCATTGTTGAAAGTTTTTGAAATTGTCATACAAGCCAACTAGAAAAACTATTTAGGCTTATGTTGTTAGGAACTTTTCTATCATTAAGTTTTTGCATAATGATACCCTGGGGAAAGTAAATTCTAATAAATCCCTTTTTGCTCTTGCTTCAGTTTTGCTTGGCCAATGCAAACAATGAAAACTCAATGGAAAGGAATTTCAATTAGTAGGCTTGCTTGTATGCATGATATTTCAAGGTTTGTTTTTTTTTAATTTTTCTGATCCATTGTTGTTTTATTTGTAAATGTTGTAAAATGAATAAAAAATATTATTATTAATTCATGGGAGGTTCCTTAATATTGAAAAGAAAGTTACTTCTTTTTGCATTTTTACATTGTGATTAGAACATTGTTTGTCTTTAAATGTTGAAAAAAATAGCTTTTTATAATATACATTTTCTTACTTACATTTGTCCTAATATACTAGTATAGCCATTTCTCTTAGCAGACATTTTGAAATTCTCTAGCAATGGCATAACTTTATGAACATTCAAATTCTCAGAGCACGGCAATACCTAATTTTTTCTGATTCTGTTATGTTTACTTAGACTTAAGTGATAAAATAATAAAGAAAATAAAGAAAAAAAGTCTTGATGCTTCAGCATTTTATTATCTTTTGATGCCATTTTTGTAGCTTCAAAATATATTATTCAAATTGCTTTTATGCCATATTAATTCAGGCAAGAATTGAATTTATAACTAAAATTATTCCAGTAACTAGAAGAGAATGCTACTATGTGTAGTGCTACTTAAGTTAAATAAACTGAATCAACCTGCTTAAACTTGATAATAAAAATGATCAAATCAGGATAATTATGCTACAAATGAATATGAAATTAGTTTCCTCACTTCCATTCCTTCTACTTACCAAATATTCTGATAATTTTCCACGGAAAAATATTTTAAATACATAAATTATTATCATTATTATTTTGTTTTGAAAAATCTCATGACCTGTCGTATTCAAAAGAAATTTCACAAAGTGAAAATCATAAGTTAAAGTAGCATATTTTCATTTTGTTTTATTAATTCAAAATTTTGTACTTTTTATACTAATGTTGAGCCTATTGAGTATACTTCATAATGAATGCAAATTCATATGTTTCCAAATAAATTTTTATTTTGGCCAACTGAATTTACATGGATCAAATCTATTTATCTAAATGGCTCCATTCTAATTTTCCCACTTTAACATTTAATCACTTCTATAATTCAAATAATTTTTGCTGTTTTTCTTCTAGTCGTTTTTCTTAAAATAAATCACTTCAACAAACTTTCATTTGGTCATTGCTAGTTATTATATTTTGTACGTCTCTAAGACATACTTGAGCCAGTAATATTAATTCATCTCTACTTTAAAATATGTTACTTAAAACTGATGAACATTATATTGTTGGAGGCTATAATAGGCAAAAAAGGTCTTATTAGTAACAACATCAAATAATTAAGCAAATAGTGCTCCTGGAAATGTATGAGATAAGATAAAGTATTTCAAAGTTAATTTTATTTTTCTTAGTAAAATACCATGCAAAAGAGTGATTATTTTTGATGAGAAACACAATGGTCAATTTTCAACTTTGAAATATAAGAACTGAAACTATAAGAGTGCTTTACTATTTTGCTTATGGATGTGTATCCACTTCCCAAACAGTATTTAGCACATAATGGAAGCCTTTAGATATCAGAATTCACTAAGTTATGCTGCTGTAACACAACTTCCAAAGTGCTGGTGGGTTAACACTTTGTCATGTGTAATGTTCCTGATCCATGTAGTGCTATTATATATCCTATACCCTTGCCCCACAAAGTTGTTCCAGGCTATAGATGCTCCAGCTACAACATCTGAAATAACAAGTCCCTTGGTCTCTCCATCAAAGAATGAGACTGCTGGACAGTCTTCATCTTCATTTACAGATAAATGTTTTATCCAGAAGTGATATCATCACTTTTCCAAAACCAACCACACAACTCTGCTTAATTCCCTTCCCAGGGGAAAAAGAAGTATAATCCCCCAGTGTGTCTGGAAAGAAAAGAGCCAGACATCTACCATAAAGACAAAAAACAGTATGAATGAATGAATCATGCAACAAATTGTGATTTATCACATCTGTACAATTTAAAGAGAATCCTAGCTGGGCTGTGAATAGCAGAAAAAGTATTGTGCATCTTAGGAAAACAGCTGGAGATCTCACAGGAAAATGACTTAGACTGCAATCTCAGGCATTGAAAATGGTAAATTGAGCTGTAGAGTGGACACTGCAGGAAGAAGCACAGTAGGGGAAGTGCTTATACTCTTACCACTGCAAATGCCATTAAAAATAATACAAATAACACAGAGAGACTTTTGATTTATTACCCTGAATTGGGAAGCCACTCCATATGGTTATATATATTTGACACTTTTCTTTTAAGTGGTAAATGCTCATGTTTGAGTGTGGGATATGACCCTTGAAATACATGAACATTTTAAAACCAATTTTTTCCTGGCCATACTGAGACCAATTATATAAACCATATTCCACTTACCTTTAGTAAGTCAAGAAAATTACTACCTCACTTATACATACATTACTTGGTATTTACAGTGATCTTGAAATAGATGTACAAATAAATAAAAACAAATAGAGAATAAACGGCTTTGCTTGAGAAGCTACCAATCATTGATTTGGAGAAAAAGACACTTGCATAAACAAAAAGATTTGTATAATAACTTAAGGTTAATATTATTATGTTTAAGTAATGCCAAGCAAAAGTTTATGAGAATTCAGACTCACTATATCCATCAATATTGCGTTTAGAAATTTCCTCTTTTAATATGTTATATTTTTAAAAATGCCACTACTTTATTTTATGAAGGTTAAATTTCCCTCAAAAATATTGATAAATCTAATTATGTATTGTGATTTTCGGGGACAAAAGGAAGTAGAAAGTTTGCCATGCTCTGCAGTAATTCACATGGCATGATGCAAAAAGATCTAATGAATTGTATTCTTTTAAAAATTAAACCCCATTAATCTCAAGTAAACGCTCTGTAAATTATTACTGATTTTTTTATACTGAGCACCTTCTTATTTCCCCCAAATAAAAAATAGTACTATATTTGGAACATATTGCTTTCTGAATCAAAATTACTAAATAAATATAGATTTAATGTATTTTTAATTTAAATAATTAGTAAAGAAAGAAATTAGATTTGGCTTACTTAGTATAATAATTATAGTTTTTAGAGCACAGAATACTCCTGTTCTCAGTGTGGGACAATAGGTGGCAGACTATCAAGACCCAGTTCCCCATAACCTTGTAGGTAGTAGTGTTGTAGCTGAGAAGGCCTGATTGACTTAACATTTTCCAGCTACCCTGGGAACTAGGCATAGGTAGGTTAATTAGTTCTCCCAAATATGAGGTAAAAAATGATGTAAAAAATATATATTTTTTACCAAATATAAGGTAAAAAATCCTTTCAGGTTTGCACTTTCAGTCTTCCTCCTTTCCACAAGCTAGAGCATGGAAATCCCACAACATAGCAATAAACATGCAGCAGAACAGGCAAAGCAAACAACCAAGACGGGTGGGATCTCGATCCATAGATGACCATGTGAAGCAGACATGTACCATTTGAGATGCAAGCGTAATAAGCATCTTCTATTCCATTGAACTTCTGAATTATTATGATGTGTGCGAATTGTACAAAAGAGGCACAGGTATGTGTCCCACTGGTGATATGTGGTATAAAATATAAAACAGGTTTTATTTGAGAAAAAAAATTCAAAAACTGGGAGAGTACAAAGGACCTTCTGAATTCCTATCATATGACAAAAAGGTATGCTAATTTGGCATAGCTGGATGAAGGCTCTATAGTGGATCTTTATGCTGCTTATTAGTCTACTAAGAAAACAACTAAAACACACTTTAATATTTATTGATCATTTTCATTATTCTAATCACCATTTTATTCATTTCATTTTTATTAAGTCCTTTATATGTATTTATTTTATATTTATAATTTAATAAATGTATTTTCTATATATTCAGCCATGTTTTTAATAAAACATTTATGTATCTGCATATATTTTAACTATACTGTGGAAATGGTCTCATTCTTATCATCTCTAGATAATGTATAATTTCATTTTTTGTTTTCCCTTTGGTTCAAAGTTTAATTTTAACTAAAGAAATTCTTAATTTATAATTACTCAAAGATTCAGTTTCATTCATTATTTATAAGTAAAATGTTTGAATTTTAACTGTAAACTTTGGCTCTTGATATATTTAGTGCAAAATTTAGATAATATTCTAGAGACATATGAAAAACCTTGGTGATTTTATGTAAAGATAAATATATAGATTTTTTTTCTTACAAACTTGTTTGTATCATGTTTCATTCTTATAGAAAATTTTTCTTTCTGTATTTTACAGTGAATTTTTATTTAAATAGTAGTAATTTTCCTTACTTCATGAGTCTGTTATCACTGTTATTAATATTTTCATTTGTTTGTTTCTTTTATTATTCGTGAATATGTTTTGTTTACAATAGCATACTGTTTGGCAGGATTTTGTTCTTATTTTACTCATGTTGACTGACTCTGTTTTATGGAGATAGAATTTCACCAAGTTCACCTTTAATGTAATAGCAATCTGCTAACATAATATATTGGTGTTCTCCTTTTTTTCTATTTTCATATCTCTGTTGAGCTTGTCAAGTTGTTATTTACCATACCTTTTGTTTGTTTGGACACTCCACTAAGCTTTTCAATAGTTCAAATCATCAGTTTCCCATTCCTAGAACATATAATTAAACTTAAGATTGATATGTTATAATAAAAGGGAAATAATAATATTTTCCAACTGAGAGGTTTTTATTTCTGTCCCCTCTTCAAGATGGAAATTTTAGAACACTATTTCCCAATCCCTCATCTTCTGTCCTTTAGTGACATCCCAGAATGGGGCTGTAGAGTTGCAGTTGTCCACTTCTGGATGGTCCCTGCATATCATATAGAACTATCTGTAAACCGGGTCTGACTTTTCTCTTTCTCAGTCAACTGAATATAAGGAACCCATCAAGGGGCAGTAGCTTTGGTCTGGGAAAGGGAAGATAATGTGGAGGGAGTGGGGGCAATGAATATTTGGGCCACTTCCTCATACAACTTACTTGTGCCTCAGGACCTGCTCAAGTCCTATCTCTAATACCATTTCCATTTTATGACGGAGTGCTGCTGTGCACACCCAACCTTATAGCTTGGTGGGTGAGACAACACCATGCTCATGATAAGTAACTTAGGTCTCAGGGTAACTTGGTGGCCTATGGTTAAGTGTTCAGTCTCTACTAAGGCCCAGTAGCAAACAAAAAGATATTTCTCAAAAGGAGAGTACTTATCTGTAGGTGATAGTAAGGGTTTGCTCCAAAATTCTGAGGATCTGTTTTGTGATTCTCCTCCAGGAACCAGTCAAAGGCTCCACAGACAGAATCCCTATTTGCCACTGACACTTCCGGCACCATGGATCTGCTGGGTCATTTGGCCCTAGTGGCAGCAGCCTGGACATGTCACAGAGCCTCCTTTTGTACTGTTCACCACTCAAAAGTAGTAGCATTACTGGTCACTCAGTAAATGGGCAGAATTAGCGCACCCATATGAGAAATACATTGTCTCCAAATCCAATGAGCCAAGTAGGCTCACTCTTTTGGTCATAGGAGGGGCCAGATGCAGTAATTTATCCTTCACCTTAGAAGGGATAACTCAACATCTTAATATACCTAGACACCTAGAAATTTCACTGAGCTGGAAGACACCTGTATTTTTGCTGGATTCATCTCCCATTCCCTGCCAAATAAATGCCTTGCCAATAAATCTAGAGCAATTGCTACTTCTTGCTCACTAGGTCCAGTCAGCATTATATCATTAATATAATGGACCAATGTGATGTCTTGTGGGAGGGAGAAACGATCAAGTTCCCTGTGAACAAGATTGTGAAATAGGGCTGGAGAGTTGATAAATCACTGAGGTAGGATGATGAAGGTATACTTCTGGTTTTGCCAGCTGAATGCAATCTGTTTTTGGTGGTCTTTATTGACAGCTATTGAGGAAAAAGCATTTACCAGATCAATAGCTGCATACCAGGTACCAAACAATGTGTTCATTTGCTCAAACAATGATACCACGTCTGAATGAGTATCTGCAATTGGAGTCATCACCTGATTAAGTTTATGATAATCCAGTGTCATCCTCTAAGTCCCACCTCTTTTCTGTACAGGTCAGATAGAAGAGTTGAGTAGGAATATGGTGGGAATCATCACCTTTGCATCCTTCAAATCCTTAAGAGTGGTACTAATCACTGCAATCCCTCCAGGAATAATTCCTGATTCAATATTTTTGCTAGGTTGGGGCAGTCTTAGTGGCCCCCATTTGGCCTTTCCAACCACAACAGTACCTACTCCACGAGTCAGAGGACCAATGTGGGGGTTCTGCCAGTTGCTGAATATGTCAATTCCAATTATGCATTGTGAAACTGAGGAAATGATCACAGAATCACAGAATTTTTCTGGGGACCCACTGGACCCCCTGTGAAATGGACCTGAGCTAATACTCCATCAGTCACTTGAACTCCATGAGCCCCTGTTCTGACTGGTGAACCAGAGTGATGTCTTGAGTCTCCTGAATTAGTGTCACTTTGAGCTATTGTCCAATAATCTCCAAAATATCTGGTCATTTCTTTCTCCCCAGTGTGCAGTCACCCTGGCAAAAGGCCTTAGGTCTCCTGGGGGAGTGCTAGGTGGAAATTTAACAGTGCAAATTTTTGGCAGTGTCAAAAGGTCCTTCCCCAAGGGTATCTGGCCCTCCCTTCATTCGAGGGGGTCTGGGTCTGTAAACTGTCTCAATTCTGGGAATTGATTAAGGGGCTGTGACTCTCTATTTTTGTAATTCAAGTTAGATTTCTGTTCAGTTCACCTATAATTCTTCTGCTTATAGGTCAAACAAGAATGTAGTACACTGCCCACGTTTTTTACCTCTAGGTACCCCATGATCTGCTATTCACCACCACAAGTGCCTGCAAGTCACATTATCTTGATTGATGTTTTGAGTCTTCTATCCTTTATTGTGCCCATGCTCACCTTTTCTATAGTGATTAACTGTCACCACATGGCTTCTACAAGCTCAGGATCCAATTATTCCCATTGTGTTTAAGGATTCCAGCTCAATAGCAGCATATCCCACAATAATATAGGCATACGGAGAAGGATGACTACAGAGCTCTTCAGAGAGGATGGGGCCAGTCTCACAAATTTATTTCTCAAGGTTCTTGTGTAAGATGTGTCTTCTGGACATTTCTGGGGCACATGAGCAGATCTTCTATGATGAGTACACTTTAACATTCCAATCTCTCTTAGTCTCTGGATCCCCTCATCTACATGATGCAGGGGCAGTTCTGGCATTTTGGCCTCAGGTAATGTTAGCTGCCTTTCGATCCGTCTTTCAGCCAACCATCCAAACAAACTGTTAATGCCCTTTCTAACTCTTTGAGCTACAAGCATTGACTGCCGAATCTCTGCTTAGCTGGCCCATATCAATAAATTCATCTTGATCCGACTTTATATTCCTTCTACTGTTATCCCACATCCTTAATATCCATTACCACACATATTCAACTGATTTCTGCCTGCATAGATTCAAAACTCATGCAGTTCTTTTGGAGTTGTGTTAGTTAGATTGAGTTGTCAACTTGGCCAGGTGAGCATACCTAATCTTGTTGCTGTGGACATAAACCAATGGTACGTGAACCTCATATGTTGCCAATTACATCTGCAGTCAGCTAGGAGGCATGTCTGCTGCAATGAGTGTCGTTTGACTTAATTGGCTGGTGCTTAAATGAGAGAATGCAATGTAGCACAGCTAGCAGCTTGGCATTCCTCATCTCAGCACTTGCAGCTCAGCCCAGGCCTTTGGAGATGGAGAAAGAAGTCACCCCGGGGAAAGTTGTTGGAACCCAGGGGCCTGGAGAGAAGACCAGGGCAGAGACCATCTTGTGCCTTCCACGTAAGAAAGAACCTCAGTGGAAATTTAGCTGCCTTTCCTCTGAAGAACCAACAAAATAAATCCCCTTTTATTAAAAGCCCATCCGTCTCTGGTGTGTTGCATTCCGGCAGCTAGCAAACTAGAACAGGAGTATATCGTAACTCTTGATGGATCATGCTTTGTACCTCATCTTTCAAGTCCTTTTGTGACGCTAGTCTAGTTATAGGTCTTGAAGAAAAGGGGGGTGGTGGGGAGTGGGTCATGAAAAAAATAGAAGTGTCTTGCAAGCCAATTGTCTCAGGGCATTCTTTTGCAGCTTTGTCTGGTCAAACAGGAATAGTCACTCCAGACAGAGGAATTAGGGCTGATTAACCAGGGGAGGTAATTACAGGGTTAGGAGGCATTGAAGGGTTAATCTCATTAGGTGGAGATTGGGTGGTAGACTCCTCTGTGGAGAATGGAGTCTGGGAAACCTTCCTCAAAGGAGGCTAAAAGTTTGAAAGATCTTTTCTCAGGGCAATTCATTATACATTTATCTAGTAAATTCTCAGCAGATTCCAGGGATCCAGTCTCCCCATGCCATCATTTCCAAAACATGCATTACCATTCCACATTTCAGGATCCTATTCTTTTCCAATAAAATCCCTTATTTTAACAGGAGACACCTGCAAGGTTGAGCTTTTAGTTTATGTTGTAAATCTGCTACTCACATAATTAGTTGCTGTGTCTGATTTTCAGAGATTTTATATCTGTAATGACAGGAAATATTTTCTTTCAGGGCACACATGGAAAGTTTTACATCATTCATATGGCACTTAAGGTGCAAATTTGAAGTCTTCAGCTCATCCCTTTCCTTCATCACTGTATCCAGCATATCTAACAAAAAGTTGACATCATTATAGTTAATTCCACAAAACTCCTTACAGATGTCAAAAACATTTTCACCCAGATTCTTGCCTCATATAAACATACAATTAGCAGAATTTAATTGTGATATTTTGAGTATCTCTTTTGCCAACTGACCCCACAGACTGCCATCTTGATTATTGGAAACAGTGCCTCTGAGTCTAGTAAGAGTAAAAACCAATTGTAAAAACCCATTTTTAAGATTCTGTTTTTCAAGAACCACTTCCAGCACCAAGCTGTGTTAGTCAGGATTCTCTAGAGAAACAGAACCAACAAAAGAGATCTGCTAATATGAGATTTATAAAGGTGTCACATGCAACTATGGAAATGGAACAGTCCAAAAGCCATAGGGCAAGCTGTGAAGCTGGTGGCTGTGATGAAGTTTCAGGATGAACTCCTTAGGAGAGGCTCTCTGGCTAAAGAAGCACTGAAAGATGATCTCTTCTGCCTTAAAAGTCTTCAACTGATTGGATCATCTTGTTGTGGGAGGCACACATTAGTTGATTGCATCTGATGATTTAATATACCAGCCTTCCGGTTTATCAACCAGCCACAGATTATCCTTGCAGCAATGGTCAGGCCAGTGCTCACCTGAAGAAACAACTGTGTATAATCACTTAGTCAAGTTGACACCAGAATCTAACCATCACATCAGACTAGCAAAGTACAAGGGTTACAACATTCGACACTTATTATTTTCCATTATTTTGATAATGGTCATCTTAGTGAATGTGAATTAGTGTTTCACTATGGTATAAATTTTCATCTACATAATCACTAATGATTTTGAGCATTTTCATGTTTTTGTCGAGACCATTTGTACACCTTTAGAGAAATGCGTATTGAAGTTCTTTGCCTATTTCCCTATTTTTTAATGGGATGCTTGCCTTCTTGTTGTTGAATTGTAAGTTCTTTATATAGTCAATATATTAACCTATATCAGTTATATAATTTGAAACTCTTTTCTTCAATTCCATAGCATGTCTGTTTTATAATATTTTTTCCAAAATTTTTATTAGCCATGAAAATTTACAAATAATTTTGTAATTTTATCTAAGAAAACATACAATACACAGAGAACCACCAAAAATGGATACCTTAGTTAGCTTAACCATAGGTATTTTTTAATAAAGTACCCAAGTAATCAATGTAAAACTTGTGTTTACACAGTAAGTTTCATAAACCCATTTAACATTAAGGCAACAAACAAATAATCTACAAATTCAGATAGTAGATTTTCTTAAGTTCTAAATATTAAACACTAACTTAGATGTCATTTTATCGGTTGTCAAAACTGGTAATATTCTTAAAATAGCAAATAGAAAGTTATTACAAATATCAGCTTTGCCACAGTGATTACCTATGTTACTAAACATTTTCCTGATTTTAGGTTTTTACAATTAACATATGAAAATCTTAACCACCTATAATGGTTATCTTAGCTTATCCATAGATGTATTTAAATAAAGTATCTAAATAATCAATGCAAAGCCTGTTTGAACAGTATGTTTCATAAACCAATTTAAAATTAAGTAAGCAAAGAAAAAAATCTACAGATACAGATATTAGAGTTTCTTAGATTCTAAATATTAAACAATATCTTAAATACTCTTTGATTAACTATTGAAACAGTGTACAGTCTCAAAATATCAAGTAGGAAGTTATTGCAAACATCAACTTTGCCATAGTAGTGATCTATTTTACTAAACACTTAAATTTGGGATATTAGGAATTTATTTTATCTAATATTATCACTATAACTGCCTACAGGTTTTTTTTTTTTACCATTTTTTTTGGTTGTAAAATATAACACATATATTTATAAAACAAAGAAAGAGAAAAGCAATCATTTTTAAAGTACACTTCGGTAAGCAGCTACAGAATAGGTCCGAGAGTTTGTTATAGGCTGCCATCGTAAATTGTCTTTTAACTATCTTGATAACGTGATTTGATGCACAAACATTTTTAATTTTGAAAAAATCCAGTGTATCTCTTTCTTCCTACTAACTAATGAATATCAATATTAATATACTATATTATAGTAATTATATATTAATTTAATAGCTATATTTTTGTATATTATATATTAATACAATAATACTTAATATTAAGTATTAAAACTTCATACTTAATAATTCATTGCTAAATCCAGGATCATGACATTTTACCCCTGTTTTCTTTTCAGAAAAGCATAGATTTTCTATGTTTTATGATTTCAGCTTTTATATTTAAATAGTTGATACATTTTGAGTTAATTTTGAATATGGTAAGAAGTAAGGGACCAACTGCATCCTTTTATTTGTCAAATTCCAGTGTTTCAGCACTGTTTGCTGATGACAGCAGTCTTTCCCTAATGCATGTTATTGGCACCCTTGACAAAAATAAATTGACTACATAGGTTAGGATTTATTTCTGGACTCTCAATTCCAATGGTTTTATGTCTATCCTTGTGTCAGTGTCACACTCTTTTGATTAGTGTAGTTTTGATGTCAGGAAATGAGCTACAACTTTATTCTTCCTCTTCTAAATTATTTTGGTCATGCAAGGCCCCTTTTAACCATGCAAATTGAGGATCGCTTTTTCCATTTTTGCATAGAAAGCCTTTGGAATTTTGATAGGTATTGCATTGGAGCTGTAGAGTAATATTGACATTTTCACAATATTAAGTCTTCCTATCCATGAGCACTGTGATATTGCTCCACTTATTTAGGTTCTGTTTAGTTCCCTTCAACAAAGTTTTGGGAATTGAGCCCTGGTGCCTGCCCATGCAAAAAAAAAATGAAATAATGACTATTTTTTCTGGGATTTGTATTATTTGAGAAAAATATTTTAAACATATGAAAGATAAATTTTACTGATAAAAGAACACTTCCTTTTTCAAAATATCTGCCTTTCTTGGCCCATGCCCCTGCCTACAAAATTATGTAAAATGCACTAAAATCATACGTGGAAAATTAAAGAATAATACTTATTACTATAGTAATTTTTTCAAAATATATTTTAAAGTTATACTAAATTATCTTAGCACTTGTGTCAGAATGTAATCAGAAATACAAAACCCCAGAATAGTTAAAATATATCAAACATGTCCTAAAGACATATTTAAAGGAAATATGTTTGTAAGAAATGATATTAGAAAGTATAATACATGTATTTAAGTAGGGAATGTATTTTTCATAAATCCAAATGATATATTAGTTAAAAATAAGAATTTTCAAAAACCTATAGCTCAGATGCAGCTTCATTCAGTGTTTTAACATGATTACTTTACAATTAGGTATTATTGTGTTGTCCATTTTTGCGTTTTTGTATCTAGTCCTGTTGCACAGTCTGTATCCCTTCAGCTCCAATTACCCATTATCTTACCTTGTTTCTAACTCCTGCTGGACTCTGTTACCAATGACATATTGCAAGTTTATTCTCGAATGTCCGTTCACATCAGTGGGACCATACAGTATTTGTCCTTTAGTTTTTTGCTAGACTCACTCTGATTGCATATGTAGAATGGTATGATTTCTAAATGTTGGGTTAATTTCTTTTTTTTCTTTTTTTTCTGTTAATTAATTTAAAAAAATAAAAAAATAAGAATTTTCAGTTAAAAAGAAAGATAAACCTGCCAAGCATATGTTTCACAAATAACTTAATGACATTTTATCAGAATCAATTTTAATGTCAAGCAAAACATATGATTTATTGATTTACAATGAAATAAAACAATAATTCAGAAATGGCAGATGATATCAAATTTCAAAGACCCATCAAATCAATATTGCCTTTTTTGACCTTTTCAATTCTTTTTGATCTTTTCAATTCTTAATATTGATGGTAAGATAATTGTCACTGAATAATTTATAATAATTCACATTATTGGCATTTATGAACAAATTGGCAAAAAGAGTGCATGCTTTAGTAATTTTTGAAAATTGCTATGAGCTATGAAAAATAAGATTCTAGAGACAATGCATAATTTTTTCAAGTGGCTAATATTCAGTTTTGAATGAGTTAAATGTTTTGGGGAAATAAATCCAGCAGATGCCAAGAGGAATAGAAAGAAATGTACAACGATAAAACTAAAATAAGAGCTTAGCACTTCAGTCTTTTCCAATCCATAATTTACTAAAATTAGTGTAAATTGAGCCAACTGTGCCTAAAATTTGGATCCAAAAACAAATATAAATTTTCATTGTGTATGAAATTTATATCCAAATAATAGAATTATTAGGTCATAAAACATAATATTTATGTAAAATTGCAAATCCATTTCTATCATACCTCCAAAGCTTTGCTTAATCATTAAAGATTCTAGGAAATGAGAAGATCAATAGAAAATTGATCACATTCATCACCATTTTAAGCATCACGTTTTGGCAGCAGTCACGCATTTCATCACATGTATATGCATATTAATATTTTCTACATAATTAACGTTATTAGTATAACATAAAAAAATTCAGTATTATTTTTAAATTGAGATAATTGTTGCCTCACCTAGACTATTAATATAAGATGCCTTGTTATCTGTATTTCATTAGTTGATTTTCATCTTTTACTTGAAATTACTTCTATGTTTAAATAAAGCAGGCATGAATTAATAGTGACTGTACCCAGAGGTATGGAAAAACAAGAAGCTGCAGTGTATCTCTTCTCTGGCTCATTGTTCCTTCTTATATAGTAATGTCATGCTCTCTTCCTGGGAGAATGCCTATGTTCCATTATTCCTGATTTGAGTTCTTACTGTCTGAATAATAGGGTCACATTTCAGTGGAAGTAATATCTTTCCCAGAGACAATATAACAAGTACATTTCCAAACATTGAGTAGTAGAGGACCTTTCCTGTTAATAGGGCATAGAAATTCCGTCTCTAATATATTTCGTAATATAATGAGATTTCTTCCTGTATGCAGATCTGCTTACAAAACCTTCAAGATTTGTCACAAGAAGTAACACACGCAAGAATAATGTGTCTGTTTACATACATATAGTATTAAGCAGTCAATAAACTAATTAAAATGAGGGAAAATAAGATATTAGCATGGAATATTAGTAGTGATATTTTGGATGAAAAAATTGTAAACTTTAACTACTTAACCTTATGTAGCAAAGACAATTGTCTCCCCTCAATCTCCTTGTATGTTCAAACTCATGAATCATGATGAGTTTATAATGGTTACAAATATTTTGTCTTTTACTTTGCAATACATTTGAATGTCAATACTTTAAAATTGTTAATGATCAAAATTGCTTCATTATCATTTAGATATATAATTAACACATAATTTTCAGTATATTTGCATTAGGTTTAAGCAGGGAGGGAATAGCCCTATTTCTTTATAGGTACAGTATTATTCCTTGCATTTCAAACCAGCTATGACTATCATATATTTTATTTTCATGAGAAAGTCAATATTGGCTCAATAAGGTAAAAACAATTAATAATGAAGATAGACAAGTAGTTATTTAATAGTTTGTCTTTTAAAAAGTAATTGTCTCTCTGAATTTTATAGAAATTAAATTAATATGGTATTCCAATTTAAAAAAATTAATAAAATCTAAGTTATTATTACATAAAAACACAATGTAGGGGGTGCAAGGGTAATTCAGTGGTAGAATTCTCAACTTCCATGTGGAAGACTTGGGTTCAATCCACAGCCCACACGCTTCCCCCAAACAAACAAACAAACAACAAAACAAAACAAATATTCAGCAAATGGTGCTGCAGTAACAGAATACTTACATGAAAAAATAAGAAAATATGAACCTAATGTACAGCATACAAACACACACATACACACACACACAATGAATACTTTTTCTACAGCAAGCACTGTCAACTTATTAGGTCCTGGATGGAAAGCTATATATCATTAATCTAGAATAATGGCAGAACATGTGGGACATTTGGTGAGACAAAATAAGCCAGAAACAAAAAAAAAAAAACAGCAATGGTATGGTCACCTTTAGAAAATGCTTCTAAGAAAAAAGGGACCTAGATTGTAAGCTTTTACAGCAGACACATTAAGTCTGGAGTGGTAATTATTTCTAGATTTTGAGAGGCTGTTTTATATATATAACCTGATATTTAGACATAAGGATGAAGCCAAACAGGTTGGGGTTAAAGTAACTCAGAACATAGGAGTAAGGAAGACAGTGTCTATATTTTAGAACCACACAAACTCTTTGAGACCAATGGAAGAAAGGTTTATTTGATCTGGAACTGAAATTTTCTGTAGTGCATAATCTAATCCAATTTATCTGTATAGCTCATTTGAACAACAGGAACACAGAGAGCATAGAATGAGAAAGAGGTCCTTTAATCCTGTGTAGATTACTGTAATCCATGGAAACATTCTAGAATATATTAAACAGATAATCAAAAAGTATTGGCAAAGTCCCCTGAGGAAGGGGGAAAAAGAATATGGAACTATTAAACTTTACTATCAAGGAATTCCCTGATACTGTGCCAAACTTTAGGGACACCCAGATCAATAGGCCATGCCCTCAATCATGAGGCTTACTCTTGTGAAGTTTATGTAGGTAGCATAGAAGCTTAGACTACCTATAGGAATGCCTAAGAGTTACTTCTGAGGACCACTTTTGTTGCCCAGATGTGGCCTCAGTCTCTCTAAATCCACCTCTGCAAGTGAAATCATTGCCCTCCCCCCTACATGGGACATGACATCAAGGGGTGAAAGTCTTCCTGGTGATGTGGGATATGACTCCCAGGGATGAATCCAGACCTGGCACTGTGGGTTCAACAATTACATCCTGACCAAATGGGGGAAAAGAAGTGTAATTAATAAAGTATCAGTGGCAGAGAGAGTTCAAATAGAGTCAAAAGGCTACTCTGGAGGTTACTCTTATGCAAGCTTCAGGTAGATTTGCTATCTATCA
This sequence comes from Tamandua tetradactyla, assembly GCF_023851605.1. Taxonomy (NCBI): domain Eukaryota; kingdom Metazoa; phylum Chordata; class Mammalia; order Pilosa; family Myrmecophagidae; genus Tamandua; species Tamandua tetradactyla. The sequence continues at coordinate 6,130,125 of NC_135350.1, read as the reverse complement.
TAACATGCCAACCCCAGCCAGGACCATTCCAGCCAATACTAAAGAATACCTAGGGAAATTTATAAGATTCCACAAGGGTTTCAGGCACTAGAGTAACTTACCAGAAACCTACAACCTCCAGATGGGTCCAAGGTCCAGATAAGCCCTGAAATCTAGCTCAGCCTCTCCAGAACATCAGATAGTTCCATCTCCCTACCCCACAATAGTGAAGACCCTTCCAATATAAAAAATTTAGAATTGCTATAGCCCAAACAATCCTAATGAGAGGTATGGAAAGATCAAAGTTGGTGATGGAATTATACATAGAAGATAGGATTTAACAAATGAATATGAATGCTGAATCATTAAATTGTATCTCTTTTAATTTCCAGTATTTTAGAGCAGCTAGAAGTAAAAACCTAAACCTGTGAAATTGTAACCCATGTCAAAGTCTGAAATATGTTCTATAACTAATTGTGGTGCTGTGCTTGGAAATTTGTAGCTTTTTTGTGTATATGTTATTGTTCACAAAAAAAGGAGGAAAAAAGTTATGTTTATAGTATACTGTAGTCTAATAGATATGCAATAGCATTATTTCTAAAAAGACAATGCACATACCATAATTTGAAAATACTTTATTGCTAAAATGCACTGATCATCATCTGGTCCTTCAGTGAGTTATAATCTCTTTGTTGGTGGAGGTTCTAGCTTTAATGTTGATGGCTACCAACTGTTCAAGCATATGGATGTTGAAGAGTTGGTGTGGCTGTGGCAATTTCTTAAAAATAAGACAGCAATGAAGTTTTCTGCACTGACTGACTTTTCCTCTCATGAAATATTTTTCTGTAGCCTCTGATGCTGTTTGATAGCGGTTTACCTGCAGGAGGACTTCTTTCAAAATTGGAGTCAATCCTCTCAAACCCTGCCTTTGCTTTGTCAACTAATTATATGTATATTCTAAATCCATTATTGTCATTTCTACAAGATTCACAGCATCTTCACCAGGAGTAGATTCCATCTCAAGAACCACTTTATGTGCATATCCATAAGAAGCAACTTCTCGTCCATTTAAGAATTATCATGAGATTGCAGCCACTCAGTCACATTTTCAAGTGCCACTTCGATTTCTAGTTCTCTTACTATTTCTACCACATCTGGAATTACTTCCTCCAGCAAAGTGTTGATTCCCTTAGTCATCAATAAGAGTCAGAATCAACTTCTTCCATCCTCTATTAATTTTCACTTCCTTCCATAAATTGTTAATTAGCATCCAGAATCATGAATCATTTCCAGAAGATTTTCAATTTACTTAGTCCAGATCTATCAGAGGAATCATTATCTGTACCAGCTATAGTCTTATGAAATGTATTTCTTAAATAATAAGATTTGAAAATCAAAATTACTCCTTGATCCGTGGGCTGCAGAATAGATGTTATGTTGCAATTTGAAAACAACCTCAATCATATAATACATCTCCATCAGAGCTCTGGTGTCCAGGTGCATTATCAATAAGCAGTTATAATTTGAAATGAATATTTTTTTCTGAGCAAGGCTTTAAATATTCAGCATTGTAAACAGATGTGCTATCGCCCAGGCTTTATTGTTCCATCTACAGAGCAAGGCAGAGTACAACCGGAATAATTACTAAAGACCCTGGGATTTTCAGAATGGTAAGAGGGCATTGACTTCAACTTCAAGTCACCAGCTGCATTAGCCCCTAACAAGAGAGGCTTTGAAGTTGGGCATTGCCATTTTCTCTCTAATAATGAAAGTCCTTGTATTAGTTAGGGTTCTCTAGAGAAACAGAACCAACAGGGAACACTTGCAAATATAAAATTTATGAAAGTGTCTCACGTGACCATAGGAACGCAGAGTCCAAAATCCACAGGGCAGGCTGCGAAGCCGATGATTCCAATGGATGGCCTGGACGAACTCCACAGGAGAGGCTCACCAGCCAAAGCAGGAATGCAACCTGTCTCCTCTGAGTCCTCCTTAAAAGGCTTCCCATGATTGGATTTAGCATCACTAATTGCAGAAGACACTCCCCTTTGGCTGATTAAAAATGGAATCAGCTGAGAATGTAGCTGATGTGATCATAACCTAATCCTATGAAATGTCCTCATTGCAACAGACAGGCCAGCGCTTGCCCAATCAGATGAACAGGTACCACAACTTGGCCAAGTTGACACCTGTCCCTAACCATGACAGTCCACCCCTTGTCAACATGGCACATATATATATATATATATATATATATATATATATCAACTTAGACCATACTTAATTTCCAAATGAAAACAAATAAGCACATATTTTTTCTTTTACCTGATACTACTCAACTGTCCTGCATATAACTGGAAACACATTAAATCTCTCCAGAATAGCGTGCAAATCCTTGCGCAGCATTCATTCTTAAACTTGATATCTTACAACTTAAATAGTATAACACAAACAAAACAGCATTACAGTCCTCGTTTCTGTAACTGATCACGTGGTCGAAGTTCATATTTATCACTACCTTCTTCCACTACCCATTCCATGTTCCTTTTCCCCTCAGCAAGCACTTCAGCTGGCCATGGTTCTTTGCCTGGTGGGGTGACCCAAACCTTCATTCCTGAAGTCTCAGAGCCATTAGTGGTCCTGCCTGGATTGTGTTGTTGCAGTTTTCCATTGATTTTAATCACAGGGCATGGTAGTACTAATAGACGCCCCAGGGGATCTCCTATATTCCAAGAAAACTCTTCTTTACCTCCATTATGTAGTTGCAGTCCTACTTCCTTCTGATAGTCAGGGTCAAGTACCCCAGACAATAATGTAATCCCCTTCTTGGTGTGTTGATCCAGAGGCATAAGTAGTCCAAAGTGGCCAGGTGGCAATCTTAACTTCCAGTTCAGTGGTATCACTGTTGTTTCTCCTGGAGAAAGCACACCCCATATTGGAACTAAAACCTGTAGACCAGCAGAACTCAGGGTAGCAGGGACAGGAAGCAAAAATTTTCCCAGTGGATCACTAGGAATAATAGTGAGTGGCACCACACCCATTTCCACCCCTTGGTTCCTGGACCCATGGATCCTGGCTATGGGAGAAACAGCACCATACAGCGGACGCTGATTCAGAGCATACACAGCTTCCTGGAGAACATTACCCCAGTCTTTCAAGTTTTTGCCACCTAGTTGGCACCGTAATTGAGTTCTCAAAAGGCCATTCCACCGTTCTATCAATCCAGCAGCTTCTGGATGATGGGGAACATGGTAAGACCAGAGAATTCCATGAGCATGTGCCCATTCCCGCACTTCATTTGCTGTGAAGTGTGTTCCTTGATCCGAAGCAATGCTATGTGGAATACCATGACTATGGATAAGGCATTCTGTAAGCCCACGGATAGTAGTTTTGGCAGAAGCATTGTGTGCAGGGAAAGCAAACCCATATCCAGAGTATATGTCTATTCCAGTTAGAACAAATCGCTGCCCCTTCCATGAAGGGAGTGGCCCAATGTAATCAACCTGCCACCATGTAGCTGGCTGGTCACCTCGGGGAATGGTGCCATATCGGGGGCTGAGTGTGGGTCTCTGCTGCTGGCAGATTGGGCACTCAGCAGTGGCTGTAGGCAGGTCAGCCTTGGTGAGTGGAAGTCCATGTTGCTGAGCCCATGCATAACCTCCATCCCTACCACCATGACCACTTTGTTCATGAGCCCATTGGGCAATAACAGGAGTTGCTGGGGAAAGAGGCTGACTGGTATCCATAGAACGGGTCATCTTATCCACTTGATTATTAAAATCTTCCTCTGCTGAAGTCACCCTCTGGTGTGCATTCACATGGGACACAAATATCTTCATGTTTTTAGCCCACTCAGAGAGGTCTATCCACATACTTCTTCCCCAGACCTCTTTGTCACCAATTTTCCAATTATGGTCTTTCCAAGTCCCTGACCATCCAGCCAAACCATTAGCAACAGCCCATGAGTCAGTATACAAACGCACCTCTGGCCAGTTTTCCTTCCAAGCAAAATGAACAACCAGGTGCACTGCTCGAAGTTCTGCCCACTGGGAGGATTTCCCCTCACCACTGTCCTTCAAGGACACCCCAGAAAGGGGTGGTAATGCTGCAGCTGTCCACTTTCGGGTGGTACCTGTATATCGTGCTGAACCTTCTGTAAACCAGGCCCGAGTTTTCTCTTCCTCAGTCAATTCACTGTAAGGAACACCCCAAGAGGCCATAGCTCTGGTCTGGGAAAGAGAAGGTAATGTGGCAGCAGGAGTGGAAACCATGGGCATTTGTGCCACTTCTTCATGTAACTTATTTGTGCCTTCAGGACCTGCTCTGGCTCTATCTCGTATATACCATTTCCACTTTACAATAGAGTGCTGCTGTGCACGCCCAACTTTATGGCTTGGTGGGTCAGGCAACACCCAGTTCGTGATAGGCAACTCAGGTCTCATGGTAACTTGGTGGCCCATGGTTAAGCGTTCAGTCTCTACTAAGGCCCAATAGCAGGCCAAAAGCTGTTTCTCAAAAGGAGAGTAGTTATCTGCAGCAGATGGCAAGGCTTTGCTCCAAAATCCTAAGGGTCTGCGTTGTGATTCTCCTATAGGGGCCTGCCAAAGGCTCCAGACAGCATCTCTATTTGCCACTGACACTTCCAGCACCATTGGATCTGCTGGATCATATGGCCCAAGTGGCAGAGCAGCTTGCACAGCAGCCTGGACCTGTCGCAGAGCCTCCTCTTGTTCAGGTCCCCACTCAAAATTAGCAGCTTTTCTGGTCACTCGATAAATGGGCCGGAGTAGCACACCCAAATGAGGAATATGTTGTCGCCAAAATCCAAAAAGACCCACTAGGCGTTGTGCCTCTTTTTTGGTTGTGGGAGGGGCCAGATGCAGCAATTTATCCTTCACCTTAGAAGGGATATCTTGACATGCCCCACACCACTGGACACCTAGAAATTTTACTGAGGTGGAAGGCCCCTGTATTTTTGTTGGATTTATCTCCCATCCTCTGACACGCAAATGCCTTAGCAGTAAATCTAGAGTAGTTGCTACTTCTTGCTCACTAGGTCGTATCAACAAGATATCATCAATATAATGGACCAGTGTGATGGCTTGTGGGAGGGAGAAACGATCAAGGTCTCTGCGAACAAGATTATGACATAGGGCTGGAGAGTTGATATACCCCTGAGGTAGGACAGTGAAAGCATATTGCTGACCTTGCCAGCTGAAAGCAAACTGTTTCTGGTGGTCCTTACTAATAACTATTGAGAAAAAAGCATTTGCCAGATCAATAGCTGCATACCAGGTACCAGGGGATGTATTGATTTGCTCAAGCAATGATACTACATCTGGAACAGCAGCTGCAATTGGAGTTACCACCTGGTTGAGTTTACGATAATCCACTGTCATTCTCCAAGACCCATCTGTTTTCTGCACAGGCCAAATAGGAGAGTTGAATGGGGATGTGGTGGGAATCACCACCCCTGCATCTTTCAAGTCCTTAAGAGTGGCAGTAATCTCTGCAATCCCTCCAGGAATACGGTATTGCTTTTGATTTACTATTTTGCTTGGTAGGGGCAGTTCTAGTGGCTTCCACTTGGCCTTTCCCACCATAATAGCCCTCACTGCACGAGTTAGAGAACCAACGTGGGGATTCTGCCAGTTGCTCAGTATGTCTATGCCAATTATACATTCCGGAACTGGGGAAATAACTACAGGATGGGTGTAGGGGCCCACTGGACCCACTGTGAAACGGACCTGAGCTAAAACTCCATTGATCACCTGGCCTCCATAAGCCCCCACTCTGACTGGTGGTCCAGAGTGACATTTTGGGTCCCCTGGAATTAATGTCACTTCTGAACCAGTGTCTAATAATCCCCGATATATCTGATCATTTCCTTTTCCCCAATGCACAGTTACCCTGGTAAAAGGCCGTCGGTCTCCTTGGGGAAGACTTAGAGGAAGGTTAATAGTATAAATTTGTGGCAGTGTAACAGGTTTCTTCCCCATAGGGACCTGGCCTCCCCTTCATTCAAGGGGCTCAGGGTCTGTAAACTGTTTCAAGTCTGGAAATTGATTAAGGGGCCGTGACTCTATGTTTTTGTAATTCAGGTTAGACTTCTGTTCCCTTGACCTAGAACTCTTTTGTTTATACAGCTCCAAAAAGAATTTAGTAGACTGCCCTTCTATTGTATTTCTAGGCACCCCATGATTTACTAGCCAATGCCACAAATCTCTGCGTGTCATATAATTTTGATGCCTCCTTTGAGTTTGTTGTCTATTATAATACCCACATCTACCCTGTCTTTGGTGATTAAGTGCTGCCACCTGGCTTCTGCCAACTCGGGATCCTGTCATCCCCATTGTGTTTAAGGATTCCAGCTCAGTGACAGCAGTTCCTACAGTAATATCTGACCTACAGAGAAGTGCAACCACAAAGCTCTTGAGGGATGATGGTGCTAGTCTCACAAATTTATTTCTCACTGTTCTGGTAAAAGGTGCATCCTCTGGACATTCCTGGGGTGTAGGAGCAGGCTTTGCATGATAAATCCACTCTAACATCCCAATCTCTCTAAGCCTCTGGATCCCCTCATCTACATTATACCAGGGCAGTTCTGGCATTTCAACCTCAGGTAATGTTGGCCACCTTTTGATCCATGTTTCAACCAACCACCCAAACAAGCTGTTAACACCTTTTCTAACTGCTCTAGCTATAACATTGAATGCAGAATCTCTGCTTAGTGGGCCCATATCAATAAATTCAGCCTGATCCAGCCTTATATTCCTCCCACCATTATCCCACACTCTTGAAATCCATTGCCACACATATTCCCCTGATTTCTGTCTATATAAATTGGAAAACTCACACAGTTCTTTTGGAGTATAACGTACCTCCTCATGTGTGATACTTTGTACCTCACCTTTAGGGGCCTGTTGGGACTTTAGCCTAGTTATAGGTCTAGAAGAAATGAGGGGTGGTGGGGGTGGGTCATGAAAAGAATTAGAAATATCTTCCAAGCCATTTGCTTCAGGGCTTTCATTTGCAGTTTCATCTGGTGAAACAGGATTAATAACTCTAGTGCTAATCCCTTCAGGAGGAGGTTGGGTGGCCAATTCCTCAAGGCCGGCTGGAGGTGGGGTGGCTATGTCCTCAGGGCAGACTATTACAGGGTTATCTAAAGAAGGCTCAGCATGGTCTAGGGTTTCAACCTCACCCCCAACATCATTATCAATCCATATGTCACCATCCCATTTTTCAGGGTCCCACTCCTTTCCAATCAATGCCCTCACTTTAACGGCAGACACCATGCAAGACTGAGATTTCAGTTTACGTTGTAAAGTTGCTACTCTAACAATAAGATTCTGAGTCTGATTTTCAGAGATCTCAAGTCTACGGCTACAGGAAATAAAATTTTCCTTCAGGATACTCATAGAAACCTCTACATCTTTCAGACGGCACTTAAGCTTCTTGTTTGAAGCCTTAAGCCCATCCCTTTCACCCTTTAATGTAGACAGTGTATCTAACAACAACCAACCAACATCTCTATAACTCTTATTCCTACAAAACTCTGTAAAGGTGTCAAAAACATTATCCCCCAAAGTCTGGCTTCGTACAAGCGAAGCATTAGGAGAATCGAATGATGATATTTTGACTATCTCCTTTGCCAACTCAGTCCATGGATTGGGAGTGTCATTCTGATTAGAGGAATCAGAATCCTTAGTGTCTCTGAGCCCAGTCAGAGTAGAAAACCATTCATAAAAACCCATTTTTAAGATTCTGTTCCTTAAGAACCACTCCTGGTACCAAGATGTATTAGTTAGGGTTCTCTAGAGAAACAGAACCAATAGGGAACACTTGCAAATATAAAATTTATGAAAGTGTCTCATGTGACCGTAGGAACGCAGAGTCCAAAATCCACAAGGCAGGCTGCGAAGCCGATGATTCCAGTGGATGGCCTGGACGAACTCCACAGGAGAGGCTCACCAGCCAAAGCAGGAATGCAACCTGTCTCCTCTGAGTCCTCCTTAAAAGGCTTCCCATGATTGGATTTAGCATCACTAATTGCAGAAGACACTCCCCTTTGGCTGATTACAAATGGAATCAGCTGAGGATGTAGCTGATGTGATCATAACCTAATCCTATGAAATGTCCTCATTGCAACAGACAGGCCAGCGCTTGCCCAATCAGATGAACAGGTACCACAACTTGGCCAAGTTGACACCTGTCCCTAACCATGACAGTCCTAGATAGCATCATCTTCTTCTAATATAAGACTGTTTCATCTACATTGAAAATTTGTTTTTTTAATATAGCTACCTTCAGTTATCTTAGGTTTTCTGGATATCTTGCTATAATTTCTAATTCTGCACTTGCTGCTTCACCTGCACCTTTTACATTATGAACATGGCTTCTTTCCTTAAACTACATGAACCACCTTCTGCTAGCTTCAGATTTTTATTCTGTGCGTCCTCCCCTCTCTCACTCCATATGGAATTGAAGAGAGTTAAGATCTTGCTCTGCATTAGGCTTTGTGTTAAGGTAATGTTGTGACTGGTTTGATCTATCCAGACCACTAAAACTTTCTCTATACCCACAGCCAAGTCTGTTGAATGTTCTTCTAATCTGTCTTCACTGGAGGAACACTTCTCATTTCCTTCAAGAACTCCTTCGCATTCATGACTCGGCTAACTGTTTGGCATAAGAGGCCGAGCTTTTGGCCTGTCTTAGCTTTCAACTTGCTTTCCAGGCTAAGCCTAATCATTTCTAACTTTGTATTGAAAGTGATATACATAAGACTATTCCTTTTACTTGAATACTTGACCATTGTAGCGTTAGTAGCTGATCTATTTTCAATATTGTTCGGTCTCAGAGAACAGGGAGGCCAGGAGAGGAAGAGAGATGGGGACTGACTTGTCAGTGGAGTATCAGAACAGTCACAATATTTATGGATTAAGTTTGCCATCTTATATGGATACAGTTCAAACCCAAAATAATTACAGTAGTAACATCAGAGATCACTGATTACAGATCACCATAGCAGATATCATGATGAAAATGTATGAAATATTGTGATTATCAAAATGTGTCACAGAGATATGAAGAGAGTATATGCTGTTGGAAAAAATGGCACCGATAGCCTTGCTTAATGCAGGGTTACAAAAACTTTCAATTATTTTTAAAAATTGCAATAGCTGTGAAGAGCAATAAAGCAAACTGCAATAAAATGAGTTATGCCTGCATTTGAACATAATTGAAAGTATTTGTTACATTATTTATCACATTCTCTAAGATACAGGTTTTTCATCCTTCTGTAGCTGAAAAATCAACATAACAAATTTATATGATTTGCCCAGAATGACATAGTCAACTTGGTATAGAGCTCAACTATACATTGCTATTATGACATGGTGATACGAGCACCATTTTTGTAAGGTTTGTGGAGTATCATAACTGTTTAGATATATCTTTTTCTTATTATGGAAAATTCATTAGAAAATGAAGATCGTCAAAGCATGCTATCAGGAAGACACAGGCCATCAATATTTGGCATTTATGAGAAATAGGAACATATGAATCGATAAAAAACAAAATTTTCAATACTTTATATCATTTCTTTCTGTATTTATTCACAGAAGAAAATGGAATGAAAACTATCCCTGCTGAATATAAAATCATATAATAGGTAATATTGTTTCACATTAACTCAGTTTAGAAATTTCATACATTATCCATGAATATCATTAATTTAAATATTGCATTAACTCAGAAAACTGGCAGTAGCTCTTCCAAACCTGTTATAGCTCATTGAGTACTAAATGGAGCAAAAATAACTCTTAATTAAATTCATATGTGGTAGCTTTTAACTTGATTAGCAACAAATGAGTGGACAGGTTTTCTCTTCATTTCTTAGAAAATTCAACTATTATCCCTAAACATTGTTTATCTTTTGAAAGTAACTATATCATTAAAATTTTTCAGTTTCATTACAGCGCTCATTTGATAATGAAATCCATAAAGATGGCTATTAAAATATCAGAAAAAGTACAAAATCCTGATAGTTTTTCACATTAAAGCACTTGTTATGTACTGTACTCCAAACTATTTTCCTTTTTATCAAAGATTGCAATGTAATTTTGCCCACACAAATTCATACAAAAATAAACAGATTTTAAAACTATTGAAATCTATTTTTGTTAATTTATTTTGCAGAACAGAACTGCCTTTTAATATTTTATATATATAATAATTTATACAGGAAATAAGTAAAATATCTTGTTATATGAAAAATTAACTGTTCATTTCATTTAAAAACTGAATCTTGCATTGTACTTTTCTGAGTATATTTAAATCAATGCAGGACTAATTAATTTGTAGTTCATGTTCTGCTACATATGACGGCAATGATTCAGAATAACTCTATATTTTTCAGGGAGTGTTATATGCAGAAATATGTAATATGTATCTATTTCAGAAATGTTCAATAATATAAACTATCAGATCAGGTACACAAATTGTGATGGTCAAACTGGATATCTATATGAAAAAGAATAATTGGATACTATCTCACACAATATACACATATTAACTCTATATGGATCAATGACATAACTGTAAGAGATATAACCATAACACACTTAGACATAAGACAGGGACAAATCTTCATGTCTTGGGATTCAGCAATGAATGCTTTGAAAAGCATGAGCAACAAAAGAAACAATAGATCAATTAGATTTCACCAAAAATAAAAACTTTTTGCATCAAACTTATTGAGTAAGTGAAAAGAAAACCGGTGCAACAGGAGAAAATAGTTGCAAATCATGCATCAAATAAAGACTTAATATTCAGAAAATACAAAGAACTTTTACAAGGCAATAATAAAAAGTCAAACAAGGCAAATCTTTGCAATGTAATTAACAAATTCAAGTTGCAAGGCAATTAACAAATTCACAAAAGACTTGAAAGGATATTTTTTCCAAAGAATATATACATGTGGCTAAAAAGAACGTGAAAAGATAGTCAATATTATTAGCCAGTAGGAAAATGCAAATAAAATCCACAATGGGGTACAACTTCAACTTCACAAGGATGTCTGCTTTTAAAACAGGAAGTAAGTATTGAAGATGTGGAGTAATCAGAATTAACACTGTTGTTGGGCGTGTAAAATGTTGGAGCTTCTTTGGAAAGAAATATTGTGCACCTTCAAAGAGTTAAATATAGGATTTTGACATGATCAGCCTATTCCATACCTTGATATATACCCAAAGAAAGTGGAAATAGGTCTCAAATAGGTACTTGTATACAGTGTTCATAGCAGCATTTTCACAACAGTCAAATTGTGGACATAATCCAGGTGTCCATTAACAGATAAATGGGTAAACAAAATTGGTCATTTACACAATGCAGTGTTATTGAGCCACAAGAAGGAATGGAGTCCTGATTGATACTGCAACATGGCTAAACCTTGAAGATATTATTCTAAGTGAAATAAGCATGGCATCTAAAGACAAATATTGTATGATATCATATATAGGTGATATCTAGATATAGCCAATTCACAGAGACAAATAGCAGATAAGGTATGTCCAAGGAAAGTATATTTTCTTGGTGAGTATAGAGTGCTTGTAAATAAAAATTAGTTAAAAAGATTTTTTGAAAAAAATAGAAAAGCCAAATCCATCCCAATAAATATTTATGATAAGTATTACTGGATTAGGTACTATAAGTAAATGACAGATTATCAAAATGGATAAAAAGGCAAGATGAACTATATATAGTCTTTATGGGAAATGCACTCCAAAGATAAGCAAATAGATGGTAAGAAGATTGAAATAGCTACATTAATAACAAATAAAACAGACATGACAAAAAGTATTAACAGTTTTAAAAGTAGATATTCCACTTTAATATTGTCAATTCATCAAGAATATATAGCTATCACACATATTTATGAACCTAATAGAAAAGCTCCACAATACATAAAGCAAAATTGAGAGAACTAAAAAAATAAGACCATTGTCCAATCTTACTTGGATTTTCTTTACCTTCTTTAAGAAATTGATGATACAGTTAGCCAAAAAGCTGTAAAGACATAGTAAATCTGGACAAACAGTCTTGGTCTAATAAAAAAAGTTATCGAGTAGATATTTATTGAACAATATTCCTAACAATAGTAGAATCAATATTCTTTTCAAATGCAAACTGAATGCTCATTAAGGTAGACCATAAGATGTACCATAAAAAAATAGTCAATGAATTGTAAAAGTTTGAGATTAAACAATAACTTTTCTTTGTCCAAAATAGAATCAAATTGATGTGAAGATAATTGAAGATTCCCAGTTATTAGAAACTGCATCACATATTATAAATGATTCATGGGTCAAAGAAAACATCACAAGGCAATTAGAAATATATCAACATTTATAGGATGAAGCTAAAATCATCATTAAAGGGAAATATATAGCTTTAAAAACTTATGTTAGGGGGTGGGCCACATTGGCTCAGTGGCAGAGTTCTCGCCTGCCATGCCAGAGACCTGGGTTCAATTCTCAGTGTCTGCCCATGTAAAAAAGAAAACAAAACAAAAATTTATCTTAGAGACTTAATATTAATGACCTGATCTTCCACATTAAAAAATTAGAAAAAAAGATGAAAATTAAACCCAAAGTAGGAGGAAAGAAATATAGGTCAGAAATAAACAGAGTAGAAAATGTATAAACAATAAAAAAAAAAGAATAAAACAAAACGTTGGTTCTTCAAAAACATAAATTAGTATTTGTCTATAGTCTGACAAAAAATAAAAAGAGGAGAACTACTTTACCAATATTATTAATAAACGGAGACATTCTTCTTGATTTTAGAGGCATTAAAAGATGTTAAATATTATTAATAATTTTACATCAATAAATTTGAAATAATTAGATGAAACAGTCTAATTCCTTGAAAAATGTAACTTACTAAGAGTGAAATAAGAATTATTATAAGAAATAACATCATACTTATTAACAACTGAATAGCTAATAGCAGAAAAAACAAACTTTCCCACAATAAAAACATTAGTCCAGACTGCTTCACAGGGGAATTCTTCACAAACTCTTCCAGCATATAAAAGTGGAGAGAGTATACCTCAGCTAATGTTAGGAGGCCATATCACCTCGACTATGAGTAAGCAGAAATGATTGCAAGAAAACAAAAATTTTCCTCTAGAACAGAGACATAAAAATTGTAACAAATCTATAGCCAGAGTAAGTATCCAATCCTGTAAGAACAACGATGAAAACAGTCCGATGTAATCAATCTGTCCACAGGTAGTTGACTAATTGCCTTGGGGAATGATGCCATATAGGTGATGACTCAGCATCAATTCTCTATTGCCTCCCTCTCCTATTGTGTTCAGATTTTTTCCATCACACAGCCTGGGGGAGATCTCTCTGACACAAAGTGTGGTATGCAGTGCTGCCATCCACCAACCCTGATCCAAGCACCTGATCTCCCTAAGAAACTGGTCATGATGGGAACTCTTCCCCTTCTCTTCAGGGACTTTATTCTGTACAAGTAAAAGAGTGAACATTTTTTGAGTTTCTGTCATGCTTGCGTCTGTGTTCCTAGATATGCCATATAGCAATCCACTGCACAAATATCATTCTCAATGGCAAGAGGCATCACACCTTGTATCTAAAAATCAAACAATGCCGGAATTTCCATGCTCACCACTTCCATTCAACATTGTACTACTGGACTTAGCACTTGCAAATCAAAGCAAGTAAACAGAAACAAAAATAGACAGATTATAAAGAAAGAAGAAAAATTACTTTTCCTTGCAGATGCCATAATTGATGTTGGTAATGTATTTCTTCTATTTTTATTTTTTGTCAGTCTATAGACAAATATCAATTTTTGTTTTTGGAGAACCAACTTTTTCCTTCATTACTTGTTTTTATTGTGTATACATTTTCTATTCTGTTTATTTTTGACCTATATTTCTTTCCTCCTATGCTGCATTTAATTTTTATCTTTTTTAAAAATTTCTTAGTGTGGAACATCAAGTCATTAATACTAGGTTTCTAACATAGATTTTAAATCTATGTATTTCCCTGTAATAAAGTCATATGGAATCTGCAAAAAATAAACCTAATAAGAATATCTCAAAATTAAGTGAATTAGCAAGGTCTTAGGATAAAATCAACTTTATTACTCTATATAAGCAATACAAATAAGATATTAATAATAATTACAATAACCCCAAACCAACTTACAATATATCAAAAAAAGTCTTAGAAACAGATTTAATCATAGGTATGCAAAACTTATATAACTAAAGCCACAAAATATTACAAAGAGAAATTAAAGCCAATATAGATAAATGGAGAACTCGGTCATTTCCATGTATTGGAAACCTCAATATGATAAGACTCAGTTCTCTATGAACTCAACTTTATATAAAATGGAATCCAAACCCAAATCCTTGCAGCAATTTTTTAAAGCATTTATGTTTGGATTCCAAAATCTATAAGATAAGGCATATTACCTAGAATAGCCAATTTTTCATAAGATGAAGATTTGAGAACTTTTTACCTCCCTTTAAGTTTTACTTTATAGGTACAGTATTCAAGTTAATGTGATGTCAACATAAGCACAGACATGTAGAAAAATTGAACAGAAGAAAGAACACAGAAATAGACCCACACTTCTATAGTCAATTAATTTTGACAAAGATTCAAAGTAATTCAATAAGGAAATTAATTTATTCAATAAATGGTCTGTAAAAAGCAGACATGTATAGAAAATAAGGAACCTCAACCCTTATTTCAGACAATGCACAAATTAATTAATCAATTTTATTGATTTAAAAATATTTAAAAATATAAATTTCAGTGTTAAAACTAATAAACTTCTATGAAAAACTAGTCTAAAATATTTGTGACATTGAATTAGGTTTATATTTCTTAGGGCATAAAAGGCCACTTTGCAAAAGAAAAAATTCAAATTTGAATTTCTTTAAAAATCAAATGTTATGGTCTTTGAGACAAACAACAAAGATTTAGAAAAGTCACTCTTTGGACTAGTAGAAAATATTTGCTAAACATATGTCTGACAAAGGGATCATACACAAATTGAAAAATAATTCTTAGAACTCAATAGTAGCACAAATAAT
Source organism: Tamandua tetradactyla (assembly GCF_023851605.1). Lineage (NCBI taxonomy): Eukaryota > Metazoa > Chordata > Mammalia > Pilosa > Myrmecophagidae > Tamandua > Tamandua tetradactyla. The sequence goes on along the minus strand of NC_135350.1, from coordinate 6,115,004 downwards.
TCAGCAAAAATATGACAAAATATTTGACCAGACTTTTAAAATAAGTACATGAATATCCAATAAGTACATGAAAAGATACTTAAAATAATTAATTTTCAAAGTCATCAAATTAAAACCACAGTGAGATTCTTCTACATTACTACCAAGAGTGGTTAAATTTTAAAATGCTGAGAATATGAAGTGTTGTCAAAGATGCGGACCAACCGGAACTCTTCTGTACTATTGGTAGAACATAAACTATTGTAGTCTGTAGGAGATAGGATTAACATAAGACATGCAAAACTACTTGGGGGTACATGGCATTAGGGTGGTGGCGGCAGCAAGCTGCTTTATGTTATCTGATTTATGTAAGACAGTCTAGGAGGAAGAGAATGTTTGTTTACCCCAAATGGTTATGTTAAGTATGAAGAACACTGAAAGATAAGAACTTTGTTCCCTCAGGAAATGCATGCATGCCTATTGTCATCCTGTGGTATATAACCAGGAGCTGGTTAAGGATAAAATTGTCTGAAGTCTGTCTGAAGTAAACTCAAGCTTCAGACCCCCTGAGCCCATCTGTGTCTTTCTTTCTCTCCTTCTTCCTTTCTTTCTTTCTCATCATTCCTTAATATCTTTCAAGCTCCATTTCAACAGGAAGCAACAGTAGTCACTTTGGAAATGAGTATGGCAGTGTTTTAAAAGATTACAGATACAGTTATCACGTGACCCAGTAATTCCACTTCTAAGAATTCATCCAAGATAATTAAAATATATTTCCAATGAAAAAATTGTTTATTGCAGCATTCTTTTAATGGCCAAAAGTTTATTGGAATTAAAGTATCCATTAGCTTATTTATTTATAAATAAATTTTCTATATGTATGATATGTGGAAAAGTATTAGCAATTTAACAAACAGAATACTGCTGACTACAATATGAATAAATATAAAAAAGCATTATATTAAATCAATCACAAAAGACTATAAATTGTTGATTCCATCCAATGAAATTCTAAAAAAAGGAAATTATATATATTCAAAGACCAGTCATTGCAGAGTGAAAGTTCAGGAAGGAGCTCAACTCTAAGAAGTACATGAGGGTATTTTTTAAGATGATGGGAATATTCTATATTGTGATTGTGATGGAAGTTACATGAACATACACAATGCCCAAATTCATCACAATATACAATGGTGAGACTTATGGCATGTAAGTTAAAACATCAATAAAGCTAAGGGAAATAGTACCAGCTGCTTCACTATAATGTCAGCATAAATAAGACAAGAAATATACCTAATTTGATCCTGAACCATCCACTGTGCATCCTACATAGCAGGTAATCAATAATTATCAGCTAATGATGAACAAAAAATGCCCGTAAGTTATATTATTGTATGTCTATATAAAAAAACATACACATAGTACATTATTTGTATATATACTTATGTAAAATCTTTGGAATCTAAATAAATTTGAGATCATGTGTTTTAGTTTGCTAATGTTGCCAAAACGCAGCATACCAGAAATGGGTTAGCTTTTACAAAAGGGATTTGTTATATTATAAGTTTATAGTTCTACAGCCATAAAAACATCCAAACTAAGGGGTCCAGAAAAAAATATCTTTACTCAAGACAGGCCAATGTCTGTCAGCTGGAAAGGCACATGGCTGGCATCTCCTGCTCCTTTGGCTTCTGGTTTCAAACAGCTTCCCTGGGGGCCTTTTCTTCCAGCATTTCCAAACTTCTCTGGCTCTGTTGGCGCTCTCTCTCTGTTGGCATTCCAAGTATTTCCAAATGTTTGTGTCTGTGTCAATTCAGAAGCACTGTTTTTCTAAGATACCTTCTTTTTTAAGGGACTCCAGGAACTAATAAAAACCGACATCAAATGATTAGGGTCACATCTCCATCTGCATCGGGATTGAATGCACATCGCTTTTCTGAGGTCCATAACAGTTTCAAACCAATACATCAAATATGCTTATAGTTCTCACAGAGTAAGTATATGACATTTATTTCATAATTGCATTGTAGTAAGTTTCGTACAGTTAGTCATCATGAATGTTTGCCTTAAAATCATTGTATGATCCTTGGTTTCCTGAACTGCAAATGAAAGAGAAAAAATAAACTTTCACTGCGACTATGGTATAAACAGACAGCCATAATAGGACAATAACAATACCAACTACAACGAAATCACATGTTCATTCTATGCCTCTTGTTTACTTTCTGGATGTCTCTTTATTTCCTCAGGCCATGATCTTTTCCTCAACCTTTGTTGTAAGTGGAAAACAAAGATTAAAAAAATGCATCTAAGTATAACAAAAACTTTGGCTTGCAAAGGAAATATTTCACTTTTACATGCTTGAACAGGGAGAGGTTATGGAGAAGCAAATTGGTAGGACATACAAGTGGAGGAGAATTATTTACTAAAAGGGATAAGGGGCAACTTCTATCACAGATCACCTTGTACAAGATGGAAAGGACTCTCAGAATAAACAAGATTTAAGCATGCACATCTTCTTGTTTTCATCTGTGGGTAAGCTGTCCCATGTACTTAACCTAAGGAAGAAAGGGTCTCTGGACATCCTCTAGAAGGTTACAGTCTGAATGGAAAATCTTGTTTACTGACTAGGGGGGAATGTAACAGAAATTGGAGAGGAGATTCTCACGAATGTGAGCGGTATATGCCTTCTGTAACTCTTTTTTCTTCTTAGAGGAAAAAAAGAGAGCCACTCCAGTCTAATCAGATACTCAGTGCATTTCATCAAAAAGAATGAGAATCATGTCTGTAAGAGGCAAGATAAAATAGTCTGCTTGACATCCAGATGCCTCGTTACAATGATTCAACACTAGGAATCCTGTGACTTTATTAGGAGGAAAAAAACCCTCTTTCCCATCATATTCATATGCTCCTCAGAATTTTCTTAACTGTCTGAAATTTTTTTTGAACAATTTTAGTTTCTCTAGCAGCAATTTGGCAGCATTGGCAATCTCTGCTAAGTCATTGCTCAAACAGAGCAATTCTTTGTTGGGTTTTGCAGCACTTGGGTCTCTTTGCCACTGTTGTTTTTCTGAATTCCAGATCTCCGCCCTGGTGAATTCAGTGGTATTTTGGTATATCCTGTTAGTATTTCTTCTTCCTTCATTTATGCAAAAAACATCAGCTGTTTGGATGTCAGGCTTTATGTCTGTCTCCTCATCCTGCTCTACTTTCTAAATTCGAAATTGTATCATGACAATAATATTCTTTCCAGTTCCTTTTGACCACCACTTTTATATTATCCTGATTTCTATATATGCTTCCTCTCCCATAAATCATTTCATTTATCATTTTTGATTGATGATCCTCAGATAACTTTTCTTTCTATTTAACCTGCCACCAAAATTCTCCGCTACCCTTCTTTCACATCTTTAAGAAATATAACCTCAATTTTTTTAGAACATTATTCCTTGGTCACAACCTTTTGCTACTTCTGAACTACCTAGCTTATCAAATCCAAATGGCTCAACTTGACAATAAGGCATTCCATGTCTTGAACTTCTCTTACTTTTCCCGCTCCAACACTCATACTTCTTTCTATATCTAAATGTGTAGCCATTGCTTGACTTAGTGAATTCTCACCCAAGACAGAGCTGTCTTCTTACTTACTGCATTTTTCAGTCGCATATTTCTCTTTTCACAGTGACTTCTGTGCTTTTCCTGTGGGTCTCTAATTTAGTAGCTATAGCAGCAGCCAATATTAATATTTTATTTTGCATAAACTCTAATTCTTTAATGGTGTGCTGCTTTATATCATCATGTAACATGACAATCCATTTAACACAAAACTGAATTCAAGTGTGTGTTTCTATGTTTCACAGAGTTGCAGACAGTGCTGTGGACACAATAGACATCTGTTAAAGAGTTGCTATTCAGTCAGTTGTAGTTCGCTGCTATATTCCTGTATTCTTTTTAACAATGCTCCTTTGCATGACTTCAATATAAAATGCAATTCTTTATCTCCTAGTCTTAAAATTTCATATTCAAGATAGCTCATTTAGACATTTTTGTTTGCATGAGATACTTATAATATTTACTTTGGAAATGACAATGATGTCAGTTTTACTGACTGCCTACTAAGCAACAAACATTACTCTCAGCCCTTCATATACACCTAGCTCTTTAAAGCTTACATCAAAACTGTTATTTAAGTTCTTTAATTTTCTACGTATCAAACAACATGGAAGAAGAAAAGCAGAAATAACCCTAACCCTAATACCTTATATTCATGTATTTCTGGACACCAGAATCTGAAGTACATTGATATCTCTGCATTGTTAGCATACATTCTATTTAAAATTTGAAAATATGTTGGCGAAGATATTTTTAACAAGAAGGTATTATTCTGAATATTTTGGAATTTAGATTTGATGAATTGGTTGAACAAAACAAAATCGAAAGTCACGGAAGAGGCTTACAGTTTCAGCTTGGTGATATAGAGAGTTGAAAAGATTATTACTCCTACACAGTATGAAAAAAAGTTATACAAACTGCATATTAATTAGTTTTCTTGAAAACATCAGAGAACTGAGACCACTGGGTAAACAACTAACCTGAAATCTGGTGGGAGGAAGACACCTGCAAGGAGAAATAAGACTCAAGCATCTGCTTACTTTGAACGGATGCCACCGATTGTCATATTAGGAAAATACAGACATAATTGTTTTAAAAGTTGTTAAGGCCTATTTATGGGGTGAATGTATGAAACTCTTCAGCGTGCAGAAATGGGAATGTTTGCACTTTCTTGAAAGCTTTTCTTCAAGAAACCTGTATGAGAACTCCAGAGGAAATATCAGGGAGAATACTGAAAAAGGTCCCCATATGCTATAGAAGAAGGGAATATCATCCTCTGTCAGAATAAGAACAGACCCACTTTCCTTAGCTTATGCCTGAAACAAGAGTTTTTATCTGCCGAAAGAAGACCAAAAAAAAAGTAGCTTGAGAGTCCTGGTGGACACCCACTGCAGGTAAGGATGCAGAGCAGCAGCCACCACCCTACGTCTGGCTCTACCTATGGCCCTAATCTTCTACATGGAACAAAAGACTTATATTGCATGTTAAAGATTAAATAAACAAAAAATAAAAAAAACCAACAAACCAAACAAACCAACAAAAGCTTGTAATCTGAAGCTATCGTTGAGAAGGTGGAGGCCCATAGTCATTATTAATTATTAATAATAAATAGGAAGAAGATAAGGAAAGGAGGAAGGGAGAGACAAATAATGAAAGAGAGGGAGAAAGAAAGAAAAGAAATAAAGAAGGAAGGAAGGAAAAAGAGAAAAGAGAGAGGGAGGGAGGGAGAGAGTGAAAGAGAGAGAAGGGAAAAGGAAAGAAGGAAGAGAAAGAGAGAGAGAAAGAGAAAGAGAGAGAAAGAAAGACACACATAATAAAGAAAAGAAAATCTTCACTTGGGGAAGGGGTGGGTAAAAATATCTTTGCTTGGTGAAGGGATGGGTAACTGCTAGAGGCAGAAATAAATCTGGAGAATGGCTAGAAGCACTTGTGAAGAACACAGTAGGACCAAGAGTTACAATTCCTATTCAGGACTGAGTTTTAATCAAGATGTCAAAGAATGCCTCTTCCCTCCCAACCCAACTTTATCTCTGCTGTCATGCTAACAAGCATCAAGCAAAACAAATAAATAATGCTACAATACATTTGGAAAAGTTACAAGTGACAGAGCCTCTCTGAAAAGCAGAACAAAGAAAAGATCTAGAAATAAGTGGGGAGACATAAAGCCAGTCTGGAAACTGCCTTCAAATCCAGCCCAATTTCTCACTGGATTAAACACAAATACCCACACTAAGAGCCTAGCAGAATTCCAACCACAAAAATAATATATACATGAGTGTCTATATAACAAATACAACATATTTAGCTTTCAAACAAAATTTCCAAGGCAAATAAAAACAAATAGGTCACTTGAATAGGGCTATATTTTTAAATAAATTGGTAATTAGAAACCATCCCAAGCATAAAATTTCAGGCTCAGATGGCTACACTGGTAAATTTTACTAAACATTTAAAGACTATAAAAACCCTATACAATGTTTTCTGAAAACAGAACTTGTTTTCTGAGATCTGCATTTACTGTATTTCCAGACATTATAAGAAAAATGAAACGAGATATTAGTCCAATATCACGTGAACAAAAACACAAAAACCTTCTATAGAATTTGAATACAGCAACTTATAAAAAAGATAATATACCACAACAAAGTGGATCATCCAAGGAATGCAACACTGATTCAATATTTGAAAATCAATTTAATTTCACCATATTAACAGGGGAAATAAGGAGCACATAATGTCATATTAATTAATATAGGAAAAGCACTCATAAATTTTCAGATCACTCATGTGTTAGTTAGATTCAGTTGTCAACTTGGCCAGGTGAGCATACCTAGTCTTGTTGCTGAGGACATAAGCCAATGATGTGTGAACCTCATCTGTTGCCAATTACATCTGCAGTCAGCTAGGAGGCGTGTCTGCTGCAATGAGTGACGTCTGACTTAATTGGCTGGTGCTTAAATGGGAGATTGCAAGGTAGCACTGCTAGCAGTTTGGCATTCCTCATCTCAGCACTTGCAGCTTAGCCCGGGCCCTTGGAGATGGAGAAAGAAATTACCCCAGGGAAAGTTGTTGGAACCCAGGGGCCTGGAGAGAAGACCAGCAGAGACCATCCTGTGCCTTCCACATAAGAAAGAACCTCAGTGGAAAGTTAGCTGCCTTTCCTCTGAAGAACCAACAAAATAAATCCCCTTTTATTAAAAGCCAATCCATCTCTGGTGTGTTGCATTCCGGCAGCTAGCAAACTAGAACAACTCACAATAAAAAAACTCAACAAATTAGGATAGAAAATAAACCTCTTAAACCAATAAAATATGTGTAAGAAAATTTACATAATAATGAATATCAAGAGACTATATACTTGTTCCTCAATAGCAAGAAAAAGGCAAGACTGTTCTTTTTCCCCACTTCACTTTAACATTTTACTGTAAATTCTAAAAATTTTGATAATGCAAGAAGAAATAAAAATGCCTAATTCAAGACACAGAAGTAAAACTGTCTCTATTTACAGAAGATATGTTTGTCTACATAGGAATTCCCTCAAAATTTACAAACTTTAAGGAAATTCAAGATATTTTCATAATCTCAAAATATTTTTCCTATAATATTTAGCAATAAATGTGGTGCTGTTAGGATACACCTACAGGTGTTTGCTATTTTTCCCTTCATGATATCGAGTTTAATTATCCTCCTCTTGAGTGTGGGCTGGATCATACTGAATTGCTGCTAATGAACTGAGCATGGATTTGAAAAACATTTACTTTAAAATAGAGAAACCTGGAGGACGCAACCTTAATAAAGGCACCAAGATTAACATCATCAGTAATAAGTCAAGCGTCATCAGTAATAAGTACTTAACATCAAGTACCCCATGATATGATCCAATGAAGAGGTTAAGTCTCTGCTGTGGTATGCAAACCCAGTTTGCAGGATAATCTACAAAACATCTGATTTATGCTTTTTGCTAAGCAAAGAAAGGTTGTGAAACTGTCAGAGACTGGAAGAGATCAAGGAAGCATGATGACAATAGTATACTAAATAAGATACTAGAATGTAAAGAAAGAATTCATGGAAAATCTGATGTAATATAAAGTATGCAGTTTATTTAATAGTATTGTATTGATATTAATTTCTTAGTTTTATAAAAAGGTACAATGGTTATGTAAGAGGTTAATATTAAGGGAAGGTGGGGAAAGGTATAAAGGAATTTTCTGTACTGTATTTTAATTAGTCTGCAAGTCTAAAAGTATTTCAAAATAAATATTGTTAAAAGACACAGAAGGGCGTGCGACAGAGGCTCAAGGGCAGAATTCTTGCCTGCCACGCCAGAGACCCAGGTTCAATATCTGGCACCTGCCCATGCAAAAAGTAGTCATAGGAAAGGAAAATATGCATTATGTGACTCGATTAAACAACATAGCTAAATTTGTGAACTCTCTATTCTAGCTTGCTAGCTGCCAGAATGCAACACACCAGAAATGGATTGGGTTTTAATAAAAGGGAATTTATTTCATTAGTTCTTCAGAGGAAAGGCAGCTAACTTTCAACTGAGATTCTTTCTTACTCAGAAAGGCACATGGTGATCTCTGCTGGCCTTCTCTCCAGGCCTCTGGGTTCCAACAACTTTCCCTGGGGTGATTTCTTTCTGCATCTCCAAAGGCCTGGGCTGAGCTGTGAGTGCTGAGATGAAGTATGCTGAGCTGCTTGGGCTGTACTACGTTGAGCTCTCTCCTTTAAGCACCAGCCAGTTAAACCAAACATCATTCACTGCAGCAGGCACACCTTCTAGACAACTGCAGATGTAATGAGCAACAGGTGAGGTTCATGTGCCATTGGCTGATGTTCACAGCAACAGAACTAGGTACCTTCACCTGGCCAAGCTGACAACTGAATCTAACTACCACATTCTCCATATCTGACAAAGCTCAGAAATTCACTGGAAATATTTAGAATGTAAAGCCTCTAAAATTCAGGTGCCTATAGTGAAAGAGTAAAGAGATGTTTTTATTTAATGCCCAGAAATCAAATTAGGATTTCAGTATGGCTTTTGAGAAGACAACACATTTAGATAACATACAAAACATTTAAATTATGGTAATAAAATCAAAGGACTTATAATGAGTCTTACCTGGTTTTAAGAATCTTTTCCAAGGGGGGCTGGGTGCAAAAAAAAAAAAAAAAAAAAAAAAGAAAAAAAGGATCTTTTCCCAAGTAAAAATTTTTGATGCTAATATACCTAATTAACATTCACATTATAATTTATTGCAAATTTTTTGAAATTATTTAAAATGCCTTAATCATGACTAAAATCTCTGAGACTCTTCAGACCCTCAGGAATAATATTCTCTTGATCAATGTTCTAACTAATCATTTTTTCTTTTTTTTTCTTTGTTATAATATCTCCCTTAGAGACAGTTTTAGACAGTGATTCATATCACAAATTTCTACAATCCCTTCAGATACAGGCAATGTAACCTTAGATACACCTAGTCTTTCTGGATCATGTTTTGTTTTTGCTTTTATTTCTAAGTGGAGATAGTGATGATGGTGATGGCAAAATAATAAAAATAATATCTACTTTATAGAGTTGAGAGATTGGATAATAATATGCATAGCTTGCTTAGAAGAGTATGCAGCACATAGTGCTGCATAAAAGTTGCCGTTGTTCCTGAAGATTTCTAAATTTCAAATTTCAATTTCTAAAGACTGCTTCTTGACATCCAGTATTCTTTGTTATATCCTTGATTGGCTTCTATGCTTTGTTGATAAGTGTATGTGCCTGTTTGCATCTGTGGTGGACACCAGAAAAGCCATGTCCTTTAATTCTCATTCAATATTGCTGGCTAGGAGCATTTTGATTGTTCCCATGGAGATGTGACCCACCCAATCGTGGGTGGTAACTTTGATTAGATAGCCTCCATGGAGTTGTGACTCCACCCATGAATCCTTTAGAAGAGAAAACATTTTGGAGAGAGTCCCTTTTTTAGAGCCATGAGAAGGCCACAGCAGAGGTGAGCAGAGTCACAAGGCCAACAAACCAGAGTTCACCAGCCAGCAACCTTTAGCGATGAAGAATGCCCCTGAAAACTTAAACTTCATGAAACAAGAAGCTGGGAGAAAAAGCTAGCAGATCGTCGCCATGTTCGCCATGGGACTTCCCAGTTGAGAGAAACGCTGAAACTGCTGGCCTTTCTTGAGTGACAGTAACCCCTTCTGGGTGCCTTAATTTGGGCATTTTTTATAGCCTTGCTTTAATTGGTACGTTTTCTTGGCCTTGGAACTGTAAACTCGCAATTTATCAAATTACCCTTTTTAAAAGCCATTCTGTTTCTGGTATTTGCATTCCCTCAGCTAGCAAACTAAAACAGTGTATTATTAGGAAAAATATAATTCCTAAGTGCACCCACCCATGGTAATTCTCATTCCTATATTATCAATAAAAAACATTGGTTTCCTATAAGCTACAAATTATCAATACTTTATAGCGCAACCACTTCTGCAATAACTCTGATAATATCTTTTCTTATACATATGGATAGCAAATTAAACCTCATTTTATAATTTATATTGTCAATTTCTAAAATCATGTTTAGCATCCTCATGTACTTCAGTGAAATATTTTAAATGATATACTTTTTGTTTTAGAATTCATACAATTATTTCAATCATTTTTAAAGTTTGAATTAAGCTTTCATGCAAGCTTCAGCAGAATAAAACTATTCAGCAATAGATATGCCAACATATTTAGAATCTGGGCCAGCTTTGGTTGTATGAATTCATACTATATCAATGAAAATTTGCTACAGTTTCAACTCATTTCAATAATATGCAATTCTAGATCAGCCATATATTAATTTTTTCATTTCACTAACATAATTAATAATATTTATTGATAAATAATTATTGGCAATGATAAGTGACTTCTGGGTAGTTGCTAGTTCAAGTAGCTAAAAATAGCACTTTTATTCTACTATATTTGGAACTAAACTTAGTTTTGTAACTTGTACTGCTTATATTCCCACTTTCAATATGTTGTGATTGTTGACATAAATCCTGTCTTACTAAAGTAGGAAAAATGTAATTTTTTGGAAAATGTTCCTAAACATTTGGTGTCTTTGCACCTAGGTAATGAAAGTGAGAATTAAGAATTTTGAAGACAAAAAGAACACTTCTACCTCTCAGATAATAATAATAATTCAGATTATTAGTTGTATTCTTCATCTTAAATATCTGATATTTTTCTGTAATTCTTCAAATAGGAGTAAAGAAATGTTGGTTTCAAGATTTATTTCTTTACTACAAGATTATAGATAAAATTATTTGTATATTAATAAACTCAATATAAACCCATCAATTTTATTATTTTTGCGTGGTATGCCTAAAATGAACATATTATCTCATCCTCAGATTATTTCCTTCTTAATAAAGCCTGTACTTTGGACCTGATATTTGATCTATATTGTCCTCATAAGCATGTCTGGCACTACCCACGTATAATATAAACCACACTTAATTTGTCAGGCATTCTAGTGAGTTGCATCACTCTAAGATCTGTATCCTTAAGGCAATGCCAAGGAAGTAAAGATTAGAAAAGGCATCCATTTGTTCATTTTATAAGCATTTATTTGTTGAGAGCTTTTATATGTCATTTGCTATTCTTGTTGCTAGGGAAAAGCAGTAACTGAGCAAAGTTCCTGTGCTGATTGATCCCACCTTCTATGATTAAATGTTCACTCCATTTAAATGTACAGAACTTGGTAGTGTTTTTTCTTTATGGTATGGAGGCATTATATATCTGAAACGGTAGCAGAACTTAAATTTGTTAGCTTGACTAAATATAAAATATTCACAAAAAATAAAGTTAAATGAAGACAAATTGAGAGAAAATCCTAAACATCAGTGTGGAATAAAGGATGAATATATAGCCCCTGGTAAAAAAGACTCTGTTTTTGTCTCATTGCAACTGACTCACTCACTAGTAACTGTAGCAACATCTTTAGGGGAAAAATTAAACAGGGAGTTAAAAAATGATTACTTGCAACATTCAATATTAAAGTTGTGATTTTCTTTCATATTTTTCATCACTATCATCATCACCTTGCTTAGCTATCATTGACATCTCCGTTATCATCATTGTCTTCATTAGTATTTTTATTGCAGTCCTCAAATGTTACTGAGTGCTTACTCTGGTGTTCAAGTACTAGGTGCCATGTGAACAATAGGGAAAGTCCCACCCCCAGGGCATCTCAGTAAATAGTTCCACAATTCGTCTGACTGATCAAAACAAACATGGTGCTGTTTGAAACTCCTTATTGTAATCATACCGGATATCTAATCAGTCAGAAAGTTGTCTCTTTTGTCACCGAACTGTACTCTGAATCTGCTTCCTTCTGACCTTAACCTATCCTATCCTAGTAAAAGCCACCCTCATCTTTTACCAGAACTACTGAAATATCTACCCAAGAGGCTTCTCTGTCTCCACTCTTGTTTCCTACAGTCTATTCTCCACACAGTGGCTGAATGGAATTCTTAAATTGTAAATCAGCTAACGACACTCTTTGCACTCTGGGCTACTCTGGGCATTCACATTGAATTGGTTTTCTAATTCTGCTAAAACAAATTATCACAAACTTAAACAACCCAAATTTTATTATCTTAAATTCTGGAGTTAGAAGTCCAAAATAGTCTCACTAGAGTTAAAGTCAATCTGAGGTGCTAGGAAAGAATGTTTCCTTATCTTTTCCAGCTTCTAGAAGCTGCCTGCATTCCCTGGATCATGGCCTCCTTCCATCCTCAAAGCCAGCAATGGCTGGTCAAGTCTTCTTCAGGATTCTGACACTGAATATTGCATCTAACTCTTCCACATTTAAAACCCTTGCAATTACACTGGGCCCACTCAAATAATCCAGGATAATCTCTTTAGTTTACCATCAACTGATGAACAATCTTAATTCCATCTGGAAAGTGATCCCCTTTGCCATATAGCAGAAGACATTCATAGGTTCTGGTGATTACAGAGACATGATGCTACCAAGCACACATATTTTTTATTCATGTAATCTGCCCCTGGCCACTTTTCCAATCTTTTTTCTTGCTGCTCTGTGATCCCCTCAATGTTATTAAAATATGGAGGGCTTCTTGTGGTTCCCTGAAAATGCAGATTAATTCTGTTGGCAGGGCCTTAATAAAATCTTCCCTCCTTTCTCAAGGCATCATCTCCCAGACACATGCATCAACCCCTCATTTGCTTCATTTCATTTGAATGTCCTTTCTACAAAAAGTCCTTCCATGATTAATCTACTTAATGTAATATAATCTGTCACTCTTTTTTATTTTATCTTGCCCTATTTTTTTCATGAATACATATATTTGTTCCTTTTAAAATATTGTCTGTTTCCCTCATGAAAATTTAAGCACCATGAAGGCTGAAATTTATATGTTTTGATTCACTTTGGTGTCCTCAGCATCTAGAAGAGTGACAGTTAGAGAGGGGGCACCTATATAGTTCTTTTTTTTGTTTTTTGTTTTTTTTTTTGCATGGACAGGCAACGGAAATTGAACCTGGGTCTCTGGCATGGCAGGTGAGAATTCTGCCACTGAGCCACCTTTGCACTGCCCCCATAAACTGATTAATAAATAAAAGCATGTAAGATCCATGATGGATGCTTAAAATTTGATACTTCATTGAATCCTCTCAATTTTCCAGTGAGGTAACTTAACACCTATCCTTTATAGACAATTAAACAGTGGTTCATTAAAGTTAGTCTATCTGCGATTACAGAGTTAGCATGTATTGCATACTTCCCCATTTATGCATGAGTCCATACTCCATATTGTTCCACAGCAAAGTCTACTGTTCCACTATAGTCTCCTGCTTTACAGATAGATGAATAATATTCATCTGTTTCTTGAAAGTATTTAAAATCTCACTGTAGATATAAGATATTTTAAGGCATACATTATGATATATAAAAATTTTGAGAATGAAATAAATAACACAGTGCCTTCTACACAGTATTTCAAACTAAATACTTGTTGAAGAACATTACATTCTTTAGGAATTCAGAGAAGTGAAAAAGACACTGGAAAGTGGACCCAGCTGAGACATTTTCATGGAAGAGGGGGATTTGAGCAACACTGGAAAGTATCATCCATTTTTACCCCATCGCTTTTTAGTATCTTCCAATCATAACATTAGCAGGTAAATTTGCACATGCTGAAATTTTCTAAGACAGAACAGAGAGTCCTTAGCTATCTCGCTTTAAGGATAATTTTAGTTTCATAGTTCTCCAACCTCACACATTGCAATCACTTGGGAAACTTTACAAAGGCTGCCACTTGGGTCCCTTCAGCAGCCATTCACATCTAACTGGCATCAGGATCTTGAAGTGTTTCCCTGGTGGTTTTGATGTCTAGCCAAGGTGGAAAACCACAGTCATGCTACGCATATAGGTGGGAATACTGGAAGAAGACCAGGGGCTATATCGCATACACAGAAATTCTCAGATTTTTCCAAATTAATGGTTGTTTTAAGCTGTACTTTGTTGAAAAAAAAAGTTTAGTGAGAAACATTGTGCTGTCTTCAATCTAATTTCTGTACGTAATAAGTCTATACATAAAATGTTTAAGTATTCTACAAATCAGGGTTGTGATAAACTCACACTTATCTTTTCACTATTAAGCAATGCAAATTAATGTAATTTTATGTGACTGAAATTATCTTTTCATGCTCTCAAAATTAAGCATGACAATTCAAAATTGTTCATCTGCATATGTCCTCAGAAAATATATAGTTCCCCTCGTTTTTCTTGGTAGAAATTTTTCCATATTGGTTCTCATAGGTTTAGTAATTTAATTTAAAACACAGATGGGATATCAGTGTGCAAATCTGAACAACTAAGAGCAGGTATTACCTAAAATCTTAGGGCATTTTGCATTTATCACTGACTTTGAGAGAGAGTGATTCTTTTAAAATCCCTGTATATAAGGTAAAGCAAATGCAAACTGTTTTAGTTTCCTTGTATGCTCAAGCATAATGCAATAGATTGGCAGAAACAATGGGAATGTTTTAGCTCCCAGTTCTGAGGATAAGGGAAAAGTCCAAATCAAATTCAAATCAAAGAAATGCTCTGTTCCTGGAGACTGGTATTCTGGGACTATTTGCTGGTAATCCTCAGTCCCAGGCTTTTCTGCCACGTAGGAATTCATATGCTGGCCTCTCCTGCCCTCCCCCTCCTCTTCTGGGTTCCCTTGACCTTCAGCTTCTTGCTTTCCATGGTTTCTTCTCTATCTGTCTGAATTTCATTCTTTTTACTCCAGTAATAAAATTGAGATCCATCCTGAAGTAATCTCATAAAAATACCTACATACAGTGAGTTCACACACATAGGAATTGACTAAGTTTAATAACATGCTTTCTAGGAAATATACAGTTCCAAACCACCACATTCTACCCTCTGGATCTCAAAAAGACATGTTCTTTCTACTTTTAAAATAGATTTGCTCGTCTTAATATCCCAAAAACTTTAAGTCATTTCAGAAACAATACTAAGTACAAGTTTCATCAAAATCAGTTAAGGGCATGGTCTGTCCGAGAGCACAATTCCCCTGTATGTGGACCTGTGAAACCTAGAGAATAGATGATCTCTTTCCAATATGCAAAGCAAGGGCAGGCATAAAAAAAGACTTTCCATTCCAATAGGAATAAATTGAAAGGGAAACAGGGATCACGGGTCCCAAAGAAGTCCAAAACCAACAGGGCAAACTCCATGGGATTTCAAGGTTTGAAAGTCATCTAGGGATTAATGTTTATCTTCCAGGCCTGATGGAGTAGCATCACCATCCCTTGTAAGGGTTTATGCAGTAGCCATGTTATCCCCACACACTGGGTGAAGGCTCCCATCCTCTCCAAGCATTGGAATTGTGTCCAGGCTCTCCATGAACCCTGGGTCCCAGGTCCCACCATCTCTAAGCACAGAGGTGACAGCCAGCTCACTGCAATAACTTGGACACAGCCTTGCCTCCTTCAAGCACTGGAATGGCTGTCAGACTCTCTCCAAAGGCCAGGACATAGATTCCTCACTATCTCTGAGCATTATGGTAGTAGCACTCTCCCAGAAAGGTCCATCCCCTACAAATGCTGGGGCAAACACTCTCTTTCCACTCACATGAGTGAGTCTTCTCTCTTGGTTGAAGGAGTTCTTTTTGGTCCACAGTTTGGCCCCCATTGTCTTCTCTTGAAGTCATTCTCCCTCAGTGTGTCCCTTTTTTTTATCCCTTTCAGTAAGGCTGGCATTGGTTCCACCCATACAAATTTTGCAAAAACTTATCAGCTTTGCATGTACTTAACAGAAGGCCAGCCTCTCAGACAGAAGGACTTACAGCAGATCCTTCCTACATAAATTCATTTCTGATCCTGATTTCCACTGAAATGACTGGCTGGTTCCATGTTCGGTTAGGCCCTCGTATGTAGGTGGTGGGACAAGATGGTAGTGTAAGGGGGTGTGGAATTTAATTAGTCCTCTAGAGAAGCTAGTAAATAGCCAAGAACAGTCTGGGACAAATGATCGGGGGGCATCTGTGAATGGACACACATCATATACCAATCTGGAATGGGTAGAAGGGCCAGTAACACAGCACAGAACTGTAACTAAAATCCCCAGAATGTGTATGCTGCTGCTTCTTCCATGTTGGCATGACAGGCTCTGTTGGGGATACTTCCCCACTATAAAAAAGAAACAGCCTTTACTAGGAATAAGGAAAGGTAGCTCAGACAACTTTCTGTGGTAATTTTGATTAACAAATTTGAACTGCTGAATACAAGCTCTGTGCACAGATAAACCATGAGCATGCAATAAAGGAGCCTCTGAGGTCTCTCCCCAGAGAAAGGAGGCAGGGCTAATGGAAAAAAGAAAAAAAAAAAAGGAAACTTTTGGAATTGGCCAAGCTCAGAATGCTGGAAAAGGGTTGTGCCCCAAGAAAGGGGTACCCAGAGCTGTGTAATACTCCATCTCTTCACTGGGGAATGTTGAAGGCTGAGGACTGACTCTAGAAACGGATTTCTTTTCTTTCTTTCTCTCTCTTTTTTTTTTTTTTTTAACTATTCTAAGTATTCATTACAAAAAGCCCCAGTATTTTCAATTGTCAGCACTGACACAGGCAAGTTCAGAGTTAAGATATGTCTGAGAGAAAAAGTAGCCAGGCAAGTGAAGGAGATAAGGCCTAAAGGGTGTGTCTTTCACAAGAAAAGGAGGGGATGGGTCTAGCAGCTCTCATTCAGAGAAATCAGATCCCAGGCACTGGAAAACAGAAACATCTTAAGCCTACCTGCCTTCTACCTCAGCCTCTGTTTCAATCGTGCCCATGGTAGGGACAGAATCTGATGAGAAATCACAGGCACTATACTACTTTATTTCCAGTATGAAGCTGCAGGCTGACAAGCACCATATGCTGGACAGGAAAAGAAAAGCACAGAGTCAAAAGCTTCAAAGAAAAGTCTGACAACCTGCTGGGTCACATCCTCAAAGAAACTTGATACTGATTATGCACTCCTTCTGAGACCTGGACCTGTCTTGTCTGGAAAAATCTGATTGTAGTAGATCATATCTGGTGATGCACTCCTCTAGAAAAGAAAAAAGAAGAGAGTGTTCTATATAGGAAGGACAAGAACCAGACAGAAAAGGGCTGAAAAGAAGAGATAAAAAACAAAACCAAACAAAATGAAATCCCTAGATGAAAGAGTGAAAATGAAAATTAATTTATTTAGAATAAACCATTCAAGGAAATCAGATGTCTAGGCACGAGTAAAGAATTACCGATCATATTAGGAAAGACATGACCCAGTCAATGGAGCAAACTAACACTTTAAATGATAAACAGGAGCTGAAACAACTAATTAAAGATATTCAAACAAACATGCAAAATCATATCAAAAAGCAAATCAGCCAATTGAGGTAAGATAAGGCAAAAGGGATGAAGGATATAAAGAAGACATTGAGTGAACATAAAGAAGAACTCAAAAGCTGGAAAAAAACAAATGGTAGAACATACAAGAACGAAAGGCATAACAGAAGAGATGAAAAGCACGATGGAGTATTACAACAAGAGATTCGAGGAAGCATAAGAAAGGACTAGTGAACTAGCAGATAGGACTTCTGACATCCTACACACAAAAGAACAGATGGGGAAAAAATGGAAAAATACATACAGGGTCTCAGAGAATTGAAGGACAACATGAAATGCGTTTATGTGTCTACAGTGCCTGGACAAAGAAGAGAAGGGAAAAAGGCCAGAAAGAATTATGCAGATAATAATCACTGAAAATTTCCCAGCTCTTATGAAAAACATAAAATTATAGATCCAAGAAATGCAGCATACCCCAGACAGAATAGATCTTAATACACACACTCCAAGACATTTACTAATCAGATGGTCAAACATAAAAGACAAAGAGGAATTCTGAAAACAGCAATAGAAAACTGATCCACTACATAGAAGGAAAACTCAATAAGACCATGCCTGGATTTCTCAGTAGAAACCATGGAGGTAAGTAGACAGTGGAATGATAAATTTAAGATACTGAAAGAGAAAAACTGCCAACCAAGAATTCTATACCGGGCAAAACTGTCCTTTAAAAATTAGAAAGAGTTTCAAATATTTTCGGACAAACAGACATGGAGAGTCTGTGAACAAGATCCTTCTTTAAAAGAAATACTAAAGGAAGTACTATGTACATGTCTCATAAATTTAAACAGATTGAAATTATACAGAATACTTTCTCAGATCATAATGGAATGAAGTTGGAAATCTATAACAGGCAGAAGACCTGAAAATTCACACACATGTGAAAGATTAACAACACACTCTTAAACAACGGGGAGCCAAGGAAGAAATTACAAGAGAAATTGATAAATATCTCAAGTCAAATGAAAATTAAAACACAACATATTAAAACTTATGGGATGTGGCAGAGGCAGTGTTGAGAGGGAAATTCATTGCCCTAAATGGCTATGTTAAAAAAGAAAAGCAATACTCAAGGAAATAACTGTTCACCTGCAAGAGAAAGAATAACAAACTAACCCCATAGCAAACAGGAGGAAAGAAATAACAAAGATTAGAGCAGAAATAAATGAAATTGAGAAGATGAAAACAGTAGAGAGAATTAACAAAATCAGAAACTTGTCTTTTGAGAAAATCAATAAAATCGATGGGTCCTTAACTATGCTGACAAAAGAAAGAGAGAGGATTTAAAAAAAACTCAGAAATGGGAGAGGGGACATAACTATTGACTCAACAGAAACAAAGAAGATAATAAGAGGACACTATGAGCAACTAGATGAAACGAACAAATTCCTAGAAATGCATTGTTCTAGTTTGCTGGCTGCTTGAATGCAATTTACCAGAAACAGTGGCTTTTAAAAAGAGGAATTTAATAAGTTGCTACTTTAGAGTTCTAAGACTGAGAAAATGTCCCAATTAAATCAAGTCTATAAAAATGTCCAAATGAAGGCACCAACAAGAGGCTACCTTCACTCAAGAAAAGCTGATGAAATTCTGGGTTTCTCTCTCAGTGGAAAGGCACATGGCTAAAATGGCAATGTCTTCCAGCTTCCTCTCCAGGCTGCTTGCTTCATGGAACCCCCCAGGGGTGCTCTCCTTCATCTCCAAAGATCACTGGTTGACTACCCTGTAATTCTCATGTTTCTGCTGCTCTTGTCATTCTCTTCCTTTCTCCAAACTGTTTCCTCTTTTAAAGGATTCATAAAGAAATCAAGACCCACCTGGATGGATGAAGTCACATCTTCCTCTATTCAGATGTTAATACCCACAGCTGGGTGAGTCAATTCTCTGTGCAGATAACTTAATCAAGTTTCCAAACTATGGTGCTGAATAGGGATTAGAGGAAACAGTTGCTCCCACAAGATCGATTGCTATTAAAATATGGCTTTTCTAGGGTACATAAATCCTTTCAACCGGCACAAGTATGAACAAGCAACATTGACTTGAGAGGAAATAGATGACCTCAGCAAACCAATCACAAGTAAAGAGATTGAATCAATCATCAAAAAGCTCCTGAAAAAGAAAAGCACAGGACCAGATGGTTTTCCATGTGAATTCTCCCAAGTGTTCAAGAAAAAATTAGAACCAGTCCTGCTCAAAGTCTTAAAAAAATTAAAGAGGAAGAAAAACCATCTACTTCATTCTATCAATTCACATATAACAATATGATAATAACAAAGCCAGACCAAGATAATACAAGACAAGAAAATTATAACTCTATCTCTTTAATGAACATAGATATAGGAATCCTCAACAAAATACTTTCAAATTGAATCCAGCAGCTCATTAAAAGAATTATACACTATGACCAAGTGAATTTTATTCCAAGGTGTGCAAGGCTGGTTTAACATAAGAAAATCAAGTAGTGTAATACACCACATCAATAAATCAAAGCAAAAAAAACCCACATGATCATCTGGATTGATGCAGAAAAGATGTTTGACAGAATTGAGCATCCTTTCTTCATGGAAAGACATCAGAGGATAAGAACAGAAGGAAACTTCCTCAAAATGATGATGGAAATATATGAAAAGCCCACAGCTAACATCATACTCAATGGGGAAAAACTGAAATATCTCTCTAAGTTCAAGAACAACACAGGAATGTCCACTGTCATCATAGTTATTCAATATTGTTCTAGCTAGAGCAAATAAGCAAAATAGAAAGTAAAAGGTGTCAAATTGGAAAGGAAGAAGTAAAGCTTTCATTGTTCACAGAGCATATATGATCTTATATGTAAAAAATCCAGAAAAATGTTCAATAAAGCTACTAGAGCTAATAAATTAGTACAGCAATGTGGCAGGATGAAAAATAAATGCACAAAAATAGGTAGTGTTTCTATGCACTAGTAGTGCACATCTGAGGATGAAATCAAGAAAAAATATTAGGTTTATAATAGCAACCAAAAGAGTCAAATACTTAGGAAAAAATTTAACCAAGGCCCCAAAAGTCCTATATACAGAACACTACAAGAAATTGCTAAAAGAAATCCTAGGAGTTCTAAATAAATGAAAGGGCATAGTGCTTTCATGGATTGGAAGATTAAATATAGTTGAGATCCCACTTCTACCCAAGTTTATTTATACATTCAATAAAATACCAATTAAAATTGCAACAACTTACTGTGCAGAAATAGAAAAAAAATCACATTTATTTGGAAGGGCAGTGTACCCCAAATAGATAAAATTATCTTGAAAAGAGGAATGAGTTGGGAGATCTTACACTACCTGCCTATCTTTGAGAAGGTGGTCAATTCAACTCAACTGAGACAGAACAGCCTCTTCAATAAATAGTGCTTGGAGAACTGGATGTCCATATCAAAACAATGTAAGAGAACCCATATCTTGAAATGGAAAAAAAATACCTAATCCTAAGATTAAAGAATATGGAACTTTTAGAAGAAAATGTAGGGTTTTCTCTTAAAGATCTTATGATAGGACATGGTTTCCTAGGTCTATCAAAAGTGAGAGCAATAAAAGAAAAACTAAATAAATGCAATCTCCTCAAAATTGAACACTTTTGTGCATCAAGGGACTTTCATAGGAAAGTAAAAAAGCATCCTATGTAATGGGAGACAATATTTGGAAACCACATACTAGATAAGGATATAATATCAATAACTTATTATGAGATCCTACAACTCAACAACAAAAAAACCCAAATAAAAAATAGGCAAAAGACATGGACAGGCATTTTTCTGATGAGGAAGAACAAATGGCTAAAAAACATGAAAATATTTTCATCTTCACTGGCTATTATGGAAAAGAAAATCAAAACCACAATGAAATAATATCTCACACCTACTAAAATGGCCATTATCATAAAAACAGGAAACTACAAGTGCTGGAGAGGATATGAAGAAATAGGTACACTTATTCACTGTTGGTGAGAATGTAGAATGGTGCAGCCTCTCTGGAAGGCAGTTTTGTAGTTCCTCAAGAGGTTAAGTATCAAATTGCTATATGATCCAGCAGTCTTATTACTAGCATATATTCCAAGGAACTGAAGGCAGGGACATGAATGGACATTTGTACATCAATGTTTATACTGGCATTTTTCAAGATTGCCAAGAGATGGAAACAGCCGAAATGTCCATCAACAATGAGTGGCTAAATAAACTGATATATACATATGACGAAATATTACACGGCTGTTAAGACAGAAAACTCGAGAAGCATGCAATAATGTGAATGAATCTTGAGGACATTATGTTGAGTGAAATTAGCCAGGAATGAAAAGACAAAAACTGTATGGTCTCACAAATATGAACTAAGATTAATGAGCAAACTTTGTGCATTATAGTTGAGAACACAGTACCAGGAGATAGAAAGAGGGTAAAGACTGGGCATTTGATGCTGAAGGAGGACAGAATGTTCAACAAGATTGGCTGTGAAGATCCAGGAATGGGTAGCACAATATGCTCTGATTGTTGCTCAATATTGTAGGTACACTGAAAAAATCTGAGTGTGAATATGGCTGAAAATGGAAGGCTAGGGAAATATAAGACATGAGGAGAGATTGGAGATAAAGACTGGGCCCGTGTAACTCAGTGAAAGGTAGAGAGGACAATGCTGGTGATTAAATGTACAGGTATAGGTGTGTTTTACATGAGGGAGAACAAATGAATGTTAACATTGCAAGGTGTTTGGAAAGGGGATAGTATATGGAAAAATACAGTGAATGAAAACTAGGCTCTATAGTTAGCACAACACAGTAATATATTTCCATTAAATGTAACAGAGGCAATGTACCAAACTAAAAGTCATAAGAGGGGAATATAAGAAGGGGTATGGGGACCTTAGTGTTATTGTTTTTGTTTCTCTTTTTAACTATTTTTTAAAATTTTTTATTCTTCATTTTTTTCCCTCTTCTTTCTTTGTGGTAGAAATGGAAATGTCCTTATACAGAATGTGGTTAACTATGTGATTATACCAGGAACCATTGTTTGTTTACTTAGGTTTATTCCTTGTTTATTACTTGTTGACTGGTTTATTCCACGCAACATACTGTCCTCAAGGTTGATTCACCTAGTTGCATGTATCACAACTTCCAATCACAAATTGGAGTGTATGGGGTATGAATGAAACTGTTTAGAAAATGAACACAGAGATACAAGGTCTGGCGAAAATGTGGAGAAACAGATGTACTTCTACACGACTGGAAGGTAAGTAGAATGGTGCATCCCTGTGGAGGGTAGTGTGATCATTCCACAGGAGGCTAAGTATAGGTTGCCGTATGATCCTGCAGCCCTGCTATTAGACATATGTTTGGAAAAACTGAAAGCAGGGACATAAATGGACATTTGACATTGGTGTTTATGGCAGCAGTATTCAAAATTTGCAATGGATGGAGATGACCTTAGGATGCATCAACTGAAGAAAGGAAGTGTGAACTGTAGTGTATATATACAATAGAATAGTGAGCAGCTGAAAGAAGGAATGAAGTTGTGATACATGCAACTAGGTGAATCAACCTTGAGGACAGTATGTTGCGTGGAATAAACCAGAAACAAAAAGAAAAATACTATAAAACCTCACTAATATGAGCTAACAATAATGTGCAAACTCTGGGAATTGAATTCAAGAGCATGGATTATCAGGGGAAATATTATTGTTAAGTTTCCTAAATTAAAAGCTCTTACAGTAGGCACATCTATTGCTGAGTTGTAATGGTTATTTCTAAATTGCAAGATACGAAGCTCTTGTGTATGACCTTATCATTTCCAGAAACTTCAGTTATCTGTGTGACACCGGAAATTCAGAGCCAGAGCTCTGCATCTGTGAACTTCAGCCTTACCCTATACAACAACAGTTTAATAAACTGAAAAACAGATCAGATTTCTGTTAGATGTATGAATGAAGCTGATCTGGTTAGGACTAAGGTAAATCAGACAAAAGGGTAAAGGATGATATTGACTTCAACTTCTTTTTGAGACCAAAGGAAGAGATGTTTATTTGGTGCAAAACTTAAATTTTCTGTAACACACTATCTACTTTACCAGGTATAGTCAATTTATTTTAACACCATAATTACATGGAACCTTGAATAGGGAGTGAGATCATTTTGATTTGTACAGATTAATGTGATGTACTGATACATCCCAGAGTAATTTAGGCAGAAAATAATAGAAGTATTAGCAAAGTCCTTTAGAGGAACATGCGGAAAATGTGAAAATATTAGTCTTCCCCACCAGGGGAATTCCTGATATTCTCACAAGCATTGAGGGTTACCAATTTAACAGGCCAAGCCCTCGATTTTAGGGCTTGCCCTAATAAAACTTATTTCTGCGAAGAAGAAGCTAAACCTACATATAATATACCTAATTATGTCACATCCAGAGAACCATTTTTGTTGGTTAGATGTGGCCTCTCTCTGTAAGCCAGCTCTACAGGTGAACTTGCTGCCCCCTACCCCCACCCCCACCCCTACGTTGGACAAGACTTTCTGGCGTGTAAATCTCCCTAGCAACATGGGGCATGATTTCCAGGGATGAGCCTGTAGCTGAAATTTGTGGGATTGAGAAAGCCTTCTTGACCAAAAAGGGGAAGAGAAAGGAAACAAAATAAAGTTTCAGTGGCTGAGAGATTTCGGATAGAGTCAAGAGTTTACACTCGAGGTTATTCTTATGCATTATATAGATATCTCTTTTTAATTTTTAGTATATTAGACTAGCTAGAAGGAAATACCTGAAAGAGTTGAACTGTAATCCAGTAGCTTTGATTCTTGAATATGATTGTGTAACCATATATCTTTTATAGTGTGGCCCTGTGATTCTGAAACTTTGTGACTGACACTCCCTTTATCCAGTGTATGGACAGGTGAGTAAGAAGGTAAAGACAAAATTAAATAGATAATAAGGAGAGGTAAGGGGTATGTGATGTTTTGGGTATTCTTTTTTATTTTTATTCCATTTTATTTTGGAGTAATGATAATTTTCAAATTTGATTGTAGTGAATAATGCCAACTGTATGATGATATTGGGAACCATTGACTGTTTACTTTGGATGATTATATGGCATGTGAATATATCTCAATAAAACTGCATTACAAAAAAATCTCTCATGTGGAGGCCTGTTCTCCAGGGACTTGTTTTAAGGAAACTCAGGGAGGTCCCTGATAGAGCCACCTGTGGACCTAACATCAGATCCTATATATGAATAGGCTAAGAATTTTCCAAGCCATTAGTTTCTGATTTCTTTGTGGCTTGTCACCTAATCCCTTTCATTTCACTATAAGATAAAAGGAATAATGAGGCTGCCCTTTCCACTCTTACCTTGGACATTTACTCAGCTATATATCTAGGTTACCACTTTTAAGTTCTGCCTTCCACCTGACATTAGAATTCAATTTTTGTCAAGTTTAATGCCACTTTAAAGCAAGGATCACCTTCCCTCCAACTTCCAATACCAAATTTATCATTTCCTTCTGAGGCATTGCTGAAACTACCTTTAATGCCCAAATTTCTACCAACATTCTATCAGTGATGAATTTGCATACCCTAAAACAACACAAACTTTTTCTACAGCTCTCATTCATTTTTGATCCCTCACAATTCTTTCAGCCTTTACCTATTACCCAATTCTAAATCCATTTCCATATTTTTGCTATTTTACAGAAGCAGCACCACTTTCTCCTGGCACAACATCTGTTCTAGTTTCCTGAACTGCTCAAGCAAATGGCACGTGATCGGTTGGCTTAAACAATGGGAATTCATTTAGCTCATAATTTTGAGGCTAAAGGAGAAGTGCAAATTAAAGAGACGACTTCTTCCTGAAAACTGGTGTTCTGGGGATGGCTGCTGGTGATGCCCTGCACTCCTCTATGCACATGGTGGTCTCCCCTTTCTCATTCAGAGTCTGTTGACCTTCAGCTTCTTGCTTCCCATGACTTTCTATCTATTTGAATTTCACTCTGCTTATGAAGGACTCCAGTTAATCAGATTAATTCCCATCCCGATTGAGGTGAGTTACACCTTAACTGAAATAAACTCTTCAAGAAGTCCTACTTAAAGTGGAATCACACCCACAGGAATGGATGACATTTAAGAATGTGTTTTTCTGTGTTCCAAACCTCGACACCAACTATTTTCACTAATCCTCACTTTTTGCAAGAATAATCATTTTCCTTTAAAGTCAGATACACTAAGTGATGCATTGTAAGCTAACTTTAACATGATCATGTTTAAATAATTGTAAACACCAATATAATTGTTCCTTTGCCAGCAAATCAATGAACTTAAGGATCTAAGAAAAAAGGAAGCAAAGAGAAAGACTTTTATCAAAAAGAGTAGAGTGAAAGCTACATAGAAGAAAGTAATTATAAACCCCTGATGGGATATAATTGACTGTCTGAATCTGGTTGTTGTAGTTGAAATCAGAATCTACTCAGTGTATAGAACTATCACATAAAATAGCAATAGTTCACGCGCCCCGCAGCAGCCGAGCCGCCCGACCTCCCTACCCCCTCTCTTTCTCCGCCGGCCCGCCGCGCGGCGCACGCGCCCCGCAGCAGCCGAGCCGCCCGACCTCCCTACCCCCTCTCTTTCTCCGCCGGCCCGCCGCGCGGCGCACGCGCCCCGCAGCAGCCGAGCCGCCCGACCTCCCTACCCCCCTCCTCCCCCTCCTGCTCCGGCTGCTCTCCAACCAACACGGTGCCCTCTTCCCCCGCCTTCACCGTGCTCCTCCGCCACCAGCCTCGACAGCCTTGCCGCCCTCACCTTTCCTCCTCCAGAACAACTACTGGGGGAGTGGAGATAATACAGAGCAGCTCCCGGAGCCACGAGGGAGATTAAAGGGACAGCGTACCCCATCCTGGAACGGCTGACTATCTGGGAGAACCAGCTCCGGTGAGATCACCAAGGGGCACGGGCTTTCCTGGGTGGGACAGCAAGTGACCGGAGTCCCTCCCTTCCACCTTCCCAGGCCAGCTGGTAGAATTGGACAGGCGGTCCCCTTAGGCCGCGGCGGCTGGTGCCCCCACCACACGAGGCCCCCCGGAACAACTGAGATAGTTGGGTCGGAAATCCCCAGACTGCGGAGAACAGTGACCGGGGGATCCCTTCCAAACATGTGACTCCCCCGTCGGCTGGGAACAGTGCACTCTCCCGGGCTGCGACAGCTGGCGCCCTCCCGCCACGCTTGGTGCCCCGGGCCGACTAGCTAATTTGGCCGGACGCTCTCCTGTGCTGCGACAGCCGGCGACCCTCCCCACGTTTGGAACCCCGGGCCGGCTGGCATTCTTCCAAGACGCTTCGGTTGCCGAACCTCCCCTACGGCGAGAGTTTTCCAGAGTTGAGGGACCCACAGCAACTTTCGCTGGTGGAACCCACAGACAGGCGTGTGCCACGTGCGCCACCTACTGGGCAGGATAGAAAGAACAGAACCGAGAGACTGCGCAGAAAAATCTTTCAACCTGTGGGGTCGAACACCCGGGGAAATCTGACTAAATGCCCAGACGCCAGCAGAAGATAACGGATCACGCTCAGAAAATTGAACATATGGCCCAGTCAAACGAAGAAACCAATAGTTCAAATGAGATACAGGAGCTGAAACAACTAATGCTGAATATACGAACAGAAATGGAAAACCTCTTCAAAAACGAAATCGATAAATTGAGGGAGGACATGAAGAAGATATGGGCTGAACATAAAGAAGAAATAGAAAAACTGAAAAAACAAATCACAGAACTTATGGAAGTGAAAGATAAAGTAGAAAAGATGGAAAAAACAATGGATACCTACAATGACAGATTTAAAGAAACAGAAGATAGAATTAGTGATTTGGAGGATGAAACATCTGAACTCCAAAAAGAAACAGAAACTATCCGGAAAAGAATGGAAAAATTTGAACAAGGTATCAGGGAACTCAAGGACAATGTGAACCGTACAAATATACGTGTAGTGGGTATCCCAGAAGGAGAAGAGAAGGGAAAAGGAGGAGAAAAACTAATGGAAGAAATTATCACTGAAAATTTCCCAACTCTTATGAAAGACCTAAAATTACAGATCCAAGAAGTGCAGCGCACCCCAAAGAGATTAGACACAAATAGGCGTTCCCCAAGACACTTACTAGTTAGAATGTCAGAGGTCAAAGAGAAAGAGAGGATCTTGAAGGCAGCGAGAGAAAAACAATCCGTCACATACAAGGGAAACCCAATAAGACTATGTGTAGATTTCTCAGCAGAAACCATGGAAGCTAGAAGACAGTGGGATGATATATTTAAGTTACTAAAAGAGAAAAACTGCCAGCCAAGACTCCTATATCCAGCAAAATTGTCCTTCAAAAATGAGGGAGAAATTAAAACATTCTCAGACAAAAAGTCACTAAGAGAATTTGTGACCAAGAGACCAGCTTTGCAAGAAATACTAAAGGAAGCACTAGAGTCAGATACAAAAAGACAGAAGAGAGAGACATGGAGAAAAGTGTAGAAAGAAGGAAAGACAGATATGATATATATAATACAAAAGGCAAAATGGTAGAGGAAAATATTATCCAAACAGTAATAACTCTAAATGTCAATGGACTGAATTCCCCAATTAAAAGACATAGACTGGCAGAATGGATTAAAAAACAGGATCCTTCTATATGCTGTCTACAGGAAACACATCTTAGACCCAAAGATAAATATAGGTTGAAAGTGAAAGGTTGGGAAAAGATATTTCATGCAAACAACAACCAGAAAAGAGCAGGAGTGGCTATACTAATATCCAACAAATTAGACTTCAAATGTAAAGCAGTTAAAAGAGACAAAGAAGGACACTATATACTAATAAAAGGAACAATTAAACAAGAAGACATAACAATCATAAATATTTATTCACCGAACCAGAATGCCCCAAAATACGTGAGGAATACACTGCAAACACTGAAAAGGGAAATAGACACATATACCATAATAGTTGGAGACTTCAATTCACCACTCTCATCAATGGACAGAACATCTACACAGAGGATCAATAAAGAAATAGAGAACCTGAATATTACTATAAATGAACTTGACTTAACAGACATTTATAGGACATTACATCCCACAACAGCAGGATACACCTTTTTTTCAAGTGCTCATGGATCATTCTCAAAGATAGACCATATGCTGGGTCACAAAGCAAGTCTTAACAAATTTAAAAAGATTGAAATCATACACAACACTTTCTCGGATCATAAAGGAATGAAGTTGGAAATCAATAATAGGCGGAGTGCCAGAAAATTCATAAATACATGGAGGTTCAACAACACACTCTTAAACAACAAGTGGGTCAAAGAAGAAATTGCAAGAGAAATTAGTAAATACCTAGAGGCAAATGAAAATGAAGACACAACATATCAAAACTTATGGGACGCAGCAAAGGCAGTGCTAAGAGGGAAATTTATTGCCCTAAATGCCTTTATCAGAAAAGAAGAAAAGGCAAAAATGCAGGAATTAACTGTCCACTTGGAAGAACTGGAGAAAGAACAGCAAACTAATCCCAAAGCAAGCAAAAGGAAAGAAATAACAAAGATTAGAGCAGAAATAAATGAAATTGAAAACATGAAAACAATAGAGAAAATCAATAAGACCAGAAGTTGGTTCTATGAGAAAATCAACAAGATTGATGGGCCCTTAGCAAGATTGACAAAAAGAAGAAGAGAGAGGATGCAAATAAATAAGATTAGAAATGAAAGAGGAGACATAACTACTGACCTCACAGAAATAAAGGAGGTAATAACAGGATACTATGAACAACTTTACGCTAATAAATACAACAATTTAGAAGAAATGGACAGGTTCCTGGAAAGACAGGAACAACCAACTTTGACTCAAGAAGAAATAGACGACCTCAACAAACCAATCACAAGTAAAGAGATTGAATTAGTTATTCAAAACCTCCCTAAAAAGAAAAGTCCAGGACCAGATGGCTTCACATGTGAATTCTATCAAACATTCCAGAAAGAATTAGTACCTACTCTCCTCAAACTCTTCAACATAATCGAAGTGGAGGGAAAACTACCTAATTCATTCTATGAAGCCAACATCACCCTCATACCAAAACCAGGCAAAGATATTACAAAAAAAGAAAACTACAGACCAATCTCTCTAATGAATACAGATGCAAAAATACTCAATAAAATTCTAGCAAATCGTATCCAACAACACATTAAAAGAATTATACATCATGACCAAGTAGGATTCATCCCAGGTATGCAAGGATGGTTCAACATAAGAAAATCAATTAATGTAATACACCATATCAACAAATCAAAGCAGAAAAATCACATGATCATCTCAATTGATGCAGAGAAGGCATTTGACAAGATTCAACATCCTTTCATGCTGAAGACACTTCAAAAGATAGGAATACAAGGGAACTTCCTTAAAATGATAGAGGGAATATATGAAAAACCCACAGCTCATATCATCCTCAATGGGGAAAAATTGAAAACTTTCCCCCTAAGATCAGGAACAAGACAAGGATGTCCACTATCACCACTATTATTCAACATTGTGTTGGAAGTTCTAGCCAGAGCAATTAGGCAAGAAAAAGAAATACAAGGCATCAAAATTGGAAAGGAAGAAGTAAAACTATCACTGTTTGCAGACGATATGATACTATATGTAGAAAACCCAGAAAAATCCACAACAAAATTACTAGAGCTAATAAATGAGTACAGCAAAGTAGCAGGCTACAAGATCAACATTCAAAAATCTGTAGCTTTTCTATACACTAGTAATGAACAAGCTGAGGTAGAAATCAAGAAACGAATCCCATTTACAATCGCAACTAAAAGAATAAAATACCTAGGAATAAATTTAACCAAAGAGACAAAAAACCTATATAAAGAAAACTACAAAAAACTGTTAAAAGAAATCACAGAAGACCTAAATAGATGGAAGGGCGTACCGTGTTCATGGATTGGAAGACTAAATATAGTTAAGATGTCAATCCTACCTAAATTGATTTACAGATTCAATGCAATACCAATCAAAATCCCAACAACATATTTCTCAGAAATAGAAAAACCAATAAGCAAATTTATCTGGAAGGGCAGGGTACCCCGAATTGCTAAAAACATCTTGAGGAAAAAAAACGAAGCTGGAGGTCTCGCGCTGCCTGACTTTAAGGCATATTATGAAGCCACAGTGGTCAAAACAGCATGGTATTGGCATAAAGATAGATATATCGACCAATGGAATCGAATAGAGTGCTCAGATATAGACCCTCTCATCTATGGACATTTGATCTTTGATAAGGCAGTCAAGCCAACTCACCTGGGACAGAACAGTCTCTTCAATAAATGGTGCCTAGAGAACTGGATATCCATATGCAAAAGAATGAAAGAAGACCCATCTCTCACATCCTATACAAAAGTTAACTCAAAATGGATCAAAGATCTAAACATTAGGTCTAAGACCATAAAACAGTTAGAGGAAAATGTTGGGAGATATCTTATGGATCTTACAACTGGAGGTGGTTTTATGGACCTTAAACCTAAAGCAAGAACACTGAAGAAGGAAATAAATAAATGGGAGCTTCTCAAAATTAAACACTTTTGTGCATCAGAGAACTTCATCAAGAAAGTAGAAAGACAGCCTACACAATGGGAGACAATATTTGGAAATGACATATCAGATAAGGGTCTAGTATCCAGAATTTATAAAGAGATTATTCAACTCAACAACAAAAAGACAGCCAACCCAATTACAAAATGGGAAAAAGACTTAAACAGACACCTACCAGAAGAAGAAATACGGATGGCCAAGAGGCACATGAAGAGATGCTCAATGTCCCTGGCCATTAGAGAAATGCAAATCAAAACCACAATGAGATATCATCTCACACCCACCAGAATGGCCATTATCAACAAAACAGAAAACGACAAGTGCTGGAGAGGATGCGGAGAAAGAGGCACACTTATTCACTGTTGGTGGGAATGTCAAAGGGTGCAACCACTGTGGAAGGCAGTTTGGCGGTTCCTCAAAAAGCTGAATATAGAATTGCCATACGACCCAGCAATACCATTGCTAGGTATCTACTCAAAGGACTTAAGGGCAAAGACACAAACGGACATTTGCACACCAATGTTTATAGCAGCGTTATTTACAATTGCAAAGAGATGGAAACAGCCAAAATCTCCATCAACAGAAGAGTGGCTAAACAAACTGTGGTATATACATACGATGGAATATTATGCAGCTTTAAGACAAGATAAACTTGTGAACCATGTAATAACATGGATGGACCTAGAGAATATTATGCTGAGTGAATCCAGCCAAAAACTAAAGGACAAATACTGTATGGTCCCACTGTTGTGAACGGACATTCGAGAATAAACTTGAAATATGTCATTGGTAACAGAGTTCAGCAGGAGTTAGAAACAGGGTAAGACAATGGGTAATTGAAGCTGAAGGGATACAGATTGTGCAACAGGACTAGATACAAAAACTCAAAAATGGACAGCACAATAATACCTAATTGTAAAGTAATCATGTTAAAATACTGAATGAAGCTGCATCTGAGCTATAGGGTTTTTTTATGTTTTTGTTTGCTTGTTGGTTTGTTTGTTGTTGTTGTTTTTTACTATTACTACTATTTTTATTTCTTTTCTTTATATTAACATTTTATATCTTTTTCTGTTGTGTTGCTAGTTCCTCTAAACTGATGCAAATGTACTAAGAAACAATGATCATGCATCTATGTGATGATGTTAAGAATTACTGAGTACATATGTAGAATGGTATGATTTCTAAATGTTGTGTTAATTTCTTTTTTTTCTTTCCGTTAATAAAAAAAAAAAAAAAATAGCAATAGTTCTAAACTGTATAAATCCCTGCAATTCTAACATCTGCACAATTTAAGAGTAAAACAATCCTTAAATCAGTGATTAAGAAGTATTTTGTTCTTTTCAATTTACATAGATTTTCTTTTCCAACTGTATTGATTCTCTGTTCTTTATATAAGTTCTCAGATGAATGATCTGCAACGTCATTGAAAGGATCTGTGTGGAAGGCAAATCACAATGGTATGCATAGTCAAAAACCGTGAATAAAAATTTCATTGAAAATTAAGACCAAAGAAAGACAGGAAAGAGAAATTCCAGGTCTTTTACAAGCACAGGTTCTCTGTGCACCTTTCTGTAAGTGTCTTACTTTAAGTAGCAAACTGTCACATGTAACATCTTTTTGCTAAAAAAGCAGAAATGAAATTATGATTGAAATTATCAGCTGAAATTTGAAATCAAATAGTAATAGCCATGACTGAAAGGTGAAAATCAGTAAGACAAGAAAAACAGAGCTGTAGATTTTGGGGGTATCTGACTTGCCAGTTATTCATATAGTAGAACACTTGGTTGCTATAGTAAAAAGGTAAAAAAAAGAAAAAAGAAAAAAGGGCATTTTGAGATTAACTCAGCAGGTGCAAAGCCAGTCAATGCCTTCGAGTAACTGCTTTTTGTATGTCATTAGGAACTAATGTTGACTTCACAAACACTCCTTAGAGAGATGGGCCATAAGAATGAATATTTTGCCTCTTATTCACTCTATTGAGTCTTTTCTCCCATTGCCTCTTTAAGTAATAAGCAAACTACTTATGGCTGTATTTCAGACTGTGCTGTTTACTTGTCTATTATTCAGCCATGGCCTTCCAGGTACTTGACTTATGAAAGATAATGGCTGATTATTATTCTGAAAATAAAAAGAGATTCTGACTTTGTCTTTGTTCTTTGGATCTCACTTTCCAACAGAGAAAGGTAAAATGGTTGTTCATTTCCAAGTTCAGTTAATCTTGAGAATAACCTAAAGACATAATAATATAATTTCAAGGATTTATGAGCACTGCTAGGGTGATAAAATTATCATAGCTTGGTTGAAACATTTTACTTTTCCCAACTTATCTTTTTCTCCCTCATTTTTTACTCTTCTCTTTTCATTCATTTCTTCCTCTTTTTTTTTTCTTTCAGTAATTCCTGCTCTCCCAAACATCTTGGTTTCATATTTTATCACAGGAAGGAGAGTGATTGTGGTCATAGGAAAAATGAGTGGCACTTCAGTGTGGAGTAGGGGATGACCAGGGAAGTGAGACTGTTAGGATGTGACAAGTATTCTTTCTAAGTACTCCTTCCCTGCTGAAAACGCAGGTTGACATGAATTTTCTAGCAGTTAAGAAGAAGTTTATTGTTGATAGTGAGATAGTTCTGATAGTAATAGAAAGGACAGAAAATGTATAAAATTATTATGATAAGGAAAGTTTTCATTCATAAGTAGCAATTTAAATAATTATACTCTATTTTAAAAGAAAATACGTTCTTTTCATTTTATTTCCTTGGTAACAACAATAAAGCCAAATATTAAAGGCTAAATTTAACATTTCCTTGTAAGAAGCATAGATGCAATTATTTTTTTAAAATTACTATTGATTACATAAAATCATTTTATAAAAGGTCAGTTAAAATTGGTCATACTCATTATTCAAGAGCCTATTATTCTGACTCAAATTGAAATGAACATTTCTTATTATGGCCTACATAGAATGAAGCATTGTGAATTATTAAAATCTCAATTTTTCTCAAGAAATATTGAAAAATAAACATTAGTGTGTTTGAAAAGAACTTTTAAAAATATATAAAATGAAATGGAATCATGTTTCTAAAGTTTTCAAGTAATTTTTATCACAGATATTTGAAACTTTCTTTCTGTTGGAAATGTGTCAGAGATCACTAATTACCCATTGAAAATCCATTCTGTACTTTATTAGTAGTAACAGCAACAGTATTTTGATAGAAGTATGAATTTGCTCAGTTTTGAAAAACCTTCATTTTTTGGTCTCTTTTTGAAAATATGAGTAGTGGAAAATGTATTACAAAATCATTGGTTGAATCTGAGGAAAAGTGCAGACTGAGTTACAATATTCAGTAAACATTTTTGCATTTTCCCTGTCTCCTGTTCTTCCTGCAAATAATCAAGTTTAGTGCTTGGTACTCCAGCACTGATCTTGTTGAGCAGTAGGCAACTTGAAGTACTAGAGATTAGAGCAGATAGATGGAAGGATCCTGGCACTAATTGGTGATATTGTTGAGACACACAACTAACCTTCAGCTACCTACTTAAAACCGTAAGCCATATTTTACTTATGACATTTTTATTTCACGTCCAATTTCCTATTTATTACTGATACCTGAAAACATTTCAATTCCAACTACAGTTCTAAGTGAGTGTTTACCATTTGTGTTGCCAGGGAGACATCAGTAAACCCCATCATTTATGATGTACTGATGATTCTCTCCTATTTCTACATTTACCAAAAAGTTCTTATGAGGGTTTCATATAGGTATCATGGCAGTTAGTTCCTGAAAACCCAAGAAATGGGTGGTAGTAATATGGGAGTTAGGGAGAGTATATATTGAATTGAACTTGAAATTAAAATATATATTATTTAATAGAATGTTTACTATGCACATAATCACGTTAAGACTAATACATTTGTTTAAGCTTTAAAGTGCTATTTATCTGGGTTATGCATTTATTTATTTATTGGTGGATAAATTAATTTTTAGTAAACGTTTTAGTATTTGTCACTTTCCATGGTCATTTTTTTCTCTAAAAGTTTGGTTTATTTTTTTCCTAAAATTTCTTAAAGAAAATATCATATTTTACATACATTAACCATCGCAAAATGTTCCTTTTAGGAGTAAGACTGCTTATTTTACAGGACAGACCTTCATATTTATAAGATGTACACAAATGAAAAATATAAGTAATGAAACTGATATGAGAAATATGTATATATTTGACAACAGACTATAACTTATTACTCTAGGGGTATTCATCTGTCAGGTTTCTTATTTTTGCGTGTCTTTGGAAAAATAATTTGAAATTATTCTATTTTTAAGATATAATTCTCTCAGATTCAAACAAATATTATATATCAAAATAGTCGGTTAAGAATAATATTCAAAAAATACTCAAAAATATCCGGTTTGGATGATAAAGTTTTCTGGTTCCACACATCTTTATCCATAAATCCCCCCGGAACACTTTCAACTATTCAATTACATGATCAGTGAGTCTTGTTTTAAACACATTCATGATCAAGAAACTCTCTATCTCCATCTCATTGACAAGGACCCGAAAGCAATGAAAGTTTCACCAGGAAAGCCTGTTCGCTCATTAGTAGCCTTAGTCCTGCTTTCTGCAGGCTACAGAAATATATGGTTTATTATCCAGCAGACATAACACCCAATATCTGATGATTCTGTGTGTTTCTCTTTTAAATCGCTCCCGTAAAATATGTTTTCAAATTTCACCACTATCTATTACTGTTATTGTTGTAAATTATAATAATAAATAAGTTGTACATAAAGAAAAGAGTATTTGTTTATAGAAATTCATACAAAGGTATGTAGGACTAAATAATGAATATTTGCTTTTCAAATTCTTCACGTGGATAGCAATGAATAAATAAAGCAAATATGGCACAGTTTTAGTAATTGTTCACTCTAAGTAATGCCCATGTGGGGTTTTATTAAACTAATCCATTTTTTAAGCTATAAGAGCAAAAATAGTTTCTCTCTACGCAAACAATGAGAATGCGTTGGGAAGAATGATGGGCTCCAAGTAGCAACAGGTCATTCAAGATATAATAAACTTTCTTAAATTAAAAATTAATTTAAAATTATCATACACTATGATTTTGGTGACCCAAAATTTGAATATCTTTCCCATTATTTAACTCAGAAAATTACATACAATATTGTAGATGCATCCGCCCAGCAAAATGGGCCTGGCATGTGACATGATACTGTTAGTTCACTTGTTCTCTATACTGTGTTCCTATTAAAGGATCTTAAATATAGCATGACAGTTTTTAACACATTCATCATAGTAGTAATTTTCATGAAACTTTAATCAATCACTTTCTATAATACATATATGTATATATATATATATATGTGTGTGTGTAAAATAAACATTTGTCATCTGCTGTTGAACTTTTACTTTTATTTTCCACCACAACATTTAGTTACATAATTATTCTGTCCTTGTGCAGGCAAAATGATTATCTCTAAATGCAGTGCATTATTCTTTTTGCTACAGTCCACTGTTCTACCTTGTTAGGATCATTTTGGATCCTCACGCTTTCATCAAAGTAATTTACTGTTGTTCTTAGCTTCTTTAACTCTGAAAATCTGGTATATGTGACTTCTATGGTTCCATCCAAGTTTTTGATGTTTAAACATAAAGTGAGATAAGTTTCTAGTTAACGTAATGCATTACTGTTACAAACAGACTTTTTTATAAAAAAATTAAAATGACGAAATCACTGAAAGAAAAAAGATCTGGGACATGCCATACAAAAGCTCTCTAATAGAGATTTTTGAGAATGAGTTATCTAATACTAAGTTATTAAGCAACGATTGTTTATTAAGCATTATCTCTTTAACATATTATTATTTCAGACATAAACAGGTATAACAAACACCCAAACACCTGACACACATTATCTAATATAATGTTACCAATATTTTAGAAGTTCCTATTCAACACTGTTTTCATATTTGTGTTTCCCACCCTCTCCACCAAATTTGTTTTATGTAATTTCCATGAATTTCTTTGTAATTTTACCACACAGCTGTGTATCTGTAAACTAATTATTCATATGTATTACTTTACATATTTAACATGTTTTAGTATAACCTATATATTCTCTTGCAGATTGCATTGCGTATATTTCTATTAAAATATTTTTTTTACAAACATGCAAATATGTAATATCTAGGGCCCTTCCTATAGCTGACTGGGAAGGCTACTAACTGCTGATGTTGCGGTGTCTGTTCTACATGTACAAAGGCCAATGGTGAGCCATGACCCTTCAAGAAGCAACTAATGGCAAATTGATAACATGCACACCTTTCACGCTGGAAATAGCAACATTTCATCCTGATCGTTTTAGCATGTATTTCAGTTGTGATTTGGCATCTCTGTGTAACCCTGACTCAGACTAAGGGAGCTACTTTGTAGGAAATGTAGTGTTGCAGTGTGTGCAATTTCATGGGATCCACTGATCCCAACACATGTGATATCGTCCAGAAGTTGCCATCCTGCAAAAGCACTGTGATGGTATCTTAAAAATGAAGCGGACATACCAGTCTGAAAACACTCTGAGTATGGTCCACCATCTTTAGTGTATATTCCTTAAGTCCATGTCCATTGTATTGTTTTGTTACTCCAGCATGCGCCATAAATGAGCCTGGGAATGAGGGGTTGAAGTTAGAGTTGCCCTAATGACAAGGAGCGTGTCACTCCCTGTGACCCACTTGGGAAATTCAAGTTTCCAGAGTCTTTGTCCCTGAAAACCTAATTGTCATGCTTCTCAGAGAATGTCTGCTTCCACCAAGGCACCTGTTAAAATTCCCACTGATATTAAAGCTATGACTGTTACCTGATCCTGTTGAGCTCTTTGTGCCAATAGACCAGCAGACACAAAAAGTAATTTTGGTAGGGGATGATTGCCTTAAATTATCATGAGATGGTAGAACTGCTGGTAAGTAGCAGAAACAGGTTGCATATGCTTACTGCCCATGTGATCCAATCAGCATCTCTTTGGACACCCATGCTCAGTTTTAAGAAATGAGTAACTAAAGCAGTTTTGGCCTGATAAGATCAGGGAATACAGAGTCTTGTTGCTGAAGGTCTGTCTGTCATCTCAATAGGCAAGTACCTTAGACCAGCTCAAGTGCTAGCTCAGGCTTTGGGGAAATCAGGAATATTTGATCAAATTGACATCATTTATGACCATGGGATAAACTGCAATGCTGGAGGAGGAGCTATAGTATATTCCACTAAATTACAAATTTCTCAAACTATCCTGGAGAAACTGTGCCTGGATGGAGCAAACAGAATGAAAAGAGAGATGATGTGATAAGGCAAGGATGGATTATAGTGGGCATTAGGAGTGTCAAACAGATATTCGATAGTCTGGTGCCCTCTTCTCGAAGCTGCTGTGTTACCTCAGAGCTGCCTCCTCTCCAGAGATTTGCCCTTACCCAAGTAGCATCCTCTTTTAGTTATTAGTCATTTCCAAGGAGTGGTCGCAATGTGTGGCCTTTGAAACACAGCCTCCAGTCACAGGGAAAGCTCTGGAGACCAAAGAACACTGCAGGTCACAGGATGACACCAGTGAATTATACAAAGGTTTACCTGGGGAAGGTTACTTACAGAAGAAGTGATCTAAGGTGACAATTGGACCCTAAGTAGTGCTCAAGTATTCATATGGGGATATGTAGCAGTATATATAGGAAGAGAATAAAGGAAGCACAAACCAGGGGCATGATAAACCACAGGATTTGGCAGGTCTCTGGTGGTGCATGCATAGTCTTTTTTTTGCATACTTTCTCATGTTCTTTGCACAGAGAACCTTACCTGTGTGTTCACAAGACTGGATTTCAACAGTATTTCTCATGCATCCAAAAATGCCATATTCATGGGAATTTGATGATGAGTTAGGTATTCCTTTGTTCCCATGGGAATGAAGGGTGAGATAAGTTATAACAAGCAAAGGAGGCAAGGTTTGCACAAATGAAACTATTTACCTTTCAGCAGCCACTGACCACTTGACACAGGAGCACACAAGGCTAGCTGCTTTTTCGTAAGAGGGAACCAAGTATGAATTCAATTCATACTCCAACTTCCAATTTCAAACCAGGTTGAAGCTTAGATTTCTTTCTTTGCCCTATTCTGCTTTCTACCCTCTCCCACTATGTCCACCCCCTTGTAAATCACTTCCACAAGAACCCACAGCTCAGACTCTGCTTCTAGGGGACTCATCCTAAGACACAGGTTATGCAATATCTTCACCTTTTCTAGTTATTTTTTTATTACAAGTGGGAGTAACAAAGTACAATCTCAGCAAAGTTTCTAAGTTTTTGAGTTAGAGCACATCCTCAGCAACACTCAGCCTCCTCAAACTTTTTCTCATTACACACATTAGAAGCGTTTCCTTTAAATTCAGAAAGGAGGTTATAATGACCAATATCACAGATTGGATAATAAAAATTGCTGAACTTTCTAATCAGCACGTTCAGCAAAGAGAATATAAAATTGTAATATTTGAAAAGGAAAAAAAACAAATGAAAATAATCATTGTGGTAACGTTAGATAAGGGAGAATAGAAACAATAAGTCATTTGGAACACAAGAAAATGTACATATTACAATAATAAAATCAGAAAGTTCAGAGTTTGGGGTATATTATCCATATATTAAGTTCATTTCTATGCACCAGCAACAAATATTTTTAAAATGAAATAAAATAAGTGTTCAGAACTAAAATGGTGAAGGCTCAGCTCCCAGAAGCCAAGAGGGTTGCAGGAGGCATCAGAAGGAAGACATGGGAGATGAGTCATTTTCCAGGCAGATGGAATACCAAGGGTAAGGTCTTGGTGGTGTAGGGAGCAGTGCAAGCACAAACTAGTCAGTCATTCATGGCACTCTTTGCACAGATGCACACCCAAAATGAGCAACACAAACTCCTGATTTTCTTCCTAGCTGTTATCTA
Organism: Tamandua tetradactyla; assembly: GCF_023851605.1. Lineage (NCBI taxonomy): Eukaryota > Metazoa > Chordata > Mammalia > Pilosa > Myrmecophagidae > Tamandua > Tamandua tetradactyla. The sequence continues at coordinate 6,074,834 of NC_135350.1, read as the reverse complement.
ATTAATCCCTCTAACTCCTTTCTCTCTCTCTTTTTCTATTTTCTCCTAAGCACTTTGTTCTTTGGTTAATTTCCTATTCTTTCACATCCTTTATCTCAGATCCAACATTTAGGGTAAGGAGATTTACATACTGTTAAGCAGCTCTAATCTTTAAATTATACAGAATTATGTATTGTCAAGTATCTACTCCATGAAATTCTTCCTTCAGTTTCTACCATGGAATGGTTTGCTCATTCTCCTACTGCTTAGTAAAAGGAATGAGGCAATTTAAGGAAATAAACCTGGGCAGCTTCATCACTCTGTCTCTTATCAACCTTGTTTCTCTGAGTTCTGGGTCTGTCTCTGCCTCTAATATTGACCACCATTAGAGCAGTTTATCTTGGCCGGATGTTGGCTAAGCATGCACTCTCAACTTCCCTTCCAAGTGTGACTGTCCTCTACCACTATACCATTTCTCCTCTTAGATCAATTGAAATATTTGTTGAACAAACACATAATTATTATCTGCAGTATCTTCCCTTTTATTTCAGACTGGAGTCTGTTGATAAAACACAATTTATAAAGAATTGCTTTCTTCCTAATATACTGTTCTGTACAAAATTTTACCCTATTATTTTACTTTATTAAACCCAAGCATCTGTTTCTAGTTTTCATTAACTAGTGCAATACAATTTTATTATAATTAAGCAATGAGATTTCCCAGTAGATTTCTCATATTTTTTGTCTTATCATAACAGAGTTTTCACATTTGTTTACATAGGTTCCTTGCCATTTCATTTCTTAATGGATTTTGCTATCAGTTCAGTGATCAAATTTTTTAATTTCAAGAAATTCTGGCTGATAAAATTTTTCCTTTATATTTCTTTTTGTGTTTCGTTTACTAAATCTTCACCTAACCCAAGCTGCAAAAATTTTCTTCTATGATTTATTCTAGATAATTTTAGATTTTTGATGTTTACATTTAGATCTATGATTCATTTTGGGTTCATTTTGCATGTGATGTGAGATTAAAGTTAATGTTATTTTTTCCCTGCTAATTTCCAGCATCGTGTTTTGAAATATTTTTGCTATTCCTGCTAAAGCTGGACATCTCTTTTAAGAATAATTGACCATATTTGTATGGATCGATTTCGGCACTCTATTCTGTTCCAAATCTCATCTTTTTCATTTCACCAACACTAGCCACCTTGATCACTGTAACTTTAAAGTAAAATATTGTAATCTGTTATTGTAAATCTTCCACATTTGCTCTTTAATTTGCTTTGCCTATTATAGGCCGTTTTCAATGTCCATATATTTTGTAATCAGCCTAAAAAGTCACAAAAGACTATTGAAATGTGACTGATATTGCCTTATCAATGTTGATCTTTGAAAGACATTTGAAGTGGATTGTACCACCCAGGAAGACAGGCAGTTTCTTAAAATGTTAAATAAAAGCCTACCTTATGACTCAACCGTTCCTTTCCTTGGGTTAATACCCAAGAGAGTTGATAGCATGTGTCGACAGAAAGGCTAAAATACAAATGTTTGTAAAACCTTTATTCACAATATACCAAGCTAGACAATAAACCAAGCTAGAAACAAGCCAAGTATCTCTCAACATTTAAGTGGATAAATAAAATTATACATTTCCATACCACGTAATAAAAATGATTGAACTACTGACACACATAACATGGGTGATTCTCAAAGACATTATACAGAAGAGAGAAGCCAGATTCAAAAGAGTACATACTGTTTGATTCCATTTGTATACAAATCTAGAAAATGCAAACAGCATATTGGCTGCTGTCATTGACCAGGGGTTGAGGGAAGGTCAGAAAGCAAAATGACTTAAGGATGCTCGTAAGAATGATGGAAATGTTCTGAATTCTGAATTGGACATTTTAAATGGATTCAGTTTACTCTGTGTAAATTGTATCATACTGAAGCTGATACACATATAAAAATTACAGAAACCTTTAATCATGATGAAACTGCACTAAGGAAACTGATACAAAAGCGATTTTATCTATATGATAGTAATTGACATCTCATTATATGTTGAATAAAGAAATTATTTTAAAGAATACTACAAGAAAGAAAGAATTGCAATATCCATATTGGTAAAACAACTCTTACATTCTGATATACGTAACTCTTATGTGTGTTATGTTCAATTCTGTGATTCTAATGATTGTTTTTTTACTGTCAGCCTTAATGTATTTTTCCTTTTATGCTCTTCCTTTGAATTTTGCATACATAATTAATAGGAATAATCTAGCAATTTTTGTACCATCACATTAAATTTAGACAGTGATAGAGAATGGTTATTATAGCATCTCCTTTGTTAACCAGTTCCTTAACCAGGAATCTGGTTCTGGGAAGAAATTAGAATAAATGACATCTATCAGGTCACGATATTATAAAACTGTGGTTTAGGAACATATGCTTTGATATCAGACAATTCTGCCCATAAATTACTTCTCTGCATCTTATTATTTCATGACCTTGACAAATAGTTTATATTCTCTGAGCTTTAGTTTTTTTTTATCTTTCATATAATATTAATCATTTCTATTTTATGTAGCAGTTTTGAAGATTTAATTCATGGGACGTCTATATGAAACTTATCACATGTCCCTGCACACACGAAATAGCTCATAAACTAGAGTTTTTATTAATGTGTTGACTATTGGTGTGGATTTAACAATACTTTAAAAGCAAAACAAACAAAGAGAAATATGGAATGAACAACACTAATAGACCTGCATCCTAGGAGACTACAACCAAAAACAAGCATTGCAAGTTCATCAGAAAAGCAACACAAATTTTGCTTAGAAAGAAGGCGCATCTTTCAATAAAAATCCTCAAAGCCTCCTGTTGCTCTCTTAAAACTGAGGTAGCTGGATATGAGACTGAAATAGCAGCTGTTAAAATAAGATACAGTAACCTAAGCAGTTTTGCTTTATATTGAAGATGTGGTATTAAAGACATAAAGAAATATTTGGTTAGTAAGACACTTATTGGAAACTAATATGGTTATGGAAAAAAGTGAGCAACATATATGAAAGTATATTTTAATCATTTGTGTGTAAACAAGTGCAAATTTTCTGTAATTAATAATAGAAAACATAGCAAAATATATGCCTGTTTTAAGCAGTTTTCAAAAGATAATTTGAACTTGGAATCTATCTGAGATGGATTTCTGTTCTCTCTGAGATTAGCCTAACACTAATTCTGGTTGTATTATCTTACTAATAAAAACAAATAGACTCTAAACTTGATTTATAGGTGATGTACTAATCAACTATGACTTCCAGTTTTCTAGGCTATTGTAATAAAGATATATTTAATTTAGAAGTTTTTAGAACAGAAAGGTTTAGGAGATGATGGCTTGCCTGGATCATAAATCATTATGTTTTGCTACAGAAATAGCTCTTCATGCTTTGCAGTGAAAACGTATTTCATTTGTGTCTCTTATCTAATTTTATTATTCTCATTATTACTATTATTGTCATTATTACTATTAAGATCTGTTTGTGCCAAGGTGAAATAAAGCGATTTTGTTCTTCTAACATTTTATTTTGGCCACTTCTACAAATCTTTGTTTTGCAAATAGTGTTTAACTGTGTAACTACTGGGTAATACTTATTTTTTTACCATTGCTTAAAGGAACCATGATTTACTTTAGAAAGTGAAATAGATTTTTTTTTTTTATTTTCCTACAGCATATTTACCTAATATATCAGGGTTTGCAATTTTTTCTATCATACCCACATTTCTTTGAATGTTATGTATTCAAAGAAACCACTTAAGTAGTTGGAAAAATATATAAAATTTAGCAAAAACAGTACTCATTTTGTAAGTGAAACACGCTATTATTTATGAGGTTTTTTGCGTGTTTTTTTTTTTTTTTTTTTTTTTACCAAATTTGCTCTTTCTCTGCTTAAATTTACTCGACGTTTAAAAATCCTAATCATTCTCATGGCTTCAGTTGTACTTCTTCCATACAGTTTTCTAGTTGTGCATTTTATAAAGAGATAAGTACTCAGACTTGAACATTTTCAAAATATTCTTTGTGACGCATTGTGAAAATATTTACCTCTTTATATTTTTAACAGTTTGAGAGGAAAGATGAAAATCGGTGTAGATTTCTGTGCTGAAAAGGAAACAAAATAAGGTTCCCTTTTATGATTTCTAATCGAAGAGTTTTATCATTTGGGAATATAAGTTTAAAACATCCTTGGAGATGATATTTCCATAGGGAATGTTTCTCTTTGAAATAATGTTATTAATAACTAATATTCATTGATGACATAAAATGTCGGGAACTATTCAAACATTTTACATGTATATATTATTTCAATTCCATTGCAACCTTATTAAAAACAAGATTAAGGAATTAAGTTTAAGAAAGAGGCAGAGACAAAGAGAGAGAGAGAATTTAAGCAACTTGCCCAAGGTCACGCAGCTACTAAATAGAGGGCAAAATAAGAATTTAAACTCATGCAGTCTGCCACTAGAGCTTAAGCTCCTAACCACTTGTCTTTACTACCTCCCAAGAGAAAAACAAATAAAAAGGAATGATATATTACTGATAATACTGAGGGAGTATGGAAATTCTTTTCCCATAATTTGCCATCAAATCTATCTTTAAGGTGATCAAAGTAACAAAAATGACATCAGTTTCATCAAGAAAAATTAAACTGCCTGACATCAAAAAGAGACCTCACTCAGAGGAAGATATGATACACTCCCTTGGTATTTGTAATATCACTTGGCAACTTAGAAGTAACCATTTTTAGAGTTCAGAACTATATATAAATTCATAAAATTGAGCATCTACAGTTACAGTTATTTCTGCAGTACATATATTGAATAAAAAATAAGACTAACCATTGTTGCACTTTATCTTAAAATATATGTATTATCTTTATCATTTTAATCCATACTTACAAGGCTATTTTCCTGCATTTACAAATCCAAATATAGAATAATCTTATGCACTTATTAATAAAGGAATTTTGAAGTTGAGTCTTTTAGTGCCATCTTCTGGCATGAATTAATGTGTAAAAAATTCCAAATTACAACTAAGGTTCTCATGGTTGACTAAGTTAAATTCGAGGGTATATGTCTGTTTAGTATACAGAATTCTATTTTAATTGAATTTATTAGCACAAAGGTCAACACAAAGAAGAAAAATGTGATGCTGACTTTAACTCTATAAAGGCAAAATTCAAACTGTAATATAAAATTCAGTACTGTCATAACTGCACAAAGAAAGCAAAATGGAAAGGAAGGAAGGAAGAGAAAAGAAAGGAAAGGAAAATAAATGAGGAAATAAAAAATTAATGGGAACGAAGTGAAGTAACAAAATTGAAAAAAGTTCTTTATGATTCTTTCACTGTTTTTATTAACAGACAATGCATTGAGCTTTAAAATGCTATGGTTTCTGAACAAATAACTACAGGACTCTACAACTTTAATTATGCTTTGAATTAATTGTATTCCATCCAATATTTTACTTTTAACAAACTATTTCATGAGACCACTCAGGTTACTCATGTTTGATTAGTATATTATTTATTGGATAAAGCTTAATATTATTCTCTCTTTCTTTACCACATATACCTCTGATAAAAACAGAAAAAAATTTTCTGGAAAGAAAGATAAAATTTTATCTCATTTTCTAGTGATGTATTTCTGCTGGAAATCATTAAAACCTACAAGTATTACACATGCAACTTACAAACAACATAAATGGTCCCCGGGAAATGCAACCTTGGATTATGCGGATCTTTTCATTAAGTAAATTTCCAGTGAATTTAACCACTCAATATAAAGCCAAGATGGAAACTTTTGAGCACAAATGAGTTTTGCACATTATTTTTTATTATCGGTATTGTTGTTATTAGCAATAGTAGTACTAACACATCTATTCAAATACACTAGTATTATATGTTTGAAAAGATACTAAATTGCCTTTTAGTTTTTCTGTTTAAAAGTAGGGGCACTATCCACTCCTAATTCTCTATATGTCTTTTTTTATTTCCCTTTGGCCAGCTACTTTCCCCTATAGAGTAGATTCATTTTCTTCCATTTACCATTGTTAAGAGATTAACAAAAACTCTTTTGTTAATGCATACTGCTGAATATCGCAAACAGTATAAAAATATCAAAACACCTTATTTTTTAATACAGGAAGAGGTTCAATCTTTCATAAGAAAATTCCTAGAGGGGAAACACTGAATTTTGGGTGATTTTTGAAATAATTATTAATCTGGTAATCAAGATTTATTAATTCCTCTGAGATATTTCAGGATTTTTGACAAACTTCATCTCTCCCTCTTTGTTTACATTTCTGAGGTTTTGTAATATAAAAATAGATGTATGCATTCATATGGTCTAGAAGATTTAGTCTGATAATTTGGGGATAGAATTCAACAATATATACATAAAAGAGAATATATATATATTCTTTTATATATATATATATAAAGGAATTCAACTTATATATACATTTTGGGGAGGGATATAGAATTCAACAATATATATGATATTTCCAGCCTGATCAAATAATTTTGGTATGTCACACTATAATAAAATAAAAAATATTTATTAATTTGGTGAGCTTTTTAATTTATATAATTAGATAAAATTATTAATTTATATTAAGAAAACAAATATTTACTTTGTATCAACTATGACTATGTAGTGCAGCACAACGGTTTTAGAGTAAGGCAACCAAGATTCCAATCAATTGCAATGTTTCTGCCAATTCTTAGCTTTGTGAAATTTTCCAAGTTGTTTAACCATTTAATTTAATTTCTTCATCTGCAAATTTGAAAAACCAAATTCTACTAAATCATAGTACCTTAGGAGACAATGCATGTAAAACAGTTAATCCAGTATTTAAATTCATAGTAAGTAATAAGTTAATCAGTATAGTTATTTTTAGCACTATACATGTATAGGGAATTTTGAACATTTCTAGCATGAATTAACCCATGTACTTAAAAATAGTGTGAAATAGTGGGGTTTTTTTGTGTTCAAATTTACGTGTAAAATGCTTCTAGTTTTGCTTTTTTTTAACTTCAATTGAATATAAAGTTTGTACGTCAGCATTATGTTGTAGCAAACAGGCCCCCCTCTTTCTTTTTCTTATTCAGTTACCTTTTCTGTTAGAAAACCCCAGATCCCCTCTCCTGACCTCTGGGAACGGATGAAACTGCAGGCAATAACGATAGGATACAGTCCTGGGGTAGAGACCCCCTCTCCTAACCACTGGGAATGGATGAAACTGCAGGTAATAAAGATAAGACACATTCCTGGGGTAGAGGCCCCTCCCCTAACAGCTCACCTGCTTCTGTAACCTGCTTCGCACCTTAAGCTGACCGATTGTCTTTCCTTTAATATTGCTATTTGCTGTATTAGGCTTGCCCCATTTCTAGTACGTAATAGTGTCTATAAAAGCCAATGTTGCCTTTTGTTCAGGACTCAGACTTTTGAGGTGACTCGGCTGAGCCCCATGTGCACGAGCTAATAAATCACTTGCTTCCCGAAACTGCGGACCCTCAGTCTCAGCCTGTTCTAATTTCGGCAACATTCCTGGAGGCCTGTGGCCTGGTTCCTGGTTTTCACACTACAATGTCATCATCATTTTTCCTTCTTTCCTAAATTGTGTTGTTGTTGGTGAACCTCAGTCAGTATGGAAGCAAACATTTTGAGCTCAAAAATCTAGGATATCTATGTTATACATAATTGGTTAAGAAACCAACGGAAAATTAGACAAACCAAAGTTAAACAAGGAAATCTTTAATAGTAAGCTAAATTTTAAACTGCATCTACTCAAATGGCAGATTCCCTTTCAAGACATCCTCAAATATCTATTTAAAAATATGCAGTCTAAAAATGAGCTATTTATGAAAATTCCATATAAAAGTCCTATTTTAGATTGAATGAAGTAATTTGTTCATTCCTCACTCTCTTTTCAGCATTGGTTAACTTACATTACACTCAGTTTGCATCTCATCTTTCATAAAAATGACAACCACATACTATTCTAGCCAGTGAGTGACTACCCGATAACCCCAGTTTGCTGGCATTGACAGTTTGATTGAATGTTGCTGAAATGTTAATGTCACTGACACAGATTGAACTGAACTGAAATGTAGGTCTTGTTCTACTTCAACCTAAAGCAAATAATCAATCAGAATTGGATAATTCAAAAATTCTGTAAACTTTTCTGAATCTTAACTTTCCATAAATTTCATGTGTCCAAAGAAAGGATTTTGAAGTACCACAATAGCATAAATTTTTTTCAATAATAAGCTGTTTAATCCTCAAGCAATTTTTGTATCATTAAGAGTTCTCCCTGATTTGACATCTCTGATGACCTCATTATTTAATGATATAAAATGCTGGGAAGTTGTTTGGAGTAATTAATGAATTAAGATAAGAAAGGGCTTTCACAGAAGAAATTTTCTGGAACAAACATCTTTTGTGACCTTGAGAAGTTCTTTAACTTCTTCGGGGCTTTGTTTCCTTTCTGTGTGAAATAAGGAGTTTGGAGTCAATAACCCTTTCAGTGTTATCAGCCCTGATATTCTCTGAACATGTGCTTCTGCTAGTCAGAGGAATAGGAAGGTAATGGGACATTTTATTGTATCAATTTCTTTAGTTTTGGCAACTGGAGGAGAATCTCAAATCAATGACTAAGTACAATAGACAAGGTTTTTTTTACATTATGTGGGCCTCCTTTTCCTCCAGGTCATACTAATGTGTTTTTTTTTGTTGTTGTTGTTTGTTTGTTTTGCTTTGTTGTTGTATTTTTATATACCAGAGGCTAGAAGAGAAACTGATAGCTTCCTGAAGATGATCTTCATCAAAGCTTTTTTTGTAGGAGTTTTGGCCCGTTTGTAGAAATTCCTCAGGGATAAAAAGGAAGAGTGAAGAAAATGTTGCCACTTTGAGTTTAATGAAGAATTTCCCTAAAATGCTGAAAGATGAAATCTGAGCGTGGGGAGCAGCTCCATGATTGGCAGAGACCTGTTCAGCTGCAGAGCCTGCGGTGGATTAGTGAACTCGGGATGTGAGTACATGTGTGTGTGTGTGTGTGTGTGCGTTTATGTGTGTGTATGTGGCTGAAGTGAACCCTAATGAGAATAGAAGGAAAACAAACATACTCTTTCCCTGGGCCAAAGACGGTACAGAGGAGTGATGCTACTCACTTTTAAATGCCTAAGCAGACGATGAGTACAGTAGGAACACTGGAGTGGGATGATCACAGGTAGAAACAAAGGTAAAAGACCAGAAGCCCTTGCATAGGTATTTTTTTAACTTATTTATTGTATGGTATAACACATATAAACAGCAAGGAAATAAAAAAGCAATAGTTTTCAAAGAACTTTTCGACAAGTAATTACAGGACAGATCTCAGAGTTTGTCATGGGCTACCATATCTTCATCCGAGATTTTTTCCTTCCAGCTGCTCCAGAAGATAGGAAGCTAGAAAGAATAAATATTTTTTATCATCACAATCAACTTTTATTTTCTTTTTTGTGAAAAATAGCATATATACAAAAAAGCAATACATTTCAAAGCACAGCACCACAATTTGTTGTAGAACAGATTTCAGAGTTTGGCATGGATTACACTTCCACAATTTTAGGTTTTTACTTCTAGCTGCTCTAAGATACTGGAGACTAAAAGAAATATCAATTTAGTGATTCAGCAATCACATTCATTTGTTAAACCCTACCTTCTCTGTATAACTCCACCATCACCTTTGATCTTTCTATTCCACTCTTTAGGGGTATTTGGTCTATGACCTTTCTAACTTTTTTATGTTGGAAGGGTCTGTTACTAATATGGGGCAGGGAGATGGAACTATCTGATGTCTGGAGAGGCTGGGCCCTCTCGATTTCAGGGCTTATCTGGTCCAGGGACGCATGTGGAAGTTGTGGGTTTCGGGAAAATTGCTGTAGTGCATGGGACCTTTGTCGAATCTTGTATGTTGTTCTAGATGTTCTTAAGGATTGGCTGGAATGGTTTTGATTGGAGTTTGGCAAGTTTTGATAGCTAGTAATGTCTAACTAAGCTTGCATTAAGAGCAACCTCCAGAGTAGCCTCTTAACTCTATTTGGACTCTCTCTGCCACTGATACTTTATGTGTTACACTTCTTTTCCCCCTTTTGGTCAGGGTGGAATTGTTGATCCATAGTGCCAAGGTTGGGCTCATCCCTAGGAGTCATCTCCCACACTGCCAAGGAGACTTTCACCCCTGAATGTCATGTCCCATGTAGGGGGGGCAATGATTTCACTTGCAGAGTTGGACTTAGGGAGAGTGAGGTCACATCTGAGCAACAAGAGGTCCTCCAGAAGTAACTCTTAGACATACCTATAGGTAGGCCAAGCTTCTCTGTTACCTATAAAATGTTCACAAGAGTAAACCTCGAGATCAAGGGCTTGGCTTATTGATTTGGGTGTCCCTAAAGTTTTACACAGTATCGGGGGATTCCCTTTTCTTTTCTGATTAATGAACTATTAAGGATATTTTACTGTTATAGTAAGTGATATTTAAGCTCTTAACAGCAGAGATTCATTTTTTTTTCCTCTTTAAAGTAAATTTTTATACTTCTAACAGATCCACTTTGTACTCTTTAAGTGGATTTTATTCATCAGGACAATGCCTGTCATTTGATATTAGTATGCAAATACTTACATAACTGAAAATATCATATAATTTCTTATGTAATAAGGAGGGTGTAAAAATTAGGCATTAATTAATGCTTTTTAAATTATTGTTTTTCTTTTTATCATTACTATTTCTATCATTTATACATTGGATTTTCAAGATATGGCTAAAGTATGGTTATTTATGCATATATACAAACATAAATATGCACTTGGATACATAGGAATATCAAACATTTAATTAGTGGAGATATATAATTTTGCAGTACTATATAAATAATTGGAAGAAAATATTAAAATTAATTTTAAAACTTTTATTGGTCAGACTGATCTGACGTGAGTTCTCACTCCAAATACAAATGATTTAAGGATAAAGTAAAATAATATTACAAAAATATGGTTGATTTATAAGAAAATAGAAAAATTTTCAGGTAACAGAAATAGAGAGGGAACTCAAAGCCTGTGAATTAAGCAAGATCTGAAACCACACTGCTCCAATGATAAGATGCCCATATAATTCAACATTGAAAGCGGGACAAGTTTCAGAGTTAAATGAATATTATTATTGCTTATTCTAAGAAAACAAGAGTAAACTAGAATCAATGGGGACAAACCAAGGCTCATAATTACAAACTACACAGAGAATAAAAGCCGTGCATAAGATTTGAGGGCTCTTAAAAGTGTTTTACTTCCTCATATAAATGCAAAAATATCTTTAATTCCAGGAAAAGACACACTTCATAGAAAAGAAGATATTTCAAATATTCAAGAAAATTAGGATGACAAGAATTAGAGATGCAAAATTAATCTGTAATTAACTAAGAAAATAATGTTTAAAACAATCAAATAAATGTTATTTAAAAAGCATAGAATCCATAAGTGCAGAATACCTGAAACAATACAGATGAAGTAGGTAAAATATTGCATTTCTAGAATTAAAAAAGTAAATTTAATGAAATTAAAATAAAAACCCATGGACTATTTTAACACAATATTAATGATAAACAAATTTTTTGTTCTGTTTGGTAGATCTATGCAACAACCCACCATGCAGCCCAGTGATTTGAAAAAATATATAAAATATAAAAGTGATATTCGGAACAATAAGTAATAAGAAGGTATGTGTAAGAGAAGTTCCATAAAGAGAACAGACAGCAATAAGGTGAAGGCATAATGGCTGATGATACCTGATGATGAGTAGAATTGCAGAAAACTAAATGCCTTGTACTAGGAGGAGCAAACTTAGTGTCTAAAGAGGAAATAAAATAAATTTGGGAAAACAGACAATGGGGTTTTAGTTGACACAAGATGTTTATGTACTATTTCTGAAATAACAAGATATATTCTTCAATATAAATTTAATTTAATTTCAATGCCAGAACCAGTTTGCAAGAAACAATAGTGAAGGAAGAATTGTTCACACATGTAAATAAAAATTAAACTTGATTCTAAAATAATACTAATAAAGAAAGGAAGAAACAAAAAGAGAAGGATATCATGAAATTTAGGGCTTAGGGAGGGTATGTATTTTTGAAATATTAGGATGTAGAAGGCTTTTCTGTGACTAGTCTGTATCTCTTAGGATGCTACCAATATCATACAGTATAGCTTACCAGTAAAGGGCCTGATTTCTAATTCTTCTAGTCAAATTAAAATCATGTAAAATAGTGCAAATAATATTTATGTGTTTTTAGACATTATATATGCATGTATATATATATATATATATATATATATATATATATACTTATATACATGTATAATCTACAAAAGTCTCTAAAAGCCTTTTGAAAGAATGTTTCTTCTGAATGTCTGAAGATATGAACACAGAAAATTACCATAAGGATTATTTAAAATATTCATAATTTGATAGTAAAAATTATGTGTTAATTATTTCTGTGAAGTGTACACTGGTGCTATTAAAAAGCACTCAATTTTATTTCTTTTCACTTGGGGTAAAAGTGTACTCCCATTATCACTAACCATGTGTGGCTTCTAGTCATTTGTTTATTGACTATACGAGTACATTTTGTGAAGTGTCAATTCCTTTTTTTTTTTTGCCCACTTCTCTATTGGGTCATCTTTGTTTCTTCCTTATTTATTTGTAAAGGCTTTTATATGTTTTGGAAATCATCAGTTGTTGTGTATTTATAGTATTCTCTTCCATGATTTTGCTTATTTTTCCTCTGTTAATGTGTTTTTAATAAACAGAAGCTCCTAAATTCAATGTAGTACATTTCTTCAAACTTTTATTTTATGGCCCCTGCCTTTAGTGTCATGTTTAACAAAGAATTTCCCTCATCCAAGGTCATTGACATGCTTTCTGATATTGTCTTATGGAAGCCCATTATTTGATCTTTTACTATAGACTTAACTATCATGCAGTATTGATTTTACCTATGGTGGGAAGGATGTGTAATGTTGTTGTTAGTGTCATTTAATACTGGTATCCAAATAACTCAGTCTGACATTTTCTCTATAGTTCTGTATTGCCAAATATGTAATAAAACAAATGTAGTGCTTGGTTTTGATTGCTGTGATAGTATGGAAGCTGCCAGAATGCAATATACCAGAAATGGAACAGCTTTTACAAAAGGAGAATTTAATAAGTTACAAGCTTACAGTTCTAAGCCTATGAAAATGTCCAAACTGAAGCATCCAGACAATACCTTAATTCAAGAAAGACCAATGCATCTGGAACAGCTCTATGAGCTAGGAAGGGATACTGGTCCCTTGCTCCTGGGCTCTGCTGCTTTCAACCTCTCCTCCTGTGGAGGTTCCTTATTTTGCTTCTCTGGGGCTGACTTTTATCTCTTGGGTTCCTTTACCTCTCTCCAGGTTCTGGCTTGTTTAATATCTCATGGCAATGTCTGCTGAACTCCAATTATCACCAAGCATCTGTGTCTTTGTTTCCAGGACTCAGCATTTGTGTCAACTCTGCTCTGAAGTTTCTGTTGGCTCTGATGTTTCTAATGCTCTCCAAAATATTTCCTCTTATAAAGGATTCCAGTAAACTAATCAAGACTCACCTGGAATGGATAGGGTTACATCTCCATCTAATCAAAAGATCATACCCACAATTGGGCATACCACACACATGGAGATAATCTGATCAGAATTTTTCATCTTACAGTGTTGAATCAGGATTAAAAGAAATTGCTGCTTCCACAAGATTGAATCAGAATTAAAACATGACTTTTCTGGAGTATATAATACTTTCAAAACAACACAGCTGCCCTAAGTTTTTTGTCAATAAAACTTTTTCTAAATTACTGTAGTTTTATGATAAGGTATAGATTTATTATCCAATGAGGTCTCCAACTCCTTTTTATTTCCTTCAGTTTTTCTTGGATAATCTTGATCCGTTGCATTTCCATATGCACTAAGCATTTCAATTAGCTCAAAACTTGCTGATACTTTGATCTGGATTCAATTGAATCAAATAAAGCTGTTTGGGGATAACTAACATCTTTGTAATAATGAATCTTCCAATCTTTGATAATCCACTTATATAGCCTCAAGCACACTAGGATGGTTTTAACTAAAACAATACATAATGACAAAGTTTGGCAAAGATGTGGAGATTTTGGAACACATATATTTGTTGAGAATGTAAGATTTTGCAGTTTCCATGAAACACAGTTGGCATTTGCTCAAAAAGTTACACATAGAATGACCATCCCTAGGTATATACCAAAGAGAACTGAAAACAGATATTCAAACAAAAACATGTACAGAAATCTTTATAACAGCCCCAAAATGGAAACACTCCAAGTGTCCATCAACAGAAAAATAGTTGAAAGCAAATTAGTGTTTTCTAGGGACTGAGGCTAAGGGTCAGGGTAGTGAGTGAAGGTGTAATGGGTATAGGTTTTCTTTTTGAGGTGAAGAAAATATTTTCAAATTAAATAATGGTGATGTTTGTGCAACATTGTGAATAGACTAAAGTACACTGAACTATATACTTTAAAATGGTTGCAATGATGTAGTCTATGTTGTATAATTTTTTCCTCAATAAAAAGTGTACTCACACACTAAAGCATTATCCCTATTCCCCTTGTGTTCATTATGCTAAATGTCAAATTCCAGATAATACAAGATTTCCAAAACATATCTGAAGGTATTTTTCTATAAAAATACACGCAATATTTAGTAATTTTTTTTTTATTTTGGCCAATTGAAAGAGAATGTACACATAATTTATACGTATCTTACTTTATTATTGGTAGTTTATATATTATTCAGTATGAGTTGTTGAATCATGCAACATTAACAAGAATTATTCATATTAACTAAATCTGTCTACATGTACAAATTATGACACTTTAAACGTTCAATGCAGTGATGTCAACTTCATTTAGAAGAATAAATTGTGCAATGAATAGACTATTTTTTTCTAAAGCCAACTTCTTGAAAATGTGATTTGTACAGTAGGATTATATTAGAATGAGCTCCAATACTGTTCTGAAATAGATTTTTGATGTATTGAAAATAGTAAGGAAAAACAATGCTCTCAACACCTCATTTGCATCGATGCTTCTTTTATGACTTCATTAAAATCATGTTAATTGAACAGAATGTACATTCATTGTGAGATCTGACTGTGATATATATGCCTGATACTATTTACATTTCAATTTAAAGAAGCAATGCAAAGTATCTGATACTATGCTGGTTTGAATCTGTTATGTACCCCAGAAAAGTCATGACCATAATCTAATCTTGTGGGGGCAGAACTATCGTTGGGTGGGACCCTTTGATTAGGTTGTTTCCATGGAGATGTGACCTCTCCCATTCAAGGACGGTTTTAATCCACTTACTGGAGTCCTTTAAGTGAGGGACATTTTGGAGCAGACACAGATGTTTGGAGATGTAGAAGGAAAATACCCCAGCAGATGCCAGAAACTGAGAGAGCCATTTCAAACCAGTAGTCGGGAGAGAAGGAGAGCATATATGCCATGTGCCGTTCCATGTGACGGAGGAACCCAGAGGCCAGCTGCCTTTCCTCTGAGAAGGCATCCTCTTTTAAGTGCCTTAATTTGAACATTTTCATGACCTTAGAATTGTAACTTGTAACTTGGTAAATCCCCTTTATAAAAGCCAATGCATTCTGGGATATTGTATTCCAGCAGCTTTAGCAAACCGAAAAGTTACTTAAATGAAATACTGCAATCAAACACATTTTTTCCGAATGAATGCATAGAAACTACAATCTTAACAAAAATAATTAGTTTTAAATTTTATCAGTTTACTGGAAAGTTATCAATATTCAGTGGTCTCAAATATTTTATATAAATAATTGCATATTAGCACTTTACTGAGCATGAAGTAGAACATTATCGACTTTATAACACTAATGGAAATTATAGTACTACAATAGAACATTCCACTTATAGCTGATAAGAGTTTGACTTCTTTTAAGAACACTGCATTAAAAAGATCTGAAGAACAACTTGTCATATATCAGCTTCACCTTTGACAGCATTTAGCAAAGATCCAACGGACATTATTTAGTACAATAGAGAATCTCTGTTTTTTCGCTTTCTGATAGTTCTATTTTGTGGAAATTTTCTGTAGACCGTCCTCCAAAATAATTTTCAAATGAAAATTTTTTTTCTAATTTAATTTCAGAAAGGTCTGCTTCCTTAAATAAAGCATCCCTCTGGGTCTATTCACTTCTTTACCTCACTTTGCTCATGAGGGTTTTATCCAGGCAATATTAATGTTGTAAATTGTCATTAAACATTATTTTCCTATAGAAACTAAACTTTATGATTCACTCACTTTACTGACATGTAGAAGTAGCTTGGATCATAGTATGACACATAATTCCAATCATATTTAATCTTTCAATTTAAAAAAAATGTAATATTTTACTTTTCATTATTGTTTATTCTCATATTATTATAAAATTTATGGATTTAATATATGGCAAACTATTTTTCAGAAGGAATATTATAATTTATAATATCATTGTTCAAAATGAGGTTATTTTCTTAGATTACTTGTTAGAAGAAAAAAGTACTCTGGGAATTATCAAAGCATATCCAATATAATGCCCAAAAATTTTTAAAAAATTACAATTTATGAACTGGTTTAGCTTCTGAAAAATGGTATTAAAAATCTGTGTCTTCCATGACTAAGGAAAGAATGATAAACCACACTGTTTATTAGTTCAATTGATATACCAAATCAACTACTATAGAGTATGGCACTTATCTCCATAGGAATACTTATTTTTACCAATCAAGAATACTAAACAGAAGTGACTTTTCATCACTCTCACTAAGAGCAGTCATGTCTTTCCAGTGTGAAACCTTCTATAAAACATGTCTTTGGCTATCAAAGCTCCGTGCTTAACAGAGCTGAAATTGCTAGCTCAAATAGGTTGGTGAGAGGGAAAATAGCTCTATATTGTCTTGACTGAGTTTAAAAGATTTCTTCAGGTTAAAAAATGTCCCTACATTTAAGATTATTCTTAAAATCTATGGGGAAAAATTTGTTTACATTCCATCCAAAGCTTCATCAGAGATAAGCTTCAAATGAGGAGTTATCCATGTAATCGAGGATTAAATGTCATCCCATAATGAATAAGAACTGAGAAAGAACTTTAAAAATTAAGCCTATCATGAGTTACCCTGAATAACTCATCATTTTCATGGAATGTTATTTTGACAAACTTTTATATTATTTTCTTGCATCACTATGTGATCCATGATACAAATTATTTTTTATTTCTCTTTTCACAAAAAAGTGCTGCACACATACAGCACCATATGAAAAACTATTTGTAATCTGCAATAAAGAAAGAAATTACTACCTTATGTTGTTGGAAAATTCTGTTAGAAAATCTCATTTACCGATGGCATTTGGACATTGATTAATGAAATGATAAAAAATAACTATATTAAAATTATAAAAGAGAATGCCTTTCATCCAGAATCCAGATTTTCTTAAAATATATTGATTTCAATTTGTGAAGTACAGCTTTTGGTAAGTTTACTATTGCCTTCATTTTATTTTCAAGTTGGCATACTAATTTACATTTTGAACAAATGGTGAGAATTTATATAAATCTTTTTGAAACATGTATCAAAAAAGACTGGGATGTATTAACAAAAGAATATGAGCAGAGATAAATAAATAAATGATCTAATGAAATATGAATAAATTCTAGAGTCTTAGGTTCCTGGAATATGTAGGAAAACGTTCCATAAAAATTTTATTTTTTCCATATTCATAGTGAGGAATGAGGAAATCATGTGTCCAATTCCTGAACAGGTGACAAAACTAAGACCTAGAAAAGCTAGGTGGTCGGGCTTAGCTCATAATTATTTAGATAGCAGCAAAAATGAACCAGAGGCCACATTGTCTATTGTCTAACACAACATTTTACATGCACACTTGAGTTTTAATGTTATATTATAAATATACTATAAATTAATTACAGAGAGTATAAATAAATACAATTCTATGAAGAAATCCTCCCATAACACATTTAGCCATACTGGGGGTCCTAGATATTCCTCAAGCACACTGGGCAGCCTCCCAGCACAGGTTTTCCTTCTTGTTAACCCTTATACTGTCAACACTGTTCCCCAGAGGAAATTGCACAATTGGATCTCACACTTCATATCTCACATTCTCAAATGCTTCTTATCACACTGTTCTTTCCCGACCATCCAACTTAATTGAAACACACATTGGCAGGTCACTATCCAGGTATTGTGCATTTTTCCTTTTTATTGCTCTTTTATGTCTCTATTTACTACATCAAGTTGTTTTTTTTCTCCTGTCTGTCTCTCTTAATACATTTTAACCTCCACTTAATTAATTACTGTATAAAAGGGATAAGTCTTTCTGTAAATATTTATAAATCAAATATATACATATCCCCAAGCTGTCCCTCCTCCCATATCCAATCGAAACTTTTCTTCCCCTTTTACCTGGGCAGCATGGACAGAGTTCAGAAAAGAATACAGAGATCATAAAAGAATCTTAGAACTGAAACACCAAGGGGAAGGAGCAATTTCCAGGACCAGAGTTGGGGGAGAATGCACAAGTAGAGCAACTTGACAGGAACTGAAATCTTAGTCCGTAGACAGAGCTGGTTTCCGGTACCCTAAACGAAGGCAGACAGGGAAATGAGAACCTGACCTTTCTCCCTTCCGTGCTTTCAGTGCTCTTCTGATGCCTGTATTGGCATAAGCAATATGAAATCAATGAGTAAGGGAGTCCATTGGCAGAGTTCACAAACGTGAGTCTCCCATATAGGTCAGGGCACAAAAGTAATGGAGAAAATAGACTTGGAGAGCAAATGCAAGAAACCCAACAAAATAATATTCTTGAAAACTTTTCTGTTTATTTCTTACCTACTAAGAATCATACATGATGATATTCCCATGTGGTAAAGTCTCCTCATTTGTAAAATGGATGTAGTAATTCCCTTATAGCATTTACACATGTATAAAATGAGTTAATTATTTTTTAATTCTTAGCAAGTGCATGCTGTGTAGTTAATGCTCAATAAACATCAGCTATTACTTTTTTAGTGTTATTGCTGGTCATTTGTGGTTTCTCCAATTTCTAAGTACTTTAAATAAAAATGAACACCACCATGCTAAATCTTTAAGAAAGAAGTAATTTTTCATGTAGTAGCATTAACTCAACAAGCTGTATAAAACAGTGCAGTTTATTTAATATATATCTGCATTGCCATGTTCAAAGTTACTACCAATTTTTATTCCCACAGCAATAACTGAGGAAGTCTCTCACCACTCCTTTATCAAAAAAGCATTCATATTATTTTGTTTCTGTCAGTTTGAGAGATAAAAATTAAATCATATTATAACATCCTATCCCATTTTACATGTTTCGTAGACAAACTTTGAAAACATATATGATAGGGAAAATGATACTGAAAACCAAGACTGGCTTTAGATTTGTGTAACTTCTAAGGTTTGAGGTATAATTTTTGTGTGTGGAGAAAATGATCTTCATTTTTCTCATCTCTTCAGAGACTCTGATGGTTTAGGGTAAAAAAGAATGAAACTTTAAAGCCATTTTCATGTTTACTAAGCTACAAACTTCTGTAGTCTGAAACAGAAATTTATTGTTTATCAGGCCACTCAAACTTTGGTTAGTTATTGGTGAACTTTTTTGCATTGAAAGATAGAAGGGAAGTTCAATAAACATTTGTAATCGCTATTTTACTGACTTGAAATGGGAGCAGAATTGAAATTTGGGAGAATTTGAAAGCAGAGATTCTAGAAGGAGAAAGAGTGATGCTGAAATAATAGATGAGAGTAAAAAATATATGACTAAAGAGTAGATTTATTCTTTGAAGAGTAAATCAGAATTACTGATTTACTGATTTCTATCATCAATTATTATTTCTCTCCTAGAACTCCACATAGATGAAATTATATTGCATGTGTTCTTCTGAGTCTAGCTTCAATAATTCAGCGAAATGTTGGTGAGGTTCATCAATATTGTTGCAGGTAACAGTCAATAGCCATGTGGTTCTTTTTATTACTCAGTAATAGTCCCATGGTATGAGTATAATACAGTTTAGTGAATTTCTTATTGATGGACACCTGAACTGTTTCTAGTTTGGACTAATATATATAAAACTGCTATGAACATCTTCGTACAAAGTTTTATGGAATATATTTAATTCCTTTGAATAGATGGATGCACTTTTATAATTTTCCAAAGTGGTTGTACATATGTGTAGCAGTTCCTCATCGTGGTTTTATTTTCATTAATTACTAAAAATACTGAACATATTTTAGTGTACCTGTAAACTTTTTGTATGTCTGCTTATAAGAAGTCTTTAGCTCATATTTACTGGATATTTTTGTTGTTGTTGAATGGTTGATTAAATATTCTAGAGAAAAGTTCATTGTCAGGTATATATGTTGCAAATATTTTCTCTCATTCTTTGGCTTATATGCTCATTTTATTAACAGTATTTTTTAATGACACGTGATTTTTAAATTCTACAGTTTCCAATTTACCAAAGTTGTTTTTTTTTTATGATTCATGTAGCCTATGAACTCATTAAGAAATATTGCAAAGACACTTCTTATGTTTTCTTATAGAATGCTATAATATTACTTTTATGGCTTCAGTGTAATCTACTGTTAAAACGCTGTCAGACTATCTAAATCTGACCTTGTTTTTTTTTGGGGGGGGGGTCTTTTTTTTTTTAAGCCATTGCAGACTAGACACCTGCCAAGTTAGCACACTGGAGCAGTTGTGGAGGTGTTTTACAGAGAAAGCTGAGCTGAGTCAAATCGTGACTGAGATCTGGAGAGAAGGCAAGCATCTGAGGTAAGTAAGCAGTGATGCCCCAAGTCTATTCAGAGAAAATTTCCACAGTGAAATGGTAAAAATGTGATGAACAGGATTTAGACTTTGCTTAATGTTTCTGCTCTTTAGTTCTTTTTTCTTTTTCTTGCTAACGTTTTATCTGTTCTAGGGCTGCCTTATTTGAAATTTGCCTTTAAAAGTGGCAAAGAGGATGAAAATGGATCCAGAAAGCTTTTTAGGCTCTGGATAACTAAAAATGTCTTTCCTTTTCTTTTTCTTTCATTTTCCTTCCTTCCTTCCTTTCTCTTTCTCTCTCTCACTCTCTCTCGTCCTCTCTCACTCTCTCTTGTCCTCTCTCACTCTCTCTCCCCCTTCCTTCCTTCTTTTTTTTATTTATTTGTTTGTTTGTTTGTATATATTTTTTTTTTTTTTTTTTTTTTTTTAAGGAAAGACAGAGAGAAGGAAGGAAGGATAGAAGGAAGGAAGGAAGGAAGAAAGGGAAACATCTTTAAACATTTTCTTGTTTTATTGTTTCTCCGTTTTTGTTACATGGGCTGGGGCCGGGAATCGAACCGAGGTCCTCCGGCATAGCAGGCAAGCACTTTGCCCGCTGAGCCACCGCGGCCCGCCTGTTTGTATATTTTTATGAAGATTTTGGACAGTCATGAGTGGAGTCATTAATTTGAGTGCTAATTACAGGAATAAAAACCATAATGGGACAGGCTAAGAAAACACATCAGCTAGTTTGCTATCATAACCTATACATTAAGTAAATATTTTACAAGTACTACTGTTGCAGGCAGCCCCTGTTTATTAAAGCCACTTCCTGTTGCATCAGGCAGGCCACTGTTTACTTGGTCCATTCCCTGTTGAAAAATCTCCCAGGCCCGGGGGATGATCAATAAGCAAGACAAAACAAGTCCCTGTGAAGCCCCCTCCCCTCTAACCGCTCATCCAGTTCTGTAAACCCAGCACCCTTCCCAATTTAAACCAGCCAATCGTTTACCTCGTCTTTAACGTCTCATCCTGTGTATAAAAATTGATGTAACCTTTTGCTCAGGGCTCAGACTTTCAGAGGCTACTGGGCTGAGCCCTATGGCTGTAGATGAATAAAATCTACTTCCTGAAACTTCAGAGACTCTGCCCCAGTTTGTTCTGTTTCCACATAACATCGCTGGAGGCTTATAGCCTTGTCCCTGGTTTCATGCAACAGTATAAGTGAAAGGTGAGATTTCAGTATTTTTAAAAAGTAATTTTTAGTAATTTTAAGAATGGAAAATTTAGATGTGGGAGTAGAGGAGACATTTTATAAGGTAATTTTAAGCCTTAGAACAACTAATTAAAAATATAATGTTTTACAACTGAAATTTTTAACACATAAATATAGTTAGAAAGCAAATGAGATAAGTATTATACTAAACACTGGATTCTTTGGTGTGAATTTTATTTTTGTATTAGTGGTGTCAAATTTGAATAATTACATATTGACTGGAATAATGAAGGGCACTAAATAGCTTTACTGAAGTTACCTTGTTTGTTATTCTACACTGGAAACTTGTATATTATTTTTTGGCTTTGAAGAGTGGTTGTGGCAAAAGCCAAATAATTAATGTCTTATTAAAACAAATGATAAAATTTCTAACTGAAGTTTTATTAGTTGGCAAATAGGCAGCCTAAGCTAGAAAGGTCTTTTTAACTGAACCTTTAATAAAATTATTTTAGGGGGCTCTATACTCTTACTCCATCACCCATCCCTAAATAGTAAGATATTTTAAATCAAACCTCTTACTTTTTGAATTCAAATCAGTTGGAAATTGTGGTTTGAGCTGCCATGGCTTCCATTTCTCAGATATAAGAGTTTGTGAGTCTACCAATTTATAGAACATGTTACTTTTGTAGCTAGATAATAAATTTGCGTGTTTCCGGCTACCAAGTTTGTAGTATTTAGTTACAGCAATAATAGAAAACTAATACATTTATTCCTTATAGCCTCATATTAGAACAGTTCTGTTTATCTAAAGTAGAATGAATAAACAGACTGAAGCAATGCGGTAATATACGGCTATGAGAAGAAACTAAATGGAAATTTATTCAACAGTGTGATAAATCTCACAAACAAAATGTTGAGTAAAAGAAGTTAGACCTAAAGAGTATTTCCTATAAAATTTCATCCCACTGCTTCTAGACATCAGGATATTGTGAACACTTGGGCAGAAATCCTGAGTAAAAGGATGCATGGAGGTTTGGGTTTGGTTTCTATTCCTTTGCATATTGCTTGTTACAGGTTTGTGTTCAATTTCAGAAAATTTATCAATTTGAACATTAATAATTTGCCTCATAAAACTTCAGGGAAAATATTGAGAATTCTTGAAGAATACAACTGAAATAAGTAAGACATTGTAATATTAATTTAATAATATCATCAAAGTGATGATTAGAACAGCAATTCCAGAATCATATTCATATACGTGACATTGTAATATTAAGACATTGTAATATTAATGCAATAACATTAACAAATCAACTATTAGAACAGCAATTCGAGAATCATATTCATATACATATGATTACATGATTTATGACAAAGCGAACTGTGTGTTGCTTTAGAGAAATTATTATGTGTTCAGTAGATAGTGGTACTGGTTCAATTGGATATCAATATTGAAAAAACAAGTTTTGAGCCCAATCTCATGTACAAAAATCAATTCTAGGTGGATTATAGATCTATAAATACAGAAAAGGAATAATAAAGTCTTCATTTGAAAATTTATTGGGGACAGGCAATACTACACAGGACAAAATGTATACTAACCATGAAAGAAAAATAATGTAATTTACAAAATATTGAAATTAAGAATTTCTGTTAATCTGCCAAAAAAAAAAGAGAGAGTGAAAATATAGTTTCAACAACAGGTAAATATTTTTCCGGTATATACCAGAGAAAAAGCTATATGTACACACAGTCCAGAAGAGTTCATAAGAAAAGCCAGTTAACCCAATCGATAACTGTGCAAAACACTTGACAAAGAAGGATAGAAGAGATCCAATTAAAACTATTATACATCTTGCACATCACCTGAATGGCAAAATTAAAAACAGAAACAGAAACTAAACAGGTGCTACTGAGGCTGTGAAGTGGTTTGAACTCTCATACATTGCCGGTTGGAAAACTGCATTTTTATTTAGTAAAATAGATCATATACATAATCCAGCAGTTGCACCTGCTTTTATATTTATAGTTAGTTTTCAGTGTTTGGGTTTTTGTCTGTCAGGTTTATTGTGTTGAATCATGTGTTCATCCATGTGAATTTTTCTTGTTTAATAATGAATACACATAAGATTATAATTTTGTTTAAGTATATAGATTTGGCTGTTTTTAAATTATCTACTAATCATTGTAAATTTAAGCTGACAAAAAACTGGGTGTATTAATTCTCCCCAACAGTTGTGTTTCTTCAATCTTCCATATATTTGAACTTTTTTTCCATAGTATATTATATTGCTTTCATATCAAATGCATAACTTAGGCTGCTTTATATTCGTTTTAGATGATATCTTTTCAAACTGTCCGGGTTGATATTTATAATGTCTTTAAAAACACCTTAATATTAATGTTGGATCACTTACTTTATTATGCTTTATACTGGTCAGATAAATACCCTGTTCATCTGTTTTATCCTTTGCATGTTCATGTCATTTTGCTTTATTTAGAGGGCAACTGCTTTTAAATTAAAATAAAAGCACTTCTAGGTAAGTGAATATCCTCAGGTAATAACATCAGTATGTAACTAAAAATACCTTAGATTTAGAGTTTGTGGATATTTAGTCCCTGGATTTCTAAAACGCTGTTCATGCAATTTATTTTGGTTTCTTTGAAAAGCTGAAGAAGTAATTTTTATGATAATGATAATTGCATCTTTAAATATTATGAATGTATTAAAAAGTAACTTTTGAAACAGTTTTGAGGATTCTCATTATGTCTATCTTTGATCTGAGTTTTAAGGAATGAAAATTCCTTTAAAATCTAATTCCATTAAAATGTAAAATATTCTCTCTAGCTGGAGAAAATATCATCTGAGCCTATGATACAGAGTATTTCATTTCTAGGCACTTGTTCTCATCCATTAATGTGCTTCTCCTATCAATTTTAAATTAGATGTAAACTACCTTTTAGTGCAATATAATGATATTTATTGACTTAGTTTATTGAGTGTTTAATCTTCTTATAATTGTTAGAAGCATTCTTTTCATTTCTGCACTTAATTCTACATGCTGTATTCATTCTTTAACTCTGCTGAATATAGTTTTTGTTTTTCCCCTATAGTTTTTAATTCTCTTTTAGTAATGGTAGAGTGTTGAAAAAATAGAAGAAATCATTTAACCCATCATTTTCACATTGTTATCAACAGAAAAGTTTATTTGTTTATGGCCAAAGCCAAGCATTCCTTTTTCTATTGCCATTTTATTTCAACTACAACTTTTTGCCTAAGGAAGTCTAGAAAAATGTTTAACATGAAAGGGCTTCAGATTTTGGGTCTTCATTTGGAAAAAAATAATTCCCAGAATACTTGTCAAGGCATTACCTCCAATTTTAATAAAAGGTAACTTGAAAACAAGAAAAAAAATAATTTTCAGAATGCAAAATTATTTGCAGAGGAAAATATAAAAATATTTAAACTCCCGAAAAATAATTTGTTTTTATATTTAATTTACCTCAACTTTTTCTCTTCACTCCCCTCTAAGCTCTCTTCGGACTTGGAATTAATGCTGAGATATATTTTCATATGTCTTGGAATACTATTTTAAGATATATAAGAATATCCCTGATACAGAAGATGCTGAAGGACTAAACTTCCCCTTGATGTGCAGTCAGGATCATACCACATTTCCTCACTGAGTCACCGAGTGGGGCTTAGGTGATACCAGCCTTGAAGGATTTGTTGAACTTGGACTCTGATCTAGGAAGTGAAAACGTTAGAAATTGCTACATTTGCACTTGGAAAACATGTACATTGTTTTTAAATAAAATGCATGTCCGCTCTCTAACCAACCTACTTCATTGTGTTATATCGATATTTTATAATCACTGATAGTGTTGCAAGCAGGTTTGCAGCAGGCAGGCCTCTCCCACCTTCTGGCTTAGCTGCCTCCTCTGTGGAAAATCCCCAAATCCCCTCCCCTATCCTTCAGGAACGGGTGAAACTGCAAGTAAGCAAAATAAGACAAATTCCTGGGATGGGGGCCCCTCTCTTAATGGCTCCTATGCTTCTGTTACCCAGCTTTGCATCCTTCTCACCTTAATTCAGCCAGTCATTTACCTTGTCTTTAACATGTCATCCTGTCTATAAAAACTGATGTTAGCCTTTTGTTTCCAGCTCAGACTTTCAGAGGCTAGTCAGCTGAGCCCTAAGGGTCATAAACAACAAAAACCTACTTCCTAAAACTTCAGAACCCAAGCCTGGTTTGTTCTATTTCTGTGTAACACTCCAGGAGGCTTAAAGCCTTGTCCCTTTTATCACACAATAGTAGTATGTTAAATGTTCCTAAGACTGTTTGGAATTTGTCAGTTTCTCCATGTATTTCTTTCAGTTTTGATTATATATTGTAAAGTAATATTATTAGGTACTAAACTTTTCTGTTGTGTTTATTTTCAGTAGATTTTTTTCATTAATTAATATGAAGTATCCTTACTGATCTCTTTAATATTTTCTCTTTGAATTCTTTATCAGCATAAATATTTTTGCATCTAGCTTCTTTTTGGTTTTCAAATTTTTCTTTGTTGTTTTGCCCCTTGATTCCTGGTAAAGCAATATAATTATTCTTTATTTCTATTTTTTAGTTAAGACATATAATTTCAAAAATTTAGAATTTCTGTATATGTTTATTTGCCATCATTCATTTTTCACCCCGAAACACAAACTTCTTGAATGAACTTGGAAACCCCCTACATTTTATATTATACAGCCCCAAATGCGATGTTTCCATTGCTTTTTCCCCAACTTTCCTCCAGTAACCTTTTCTTCAGAGTTTATTTATTAGTAATTTTTTACTGTATCCCTTCAATCTCTTTTCTCTATATATTTATACACTTTATATTAACATATGTATGTGTTAATTTCTTTATATACATATTTGACATACTTTTTACTTTAAGTTAATTGTATTTTATTTGCTTCTTTACACAAGCAGAACTTTTTTACGTCTATTATTCTTAGACATACTTTTTTGCATAAAAATCCTTTAACAATATTACTATATAAGTAAATTCAGGAGGTACTTATCGTTTTGATAGGCTGCATAATATTTGGTTGCTGGTGGAATACTAATTTATTAATTGCTTCTATGTTTAAGGATAATTAGAGATGATTTGATCCTCAGTGCTACTATTAAAATGGTGAAAAATACTTGTTCATATGTGCTTTGGAGCACATCCGTAAATGTCTCTAGTATAGTTCCTACAATGTGGTCATGTTGATTCAAAAATAGGAAAATTTTACATTTTGGTATATACTTCCAAATCATCCTAAAAAAACACCTTTACAAATTTATATTTTGACAAACTATAAGTGTATTCATTGCCTGTATGCTTGTAAATGCTGGAAATTATTCAACTTTTTTTATATTTCTCAGAAGGCTGCTATTCAATTGCTACCTACTTTTGTATTTTCTTCCTTATCAGTGAGAATAAGGATATTTTCATTTACTATTCAGATTTCCACTCCTGTTATTGATTTTCTATGGCATAAAGTTATATTGACTTATTAGAATTTTTAATATTAATGCCTTGGAGTTCTTATTGTGAATACTAATCTTCTGTTATATAGATTACATATAGTGTCACTGATCAGTTACTGGTTTATAAATTCCATATGGCATTTCTGTTGTTCAAAAATATTTCATTAGAAGTACAAATTTTACAAATCTTTAACTTTATGCTTTTGATGTCCATGATTTATTTAAAAATATTTATCTAAAGTCATAAACATATTATCTTAGATTTTATAGTAATACTTAATAATTTTTGAGTAGTAATTTTCTGTGATTTTTTTTCCCCGAAATTGTCTTAGCACTGTTTTTACATTACCTCTTCATTCTCCACTGATCTGCAAAGGAGCCATTTTCATATAATACAATCCTTCATGTACCTGATAAAAATTCTAGATTCCCTATTTGATACAATTGGTATAGTGATCTAATACTGTACAAATACGTTCTGCTGTCTTTTCTTCATTCTTTTTCCAAATTGACTTGCTTCTCTTTGGCATGTGCTCTTTATTATTCCTTTTAGAATATGCTTGTCAAGTTTTTCAACTAATGCTGATGAAATTTTAGTTATAGGGATTTGGTTTTTATTATATACACTAATTTGAGAAAAATCAAAATGATTGTGGCATTGTTATGGCTGTGATCAGATTTCTCTTCATTAGAAATTCTCATGGCATTTGACATAAACAATTTAAATATTTCTTTTTTAAGATTACTCTGAGGTTGGGTGGGCCATGGTGGCTCAGTAGGCAGAGTTCTCTCCTACCATGCTGGAGACTGGGGTTTGATTCCTGGTGCCTGCCCATGCAAAAAAAAAGAGAGAGAGAGGTCACTCTGAGGCAGTTTATTGCTTACATTGCTATCATGGCTAATTTTATTCCATTAAATTTTAGTGCCATTATTGTTCGTGTAGAACACATTATTGATTTTTGTAGTTTGAAATTACACCAGGTTGTTTAATTTTACTATAACGATAATACTGATGCATAAAGAATACATATCAAGTCTCGACAGTGTAAAGTGATACATTTTATTTAAATCATAAGTTTACTGGTTGTCTACAGGTCAGCTGATTAAGACTAAGACTGGTTAGTTGGGCCTCTCTGTTGGTCTTGTCTGGCCTGTTGCTATGGCCAGTTATCTGTGGCTGGCTGGCAGTTGGCTGATCTAGAATTGGTTTGGCTGGGTATATCTTTTCTCTAGGTGTCCCCACCCACCTCCTTTCATAATTGGGCTATCCCCAGGCATGTTTTTCCCATAGATACAGGAGAGCTACAGAAGAATAAGCACCATATCGCAAATGCTATTCAAGTCTCTGCCTGAAAGGATACTGATAACATTATATCGGCCCAAGGGAGTCACTGGATCGAAACTAAAGTCAAGGATGGGATAATAGACTCCATCTCTCCAGCATCAGAGAACAGCAAAGCCACATGGCAAAGGGTGTGAACAGAGGGAGGGTGACGTTTTAAGATTGTAATATGTGGCACGTACATTTTTTGGCTTATGTTGTATAATTTTCAATTTGTGGTTTTGAATTTTCTTGGTAGATAAAATCTGCACTTAATGAGAATTTTTAGTGCTACCCAGTGTTTCTGCTTAATTTTTTCATGGTATATTCAATCGCTAGGACTCTCCATAGAATATTGAAGAATGATGTGGGGTTACTGCTCTTGTTCTGATTTTAATTTAAATGCTTTTAAGACTTCACAATTGATTAATAATTGATTGAAAACATTTACTGAGTACCTATAATGTGCAGGTATTTACTCTATATCTATATATAGATACACAAATGACCAAAACACATCAACAAAGCACCTGCCCTTCATGGAGATAGAAATGCAGTAAACAAATCCTTATATTTCAAATGATGACAACTAATATTAAACATAATAAATCACTGTCTTGGAAGTGAGAAATGCTATGACTTCGGTAGTGAGGGCTGTTATTTCATACAGAGGGTCAGGAAAGGCATCTGAGTTTAGCAGGGACCTGAATCTGATGTAGGAGGGAGTAAGTGTGTGTATCTAGAGTGAATAGTATTTCTGAATTTCTGGCAGTATCAGAAAGACCTGCCCTGAGATAATTTTTGAGTGAGATCAAGCAGGCCAGAAACACAGAAATGATATGCCATGCCATGTTCGATTCTTGGTGCCTGCCCATGCAAAAAAAAATTAAAATTATTAAATGAGAAAAATTTGAATGCTACTCAGATCATTTCCGACACATCATTAGGGTTTTCCTTTAAGTTGGGTAATACTATTTTTTAATGTTATCTCATAATTGAATCTATATCTCAAGCCTCTTATTGTTCCACATATACAAGTCCTATTCCTCATTGATGACCTGTTTTCCTGTTTCATTGAAAAAATGGAAAATTGACTGTAACTCTCTTTTTCTAACTATGAGATATACAAAGATGTGGACATTTGCAACTCTTCTCTCTCCTTTTATAACAATAAAATGTCTTTCTTCTTATCAAAATGGCAATTTTTCCTAAATTGTTCTAGCTTTCATTTCTCTCTACCTTCTTAGTAAATATGTATCTTTTGGCATCTTGTTTCTATCTTACTACTTAAACTTCCTCCCTCAACACAATCATTCCTTTAATCATATAAGTATGATTTAGGTACTCTTATAAAAAAATATAAAACAACACACATACACACAAGTAAACAAATAAATCTACTATATTACTTGACTTTACTACTCCATAAACTATTGGTCCCTGTTCATCTTTGCTTCAAAGAATGATGTGCATATGATGTCTCAATTCCTTGTCTCCCATTCATTCCCAAGTTACTGCAGTGTGCCCTCCCCTCCCAACAAGCTTTTAAACGTTCTTTTTCTGATACTATACAGCTGTAAGGTGAAGTGACATCCTAGACTACATGACAAGATAGATGAGCTTTGAGGATATAAGGCTGAGTGAAATAACCCAGACACAAAATGATGTATACTGTATGATATCACGTTTATGACCATGGTAAGGGTAAAATTGGAGGCTTAGTATACAGAATATAAAGGATCTAGAAATACACAGAAGCTTGAGGTGAGTAAATAGTTAGCTAATGAAGTTGAATTTAATTGTAAGAAAATAGAAGTGAAGGCGGTTCACTAGAAGATCTACAGGTAATATTACGATTTTGAAGGTGAAAATGATTGAAAGGGGTTGTATAGACCCAGTGCCTCACTGATTAACACTACAAATACATAGAAGTTCTTACATGAACTACTGCAAAGGTATGAATTTTGTACTTTTGTATAATTTGAGGGTATAGAGGGAAACTGCCATTGCATGCTATGGGCTATGTTTAACAGGAAAACATCAACAATATCACAGCAATACAAAGGGTACATAATGGGGGGAGGGACAAGAGTTAGGGGGAGGTTTTGATTTTCTACTTGTTGAGGGTAGGTTTATTGGCCATCTTTCTCTTGGGAATAACGAAATTATCTAAAATGGATAGTGTCTATGGACTGCTGACCTGGGACACTCTACATGAGTTCCTGTAGATGGAGGTGGCTGAAAGAGGCCCTGACTGAGAAGTCGATTGGCAAAAGATGGTATATACATATGTGCTGCTACAAAAAGGCATGACGCTGTGAAGCATGCAATGATATGAATGAACCTATGGGACACTTGGTAAGGCCAAATAAGCCAGAAACAAAAGAGCAAATATTGTATGATCTCATTGTAGAAAACACTTAAAAGAAAACTGGAGTCTATATTGTAAGGTGTTATAGCAGTCACATTTAATCCAGAGCAGTAATTGTTATTTCTCCATTTTGAAGGACTGTTTCATAAATGTATAACCTGGCATTTAGATGTAAGAATGAAGCTGACCAGGTCAGGATTAAGGTAATTCAGAAAACGTGGGTAAGGAAGACATTGTCTGTATTTTAGAACTTCAGCTACTCTTTGAAACCAAAGGAAGAAAAGTTTGTTTTGTCCAGAACCTAAATTTTCTGTAGCACACAATCTAACTCAACTTGTTTGGATAGATCATTTAAACAATCCAAGCACAGGGGGCCCAGAATAAGATTTAATTCTTTAATCCTGTATAGCTTAATGTATTCCCTGGATACATCCTCACGTATATTAAACAAAGAATCAAAAAGTATTGGCAAAGTCCCTTGAGGGATGGGAGAAAAAGTATAGAACTATTAAACTTTTCCATTAGGGAAACCCCAGATACTGTGTCAAACATTAGGGACACCCAAATCAATAAGCCAAGTGCTTGATTATGAGGTTTGCTCTTGTAAAGCTTATATAAGTAGTGGTCACCTCTGGAGAACTTCTTTTCTTGCTCAGATGTGAGCCCAACTCTGCAAGTGAAATCATTGCCCTCCTCCCTAAGTGGGATATGACATCTAGGGGTGAAAGTCTCCCTGGTGGCATGGGAGATGACTCCCAGTGATGAGCCTGGCCCTGGCACTGTGGTATCAACAATGCCATCCCAACCAAAAAGAAGAAAAGAAGTGTAACAAATAATATCAGTGTTGAGAGAGTTCAGATAGAGTTGCAAGGCTACTCTGGAGGTCACTGTTATGCAAGCTTCAGTTAGACATTGCTATCTATCATAACCTGCCAAAAAATAACCAAAACCATTCAAGCCAATCCTAAAGAATACCTAGGGCATTATAGAAGATTCTACAAAGGTTTGATGCACTAAGGTAATTTTTCAGAAATCTACAACCTTCAGATGTGTCCCTGGACCAGATAAGTCCTGAAATGCAGAGGCGGTAGCCTCTCCAGAACATCAGCTAGTTCCATCTCCCTATCCCATATTATCAACAGCCCCTTCCAATATGAAAAAGTTAGAATGGGCATAGCCCAAATACCCCTAGAAAGGGGGAGAAAGATCACAGGTGATGGTACAGTTATACAGAGAATGTACTATTTAACAAATGAGTATGAGTGCTGAATCATTATATTGATATTTCTTTTAGTCTCCAGTACCTTAGAGCAGCTAGAATTAAAAACCTAAAATTGTGGACTTGTAACCTATACTGAACTCTGAAATATGTTCTACAACTAATTGTTGTCATATACTTTGAAATGCATTGTTTTCTAACCTGTATATGCCATTTTTCACACAAA
This sequence comes from Tamandua tetradactyla, assembly GCF_023851605.1. Classification (NCBI taxonomy): domain Eukaryota; kingdom Metazoa; phylum Chordata; class Mammalia; order Pilosa; family Myrmecophagidae; genus Tamandua; species Tamandua tetradactyla. Next base: position 6,041,971 of record NC_135350.1, on the reverse strand, counting down.
AAGCAAAAAAAAAAAAGAGAGAAGCAGGAGTATAACAGAAAATATAGGATTTAATAAATGAGTAGGACTACAGCATTGTTATATTGTTATTTCTTTTGGTCTCCAGTGTCTTGGAGCAGCTTGAAGAAAAAATGAAAAATTGTGGATCTGTAACCCATACCAAACTTTAAAGTCTTTTCTATGACTACTTGTTAAAATGTACTTGGAAATTTATTATATTTTGTGTGTATATCTATCTATCTATCTATGTATCTATCTATAGATATATATATATCATATTTTGCAATAAAAAATGTTAAAATCACTCTTCATAAATTCAAAAAGTATTTGAAATATATTGCCAAGAGCAATAGATTAATTTCAGTACTGATAATATCTTTCATTAACAATCAATTTATTTGACAATTACATTTTTTTGACAATTGCCTTTTAAAAATAATCTTTCTTTTTTATTCCATGGCAAAACAATCTCTTACCTCGCCCCCCTCCCTCATTTATCTACCTATTATTTTGCTAGCTTGTCCATCTTCGTAATATATTAATAGAGAGAAATTAAATCTAGAACAATTTAGGAGAAATTGCCCTTTGAAGAGATTCATGTCACAGAAAAAAAGAAAACAAAATAGCCAAAGAAAAATAAAGTAAACAATGAATAATAACACAAGAAAACAAAAATAGTTTCAGATTAAAAATGTAACAACTAATATGACAAAAACAGACTTTTATGGAGCGCTTGTGTGCCAGGTAGTTTATGCTGATCGTCCTATTTAACTTCACAAAAACTCTACTAAGTAGGTGCTTTGATCATATATATTTGGAAATTATGATGACATTAAGGCCAGAGTGTGACTGGTGCAAGGGCATGCAGTTCTTTTTTTTCTTGTTCAGTATTCTGTCCCTGTAACTTCAACCACTAAATGCCAGCCCCAGGTCATGACACCTCAAATTTATTTCTTCTGCCTAGATTTCTCTATTAAGCTTGACATGTTAATACATTCATCTCTTACGTGTTCATTCAGTGTCTCTTAGAGCATCTCTGAATGCACAGTTCCAAAGCTTTTGATTACCTTCCACACTCTCACTCTCTCTCCAGTACTCTGTGTCTAGGTAGATGGTGCAGTTACTTAAGCTGCAAACATTGGTGGTCATCTCTTATACTTAACTACCATATCAAATCAACAATATCTATCATTTCACCAAGCGATATCGGGTCTACCCCATGTATCTGGGATTCAAAGAAACTTTTGCATCTCAAACGCCAGTATCTTGGTCAAAATTGTAACTGTCATCCACCTACAATGCTGCAAAACCTTTATTTCATGTATGTTTTATCTCTAATCCATTCCTACATAACAAAGCAGCAAACGAAAGTCTTTATTAAAGGAAAATATAACTATAACACCTTCCTGCTTATCAATTCTTAATGTGCGTAAAATGAAATGTAAAAATAAGGATCTGACCTGTGAAAAATTGCATTGTCTTTACCTGCCTGCACTCCTCCAGAATTATTTCACCTCAAGGACTTCGCACATGTAACTCCTTCTGCTTAGAATCTCATTACGCTGAAATGTACTTGGTTACTCCTGGTCATGTTGATTATTCCTGACTTCTCCCTCAACATCATTCCTCACTCCTATCCATATCTTTCCCCTACGCTTAAACTAAGACCTTCTTTTAGTTTTCCCTGTAACATTCTGTCAGTTAAGGTGATGGTTAAGCAAAATGTTTAATTGTCTGTGTAGACGTATTTTTCTATGTCATTGCTGTACTGTATTTAGTCTTCAAGATGGTAAATCTATAGCATAATTTGTTTATTTTTAATAGGAGAAACTGAGTCATAAGTAGTTGGACTCATTTTTAGTTAAAAAAGGGATAAAGCACCCAGATGGTAATTACATTTTATAAAACTTTAGTATTAATTTTTCCTCATGATAAGCTTTAAGCATTTTTTTGTATTAGTGTTTTAATATAATTGTTATAATATTTGTTATCCTCAATCTTATCTCTGATTTATATTGATATATATGTATATAAATCCTTCTATTATACTAATTTATTAGGAATAAGTACCAAGTACACAGCAGCATTAACCACTATGAATATTTTTTTTAAATGTAGAAGTATTAATTTTGCCAGTATTTACATTCAAACTTGAAATAAAAAAATAAAATGAGATAAATTCTCAGTCTCTATCATTATCTTTCCAAATAATAATCATTCAGATTCATCCTGTGATCTAGATACATAGGAAAATAGCTGCAGTAAAATTTCTGGTTTTAAAGTACTTATTATAATACAAAACCCTAGTTGGTCTCATAGCCTGCCACCATTTCTTATCACCTTAAGGGACTCAGACCTAATTACCCACACATTTTAAAATGTCTAGTAGCGTATTTTAAATATTTTGATGTAAGTGTTACCAGACGATATCATATGAAAATAACTTCATAGCCAAAAGAAATATCGTAATAGTAAATCTGTTTTTATAGGTAATGGTGTTAATCTCTGCCATTAATCATCATGCTGTGATAGCTACAAACAGGCTTAGATCTCTTAAAAAAAAAACACAATTACTTTAAAATAGAGCTTTAACCATAAATTGAACACATTTCCTAGGTTTGCTTTTGTCTATGACTTTTTGAAAACCAGTTCTGTGCACTTTCAAAGCTGAAACTGCTTGAGTCAGAGAGCTGGGAAATCAAAGACCCTGTTTTGGTGTCCGCATAAGCATATGATGGACTGAAAAGGAAGGGGAATCAGTCTATGCCTTGTTGAGATAGGAGACCGAAAACACTCAGAGCCATTCATCATTTTGAAGGCCAGTTATAAAATTGAGTAAATGAGTTACTCTTATTTCATGAAAAACAACTTGCTTTTACTATCTAGTGCTGTTGAGAAAGAAATCTGCCAAAATGCCAAATCAATGCTATAACATATCCTGAGTTGGTTTTGAAATTCTCTGGTGTGCAAACTGGTATTCACATATTCTATCAGCCAAATGTAGAGGTACATTATAGGTTTTTCTTTGGATTAAAGGTATCTGTTCAAACATCTGGCTCTTTTTTTAGAGATTTCATCTTTAAAGTACAAAACAGTTTTTTTTTGATAGAAGGTCAATATAAATAAAGTCCCTTTGTGATGATAAACCACATTATTATAACTTGGGGTCTAATGAAATACTTAAATATGACAAAATATTTTCTGGAAAATAAAAGGTTATAGCATTTAGTAGTAACTTGTTCAGATAACTTACATAAACAGCAAAAGCTACAAGAAAAAAAAGCAACAGGCAATTGAAATATCATTTAGTAGTCTTACTTTTTCATAAGGTTTTGCAGAAAATGTTCCTTTGAGAATAGGTGAATAATCATTATTTTTCTGACAACAGTTATTAGCCAATTCATAGTTTTGAAAAAAAATTTTTCCCGTTAAATGAATTTTAATTTAAGATTTCTTGACCAATAACGGGAAAGCATGTAGTGAGTTTAAACCCATTATTAGCTATCTTTAGAGGAGCTCTTACCCTTCCTCCTAAAGAAAGCTGACATATAGTTCCAAGCAACAAATATTATCAAAAATTTTGTCAGACAAACTTAAAGTTATGGAAGAAGAGATCAATAATATTTTTATTTTAATGTGGATTTTTTCTCATTGTATTAAAATTGTCATAACTCAAAGTAAAGGTAATATGCTCTCATTCATATATTTTGTAAAGTTACACGTTGCATGCATATGAACAGAAAAGAAACGGAATGGGTTTGTGTTCAGCAGGATGTCATGATTTCTGTGTTCAGCCCTAATCCAGCCCTCACCCTGCTGTACTTCTCCGAACAGAGTATTTAACCCTTGGAGGCATACCTACTAATTTCTAAGATGTGTTTTTTGACTGCTGAGAGAATTTCCATACTAGAATTTTATGTTTCTGAGAGAAGCCTGAAGCAAAAGACAAATTAATAAATATTCAGTAAACCGTATAAATATTGTCATTAGGATTTTAAAAGTGGTCTGAGATCAAATGTGTTTTAAAAATATCAAAACAAGACCAGTTTTCTACTGGGAAAACATTGCTCTGCTTTGATGTCTAAACCAGTGTCTTGATTTTGTTATCACAGCATCCCAAGGCTTTCCATCATGGCTTGCAGCAGGATACAGATATATATGCACACACACAATAGCACTGACTTTATTTTTCTTCAAAAAATCTTTCCAGCAGTGATTTGTTTAAATAAACACTTCTGTTCCATTTAATTTCTCCCTTTGCATTGAATTTTGTATGCCACATCTAAACCTTATTTTGGTTTTCTGTTTTTTTTTTTTTTTTAACTGGAATGTATTTTTAATCCGTTTTAAACTTTTTGAGTCATTTAGTAATGTGTTTCTTAAACCATTCCAATAGCATGCCGTTGGGATATGTTTCTTAGCCTGAAGCTAGATTTTTAAAATGCCCACTTTTCCAATTATGAGTATACATTTTTTCCAGGTTAATGACTCATGTATTTGGTTTCTGTCATTTATTTATTTTTTTATATGCCTTTATTTGTTTTAGCTCATCATTATTTTGTGAACTATATAAACTATTTTGGCCATCACCAATTTCACAATGAGAATCATAGATTCATAACTTTCTTGAAATTTAGCCATAAATCTACATTAACATTTTCAGCCATACAGTTTTCACAAACATTCTTAAAAACATATTCAACATATAACTGAGGTCACTTTAACAGATGAAATAATTCTGCATCTTCCTTTTGTGGCATGAATAATTTGTGATGTTTCTAATTCATCTGAATTCACAATTCTCTCCATTAAACATTCTGATTATCTCTTAATAATAAACAATTCTGTTAACCACATATGTGACAAAATGTGGGGTAAGTTTGTGCTCTATAGGCAACTGGCAGGAAAATGTTAACCACAGCTAAAGTTTTGATGATGCCCTTGCTCTATTAGTTTTAGCACAAGGAATTATAGCTGCAAAAATAATCTCAATAAATAAAATTTGTATGTACTCTTTACATCTTCATTTCTTCAGTTATGTCCATTGCTGATATACTATTGCCACAGTCAGAATGTATGTACCTTTTTTGACAAAAATGTCCAGTAAAGCTTATCTTGACATCTTTAAATTAAATTAGACTTAAAAATAAATATTAATGTTTTTATTTGCCAAATTTAGCTAAAATGGTTAAAATATGAAATAAAAAGCAAAGTATAGGTCAAATTATTATTATGACATATTTCTAAAGTTTTAAACATGTTTACAATGTGGGGTTAAAATTGATAAAGCAACTTTTAAATTACAAATCCCATATGCACTTCTGTACATGATAAGTACCCAGCTGGTGCTGTATTCAATTTACCACATGAGCTTGATGGAAGCAAAATGGAGGCATAACTTTTTAAATAAGATGGACCCACTGATAATATGCTTGGATATATCAATGTTATCAAAATGGTACAAAGTTTTCTAAAAATTTGTTTTCAATTTCTTCACTTATCTAGTTCTGGGTAAATGATAAGTAGTTTGGTGACAAGCACAGGTTGCAGGTAACATTTTTAGTAGCAATGCTTTAATCATCATCATGGTATCTCAAAAACATGGCTCTCAACCAAAAAATTCATGTTAAGATCAAGAAAGTAAGGTGATGGGCTATTCAAGAATTCAGAGGTCTTTTAATATGCGCTCTCACCCAGAAGAAGTTGGCTTGATAAAATGATAAGGTCTGTTAATAACTCATTATACTTCTGGTAGTAAAATAAGTCCCTGGATGGTTAAAGAAGTCTTCTACAACCTGCACTATGTGGCTTTAATAACATAATCCTATAATCTATCATAAAAATCAGGCCACATTTGATAGGTAAAGGAAAACTATTTAATAGGGTCATAGGACAAAGATGTAACCTGGTCTCGCTTGTGGCAAAAGGACTAACATACAGCTCAAGTTGATGGATCCTGACCATGGAAGGAAAATTTGGTTGTTATTGCATAATAAGTTTAAAGAGTGACTATATCACTATATTTTAAAGTGAGGAACTTTATTGAGATGCCTACTATTCCTCCTATGTTCAATAACATTAGTAATTGGGAAAATGTGGCAATCTAATGAGGATAAGAACAAAGAGGACTTGTGTCCCATGGGAACAAAGACTTGCATCAAGTTAACCCTCCACATTAAAAAACAAAAAACAGAAAACACCTCTAACCAGCTGAGATACCTATAGAGGTAAAGCGAACATGGAATAAATGGTGACAGAAGGATTTTCTACCTCAGTGTAATGATCAGCTACAGAGAAGCAGCTGTACTTTATCCTTAGTTGCTTCCTCTGTTCTGTTACCTTATATCTGTGTTTAGCTAGTGTCCATATGGTACGTCATGGGGACAGAGGCTCAGGAGCAATGAAGCATTTCAGCAAATGACTGCTTTAATACCTACATGGAACCAAGGTCCAAAGAAGCTGGAGAAGAAGTCCTATCATACCAGTTTCCTAGGATGACCAACCACTGAGGTCAGAGTGGTGAATAGCAGCTCCCCACACCCAACTTCACATCAGAGATTAAGCCAATGAGCAAGGAGCATTCATCAAGCAAACTCTGTGCCTCAGAAGAAGCTGGGTCAGTTTGTGAGTTAAGCTGTTTGCAGTCCCTTGCTAAATGGAAGCATAACAAACACCTGCACACAAACAAGCAGAAATGGGAACACACCAAACACCTCTATACAAGCAAACAAAAGGAGAGAAGTAGGAGGGTAGATGAGGACTGAGAGATGGCCACCTGAGTGTGTCTGTGACTTGCAATATAAAAGCAACTGTTGATAGGTAACATCTGAGTTTCAGGTAAGAGCTTGGAATTGACATCCCTACATAGTTATGTATATATATATATATATATATATACCTGATGGAATTTTAAGACATGGCTTGTATTTGTAATGTAGACATGGCTCTTTAAATAGATAAAATATAAGAGTGGATATTAAGAAGAAAATAGGTGAAGGTTATTCCATTTGTCCCTCCAGATAAACTCTCCAAACTAATCTATCCTGCTATAAGCATTGAACAAATCATTTCCTATATAATGGAGGTAAGATAAAAATTTTTAATTTATTCAACATCTTTTTAATATCCCCTTGGATGGAACCCATACACAAATCTAAAGTGGGGAATGAAAGGTGTATTTGTTTTCTCTTTTTTCTCCAAACTTCATTTCTTTTTATTCAGCATTTTTACCCCTTTGATGTAAGAGTTGCAAGTACATGAAGGCAAGAAGGACAGGGAAGGTTTCAAATGACTGGTTTGGTATAATTGGCTGATATAGCAATCTATAAAAGGTAGATGCAAAATTTCTAGTTCTTTCCCTCATGTCATATTCATGTGGCTCTCTAGAGCATTCTGCTACTGGGAAATTCTCTTTGTCAGTGATATTGCCTCTGATTGGGCTTTCTCTCCATAGTGCCCTGGGTGTTCCCTCTGTATGCTCTTTCCCCTACACACATAACTGTTACATAGAGATGACCCAGCCTAAATTCTTTATGCAAAGTCCACAGGAGAATTACAGGTGTCCTGTCACAGTCGGTTTCTGAGAGTGTCAGCTCTCCATGTTTTTCCTCCCAAACAGTACCAGTTATAGCTCTCATCTCCTATCTTTGACTTCCAAAGATGGAATCACTTGTCCCTTGGACTCCAGCTCCATTGCAAGCTTTCCTAATAATTGCCTTATAGCTCTTGTATTGCTTGAAATGAGTGGAAGCATTCTCCTCCATGGGATGGGATGGAGAGAGGGAGGAAAAATACAACTCAAACGGCTCTTTATTACATTTACGTTTAAAACTGTCCTTGGGCACATTGAATTACCTTGTTCAATCTCATCAGTAAATTCTCTACTTTTTCTTATGAAATATGAAGGTGCTGATATTATAGGCCCAAGAGCACCCCTTAATATCAGTTTAACATATCTGCAGAGGTGATCCTTTCCTTGAATTTTAAACTCAGAGTAACTTAATAACAATTATTTATTTGTTTTCAGCTTAGGGACTATAGTCAAAATCAAGAAAGTCAGAGTCTTCTTTTAACTTCCTGTTCATATTAGCAATACTATGCAGCAAAATGCTCTAGGATTTTTTTTTTAAAGTGCATCATTTTGCATTACAAATGAAGATTTTTAATTTGAGGGGTGATGATAATGCATGTTGTTTATCTCCATTTTGAATTTTATTTCTTTATCTTCATTTTTCATTTCACTTTTTGCACTTTCCTCCCTAAAATTAATATAAGCACTTTGACCTTCAGTATTTATTTTTCCTGGGAACAGATGTGATCACAATATGTTTTTATGTGCAACACTTTTTATATGCCTATTGATTTCCACATTGAAAGATCCCAAGCACGCAAATTGTCAGTTGCGCTGTTCTGCTCTAATACATCTAGTGAAGCAGAGTAGGACCACTGCTATGATTTGCTAACAGGAAAACAAATTTCCTGTGATTTATTTCTAAACTTAGCTTCATTAAAAAATATTTATAAAGGTTAGAGCTTATAATATACTTTATTATCTGTAAATTTTGTGACGCTTTACTCTTTATATAGCCCAGTAATTCCCTGGAACTCTGTGTACCACCTAAAACTCACTTCTAGTTCGCCAAATTTAAAAATTAGCATAAATCCACATGGCAATGGTTAAAAGAACTGAAGGACATCAAACTCCAATTAAAAAAGTGATGAAATTAACCTGGTTAAAACCAAAATAAATCAATACATGAGGTAAGAAATAATATTGTTTGTATGTTAAAGCTTTATCTTTTGTATGAGATAAAAGAAAAATAATGAATTAAACAACCTAATTCAGCTTTATTTCATATGGAGCCTAGAATAAGAAACAAAATCTTAATGTTACAAAGATTTTATACATATGATATATGTGTATGATATAATGTTTCATACATTACATTTCAGAGCGTTTAGAGCAGAAAATGAAAAAGTGTCTGCAAGATCCCTTGAGGGACTGGGAGAAAAAACTAGTAGGAATTTTCCAGATAGGCAAGCTTAACATTTTTCTTAAGAAAAAGGGGTTCCCCAATTTAATAAGCCAAGACCTCAATTTTAAGGCTTGCCCTTATGAAACTCATTTCTGTAATAGTAAACTAAACCTACTTTAAATTAGTGCCCAAGAGCCATCTCCAGGAAATTTCTGCTCTTGCTTAAATGTAGTCTCTCTCTAAGCCAAACTCTGAGCTTTTCCCCAATGTGGGACAAAATTTCCAGGACCGTAAGCCAGGCACCGGCAGTGTAAAACATAACAAGCCCTGGCATCACAAAGCATAACTAGCTCTAGCATCAAGGAACATAACTGACCCTGGCATTATGAAACACAGACTTCAAGGATAAGACTGGCTCTCACATCATGGATGAACTGTCCAAAATGGAGAAAAGAAATAGAGTTTCAATGGCTAAGAAATTTCAAATCCAGTTGAGAGGTTATTCTGGAGATCACTCTTATGCGAGTATAACAGCAAATGCAAATTCATCTTGGTTAGAAAACTTTCTCTCAGATTTTCTTTCATTCTTCTTCACCCCTTTACAAGCTATTCTGCTCTCCTCCATTGAGTCCTTAATTATCCTCCTATTAATTTTCCTCCTAGCCCCCCCGTCTCTTACAATATCTACTAAGTTTGTTCATAGTCAATAGTAGTCATGACCAACCAACAAAATTCTAAGAACGTAGTCCTGCTGCAAGAGAAATTTAAAAACCTACATCTGTCACAACAAGAACATTACTACCAGCCTTTTCCAACTGAAGATGCCCAAAAAACCCAGTAAATAATGCTCCTGCTCTGCTCAAAGCAACTTATCCTCCCCCCAGCTATACCCTTTTGTCCACAGGAGGTAGCTAAAGAAAGAGCACAATGTCCTCACTCTCTCGAAAAATTGCTTGGAGCTGGGCTAGAGCATCCCCCCAAACCTAACCCCAGCTCCAGTCAATTTTATTAAAATAAAAAGGCAGGAGTGTCAGGTCTCAGGAAAGGATCTTTACATATAAAATGGATTCCGTAACCTGGAGGCTTCTCAGTTTCTTTCTCTCAGCTTCTTTTGCAGAGCCTGATGTTTGAGAGACAAAGCAGTGTGCCAGTAACTGAGCAGTGTGTTCAGAACCCCAGCAACTAATCAGATCATAAGTTAATAAGCCCTCATCAATCAAGGGATGACACATCACCTGTTGGACACCCTCCCCTCCTGAAGTCACTGTACTTTTAAAGCACAGCTCCCAGAATAGAGAGCCAGAGTCATTTTCTCTTTCCTTTCACTGGGTCCCCAGGTGGGAGCCATTTTCAGGCTCCTACCTGCTTTCTCTCTTTCACTCATCCACCTACCTTCTCCTTTCTCCCTCACCCCAATAAACCTGTTAAGCTTTGAAGAAAAGAAAAAAAAGAAAGGAAAGAGCCGAGGCACAAGATTATATGATAGAAATTCATAAGTTATAATAAGGGATGACTTCCTCTAAAGACTAGAAAATATTCTTCTTGGCTAAAGGCAAAAGAAAGGGCAAATGATAAGGACAGTGTTTCTCAGAGAAGGGCCTGTGTCCTGTGGCTTTAAAGACAGAGACACCTTATGGTGTTCTTTCTATGCGCAGTAAGACTAAAAAAATAAAACTAATTTACAAAGTAGCTTTTATGGAACTAGTAATTCAAAGCTGTGTATGCTTCATAGAGGTTTTCTTATCTCAGCATGACCCAAAAGTAGCAAAATGATTCTCCACTATGGCATATGATGAGTAGAGAGCAGCTGGAGTTACGAGTCTTTAGGGACAGAAGTAAATAACACGTTCTTAACAGTTGAAAACTGAGAACAAACAGACAGAATGATAGAACTCAATAGATGAGCTGACACACATATAGATACCTGATATAAGAGCTGCATATGCTTTACACTAATTGTTAGTAGTGTTTCCTTCCAGAATTCTCATTCAAACCATGAAAATGGAGATATTAGCATATTTACTTTTTTCCTCTCTTGATAGAATGGTGATTCAAAGTTAAAATTAGCTTAAATTATAAGAAATAAATATAAAATCTGATGTATATCAGAGCTAGAACAGAAATTTGGTGTGTGTGGTGTGTGCATGTGTGCTTGGTGTAAATGTATAAAAAATAAATACAACACTTGGAAAATAATATTTGTATATCACAAAAGTCATCTGATTATACAATCAGGATTAGCTGTGACTAAATTTAGAGCTCAAAGAGATACTAAAGTTAACACTTTAAAAATAATTTAAATATAATTTATGATACACAAACCTTCCTTCATATCATGGAGCATTTTCTAAAACCTTCAGAGGATGGGGTGATGTTTTTCATTATCACTTTGAGTTAAAGTTCAGAGCATGCAATGACTTAGGTATTATAAATTGCTCAGTTCTGCAAACATTGTGTCACTATATGCTTTATTTTCATAAAAATCAATTATCCATAATTTAGGGGATGATTAAATTATAAGTACAATATTTTGAATGTGCATACAAAAAAAAAGCCAAGCTCAAAAATACTTTAGTCTAATGACTTATGAGACTGTCCCTGATAGGAGAAGGAAGTTAAATGATAGAATATTAAACAATTCTTTTTAAAAAGTTGTGGTTAATTTGCCTCTGCATGTAATTTTTACACTGTGTATATCTACTCCTAAAACCAACGGTTCATCCTCCTTTCCTCTAATTGCAAACTGTCAGACTCCTTACTGGCAAGCAGTGCCCTGTTATGATGAGTGTTCAAAAAAATCAGTGCTGATGAGAAGACTTGTGCCAGAAACTGTAAGCAATTAATTCCTACATTGATCTCTGGAATTCATCCAAACTTTTCAAAACCATAAAGATCCTTGCCATACTGTCACTCAATGAATATATTTCAAAATAGGCTGTCTAATAACTTCACTATGAAAAGGTGTGATGAACTGAATCTAATATTAAGTTCCTTGGTGCCTATTTTATTGTATCAGGTGTAATATATACATCCAATTAGGGAAAGATGCTTATTAAAAACCAAATAAATGAATACTTCTAATGCTTGTTAAAAGAAACTTTGGAATCATCCTTATCTGATGCCATATTTTGTCTCATATCACATTCAATTTGTCTGAGCATACTAATGACCCTCATTTTCTAATATAGATCAATGCTAAATACCTCTTACCATTTTACTTCTACTGCTCTGGTCCTAATAATCAATATCTCGCTCTTGGACTATGTCTAAACTTACTTTCTTAGTATCTGTCATCCTTATCATAAGCAGAGTCATAGCGTTCAGACAAAGGACATATCCTGACGTCTCTCCCCCTTACTCAGAACCCTATTGGAATTTTGATGGCTTCCCCATGCATCTAAAATGAAAATAGCTCTGGGTCTCCCCACAACATTTTTCTGGTTTTCCTCCTCACTTACTCTGTCCCATGCCAAATGGTTGCTCATTTTTCTATAATTTGCAAAGCGAGATTGTGCCCCATGGCCTTTGCACTTGTGTTCCTTCAACCAGGACCATCTTCTTCCAGATATCGCTAAGAATTCCTCTCTGTACCTGAGTCTTTTCAATGTCCTCTGAGGCTTAAGGAGGACTCTCTGATCCTGCGGTCTAAAATATTGCCACCCCACATCTCTACCTCTTTAAATGCTTTATTTTTGTCATTTTTATTACTACCCAGTAAATATTTATTTAGGTATTGTTAAATCATGTGTTCACCTGTTATTGACACTAAAATATAATCTTCATGAGGCCAGGAAATCTCTCAGTTTGGCTTGTGATATTAATCAGTTCCTAGAAAAGTACTTAGTTCATTGTTTGAAGTTATGTTGAAATGAATGTACAGATCACTAAACAAGGAAATGTTATTGATGTTTGAAATTTAAAGAAAATCTCTATTTTGAAAAAGGCATAATTTAATTCTACAGTATCTATCAAGGAAGATGTTGAACAATAACATTTTGTAGAGAAATTTATATTAATTGCATTTAAGTTATTGTTTCAATTTGTGTTGCCCATAAATGTTTCCAAATAGAACACAATTGCCTCCTGCAGAAGCTCACCCAGTGCTTCACTCTTCGTTCCCTGAGGGTCTCAGAAGAGGTTTAGCTTTTTCTTTGTCTAACATTCCCTTTCTAAACTTACTTTTTTCTAGTTATCTTCATACACTCATTTCTTTTAGCTAGTTGTTATATAAGATAAGATATGAACAACAAATTCAAATAAAAATAAGACTATTTTGTACCTACTATGTGCTCAACTGTTTATGATCTTCTCTGCACTGGTAACTTGTATGCTATCTTCCCTGCTTGCCTAGATTTTTCATCTAACACCTAGGTCTCAGTATTCTTGACATTTTCTCTCATTTCTTACCATGGCTTTTCCTTATTTTGGCTCTGATTCTCACCACCAAAAATACTAGGCAACATGTTTTCTTGAGGACAGAATAAGATGAGAGAGCTGAATATTTAGGTGAATTATTGGATCCTAACTCAAACCATTCACTTTTACTACTCTCCCTAGATAATATACTGAATATTAATGGTATCACGCTAGTTATATGTCTTATATCTGTGTAATAATTAATAGTAACAAATTTTCTCTCAAAAGGATGATAAACTATATGATAAGCCAATGAGAGGGAATGGTTATAACAGTGGGTTTAAGAGGTCAATTGTTGCATATCTCCAGAGAAAACTGGAAGCAGGATTAACACTTGTATAACCAGAAAAGCAATTCTTGTGATGCTCCATGTTACTGATTTGTATTGTATGTCCAGAGAAATTGGCATGTTGTACCAACATCTCAGGATTACTTAGAAAGACTTATGACATAGATCTTAGATCTGTACTGGGGTCTTGAATGTTATCATAGCTTGAAACATAAGAAGAATGTGCCCCTATGGCTAGCTCTCCTTTAAAACTTTGGCCTTGCCAGTCAATGGGTGTCATGGTCAGGTTCATGTGTCAACTTGGCCAAGTGGTGGTACCTGTTTGTCTGGTTGGGCAAGTGCTGGCCTGTCTGTTGCAATGAGGACATTTCATAGAATTAAATCACGATCATGCCAGCTACATCCACAGATGATTATATTTGTAATCAGCCAAAGGGGAGTGTCTTCTGCAATGAGTAATGCTTAATCTAATCATTGGAAGCCTTTTAGGAAGGATTCAGAAGAGACAGGCTTTTCCTGCTTCAGCTGGCTAGCCTCTCATATGGAGTTCATCCAGACACTCAATTGGAATTGTTGGCTTCACAGCCTGCCCTACAGATTTTGGACTCTGTGGTCATATGAGACACTCTTATAAATTTTATATTTGTCAGTGTTCCCTGTTGATTCTGTTTCTTTAGAGAACCCTAACTAATACACCCTGGTACCAGGAGTGGTTCTTAAGAAACAGAATCTTAAAAATGGGTTTTTATGAATGGTTTTCTACTCTGACTGGACTTGAAGACACTAAGGACTCTGATTCCCATAATCACAATGACACTTCCAATCCATGGAGTGAATTGGCCAAAGAGATAGTCAAAATATCAACATTTGATTCTTCTAATGACTCGCTTGTACAACGCCAGGCTCTGGGCGATAATATTTTTGACAACTTTACAGAGTTTTGTGGAAATAAGAGGTATAGAAATGTTGCTCGTTGTTGTTAGATACCCTGGCTACATTAAGGAGTGAAAAGGATGGGCTTAAGTCTTCAAACGAGAAGCTTAAGCGCTGTCTGACAAATGTAGACGTTTCTATGAGTATCCTGAAGGAAAATCTTATTTCCTGTAACTGTACAATTGAGATTTCTGAAAATCAGACTCAGAATCTTATTGTTAGAGTAACAACTTTAAACATAAACTGAAATCTCAACGTTGCATGGTGCCTACCACTAAAGTGAGGGCATTGATTGGAAAGGAGTGGGACCCTGAAAAATGAGATGGTGACATGTGGATTGATAATGATGTTGGGGTGAGGTTGAAACCATAGGTCATGCTGAGTCTTCTCTAGATAACCCTGTACTAGTTTGCCCTGAAGACATAACTGCTCCACCTTCGGCCTGCCTTGAGGAGTTGGTCACCCAACCTCCTCCTGAAGGAATTAGCCCTAGGTTGATTAATCCTGTTTCATCAGATGAAACTGCAAATGAAGGCCCTGAAGCAAATGGCTTGAAAGATATTTCTAATTCTTTTCATGACCCATCCCCACCACCCCTCATTTCTTCCAGACTTATAACTAGACTAAAGTCCCAAAGGCCACTAAAAGTGAGGTACAATGTATCACATATGAGGAGGTACATTATACTCCAAAAGAACTGTGTGAGTTTTCCAATTTATATAGACAGAAATCGGGGGAATATGTGTGGCAATGTATTTTAAGGGTGTGGGATAATGGTGGGAGGAATATAAGGCTCGATCAGGCTGAATTTATTGATATGGGCCCACTAAGCAGAGATTCTGCATTCAATGTTATAGCTCGAGGGATTAGAAAAGGTATTAACAATTTGTTTGGATGGTTGGTTGAAACATGGATCAAAAGGTGGCTGACATAACCTGAGGTTGAAATGCCAGAACTGCCCTGGTATAATGTAGATGAGGGGGATCCAGAGGCTTAGAGAGATTGGAATGTTAGAGTGGATTTACCATGCAAAGCCTGCTCTTACACCACAGGAGTGTCCGGAGGTGAGAAATAAATTTGTGAGACTAGCAACCATGACCAAGAGTTCTGTGGTCGCACTTCTCGGTAGGTCCGATATTACTGTAAGAACTGCTGTCACTGAGCTGGAATCCTTAAATGCAATGGGGATGACAGGATCCCGAGTTGGAAGAAGCCAGGAGGCAGCACCTAATGGCCAAAGACAGGATAGACATGGCTATTATAATAGACAGAAAACTCAAAGCAAGCGTCAAAATTATATGACTTGCAGAGATTTGTGGCATTAGCTAATAAATCATGGGGTACCTAGAAATGCAATAGAAGGGCAGTCTACTAAATTCTTGTTTGAGCTGTATAAACAAAAGAGTTATAGGGCAAGTGAATAAAAGTGTAACATCAATTACAAAAACATAGAGTCATGTCCCCTTAATCAATTTCCAGACTTGAAACAGTTTACATACCCAAGCCCCTTGAATGAAGGGGAGGGCAGTTCCTTTTGGGGGAGAACCCTGTGACACTGCCACAAATTTATGCTGTTCATCTTCCTCCAAGTCTTCCCCAAGGAGACTCAGAGTCTTTTACCAGGGTAACTGTGCATTGGGGAAAAGGAAATGATCAGATATTTGGGGGATTATTAGACACAGTTTCAGAAGTGACATTAATTCCAAAGGACCCAAAATGTCACTCTGGTCCACCAGTCAAAGTGGGAGCTACTGGAGGCCAGGTGATCAATGGAGTTTTAGCTTAGGTCCATCACACAATGGGTCAAAGGATACAGACCCATTCTGTAGTTATTTCCCCAGTTCCAGAATGTGTAATTGGAATAGACATACTGAGCAACTGGCAGAATTCCCACATTGGCTCTTTATCTCATGCAGTGAGGGCTATTATGATGGTAAAGTCCAAGTGGAAGCCACTAGAACTGCCCCTACCTAGCAAAATAGTAAATCAGAAGCAATACTGTATTCTGGGAGGGATTGCAGAGATTACTACCACTCTTAAGGACTTGAAAGATGCAGGGGTGGTGATACACACACATTTCCATTCAACTCTCCTATTTGGCCTGTGCAGAAAACAGATGGGTCTTAGAGGATGACAGTGGATTATCATAAGCTCAACCAGGTGGTAACATCAACTGAAACTGCTGTTCCAGATGTGGTGTCATTGCTTGAGCAAATCAATACATCCCCTGGTACCTGGCATGCAGCTATTGATCTGGCAAAAGCTTTTTTCTCAACAGCCATTAGTAAGGACCACCAGAAACAGTTTACTTTCAGCTGGCAAAGTCAGCAATATATTTTCACTGTCCTACTTCAGGGGTATATCAACTCTCCAGCCCTATGTCATAATCTTGTCCAAAGGGACCTTGATCATTTCTCCCTCCCACAAGACATCACACTTGTCCATTATAGTGATGATATCATGTTGATTGGACCTAGTGAGCAAGAAGTAACTACTACTCTAGACTTACTGGTAAGGCATTTGTGTGTCAGAGGATGGGAGATAAATTCAACAAAAATACAGGGGACTTCCACCTCAGTAGAATTTCTAGGTGTCCATTGGTGAGGGACATGTCGAGATATCCCTTCTAAGGTGAAGGATAAGTTGCTACTTCTGGCCCCTCCTATGACCAAAAAAGAGGCACAATGCCTAGTTGGTCTCTTTGGATTTTGGCAACAACATATTCCTCATTTGGGTGTGCTACTCCTGCCCATTTATGGAGTGACCACAAAAGCTGCTAATTTTGAGTGGGGACCTGAACAAGTACAGGCTCTGCGACAGGTCCAGGCTGCTGTACAAGATGCTCTGCCACTTGGGCCATATGATCCAGTAGATCCAATGGTGCTGGAAGTGTCAGTGGCAAATAGAGTTTCTGTCTGAAGGTTTTGGCAGCCACCCATAGGAGAATTACAACACAGCCCCCTTAGGATTTTGGAGCAAAGCCTTACCATCTGCTGCAGATAACTACTCTCCTTTTGAGAAACAGCTTTTGGCCTGGTACTGGGCCTTAGTAGAGACTGAACGTTTAACCATGGGCCACCAAGTTACCATGAGACCTGAGTTGCCTATCATGAGCTGGGTGTTGTCTGACCCACCAAGTCATAAAGTTTGGTGTGCACAGCAGCACTCCATCATTAAATGGAAATGGTATATACGAGATAGGGCCAGAGCAGGTCCTGAAGGCACAAGTAAGTTACATGAAGAAGTGACCCAAATGCCCATGGTCTCCACTCCTGCCACATTACCTTCTCTTTCCCAGACCAGGGCTGTGGCCTCTTGGGGAGATCCTTACAGTGAATTGACTGAGGAAGAGAAAACTTGGGCCTGGTTTACAGATGGTTCAGCACAATATGCAGTTACCTCCCAAAAGCGGACAGCTGCAGCACTACAACCCCTTTCTGGGGTGTCCTTTAAGGATAGTGGTGAGGGGAAAAACTCCCAGTGGGCAGAAATTTGAGCAAAGCACCTGGTTGCTCATTTTGCTTGGAAGGAGAACTGGTCAGAGGTGCATTTGTATACTGACTCATGGGCTGTTGTTAATGGTTTGGCTGGATGGTCAGGGACTTGGAAAGACCATAATTGGAAAATTGGTGACAAAGAGGTCTGGGGAAGAAGTAAGTGGATAGGTCTTTCTGAGTGGGCTAAAAACATGAAGATATTTGTGTCCCATGTGAATGCACACCAGAGGGTGACTTCAGCAGAGGAAGGTTTTAATAATCAAGTGGATAAGATGACCCATTCTGTGGATACCAGTCAGCCTCTTTCCGCAGCAACTCCTGTTATTGCCCAATGGGCTTATGAACAAAGTAGTCATGGTGGTAGGGAAGGAGGTTATGCATGGGCTCAGCAACATGGACTTCTAGTCACCGTGGCTGGTTTGGCTACAGCTACTGCTGAGTGCCCAATTTGCAAGCAGCAGAGACCTACACTCAGCCCCCGATATGGCACCATTCCTTGAGGTGACCAGCCAGCTACATGATGGCAGGTTGATTATATTGATCCACTCCCTTCATGGAAGGAACAGCGATTTGTTCTAACTGGAATAGACACATACTGTAGATATGGGTTTGCTTTCCCTGCATGCAATGCTTCTGTCAAAGCTACCATCCGCAGGCTTACAGAATGCCTTATCCATCATCATGGTATTCCACATAGCATTGCTTCTAATCAAGGAACACACTTCACAGCAAATGAAGTGTTGGAATGGGCACATGCTCACGGAATTCTCTTGTCTTACCATGTTCTCCATTATCCAGAAGCAGCTGGATTGATAGAACAGTGGAATGGTCTTTTGAAAACTCAATCACAGTGCTAACTAGGTGACAATACCTTGAAGGGCTGGGGTAATGGTATCCAGGAAGCTGTATATGCTCTGAATCAGTGTCCACTGTATAGTGTTGTTTCTTTCATAGCCAGGATCCCTGGGTCCAGGAACCATGGAAGTGGTACCATTCACTATTACCCCTAGTGATGCACTAGGAAAATTTTTGCTTCCTGTTCCTGTGACCCTGAACTTTGCTGGTCCACAGGTTTTAGTTCCAAAATGGAGGGTGTTTCCATCAAGAGAAACAACAATGATTCCATTGAACTGGAATCTAAGACTGCCACCTGGTCATTTTGGGCTACTTATGCCACTGGATCAAGAAGCCAAGAAGGGGATTACATTATTGACTGGGGTGATTGACCCTAACTATCAGGGGGACGCAGGAGTGCAACTACATAATGGAGGTAAAGAAGAGTTTTCTTGGAATATAGGAGATCCCCTAGGGTATCTTTTAGTACTACCATACCCTGTGATTAAATCAATGGAAAACTGCAACAACACAATCCAGGCAGGACTACTAATGGCTCTGAAACTTCAGGAATGAAGGTTTGGGTCACCCCACCAGGCAAAGAACCATGGCCAGCTGAAAAGCTTGCTGAGGGTAAAGGGAACACGGAATGGGTAGTGGAAGAAGGTAGTGATAAACATGAACTTTGACCACGTGATCAGTTACAGAAACAAGGACTGTAATGCTGTTTTATTCATATTACACTATTTATGTTGTAAGATATCAAGTTTAAGAATGAATATTACCCAAGGATTTGCACCTCATTCTGGAGAGATTTAATGTGTTTCCAGTTATATGCAGGACAGTTGAGTATTGTTAGATGACAGAAAAAAATCTGTGTTTTATTGTTTTTTATTTAGAGGTTAGGTATGGTTTAAGGTGGTATGTATAGCTGCCCAGTTGACAAGGGGTGGACTGTCATGCTCAGGTTCATGTGTCAACTTGGCCAAGTGGTGGTACCTGTTTGTCTGGCTGGCCAAGTGCTGGCCTGTCTGTTGTGATGAGGACATTTCATAGAATTAAATCATGATCATGTCAGTTGTATCCACAGCTGATTCCATTTGTAATCAGCCAAAGTGGAGTGTTTTGCAATGAGTAATGCTTAATCTGATCACTGGAAGCCTTTCAAGGAGGAATCAGAAGAGAAGGCTCTTCCTGCTTCGGCTGGTGAGCCTCTCTTGTGGAGTTCGTCCAGACCCTCCATTGGAATTGTCGGCTTCACAGCCTGCCCTACAGATTTTGGACTTTGCATTCCTGTGGTCACGTGAGACACTTTCACATATTTTATATTTGCAAGTGTTCCCTGTTGATTCTGTTTCTCTAGAGAACCCTAACTAATACAATAGGCTTTCCTGGGAAGAGACATATCTCAGAGTTTCCTGTAGTCTGTTCTTCCAGGGATGCCCAGAAACTCCAATTAAAGGGTGCCCTTATACTTTATCATTTATTATTAGATTACAATGGGTAAAATTTTCAATAATTTTCAAAATTATCTGAAGTCCAGGTGGCATGTCCAGATACCTTACTTTTGTAAATTTTCTTCCAACTAGTTAACAGAATTTTTAAGTACAGTTACTCTATAGTTTATGAAACAATCTTAAGTGTAAATATCATTTGAATAGTTGCAATTGATATAACACATCCAAACTTCCTATGTTTTAAAAATTATAGTGAATAAAATTGTTGTGAATGAAGCCCAGGTTATTCAGCTCCACAGATCCAGACTTTTCTTAATAATCTTACATGGGCTATATCAAATTCAAACACTGAAGTCAAGACTAAATGTTAGACTGAACAAATATTTTATCACCTGCTTTACCTGAGGTTCTATTAAAGCATCAGAATGCAACAGGGCTAAGAATAATCAAATAATTTCAAAAATTTCCAGAAGCTGTTAAGTGAGGGACAAACTGCAGAAATATAGGCTAGAATATTGGTAGAAAATGATGAAGCTAAACAAATATGCAGAAACATGGAAACATATCAGGGACAGAGAGAGGAAAAGTGGTGAATAACAAGTGAAGGCATAAAACAAAAGGATACATTAAAGTCTATTCATATATAGACTATATGTATATAAATCTTGGTCATCTCTAGCCCCTACGTCATACTCAAATATTGAATATCCAGTTATCTAACATCAGACTAAAGCAAAAATAATAAATGGGAGTAAAACCATCATATACAGTTCTTGACTTTTCTTAAGTGTTTCAATTATTGTTTATTAACTACTTTGGACATACTCTGACATGGGAGTAAACTCAAATGCAATTTACCACACACTCATCCAAAACTGAAAAGTAAACAAACCCTGAATATATGCACACAATAACTAGTCAGTATTTCTATAACTTCTTAAGCATGAATTGAAAATCAAGTATCATTAGATACCCTTCAGAAAGGTTGTGTACCACCACCTGTGGTGCTAATGGTCTCAGATTGTCAAACAAACACACTTTAATCTAATTCTACATTTATGAGTTTTATTTAAGAACAAAGATTGAAAATATAGCATGAATATTGTATTGGTTAGAGGTCTCTAAAGAAACAGAACTAACAGGAGAAATCTGTAAATATGAGATTTATAAAGGTGATTCACACAACTGTGTGATTGGAGGAGTCCAGTTCCATAGGGCAGGTTCCAAAGCTGGAGGCTCTGATGGCAGGTCTGGATGAACACCACAGGAGAGGCTCACTGGCTGAAGAATCAAGGAAACAGTCTTCTTCTTTAAAAGGCTTCAACTAATTGGATTATTTCCTTGTGAGAGAACACCTTAGTTGATTGTATATGTATTCAGCCACAGATGAATCAACTGACTGATAATTTAATGCAATAGCCTATTGGTTTATCAACAAGCCATGAAATATCCTTGCAGTAATGGTCAGGTCAGTGCATGATCAACTGGGCAACTGAGCTTGATCACTTGGCCAAGTGGGCACCAGAACCTGTCCATCACAGTACACCCTGTGTCCACTTGGCACCTAGACACAACACCTTGAAACATGCTTAATTTCCAAATAAAACATAGAAACTGGCATATGTTTCACATAACAATACTTAACTATCTTGCTTACAACCAGAAATGTACTACATCTCTCCAGAATAGGGTCATAGTCCCTAGGTAACATTCACTCTTAAACTTAATATCTTACTACTTAAACACTGTAACATGAACAATACAGCTTCTATTATTTGATAAGAGGAAAACAAAATATGTGTTTATGTTCAAATGCAAATCTACTCATAGGAAAACAGGGAGGGGATATTCATACAATCACAATCCTTATTTCTGTAACTGGTCACATGGTCACATGGTTGTAGTCCAAATTTATCACTATATTTTTCTACTACCATTCCAAATTTATCACTATATTTTTCTACTACCCACTCCATTTTCCCTTTACCCTTGGCAAGCTCTTCAGTTGGCCATGGTTCTTTGCCAGGTAGGGTGAGCCAGACCTTCATTCCTGAAGCTTTGGGCCATTGGTAGTCTTGCCTGGATTGGGTTGTTGCAACTTTCTATTTAACTTAATCACACAGCATGGTTGGACTAAGAGACACCTTAGGGGATCGCCTATATTCCAAGAAGACACTTCACTGCCTCCATTGTGTAGTTGCAGCCCTATTTCCCCTTGACATTCAGGGTCAATCGCCCCAGACAGAACAGTAATCCCCTTTCATGATTGTTAATTCAGTGTCATGAGATGCCCAAAGTGGACAAACAGCAGTTTCAACGTCCAGCTCAATGGAATCATTATTGTGTTTCCTGGTAGAAACACTCCTCCTTTGGAACTAAGACCTATAGACTAGCAGAGCTTAATGTTTCAGGGACAGGAAGCAAAAATTTTTTTAGCGGTAGTCGGTTGTTCCACTCCCATTTCCACTACTTGATTCCTGGACCTGTAATCCTGGCTATGGGAGAAACAGCACCATAGAGTGGGTGCTGATTCAGAGCATACTCAGCCTCCTAGAGAACACTACCCCAGCCCTGCAAGGTATTGACACCTAGTTGGAGTTGTAATTGGGTCACCAAAAGGCCATGCTATCTTTCTATCAACTCAGCTACTCTTGGATGATGGAAAATGTGGTAAGATCCGAGAATTCCATGAGCATGTGCCCATTCCCACATTTCATTTGCTGTGATATGGGTTCCTTGATCAGAAGCAATGCTGTGTGGAATACCATGACAGTGGATAAAGCCTTCTATAAGTCTATGGATTATAGTTTTTGTGGAAGCATTATATGTAGGGAATGCTAACCCATATCTGGAGAACATTTTTATTCCAGTTAGAACAAATGACTATTCCTTCCATGATGGAGGTGGTTCAATATAATCAACCTGTCACCAGGTAGCAGGCTTATCAACTCAGGGAATGGTGCCACATTGGGGACTGAATATGGGTCTCTGCTGGTGGCAGATTGGGCACTCAACAGTGGCCATAACCAGGTTAGCCTTGGTGAATGATGTATATGTTGCTGAGCCCATGCAAAACTTCCATCCCTACCACCAGGCCCACTTTGTTAGAGCACATTGGTCAATGGCAAGAATAGCTGAGGAAAGAGAATGACTTGTATTCACAGGATGGGTCATCTTATCCACTTGATTATTAAAACCTTCCTCTGCTTAGGTCACCCTCTGGTGAGCATTCACATGGGACACAAATATCTTCAAGTCTTTGCCCACTCAGAAAGATCTGTCCATATATTTCTTCCCATGACCTCTTCATCATCAATTTTCCAATGATGTACCTTCCAATTCTCTGACCATCCAGCCAAACTGTTAGCAACAACCTATGAGTCAGTATAAAATGCACCTCTGGCCATTTCTTCTTCCAGGCAGAATGAACAACCAGGTGCATTGCTTAAAGTCCTACCCACAGGGAGGATTCCCCTCACTAATATCACATCCCAGAATGGGACTATAGTGCTATAGCTCTCCACTACCAGGTGGTGCACAACCATTTGTAAACCAGGCCTGAGTTTTCACCTCCTAAGTCAACTGACTGTAAAGAACTCCCCAAGAGGCCATAGTTCTGGTCTGGGAAGGGGAAGGTAATGTGGCAGGAGTGGAGGCCAATGGGCATTTGGGCCATTTCCTCATGTAACTTACTTGTGCTTTCAGGACCTGCTTGAACTCTATCTCTAATATCTCATTTTTATTTTATGATGGAGTGCTGCTGTGCACATGAAACTTTATGGTTTTGTGGGTCAGACAACATTCAGCTCATGATAGGCAACTCAGGTCTCATGGTAACTCAGTGCCCCATGGTTAAGCATTCACTCTCTACTGAGGTCCAGTAGCAGGCTAAAAGCTGTTTCTCAAAAACAGAGTAGTTATCTGCAGCAGATGGTAAGGCTTTGCTCCAAAATTCTAAGGGTCTGTGCTGTGATTCTCCTATAGGGGCCTACCAAGTGCTTCAGAGAGAATTCCTATTTGCTATTGACACTTCTAGCACCATTGGATCTTCTGTATCATATGGCTCACATGCCAAAGCAGTTGCAGAGCAGCCTGGACATGTGGCAGAGCCTCTACTTATTCCAGTCCCCACTGAAAACTAACATTTTTTCCAGTCATTCAGTAAATGGGCCAGATTAGCATACCCAAGTAGAGAATATGTTGTCTCCAAAATACAAAGAAGCTTTGTGTCTCTTTTTTGGTCATAGAAGGGGCCAGATGCAACAACTTATCCTTCACTTCAGAAGAGTTATCTTGACATACCACGCACCAACGGACACTTAGAAATTTCACTGAGGTGGAAGGCCCCTGGATTTTTGTTGGTTATATCTCCACTCCCCTGAACTGAAAATGCCTTACCTAATAAGTCTAGAGTAGTTGCTTCTTCTTGCTATCCAGATCCAATCAGCATAATATTATCAATATAATGGACCAGTGTGATTTCTCATGGAATGGAGCAATTATCAAGGTCCCTGCATATAAGATTGTGACAATGGGTTGTAGAGTTGGTATACCCTGAGGCAGGAGAGTGAAGGTACACTGCTGGTCTTGCCAGCTGAATGCAAACTGTTACTGGTGGTCTTTACTGACAGCAATTGAGTAAAAAGCAGTTGCTAAATCTGTAGTTGCATATCAGATACCAGGCAATGTGTTGATTTGTTCAAATAGTGATACCACATATGGAAAAACAACTTCAATTAGAGTCACAACCTGGTTAAGTTTATGATAATCCACTGTCATCTTCTGATTCCTATCTCTTTTATGCACAGACCAAATAGGAGATTTGAATGGGGATGTGATGGGAATCCCTACCCTGCATCCTTCAAGCCCTAACAATCGCACTAATCTCTGCAGTACCTCCAGGAATAAGGTGTTGCTTCTGATTCAATATTTTCCTAGCTGGGGACAGTTTTAATGGCTTCCACTTGGC
This sequence comes from Tamandua tetradactyla, assembly GCF_023851605.1. Classification (NCBI taxonomy): domain Eukaryota; kingdom Metazoa; phylum Chordata; class Mammalia; order Pilosa; family Myrmecophagidae; genus Tamandua; species Tamandua tetradactyla. Next base: position 6,016,601 of record NC_135350.1, on the reverse strand, counting down.
CTCTTATACCACAATAGCCCCTGTTCCACAAGTTGGTAAACCAATGTGAGGATTCTACCAGTTGCTGAGTATATTGATTTCAATTATGTACTATGGAACCTGGGAAATGGCCTTAGAATGGTTCTAGGGACCCACTGTAGCCACTGTGATATGGACCTGAACTAAAATTCAATCAATCACCTGAGTTCCATAAGCCCCTACTCTGACTGGTAGACCAGAGTGATGTTTCGGGTTTCCTCAATTTAGTGTCAATTCTGAGCCAGTGTCCAATAATCCTCAACACACAGTCACCTGATAAAAGAGCACTGATCTCATCAGGGAAGGCTTGGAGGAAGATTAACAGTGTAAGTTTTGGGTATTGTAAAAGGGTCCTTCTCCAAGGGTACCCAGCCCTCCTTTCACCTGAGGTGCTCTGGGTCTGTAAACTATCTCAATTCTGGGAATTGATTAAAGGACTGTGACTCCCAGTTTTTGTAATTCAAGTTAGATTTCTGTTCACTTGACCTAGAATTCTTCTGCTTATACAGCTCATACAAAAATTTAGTAGATTGCCCATCTACTCTGCTTCTAGGTACCCCATGATCTACTAACCAACACCGTAAGTGTCTGTGAGTGAGATTGTTTTGACTACTGCTTTGAGTCTGCTGTCCATTATGGTGGTCACACCCACTTGTCTATAATGATTAATTGTTGCCATATGGCTACTGCCAACTGAGGATTCAATCATTCTCATTGTGTTTTAGGGTTCCAGCTCAGTGACAGCAGTTCCCACAGTAATTTCTGATTCACTGAGAAGGGCCAGTACAGAGCTCTTCAGGGATGATGGAGCTAGTCTCAGGAATTTATTTCACAAGGTCCTGGTGAGAGATGTGTTCTCTGGACAGTTCTGGGGTGTTTGAGCATGTCTTCTACAATAAATGGAATCTAACATTGCAATCTCTTTAAGCCTCTGGATTCCCTCATCTGCATTATATCAGGGCAGTTCTGGCATTTCAGCCTCAGGTAATGTTGGCCAACTTTTGCTCCATGCTTCAGCCAATTATCCAAACAAACTGTTAATGACATTTCTAACCTCTTGAGCTACTACATTCAATGCAGAATCTCCGCTTCGTGGGCCCATATCAATAAATTCAGCCTGAACCAACTTTATATTCCTTTCACAATTATCCCACACCCTTAATATCCATTCCCACACATATATCCCCCTGATTTCTTTATGTAGATTGGCAAACTCATGCAGTCCTTTGGGGGTATACTGTACCTCCTCATGGGTCACACTTTGTATCTGACCTATCAGGGCCTATTGGAACTTTACTCTAGTTATAAAAAGGTCTTGAAGAAAAGCAGAGTGATGGGAGAGGGTCATAAAGAGAAATAGAAGTGTCTTTCAAGCCAATTACCTCAGGTCATTCCTTTGCAGTTTCATCTGGTGAAACAGGATTAGTCATTCCAGACAGAGGAGTGAGGGTTGGTTTCCCAGGAGAGGGGCTACAGTGTGAGCAGGCACTGAAGGGTTAATCTTGACAGGTAGCAGTTGGGTGGCAGCTTTTACCCCAAGGCAGGCTGGCTGTTGGAATGGACCTCTTTCTTAAGTGAGATCCATTACAGGTTAATCTAGCAAACAGTCAGGAAATTCCAGGGATCCAGTCTCTCCATAGCCATCATTATCAAGACATATATCACCGTCCCATATTTCAGGATCCCATTCTCTTCCAATCAAATCTACTTTAACAGCTGACACCCTGCAAAGATGAGATTTTACTTGGCATCATTCATACATTACTTAGGGTGCAGATTTGAAGCCTTCACCTCATCCCTTTCCCTCATCACCGTATCCAGCATATCTAACAACAACCAGCCAACATCCTTATACCTCTTAATTCCACAAAAACTCTGTAAAGGTGGTCAAAAGCATTCTCACCCAGAGCCTTGCCTCCTATAAGCATACAATTAGCAGAATCTAATGGTGGTATATTTGAGCTTCTCTTTTGCCAACTCATGCCATGGACAGTCGGTGCCATCTTGATTATTGGGAACAGAGTCATAGTGCCTCTGAGTCTAGTCAGAGTTGAAAACCAATTGTAAGAACCCATTTCAAAGATTCTGTTTCTCAAGAACCACTCCTGGTATCAAGTTTTGTATGTCAGGGTTCTCCATAGAAACAAAACCAACAGGATAGATCTGTAAATATTGGATTTATAAAGGTGTGTCACACAACTGTAGGAATAGAAGAGTCCAAAATCTGTTGGGGAGGCTATGAAGCTGGTGGTTCCAATGAAGGGTCTGGATGAACTCCAAGAGAGGCTTGATGGCTGAAGAAGCTGTTTAAGAGTCTGTCTTCTCATTTAAAAGCTTACAACTGATTGTATTACCTCATTGTGGGAGACAAGTCTTATTTGATCACAGATGTAATCAGTCACAGATGCAATCAAGTGCTTGATGACTTTATACATTAATCTTCCAGTTTATCAACCAGCTATGAAATATCCTTACAGCAATGGTCAGACCAGTGCTTACCTTACTAGACAACTGGGTATAATCACTTGGCCAAATTGGCACCAATACCAGACCATCACAAATATCATTATTTCATCTGAGAGACACATATACAACTTCCTTGTTCTCCCTCACCCTCACCCACACTGGATGTGTATGGCTGTTGCAGACAGGAGCCAAGGTACATGACTGTCCGTCTTCAGGACAGCATACCATTCAGGCACAAAGGATTTGCAAAGAAACAAAACATCCTTTTATATTTACTTTAGCCCTGCCATATCCCAGGGAAGATGCTGAAAGGAAGAAAAACCTGGCACAGTCTTTTTCCTTTCAATTGCGGGTCAGCCTAATAGCCTTGTTTAACCCAAGTCACAGCCTGTATGATGAAAGAGTAATATATATATGCACACCAACATGCACAGACACTTAGAGATAGAGAAACAGAGAAAGGATGAGAGATTAGTAACTCAGTGTTTGGAAACCAACTTTGAAAATCTGATTAATTTTCTTAGAAATATGTGAGAAAATATTTCATTCACTATTCAAGAAGAGGATAAGAATATACAAAATAAGAACAGCAAGAGTATGAAAGAGCTTTTGAAATTTACAAATATTAATGCCACAATAATTTTTTCATTAAAGGGTTTCCCAGACAAAACTAAGAAAACTTTACCAGAAGACAGTCACAGAAAAACGGACCAGAAATATAGGGAATATTGAAGATCAATCTAGAAAGTTAAATACAAAGAAGGGGACTCACTGTCATCACATATTTGTGCATACATCCCCATGATCTCTGTAAGCCAGTAACTGTATACCTGAATGTTTTATGCGGTGTGTGAATATATATTAATAAAATTGAAAAAAAACATTTTTAAATGAAGGGGAGTGAATAGGAAAGGAATGATCAAGTGTCTTCTCTAGACCACAGAGGAAGTGTGAATTTTCCAATTGGATGGGTCTATGAACTGCTGAACAAGATTAATGAAAAAAATCTTATTGCATAGATGATTGTGAAATTTTAAAGACTAGTTCTGTAGAATAACATGTTCAAACAGAAGCAAGAATATAGGGGCATCTGAACAAAGCACATTCAAGATTTAAATAGTATCACTGTGATGGTGAAACAGAATTAGGATATATTAAACACTCAGATTTAAAAAAAACAACAACAGACAGTATAATTCCATAAATTATTACAATATAATCATCTGGAAAATATATACTTATGATATAATGAAATGATTTATTCATATATAAATCAAAATCATTTTGTTTTAGGAAGAGAAATGAAATAGAAACCAGATAAATAGAGTAAAATTTTAAAAATAGCACAAAACAACAACATAGGACTATACAACACAAACAGGGAACCTTAAACCATGAACTATGGTTAATAGCACAATTGTAATAATTATATTTTATCAGTTATAACAAATGTAACACAAGGTGTTAGTAATAGAGGAACTCTGCATTTTCTGCATGATTTTTCTGTAAGCCTACAACTTTTCTAATAAAAATAAATATTTTTTAAAATAAAAAGTAATATGTTTACCAAAGAATATTCTAGAAACTATTATATATCTGGAGAAATTATGTTTCTAACATATATGAGAAAAGAAATGAAGATGATAAGCTATTCCAAGAACAGAAATTTTCACAATAAATCCATGACCTAATTAAACAAAAACATAGCATGATTTTGCACAATTACTGATGTTTTAAGAATAGAGGTTCTTTGTGCATGAGCAGAAGGATCATGCATTGGAATCAGAACAGGAATCTAATCAAAACATGGCAATAGTGTGCATTAGTAATCTATTGCTGTATAACAAATTACCATAAGCCTAGTGGCTTCAAGCCAGATGTATTTATTATCTCAATTTCTATGGTTCACATGCCTTAAATTGGTCCTGCTTCAAGTTGACAAGTCTGCAGTTAAGGTGTTGACTGAGATGCCTTCCCATCTGGATGATTGATAAGGGAAGAATGCACTTGCAGGGTCATTTAGGTTATTGACAGAATCATGTCTTTGCATTTGTAGTACTAAGGGTCCTATACTCTAGTTGGGTATTGGCTGGAGTTTAATTTCAGATCCTAGAGGCGCCATTCAGATCACAGAAGCCACCCACTTTTCCTTGCTATGTTCATTTTCTTCAGCAAGAACTCACAATAATCAAAAGCAAGCTGGCAAAGCTGTATTAATTTCAGACAAAGCAGAAATCAGAACAAGGAAAATCATAAGGCATATAAAATGAATTACATAATGAGAAAGCAGCCAATTCTCCAAGAAGACATAATAATCATTAATCTCTACAGACCTAACATCAGAGGTTGAAAATATGTAAGGCAAATATCAATAGTATTGCAAAAGAAATAAACAAATTCACTATTGTATTTGGGGACTTTATCACTCCTCTTTTTACATGACATATCCAACAACTACAAAATCAATAAGAATACATTTGAACAGAACAGCACCAATAATCAACAGTATCTAATTGACATTTATAGACTATTTCATCCAACAGCAGTATACTTCTTTCCAAACACAAATGGAACACACACCAAGGTGGATTACATTCTGAGCCCTAAAGTGCAATTTAACAAATTTAGTAGGATAAAAAAGTCATAGAGTGGTACATGGAAAATATCCACCTGATGTAAACTATGGACTATACTTAATAGTACTATTTCATTATTCTTTCATCAATGTAATAAATGAACCATACTAATACAAAGTATTGACAGTAGGGGTATATGGAAATTCTGTATTTTTTACATGATTTATCTCTAAACCTAAAACTTCCTAATTCAAAAAATTACAATAATTAATAACAAAAAAAAAACATTATGCTAACTGAAAGAAACCAGACACACAGTACAACATATTGCATAGTTCTCATTATTTAAAATGTAAATATAAATAAATTTGTGGAGCCAGAATTAGATAGTGGCTATGTAGGGGTGGAGAAAGATAGATTAAGAGGTGACTGCTAAAGGGAATGGAGCTTTTCTTTTGGAGTAATACAAATGATCTGAAATTGATTGTGGTGATTAATGCACAACTGTGATTAAACTAAAGGCAATCCGTTGTACACTTTGGATGAATTCTATGTATGGAAATACATCTCAGTAAAACTGCTTTAGAAATCATATAAATATACTTTCAGACCATAGTGAAATTAAAATAGGAATAAATACAGAGAGACAGATAAAAAAATTTCCCAGTATTTATGGATGAAACAAAGCAATTCTACTTGGGAAATGAAGGCTTAAAATATTCAGGGTTCCTATTGGAAATGATAGAAATGCTTTGGTCATGGATGGTGTTGATGGTACCACAACATTGTGAACATAATTTAAAGCACTGAAATATGCATCTGAATGTGATTAGAATAAACTAATAGAATGTATAGATGGTAACAGGCAAATAAAAATTATATTAAAAAAATCATTGAAGTACACTGCACAAGCCATGAATCCTAAGTAAAACTATTGACAATAGTTAATAGTACAATTATAAAAAGGTATTACCATTGATTATAACAAATGTTTCACACCATTGCAAGTTATTAATAAAAGGGTGGTCAATGGGAATTCTCTATTTTATGCATAATTGTTCTGTAAACCCACAAATTCTTTAATAAAGTAAAAAAACAATATAAATAACACATGCATGAAAGATGTATCAAGAGAACTGAAAAATATCTTGTACTAAATGAAAATGAAACACCCAAATTTGTGGACTTGTAGGATGAAATAAAAACAATATTGAGGAAAATATAATGCATTGAATGCATATATTAGTAAAGAATGAAGACAAAAAAATCAATATTTGAAGCTTACATCTTTGAGAATGAGAGAATTAAAAGCAATATAGACCTAAAGCAAGTAGAATAAAAGAAATAGTAAAAATTAGCAATATATCAATGAAATTGAAAGCAATAGAGAAATCAATAAAAAAAATTATTTTCTATAAAAGCTAATAAAATTGATAGACCTGCAGCCTTTCTAACAAATAAATTATGTGAGAAGACACAAATCATTAACATCAGAAATGAAAGAGAGTGTGATGTGACACTGGCTCAAGTGGCAGAATTCTCATCTGCCATGCTGAAGACCTGTTTTGATTCCTGGTGCCTGCCCATATTTAAAAAAAGAGAGATGAAAGAGAGAACATTTTCAATATTTCCTTGGACATTAAAAAGATAATAAGGGAACATTGCAAACAGCTTTATATCTACAAATTTGCTAACAGTTAAAATAGACCAGTTCCTTTAATGACACAAATTATGAAATCCATACAAGGAAAAATAATTCATAATCTTCCTAAAAAAGAAAACACTAGAGCCAGATGGTTTCACTGCTGGATTTTATCAAACATATGAGAAGAAATTATACCAAGTCTCTCACAATGTCTTTCATAAAATAGAAGAGGGGGGAATACCTTCTTTCTATAAGGCTAGCATTACCCTAATACCAAATTTAGAGAAAGACACATTACAAAAGGATAATGCACAGTGGATTGAAGTCACAGAAAGAAGTAAAGACCTCTGTTCCTGCTAAGCATACGGGTAATTAGTATTATTGAATTGTATTTCTTCATATGTCATCCCACTTTTTAGTTCTTGCAATTTGAAAAATGTAAATGCATAAAAAGTAATTGTTAGGCACAGGGTCACTAAAGGATTCCACATGAGACAGAAAGTTAAAGCTTAAGGGTTTTGTTGCTAGAGAGAAATAGATTGACAGAGAGCAAAGGTAGAGCAGGCAGTAGGAGCCAGTGAAGCTTGCTAGTGAAAGGAAAGGAAAAATGGCCTTAACTATTTTTCTGACAGCATGTGGCTTTAAAGGAAAAACCATACCAAGAGGGTGGGTATGATGTGTGGACACAGGGCATCCCTGGGAGATATCATGCTGGTGTAGATCATGATTTCACACTTACAGTTATCTGGTCTGGCCTCTGGCAGGTGAGGTGTCAGCAAGTTTGTGCTCACTATCTTGCTGTCACATCAGGTCCTGTCAGAAGAGCTGCTGAGGGAGAGATATTGAAGGGGTCCCCATGCCACAGAATTCATTTTGTATATTAAGTTTTATTTTCTGATACCTGACATTCCTGCCTTTTAATTTTAATTAAATTGACTGGAGTTGGGACTAAATTGGGGAGATGTCTTAGCTTAACTTGAAGCCATTTTTGGAAGGAGTAAGGACATCATGTTCTCTTTTTGGCTGCTTCCTGCTGTGTCTAGGTGAAGTTGGGGAAGGAAAAATTGCTTTGAGCCAGGCAAAGTCTTCATTATTGGGAGCAGGTTTTACATTGTTGTTGTAATAGGAGTATGTTTTCAGAATTCTGCTGGCTGGTCATGGCTGCTGTTGACCTGTGAATAAACATAGATAGACATTGTAAGAGGCAGGGGTTTAGGAGGAAAATTAATAGGAGGATAGTTAAGGAAGAGTGAGTTGTTAATAAGATTCAAGAGGCAAAGGGATGAATTAATAAAGTCAGTTGTCATTTTTGGAGAGTTTTAGCATCTTCAGGTCTCAGAGCTTCTGAGCTTCTTTGGCATTGGAACAATTTGGAGACTTTAAGTTTCTGAAAAACAAACTTAATAAGTACATTACATATTGTTTAGGGTTTTTAGGAAATTGTTGAATGGGATTTGCCATATTGTGGTGGTTTATAATATCTGGCTGAAGCTTGCATAAGAGTAACCTCCAAAATAAACTCTTGACTTGATTTGAAATCTTTTAGCCATTGAAACTCTATTTCTTTTCCCCCTTTTGGTCAGTTTATCCATGTTAGGGCCAGGCTTATCTTTGGAGCTTCTGTCACATAGTGCCAGGGGCAGCCATTTTCTGCAATGATAAGGTCAGTTGTATTTTGTGCTGTTAGTTTCCAGGTTTATATTCCTGGAAATTATGTCCCATGTTGAGGGGAAACTCAGGGTTTGGGTAGAGAGAGATCACATTTGAGCAACAGCAGCAATCTTCTGGACTAATTTTAAGTAGGTTTAGCTTACTATTATAGAAATAAGTTTCATAAGGGCAAGCCTTAAAATTCAGGCCTTGGGTCCTGGGGAATTCCTAATAGTTATATTTTTTCCAGTTCCTTAAGGGACTTTGTAGACACTTTTTCATTTTTTGCTCCAAACATTTTGAAATGTAGAGTATAAAACATTAACTTGTACTGAACATCAAGATGTTGTTCCTTTTTTCAGGTTTTCTATTGCATAAACTTGAATTAGGTTGTTTAATTTGCTAGGCAGATAAAATTAGATAGTATAAATTTTGGACAAAACAAACATTTTTTTTTCCTTACACAAAAGTTAAAGCTTTAAAATACAGACAATATTATCTTTAATATTGTATATTGATTTATCTTAGTTTTAACTATATCAGTTTCATTACATTTTTTATTGGGGTTTGAGGGTTATAAAAAGTAAAGTACCTTAGAAGTTAATGATAATAGTTAATTCTTATAATTTGAGCTTTAATTTCTGTAGGTACTTTTAAATGAAGCTTTTTTACAAATAAAAACATTAGATAGTTGTTTTATATTAAGAAATTCTAGCAGAGGTTTGTTCTACTATATTTTTACATATTTACCAGAGTTATGTTATTTAACAGATAAAATATAATATATATATATTTGCTTAGTTTTTTTAAGCTAAGCACATATATTTTTTAGAGAAGTATTCGAGTAAGCACTGCAACTGACAATTGGCTGATTTTATGATTTGTAGCCTTTTTAAATTAATTTAAATTAAAACCACGATTAATAATACCATTGCTTAATATTGTATAGGTTAGTATTAAGATATAACATTGATAGTGAGACTATTGCCAAATTTTGAGAAATTTACACAATGTTTAAATATGAATATTTTATTTATTTAAGTTTAATTAGTTACAAGATAAAAATTATTTTAAAAATTATTTTAATATATCTTAAATACTTCTTATGCAATAGGTTATTTTAGTACCTTAGCACTTTATTTATATAAGGTGAAAGAACGAATTATTTGTAACAGTTTTTCCTAACAGTGAAAAGACTTGTTTTCTGAAATAAAGGATTATGCTAGCATAAACATTTATAAGGATATTATTTTGATGTAAAATACTTTAGACACAATATTTGGATGATTAAGGAAAGTTGTTTTTCAAAATACTTTATATTAAGGGCATACTAACAATTCATGTTAATAGAACACAGAAAAAACTTTAGTTTTGTATGAATATTCAGCATAACACAAAAGCTTTTCTTTTTTAGAAATAAATGATAGACTTACTATTTCAGTCAGTACTGATTATGACAGACAGAACTCACTTTTTAAAACTGCTTTTTTATAACTCTTTAGAATCATTTTATGACTGATAGAATTGATTTTCATAAGCTTTTTCTATACCTTTTACAATCATTTAGAACTTACAAATTAAAAATGACTATAACAAATAAAATTTATTTTATTTAACACTCTATTACCTTTTTTATTCATTTAGGGCTTGTAAATTACAATGACTATCATAAATAAAATTATTTTTTTCAAAACTTTATCACCTTTTGTATTTATTTTACCTATAATTTTCTTTATTCAAACTGCATTATAATTAGAAGTAAATTTGATAATACATTTATAAAGCTTTTAAACCTGTATACTTGCTTTGTTCCCACTGTTTTATATAAAGCCTGAATAGGTGCATTTTTAAACTAGAATATAAACCTTTAGAAGCTAAGATTTAAGCTTTTTTATTTATGACAGACTGGAATTAATAAAGTTACTACAATTTAAAATTCTTATACATATTGAGGTAAAAAATGGCTAAGAATAGTCAGATTTTTAAAACTTCAATTAAAGTTATAAAAAATCCATTTATATTTTCATTAAACTTGATTTTTTAACTAGAATATGTTTGAAGTATTAGCATATTTTAAATTTTATAACATTTTATCTGTGTTAGTATTATTAGGTACATTGCTCAGTTTATGTAACCTGTTAGTCTATCTTATGAGGAATTTTGAGAATGTACTTATAATATTAATTTATTAATAAGTAAGTTTATTTAAATTTAGGTAGAACATACTTAAGCAGAATAAAATTAGATTTGTTTAATTGAAAGATTTATTATTTAATTTCTTTTATTTTTTAATAATATTTTAAAACTATAAAGAACTTTATAAGTATATTGACTATTAAGTTTGGGGAAATATATTAAGCTTATTGAATTTATTGCAAGTTTAAATTTAGGAAAAGTTTTTAATTGGTTGTACAGATAGAAAGATATTGGACTTAGGGCTCATTAAATTTTTTTAAATTAATTTGCTGTTATTATCCAGAGAAATGAGACTATACATTGAAAATGCATACAGGCTATGTTAGTTAGGTTCAGATGCCAACTTGGCCAGGTGAAGGTGCCTAGTTCTTTTGCTGTGGAAATGAGTCAATGGCATGTGAAGCTCATCTGTCACTGATTACATCTGCAGTTGTCTAGGAGGCATGCCTGCTGCAGTGGGTGATGTTTGATTTAAGTGGGTGGATGCTTAAAAGAGAGAGCTCAGAGTAGCACAGCCCAAGTGGCTCAGCAAAACTCATCTCAGCACTTGCAGCTCAGCCCAGGCCTTTGGATATGCAGAAAGAATCACCCCGGGGGAAAGTTGTTGGAACCCAGAGGCCTGGAGAGAAGGCCAGCAGAGACCATTCTGTGCCTTCCTATGTAAGAGAGAACCTCAGTTGAAAGTTAGCTGCCTTTCCTCTGAGGAACTATACATTTTTAACTAAATAAATCCATTTTTATTAAAAGTCAATCCATCTCTGGTGTGTTGCATTCTGGCAGCTTTGGCAGACTAGAACACAGGCATAAACAGGAAATTTATTATTTGAAAAGAAAAACAGAAATGCAGAGATATTTTTGAGAGGCATAAATAAAGAATTGACTATGCCATCTCATTTTTGTAAAAATGGAATGAAATCACACATTTAATTTTTTTACTTGTAGCAATATTTTCATTTAAATTATAGTGAGGTTAGAGTATGTTATAGAAATAAAATATTTTTATAGACATAACAAAAATGCTTTTAATTTTTAATACAGCCTAAAGGTTCATTTTTTAAAAGAATTTTTACAATGAGAAACCAGTTATGACGATTTGACTAATATGAATGCAGGACCATGCCAATGAATAATTAGATGAACACATTAGCTAACAAACAGGGATTAAATATTTAATATACCAAATATATTACTTAACAATTAAACAGACATTAAACACTTATACAATAAGATAGTACAGAGGAATAAAGTTATTAAGTTTGGGAGGAGGAGCTTTCAGACCATTTGTTAATTGAGAGTGCCATGTTGTGGGGCAAAATTTCTGTTGCTATAAAGGGTATTGAGGCCAAGCTGAACTGCAGAGAAAAATAAGTTTTTCTGGCTTTATTTTCTTTTTTAATTGGAGTTTACCAGGATTATGAAGTAAACATCTGAGAGGAGTAGAATTAGGAATTGTTAAGTAATCATGTAACCCATAATTATTTGCTATTTTTTTAATATGGAGGGAGAGGTTTGCTACATGCTAGGGATTTTGCTTGTTGAAGGCTTACAGAGGTTTCCTCATACAGACTATGTTTAACTCTTCTTTTGAGACTGATGGTTACCAGCTCCATTGAAGGCTTATGATCTTCCTTGGGATTTGCATCTGGGATGTGCTGATCCTTGTTGGGGCTCTGTGGACAGGAGGCATATGGAAGGTACCAACTCAGTTGGGGGCTAATTGGCCAGCATAACATTAAGTGAGGCAAATTTACCCAGATTTAAGATCCATTTGCAACAACAAAGCAGGTGTCCCAGTTTGTTATTGTGGATTAGGAAAGTGTGTAGTCTTTCATTTAGGGTGTCCCCCAAGTGGGACTGCCACACAGGAAAACACTCATAGAGTGGAGAATTTAGACCAAGCATGGGCTTTGGGCCAGGCACACTGAGGTGGGCCAAGGTGTTGCCAGGACACTGAATAAAACTCTCATGGGAGGATCTGGGAAGAAAGGCATCACTTACCTAGGACAAAATTGGTCATAGTCATTTGAATGCCATGGATGTGAGCTGGCATTATGTTCAGATGCCTGAGCTGAAAACTCAAGCCATCAATCACATGGAAACCATAGCAACCATGCCAGTTTGGGGAATTGTGTGCCCATAAGGCTGCTCCTGTGGCCCTGAAGGGCCAGAAACTTAAGCCCCAGTCCCATCTCCAAAAGGGGTTGCCTGGAAGGCAGTTCCATAGCCCTGAGGGACAGGAAAGCTAAGCCTTTAGTCAGACCTTTATCTTGGGTTTTGGCACCATTTATGTTAGGGAAGGGGTTGCTAACGGATTCCACTGGGACAGCAAGTTAAAGCTTAAGGGGTTTATTGCTAGAAGAAAATAGATTGACAGAGAGCAAAGGTACAGCAGGCAGGTGGGGACCAGAGAAACATACTAGCAAAAGGAAAGGAAAAATGGCTCTAACTCTTTTACTGACCACTTGTGATTTTAAAGGAAAAATGACACCAAATAGGGTGGGGATAATGTGTGGCCACAGTCATCCTTGGGAGATATCAAGCTGGTACAGGTCATAACTTCATACTCATGGATATCTGGTCTGGCCTCTGGCAGGTGAGGTGCCAGCAAGTTTGTGCTCACTATCTTGCTGTCACATCAGGTCCTGTCAGAGAGCTGCTGAAGAGAGAAATTGAAAGGGCCCCCATGCCATGGAATTCATTTTGTATATTAAGTTTTATTTTATGTTACCTTACAGTGACTTTGAATCTATAGTTTAGGAAATACAAAATATAAAGATATAATTTGTAACAAATACAACAAAAATTATGGCTACAGAGGGATGTAGTATGTAAGTAGGCATATGCTATTGTTTTTCATTGATATTAAATCAAAACAGAGAAGATGGGATTGAACAAGTAAGTATGACTGATGAATCATTATTACATTGATATTTCTGTTGGTTTCCAGTGTCTTGCAGCAACTTGAAGAAAAAATGAAAAAACATGGAATTGTAACCCATACTTTAAAGTCTGTACTATAACTACTTGTTAAATACTTGGAAATTTATTGCTTTTTAGTACCTATGTTATATTTCACAATAAATAAACTGAAAAAAATATAGTTATAGCTTTTGGATGTTAAATTTTAACCCTATAGTAATGACATAGAAAATATATGAAAATTATATGCAGAAAATAAGAAGGGACTCAAAATTGGTCAATAAAAAAATCAAAGAAAGAGGAAGTATGCATTAGCAGAATTGAAGGATAAAAAAGGTATAAAACTAAAAAGAACACATAGTAAAATGGCAGAATAAAGTCCCACATTAAAAGTAATTAATTTAAATGAAAATGGATTAAGCTGTCCAGGCAAAAGGCAGAGTTCTGAAGAATGGATAAAAAAGTCCTGGCTCAATTGCATGCTGCTCACAAAAGATATACCTTAAATTCAAAGATACAGGTAGGCTGAAAGTGAAAGTATGGAAAAAAATGTTATGCAAATCACAGCCAAAATAAAGCTGGTGTAGCAATGTCAAATAATGTCAAATAAATACTAATTTTAAACAAAATAAATTTTAATTTTAAAAGTTATCAGGAACTAATGTCACTATGTACTGTTAAAGGATCAACTCAGCAAAATGTCATGAGTATAAATTTTTATGCATCAAACTTCAGTGTCCCAAAATATATGAAGAAAATATTGATAGCTTTGAAAGGAGAACTAGATGATTATACATTACTAGCAGGAAGTTTCAGCATACTACTTTCAATAATAGTTAGAACATCCAGACAAAATCTCAATAATTAAGCAATACTATAAACCAACTAGATCAAAACCACACATACAGAACACTTCATCTAAGAGAAACACAATGCACCTTTTTCTCAATTACATATGGATCGGTCTCAAGGATAGACCATATTTTAGGTCACAAAATAAGGTTAATAAATTTTAAAATATTGAACTTAGACAAAGTAACTTCAGTGACAATTCTGGAAAGAAGTTAGTAATGAATAACAAAGAAAACTGGAAAATTCACAAACATATGGAAATTAAACAACCAATGGGTCAAGGAAGAAGTCATAAGGAGAAATTAGGAAATCTCAAGAGATGAATGAAAACTAGAACAAAATATATCAAAAATTTTGAGATGTAGCAAAGGCAATGCTGAGAGGTTAAACATATATCTATAAATACTTGTATTGAAATAGAGAAACAAACTCAAATCAGAGACCTAACTTTAAAACTGGAGGAACTATAAAAGGATGGGCAAATCAAATCCAAAGTAAGCAGAAAGAAGGAAACAAATAATGGAGGAGAAGTAAGTGAAATAGAGAATTTTTAAAAATAGAATAAGCAAAATCAAAAGTTAGTTCTTTGAAAAGATCAATAAAATTGATCTTTAAGAAGCTTGATTGGCTAGCATGACCAAGAAAGTGAGATGAAGCAAATAATTAAAATCAGCAATGAAGGGGGGGATTAATAGCAAACCCATAGAAATAACAAGGCTTATAGCAAGATACTATGAGCAGTTGTAAGCAATAATTGGATAACATAGATGAAATGGACAAATTCCTCAAAAGACTGTGAACTGTCTACTCATGAAGAAATTGATCTCCACAGACCAATAATGAAGTCTGTGGAGATCAATAAGACTGATTCAGTCTTCAAATGTCTTCCAGGAAGCACTGACCTGCACAATCAGGTGACTTCTGCCCCCATCCCAGGAAGACATAATGCTGACCTGCTGCCATAGCTCTGTGCATGTTCACAAAGGGCCCCATATCCAAGATGAGTGCACACCAGGGTTATGCCTCCAGACCTGTGCACCTGCACAGCTACATTCTTCCTGGCCACTGGGCACCCATGTTCACAAGCGCCAGCATAACATCCCCAAGCTGCACCTGTACCTATGCTGCAATACATCACCACACTGTTGTGCCATGCCCCATACCCTGCATCTAGCAACACACCCACCCTAAAAATACAAGGCTTCAGAATACTGAAGGAAATCAACTCCCAAATTAAATCAACGAAGATATTTACATGCCATGAAAACAACAGAAGATCACTAAGCATTCGCAATGCAGACAGATATAACCCAGCCTAATGACCAAAATAAAATGCAAGAGGAGACATAGATGCTGGAACAACTAACCAAACATGTTCATAAAACTCTGTTTAATAAAATAATTGGGATGGCTAATGACATAAAGCATACCAAGAAAAGAGTAGAAGAACATAAAGAGGAATTTGAAAGAATAAATAGAAAAATAGAAGATATCACAGGAGTTAAAGACTCTGTTGACCAAATACAGAAAAAAGAATAAGTGATATAGAGGGCAAGATAACTGATTTTAAACACTCAAAATGGCAAATGGCAAAAGAGATGGAAAATTTTAAATTAGATTTCAGGGAAATGATGAACAAAACAAAGCACGCAAATATAAGAATCATTGGTGTCCCAGAAGGAGATGAAAGGAGTAAAGGGCTAGGAAGAGTAGTTGAGAATATAATGGTGATAACTTTCCAATGCTCATAAAGGACATAAATATACAAATCAAAGTAGCCCAAGAAACCCCAAACAGAATAAATCCAAACAGGCCTTCCCCAAGTCACATACTAATCAGTCTGTCAAATGTTGAAGAGAAGCAGAAAATTCTGAAAGCAGCAAAAGAAAAACAATATACCACATACATGGGAAGCCACATAAGACTGAATTCACACTACTCATATGGCACCATAGGTGTGAGAAGGCAGGGGTATGAGATGTTTAAGATACTGAAAGAGAAAGATTTCAAGCCAGGAATTTTGTACTCAGCTAAATTGCCATTCAAAACTGAAGGAGAGATTAAAACTTTCACAGACAAACAAGTCCTGAAAGAATTTGTCAACAAAAGACTGGCCCTACAAGAAATACTAAAGGGAGTTTAGGAAGTTGGAAAAGAAAAAAAAAGACAGGAGAGGGAGGTCTGGAGGAGGGAACAGAGTTGAAGAGTACCAGTAAGGGTAATACTTAAAGGATAAAAAGAGAAAGAGGAAAAAGAACATAGAGATCTGAGAAATAAAATCCAAATGATAAAGTTGGTGGATTAAAGCAATGCCTTTTTTAGTAATAACTTTGAATTTTAACAGAGTAAGCTTGCAAATTAAAAGATACAGATGGGCAGAATAGATTTAAAAATAGATTGAAATAGGTTAAGATAATCTAAGAAATAGATTAACAAATAAATTGAAAGTGAAAGGATGTAAAAAGATGTTCCACACAAGTTGTAACCAAAAGAAACCAGGAGCAGCTATACTGATATCAGACAAAGTAGACTTTAAATGTAAAAGCATCATAAGAGGCAAAGAAGGACACTATATATTAATAAAAGGGGCAGTTAACTAAGAAGATAAAACAATCACAAATGTATATGCTCTCTATCAAGAAGCTCCAAAATGCATGAGACAGACATTGTCAAAACTGAAAGGAGCAATAGATGTTTCAACCATAATAGGAGGAAACTTCATTACGCCACTTTTCTATCGATAGAACAACCAGACAGGAGATCAACAAGAAAACAGAGAAGTTAAATGACTGGATAAATGAATTAGACCTAACAGATATACATAGATCATTGTGCCCCCAAAACAAAAGGATATACATCCTTCTCTAGTGCTTATGGAACATTCTCGGGATAGATCACATGCTGGGGCACAACACAGGACTTTATAAATTTAAAAACATTGAAATTAAGCAGAGCACTTTCTCTGATCACAGTGGAATGAAGCTGCATCTCAATAACCACCAAAGAATGAGAACAATCACAAATATATGAAGATTAAATAACACAGTCTTAAACAACCAGTGGATCAAAGAAGAAATTGCTACAGAAATCAGTAGCTATCTGGAGATGAATGAAAATGAGAATACAACTTATCAGAAGTTATGGGACGTGGCAAAGCCGTGCTGAGAGGGACCTAAATGCTTATATTGAAAACTAAGAGGGAGAAAAAAATCGAGGAATTAACTGCTCACCTGGAGGAACTTGAGAAAAAACAGCAAACTAATCCCAAAACAAATAGAAGAAGAGAAATAAGAAAGATTAAATCTAAGATAAATGAATGGAAGGACAAAAGAAAGACAGAAAGAATCAATAAAACAAAAAGTTGGTTCTTTGAGAAAAATCAACAAAATTAATGGGCCAATTGAAGACTGACAAAGAAAAAAAAGAGAGAAGATGCAAATAAACAAACTCAGAAATGAGAAGGGGTGCGATTATTACAGATCCTGAAGAAATTAAAAAACAAATCATAAAAGGATACTCTGAACAATTATATACCAACAAACTAGACAACATAGATGAAATGGACAAATTCCTGGAAACACACAAACAAGCTACACTGCCTCAGGAAGACATAGACGATCTCAGCAATCCTATCACAAATAAACAGATTCAATCACTCATCAAAAATCATCTTATAAATAAAAGCCCAGGACCAGATGGCTTCACAAGGGAATTTTATCAAACATTCCAAAAATAACTAACACCAATCCTCTTCAGATTTGAAGCTAATATCATTTTAATATCAAAACTGGATAAATACAGGAAAAATACAGGACAAACTACCTAATGAACATAGTTGCAAAAATTCTCAACAAAATATTAGCAAATCAAATCCAGCAACACATTAAAAGAATTATACACCATGACCAAATGGAGTTTATACCAGGAATGCAAGGATGATTCAACAAAAGGAAATCAATTAACATAAAACAGCACATTAACAAATTGAAAGGGAAAAAACATATTATCATCTCTACAGATGTTGAAAAAGTATTTGACAAAATTCAGCAACCTTGTCTCCAAAAGACACTCTTCAAAAGACAGGAATCAAAGGTAACTACCTCAATATGATAGAGGGAAAATATGAAAAACTGATAGCCAACATTGTACTCAATGGAGAGAGACTGAAAGTATTCCCCTGAAGATAATGACTGAAACAAGGATGCCCCCTGACACCACTATTATTCAACATTGTGCTAGAAGTTCTAGCTAGAGCAATCAGGCAGGACCAAAAATAAAAGGCAATCAAATTGGAACGAAGAAATAAAACTTTCATTATTTGCAGATGACATGACACTATACTTGGAAAATCCTAAGAAATCTGCAGCAAAGTTACTTGAGCTAATAAACAAGTTCAGCAATGTGGCAGGACATAAAATTAATATGCAAAATTCAGTAACATTTCTGTACACAAGCAATGACCTAACTTAGGAGTCAGTTAAGAAAAAAATTTCATTCAAAATAGCAGCTAAAAGAATCAAGTACTTAGGAATGAACTTGACTTGTACACAGAAAACTACATAACAGTACTAAAATAATCAAAGAAGATCTAAATAGGTGGAAAGACATTCTCTGCTCATGGATGGGAAGGCTAAATATAGTTAAGATGTCAATTCTACCTGAATTAATCTTCAAATTCAACATAGTACCAATCAAACTCCCAAAAATGTACTTTGAAGACTTGGAAAAGTTAGTTACCGTTGTAGTTTGCTAGCTGCTGGAATGCAACACACCAGAGACAGACTGGCTTTTAATAAAATGGGATTTATTTCATTAGCTCTTCAGAGGAAAGGGAGCTAACTTTCAACTGAGGTTCTTTCTTATGTGGGAAGGCACAGGGTGATCTCTGCTGGCCTTCTCTCCAGGCCTCTGGGTTCCAACAACTTTCCCCAGGGTCATTTCTTTTTGCATCTCCAAAAGCCTGGGCTGAGCTGCGAGGGCTGAGATGAGGTATGCTGAGTTGCTTGGGCTGTGCTACATTGCACTCTCTCATTTAAGCACCAGCCAATTAAGTCAAACATCATTCATTGCAGCAGGCATGCCTCCTAGTCAACTGCAGATGTAATCAGCAACAGATGATATTCACATACCATTGGCTCATGTCCATAGCAACAGAACTAGGTGCCTTCACCTGGTCAAGTTGACAACTGAATCTAACTACCACAGTTACCAAATTCATCTGGAAAGGAGAAAGATGTCAAATAGCTAAAAGCATCTTAAAAAAGAAGAATGAAGTGGGAGGAGTAACAGTCCCTGACTTTAAAACTTACTATAAAGCTTCAAAACAGTATGGTACTGGCACAAAGATAGAAGCATTGACCAATGGAATCAAATCGAGAGTGCATAAATAGAACACCAAATGTATGGTCAATTGATTTTTGACAAGGCCTGAAATCCTCTGAACTGGGACGAAAGAGTCTTTTCAATGAATGGGCATTGAAGAACTGGATGTCAACAGCCAAAAGAATAAAAGAGGACCCCTATCTCACACGCTATACAAAAATTAACCCAGACTTGATCAAACACCTAAATATAAGAAATACCAACATAAAGTTTCTAGAAAAAAATGTAGGGAAACTTCTTCAAGACCTAATAATAGGAGGTAGCTTCCTAAACTTTGCACCCAAAGCACAAGCAACAAAAGAAAAAATAGATAAATGGGAACTCCTGAAAATCAAATGCTTCTGTACATCAAAAGACTTTGTCAAGAAGGTGAAGAGACAGCCAGCTCAATGGGATAAAAAAATGTGGAAATCACATATCCGACAAATGTTTGATATCTTGTATACACAAAAAAATCATACAACTGAACAATAAAAGAACAAACAACCCAATTACAAAATAGGCAAAATATATGAATAGACATTTTTCTGAAGAGCAAATATAGATAGCTCAAAAGCAAATGTAGGGATGTCATTTTCATTGGTTATAAGGGAAATGTATATCAAGACTAGAATGAGATACCACCTCACACCTATAAGAATGACTGCTAGTAAACAAACAGAAAACTACAAATGTTGGACAGGATGTTGAGAAATTGCAACACTTGTCACTATTTGTGGTAATGATTAATGCTGCAGTCACTATGGAAGACCCAGTAATAACACTAATTGGTCTATACCCAGAAGAGCTGAAAGCAATGATAAAAACAGAAATTTTCACACTGATGTTCATAGCAGCATTATTCACAATCACCAAAAGATGGAACAAACAAAATCTCCATCAACAGACAGTGGATTAACAAAATATGGTATATTCATATGATGGAATATTATTCAGCAGTAAGATGAAATGATGTCCTGAAGCATATGAGAAGATGAATGAGCCTTGAGGACATAATGCCAAGTGAAATAAGCCAGACACAACAGGATAGATACTGTATGATTGCATTTTTATAACCATGGGAAAGGTGGCCGAAGGATGCGCTGACTGAGAAGTAGATTGGCAAATGATGACGTATACTTATAAATGAATGTTGTGCTGCTACAAAAAAAGGAATGAAGTCATGAGGCATGCAACAATGTGAATGAACATGTGGGACATTTGATGAGGTAAACTAAGCCAGAAACGAAAGGACAACAATGATATAATCTCCTTTAGAAAATGCTTACAAAAAAATAGGTGCCTGGGTTGTAAGCTTTTCTAGCAGACACATTTCATTTGGAGTGGTAATTATTATTTCCGGATTTCAAGAGGCTGATAGATATATATATTTTTTATTTGACATATATATATATATATATATATATATATATATATATATATATAACCTGATATTTAGACACAAGAATGAAGCTGATCAGATTCCATTAAAGTAACTCTGAACACAGGGATTAGGAAGAAATGTCTATATTTTAGAACCACACATAGTCTTTGAGACCAAAGGAAGAAAAGTTTACTTGGTCTGGAACCAAAATTATCTGTAGCACATAAATACCTCAACCTATCTGTATAGCTTATTTGAAAAATTGAAACAGAGGGAGCCCAGAATAAGAAAGAGGGCCTTTAATCCTGCATAGCTTAATGAAATGCCTGGATACATCCTTAAGTATATTAAGCAGATAATCAGAAAGTATTGGCAAAGTCCCCTGAGGGGTGGAAGAAAAAATATAAATTATCAAACTTTTTCATCAGGAAACCCCACGCTAATGTGTCAGACTTCAGGGACCCTCAAATCAATAGGCCATGAGGTTTACTATTGTGAAGCTTATACAGGTAGCAGAGAAGCTTAGCCTACCTATAGGTATGCCTAAGAATTACTTCTGGGGAACCTCTTTTGTTGCTCAGATGTGGCCTCACTCTCTCTAAGCCCAAGCAAGTGAAATCATTTCCCTCCCCCCTACATGGAATATGACATCCAGGGATGAAAGTCTCCCTCGTGATGTGGGAGATAAATCCCAGCAATGAATCCAGCCCTGGAACCATGGAATCAACAATTCTATCTTGTCCAAAAGGGGAAAAATAAATGTAACTAATAAAGTGTCAGTGGCAGTGAGAGTTCAAATACAGTTGAGAGGCTACTCTGGAAGTTTCTCTCATGCAAGCTTCAGTTAAACATTATTATCTATCATGACCTGCCAAACTCCAACCAGGACCATTCCATCCAACCCTAAAGAACACTTAGGGCAATGTATAAGATTCCACTAGAGTAACTTTCCAGAAACCTACAACCTCCAGATGTGTCCCTGGACCAGATAAGTCCTGAATCCTAGAGGGCCCAGCCTCTCCAGAACATCAGGCAATTCTACCTCCCTACCCCATATTAGTGACAGACTCTTCCAACATGAAGAAAGTTAGAATGGCCAGAGCCCTAATGCCCATAAATAGAGGGATAGAAAGATCAAAGATGATTATGGAGTCTTACAGTGAAGATAGGATCTAACAAATGAATATAAATGCTGAATCATTTAATCGATATCTTTTTTAGTCTCCACTATCACAGAGCAGCTAGAAGTACAAAACCTATATGTGGAATGTAACTCATGTCAAAGTCTGATATATGTTCAAAACTAATTGTGGTGCTGGGCTTTGAAATTTACTGCTTTTTGTATATATATATTTTTTTCACAAACAAAAGAAAAAAAGTCAATTGTGGTGATAAAAATATATTTAAGCCCTCTAGCCTACTATATTCTGAAGGAAGGGAAAATCAGAGAGGATACTATGGTGACCCATAACAAAGCTTAGAATATATCCTGTAACTACTTATTGAAGAGTGCTTTGAAAACTATTGCTTTTTTATTTCTTTGCTTTGTATATGTATGTTATATTATACAATAAAGAAGTTAAAAAGAATTCTTTCAAAGATGCATCTCTCCCATGAGCACATCTGTTCTCACCCCTTGAACCTCTACTTTTTCTTTCTTCAACAATTATTTTCACTTGCTAAAAAAGTCTTCCAAAAAAGAAAAGCCCAGAACCAGGTGGCTTCACAGATGAATTCAACAAAATATTCCAAGAATTAATTTCAATCCTCTTTAAACTCTTCAAAAAAAAAAAAATCTGAAGAAGAGGGAATACACCCTAATTCATTCTGTGTGATCAAAGTCACCTTAATACCAAAGCCAATTAAAAATACCAAACAAAAACATTTGAGATCAATACCCTTTATTAATATAGACAAAAATTCCAATGCATTCAACCAAATACTAGCCAACAAAATCCAAGAGCACATTAAAAGGCTTATATACTATGAGCTAGTGGAACTTACCCAAGTTATGCAAAGGTTTCTCAACATAAAACCATCAATAATGTAATATACCACATTTATAGAATGAAGGAATAAAAACCACATGATCTTCTCGATTGATGAAACAAAGGTCCTTGACAAAGTCTGGAATGGGCTCTTGATAAAAGCGCTTAGCAAACTAGTTAAGGAAGGAAACTTCCTCATATGTTAAAGGATATATATTTAAAAGCTCACTATTAGCATCACACTCATTGGTGAAAGACTGAAAACTTTCTCTCCAAAATCAGGAACCAGATAAGGATATCCAATGTCTCCACTGGTATCCAAAACTGTACTGCAAATTCTAGCTAGAGTGATTAGGTAAGAAAAGAAATAAGACATGTCATAGTAGAGAGAGAAGGAATTTTTTCCCTATTTGAAGATGACATGGTTACATATATAGACAATCCTGATGTCTACAACGAAGTTACTAAAACTAATAAATGAATTAAGCAAAACCATGGGGTACAAGATCAACATGCAAAATATGACTAACATTTCTGTATCTTAGCAATGAAAAACCTGAAGTGCATATCAAGGGAAAACTCAATTTGCCATAGCAACTAAAAGTGTACAATATCTCAAAATAAATTTAACTATGTATATAAAGGACTTATACATAAAAGTACAAATCATGCTAAAAGAAATCAAAGAAGACAATTAAATGAATGGACAATCCATGTTCATAGATTGGAAAGCTAAATATTGTTAAGATGTCAATTATATTCAAAGAAATTTACAAAATTGGAAGACTTTTGTTGAAATGGAAAAGCCAATCATTAACTCTCTATGAAATAGTAAAGGGCCCTGAATAGCCAAAATCATTTTGAAAATGAAATTGAGTTGGAACACTCATACTCTCTGATATTAAAATGTATCAAAATGCTACCAGTAATAGAGAAGAACAGACATATAGACCAGTGGAGTCAAACCGACAGTTCAGAAATAAACCTTCACATCAATGGCCAATTATTTATACCTAAGGTAGTATTCTCAAGAGCTTGTGTTAGGTGATGCTGCTTAAACTTTAATATAAAAGCATGAGCAACAAAAGAAAAAAACAGTAAATAGGAATTCATTAAAATTAAAAACTTTGCATAAAATGAACTCATCATGAAAGTAAAAGAAAATATATAATGGGAAAAATATTGGAAACCACATATCAAAGGGTTTAATATCCAGGTTATGTAAAGAAATCCTATGATTCAACAGCAAAAAGACAAACAACCCAATTTAAAAATGGGTGAAATACTTGAACATACATTTATCTCAAGAAGATATACTAGTGGCCAAAAAGCATATGAAAAGATTCATAACGTCATTAACTATCAGGAAAATGCAAATCAAAAATCACAGTATGATACTGTTTTATACCAGCTAGAATGATTACCATTTAAAAATACAGAATATTACAAGTGTGGAAGAGGATGCAAAGAAATAGGAACATATTAAGTTTTGTTGGAAATTTAAAATGTAGCTGCTGTGGAAGATAATGTATTGGTTCCTTAGAAAGTTAAGTACAGAAATACCACATGACTTGACAATTGTACATTTAGATATAGAGCCAAAAAAAAAATTGAAAGCAAGGACTCAAACAGATATTTTCACAGCTATGTTCATAGTGGCATTATTCACAAAAACCAAAAGATGAAAGCAACCTAAGTGTTCATCACTCATGAATGGATAAATAAAATATGGTGTACGCATACAATGGAATGCTTTTCAACTGTAAAAGGAATGAACTTTTCATACAGGCAACAGGATGAGTAAGTCTTGAAGCCATCAAGTTGATTGAAATAAGCCAGATACAAAGACAAAATTATATGATCACACTGATATAAAATATTTAGAATAAGGAAATTTATAGAGTCAGAAAATAGAATATAGGTTACTAGGGACCTTAAATGGGGACTTTTGAATGGGGAATTCATGCTTAAATGAACAGAGTTTCTATTTTGGGTGATGGTCTAGGCGATTGTAAGATCAGTGATATGAAATTATTAGCATAGGCAAATTTGTTGTGTCAGAAAGTAGAAGAGAGTTTACCATTGGCTGAGGTGTAATAGGGTATGAAATTTAATGCTTGGATGGTACAGAATTTCTGTTAGGAGTGATGGAAGAGTCTTTGTAGTTAATGGTGATGGTGGTACTACAAAATTGTGAATGTGATTAACAACACTATATCTTTGAATGTCCTTAAAAGGGAATATTTTAGCTGTATACATATTACTGGAATAAAATTATTTTTAAAAGGACTTTCAGTTTCTTCTTTTTGTTCACTCAGTGCCTACTTTATACCCTCCCTCAACTGATTGATTTGATTTTTGATGAGATTTTCCATGTCTGTTTGAACATCCTGACTTAGTTATTTCAGCTCCTGCATCTCATTTGAATGTGGGTTTGTTCCTTTGACTGAGTCTCATCTTTGATTTTCCTAGTATGACTTGTTATTTTTTTGCTGACATCTAGGCACTTTATTCTTTATCACTTTATTCTAGAGTTTTTTTTCACTCTTCTCCCTATGATTTTCTTGCTGGATGACTTTGTTCTCTATCTGTTCTTTTATATTCAGTTCAACTTGTTCTAGACTACTAGCAAGGTTGTTTGATCAGAATTTTTCAGTTCTTGTTTTTTCTGTTTCTTCCCCTGCCTGAATGGAGCAGTTTTTTGTTTGTTTGTTTGTTTGTTTGTTTTGTAAGAGTGTCTCCTCAGTTATTTTTCACCCCAGTCAGATTTTCCCAGACTGGACTGGACTTCTGTCAGGAGGAAAGAGGTGCCAGCATCAGTTTTCCCTGAGGATGAGACCCAGCAGGTTCTCAGACTTTCCTATGAAACCTCTAGACTTTGTGCTTTTACCATCCAGTCCAGCATATGGCACGTGTCTGCTTGCACCTTCTCACCACGTGTAAAGTGGTGTGGTGCCTTTAATCTCAGCAGACTCTCCCTGCTGGGGCGTGGTTGAGACAGAGGAGAGGTTGTAGGTTGGCCTTAATTGCTTCCGTTTTCTAGTGCCTGGGACCTGAATTCCTGGGTGAGGGATTCTCCTTGAGCTGGGTCCTACCTTTTTCTTGGGGGAGATACAGCCTTTAAGAAATTAACTCTTTTCACATGACTGATTACTTTGTTTCGGATAGAAGCTTAATTCCCCCCTTGCCTGGGACAGGGTTGGTTACTGAGAAGGCTTCCATTCTATCTAATGGGCTGTTAAGTAGTAGAAACAAAGTGGAAGGAAAGAAAAGAAATCCTGTTCATAGCAGGATCCCCGCTCCTTGGATTGGTCAATCAAGAACTTAAGTTAGTATGTGGTTCTATGTATCACAAGGCTCAATGTGCTCCCTTTTATTTATTCATTTTTGGGGGGTCCAATCCTTTTCCAATATTTTATGTTGTCTGACTCAAAAAGTCTCAGTTTTTGCTTTCATTTTTCCTTTTTCTGTCAGCCCTGCCCCCCTCTGCTGGGGCAAAAATTCCTCATAATTTTAGTGCTTATTATAGGATTATCTTTGCTAGGGGCCTATTCTCAATAGTCAAAAGTTGTTAATTAATTCTACAAGTGGAAATTGGTTGAGCTAAGCCCCTGCTACAAATAAAGTCTGTTTCCTTTCCCCCTGGGGAACCAGTCTGCCATGCCCATGGGTTAGGGGTACTGGCCTCCATGGCTTGGGAGACTCACAGCTCTGATGGGATCTCAGCTGGTCCAGTTTGTCCAGACTGGAGTACGCTGTGCGTCTGGTCACTGATGTAGCACAAGCAGTTGTTCTGTCATTCCAGGCTACTTACCAGCTGCCCCGGGAGACAAACTAAATCCCACACCTCCCTAAGCCATCATCTTGCCCCCTCCCATCTCTCTCTATAAATTTTATGTGCATAAACTCATACGTAGGGAGTGATACTAATTCTGTTGTATTATTGAACTTTTTAAATTACCTGAGTGTTACCTATATACTTGTTTTCTGGAGGATGAATCAAATGTATAGCATACTACACTTCTGCATACGACTTTTCTCATCATTTTAATAAGTGTTGCTTAATATAATTTTATTCCATGCTATTTGCTTTGCGATTGTTAAGCAAGCAACCCAAATTACAAATAAGATAGGAGGAGTGATGCCAAGTACATTTTTTCAATGTCAAACCCAACCATTGTTTAAAAGATCTACTTAAGGGCTGTTTAGTTCTCTATAAGAATACATCTCTTTAGCTTTGCTGTTTAATATTCCACTGAATTACAGACATTGGGAAGTTCCTGTTTAACTTTAATTTCTGTGCTATAAAGGGAAATATATGTTACAATTATAATTTTATATATGTATATAGGTTTGCATATATATGTGTATATATAAAACAGTTTATTGTCCGACAGAAAAGTAACCAGTGCTGTACCTAGCCTAGCATTTAATGATTGTTTATGATTATATATTTCTGCCTCCTCAAAATGTTCTTTGAACCAACTTTACCATATTATTGGTTCCCTTGTTAATGACTACTAAAGTTTGTTTGATTTTGGTTCCATGGTTACTCAGTATTTTCATGAGAGTTTCATTTTTGGTACTTTGTTTTTTTTTTATATGCTGTATGGCAGGGGCCACATTTCATTCTTTTTGCATGTAAATATGCTGTAATTACAGCATGATTTGTTGAATTTCTATTTGTTTTTTCTTTCTTTTGTTTGCTTGTTTGCCTGTTTTGGGGAAGTGCCATGGGCTAGGAATTGAACCAGGCTCTCCCAAATGGCAGGAGAGAATTCTACCACGGACCTACCCTTGCACCCCCTTAATACTCTGCTTTTAAAAATGATACTATTTAAAAATACTGTGCTCTTTGAAAGCTATTGTGATTCAAGACTTTTTATAGATTTACATATGTCTGAGAGTTCTTCACCATTACTTTAATTTATATATTACCAAGCTGCTACTTTCATTTAAATGTCTCTTTTCACCATTATAAATTCAACTATTAATCCAATCTTGGTTAAATGCTGTATTTAATTGGAGACTTAAACAACCTTACATTTATTATCATAGCACACATAAATGGTCTTAAATTCTCCTCTTGCTTTTTGCTTTGCATTCTTGCCTTTTTAATTCTTTATTTGCTTTCACACTTTCTTATTTTTGAAAAGTTGTACATTTGTTTCTATTCTACTATGATTCCTTTTAATTACTTAAATATTGTCATATATTTTCTTATAATCAAGGACTAATCATAATTTTAACAGCCCATCCCTATAAAAGGAAAACTCCCTATATTAGAACGGAGTCCATTTTGTAAGTGAGAATATCTTTTTTTTCTTTTCTTTAATATTTAAAGTTGAGCTTAGACTGTTGTACAAGTTTTTGGTGTACAATTGTTTTCCAGAGGCAAATCTTCAAAAATTATTCCATTTGATTTCTTTCATTTTACAATAATCTGTCTCATGACAAACTGTTTCTCATATGTGTGTTTGCATTTTGTTTATTTTATTAACTAAGAATAGAATTCTTAAAAAATGTTATTTTCTGATATGAAAACAGTAGTGAAAGGAAATTTATAAAATACTGAGAGGGTATGAAAAATGAATTGATATTAATGTTCTGACAACCAAAGTATCTACTCTTATAGTTTTGATGTTTCCTTCCCGTGTATTTTTTCTAGAGACACACACACAAAAGCAATGAAGACAAATGACATCACACCACATTAATAGCTTCATATATTTTATATGAATATAATATCATGGTTATTTTCTATAATCATGATATATTTTATATAATATAATTTAAATATTTGCATTATTTTATGCTATGAAAATTCAACAACTGATTCAAATATTTTAATGACTTTACATGTATCATTTTATTAAATATATATCACTTCATATTATGAAACTAACTTCATGCATTTGGCTAATTTTGCTGCTTAAAAATTGTCATCATGTATAGTGAGTCTTAAGATAGATTACCATCTATTTCACTTAGACATTACAAAGGTTACACACTATATTTTCCAATTAAAATATGTCTTGGCTAACATGTATTTAATACTTTTTGGTTTCCCAACCAAAAATAAACTAAATAAGATGCAGTTTTAGTGTTTACTGTTTTATATATAGTTTCTATTTTAAATTAGTTTGTTTTTTTTCAATTTGACTATTAGAATTTTCACACTAGATAATCAATAATCTTTAAATATCAGTACTATTAGCCCATTTTATATCATATATGTTGTAAATAATTTAATCAGGTTTTTTTTTTTTTTCTTTTGCATGGGCAGGCACCGGGAATCGAACCCAGGTCTCCAGTGTGGCAGGAAAGAACTCTGCCTGCTGAGCCATGGTGGCCCACCCTAATAAGCATCTTAACTTTTCTATATTTCAGTTTCCTTACCTATATTAGTGAGGAAAATAACAACCGCTACTTTTTGTGCTTCTGAGAGGATTAGATAGTATATTTAGATGATAACAAATTGAGAAGTTTATTTCTACTGCATTAAATAAAACAGGATAGTGGCCATTTTTCAGGATCATTGAAAGGATGCATTTGTGTGTGTGTGTGAGAGAGATGTTTATATGTATGTAAAGACACTAAAAGAAGTACAGTTATCTTTATTTTTCATATATCTAATTATATGGGTAGTTTTGCTGCTTGCAATATGAATTTTAACTTTACTCATAATATTAGCTTTAGTAAATTTCCTTCATTTCAGTCTCTCTTCTTTTTGCTCCATCTTCTTCTCTCCTTAGGAGAGGCCATTAGAGATTATGTGTTTTCTAATCCTTAGCAATCCTTTGCAATTTTATAATTTTATTTTCTGGATCATGTCCCTCAACAATACTATAAGCATGTTCTTAATTTGAAAGTTGATGACTTTTTCCTTCAAATATTTTTAATCCAGTCCATTCTTAAACCTGTTTACTTTTCTCTCTCAATTGACCTCAAACAATGAGAAATCTTCTAAACTCAGGGCTTGTCACAAAAATGTTGAATGGATCATTCTCCCACTTGCTGCATTTTCAGATGACTCATCATGGAATCCTCTCAGTCCCTGTACAGAAGCTTAATTTTATGTATATAAGTATCAGCTTAATTTGAGTATCTCCTACACTTCCATCTACTATGCATCTACTAAATGAGCTCATACCTTCTCACCTGCTCCTGTCACTATTACCTTTGGCTATGAGAGGAAATTATCCAATCTGTAAATCGCATTTATTATCAGTCTTCTTCCTGTTTAGTCTCACTGAATTTTCTTTGCTTAAATATATGATGTATACCTCCTTCTCATAGGGTCATTACCATGCACATTTATTGGGGTCTGCAGGATAGTCTAAAGAAGTCTGTAAACCCTGTTACCCTTGTGGGGTAACTCTATGTAAAAATTGTTTTTTTCAGATTACAGTCCATTTCTGGCTAGGGAGCTGTTAGCTAGAATCGAAACATAATATCCTTGTCAAATGAAAAACAAATCCAGACACGGTAGTTAGAGACTTTATTCAAAAGGATTAGTGCAAAGTGGAGAAGTGGCTATTGAAATAGAGGAAATCGGGTTACTGCAACAGGAAGAATACTCTGAACAGAGGGCCTGCAAGTATATCAAGACTTTGGCAAAATAATTTTTCATTTGTAGAGAGGAAAAGACTAGTTATAGGTAAGTGGGATGGAAGGTTGAAGTAATCAGATAGTAGCTAAGAGAATATTTTACACAGGGGCAACCCATTTTCTGGAACGCACCCTAAAAGTCATTGGGTTTAGAAGAAAGAGAGAAGTTTATCATAAGTTTGGTTAGAAAACAATGTTTTCCAATTAATCAGTAGGGAAAAACAGTTCAGTTAATCATTTATGAGGCAAAATAAAGGGGAATTTTAGGGTCTGCATCTGGGCTTGTCATTGGTAAACAAGGGGATCCATGAATCTAATCTAAGTTATGTGGACAAGGGTGGTTCTTTGCAGTAAACCATTTTCCAGAACACAAATAGGGGTGATTTCTTAAACTTTGCTGTTCCCAGAAACACTGGGTTGGGTAAAGCTAAACAGTATCATCCCCAAATATCCTGAATCTTACAGTTGCTACTGAACTTCCTCCCAGTGATTGCCAGAATCCTACTAAACTTGTTAGCAGTTACCATGATTACATACAAACAGATTTTCCTAGTGATCTTCAAATCACTCAGAAATTAAAAAATGTAGCAACTTTTTCCTACTTCTCTCTAGGGTCACTTCTAATGTGTATGAATAATTGATTTAGTTTCATAGGAGTGAATTTTGAAGATCTCAAGTTACCTCCAAGGAAACTGCAAATATTGGCCTCTGGGATAATCATTAGCAGCATAATGCAGTATTATCATATCCCAGTCTCAGAACAGAGACCCAGAAACACACTATATATTACAAAACTCCTCAAGGTAAATATAACATTCATTCCAACATGCATTATTAAAACATTATCTTAATAATGATTGAGACAGTATGTATTTGAGAAAATGTCATGGGTTCTGAAAATGATAGATGCGAGTTTGAATTCTGATTCTGGCTTTTCTAGATCTGCGAAACTGAATGTTTTAACATTCTTGAAATGTGAAATTTAACATCTGGTCGAATATTCCTGGGCATCAGCCATTTGTCTTTCTAATACACAAAGTTAGACCAAATTGTATGCTTCTTAATGTGACAATAAGGGATGTAAAGATCAAAAAACAAAATGCATTTTAAATAATGGGCATATGAAAATAGGAAATACTATAAATAAAAATATATATATTCCAGAGAATAAAAAATGATGGCAATCACTAAAAAAGAGCTCCTAAGGTTGTACAGTAGTATAAGATTCAAAGAACTTCATGCCCATTTAAAATTTGATGTTTATTACCAAAATCTATGTGAAAATATTTGATAATTGTTTTTAGTCATATTTTACAATGAAGAACATGTAAAGTTAGAAAGTTAATGACTTTTATAAGTCAGAATATGTAAGTGATAGAGCTAAGACTTTAGTGCAGGCATTTCTTATTCTTTGTTCAGTGTTCTTATGCTATGAAGAAAAGCTATTTGACTTTATTTATTACTTAGTATTTAATAAATATAAATTTTCAAGTTTATGAAGTAAAATGGATAAAGCATGTAAGTTAATAGCAGAAAGAATCATGACAGTATGTTGAGATTATGAGAGTACCACTGGGCTAGGTGCTTTACATT
The DNA here is from genome assembly GCF_023851605.1 of Tamandua tetradactyla. Lineage (NCBI taxonomy): Eukaryota > Metazoa > Chordata > Mammalia > Pilosa > Myrmecophagidae > Tamandua > Tamandua tetradactyla. Next base: position 5,984,342 of record NC_135350.1, on the reverse strand, counting down.
AATTATCCTAAATGATTTGGGGGATAAGTCAGTGATTGTCATACTAAAAATTGTATTAATTGAAATGTGTTCAAATGAGTGATTGATATGATTAAACAATGTTCCCTGGTTTTCTGTTCCAAAAATTGAAATTATATTTGAAGAACATATTTTGTTCTTTCCAAGCCTTCTTAAAATCGCCAAATTATTATTTTTCAAATTCACATGATAGTAGAAAAATAACTATTTTTCATTTACTAAAATTGGTGGCTTCAATTAATGTATTATTTTCTATAGTAATATTTGACATTTTTATTTTTCTCAGTGTATTTCAGAGTAGTGACATAGTTAAGTAATAGACTTAAAATTATAGAAGCTAGTTACTCTTAAATAAAAATGCATTTTTATTATGCTCTCCCCCCATGGGTATTTGGGTCTACCTTGTGATTCATTTTGCCATTTTAGAAGGCAAAATTACGTCAAGTACTGCATGCACTTTTATAACTTTATTTATATATTTAAGCTGGTCTTTCTACTTTAAAATCATAATAATCATTAAAATATAATTTCACTCCCTTATGCTATCTGATAGAGATTTTCCATATAAAATACTGAGTAGCTTGATAATGATTTCTTTCTTAACTCCCAGCATCAAGAAGAATTTAAGAACAATTTTTAAACTTCAGTATAATCTGTTATACCCCAGATGTAGTATCTGAACAAAAGCATGCATTGCCTAACATAATGCATTCTATAACTTGCTGTTTAGAATGAGGCTGATTATTGGATATGTATTTTTAGATAGAATTTTTAAAATGATTATGTAACACACAAATATGTTTCTGAATATTTTGTCTCTGGGTGAGATCGAGACAATTGAAACAGATGCCAGCAGTCTCAGCCAAACGCTCTTCCAGGGGAGGCACATAGCTATTTAGAATGACAGCATCATCTTAATATTCCCAGATACTTTAATGAATTTTCACTCTAATTAAATGTGCAACTGCAGAGATCATTGGGTGCCAGATTGCTGTGACTAGAAACAAGATTTCATTGTTCAGACTCAGATTTTACCTCATCTAAACACACCCATTTTTAGTACATTATCAGTGAAATTGGATTTTATTTCAATTAAATAACATAAACTATTAAAAAGCTACCTACACATTTTAAATCATCAGGGAAACAAATGTCTATGAAGCAGATGAAATAAAATAACAAACAAGCAGGAAAACAGATGGAAGAAATGAAGAGTCATCAAAGTTCAGTGTTAAAATTTCATGCTGGGATATCAGAGTACTTATGGGAACAACACCATGGTATAGCAGCCTGTTACTTCCATCTCTGGGTGGTGATTCATTAACACCAAGCTTATTTTTGTTTTTACTTTAACAAGTTTAAATGATGACATTTGCATTTTTTGATAACTTAGGCTAAAAGCCTCATTTCCAAAGTCTCTTTCTAAAGCATCAGGAAAATCCGCACATCTTTAAACATATAAATAACCAAAATATATCCTGTAGTTTTAAATTTTTATGTTGCTTTACACACTTATCTTATTTGAATTTTTCTTCGCTGGTCTTTTGTTAAAAGTAATTAATCAATCGTTTCTACATGCCACATTCAGTATTGTGTTTTAACCAGGTATAAACCCATTCATCACAAGGAAACTAAGGAGAAACTTTAAAGTGCTATGTAATAGATATATTTCCATATTTCTGCCCAAATGCCAACAGCATCTCTAGCTTGTCTCCTAATCAGGAAGGTTTCCGTGGAAAGGAGGATAAACCATTCCCCATTGCCTTAGAGTGCTCAAAAAGAACGCAAGGAAGAATGCAGGTCATGAAGGCAGGGTGGTAGCTTAGAGCCCAGAGCTGCTGAGCGATCCCTTAACCTGGGGTGGAATGTAACGGTCTGCTGGGGTACTGCAGAAGGTGTTAAAGGGGAAAATGTACTAGGAAGGCAGACTGATTAAAGTGATCTTTATCTACCACATAAACCGAAGTGGAGTTTTCGTTTGTTTGTTTAATGAATAGGAATAAGGGCTCCAGTTTGAGAATATTACATGCAAGCACCAGCGTCAAAATAAAATAGTTGGTGAAACTCAGACAAGGATCAGCAAAAAACAATCTCGATTATCAAAGAATAAAAGAGAGTAGCTCTTTAGAGAAGAGAAACTGATTATGGAAGAGCCCAATTATATGTCACCGTAGTTTGTTTTATATAAATTTATTTGTTACATCTATAATAACATTTGTTTACTTTTGTATCATAGTATGGACTCAATTATTCTAAAGTAATCATTTGTCTTTTAAAGATTTTTTTCCCCATTTCTTGGTGTGACACAATGATGATCTCTGTCCATATAACTTCATGTATATCTATATATATATAATTCTGTCTTTTAAAATAATAATCCTTCAAAGGCACAATGTTGTGCAAATAATTGTATATTTGCCTTTAGTAGATTCCTTCTGAAGAAATGAAAAGACACTAGATGGTTTCCATGGAGGAATGTCACAATCCACCACATTTTAAAAGAATAGTCGTTTAGAATTTGCCCATTGGAGGTAAGAACATAGGACAGTTAATTCTATTACACTGTGCAAGGATACAGGTGGGAAGGAAGGATTAACGAAGGGAAAAGGCAGATCAGGAGAGAAGGAACTTTTGTCTACCCATCTAAGACTGAATCCTGTACTCTGAATATGTTCAAGATTGCCTTGGGTTCTTTCTGGTAATCAATTCTTTACTTTAGGTAGGTTGTACGGCTAGCATTTGGAACTATGTTTTAAAGGGTTCACAGTAAAAACCAGTGCCTCCTATTCTTTATCTTTGTCTCATCCCTCTCAGAACATTATATCAAATAATCAGAGTATGTGAAAGAATAGATTTATATTCAGATTTAATTCTCACTGAATGTATATAAGTGACACAGTTCTAAATGTGAGGGATAAAAACAATAGCCTATTGAGGTAGATTCAATATCTGCTGTTTTAGACACTTTTTTTTTAAATTTGTTACTTCATTTAATATTTCAATCTTCCCCAGGAGTCGGTATTATATTGCCAATTTTATTAAATTGGGAAGTTGCTCAGAGCTATCCAAATTTATACAACTGGAAAACAGGAGAGGTAGAATTGGAAAAGAACCCCTTCTTTTACCATGACAAACATCAGATTCAGGCACTGCCTTTATCTTACTGATGTTTACAGCATTGCTTTTGAAATTAAATATATATTTCTCTTTTTAAAATATTTTTATTGACAAATCTTCACACACATACAGTCCATACATGGTGTACAATACATGGCTCACAATATCATCACATAGTTGTGTAATCATCACCATGATGATTTTTTAGAACATTTGTATTACTCCAGAAAAAGAGATAAAAAGAAAAAAACTTATACATCCATACCCCTTATCCCTCCATCTCACTGATCACTAGTATTTCCATTTATCTAATTTATTTTATCTTTTATTACCCCTTTTATTTATTTATCTTTTATTCATAATTTACTCATTTGTCCATGCCCTGGATAAAAGGAGCACCAGACACAGGTTTTCATAATCACACAGTCACGTTGTAAAAGCTCTATCATTATATATTTGTCTTCAAGAATCCAGGCTACTGGAATCCAGCTCAGCAGTTTCAGGTGCTTCCCTCCAGGCACTCCAATACACTATAAGCTAAATAAATTAAATATGTATTTCTTAGAGCATATATCATAGAATGTTATTTTGGATGGTACAATACAAACCAAAAAAAAAAAACAAAAAAACCCAACATAAAAATCCATGAAACTACGACTTTTGAACTCTTCAATGCCTTCCATATCAACAAGGGAAAGGACACTTTTTTTTTTTGTTCTGACATTAAGTAATTTTGCAACTTTAGCCACTCCTTATATATCCCTCTTTTCTTATACCTTGTTTTACTCAGCTCTTGTGTTACTTATCAGTTTCCTGGATTTTCTCCCACCTCCCCAGCCCTTTCTTCTTTTTATCATTTTTGCTGTTTCACTCTACAGTATCATAAATTCTTAGGGATCTGCTCTTGGCCTGTTACCTTCACGGGCAATATGATTTATCAATTTCTGGTAAACCATATCTAGTTCCCTGTCCTCCTTTCCCACTTTTATTCTAATGTACCCAATGCCCTTTGAAAACTGTAACTCAAATCTCAGTTTCATATTCTTTCATTCATCCATTCAGCAAATTTTTCCTGAGATATAATTATGTGGCAGACACAACTCTAGGCTCTGTAAAAACAGTAGTTAGAAAAATAGATCAAGCATTACTCTCAAGAACTAAACTAAAGTCAACATTTCCCGAGCCAGATTCTATCAATTCCACTAATGAATGTTTTCTCTACTATAATCTGTCTCAGTGACTAACTCACCATTCAGGCAGATTCTTACAGTGGGATGTGGGAGTCAGCATATCTTTTAAATTATCCATTCTATCATGTCAATAAGTGCTGCAGATTCTTCACAAATCCATTTTCCTCCTTCCTAGTCCTAAAGCTTTATTTCAGACTCTCACCACTTTCCATGTGGATTAATCAGAAAAATATCCCTTAAAAACTTTCCCTAACTCTCAGCCGCCTCCAGTGTGATCTAGTCTCCAAACTAATTCTAAAATGACCTTTCTAAAGAGCGTATTTGATGAGGACACATCTCTACACAAAAGCTCTTAGTGCCTTCCCAAAGCTTTCAGTATAAAGTCCGAACAGCTTAGCATACATAGCCTTGTTTCAGTTTTTCTCTTTTTAGATTAATTTTCTTGTTGTATGCAATCTTACATGCAATCCGTATGCACTCTTCACATTGCACTGAATAATTCAGTTTCTGTAAATTAGTTCACTCTGCCTTCCTCAGTTTAAACATTGTTTACTTTAAGAAGCATTCTCTGAACCCATCTCTATGAATTAGACACCTCTTTAATATGCTTCCTTTTGCATTCAATGCATTTATAAAACCACTTTTGCACAGCAGTTTAACTGGTTTACTTGCATATCATACTATCTGTTGAGTAAATGTGAGTTTACTTGTATGTTCAAAGCCTATAATCCTATCAGGACTGAAGAGGAGCAATCAACAAATACCTAGTAGGGAAAAGTGAGGAATAAATATATGATCTAGGTCATCTGGAGTTAGTCAAAGATTCTATGGAGGAGTATAAACAACTTGGCATTGAAGCACATATACTATTTGAATTGATGTTGATGAAAGGAGAATCTGGTTAGCATGACATTATGTAAAGAAGGATAAAATTACACAGGAAGGAGAAAAATGTTTGAGAAAAGGTGTCAGTAATCAGAATGCTTGAAATGTAAATTCCTATCACTTTGAATTTGTATTTCTTGGAAGATCTAATGCAATGAAAATCCGTGGAACTGCTTTCTTGTTTGCTTCCTTGCTTATTATTTCTTTCTCTTCCACCCCTTTCTCCCTCTCCCACTCTCTCTCCACTATCTCTTCTTCTCTTCCATTCTTTTCTTTTTTTACGTTCCCACATAAAAGAAAACATTTGAAAGTGTAAGACTTTTCCATTAATTGATATAGATGATCATGAGTACTGCCACATTTCCTTTCCATTAAACATGTATAAACATTTGTTTACTTTCACATCTGATGCACACAAATCTAAAACTTCACACAGAAACCAAAAGGGGGCTGTGCATCTTGAAGCTCTTATGGACCCCAGGAAAGTTCATGTCGTTTTAGACCACGTGTGCAGATATAGGCCTGTCACGGATGGACCTTTGACTAAGTCGTTTCAAGTGAAACATGACCCACCTCACTCAGGGTGGGTCGTGACCCGCGTGCTGTGCTCCTTTGGGTTTAAAACACACACGAAAGCTAAGAGATGAAATTGAGAAAAGCTGATGGAAAAAGCCCGAGAGAAGCTGGGAGACAAGGACACTATGAAAGAAGCTAAGAGAGACAGAAGCTAAAGCAAAAACATGCAGCCAGAAACTGGAAGTAATGGAACCTGGAAGAAAAGGACCAGCAGACAATGGCCATGTGCCCTCCCATGTGACAGAGGTTTCCTGACGCCAGCAGATGGTTTTCAGAGAAGGCATTGCCCCATTGATGCCTTAATTTGGACATTTGCATGGTCTTACAATTGTAATTTATAAGCTAATAAATCCTGTTTGTTGAAAGACAGTTCATTTCTGGTATATTGTATTTCAGCAGCTTTATCAAATTAAAACAAAGTCTTTCTATTTATCCTGCCTAGTTTTGCCTCATTGCTGTGTTTATGAATCAGATATAGGACAGCTATTACATTCTGACTCTATGGTTGTCCATTTTATTTTGTGATCACTTGCCTGTTACATGGTTTATAACTCTAGCTTGGTTAAATCAGAGGGTTTTGGTTGGTATTTTCTAGTATCTGTTATTTCAGACTGTTTACATATGTGAACTAAGCCTCCTCTCCAGTGTAGTTTCCTTTCTTTATTCTCTTACCCAGATATCTAAGGAAACAGTCTGTGGAACTGGGGGTTAGAATAATGGTTCTGCTGCTCACGTGCTGTGTGTCACTGAGCAATCTGCTTAACATTTCTGTGTCTTAGTTATAAAGAACATTTAAAAAATGTTCTTCCTAGGGTACTTATGTGTTTTAAAATATTTAACGTGAGTGAATAACTTCAGAAATACAGTAGGAACTGATACATATTTTTCTATATGATTTCCCCAAGCTGTAAAAGGCTTGGATTTTTTAATGATCTTTACAATATATTGCTCATTGTTTGATTGTCAATGCAAGTACATTTTTTGCTTATCATCATGTGTGACAGGATGTCAAGTATAGGCAATTAAATACCAATAAAATAGTCAATTATTAATCAAAATGGCTAATGATTCCCTAATGGATGAGGAACATGAAAAATAATTCTTCTTGTCTCCATTCACCATTCAGTGCTTCTTTTCACACTTTTTCACCTTAAAATTGAACTTAGATAAGACTCAGTATTTCTTATTCTTTTGAAACTTTTCCAATTCTCTTTTAAATTCATATTTTGCCTCCTGCATCTAACACACTGACAGGATAAGTATTGTTGTTTCTAATGGTACAGTTGAAGAAATCTTTTTTATATAAACACCACTGCTGCCAATAAAGTGTTAAAGTGTCAATTTGACTCATGATGGTGCCTTCTATCATTTACGTTTTTAGATTTCTTAATAAATTACCAATAAAATACAATAATTACTAGCTCTTGGGATGACGCTATTTACTGTCTTTCTTCTTAATAATTCTAATAAAGTTGTGTGTAAGTTTTAAGATGCCAGGAATATATGGTTAAATTCTCTACTAGTAAAGATATAGACTTTATCTTTACTAGCTAAAGCAAAATCAAGGTCCATAGATGTAAGATTGTAATCCTTACAACAATAATGGCTATTGCAGGTGGATGCAAGGAATTATTATGTTATTTACCTCTAGCACCACATCTAGTATTAATGAATTGTTTTTCCTATTGTCACAGATAAAATTTTAGGTAAAAATACTTCAATCATGACAACATCTTGAGTCTAAATGACAGAGAAGAGGCTGAGCATTAAAAATGTAAATATTTAGCATATGGTTTATTAAGAAAAAAAAATGCTGTACTACCTAGATTCTGAAAACAAAAGAATAGGAGGTAGAAAAGGATAATCGATATAGGAGTCAATTGCACTCAGGTAATTTTTTTCACTGGGGCAAATACTCTTCTCTCTGAAGGAAATCATGAAACATAAAGTTGTATTGTATTCAGTAACCTAGGAGTAATCACTATTTACTTTTGAAATCATTTGTCTTGACTTCATAGGTGTTTTCACTTTCCTTTTTTTTTTTAATGAAATGAACAAATTGACTGACAAAATAACTTGCAGTTTAAAGATTTTTAACATTAATAATTAAATAATTATTTAACTAGAATAATTGGATATAATTTCATCCCTCACTGAGGAGAGGATAATAGATTAAGGTACATTAGAAAACACTTAGACAGCTGATATTAAGGAACTTGTAGGCCACGGGATCACCAGAAAATACATATTTTACAATAGTAATAGTGAATGCAGAACTTAGGTGTGGCATTTTAAAATAGAATTCATCAAGGTAAGCTTTGCATGGCCTTTATCTGCTAAATTTAGGAAATTTTTCTTCTTGGCTCCAGTGTGTGGCGCTACTTGTTGGTTTCTTAAAAGCTTGTTGCATTTTTGAAGGGAATTCTTAATTAAGTCATTAGTGATTTGTAGCATTTTAGTCCTTTTACAATTTACCGTGAAACTTATCATTGCATCCAGTAAGGACCCAGGGCCCAGGCCCCACCCCTCCTCCAATTTGAGAGCAAGTCGCAGAGCTGCTGTCTTGACCAGGACAAACATTAAAGGTCAAAGAATGAATCCTCCTCACCTAATAACCAAATCTCACAAAAGTCTGCAGAAGCCCTGTTGGAACCGAATTTCATGAGACTGTTAAACTTTATAATCCATCCCGGGGCACACCTCTCTCGTTTTCTCAGTTTTTCTCCCTCAGCTTTGGGCAGAGCGCAGAGTTTCATCTCTCAACTGGCGGCCATTGGAAAGCTCTCGCTCTTTTCCTTAAGGCCCTACTTAAACTCACGGGGGATTTTCTGTCTGATGTGTTCTTTCGAATCAGGGCTGTGCTGGATTGAAATAGTCCAACCTCGACTGTTGTAATGAGTTAACGGACAAGAATCTGAAAAATCTTGGAGCCGCCTATTGATGGCGATTGTGTGAATACTTGTGGGTTTGCTGTGATCTGTATTATAGATAGTTTAAACCTGAATTTTTTTCTTTCACAAAAATAGTACTATTAACGTGAAACAGAAGATAATTTAATTTTATATTGAGCCTATCATAGAGTCAATTTATTTGGCAAATTATCTAATTTGTTATAACTTTTAAAAAAATGCAAACTATCACAATTTCGCCAGTGGAAGATGACCTTTAAGCTGCCCCTCATGTCCTGTTAATAAAACCTAAGAAAATATGAAAGAATTTTTGTTTTGGAAGAAAACACAATTGGAAGTTTGTCCTGGAAGAACTTTGTATTTAGCCTGAACATGGTATGGGATCAGACACACCTCTAATGATCCTTCATTCTCTTTGCAGGCAGTGGTACCAATGGCTATGATCTTGGCCACCGTGTTTCATAAAAAGTCTGGGTCTGTGAGGGACATTGCTTTTTAGGATTTTTAATAGGATAATTGTGGAAAATTTATTTTAAAATTAGAAGTTCACCTTGATATTTTCTAGTTAGTGTCTAGCATTACATCATAACATACTTACTTAAAATATATGCATACTTGAATATATCTATATATCTAAAGATTTTCTACTCTTTTGCTTACTGTTTGATAATTTATGGAATGAATTTTATAAGTAAAATCTAACTGGAAATTACATGTGTATTTTTAAAGTTGAGCACTGAACTTGTTTGTTAGAATTTGGGGAATAACTATTTGTGGCCAATTTAAAGTCTATAGAAAATACAATGTACTGTTGTTCCTTAAGGTAGACAATATATAGTCTTCAATTTAACTTTCATTGATAGAAACTTTGCAGTCTGTCCAGATAATATAGTTAAATTAGAATGTTATGATTTTTCCAAATAATATTTTTAAAATACAATACTAGGTATTAAATATCAGAGATTAAAAAATTAAGTGTTTATGTGTTCCATAATACAAATAATACTAAAAAAGTCCTGTCATTTTAATTTTAAGCCTTATGAAAATGAAAGTATCTATAATTGTAGAATGATACCTTAGGAGAGTTCACATGGCATGGTATGATATGCATATATATTTCCCTTAAATTTTGACTCCTAGAAATTCGGTTCAGCCATACTCAAAATAGTGTCCACTGTTATAAAAAACTTCAGAATTGACAAATGATTATGGTTACCAAATCACTATATAGATATTTTTTCTACTTTGTAGTATATTAATTAGCCATAGGGAAATACCTGAAATCACTGAACTATAACACAACTCCTCAATCTTTTATAATGATTCTTTAACTATATAATCCCTATTTTGTGATTGTATGAACCTTGTGAATAACTGGCCCATTTGTATCCCCTAACCCTGTTTTTAAATTTGGAATCTTAGGACACAAAAGACAGTGCCTAATGCTTATTAATAAACGAATTTGACTCAGCCCAGTACTAAACCACCCCAATTCCTAAACTATCTTGTTAGACAAAGCTGGATCTAACAAAAATTGAACTAACATGTGCAGTATCTTAAACTTTAACCTACAAGTGACCTATACTTCATTAGAATACTAAAATCATGCCCAAAACCATATTAAGGCTGCCATTTCTTCCATCGTTCTGTCACTTATAGCATCTAATCAATAGCATTTACTCAATCTGTGCATGCTCAATAATTAGACCATTTCTAACTTCCATCATCTCGAGTTATTGTGTTTATTATCCTAAAATCTGCCTAACTTTTGATGCCATAAAACTAGCAACGCTGCTCCTATAGGGGAATCAGATTTTTAGGCTGATAAGCAATCTGCTCTTTTGCTTTACACTTAGCAATGATCTCTTTATCTCTCTTTGAAATCCCCTTTGGAAAAATAAAGCTTCGATCTTTTAAATGAACAGGAAATAGCATGTTGGAACAAAACTCCCAAAGAGACAGAGAGACAAGCTCTACCCTTCTTTGTGTTCACATTTCAAAAAGATTACTCCAAGGAAGATTAATCTGTGATGCAAGACTCCAAGAGACTCTTTTAGCTATCAAAAATATTTATAAGGAGCTGCTATGGTGGCTCAGTGAGAATTCTCACCTGCCATGCCCAAGGCCCAGGTTTGATTCCTGGAGCCTGCCCATGAAAAAAAAAAATATCTATCTATCTATCTATCTATCTATCTATCTATCTATCTATCTATCTATCTATCTATCTATATACTTTTTAAAGATAAAGAAAATATTTACAGTTTCAAGTTGTCTAAAAGAAATGTAAAAGAGAAAGGATGAGGGAGATTCCCTTTCCCTTTGACAAGGAACATTTTTTACTTTGATTTTTTTTTTTTTTTAGATTTATAATTATCCTTACAAAGCACGTACGCATATATATGCATAAACGTTATGTTAACTTTTATTACTGTTGGCGTTATGTTCAATAATTTCTCACAAGTATTCTTGACAAATGTACATTGTTAATGACCATAGAATTAATAATAAAATCCTCAAAGATCAAGTAGCAATTTCAGAATATAAATTGACATTAATATAAAAGTACTAGTAATTTTGCTGATGTTGAAATTTATATCTTATATGTCAAAAATTTTAAAAAGTTTAAAGTTTAATTAGAACAATCTCTTTGGCTCCACATGGTTTCAATATCATCTGAATTTTACGAGAAGCAATTTGTCGAAGACGCTAGTAATTTTAAATAAAACATAACCTAGTTGCAAAATCATGTTTACATTTATGTATCTCAAATTTCAGCTTAAGTAATGATTCAGAATGAAAACAGGGTGACCTGCCTGATGCCCATAACAGCCAATCCATGACATTGAGTTTTCAAAGAGAGAAAGAGTTTATTGCTCTGTTCAAAGCAGAACAGATGGCCTATAGGCCCAAAGGTCTGTCTCCCCATGTCTAAGGAGTTCAGAGGTTTCATAGACTCAAGGAAGGGGAGATAGAGTTCTTACCACCACAATATCATGTATAAGCAGGACTCTTGGACTAGGCTGGAATAACCATTAAAATAGTAAATACACACAAACCTGAGACTAGTTGAATTTCAGTAATTTCAAGTATCAACATTTGAAAGGAAAAAAATTTATATAATGATTCAGCAGTCATCATAATTTGTTATTTCTTAACTTCTCCATTACATTAATGCAAATGATATGATTTGCAAAAGTAGGGATCAGAAATTGACAATGTTGAACTTTACCTGAACCCCATGATACTGGAAAACAAAATAGATTAAGAAATCCCCTCCTATTATGTTATTATCCAGGGCAGTCTTAATCTCCTGGTCTCAACAGTAAATTCAGGGGATAAAATCTTGTAATCGACACAGCCCATTGCTTGACCGCCCCCAGCTCCCTTCTAGTATTATTCCATTAACTCATTTCAGTTCTTAAAAACCCTCCTGCCCCCTGCTTCAAGGGAGTTGAGTCTTTTTCACTTCCCCTTGATGTGATAGCCCTCTGATCTTCCTCTCTCTCTCCCTCTCTTTACAATAACCTTCTGGTCATCATTGTCTGGTGCCTTTTTTCTTTTCACAAAATTTAGGGAAAAAATTGTTCCAACCAGTTCAGCATTTAAGCAAAACAGAAACAATTTTTTAGGGGACATGTTATGCTCATATTTTCAATTTTCAATCTCATAATCCACTATCATTATGAAGATAAAACAACATTAAAATATCTTTATAACACAAGGATAAAGAAACTTTTCACTAAATGTCATAAAATAATTGAATTCAAAGTGATTTATATAGAGAGGAATACCAAATGAATATTGTTCAAAGAAGAACTTTTAAAATGTCACTACAAAATTGAAACTCTTTGATTGTTATTTAATATTTTTAGAGTTAAATACAAATAATTTATTTATCATTGTAAATATACAATGTTAGTATAGCTTTTACTAAAAGACAAGTATTGGTAAATGAGACTTTACCTATTATTTATATACGTACATATGCACGTATGTGCACGCACATGGGTGTTTCTTTTGTTTGTTTATTTTGGCCTTATGATTATTACCTATAATTTTATATATATTTTTCCTGAATTCTGGATAAATTTGGTTTCGCATTATATATTCTGAGTCTACTTAAATGAAACTATTATTTCTTCCATCCTTATTCTTTTATATTTTAAAAAGGAATGATTGTTATTCAGATATAGTATTTTAATTTATCATAATTTTTAAATTAAGTATAAGATTTAACTCATCTTTTCATGATCATATTTACATGAATTCATTTAGAAGAGGAAATTATAATTTTTCCCACATTTCTAAGCACACAAAAATTAATTATTGAAATTTTGCCCAGAGGCAGTTATTTTAAGATTCAAAAAAATTCCTCTTGCTGAGTTTTGTTAAAACAAAAAAGAACAATTTCTAAAATATGAAAATGAATGTACTTAGATTTATCAAGTTGCTTTGAAAACATTTCTAGTACATTAAAAGTTGTTTGACTTCCCTGTAAAAACTGTATCTTAATTTAAATGATATACTGCATTTTAACATTTAAATTTTAAAGATATTGTCTTTTGATCCTATAAACTTAAAAAACATTTACACAAAGCCCTCAAAATTCACTTTTCACTCAACTGTCCCCAATTGTTTGTATATTTTGATTCCACATGCAACTAAATAGCATGCTCACATTTTCATGTGAAAGAGGATTAAAATTAAATACTGAAAGATCCTTAGCTGATATGAAACAAAATTCTTTATTGAAAACATATTTTCTCTAAGGAAATATGCATTAAGAAGCACCTTAAACTTTGAATTACTTAATCAAATGAGGTTGAGTACAATATGTTGGGGTTGGTAGACTGTATTATTGTTCCCAATTGTTTGTCCTCATTAATGTGAAAGAATTATACTTCTTTGTGATTAGTTTTGACAAAAGGCATATGAGCTCATGGTCCCACTATCCTTTCCATGGTTAAGAGAGCATCATATATCGGGTAAGGGCTGCTGCATCAGCCTTGGTCCTGAAGAGAAGAGACTGTGAACGAATCATGGAAAACCAGTGAATGACAACTGATACAAGCAAGAAACAAGCTTTCATTGCCTTAAGAATTGAGATCTAAGAGGTCTATTATTATTACAAACATAACCAAAAGCAAGCTAGTAGATTCTGAATTGAATAAGTAGAGTTTTGAAATGACAGTAATGACCACTAAATTAAAATGTCTATTGTACGTGTCAAATCCATATGGCGTAAGGCAGGTACTCAATTATTGGAGACTAGAAAGAGATTAGGGATATACTGAGGCAAAACATTTGGTAAGAAGTTTACCTGTGGGCATTTATAAGTTAGACAAATTTAGAGTTTAGGCAAAAATTTTGAAAATAGAATGTTATTGACATGCTTTATTGAGTATTGTCTGCATTTTATACGGAATCATAATAAAATATGAAATCAGAAGACAAAATGTAAAATTTGCAATCAGGAATGGAATAAAATAGAGGATACAGAAAGTCTTTATTTGTGTGGCTGAAGGGTCCAACCAGTAAAAGATAAAATTGAGAAATTCTTTGAATAGCAGATGGCAATTAAATATCAGACTCTTTGCAAAAAAAAAAAAAAGGTCTGAATTGATAAGGTGGCTCACAGTAACTTTTGCTGGAAAAGTTGGATTGTTAAATCAAGTAAGAAACCTTCTTATTCCCCAGAATTTCAAAAATATCTGCAAATATATCTATATATTTAAAAGAGACATATCACATAAAGAATTACAGGTATGGGTTTGGGCACAAATATTTGATAAAGTATGCAATCACTTATACCAGCAAAATAGGCAACAGCCTGAGCTTAAAATACTATGACTCAGGTGGTGTCATCAATATGGTGACATAAACAGCTGTGGAAATTTTTTTCTGGAGATTCAACAAAAAAGGACAATTCTTAATTTTTCAGAAGTCCAGAGGAAGATAGAGACTGGAGAAGGGCCCTACTAATACTGAATTTAACAGAGAGAATAATATCAGATAGGAAACCTCTGTACTGGAGCAAATGGTCCTTTTTCCTCCCCTTCACTGTCTCATACACAGCACAGAAAGGACAGAGAAACAGCTGCTGGAATATTTCCCATTAGGAACACAGAATATAAATTCTCTCATAGTAAAGACAGAGCTCTACCAGTTGGACAGCAAAGAAATATAAGGGAGGGCATTTCCAGGTTCAGGAGAGTGAGAAATAAAGAGTCTGAGAAAACATGAACAGAATCTGTATTTCCAAAGTCCTTCTTCATCCTTGAGGGAGACAGCAACTTGTATACTGATTTCCACCTGGAGACCAGCTGAAAAATAGGTCAACTGGAGGAATCTTTTGCCACAAATAAAGCGGAGGACACAGCTATACACTGAGCCAGAATTTGGTCAGTAAAGGGAGGGCAAAGGACACCTGAAGTCCCCACTCCATTCAACCAGGTGCAGCCTGGGCTATGAGGCAAACAGCTTCTGAGGACAATTAAGCTATGGAATAGTGCTGTCTGCAGGGCAGACTGGGCAGTGAAAGGGAATTGAAGCAGTTTTTCAGAGAGTCTTCAGAAAAATATCTCAGACACATTGGAGGTGGTCTAGACACCCTGCGTGGGGATATGCCACTGTTTTGACTGAGAACTCTGGATGACCCAACTGTTAAAGCAGTGTCCTAACACAAACCCAGTCTTGTGAGCTGGTAAAGAGTGAGGATGCACATAAATGCAAGTACAGGTGGGAAGGGGGACATAACTATGGACCCCACAGAAATAAAGTTGATAATGAGAGGATACTATTAGCAATGATATACTAACCAACTAGATAATCTAGATGGATAAATTACTGGAAAAGCATGAACAACTAATATTTACTCGAGAAGAAATGGAAGACCTCCACAGTAATCACAAGTAAAAAGATTGAATCAGTCATCAAAAACCTCCCAAAAATAAAATTCCAAGACCAGATGGCTTCACATGTGAATTCTACCAAGCATTCAAGAAAGAATTAGTATGAATCCTGCTTAAACCCTTCAAAAAATCTGAAAATGAGGGAAAGCAATCTAATTCATTCTCTGAAGCTCACATCATCGTAATACCAAAGCCAGACAAAACTACAAGAAAAGAAAAATACAGACAATTCTCTTTAATGAATATTAATGCAAAAATCCTCAACTAATCCTTCCAAATTGAATCAAGCAGTACATCGAAAGAATTATACACCATAAACAAGTGGATTTTATCCCAGTTATGCAAGGGTGGCTCAAAACAAGAAAATAAATTAATATAATACTCCACATTAATAAATTAAATAGGAAAAACACTTAATCATATCAGTTGATTCAGAAAAGGCATTTGACAAAATTCAGCATCCTTTCCTTATGAAAACTAGCCAAAGGATAGGACTAGAAGAAAACTTCCTCAATATAATAAATGGAATATGTGAAAAACCACAGCTAACATAGTTCTCAAAGGGGAAACACTGAAAACCGTCCCTCTAAGATCAGGAACAAGAGAAGAATGTCCACTGTCACCACTATTATTCAACATTGTACTGGAAGTTCTAGTTAGAACAAATAGGAAAGAAAAAGAAATAAAATCCATCCAAATTTGAAAGAAAGAAGAAAACTCTCATTGCTTGCAGAAGACATTATCCTATATACATATATATAAAATCCAAAAAAAAAAAAAAAAAAAACTGCAGTAATGCTGTTAGAGGTGTTAAAAGAGTACAGTGAAGTGACAAGATACAAGATCGACATGCAAAAATCAGCTGTGTTTCTGTACACCAGCAATACATTGTCTGAGGAGGAAATTAGGAAAAAAATTCCATTTACAATAACAACCAAAATAATCAAATATTTAGGAATAAATTTAACCAAGGACAAAAAAGTCCTATAAATAGAAAACTACAAAATAGTGATGAAAGTAATCAAAGAAGAAGTAAATAAATGGAAGAGGGCTTACCATGTTCATGGATTAGAAGACTAAACATAGTTAAGGTGTAAATTCTCAAATGTCTTTATAGACTTAATGAAATACCAATTAATAACCCAAAAACCTTTTTCAGAAATAGAAAAAAGCAGTACTCAAATTTATTGGGAGGACAGGGTGCAGTGAATAGCTAAAAATATCTTCAGAAAGAAAAATGAACTGGGAGGTCTTGCACTACCAGACTTCAAAGCATATTGAAAAGCTACAGTAGTCAAAACAGTGTGGCACTGGTATTAGATAAGTGTACTGAGCAGTGGGATTGAGTAGCATGTGCAGAGGTGGGTCCTCTCGTCTATGTCCAATTGATCTTTGATAGGTGGTCAATTCAATTCAATGGGGACAGAGCAGCCTCTTCAACAAATGGTGGTTAGAGAACTAGGTATCTATGTCCAAAACAATGACAGCAGACGCCTGTCTCACACCTCAAACAAAAATTAACTCAAAATAGACTTTAAAACTTCAAAATTAGAGTTAAGACTAAAAATTTCAGAAAAAAATATGAAGAGATATCTTAAAGATTTTGCGATAGAAGATTTCCTAGGCCTTACCCCCAAAGAATGAACAATGAAGGAAGAAATAGATAAATGAAGTCTTCTCAAAATTGGACTCTTTTATGGCTCAAAGGACTTTGTCAGAAAAGTAAAACAGCAGTCTACAGAATGGGAGATATTATTTGGAAAGCACATATCAGATAAGGGTTTAACATTCAGAATATATAAACAGATCCTATAACTCAACACCAAAAATACAAATGACACAATTTAAAAAGGATTAAAAGACCTGGACAGACACTTTTCTAAAAGAAGAAATACAAATGAATCAAAAACATATGAAAAGGTGCTCAACTACTCTTGCAGTTAGGGAAGTGCAAACCAAAACTACAATGAGATATCATCTCACACTACTAGACTAGCCATTTAAAAAATCCCAGAAAACTACAAGTGCTGGAGAGAATGTGGAGAAAAAAATACATAATCCACTAATTTAATTTAAACGTCAACCTCTGTGGGAGAGTGTTATGTGTCTACTTGGCCATGTGGTGGCACCTGGTTGTCTGGTTGGCCAAGCGCTGGCTTGTCAATTGCTATGAGGACATTTCATGAACTTAAATCATGACCATGTTGGTGGCATCCATAACTGATTGCATGTGCAATGAGTGATGCTTAATCTAATCACTGGAAGGTTTTTAAGGAGGATTCAGAAGAGACAATACACTCATTCACTGTTGTAATGTACTATGGTGCAACTGCTCTGGAAGGAAGTTTGGTGCTATATTCAGGAAGTTAAATACAGTATTGCTGCATAATCCAGCAGTCCCATTACTAGGTATATATTCAGAGGAACAGAAAGCAGGGATACAAATGAACATTTGCATGCCAATTTTTATAGCAGCATTATGGATAATTGCCAAGAGATTGCAACAGTCCCAATGTCCATCAATAGATGGGTGGATAAACAAACTGTTATATACATACAATGGAATATTACGCAGCAATAAAACAGAGTAGTCATGAAGCATGCAACAATGTGGATGAAACTTGAGGACATTTCACAGAGTGAAATAAGTCAGAAATAATGGACAGATATTTTATGGTCTTACTAACATTAAGTATAATGAGCAAAATCTGAGAATTGAATTCAAGTGCATAGATTGTCAGTGGATAGAAAATGGACAGAGATTGGGCTATGGATGTTCTTGGAAAGATTCCAGTCTCCCCAAGGAAGTATAAACTTCAAATAAGGCTCATTTTAGAGGTTCTCAGATTGTAAGCTCTTACAGCACTCCCACCTTTTCCTAAGTTTTAACTGTTATTTCTAAATTCTGAGGTGCTGTGTTCTTTGTGTATAACCTGTCAAGTCCCTGGAACACTAAGTAATTGTGGGATACCTGAGACTCAGAATTAGAGTTCTGCAGTTCTCAAAGTCAGCATTCCTCCATACTGTAACTGTTAAAGGAGCTGAAAAAGAGATCAAACTCCAGTTAGAGATATGTATGTAATTGACCTGGCTAGGACTAAGGTAAATCAGAATACATCATGATACTGTCTGTAATTTAAACCTCAACCTCTGTGGGAGAGTGTTATGTGTCAACTTGGACATGTGGTGGTACCAGTCATCTGGTTGGGCAAGCGCTGGCTTGGAAATGAGAACATTTCATGGGCTTAAATCATGACCATGTTGGTGGCATCCATAGCTGATTGCATTTGCAATGAGCGATGCTTAATCTAATCCCTGGTAAGCTTTTAAGGAGGATTCAGAAGAGACAATCACTCTTGCTGCTTCAGCCAGTCAGCCTCTCCTGAGAGTTCATTGAGGACCTTCATTAGATCTGCCAGCTCATGCCCTGCCCTACAGACCTTGCACTCTACATCCTCATGGTTAACTGAGACTTTTATAGATTCTATATTTACAGACATCTCCTGCTGATTCTGTTTCTCTAGAGAACCCTAGATAATACAGAGATCATAGGAAAAGATGTTTATTTGATCTAAAATTTAAATTTTTTGTAGCACAGAAAACTGATATGTACTCTCTAGCCAGCATATTTAAACAACCTAATTACATGGAACCTAGAATAAGGGATGAGATTTTATTGTTCTGTGCACATTAATGTAATACCCAAACACATTCAAAAGTGTTTTGAGCAGAAAATAAAGTATTTGCAAAGTTTGATTGAAAGACTGGGGAAAAATGTGAATCTAAACTTCTCCACCTGAGGAAATTCTGCTATTCTCTCAGGCATTAAGATCTCCTAATTTAATAAGTCAAGCCCTTGATTTTGAGGCTTGCCCTTATGAAACTTATTTCTGCAATGGCAAAGCTGGGCCTGCATGTAATTATGCCTAAATGTCGCCTCCATAGAGCCTCTTTTGTTGTTCAGATGTGGGCTCTTTTTGTAAACCAATTCTGAAATAAGCACACTACTCTCCCACTTACATGTGACATGATGCCCAAGGATGTATTTCTCCCTGGCAATGTGGGACATAACTTCCAGGGATGAGCCTGGCCCTGGCATTGAGGGATTGAGAATGATCAAAAGAGGGGGAAAATAATGGAACAAAATAAAGTTTCAGTGGTGAATAGATTTCAGAGAGTTGAGATGTAATTCTGGAAGTTATTCTTATGTAAACTTTTGTCAGATATTTCAAATTAACACAGTCTGCCATGCCACAACAAACAGTATTCCTGAAAACCCTAGGGAGTGTCCTGGTCTCTGTAAAAGTCTCTATAAAGGTTTTTCTTAATAAATTTATTTTCTGAGAAACTTAAGGCCTCCAGATTGATCCTAGGTCAGATAAGTCCTAAATCCAGAGGTTCCAGTCTCTCCAAGAACGACCACCAATGTCATTCCTCTTTCCAGAAGGACAACACCCCTTTCCAGCAATCAGAAGTTAAAATGGTCATTGTCTAAATATCCTTGAATATTGGGAGAAAGATCAAATGAGAAGAAAGAGGAGTAACTGAGAAATTAGGATTTAACAAATGACTATGACTACTGACTCATTATATGAATACTTCTTTTTAGGGTCTAGTGTTTTAGTATAGCCAGAAGGAAATATCTGAATTTGGTAAACTGTAATCCAGGAGCTCTGATCATTGATAATGATTGAATAACTATATTGCCATAAAAACAAAGTGCGCTGCCCATATTTGTATTGCTCTACTTCTGGATTTTCTTTTCTCGTTTTATCTATCTGTCATATATATCTGTTATCCTACCACCACTATAGGTCTTAAAATTGGGCAGATTTCAATATGAGTGTTCAATAAGAAGAAAGGGTAAGGGTTATGGTACGTTTGAGGTTTACTTTTTTGTTTAATTACACTTTCTGGAATAATGCAAATGTTCTTAAAATAGTGATGGTAATGAATATAAAACTATGTGATGATACTGTGAACCAATGATTGTATAATTTGAATGGCTTGTATCGGGTGAGAGAAAATTTTTTTTATCTCAATGAAAATACAGAAAAATTAAAAAAAAATACTATGGAACTTAAATATGATATTTGGACCTCCAAATTTCTAAGGGTAAGAATCTGGTTGAGAAAGCTGCACATCCCTCAAGAACAAAAGATTATAAAATACCATCTTCTATCACCATCTTATAGCCAAGGTTAGAATAATTGAAATTGAAGGTAGTCCTTAGGTCAGAGTCAGGAGCCACATTAGATAGTGAGCTGGGGGAATAGTTCAAGGAGGGAGAGCTCAGATTAATTTTTTTCTTTGCAAATATCAGTGTTCAGTGTGCTTATTATTTTTTACTTATCATTTTATATTCTGTATATCTGACACATAAAACTAGTCTTTTTCTTTCATAGGTCTCTGGGACCTATCTCTAGATCTTGCAAAAATGACTAGAATGATATTCTGGATGTTTAGCATCATGTCATAATAGGAATGGATGTGGATTTCCCTGGAAAATACTGAATGAAATGATGTAAATGCTTGTGATCAAGAATGCAGATTGAAATAAGTTGAGTAATTGTTTCAAATTATTCAATATCCTACCTCCAAGAAGATTGTGCTTCCATGAATTATGTAACATTTAAAGCTTTAAACACCATTTACATGATTCTTTACTCTTCCATGAGAACTGCATATTTAAAATAGGACTGTTCTCTTCAGCATTGGTCCTAGAATGAAGAAGTTTAGGAGTAGAGCCGTAGTCGGCTTGTGAAAGATGCGATGTGGAATGTGAGACAGAAATAAATCATTGCTGCTGTAAAAGAGTCATAAAAATCTTGGATCCCTTTGTTACCAGAGCATTACTTAGCAAAGCTGATGTAGTGATTCCTTACATGGCCTCCCTCACTATTTTGAGATATTGAAGATTTATTTTGTAAACATATTCTACAATTTCAAAGTATATTTGTTGAATTTATTAAATGATCATTTTATCCTTAGTACCAACGTTTATTAATATACAATTCTTATATTTTTCTCTTAAGGTGCAGAATTGGAAAAAAATATTAAATACTTAACATAAAACAGCAGTTCTTAAATGTACCTGATATCTCTCCTCTCCACCCACTATGCAAATAAAGGTAGGAGAGGAGCAATAATTTCTCAGTAAGTAAAAAGTGACAAGTTTGAATTAATTTTAAAAGTAAAAGGAAGTTTTCTTTCCTTTGCTTAGTTATGTATTTGTCTAAAGAATTGAATGCCCTGCTTGGTCTAAGCCAACCAGACCAACCTCAAGAATCAAGGTTGTTCCCTATCCTCCAACACACGTGTTTGCAACGAATATTGGGAGGAAACCCAATGACACTTGGTTTCCCCAAACTGAAAGAAATCAATAATTAATATCAGAAAAGATAAGTCAATACTTCCCAGTTCTTCATGTTTTATAAACATATCCTGTCTCTCTATAAATGGATATATCAGGTAAAATGGGTATTATTGAAACCAACCCAATATAGTGTAATTTTCTTCTTTAGGAAATTATTCATCCTGTTAGGGAGTATCTTAAACAGTTTGATCAAAGATAGAAAAATGAAAAAGAGTAGCACATTTGATAATAAAGGAAGTGTAAAAGACAAATTTCTTTTATTATTTAAGCCATTTTGAATTGATTTTCTATTATTTTCAGTTGAAAGCACTCTAAGATAATTGGTTTGCTCACTTTAGAAGAAAGGACAACCCTCTTACAAACAAAGGGCCCAAACAGGCTGCATTATTTTCTTATACCTGGACAATTAATTTTAAAATGATAGAAATACTCTGCTGTCACAATATGAGGAATTCTAACAATAAAAGAAAAGTTGCTTGACAACTGAGAAAGTAATTAGAGAAGTGAGGCAGCTTTTAATACATTTGGAAATGAGAGAAAGGTAGTATGCGGAAGGCTGGAGATCCATGTTAAAGTGGGAGATGGTTTAGATAGGAGATATTTGAACATATTTCAATATAATTGAGAAGGTTTATAATAGAAAAGGAAAAGATTGAAAAATAGGACAGAAAATGAATAATCTGTAGAATGGGAACCTTCTGTAGATGATGGTTAGATTAACCTTAACTTCGAACGGAGGCACCTAATTAATTGTCAAAGGCAGAAAACAGGAGACCATGATGCATATGTAAATATATTTAAAGATGTGGCAAGAATTTGAGCATATTTGTCAGGTTGTTTAATTTTTCACTGAATTTTGAGATGGAAAGGGGCATTATTTGACCTAAATTTTATGTTTTCTATGAAAATAAATTAGTATGCAGCACTCTGTTACTTTCTACTCTCTGATCTCTCAAGGATTATGGAGCCATTATTCCAAAAATACAATATCATTGGGCTTCTTTTTGTGTGTATTTTTGAAGAGAGAGAGAAACTGTCACCTTATTGGATTATGTTTTATTTTGGGGTGGGACTAAACTTGTCTGAACTGATATGCAAGTCAATAAAAAAATACACATTCCTCTGGAAGCCTGATAAATTGGAGGATTGTGTAACTAACACTGCCTATTTTCCAAGACCCATTTCAAGCTCCACCACATACAAAACTGCGTTCTTCATTTCTTCCGAATTTTATTTTAGGGCTTGTCTTATTTTTTTAGCCTCTAAAACAAATACCAAACAATGGGTTGGCTTAAACATGAGAATTTATTGGCTCATGGTTTCAAGACTTGGAGTAAAACATTGTGGCCTTAGCAAGGTGTCAATTTCTTCCCAAAGACCGTGGCATTCAGGGAAGGGCATCTGTTGTTCCTTGGGTCCTTGGCTTTTTCATCACATGGCAATGCACCAGGCAGTCTTCTCTTTTTCTTCAGGGTTTTGTGACTTCTAGCTTCTTCCTCTTCCCATACTTTATCTACGTTTGAATTTCATTCTGTTTATGAAGGATTCAGTAATCTTGATTGAAGTCCAAACTGATTCTGTTGAACACATTTTAAGGTTCACAAGTACAGCATACATTAAGATAAAGAATATTAACAATTGGTCTTCAGTTCCTTGTTTACCTTAACACTACAATTAGAGTAATTGTGATTTTGCTTACAAATATATAGAAAGGATGAAGAAAATTTCATAATTATTGCATAATTATTATCAAAAGAATGATGATATAATTAATTATCACTGAAAAGTGGAAAACAATGTTCCTACGTATGCGTATTGGGAGGAAGATATAAATATGATGGATATGTTCTTGGATTTGCCAAGTTTCATGTGTTAATAATACATTTATTTGGAAATATCCTGCCTACATTAAACAAATATTTGAATTGAAAATTGAAGCTCAAAGTAAATGAGATTTTTAAAAAGCAGATCAGTGCTTCACATGATTCTAAATCATTTGAGCTCTGTGAATTATATCTTAGGATACCAAGAAAACTTCTGCTTGAGCCTGATGATCTTTTGAGAGAAGGCAAGAAGTTTTAAACTACAAGAACGATAAGTTAATAAGAATTAAATGAAGTTCTGACTTCTTAAAATGTAAAAATGCAGTTTACCAAGAAAGATTATTAAGTGCACATCTAAAACCATGGATCATTTATCAACAAAAGAATGGTGATTAGGAAGTTAAATCTTAAAAAGGAAAAATAACTTATGAATAAGAACAATAATAGTAAACAGCAACAAGAGTAATTATTTTCTTTTTTTTATATAATCGCAGGAAATGTGATTTCCTAGTCACTCGAGTGACTAGAATTGAGGGGAATATTTGACAAAGAAAATCAAGGGAATAATGCCCTGGCTCAATGAAACATTAAAATGAGCTGAAATAGCAGCTGACTGAACTATCTTGAAAAGGGTGCTTTTCACTACTAAAGTAGTAGTGGAAAGAGCATGCCTATGTGCATTCGCATATGTACTTTTGCAGTTCACATTCAGCAGGAAAAAAAATCAGAAAACATTGCATATTTCACAGAATCCAGAGATATTACCAAATCAATATAAGCCCCATTTTCCTCCTGCAAAATGGGGATAGTCACATATAATACTGAAAAAATTTGAGAAGTCTCTGGCTAAATATATAGTGCTTGCAAGAATATAGTCATAGCTACCTCAAAGACATAATTAAATATCACTTTGGAACAGTATCTGGGATATAAATATAAGTGCATGGACTGAAAATACAACTTTAGGAGATACATAATATTATCTAATATTTATCATATATAATTGGTTATATATAGTATAACCAATGTAATATAACTTCTAAGTTATGTTTAAAGTTCTAAAATGTAATAAATATTCATTATTTAAAAATATATACTGAAGGGTAGAAAGAGATTGCCAAATCTCTTTTTGTTACTCTAGGTTTTAGTTGTCATGTACAAAGGAGTTTTAAGAATAAAAGATTATGGAATTAAATATTAGCATATCAATTCACTCATTGCATTCTTCAGATTTCTGTTTTTGCCACCATCAGTATTATCCATTACTGTCATTCAAATCCAGACAGGACACTGGCCTTCTTCTCAAGTCTCTAACAAACAGCTTAATACGAGAGAGAGTGCAGGAAGAGTTTGTCAAGTTGTAGTTGTTTCGGCTGAAGGGATATGGATAGGCTAGACAGTGATTTGGCATGAATAAAAAATATGTCATTGCTTGTTAAAGAACCTGTAGTTGAAAACCACCAGTATAAAACTTAATTGTCAGGCAGACAATGGTGGCTCGGCGGCAGAGTTCTCACCTGCCATGCTGGAGACCCAGGTTTGACTCTTGGTGCCTGCCCATGTTAAAAAACAAAAAAATAAAATAAAAAATTAAAAGATGATAATATATTCTCTGTGTATTTTAACCATATTAATTGTGAGTGCCTTGCAATTAATATGAACAATTATAAATTTTTCAAATTAGTGATTTACAACATCGGTTAAATTTATAATAGTAGCAATGATTCATCTTATTGGTATCTTGTCTGTGTACTGCTCTGTTGTTTCTATGTGGCTATTGCTCTTTATTCTAATATTTGGTAAAAGCCAAGTATTTCAGAGTGATTTAGTTTTCAGCATCTTCTACACATATACAATAGCTATACTGTCACCAATCATTATAAGATTCATTATGTATTTGTACTTTTCACTTGTTCTGGAAATTAGTTGGCACAAATTTTTCTTCTCTCTCCTTACATGATGATTTTCCAGTTTCAAGAACAAAGTTTTTTCCAGCCTTATATCAATATACGTTCACTGTCCTCTTTAATTTTATTTTTCATGAATTTGACAGCCTTTCTCTAATTTTTTTTTTTTTTGCATCAAATCACAGGTCTTCTGGAAAAAATTTCAAAGTATGCATATAAGATCAATTTAAAAATTTGAAAGTCGTGCGCATTGAAGGCTTGTAAATGACTATATTTGATAACTTTGACTTGATTTTTTGTTTGTTTTTTGCATGGGCAGGCAATGGGAAATGAACCCAGGTCTCTGGCATGGCAGGTGAGAACTCTGCCTGCTGAGCTACCATGGCCCACCCAACCTTGGCTTGGTATTAAAGGTAACTTTGCTTTCAATACCTCATGCAATTTATGTGATATCTTTTTAATAATATAAAATAGATGATTTATATAAAATATCATACATAAGATAAAAAAGAATATAGGATATCTACTGTCATGGTTAGGGACAGGTGTCAACTTGGCCAAGTTGTGGTACCTGTACATGTGATTGGGCAAGCGCTGGCCTGTCTGTTGCAATGAGGACATTTCATAGGATTAGGTCATGATCACGTCAGCTACATCCACAGCTGATTCCATTTGTAATCAGCCAAAGGGGAGTGTCTTCTGCAATTAGTGATGCTAAATCCAATCATGGGAAGCCTTTTAAGGAGGACTCAGAGGAGACAGGTTGCATTCCTGCTTTGGCTGTTGAGCCTCTCCTGTGGAGTTCATCCAGGCCATCCATTGGAATCATCGGCTTCGCAGCCTGCCCTGTGGATTTTGGACTCTGCGTTCCTACGGTCACGTGAGACACTTTCATAAATTTTATATTTGCAAGTGTTCCCTGTTGATTCTGTTTCTCTAGAGAACCCTAACTAATACATCTTGGTACCAGGAGTGGTTCTTAAGGAACAGAATCTTAAAAATGGGTCTTTATGAATGGTTTTCTACTCTGACTGGGCTCAGAGACACTAAGGACTCTGATTCCCATAATCAGAATGACACTCCCAATCCATGGACTGAGTTGGCAAAGGAGATAGTCAAAATATCATCATTCGATTCTCCTAATGCTTCGCTTGTACGAAGCCAGACACTGGGGGATAATGTTTTTGACACCTTTACAGAGTTTTGTAGGAATAAGAGTTATAGAGATGTTGGTTGGTTGTTGTCAGATACACTGTCTACATTAAAGGGTGAAAGGGATGGGCTTAAGGCTTCAAACAAGAAGCTTAAGTGCCGTCTGAAAGATGTAGAGGTTTCTATGAGTATCCTGAAGGAAAATCTTATTTCCTGTAGCCGTAGACTTGAAATCTCTGAAAATCAGACTCAGAATCTTATTGTTAGAGTAGCAACTTTACAACTTAAACTGAAATCTCAGTCTTGCATGGTGTCTGCCGTTAAAGTGAGGGCATTGATTGGAAAGGAGTGGGACCCTGAAAAATGGGATGGTGACATGTGAATTGATAATGATGTTGGGGGTGATGTTGAAACCCTAGACCATGCTGAGACTTCTTTAGATAACCCTGTAATAGTCTGCCCTGAGGACATAGCCGCCCCACCTCCAGCCTGCCTTGAGGAATTGGCCACCCAACCTCCTTCTGAAGGGATTAGCCCTAGAGTGATTATTCCTGTTTCACCAGATGAAACTGCAAATGAAAGCCCTGAAGCAAATGGCTTGGAAGATATTTCTAAATCTTTTCATGACCCACCCCCACCACCCCTCATTTCTTCTAGACCTATAACTAGACTAAAGTCCCAACAGGCCCCTAAAGGTGAGGTACAAAGTATCACACATGAGGAGGTACGTTATACTCCAAAAGAACTGTGTGAGTTTTCCAATTTATATAGACAGAAATCAGGGGAATATGTGTGGCAATGGATTTCAAGAGTGTGGGATAATGGTGGGAGGAATATAAGGCTGGATCAGGCTGAATTTATTGATATGGGCCCACTAAGCAGAGATTCTGCATTCAATGTTATAGCTAGAGCAGTTAGAAAAGGTGTTAACAGCTTGTTTGGGTGGTTGGTTGAAACATGGATCAAAAGGTGGCCAACATTACGTGAGGTTGAAATGCCAGAACTGCCCTGGTATAATGTAGATGAGCGGATCCAGAGGCTTAGAGAGATTGGGATGTTAGAGTGGATTTATCATGCAAAGCCTGCTCTTACACCCCAGGAATGTCCAGAGGATGCACCTTTTACCAGAACAGTGAGAAATAAATTTGTGAGACTAGCACCATCATCCCTCAAGAGCTCTGTGGTTGCACTTCTCTGTAGGTCAGACATTACTGTAGGAACTCCTGTCACTGAGCTGGAATCCTTAAACACAATGGGGATGACAGGATCCCGAGCTGGCAGAAGCCAGGTGGCAGCACTTAATCACCAAAGACAGGGTAGACGTGGGTATTATAATAGACAGCAAACTCAAAGGAGGCATCAAAATTATATGACACGCAGAGATTTGTGGCATTGGCTAGTAAATCATGGGGTGCCTAGAAATACAATAGAAGGGCAGTCTAGTAAATTCTTGTTGGAGCTGTATAAACAAAAGAGTTCTAGGTCAAGGGAACAGAAGTCTAACCTGAATTACAAAAACACAGAGTCACGGCCCCTTAATCAATTTCCAGACTTGAAACAGTTTACAGACCCTGAGCCCCTTGAATGAAGGGGAGGCCAGGTCCCTATGGGGGAGAAACCTGTTACACTGCCACAAATTTATACTGTTAACCTTCCTCTAAGTCTTCCCCAAGGAGACCGATGGCCTTTTACCAGGGTAACTGTGCACTGGGGAAAAGGAAATGATCTGATATTTCAGGGATTATTAGACACTGGTTCAGAAGTGACATTAATTCCAGGGGACCCAAAACGTCACTCTGGACCACCAGTCAGATTGGGGGCTTATGGAGGCCAGGTGATCAATGGAGTTTTAGCTCAGGTCCGTCTCACAGTGGGTCCAGTGGGCCCCCGCACCCATCCTGTAGTTATTTCCCCAGTTCCGGAATGTATAATTGGCATAGACATACTGAGCAACTGGCAGAATCCCCACATTGGTTCTCAAACTCGTCCAGTGAGGGCTATTATGGTGGGAAAGGCCAAGTGGAAGCCACTAGAACTGCCCCTACCAAGCAAAATAGTAAATCAAAAGCAATACCGTTTTCCCTTAGGGATTGCAGAGATTACTGCCACTCTTAAGGACTTGAAAGATGCAGGGGTGGTGATTCCCACCACATCCCCGTTCAACTCTCCTATTTGGCCTGTGCAGAAAACAGATGGGTCTTGGAGAATGACAGTGGATTATCATAAACTCAACCAGGTGGTAACTCCAATTGCAGCTGCTGTTCCAGATGTAGTATCATTGCTTGAGCAAATCAATACATCCCCTGGTACCTGGTATGCAGCTATTGATCTGGCAAATGCTTTTTTCTCAATAGCTATTAGTAAGGACCACCAAAAACAGTTTGCTTTCACTGGCAAGGTTAGCAATATACTTTCACTGTCCTACCTCAGGGGTATATCAACTCTCAAGCCCTATGTCATAATCTTGTTCGCAGAGACATTGATCGTTTCTCCCTCCCATAAGACATCACACTGGTCCATTATATTGATGATATCATGTTGATTGGACCTAGTGAACAAGAAGCAGCAACTACTCTAGATTTACTGGTAAGGCATTTGCGTGTCAGAGGATGGGAGATAAAACCAACAAAAATACAGGGGCCTTCCACCTCAGTAAAATTTCTAGGTGTCCAGTGGTGTGGGACATGTCGAGATATCCCTTCTAAGGTGAAGGATAAATTGCTGCATCTGGTCCCTACCACAACCAAAAAAGAGGCACAACGCCTAGTTGGTCTTTTTGGATTTTGGCGACAACATATTCCTCATTTGGGTGTGCTACTCTTGCCCATTTATCGAGTGACCAGAAAAGCTGCTAATTTTGAGTGGGGACCTGAACAAGAGGAGGCTCTGCGACAGGTCCAGGCTGCTGTGCAAGCTGCTCTGCCACTTGGGCCATATGATTCGGCAGATCCAATGGTGCTGGAAGTGTCAGTGGCAAATAGAGATGCTGTCTGGAGCCTTTGGCAGGCCCCTATAGGAGAATCACAACGCAGACCCTTAGGATTTTGTAGCAAAGCCTTACCATCTGCTGCAGATAACTACTCTCCTTTTGAGAAACAGCTTTTGGCCTGCTAATGGGCCTTAGTAGAGACTGAACGCTTAACCATGGGCCACCAAGTTACCATGAGACCTGAGTTGCCTATCATGAGTTGGATGTTGTCTGACCCACCAAGCAATAAAGTTGGGCGTGCACAGCAGCACTCTATTGTAAAGTGGAAATGGTATATACGAGATAGAGCCAGAGCAGGTCCTGAAGGCACAAGTAAGTTACATGAAGAAGTGGCACAAATGCCCATGGTTTCCACTCCTGCTGCCACATTACCTTCTCTTTCCCAGACCAGAGCTATGACCTCTTGGGGAGTTCCTTACAATGAATTGACTGAGGAAGAGAAAACTCAGGCCTGGTTTACAGATGGTTCAGCACGATATGCAGGTACCACCCGAAAGTGGACAGCTACAGCATTACAACCCCTTTCTGGGGTGTCCTTGAAGGACAGTGGTGAGGGGAAATCCTCCCAGTGGGCAGAACTTCGAGCAGTGCACCTGATTGTTCATTTTGCTTTGAAGGAAAACTGGCCAGAGGTGCATTTGCATACTGACTCATGGGCTGTTGATAATGATTTGGCTGGATGGTCAGGGACTTGGAAAGACCATAATTGGAAAATTGGTGATAAAGAGGTCTGACGAAGAAGTATGTGGATAGACCTTTCTGAGTGGGCTAAAAACATGAAGATATTTGTGTCCCTTGTGAATGCACACCAGAGGGTGACTTCAGCAGAGGAAGATTTTAATAATCAAGTGGATAAGATGACCCGTTCTATGGATACCAGTCAGCCTCTTTCCCCAGCAACTCCTGTCATTGCCCAATGGGCTCATGAACAAAGTCGTCATGGTGGTAGGGATGGAGGTTATGCATGGGCTCAGCAACATGGACTTCCACTCACCAAGGCTGACCTGGCTACAGCCACTGCTGAGTGCACAATCTGCCAGCAGCAGAGACCCACACTCAGCCCCCGATATGGCACCATTCCCCGAGGTGACCAGCCAGCTACATGGTGGCAGGTTGATTACATTGGACCACTCCCTTCATAGAAGGGGCAGCGATTTTTTCTAACTGGAATAGACACATACTCTGGATATGGGTTTGCTTTCCCTGCACGCAATGTTTCTGCCAAAACTACCATCCATGGGCTTACAGAATGCCTTATTCATCGTCATGGTATTCCACATAGCATTGCTTCGGATCAAGGAACACACTTCACAGCAAATGAAGTGCGGGAATGGGCACATGCTCATGGAATTCTCTGGTCTTACCATGTTCCCCATCATCCAGAAGCAGCTGGATTGATAGAACGGTGGAATGGCCTTTTGAAAACTCAATTACAGTGCCAACTAGGTGGCAAAAACTTGAAAGGCTAGGGTAATGTTCTCCAGGAAGCTGTGTATGCTCTGAATCAGCATCCGCTGTATGGTGGTGTTTCTCCCATAGCCAGGATCCATGGGTCCAGGAACCAAGGGGTGGAAATGGGTGTGGTGCCACTCACTATTTCTCCTAGTGATCCACTAGGGAAATTTTTGCTTCCTGTCCCTGCTACCCTGAGTTCTGCTGGTCTACAGGTTTTAGTTCCAAAACGGGGTGTGCTTTCTCCAGGAGAAACAACAGTGATACCACTGAACTGGAAGTTAAGATTGCCACCTGGCCACTTTGGGCTACTTATGCCTCTGGATCAACACACCAAGAAGGGGATTACATTATTGTCTGGGGTAATTGACCCTGACTATCAGAAGGAAGTAGGACTGCAATTACATAATGGAGGTAAAGAAGAGTTTTCTTGGGATATAGGAGATCCCCTGGGGCGTGTATTAGTACTACCATGCCCTGTAATTAAAATCAATGGAAAACTGCAACAACACAATCCAGGCAGGACCACTAATGGCTCTGAGACTTCAGGAATGAAGGTTTGGGTCACCCCACCAGGCAAAGAACCACGGCCAGCTGAAAAGCTTGCTGAGGGGAAAGGGAACATTGGATGGGTAGTGGAAGAAGGTGGTGATAAATATGAACTTCGACCACGTGATCAGTTACAGAAATGAGGACTGTAATGCTGTTTTGTTTGTGTTATACTATTCAAGTTGTAAGATATCAAGTTTAAGAATGAATGTTGCCCAAGGATTTGCACCCTATTCTGGAGAGATTTACTGTGTTTCCAGTTATATGCAGGACAGTTGAGTATTGTCAGGTAAAAGAAAAAATGTGTGCTTATTTGTTTTCATTTGGAAATTAAGTATGGTCTAAGGTGATACATACATATATATATATATATATATATATATAGGTGCCAAGTTGACAAGGGGTGGACTGTCATGGTTAGGAACAGGTGTCAACTTGGCCAAGTTGTGGTACCTGTTCATCTGATTAGGCAAGTGCTGGCCTGTCTGTTGCAATGAGGACATTTCATAGGATTAGGTCATGATCACGTCAGCTACATCCACAGCTGATTCCATTTGTAATCAGCCAAAGGGGAGTGTCTTCTGCAATTAGTGATGCTAAATGCAATCATGGGAAGCCTTTTAAGGAGGACTCAGAGGAGACAGGTTGCATTCCTGCTTTGGCTGTTGAGCCTCTCCTGTGGAGTTCATCCAGGCCATCCATTGGAGTCATCGGCTTCGCAGCCTGCCCTGTGGATTTTGGACTCTGTGTTCCTATGGTCACGTGAGACACTTTCATAAATTTTATATTTGCAAGTGTTCCCTGTTGATTCTGTTTCTCTAGAGAACCCTAACTAATACATCTACCTTATATACATTTCACATGCATACATATGATATAAATAATAGAGGATCTGGCCCCACAACTTGTATCACTTCTCGTGAATAACAAATAATGAAGCTCAGTGCTATAATTGTATTGGTTAGCCCCATTTCGTATTCACTCATATGCAAAGTTCTCAGAGCCAGTTTAATATTTAAAACATTTCTTACCTTTTCTGTTTTGATATTCTTTCTAAGAATAATTGCATATCATTAATATATTTTAAATGCTTATATACAAGTCCATTCTTTATATGACTCAATCTCCTGTAATATATCTGGAATATTTATGGCATATATAAAATTCATTTTACCAATCTACTGATTACCTATAGTTAATTTTCTTTATGCTTAAATAAGCATATATCATATATATTCTAACTATGAATACATGTACATGTGGAAGATTTTATCTTCTTTTGTTATGAAAAATGTTATTTCATCCACTCTTTCTTGTTATTAATTTTCTCATTCACCGATAACTCATCTGAAAATCAACATTGCCCTATATTCCTCTTTTTGATACAGATCTTAAAATAGCTACTTATTAACTGACAATGAAAATGTAATTGTCAGAAGGTCTGTGTTTCCTTTTAGTACAAACTATGGAAGGAGGCAAATAATCAGAAATCATGTTATTAACATATATAAGATATAGCATTCAAATAAACCAAAATAATCAAAACTTTATATGATTTGTGAATTTTTCCTAATGAGTCAGACCTACTTAAGATATCTAAAGAATAGAATAACTGGGCTTTAATACCAGCTCAATCATTCTTCAACAACCCATTCTCTCTTTGCCTTTATTTCTCCATCAGCGGCAGTGATGAAATTCCATCAGAGTTGTTGAAGATCAGATGAGGTGAAATTATATAGATAGATAGATAGATAGATAGATAGATAGATAGATAGATAGATAGATATAGATAGATAGATAGATAGATAGATAGATAGATAGATAGATAGATAGATAGAAAATATTGATAGTATTACCTAAGGCCTAGTGAGAATTTAGGAAATCATACAATCACCGTAATTTGTTACTTATTATTATTATTCCCTAGATGGCACAAGAACAATGGAGATTTAGATGATCCAAATATTAAATAATTGTATTGGTTAGCCCCATTTCAGTTCTGAGAGCCTGATTCACCCTCTGAGGAGAGTTTCGCTAAATGGTACATTGCAAGAACACAGACTCAGACATAAGACAGATTCCAACAAATGACCATTTAATGACCTCACAACACAAAGGGTCCAAAGAGCAGAAGAAAAGATCTTGTCATGGTTGATCCCCAGGTAGGGCAACTGTTCAGGCCAGGGTCAGTGGATGGTGGCTCTACCTACCGTGCTTCACGTTGGAGATGAGGGATATCTGTGCTGATAAGTGATGGGTATTTATATATCCTATGTGTTAGTTAGATTCAGTTGTCAACTTGGCCAGGTGAGCATACCTAGTTTTGTTGCTGCGGACATTAGCCAATGGTACGTGAACCTCATCTGTTGCTAATTACATCTGCAGTCAGCTAGGAGGCGTGTCTGCTGCAATGAGTGACATTTGACTTAATTGGCTGGTGCTTAAATGACAGAGCGCAAGGTAGCACAGCCTAAGCAGCTTGGTATTCCTCATCTCAGCACTCAAAGCTCAGCCCAGGCCTTTGGAGATGCAGAATGAAGTCACCCAGGGGAAAGTTGTTGGAACCCAGGGGCCTGGAGAGAAGACCAGCAGAGACCATCCTGTGCCTTCCACACAAGAAAGAACCTCAGTGGAAAGTAAGCTGCCTTTCCTCTGAAGAACCAACAAAATAAATCCCCTTTTATTAAAAGCCAATCTGGCTCTGGTGTGTTGCATTCCGGCAGCTAGCAAACTAGAACATCCTAAGAGTAGGGGAAACTGTCACTGAGTGAAAGGCACACATCAAACAACATTTGTGCAGAGTTCCTGTACTAGGAAACAGCTGGGCTGGTTGTTCTCAGTTTCAGGTTCAACGTAGACCTAATGTCTCCCTTGAGCTGCAAAATGGAAACATTTCAAAACATCTTCAGGCAAACAAGCAAGAGAGAGAAAGGAGGTGATTGGCTAGGGTTGGGAGATGGCTGCTGAACATATCAGTGTATTCCCCAGAGGGAAACATTATTGCTACCAAGGGAATTTTTTTAGGGGGCTGCGGTTTAGAGTGAAGGGCTATTGTTTTTAATCTACATGAAATCACTTCCTTCCAAGAGATAGGTCATAAATACTCAAGCTTTGATCACTTAGTTTCCCTGTGTTTTCTGATAGTGCAGAGATGGACAATGTCCATGCTTACTTGTTTCATGCTTACTAGTCTTGGATGCCATGACTTTCAAAACTTTATTATCCATTCATTTTCTGGATGTATTAATTCACTCACTCCAATTCTTGTCAAATCTTGCTGGCTTGAGGAGCATTCTATGTATTTTTCCTTTGATTTATATCTGGCCAAATATATTATTCCATGTTCAGTTTACATTTTACAGTTTAAATCTCTGAGGATATCTCACTTTAATTCCAGGTTCTTGAGCACTCCCTCTGAGAGTCTGAAAGATGCTGCATAGACCATCCTTCTCTGTACAGTATGTGGAGCTAGCATCTAAATGTGATAGTATAAAATAGTTTTTTTCTGAACACTGATTACTGATAGAAAACAAACTTTGTCTTTGAGTAAAATAATTAGTCATTTGCTAGTGATGTTTTGTTTGTTAGAACCAATCCAAGCTCCTTTCTTCAATTGTGGTTATTGTTTAAGAATGTTAGTTTTATATCTCTGCTTAGATCCTTCTCTTCTTCATTTCTTAAGCATGACTCCACATATTTTTATGTGCCGTTTTTGAAACTTCATTACATATCCATTTTCTTTTGAACAATTTATCTATCATCCAATGT
This sequence comes from Tamandua tetradactyla, assembly GCF_023851605.1. Lineage (NCBI taxonomy): Eukaryota > Metazoa > Chordata > Mammalia > Pilosa > Myrmecophagidae > Tamandua > Tamandua tetradactyla. Next base: position 5,948,720 of record NC_135350.1, on the reverse strand, counting down.
AATACATAAGTATCAGCAACTCTCAATTTCATTTTCCAATTTTCCAGCATGCATTATGAATGAAACATTGTCTTAGTTGCAGAGACATTCCATCTCCGTATTTGACTTTATCAAATGTTCTTTAAAAATGCAGCAAGTAAAAAAAGAAAGAAAGAAAGGGTGGACAATGGTGGTGCAGTGGCAGAGTTCTTACCTGCTGTGCCAGACACCCGGATTCGATTCCCAGTGCCTGCCTATACTGGGGGAAAAAAATGCAGCAAGTAGTGTGACAACTAAAATTTTTCATCAAATATTTATATATTTTTTGTATCTATTTGCAAATAGTTAATAAGAGACTAACCCTTCAAGTGGCTATTGGGTAGTTATGGCGGACTTCCTGACCTCTTGAATATTTAGGTCTATGGTCTTTCATCTCAATTCACAAGAACCAGAGAATTAAACCTTGATCAATTTGTCCTGTAACAGTAATTCAATGAATTTAGAGGAGTTTATTGACGTTGGATCAAAAATAAATAAATTCAGATGCATATGCTATGAACCAGATCAAATTACTGGATGTGTAAAAGGTAAAATGACATCAGAGCTGATGGGATTCTTGAGCTGAGGTGATCTAAACTCTTTCATCCTGTGTCTTTTGATCAAACACTTTCCCTATACGGAGTGAGTGCTCAATGGCAAGCCATGCTTGATATTTACAAGTCCTCCACTATTTTTTTTTGCCATGAATTCTGTCTTGTTAGATGTCTAAATTTTTCTTAAATCAAAGTAAACTTTGTACTGGGTAAGTCCTATTGTATTAGTGAGGGTTCTCTGGAGAAATAGAATCAACAGGGAACACTTACAATATAAAATTTATAAAAGTGTCTCACGTGACCACAGGAATGCAGAGTCTAAAATCCACAGGGCAGGCTGTGAAACCACGGTTCTGATGGAGGGTCTGGATGAACTCCACAGGAGAGGCTTGCCAGCCGAAGCAGGAAGAGATTGTCACTTCTGAATCCTCCTTAAAAGGCTTCCAGTGATCAGATTAAGCATCACTCATTGTAGAAGACACTTCCCTTTGGCTGATTACAAATGTAGATGCAGCTGATGTGATCATGATTTAATTTATGAAATGTCCTCATAACAACAGACAAGCCAGCACTTTCCCAACCAAACAGGTACCAGCACTTGGCCAAGTTGACACATGAACCTAACCATGACACCTATGCTGTCTCTACATTTGACAGTCAATCCATATTTTAGTACACTGTTGTTGTTCAAACACAGTAGATACTGCAACTAATGTCCATGCATACCAAGATCAATGATCCATTAGTGACTTGAACTGTAATAAGTTGCAATACAACTTTACTTGCCATCACATTGTTCCTAGAGGGATGCAGAGTGAAAGAGACATCTACTTCAGTTAGACATGAACTTGTTTCCATGCCCAGTTTTTCATTGTCCTTCAGAAGAGAGCCCTTCAAAATCCACATGGCTATAGAAGTACCTTAGTTATTTCTTATAATGAATGAAAATATACAGTAAGGTGTATGTGACATAATGCATTAAAACACTTCCTCTATTTAACTATCATCACTTTGTTCCTAATGCATTTCCCTCAAACTATTAGTAACAATGTGATAAACAACTTCTATCAATGTCATTAGTGACTGTTGGTTTCACTTTTGAAGGATAGATAGGAATGCAGAAATTGAGCTAAGTTGAATAGTATATGCACTAACGTAATCTAATGCACATGTTTGTTGCTAAACTAAAGAAAAATCATAGTGTTTTCAGGCAGATACTAAAATCTCTTATTAAATATTTAGTTTTTATTATGCCACTTGTAAATTCTAAGTATGCACTCATACCAAAAACAAACAAACAAAATGTTTACTTGATTGTGTAATGTCAACTAAAACCTAGAAGATATGTTGAGTGTAAATCATGGTGATAAGCGTGCTTCTTGATCACTGATTTCAACTATTTGTCATTAAGAATGATATAAATTTTTGTTTTGCTTATGTTGCCCTCATTTTATCTAAGCAGTAAGAATGGTGATTCAATTTTATCAAATGATTTTATTTATGAAAAGAATTTTGTTGCTAAATTTCAGATATTATATAATTTTTACAATCTTGTAATAAGCCTTAAATGGTCATAGTACTATTCCTTTCATAATACTGGACTCTATTCTATTTGTAATGTTTGTCAAAGTATATTTTTCTTTTATTCTGTAATGCTGGGTTTCTAAAAATGATCAATATTAAATGATAGTATATATTTTAAATAACATTTGATTTTATGTTCTTTAAAGATTAGGGTTAGATAATATGCAGCTGGCTCAATTTTAAAAACTACTTTTTTTTAGGAAACAATTCATTTCCTGTGGATTACCAAATTAGTTGCAGTGAATTTGAATATGGAATTATCTTTTCAGTCTTTGATTGTCATCTGCTTTATGATTATACTTTCTTTTTCTCTTTGTTTATCCTTTTTTCTCTCTCTTTTCCCTCTCTTATTTTTTCTTAATAACACTTAGGTGAAAAAAATAAACTAGAACAAATTATCACATTTATCCAATGTAACAAAAATGTTTAAAGAGACAGATATGAAATATTAACAATAACAGCAACACCATTAGGTAAGGGAATACAAGTTAATCACAAAAACGCATTTGGTAGTAAATTTTGAATGATTTGAAGGCGAGGATATTATGGCTTCTATCCTTGAAATACTCTTGATTTTGGGTTGCAGATGCAACCCATAATTCAAAACACAGATCAAAATTGAGCAAAAATGTAAAGAGTTGAAATGATGAGGACAACAAAATACTTACAGGGTAGATCTTGAACACCAGACATGACAGACAGAAGTTGCAGAATGAGATTATAGAAATGGAAGTAAGTAAATGATGTTTATAGATTAAAAGGGCTTTTAAGGTAATCCCCATTAAAATTAATAGGAAACAAACACATATGCACACACATGCACACATACACATACACAGCACTAGGAGTATTTTGAAGAAATATTTTTCAAATTAACAAGGTAAATATAAAGTGAATAATAACTAATTAAAACCAGAAAATTAAGGACAAAGATGAAGAAGGAAAACAAAAACAAACATAAGATAAATGTATGCAAAGTCAAAAGGAAATGAAAAGGAAATATTCAAATGTATCAGTGATAGCAATGTGTGAAGGAAGTAGAGTGAGCCATTAAAACATGGAAACTGTTAAAGTATTTGCATATATATATATGCATATATATGCATATATATATATATATATATATATGGTGATTGTAAGAAACATTCTTAGAACAGCTGTAAAAAAGAATGATGTTCTGATACATGTAACAATGTAAAAACTTGAAGACATCATATTGAGTGAAGTAAGCCAGACACAAATTGATAAGTATTGTATGACCTCACTGATTTGAAATATTTAGAATAAGCAAACTCTTACAGGAAGAATCTAGAATATAGTTTCCTAGGGCAACAGGGCTTGTTTAGGGAATGAAAAGTTAAGGCTTAAAATAGAGAGTTCTTATTTGGAACAATGAAAAAGTTTGGGCATTGGATGGTAGTGATGGTTCCACAACATTGTGAACATAATTAAAAGCACTGAAATACATACTGGAGTGTGATCAAAAGGGGAAATATTAGATTGTATATATGGAAACAAAGTAAAATTTTTAAAAATCCATAGAAGCACACTACACAAACCACCAACCCTAAATTAAACCATGGATTATGTTAATAATACAATTATAAACATTTGCTATCATCAAGTGTAACAAATGTTGCACACCAATGCAAGTTGTTAATAATAAGGTGGTATATGAGTATCTTGTATTTTATGCATGATTATTTTGTAAACACACAACTTCTCTAATAAAGAAAAATTGTGAAAAAAGTTGTAGAGAATCCCAAGCAAAGCGCACAAACAATAAGAAAAAATGTCAGTAAATAATTTGATTAAAAACAATAAAAGGATAAGTTAAACATTTTCAGTGATAGGCAGCATAATTATTGAAATAGAAATCAAATGTACATTTATATGGACCAAATTTATATGATACTAAAGCATATAATGTCAAAGTATTAGGAAATTATACCTCTGCAAACAACAGAGTAAGAAATTTCTCTTTAGAATCCCACCCCTCCCACAAACAAATTTTTAAAATTGTAATGAAGTAATTTAACAACACAATCTCTATTTCTGTCTCTGTATCTATAGCAAAATCTATCTCTCTCTGTAACTAAACCTATCTAGTACATACTTTAATCCCCCAAAAAACTCAATATTTTTTACATGACCATTGTACATTTGCCAAAAAAACATAGTTATCAAATTCAAACTAATGGTCACTTATTAAGGTGATGTTCAAGTGCATTGCATAATTTAATTCCCCACCCCAATTCTACATGGCACGTACTAAACCAATCTCACTTCATATATGTTCTTGAGGTCTCTGACCCTTTGAACTTGTGACAGAGCATTAGCCTACATGCTGGTCCGATTTCCAGATACTAGGAAGAAGGCATTTTCATCAAATTCAGTGCTAGTCTTGGAGATTGAGAGAATTTAGCTAAACTCTTCGCAACATTCCAGTTTCCTGTAGGCCCATATCTGGGCGTTGTCTCCTTGGATTCTAGAGTCCAGAGATCTTCACTGTCAAACATATCTGAGAAAACACCACAGTCAGATCCTCATCAAGGGCCTTTTCATACTGTAACCATTTTCTAGTAACCATTTTCTAGTTTGATCTTAAAGGGAGCGCAACTCCAGGTTTCTGTCCTTGCTCTCAATAATCGACCCCAACAGGCAAATGGATGAGCTCATTTGTTTTCTTGATTTGATGCTGAGGATGGGAATGAGGTAGGAATAACTTAGGTTTTCATCTACAAAACTCTCCCCAGTTCTCAATGAATTATTCATATGTAATAATGATTTATACTATATAACATTGATAGTATATGCTATCATACTCTAATCAAATTCCTATTAACACAAACAACTGGGAGGAAGAGTTGTATAAAGCCATGTTTTAGGTTGGTTCTTGCTCACAGATTTGTTTCTGTTATTTGTAACACCAGTGTGTTTATTGATCTTAAAAGAACATTCGCTGTTGCCATGCCCTGATTTTTCTAGTACTTTTATATTTCCAAATATATTGTATTTAATTTTGTTAATAACTAAGATATTTATATAGAATGATAAAATATATTTTATGATAATGATGTTTGCTTGGTGGGTAAAATAAGACAAATAAAATATTAGTATAACACCCTTCTATTGACACTATATGACACTCTAGGGAACCAAATATGTGGTTAAAGATATTTACTCTTGCTTTCTAATTTGCTTTAATTATACCAAATAGGACATACAGATCTCATATTTCACTTTGTTGAGATTAAATCCCATCTGAGTTGAAAAGAAAAAAAGGAAAGTCATCATTAATAGAGTGAAAAATGTAAGCCACTTACTGGGTGAAGGTATTTGCACTAGTCATTCTACAAAAGAATGGGTTGTTTTATAACATATATTTAAAAATTATATTTAAATATATTTTTTAAATTATACATCTATAGGGAAAAAGACCATCTAAATTTTTTTATGTCTTCTTTAGAAAGACTTTTATAGAGATTTAACTGAAATGGTATCTAGAAGGCCAATAAGCAATTGAAGAAAATATGCACCACATTAGCCATCAAGGATATCCATACAATGGAATATTATTTGCAAAAATAATGAAAATGTACAACTGATTTGACACAAATTAATATTGCACACCAACTGAAGAGCAAAAGAAATGAGAGACAAAGTAGCTCAGGCTTTGTAGGTCATTTTTATAAAGTTACAAAATATCTATAACAAAAAGCAGGTACAAAGGGACTTCAGGAACGTTTATTACCCTATATGCTATGGAGCTGCTTATACAGATGTACTCACTTTGTGCATATTCATCAAGATATATATTTAGTATTTACTCTATTAATGGTGACTTTCCTTTTTTTTCATTTTGTTTAAAAGCTAGTTTAATATCCTCTTATATTCAATTTTATTAAGATATATTCACACACCATACCATAAAAACCATTGAAAATATACAATCACTGACTTACCATATCATCACATGGTTGTACATACATCACATGATCAATTTTAGACTATTTTCATTACTCTAGGAAAGAAAAAATAAGAAAGAAAACCCAAATCTTCCCATACCCCTTATCCACCCTATTATTGACCCATAGTATTGGTGTGGTACATTTGTTACTGTTGATGAAAGAATATTAAAATATTGTGGTTAACTGTAGTCCATAGTTTGCAATTGGTACATTTTCCCATATATTCCTCTAGTCTTAAGTCCTTGTAATTGTGTCTTACATTTGCTCTGGTTTATGGAAGAACTTTTTTATGTTTGTACAGTTAATCACAGACATTGTTCACCACAAGATTCACTGTTTTACACATTCCCATACTTATTCTCCAACATACCTTCTTGTGACATACATGACTCTAAACTTCTCCTTTCCGACACATTTACACACTGTTCAGTACTGTTAATTATTCTCCAAAAGGATAGGATGCTACTGTCACCCCTATCCATTTCAAAATGTTTAAGTTCAATCTAGCTAAACATTCTGCTCATATTTAGCAACTGTTCCCCATTCTTTAGCCTCATCCTATATCCTCATTGCCCATATTCTATATTCTATGACTACATATTTCTGATTACTTCATATCAGTGAGATCATACAATATTTTTCCTTTTGATTCTGATTTATTTCACTTAACGTAATGTCTTCAAGGATCATCCATGTTGCCACGTGCTTCAGGGCTTCATTCATTTTTATTGCTGAATAATATTCCATCATATGTCTATACTACATTTTATTTGTCCAGTCATCTGCTGATGGAGACTTATTTTTTTCCATCTTTTAGAAATTGTGGATAATTGTGCTATTAACATCAATGTGCAAATGTCTGTTCACATCCCTGCTTTCAGATAATCTGGGTATATCCTGAGTGGTGGGATTACTGAATCACAAGGCAAATCCATACTTAGTTTTCTGAGAAACCACCAAATCATCCTCCAAAGTGACTATACCATTTTACATTCCCATCAGCAATCAATAAATTTTCCCATTTCTGCTTATCTCCTCCAGCACTTGGAGTTTCCTGTTTCTTTAAAAGTGGTCATTTTAGTAGATGTGAGATGATATCTCATTGTGGTTTTCCTTTGCGTTTACTTATTAGCTAGTACAAATGAGTATGTGCTTTTTAACCATCTGTATTTCTCTTTGGAAATATGTCTATTCATGTATTTCACCCATTTTGTAATTAGGTTGCTTGTCTTTTAGTTGTTGAATTGTAAGATTTCATTGTATATTTTGGATATCAAACCCTTAACAGATAAGTGGTTTCCAAATATATTCTCCCATTGAGTTAGTTGCCTTTTCAACCCTTTGCCAAAGTCCTTCGAAGCACTGAAGTATTTGATTTTGAGTAGTTCCAATTTATCTTTCTTTCATTGCTTGTGCTTTGGATATAAAGTTTAAGAAACTATCTCCTATCACTAAAACTTGAGAGATTTCCTTACATTTTCTCCTAAGAGCTTTATAGTACTGGTAATTATATTTAGGTCTTTGATCTATTTTGAGTTAATATTTGTGTGGGGTGTGAGATAATGGTACTTTTCCATTATTTTGATTATATATATATACATATATATGTATACACACACACACACACACATATATATATATATATATATATATATATATATATTCAGCTTTCCCAATTTATTGAAGAGACTGTTCTGTCCCAGTTGAGTTGAGTTTGAGTTGCTTTCTCAAATTGACTATTGATCTGAGTGTCTATTTTCGAATTCAATTCAATCCCACTGCTCTAATGTCTATCTTTATGCCAATACTATGTTATTCTGACCACTATGGCTTTACAATATGTTTTAAAGGGTGAATTTCCTTTTGGTAATCAAGGATTCTTTATTTTAATGAAGTGCACTTTGTCATTCTTTTCATTTATCATTATTCATCTGTTTATCTGGCTAAAGAAATCTTATTTGTATCATTGTTCATGAAAATATTATCATATGTAGTTTTCCAAAGTGTAATTCAATTATTGTTTGCATTTACATTAAGTTCTACCAGAAACGTGTTCTTAAGAATGGGTAGTATAATGAACATACTTGATTATATGCATGCAGACCTGATATTGAATGCAACTTCCATTTAAAAGTTTATGTTCTTTTCAAGATATTTATATGCTACAAAAGATAGCAGAAGATCACTGAGCATATCATGATTCAGACAGATGTAACCCAGTCTAATGACCAAATTAAAATATCAGAGGAGACAGAGATGTTGGAACAAGTAATCAAAGATGTTAATATAAATTTATTAAACAAAATAAATGGGATGGCTAATGACATAAAGGAGATCAAGAAGAGAGTAGAAGAGTATAAAGAGGAATTTGAAAGAGTAATTAGAAAAATAAAAGATATCACAGAGATTAAAGATGCTGTAGAGCAAATAAAAAATATACTAGAGACACATAACAACAGATTTGAAGAGGCAGATGAAAGAATAAGTGAACTAGAGGATAGGACAACTGATTTTGAACACTCAAAACAGCAAATGGCAAAAAGAATTGTAAAATTTCAAGGAAAGATGGACAAAACAAAGTGCACAAATATAAAAATCATTGGTGTCCCAGAAGGAGAATAGAAGAGTAAAGTGCTAGGAAGATTACTAACAGGAAAAACATCCCAACTTTTATAAAGGACATAAATATGCAAGTCAATGAAGCTCAACAAACTCCAAACAGAATAAATCCAAATAGGCCTTCCACAAGACACATACTATTCAGTCTGTCAAATGTTGAAGAGAAGCAGAAAATCCTGGAAGCTGCAAGAGGAAAACAATCTACACATACAAGGGCAACCACATAAGACTGAGTTCAGACTATGGAATTGACACCATTGAGGTGAAAATGCTGTGGTATGATATAGTCAAGATCCTGAAAGAAAAGACTTCCAGCCAAGAATTCTGTAGCCAGCCAATTTTTTTCTTCAAAATTGAGGGACAATGAGGTGCAAGCGTAGTTCAGTGGTAGAATTCTTACCTGCAATGCAGGAGACCCAAGTTTGATTCCTGGTCCATGCCCTTCCCCCAAAACAAAACAAACAAGCAAAACAAACAAAAACAAGCAAACAAAAATTCAACAGATGGTGCTGCAATAGCAGGATACTCACATGGAAAAACAATGAAATGTGACCCCACCATACAGCATACCAACAACAACAACAACAACAACAACAACAAACTGGGTGAGAGATTAAAATTTTCATAGACAGACAAATCCTGAAACAATGTGACATCAGGAGACCAGCCCTACAAGAAATGGTAAAGGGAGATCTTCCAGTTGAAAAAAGAAAAAAAATACAAGAGAGGAGGCCTAGAGAAGGGCACAGAATTGAAGAGTACCAATAAGGTAGCTTAAAGCGTAAAAATAAAAAGAAGGAAAATATCTGACAAATAAAATCCAAAAGATAATATGGTGGGTTCAAGAAATGTCTTTTCAGTAGTAACAGTGAATGTTCATGGACTAAATTTGCTAATTAAAAGATACATTTGGCAGAAGGATTAAGAAATATAATCCAGCTCTATGCTGTTTACAAGAGACCCTTTTAGACACATCTTAGATTGAAAGTGAAAGAATGGGAAGAAAAATATGTTCCATGCAAATTGTAACCAAAAGAAAGCAGGAGTAGGTACACTCCAAGCAAAATAGACTATAGACAAAATAGAAATGTAAAGACATCATAAGAAACAAAGAAGGACACTATATATTAATGAAAGGGACAACTCACCAAGAAGAAATAACAAGCACATGTATTTATGCTCCCAATGAAGGAACTGCAGTGTACATGAAACAGACATTGGCAAAGCTGAAGGGAGCAGTATATATTTCAACAATAATGGTAGGAGACTTCAATACCCCACTGTCCTCTATAGATAGAACAACCAGATGGAAGACCAACAAGTTAATAGAAAAGTGAAACAACTTTAGAAAAGAATTAGAACTAACAGACATATATAGGTCACTATACCCCAAAACACCAGGATATACATTCTTCTCTCGTGCTCATGGAATATTCTCTAGGATAGATCTTATGCTGGGGCATGAAACAGGTCTTCAGAAATTTAAAAACATTGAAATTATTCAAAACATTTTATCTGATCACAGTGCAATGAAGCTGTATATCAATAACCACCAAAGAATAAGAACTTTCACAAACATGTGCAGATTAAAAAAATACGCTCTTAAACTACCAGTGGGTCAAGAAGAAATTTTTAGAGAAATCAGTAGCTGTTTGGAGACAAATGAAAATGAGAATACAACATATCAAAACTTATCAGATGTGGCAAAGGCTGTGTTGAGAAGAAAATTTATTGCCCTAAATGCTTATATTAAAAAACAAGAAAGACAAAAATTGAGGACTTAACTACTCGCCTGAAGGAACTTGAGAAAGAAGAGCAAACTAACCACAAAGCAAATAGAAGAAGAGGAATAACAAAGATTAAAACAGAGTTAAATGAATGGGAGAACAAAAGAACAATCGAAAGAATCAATAAAACCAAAAGTCAGTTTTTTGAGAAAATCAATAAAATTGATGGGCCAGTAGCAGGACTGACAAAGAAAAACAGAGAGACAATGCAAATAAACACAATCAGAAATGAGAAAGGGTGCATTACAACAGACCTTGAAGAAATAAAAAAATCATAAGAGGATATTATGAACAACTACATGCCAATAAACTAGACAACTTAGATGAAATGGAGAAATTCCTGGAAACACACAAACAAGCTACACTCACTCAGGAAGAAATGAAAGTTCTCAACAAGCCAATCAAAGTAAAGAGATTTAATCAGTCATCAAAAAATCTTCCTACAAAGAAAAGCCCAGGGCCAAATGGCTTCACAGGGGAATTTTATCAAACATTACAAAAAGAACTAAGAGCCATCCTGCACAAACATTTCCAAAAAATTGAGGAGAAAAGAATACTACCTACTCCTTTTATGAAACTAATATCATTTTAATAGCAAAACCAGGTAAAGATGCTATAGGAAAGCAAAACCAAAGGCCAGAATCCCAAATGAATATAGATGCAAAAATTCTCAGCAAAATACTAGCAAATCAAATTCAACAACACATTAAAAGAATTATACACCATAACTAAGTGGGGTTTATGCCAGGAATGTAAGCATGGTTCAACACAAGGAAATCAATTAATGTAATATAGCACATTAACAAATCAAAAGGGAGGAATCACATGACCAACTTAATTGATGCTGAAAAAGTATTTGACAAAATTCAACATTCTTTTCTGATAAAAACAATTCAAAAGACTGGAATCAAAGATTATTTCTTCAATATGATAAAGGGCATATATGAAAAACTGATAGCCAGCATCATACTCAATGGAGAGAGACTAATAGCTTTCCACCTAAGATAAGGAAAAAGACAAGGATGTCCTCTGTTATGACTATTATTCAGTATTGTAATAGAAGTTCTAATTAGAGTAATCAGGCAGGAGAGGGAAATAAAAGGCATCTAAATTGAAAAGGAAGAAGTAAAACATTCATTATTTGCACATTTCATGATTCTATACTTGGAAAATCCTGAGAAATCTACAACAAAGTTACCTGAGCTAATAAACAAATTCAGCAAAGTGGCAGGATATAAAATTAATGTGAAAAAATCAGTAACATTTCTATATGTAAGCAATGACCCTAAACTGAATTTTTTCCTAAACTGCCTCCTCAGTTTAGGAAAAAAGTTCTTTTCAAATTAGCAACTAAAACAAAAAAGTGCTTAGTAGTAAACTTTACTAGGAATGTAAAGGATTTGTACACAAAAACTACAAAACATTGTTAAAAGAAATCAAAGGAGGTCTAAATAGGTGGCAAGACATTTCCTACTTATGAACAGTTAGGTTTAATATAGTTAAGATGACAGTTCTACCCAAATTGATCTGCAGATTCAATGAAGTACCAATGCAAATTCCAAAAATCTACTTCAAAGACTTGGAAAAACTAGTTACCAAATTCATCTGGAAGAGAAAAAGACTACAAATAGCTAAAAACATCCTAAAAAAAAAAAAGGTGGGAAGTTTAACACTTTCTGACTTTAAAACTTACTATAAAGTAACAGTGGTGAAAACAGCATGGTATTGGCACAAAGTTAGAAGTATTGAACAATGGAATTGAATCAAGACTAAATAAATAGACCACCAAATCTGTGATTAACTGATTTTTGACAAGGCCCTCAATTCCACTGAAGTGTGAAAAATAGTCTCTTTAATAAATGGGCATGGGAGAAATGAGTATCAATAGCTAAAAGAATGAAACAGGACCCTTACCTTCCACCCTATACAAACATTAACTCAAAGTGAATCAAACACCTACATATAAGAATTGATACCATAAAGCTTCTAGAAGAAAATGTTAGGATACATCTTCAAGACCTAGTAGTAGGTGGTAGCTTCTTAAACTTTATACCCAAAGCATAAGCAGCAAAAGAAAAAATGGGTACTCCTCCATATCTAATGCTTTTGCACCTCAAAAGACGTTATCAAAGAGGTGAAAAGTCAGCCAACTGAATGGGAAAAAATATTTGGAAATCACATATCAGACAAAGGTTTGATATCCTGTATACATGAAAAAAATCATACAACTCAACAACAAAATAGCAAACAACCAAATTATAAAATGGGCTAAAGCTATAGGTGGGCATTTCTCTGAAGCGCAAATACAGATGGCCCAAAAGCACATGAAGAGATGCTGATTTTCACTGGCTATTAGGGAAATGCAGATCAAGACTACAAAGAGATACCACCTCACACCTATAAGAGTGGTTGCTATTAAATGAACAGGAAACAACAAATCTTGGAGAAGATGTGGATAAATTGGGACATTTATGCACTGCCATTGAGAACGTATAATGGTAGTGCTGCTATGAAAGATAGTTTGGTGATCCATAGGAAACTAAATAGCAAGTTGCCCTATCACCAGCAATAGCATTACTTTGGTATATACCCAAAAAAGCTGAAAGCAGTGACAAACACAGACATCTGCACACCAATTTTCATAGCAGCATTATTCACAATCACCGAAAGATGGAAACAATCCAAATACCCATCAACTGCTGAGTGGATTAACAAAATGGTATATACATACAAGGGAGTAGTATGCAGCAGTAAGACAAAATGACGTCCTGGTGCACAGGACAAGATGGATGATTCTTAAGGAAATAATACTGAATGAAATAGGCCAGACATGAAAGGATAGATACTGTGTGACTCCACTGTTATGACCAGGGTAAAGGTAGAATCAGAGGCTTATAACACAGGATATAGGGGACTTAGAGAGACATAGAAGTGAGAGATGGGTTAATGGTCAGCTAATGAGGTTGAACTCAAATGCAAGGGGAATAAATAGAAGTGAAGGTGGCTCTCTAGTGGGTCTATAAATAATATTACCATAATGAAGGTGAATATGTTTGAAAGTGGTCGTATACGCCTATGTGTCCCACTGATTAACACTAGAAACATTATAAATAAGTACTTTCAAGAACTACTTCAAAGGAATGATTCATGTAGATAGAGTGTTTAAATCCAGGATACAGGGGGAAAACTGCTATTGCATGCTATGGGCTATGTCTAACAGGAAAACATCAGCACTACCAGAGCAACAACAGGGGTTAATAATGTGGGGAGAGACAAGAGTTAAGGGAAGATTGAGATTTCCTATTTGGTGAGGGTGTATTTATTGGCTAACTTTCTCTTGGAAATAATAAAATTATCCAAAAGTGAGAGTGTTGACGGACTGTGGACTTTGGGCATTGTACATGATGTTTAATGAATGCATGGGGCTGAAGGATGTACCAACTGAGTAGACTGGTGAACGATGATGTATGCCTATGATCGAATATTGTGCTGCCTCAAAAAGGAACGAAGTTGTGAGGCATGCAATGATGGGAATGAATCTATGGGACATTTGGTGAGGCAAAATAAGCCAGAAATGAAAGAAAAATCATTGCATTGTCTCCTTTAGAAATTGCTTATAAGAAAACAGAGGCCTAGATTGTAAGTTCTTATAGCAGTCATTTAGTCCAGAGCGGTGATAATTGCTTGTGGATTTTGAGAGGCTGCTTTATACATGTATAATGTGTTATTTAGAAATAATAATGAAGCTGATCAAGATGGAATTGAGGTAATTCAGAACACAGGGTTAAAAAGACATTTTCTATATTTTAGAATCTCACCTATTCTTTAAGACCAAGGGAAGAGTGGTTTATTTTCTCTGGAACCTAAATTTTCTGTAGCACGTAATCTAACTCAACCTGTCTGGTTAGTTCATTTAAATTGCCAAAGCACAGGGAGCCCAGAATAAGAAAAAGGTCCTTTAATCCTATATATGCTAATGTAATTACTGGATATATCTTAGAATGTATTAAGCAGATAATGAAAAAGTACTGGCAAAATCTCTTGAGAGGTGGAAGAAAAAATATGAAACTATTAAACCTTAATATCAGGGAATCCCCTGATACTGTATCAAACATTAGGGACACCCAAATCAATATGTCAAGCCCTTGGTCTTGAGGCTTATGTAGGTAGCAGAGAAGCTTAACCAATTTATAGATATGCCTGAGAAGAGGGAACTCTGCTGCATACATGCAATGGACTACTGAGTGTCTGCAAGAAGAAATGAAGTCATGAGGCATGCAACTAGGTGAATGGAAATTAAGGACAGTATGTTGAATGAAATGTCAGAAACAAAAAGACAGGTAATATCAGGTCTCATTCATATGGACTAACTATAATATACAAACTCAGAGAATCAAAGTCAACATGGGTTATCAGATTAAGGCCTATTGTAAAGGGGCCTAGATCGTAAGCTCTTATAGCAGTCACCTATATCAGGAATTGTAGCTATTTCTAAATTCTGAGATATTGAGCTATTTTTGTGTATAACCTCATTATTCACTGGAATTTTGGGTGTTTATGTGACATCTGAGACTCAGAGTTAGAGCACTGAAGCTATGAAAGTCAGCATTACCCTATACAGCCACTGTTTAAAATGTTGAAAAAGGGATACGACTTTGACTAGAGATATGAATGAAGCTGTACTGGATAGGACTAAGATAAATCGGACTACAGGATAAAGGTTGGTATGGTCCATATTTTAAAAGCTTAAACTTCTTGTGTGAAACCAAAGGGAGAGATGTTTATTTGGTGTAAAATTTGTATTTTGGGAGCACATTATCTAATTTAACTTCTGTAGTCATTTTGTTTGAACACCAGAATTACATGGAATCTTGAATAGGGATTGTTGGTTTTTACAGGTTAGTGTGATCCCCTAATACATCTGAAAGTAATTTGGACAGAGAATAAAATAGTATTTGCAAAGTTCCCTTGGGGAACTGGGGAGAAAGGAGGAAATATTAAACCTCCCCATCTGGGGAAATCCTGATAATCTCAAAAGCAGTGGCAACGACCAATTCAATAAGCTGAGCCCTTGACCTTGGTATTTTCCCCTATGAAACTTATTCCTGCAGAGGAGAAGCTAAGCCTACTTATAAATATGCCTAAGAATCATCCCCAGAGAATCTCTTTTTTTTGCTCAGATATGGCCTCTCTCTGTAAGCCAACTTGGCATGTGACTTCACTGCCCTACTCCCTATGTGGAACGCGACTCCCAGGGGTATAAATCTCCCTGTCAAGTGGGACAGGACTCTTGGGATGAGCCATGACCTGACATCATGGGATGAGAAAGTGTTCTTGGCCAAAAGGGGGAAGAGAGAAATGAGGCAAAAATTTTCAGTGGCTGAGAGATTTCAAACAGAGTAGAGAGGTTTTCCTGTAGGTTATTCTTATGCATTATATAGATATCCCTTTTCAGTTTATAGTATATGGGAGTGGCTACAGAGAAGTACCTTACACCATTGAATTCTGTTCCATAGTCTTGATTCTTGAAGATGAGTGTATAATTATATAACTTTTACAATATGCCTGTGTGATTATGAAAATCTTGTGCCTGATGCTTCTTTTATTCAGGGTATGTACAGTTAAAATATAAGGAAAATAAATAGATAAAAATAAGGGAGGATGGGGTAAAAAAAATGGGTAGATTGAAATACTAGTGGTCAATGGGAGGGAGGTGTAAAGGAAATGGGATGTATGAGATTTTTTTTTCTTTTTCTTTTTCTTTTTATTACTTTCTCTGGAGTGATGCAAATGTTCTAAAAATGATCATGGTGATAAATACACAATTACGTGATGATATTATGGGTGATTTATTGACTACTATGGGTGGTCTCTATGATGCATGAAGGTATCACTATAAAAATATTAAAAGAAATTTGGATACAACAGTATAAGCAAGAGGAGTAGGCAGAAGGAGACAAAGCAACATGTGATGGGAGAAGAGATTGAGCCACTAACAGAACCATACAGACCCTCTGAGTTTGGACTGTTAACTTCAACACTGAAACAATAAATTCCAATTCCAGATTTATAAAAACAAATCTGTGCTATTTTTATAGCATTCCTGTCAATCTACTTGCTTACCAACAGATATTTTATTTTTTCTAGGCCCTTTCAGTTGGCAGAACAAGGAAATTTATAGATATTTTGAACTAATATATACCAAGCCATGTACATACACATATCTACATATATTTATGTTTTTATTCATCTGTATCTCTATTAAGCTAAAAAGGAGTTCATACTGATGTCTTCAACTCTAACCCATTACCGTATAGATAATCCCAGCCTTCCCCCTTGCTTACTTATGACCTCCCTCTACAAAAGCAGTAAACCTGGCTTCCCACTATCCACTTCCATTTATTTAATTATTCATTTATATTACACATGCTATTGATTTGTAAGAGGTATTTGTATATTTTGGATACAAGTCCTTTATCAATTATTCCAAATATTTCCCCCTAATTTGTTCCCATTCTTTTCATTCTCTCTCTCACTCTCTGTAATATTTTGGCATATATTCTTGGGGTCTTTTCTCTATCAAAAATTCATTTAACAAATATTTACATGTAAAGTGGGCACAAATAATGTGCCTGCTACTAGTATGGGATATATGGCTGTCTATCTAGGAAGGCTGATAGAAGAAAGTAAAACACTAGTAACACTAATGGATTAATTACTTTTAAAGTTTTGCCACATTTCATAAAAGAATCCATGTTTATGTGAAACAAGTTAGATGTACATTAAATCTAGGCATCTCTCATGATAACCTAACAAGTTAAAAAATGTAAAAAAGCTCATTCGTAATAGTATCAAAACATAAAAATATCATGATTGTTTTAACTTTAGTCCATCATTTAGAATAGGGTTCATTGTATTGTAGAGTCCTGTATTTTATTTTTACTCTAATAACATACATAACCTAAAATTTCCCACTTTTAACCACATTAACATATATTATTCAGTGCTGTTAATTACATTCACAACATTTCCCTAACTATCACCACCATCCAGTATCAAAACATTTCTGGCATTCCAAATAGGAGCCCTATACATTGTAAACCTTAACTTCCCATTCCTTATCCCCAATGAGCCCCTGATAACCTATATTCTAGATTCTGACTCTGAGCTTTCGTATTCAAATTTTTTTCACATCAGTGAGATCATATAATATTTGTCCTTTTGTGTCTGGCTTATTTCACTGAAAATGATATCTTCAAGGTTCATCCATGTTATCAAATGGGTCAAAGTGCCATCTTTTCTAATGCTGAAAAATATTCCATTGTATATATCACATTTTGTTTATCCATTCATTGGTTGAAGGATAATTGGATTGCTTCCATCTTTTGCATTTGAGCTAGGAACATTGGCATGGAAATATCTATTCAAGTTCCTGCTTTCAATCCTTGTGGATATACACTTATTAGTGGTATTGGTGGGTCATGTGGTAATTCTATACTTAGCTTTCTGAGGAACTGGCAAACTGTCTTCCACAGTGACTGTACCATTTTAAATTTTATGTTTCTATGATTGGTGAATGATTCTTCTTATTTCTTCACAACTTCTTCAGCACTTGTCTTTAATTTTTTAAATAGGATACCATTTCACACCCATTTTAGTGGGTGTGAAATGGTATCTTGTTGTGATATTAATTTGCATTTCCCTAGTAGCTAATGACGTTGAGCATCTTTTATTGTGCTATGCTATTTCTTTCCTTCTGCTTGTTGGGGTTGAGTTTACTGTTCTTTATCTAGAGCCTCAGGAGTGCAGTTAAGTGTTTCATTTTTAGCTATTTTTTTTTCATGTAAGCATTAAGGGCTATAAATGTACTTCTCAGCATTGTCTTCACTGCTCATCAGAAATTTTGATATGTTGTGTTCTCATTTCATTCACCTCAAGATATTTACTGAAATCCCTGGCAATTTCTTCTTTGCCCTTTGATTGCTTAAAGGTGTATTACTTAACTTCTATATATTTGTGGATTTTTCCATTTTCTGCCTGTTATTGATTTCCAGTTTCATTTCATTCATTCAAAATGTATAAGTTCAATCTTTTTAACTGTATAGAGATTTGTTTTGTGACACACCTTGTTATCTTCTGAGCCACGTGCACTTGAGAAGAATGTGTATCACTGTTTTGGGGTACAGTGGTCTATGTGTAAGTATATATCTGTTAGGCCTAGTTCATTTCTCAAATTATTCAAGTTCTTTGTTTCCTTATTGATCTTCTGTCTAGTTGTTCTATTGATGAGAGTGGTGTATTGACATCTCCAACGATTATTGTGGATATGTCTATTTCTCCAGTTTTGCCAGTGTTTGCCTCATGTATTCTGAGACATTGTGGCATAGTGCATAAATATTTATGATTGCTATTCCTTCTTGGGAAAATGACACTTTTATCAATATGCAGCATCTAGGATGTGTGTCTTATAAACAACATATATTTGGATCATGATTTTTTTAGTCCATTCTGCTTATCTGTGTCTTTGGTAAATTTAATCCATTAACATTCATTATTATTACAGTAAAGGCAGTATTTGTTTAGCCATTTTGTTCTTTAATTTTCATATCTCATATCTTTTTTATCACTCTTTACCTTTATTGCAGCTTCCTTTATTTTGTTGTATCTCAAAAAGCTTCCTTTTGTGAGATATTTGACTTATTCCTTTTTCATTTCTATTTCTGTAAACTTTTAGGAGTTCTTTCACTGTGGTTACCCTGTGGTTTGCATTTAACCACCTGTTTTATAATCTATTAATTTGGAAAGACACCAAATTAGCTACAATAACATACATGTTTTCTGCTCCCATACCTGATCCATTTCTCCTCTTTATATTTTTTTGTTCCACATTACTTCTTTATATTTTGTGTGTCCATTATCAGGAAATAAGACTTTTCCTTTTCATTTTATTCTGATTCTTATAGAAATTAAAGAGTAGAGTTATATCTTGAGAATGCAGAACTATTGGTTTGCATTTACTCTTTTAGTTACCTGTGATGAAGGTCTTCACTTCTTTACATTACTCTGACCACTGTCTCCTGTCTTTTTGTTTCACCCTGAGAAATGCCCTTTAGCAATTTTTGTAGGGCAGGACTTTTGGTGATGAACTCTCCGTTTTGCTGTCTGTGAATGTTTTAAAATTTCCCTCATTATTCAAAGACATTTTTTTTCCAGATAAATATTTTTTGGCTCACATTTTTAAAAATTTTTGGTCCCTTAAATATATCATACCACTACCTTCCTGCTTCCTTGGTTTCTGATGAAAAATCAGAACTTATTCTTATTAATGACCCCTTGTTATGTGACAAATCAGTTTTTTCTTGCCTTTTTCAGAATTCCCTTTTTCTTTACATTTCTCAGAGTTAGTCTATTAGAACTTATTCTGTTTGGAGTATATTGCACTCTTTAAGCATGTATATTTATGTCTTTCATAAGTGTTGGAAGTAGTTTTCTTTCCCCCTGCTCTTTCTTTTCTCCTAGTGGGACACCCGTGGTCCATATCATGCTGTCACTCAGGTCCCTGAGGCACTGCTCAATTCTATTCTCTATCTGTTCTTCTGACTGTATGATTTCCATTGTCCCACTTTAGGGTTCACTTATTCTTTCTCCTACCTGTACAAATCTGCCGTTTCATGCCTCTAGGATATTTTAAATCTACATTTCTCTGCCTTTCATTCCCAAAATGTCTGCTACTCTTTTTTATATACTTTCAAATATTTCTTTGTACTCACACATTGTCTTCTTAACATTCTTCAGCCCTATATCCCTATATTCACTATTATTTCTATCCATATTTTTCTTCATCTCCTTGAATTGATTTAGGAGGTTGTTTGAAAATCTTTGATGAGTTCTTCTAAATTCTGTGCCTCCTCAGCAATTTTCGTTAGTGTCGTTGAGTGAACCACATCTTCCTGTTTCTTAGAATGGCTTGTATTTTTTTTTTTTTTTCTGATGTATGAGCATGTGATTATTTTGATGTGTTACTCTGCATGCTAATTTTTCCTTCTTGTCTAGGATTTTATTTTTTATTTGGCTTTGTGTTAAGACTCTTCTTTGATGCTTGGTCCAACTTATTCTGGACCTTTAAAGTAACCCATGTATACATAATCTTTCAGACTTTTTCAGCTCTTCTGCATGTGATTCTTGCCTTGGTTATATGGTACAATTTTTAATTTGCCTTTTTTTTCATTCAATTATTTCACTTCTAAGAGAAAGATTCCTCTCTGCTCTTCCTTCTCTGAGCATCTTTATCTATTCTGTTTGTTGCTAGAATATTCTTCCCAGCTCTTATGATTTGTTCAAATTCTCTCCCTCACTCAGTATCTCTTTTTCATCAGCTCAGGGACCCATCCTGTCTTACAGAAGTTGTTTATACTTTTTTTCCATGAGGATTTTCTGCATCCAATTTCTTCCCCAATGAGCCTAGTATCCAGCCCTACATAGCCAGAGAGCATCAACTCAGAAAGTCTGTTGCGTGTTTAGGTAGTCCAGCAAACAGACTGAGTTGAGTGTGTGTGTGCCTCTTGACAGTTCTGGCAGAGACTCTTTTTTTCCCCTGGGGGAACTTTTGTATGCATCACTTCTCAGTCACTTGTGTTTCACCCTAGATCTATGCAGACTTGTGTCCCTGTGTATGGGTGTGGTAGGGTTGTAATTTGTTGCTGTGGGTGGCTCTGTGTTCTGCAGCTGTGTCAGTGGAGTCCTGGGCTATGCTGCCTCTGGCAACCACCAAGCTGCATGGAACCGAGTCAGGGGGAGGAGTATGGACTGGCATGTCTGGGATGCAAATTTCCTAACTGATTTTGGTGTTTTTTTTTTTTTTTTCCTTGTTTAGATCCAGTATTTGTGGAGTCCTTCTACAGGCTCTACCATTTTTCAGAGATCCAAGCAAGTGGTATTTATGCATTTTTTAGGTGATTCTGAGGGGAGATGTTCCAGGAAATTTTGTAAGTCACCGTGTTGATGATGACTTCTTTTCTGCCTCTTCATTCTCTTAACAGTGCTGTCAGCACACAGATTTTTAAAATCTAATGATCTTTAACTTTTTTTTTTCTTTCAAGGATGATGGTTTTTCTGTAATAGCTACAAAATCATCATTCAGCCCAAGCTAATGTCTATTTTCTCCTATGTTTTCTTCTATAAGTTTTTTTGTTTTGTATTTTACATATATGTATTTAATATGATTTGTTTATAGTGTTATGTAAGGGGTAATATGTGTGTCTATGGTCAATTATTTTTTGCATATAGACATCCAGTTATTCCATTGACATTTGTTATTTTATTTTCTTGATTTTTAATCATTTTAAATTCATTCATTCAACTTTTTTAGAGGGAGATAACTTTCTATTATTTGGGGGGATTGAATTTCAAGTATAGTTAAATTTGCTATTCATATTTCAATCTTTTTTCTTAATTATGTGGACTTTATACATTTCCTTCTAATCAAAGCTTTATTCACATCTCACAAATTGTGTTATTTCATTATTAATAATTTCAATACATTTTCAATATATCATTGAAATTTATTTTTTGAACCAGCGTTGTGTTGAATAGAATTGCTTACACAATTTATATGGCACTTATGTTTTGGCCATACTTTTCTCTCCTAACTTTAAAATGGGTTTTCTATATGGACCCAGGTTTCAGTTAACAAATTATTTCTTCTGCTTGCTGACCCATCTCATTAATTATTATTATATTCATTGCATTTTTTGATCCAAAATTTATCTTTGATAATATTCATATCAATTTTATTTCCTTGAGAGGAATTTTCCATTTTTCTTCATTTTTTTGAAATATTATAAATAGTTTTTTGCAGTTATGTCTAAAAGCTCCAGTACATGGGTCATACAATGTTTGTTTATATAATTTTTGTTTGTTTAGGTTACTTGATTATGTAATATGAATATGTAAATGCACACAGATATTCCAGATGATGATATATTCTTCCAAAGCAGATTTAATATTTTTTAGTTCAATAGAAAGTAGAAAAATTGTTTTTATTTGAAATCTGTCAATATTTGCCTATTTACTTTTCTCCTTTATTCCTAGGCCACAACCTTTAAACTTGAAATGTGTTCTGTTCTGGAATCTCAATTGAAGCCTTGGGAATTTTAATAGGTCTCTGTTGCTGGGGCCCTGGAATTCCATTTTTTTTCTCTGTAACTGCAAAATCTCTGCTTAGAATTTTTGGAAGATGCTTGCTTCTTGACATTTTAGAGTCTAGCCCTACCACCTATAACATGAGGGATCCTCAAATATTTTTAAAGGAAATTGAGAACTGTATATTACCATTAAATCTCAGTATTTCCCATTTCTCTTGCACTTGTATCATTGCATATGATTTACTTTGGTTGTTCTCCAATACCTTCAAACAGCTGCTTTTATATAATATATGTTATATATATATAATATATGATTATAAATGTATAATCATATAATATATATAAATAATATTTTATTTCACTTTTATTGGAAAATTAGTCCCACTCACCATAGGTGGAAATGAAGGTCTTATGTGAGATTTTAATAAATGACAGGAATTCAGGAATTCATTGTCCAATACTAACAATCATACCTCATAAGAGACTTTATTGTACTTCAGAGATTTTCAGTGTTCTTAAATTTGATTCTGTTCCTTTAATTCAATTGTCTTTTTTTCTCCCCACTAATTCTTTCATTTCCCAGTCTTCATTTCTCCTCAGTTGCCCTTAGGCCTCAAAATCCTATGTTCTGATTCACTTTAGTAAGACTTTTTAATTTTTATCTTACTGGAGCTCTTTTCCTGTGTTCTGCCCTTACTGTTATACAATCACCCTTTTCTCTAATAAAATAGTAAATATTTAAAATTTATGACACTTTTATCCATTTAATTGTGCATTCAACCAAAGGTTATGAATGTCATATGAAAAGATTTGGATGAAACACTGAAAGAGGTCATTTGGTAAGTATAAATATTCACAAACCCAGAAGTTATCCATAGTTTCCTATTCTTATTTGAAAACAAATCATCCATCACAACTAGGTTAGTAAGGTAAAAATTATATTGGATAGCAAGATAAATTAAGACTTTTACTTATGATGTCAATCTAAGAGAGAAGACTCTATTCTTGTTATAGAAAAGTCATCCATCATTTCAATTGAAATTTTTACTTTGAATCTCTTTTCAATATTATCAATTTTATATTATCAAAAGTGTATCAACCTTTTGAAACAAAAATTTTATAATATAACCATATAAAGTGCAATTAGTGCCTGTCAGTTTGATTGGAACTAATTTACACTAAATTAGAAATTCTTGCTAGAATGTATGGAATAGCTTTCTATAGGGGACCATGAACTCAGCTTCACTGGAAGTCCTTGACGTCATTATTTAAATCCATCCTCCTGAGATGGCTGGAGGCTGAATTAGAAATCAAAGATAATAAAGACCTTGTGCTTATTGAAGATATTCTTATTTTTATGAGGAAATAACCTTATTAATCCATTTTGGTGAAAACCAAACATTTAATGCCTCATCTGAGTCACTTTCATTTTATATACGCTACATGTATCACAGAAAACAAAGAAACCAAGAGGGATAGGTAAAACACAAAAATTGTGTTAACTATATAAAGTCTTAAGAGGAATGATACATTTCACACAATTCTAAGCATAAATTAAAATTCAAATATAAGTTCTATTTCTAAATATATATAGTAGATTGGATTTTAAAAATTATAGATATAAAAAGCATAAGCATTTCTTTTTCATTTGTTTACCTCCATGTGATCCCCAAATGGAACTTTTACCTTTTATTAAGGACTTGCTTTTTTAACAGTTTTGCTGAGATATAATTCACCTACCATAAACTCAAACATTTAAATGTACAACTTAATGGTTTTAAGTATATTGAGTTGAGCAATCTTCACCACATTCAATGGAATATTCTATTATTTTAAAAAAATGCCATATGATTTAGATACCAACCCCATATTTCCCCAAGCTCCCAAGCCCTAAGCAACCATTTATTTATTTTATGTCTCTGTAGATTTGTCTATTCTAGATATTTCATATAAATAGAATAACATAATGTACAGCCTTCTTACAATGGTTTATTTTACTTGGCATAATGTTTTCAGAGTTCATCTATGCTGTGGTATGTATTTGTACAAATAATTTTCCATTGCATGGATAAATCACATTTTGTTTATTCATTAGTTGGTAAGCACTTGGGTTGTTTCTACCTTTTAGCTCTTATGAATAATGACATTATGAAAATTTAAATGCAAAGTTTTGTGTGGACATAAGTTTTCATTTCTCTTGGATATATACCTAAAGTCTAGAAATCCTGGGTCAAAAAGTATCTTTATATAAACATTTGGAGGATATGCCATATGATTTTCCACAGTAGCTGCTCAATTTTACGTTCCTACCAGCAGTCTATAAGGGTGTCAATTTCTCCACATCCATGTCAACACTTATTGGTATCTGATTTTTTGAGTATAGCCATGTTACTGGGTGTGAAGTAATGTCTCATAGTGATATCTTTTAAAGTTTTGATTATAGTAACATATAAACTTAAAATTTCACATGGTAAGCATTTCAGTTATTCAATTCAATGGTTTTAATTGCATTCACAATATTGTGCTACCATAACCACAATACATAATAGAATTTTTTTACTGACCTAAGCAGATGTTTGGAATCATTAACAATAACTCCCTGTACTGGTTTTGTAAATGTTGCTGGGATGCCATATATGAGAAATGGAATGGCTTTAAAATACAGAATTTATTAGGTTATACATTTACAGTTCTAAGGCCATAAAAATGTCCATACTAAGGTGTCCCTGAGAAAGATACCCTGACTCAAGAGAGGCTGATATCTGTCGCATGGGAAGGCTGCTGCCGGTCATTGCTCCAAGTTCTATTTCTTCTAGTTCTGATGCCAGTGGTTTCCTCTCTAAGTATCTGTGGGTCTTCATTCAGCATCTCTGGGACACAGCTCTGGGTTCTGGCTTGTTTATCATCTCATGGGAAGGCACATGGAGACATCTGCTGGGATCTACATCTCCAGACACCCCTGTCTAGGCATCTGCTCTCTTTGTCAGCAATCCAAGCATCTCTGTCAGCTGGGAACCTCTTGTATTTTCTTCAAAATGCCTCCCCATATAAAGGACTCAAGTAAACTTATCAAGACCCACCTGGATTGGGTAGTCACGTCTCCATCTAATCAAAAGGCCACACTCACAATTAGGCGTGCCACATCTCCATGTAAATAATCTAATCAAAAGGGCATACCGCGGTTGAATGGATCAATCTCCATGGAAACAATCTAACCAAAGGTGTCCACACTAAAATATTCAATCAGGATTAAAGGACATGGCTTTTCTGGGGCATACAACACTTTCAAACCACTTTCTCTTCTCCTTGGCCCATAGTAATATATTTTCTGTCTTCAAAAATTTTGAGGAGAAACATACAATATGTGTCCTTTTGCATCTTGTTTATGTCACTTAACATGATGTTTTCAAACTTCCTCCATGTTGTAGCATGTATCACACTTCATTCCTTTTTATGGAAGAATAATATTCTATTTATGTATATATCACATCTTGACAATCCACATGCGTGTTGATGGACATTCAGGTTGCATCCATCTTATGGCTTTTGTGCATGATTAAACTTCAATTTAGTTATAGGTATGGAAGTAAAGAAAGGTGGTGGGAGTTTGTCATGAGAAGAATCATCAGTGTCTTGCAGACCAACTGCCTCAGGGTATGTCATGGCAGTTTCATTTGTTGAAACAGAGTAAATCTTTTTATATATAGGTGTGAAGTCTGTTTCCTCAAGGTAAGCAGTTATAGGTTTATCAGATGTCACAGGATTATTATCTTCAGATGGATATGGATGACTGATTTGTCTGGGAAGACCAGACATGAGGTAGCTTATTCCTCAAAGAAACTGATACAATTTTATCTGGCAAAGAAGATACAGCAGAAGCTGTAGTTCCAATATCCTCATTGTCATCTTAATGAGCCAATATGTTCCCATTCCAACTCCAGAATCCTATTCCTTTCCAATGATTGTCCTCACTTTAACAGCAGAGAACTTCAGGGGAAGGGTAGGAATTCAATGAGAGTGTGTCTAGTTTTCATAAATCTCAAGTCTGAGACCAAAAGAAATATGAGTGTCTTTCAGGACACACAGAGATGTGCATGACCTTTGTGGGGAGTTTGAAGTCCAGCTTCTTTCTCCAACAATTTTAATAACCTGTGTTTGTAGGAATAACTAACCAACATCATTTTTAATATCACAAAACTCTGTTAAAGCATCAAATATGCTGTCACCAAGAACCTATCATCTTATAAGCATTTAAGTAGCCATACTTGGTGACAATATTTTGTGTATCTGAATTGTCAATTCATACCATGGGTTATTCATCCCTTCTTGATCTGTGGGAAGAGAGTAATCTGTGACTTTAATTCAGATTAGAGAAAATATTCACCAAACTCCAGAACCAATAACCAACTCAGAAATCTTACCCGTAAGATTATTTTTCTGAAGCACCGCACAACTCTTGATGCCAAAATCTCTATTTGGGTTCTCCAGAGAAATACAATTGACAGGAGATAGCTAGCAAGCTAGCGAGAAATATTTGGAGATATTAAAATATTTTTTATAGGAATTGGCTCACACAACTGTGTGGCTTGGCAAGTCTGAATCCTGTCTGCATGTTGGAAACTCAAGGACAATGATGTTGAATTCCTTAGGGAAAGTTGAAATTAGGGAACTCTGATGATAGTGACCATGAATTGATAATTCCCCAAGAGAAGCTGGTTGTCTGATACAGATATACACATTCTTCTTTCTGATTGCTTATAGATTCAGTTCTGCCTTTAAAGCCTCCTTAAATGAGGTGACCCTTCTCATTTCTAAGGGGAGTGTGCTTTATTGATTGTAGATGTAATCAGCCATGGATATAATCTAATTAATTAATGATTTAAGTCCATATACTCTTACAGTAACAATCAGGCCAGTGTTTGGTGACCAAACATCTGGACACCATGACCTAGTGAATTTGACATGTGAAATTAACCATCACACTTATCATAGATCTATGCAATTTTTTCTAGTTCCTCTTGAGGCTGTTTACATTTCAGAAATTCACCATTTCATATAAATTATTAATTTTTATTGACGTAAAATTTTTTGTAATATTCCTTTATAATTTATTTTATTGCTATAAGGTCAGTAGTAATGTAATGTCCTATTTTACACTTCTGATTCTAGTAATTTGAATAGTCTCCTTTATTTCTTAGTTGATTTTGCTAAAGTTTGGTGAGTTTCTTTTTTTTACCAAAGTCTCAACTTTTTGGCATCATTGATTTGTTCTGTTGTTTTTCTACTATCTATTTCACTAATTTCCACTATAAGCTGTATTATTTTCCTTCTCCTGTTTGCTTTTTATTTGGTTTTTCTCTTCTGTTTCCAGTGTCTTTCTGTCAGGGTTTATGGCTATTAATACCTTAATATTGATGTAATTCATTGTGTTTTCATTCTCATTTGTCTCAACACTGTGTCTACTTTCCCCTGAGATTTTTTTATTTGGCCCATTGGTTATCCAGGGATGTGTTGTTTATTTCCCACATACTTGTGAGTTTCCCAAGTATTTCTCTGTTATTAATATATTATTTCATTCATGTGTTTGGAAAACATAATTGTGTTATTTCAATCCCCTTGTCTATATTAATGTGTTTATGATATTATATTTTCTATACTAAAATGTTCCATGTGTATTCTGTAAGAATGTATGTTCTGTTATAGTAGAATAGAGTATTTTATACATTTCTGTTATGTCTGGTTGGTTTATATTGTTGTTTGTATCTTCCATTTTGCTATTAATGTTCTTCCTTGTTTTTCGATGAAATGTTAAAAGTTGGATATTGAAGTCTGTAGCCATTATTATTGAATTGCCTATTTCTCCCTTCATTTTTCTGTTTTTGCATTATGTATTTTGGGGTGCTTTTGTAGGTGCATATATATTTTTAATTGGTATAACTTCTTGAGAAAAGACAATTTTATCAGAATAAACTGCTCTTCTTTGTGTCTAGTAAAATTTTTTTTTTTTTTTTTTAAAGGAAAGACAGAGAGAAGGAAGGAAGGAAGGAAGAAAGGGAAACATTTTTAAACATTTTCTTGTTTTATTGTATTCTGTTTCTCCGTTTTTGTTACATGGGCTGGGGCCGGGAATCGAACCGAGGTCCTCCGGCATAGCAGGCAAGCACTTTGCCCGCTGAGCCACCGCGGCCCGCCCTGTGTCTAGTAAAATTTTTTGTTTTAAAATCTATTTTGTCTGATAGTCATATAGCTGCTCGAGGTTACTATTGTTGCTGTTTCCTTGATATATCTATTTCAATCATTTTACATTCAAACTATTTGTATCTTTGAATCTGAAGTGTGCCCTGCAGACAGCAAATGATTGACTCTTGTTTATCCCATCTGACAGTCTCTGATACCTGATCGCATTGTTTTATCAATTCACATTTAATATAAATACTTATATAGCTGGCATTTTATTTTTGGTTTTGTATAGGTGTCAATTTTTTTGTTCTTCAAACTGTCCTTTACTGCTTTCTTTTGCCTTAAGTGAATTGTTTCTAATTTAGTATTTTAAATTTGTTTCATCATAGTTTTTTTAGATATTTTCTTGGTGGTGGTCTTCGTTCTTACTATATGCATCCTTAACTACTAAGAATCTGCTTCAAATTTATGCAAATTAATTCCAGTGACATATAAAATGTTACTTCCATATAGCTCTACATGTTCTTTACTCTTTTTTGTATTATTGTTATATATATGTATAAGATCACATATATATATTAATTCTATAACTGTTATAAACTCAACAATGTTTTATAATTATTTATACAATTTTTGTCTTTTGAAGAAGCTGCAAGATGAAAGGAGGGCACGTTTAATTTTATAGCTTTTATTATATTAGGTTTCTTATTTATCTGCCTGCTCTTTTTTTTTTTAATTTGTGTTCTAGCTTCCAATTACCATCTGGATGTAATTTCCTTACCCAAATATGATGCTTTGTTTCCACACTGCTCCTTTGCTCCTTTGTGCTGTTTTTTACAAAACATTATATTTATATGCCCTTAAAATGCATATATATATATGCAAATATATATATATATATATATGGAGAGAGAGAGAGAGAGAGAGAGAGAGAAATTTAGAAAATTGCTTTTAGAATAAATTAAGAGAGGAAATACACCTTTAGACTGTCTTTTAGAATTTCATAATGGCCTTTACACACACTCTTTCATTTTTCATGGGGACTCTAAGTACTCTCTGGTATCACTGCTGTCAGATTGGAGAACTTCCTTTTATAAAATGGGTCT
Organism: Tamandua tetradactyla; assembly: GCF_023851605.1. Classification (NCBI taxonomy): domain Eukaryota; kingdom Metazoa; phylum Chordata; class Mammalia; order Pilosa; family Myrmecophagidae; genus Tamandua; species Tamandua tetradactyla. Next base: position 5,918,758 of record NC_135350.1, on the reverse strand, counting down.
ATGAGGTATGAATTCTCTTGTTTACTGTTTTCCTGATAAGGTATTTATTACACTTTCACTTTTGAAATATAGCTTTGCAGGCTTAGTATTCTTATTTGAAAGTTTCTTATTCCAAGTCTTTGAATATGTTGTCTCACTGCTTTCTCTCCACCACTGTTTCATTGTTTCTGAAGTAGCGTCATATGTTAATCTTGTAAAATTCCCTTTATAGCCAAGTAATTGTTATCTTCATGCTGCTTTCAGATTTTCTTCTAACACTTGACTTTCAGATTTTTAAAATGATGTGTCTCTGAGTCACTTTGTGTTTACTCTACTTGGAGTCACTTAAGCTTTTTTTTCTTGAAGTGTAGATTAATATTTTTCATCAAATTTAGGAAGTTTTCAGTTATCATTTGAGTATTTGTTTCACCTCTCCTAGTATTTCCAGTATACATGTACTAGTTCACTTAATGTTGCTCCACATTTCTCTGAAGCTCTGTTAGTTTTCCTTCATTCTCTGTTCTTCCAGTTACATAATTTCCATTGATTACCTTTAAGTTTGCTAATTCTTTCTTTGGCTGGCTCAAGATTACTCTTGAACTCCTCTAGCAATTTTCATTTCAGTTATTTTGCTTTCATCCCTAGATATATTTGGATCTATTATTAATATTCTGCATTGATGAGCGATTGTCATATCTACTTTTACTTATTTGAGCACACTTTCCTTTATTTCTTTAAAAGTATTTATTGTGGCTACTTTGAAATCTTTGTCTGTTAAATCTTACATCTCATCATTCCTACTGGCAGTTTCAATTTTCTGCTATTTTTCTCCTGTGTGGTTTCAGTTTTCCTGTTTCTTTGCATGCCACATAAAAACTGGCCTTTTAGATAATATAATGAACTAACAATATTGAAACTGGACCTTTCAGATAATGTATTGTACTAACTAGGCATACTGATTCCTTCTTCCAAAGGACTTGTCATTCTTATTTCCTTGTGTACATGTTTAGTGATTGCCTGTATATTTTAGGGAAGTCTATTCATCTCCACCCCCCCCCCCCCCAACAATCAAACCTTTGATTTCTTTCTTTTCCTAATTTATTTTTGCACTAATTTAAGTCTGATTACCATATTGTTTCTAACAGTGCCTCAGGGCATAAACTGCTCCACTGACTGATCCAAGTAGATTTAAGCTCCTTGACAGGAATACTTTTCAAAGTCAGTGCTTAAGATTTGTTTTGTTCTTTTTATCTGGCTCTTTTCCTCATTCTCTTTGCTAAATTTGTAAACTTGTGGATTGCTCAAATATTTATTAAATCTATCAGTCTACATTTAAATCCTTTTCAGTATAACCTCTATTAATTTAGAGTTTACATTTAACCATAAACTTTCCCAAACTTTTTTGTTCCTTTGGTGAAAGCTTTGGAGCTCTCTTTTTTATAGTTTGCCTTTTCTCTTGTGCAAATTTAAGTTATGATGAACTAACGTTTTTTCTTTCTTCCAAATATATGCTTCCATAGATAGGAATGGAGTCATTTTTAACTTGTGTACCTAGAGTACTAGATGGATAGCAGGCATATGAAAAATATATCAGGCACTTATTGCCTTCAATTAGCTTACAGCAAGGGAAACTTTACGTGAATATAATACCTGAGTGATTGATAAACTTATGAAATATTTATGAACAAATATTATGGACAAATAAACATCTTTCAACAATTCAAAATGATTGCATTTGTAAGTCAGTTATTCAGAAATTCATTCTGAATGATATTTTTGATTTAATATATAAATAGTTTTACTGTATTTTGCCTATACCTACAGATAGTCAAGTACAGAAATGTATATTATACATGCAGATATTAATCTTATATCCTATACTAAAGTTGTAGTATAAATTAATGCCATACTTTAAATATGCATTTAGTACATCAATATGTTTATCACATCTTTCACACTTTAATTTTACCATTTTGTTATTGAACCTAATCTAAGTGCTGGGCTGCCAGTAGGGTAAGATTTATGGTGTACATAGCCCAGTATTTTTCATTTTACAGAGTACATTGGAATTCCTTGGGTATATAAGGGTGTATGACAAAATCAACTTGTGAAATGTCAGTTCAGTTGGTCTGCAGTAAGGAGTAGGATCTGCATTTTTTAACAGGTAACTTTTGACAAACACTGACCTAATTTTTCAGATTTCTTCAATTGGAAATGATCTTACGTGTAAGAAAACAATAGAAATTCATCTTCCCCAATTTAATTTGAACAAATAAATCAAACTTAGTTTTTGAAAAATAGACCTAATAATGAATTTGTCATTTCTTTATTCTATACTAAAAGTAAAAATATCATTATGCATTCTCCCTGTAGTTATTTTTGCTGCAGGGAGATGATATATCTATTTTCAAAGTCAGTTACTGATATTCTCCTAAGAAGTAGTGTAATAGAATTTTTGATTATGGAAATATAGATTGGATGTTTGTTCATTTAATTTCACATTCATACTTATATTTTGCATGTTTTATTTTCCATGTTTGTTTCCAGCATTAGTCAAATATCTCAAAAGTTATTCTTGTCCTTGTTTCTTTGGGAAGTTTCACTGTTTAGGCTAAAAAATAACTTTGGCAACTTCTGTTATGTTTTTTTTTTACCATTCTTTTAATTCCATTCTGTTACTACTAGTGTTCCTTCTTGTACCATGTTAAAATGTCAAAAAAAAAAAAGTACCCCTCTTTTGCCTCTAACATTTGTATTTGTCAAATGCACATGCCTTACTCTAAATTGAAATAAGTAATATTGCTGAAGCAAACAGAGAATGATATATCAAATCAATAAGAAGAGCCTACCTTAGAATGCACAAGAATTTACAAACTACAGCCGTAAATATTAAAGTCACCCAGACAAGAGCATTAGAAAGTCTTTGCCTGACCTTTTTTAATGGGTGATCATGTTTCCACACCAGCACTTCACTGCAGTGGTGCGGTAGAGTAATTTTTATCTCCAATGCTATCATAAAGAATACAGTATAATTATTTGCACTGATTCATATTTAGTAAAATGACCTAACAACATATTGTATTACAAAAAAAGAAACATTTCACCCCTTTCTACTAATTCTTAACCTATCTTTTCTCATTTAAGAATTTATAGATGACTAGTACACCTGAAAAATTCTCCCATACACACTTGTTTATTATTTCTAGAAACATTTTAAAAGTGTAACTTTAACTTGATATATGTAGACATATTTTTAGTTTTACATCATCTTTATTTACTCACAATGCAAATCATTATGTACTCTTATACACATTTAATTATTTTCTCATTCAGATACCTGATGAAATAGAGTTTGCATGATAAATATACTCGGTTAAAATCAAATTTTTCTCCAGTATTATGCAGGATAATTCAAGTAATTAGTTAGCATTGTTTTGGCCCTTAACTACAGATTGTAAACTCAATTTAGTTTCATTCTCAGAATCTAATAACCCTTTTAGGAAGTTCCCTAAAATTCAGTTTCTTATCAATAAAATCAGAGAATGTGGATGAATTTTTGCAGAGCTGGAAAATTGCCTTTTTAGTCTCCATGCTTCCATTCTCCCTTAGTAATATAGTTATATTATATCCAAAAGCCAATGTCAGTCTTTGGTACTTTTTATCAGTCTTCTTTGCAGGGAAGCTTGACCAAAGGAATGATAATTGTAATATTGGGGTGAGCTTGCTGACAGGCTCAGTGAGTGGGGGAGGGGAACACTAAGAATGAAATCTTGAGAAACATTTCCTTTTCCTTGACTTTTTTTATCGTCGGTGTTTAATTAATGGCCTGTTCCCAGCATTCCACTGTTGTCCTGGTGAAGTCTTGCATTTAGGGCCCTTTTCTCCCACACTCCCTGATTGTCATCCAGCATATGCTCTTGTGACATTCTCTCATCTCCAATTCTTTATTTCCCTATTTCTTGTAATATTCTGTAAACTTCTTTCATCATTTACTGATTCTGTTCAAAATATTTTATAGTCTCCACATTGTTATGCACACACCTGATTCTAGCATGCAATATCCTCCTCAATTAGGCTGACCACTCAGATTCTTTTCATAGTTCTTCTAGCTCTAAGTAATAGAGAATAGTTCCCATTTATTTTTTGGTCAAAATTTATGAATATGACCCCAAAGAAAGTAGCTGTCATGTTTCCTCTTTCCCATGGAAACATGGGAGAAAAAGAAATGTTGCAATATGACTTATTCCCTTGTTCTAGAACTCATTTAGAAATCTCTTGATTTATATTAATTTTATGAATTAATCTGATATATTAATAATAAATTCCTTTTTATACTAAAAATTAAATATCTCTATTACACCACCCGGGAAATTCTAATTAATTTAACATCAATGTCATTTGACAGTTGTGAAGCAATGTCAGATTGTATGTGAAGCACTTATTCATCATTCTCTTCCATTGGTGGACCAACCCTTCCATTGGCTGCAAGAAAAAAGGTAATGCATTACCTACAAACAATAAGAAACAGGCAATAATAAAATAATAAACAACAATAAAATCAAATTAACATTGGACTAATTAATTTAAAGATCATTTTGGACTGACAATTTTAGTAACATCACAGATAAAATACTCTTCCTTGAAAAAAAAAACGTTTAATGGTCTATGATCTAGACATTTTTGAAGATATTATACTTTAATAAAAGCCATATTCCAGGTTGTGTTAATTTGGTGAAATCACAAAAATATAGCAAGCCTCTTACACACTAAGGCATAGCCACATGAGCCCCTTGGGAGATGCTCAGAATCATTTCAGCTTGCGTGGGGTACAGTTCATATCTTAAACCCCTGTAGTACTACATATTCTTTCTTTTAAGCAGCAGATTGCATAGAAACAACAATAGCACAGTAATTATAAGAATAAAGAAACAGAACTCCAGTTACTTCACTTCCATCATTGCGTGTCCAAATCATCCTTTGAACCTTGTGCGGTACATTTTAAAAGTGTTTATTCATTTGTTCATTTACTTTTTTCATAAAATACATTAATTCTTTACCTTTTCCTATCTCTTGTTCTGTAAGGTTTATTTTCTCTTCATTTTATAGGTATGTGTATTTATTTTATTCATTTTCTTTTTACTGGCATGATTCTTTATGGAAGTTTCAAATAAAGGAAAATATTCACTCTCTGCTTTTCATTTCTGGCCAGTATTTTTATTATCGTTTTCATGATTATAACTAAGGAGGCTGGTTAAAAAATTATCACTTACTAACCTCAAATGTGCTCCTGATAATCTTTCCTTTAAGAAAATCAAGCTATGGAATGGAAATGAAAGAGGAGTTTTAATTTATTTATTGTAAAATATATACCTTAAATTTTTCTGTAAAAGTAAGATAAAAATATGTGAGTTGCTCATTAAAAGCAGAAGCTTTTTTCTTAAATTTATCTTACTGAGTCAGTACAATTCTAGTATTACCATATTTTACACCTAACTGCTATTTCTAAAATGCTGCGGTATTTGTTCTTATTTCTATCTCCTTTATTTCTATTTTCTATAAGTTGTTTCTACAAAAGCCTTTAAAACAAGAAAAATGGCCACCAGCACCTGTCTCATTTTGAGAGGCAAGATCTTATCACTGACAGATAATCAATAAAAAACAAATGAAAAGTAATAACATCAGACTTGAGAAGAAACATTTTCATTCCTAGCCTGAAGCGAGGGTTCACCAATATGCTAAAATCAATCAATCTTTCCCTCAGACTGAACCTAAATCCTAATCGTTAAATCTCTAGAAAGTACCATATGCAGAGCACCCTGCTGCTTGCACTCAGGGCACAAAAGAGAACAGACTGTCACTGCCCTTCTCTCCCTCAGGCCCTAATAACCAAGACAGATCACCAGAAGGGATAACAACTGACCCTGAGAGTAAAAGTAGCAAGGCATCAGCACAACTTTTCTTGTTAAACAGATTATAAGTCACCTCCTTGCGCCTACTGTGATGAAAACCATCCCAAGTTTTCTGAGAAGCAGGCAGTAAACGGACTAAATGGAGAGCTGGACGGTGATCAAATGTACCGGAAAGCAATGGCCAAGGGGCTGGAAGGGAGTTTGCGTATACACCCCATTCCAGTACCAACAGGACAGCAAGCAAAAGGCGCGCCCCCGCTGGAAGTTGTTTCCTTGAGAAAATCAGAGAATATAAAACTTGTGAAAACTTCAAAATAATGGCTAAAAGTTTTCTTGTATATACAACTTGCATACATTTCGTTCTTAAATAAAATGTTAGGAAAATATTATTCTGTGCATGCAACTTCCTTCTGGCTAATGAATCTGCCCTGAATCTTGCCCTCCAGTAGACTCCTTCACAGAGTTTTCCTAATCATCCAACACAATCAATTGCTGAGAATGTCAGTGAAGTTGGGAAAGGAAGAGTATGCAGTAGAAAATATTTTATTTGGCAAATTAATAAGGCACCCATTCCCATAAGTGCCCTAGAATATTTTTTCATGTTATTCACTGATGCTTTCTTAGATATAAATGTTTAGTTACCTTTATATGATCAGATTTCTATGACTACAAAATACAGTATTAACTTATCTTGCATTATTTTTCACAAGAAATGTGAAATAAGTTATTTATCAAAAAGATATTTTCCAGCGACAGTTGTGGTAAAATTTCTTTCTCTGCAGGATGGATAAATAAACAATTTATTTCTCTAATGTTCTATTCACTTTTCTCTCTTATATTATTGGGCTAAATAACTGGTTTTCATGTTATCACCTCTTTCCTGAATTTTTCCCTCCGTCTTTGAGAAAATCTCTAAACTTTGATTCCCTTCTTGGGGAGCAAAAAGAAGAAATAATCTTAGTTCGGAGAGAAGTAACTGCACCAGGCAAATGAGCACCAGCTGTAGTGATGCTGACAACAAACAGCCTGAAGAATTAGAAAGGAAAGTGAGAGAATCAGGGACTCCATCTTTCTTCCCACACTTTCATATTACCAGCAACAATTCTATATCCCCAGACTACAAACTACTTGCATAAATTTAGCTCTCTTAGTTTTACGATGTTCTTCAGCTTAGTTATTGAATACATTCAAAGAATCATAAAATACTGGAGCTGCTAGATTTGGGGATACTATCTAATCTCATGCTTTCATTACATGAGAACCTGAGGCCCAGGGAAGGTAGGAGCTTTGGGCAGAGTCATAAGACTTCATCTTCCATTGTTATCTATAATCAAATACACCTGAGATGCTGCCAGCCCAGTTATCTTCTGTCTTTATCTGCCTGTATCTATCCATATCTACCCACATCTATCTATATCTATCTATCTATCTATCTATCTATCTATCTATCTATCTATCTATCACCTATCATCATCTATCATCTATCTATCTGGCCATGTATACATAGTTTATGTACATAGTAATGAATGAACAAGTGCTCACATTATCCCATTACTTAGCCATTGACTTGGCTTGATCAGACTTTGGTAAGCTTTTTCTTTCCCACAGGCTCTTGAACATTAGCTTACCCTTAAGTTCAAGCAAGCACTAAAATGGCAATATATCATTCTCAGATTCAACTGACCCAAGGAGAAACAAACCCCAAATTTTCGATGATACCACCCCATCACGACATCTGCTGTCTTCCATGGACTTGTCCCATTCCCCACCCCAAAATTCCTCCTATACTGATTATACCTACCTATAAAATAGAACTATTTTTTGTTTAATTTTGAGATACTTGACGTTCTTATGGTCAGAGTTTTTTTCCCTATTGCAATAGTCTTTTAAAATAAAGTCTGAATTTATTGCTTATGCGACAGTAATAAATGTTGGAGATTGCACCCTCAATAAGACAAGTTTTTTAAAGAGTAGTTTCTACTCAATGGTTTCCAATTTCTATCTTCCTTTCTTTTCATATTCCCGTAGTATAAAAAAGATTACATTTCAGTTTACTAAGAATGCTTTGTACAAGCTCACACACAAAAAATCTGTTCCAATAACTTATTCTCAATTCTCAACCTGCTTAGACTCTTCTCATGGAGTTATGCTTTGACCGACCTTTTCATCTAATAAGTATCTTAGCTTCCATGAGAATAATGTTTCTCTTTCTCTCCTGTTTTTTTATGAAAAATTAAGCATGACAGGACCCTCAGCCTTCATTCATTTCTGTGACTCTTCATTGACTTCTCATTTGCACACAAATGGTCAAATTTTCTTTTATTTATCCTTATTATTCTTGGATAAACCACAGTTCATTTTGATCCATTCAAAAGGTTTCTTTTTCATGCTCTTCTGGGATATCTGATTGATAACTTGTCATCTTCATAAACAAACATATAATCCATATTTTGACTCCATTTCTAAAATTTAGGCCATTAAGTAAAAATTATGATTTTCCACAGAAGTAAAATAACATATATCACATATATATATGAACTGCTGAAGAAGTGCTAAGTTCATGTACATTCTGAAAACATTCAAAATAGCTTCTGAAAACTTTTATAATTTTTATTAGATATGATATTCTCCTGATTAAAATTTTCTATGTTGAACAATCTATTTTATATATTTTTTGGCCATTTTCAGTGGTAATGGCTGTGTGGCAATTTCACCAACTTGGATATGGATTTTGTTTTTCAAATGAAGCCATATAAATGATACTGTGCTTTTAGCTACTTCACCAAATGAAAATAAATCTGTCAAATATTTTTATGATTTCCTTAAGTAGCATTGTGGATTTTAAAATTGAAATGCATGCTGTAACTTACTTCCAAAACCAAAACACATATTAATATGCTCATCTTCTTTTTTGTTTTTGTTATTCTGAGCATTGTATTAGCAGGGCGATAGCCACTTGATTTCCTATATCTGTAGAAATGTTTCTCAAATGTGTTCCACTGACCACTTGCTTCAAACTCACATATTGTGTGTATATACATGTGTGTGTGTGTGTTAAAAATAAATCTCTGGGATCCTTGTAAAATTCATCCCTTCTTGATCTGTGGGAAGAGAGTAATCTGTGACTTTAATTCAGATTAGAGAAAATATAAATATAAATATAAATTCATCATTTATAATTTATAGAGATGAATCTTGGATCTTTTTATTTCTATAACTCCCCTAGTAATACCTCCTATGCACCTTAGAAAATGAGGGTCACTGTAAATGAGGAAAAACAGAGATTCTACTTCTAGTAGCATTCACAGGTTTACCTTCTTAGACAAATGGGATGAAATTAATTTTATGTATATTTGCCATAAGCTTGCGGGTGTGAAGAGAAAACAGTATAGGTAAGAGCATACTTAGCTCTTTGTCTAGCCAGTAATCCACATCAAATGTATGTCTTCCAAGCTTTGAAATCCCTTTCGGTCATGTGTTTCAAATCTCCCAACATCTGTTAACAGTAGGAGACCCACAAAACAGCCCCATCATTGCTGCTGCTGGGTGGGGCAGCAGAGATAGCAGCAGTAAATGGAACAAATACAAACTGGCAATCAGTGCCCTGCTTACGATATAGAGAATGAGAGGATTTTAGCCCTTTAAACAAAGGACAGTGCTTCACTCCTGCAGATGTTATTCGTTGTTTTTTATTGCACTTGAAATGACCTGAAGATATTTACTGTGACCTGAAATAAATTTCATATCTCAACATCTTTTTTGAAAATTGGATGAAAATTATCCTCCATTCAGAAAAAAGAATGCACATACATATATACAATTTTGCCCTTGACAATTGTAGATCCATCCCGGGGTAAAAGTCAGTGCTTTATATATACCCTGAAATTATCTGTAAAACATTGTGAATTGTTCTAAAACTTTGTATTTGAGACTAAGAACTAAATTCAGTATATTATTTTGAGCTGCTGAAGAGTTAATGATTTTTATTTTAGTCTACTGATTTTCTTCTTGGACCACTCATTTCATCTATCTTAATCTAAATTTACTCTGTTGAAAATGATTTTTTTTATTGAAGTAGTTGTGTGTTTGCAGTTGTAGGATTCCCATATACCACCCTATTATTAACACCTTGCACTGGTGTGGTATATTTGTTGCAATTGATGAAAGCACATTTTTATAATTGTACTATTATCTATAATCCAACATTTAACATTGGGGTCCCTGCTTGTGTAGTGCAATTTCATGGATTTTATTTTTCAAGTTTTATTCTATTACTTTATTTACAATCTAAGATTTCACCTTTTAATCGTGTTCTGATATACTGAAATGATTTTTAAGCTATCCATCAGGCTTCAAAATCTGTGAAATAATTTATTAGTTTCTGCCAAGTCTCAGCATCTAACAAAGTAGTATATTAATATTGTTTAACACATGCTTGATTATCCAAATAGGCAATTAAACACATGCTTTATATAGCAGAAAAACAGAGGCTTTGAAATATTTCTGGAACAAATTTGATTTTAAATATTTTTAAAAGAAGTCCTTATGGTAAAAGAAGTTATTTGTTGATTATTTTTAAAATTATTCTTATTCAAAGTTTTAAAATACTTGATTATTTTATTATAAATGGCTACAGGAATCTCCACAATATTTTCAGATTTAGGGCATCTAAAATGCTTAATCAAACATATGCTAATTTCTTATGTGTAGGAAAGTTTTATTTAGTTATCTACTTTTTTTATTACAGCAGTAGCAACTGTTCATATAAACACAAATTTAGCATTCGGTGTTTAACTTACAGTAGCTGCTCTGACAATTCTGACCCAAGGTAACATTGCATTGTCTGTCATTCTGCTCAAAAGGAGTCCTTATTAGAACTGTTTTTCATGATTTGGTAGACTGGCTATTTTACTTGGAATATATGGTTATTATATATATGGTCATTGTATATATTTTACTTGGAATATATGGTCATTACTCCATCTGTATATTATAATTACAAATTATAATATACAGATGGAGTATATTATAATACTCCAAATTATAATTTGTTATAATTTGTTAAAATCATTAAGTCTCTCCCTAATTATAAAAGGGACATAAATGACAAAATTTCACAAATATTATTTAAAAACCATGTTTAAATTTAATGAAATTGCTAATGAGGGGGAAAATGAATTGGAACAAAAAAGAATAACTGAGATAATTCTACTTGAATCATAGGAATCTTAGGTTAAATCCTTTAAAGTCTAAGACAAATAAATAGAAGGAAGGGAGACAGGGAGAGAACACAAGTGAACACAAGTGAAGAAATGAGGAAGGAAGGAAGAAAAAAAAGGAAGGAAGGGAGGGAGGAAAGAAAGAAAAGGGCAGGTAAAATATTAAAGCATCCGTGAAATATGTGCACATGGAAATTCTATATGGTTATTAACAGGGCTATTCTATAAGCATACATTTTTTTCAGACCAACAGATAAAGACCAGCATGGAGTGGAAAAGTGTATTCTCTTTCCTGGTGCATAAGAATGTTTTATGACTTATGTGCATGTAACAGGTTGTTATGGGTTCAATTATATATCCCCAAAAGAAATGTCCAATACATAACCCCTGGTTCTGTGAATGTGCATTTACTTGGAAATAGGGTCTTTGATATGCTATTAGGTTAGAGGAGGCCAAATTGATTTAGGGTGGGCCCTAATCCAGCTGACTGATGCCCTTACAAAAAGGAAAGAAGAGACATATGAAGACAGAAGAGATAATGCCACGTGATATCTGAGGCAGAGATTGAAGATCAAAGATTGCTGGCAAATTACAAGAAGCTCAGAATAGGCAAGAAAGAATTCTTCCCTGCAAATTTTGGACTACTAGCCTCAGAGTGGAGGCAATAAATTTCTCTTATTTTAAGGTATCCAGGTTGTGGTACTCTATGAGAGCGGCTCCAGGAAACTGATGCACTACCTCATCTTTTCCTTGTAGTGATCAATAGCATGGATTTATGAGAATTATCATAATTAATTCCACAGTCTATAATAATTTCCCTCTGAACATAGTTAACAGACACCCACATGAACTTATTTTTTTCTAAATCCAATAAAATAAGAAAAACAATTTAGTTAATTCCCCACATGAACTTAAGCATCATAAGGGTATAATGACTGCAAATCAGGTGTCTAAAACCAAAATGACACCGTTAACAAGTGTATAAAAGGTGCATTGCTGAAAGAAATTTGAAGGATGGTCAATGTAATGAGACAATCATTAAAAAGAAATGAAAACAAAATGAGAGTTTAATGTGAATATCTAACAAGGTATAATCTTAGTAAAACTTTTTGAAACAGTAAAGAGGGTCATTTTATTTTTGAAAAAAGATAAAATGGTAAAGATATGTGTAATCAACATTTGTGCACTTGAATATGTAACATAAAAGTTCAAAAATTAAAAGGAATAATTGATAAATTTGGATGTTTGGCTACAATAATCAGAGATAGTTTCCTTTAAAATACAATGATGAGACCTCTGAGTCAAAACAATATGATTTATAAAACCAATACAAGTTGATCTTCTATACTCACCCCCACCCTTGTTCATTCTATATGTCATCTCCTACTCATCCTCCTGAGGCTGGCAAAACCCATGAAGAGGCCAATGGCCCCTCCTGAACTCAGACTAACAGTACTGAATTCTCTTTATCCAGCCAACCTAAGACCAGGGTGGAAAAACAAGTCAAAAACTGCCGTAAGCTTCTGAGAGCTGTGATCAGAGTATCTTCGTCAAAAGCTATAGCTGCAAGACCTGTTCTAATTGGACTCTGAAGCAACCCCAGAAAGGACTAATCTGTCCTAAGATAAACTTTGGTTCATTATAATAGTAAATTTCCAGCCTCTGGGAAGAATTTAAATGCCATTTTTTAAACATGCGATGTATAAAGATATATGATTTCCTGATCATTCCAGAACATGCTTATGCATATGCATAAAAGATGGAGTGCTAAGCAAACATACAGTGAGTGGGAGAAGAGGAGAGGACAGAAAATGGGGTATAAGTGAGGAAGTAGAACTTAGCTCTTGGGAACCAGTGGTTTGCAGGGCTAGACTCATCCTCTGGCCCCTTCCTCTTCAGACACAGATAATGAAGCTGCCGACCTCACCTTGATGGTTGACTCCTTTTCCAGTAGCACAGGTGGAACCTGCTCAAGCCCATATTTCCCAGGTTACACTCCTGCTCTCTCTCTCTCTTATCAGCCAAACATCTTGAAAAATCCATTTGCTTTCAATATCTTCACATTTTCCTTCCCATTCATTTCTCAGTTACTACAAAAAGTTCATGGTCTACCTCTTAATTTTTTATCTTTTATTTGAACCTGTATCCATAACTATCACTTCACTAATGTTTCCATATCTATACCTCCAGTCCAAACATCCCAATTGACTGCCCAACCTACATTTTTAAATTTAAAGCACTATTAGGACAATACATGTAAATTAATCCAAATATAACAGAACACATTCACCATCAATTTTACTCTACCTGTATACTATAGCTGTTACAAAATTCAGTGTTGGTTGTTGTCAAGACTATTCCCTCTCTTATTCATCCTGTAGTCAATTAGTCATGAGATTTATTCTACCACTTAATTATATTTAGATATTATTGTTTTAGTCAATCTTATGTTTCTTGCCTTAAGTCATGATTTATCTAGGAATTCTCTTTTCTGAACTTGGCTCCAATTCAATCTCTGTGAACTGATGAAAATTTCTAAAAAGGATAATAATATATCATCATTCCTTGCTTAAAATCTTTTAATTTCCTACATTCTCCTAATAAGCCTTGAGGGTAGTATTATATATTTTTAATCTTAATAATTTTGCACACTGTGCAAACTGTAATGGTTGCGCAAGAATTATTTTTCTTTTTTATCGGCATTATTGTAATCTCACTGCTATTTACAGGCCTTTTAAATCTGGGGAAAATCTGACACATGTGCAAAGGCTCAGATTATATTAGGAATTTCCATTAATGGCAAGAATTTTGCAATGGCATGAACATTTGAATTGTGGACATTATAATGCAAAAATCTAAGAGGGAGAAAGATAGAGGAAGACTTAGGCCTCTATGAATTGTGGGAATGGCATTGCAAATTAGGCTAGAATAAATGGTAATTGTTTTAGTTTCCTTGCTGCTAAAGCAGATACCATGCAGTGGGTTGGCTTAAACAATGAGAATTTATTGACTTATGGTTTTGAGCCTTAGAGAAGTCCACAATCAAGGCTCTGTAAAGTGATGCTTTCTCCCAGAAGACAGTGGTTTTTGGGGACTGGCTGAAAGCAATCCTTGGTCCTTCACTTTTCTGTCAAATGGCAATACATGGCTTCTCCTTTCTCTTGCAGGTTCCATTGACTTCCAGCTCTGTCTGTGCTCTGTGTCTTTCACTTTGTGGCCTCCTTACAAGATTTCAGTAATAAGATAAAGAGTCATATTCTGTTGGGTCACACCTTAACTGAAGGATCCTCATCAAAATGTCTCATGTACATCAGGTTCACAAGTGGATTAAGTAAAGAACATGATTTTCTAGGGTATGTACAGCTCCAACCCACAACAATCTACCATCAGAGTCCCCCAAAAGACATTTTTCCCCAAATGCAAAATGCATTCATTCCATCACAACATCCCATAAACGTTAAATCATTTTGGTAAATATGTTAAGTCTCAACAAAGTCAGTTATAGGTGTATTCTAACCAGGGGCAAGATTCCTCTCTGTCTGTGAACCTATGAAATCTAAAAGATAAGTTATCTGCTTCAGATATACAATGGAATGACAGGCATAAGAGAAGCATGAGTCCCAAACAATTGCAAAACCCAGGATGGCAAACTCCATTCGATGTCAAGGTCTGAGAGTCATCTCTGGATAAAATTTTTTTCCTATAATCCATGGAACAGGAGCCCCACCCTTTCCAAGTGTTTGCATACTGGCCATTTATGCTGGTTTGAAAGGATGTATGTCCCCTAGAAAGCCATGTTTTAATCTAAATCCCATTTCATAAAGGCTGAATAATCCCAATTCAGTATTTTATGTTTGAACCTGTAATTAGATAATCTCCCTGGAGATGTGATTTAATCATGAGTGGTTGTTAAATGAATTAGCTGGAAGCATGCCTCCACCCATTTGAGTAGGTCTTGATTAGTTTCTGGAGTCATCTAAAAGAAGAAACATTTTGGAGAATGAGAGATTTGGAGAGAACAGAGAATGACATAGCCATGAGAAGCAGAGTACACCAGCCAGCGACCTTTGGAGATGACGAAGGAAAATGTCGCCCAAGGAGCTTCATGAAACAGGAAGCCAGGAGAAGAAGCTAGCAGATGATGCCACGTCCACCAGGTGCTCTTCCAGATGAGAGAGGAACCCTGTCCGTGTTCACCATGTGCCTTTCCAGATGATAAAGAAAGTGTGACTGTGTTTACCATGTGCCTTCTCACTTGTGAGAGAAACCCTGAACTTCATCAGCCTTCTTGAACCAAGGGATCTTTCCCTGGATGCCTTTGATTGGACATTTCTATAGACTTGTTGCAATTGGGATATTTCCTTGGCCTTAGAACTGTAAACTAGCAGCTTATTAAATTCCCCTTTTTAAAAGGCATTCCATTTCTGGTATATTGCATTCCGGCAGTTAGCAAACTAGAACACCATGCTCAGTCTGAACACTGACCCAAGAGATCACTTTGGGCCAGATTTGGCTTCCATGTTCCTGCCCTTGAATTCATTCTTCCTTCAATCAGCACCTTCTATGCCCCTTTCATTCCAGACAAGCAGCAGTTCCACTGATACAAATTTCACAAAATCCTTTGTGTGCATTCCCAAGGGCATATCAGACAATAGAATAGCTCTTTCCCGCATAACTACATTTCCAATTCTTACTTCTGCTGAAATGGTTGAATGGATCCAGGTTCATTTAAACCCTCTCATGGGGCTTACTCTCTGGGAACTCACTTTCTGTAAGTTCAGGGATGTCCTTGTTCTAGCCACTGCTGTTTCTAGTCTCAGAACATGCTGTCTGGTTAGGCTCAGAATTTTTCAAACAATCAATTTCTGATTTATTTATCCCTAATAGTTCAATTATCAGCTTATTCCATTCCTCTTGCATTTTACTATAAGCTTGAAAGAGAAGCCAGGCTTCACATTTATCACTTAGCTTGGAAATCTCCTCAACTAAATATCCAAGTTTGTCACTTGCAAGTTCCAGTTTCAATCCAACATCAGAATATAATTGCTCCAAATTTTTGTCACTTGATAGCAAAGATCATCATTCTCTGAATTTCCAATAATATGTTCATCCTTTCCTTTTAAGGCCTCTTTAGAAGTAATTCCACCTTCCATATTTCTACCAATAGTTGCTTCAAAGCAATCTAAGTTTTCTTTATCAAACACTTCATGATTCTTCCAGCCTTCACCCATTATGTAATTCCAAAGCCATTTCCACATTTTTGGATATTTGTAACACTAGCACCCCACATTCCAGTTCCACAGACAGTTTTAGTTTCCTGATTGTTAAATCAAATGCCATGCAGTGGGTTGGCTTATACAATGGGAATTCATTGGCTTATGATTTAGAAGCTAAGAGAAGTCCAAAATCAAGGCATTGACAAGGTGGTGATTTTTTCCAGAAGACTGTGGCATTCTGCGACTGAGTGTTCTCTGAGTTCTTCTCTCTTTCTGTGGTCTTCCCTCTAATGCAACTTGTAATAAGATCAAGACCCAATCTGATTCACTTGAGCCAGAGCTTACATGAAGTAATCTCATCAAAACATCCTATGTACAATAGATTCACACCCACAGAAATGCATTAGTCTAAGAGCAGGTTTGTCTGGGGTAAATGGTTCCAAGTGACTGCATGATCTATCCTGTTATCTGGATAGTTTGTGTATCCCCACTCCCTACTGTGAAGTAAATCATTTTTTGATTCATTCAACAAAAACTGAATGATTTCTATTATTTCCAAAGCACTGTGTAAACACAGAGATTTATCAAGGAAATGATATGCTAATACATAAATATCTCTGCACTCTTGGAATTTTTATTTCAAGTGGATGGAAGGAGACATTTTAGTAAATAGCACACACTTTGATGGAGTTGAACCACAGAGCTAGCGGGTGTGGTGGGGTGGGAAGATCTTTAGCTAGAAGGAATAACCAGGCTCCAGTTGGTGGTGTGCTTGATGTGTCAGAAGGAGGAGTATGGGGAGAGTTACAGAGAAGTTAAAATAATATGTCTAGCTTTGAGTTGTTGGATTAAAAACTTCAAAATAATGGGTTTCAAGTTGAGTGACCTGGCAATTTTGAGAGTTAGAGGTTCTTTTTTCCAGGTTTCTATGTCTGCAGAAATAATTGGAGATTATTAGGAAAAAGGTATACACTGGGACACAGGTAGAAGACTTATTAGCAAACACACACAGAGGGGGTCTGAAATAGAGATCCTAGCCTGTATGGGGAGGACAAGGCAAGATCCTTTATAGTGGAGGGACTTAGGGTTTTGGTGCGCATGTGAAATTGATAGGTTTTTATTGGTTAGGTTAGAAGTGGGTGGCCAAGTGAGAAATTGGGGGCTCTTTATTGATGGGGTATAAAATTTAAACACCTTTATAGTTTTGGCAGAGTTGTAGCTGCCAGAATTTTGGTGGGAACTGAATGAGGGAATTTATCACAGGGATGCATTTGCCTGAGGGTGGATGGCAAGTCAAAAGGCTATTGCAGAACTGTGGCCTGCAATTGCAGTGTGGAGATAAATGTTAAGGGCTAATATATCATGAGAGTGGGTGAGGGGGTAATTGAGGGTCTTGGGTAATTTTAAAATTTCCAGCCTTTTTGTTTTATAACACATGAGCCTGGAAGTGAAGGGGTCTGGTGTATGGGAAGGGAGTTGGGGTGTTGGTCTGCTCTGTCTACTTCCTGCTGTCTCAGGATGGAGTTGAATTTGCTCTCGTTTATCACGGCATCTGGGACTTCTGTTTCACTCTACAAGGGCTGGCATTGGTATTCTCACAGTAGCATTATAATGCTGACATGGTCCTTGGTTAGGGTCTTTTTGGTTCTGAAAATAAAGGGGCTGAGAAGCTTAAGGAGAAAAGGACCCAAAATTAAGAGAGCTCTGATGATGAGAAAGGTGGTGATGAAGCGGGCAATGAGAGGGAATTGTCCTGAAGAAGAGAGCCATCCACTATCGAGATTGTTGTTTTCTAATTTTTTTTTTCTGAGTTTAATAAGTTTTTGATAAAGGCCTAAACTTGTTCTGACTGACTGACATAGAAACTAGGTTTCCTGAAGAAAAGCACAGTTGTCCCCTTTTTTGGCTGTTAGGAGGCCTAGTGCCCTTCGAGTTTGAAGAACTATGCTGGCTTGGGATTCTATTTGATTTTGGAGTTCTACTATAGCCACTGCAGTTTCTCTAAAGGCTTTTGTTACTTCTTGCGAAAGTTTTTGTTGTGATCCTAGGATGGAACCACAAGAAGTGTTGCCTGCAAGACCAGCTATTGAGGATGGTGCAAGAGGAATGAAGAGTGCCCTTTTATGGATGTGGTTTGGTAAATGGGATGGGAAAAAAGGATGTTTTCCCAGGCAACTATGATATTGTGGCAAGCAGGTCCCTTGCAGTTGGCAGGCTCCTCACCTCTCCTTGCACGTTTAAACTACCTCCCCTTTAAAACTTCCCCAAATTCCTCTGAGCAGTAGAACTACACATAAACATGATCTTGCCCCAAGAATGGCTAAAACTGCACATAGGTAAGATAAGACAAATTCCTGTAAAGAAACCCATTCTCTGACCACTCATCTGCTTCTGTAAACTCAACTTCATACCCTTCCCGATTTAAACCAGCCAACTGTTTACCTTGTCTTTAACATAGCATCCTGGCTATAAAAACTGATATTAACCATTTGTTTGGGGCTCAGACTTTCAAAGGTTACTCAGCTGAGCCCTATGGCCACGGATGAATAAAAATCCACTTCCTGAAGTTTCGGAGCCTCGGCCCCACTTTGTTCTGTTTTCGGGTAACATTCCTGGAAGCTTGCAGCCTTGTTCTTAGTTTTGTGCAATAATATCAAGGATGGCACATCTCAGAAAGCATAATCCTCTCCATCTTGGGGAAAGGATAAAGTAAGCTTTCTTCCCAAATATCCATTAAACCCCTTGGGATGGATTTAACTTTGCCAAAAATTTCCCTGTTTTTAAGTTACTGGGGGATCTGGGTTTATTTTATAAGCTTAAACTCCCTATGCAGCTAGACTGACAGCAGGGATTGAGGATAAGATGGAGTGAGGGACAATTAAGATTGTTGTTGAAGCTTGCTGAGCATTATGGAAGATGGCTCCTCATTTCAGTGTCCAAAGGACCTGGAGGGTGTCATTACTCAAGGTTATCTGTTGACTTGTTATGATATTACAGGCCCCCCAATTATTAAGGAAACAACTAGAAAATTTAGGTGGACCATCACAAAAAGCTGTTGTTTCTGCATTAAGGGTGAAGAGGGCTTTTGGAGGACTTTTTCTAAGGTGAAGGATAAATTTAGAAGCTCTACCTTGCCAACCTGGATCATAGAGCCCATTTAGGTTGGTAGATATACTGTAATGTGATTCTTTTCAGACCAAAAAGTTTCTTTTGCATTGGGTGGGAGTGAGTGGCTCCACCTCTTCTTCATTCGGCAGGTTACTAAGGATGCAGAATGGAAAAAGACTCGGTCAACATTTTTAAGGATAGTGAAGATGGAACCTATGGGGGAGAACAATGAGCTGTCAACTTTAAGAAGTTCAATCTAATCCTAGAACATGACCTTCTGTTCCAAGGTTCGAGCTATATTTGCACCCCAGTTGTAGAAATGCTGGTAAAGAGCTAGCAAGGGATCCTGAAAGAGTAGTCCAAAATTTAGGGTTGGGGGCAGGTGTTATCCATTCCCAGCTATGAATATTGACACAGAGCTAGCAAGTGTGAGTGATGCTAAGAAGAGGGACTGTTTTGTTCGCGAGGTCATAAGTTGAAGGAGGCCTGGGTACTGGTGTAACGAGATGCAGTAGAATGTGGATTATAATGAGTCTGGGGGTGAGGTGCATTTTGCACATCTTGTTCTATAGTAAGAGGAGGATAAACATGTACAAATGGGTTTGTAATGGTGTGTGATTTTGCAGATTGCCCAACGTTTACAAATTTTGTGTGATTAACAGGAGATTGGATGAGAAAAGATGTTGGCAGAAATTATTTCAAGGAAGGAATGAAGGAATATTACATGTAGGGCAGATAAGGGGGTGAATTTTTTCACGGATTGCCAGAAAGATGAGAGAGAGTAAGAAAAGAAAAGCTAGCAAGTAAAGGTCTATTGTGCTAATGTGGACCAGAGATGGTACTTGGGGAGCTAGTTAGGGGTGGGGGTGGGGTTTCTCAACCAGAAGTTTCAGGATTTGTAATTTTAGATCTCCTTGTTTTCACCCATGTAGCTAGGTGATTGGTGATTGTGTGTGTATGAGACTGGTCAGTGATTGCTGTTCCTTGGAGCTTGAGGCAAGCTTTAACCTTCAACTGAAATTGCTACCCTGGGTTTGGTCCTGGTGATGGGAAAGATGGGGAGTGCCAGACCAGGAGACCTTCAATCGTCAGTAGCTGCTCCTAGGAGGTCTGGAAGTGTAAGTCCGGCTTGGGGTCAGCACAAGCCTGCAAGGGCCCCTCCAGAGCTCTTTGCTCTGGGACAGCCAGCCTTCCAGTGGCCTCTGTGACCACATGCTGGACAGGCTCCAGATGGAGGCCTGGGACTGGGGCAGACACAAGCCCAGTCCCCTTCCCTTCCACATTTGTAGCACCATCCCAGTGGTGGTCAACTGGTTGAAGGTGCCCTCTCTCTGTCAGTGCAAAAGACAGTGGCTAGGAGGTTAATTTTCACCTGATCTCATTTTTGTTTTTCTAATTTTGCTTCCTCTTCTCTATTGTTGAAGACACTGAATGTGATTTTGACGAGGTCTTTCTGAGGGATTTGAGGACCTTCTTTCAATTTTTGTAGTTTCTTTGCTAATATCTGGATAAGATAGTGTGATAAAGTGGGTGTGGAGATACAGCTGGCTGGATTCTAATTCTGATCAAGATTAGTATATTTGAGGAAGGATTCAGTTAGCCTAGTCATAAAAGCAGCCAGGCTTGAACAAACTTGGATAACTCCTTTGACCTTATCATAGTTAATGGTCTTAAAGATGGCTTTTTTCATTCCTTCATTTATGCATGTTAAGAGGTATGCCATACTGGGGAGGTCAGGGAACCTGGTTCATAATCCCACAAGGGGGTGGTGAAGGGGACTGCCGGTTGGAGGCAGAGTCCAAATGCATGCTTCTTATTCAAGAATGGTAGAGGTGAGTGGGCCATGGTGGCTCAGCAGGCAAGAATGCTCTCCTGCCATGCCAGAGGATCCAGGTTCGATTCCCAGTGCCTGTCCATGTAAAAAAAAAAAAGAATGATAGAGGAGGTAATAATCACATAGGTGTCATGATATGTGAGATTATAAGAGTGTGTGATATTAGAATACATTGATGTAAATGGCAGACTTCTCTGAAAAGAACCCTAGCTACTTTTTTTTTATCTGGCTTAAGTTTGAGAGGAAGAATGGGATATGAACTCTACTCTTTTAGTGCCTGCTACCTCTCAGAGAGGGAGGATTAAATTTGGAGTTGAGGTTGGGGAGCTCTGAGGGGAAGTTGATGAAGGGGGAAGTGAGGATGTAGCGGGGGGAGGATGGTACTGTTGAGAGTGAATGTGGGGAGATGAAAAGGAAGAGAAGGGGTGAGAATGGGAAGCTGTGATAGGGTTTGGGGGTGCTGATGGGGCTTAGGGAGATGGTGGAGGAGGCACATGTTCTGAGGGATTAAAGTCAGCGGTAGGGGGATTTTCAGTTGTCTGTGAGATAGTTTTGTGGGGTGTGGAGGAAGTTTCCAGTGGGGGTTTTTGATGATGGAATAAAATTTGATAGCAGGAACAAGACTGACAGGGAGAAGGACTGTTATGTAGGAAAAAGAAAGCCTGGATGTAAGGAATCTCAAACTTTGCCATTGCTTTATGCAGTTCTCAAGGTCTTGGAGCGCTTGAACATCAAAAGTACCATGTTTAAGCCATTGACTACTATGGTTTAATTTATATTGCAGACAAACTGATGTAGAGAAATAGACGATTTTTTTTTTTCCAGTCAGATATCACTCCCTGGATAGACAGTTTTAAGGTTATGGAGAAGACACCCAAGAAGGGTCTTTTAGGAGGGACTGATGACTATTGTCCATGTTACGAGTTTGTTTTAGTTTTCAGGATGGGTTCTAGGATCCCCAGGATCAGGACTGGTCAGAGGTAGTTAGGCATCCCCGAGTCCATCAGTCCATTTGGAGGAACAGAGACGGAACCCACGCCCGGGCGTTCCCGAGGCTGGGAAGATCTGACTTTGACTTGAAAGGTTTAACCTTTGAGAAACCAGCTCTAGGATTTGTCAGAAATACGTTTTACCAGACAACGAAGAGAGGTTTCAGACGCACCCTTAAAGGGTGACTGGTGTTGAATGTCTGGTGGGCAGCGGCAGCGGGGAGGCTCCCTTACCACTCAGTCAGTCTCAGTGCAATCCGGGCCTGGGGGTCTCAGCACCAACATGTGAGGAAAGTGGTTCTACCGGGAGGCGGAGACGGACGAGCACAGGCAGGAGGCTTATTAGTACAGACTCCAGACTGTATGAAGAGGACAAGGGAAGAGCCTTCATAGTGGAGGGACTGAGGGTTTGGGTGGGTATGCTGAATTGGTGGGTTTTCATCGGTCGGGTTAGAAGTGGGGGGGGGGGGGTCAAGCGGAAAGTTTGGGCTCTTTAAACGCTGTTATAGTTTTCATGGGGTTGCAGCTGCTGGAGTTTTGGTGGGCCCTGAGAGAGGGAAATTATCACAGGGATGCAGTTGCCTGAGGGCAGATGTTGGGTCAAAGGGTTATTACAGAACTGCGGTCTGTGGAGACATACGTTAAGGGCTAGCTATATCATGAGAGTGGATGAGGAGGGCATTGAGGGTCTCGGGGAATTCTAACAGAGATTACCTACCGTGATGGTTTGAAGCTGTATGTATCCCATAATGGATCATGCTTTTCTAAATCCATTCCTGTGGGTGTAGACCTATTGTGGGTGGGACCATCAGATTAGGTTATTTCAGCTGAGGAGTGCCCCAAGGTGAACTTTAATCCTCTTACTGGAGTCCTTTATAAAACCATAAAAGAGAGAAGACACTGAACAACATCCCAGGCAAGGGAGAGACAAGGGCACCACAAAAGCTCAGAGAGGAAGCCACTGAAACCAGGGATTGGAAGCAATGAAATCCAGAACAGAACAGAGAGCAGCAGATATCAGCACGCACCTGGCCATATGACAGAGAAGTTGAGGATTGCCAGTAGCCAGTCTTCAGGGAGAAGTGATGCCTTAATTTGGACATTTTTCATTGCCTCAAAACTGTGGACTTGTAAGTTAATAAATCCTCATTGTCAAAGAACAAACTATGTCTGGTATTGTATTTTGTCAGCTTTAGCAAACTAAAACACGTACACAAAACAACCGTTATGAGTCTAAAAGAGGAGTGCCAAAGAGACCCCCTGAACACAAACCTTGAATTTTAGAATTACAATTCAGTATTTTCAATTGAATGGAAGGAAGATATTACAGTTTAAATGTTTTGGTATATGAATCTTCCAAATCTGTGCACATGAAATCATAATTTAGTCATTTTTTCTTTTCCAAACTAATTTTTCTTCATTCTTTTCCTCTGAGATTGTAACAATAACCCTGAGTAGGAGGCTTGTAGTTATATTTTTCTCCTTTGAGTTACATCTGTTAAAACACAATGTCTGCTTGATTCCAGCACTAAATTACATATTTAAAATAAATATTCTATACTTAATTCCTAAATTTGGGAACAAATAAGTGCACATATGAGCAAGCTTCATAATCGCCTATTAAATAATTTAGAAATCAAATTGTAAATAGGCACACTTTTCACAGCTTTCTAAATTGCACTTCCTATTATACATATAGGATAATACTATATTATGCATATGTATGTTTCACACAGGACCAGACTTTTACATGACTGGAGTAGGTTTTGATAATATGTTGCAAAAGTTCTTAATACCAGAAAAATACACATGACACTGCACCGCCTAAATATCTGGAACTTTGCCAATAAATGTATGCAAATGGAGGTAGTTTTGTGAATGGGTGTCAATATGTATTGGCTTATCAGAATCTTTTCTATAATGATAATGTATAGGATAAAAGGGATGGTAAGTCATTGCATCTTCTGAGGGCACTAGCTCAGGAGGGTAGGCTTCAGTGAGCAGGTTGGATGTATATGTTAAGTTGCGGATATACTGGAGGCAAAATAAGACCAAAATAAGGAGAGGGCAGAGGGGAAGTAAATTTTACTTAAATTTATTTTTGCAGAAAATGTTTCAGAGCAATTGTTTCTTGAATATCTTTTTCCACTTATTAAAGTGATACACAATCATTATTCATGAGATAATGTTATTGGAAAAAAAGGTAATTTTTATTGGAATTTTAAGGGATGAAATGTTGTTTAGAGTGCCGTGTGGCTATATCTGTCTTATTAAGTCTATAATCTTGATTTTCCAAGGTGGCTCTTGGGATGAAAACACAAATCATAGATATGAGGGAATTCAATGGAACACTCTGAAGAGAAGGATTGACCTCTACTTCCAGTGAAGCAGAGAAGGGAATGCTGAAGAGACAAGTTTTAACCATGCCACATAAAAGTAATTTTGTAGACAATATCCCTATAATTTGTCTTTCTTTCCCTCATTTACTGTAAGCTTTGTGACCTTCACTTTAAGTTATTTGTTCCTTCTGGAGATTCATGCTTAGAGAAAATTTTGCTTAGTTATATGTTATATCAATGATTTAAAATGTCTTGCATTTAAATGTTCTTCTATTAGCATTTCCAGTTACAGTGTATTTCAAAACGGACTATTCTGGGTCTGCAAAGTCGTGTTTTGTACACGACTGAATTTTTGTACATGATTGCAAATTAAAGTGCATTTTAAATGCTGATTCTAGTTCCCAATGACAGCTCCTGTAGTTAATAAAGTTCCTGTAGTACACATAGCAATGACATTGTAAAATGTCATATTAGACATTCTGGTCATATTTATTAAAACTTGTTTATAATTTAATAGCTGTCTATATCAATAACAACTACAATCCATAACAGGTAATGGTGTATTACCTTATTCAAAAGTATATACAAAAGTATATACATATATATATATATATGGCTTATGACTGACTATATTTGTCGAGGTTATTTTGTACAAATTTTATTTGGGAAGATTCTGTCTTACTATGAGTAGGCAGCTTAGAATTCGTACACCTCATAAATCATTCATACATTCAAGTCTTGTCTATTTCTGTTTTGTTTATTTAGCCGTGTAATATGGTGATGAACATTATCGAAAGGACAGAGGTTCTTTGTCACAAGGGAGACAAGTTCTGGAATGAAAGGGTGCAATCATGACTTTGGAGCATCTTCAAAAGTACAGATGGATTCAAATGACTGCATTGTCTGGAAAGTTATTATCACAAGCACCATTTGTGGCTGGTCTTAACATTAAAAAAGTGATGATCGTATTACAGTGCTGTTCATTTTCATTCCTAATCACTCTTGAACTGGCTGTCTGCGCTATCAGCCAAGTTAAGCCACAGTCGTGAAACAGCACTAAACAGCATATGCTAATTTTAACAACTGAATATACGTATCTCCCTATGAAAGACATTGTTTGACCTTCCAGAAGCATGAGAACCCCTATAATTTTTAACAATACTTCAAGTAATGATTATGATTAGAGTAAGACCAAAATAATTGTCTATGATTAGCAATGAGGCGTCATCAAAAATCCTTTTAAAATGTGCAAAGAAACATTTGTGCGATTTAAGGGAAAAAATGAACCTTTTTTCTCTATAGAGTACAGGTCATACTGGTTTCTGAATTACTTGGAATCAATATCAGACATAAATAATGCATCTATGTATGCTTCTGTCTACAGCACTTACTGAGTAAGTATAAATACACTGAGCATTATAACTGCATTTTCTGGTATTCTATCAAATGAATGGCAATAATTTAGACTGGCTGAAACAGAAAGAGTCTGTGCCATTAACAACTTCTTAGAACTAAGTTTTCATTTTCCATTTTATTATATGTCATTAAAATTGATGTTTTTTCAACTGAAAAAAATTTTAAGTCTTGCCATTTTATATGGCCAACCTAATATGAGCAGGAAAAATATTTGAAAGACTATAACTTTTGATAACTGAATATTGATGACTAGTGAGTGGCATTTCACACAAAACGATGCATCTTACCTTTTCAGTATCTAGTTTTTCTTTGTAAAGTAAGTTCTAAATAAAGCAGTGCAAACTGGATTATAAAATATGTGAAATAGCATGATGAATACTGACATAACTGTTTTACTAAAATTAGATATTCTTTATTCTACTATGCCTAGGTGCATAAATTTGGCGGTTTTATTTTATTTTATTTTTTTATTTAAAAGAAAAATCACAGAAAGAAACAAGCAAACAGATCTCTCCAGGATTTCTGCTACTGGAATTACCTTGAACAATAATAAAAGATAAATTATAACATAAACAATCTTAGACTCACTAAAGCAACATTGTTTGTTTGTTTTTAGTATAGAAAAGTTGTAAGACTTTTTTTGTTAGAACACTGGGGCTGAAATATTAAAGAATTTAACTGAAAATAATTCAAAATAAAGCTCTCAAACAATATTAGCATTCAGAATTAGTTTGTGCATTTTTATTATAATTCACATTAAGTCCAAAAGATGATATTTTGGCAATAATATAGAGGAGGACTGGATTGTATTCAGACCTGATGTAGGGAAGTCATCATGTAGGTATCATCACCAGCTAGGTGGTAAGTCTTATGCTAAATATTGAGCAAGAGAGATGTGATTCCTCCCTCACAGAGGTCCAAATGCATCAAATACTTGCATTTAGAAATAACCACAGTAAAATATGAAGATTGTCCTGGTCACAAAGAACCGGTAACTAAAGGTCCCAACCTAAAGTAACTCTTATGCTATTTTGATTGATTAAGTTATGCTCAACTGAGAATTGAAGAATGGAAAAAAGTGTTGAATAGATGAAGGGGTGACAGTGGGAGACAGAGGCAGCACTTATGAATCTGAGAATCATCTCATGCAGCTGCTTTGAGATTTGAGAAGAAATAAGAATTTTAAGGAAACTGAAAAGAAGTCTAGTTTTAGTTGTGTCTATAAAGTGGGGATACAGTTGTGAAATACGAGACTGGTTTATAAGGAAGGGGAGGGAAGATGGTTGCTATTATAAAACACATTAAGGAGTTTGAAATGTATCCTGTATACAATAAAAAGGCAGCAAACATTTTAAACAAGGAAAAGACAATCAGATTTCATGTTTAGATGATCATTTTGGCTATGGTATTTGAAAATGATTTGAAAAGAAGTGTTGATAGAAGCTTTTCAAATAATTTAGGCAAAAACTATGTCACCATGATTTGGGGAGGTATTAAAAAACAAGCTTACAAGGTAAAATAAACAAAATATAAGGGCCGATGTGATGGTGAGAGTGAGGTAACTTGGCTGGGAGAATAACTGTGGTTTGCAC
The DNA here is from genome assembly GCF_023851605.1 of Tamandua tetradactyla. NCBI lineage: Eukaryota > Metazoa > Chordata > Mammalia > Pilosa > Myrmecophagidae > Tamandua > Tamandua tetradactyla. Next base: position 5,891,157 of record NC_135350.1, on the reverse strand, counting down.
CTTGAGGCCTGGGCTGATGGTATTGCCATTATCCCAGACAAGGAATACCAGTGAAAGCAGTGGGAGGAAACAAGTAATATACAATTTGGATACTTTGAATTTGCGGTATCCGCAAGACAGAGAGTTAAAGATGTCTGGTAGGCAGTTAGAAATGTCTTATGGAAGAAGGAGATCTGCACTGGGGACATTTATTTGAGAGTCATTGCTTATAAATGATAGATGGAGTCATAAAACTGCCTGGGTTTACCCAGGAAGAAATAACTATGGAGCAGTAAAGAGAACCAAGGATGGAATCTTAATAAAGACTCACAACTTTAAAGAAGCAAGTGGTAAGAAGTTGTTAGAGAAGAAAACTGAGAAGAAATTATCAGAATTATGAAGAAAACCAAGGAAGAATTGTGACTGGAAGATAGAGTCTTAGAGTATTAAGGATTGGTGAATTTAAAATAATGTCTTAATATCATTGAGATGTCTATGATAAGGGCAAAAAAACATCTTCTGAATTAAGAATTCCTTCCTGATATTAAATGATGTCCCTAAGAAGAGCATTTTTCCTTGACTCAAGAAGATAGAAGACAGCATAACATAATAGTTAAGAGCACAGAGTGTCATAGCTCTCTATATTAAAATAATTTCTAGTATAGGGTGACATTGAGTAAGGTACTTAATCCTTCTGTGTCTCAGTTTCCTTAGCTGCAAAAGAGGATAAAAATATGACCTTATAAGACATTCTAAAATTAACCGCTTCACATCCACTAAGACGGCTACTATTAAAAACATGGAAAATAATAATAGTGACAAGAATGTGAAGAAATTGGAACATTTGTACATTGTTAGTGGGGTTGTGAAGTTGTGCAAGCACTGTGAAAAACAGTTTGGCAGTTCTTTCAAAAGTAAAATCTGTAACTACCATATGATACAGCGATTTCACTTCTGGGCATATAACCAAAAGATCCAAAGATATACTTGTACATCAATATACATAAGGATATTATTCATAACAGCTAAAAGGTGGAAACAACCCAAGTACTCATCAACAAAGTTATGGCTAAACAAACAGTAGCATACAGATAAAATGGAATATTGTTAAGCTGTTAAAAGGAATGAAGTTCTGATGCAAGCTACAAAATGAAAGAAACTTGAAAACAAATACAATGAGTGAAATCAGCCAGACACAAAAGATATTATATGATTCTACGTATATGAAATACTGAGAAGAAGAAAATCTATAGAGACAAAAGGCAGATTAGAGGTTACCAGAGGCTGAGGGGAGAGGAGAATGATGAGTTATGGACTAATAGATACAGAGTTTCTATTTGCAATGAAAACATTTTGATAATACATATAATGGGTGGTGATGATGATAGTACATTGTGAATGTAATTAGTACCGTTGAATTCCACACTAAAAATTAGTTTAAAATGTATCAAAATTAAAATGCATTATGTGAATGTTATAATAAAAATTTTAAAAAAATTGTAATAAAAGAGAGCAGTTCCTTGAATTTCGGCTCCCTACACCAGACTTAGAAAAATTAAATACAAATGGTTGCTATATTAAAACACAATAATGATGGAGTACAATTTAAGGGAATGGAGGTGTTGAATAAAGCATATCTTTGCAAATAGTATGTTAGTGAGTAGCTAGCCATGTTTTACTGTAACTAAAAGCTGAAATAGTAACGAGATCATAGAGAGGTTTAGACTAGAGGATTCCTGAATCGGTAAATATTGATAAAACACTTTAGAACCCTTAAGTCAAAAGAGTGAAGTCAAGAAGAAAGTAAAGATATCTTCCATTCCTTCCACGTATAAATACTTTTATCTCAGGGTGACCCTTACTTAAAGGAAAGCAGCCACCAGTCTACAGTGTTAATATAGCTACCTGAGTTGGCCAGGGCATTTCACATATACCCACTGCCTCTGGTCAATATATCTCTTTCAACACCTATTCGGGGATTAAAATCACCAATGATGCATAGTCTTTTACTTCACTACTTTTTACTCATTTTATTTTCACAGTAGTTGAGTGTATAGAATGTAAGGAAGCACTCTCAATTTATATATTCATTCATTTTTATACCCTGAAAGAAAGACAAGACCAGTGGAGAGGAAGAACAGCATAATAAAGTCCAATGATGTATGCAGTTATTAAATTGCAGTCATTGATTTTCAAAGAAGCCAAAGTGAAAAGTAGCAGTGAAGTTTAGCTTCACACTGCCTCCTACCTCTTAGAGCTGGCACTAATTCCAAACTGAGGTCATATTTTTCAGTAATTATCATGTTCCTTTAATAAGTAACAGTGGACTTAGATCATTAAAAATTAGTGGGGGGCGGGCCGCGGTGGCTCAGCGGGCAAAGTGCTTGCCTGCTATGCCGGAGGACCTCGGTTCGATTCCCGGCCCCAGCCCATGTAACAAAAAAAAACGGAGAAACAGAATACAATAAAACAAGAAAATGTTTAAAAATGTTTCCCTTTCTTCCTTCCTTCCTTCCTTCTATCCTTCCTTCCTTCTCTCTGTCTTTAAAAAAAAAAAAAAAAAAAAAAATTAGTGGGAACTAGTTTCTTCTTCCTTTACCTCTCTCAAAGATGATATGCTCCAACAAAATAGTCTTCAATAGAATTCTGTGCTGGTGAAAGAAGTTATTAACAAGAAGCATAAAACCAGGCATATAATTGTTAATACAAGGTCAGTGAAATCCCCCCTCTATTTCCTCAAATGCCTTCTGAAAAGAAACTCTTTGTAAAAGTATCCATTTGAGGAAAAAGTAGCAATGTTCTGATAGTAAGATGAGAGAAATTCCAGGTCGGTATTTGTAACCATATCAGACCCAGTTGCTTCTCTTGATAAAAAATATTTTGTAATTTTAGTTTTACTATTTTGGTGTAAAGTTCATTCACATGAAAATTTCCCTATAAAATTCATTAAAAAGTAAAGTGAAGATTTAGTCATTGTTTTAATTTCTCAACTGCTAGAATAAATACCATTCAATGGTTTGGCTTGACAGCAGGAATTTATTGGCTCTTGGTTCCGGAGCTAGAAGGGTTGCTTCCTCCTGGGGTAGGTAACTTCTGGTTAGCCAACATTTTGGGGGGTTCCATGGTTTTTCTGTCACAAGGCAATGCACTGGTGGTATCTTCTCCTTTCTATTCTGGTTCTGTTGAATTCCAGCTTTTTCTCTTTTTCTGTGGCTTCTCCTTCATTGTCCAATTTCCTTTGCATATATGGCCTGCAGCCATATTGAATTGAGGCCCACCCTCTTTCGGTTTAGGCACATCTTGTCTAAGAACACCTTCAAAGGTCCTGTTTACAAGTAGGCCCCACTCACAGAATCTGGGCTTAGGACCTGAGCATGCCTTTTGTTAGCGGCATGATTCAGTCCCCAACCGCCATGATGTAAGGGAAGAATAAACGAAAACACAGTTTATACCATCATCACATATAAATCCTCAGATATGACTGAATTAGAAGACATAATAAAATAGCCATTTGCTGGCATTGGGGTGTAAATGAATTTGCTTGGTTTTTAGAAAGGTCATTTTGTACAGGGAGTACAGAATTGAATTAAATTAAAACATGTATGGGTGGAAATGAGTGTAAAAAGTAGTTACTAAAGACAAGTAGTATTTTACAGAATTTGTTTGTATATGCTATGAGAAAGAGGAGTATAAAAGCTTAAATTAAGTAGCAATAACTTGCCAAAAAATAACTGGACTGTCTAATTGGAAAAAATAGAAAATGAAGAAGTATAATATTCCTTCATATAGCCTGGGCCTTATTTATAAGTGCAGTGACAGATTAATTCCCAATGTTATGATGTAAGATGGGGAAATAATGAATTAATACAGAAAACCTAACTTCTGTCTTGAAATCTCACAATATATTGAGATATATATGCAGCCTCTAGTATGGAAGACCTTCAGAATCATATTATTTGATAAGTTATATTGATCAGAGGATTGATTGGGAGGAGAAAGTGTAGGATGAAGGGTTATGGATCATTTGTATTCAAAGGAGACTGTCATTAAGACTAGAAGCAGCTAAGTGATAAGTAAGTGCATATGAGTCAATATGTACTTTTGACAACATTGATATCTTATCATTGTGCTACAAATAATATGTAAATAGGCAGAATTAAAGTATATGAAATATTTTTGAAATTGCCTTTATTAGTGAGTTTGTGAGATATCACTGCATTGCATGGCATTGCAAATTCAATATTTTTTTGTAAGTCTATTAAATGAGTCTCAAAAATCATCTTTTTCTAATGGAGTATAAAACTTCTTACAATTTGGCTGTTTACATTTTGCTTTTACTTCAAAGTCATTTTTTATTCTAATTGATTCTTTCTATAAAGGTTTCTAACCCATTTTATCTCATGACTCAATCATTCAATTTTATACCATAAAATCATAGAGCTTTAAAACTCACCATAATTTTAATAGCATCCAAATGAGAACGTTTCTAACTAAGTATTTGTATGTACGTATTTACATAATTGCAGAAGCTAGAGACTGAAAAATTTTTGAAGAGCAATATTGTTTCTAAAAAAATGTTTGCCTATGAAAAGCCATGAAAACTCCTCTCACTTTAATACAATTGATCCCTTATTTTTTTGCATCTTCAGAAGAACCTGAATTAAACTTTTACATGTATCTGAAAGTTATGTTCTTTTAATTTAAATTGATTTTGAATACTTTATTGGTTATTGACTGAATAAATTGTTTATAACATTTAATAGTGAACAAAATCTTTTAAAAAATGAATTTGGTTGAATAACCGTATTCTTCTTGTAGAAAACCCTCTTAAAAGTCTTTTCACTGTCTAGGAAATTACCAATTATTCAATAATTATTCAATAGATTGCTCTGGGTATTACAAGTTGAATAGATAGCTCTCTTTGATTTGTGGAGCCTTTCACTAAGCTTCTTGGTTACTGTCATATATAAACTGTGCAGTGAAATGCTAAAACCCCTGATACTATTTTTTATGCAGGCTAAGAATGTGTTTCTGACCTATCTGAATGGTGCACCCACCATATAAGCACAAAAATGTCACTGGAAGATAAATTATTTTACTTGTTTCTGAAATATATTTTAGAGTTTCAAGCGCTGAAAACAAATTTCTTCTGAGACATTTCCTTCCTTATGTCCATTACAAGTTCTTGCAATAAAGCTTCTTTTTTCAAGCAGGTTCCTTTCATCAACTAATAATGGAAGTCTGCTTGACTGTAACTTATTATACCATTGACACGTACTTGACACAGAGCTGACACACAGATGACACCCATTTAAGATCTTTCACTCTACTTTACATTCTTCTCTAGGCATAGACATTGCTTAATGGAATAAAATTACTTCATTAGCATTTCCTCTATAATTGTGCTAATCATCCTTGTTCAGCAAGAGGGAGGAATTTCTCAATATTGTAGGACTGTGCAATTTAGTTTTTTATATTTTATATTATTGTGAAGGAGAATACGTTAAATTCTTCAAATCATAGAAGCATCATACATCTTTTCCAATTTTGTAAGCATATTTTTTGAAATGTTTAATTAATTTTGATTTTTTGCTCCATTAGAAATAAAAAAAAAAAGATGGACGTACAGGCATTTGTTAGTAAAATTATAAAGTCTGTTTTGGAATATCCATTTGAATAGTGTCCATACATTTTCTTTTTAGTTGGAATTTTTAAACTTTAGACAATAAGTGTTTTTTCTGTGTGCATGGTTTCAATCCCATGAAGATGGCAACCACAAATAGAATCTGAATTCAATTCAGACTGTATTGCATGAACAATGAAAAATGCAGCATTGCAGGCATAGGAGAAGTGATTTTTCCTGATGCTGAGCAAATCCTGTTATATAATATCCTTTCACTTATTCTATCATTGCCTTCAAAAACGTATTAAGCATCTACAAAAATTACATGTGTTTTTGCTAGTTCTAGACACAGATAAATACAAAAAGCTTTTGATCTTAAATAATTGCTGGAAGTATATATTTAGAGAATGAGCCAGCAAAGGCCATGGAGGTGGACTCTGAGTCCTTTGGATAGGGTATTCCAGGGTCCGGGGTGACCGGAGTGTGGTCTGGATGGGGGTTAAGGATAGGTATGGGGTACACCTCTTTGGCTTCCCCATGGATTCCTCATCTTTTGGGAAAAACTCAGCTGAAACAGAGCCACAGAGGGTCCCCTTGGTGTAATAAACCTATGACCAGGATTCTGTTTGCCTGAGACACACTTGCGCTCCCACTCATTGCACAAGGTTAGGAGCTAGTAGAGTGCTTGAGGTCTAAGGCCCAGCCAGAAAGAATATACTCGTGTGGAGGGACTGCCCTCTGTGTAGGATGTAAGCTGCGAAGAGCTGTGGTGGCAAGGAAGCATTGTGGGTTGGGTGACCAATGCATCTCTTTCCTTTCAGAATATTCTGTGGTTATGCCACTTCGCCAACACAACTGTGTCTCATTTAATAGTTAATATCCAACTATTCAGCTTTCTACTAAGAGAGGACCATAACTTATAAGTTTTGTATCTGTTTTCCTGCCTTATAATATTTAAATATCCTTGAATGACATCTAGCAAAATTGTACTTAAATATATTCCTTTAATTGTGATAATAAACTACCTTTACCTTCGGAAATTAATTTTGAAATCTTGCAAATCATGTACTTACTGTTCAGACCATGTGATCATTCTAATTTCTGAGACATTTTTGAAAACAAGGGGAATCAAGCAAGATTTGAAATTTAAAAAGTTTAGACCATGAATTGACATTATTTGTGACATTCATTTACAGTTTTTCACCTAATTTATAAAGAGATTTCTGTAGGAAGAGTGAATTAAGTCCTGTAGATAATGATTTGAATGACAATTTCCTCAATTTTCCGAAGAAAGGACATAGCTATTACCTTTCTAAATGTCTAGGAGAGAAATTAATTTATTGCATACAATGACTGCTTTAAGGGTCTAATCTCTCATAGAACTCTACTGAAAAATTAGAGTTAAAACTCTATTTAATATGTGCTCAGCCCAATGTAGTATGATTATTTTCAGGGTATTATTATGGATAATTGACTGAACTATTCACTGTTTCTTTAGATCTTTTATGGAATTAAAAAATAATTACCTATACTAATTATGTAACAAATTAAATCATGTTTAATTTAATGACAAATGCACATATTTTCTAACAGAGGACAAAGGAATAAGGTCTAGCAATTCAAACTATTTCTCTATTCATGCTCTCAAAATAATGAAAATAATATTGTCATTATTTTAAGGGCATATATCTGGCTTCTGTGTATCCATTTTATAAATTGATCAATTGGGTTTCATCCTAATTCTGGCCTTTCTCGAGAATTTATCTCCTTGATAAACACAAAGAACACCAAAGAAAAACCAAGTAGATGGTTAAATTGTAATTTTCACACTGTTATGCTTTTTTTCTGGGTTGAAATGCTTGATTATGGTCTCTTTGCTTTCACATTAGCATGTACTTGAGATTCAGTAAAGAACAAAGATTTTAAAACCTAAGTCACCTTCCTAACGCTCTGAAAATGTGCAAGCATTTTTTTAAAATAAGGAATATGCAGTCAGCTTTCCTGCAAAGGCAATGCCTTTTGCATCTTTTTATTTTTAATCTATTCACACACTCAAGGGTATGACTCATTGTACCAGGTTTATAAAGGCCATAATAAAGGATATGGGGAACGTCATTCCAGCGTTTTGAATAATACTGTGAAAACTGTCATAGAGCCAGCTAATTAATTATGTGTGTATGCATGTGCATCGTGTCTTTAATGAAATTGTCAGTATATTTTGACTAATCTTCCCTGTACCTCATTAAAGACAAACCATTTAATCACTGGCATGTAAACAATATTCCAATAAGTTTCCCAATACTTTTTAAAAATTAGTTGAGCTTGGGAGAAAAAAAATGAAAACACTTACTACTTTGCATAGGGTGTCATTGTTGAATTGCCATATTTAAAAAAATTGAATTCTAGTAATCATTGTACTCTGGATTTAAGAGGATATTTAGCTTTTCTATGTTGACAGTTGTTCTCATAATTTAAGAGAGGCATATATTATATTATTTTAAAAACTCTTCCAGCATTAATATGGTCTTGTTAGCCATGCATCATAAAATAACTTGATTGATCGCCTTAATCAGGTGATATATATTCATCATCATCTCTAGAATGTTAATAATTATATCTAATATTGACACTGATAAAATTAACTGATTGCAATCGCTGAGCTCAAGTAGGCAAGGACTTTTGAAAATTTAGTTATAAGTTTTGAAAATCTTAAGCTTAAAGGAGAAAAAGAGGAAAAGGAAAAACAGTGAGCTAAATATAGACCCAGAACAGCTTCAAAATACTCCTTCATTCTAATATTCAAGTCACCTTGGCATCAACTCAGAAGAATCAAGACCGGATTAGATCAAAGATCACTTTTTTGTTCACTCTGACTCTGCGTTATTGCTGGTTTCTTACTGAGTTCTTAAAAATTGATATCAGATATCTTACACACTGATACTGTTCTCTTTTTCCTTTTATACTTTTTTGATAAATAATTATGTTAAAATTATTTTCCATTTCACGGTATTCTTCAGCACTCTGTTGATCACCTAAAATATTATTTTGATGTTTTTTCCTAATTAATGAACAATTTCTGTCATTGAAATCCTTATAACAGGTAGGTGGGATGTATAATTTATAGAATTTAATCACAATGCAACTTTGTCTCCACTGTCCCTTTAAATTTTTTAAATTAAGAATGTAGCAGAATCTGTGGTCTATTTATCTGCTCAACTTAAATAACAGTACTCTGGCAATCACTAAACAGTCTGGATTCAATATTTAGAGCATGGTGAATTCAGAATGATATGACCTCTCCTCCTTCATGTCTGAATAGAGATTAGCTGAGAAAACAATTCCGATTTTTGGCTCATTGCATTCAAGCTCTTTGGGCCAAGAGATTGGTTTTACTCATTTTTCCTTCCATGCTGTGGTTTTTCTGGGTTCATTAAAGATTTTCCTCAGTGTGGAAATATCCTCTGCAACTTTCAGGCCTCAAGTTGTAGTTTTCTTTCCCTGGATCAGCTGCTTCCTCCTTCTCTCTGGTTCTCTGTTCGTCCAATGTGCATAGATTCTTACAACGGGACTTCCATCTTGGTGAGTGTTGAAAAACATATTCACCCATGTAACCAAAACCTCAATCGACGTAGAGATTTTGTACCCCTTTTAGTCAATCCTTAGCCTTCCTGGGAAACTACAATTTTATTCAAAATTCAATATTAGCTTTACCTCTTCTTGATTTTGTATAAATGGAGTCATACTCTATGAATTCTTTTGGAGTCTGGATTATTTTGTTCAATTTAATGCTTTGAAGTTTTATCCTCCCACTCTTCCGGGAATTACTCTTGGTTAGAAATTAACAGTAACAGGCTGGCTTCCTCTCCTGGATGGCATGTACCCAGTCTACCAGGAACACTTCCTGTAATCTCTGGAGATTCAAGCCAAGCAATCAAATGCTCTTCTGAGTCTGCCACCATATTGGTTACCCCTGGATTCACAGTTCACACTGTGCCACAACTATAGGATTACCTGTGACGCTTCCACAGGGGTTGACAAGATCTCTATTTGAAGAAACTAGGATCCACCACCCTGCTTTTCTCCTAAAGAAATGCTACCCAAGGACTTTATCTTCTATTTGCTTTATATTTTCTTGTAGAGAGGTAAAGCAATTGAAAACAGTTTTCTTAGTAAAAATGCATGTGGGTGGTCTGTCTCACACTAACTTGATTTGGAGTGTAAGTTATTTATCATTGAAGTAAAAATAAGATAAGAACAATGCTGTCATAGATGCAATGATGGGTGAAAACCACCAAGTGGAGAACTGAAGAATGAATAATAAGGGGATTATGTACATGAGGAGCCCTCCACCACCTCTAACCTACCTCCTAGAGAACTCTATTTCAATCATATACAGATTAAACATCAAGCAAAGACTTTAATATATCTTATAAGATTCTATCCTTTATATATAAACAGCTTCTAAAATGACTGAAACTCTAAGAATTGCATAAAGATATTAAATGGGTTTCCACCATTTGCAAAGATATTTGTGGATAATGTGGCATGGGGCCCATTTTTTCCCCATTATAATCATTATCCAGTTGTTACAGCACTATTTCTGGCTTCTCCTTCACCTTCAATGCTTGACATCTAAATTTTTTAATGCCATAGGGTTTCCTTATCACTCTTATTCTCTCTCTCAGACACACACATGTACATACAGAGATCCTTTTCCCCCTGCCCCAGAAAGCATCTATGTAATTAGCATATCTTATTGTTGACATGTATGTAGTATTGCCTAAATCTATCCACTTTTATTTCTATCTCAGTTATTACCAATTTAGTCTAAGATGTCTTCTTTTCTTTCATGGATTATATAAATAGCTTCCCTACTGGCCTTTCTGTATTTATATTTTTTATTGTGTAAAAAATTTTCCTTATGGCATCTTCTTAAAATGTAAACCAGAAAATGCTATTGTGATGTTTACTGTTTTCTAGTGACATCTTGTTCTACATAGAATACTAATCATATTCCTTAGCCTTTCTTACCTATTTCTACCTGTTCTGGCATTCATTAACTTCTTCATCCACATACAATGTATCTCTTCTCCTTGACACTAATTTTAAGCCCAGATGTTTTGCTTTCCATTTCTCCACATAGTATTATTGCTACTAATTTTTTATTTTGTACAAACTATTCATTGTCTTGAGTTGTTTCTCCTGATTGACTGTGGCTCGTTTCTTAAAATTCCACTCTCCAACTAAATGTTACCTCTTTAGAAACCTCTCCTCTCAATGATATCACAAGAAATCAGTCCACCAATACACCCAGCATTATTTTAAAAATTTCTGCATACTGCTTTTCATTGTGGTATACATATATATATTTTCCTTTTACTTGTGATTCTTTATTGGTGATCTCTCCTCATAAGAATATAAGCTCTGAGGTCAGAGATCTTTGCTTTTCTAATGACCACAGATTTCATATTACCTAGAAGAGTGCATAATCATAGTAAGCAATCAATATTTAATGAGTGAATGGATTCTCCTCCTTTTATAAAATGAAATATTTAGCATTGATAATAGTAATGGAATTTTCTAAAGTATATGTAATTTAATTCTTTACATCTAGTCTTCTAGATCAGGGATGTATCATGACCTTAGAGATTCAAATGTGATATTGTTGGACAGCTAACTGGATGAGAGAATTAAGATGATATCATCTCTCCAGATGAGTGTGAGTCTTATTTAACCATGCTATGTTATCTTATTTTGCTTTTCATGAGACTTGATTTTGCTTAATAGGGTGGCTGGATAATTATACCATCTTCTCTTTATAATTCATACAGGCAATTTTTACAGCTCTATTCTAGCTTAAAGATAATAGCTTGTCTAAAAAAAGAAAAGAAAAGAATGTTATTTCAAAGACATAAATCTATAAACAGCCTATGGTATGTCCCATACATGTCAGAACAGCATTACCAACATGCCTGACTTTACCTGTAACCCCACCTCAAATGTCCTAGCTCTTGGTCACAAAATATACTTGGAATCAATTAAACAATTAGTAAAACTAAGACATAATGCTGCGAACACAATATGATCCTGTGAGATGGTGCACAACATTCAATAAAATATACATATAATAAACAAGGATATTGAGGGCAGCAAATTCTAAGTATAGGCAAATAAAACCAAAGTTGATAATATCTCACAAGATATATGCCATAAATCAGAAGTAATGGATAGATTATGATAAAATTTGGCCTCTGAATTTCTGACTAGTCATTACAAAATGGAAACATAGTCACTTATAAGATCAACAAAACAAAAATCATAAAAATTTAAAAAAGGACAATTTTCCTTCTGTTTTGAAACAGAGTACTAAATTTTCCAACGTTCCTTTAAAACTGAGTGATAAAATGGATAATATCTTCAATGTCACCCCTAAAAACACATATAGAAAGGTTAAGTTTTTACCATTTTTTTTCAGTTTTACTTACCAGTGGAAGAAAATGGCAAAATGCCTAGGTGTAAGAGAGTAAATTCATCATTAAAGAGAACAAGATACGTAGTCTGTGATAGTAAATTTCTAATCTCCCTTAGATGGCTGGAATTTAAAATACCTAGAACAATGAGAGACTGGTATTTTAAAATAATATTTGAAGATTTTTTTCCATTCCAACATAGCTTCCCAAATATAGAAAGCATTGAACAACAGAATTTATGTTACATGCCTCTTTACTTAATATCTATCTGCTTCAATATTCAATGAAGCATCTGGTGATGTTAATAAAAAATACGTATGCTCATCTTTCTTGAAAATGCATATTTACAAGAGAACAGGATTTCTATTTATTATCTATATAGTGATTTATTAATTTGCCCCATGCTTGAAGGTTTGATTCTCTACATACTCACAATCTGCTGAACATCTATCTATTTTTTAATACTAAAATGCCTAAAACTGGAGTCTCCCTTAATTCCACCAATGAGTGTGGGCAAAAGACATGTTATTTCTGGTAATACTTTGATTGTCATAGCTTGAAACAGTATGCATCCCAGAAAAGCATGTTCTTAAATTTAATCCATTCCTCTAGGAGTGAGCTCACTGTAGGCAGGACTTTTGATAAGGGTTACTTTAGTTAAGGGGTGGCCCACAGGAAGCAAGAAGTTGAAACAGAAGCTGGAAGAGAAGAGAGGGACCAGAAGACACTACCTTGTGCCTTACCATGTGCCAGAGAATCCAAAGACTGCCAGCAGCTGGTTTTGAGGAAGAACTAATTGATTTGATGATGCCTTGATTTTCACTTTTTCCAAGCCTAGTAAATTCCCATCGTTAAGCCAACCCATTTCATGTTTTTTGCTGGAACAGCCTAGGAAGTTAAAACATTATTTTGTTTTTATAAAGATATTGGCAATATATAGAGGATCACTTTCCTATACCTCCAACAGATTATATGATGAAATCCGTATCTAAAATATCTTGAATAAAATAGAAATAGCACACAATTATAACAATTTAATTGTACAAATACAAAGATTTGAATTTGTGTCAAAAAGTATCTTTTTAAATATTCCTTAAATTGCATTTGCTTTATGAGAATTTGAAAATGCATTTCTTTATCAACAAAGCATTTGCATATCCAAGATAAAGTATAAGCAGAGTTATATTTAACATTTAGCTGATTACAATAATATAAATAAGGTGATGAATACAACATGAAAACACAAAAATGTTCGAGACTATATCATGAATACTTCTGATTTCCTCTATAAATGTCAAGTACTAACTGTACATTTTACATGTAACAAACACTGGAGGATGCTTGCTAATATACTTCTGCAATGACATTTTCTTTGTATGACATTTCCTTCTAAAAATAAATTAAATTTTAATTAAATTGGACCATTTTCATTACATGCTAAACATCTCAGTGCCATATATTCTCATTTTCTTTTGTCAGAACTGATAGTTAAAGGTCATAGACTTAAAAAATTATTGAAATGAACACAATTGATAATTTATGAAGAAATGACGTACATGGTAGTTTTTCTTTCATGGAAGTGAAATTCCCTAATATTTGAATACATTTCAAAGAAAGAATATAAAAATAAAATGGCTGAGATGATATTTGAAAATCACAAAATTTAAAAGTTTGTTTTGATGGGCATGTGAATTTACATTTTCTCCTCATATTTTTGGCTTAAATCTCAGTTTTGGAAAAGCTGTCAATAAACCACTGAAGAGCTGAATTAACTTATTAACAGCTCTATTCCATTAAAAAGAGTTCTAAAGGTGTAATGTGAATCAAAACATAAGAATTACTTTTACCATACAATAATTCATATTTATTATAAATATAAGATCATCAAAACAGCACTGAATGAAAGAAAACACCATCACAAGCTTCCATTGTGCCATTTTTGTTTGTTGTAAGTAAATTTCCTTTTCAGTTTTAAAACTATTCATATGCATTCTTGTCTTATAAAAAAGCAAATAAATGTCAAAATAAGACAAAAAATAAGATTCCTTGCACAAATGTAACTTTTATTATAGTATTTTTCTTAGTTCTGAAAAAGCAAAGTTATAATTAAATAAGATTATGTCACATTATCAATAAATTAAATATAAAAGTTAGAATCAATCTATACAATTTTGTAAGTCCTTTCATTTAATTTCATCACTCTTATAAATGTGTATATAAAAGTTTGCACCTTTACCTGTTAAAATTAACAGAATTAACCATTTATAGTAAAAAAAATTGTACCGTTATTTCTCTCCTCCCTTATTTATCTAATTCTTTCTTCCTTTATAAATGCTAGTCACTTACATGTCCTCTCAAAGTTTATTTTTTATGTCTGTAGAATAAAATAAAAATTATTCTGTTAAAACTAAAACTGAAAATGTACAATTAAATGTCTTCTTCATTTTGCTTTTATCGTTAAGCATATGTTGAAGCATATTCAGGAGAAACAGTAAACGTTCTTGCTCAAATTTTTTACAGCTTCATAGCTTTTGTTCAATGGGTAAATTTACCATAACATATTTCTTCAGTATCCTCTGAATCAACATTTATTGTTTTATGTTTAACAAATACAGCTACAAATAATACTGCATTGATAAATCCTGCAGATAGTCATTTCTTATAAAAGGAGATCTTTTCAACCAAAAAGAAAGAAGAAATAATAAAAATACATAGTAGATTTCAACAAATGGTGAACCTAAAAGGAAAATTAATTGGCTGTTAAGGATGTTGTTCTAGTTTGCTAGCTGCTGGAATGCAATATGCCAGAAATGGAATGACTTTTAAAAAAAGGGAATTTAATAAGTTGCTAGTTTACAGTTCTAAGGCCGATTAAAATGGTCCAATTTAAAACATTCAAAATGTCCCAATTAAAACAAGACTAGAGAAATGCCCAATCTAAGGCATCCAGAGAAAGATACCTTGGTTCAAGAAGGCTGATGAAGTGCATGGTTTCTCTCCCAAGTGACAGGGCACATGGTGAACACAATCAAGAGTTGCTCTCTCATCTGGAAAGGCACATGGTGAACACGGTCAGGGTTCCTCTCTCACCTGCAAGGGCACATGGCGAACCAGCATCGTCTGCTAGCTTCTTCTCCTGGCTTGTTTTATGAAGCTCCCAGGAGTCATTTTCCTTCTTCATCTCCAAAGGTCGCTGCCTGGTGGAATCTTCTTTTTATGGCTATATTGTTCTGCTCTGCTCTCTGTGAATCTCTTTTATTCTCCAAAATGTTTTCTCTTTCATAGGACTTCGGAAATCAATCAAGACCCAATCTCCAAATGGGTGGAGACACACCTCTACCTAATCCAGTTTAATAACCACTCTTGATTAAATCACATTTCCAGGTAGACGATCTGATTACAGTTTCAAACATACAATACTGAATAGCAATTAAAAGAAATGGCTGCCTTTACAAAATGGGATTAGGATTAAAACACGGTTTTTCTAGGGTACATACATCATTTCAAACCAACACAGAAGTGAAGATCGTAGAACTTATAATAAGAAAAATACACATTGAAACCACCCTAAAGCACCATTATTTGCCTATTAGACTAGTGAAACAATCAAAAGTTTGATAAGAAACATTGATGGCAAAGATGTTAGGAAACAGAATGGGTAAATAAATGTTGCCATATGTTAATGTAGGGCAATGAGTGAAACAACCACTAAGAAGGGCTATAATATTATGTGTAAGCATTTGTTATGGTCAGGTTCATGTGTCAACTTGGCCAGATGGTGTTGCCCAATTGTCTGTTCAGGCAAGCACTGGCCTGTCAGTTGCTGCGAGGACATTTCATGAACTTAAATCATGACCACATTGGCTGCAACCACAGCTGATTCCATTTGTAATCGGCTAAGGGGAGTGTCTTCTGCAATGAGTGATGCTTTATCTAATCACTGGAAGGCTTTAAAGGAGGATTCAGAAGAGACAATCACTCTTCCTGCTTCAGCGAACCTCTCCTGAGAGTTTGCTGAGGACCTTTATTGGAGCTGCCAGCTCGCAGCCTGCCCTACAGATCATGGAATCTACATTCCCATGGTTGTATGAGACACTTTTATACATTTTATATTTACGGATATCTCCTGCTGATTCTGTTTCTCTAGACAACCCTCGCTGATACAGTGTTCATTTTGCGTATGTAACTTACTTTATGAAATTGAATTCAATTATAAATGCCTCTGCCTCTAGTACACATAATTTTTCAGCTCTTTCTTAGTTGTCTAGCACTGATAAATGTATTAAGTTTACTTCTCACAGTATTTATGTCTGGGTCAATAAAGTTTGGATATAAGCCAAATATCCATCAAGTAAGATATTGGTTAAATAAATAAATGATTTAATAGAATATTGTCCAGTTGTATAAAATAATGTGGAAACTTAATAAAAATTGATAAGCAATATTCCAATATATTTTATTAAGTAAAATTAGCAAAATATAACATTTTAAATTCAATATGGCATATTTTGTGAAAAAAGAAGGCAAATCAGTGTATATATTTATATCTGTTTCAATTAAGTAGTAGTTCTTTTCAAATGGCCTCAGATTCTGCAGTCCTCTCATTAAAAGATGAAATACCTGTGCCCTCCCTTTGAATCTTGGTGGTCTTCAGACTAATTCATATACAATAGAATATGCCAGAAGGGAAGCTATGTGATCCAAGGTCAACATCAAGTGAGTGTGACTTGTGCAGTCATCTGTAGTTTGCACTTATAAGGGATCCATGTTCAATTAATCCCTTACCATCACAATCTTAACTTTCTTAATGATTAATGAATGAGGAGACCCTCATTTTCATGGTGCACCGGGTTCTGAAAGTTAAGTGCCTGGTCTTATGTGTAACTACTGAGTCTGGGTCATTAAAAAAGAGATCATTTTATTTGGACGTTGTTCAATGGAGCACCCGTGCTTGGAGCTCTCAGATACTATATAACAAGTCCAGCGACCTTGAAAACATTGTAGAAGTTAGTCAACTAGTAGGGACCAGGTACCTGTGCACTAATTGGAAATGTTTTTCTTTGAAATATTTCAGTCCAGGAGCCAAACAGATAATTGAGTAAGCCTTCAATGATTCTAGAAACCAGTGGTTGAATTTTCACAGCCTGGTTGAAGCTCTAGACATCATGGAATACCAGCCTCTATTCCTGCTGTACCTTGCCAGAATTGATGACCCATAGGCATCATGATGCAAATAGCAGGTGTTTCAAGCCACTAATATGAGGATAATTTGTTATGTAGTATTTGTAGCCAGAACTAAACAAGTGTTTATTTTGGAGGGACAGGGCAGCAATGGGATAATCTTTCCACTGTATAACTTTTTATATGCTTGGATGTGTGAACTACATGGATGTATTCTTCAAAAATCAATAGAGAGGTGAAGATTAAACAAAATCTAAAAATGTCATTTAGGTTTATGTGGTTTATAGGGAAGATAAAGAGATGGCTTTCTGAATAAACTTTGCTGAACACTTGGCATCTTGGCATAAGAATAAGACTTGGAGAGATAATTTATAAATGCATGGATGCTACAGGAACTCCAGATAGGTGCATCCACCTCTGAAAGTATAATTTTACATGTCAAGACAAAATGACTCCTGGAAATGAGGACATACCTAGGTTATAAAAGGCAGAGACTTTCACCAGGGCTTACCTGAACTTTGAAGAGATGTATTTAATTTCAGATTAGAGTGAGAACCCAGAAGCTTTTGCATGTCTTCTACAAAGAACAAAGTTTTTTTCTTCTTCTTTTGGGTAGATGAGTGAGAATCAAGAAGCTGTTACTCCTATACATAAACAGATACAGTCATGGTGAGGTTCATGTGTCAACTTGGCCAAGTGGTGGTGCCTGTTTGTTTGGTTGGGCAAGTGCTGGCCTGTCTGTTGCAATAAGGACATTTCATAGAATTAGATCACGATCACATCAGCTGCATCCACAGCTGATGCTATTTGTAATCAGCCCAAGGGGAGTGTCTTCTGAATAATTGACGCTTAATCTGATCACTGAAAGCCTTTTAAGATTCAGAACAGACAGGCTCTTCCTGCTTTGGCTGGTGAGCCTCTCCTGTGGAGTTCGTCCTGACCTTCCATCAGAATTGTCAGCTTCACAACCTGCCCTGCGGATTTTGGACTCTGCATTCCCACAGTCATGTGAGACACTTTTATAAATTTTATATTTGTGAGTGTTCCCTGTTGATTCTGTTTCTCTAGAGAATCCTAACTAATACAGATACTATCTTTCTCTATCACTTATAGATTTTTCCAGCCACTTACGTAGGAGAGCTTTCCTATCTGGCTTTCATGGTATTGTGTCCATGGTAAGGGAATGTGCAAAAGTGGCAACCTAGTGTTTATTATTTATTGTAAGGTACTTACTAAGAAACTTAAATGTCTCTGATCAATAATGACTTTTGTGAACATTGGGCCTAAAATTAATAAAAATGAATATTCAAAACCCAACAGAATAGGTACACTTTATAAAAACATATACAAAGTAAATACATATTTAAAACAAATTTTAGAGTAGAAGTTATTTCAAGAAGACAGACTTGTTTGAAACAGAGGAGCACAGAAATAAATACAGTGGTATTAGCACAAATTTGTTCCTGAGTGTCAGATTGTTGGAAGTTAATTTTATTATTTTGTTTTATAATTTACATATGTTTTACATTGTTTGTGTATAAAATAATCTACAGTAGGTTAAAGTGTGTAGTATGGAGTCAGCTATATGATCTGAGGCCAGTAAGGAAGCTACTGCATTTTCTTCTGGAAAGAATACATGGTGTCTTGGATTAGGGAAGTAAAGAAAGAAGGTGGTAAGAATTGCTTAATTTTGAAATATATATACATATATATATATATATATATATATATATATATATTTTTTTTTTTTTTTTGCATGGGCAGGCACCGGGAATCGAACCTGGGTCTCTGGCATGGCAGGAGAGAACTCTGCCTGCTGAGCCACCATGGCCTGCCCTGAGATATAATAGTATTTAAAAATGGATTGGACAAACAGAATGAAGAAAATAGATGCTTTACAAAAGATCCCACAGTTTTTGCTTGAATTGGCTGATTAGTTCTGCAGTACATTGACACAAGAAATACCGGGGAACTACCAGAACAACTAAGACAATTTTCATTTATCATACATCTGATTTCATCAAAAATAATATAATCACTAAGTATTATGACATTATAATTTTTAAGTTCTCAACTGAAAAAAATTGTTTGAATTGATATTTCTAATTCCTTCAATTCCTTTTTGGAAAGAAGACTGGAATAACAAATATAAATTTTCATAATTAAATTGATAATTACTTTTACAAAAAATATTTCAACTAAATGTCATATAATTGCTTATAGGATACATTTCCAAAGACTTTTTAAAGAACAGTTTTATAAATTATAGAGATTCCTTTAGTTAAAGTTAGTTGCAATATATTTATAACTTTTTCAAACTCTGGCAATGATGGCCTGCTCCCACAAAGTTTGTTTGGAAAGAAAAAATATGGATTTAGATTGTACTTAACTATTACTTTGCTGTATTTCTCTCCAGTCCGACTTCCTTCCTTCCATCCTTCCTTCCTACTTTCCTTCCTTCTTTCCTTCCTTCCTTCCTTCCTTCCTTCCTTCCTTCCTTCCTTCCTTCCTTTCTTCCTTCCTTCCTTCCTTCTACCCTCCTTTATTCCTTTCTCAGTTTGTGTGACCTGGAGGATTTCCAAATTCAAATAGCTTCACCTACAGTCCATATACCAATTTTATCTACAAATAAATTATTTTAATAATAATATCCATAGAGGACTTCACCATATAGACTGAAATTTATTTTATTGTATTTATTTAATACTGACAACTGTTTTGTGATGTATAGAGTTTCTCTATTTAAAAGAAAATGAAAATCACTCTTTAAATAACCTGGTTATGCTGACTTAGCTAATCAGTTCAACTTCAACCACAGTGATCATTATAATGCAGATTATTTACAAAATTTAATCATAGATATTAGGGTTTCCTTTCTCTTATCCAGAAGCTTCTGTTCTTCATAATTGCTAGTTTACTAGTTTACTAAGAAATGACATAAGGTCTGTTATTTATTATCATCTCAAATAAATTGGTAATACTAAAATTAATTAGGTGCCTCTTGGTTTGGTTCACCCTTCAGCAAGGAGAATTTGTAGGAAAATATTTATTTCTTAAGTGCTAAAACAAGAAATTCAGAATCCTGGTTGAACAAGTATTTATGTTTAAAAAAAGCAAAACCTCACTAATTTTTCCCCCACTCTTCTCATATTTTTTCCAATAGCCTTTCCTCTTATTGTAAGGCTATAAATAACTAAATGTCATGTTTAACCGTGAAATGGTACTCCATCCTATGAAAATACAAAGTAAAAAGAATTTAATTAAAACCTGCTAAAAGGCAGAAGAGCTTTGAAATTATAGAGATCCATACAACTAAAAGTTTCTAGACTTCTTAAATTTGCACTTAATAAGTAAACAATATATTTTGCTACTACATGTGAGTTCCACCTATTATAAAACAAACAGCAATCATTGCAAATTCTCATGTATACAAATATGTTCACATGCATGTATAAACATACATGTCATTCCCAAAATATCTCCAGTTTTTTTCTTTTGTTTCTTTCTGTAACATAAGCATAAAATGACATATAACAATGAATTATTTGGATTTATATTGTGCCATAAATAAATGAAAACAATATGCTGAGACATAAAGCTTGAAGTCATCCAGTTTATAAAAATGAAAATATAATTAAATGATCAAGTATTTCTAATAATAAGCAAGCACAAACCTGTAACGTTCCAAATCAATTATAGTTCTTAGTAGGAGCCAATAAAAACAAATCAAAGCAAAATGTAAACACATCTAATCGAATTAAACAAAGCTGTCATTTATAAAAAAAAAAAAATTTTGGAAGAATTAATACCTGCCTTGCAGAGTTGCTTGAAGATTACAAATACTACCTGTGAAGCACCTAGTAGATAGAAGGTAACCAATAGCTATTGTTTATTAAGCTGCAATGCTGTAGAAATAAATCATTGCTTGCCGAAGTATTTTATGACATGATTCTAAAACAGCATATTAAAGCAATTTCAAAACTGTTTATTTATCAAGAGTAATCCTCCCAATTATATGGATTTTAACCCAGTTAATTAAAGATGTCAATATCCTTGACCTTGTAGATGAATGACATTTTCTGAAATTATTATTTTTAAAAATGTCTTTTCTATTTTTGAGTATCTCAAGATTAAGAGAACATTACAAGTACGGTAAATTCTAAAAAAAGACACTTATGTGAATAAGTTCTAACACATATACAATACTTTTAAATTGATAATAATAAAATATACCAAGGCACAGTAACTTGATAATCAGTAGCCCAGTCATTTATACCTCTTTAAGTAAGATAGACTGTTGGTGAATACTATAATAATTTAAACCTGAGGACTGTCTTGAGAATTGAATACAGTTTATTTTTAAATGTTTAGATTTATTATCTTATTAGGAATACCCTGAGTGATAGTAACAAAAGGTAAAAATAAATAGACTAAAACTTCATTGAATTGACACTGAATGAAGATTTCTAACTCAGGCATACTACGGCTCAGAGATTATGCAGAACAATGAAAATAAACTCCATTTGGCACACAACCCTAGACAGTTTGATTCTGAAATTTACAACTAAATGATTTGGCAGGGTAATCCTTAGAAAGGATTACTGCACCAAACATACTTCAGTACTATAAAGTAGGGATTATAGAAGTCTGTGTGTGATGGATTGTGACTACACGCATGCCAAAGGAGATTAGAATCCTCTAATAAATATTTTAGCCTGGTATTTCGAAAGCCATCAGGAATTGGATTGAGTTAGAAGATGTCTGAAATGCTGTTAACAGGAGAATAATAGTTTGTATTACTGTCTATGGGCTTTTGTGTCCTGGGACTAATACAGTGTTGATCTGGAGAAGCTATAATGCATCAATTCTAGTGATTTCCTATAAAGATGTTCTCTTTCTCTCGGGAAGTACAGCAATTATTATATGTGACACTATGAATTGGAATACTTACATTCTAATTTCTATGGCTCTGCTCTAGTGCTGTTTCAACCTGTAGATTTTTCTCAGTTCCCAATTCATGTTCTACCTACTATGTAAGAACTACCTAGCTCGCAATAATTCTACTCTTTTTAACATTTATAAAACAATAGGGAATAAGGCGGTGCAACAGTTGCTCAGTGGCAGAATTCTCCACAGCCATGCCGGAGACCTGGATTTTATTCACGGAGCCTGCCCATGTCAAAAAAAAAAAAAAAAAAAAAAGCCCTTAAAAACAAACAAACAAGAAAACAAATAACCTAAGCATCATATAGTTCACTTTTTGCACATTATGTCTTTTCAATTAGACTCAATACTTTTTGGAGAAGTTATTTCATTTTCTTTGTTAGCCAAAATTTTAACTCCTAGTATATTGTTGAACTTTCACAAGAAAGAGCACATATAAATGAATGTCAGAAATAGGAATTTTATGGCAAGGCTGACTGGGGATTTGGAATATTACATTTTGTTATCTTTGCAGCTGCAAAGTCACTCTGACTTTCAGGTCTTCCAAGATTGGAGTTATATCAACAGTATACTGAACAAGTGGAAAAGTAGTAGAAATTTCTTTATCATACAAGCTGAATTCCCACAGCCCATCTTCTTGATACATATGTTTCCCAAAACACTCTGTCTGAATGTTATGCTCCAAAAAGATCATGAACTTTTCTGATTCATATAGCACTGCAATCCCAGGGGACCATATATTACATGCACTCCATAATTTCTGAATGAATGAACTAATTAATCTTAACTGTATATTATTTGGAGTTCTGATTATGCAACCTACTCCAGAAAGTTTGTACAGACACATGGAATCCAGCTACTCATGATTGCCTTTGGATTTTTCACAGATTCTATTGTCAGCAAATTTATGCCAAAAATTAAATTTCACATATAAGAAGAAAGCTGTCACATTTTCATGTATAGAATGATGTAAAATATAGTTAACATTATTTTCTTTCCACTTTTACTGTTTCTCATACAGAGTTGCTCTGAATGATTTCAGGTATACAATGTTCTGTTTTTAACTGAGACCAATGTCTTATCTTTATTTTCTTGGCAAAATAGGAAGCATTGTCATTTGTGGCATGCCATTGACAGTAATAATAACAACAAGCAAGCCAAAATAAAAATCCACAGGAATAGAGAACATAAATCCATCCCCATTTTCAACTAAAATTTAGAGTTATTGGTAAACAGATTTAGATACATTACTAATATTGAGATTAAGGTGAGCCAATGTTTCAGATACAATCTCTGAACAGAGTAATGAAGTACAACCTTTTATGTCAGTTGTCAATATGTGTCTGTTTTGTAAAGTATCTTGTACCTTTTGTAGAATAAGAAAACAATTGTCCCTTGACCCTTTCTGAAAAATATTAAGAAAAATTACCCTGTGCAAAGGATTTGAAATGCTTTTGAGAATTTTTGCTACTTCAAAACAAAGAGGAGACCTAGACAAAAAATATATTCCTAGTCAGTTTGCAGTATATAAAATAACGTGCTCTGGTATGAGCACATTTAAGAATTTTGAATTTTTGTAGATGTAGTTACACATAAATATAGATGCAGTAATTTTCATCATCCATCTGGAATTTATGCTGAATATTATATTGTCAGCTATAAGTGACAAAAAGAGCTATTTAAGAAATGAGGACTTGGCGGGCCGCGGTGGCTCAGCGGGCAAAGTGCTTGCCTGCTATGCCGGAGGACTTCGGTTCGATTCCCGGCCCCAGCCCATGTAACAAACAAACAAAATACAATAAAACAAGAAAATGTTTAAAGATGTTTCCCTTTCTTCCTCCCTTCCTTCCTTCTCTCTGTCTTTCCTTCCCTTCCTCCCTCTTTAAAAAAAAAAAAAAAAAAAAAAAAAAAAAGAAATGAGGACAAAATCCAACAAATAATGTTGCATTTGAAAAATGTCAATAGGAATTTAAATTTAAAAATATCTAAAATGGACTGTTGAGTTTAAACAGATGATATTAAAACTATCAATACATAGTCATCATCAAATATTCCATTTGAATATTTAAAATATAAGGAAAATCAAAGCAACTGAATATATATATAATTTTCCATCAGATAAACATAATGATGTTCACACTAAAGGATAAAAAATGTTGATTTCTCATGCACTACAATGTTGATCTAATATTTAAGAATCTAAGACCAGTTTAACTTTTTCTCAGCAAATTAGGAAACTCACTTTTGAAATGGTCACTCACAAAAAACTGTTTCATTTTTTCATTGTCTGTAATATAGATAAATGATTGGTAACAGATGCTTTTGTTTGAAAAAATAAATGACAGAAGTAATGTGCTGATTATTTTCCACTTACCTTTTCACTCATCTTGCTCCCTTGCCCAACCAATTGCTTTATTTTTTCCTCAAGCTCTGTTCTGTTCCCCTGGAGGCTAATCTCTAGTGACCTAATCACTGATCCGTTCCTGCTCTGGGGCTTCCCATTGGATCCAGCTAAGGGCAGACACCAAAAGGAATCCAGAATGGAAAAAGAAAGAGGTTGGGAAGGTTTATTAGCCCCTTTGCAATCCCAACCTGCCTCCTCCCCTGCATCTCATCTGAATCCTCTCTGGCAGTCGTACTCCTTCTTAGGACACAGCTCATGTCCTGAAACTCCTCTTCCATGAGTCCCAGTCTCTTCAGCTTTTATAAAACTGTTCTCTCGTCTGGTCCTGATAATCCAGATATGCCAAAAGCTTCCTGCTACTACTTCCTGTATTTTTTACCCTTCCTTGTTTATCCTCTTGACTGCTGTCAATATCATTTTGGCATCATACTCTTCTTAGTAAAACATTTTGTTGTGTCAGTTTTATCTACTAGCACCTGAATGATAATGTTAATACTGCTACTTTTTATAATTAACTTTCATTTAAAAGTGACTCTAGAACTCACAATTTTTAAAAGCAGTTACTTGTATAGGTATTCAAAATTATTATTGATTAGATAAATTATAGCTGACAATATAATATTTAGCATAATCTCCAAAATTTTGTAGTTCTGGATGATGAAAATTGCTGTATCTATGCTATGTGTAATTATATCTACAACAATCTTTATATATATATATATATATATATATATATATATATACACACACACATATAAATATATCCACACATTTGAGCATGAACAGCATCTTGTGTCTTCAATCATCAGATTTTATCTCTGTAATTGCCTATTCCCAGCCATATATAAACATATTCTTTTTACTTACAAGTAATAAAAGTCTTTTTTTCATCACTTCATCTGCTAGCTACCATCATGCATCTCTGAAGCTTCTGTCACAAAATTCCTCAAACTTGTTGTCTAATTTGTTGCCTATACTTCCCACCCATACATTCTTTCCTACTCACACCTCAGCCTGATATTAACATCCATGCGGCTAAATCCACTGGATTAATTCTCAGGTCTTCCTTTATTTGACGCAGTTGATATCTCTCATACTCCTTGAAATCCTTTCTTCATTGGCTCCCATTACACTACATCCTTCTCAATCTATCAGCAACCTTGATTTTCTCCTTCAGAATATATTCAGAATATAACCACTTGTTCAAAGTTGATACCGTACTGTTTCGTAACAGGATGTCTCCCTTCCTTTCTAGCTCCTCTATGTTTTATTCTTAACATAGTATCAGAGCTAGTACGGGACTTTATCAAATGATACACTTATAATTTGCATGTACATATTAATACTTGTTAAAGACAATACTTTTATGTTTATAATAGTGAACTCTTTAGAAAAAATATTGAGTTACATTAGCTCTTACATAAATTATACATATTTTTAGCTTTGTTCCTTTCTGATGATAGAAAGCAAACTTATCCCTTCCCTTCTAAAACACTTTTAAATATTTGAAGGCAGCCAGCTTGCTTCCTTCTAATTCCCTATCAAATCCTGATCAATTTGGATATTTTCCTCCTGGACTAAATACTTCCAATTTCATCAGTTGTTCTTTTTGTCATATTATAGCACTATCTCTGAAACCCATTTTCTCTTCTTGGAGTGCTTTCCATTTGTTAATTTTCCTCTTAAACTCTCTTACCTGGATTAGACGCAACGTCCAGAAGTATACTATATTCAGCATAGAGCCAAAAATAGTATTACTTTTAAATAATGAAAATTGACATTTGCTAGTTTTGAATTTAAATGTTGATAGATTCACAGTTAGTTATCATATAACATAGTGTAGCATAATCTTAAAATGGAATACTATACAGTAATGAAAATAACCAAATTACAACTATAAACAAGAAAACATGAAAGATCTCATAAACACAATATTGAACAAAATAATTCGAAGAGTACAACTGCATGATTCCACACATATAAAATATGTAAAAAGACAAACTAATTTGGATGGTTAGAGGTCCGGGTAGTGGTTATGTTTAGAGGCAGGGTTGTGGTTGGGGTAGACGCCGTGTAGCTTCTGAGTTATTGAATACACACATGTGTTTACTTCCTGGACTGAGCATGAGCACAATGTGAGTCTTAGCATGGTGGATACACAACTGATCACTTAGGGGAAATTTATTTTTAAAAACTATGATTTTTTTATTAATAATTCATGTAGTTAGGAAATTGACTGATTAATAGATACAGGTTGATAATATTTCAGGCAAAGACAAAAACATGTATCTAGGACTGGAGAAACATAAACATGAAGGACGATGCGTGATAACAGTTAGTAGAAATGAGCAGGGTCAATTGATGGCCTGAAAATATTTTAACATTATCGTGAAGGTTTAGGGGAACTTTTAAAGGTTTTCATAAAGAATGACATAAGATTTACATTTATGGGGTAACATCCTGTGTTGATGTGGTGGAATATATTAAAGGGAAAAGAAATATCGGTGGCAGAATGTATTGATTTTTTTTTTTATTGTAGGTGCATGGTCCTGAAATTGAACTTGGGTCTCCCACATGGAAGGCAAACATTCTACCACTGAACCACCCATACACCCTGAGATATTTTTAAATTAATACAATAAGGACATGATGGAGACCCATACTCCAGCTATACATGTGATTGAAGTTAGTAAAAGCTAACTTTTTATACTTGCAGAATAGAACACATTAGAAAACAAATTGAAAACGAAGAGTAGGAAGAAACATAGTCACTGATAACACAAGGTGTTTGGCTAAGTCATTAAGATGTGACATAAAGGACCATTGGAGCTTGGGAGAGATATCTGAGCCAGAGTGTCATTAATAATGTATTTTCATGTATTTACATGTGAGATCTATCCCTGTGGTGGGGGAGGGTGGAATCTTACAAATCCACTTTTGTAAATAATTTTAGGGGAGTCGTAGATCTCAGGAAGACCTCCAAGATACTTCTTTATAGTTATTCCAAGTAAAGATTCGTATTATGGAATGTAGTAGAAGTCATGGAGATGATTAAATGTTGTTTTCCTCTGTTTACCAATCAATTTCAAAAATTGTTAGCAAATCTATAAAAAATAGGTATTGAGGGAAAATGGGCATTTCAGCTTTCTAAAGCTGTCAAAATGCAACATATCAGAAATGGATTGGCTTTTATAAAACGGATTTATTAAGTTACATGTTACAGTTCTAGGGCCATGAAAATGTCCAAATTAAGGCACTGACAAGAGAATTCCTTCTTGGAGGAAAGGCAGCCAGTATCTGGGATACCTCTGTCAGCTGAGAAGACAATAGCGGCTGACATCTGAAGTCCTTGTTGCCAATTTCTGGTTTGCAATGGGTCTCTCGGCTCCTGTGGGCTTTCTGGTGTCTCCTGGGGCACTTTTCTTCTACAAACATTTGTGTCTTGGTTTCTGTACTCTGCATCAGCTCTGAGTCTCTCTCTCCCTGTGTGAGCTCTTTTTAAGGACTCCAGTAAAGTAATTAAGACCCACCTTGAATGGGCAGTGTCACATCTGCATGGAAACAACCTAACCAAAAGATTCCACCCACAAGAAATCTGCACCCAGAAGATTGGATTAAAAGAACATGGTTTTACTGGGGTACATAACCATTTCAAACCAGCACAAGGAGTAAGTAACTTTCTGGGAGTAGAGATAGCAACAGTTTGCAAAATTATATTTTTTAAACTTTAAATCTATGTGATATTCAGTACATCATTATTCTTAGGTGGGAATTAACAGATGCAAGAAGTAAATGTTATTGCAAGGAACAGAAATATTCTTTCTATGGGTGGGTAGTCCCATCAGGCTATTTGCAACAAAACAATTTGAATGAATTTCATAAATTATTTGTTCCAAATAACTCACAAATATAGTGCCATCATATGCTAAAATGTAGGACAATGCTAGATATTATTGATTCCTGACCAATGGTGAATCATTAAGAGGAATGGCAGAGGCAGTTACAATGCACTTTTATCCACAAGGGATCTTATTCTAATGTAATGATCCATGTGATTAACGCAATAAGGTAAAATATTTTCATGGTAAGTTGCATTTTTAAATGGTTAAAATATAATATGCATTCAAAATAATATTATTTATTTAAAATAATTTATTTATTTAAAATAATATTCAGGAAAGTACGATTTTACCTTTAAAATTGTGTATATTCAAAGAATTCCACTGTGTAGAGTGGGATGTCCCTGAGCTCAGCTGGATAATGGTCCTTGTTCCTTCGGCAATCTATGCATGTCTCTATCATAGCAACTTTATAATACTGCATTTTATCTTATTTTAAACTTGTTCTAACTTCCTTAATTGAATATAAGCACCCTAAGAACAGAATTGTCTTTTATATATTCAGAAGCTGGGACATTACTGGGTATGTAGCAAAATTTAATAGATTATTTAATAATTTCTGAAGACATTATTTTTATCAAGAAGAGCTGCCTTGCATTTAGTGATGTTGTTTTAAAATTTTCCTAAACTGCTATGCAGCTCTTTAACAAGTGATGAATTTTCCATGAACATACCTGACCATATCCTGCTGTAATTAAAATAATCATGTGCACATTTTACATATTTCATAATACATAAGGGACACGTTACTCTAAGTAGAGAGTGTAAGCACACCAGGATTTATTGAACTGAGGCAAAGATGATGAAAGTGAGAATCCTATAACTTTGTCCCTGTAGTGGATTAAATTAAACCCCCCACAAAAACACGTTCAAGTCTTTAACCCCCGGTCCTGTGAATGTGAAATCATTTTGTAAAAAAGATCTTGAAGGCTTTATTAGTTAAGATGAGACCAAACTGAATATGGGTGAGCCTCAATCCAATATGACTGGAGTCCTTAAAGTCAAGGAAACTTGGACAGACGGAATCAGGAGGCAAAAGGAGACATGTGGCCCTGTGACAGAGCTGGAGATTAAGTTGGAGACCTCTAGTTAGCCTCTAGTAGAACACTGCAGCCATCAGAGAAGGGGTGGTCCTGCCCACAACTTGGATTTTGGACTTCTAGTCTCTAAAACTACAATGTGATGAATTCCTCCGGCTTAATCCTACTAGGCGCTGTTAAAAGCTACAGAATTCTTGGTAAACTAAGACACTCCCTAACCTTCAGCTTCATTTCCACTCACTTCAATAGCAACTTTTAGACACTAGTAAAAAGGTTGATGATACACCTGTTTTGCCCAGATATTTTATTTAAAACTAAAAAAAAAAACAAGAGAGAAAAGTTAAATGTTCCATTTTATTTTATACTATATAAATGCTTTATTTCTACTGTTTGATGCTTATAATTCCTATAAGCGACAAAAGAATGGTCTTGCTTTTCCTACTTGTTTTCCTAAGAAAGAAACTGTAGTTCTTTATATTGACACTGCCAAGCCAGTCAAGTCTCTCTAAAAAGTGGACGAAAACTTCATAGTGTATATTTATCTCTGGATGCACTCTGCTTGGATTTATCACGCTGTGACAAATTTATTACCAGAGCTTTGCTCACTCTGAAGATTCTGATGGGTTTCATTATGAAATTTAAAATATGTCTACAGGATCATACCAACACCCTGTGATGGAGTGCAGCCTGTTCTAAGTATCAGAAAGGCCTCATTGTATCACGCTGTTGGTAGGGAGTTTCTATTTTATATCTTTGATTTGATTTTCATATAGTTCTGACCTATCTCCTGATAGCTTTTAAGCTATGTTTTTTAGCTATGTTCTCCGATCTGTGCTTCTTCCTAATATTTTCATGTTGTGTCCATAACATAATTTTGACATATGTTGTGTCATTTATGAGCATCTGGTAGCTGATGTGGATGGGATCATTTCTTTGTTTTGTGTTTTCTCAAAGTTAAAATTAAGCTTTTGGTGGCATCGTTCTACCCCAATGCTGCTGTTCAGACACACTGCATTGCTCATATTTGAATTGGGGAAGAAAGCCGCACACTTACACCTTTGAGACAGAAAATGCCAAGCTCATTGCAGAGAAAAATATTTCACTAGCCAATGCAAAATCAGTGTACATTAGAAATACGTGAAACACTGTTCCTGGCCTGTGCACTTCTCCAAAACAAACAAACAAGCAAAAAAGAAAGAAAAACAAAAACGCAAACGCACAAAAATTCAACAAATGGTGCTGCGAAAACAGGATACTCACATGGAAAAACAATGAAGTGTGATCCCGGGCATATAGCTTAGGAAAAAAAAAGAAAGAAAGAAATTAAACAAGAAATTGTAATTACTAATATTATCTGCAAAAGGTGTTTATAAATTTACAGGAACAAATGTCTAAATTCTCTTATTTAACTTAACCTTGCCTTAGAGAGAAGAAAATCCCTTTGCTTATGCATGTTCTTACCCATTTCCCTAAAGTAAGGCTTATTAAAATATTTTAGGGGAAATAATTTCTGACCTCCAGTATAAGAAATCATGTAGAATGGTTAACTTGTACAGAAGACAAATAATGCTGTTCAGAATATCTGATCTGGCTATCTATACAGAATCTTTTGCTCACCAGAATTTTGATTAAGGCTATGAGATACTTTATAGGTATTCTGCCTGGGGTATTTGGAATATAGAGAGGTTCATCTGGAGTGATTCAACTAGAAAGCTCTTTAGCTGGAAGCTGCAGGGGTTTTTTGTTTTTTTTTTTACTACAATGTTCAGAAAAAAACTATACTTCTCTTTACCAGGCTTTTCTTCAGGTTGCAAACATGCATACTGGGAAAGAAGGAAACAAAATTTAGTAGTCAAATCAACAGAATGAGCTATTTAATCAGTGAAGTGATAGATGAGAAAATTATACTCTTGTACACTGTATTTCTAAGCCATAATATTAAATATGAAATGAGATATTACATAAAATAAAATTGGGAAATTGACAATTTTTCATAGATTGTTTTATTTATTTTCTAACTTTCAAGCTATTATCAGTATTCAACATACCCTAATGTTGTGCTTAAGTACCAGAAGTCATTTAAGTGTGTGCAATTTAAAATTTGTTTCCCTCCTAATTTAGCTTAAATCATGCATTTAAGCTTAAATCATACATTAATAATTTATGGATACATTTGTCATTGTTGAATTAACTGTACTTCAAAACAAATCACTGCCATTTACCACATGGGTGAACTTTGAGATACAGTCAATCCCTCTGTGTCCATTTGTCTTATTGTCAATGCCTAAACGGTTTGCCATGAGGTTTAAATTAACTGAAGTTTATTTAAAAAAACCTAGACCATTGTTTAGCAAGTGTTACATGAAGTATAAACAAAAATGTAAATAATTTTTACCTTCATTGTCTGCATTATGACAAACTAAATGGAGTTTAAATTCTGTATTTGATTTCTATTTGATTTTGTATTCTAT
Organism: Tamandua tetradactyla; assembly: GCF_023851605.1. NCBI lineage: Eukaryota > Metazoa > Chordata > Mammalia > Pilosa > Myrmecophagidae > Tamandua > Tamandua tetradactyla. Next base: position 5,859,146 of record NC_135350.1, on the reverse strand, counting down.
AGAATCTTAAATCCTTCATCTTTGTCTTTTTTTCGCTAACGTCTCCTATTCTGACCAATCTGTAAAAGTTAAGTTACCCTTGAGTTCAATCATAGCCTCACCTTCCTGTCTACATATTTTCCCTAGGAGATGCTATGCAATCTTATGGCCTTACATACTATCTGTATAACCGTAACTTGCAGGTTTATGTTTCTAGTCCCAGTTTCTGCCTTGAAACGCAGAATCACATATCAAACTGACTGTTTATATTTGTATTTGTTTGTCCAATCCCATCTTGAACTTAATATGCCTAAGAGAATTTTTATTTGCCCTCAACCTCCATAAAATAATACTTTGCCTTAATCTTTCCCACGTTAGTAAACAGCAACAGAATTGCTATATATGTGCTATATACTTCTCTATTAAAACTCTGGGTTTTTTGTTTTGGTTTGTTTTTATGCAATTTTTGTCATTGAGAAGAATATTTTAAAGTCAACCTATATATTCTGCCTTTGCCCATATTTCAGATCCCATCTCTAATCATTCTTCTCCCAGCTCATTGCTTTAATTTTTGATAGCTTAGTTTCACTCTCTTAAACACCTCACTATGCTAGTTAAAGTCTTTGCACTGTGAGCTGACAGATTCTCAATTAGCTGGTTCTTATTGAGTTCAGGCTTCACTTTAGGAAAGCTTTACATGACTAATGGTTCTAAATTATATCCGTGTCCTAGCTACTTCATGAAAAACATCTGGTTTCATTTACTTCATAACACCACTTACTGAAATTAATGTTTTTGTTTAGTTATTGTGCTGGTTTGAGATGATTATGTATACCAGAAAAGGCATATTCTTTTTCCTAATGCAATCTCGTGCAGGCAGACCTAATGTTTAGGTTTTCTGGTTAGGCTGCTACCTTTGGGTTAAATTGTTTCCATGGAGATGTGACCTACCCAATTGTGGGTGGGACCTTTTTTAAGTTATTTCCTTGGAGGTGTGTCTCTGCCTATTCAAAATGGGCATTAATCTGCTTACTGGAGCCCTTGAAAAGGAACTATTTTGGAAAAAGCTCAGAGACCACACAGACAGAAACATTTGGAGATGAAGAAAGAAAAGGACACCCCCCTCCACCCAGGGGAAGCTGTTTGAAACCAGAAGCCAAAAAGCAGGCAGCCACCGGCCACGTGCCTTCCCAGCTGACTGGCAGGTGTTCTGGACCCATTGACCTTTTGAGTTAAAGCATCTTTCCCTGTATGCTTTAGTTAGGGCATTTTTATGGTCTTAAAACTATAAAATTGTAACAATAAATTCCCTTTATAAAAGCCTACCTATTTCTGGTATATTGCATTTCTGGCAGCATTAGCAAACTAAACCAGTTATATTTTGTTTCCCTTCCTTCTGGCAAGTAGCCTGGAGACCTTGTATAACAACCACTGCTGTATTCCTAAACCTTGAATAATGCCAACCTATACTCCTCTCTCAATACACATTGAATGAATGAATTCAAGGGTTCATTTAGCATATCTACATTCCAAGAAACAAATGTCATACATATGTTATGGTTTACTAACTAAACCCTTCCAAATATTTCCTGAGAAAGCCACACTTTCATGAGCATTAAAATCTAGATTTAATGAAATATTTTCTTTCATTTATAAATCTTTACATATTTTGGTTACCCAGTAGGGACGCATAAAACACATATCATATTTTAACATTAAGAAAATGTTTAGAACTGTGCACATAACTATGTTCACTCAAATTGTAGCACTTTCTTTTATTTGTGGATTCTTACCCCTCACATGCCAATCAGCAGATTGATCTGCAAATGGTTCTAACTTAAACCAAAAAATATATAAATTATGCCTGTATTTTCATTGATTTATATTAATCAATGAAAAATAAATTTGGATGTTGAAATATTCAACTTTTAAAATAAATTGTAAGAATTTCATGAGAAAGACTTAATAACTAGCTTTTACTAAGGGCATATTGTAAGCCAAGCACTCTCCCAAGTGCTTTAACATATATTAACTCACTGGTACACAAAATAAATCTATGACTAATGTGCTCATATTAATCTCCATCATAAAGATAATGAAACTGAGGCATAGAAGAATTAGATTATTCTTTTAAAAAATGCAAAAGTAGCAAAAGGAAGAATTAGGATAAAATTAGGCATTTGGGACTGGAGTCCATACTCTATTTTCTAGGCTGTCAGAGTCATAAGCACAGAAACAATTCTGTGATTGCAGGTTTGTAATGATGATTTCCTTTTTCCCATTCTGTATTCCTAAGCTATCTCTATATACGTAATTAAATCACAAATTATTCACTATTTTCTCACTTATTCCTTATTCAGAATTCCCTACCTAAAAGACAGGAAGTTTTCTTGTGCAAGAGAGGCTCCTAAATAAACTACACTTGAAATATCAAAATACTGTAAATGTTTTCATAGCTGCACATTTATTAACAAAACCTAACAAATGGAGAATATGATATTTCATTTTAAAAGTAATTCCAAACAACCAACATAATGTTTGCCACACTGAAAATTTATTAACTATGAACCAAAAAGCTAAGTGAAAAAATCAAAACGAACTATTTCTTCCAGTGTGAATATTTAAATTGCATATTTCTTAAAACGAATTTGTTTTAAAGGAAGGACTCCTATGGAATTAAAACAGTACAACCATATTTGGTTGTGCACGGAATTTCAATCTTCAAAAAGCTATAGTAGAAAGTAGGAAAGTTGTCAGAAACAATCTATCAGAAATATCAAGAAACTGACTATAGCATTTAAAATAATTATGTTTAGCAGCTGAGATCACAAGCCTCAAGGAAAACTTTGGGCATGCTTTTTCCCTATTTATAATTTATTAAATGTGATTTATCTTTATCCATTAAGAAATTTCCTGCTGCTAGTTTATGGTGGTATTTTGCATAGATTTTGCTATAGGTGACATTCATTTATCATCACATCTTTTATTCATGATTAGTATGCAAATATTCCCTAAGCAAATTACCACATATTTGACAAAATGCAACATATGTTATTTTTAAAAATTAAAGTAATATACATATTTCAAGGAAGCACAGTATGATCTTCAGAGAAGGCTTCAAGACAAAATACTTAATAAATTTGCTAATTCCATCATTGTTCAGTTGACCACAAAGAGTTTAACACTCACTTGTGTATTCTTCTAGTCTTAGCAAAGTATAGGGAAAATGATTTCAAATTGCTAACACTCTCCCAAGTGCTTTAAAATGTATTAACTCACTGGTACACAAAATAAATCTATGACTAATGTGCTCATATTAATCTCCATCATAAAGATAATGAAACTGAGGCATAGAAGAATTAGATTATTCTTAAAAAAAATGCAAAAGTAGCAAAAGCTTTGCTTTGTGAAGAAATGTAAGTCACACAAATGCTTTTCTGTCTTGTGCTAAAATCAAGCCCCTCTATCCATTTCACATTATCAATATTGCCCTAAATATGTTTGGGTAAAGGTAATTATAGTTAATATAAGATTATGGATCATATGAAAAGTTGTCTTTTATAAGCTTTTTACTGCTTATTATGTAACTTTCTGTTCCTCCTGTTTATTTGTCCAGTTATTAAATAACTTAATCTCAGATTATTCCACTATATTAAATCTGCTTGGTTATCAGAGAATACAAATTTCTGAGATTGATATGACATGGGATATTATTTTCGCCACTTTTCCATTCAGTGTATATCTTTTAATATAAATTGTTGGATCGCACATCCTTTATTATCAGTTAAAAGAACTACTTCAGTATAGTTATGGCTTAATTCCTTCTATTGTTATTATACTAGCATTATGAATATTGTAATTTTAAACAATTTTAAAGAAAATCAATATAACATTTTCTTAACTTTCTAATGAGCACCAGTTATATTATTTGCTCTCTTGATTTTAACTCTTTACCAGAATTTGAGATCTTAGTTTTAAAACAGACAATTTGGTATAAATTTTCTGACCAATTGCCTAATATTCTGTATAAAAATTTTTAAATATTTATCCTTTTTAACTTGTTTTATTATAAAATATGATTATATCTTCATTCTAATTTGGACCATGATTCAAACTCAATGAAAAATTTAAATAACCTGATCATCTTTCCAACAATTCCTTTCATCAGCATGAGCCAAAGATTTTATCCAAGATGGTCAATAATAAATAAGTTCTTGGGTGAAATAAATCTGCTTTCTTTAATATTTACAATGGGCAACAGCAGACTGAAATTTCAATAAGGTCCTTTAATCTTTTTAACCCAGATTTTTCCAATCACTTTTCATTATGCTACTCCTTTCCCATCCTTTCCCTTCCCTTTTTCTCTCCTTTCTTTTAAAGTTGAAATGAATAAGTTGCCTACCACAGTTTTCTATATAATAATATGCATTTTGTAGTCACACCTATTGAGATAGATTAACAGTCTTTATACCATTGTTGACTTTGTATTAGATCATTTTTCACTTTGAGCCTCAGTCTCCCCATTTGTGCATGTCACACATGTCATTCCGTCCTGTGGCTCTTCTTTCTGTCTTGAAAGCAGCATTGATGTTTTAATAGTCGCTAAAATGAAATGTCATCATCTTAATACAGTTCCTTATATTGATTTCTGTGAAACTGGTTCTTAGAATCACTTCATATCTTTCATGTGACTAGCAGTGGAATTTGTAAGTAGAAATTAAAATGATATTTGTTATGTTTTTGGATTTCAGAACAGAGATATAGGAGACATAAGCATTGTAAATATGTGAGAGGTGACTGACTTACATTATAATTTAGCTGCTTTTTCTTCCTTAACAAGTTGACTTGACATCATCAAGTGTTAAGTATTGATTCTGTCATTGATATGCCAGTGGAATTGTGTTCTTCATTGCTAATTAGGAAGTCTTTTAGTATAATTGAAGTCCATTGCCACTAATTGCTACCCTAATGGAAGGTGTCTATTTCCATACTGATTACTTGAAATACACTTTGCTTTTAGTGTGAAGATACATGTCATGAAAGGAATGTTGCCATTATTTATAACTTCTTTCTCCAAAGAAGAATGCAACAGAAAAGAGAAGAAAGATGATTTTGAAGGAGGGGAAGAAATACTTAAAAAGAAAGGAAGGAAAGGAATCAGGCAGTCAAGAAAGAAGGGAGAGAAGGTGGGAGGGAGGGAGATAAAAGAAAAGAAAAGGAGGGGAAAGAATTACTGAAAGAACCAAAGAAAGAAGGAAAAACAAAGAGGAGAAAGAATGAAGAGGGTATGTTTCTGTGCATAAGTCTCTTGGTATGAGAGAATAACTGAATTTGAGCTGTGATGAAAGAAGAAGAGTAATTCCTTTAAATAGTCTTCTAAATATATAAGAAGGTGTGTTTGGTTGTATGCATGTTTGTGCTTCAGACATGCATTTTTTTCTAAATCAGTCAGCATTTTATTGGCCTTGTATATTCTTGCAAACCATGAATGTTTCCTTTACCATGCAATGAAAGGATACACATAAAGCAAAAAATAAAAGAAAGCAAAAGTAAATAACTGGATGAAAAGTTAGAGAATATCCATTGAGTATATCCATTGAATATCCATAGAGCCCAAATGCATGAATAGCTTTCACTATATTTAAATCATTTACATACTCTCTAGGCTATGATTTGAACATATGTAAGATGAAGTATTTGGGTTAGGTAATAACATAGGTGATCGTTAGTTGTGGAAATACATACAGTCTTGACAGAGTCATTTATGGTGACTTCAACATTAAAAGTTAACAATATGTCACCAAATTACATTGAAAATTATTATATTCCAGTAACCAACTATTAAAGCTGCCATGGTCCCTATTTTACTGATTAGAAACTAAAATAAAAGAGAAGTTAATAACTTTCTGGGGGGATAATTGAGCCACAGACAACAGGAAATATACTGATTTTTCAAAAGTCTCAGTTAATTTTACCCCAAGACATTGAGAAAAAAATAAAGATTTAGAAGGAAGAAAATGGCTTACTAAAGATAAAATTCAGTTGCCATCATATTTATCTATTAACACCACCACTGTGAGAAATTATTTTTGCACAGAACTTTGAAAAAATTTCCCCTGCTACCTTGGCACATTTACATATTGTGCATCATTGTGTGTGGCTTGCACATTCACCCTGGGATTTTTTTTCCATTTCTTTTAATTCAGACTTTCATGCTGAGTCCAAAGGGCTCCTTACAGAATGGAAATTACTACAAGAAGGAAGGGAAAAATTATCATAAACATATGCTTTCATAATAAGGCTTAATTCAACAATGATTTGGGGTCCTTTATAATATTAAAACAATTATAGAATAAAGTAAGGAAACTGGTGACTAAAACTGGTACGGGAAGCTCTGCAGCTGTGTTGTAACACCATAGCTATGAATGAAGCATTGGGAAACATTAATATGAAGCCTGGAAGAAATGGTTTTAAAACACACAGATAATATCCTGGAAACTAATAAAATTCAAAATCACTTATGCATAAGTCAATATTAAAACTGCATTATTTTGATACCTAAATTTACTATATTTATCCAATAAACTGAGCATTTTAATATTTGTCTTCTATATAGGCCATTCTGTGTTTTAGGACTATGACTTTGAAAAAGATAAAAACAATTTATATTTTTTTCCATAGAACATGCTCCATTTGTTCTCAGAGGACAAAATAATTATATAGATTGATAGATGATAGATGCATAGATAGATACACAGATAGACAGATGGATAGATAACAGATAGAAAAAAATGCCTTTTTATTAAAAAGAAGAATGATGCAATAATGACTTTATTTTAAGGAAATTAGAACCAGGCTAGCAAAGCGGGTTGCGGAAGCAGTCCAGGAAGAGGAAAGATCGTTAGTGTGGAGCATCCCTAAGGCAAGATCCTATTGTGTGTCAACGTCAGGCAAAGCCTGTGTCATAAGGCACGCAGGCCACACTAAGGTGCTTGACTAGCGGTATTCATCAGTAGGTGAGGATGGCTCACATCGAGCCATGGCAGAAATAGGCATCCTTGAAACTACTTTTTAAGTTGGAGCATGATGCAAAAATTAAAATTTAGTCACTGAGTCCACTGTATCATGGGCATTAATCAATCATTTAATCTAAATTTACTAAATATAAACTCTTTATGACTGCCATGATAGTTTGAGCTATCTAAAGATCTCTACTAGTTTTCAATGGGTTAGCAGATATGAGGGATAAAGAATAAAATCTACCAGACTATCAGATGCTAATCCATGTATAAAATGAGTTTTTAGTCATATGAAATATGTAATTGGTCTTGATCTTAGTTTGCTTTCAAAATACTCAGATTCAAATAATTCGATTTACCTAGAAATTTTATGAAACTTTATAGTTATTATTTTGCATACTAATTTACCCTTCAAGTAATGTGCTTATTTCCCCTATATTTAACCCTTTCACTCTTATTTCTGAGGCATTTCAATTTAGCTTTTACCCTGTTTGCATTTTAAGATATTTAAATCCTTTTTGAAATGTTTGTTAAAAACACATACATAAGCACACTTTCAGATTTTACTGATATAAATTGATTTAGTTAACACAAGTATCAATTACACAATTTGACCATATTTCATTGGCAAGTAAAAATTCAAAGCAGAATTTTTTTTGATATTGGAAGGCAAATAAATTGCAGTGATAACTTATGTGGCATGAAACCAAAGTCTAAAGGCATAAATGCATGCACTGCCTTTAGTAAGTTTACTAAAATCAATTCTGATATGCTATGTTTTTTAAAAAAATTTCTACTGCACTTGTCTGCTGTAAGCATAGTTTTCAATATCAAGAAGCTGTGTCTCTGACAAGAATTCACACTCGGCATCATCAAGGATGATGTAGTGTTGATAGAGGTTAATTTATACCATTGAATTATTTTTCACAATAATTAATTCATCCAAATTGAAAATAAATACAGCACAGAAAAGTGAAGTACAGGTTAAATGTACATTTTCAACACAAACTTGATTTAAAAAAACACTTTTCAGCAGAATAAGACTGATACGTAATATCAGTTTTCATATAAAATAGGAATTATTTTCTTTGTGCAGTTAATGATTACCGCTACAAATGAAAGTTGATGTTTATGCATAGGTGGCTTGGAAATGTTTTCATTAAGTGATGTGCTAATTTAAAAATTATGCACAACATGAATTGCTCAAAAATTAATTTCAATATCTCAAGAATTTATTATAGTCTAAAGTATAGTGAGTAAAATTTATTTCAAGAGCTAAAAATAATGAAGCAATGAAACAGAGGGATTATAAAGACAGGGAAGTCAGAGGTTTCCAGGAGGGAAATTAATATACAGAGATCAACTTTAGGAGTTATGATGCCCTCAGAGGCCCATCAGTAATATAAATGTGTGAACTGTCTGTGTTCAAGAAAGAGGGAGGGGTTGCACCAATGAAATAACACCACTCCCTTAGAGTTATTCATACCTATGAAAAGGAATAAAAAACAAGCAAAATAAGTCAGTTGACCAGATTCAGACCAGATACTGCCAGTTTGCAACATCATGTCAACAGTACTATACTTAAGTCTACTTACAGTAAAAAAAGGTATTAAAAATTATAATTATGAATAGTCAATCAAATGAAATAATACATAAATACCTGTCTAAGAATATATGTTTTAATTAATGAATGGGTGATGCTCATATTATTGGTTCCATATGCAAATTGACACTGTTGCAAGCTTATGAATATGTTCATTGAAGTAAACTTAGTATTTTCTGTGATTATTAATAACTGCCACAAGACTCTTATGCTTATGCTTCATCAAGCATATTCTTACACTGACTCTGGTTCAGTGTCTGAATTTGTTTGTTGAAAGCAAGTAAACGCTTTCCTAGAAGTCAGTTGCCACAATGTCAAATTTCAGTAATTAAACCCAGATGCCCCGTACTTCCAGGAAGATGGAGAAATAAGGACAGGCAGAACTCAGTCTTCCACAATAAAACAAATTTAGAACAGGCTCATCAAAGAAGGATTCCTGCAATATATAAGGAAGTGCTGCATAAAAAAGCAGAGAAACTATGACTGAGAAACAGGTGAGGGTACTCAATCAAATCACCCCTGAGGCTGGTCAGATACGCCTACTGACAACCTACTTTGGCTGTTGACTGGGGCAGTCAACTCTCTCAATCCTGCAGCCTAAATTCTTTTCACGTGGGAGCCTGGGAGCCAGCAGACTCATTGTATACATAGATGGAGACCCTGCTATAGTGCCCAGTGATCGCCCTCCACTCCTGAGGCTGGCTGCTGCAGGCACCTGGATTTGAGAGAGACTGGAAATCCCTCCCCCCAGGAGAGGTAGCTACAGAACAATGCTGATTTGATGACCAGTGAGAGAGAGTTTCTGGGTCCTGCAGCCTGGATCCTCTCCACACAGAGACCAGGACACTTATGGCATGGCTGTATACATGGGAGAAGAGTTGGCTACATTGCTATGCCAGGTGCTCGTCCTCCACCCCCACATCTGTGGCTGTGAAACAGCCTGGGTCATACAAGCTGGGTAAATGCCATGCACTCTTGGGCTGGCTGCTGACTGGTGAAGTTGAACCTCTCAGTCCCAAAGCCTGAGGTCTTTCCTCACAGAAGTCTGGGAACTGCCAGGTCCATTTTACCCACAAGCAGAGTCTTTGCTATGGTGCCCAATGTCTATTCCCCACCCCAAAGCTGGCAGCTTCCAGTTGCCTGGGTTTAAGAGAGACAGGGGTGTTATCCCCATGGAAAAACTAAGAGAAACAGATGATTCCTGAGCTAGTAGTTGGCCAAAGAGGGCAACCTTCTGATGCTAGCAGCTTGATACTGAACTCTAACCAGGTCTATACTCTTCCCAGAAGACGACTGAAGCAAAAAGTGGTGGAGTTGTGGGGAATGGGTGGCCCAAAAGTGCTATCTTCTGGGCAAACTGGGAAAGTGCCATATGGCAAGCTGCTTTTCTACACAGCTCTCAATAGCCTTCTGAAAGGTATTGAACTCCATGGGAAGCCTTGGCCCTGGTTTGTCTAGGAAGCTGGTAATCAATAACCACAAGAAAACTAGCAAAAAGCAAAAAAACGAGAGAGAATCAATAAAACCAAGTTGGTTGTTTGAGTGGATCAATGAGATTGACAAACCCTTAGTTGGACTGGCAAATTGAAAAAGAGAGAAGATCCACATAAATAAAATCAGAAAACAAGAGGGGGAGTCAGTACTACAGACCACAAAGAAATAAAAAAAGAAATCATTAGATGATACTATGAACAAACGTATGACAACAGAGTGGTATGATGGTGGCTCAGTGGCAGGATTCTCACCTGACATGCCAGGGACCTGGGTTTTATTCCTGGTGTCTGTTCATAAAAAAAAAAAGAAGAAGATGTGAATGAACTAAACATCTTAAATGAAATGGACAATTTCTTAGAAACACATGAACAGCTGATATTATCTTGAAGAGAAAATAAATAAAAGACCTCAACAAACCAATTACAAGTAAAGAGATTGAATCAGTGATCAAAAACCTCATTACAAATTAACCCCAGGGCCAGATGGCTTCACAGGGGAATTTTAGCAAATATTGAAGGATTCAACACAATTCCTGCTCAAACTTAAAAAAAAAAAAAAAAAATGAAAAAGAGGGAATGCTACCTAACTCACTCTATGAAACTAACATCACTCTAATACAAAAACTTAATAAAGACATTTTACAAAAATAGAAAATTATAGACCATTCTCTTTAATGAATATAGATGCAAAAATTACCCTAAAATACTTGCAAGCAAATCAACTCCAAAGGTACAATAAGAGAATTATACACCACAACCAAGTGGGTTTTATTCCAAGTATGCAAGCGTGCCTCAACACAAGAAAATCTATTCATATAATACAACACATTGATAAATGAAAGGGGAGAAACCACATGATCATCTCGATTGATGGAAAAAATGTATTTAAAAATTCATTATCCTTTCTAGTTAAAAACAATTCAAAAGGTCAGAATCAAGGGAAACTTCTTCAATATTATAAAGAGCATATATGAAAAACCCACAGCTGACATTATATGCAATGGTGAGAGACTGAAAGATTTCCCATTAAGATCAGAAATAAGACAAGGATGCCCACTGTCATCACTGTTATTCAACCTTGTGCTAGAAGTTATATCTAGAGAAATTAGGCAAGAAAAAGAAGTAAAAGAGATCAAAATCGGAAAGGAAGAAATAAAGCTCTCATTTCTGCAAATGACATGATCCTGTATTTGGAAAATATCAAGAAAACTAGGACAAAGCTGTTTGAGCTAATTAATGAATCCAGCAAAATGGCAGGATATAAGATCAATGCACAAAAATAAGTATTTCTATACATTATAGTGTTTCTATACACTAATAATGAGCTGTCTGAGGAGCTAATTAAGAAAAAAGTCCATACACAATTACAACTAAAAGAATCAGGTAACTGGGAATAAACTTAACCAAGGATGTAAATGACATGTAGACAGAGAACTATCAAACATTGCTAAAAAAGTCAAAGTAGAGCTAAAGGTGGAAAAGCATTCCTTGTTCAGGGATAGGAATGCTAAATGTCTTTTTATGAAGCCAGTTCAACCCAAATTGGTTACAGTTTCAATGCAATACTGCCAAAAGTTTGAACAACCGAATTGCAGAGTTGAAAAAGTTGGTTATCAAATTTATGTGGAAGGGAAAGGGGCCTCAAATAGCAAAACATCCAGAAAAAGGAGAATAAAGTGGGAGGACTCATATTTCCTGACATTAAACTTATTATAAAGCCACAGTGGTCTAAACAGCATGGTACTGACATAAAGATAGACGTATTGATCAGTGGAATGAAATTGAGACTTCAGTAATAGTCTCTCCGGCGTATGGTCAACTGATTTTTGACAAGGCCCCCATAGACTAAACTGGAACAGAATAGTCATTTCTATACATCGTGATGGGAGAACTGGGTATCTATATCTAAAGGAGTGAAAGAGGACCCTGCCTCACACCCTACACAAAAATTAACTAAATGTGGATCAAAGACCTAAAAATAAGAACCAGTACCATAAAACTCCTAGAAGAAAATGTAGGGAAACGTCTTCAATTTCTAATGATAGGAGGTAGCTTCTTTGATCTTATGGAGCACAAGCAAAGAAAGACACAAAGATAAACAGGAATTCCTCAAGACTGAATACTTCTGAGCCTCAAAGGACTTTGTCAAAAGGGTGAAAACACAACTAAATCAATGGGAAAAAGATATTTGGTAACCACATATCTGGTAAGGTTTTTATCTTCAATATATATAAAGAAATCCTAGAACTGAATAATAAAAGCACAATTCATTTATAAAATGAGCAAATGATACTGTGCTGGTTTGAATCTCTAGTGAGCCCCAGAAAAGTCATGTCCTTTAATCGTCATTCAATATTGCTAATTGGGAGCACTCACATTGTTCCCATGGAGATGTGACCCACCCAATTGTGGGTGGTAATTTTTTATTAGATAGCTTTCACAGAGTTGTGTCTCCAACTATTCAAGGTAGGGTTGCTTACTGGAGTCCTTTAAAAGGGAAACATGTTTTAAAAAGCTGGAGAGCCACAAGAACCACCAGAACCCAAGCAGCCAGAGACCTTTGGAGATGAAGAAGAAAAATACCCTTGGGGGAGCTTCATGAAACAAAAAGCCTGGTGAGAAAGCTAGCAGACATCACCATGTTTGCAATGTGCCTTTCTTGTAGAAAGAGAAACCGTAAAAATCATCGGCCTTCTTGAACTAGGGTATCGTTTCCTGGATGCCTTAGATTGAACATTTCTAAAGCCTTGCTTTAATATTGAATGTTTTCATGGCCTTAAAACTATAAACTTGCAACTTAATAAATCTCCCTTTTTAAAAGCAATTCCGTTACTGGCATATTGCATTCTGGCAGCTAGCAACCTAGAACAGATATGAATATACATTTTTTTCCAAAGAGGAAATACACATGGCTAAAAAGCACATGTAAAGTTGCTCATCTTCATTAGTTATTAGGGAAATGCAAACCAAAACCACAATGAGATATACCTCACAGCCATAAGAATGGCCACTATTAAACAAACATGAAACTATGTGTTGAAGAGGATGGGAGAAATAGGAACACATTCACTGTGTTGTGAATGTAAAATATTACAAATCACTGTGGAAGATAGTTTGCTGCTTCTTCAGAAAACTAAATATTGAGTTGCCCTAAGGTCTGGCAATTCTGCTACTCAGTATATACCCAGAGATCTGAAACAGGGACATGAACAGACATTTGTATATTGATGTTCATAGTGGAATTATTCACAATTGCCAAAAGATGGAAACAAACCAAGTATTCATCAACTGATGAATGAATAAACAAAATGTGGCATATATGTACAAGGGAATACTATTCAGCAGTAAGAAGGAACTCATGGAGCATGTGACAACAAGGATGAATTTGAGGACATACTGATAAGTGAAATGAGTCCGACATAAAGGGACAGATAGTGTATGATTTAACTAATATGAACCATCATGAATATGTAAACACATAGTCAAATGTAGAATACAGGTTGCCAAAAATAGACTGAAGCTAGAGCATGGGGCATGCTTGCTTATTATGTACAGAATTTTTAATAAGGCTGAATTTAAATGTTTGGAAAGAGATAAAGATGAGGGTGATTTGTTATTAGATTATGAGTAATAGTGCTGAATTCTAGGGGAATTTGGCTGAAAGGGATTGTTCAGAGTCATGTATCTCACTTGAAGTAAAGCTAGAGGCTTACATATGGGATTTTATAACACAGTGAACCTTGATGTTAAAATTAACACTATAAATGCAAGTAATTTAGTTCATGAACTACTGCAAGTGTGTGACATTTATACAAGGAGTTAATAATACATTGGTTTATGGAGAAAAAGTACCTATTGCAAGCTACAGAGTGTTTAGTTAATGTAATATCTTAATATCTTTTCATCTACGAAAGCAAGTGTACGACACCAATACTAAGAATCAGTCATAGAGGGGAAAAGGGTATGGAATATTTGGGTTTTCTTTTGTTATGCCCATCTGTTATTTTTGTTTTTGGAGCAATGAAAATATTTTAAAATTGGAAGTGATGATGATTGCACAGCCAGGTGATGACACCATAAGACTGTATACTTTGGATGGGTTATATGGTATATAAATTTATCTCAATAAAAGTTGGAGGGAGAGAAAAAACATGCTTTTAGGAATTGGATATAATTACACAGAAAAAAGGAAGAAAATGTCAAATACTATTATTTATATTCTCATAGAAATAAGACCAAATATTGTGTTTATCAAAAATTACTCTGAGGCTGTGATAAAGGAGCACACAAAAGCATATAAGTAAAAAAAAAAAAAAAAAAAGAAATAGAGTCTCTGAAATCAAAACATCGAATTATTCCAAAAGAAACTGAGGATAGATAAGAGCAAATAGCAATGGATTAACTGATAGTTGGAATAAGAAGCCATTTTTAATTTACGAAAAAGAATTAAAACTTGGGTTAATATTAAATACATAGAAAAATAAATGAAAAATAGACAATACAATACCATAATATAACACCAAAACTATACAAAATTTCATTATTCCACTAAGAAGTGCTTTTATAGGCATAATAACATAAACAATATGTACTGTAGCAACCAAACATTATAACTAACCTATGAGAATAGAGGGAAATGATGACAGCTTTGAAAGTCATCATGGTAAGAAAAGGTATAGGGGAAGTGTATGTAAGAAAGCTGTATCCTAAGTTTATATGGCAGAAAAGTTGATACATCAGAAACTTAAAATAAGTAAGTGTAAGTTATTGTATAAAGTAGCTGTATAGAATATAGAGTTATATTAGGAAATACAACTAGTAAACATATAAATATTGTACCAAATAAACATTTGGTTTATTTGGTAACTTATATGGACAGTTTAATTGAACATGGAACCTTGAGCAGGGCACAAGGTTTTGTAGGTTTGTCCAGAGTGATGCCCCAATAGATCCCAGAGTGATTTGAGCAGTGAATAAAAAGTATTTGCAAAGTCCCCTAGGGGGAATGGCAAGAAAGGGGGAAAATTCAACTTCACTATGTAGAGAATTCCTGATATTTTCACAAGCAGTGGAGATAACCAAAGCAATAGGCCAAGCCCTCAGTCTTAGGGTTTTTTGAATGAAACTTATCCCTGCAAAGGATAGGCTAAACCTACTTAAAATTAGGCCTTAGAGTCACCCCCAAAGAACCTCTTTTGTTGCTCAGATGTGGCCTTTCTCTCAGCCAACACAACAAGCAAACTCACTGCCCTCCCCTTCTCTACATGGGACATGACTCCCAGGGGTATAAATCTTCCTGGCAATGTGGGACAGAAATCCTTAAATGAGCTGGGACTCAGCATCAAGGGATTTAGAAAACTTTCTTGACCAAAAGAGGTAAGAGATAAATGAGACAAAATAGTGTCAATGGCTGAGAGATTTCAAACAGTATCAAGAGGTTATCCTGGAGGTTATTCTCATGCATTATATAAATATCACCTTTTTAGTTAAGATATATTGTGAGAGCTGGAGGGAAGTGCCTGAAAATGTGGAGCTGTGCTCCAGCAGACATGTTTCTTGAAGATGATTGTATAATTATATAGCTTTCACAATGTGACTATGTGATTGTGAAAATTTTGTGTCTGATGCTCCTTTTATCTACAGTATGGATGGATGTATAAAACATATGGATTAAAAGTAAATAAATGATGGGGGAACAAATGTTAAAATAAATTTAGTAGATCGAAATGCTAGTGACCAATGAAAGGGAGTGGTAAGGGACGTAGAAAAAAACAAACAAAGAGTTAAATATAAGAAGAAATGTAGAAAAAATGATTCTAGGAGTAAGAATCAGAGTTGGAATGGCAAGGGAGGGGGACTGAATTTTTTATTATAATTTTTAACATAAATTCCCTTTATAATTATATAATAAATGTGCATACACATATTTGATTAAATTAAGCATAATGAATAAATTAGGTATAAAGTATATATTAAGTATAAACTAATTTCATATACATGATATCAGTTGGTACTTAAACCA
This sequence comes from Tamandua tetradactyla, assembly GCF_023851605.1. Lineage (NCBI taxonomy): Eukaryota > Metazoa > Chordata > Mammalia > Pilosa > Myrmecophagidae > Tamandua > Tamandua tetradactyla. The sequence goes on along the minus strand of NC_135350.1, from coordinate 5,843,030 downwards.
TGAAAATAATCTAGAGCAGGAATTATTAATTTTACTCGAAGCAGCTAGTTTGCTTGTGGAAATATTACAGAAAACCTACAGAATGAGTCAAATAGTTAGGCTTGGAATAAACACATTACATAAATTTTAGTGTTTAGTAACTTCGAAAGGTGAAGATTTTGAGAAAATTGCATTGAATTTCTTTGACGGTGTTATATCGTTTAGAAGCTGGAATGTGATATACCAGAACTGGAATAGCTTTTACAAAAGAGGAATTTAGTAAATTAGAAGTTTACAGTTCTAAGGAAGTAAAATTGTCCAAATTAAGGCACCAGTAAGAGGTTACCTTCATTCAAGAAAAGCTGGTACTGTCCAGAACAGCTGTCAGCTGGGAAGTTGTGTGGCTGACATCTGCTAGTCCCTTGTTCCTGGGCTCCATTGCTTTCACCTTTTTTCCTGTGGGAGTTCCTCATTTTGCTTATCTGGAGCTGGCTTTCATTTCTTGGCTTCCCTTGGCTCTCTCCAGATTCTGGCTTGCATAACATCTCATGATATCGTCTGCTGGGCTTCAAGCATCTCCAAACACCCATGTCTCTGTTCTGCAAGTGTTGGAATGTGTCAGGTCTACTCTCACGTTTCTGTCGGCTCTGTCATTTCTGACTCGCTCCAAAATGTTTCTTCCTTTAAAGAATTCCAGTAAACTAATGAAGAAAGACCTACCTGGAATAGGTGGAGTAACATCTCCATCTGACCAAAGATCACACCCTTCAATTGGGATGTCACATCTCCATGGAGGTAATCTAATTGAAAGTCTCCAATTTACAGTATTGAATCAGGAGTAAAAGAAACAACTGCCTTCACAAGACTGACTCAGGATTAAAACATGGCTTTTCTTGGGTACCTAATACTTTCCAACCAGCACAGATGGAAAGCTAAAATTGTAAAAAATATTCAGAATAATATTAGAATATTCTAGAAATGAACTAATGGAGACAAACTTTGGCTTTTTAAGTATGGTCATGGAGAAAAATAATTGATACATAGTTATTTATAACATTTTATAATTTACCTTATATCAGTCTCAGGGCACATATGGGAGACATCAAATGATTAAAATTAGAATTTTATCTGATAGAATAGTAGGGTAATAAGGTGCACATAGGCATTCAAGAAGCAAAACTCAGTAGGATTTGTGATGAATGGATTTAGATGTCTATCTGAAGTCTTAGTTAACATCCAAGGTTAAATAGAGTTGCTAGGCATATGTTCCTGTGATCAAATTTCAGTGAAAAAGTGACAAACGAAAACTGAGAATAATCATCATAGATGCAATATGAAAAACTGAGATTTTGGAACATTTGTTTTCAGGGTTGGAAAAGAAGAAGCAATAAACTAAAGAAAGACACAAGGAGCCATGACACAGAAGTGTTGGGTTGGTGTCAAGAAGGCAATGCAGTGCATTTTAACCTTTACAAAGAAGATAGAGAATAGTATTAATTTAAGGCAAATGTCTACAATAAATACGTAAAATTTGTTTTCTGCTACTCCACCCCTCCAGGAAGCAGCCATGTATTAAATTCTGCTTCCTCAATGTGTTCAATTTTTATCTAGAACAGTGTTTCTTTGTAAAATGTATCTGTTCTAGTTTGCTAGTTGTCAGAATACAATATACCAGAAACGGAATGACTTTTAAAAGGGGGAGTTTAATAAGTTGCAAGTTATCGTTTTTAGACCTAAAAACTGTCCAAACTAAAGCAAGTCTCTAGAAATGTCCAATCTAAGGCATCCAAGGAAAGATACCTTGGTTCAAGAAGGCCGATGAAGTTAAGGGTTTCTCTCTCAAGTGGAAAGACACATGGCAAACACTGCCAGGGTTTCTCTCAGCTGAAAGGGCCCATGGCGAACACAGCGTCATCTGCTAGCTTTCTCTCCTGGCTTCCTGTTTCATGAAGCTCCTGGGTAGACATTTTTCTTCTTCATCTCCAAAGGTTGCCTGCTGGTAACCTCACTGCTTCTCATGGCTGTGTCATTCTGCTCTCTCAGAATTTCTTGCTGTCTTCAAAATGTTTCCTCTTTCATAGGATTCCAGTAAACTAATCAAGACCCACTGAGAATGGGTGGAAACATGTCTCTACCTAATCCTGTTTAACAGCCACTCTTGATTGAGTCATATCTCCAGGGAGATGATCTAGTTAAAGTTTCAAACATACAATACTGAATAAGGACTAGAAGAAACAGCTGCCTTTACAAAATGGGATTAGAATTAAAACGTGGCTTTTCTAGGATACGTACATCCTTTCAAACTGGCACAGCATCCTGCATTTTCAACAAGGTCCTTGACAATGTTGATGACGTTGGGTCAAATTTTGAGTTTTCAAGGAGCTAAAGGACTCAATGAAAAAACTTGAAATCTCTCCTTCTCTGTTATTTCCCATACTTTAAACTTATTCTCACTCTTTTACTTCGCTTTATCAATATCTCCACTTCACTAAATGTTAAAGAAAAAAATCATAGCATGACCTCACAATTCTGATACTTGAGCTTATTTTGAAAGGTGAAATAAGAAGATTCACATTTACCCCTATTGTATACGTATGCCATGTCACTCAGCATCCTTGATGTTATTATGTGAAACAAAATGAACCTATACATAACATTATGATTTTTCATACTGCATGCATTCTTCAATTCCTTTGTACTTTCAACTGATCTGAAGGCCAGATCCAGAGATATAGGGGTTTAAATTTTTGTTGCATTTTTCCAACCTATGGGTGTTTCTATAACTGCATTATTGGAAATAAAAAGGCATCATCTGTCACTTTTGCTTCCTAATGAGTTTTTGAAAACCATCTGGAGGCAGTGATCTTTGCATCATGAGGAATCAAATAGCTGTCACTATATACTAAATTGCTTCTTAGCCTCCTGAACCCATAAAGCTATCATCACTTCTTATTCTTGTTTATTTATTTTGTTAACACATAGAAGGAAAGTTTTGCTATTATATAATTGAAATGAATCTTGAATAGAAGTTTAGGCATCCTAATCTCCAATAAGACTATCTTCTCTGTTCTATCATGGTGTTTATAGACCTTTGATGGACTTCCTGGGATTATATTAAAAATAATTTTGGTATTCTGGGAGCCAGGTCTAGACCAAGATAGTTTCCTGCAAATGCAAATTATAGTGGCTCATGACATCAAATCTGATCAAATCTAATTGATAATTTTTTTCAGAAAACTCTTTGGGAGCTGTATTTGCAAGGGAGATATTTTATGTTGAATAAGAACTCTCCAGCAGTCTTTCTTTCCTTAGTGGCCAGAATGATGGAGGGACAGAGAAATGGAAACTTTGCAGACCTGCAAACTCTTCTGAGATCAGTACCATAAACACCCAATAAAGCTTTGTAACTGGAAGTCCACTGCAATATGGTGTTTGGAAGTTCCCAGCTCACAGGTTCATGTCTGTAATTGTTTATGAAGCAGGCCAATCAAATTGTACAAAGACCAAATGAGATTAACACAGACAGTACTTAACCTAACATCCAGAAAAGAATCAAAGCCTTGACTTCAAACCCTGAGCAGAAATTGTTGTAGGATGAAAATGTGGAGCAATTCTAACAGTTTTACAAATGAGAAGCAAAGTTTTAGTTACCATTTTCCTCCCATGGTCATACTCCTTTCCAAATGGCAAAAAATGCTTAGATTATAGAAACGTAGTATACATTGTGGAAAACTAATATAGATTGCAGTCATTTACAGTAAGTAATTTTTTACCATTTGTACCTAATTACACCTTAACTGTTGAGAGTCACATTTATCAATCAGAGTCAGATTAACTTTGTTGTGGAATCTTTTGGGTCTGCATTCTGGAATTTACTGAAGGATACTTAGCTTCTAATTCTATTGCCTGTGCTCCTTGCTTGTCCATTTACATTTCACACAATTGTTTACAATTTATAAATATATAAAATGCAAAGTATATTAGTTAAAGAAATGTTCTAGTAAAAGTAACTTTAATACTAACTGATATCCACCCATAACCAGAAACAGATAGGTGAGAAAAGACCACATAGATATAAAAAACTTGCAATATCAATGGAATGGAAACAGAAAACTAAGATCTGAAGACATCGTTGTTTTTTCTCACTATAAAACTGAGATTTTTCAAAAGTTATGCTGGCAGCAAGAGCAAACCTTCACCTTGATTAGATTGATATAATATTTTAATAGTCATATTGGAATGGGTACCTAATAGGTAGTTAATAATTATAATTGTTGTAATATATTAATTTATAGCATTCAAAAATTGAGCAGAAGGACATCTATACATGCACACATTTCAAAATATCAATTTGCTAGATGCAAAATTTATTGTACACATCAGTATTCATTAATATATTTTGTCTTTGTGCTTATACATTATTCTAGTTTGCTAGCATCCAGAATGCAATATACCAGAAATGGAATGGCTTTTAAAAGGGGGAATTTAATAAGTTACAAATTTACAGTTCTAAGGCCAAGAAAATGTCCCAATTAAAACAAGTCTATAGAAATGTCCAATTTAAGGCATCCAGGAAAAGATACCTTGCTTCAAGAAGGCCGATGACGTTCAACGTTTCTTCCTCAGCTGAAAGGGCACATGGCGAACATGGCGGCATCTGCTGGCTTCCTCGTGGCTCTACAAAAAGGACTCTCTCCAAAATGTTTTCTCTTTTGAAGGATTCCAATAAGTAACTCCACGTTCAGTGGGTGGAGACACACTTCCATGGAAATCATCTGATCAAAAGTTACCACACACAATTGGGTGGGTCATATCTCCATGGGAACAATCAAAATGCTCCCACCCAGCAATATTGAATGAGGATTAAAGGACATGGCTTTTCTGGGGTCCACCACAGACTCAAACTGGCAAACACAAATTCAGATGGGGTTATAAGAACAATAAATTTGGAATAATCTTCTCTGTATGTCTGTGTACATTGTTGTCTATACATTCTATTTTAAAGGATTCATGCTCCCTGATGTACACAGTATAGAAAAAGGCATCCCTTTGAAATTAATACTGAGATGGGAAAAGCTACTTGTACAGTATGCTAAGTAAAATTATTCATAGTATATGCAATGGACTTGTACTTATTACTGATGCCATACTTTAACAGATAATTTTGAATGCATTTATTTGGCATGTGCTCCAGTGGGTATAAGCATTTTTTTCTTCAGCTGACAGATATTATTGAGTGGAGTGAAGCCAATCTTGTTACATGTTAGTTCTATGACTTTGGTGAACTCTCTAATAATTCCTCATGGGATAAGCTAGGCTATTTAAATAGATTATTAAAAGTCAAATTATTTGGGGAAAAGTAAATTCCTTCTAGAGTCATTAAGACTGTTGCTCAAGTTTTTAGCCTACTAAGTGATTCTTCATTTTATAAAACTTATCATAATTCCTCTCACTTCCTATTGTAACTTCCATTTTTTCTTCATCTTAGGAGTATTAGATCTTAGTTATTCTTAACATAATTAACAATGCATTTCTTTCATTGGTTTGAAAATGTGTTTGTAAAATATTTTAACATCTGCATGCAATATCTTAAAATTCATTTAATAAAGTCAAGATTAAATCAGTGGAAATGCAACTTAATGAATAATGAAGGAAAAATAAAGCTTTCTCACAAAGCAGACATAAACATAATTAGGAAATAGATATAAGACAAAAAACTGGGTCAAGAAATGTTACATAGATAAATAGTCACAATAAGTACTACAAGTTATTGAGCTCTAGCATATGCCATTAATTAAATATATATTGGTTGTAATTTTTTATTTGTGCTTGCACCACATTTGTGATATTTACCGCTGTTTTCTATTTGTACGTGTTTGAGCATCTGCCAAAAGCTGTACAGATGCTAAGTCAGAATTTGTACTCCGAATTTCAAGTCCCTGATTTTTCCAATAGATGAAATTTCCTCTATGATTCATAGTCATTAAATTAACTTCGATGATGAGAAGGCAGGAAATAGCAAAACACTGGGCAAGGACTTCAGTGGGTCATAAATATGAAGTGTTATGGAAGGTAATCTGGAAGCAGCAGAACCATCAGGGAATTAGCCAATTGTTAGGGCCTTTATAAAACATAGAGGAAGATATATTAAATGAATGTATTTAGGATATTGAAATGACTTATGACTTTCATTATATTGTTTAATTATTTCACTTAACAAATGCAGTTCCAACAGCAAGCACTTTGTTGGCCACTTGGAGTATCTACCTACAATTTGGAAATACAGATACAGTATGTTCCCTCAGTCGATTTGTAGTTTACATATACTGAGTGAGCATTAACAAGTCTGTATCAAACAATGATGAAAATCCTGCTTTCAGTCCCTCCTAAAAGCTTACAAAGAAGAAATAAAGATACATTTGAAGATAACTGCAGGGCAAAGCAGGCTGTCAATCATTATAATAGAAATGTTGACCATGACTCAGACATCAGAGGAAAGGAATATTCCTTGCATTGGGGCCCTGAGGTGGTGGTGGTAAGATTAGGATAATTTCCTAAATAAATAATTTTGGTGAGAATTCCAGTAATGTCAGAACTGGCTAAAAAATGTTATGTACCAAGGTGGTACAATGATATAGTTTCCTAACAAATTTATGAAATGGTAAGCCTTAAAAATGTTCACAATATCATCCTTTTTGTAAATAATGAGTTACATAATACCAATGTGATTAGCGATTTATTAATTCTAGACAAATTTTGAGGGTTTATTATGTGCCAGGTACTATGTTAAGGGCAGTGGATATAATGATGATGAGAGCAAACTTGATCTTAACCTTTATGGAGTCTAGTGGGGGGAATAAATATCAGTAAGGTCATTAGAAAAGTGGAAATTGAGTGTGGTAAAGAAATACACACAGGTTATTTGAGTTAGACTAGAAGTTAGAGAAAGCCTCCTTGTAGAAATAACTTTTAAACAGATTCCTAAAGGTTTTCAAATTTTCATATAAATTTGGAGCAAATAAAACAATTTAGCATGGTAGCTGGATTAAAATGTAATACATTCAAGGCACTTATTTTCTTTTACATTATCAACAGACCATTGGAAATAAATCATTTTAAATAATAACAGAATATAAATAAGATAGAGTAAGTTTGACAGATTTTTACTAGCTTTATATTAAAATTTACAAAACATTATACAAACATTAAGGGATACTTAAATATGGACTTTTTTCATGATGGTTAAATTCATGTATCAACTTGCTAAGTTATGGTATCCAAATGAATGTTCAAGCAAGCAGTGGCTTGAATATTTAATGGATTAAACTCATCAGTCAGTTGATTGCATCTATGGCTGATTACATCTGCAATCAACAAAGAAGTTTGCCTTCAGTAATAAGAGAAGTCTCAACCAATGCATTGAAGGCCTGAAAGAGAGTATTGATGATTTCAGCAGTTAGAAAGAAGAATTTCCACCTCTACCTCACCCAGCCAGCTTCTCTTGGGGAATTCACTGAAACATTTATTGCAGTGCCCAGCTTGCAACCTGCTCTACAGAATTCAGACTTGCCAATCCCCACAGGCATGCAAGCCAATTCTCATATATATTTATATATGTTGCCTGTCAGCTCTACTTCCCTGCCTGACTAATAAAACTATGCTTATAAATTTTAAGACTAGAATAATACAAAAGACTTTTTTTTCCAAATTATTGTATATTTATTGTAATCACAAACAAAAAATATATTGACCTTCTAAAATTTTGATTGAAAGGGCAGGTTATACTAGAATATTGTTGCTGAACTTATTCTTTAAGATATTAAGATTTATAAAGTATTGTTACCTCGGGCAGTGTGGCATTGGTGCAAGTATTCAGAATAGATCCGTAAAACAGAATGCCCAGGAGGGGTTCAATGGTAGTGCAGTGAATTCTCACCTGCCATGCAGGAGACCCAGGTTAGATTTCTGGTCCATGCACTTTCCAAAAAACAAATAAAACAAAGCATGCAAAACAAACAAAGCAAACAATTCAACAAATAGTGCTGTAATAATGGGATACACAGAAAAATAACAAAATGTAACCCGGCCATACAGCATACAAAATTAAAAAAAAATAGAATGCACAGATTTTCAAGGGAGATGGAAGAGTAAAGCGCTGTAAGACTCAATCTCCTCCAAAAACAGCTAATGTACAGGCAGAAACTGTTTCAAACAACTGTTCTGGGGCTTCAGAAACCAGGGGAGAATGTCAAAGCATACAGGGAAGAGCAAAATGAAAAGGCTGAGACACTGCAGTAAAGAACAGTAAGTAAAGCACTCAGCAGACACTGCCAGAATGCAACCCCCACTTTAAAGGCTAGTCACTTGGGTCTGGTTCCTGGCAGGCTGCTCTGTATGAAAAGGGATAGGAAATCCTATGCCCCAAGGATGGGGTGGGAGGGCAGCACAGCTGAATAAATATCCTGGCTCTTCATTGGCAGTATGTGATTTCTTGGTCTCAGCTTTGAGCTGTGGTATTACTCCAGCCAGATCTGGGACCATCCAGCCACTGTTCAAATCTGGCCCAAACAAGGGCACATGTGGTGGAAGTATAAAAAGACAGGGTCTCCTTAAGGCTAAAAGGAAATGTTTGTTCAAGAAAGTCATCTTCTGGGACGGCCAGGAATGAGCAGATTTGGGGAAGTATCAAAAAGGATTTGGGGCATCTTGCTGGATGCTCTTCCCAAAGGATAATCTACAGTCCCTTTGGAGGTCCCTAAACTTGTTTTGGCTGTGAATTGGGAAAGTCCTATCTGCGATGAACTTCCTACAAGAATTTTCCCTCAAAGGAAAAGCAGTTAGAGGAAGTAGAAATTAGAGTGAAAACAAACAAATTAAACAAACAAAAAATATAGACACAGAAGAAAAACAGAACAGAACAAGGTTCTCAGAGAAGGAACAGAGAAAAGGAAGCTTATCCATGGGAGTGATAAATTTGCAAACAGTGCAATCTTAAAAAAATTCCTGCATAAACAAGGTAAGAATCAGACGAAGAGCTGAAAAAATCTGATCAGCTAAATAAGGGCAACTCTAAAGGTCTAGAGAAAGTTGAACCAAGTGTCAAAAAAACAAAAAAAGACAACACAAAGTCAATTAACAATAACATCCTAGGCAAGAGAGAGAGAGAGAAAGTGATCTTTAGAGTAAACTCATCCAGATAATCAGATGCCTAGACAGAAGCAAAATATTACAAGCCATACTAAGAAAAAGTCAGGGTTAGCCCAGTCAAGTAAACAAATTAAAATATTAGAGGGGACAGAATTTGGAATAACTAGGTAAACATGTTCAAACAAATCTCCTAAATCAATTCAAGGAGATGAAGAAAAATATAGCTAAATAGATAAAAGATATTATGACGACTCTGGGAATGCATAAAGAAGAATTCAGAAGTATGAAAAGAAGCATAACAAGTTATGGGGATGACAGTTACAATACAAGAGATTAAAAAATGCACTAAAGGCATACAGCAGTAGAATTGAACTGGCAGAAGAAAGAATCTGCATATTAGAAGATAGGACAATCAAAATTTCACAGACAGAAGTGACAGAGAAAAGAATGGAAAAAAAATGAGCATGGTCTCAGAAAATTGAATGACAACATAAAGCACACAAACATATGTGTCATGGGTGTCCCAGAAGTAGAAGGGAAAGGAAAAGGGACAGAAAATGTATATAAGTAAACAGTGGCTGAAAATTTCCCCACTCTTATGAAAGATGTAAATATACCTGCCCAGGAAGCACATTGTACTTCAAACAAAATAAATCCTAGTAGACTTACTCCAAGACGCATGCTAATCAGAATGTCATATGCCCAAGATAAAGAGAGAAATCTGAAAGCAGAAAGAGAAACCAATTCATCAATACAAGGGAATAGCAATAAGATTAAGAGCCAATTTCTCATGAGAAATCATTAAGGTAAAAAGGCAGTGATAGAATATATTTAAGGTACTGGAAAGAAAACTGCCAGCCAAGAATTCTTTATCTGGTAAAACTGTCCTTCAGAAATGAGAGAAAGTTCACTTGCCAAAGTAGGCATGGCAAAATGGTGGTATAGGGATGTGTGGGATGTAGCTTGTACACCGGAGCAGCTAGTAAATAACAAAGAACTGTCTGGAACAACTATTTGTAGAACTTCTGTGACCAAATGCACATGGTACACCACCTGGGACATGTGATAGGGCTGAGATTGATAACTGTTTTAGTTAGGGTTCTCTAAAGAAACACAATCAACAGGGAACACTTGCAAATATAAAATTTATAAAAGTGTCTCATGTGACCATGGGAACACAGAGTCCAAACTCCGCAGGGTAGGCTGAGAAGCTGAGGATTCTGATGGACGGTCTGGATCAATTCCACAGGAGAGGCTTGCCAGCTGAAGTGAGCCTGTCTCTCCTGAATCCTCCTTAAAAGGCTTCCAGTGATTAGATTAAGCATCACTCACTGCAAAAGACACTCCCCTTTGGCTGATTACAAATGGAATCAGTGGTGGATGCAGCTGATGTGATCATGATTTAATTCTATGAAATGTCCTCATCGCAACAGACAGGCCAGCACTTGCCCAAACGGACAAACAGGTACCACCACTTGGCCAACTTGGCACATGAACCTGACCATGACAATAATGTAAACAGCATAGAATTATTAGTAAATTCTCCCATGCTGTGAAAGCTGGTGCTCCTCTCCCCCGCCCCACCCACTGGCATGACAAACTGAATCAGAGTCTTTATCCAGTGGAAAACAGAAGCATTGTCTACTAGAAGCAAGGGATGGAGAGCTCAACTAAGCTTCAATTTTGGATTTGATTAACAAATCCAGACTGTGAAATACCAACTTAGAGCACAGATAAATCTACAAAGCAAACAAGAAAGAAACCTGGAGATTTTTATCTGCCCTGCCCCTAGTAAGGAGTAGGCAGGGCTGACAAAAAAATAAAACCCAAAAGAGAGGTTTACATAGTTGGCTGATCTCAGAATAGTGAAAAAAGGGCTGTGCCTCAAGATAGGGGGCACATAGTAGCAATCCAGCTCTTGATTGGCAAACTGAAGAACTGGGGCTGGACTCTGAGAACAGATTTTTTTTTTCTTTTTTCCTTTCTTTGTTATTTTAAAGCAGAACGTTAAAGAAAGCAGGCATCCTCAGTTTTTATCCCTGCCCTAGGCAAGAATGAATGAAAGACCAAGTAACAAATCAGATGAAGGAGATACTCCCATAAAGGATATATGTTCCCCAAGGAGATGGGGGCAGGGCCCAGCACAAGTGGTGGCTTTTACTCAGAGAATTTAGACTCCAGGAGCTTAGATATAAGCAGCAGTTTCAAACTACCAAAAGCAGAGCCCAGCCTATCTCAAACACACTCCCAGACGAGAAAGGGGGATAAAGGGACCGTATGAGATTATGTACCATTTCCAGCATGCAGGAAATGGTCTGAAGAGGGACTCTTCTCCCAGATATGCCCCTCCAAAAGAGATGGAGCATTGAGATCTATCACAGGTGATGAGTTATTTAGATCTCAGGGGCTAGTAGACAGAGGCAGTTTAAACCCAATTTCAACCTCAGCCTCTCTCTCAATCATGCTCCTGGCAGGGACAGGTTAGCTGAGAATTAAAGGCACAGTACCACTTTATGCCTGTGGAGAGCAGAAGGTTGGCAAGTACCATCTGTTAGGAAGGACAGAAAAAACACAGAAACAAGAGGCTTCACTGAAGACTGCTACCCTGCTGGGTCTTCAGGGAACCTTGACACTGATTGCAGCATCCTCATTAGTTGCAGGACTGTCTTATCAGGTATGATCTGACTGAGGTCAATTCTATCTGGAGAGACCCTCATCCCAGAGCCAGACCTACTAGCAAAAGTTATCAGAGGTCATGAAAGAAGTGTTAAATCACAAAGAGGCAAAAAAACAATTCAAACTGAAACAGGAGGAAGAGGGAAGAAAGAGCTTTTCCCTTGGGGTGAGCAACTGCACATAAATAGGGGCAATCTAAAACATCTGCCTATAAGCAGGGCAAGAATCAGAAAAATAAGGCTGAAAAAATTCTGATCAGTTAAATAGAAGCTAAGCTGGAAGTCTAGATTAAGTTTTGCCAAATATTGAAGGACATTTAGAGAACAAACAATGAGAAAACCCTAGGCATAAAAGAAAAAAATGACTATTGACTATTTTATAGATATTTATTTTTAGTTTCTGGTACATTAGAATATCCAGAAGGAAATACCCTAAATTGTTGAACTGTGCTCCAACAGGCTTGGTTATTGATAATGATTATGTTACTATATAGAAGTTATTAATTTTAACAAATTTTCCACTTGCATTGGCAAGTGTTGGGGTTAAGATGGTATATGGGAATCTTATATTTTATGCATGGTTGTTTTATAAATGCACAACTTTTCCAATAAAATTTTTTTAATGAAGGGTTTTAAATATTCACAGATAAATAGGAACTGAATGAGTTTATCATTAAGGACCCTGCCCTACAAGAAATTCTGATGGAGTTCTACAGGAGGAAAGGGAAAAGATAGAAGACAGAGTCTTGTAGTAGAGTGTAGAAATGAACTTTATCAGTAAAGGTAAGTAAAAGGGTAACAAAAGAGAGAAAATTAAGATGATATAGTAAAACTGAAGAAAAAATCATTGAAGTGTAATTACTGCATTTACAATAATAAACATTGAATATTTATGGATTCTACTCCCAAATCAAAAGACACAGATATGTAGAAGCGTATAAAAATATTATCAATTTTTTGCTGCCTACAAAAAAACCCACCTTAGACACAAGGACACATTTAGGTAGAAAATGAAATGGTGGAAAAACGTATTCCACACAGTTACTAAAAAAAAAAAAAAACTTAAAGAACATGGGTAGATACAGTAATATCAGACAAAACAAAGTATAAATGCAAAACAGTTATAAGATATATAAAGAAAGATATGAGATATAAGAAAAATAAAGACACTATATATTAATATAATGGGTAATCCACCAAGAAGAAATTACAATGTTAAATATTTATGCACCTAACCATGGTGTACCAAACCATATGAGGCAAGCACTGGAAAAAGTGAAGGGAGAAATAGACACCTCTACAATAACAGTTGGAAACTTCAACATACCACTCTCATCCACACATAGAATATCTAGACAGAAGATCAATAAGAAAGCAAATTTTAAGAATCTAAAGAAATAGACCTATCAGATATGTACAGATATTGTACCCCAAAAATAGCAGAAGTGCCAATGGGTCATTTTCCAGGATAGATCTCATGTTAGGTCACAAAACAAGCCTCAATAAATTTAAAAGATTGAAATTACAAGCAGTACTTTCTCTGATCATAATGGAATGAAGCTGGAAATTAATAAAAGATGAAGTAATAGAAAATTTCACAAATAATGGAGGTGATCAGCACAATTTTTTTAAAAAATCAGTATTTCAAAGAAGACATGGCAAGAGAAATTAATAACTATCTTGAGACAAATGAAAATGAGATCAAAACATGTGGGATACAATAAATGCAGTGTTGAGATGGAAATGTATAACCCTAATGCTTAAATTAAAAAGGAAAAGAGAGTTAAAACCAAACACCTCATTGCACTTCTGAAGGAACTAGAAAAAGAACAGCAACAATATATCAAAATAAGCAGAAGAAATAAGAAAAAATAAAGAGAAAATAAATAAAATTGAACATAATAAAAACAATAGAATTAACAAAGCCAGAATTTGGTTTTCCAGAGAATAAAAAAAAATTGATAAACTCTGAGCGAGACTGACAAAGAATAAAGAAAGTAGATGCAAATAAATAAAATCAGAAACAAGAAGAGGGAGCATTACTACTAACCCCACAAAGACCATTAGAAGATACTATAAACAACTGGATGCCAGCAAATTAGACAACTAGATGAAATGGACAAATTCTTAGAAACACATGGACAATGTACCCTGACTTAGAAATAATAAGAGACCTCAACAGACCAATCACACATAGGAGATTGAATCAGTCATCTAAAACCTCCCAACTAAATAACAGCCCAGGACCAAATGGCTTTATGGGTGAAGTCTGCCAAGCATTTCAAGAATTGATACCAATCCTGTTCAGATGCTTCCAAAAAATGGTGAGGCTAGGACACGACTTAAGTCATTTTATGAAGCTAACACCAACCTAAAGCCAAAGCCAGATAAAGATAATATAAGTAAAGAAATTCACAGACCAATTTTTAAAATGAATATTGCTACAAATATCCCCAACTCAATACTTGCAAATCAAATTCAACAGAACATTAAAGGAATTATACACAATGATCAAGTGGGTTTTATCCCAGATATAGAGGGCAGTTCAAAACAAGAAAATCAATTCGTGTAATATACAACATTATGAAACTGAAGAAAAATGAAAAACATCGTATCTCCACTGAAGCAGAAATGCATTTGAAAAATTATAGCATCCCTGCTTGATGAAAACACTTGAAAGAATAGGAATAGTAGGAAACTTCCTCTGTATGATAAACAGCATATATGACACGTCCACAACTAATATCATACTCAACGGTGTAAGACAGAAAGCTTTCCTCTAAGGTCTGGGAAAAAGAGAAGGATGCCCTCTGTGCTGGTTTGAAGCTGTTTACGTACCCCGGAAAAGTCATGTTTTTTTTTCCTGATGCAATCTTGTGGGGGAAACCATGTTTCTTTTAATATTTTTTCAATATTGTGGGGTAGAAACTTTAATTGGATTGTTTCTATGGAGATGTGACACACACAAATGTGGTCATGGCCTTTTGACTAGATGGAGATGTGACACTGCCCATTCAAAATTGGTCTTTGCTTATTTACTGGAGTCCATTAGAAGAGGAAATATTTTGGAGGAAGGTCAGATGCTTGGAAAACAGTTGTTAAGAGCCAACAGAGACATTTGGAGAACAACTGCTAGAGAAGCTACATAGATGCAGACATTTCAGAATGCATTGCATAACAAAGGAGAGGCTTAGACAGAGAGAGTAGAGGCTAAGAACTGGATATTTGGAAATGTGGAGCCCAGTAGATGTTACTGTGTGCCTTCCACTGAGATGCCAAACAAGCCAGAACCCAGAGTTTTTCCCCAGAGAAGCCAAATTATGACCCACGGTTGCTTAGAGAGGAAACCACTGGCATCAGAAGCTGGAAGCAACAGAAACATGAACAAGGACCAGCAGATGCTAGCTACATGCCTTCCCATTGTCATAAATTGGCCTTTCTTGAGTCAACATATCTTTGTGGATGGCTTAGACTAGACATTTTTATGGCCTTAGAACTGTAAACATCTGTCAATGAATTCTCTTTTTAAAAGTCATTCAATTTCTGAGATATAGAATTCCAGTAGCATTTAACAAACCAAACCACTCTCTGTCATCAGTTATTCAACAATATGCTAGAAGTTCAAGCTAGAGCAGAGAGGCAAGAAAATGAAAAAGCAGTGGGGGTGGGATAGTGTAAGGGTAGTTCAGTGGTTGAATTCTCACTTGCCATGCAGCCATGCAGGAGACCCAGGTTTGATTCCTCTTCTGTGCATTTCCCTTCAAAAAACAAACAAGCAGTTCCAGAGAAGATGGCAGCTTAGTAAGAAGCACGGGTCTTAGTTCCTCCTCCAGAACAGCTACTAAAGAAATAGAAACAGTACAGAACAGCTCCCGGAGCCATGACAGAGAACAGAAACACAGCGTACCCCATTCTGGAATGGCTGAACCGGCTAAGAGAATCTGCTGCGGTGAGGTCCCTGAGAGGCGTGCGCTTCCCCGGGCCGTGGCGGCTGGCAGCCGGAGCCCTTCCCTCCCCCCATCCCTGGCCGGCTGGGAGATTTAGATCGGCAGTCCCTCAAGCCGCGGCAGCCAGCACCCCCCCCAACGCGAGTCTTCCCAGGTCAGCTGGGAGACTTGGATCAGCGATTCCCCAAGCCGCGACGGCCGGCGCCCCCCACCATGCGAGTCTTCCCGGGCCAGCTGGGAGATTTGGATCGGCACTCCCCCAAGCCGCGGCGGCTGGCGACCCTCCCCCACAGTGAGAGTCTTCCAAAATTAAAGGAGCCACAGCATCTTTTACTGGTGGGACCCGCAGACAGACAAGCACCACATACTGGGCAGAATAAGAAAAACAGAGCCCAGAGACTTCACAGGAAAGCCTTTCAACCTGCTGGGTCCCACATCCAGGGAAATCTGATTAAATGCCCAGATGCCAGCAAAAGATAATGGATCACACGAGGAAAATTGAAGATATGGTGCAGTCAAAGGAACAAACCAATACCTCAAATGAGATACAGGAGCTGAGACAACTAATTCTGAATATACGAACAGAAATGGAAAACCTCTTCAAAAACCAAATCAATAAATTGAGGGAGGACATGAAGCAGACATGGGCTGAGCAAAAAGAAGAAATGGAAAGTCTAAAAAACAAATCACAGAATTTATGGGATTGAAGGACAAAGTAGAAAAGATGGAAAAAACAATGGAAACCTACAATGGTAGATTTAAAGAGACAGAGGCTAGAATTAGTGAACTGGAGGATGGAACATCTGAATTCCAAAAAGAAACAGAAACTATAGGGAAAAGAATGAAAAAATTTGAACAGGGGATCAGGGAATTGAATGATAATATGAAGCGCACAAATATACATGTTGTGGGTGTCCCAGAAGGAGAAGAGAAGGGAAAAGGAAGAGAAAAACTAATGGACGAAATTATCACTGAAAATTTCCCAACTCTTATGAAAGACCTAAAATTACAGATCCAAGAACTGCAGCCCACCCCAAAGAGAATAGACCCAAATAGGCGTTTCTCCAAGACACGTACTAGTTAGAATGTCAGAGGTCAAAGAGAAAGAGAGGACCTTGAAAGCAGCAAGAGAAAAACAATCCATCACATACAAGGGAAACCCATAAGATTATGTGTAGATTTCTCAGCAGAACCCATGGAACCTAGAGACAGTGGGATGATATATTTAAATTACAAAAAGAGAAAAACTGCCAACCAAGACTTCTATATCCAGCAAAATTGTTCTTCAAAAATGAGGGAGACATCAAAACATTTTCAGACAAAAAGTCACTGAGGGAATTTGTGACCAAGAGACCAGCTCTGCAAGAAATACTAAAGGGAGCACTAGAGTCAGAAATGAAAAGACAGAAGAGAGAGGTATGGAGAAGAGTGTAGAAAGAAGGAAAATCAGATATGATATATATAATACAAAAGGCAAAATGGTAGAGGAAAATATTATCCAAACAGTAATAACACTAAATGTCAATGGACTGAATTCCCCAATCAAAAGACATAGACTGGCAGAATGGATTAAAAAACAGGATCCTTTATATGCTGTCTACAGGAAACGCATCTTAGACCCAAAGATGAACATAGGTTGAAAGTGAAAGGTTGGGAAAAGATATTTCATGCAAATAACAACCAGAAAACAGCAGGAGTAGCTATACTAATATCCAACAAATTAGACTTCAAATGTAAAACAGTTAAAAGAGACAAAGATACTATCTACTAATAAAAGGAACAATTAAACAAGAAGACATAACAATCATAAATATTTATGCACCGAAACAGAATGCCCCAAAATACGTGAGGAATACACTGCAATCACTGTAAAGGGAAATAGACACATCTACCGTAATAGTTGGAGACTTCAATTCGCCACTCTCATCAATAGACAGAACATCTAGACAGAGGATCAGTAAAGAAATAGAGAATTTGAATATTACAATAAATGAGCTAGACTTAACAGACATTTATAGGACATTAAATCCCAGTACAGCAGGATACACCGTTTTCTCAAGTGCTCATGGATCATTCTCAAAGATAGACCATATGCTGTGTCACAAAGCAAGTCTCAACAAATTTAAAAAGATTGAAATCATACACAACACTTTCTCGGATCATAAAGGAATGAAGTTGGAAATCAATAATAGGTGGAATGCCAGAAAATTCATAAATACATGGAGGCTCAACAACACACTCTTAAACAATGAGTGGGTCAAATTTCCTTCCTTGAGGAAGAAATTGCAAGAGAAATTAGTAAATATCTCGAGGTGAATGAAAACGAAAACACAGCATATCAAAACCTATGGGACACAGCAAAGGCAGTGCTAAGAGGGAAATTTATTGCCCTAAATGCCTATATCAGAAAAGAAGAAAAGGCAAAATTTCAGGAATTAATTGTCCACTTGGAAGAACTGGAGAAAGAATAGCAAACTAACCCAAAGCAAGCAAAAGGAAAGAAATAACAGAGATTAGAGCAGAAATAAATGAAATCGAGAACATGAAAACAATAGAGAAAATCAATAAGACAAGAAGTTGGTTCTATGAGAAAATCAATAAGATTGATGGGCCCTTAGCAAGATTGACAAAAAGAAGTAGAGAGAGGACGCAAATAAATAAGATCAGAAATGGAAGAGGAGACATAACCACTGACCTCACAGAAATAAAGGAGGTAATAACAGGATACAATGAACAACTTTATGCTAATAAATACAACAATTTAGATGAAATGGACGGGTTCCTGGAAAGGCGTGAACAACCAACTTTGACTCAAGAAGACATAGATGACCTCAACAAACCAATCACAAGTAAACAAATTGAATTAGTCATTCAAAAGCTTCCTAAAAAGAAACGTGTAGGAACAGACAGCTTCACATGTGAATTCTATCAAACATTCCAGAAAGAATTAGTACCAACTCTGCTCAAACTCTTCAAAAAAATCGAAGTGGAGGGAAAGCTACATAATTCATTCTATGAAGCCAACATTCCCCTCATACCAAAACCAGGCAAAGATATTACAAAAAAAGAAAACTACAGACCAATCTCTCTAATGAATATAGATGCAAAAATCTTCAATAAAATTCTAGCAAATCGAATCCAGCAACACATTAAAAGAATTATACATCGTGACCAAGTAGGATTCATCCCAGGTATGCAAGGATGGTTCAACATAAGAAAATCAATTAATGTAATACACCATATCAACAAATCACAGCAGAAAAATCACATGATCATCTCAATTGATGCAGAGAAGGCATTTGACAAGATTCAACATCCTTTCCTGTTGAAAACACTTCAAAAGATAGGAATACAAGGGAACTTCCTTAAAATGATAGAGGGAATATATGAAAAACCCACAGCTAATATCATCCTCAATGGGGAAAAATTGAAAACTTTCCCCCTAAGATCAGGAACAAGACAAGGATGTCCATTATCACCACTATTATTCAACATTGTGCTGGAGGTTCTATCCAGAGCAATTAGACAGGAAAAAGAAATACAAGGCATCACAATTGGAAAGTAAGAAGTAAAACTATCACTGTTTGCAGACGATATGATACTATACGTCGAAAACCCGGAAAAATCCACAACAAAACTACTAGAGCTAATAAATGCATACAGCAAAGTAGTCGGTTACAAGATCAACATTCAATAATCTGTAGCATTTCTACAACTAGCAATGAACAAGCTGAGGGGGAAATCAAGAAACGAAGCCCATTTACAATTGCAACTAAAAGAATAAAATACCTAGGAATAAATTTAACTAAAGAGACAAAAAACCTATACAAAGAAAACTACCAAAAAAGTGTTAAAAGAAATCACAGAAGACCTAAATAGATGGAAGGGCATACCGTGTTCATGGATTGGAAGACTAAATATAGTTAAGATGTCAATCCTACCTAAATTGATTTACAGATTCAACGCAATACCAATCAAAATCCCAACAATTTATTTTTCAGAAATAGAAAAACCAATAAGCAAATTTATCTGGAAGGGCAGAGTGCCCCGAATTGCTAAAAGTATCTTGAGGAAAAAAAACGAAGCTGGAGGTCTCACGCTGCCGGACTTTATGGCATATTATGAAGCCACAGTGGTCAAAACAGCATGATACTGGCATAAAGATAGATATATCGACCAATGGAATCGAATAGAGTGCTCTAATATAGACCCTCTCATCTATGGACATTTGATCTTTGATAAGGCAGTCAAGCCATCTAACCTGGGACAGAACAGTCTCTTCAATAAATGGTGCCTAGAGAACAGGATATCCTTATGCAAAAGAATGAAAGAGGACCCGTATCTCACACCCTATACAAAAGTTAACTCAAAATGGATCAAAGATCTAAACATTAGGTCTAAGACCATAAAACAGTTAGAGGAAAATGTTGGGAGATATCTTATGAAACTTACAATTGGAGGTGATTTTATGGAGCTTAAACCTAAAGCAAGAGCACTGAAGAAAGAAATAAATAAATGGGAACTCCTCAAAATTAAACACTTTTGTGCATCAAAGAACTTCATCAAGAAAGTAGAAAGACAGCCTACACAATGGGAGACAATATTTGGAAACGACATACCGGATAAAGGTCTAGTATCCAGAATTTATAGAGATTGTTCAACTCAACAACAAAAGACAGCTAACCCAATTACAAAATGGGAAAAAGACTTGAACAGATCCCTCTCAGAAGAGGAAATACAAATGGCCAAAAGACACATGAAGAAATGCTCAATGTCCCTGGCCATTAGAGAAATGCAAATCAAAACCACAATGAGATATCATCTCACACCCACCAGAATGGCCATTATCAACAAAACAAAAAATGACAAGTGCTGGAGAGGATGCGGAGAAAGAGGCACACTTATCCACTGTTGGTGGGAATGTCAAATGGTGCAACCACTGTGGAAGGCAGTTTGGCGGTTCCTCAAAAAACTGAATATAGAATTGCCATATGACCCAGCAATACCATTGCTAGGTATCTACTCAAAGGACTTAAGGGCAAAGACACTAACGGACATTTGCACACCAATGTTTATAGCAGCATTATTTACAATTGCAAAGAGATGGAAACAGCCAAAATGTCCACCAACAGAGGAGTGGCTAAACAAACTGTGGTATATACATACGATGGAATATTATGCAGCTTTAAGACAGGATAAACTTATGGAGCATGTAATAACATGGATGGACCTAGAGAACATTATGCTGAATGAGTCTAGCCAAAAACTAAAGGGCAAATACTGTATGGTCCCACTGATGTGAACTGACATTAGAGAACAAACTTGGAATATGTCATTGGTAACAGAGACCAGCAGGAGTTAGAAACAGGGTAAGATAATGGGTAATTGGAGCTGAAGGGATACAGACTGTGCAACAGAACTAGATACAAAAACTCAAAAATGGACAGCACAATACTATCTAATTGTAATGTAATTATGTTAAAACACTGAATGAAGCTTCATCTGAGCTATAGTTTTTTTTGTTTGTTTGTGTTTTTTGTTTTTTCCTTTTTCTATATATTTTTTTATTTTTTATTTTTATTATTATTTTTATTTTTTCTCTATATTATCATTCTATACCTTTTTCTGTTGTTTTGCTAGTTCTTTTCCTAAATCGATGCAAATGCACTAAGAAATGATAATCACACATCTATGTGATGATATTAAGAATTACTGATTGCATATGTAGAATGGAATGATCTCTAAATGTTGTGTTAATTTTTTTACTTAATAAAAAAAAGTAAAAAAAAATGGTAAGGACCCATAAAAAAAAATAAACAAGCAAAACAAACAAGAAAAAATTCAACAAATGGTGCTGCAATAAACTCACATGGAAAAATAATGGAATGTGACCCTGCCAAACAGTATACCAACAAAAAAAAGGAAGAAGTAAAATTTTCACTATTTGCAGATGATGTGATCCCATATCTAGAAAGCCTGAAGAAATGTACAGCAAAGTTACTAGAGTTATTAAATGAATTTGGCAAAATGACAGGATATGAGATTAACATCCAAACATCAGTAGTGTTTCTGTATACCAGTAATGAACATTGTGAGGAGGAAACCAAGACAAAAAAATTATTTATGCTTATAATAACAGTACAAAAAATCAAATATCCCAGAATAAATTTAACTAAGTAAAGGACTTATATACAGAAAACTATGAAACATTGCTTAAAGAAATCAAAGAAAACCTAAAGAAATGGAAGGACATTCTGTTCTGCGCTCATTGATTGGAAGTCAAAATGTTAATAAGGTATCAATTTTACCCAAAATGGTGTAAAATTTAGTGAAATCCCAATAAAAATTCCAAGAGCATTCTTTGCATAAATGGAAAACCCAATTATCTACATTATTTGGAAGGGTACAGGTCCCTGAATAGCTGAAAATATCTTGAAAAATTGAATGAAGCTGGAGGACTCACAGTTCCTGAATTTAAAGCATATCGCAAAGGCACAGTGATCAAGGCAGCTGGTACTCATGTAAAGAGAATGGAATGAAATTGAGGGTTCAGGAATAGACCCTCATATGCATGAACAATTGATATTTAACAAGGTTACCATGTCCACCCAACAGGGATAGAATCGTCTCCAACAAATAGAGCTTGGGGAACTGGACATTCATATGCAGAAGAATGAAAGAGGATTTCTATTTCACACCTTATGCAAAAATTAACTCAAAATGAGTCAAAGAGGCTGGGCCATGGCGGCTTAGCAGGCAGAGTTCTCGCCTGCCATGCTGGAGACCTGGGTTTGATTCCTGGTGCCTGCCCATGTTAAGAAAAAAAAAAAAAGAAGAGTCAAAGACCTATATATAAACACCAGGGTCATAAAACTCCAGAAAATGTGTAAGGAACTGTGCTAGTTTGGTGTTGTTATGTAGCCTAGAAAAGACGATGTTCTTTTAATCCATTCCTATGGGTGCAGACCTGTTGCGGGTGGCACCTTTTGGTTAGGTTAATTCAATTGGGATTTGACCAGTCTCATTCAAGGTAGACCTTAATCCTCTTAGTGGAATACTATGTGAGGGGATAAAAGGCAGAAAAAAAACTGAGATGAAACCAATGGAACTAGAGAGAAAAAGCTTGAGAGAAGTTAAAATCAGACCGCAGAAACTCAGAGAGTTGGCCACTGGAGCCAGAACTTGAAAGCAATGATAACCCAAGACTGAAGGACCAGCAGATGCTGGCCATGTGCTTTGCTGTAGAGCAAATCTGGATGCCAGCAGGCTTTCCTCAGAGAAGGTATCTTCCTATGGATACCTCAGTTTAGACATTTTCAAAGCCTTATAGCTGTAAATTTGTAAGCTAATAAATCCCCATTGTAAAATCCAACCCATTTCTGGTGTATTGCATTCTGGCAGATTTTACCAACTGTTGCAGGAAGCAGCTTCAAGATTTTGTGGTCAGCAGTGGTTTCTTTGATCTAACACCCAAAGCACAAGCAATAAAAGAAGAAATCAAGAAATGGCCCTTGATCAAAATTAAAACCTTTTGTGCCTCAAAGGATTTTATTAAGAAAGTAAAAGGCAACCTAGTCAATGGAAGAAAATATTTGGAAAACACATATAATAAGGCTTTACTATCCAGAATTCAGAAAGAAATCCTACAACTCAACAATAAAATTACAGCCTGACCACACAATGAGCAAAACATTTCATTGGACATTTTTCCAAAAGAAATATAAATGGGTAAAAAGCACGTGAAAACATGATCAACCTTACAAGCTATTCAGGAAACGCGTACCAAAGCCACAAAAATATATATCATTTCACACCTACTAGAATGCTCACTATCTTAAAAAAAACAGGACATTGCAACTGTTGGAGAGGATGTGGAGAAATAGAAGCACTCACTCACTGCTCCTGAGAAAGTAAAGCCATGAAGCTGCTGTGAAGAGTCTTGTGATTCCTGGAGAAGCTAAGTATAGAGTTGCCACTTGACTGGCAACCCCACTGCTATGTATATAAGCACAAGAACTGAAAGCAGGGACATGAACAGATACTGACCACCAGTGTTCACAGCAGCATTTGTCACAATTTCCCAAACATGGAAACAACCCCAGTGTCCATCAAACAATGGTGATAATACCATAAACTTAATATGATGGAATATTAATCAGATGTATAAAGGAGAGAATATCAGATGCATATGAAAACATGGATGAATCTTGGGGATATTAGGTTGCATGAAAATGCCAGACATCAGAGGAAAATATTGCATGATCTCACTGATATAAATAAATTATAATAAGCAACCTCACAGAATTAAAATCTGGAATGTAGATTACCAGGGGATAGAATTTTTACTTTGGTTGTTTGGAAAAGGTTGTAAATGGATAGTGGTGATAATAGCACAGCACTAAATTATGTTGGTGAATGTGGTTGAAAGGGGAAATTTGGGATCGTGAATGTTACTAGAAGGAAAGTAACATAAGATAAAAGATAAAACATGGGACTTCAAAACTCAGTGAGCCCTGTTGTAGATGATAGACTGTGGTTAATAATACACATATAAGACTGTTCTTTCATGAATTATAACAAATATAAGAAATTTTAAAAGTTGTTAATAACAGAGAAGTATAGGAAAAAAATAGACCAAAGCAAACTAAGGACTAGATTTAACAGCAATATTTTAATATTTTTTCATCAATTATAATGAAGTACCACACTAATGCAAAGCTTCAACAATCATGGATGTTAAGGGAATGTTGTATTTTTTACATGACTTTTGTGTAAATCCACAACCTCTCTAATTAAAAAAAAATTAATTATGCTAAGTGAAAGAAAACAGATGCAAAAATGATTCCATTTTTTAAAAGATGTATATATAAATAAATTTATACAGACAGAATTAGAGTAGTGGTTATGTAGACATGGGGAAGAATAGAGGGATTGAGAGGGGACTACTAATGGGTGTGGGGTTTTTCTTTTTGAACAAAAATGAAAATATTCTAAAATTTATTGTGGTGATGAATGCACAACCCTATGATTATCTTGAAAACCGCTGAATGTACACTTTGGATGGCTTGTGCAATATGTAAATATATCACGATGAAGCTGCTTAAAAAATACAATATTCAGACTAGAAGCCAACTCACACATAAAAGTCCTTTACTAATGACACAGATGATATTACTTCTTTCACCAATAACTTTTCCATTCAAACAAGGAATTTATGCTGAATAATTACAAGAGAAAAATAATTATAAAGATAATATCAAGGCTTGTAAAACCATGTGCAAGATGACCATGATGTTGCCTAAATCTTGACAATTTTTTAATGGTGGTTTCTGATAATTTGATTATTTTTCAACATTAAATTAATGTGTCGATTATAATGAAAAGTAAATAAAGTACATCTAAAGTACTTTAGAGAAGCATTTCTCTTTTTCTGGCTTGAGTTTTTCAAAATGTATTTCCATATTTCCTTTCTTAAAAATGTTTTAAAATGTCTCATAAAAACATTTGAAAAATGAACATGAAGTGCGCATAATGGAAAGCATTTGGACATCAATATCATTAAGTATATTAATGCAAATTTTGCAAAAAAATGTTTAAAATAATTAAAACACTTCATAAAATAACTTTGAAATTTTAAAGCCTATAAATTTGTGATGTTCCCTTAAATAATAAATTTATTTTAATTATGATCCAATGTGTGTATATATATATATATATATATATATATATATATATATATCTTATTTCTTAAAGTAAGAATAATTCATTATGATATTTCTGTAAAGAATCACATTTTTCTAATTGCTAGTGACCCCACTTTATTGAAGAAAGATAATAACCAAAGGAAAGGGAAAAAAGTAACAATTGGGTAAGTTTTAAAAATCAGTTATTTTCCTTCAGAAATTCAAAACTAGATGAGAGTCTCTCCTCCTTTATCATAATACATATATTTACATATGTATATTTTTAGTCAGGCCACAATTTCAAGCTGGACATTTCCATTTAAATATTCAGTCAGCTCTTTAAATTCAGGATGGACAAAATAAACACCTCCTCCTTGCCTTCATGAATTTTTCTTCTTATTTTAATATGACCTAACCTTTGTAATTCAATTCAGCCTCTCATTCTCTATGACCTTTTCAAATATGTACCACACAATATGTTTCTCTTTTCTCTGAATGTTTTTAAAATTATATCCAATT
Organism: Tamandua tetradactyla; assembly: GCF_023851605.1. Taxonomy (NCBI): domain Eukaryota; kingdom Metazoa; phylum Chordata; class Mammalia; order Pilosa; family Myrmecophagidae; genus Tamandua; species Tamandua tetradactyla. The sequence goes on along the minus strand of NC_135350.1, from coordinate 5,817,080 downwards.
AAATACTAGGTTAGTTCTGGCTTCAGATAGATTATATCTAATGATAGACATTAATGCTGTTTGTTCATTATTCCATATACATCTAATGCTATAATGATGAGTATCCCAGATACTTAAAATATAGCTGTTGATTGATAATTAATTTAAAAATATGATCATCTCTAGCATTGTAATTTGCAATGATGAGTAGAAATAGAATTAAATATAAAGGTATCTTTAAATTTGCTGAAACATTTTGACATAAAGCAGCCTTTAGGAAGATTGTATGCATTATTTTAACATTAAAAATTATAATTGAAATGCCATGTGTAGCCTATAAAACAGAAAAGAAAATGCACATCTATACATTTAACAACTGTGATTTGTATATACGACTATTATAATTTGGACTAAATGAGGAATTTAAAAGTTATAATGCTATCTCAAACTTTTAAATATTTTTGGTATTTTCTAATATTCGATATTATCAATTTCAACACACTCATTAAAATAATTATGACAACATAATCCATCCTATATTTTTTCCTTTCCCAGAATGTGAAGATACTTGTAGAGGACATTTACCTGTAAATAAGTATAGTTTCCAAATTAGTCTCTTCAAAATTAATGTAAATCACAACATTGAGATAGTATTCCAAAACTGCAAAAGCTTTTACTCAAACAAATGAATATTTTCGAACATAGAAAGAATTAATATCAGATGTTCCCACGGAATAGAAAATAATTAAAAAACCAGTAAGCTGCAGAACACAAATCATGAAATAAAAGATTAAGCAAAGTGAAAAACATCTGTTGAGCTGGGTATCTCAATTGTTTACAGCTCTAAATGAAATATGCTAATGCAAAATATATAGTAAGACAGAATTCATCTGTGGAGAACTGTTCAAAATTATCAGTATTATAATTTACTATAATAAGTGAATATTATTATGCTAATGAATATTAGCTAATCATTTAAGAGAAGCCTATTTAAGAATACTTGGAAATTTGAAAATACAGAAAAAATAACTTTTGTATGTCATCTACACATAAATTATCTTACTTTTAAGTACTTATTAGAATTAACTGTGATGAGTGTTTATAGGAAATATTGAGTTTTGATCCTTTGTAGACTAAGAACTTCTAAAACTTGTGATTGTTTTCTATGATGCATTTTTTTTCTTTTCTCTTCTTATTGCTTCTGCTTTGTGTATATTTGTCATACCTTTTCGTGTCTCTTTGTCATTAATTTGTTCATTGAACAAATATTTGGGGGCACTTATTGACACCTAGTATGAGTCATTCCCTATTTTAGACATTTGGAACGCATCAATGAACAAACAAACCAAAACTTCATCTTTGGGTCTCTTATTCCAGTCGGAGTAGAGAGGTAATAAACATAATCAAAGTAAAGTATACGATAAATTAGAAGTTGACAAGTGCTATCAACAAAGCAGTGTAGGAAGTGTAAGGTATGTGAAGGATTAATGATAAAGTAGGGTGGTCAGGAGAGCCTCACTGAATAGGCCACATTTAGGCCAGAATACTCTATTAGATGGAATTCTTATGTTTACTTTTACAACCTGATTGTATTGCTACAGTGTAATGACTCTTTTCTTTCATCCTTCCTTTATGTATTCTTAAATCCTTGTATTGAATTCTATTTTTACATTTAAAAAGTTTAAGCGACAATTTATCTTTCCTTTTTCTTTTTTCAAACTATTCTACTTTTCACGATTTCTTCTCATATTTGGAGCATATCAATTATATGTTTTGAAAATATTTTCTTGTTTCTTATAGAAAATGATTTTCATCTATATCCTCTCATCCCTGGGTTATAAGACAATCTTTCTCTTTACGCTATTGCAGATTTTATTAGTTTTGTCATTATCTCTTGCTATCTCTTGCTCTGCAACAAATTAACACTAGTTTAGCACCTTAAAACAACTTATTTTCCTGGAATTTTGGGCACATCTTAACTGATCCGCTTCAGAGTCTCACAAAGTCATTATCAACGTGCTTGCTGAGGCCATGATCCTGTCAGAGATTAGCCTAGGGAAAACTTCCCCAGGTTGCTGACAAAATTCACCTCCTTGCATCTGAATGACTGAGCTACTATTTTCATTTTATATTATGAACTGCTCAATAATAAGACTTTTAAAATAAAAAATGAATAGCTTCATTTAATTGCTGTCACCTTTAACAAGAAAGCAAGTCCAAGAAACAAAAGTATATATAATTATGTCATTCATTACTTTGAATTTTTGGATAGAAAATATTTTTAGTCATCCACTGACATTTACTATAAACAATATTGTATCGATCAATGCTCCTATCTTAGTAATCTCTGGTACTAAGTTGAATATGGGACTGAAAAAAATTTGCTTTATGTAATTCTTATCAGAGCATAATCTGAGTTATTAAAAAACCAGAAAACAGCAGGTACATCTCTGCTTTCAATTTAACTGATACTTTCTCTTTTCATAATTTTCTTAATGTAAAATCAGACAATTATTAAGTAGTCTTTCTGCATTCTTTATTGTTACTTTTAAAGAAATACTACCTTATTTTAAACTCTACCTGAAGCTTCTGTAAATTAAGATGTACAGTTTCATTATATTTCCATACATTCTGTGTAAAATCTGGAATGATCTAATATATAAAGGGTAGGTGAAAATAAAACCATACCATATTATTACATTTCCCAAGAGAAAACCTTTGCATTAAAAAAGCTCTAAAGCTTCTAACAAAAAAAAAATTTTGGCAAAATTGAAAAGAGAAGACATAATCCAGAAATTGTATGCATGAAAAGGGAGGTACAATTCATATGGAAGAATTAATTGAACAGTACTATATGATTAAATGCAAACAATTCTTAAGCTGAAAATTAAATGCAAAAACACCCAGGAAAACATAATATAAAATTTACTCAAGATGAAGTAAAATGCATGAACAAACTTATGATTTGTAAAATAAATTTACACAGTGGTTAAATAACTGCACATAAGTAAACTATTAGATTCAGAGGATTCCCAATGAGAAATCCACCTAACTTCGTGAAACAGTCATCACAACTGTATATTATTTTTCAAGAAAAAGAGAGGACTCCTTTCAACTTATTCAATGAAGTAGGCTTAATCTAATAACAAAACCAGGCAAAATATTACAGGCCCATTTACCTCATAAATAGTATTACAAAGTTAATAGAAAATAAAATAAAGAAAATCCAATGGTGAATTAAATATAATATAATCATCAAATTTATCTAATCCCATTTTCAAGGATGGAACATTATCTTACATATCATAAATTATCTTGAAAATTGACACAGTTTATTTGCCACATTAATGCAATCACCCAAAATGGGAAAGAAGTGCCCTCCCTTAAAACTGGGAGTAATTAAACAGGTCCACCAATACCACGTATACTCAGCATGATATTAGAGGTCCTTATAAGCACAAATACTAAAGAAAAAATGAACTAAGCTGTAAGCCTTCGAAAGGTATACATAAAACTCTTATTACTTTAAGATATTATTGTATAAACAATAGACCCCAAAGAATTTACAAATACATTAGAAGTAATAGGGTTTAGCATGCCATTTGGATATACTCATAATTTTAAAGGTCAAATTGCAAATTTACATTTACAGTTTTTGTTGTATAGTCCTATGTTTTCTTTTAATTTTTATTCTAGTAACATATGTACTACCTAAAAATTCACCTTTTAACTACATTCAAGTATGTGATTCAGTGTTGTTACTTATATAGACAGTATCACACCAGCCATTGCATGAATTTTTCCATCACCCCAAATAGAAACTCTGTAAAATGTATGCACTAACTCCTCATTCCCTCTTCACTTCTTAGTCCCAGTATGCTATATTCTGGTTTCTGATTCAATGGATTTGTTTATTCTTATTACTTCGTATCAGTAATATCATACAATATTTTCCTTTAGTGTCAGGCTTATTTCACTCACCAAAGTTCACCGATGTTGCCATGTTTATTAGAATTTCATCCCTTTAAACCTGAATAACATTCCATTTTGTGAATATGCCACATTTTGTTTATCCATTCATTAGCTGATGGACACAAGGGTTGCTTCCATTTATGGTAATTGTTAACAGTGCCACCATGAACATCAGGGTGCAAATATCTGTTTGAATCCCTTCTTTCAATACTTTTGGGCATATATCTAGAAGTGTGACAGCAAGGTCATACAGTAGTTCCATGTTAACTTTGAGAGGAACTGCCAGACTGTCTTCCACAACTGCCACAACATTTTACATTCCTGCCAGCAATGAATATGTTGCAACATCCTATTCAACACTTGCAATTTTTCTTTTTTTGGCATAAAATAATTTTCATTTACACAATTTATAGTGCATAACCACTTTCTTTGGAAGAAGATAATTTACAAGTGACAGGTATTGCTTTTTTTTTTTAGGAATGATTTTATTTCATGTGCAAATAATGAGCCAACATTTTACCCATAAACTCTATTTGCAAAAACAACAGCTTTCGTAAAGAAAAGAATAGAGCAAAATTTAAAAGGCACTGGGATTCTTCTGCTTCTAAAGCAGTGCCAAGCTAGATAAATAAAACTTGTTCCAATAGGAATCTCAGATTAGTGGAAATTAATAGAGTTTTAGTGCCATTTCAGGAAAAGATAATTCAGTGCTCACTCACAAAATTCATAACTGGTTATCAGAACACTTAAACCAGGTTGGAACAATCCAACATAATTAGGCCTCAATCTCAGGGGGGTAAAATGTTAGATGCTAGTAAATCAAAACAGGAAATCTTAAAAGCAAAAGTATCATTTGAGACCCGTTTTCATACAGATTTTTAATTGCTTACTGTATTCTCTCCTTCTATAACATAAATAAAAGGAGTATATGCCAAGAAAGATTTTATGTATCATTAACCATGAAATTTTGTCATTTTCCTTATTATATAAATGACACCTAAGGCCATTATCCAAATGATATGACCATTTATGCCTGTAATTCACTTATGTACTTACAGAATTTTCATGATTTATATAAGTACAACTTATCAGTGAAGGTTAAAGTTGAGATAAAATGTAACATCCATAACATCTGATGTTTTATAGCTAGCAATTTAGGAGGGATGTATTTTTAATTCTTTCATTTCAGTGATCTTATGGTAAAAACAAATCAATAGTTTAGAAGTTGCAACTCCTCAGAAGAGATTTTCAAACACATATAGAATGGGTACAGATAGTGAGCTTTTTAAGAAATATCTTCCATGTCCACATCCTGTTGTAACTGCTGAACCATTTTTTCTTCCAGCTGTTTTCCTTGGCCTGCAAGAGGAGCCCCTATAAGATGGATGTTTTGCTTGACTTCTTTGATGTCCTGAACTTTCTGTAGTTCTTTATTTTTCTTTAATCTGTTCATAATATATTTAGCTTGGCGTTTTTGTTTAATTTCTTCGACTCTCTTCATTGCATCAATAGTTTTATTCCATAGCTCTCGCTGGTACTTGACAGGTTCATTTCTACATTTTTCAAATTCAAATGAATTATCCACTGTAAGTTCTTTACCAGCTGCCTTCCGGAATGCTTTGGTTCACCTGACCTTGTGAGGATTACGCTTCTTTTTAAAGTTTTTATGACACTTGGATTTACAGAATCTGAACACCTTACAATCGTTGTGGACGAACATCATGCCATGACCGGGATAGATTGGTCCCGAACAAAAATAACACTTCTCGATCCGCATATTGAACCTGCGTGCCTACCCACGGCCAAAAGCCGAGTTGGAGGGGAAGTAGGTATTGCTTTTTTGTCACTTCTTCAGCCAGATAGTATACATGGTCACTTCTATTTCAAAGAACATGATGGTAAACAGTGGATATTAATATTTTTATCTGTGCCTCAATTATTTATCAATAACTTGGCTTTTAAATCATCATGTTGATCACTTGCTAAGACAAAAGTGTTCAGGAGGACAGATAAGGAAAAATAAAGACTTTAATAATAGTCATTCTAGGGGATCTGAAATGGTACCTCATCGTGATTTTGATTTGCATTTCCCAAATGGCTAATGATGTTCAACATATTTTCATATACTTCCTCATCATTTTTATATGTTCTGTTGAGAAATGTGTATTCAAGACTTTTGTTTATTTTTAAATTAGTTTGTTTGTACTTTTGTTGTTAAGTTGTAGCATTTCTTTATGTAATCTGGATGTTAAACATTTATCGGACATATGATTTCCAAATAATTCTTCCTATTGAGTAAGTTGTCATTTCATTTTCATGATAAAACCACTGATGCATTCAAGGTTTTTATTTTCATGAGCTCCCATTCATGTATTTTTTCTTTTCTTGCTTGTGCTTTTGCTACAAGGGCTAATAAAACGTTGTGTAACAAAAGTTCCTGAATATGCTCCGTATGTTCACTTCTAGGAGTTTTATAGTTCTGTTTCTGACATTTAGGCCTTTAATCCTTTTTTTTTTATTGATTTTTGTATATGTTATGAGGTGGGGGTCCATCTTGATTCTTTTGCATATGGTCATCCACTTACCCCAGCGCCATTTGTTGAATGACTAGTCTCTCCCAATTGAGCAGAAATAGTGCCCTTGTAATAAATCAGTTGGCCATACATTTGAGGAATGTTTTCTGATCTCTCAATCTGATTCCATAAGTCTCTATGTCTATCCTCATACCAGTACCATGATATTTTGATTACTATATTTAGGTAATAATTTTTATAATTGGAAAGTGTAAGTCCTCCATCTTCACTTCTCATTTTCAAGATGACTTTGGCTCTTCAGACCCCCCTTACTCTTCCATATGAACTTGACGATTGGCTTTTCCAATGCTGCAAGGAAGGCTATAGAATTTTGGTTGGAATTGCATTGATGTGAAAATTTATTTATTTTATTTATTTATTTTTTGATTTCTTTTAATGATGTGTGTAGCTTTCTGTGCACAAGGGCTTTACATCCTTAGATATATTCCTAGATATTTGATTCTTTGAGTTGTTATTGCAAGTGGCGTTTTCTTTATTTTATCTTTAGATTGTTCAGGACTAGTATATAGAAAGACTACTGATTTGGGCATGTTGAGCTTGTATCCCACACCTTTGCTTTATTTTTTTATTAGTTCTAAGAGATTTGTTGTAAACTTTTTAGGCTTTTTTCTAAATAGGATCATATCATCAGTAAATAGGGAAATTTTTATACTTCCTTTTCCAATTTGCATGCCTTTTATTTCTTTTGTTTTCATTATTGTTCTGACAAGAACTTCCTGTAAAATGTTGGATAACTTGGTGACAGTAGATACAGTTTTCTTGTCAAGATATTAAAGGAGAAATTTTCAAATTTTCAACATGAAGATTTTAGCTCTGGGTTTTTTCATAGACGTTTCCTTCTATTCCAAATTTTGTAAATGTGTCATTCAAGAAAGGTGCTGGATTTTGTTAAACACATTGTGCTGGTTTGAAAGGATGTATGTCCCCTATAAAAGCCATGTTTTAATCTAAATCCCATTTTGTAAAGGCAGAATAATCCCTATTCAATACTGCATGTTTGAAACTGTAATCAGATCATCTCCCTGGAGATGTGATTTAATCATGAGTGGTTGTTAAACTGGATTAGATGACATGTCTCCACCCATTTGGGTGGGTCTTGATAAGTTTCTGGAGTCCAAGAAAAGAGGAAATGTTTTGGAGAACAAAAGAGATTCGGAGAGAGCAAAGCAGAACGACATAGCCATGAGAAGCAGAGTCCACCAGCCCATGACCTTTGGAAATGAAGAAGGAATATGCCTCATGGGGAGCTTCATGAAACAGGAAGCCAAGAGAGAAAGCTAGCAGATGATGCTGTGTTGGCCATGTGCCCTTCCAGCTGAGAGAGAAGCCCTGACTGTGTTCGCCATGTGCCTTCTCACTTGAAAGAGAAACCCTGAACTTCATCGGCCTTCTTGAACCAAGGTATCATTCCCTGGATGGATGCCTTAAATTGGACATTTCTATAGACTTGTTTTAATTGGGACATTTTCTCGGCCTTAGAACTGCAAACTAGCAACTTATTAAATTCTCCTTTTTAAAAACCATTCTGTTTCTTGTATATTGCATTCCAATAGCTAGCAAACTAGAACACACATGTTTAGAGTCAATTGAGAATATAATTTCTTTTCCTTTGCTCTATTAATATGGTGTGTTACATTAGTTGGTTTTCTTATGTTGAACCATCCTTCCATACATGGGATAAATCCCACTTGATCTTGGTGTATAATTTTTTTTTCACATGGACAGGCACCAGAAATCGAACCTGGGTCTCTTCATGGCAGGCAAGGACTTTGTCACTGAGCTACCGTTGCCCGCCCTGGTGTATACTTTTTAAATGTGCTGTTTGGTTCAGTTTTCTAGGATGTTGCTGAGGATTTTTGGATTTATTTTCATGTAGGATATTTGCCTGTAATTTTCATTTCTGTGGTATATTCATCTGACTTTGGTATGAGGGTGATGTTGGTGTGAAGGGTTGAGAAAATGTTCTATTGATAAAAACATAGCTAAAATCAGGGTCACAAAAGCATCCTGTTATTGCAAAAGAGCTAACCGCTCCTTTTCCGCTTCTGTACCTGCTTGCTTGGTTACTTATTTCAAAAACCCCAGGATATGGTTTATACCTTTAAAAGCCTGCACAAAATCAGGCTGGGGGCTGCACTCCAGAACCCCAGTAGTGGGGATGGAAGGCAGACACTGGCTGGCTAATAAAGACTCCTAATTGGCTAGCAATTTGATATTGTGTGGTCTTTCTGTTGGTGCGCCCCACTACATTGGCCTCATAAAATGAGTTCAGGAATATTCCCTTGATTTCACTTTTTTGGAAGGGCTTGAGCAGGATTGGTGTTAATTCTTGGACTATTTGATAAGACTCACATGTTGCTCCATTTAGTCATTAGCTTTTCTTTGTTGGGTGATTTCTGATTATTGATCCAATCTCTGTACTAATATTGGTCTTCCGGGACCTTCTATTTCTTCTTTAATGCAAGTAGTTTGTGTAATTATAATAATTTGTTCATTTCATCTAATTTTTCTAATTTTTTGTTCATGGTGTGCTCTTATAATCATTTTATTTCTATGGGGTGGGTAGTAATTCCTCCTCTTTCATTTCTGGTATAAATCATTTGTGTCTTCTCTCTTTTTTCTTTATCCATTGAGGCAAAATCTGTGGCTTTTTAAAAGCTTTTCAAAGAACCAACTTTTGCTCTTTTTGTTTATTCTCTCCTTTAATCTTTATTATTTAATTTCTTCTATTCTCTTTGGATTTTGCTTGCTCTTCTTTTTCTAGACCTTCAGCGATAAGATTTATTCTCTGTTTTGAGATCTTTCTTTTTTTTTAACATAACATTTCAAGCTATACATTTCTCCTCAGCTCTGTTTTTGCTGCATTCCATAAACTTAGATATATTGTGTTTTCATTTTCATTCTTTTCAATGTAATTCCTAATTTCCCTGTGATTTCTTCTTTGGTTGTTTAAGATTATTTAATTTCCAAGTATTTGTGAATTCTCCATTTTCCCTTCTGTTTTTTTTTTTTTCTAGCTTAAGTTTGCAGTTTATAGAAGCTCAAATTCCCTCTTTACTATTTTGAGAGACTTTCACCCCTGCCATATTTATATGTGTGACTTAATACAAGTAGTTCTTTGTTTCAGACTCCATTGCCTTGTTTCTTACACTGCTTTAACTAGGTAAGCTGTTTCTCTTGCTTTAAGGCAAATTCTGAGCCCGAGATAAGTTTCCTGGTTCAGCATCTTCAGACTTCCACCAAATAGATTGGCACAGACTCATAGGCATCCTATATTTGCGTAAAATTTACTCTGTTCCTTCTGGTCAGGGTTAGGGACCCATGATGGGAGAAGAGACTGCTCTACCCTGCATTGGGGAGAGGGTGGGAGATGAATCAGTACAGCTACCAGTAATCCTCAGTAGCCCAGTTACTGAGGCCCTTAACTGTTGTCTATAATTTTGAAGAAAGCTGCTGTCTTTAAAATTCTTCTACCACTTTTGTCTGAGGGTGGATGCAACAATGGTCACCATCAGAGCTAGCCTCCAGGCATCTGATGTGGCTGATCAAATGTGGTGATCAGCCATCAGGCCACACAGGTTAGAGGACTAAGTGTTTATATCCCACTTTGACACTGGAACATTGCACCAGGGGCACAGGTTGTTCTTTCCAACTGCTGCCTGCCATTAAGGTAAGAGGCAAGGAAAGGTAGCAGCTTCAAAAACGTTGAAATACACCAGCATTAACCACAGGTTTCTAGCATCATCTTCCAACTCTTCCTTGGATGCTACGCAGTGTTTCACTAAACTTTGGCATTTCAAAATAGTTGGTTTAGATAGTTCCTGCCAGTTCAGTAATTGTTTTGATGAAGGGACTGATTCCTGGAGCTTTCTAGTCTGCTGTCTTCCTACTACTCTCTACAATTGATTTTTTTATATTGCTCTCATATCTTACAATGTGACTAAATTTCCATATATTAGTGCTATTAGCTTTTTTAGGAGACTACTTTGTATCTTCTATATAATCATGTCTTTAACAAATAAAGAGCATTTTACTTCCTCCTTTGCATTCCTATATCCCTCATCCTGGTTATTATGCTCCTGTCTATTGCACTGATAAGAATCTTGGTTACAGTATTTAATAGAACTAGTAGGGAAAAATTCCTTGTTACATTTCTGACCTTAAGGATACAGTTTACAGTCTTCTTCATTAGGTACGATGCTAGCTGTATATTTTGCATAATTCCATTTTGCGGTTTGGAGATAGTTCTATTTCCTCATAGCTTGATCAAAGTTTCGATTAGAATAGATGTTGGATTTCATAAAATGTTTTTTCTCTGTCGTTTTTTTTTGTGTGCTCTTTGGTTGGGGTCAAATTTCATTCTTTTTCCATGTGAGTATACCCTTATTGCAGCACCACCTGTTGAATTTTTTGTTTGATTTTTCATTTGTTTGCTTGCTTGTTTGCTTCTTTGTTTGGGAACTGCATGGGCTGGGAATCAAAGCCGGGACTCCTGCATAGCAGGCAAGAATTCTAGTACTGGACTACCTTACACCCCCTTTCTATGTCTTTTGAAATGATCATTCTTTTTTACTTTTTTCATTTTTAGTATAGTAAATTGTATTGATGGATTTTTAAATGGTAAACCAATCTTGAATTCTCTGGGTAAATCCTACTTGCTGATAGTATATTATCTTTTTATTATATTAATGAATTCATTTTTTGGTTATTCATTTTTTAGAATTCTTGCTCCTAACTTGATAATGGCTACTGGTCTGTAGTTTTTTTTTTTTTATAAACGATAAGTGATGCTGGTCTGGTGAAATGAGATTGGAAGTATCATTCCTCTTCAATAACGTGAAAGAGTTTGTTTAGAATTAGTGTTATTTCTCTTTAAAATATTTGGTAAAATTCAACCCTAAAACCAGCTTGGCATGAAAGTTTTGGAGAAAAGTTTATCAAGAATAAATCAATTTTGCAATAGATATAGACCCATGTTGAGTACTTATTTCTTTTTGAATCAACTTTCGATAAGATATCTTTAAATAAATTGTCAATTTCATATTGACATAGAGTCAGTCATAATATAATCTTATAATTCTTTCATAATCTGTAGAATCTGTAATGACATTATTTTTCTCATTCTTGATATGAGTTATTAGTATCTTATGTTTTTCCTGATCAGTTTGGTTAGCAGTTTTTCAAGTTTATGAACTTTTTCAGAGAACCAGCTTTTGATTTTTTCTGCTGATTTTTTATATCCACTTTATTTCTTCATAATCAGATGTTTATTGATTCATTTTTTCTGCTTATAAGGATTTCATTAGTCCATTTTATTTTAGAGTTTTATGGTGTAAAATTAAGTTGCAGTTTGAGCAGTATTTTTCTTTTGTACTATAGGCATTTAATAGTATAAATTTTCAGTTACATGCACCTTTAGTGGTGTATTAGTTAGGGTTCTCTAGAGAAACAGAATCAACAGGGAATACTTGCAAATATAAAATTTATAAAAGTGTCTCATGTGACCGCAGGAACACAGAGTCCAAAACCCACAGGGCAGGCTGTGAAGCCGACGACTCCGATGGATGGTCTGGATGAACTCCACAGGAGAGGCTCACCAGCTGAAGCAGGAATGGAAACAGTCTCCTCTGAATCCTCCTTAAAAGGCTTCCTGTGATTAGATTAAGTATCACTCATTGTAGAAGACACTCCCCTTTGGCTGATTACAAATGGAATCAGTTGTGGATGCAGCTGACGTGATCATGATCTAATCTTATGAAATGTCGTCATTGCAACAGACAGACCAGCACTTGCCCAATCAGATAAACAGGTACCACAACTTGGCCAAGTTGACACATGTCCCTAACCATCACAAGTGGCATCCCCAAAATAGTGACAAGTTTCATTTTCACTTTCATTCAGTTTAAAATATTTCCTAATTTCCATTTTGATTTTTTTCTCTTCTACTCATGAGTTATTACCAAATATGTTATTTACGTTTCCAACATTTGAGAATTTTTGAGAGATTATTTTGACATTGCTTAGAAATTAATTCCATGGTATTTCCATGACTCACATCTCTTAAAATTTATTGAGATTCATTTTATGACCAAGACTATGGTTTACCTTGATAAATGCCCCCATGTGCATTCTGCCGTTAATGGATTGTGTTTCTAGAAATGCTTTCAACCTGGTTGATAGTGTTGGGCATGTTTTCTATATCCTTGCCTGTTTTCTGTTTGTTCCTTCTGCCAATTTTTGAGAGTCTATTGAAATACCAGAAAGAAACTATGGATTTGTCTATTTTTCCCTACAGTTCCAACAACTCTTGCTTCTTATTTTTTACTCTTTTTGGGTACATAGCATTTAGTATTGTTTTATTTTCTCAATAAACGGACCCCTTTATCATTCTGAAATATCATTTCTTATCCCTGACCATATTCTTTGCTGGAATTATTTTGACACATTTATAGAGCTAACCCAGCTTCACTTTGAGTAGCATTGGGGTCACGTAATATTACCTGTCCCTTTATTTTCAACCTATATGTATTTATATTTGAAATGTGTTTCTAGAAATCAGCATATAGTTGAATTTTATGGTTTTTAATCCATTTTATGCCTTCTAATTCTTTCAGATGGTTCTTTCCTTAGCTGCAGTGTCCACGCACACACTAATCAATATTCTGCTGCGTACATTGGGAGCTCCCTGCAGAACTCTGGAATTTTCCCTCTTGCAACATTTTCCACTTTTGTACTCTTTAATGAAAACCCCTAAGCTCCTTGTCTTTTTGAATTATAACTTCCTTGCTTTTACTCAGGATGTCCATCAGACTCAGCCTGTATTCCTGCCAGCAGCATACTCTATAAGGTCTCTCAGACAGAAAACCTGGGCAATTATTGGGCTAACCTCCATTGTTTACTGTCAGTAATGAATTTCTTTTGCCACTTGATGCCATGTCCTGATAAAGTTTGTTCGTATTTTCTTTGGATTTTTTTTTTTCCCAGGGGAGAGGGGGAAACCCAATCCATGTTACTCCATCATATTCAGAAACCAAAGTATTGTGTTTTGTTCTTCTGTTCCTCCCTGTTTTGCTGCCTTCTTTGGTTTAAATGAATATGGTATTTTTATATGAGTATGTCAATTAGTACGGCATTTTAATTCTTCCATTTGGCATTTAATTCTTCTAGTTCATCCTCTTTGCACTATTTCTTCCAGTGGTTTGAGAGAAAATATTCTTTCTTTACTTATCAAAGGCAACTTAGGACAAATATTTTTCCACTTCATCCTCAAATAAGGAATTGGCAACAGCATAGCTCTATTTAAACCATGGTATGTGATATAGCTGTTATGATTCTTATATATGTATTATCTACATACTTTTACATCCCTAAATAAAATGCAGTAATATTTCATTTAAATAGTAAAGTATTTTAAAAAATAATTGAAATATTCTAGTCTTTTGTTTTACCTTTATTTGCCATTAATCTGACTTCATTCTTATTTATAGATCTAGGTTTCCATCAATTGCCATTTCATTTTAGCCTAGAGATTCTTTTTTGTGCTTTATGAAACATAATTTCATGATAATTAAATCCCTCAAATTTCATCCATAAGAAAATTACACTATTTGGATTATGTCTTCAGAGATTGTTTTATATGGACATTGAATTATATGTTGACATTTTCAGAATTCTAATAACCACTCTATTTTCTTCTGTCTTATGATTTTCTTTTATATATTTAAATTGAGCCATCCATTGTATCACTGTCTCTTTACATGTAATGTGATACTTTTGTCTAACTGCTTTTAAGATTGTCTCTCTTTTTTTTTTTTATCAATTTGATTATAATGTGCCTATTTATTCTGCTAATTTTTTCCTTTCTATTTGACTGTTCTGGTTTTGAGGCATTTCTTAGATCTGAAAGTTTGTTTTCCACCAAATCTGGGAACTTCCTTGCCTTTCCTATTTAAAATATTCTGTTTGCTTCTGTGTTGTTCCTGGAAATTCAACGGCACATTTATTAGAGGCTCGATATTATTCTATCACTCACTGATGCTGTGCTACTTTTTCATTTATTTATTTATTTTTGCCATGGACAGTTTCTGGGAATCAAATCCGGGTCTCCAGCTGGACAGGCGAGAATTCTTGTCACTGAGTCACCGTTGCACCACCCCATGCTACATTTTTTAACTTGTTTTTTTTTTTTTTAAGTTGTCCTTCACACTAGATGATATGTATGGATTATATTCCATTTTAATTACTTATTCTTCTATATTCAGCCAATTGTTCATCCTACCCTTGGATTTTTATTTTCAGGTACTATACATCTTTTTTCTAAAATGTACATTTGATTATTTTTTAGTTTTGTAACTTTTCTGAGACTACTTCCTGCTAATTTATTGTAACTTTATTTTCCTTTAATTCTTCAATTGCTAACTTCAATTCATGCGATGATTCAGGGTCATTTTTTCTTGTTTGCTTTTAATCTTCACCATGGATTCATGTTTCTTCTCTTATCTACTGCGATTTCACATATGTGCATGTATAATATATATATATATATATATATATATATATATATATATATATATATATATATTTATTTATTTATTTCAGGCCCATTATTGCCAATGGAAGATTTTAGAATCTCTGAGTACAGTTATTTCGTTCTGAGTAGTCATGATTTTTGTGCTATCTGATACTTACCTTGACTTGTCTTCAACTCCACAAAATATCTTCCCTGTGGTGGGAAACAGGTGAAACCTTTGCTCAGTTCTTCCACCTTTACCTATCCTTTTTGAATCTTCAAGTTTGTTCTTAAAATCAGGTCCATTTATTTGTGAATCTTCCCTTTTAAATCTTGTTCCCTACTAGAATCTGTCCCTTCATTTAGCAGCGGACGGGGAAGCTCCTAATCTCGTTCTCTTATTCCACATACTATTAACAATGTGGCTTTTCAATGGATCTCTTATTTGCTCTCTTGTGTTCAAACTGGGCTTTGCCTTGAAGTGAAGAGTCTTTTATATGAAAATCTTCCATAGTGCAGGTCCTTTGGTTTAAGCATTATTCCTTTCAGTTTTGTCTCCTTTTAATCATTCACCAGTGCCTTCATATCTTTATTTTTCAAATGTAATTTGTTCAGACGTTATAATTGTTATCTGAGCCTTGGATGGCTGAGAGCCTTTTCATGTCTGTTCTTTACTAAAAGTAAATATAGTGCTTTCGTCTCTTCTAAGATTTAAGAAAATAAATCTTCAATGAGTTCAAGTTAAGCTGTGTTATGTAAACAAACAAATAATTAGAACGTCACTAAACTAATGTGATTATAAATAATGGCTCACACCTGCAAAGTGAATAACTAAATCAGGATAAATTAAATACCCTGGATACTTGTTTTAGGTAACAGCAGAAAATAAAAATAAAATTAGTGAAATAATACATTTCACATTCTACTTATCTATGGAAAAATAATGACTCCTTTGATTTTGGAAGTTTCAGAATAGTTATTATTGTTATAATAAACATTGGTATTACCTCTAAATGTGCAAGGAATGTTATCCCATTTCATACACAATTTGAAGTATTCACATGTTGTTAAGAAAAATTGTAAACATTTATGAAAACATAAGAGAATTTACTTGCTTTATATTTAACATCTCCCCAGTAGGGAAGACAATATTGAAGAATGAGAGAAAAAAAATGAAAATGCTATAAAGTTTGGGCTGTCTCAGAGCACTGCACTGCATACCCATGATTTATATCTATTATTATCCTCAAAAGATATGTTCTGATATAAAAAAAAAGAAAATCCCTCACTTAATGGTGACCTATTTTTTAGTACTTACAATTCTTGTTACTAAGCAACCAAAAGATCCTATGAAAAAAGATTTGTAACACTTTTATATATATCATAAACAGTAATATATCCCAAATGTGCTCTATATATTGAACAAAAATAATATTTTTGTGGTTGTGTTCTCTAGGATTTAGAGGCTTGTCACAATACCATGCATAAAAGTTTTCTGTATATTTTATAGACAGTTTTACTTGAGGGAGAATTTGTTCACTTGGGAGACAGAAGATTCAGTATCCTTCTCTTTTTAAAAGAAACCTGCACTGCACCCATTTAAATTGTCTATGTCACTTCCCTTACATTAACATTAAGAATACCCATGGTCCAAAAGTCCATTTGCACTATTTCTGAATACCTCCCAACTTCATCTACTTTTTGTTTCACATGCCCACTATTTCTGATAACGTCTTCTTTCTTTATATCTTATCAATATAACCCTCTCACCTTAGAACAAAACTATAGATCTTTCCCAGAAAGCCACAACCTTAGAACATAGTAGAATTCAGATCCAGTTTTGCCTTTAGCAAAGCATACTACTGTATGCAATTTGGGGGATATAACAAAGAAAATCTATCATTGGAGTTGTGAAGTCAAAGTAATGGTAGACTCTCAATCTAGGATTTATTTTTATCTTTTGTAACATTTATAGGGATATAGGTAAAATGTCACCCCATTTTAATATCAGCTTCCATTGCTTAGCTTCTATTTAATCTTCAACTCACATTTTTCTGAGTCCTTTAATGCTCTAAGTAATTCCATCTTTAGTAGCAGATTATTTTTTGTTTTAGAAATTGAGGCAACAGTGATACCCATGTGGCAAAAATGGGTCTATCAGAAAACTATCAGAAACCATTTTAATTTGACACTGAATTTCAGCAATGATTTTGAGGTGCTTACAATATATATTCATGATTTATTTTACCAAATAATTAGCAATATAAGGGTATCACTAGTTTTCACTTCATCCATGCATATCATTTCATTGCTAAACCTCATCCATTCTGATTTCTATCCAATTCCATTCCATATTTGAAATAGGGATAGAATATTATATGCTGTTTAACTTGTGAGAGACATTTATCCCTAGGTAACTCTCATTTTTAGAGCTAAGTAAGGTCCAACTTTAACCTTTGAGATTATAGTATAAGCTTAAGCTTTTCAACTCTTTCTAGAGATTCCAGGAGTCTGGAATTATCTATTTTTTTCTGAGTTTCTTTGGTTTCAAATGTTATAATTACACCACACTACAATAGTTAAGACAAAAGATAATCTACTACAATAACACCCACAAATTCAGTGGTTTACTGAATAAGAATTCTGTTTATTGCCTGTGCAACATACCTAATGTGAATCATCCAGGAGTGCAGACATCTGTAGTTTTTCTAGTCACTGAAGATCAAAGTTTCTTCCATCACATAGCTCTGCCATCCTTTTTATTGTCTGGATGGTCAAAGATGCAGCACTGTCCTAAGTTCTACTGGTTGGATGGAGGCCTAGAGGGAAGTAAACCAGTGATTTAAGATTCTGAGTCATCACCAGCACGCATTGTTCCTGTTCACATTACATTGCCCATGTCTAAAAGCAATAGAAGTTGGGTAGCAAAGTATTCCTAGGATGTTTCATGCCCCCAAATCTAAAATTCAAAAGGGAGAACAGAAAATCAATCTTTATTGGAGATGCTAGTGGTCTCACTATAGAATGTTCTTCCAAACACTTAAATTTTCATATAACACATTTACCACTTCTAAAATGAGATGACCCAGCTCCTAGCATCTCATAAAACTCTATCTCAAACACCAAATACATAAGTGATATACAAATCTTTCCACCAGTTTACATATTTCTTCTGATGATTCAGAAATATTTGACCCTCCTCCAATATATAGACCCCCCAAGTAATTATCCCTCACATTATATAGTTTGCAGATAACTAGGATAAAAGCAGGAAATCAAAAATGGGAAACAGGTAGACATTATTAATTGATGACAATTTAAAAATGTATCTGGTGGGGAGTAATGCTTAATTGGTAGAGAATTTTTATTTGGGATGATAGAAAATTTTTGAAGTGGTGATGTTGATCATGGCACTTTGTGATTAAGTTAATATCACTGAATTGTATACTTGAAAGTGGGTGGTTAAATGGGAAATGTTTATTGTATGTATAATTTAACAATAAAAATTTTTAAATAACCCATAGAACTATACATTGCAAAGAGCGAGACCAGATGTAACTTGCAGACTTTATGTTATGGTTAGGTTCATGTGACAATTTGGCCAAGTAGTGGGACGTGTTTGTCTGGTTGTGCACATGCTGTCCTGTCTGTTGCTATGAAGATATTTCATAGAATTAAATCATGATCACGTCGGCTGCATCCACAGCTGAATCCACTTGTAATCAGCCAAGGGGAGTGTCTTCTGAAATGAGTGATGCTTAATGTAATCACTGGAAGCCTTTTAAGGAGGATTCAGAAGAGACTGGCTTCCTTCCTGCTTTAGCCGGTGAGCCTCTCCTGTGGAGTTCGTCTGGACCCTCCATTGGAATTGTCAGCTTCACAGCCTGCCCTACAGATTTTGGATTGTACATTCCCACGCTTATGTGAGACACCTTTATAAATTTCATATTTATGAATATTTCCTGTATTCTGTTTCTCTAGAGAACTCTAACTAATACAGTTAATAATATACTTATATAAAGATGATTGATCAATTTTAACAAATACGCCACACTAATGCAAAGCATTAAGAACAGAGAAAACTATGTGTATGAGTGGGGGAGATATAGGAACTCAGTACTTTTTGAGTAATTTTCCTGTGTGCTTATAAGTGTTCTAAAAATGTTTAAAAAGTAAAAGATAAAGAAATGCAAAAACATTCATCTGAGCGGGAATCATTAAAAATTCCAACCATGGAAGTTTTGCATCTGGACATATTCCATTACCCCTTGTCTTTTATGACCTCTGGTTTTGTCTACTATGAGGGCAAATAATATGCATCATCTTTGTGTATCGACTTTTTTACTTTTGTGATGTGGGTGTTAGAAGATAAGCCTTTCTTAGTGGTACTTTAGGATTGGCTTGCCAGGCCAAATTTATGATTTCTTTAACATAAATTTCTTCAAAAACATAGCAGAATTCTGCTCTATTTGCTCCCAGTTAGCACTATGTTCTCGATATAGTTAATACTCAAGCCTACTCTACCTTCTGGTTTTCACTATGCAGGCAAAAATTTTTTGCCCACATTTTAATGGAAGCACCCTATGTCCTCTAAAACAATAGACTGTATTGGGAACAGACATTCATAATTATTTTTGATCGAAAGATCTTATCTGGTCTTTGAGAAAGTATTTGTGGAACAGCCATAAATCCTGCTGCAGTGAATAGAGACATTAGGTTTCTGGAAACTGTCATCTTAAATCTCTGAAATATACTTCCTCACATCATTGCTTACAAATCGGTACATTTTTGCTTGAGCTCATTTTTTTTCCCTCTACTGCCTTGATAAAGCAGCAAGGAGCAGACAATTGTTCCAAATATTCTAGCTCTCCTAGACGGTTTCCCTAGAGCTATATGACCAATAAGTGCATGATACCTATCAAGTGAGAATAAGAAAAACTGTACCAAATATTTTAGCCACCGTATCAGAAGACAAATCAATTTTCTAGTTTACAATACCATTTCTCTTGCTGAAAACATCTCAAACTTTGAGACCTTTCCAAACGTTTTAGTTGTTCATATCACTTCATTTATGTTGTCCATTTCTCTATTAGAGTAAAGGAATACTTACTAAAACAAAGGCTGTCATCAACAAGCGGTAGAATGAACAAGAATTTGAGTATTACCTCACCCCAAATTCCTAATTCCAGGGAAAAAAATTTTCATTTTTTGTTTCCAACATCTTTTAGGGAAGTGGTTCTCAAAATGTGAACCCTAGAGCCCTGGGAATCCTAAGACATTTTCAGAAACCCTAAAAATCAAAACAATTTTCATAATTATATTGATATTATTTGCCTTTTTGCTATACTGATATCTACATGGATGTTACAAAAGTAATGGTGGGTAAAACTGGGGGCTCCTAGCACTAATCAAGAAAATGAAACCTGTGTAAATAAATAGCATTCAAAATAAAACAAGGAAAGCCTATTTTATTCAGTGCTTGCTAGCAAAGGAATCAGACACCAGAAGGTCTTATTATTAATTTAGACTATGGCATATTTTCATTTCTTTAACATTTTGTGTTCTATTTGAAAAATCATTGCTTGATATCTGTCTTAGTTTGCTAGTCTATTATGGCAAATACCACACAATGGTTTGGACTGCATTTGGCAGTCACAAAGAAAGAGAAGTGAGAAAAAGTGTTGGCAAGTGTTGTTTTTTTTTGATAAAATATTGCTGTAAACTTAAAGACTTTATGGGTTTTGGGGGACAATTTCAAAACAATTGTGATAAACTCATGATTTAACATGCTACGTTCCCTAAGAAAAGTACATATTTCAAAGTTTTCAAAAAACTTTGATATATAACATGATAATAAATATCATTAAATTGCTTTCATGGTTCGCATATGTATAACCAAAATTGTATTGCAAAACATTGTTTATACCACATCTATTATCATGATGAAAATGGTATACAAACACATCTGTCATTCTGTCTTGTCTTTCCATCTAGTGCTTCAGAACTCTCATTAAAGTCTATTCACTTCATGCCAGTCCGTAGTTTTACATTTTACTCTCTATTCATCTGCTTGCCTATTTTTTCCTGATTTCACAGATTCTCTTTATTATGAAAATAGATGACTGAAATGCATTCATTTTAGTATAAACTGAACTCATTATTAGAACTTGTCATTATTATTCCTACCAAAAATTATAAAAAAATAAAAATTAAGTTTATATTTCTTTATGCAAATGTATTTTTTATTGTAGGATCTTAGCTTTTTTCTTTCTTTCTATAATAATGATGTGTGTTTTGTGTGCATTTACAGTGATTTAATGGTTATTACTTTTCATTATCATTGCTATAAATATACTCCAAACAAAAATATGTATATCTCTATTTTGATATTCATGTCTTCTTTTACTTTTAACTTAAAATCGTGCTGCAAATACACATATCATTATTTGGCTAACATTTGAGGTTTTGGGGGGGTGAGATATTTTAAATTCTCTGTCTTTTCTCTGGTACACATTTGTCAGATATGACAGCTAGCTATTGCTATGGTAAAAGCTGCTATGAAGTATTCCATTTTACATGTCTTTCCTTTTGCATAGTACATTTTTATGACATCTCTATGATTTTATTTTCATTGAGATTTCCTTTTTGTGTAATTATCTTATTACTTTTGTCACTCTTAAATCCAATCTGTCTATACTCAGAATAATGTGCTCACTCTTCTCAAGCTTTATCACTTCTCTTTTATCAGGACCCTCAGTTTTTCTTGGTTCCATAACATTACTTATACATCAGTATGTACCCTTATGATGCAGCTTTGTGCTTATTTTGAAATTTCTTATTCATATGACACATTATACTGTGTGCATCTTTCATATTCTCCTACTTATATTCAAGCTATTTGTTACCCAAATATTTTAGGTAAATGGCTAATTCCAAACTAATTTTTATATTTTTATTCCTAACTTTCTTTTGAAATATATTGTGATCAAATAAATTAATCTTTGTTTCTTTACTAAAAGTTTCAAGATGCTTTATGACCAAGAGCTGAGGTGATAAGAGATGAGCTGAGCTGCCAGGCTCTAAAAGTTACTGATAAGATAATATGACAGAATAAGAATAATAGTTGCACTTTTAATTATTCACTGCACTGGTATAAGCAAGAGACTAAATGTGAGAAAAAGGGCTGGCTCTCACTGTTCCATTCTCCCCCCATGAAGTGATGTCGCTGGGTGAGGGTCAGCTGCATCCAGAGATGTGAGGCAATCTCACTGATGAGAGAATCTCAAAACTGGTTCCTGCAATTTTATAGGCATGGGGATTGGGAGGAGGCATAAGGGTGCAAAAGAACTGAGTATTAAGTTAGAATGGAGAAAAGTGACTTCAATCTCTTTTCCTTCTCTCAGGAGATCTCAGCAGAGGCTCCGGAGGAAGGTCACCATTTAGAAATGCAAATAGAAGTAAGTGCATGTTTGGCCAGGATTTACTGAGTCTATTGTTGTAACTCCCTCCAGAGACTAATGCACTGAAGGTTGACTAATCTGCTGTGGAGGGCAGCCTACTTCCATGAGCCCTAGCAGGAAAAACCTTTGTTCTTGTCTATGATCAGGCCTGAAACATCACACGTAGATTTTTGGTTAGGATCTAGAATCCACAATTCCATCTTGGAATTCATGCTAATATATTGTAAATAAACAATAGAATTTATTTTTGTTGTTGTTAACTTATGTTCAAAATATGTAAGTTTTGCATTTGAAAAATATGAGCACAGTTAAATACTTTTACTTTGCTTAGATACTTTCTTTCCTTTAACTCAATTCCTGAAATAATCACCATCAATTCTTTTTCTAAATGTGCGATTTCTAAACCTTTTCCTGTAAATTGACAATGTTCTCTGTTTCTTTTATATCTTACTTAAATTTAGCAAACTTGCAGTCTATTTTAGGGTAAAATTTTGGCATTTGAGTTAGAAATAGTGTCTCAAAATTTTGGCACAATTTAAAAAAAATGCCTTTTTTTTCAGCAAAACCTATTCAGAAAGAATGCCATGTGATTGTTGGTTATTTGACATTGGTTAATTTAGTATGTGGCGTGATACAATAAACTGTAGTGTGGAACAATGTAAAGACATTATATTATGATTAGGTTAGCAATATGATACCAACTCAACTGTGTGTGGATTAAAATACCTGAAGAAAATTTTCCTTGAAATCTTTCTTTGAATTGTAAAATAACAAATTATTTTAGTAATAATTTAAAAATATTGTGGATCTATATAAAATGATGTATGTACCACTGTATACCAAAACACCAATTTATTATTTAGTCACCGTCAATATATTCTAGGTAAATGTTATATTAAAGTAAAAATGCAAAATTTATAAGTATTCAGAGAGGAATTTTCATAAACTGAATGAAAACTGTCATGAACCTTCAAATCAACAAATTGATATCACCAGAACCTCAAAAATCCTCATGTACCTTTTCTAGTCACTGCATTTCCCAGGATAACCATTATCCTGACTTCTAACACCTTAGATACGTTTTACCAGATTTTGGACTTTGAGTATTATCACACAGTTTGTGTGCTTTGTGCCTGGATTTGTTGGCCAACATGATTACCTGTGCAACATCTACATCACTGAATGAAGTTGCAGTTTGTTAATTCTTATTGTTTTGTCAACTCTGAATATTGCTGCTATAAACATTTTAGCAACTGTTTTAGTAAATATATGTGTGCACATTTGCAGATGTATAACTAGAGTCAGAATTTCTGTGAATAGCATGTAAATAAATGGTTTTACCAATTTATTCTCCCACCAGTAATATCTCAATAGCAGTTGGTATTGTCAGTCTTGTAGTGGCATCTCATCATGGTTTTAAATTGCATCTTCTTAATTAGTAATCAAATTATGTGGATTTTCACAAGATCAAAGGCTACTTTGATCCTTGATTTTGTGAAAAGCCTAAGTATTTAGCTTTTATTTGCTATTGAAGTATGTACACTTATCTAATCAATGTGTAGGGCTCTTTCATATATTATGGATGTAATTTCTTCATCAGATACTTGTATTGAAAATAGCTTTACTCTGTGAGTTATATTTCTACTATATGAACGTAATCATTTAATGAACAGAAGGACTTTTTATAAATTTAGACTATGGCATATTTTCATTTCTTTAACATTTTGTGTTCTATTTGAAAAATCATTGCTTGGTATCTGTTTTAGTTTGCTAACCTACTATGACAAATACCCCACCATGGTTTGACTTAAACAACAGTGATTTATTGGCTTAAATTTTGAGGTAAGGAGAAGTCCAAAATTGAAGACGAGAATTATGGAGCATTCTCTTCAAAGACTGTAACATTCTGGTATCAGCTGTTGTTGGTGATTCTTTGGGTTCGTTGACTTGTAACCAATCTTGCATCACATGACAATGTCCTCGTCTTTCTTTTCTGGGTTCAATTGACTTACATCTCCATCCTTTGCCATTCTCTTTGTCTGATTTTTTCCTGCTTAGAGAAGACTCCAGCCATCTGGATTAAAGTTCAACCTCACTCAGCTGGATCACACCTTAATTAAAAGTAACACCTTTAAGAAATTCTGTTTGCAAAGGTTTCACACCTACAAGAATGCATACCAAGGTTAAGTACATGTTTAAATTACAGCATATAATTGGATCTGCTACAGCCCACCCTCTGAGCCTCTTCTCACATGAAAAGTACATCCACGTATCCTGCATATCCCAAAAGTCTTAGGTAATTTCAGTAAGCTTCGTAAAAATCAGTTATGGATGTGGTCTTCCCTGGGGTAAAATTCCTCTCCATTTGTGGACCTATGAAACCCAGAAACTAAATTATATGCTTCTAAAATGCAATGGTGAGACAGGCATAGGATAGATATTTCCATTCCAGAAGTGAAAAATGGGGGAAAAAAAGGGTCTCAGGTCCCAAGCAAGTGAGAAATCAGGAGGGCAACATCTGTTAGATATCAGGGTCTAAAAGTCACTTGTGCATTAATGCTTTGTTCTTTGGACCTACTAGGCTAGTAACTCCACTCTTTCAAATTGTTGGGGCATTGCCCATGGTCTCTTTGAATGCCAGGGAATAGGTTCCACCTTCACTAAGTACTGGAGTGGTGGCCTCACTATGACTGAAAACAATCATAGTTTTCAGGTGGACTGAAACCGGGTGTAATCCCCACCCTCTCCATTATTGAGGTGGGAGCTTAACTCTCCATGGCTATCAGAGCTTTGCTGTATGTGCTTATACTTTAAAGATGTCACATGTTCTTGGAGAATTGATCTCTTTATCATTATGAATTGATTTTCTGTGTTCTTGACAATATTCCTTGCTCTAAAATTGCCTCTGTATGAAATTAATGCAACTAGTCTAGCTTTCCTTTCATTACTGTTAGCTTTAGTGTATATTTATACAAGATGTAACTTTTAATCTTTTCATCACTTTATTTTTAAAGTATGCTTCTCATAGACAACATAGATTTGGGTCTTGCTTTTTATACACTCTGAGCATCTCTGTCTTTTAATTGGTGTGTTTAGATCCTCACATTTAAATTGACTATTGATACAATTGGATCGATAGCTACCATATTTGCAATTGCTTTCTCCTCATTGTTCTTTTGTTTCCTTCTTTGTCTTACATTATTCTTCTGCCTTTTCAGGCTTTTACACAATTATACTTTATCTCTTCTTAGAATATCAATTATAATTATTTTAAAATTATCATTTTAGTGATCATCCTAGAATGTGCAATTAATCTAAGTCCACTTTCAAATAGAATGGTATCACTTAATGGGTAGTATGTAAACCTTATAGCAGAGTATTCTCAACTTTTTCCATCATAAGGAAGTACATTGCTATCATGCAGTTCATTTATCCATAAATTTAATCATCCAATATTCTGTGGCTATTATTATTTTGAGCAAACTACTGTCTCTTAGCTCTGAGTTTCTGAAATATCATTTACCTTGGTCTCTGAAGAACTTATTATAAAACATTTCTTGCTAAGGCAGGTCTACTGGTGACAAATTCCCTCTATTCTTGTTTGTCTGAGAAAGCCTTTATTTCTCCTTCACTTTTGAAGGATAATTTTACTAGATATAAAATTATAGGTTGGTGGAATATTTTCCCTTTTCCACATTTGAAACATTTCACTCTACTCTCTATTTGTTTGCATGATTTCTGAAGAGAAGTCTGATATAATTCTTCAATAGGCAGGTTACCTTTTTAACTTAAGAATCTTTCAAGATTTTTTCCTTTGTCTTTGCTTTTCTGCAGATTGAATAATGTATGCTGTCATGGTTAAGTACATGTGTCAACTTGGCCAAGTGCTGTTACCTGTTTGTTTGGTTGGGCAAGTGCTGGCCTGTCTGTTGCAATGAGGACATTTCATAGAATTAAATCATGATCACATCAGTTGCATCCACAGCTGATTCCATTTGTAATCAGCCAAGGGGAATGTCTTCTGCAATGATTGCTGCTTAATCTAATCACTGGAAGCCTTTTAAGGAGGATTCAGAAGTGACAGGCTCTTCCTTCCTGTTTTGGCTGGCGAGCCTCTCCTGTGGAGTTCATTCAGACCCTCCATCAGAATCATCTGCTTCACAGCCTGCCATGTGGATTTTGGACTCTGTGTTCCCATGATCATGGGAGATGCTCTTATAAATTTTATATTAGCAAGTGTTCTCTGTTGATTCTGTTTCTCTAGAGAACCCTGACTAATACAACTTGGTACCAAAAATGGGGTGGTTCTTAAGAAACAGAATGTTAAAAATGGGCTTTTGTGAATGGTTTTCTTCTCTGACTGGACTCAAAGGCGCTAGGGGTTCTGATTCCCATAATCAGAATGACACTCCCAATCCATGGAGTGAGTTGACAAAAGAGATTATCAACATATCACCATTCGATTCTCCTAATGCTTCACTTGTATGAAGCCAGGCTCTGGGTGATAATGTTTTTGACATCTGACAGATGTAGAAGTTTCTGTGAGTATCCTGAAGGAATATCTTATGTTCTGTAGCAATAGATTTGAGATCTCTGAAAATCAGACTCAGAATCTTATTGTTAGAGTAGCAACTTTACAAGGTGTGTAAATGGAAATCTCAATGTTGCATGGTGTCTGCCATTAAAGTGAGGGCATTGATTGGAAATGAGTGGGACCCTGAAAAATGGGATGGCAACATATGGATTGATAATGATGTTGGGGTTGAGGTTGAAACCTTAGGCCATGCTGAGTCTTTTCTAAATAACCCTGTAATAGTTTGCCTGAGCATATAGCTGCCCCAACTCCAGCCTGCCTTGAGGAGTTGGCCACCCAACCTTCTTCTGAAGGAGTTATCCCTAGAGTGATTAATCCTGTTTCACCAGATGAAACTGCAAAAAAAGGCCCTGAAGAAAATGGCTTGGAAGATATTTCTACTTCTTTTCATAACCCATCCCCACCACTCCTCATTTTTTCCAGACCTATAACTAGACTAAAGTCCCAACAGGCCCCTGAAGGTGAAGTACAAAGTATCGCACTTGAGGAGGTATATTATACTCCAAAATAACTGTGTGAATTTTCCAATTTATATAGACAGATATCTGGGGAATATGTGTGGCAATAGATTTTAAGGATGGGGGATAATGGTGGGAGGAATATAAGGCTGGATCAGGCTGAATTCACTGATATGGGCCCACTAAGCAGAGATTCTGCATTCAATGTTACAGCTTGAGGGGCTAGAAAAGGTATTAACAGCTTGTTTGGGTGGTTGGTTGAAACATGGATCAAAAGGTGGCCAACATTACCTGAGGTTGAAATGCCAGAACTGCCCTGGTATAATGTAGATGAGGGGATCCAGAGGCTTAGAGAGATTGGAATGTTAGAGTGGATTTATCATGCAAAGCCTGCTCTTACACCACCAGAATGTCTGGAGGATGCACCTTTTACCAAAACAGTGAGAAATAAATTTGTGAGAATCATGCCACCATTACTGAAAAGCTCTGTACTTGCACTTCTCTGTAGGTCAGATATTACTGTAGGAACTTCTGTCACTGAGCTGGAATCCTTAAACACAATGGGGATGACAGGATCCTGAGTTGGCAGAAGCCAGGTGGCAGCACTTAATCACCAAAGACAGGATAGACGTGGCTGTTATAATAGACAACAAACTCAAAGCAGGAGTCAAAATTATATGACACACAGAAATTTATGACATTGGCTAGTAAATCGTGGGGTACCTAGAGATATAATAGAAGGGCAGTCCACTAAATTCTTGTTCGAGCTGTATAAACAAAAGAGTTCTGGGTCAAGTGAACAGAAGTCTAACCTGAATTACAAAAACACAGAGTCATGGCCCCCTAATCAATTTACAGACTTGAAACAGTTTACAGACCCAAAGCCCCTTGAATGAAGGGGAGGCCAGGTCCCTTTGGGGGAGAAACCTGTTACACTGCCACAATTTTATACTGTTAATCTTTCTCCAAGCCTTCCCCAAGGAGACCAACGGTGTTTTACCAGGGTAACTGTGCATTGGGGAAAAGGAAATGATCAGATGTTTTGGGGGTTATTAGACACTGGTTCAGAAGTGACATTAATTCCAGGGGACCCAAAACATCACTCTGGACCACCAGTCAGAGTGGAGGCTTATGGAGGTCATGTGATCAATGGAGTTTTAGCTCAGGTCCATCTCACAGTGGGTCCAGTGGGCCCCTGGACCCATTCTGTAGTTATTTCCCCAGTTCCAGAATGTATAATTGGAATAGACATACTGAGCAACTGGCAAAATCCCCACATTGACTCTCTAACTCATGCAGTGAGGGCTATTATGGTGGGAAAGGCCAAGTGGAAATCACTAGAACTGACCCTACCTAACAAAATATTAAATCACAAGCAATACCAGATTCCTGGAGGGATTGCAGAGATTACTGCCACTCTTAAGGACCTGAAGGATGCAGGGGTGATGATTCCCACCACATCCTCATTCAACTCCCCTATTTTGCCTGTGCAGAAAACAGATGGGTCTTGGAGGATGATAGTGGATTATTATAAGCTCAACCAGGTGGTAACTCCAATTGCAGCTGCTATTCCTGATGTGGTATCATTGCTTGAGCAAATCAATACATCCTCTGGTACCTGTATGCAGCTATTGATCTGGCAGATGCTTTTTTCTTAAAAGCTATTAGTTAGGACCACCAGAAACAGTGTGCTTTCAGCTGGCAAGGTCAGCAATATACTTTTTCTGTCCTACCACACGGGTATATCAACTCTCCAGCTCTATGCCATAACTTTGTCTACACAGATTTGATCATATCTCCCTCCCACAAGACATCAAACTGATCCATTATATTGATGATATCATGTTGACTGGACCAAATGAGTAAGAAGTAGCAACTACTCTAGACTTATTGATAAGGCATTTGCATGTCAGATGATAGGAGATAAATCCAACAAAAATACAGGAGACTTCCACCTCAGTGAAAAGTCTAGATGTCCAGTGGTGTGGGGCATGTTGAGATAGGCCTTCTAAGGTGAAGGATAAGTTGTGCATTTGGACCCTTCTATGACCAAAGAGGCACAATGCCTAGTTGGTCTCTTTGGATTTTGGCGACAACATATTCCTCATTTGGATGTGCTACTCAGGTCCATTTTTCGAGTGACCAGAAAAGTTGCCAATTCTGAGTGGGGACCTGAACAAGAGGAGGCTCTGCAACAAGTCCAGACTGCTGTGCAAGCTGCTCTGCCACTCTGGCCATATGATCCAGCAGATCCAATGGTGCTGGAAGTGTCAGTGGCAAATAGAGATGCTGTCTGGAGCCTTTGGCAGGCCCCTATAGGAGAATCACAATGCAGCCTCCTTAGGATTTTGGAGCAAAACCTTACCATCTGCTGCAGATAACTACTCTCCATTTGAGAAACAGCTTTTGGCTTCCTACCGGGTCTTAGTAGAGACTGAACGCTTAACCCTGGGCCACTAAGTTACCATGAGACCTGAGTTGCCTATCATGAGCTGTGTGTTGTTTGTCCCACCAAGCCACAAAGTTGGGCGTGCACAGCAGCACTCTATTGTAAAATGGAAATGGTATATACGAGATGGAGTCAGAGCAGGTCCTGAAGGCACAAGTAAGTTACATGAAGAAGTGGCCCAAATGCCCATGGTCTCCACTTTACCTTCTCTTTCCCAGACCAGGGCTTTGGCCTCTTGGGGAATTCCTTACAGTAAATTGACTGAGGGAGAGAAAACTTGGGCCTGGTTTACAGATGGTTCAGCATGATATGCAGGTACCACCCGAAAGTGGACAGCTGCAGCACTACAACCCCTTTCTGGGGTGTCCTTGAAGGACAGTGGTGAGGGGAAATCCTCCCACTTGGCAGAACTTCGAGCAATGCACCTGGTTTTTCATTTTGGTTGGAAGGAGAACTGGCCAGAGGTGTGTCTGTATACTGACTAATGAGTTGTTACTAATCATTTGGCTGGATGGTCAGGGACTTGAAAAGTCCATAATTGCAAATTGGTGATAAAGAAGTCCGGGGAAGAAGCATGTGGATAGATCTTTCTGAGTGGGATAAAAACGTGAACATATTTGTGTCCCATGTGAATGTGCACCAGAGGGTGACTTTAGCAGAGAAAGCTTTTAATAATCAAGTGGATAAGATGACCCCTTCTGTGGAAACCAGTCAGCCTCTTTCCTCAGAAACTCCTATCATTGTCCAAAAGACTCATGAATAAAGTGGTCATGGTGGTAGGGATGGAGATTATTCATGGGTTCAGCAACATGGACTTCCACTTCTAAGGCTGACTTGGCTACAGCCACTGCTGAATGCCCAATATGCCAGCAGCAGAGACCCACACTTAGCCCCTGATATGGCACCATTCCCCAAGGTGACCAGCCAGCTACATGGTGGCAGGTTGATTACATTGGACCACTCCCTTCATGGAAGGGGTAACAATTTGTTCTAACTGGAATAGACAAATACTGTGGATATGGGTTTGTTTTCCCTGCACATGATGCTTCTGCCAAAACTACCATTCACGGGCTTACAGAATGCCTTATCCATCATCATGGTATTCCACCCAGCATTGCTTCTGATCAAAGAACACGCTTCACAGCAAATGAAGTGTGGGAATGTCCCTATGCTCATGGAACTCTCTGGTTTTACCATGTTCGCCATCATCCAGATGCAACTGGATTGATAGAACAGTGGAATGGCCTTTTGAAAACTCAATTATGGTGCAAACTAGGTGACAATATCTTGAAGGGCTGGGGTAATGTTCTCCAGGAAGCTGTATATGCTCTGAACTAGCATCCGTGTATGGTGCTGTTTCTCCCATAGCCAGGATCCATGGGTCCAGGAACCAAGGGGTGGAAATGGGAGTGGTACCATTCACTATTACCCTTAGTGATCCTTTAGGAAATATTTTGCTTCTTGTCCCTGTGACCCTGAGCTCTGCTGGTCTATAAGTTTTAGTTCCAATGGAATACCCTTGGAACCCTCTTTCCAAGGGTAATTCCAAGGGGGTGCTTCCATCAGGAGAAACAACAATGATTCCATTGAACTGGAATCTAAGACTGCCATCTGGTCACTTTGGGCTACTCATGCCCCTGGATCAACAAGCCAAGAAGGAGATTACATTATTGTCTGGGGTGAGCACCCTTGGCTATCAGGGCAAATAGGACACCAACTACACAATGGAGGTAAAGAACAGTTTTCTTGGAATATAGGAGATCCCCTAAAGTGTCTTTTAGTACTACCATGCCCTGTGATTAAAATCAATGGAAAACTGTAACAACCCAATCCAGGCAGGACTACTAATGGCTCTGAAACTTCAGGAATGAAGGTTTGGTTCACCCCACCAGGCAAAGAACCATGGCCAGCTGAAGTACGTGCTGAGGGTAAAGGAAACATGGAATGGGTAGTGGAAGAAAATAGTGGTAAATATGAACTATGACCACGTGACCAGTTACAGAAACTAGGAGTGTAATGCTGTTTTGTTCCTGTTATACTATTTAAGTTGTAAGATATCAAGTTTAAGAATGAATGTTGCCTAAGGATTTGCACCCTATTCTGGAGAGATTTAATGTGTTCCCAGTTATATGCAGGACAGTTGAGTATTTTTAAGTGAAAGAAAAAATGCGTATTTTATTGTTCTTTTTATTTAGAAATTAGGTACAGTTTAAGGGTGTGTATAGCTGCCAAGTTGACAAGGGGTAGACTGTCATAGTCAGGTTCATGTGTCAACTTGGCCAAGTGGTGGTACCTGTTTGTCTGGTTGGGCAAGTCCTGGCCTGTCTGTTGCAATGAGGACATTTCATAGAATGGGATCATGATCATGTTAGCTGCATCCACAGCTGATTTCACTTGTAATCAGCCAAGGGTAATGTCTTCTGCAATGAGTGATGCTTAATCTAATCATTGGAAGCCTTTTAAAGAGAATTCAGAAGTAACAGGCTCTTTCTGCTTCGGCTGGCAAGCCTCTCCTGTGGAGTTTGTCCAGACCTTCCAACAGAATCTTGACTTCACAGCCTGCCCTACCGATTTTGGACTGTGCGTTCCCACAGTCACATGAGACACTTTTATAAATTTTATATTTGCAAGTGTTCCCTATTGATTTTGTGTATTTAGAGAACCTAACTAATACATATGCCTAGGTGCATATTTTTTTTGGTATTTATCCTTCATGTTCTCTCTATATCCTGGATTTTGTGGTTTGGTATTTGTCATTAACTTTGAAAAGTTCTCACATATAATTACCTCAAGTATGTCTTCTGTGCCTTTCTCTTCTTTCCTTCTGTTATTCTTATCATGCTTATTCTGCAATTTTTTAAATTGCCCAACAGTTCTAAGAAAATCTTCTCTGGACATTTTATTGTTATTTTTTTTCTCTTCACTTTCATTTGGGATGCTACTGTTGAACATATCTTCAAGCTCACTGGTTCTTTCCTCAGCCATGTTGAATCTAATGATGAACATGTCAAAGCATTATTCATTTCTGTTACAGTATTTTTTTCCTAGCATTTTCTTTCTTAGAGTTTCTATCTCTCTGCTTACATTGCTCTTCTGTTCTTGAAAGTTGTCCATTTATACCCTTAGCACTTTAATCATAGTTATTTTAAATTCCTGGTCTGATAATACTGAAATCTTTGCATTATCT
This sequence comes from Tamandua tetradactyla, assembly GCF_023851605.1. NCBI lineage: Eukaryota > Metazoa > Chordata > Mammalia > Pilosa > Myrmecophagidae > Tamandua > Tamandua tetradactyla. The sequence continues at coordinate 5,783,878 of NC_135350.1, read as the reverse complement.
AAGTTTTGTTCTGATACTTATCTCTTCAGACTGTGTTTTTGGCTTTTAAAATGGCTTGTAGCATTTGATTGAAAGCAAGACATGATTTATCAGCTAAAATAATTTAGGTGACAAGTCTTTATTGAGAGATTTTATGACAATCTAGCTAGAAGTTAGCTTGCATTTACTGTTTGTTATATCTGTAGGTGTTAGAAGCTAAAATTTCCTTTGTTGTTCTTGTTTTTGTCTTCCTTTTGTCTTTGGTTTTCCTTAGAGGCTACTTCTTAAATAGAAACTGAGATCTGCAATTCTTTCATTTGTAATCTCATATTATTAAGTAGGACCCCTATTGATATTGTGGTAAGATATAGGTTACAGGAAGCATTACAATCCTACGACTAGATCTCAGTTTTTATAGCCTTTGCTATTGGGCTGGAACCTTTACAAGCGCCTCTCAACTACCTTCCTGGTGAGTAGGAAGGTTATAAAGGTCAAGAGTTGGGTATTTCCCTTCCCCTTTGTATATTAAAGTCCCTTAAAATCCACATTGGTTAGGCTCTGATGAAAATGTTGCTCTTGAGAGCAGGCCTTTCTAAAAGAGAGCAGAATACTCTTAGTGTATTTCAAGATGATTAATTTTTACTCTTCCTGCCTTAATCATGAGGGATCTTTCAGCCATCTTCACAGTGAAAACTTGGTGAGTTCTTAGAAATAAAATCAAGAAAATGCGGGAGCCCATCTAAAGACTGCACCCTTAGGAATTCTTAGCTCTCAAGCTGATCTACCTTCGGTCTTCAGCGTTTAGTCACTCTTTAAGAATTCGTACTCATTATTGGTTCTTTGGGCAATTTCTGTTCCTCGTAAGCTATGAGTCTCTCTAGCCCCTATAAATCCAGTTTTCCTGATGGCAGTTTGCCCCATGACTTCAATTCTCTGATGGATTTAAATAAGAGATTTAAATTTTCAATTTATTCAGCTTTTTTCTTATTGGGTGTAATAACTTATGGGTGTGATAACTTCCAAATATTTATTCATCAGAAGAAAGTAAAAATGCTATGTGGCTATGTATATTTGCTTGTGTTTCTTTGGTTCTCTCAATTTTTGCTTCAAAATTGGAGGAATTATGCAATATTAAGTTGCTTATGATCTTATATAAACAAAGTATGTATGTAATCTTTATATATGACTATATATGTATTTGTGTGTGTATATATATATATGTATATATATATATATATATTTAGTCTAAAAACATTTGGTATTTTCTAAAGTAATGTAACAAGCTTTTTTGTTATTTCCCTAAATATAAGTTTACTGTGCTCAGAGTTCTCCACTTAAACTTTTGCACTCTAAATTTTTAAGATTGCAATTTTAAGTGAATTTGTGTTGGGTGTATCTGTTATTTGGACCAGAAAGCTCCAACTGAGTTTGATTCCAGAATATTTGGGTGAAAGTTATGATAATGATTTTATATGTTTGCAAGCAATGGGGTTGGAAGTGCATCAGTTAGGGTTCTCCAGAGAAACAAAACAAACAGTCATTATTTATTTATTTTAAGGAAATGGCTCTTAAAATTTTGGGACCTAGCAAGTATAAATTGTATAAGGCAGTTCAGAAGCTGGAAATTCTGCTACAAAAGCTACTGAAGTTTTGAGCCTGAATTCCTTAAACCGGAAACCCAAGAAAGAGTAGAGGATATAGCCTTGAGGCAAAAATCTTCTGATCTCTGGAATCCTCAGTTCTCACTCTTAAGACTTCCAATTCATTGAATGAGGCCAGCCCACATCATTGAGGGCATTTTCCCTTACCTAGAGTTCACTAATTGATTGTGGACTCTATGAAATATCTCCACCTTTAATGTCAACATGGTAGATGCACCATTTTTTAGACCCTTAGAGATCATTTGGGATCACTTTCGGTAGCAGATGATAATGTTTGCTTCACTGACTTATTGGCTGCATGGTGTTTCCCAGCTATGGGCTTCATTTCTCAGCTACTCATGTGCATGCCACTAGGTATTGATCAATGGTATATGAATGAAAATAATGCACTCACTGCTTCAAAATTGTACAAATGAAGTTGCTTGTGACCCTTGCTCTCTCCTTCTCCTCTTGCTTTTTGAAATACTGGCATAGCATTGACCCTCTTTTGATCATGGAAAAGAAAACCATGACCTAGGAGATAGCAAAAAAGCCAAAACACTGAAACCTGTAATAAAGCCCATGTGTCCCTCTCATACTGGACTATTACATAAGAGATGTGAAAGTTTACACTTTATATTAGTTATTATATTTTTGCAGTACCTTAAAAACAGCTTATTTCTTCCCAGTGCCTGCCCATACAAAAAATAGCTTATTTCTTAAGTATTTATTCAAATCACATGCACATAACTACGTCTACTTGGACCTTTTTAGGAGAGATTATATAGCTTTAGTCAGTCTTTCAGAGATCCCAACAGAAGTAAATACTATTGCTATTCTCTTCTATATAGCTTGCTTAAATCTACAAAGTTCTCTGTGAATTAGGGAAAGAAAAAACCTAAAAGGAAAACCAAAAAAATAAAAGACCAAAAAAGGAAAACCAAAAAAAAAAAGACCAAAAAAAAAAAAAAACAGCAGCAGCTAAAACTTGTTCAAACGGTAATCTATTCTTCTCTAATTTACTGTAACAATGTGTAAATGAGCTTTTGTTTTCATGTTAGCAAATACAAAATTAACAGGCCTTCCTCTTCTGGGCACAGATGCTTGCTTAATGAATGTGGAACTGGCATTGCCACAGGTGCAAGAAGGGAGGAATACTTAATTGCTTGTTCTTACAAAGCCCTGACACACAGAACCCAATATGTTTGACTTGCATATGTCACTTAGAGAATCCTGCTTATCCAAGCAGAATCCCCATCTCTTCCACCTATGCAAGTCAACATGTCTTGACAGCAAGGTCATTATGGGCAGTGAAAGCAGGAGAAAGGCTTGTCATTTTTTATGAGTAAAAGACAAGACCAAAATACAATACTGACTGACCAACCTCAAGACTTGGATTTTTTTGCTACTTATTCTGTTTCCCTTCCTACGCATTTCTCATATCTCAAAGGTCTGTAAGGGATATTTTTTAATTTAGTTTTGTATTATCTCTTCTTGGTTCAGTGTGATCCTGATTGGTATAAAATGTTGACAGGATTATAGAGACTGAACACCCCGGGGTAAAACACATTTTTACTTGGTTCAACAATTAGCTGGCAGCTTGTTGAGGAATTCGGCTGAGAAATATGTATAAACATCACAGAAAAACATCAGGACCTCTTCCTTGTCCCAAGCCTGGGCACTCACATTTAGTCCTCACTCATGATTAAATTCTTCATTCAATGAGACCAGTGCATAACTTTGAAAATTAGACACTTTTTGCAACAGGTTCTAGGATAGACTTGAGTTTAGATAGTCCTTCTTTACCAAAATATGTTACTGTAAGGTGAGTCCTCTTGTCCTGCTGAATGACTACATCCCTGAAGTTCTGCATCAGCTGGGGAAATACTTCAGTTCTTTCAGCAGGTGGCACAATGCTATTAATAATTGATTTAGAAATGTCAATCATTTCACTCTTTAATTTCATGAGAGGTCCAAAAGGGTGGAAGGGGGTCATATGTTGTTCTAGTTTGCTAGCTGCCAGAATGCAATATACCAGAAATGGAAAGGCCTTTTTAAAAGGGGAAATTAATAAGTTACAAATTTATAGTTTTCAGGCTGTGGAAATGTTCCAGTTAAAGCAAGTATATAGAAATGTCCAATCTAAAACATCCAGGGAGAGATACCTTGATTCAAGAAGGTCGATGAAGTTCAGGGTTTCTCTCTCAAGTGGAAAGTCACATGACAAACATGGTCATTGTTTCTATCTCATCTGGAAAGGCACATGGCAAACACAGTGTCATCTGCAAGCTTCCTCTACCGCTCCCCAGGAGGCATTTTCTTTCTTCATCTCCAAAAATTGCTGACTGGTGGACTCTTGCTTCATTGTTCTGCAGCATTTTCTTCTCTCTCAGAATCTCGTGGCTTTCTCTCCTGTTGTTCGCTAGCTTTTTGCAAAAGTGCTTCTTCCTTTAAAGGATTCCAGTAAACCAATCAAGACCCACCTAGAATGAGTAGAGACATGTCTCCACCTAATCAAGTTTAATGCCTACAATTGATTGAGTCATACCTCTGTAGGGATAACCTAATCAAGTTTACAACCTATAGTACTGAATAGGGATTAGAAGAAACCATTGCTCCCACAAGATTGATTAGGATTAAAACATGGCTTTTCTAGGGTAAAAAATTCTTTCAACCCAGCACACATGTCTATAGTCCATAAGGTCTGCTTTCCTAAAAAAGAGTTCATACTTATCTCTCGGTGCGATAATAACCTTATCTCTCTCGGTGTGATAATAACCTTCTATGAAGTTATTTTTATAAAATATCAGTTTATCTCCAAGGGGGTCCATCCTCACCACCCTGTTCATCATCTTCATCAGGATGATGAATGGCCTGTAAGCCAGCTTCAATCACTTCTACTAGCTCATCTTGCTTGTCTTTTCTAACTGACTTTTCCTCAGGATGCCAAGTAATCGGAATACTTTCATTAAGGTAAAACTTTTGAAAGGGATGACTCCATTCTCACTCGGTAGTGTGGTTCCAATCCTAACTTCAAAGCATTGTCAATGTGGGAATGAAGAAACTCTAAAAGATTATTAGGTACTTGTTCTTTGTTGCCTTGAAAGCCTAGGCCATTAGCCTCTGCATTCTTTCTCTCTTGGAAAGATCTCATCTTTTCATTCATTTCTTGTAATTCTTGTTTTCGTTGGGCAATTTGGCATTTCAGGCTGGTTGCCCTGGTGTGATAATGTTTTCCTTGCTCCTGTAGGAGGGCTTCATAATACTCTTTACCATAATCCTCCCCAGTGACACCCAGAGGTGAGGCATCCCCACCAGTCTGGGGGTCACATTCCAGTAGTACATAAATAATACCAAACTACAGAGTAAGGTGCGGCCAACAGCAGCCAGTGGGTCTGGGTCTGAAGAATCGATCCTTTTCTAGGCATTCTTATTAATGTGTACTTGCCTACTGAAGTAAGTTCTTTGCTTGTTCATACCTTTAGTAAAAGGTTATCATATATAAAAACAAAATCAGGATCTGCATAAAAGTTACCAAAACTAATTGTGCTGCACATTAAAACATTTCTTTCCTTATCAGTCATGTCTACTTATAGAAGTAAACAATAAATATATTTCATATATTGTCCTACTATCCAGAAAAAAAGCAATCTGATCTGTAGAATCAGACAAAGCCCATTATATGGGTGATGACTTTTTGTCCTCTTGGGCACCGGCTATGGTAGCTGTGGTGCCCGCCTCCTCCTGGGCCAGGGACATTTCCAGGCTAGGCCCTGCCTGCTGGGGCTGCCGCCTCAGGGGCTCAGCACCCTGGGGCACCACCACTGCACCAACTGGATACTTGATTTTTGACAAGGCAGGCAAGTCCACTCAACTGAAACAAAACGGGATCCTCAACAAGTGGTGTTTGGAGAACTGTATATCCATATCCTAAAGAATGAAAGAGGATCCCTATTGCCCACTTTTTACAAAAATTAACTCAAAATGGATGAAAGACTTAAATATTGAAGCTAAGATCTTAAATCTTTTAGAAGAAAATATAGGGAACTATTTTAAAGATCTCATGATAGAGGTAGTTTCCTAGAACTTACATCTAAAGAGCAAGCAAAAAAAGAAATGGGATTTCCTCAAAATTAAATACTTTTATGCCACGAAGGATATTGTCAAGAAAATAAAAAGGAAGCCTACTCAAGGGGAGAAAATATTTAGAGATGACATATTGGGCAAGGTTTAATTTCTAGAATATATAAAGAAATCCAACAACTCAACAACAAAAGGATACACAATCCAATTTAAAAAATGGGGGGAAGAGACATAGATAGATACTTTCCAAAGAGGAAAAACAAAATGGCTAAAAAACATAAGAAAAGGTACTGAACTTCACTAGCTATTAGGGAAATGCAAATCAAAACCACAATGAGATACCATTTTGCACCTACTAGAATGACCAATATCAAAAAAAAAAAAAAAGAAAACTATAAGTGCTGGAGAGAATATGGAGAAATAGAGAAATAGATACTCTTATTTACTGTTGGTGAGACTTTAGAATGGTGCAGCTGCTCTGGAAGTTAGTTTGGCGATTCTGTAGGAAGCTCAGAATAGAATTGCCATATGATTCAGCAGTCTTATTATTAGGTATATACTCAGAAGAACCAAAGCCAGGGATACAAATTGACATTTGCACACTATTGTTTATAGCAGCATCACTCAAAATTGCCAAAAAATGGAAACTGCCCAAATGCCCATCAACTGATAAGTTGATAAACAGACTGTGGTATATACATACAAGGAAAGATAAGGTAGTTGTAATATGGAATTAAGTCATGATGCATGCAAATAATGTGGATGAAACTTGAGGACATTATGCTGCATGAAATAAGTCAGAAACAGAAGGACAAAAACTGTGTGGTCTCAGTATTACGAACTAACAATAATGAGCAAACTCTGAGAGTTAAATTCAATAGCGTTGGTTATCAGAAGATAGAAAGAGGGCAGATATTGGGCAATTGATGCCTAAGGAGGAAACGATGTTTAATAAGATTGATTGTAAAGATTCAGTAATGAATAATACAATACTGTGTGATAGTAGCACAATATCGTAAGTATAATAAACAAAAATGAAAATAAGTATGGTTGAAAGAGGAAGGCTGGGGTCAAATATGCCACCAGAAGGAAAGCAAGAGGGTTAAAAACTGGGATTGTATAACTTAACAAAACTAGAATGGATGATGATGGTGGTGAATTATACACAGACATAACTTAGATGAACTAGAACAAATGCCACAAATGTCACTATTACAAGGTGTTATAAATGGAACGGTACTTGGGAAAAAAATAATTACTGCAAACTAAGGTCTATAGTTAACAGTAACATTGTAATATTATTTCCCTATTGTAACAAAGGCACTCTACCAAAGCTATATGTTGATAATAGGGGAATATAATGGAGAAGTATAGGACTTTTTTGGAAGAAATGGAAATGTTCTCATGTAGGCTATGGTGGTGAATGCATAAAGATGTGATCATACCAGTAACCTTGACTGTACATTTAGGATGGATTGTATGGTGTGTGAATAAAACCGCTCTTTGTTGTTGCTGTTGTTTAATGTGATGGGGACAAGCTGATACTCAAAGGAAAGGGTCGGAAAAACAAAAGCAGATTTTGGGAATATAAAAAATCAGAGTTGTTTTTTGCAATGTCAAATAGGGTGAAATATCTCTGCATATCTCAGTATTTCCTCTGGGCAGTAAAATAAATAATATCCATATGGTCCTAAAGATCTTGTCTTTTCTAAAAGGCTAAATGTCTTATTTGGTTTGAGAAAGCACAGAAAGTTTTGCATGTGGAGCCAAATTACTGTAGCATTGTTCATTACAGAAAAAAAGAAAGAAAGAAAAAGGTAACCTAAGTGTTCATCAGCAGGGGAATGGATAATTAAATGGTGGTCCATTCATAAATTGAATACTATCCAGTGGTTAAGATGAATGAATTGAATCTACTCTATCCATCTGCCTAGTTAATAAACATCTTGATGCATAGAAAGGCAAGTTACAAAAGCAATTTCAGTATATCAGCATTTATGTAAAATTAAAAAAACAAACAAAATAATAATATATGCTTATGACTGTATATATTCATGTAGTAGAAATATTAAAAACTATGAACTATAGTTAATAGCACAATTAGAATAATATTGTTTCATCACATTAATACGATGTATTGATAATAGGGAAATCTGTGGAAGGTATGTGGTATCTCTATAATTTCTGCAAGATTTTTATGTAAACTTGAAACTTCTCTAATAAAAATTTGAAAAATGAAAAAAAGTTGTGCTGCTATAGAAGTGATTCAATTTTGTAGACGGAGTAGATACTACTGTGCTTCTTTCAAAACAGAAAGAGACTCATATGTCAAAATAAAGAAAGAAATAAGGTGCAAAGTTGTCAAGAATATGTTTATCATAGACACTGTTTTGGTTTGCTAAAGCTGACAAAATGCAATATACCAGAAAAGAGCTGGATTTTAACAATGGGGATTTATTAGCTTACAGGTTTACAGTTTTAAGCCATGAAAATGTTCAAATTAAGGTATCAACAGAATACTACCTTCTCCCCAAAGAAAGGCTGCAGGCAATCCAGTGCACCTCTGTCACATAGGAACGCACATAGTGACATCTGTTGTTTTCCCTTTTTCTCCTGCGTTTCCTGGTTTCCCGCTTCTGGCTTCAGTGGCCTCCTTGCTCAACCTCTGCATGTCTCCTTGTCTCTCAGCTTTTCTGGCAACATTTTCTATGAGTTTCTCTTAATTTCATCTCTTTTAGCTCCTGTATCCCTTTTTGTCTTGTATCCTCTTAAAAAGGACTCCAATAAGAGGATTAAGATCCAACCTAGTGCTAAACTGAAATAATCCACCTACAATAGTTCTATATCCACAGGAATGGCATAAAACAACATGATTAATTCTGGGAAACATACACCCTCCAAACTACCACAGGCACATTTTTTTTTCTTTTGCCATATTCACTTATCCAAAATAAATAGATAAATAAACAAAAATAGGGTGGGCCACAGTGGCTCAGCTGGCAAGAATGCTCGCCTGCCATGCCAGAGGACCCGGGTTCGATTCCTGGTGCCTGCCCATGTAAAAAAATAAATAAATAAAATAAAATAAAAGGTAATTGGGATCATAAGACTTGCTTCTAAGGAAAAGGAAAAGGAGAGGTTTTTAAAATAATGATACATATAAGAAACCAGCATACTATTAAAGAAAGAATTCCAAGTAATGTACGATGCCAAAATGAATTGTGTTTTGAATTTCCATGAATTGTTTGAGTGTTTAGAAGTAAAAATTAAATTGAACAAAAACTTGGGATTATGGTAGTCTATTATTGTTTATCTTTTTCCTTTTTCATTAATTTAATTTAATTTAATTTAATTGAGGTAATTCTATTTACCTCAAGTCCTCTTTCATCATTACAATTATCACCCTTTCTTTTTTGTTTAATGCAATTTTAATATATAATTTATTTGGTTATTTAGCTCTGTACACACACACATGCACACACACTATTGGTTTATGTATTTAAGCGTCATTATAAATAATGTTTTTGCTATAAATTCCTTTTCTGTTTATGTTTTCATCTTGACTTATATTTTCAATATTTTTTTAAGTTTTATACGAGAAAATGTTCCTTCCTGCTCACCACTACTTATTTTCTTTTTCCAACTTCATGCAAAAATTTTTTCACAATTGTCTGCTACAGCATGTAGTTGTTACCAACTCTTTGCTGACATAAATTATATAGGTAGAAGCATTCTAAAGCATGTGTTCTTACTCCCTTCTGAAAGATTTCTCTGAGCTTGGTTATATGAGTTTTGTAAAACATACCCTGATACACAAAGCTAAAAAAATCATTTACTGGAAGATTTAGAATTTGTTTTAAGGTTGATAATAAAAACACAACCAAAATTTTAAAAATTAGTATGCTAAAGTCAAAATGATGAGAAAATAATACGACAGTCAAGCAGTCTGCTAGTATTTTATCTAGAGTCATTTTAGAAAGCACATCAGGAATAAAGGGATGGTGGTAACTTTCAGATGAAATCATACAGAATAAAGGAAAATATAGAGGGACTGAAACATTTCCTTCCTGAAATGTTTACTTACTGAAAACCTTAATGAAATAGTCACAAGGATTATTACAATTTTGAGGTCAAACAGTAAAGGACACTTAGAAATTAAAAAAATGAATAAAATAATAGGTTAAGGAAGAGATTTTAAAACACATTGTCAAAACGAAACCTTACTAGGTTTAATGTAATATCAAGGAAGAAGACTGACAGCTTTTCTTCAGAACAATCTGGGTAGAAATAATAATTCATCTTGAATTAGCAAATGTAGAAAATTATGTTGCTACTTAGACACAAGTATGATATTTTAAAAGTTTGAAAGATGGCCAAATAAAAATAGATTACTTAGCTAAAAGATTGTGTAATATTTAAAAAGTCTGAAATTTTGGCTAAAATCTGAAAAAAAGAAAAAATATTAAAATAAGCAATGGCCAAATAAAAACCCCACCGTACTGAAATGAAACAACTGAAAAGCAATGATAAGTTAGAATTTTTTAATAACATGCACCATCTGAGAAAATAATTAGGTCTGTCATGGGTGTTCAATTAACATTATATTTAATGGTTACATTAATATTTTAAATACAAGTCTCTAAAGAAAACAGGTTACTAATTAAATCATGATTAAATAACAAACGCATTACAAATACAATTTGAAACATACTTCCTATTAGTAAAAGTGACAATTAGATAATGATAGAATTAATGAGACAGAAAAAGCAGTAAAAATAATTTCAAAGGAAAATTACATATATTATTGTTAACAGTTGAATAATAAATGTCTTTTGCATAATTATACTAACAAATTCTAGCTAAAGAACTCTACTTAAAAATGATTGTATTCAAATGAATTAAACCTAAAATGTTTTTAAAACCATTAGTATGAAATATAGGTTAAATTTATATTGGAGAAGTTTTAAATGAACTATCAACAACATATTCTGAATTTGTAAAATAAAAATTACCTTCATTTTAAAATTCACTTAACTTTTATATTTCCACTTCTATATTGAGTGGGTTAAGATTCCCAAAGCTAGTGATTTTAGTTCAACAAAAATATATATAGGCTAAGATAAATCTATCACATTATTTTTCAGTTTTCTCTTTCCCTCACAGAAAATTGTAAATTTCTATGTGTCACTAGTTGTTTAAACATTCCAATCTATTTTCTTTCTATCATTCCAGGAATAACACTACTTAAAATACATTTGAATTTTTCTCTGCTGAGTAATGAAAAGCAAAGCAGAGCCTGAGAAACTTCTGTTAGTGCTGGATATGTGTTAATTGTGATGGCAGAAAATGATTCGCTGCCAAGTCTAAATTTGATGTTAGTTTCATGTGACACAATTGGAAATGGTTTAAATTTTCATTTACATTTTGAAAATAAATTTGTTCATAAATGACTTTTCTTAAATGTTGTACAGATTATTTTATTATTCCTTAACTTATTTAATCATAAGTACCTATATTAGATAAATCTGTCAGAATTTTACTGTGGCACAGCTCAAAATATTTATCAGACTGAAATTTCAAGTATATCACTTAATCTTTAAAATAGAAGTCAGTTAATCAACAGAGAATTACAAATGTAAGGAAAACATAAATGTAAATAATATACGAAAATAACCAAAATACAAATGTGCATTGCTGGGCAATTATAAATTATAATTGCAAACTGTTTACCTTTTGCAAATATGAAAACTCCATCATTTATTTCAATATGTTTATGTATAAAGCTTTCTTTGGAAATAGGAAATGATTTACTCTATATGCAGATATTTCTGTATTGCAAAGATTTGAAAAAGTGTTTACTTTGTTAAACATAATTATCAACCGAAGTGCTGCGAAGTTTTAAAATAATCCTTCAAGTTTACAGCTAATACCCATGCCAAAAAGGTTAATTTAATGTAGGTATATAAAGACTTGACCCCTTGTTTTATGTCTGAATAATGTGAAAGGGACAATTCACCTTCAGAGTGCCTCATGGGGATGGGTGAAAAGCGTTCATTGGGACTGCGCTGCAGAACAATTTCTCTGTTAATACTGATTTCTTTGTATGCCATCTATGTATGTTGATATCAAGAGAAAGCTATAGCTCAGGATTAAGACCAAGCGGTAAATTTATCCAATCTCCAAAAAGTTTAAACTTCTACTGAAGGCAGTCTGCATATCAGGGTCAGTTCCCTGATGGGAAAAGAATGAGACAGCAGCTGTTAACATTTGGGTTGATATATCTGAAAACTTTAAATCTCCAGAATCTTTTGAACATTGTGATCCTATAGAAGAGGCTTTCTCCTGCATTTTGTTGGAGATCATACAAAGGACTCTCCCTGTGAGTCAACATGCAACTCCAGAAAGCTTACACCTTCTCAGATTGTTAGGTATTAAGTTTTGTGCATTTATCTGACAAAACTTGGTAATTGTGTTAGTCAAATATCCTACATACTCATATATTTAATTTTCTACTGACATATTAAATTTGTTGTACTTAGGTATATAAATGTTTACCATTATGTTATATTCTTGGAGAACTAGATTTAATCAGTATGAAATATACTGGTTCATGTTGTTGTAAGCTCTTTACTTTGCATACTATTCTGTTTTTTTTAAAACAATATTGCTATACCTGTTTTTTTGATCATCTTGTTTGCTTTAGATATCATATACCATCCCTTAATTTTGAACTTTTCTTGTTCATTGTTTTCAGATGTCTCCTAAAGCAGGATAAAACTAAATTGGTTTGTTTAACCCAATTTGCCTATGCTTTTTAATGAAGGCATTGAAACCATTTATACAGTATATACATTTTTTCATCTTTTCTGCTTTTTTGTACCTTTTCTGCTTTTTTTTTTTCACCTGGCATATTCTCCAAACATTTGTCTACTACTCATTCCATTTTACAATATACAGAAATTGATATATGTTAATACTTTGTTACACTACAATTTATTACAAATTTAATATACATAAAAGAATGTATTTTTTCTGAATTTGACAAAAGGCTCATTTCATTTTTGTTTCTTTCACATATTCAACTCCCTATACTGGAGTTATGTGAGTTTGTATTCAAAATTCTTGTCTGTTTCATAACTTTACACAAACAAACACACATTAACTTGCATTTTACAAGTTTATTTTCTCTCTCTCTTTCTTTTTTTTTTTTTTTTTGTTTGCTTGGGCAGGCACCGGGAATCGAACCCAGATATCTGACATGGCAGGTGAGAACTTTGCCTGCTGAGCCACCGTGGCCTGCCATCACATTGATTTTTTAAACATTACCCATCTTTGCTTTTTTTGCTCCTTTTTAGCCATACAATTATTGCCACACTTTTTTTTTTACTTTGTTCCTAATTTCACATTTTACTTTTACTGTAAGTCTGTCAAAACTGTCCTAATGGAAAAATGAGCCCATTGCCATCATTCTCTTCTTACTCCATTTATCTTTTACATTGCTTCCATTTTCTTAACAAAGCAATATTCAGTCCTATATGTCCAGCTACTACTTCAGTTTTCCACCTCTGATCAAATTTCATCTAGCAGAGTCTTCTGAATTGAGCCTTGACTCTGCTTATCTGTGCGATCCTGGACTAAGCTGATCTCAGAGGACGTTTACACGTTTCTGAATTATGTAGTGGAAAGAACGACTATGTCTTTAGGAATGTATTGACCATTCCTTCTGTCTACAATAGTATTTTTAAAACTTCTTCAAAGGCAGCTGACCCCATTTGGATAGATTATCATTTAATCCTCTCTTTTTCTGGCTCTACTATTTTTTTAGCATCGAGGTTTTTGGATGGACATATAGAAGCATAGAATAATGGTGAAAACTTACTTCTGATTGTGGTAGAAATCTTGCAATTTTACATTTAATGATATAAGTTGGCTGCTGGCTCAGAGTTTCAATGAAATGAAGCTTTTAATGACAGCCTTTGAAACTCTGCATCTCTTTTTTGCTGTTGTTCTTATTTTCTTTCAGATTGGATGGTTCATAAAGTTAATATGAATATTCAGTCCAAATATATGCTTCTCAATTCAGTCACATCAATAATAATTTAGTGATGGAAAACCTTGGTACATAGTCATTTTAAGTTCATTTGAGGTTATGCAGCCAAAGTTTTTTTTTTTCTTTTTTTCCTATTCACTGTCATTTTTAAATAAAAGTTGAGAAGCTATATGTCAGACAAGTTCACTGAAGTAGTAATATCCAGGTCCAATATTTATTACTATGGTTTACTTCTTACAATTCATGAAACAAAATCAATAATATTGAATAACAGATTTGTGCTTTTTTTTTTTTTTTTTATGGGCAGGCACGGGAAACCAAACATGGGTCCCTGGTACGGCAGGTGAGAATTCTGCTGCTGAACCTTCGCATTGCCCAATAAAGTTGCTTTTTAATTTTACTTTTACATCAGTTTCCATATATTAGGGCAGAATCTCTAAGCACAAAAAAAAAAAAAAAGAAAAGAAGCAAAAAATACCACAAAACTTCTCTTTAACTTAGAGAATTTTCTACTTCAAATATTTGGAAGTAGGTTAACTTGTATAAGGCTTATTATTGAAAAATCCTAAAATACTATTCAGAAAAAGGGAAGATTTGTAAAAGCATACATATCACATAATTTTAATAAAATATGACTTTTTTTATCCTAAGTTTTAAACATAGTTGTGACATGCCATGATATTCTTAATTGTATGAAATATGTATTCCAGTGTATTTCCCTTTAGGGGATGATGTTAGCCAAGGTAAATTGATGAGAAGCATGATAATGTCGATAAATTAATAATGACAGTTACAGTTTCTTAGAATTAATTTACATGAAAAAGAAAACCTAAATAAGACTCTGGGGAATGGTGAGCATTATGCCTAAATCATCCATTTTTTTTTGCCATTTTTACAGTAGCTTTATAGAGCAACAAGATTTTTTCTTAACCTCAACAGTATAGAATAATTTTCATATTAAAGAAAATACCCAAATCCTTATCAGAACTACAATGTTACCAATTGTTGCTAGGGAATTATGTGGGAATTTTCATTTTTATTTATTCTCTTTTGGCTCTTTTAGGAGGTAAGCTACTGCCTTCTCCATTTAATTTCTCCTAAGGTAAATTACGTATTTCTCTTTGTGAACTAGCAGTACAACTCACAATGAGATAATATATAAGATTTTGTATCATATTTCTCATATCATTACAAACTAAGCATTTCTAAATAGATAAATGTCCCACAGTTCATTAAGAAGTGGTATTTCGCTGAAAACAGACTCTGAAAACCAAAATATAGAAGAAGTTTATTGAAGAAAGTAGCATTAATGCAAAGCAGCAACAGAAAATCACGGCTCGAAAGGCAAGTTTTGGGCAGGCAGTATAAATGGCTGCTAGGAACAAAGGAAGGGTATGGGAATGGGGAGGGGAAGCCATCAAGAGTGAGCTATAGGAGTTGCTTGGTGGGGGATGTCTTTGGCTATGTTTCATTAATTTTGTAGCTTGGACAGGCAAGATGTCTCTGCAGGAGAGGCTATCTAGTGAAGATAAGTAAATTTGTTGATGTCAGCATGACTTGTTTCTTTTCTGCAGGGACAGAGGTCTAAATTAGTGCCGTGAAGGATTATTGGTATATCAGTCTGACTCAGTTGTTCTCTGTTGCTTCTTTGTAGTTCCATGGATAAAAAGAAATTCAAGCATATCAAATTGATTAATGAGGCTATTAACCATCCATTTTCATGATGATAACTAGAAATTTATATTTAACATAGTTTTTAAATAGGAGTGTGGTTTAGATTAAAATACATGGCTCAGCAATATGTTTTATTTTTTACTGGGATTTGGCCATGCAATAATTTATGACATTTTAGTTCATTTTACTATGGAAGTAGAATAGACCAGTCAAGCCAGTCATTAATAAGACCAATTCTCCTCAGAATTAGTCTAAAATGAGTTTTTAACATATGGAATAAAAATAAATAATAGGGGGAACAAATGTTGAAACAAGCTTAGTTTGAAATGCTAGTGATCAGTGAAAGCGAGGGGTAAGGGGTATGGTAGGTATAATCTTTTTTTTTTTTCTGTTTTTGTTTTATTTCCTTTTCTATTGTCTTTTTATTTCTTTTTCTGAATGGATGCAAATGTTCTAAGAAATGATGAATATGCAACTAAGTGATGATATTGTGAATTACTGATTATCTATGTTAATGCTTTATTATGCTTGTTAAATTTTTTTAATTAATACATACATTTAAAAAATAAAATAAAATAAAATAAGCTCTTACTTCTAATGTGGCTTTCAAGTAGAAGAGCCAAATTGAGTGTTTGTTTGTTTCAGATCTGCTTAGGTTGCTGAGAGTGCCTCATTTATGAGAATGAACTGTCCCAAGATCAGGGTAGGAAAGCAGAATGGTGGGGGATGGTACTAAGCAGTGATATCTCTGTTTGTGAGCTGTTTTATTTTTTCCTTGATGTCCCTTATTTCAAAGACTGCATTTACATACCCCATCATGAGGTGGAAAATAAAAATTTGAATAAACTTGTTCATTTATTTTTTTAACCTAGACAATTTGAGGTATAAAACTTTCTCTTCCACATAGTACCTATACAAATATGGGCAGCTTAATTAATGTATGTGAACACAGCGTATACATTTGTACAGTAGTTTTAACAAATTCTACCTTACGAAGTTGTTGGAAACTGCAGCAGATGGTAAATATAAACTACCCAGCACAGTAGTAAGCATAGTAGCTTTGTAAGCCGTGTTGAGTGAGATAGCTATGGAAATTACCCCCAAAAGTTTCCAGCCTGTTCTCTCATCTAGTTCTGTGACTTTACATATGATCCACAAGCCAATGAATCCTAAATTAATCCAACAGATCAGAAATATCAGATGTCAGTATGATAGGATGTTAAAACAAGGAACATATAATTTAGCTGAACAATAAGAGAGATGAGCACAGGAAGGACTGACAGGTGTATAAAATCTGGGTGCATGAATTGTGCAGAGATATTATTGAAGTCAAAGGATAGTTTGTTTTGTTATACCTCTATAAGAGATTTAAAAAGATAGAATATTGAGCTTGAGAGTAGGTAATCATGTATTCAAATTCAGGACATAAACAGGGGAGTTTGAGTTCCATTGGAGAATGTTCCTAGAGTTGAGGATGACAAAGGATTATGTGGCTTTGATTTTGCTAGTTTGTCCATTTTGTTATTAAAGTCATTCTAGGTGATATTAGGACATAGGAGTGGAGAAGAAGACTACGCCAAGTTCCAAACTTTTCATTGAAGGAGGGAAAGTTTTAAAGAAATGGATAGATAATGAGAATAAGAAAATCTAGAATGTGATACAGGTAAAAATGTTTGTATATCTCAAAAGACTAGTATTTGTTTCAAGAAGATAGAATAACAGTGATCTGATATTTTCACTGATAAGCAAGAGGACACCAATTCTTGAACCTGAGATATGTGAGAGATTGAAAAATAATCATCCTCACCCTCCTTGAGAATATTGCATGGGAAGTAAATCCCAGAAGGGCAGGATATATCTCAATTTGGGTGGGAAATTGAAAAGAAAATTCATAGAGAAGATGAGAGTATAGAAGAGTCTGAAAATTATGCAGCAGAAATTCAAAAGAGAACGTCAATAATTTCAGGGTTAGCAAAGAGCAGTATTATATAAGAGGAGCCACAAAGAAGAGTGGGAATAAAAGTACTAAAAATTATTTGGAAGAGGGTTCAGTAATGGATTAAAACAGGAAAATGAAGCATAGGAGATGAAGACAATTTTTCTCTTGGAACTGGTGGATAGTCACAACACAACATTTAAATAACGGGCCTATAAAGATGATCTTGCAATGTGTCATTAGGTGTTCCTTTCCAGTGATCCACAGTGGCAGACAAGAATGATGGCAGTAAGAGCTCTGTAACTTGGCACAATGTACTGTGTTTGGAGAGAAGCAAGTAGGAGCAGTGGGGTCTGAAGCATGTAAATGACCATTGGTAGAGTGGCGAGAACATTTCTGAGAACCGGCCTAGAGCATGGTAGCATAGCATGATGGTTTAGTATGATAGCAAAGTTTGTTTTACAACAAAACTCATCACAAAAGTGCTATATTGATGTTTCTCAAACTTAAATGTGCATACAAATGATCTATGAGCCTTGTCTAAAGATTCTGATTCAGAAGATCAAGGGTTCAAGGGTAGAACACGTGATACAGCAATTGTAACAAATTCCTAGGTGATGCCAATGCTGCTGGCCCCTGGACTGCACTTTGAACAGCAAATCTCTTTATATTTCATGCAGCAAGGGTGAGATTTCTGAATAGTCATGAGGCAGTCCTCATGTTTGAGAACACCTTCATTAATTTTGTGTGTTCTCTGTATGTTAATACCACAGAGAGTGAGGTAGGAAAGCAAGAAGATCACATCAGCATGTTGAATTGAGAGGATTATACTGCTGGATGTAGCCAGTAATACTTATAGGAGAGGAGGATAAAGTTGGCTAGATGATGAGAAAGGAATTTAGAGTGGAGCTGTACATCCTGCATTATAAGTTGGTTAAGAGGCTTAAAAGAGTCGTCACCCTCTATTAATACTTCGGCTAGAAAGCAAACAGAGACATGGGCAGCATCACTAAATATTTTATTGCCCTGATCATTAGTAACTAAAGTTGTTATATAATTTATAAGTAATTTACAAGCATTTCTTTTCTCTATAATTACTCTTTTCTCTATAGTCGCTCTTTTTTACTTTCTACCACTGAACTTGACCTGCTATGGGAATTCAAACATATTTATTTTATACCCTTAGATAAATATTTTCTTCTTTCTCAAAACTTTTTAATTTAAAACATATTTAATTATATAATGTTCTTTTTCTTTACTAAGGTTTATACCAAGCTTGGATCCGAGTTGTTTACTTTTCTTAAATTTTTTATATTTGATATTTTAATGTACTTTATGTTTTTCTTAATATGATTCCTATATTCTCTAAATACTGCAGACCTTCTCAACTGTGTCTGTTCATTGGCATCTCCTGAAGAGATGTGAAAACATAAATATACAAAATAGACTGATATTTTGTATCACCCCAGAGCTTTGATTTGATTGAAGATGCCAGTAGCTATTAGAATCTCTCTTGATACTTTTAATGTAAAGACAGAGAAAAGGGTCATGGAAATAAAATATCTTCTCAGGGTTTACTGCTTCTTCTTTCTTTATAAGTTTGATACAAAAATGCATATCTATTTCTGGGTGTTGGAAAGAAAAATTCCAATATTTTCGTAGAAAACTGGCTCCAGTTTTTTTTAGCAATTAGTAATACTTTGATGAATGGGAAGCTCTGCACAAAAGCCAATCAGCAGTGACATTTAGAGCTTTAAGCTGTCGATGACTTTCATAAAATCCTTTTTTAAAAAGTATGTAATAGCTTAATCAATGGTCCAAATGTCTTGAATGCTAAATCACAGACAGCTGTGTCCATATGTTCTGCATTGTTTTATTCATGAATAAATACACACAGTAATAAACTACTGTAAATAAAATTAATCGCATGAGCTTCTGCACATAATAGAAGCCTGCTGAAAGTCTGGCTGTTATTGAATCCATGGATCTGTTGATATAATTTTTGCATGTAAACATTCACAGATGGGCACATTTTCTCTATTAGAACACCTGCAAAACTTGTTGGAAAAGTTTCAGAAAAGCCTTGAATCATTTTAAAATTTATTTTACACAACCTGGTGACTGATGACTTTTATAGATTTTTTTTTCCCTTAAGAAGCCATACTTTAGAATACTAAACTTCATTTGCTTGTGCCAGCAAAAGAACACTGATAAGGTGAATTTTGTTGTTTTAGTCCTTTCATCCCCTTGTTTATTAAATTCTACCATCCTTCACTTAGTCATTCATCACTTACTATACACAAGGAGCTCTATAAACAAGTGAACAAAGTATAAAAGATTCTGTCCAACATATGCAAAGCAGGTTTCCTATCTCTCATTCTGATGAAGAAAATTAGATTAAATAGGAACTTGAAAAATTACTTCTTAGTTTCTCACCTTATTGTCCCACTTCAAACACAATCTTCCTTTTCCTTAAGCTCAATATTGCCCCTGCTTAGATTTTCATATATTCATATTCCAGAGCTAACATAAAGAAGAAAGGGTGCTGCTTCACATATATTTCTACCTAATATTTCTTCACATAACCTATAATTTGTCCTAGAACTCCTCTAGTTATTTAAAAATATATTAATGAAATAATATTCACAACCCATATAAAACTTTTAATAAATTTATAATATATGATCCTGTAAAGAAACTAACAGTACAATTTTTAACAATTTTGACCTTTATATTTACTTTGATTATTAATGGAATGATGGTCACTAAAAATTTAAAATTTAGGAATGCATGTACATCTCAACAAGCTATAAGGGCTACATGAAAAAAATACAAAATACTGATGAAAGAAATCAAATATGCTCTAAACAAAATTGAGAGATATATAGTGTTTATGGAGCAAAAGATTAAATATTCTCAAGATGTCACTTCTTTCCATGTTGATTAATAGACTTAATTGAATCTCAAAGTTCCAGTGAGTTTTCCTGTATAAAATGGTGAGCTTACTCTAAAAGTTATATGGAAAAGGAAAGAACTTAGAAAACTGAAAATAACTTCTAAAATGAAGAACAAAGATTGAGAACTCATACTACCTGATTTCAAATTTATATGACCACAGTAATTAATAGGCTGAGCTATTTGCATCAGGATAAACAAATGGAGCAATGAAATAAAATAGTGTCTAAAAATACCCATGCATACAAGGGCAATATAATTTTTGCAAATGTTGAAAGAGTATTTAGTGAAAAGAAGGACAAGCTTTTTATAAAATGGTTCTTGAACAATGGATATATTATACAGAAAACTGAACTTCAATCTATTTCTCATGCTATATATAAAATTTATCTCAGAATAGATCACCAAACTAAAGGTAAAACCTAAAATTATAAAATATATGGAAGAGAATATAGGAGAAAATCTTTGCGTATTTGAGTTAGTATAAAATTTCCTAAATACAACATTTAAAGCACCATCCATAAACAAATTGAAAAATTAAATCTCTTCAAAAATTAAATTTATCTTCATAAAGCACAGTTAGGAGAATGAAAAAAGGTCACAGAGTAAATGTTATAAATATATATATACATATATACATAGGTATATTAAATAAATTTTAGAGAGAACTCTCAAAACTTGACAAAAAGGAAAGCAAAATGCTCTCTCCACCAGCACCTATAACCTACCCTCAGGTAGGTCACCTTGGGGTTCAATCCCAGGCTAGCTTGCTGGTGACAGCCAATCACTGACTGTTCTAGTTTGCTAGCTGCCAGAATGCAATATGCCAGAAATTGAACAGATTTTAAAAAGGAAAATTTAATAAGTTGAACATTTACAGTTCTAAGGTCAAGAAAATGTCCCAATTAAACAAGTGTATAGAAACGTCCAATCAAAGGCATCCATCCAGGGAAAGATACCATGGTTCAAGAAGGCCAATGAAATTCAGGGTTTCTCTGTAGTGAGAAGGCACATGGCGAACACAGTCACAGTTTCTCTCTCATCTGGAAGGGCACATGGCAAACACGACATTATCTGTTAGCTTCTGCTCCTGGCTTCCTGTTTCATGAAGCTCCCCAGGAGACATTTTCCATCTTTATCTCCGAAACACTGGCTGGTGGGCTCTCTGCTTCATGGTGCTGCAGCATTCTCTGATCCCTCTGAATATCCCATTCTCCAAAATGTTTCCTCTTTTATAAAACTTCAGAAACTAATCAAGACCCACCTGAACGGGTGGAGACACGTCGTCACCTAATCCAGTTTAACAACCACTCTTGATTACATCGCATCTCCAGGGAGATAATCTAATTGCAATTTCAAACATACAATGCTGAATAAGGATTAGAAGAAATGGCTGCCTTTGCAAAATGGGATTAGGATTAAAACATGGCTTTTCTAGGGTCCCTACATCACTTCAAACCAGCACACTGACTAATGGCTTTTGATTAACAAATTAAGATCCTTGGGGGCCTGACCCAAGGGAAGTTTGTTTCAGTGATCCCTCACCTGACTGGGGCAGAGGCAGGGGAGATTTAATGATATAGCACTTCCTCAGGTCTATGGGAGGCAGGCAGTTGAGCCACAGCATTTGCTAAGGCCAGGAATGCTCAGTTTTGGGAAGCTATCTGTGAAGGTTTTGGAATCCTTCCTAATTCTTTCTTCAGGATATTTTGGAAGCAGTCTGTACAATTTCATACAGGTCCCTGACCCTGTTTTGGCTAGGAATGACTAATTTAGCAAAGTCCTCTCTAGGGTTACTCTAAACCAAGAATTAGTTCTCCAAGCAAAAGCCTTCTGGCATCAAATAGTCAGAGGGTGGTCTGTCTCCTGAAAAACAGCTGAGACAACCAAACTCTTGTAAACAGGGGAACTACAAAATAACTAACAAGCAAAAGCGTTGGACAAGATGGAGCCCCAGAAATACAGGGAAAATTCTACACAGTCGTTTTGCCTGGGGCACACCTTCCTGATAGAAGGACTGAAGAGCAAGGAAATCTCTGTCTGATCACCTGATTACAAAACCAATACAGACATCACAGGGAATAAGGCAGAGTTAACATTTTAGAATGTTACAATGTACAGTGTTCAACAAAAGAATAAAATTAAAACAAAGAAAAAAGAAATGTTGTTTCAACCAATGGAAGAGGATGAAAATACAGAAAAATCCACAAGAAGATGAGAAAGTGAAAATTAAAAAATAACGGGGAAAAAAACTTTAAAAGTGATCTTAAAAATACTCAAGATGAAGGAAAGTAAAGAGAAAGAACAAGAGGAAATCAAGAAAATAATAAACGAGCAGTGTGAGAGTCTTCTAAGTAAAGAGATAGAAATTTTCTAAAAGAACCAAACGAAACTACTAGACTTTAAGACTACAACAGCTGAAATGAAAACTGTTTGGGAGGGTTTCATTAGAGAATTTGAGCTGGCAGAAGACAGAATCAGTGTAATTGAAGACAAGACACTTGAAATGAATCAGACAAGGAGCCAAAAGTAAAAAGAAATATTAAAAACGAATATACCCTATGACAATTATAGGACACCATCAAGAGCACCAATGACTTATGGTTGTCCCAAAAGGAGAAGAAAGAAAGAAAGGGGCCGAATGAATAGTCAAGAAAATACTGCCAGAGAGCGTCCCAAAGTTAGTAAAAGTTGGGAAAATGCACATTCAAGAAGCTAGAGAAAACAAAACAGGATGAAACTGAAGAAAAATACACGTTGTCGTATATTGGTTACACTAGTTAATACAAAGGGCAAGGAGAGAATTCTGAAAGCTGCAAGAGAAAAGCAATCTTTTATATACAAAAGAGTCCCGATTTGGTTGAGTCCTGTTTTCTTCATCAGAAACCATGGCGGCAAGAAGGCAGGGGTTGAAATACTTGAAGAGCTAAAAGAAAACTACTGCTAGCCAAGAATTTTAAGTCTGGAGAGACTCTTTTTCATAAATAAGGGAGAGATTAAGACACTCGCAGACAAACAAAAGCTGAAGGATTTCATCACTAGACCTGCCCTACAAGCAATGCTATAAGAAGTTCTTCAGTGTGAAACAGAAGGACACTTGACAGCAGTTGAAAGCAGCATAAAGAAATAAGGACTTGAGGTCAAAGTAACCATGTGGTTAATTATAAATGCCAGTAAGAAGTGGAGTTGCTTGATATGCAACTCCACTTCTTACATCCTAAGATGCTAAAATGCAAATGCATAAAAAGCAATGATAAATCTATGCTTTCAGACATAGAATGGACACAGTGGTACCATGTACCAAAAAGTGATGGGAAGACAAAGGGATATAGGAAAAGAATATGTGCATGCTATTGAAGTTAAGTTGATACCATTCTAAATATGATTGCTTTCTATCTAGGTTATTAACCACAAGGAAAATGGAAATTTAAATATAATTTTATATAAATATATTATAAAATATTTCTATAAAATATATTTTATAGATAGAAATGAGAAGGCATGCAATATGGCACAACAGATATGTATATGTATATCTCAATAAAATTACATTGAGGGATAGTTCAGTGGTAGAAACACTTGTCTGTCATGTGGGAGAACTGGTTTGATTCCCGACCCATGCACTTCCCAAAAAACCAAGCATAGAAAAACAGACTCACAAACAAATTCAACAAATGGTGATACAGTAAGAGGATACTCACATGGAAAAAGAATGAAATGTGACCCCTGTCATACAATGTGCAAAAAAAAAAAGTATATATATATATATATATATATATATATATATATATATATATATATACTTACCAGCAGAGTCTCAAAATATATGAAGCAAATACTGGCAGGTTTGAAGGGAAAAATTGATGGTTCAACATTAATACTAGGATATTTTACTAGGATATTTTACCATACTGTTCTCAACAATGGAAAGAACCTCTAGTCAGAGGATCAATAAGAAGTTACAGGACTTGAAAGATAAACTATACCTAACAGTTGTATATAGAGAAACCTGCACCCAACAAAGACAGAATACACATTCTTCTTGCGTGCTCATAGCTCATTCTCCAGGATATACCAAATATTGGTCACAAAAATGTCTGAAAAAAATTTAAAAAAACAACATTTAAATAAGATAATGTATATGCTTTTTCTTTTTTTTGCATATTGTATGACAGGGGTCACATTTCATTCTTTTTCCATGTGAGTATCCTCTTACTGTATCACCATTTGTTGAATTTGTTTGTGAGTTTGTCTTTCTATGCTTGGTTTTTTGGGAAGTGCATGGGTCAGGAATCAAACCAGTTCTCCCACATGACAGACAAGTGTTTCTACCACTGAACTATCCCTCAATGTAATTTTATTGAGATATATAATCTATTCATATACCTTATAATCATCTAAATTATACAATCATTGGTTCACAGTCTCATCATATAGCTGTGCATTCATCATGACAATTGAGTTTTGAACATTTTCATTACTCTAAAAAAAATAAAAATAAAATGGGTGAGTGATAATTCCCAGCCAAAGCTCAACCTGACCCCTGAAACTTCCTGGATAAAAAGGAAATGGTTCCTACGGGAAAGGGTTAATTATGAAAAAAAGTGACCTTTCCAAACTAAGGGAAGAAGGACGTAGCTTTCCCCATGCTCAGCCCCTCACCTACAGACCTTAAAACATTCCCTTTCATTGAGTCAAATGGGGAACCCCCTTGGGATCCACTGTCTGACACGGAAAGGGAGGTGGCACTTCTCAATGATGGTAATGCTATCGCTGCACACATAGCTCACTGAAACGACATGGCATATCACCCAGTCTTAAACATCCTGCTTATGCAACTGGGGTCTACTTAGTTAGCAGAGTTAGATGTTGTTCTGTTACACAGCCAAGATGCTCTGAGCTGCCAGTTGCACAATCTCCAAATCTTCACTGATTCTTGGCTGGTGGCCAAAGGGCTGACAGGGGGTCAGGTTGGAAATATATTCTCCTACAAAGAAGGCACTTTTGTGCATGGGATCTACACATTTGGAAACAGCTTACAGACTCACCCATTTCCATACATGCTTGACTCATCACACAAAAGTCACTATTCAATGACACTACCAATAAACTACATAAAATTTATTCCTACCCAGCATAGCTGCTGGGTCCCTCTACTTTCTGTCTCTACGAATTTTCTTTTTCTACATATTTCATATAGGTTAAATCATGCATCGTTACTCCTAATGTGCTTTGCTTATTTCATTTAGCATAATGTTTCCAAGGTTCATCCAAGTTTTGAAGTAGTCTAAGAGTTTAATTCCTTCTTTTTACCAAATAATGTTCAATTGTGTGAATGTACCTCACTTTTCTTTGTCCACTCTAATTCTGAATGGAACTCAGCTTATTTCATTTATTGGTTTATGTGAATAATGCTGTTGCGAGCATTGGTGTACAGGTATCTGCTTGAGGTCCCAATTTCAATTCATTGTGTATATACCCAAGAGTGGTATTACAAGGTTAGATGGTAAATCTATACCTAAATTTTGTAAAACTGCCATGCTGATTTTCCGAGTGGTTGTAGCACTTTATATTCCCATCGAAAATGCAGATGGGGACAAAGTCTTCTGCAACCACTCCAGCACTTGATATTTTCTGTTCTTTTTTTAGAATGATAGCTACCCTTGTGGGTGTAAGGTGATATCTCATTGTGGTTTTGATTAGCAAATCTTTTAATGGCTAATGATATATAGATTTTTTTTATATGCTTACAGGTCATTTGTATATTTTCTTTGGAGAAATGTCTGTTCAAGCCTTTTGCTTATTTATTTATTTTCTTATTTTATGATTTTATTTTTTTTGCATTGGCAGGCACCTGTTTGTCTTGTCTACAGTAAGCATTTTTATATATTCCAGATGTCAATCCCTTATAAGATACACATTTTGCAACTATGTTCTCTCATCTTAAGATTGCATATTCATGTTCTTGATAATGTCCTATGATGTACAAAAATTTTCAATTTTGATATAATCAAATAAAAAATAAGTCTTCCAATATTTAATCCAAAGTATTAGATTAAATCCAACTGGTTGAATTCTTTCATTGTGGAAGACATTCCCTTCATTTGATCATAGATGTAATCAGCTGGAGATGCAATCAACTAACTGATCATTTAAGTCCATGAAATATCTTCCAATTAATAGGCAAGTGCCTGTCTAACCAGATAACTGGGCCCAGCATCTGGCCATGTTAACACATGTACCTAACCATCTCACAAAGATTAGAGCAGAGTTAAATGAGAAATACAACAAAAAAGCAGTAGAGAGAATCAACAATCAACAAAACTAAAAGTTGGTTATTTGAAAAAATCAACAAAATTTATAAACATTTATCTAGGCTTAGAACAAAAAAAAGGTAGGAGGACTCATATAGCAAAAAATCAGAGATGCAAAGAATAATAAAAAGAGAGAGGGTACAAATAATGAAAATCAGAAATGCAAAGGTGACTATCACTACCTTGCTGAAATAAAAAGCATTGTAAGAGAATACTATGAGCAGATGATGCCAATAAATTATATAAACGAGATTAAATGGACAAATTCTTAGAAATGCTCAAACTACCTACATTGGCTCAAAAAGAAATAGAAGCTCTCAACCAAAAAGATAGTAATAGAGAGATTGAATCAAAAATATCTCAACAAAGAAAAGTCCAGGACCAGATGGACAGACATCAAGAGAAGGGAATACTCTAACTCATTTGACAACTCTAACATAGCCTCCATAATAAAACTGGATACATATACCACAAGAAAAGAATACTACACGCTAATATCTCTTATGAATATAGATGCAAACATACTCAAGAAATTACTAGTAAACTGAATCAACAGCATATTCAAACAAGTATACACCATGGTCAAGTGGGGTTTATCTCTCGTATGCAATGGTGGTCCAACATAAGAAAATCAATTAATGTAAAGAAAAGCTTTATTAACAGAATGAAGTAAATGCAGCACATTATCATCTCAATTAATGCAGAAAATGCATTTGACAAAAACAGTGGCTTTTCTTGATAAAAACACTTAAAGCACTTGAAATAGAAGGAAACTTCTTTAATGTAATAAAGGACTTATAGGAAAAGTGCACAACAAACATCTTACTAATGTTGAAAGACTGAAATATTTCCCTCTGAGAGGAGGAACAAGACAAGGATGGCCACTGTCATCACTGTTATTCGACATTATGCAGGGGATTCTTCTAGAGCAATTAGGCAAGAAAAAATAAATAGAAGGCATCCAAATTGGAAAGGCAGGAGTAAAACTCTCCCTGTTTGCATATCATGTGACCCTATATTCAGAAAATCCTGACAAATCCACAACAAAGCCCATAGAGCTAATAAGTAAATTTAGCAAATTAGTGGGGTATAAGAACACCCAAAATTCAGTAGTGTTTTTGTACAGAAATAATGAACAATCCTAGGAAAAAACAAACAAAAAAAATCCATTCACAATAAAAACTAACAGAGTCAAATATTTAGGAAAATCCTAACAAAAGATGTAAAGGACTTGCACACAGAAAGCATCAAAACATTGCTAAAAGAAATTAAAGAAAACCTAAATATATGGATGGCATTAGGTCGGGAGAACAGGGAAGGTCACCATAACACGAACTGTGCAAAATGTGCCACCCCTTCCGGAAGTCATGTGACCCCCTTGCTTAAAAACCACCCACGCCAAGACCCAGGTGCTGACTCACCACCCCCTACCTTGGGTTCTGCGAGCTCCACCCAGGAGCGCAGGAATAACCCCCTCCTCTCGTGTTTCTTTGTCTGCCTTTTCTCTCTTTTGCCTCCAAAACCTTTCAGAAGAATATGCCATGTTCATGGATTGGAAGACTAGATATTGTTAAGATGTCAGTACTATCCAAAGCAATGTATAGACTCAATGGAGTCTCAACCAAAATCACAACAGCCTTCTATACCGAAATGAAAAATCCAATCATCAAATTTATATGGAAGGGTTAGAGGCCCCAAATAGCTGAAGACATCTTGATAAAGAAGAACGAAATTGGAGGACTCACGCTTTCATATTTTAAAACTTATTACAAAGCCATAGTAATCAAAACAGCATAGTACTGGCATAAGGACACACAGAGAGACCACAGAACAGAATAGAGAGTTCAGGAATTAACACTTACGTTTACGGCCAACTGATGTTTGACAAGGTGGCAATGACCATTCCATTGGGGAAAAATAGTCTCTCCAACAAATACTGCTGGGAAAACTGTATTTCCATTTGCAAAAAAAATAAATAAATAAAAAATAAAAGGATGCCGCTACATCATATCATATTCAAAGTTCAACCCAAAATGGCTCAAAGGCCTAAATATAAGAGTTAGAACTACCATACTCCTAGAAGAAAAATAGGAAAGCATTTCCACAAACTTCTGTTAAGTAATGGTTTCTCAGACTTTATATCCAAAGGCCAAGCAACAAAAGAAAAAGTAAATAAATGGGACCTCCCCAAATTTAAGTATTTTTGTCCTTCAAAGAATTTTGTCAGGAATGTGAAGGCAACCTCCTCAATGGGGGAAAATATTTGGAAATGTTAAATATCTATAACAATTAACATACAGAATATATTAAAAAAATCCTTCAACTTAACAATAAGTAGACAAATATTCTAATTTTAGAAAGGGGAAAAGATTTAAACAAACATGACTCAAAGAAAATACACAAATGGCCAGGAAGCATATGAAAAGATGCCCAACAACATTAACTGTAAGAGAAATGCACATCAATACCACAATAAGATACCATTTCATTAGATTGGCTGCTATTAAGAAAAGTGAAAACAAGTGTTGGAGAGGATGCAAGCAATAGGACCATGCCTTCATTGCTGGTGGAAATGTAAAATGGGCTAGTTGCTGTGGAAGACAGTGTGGTGGTTCCTCAGAAAGCTAAGTATAGAACTAACACATATCCAGCAATCACATTACCAGGTATATACCCCAAAGAATTGAAAGTCGGGATTTGAACTATTATTTGCACACTGATGCTCATAGCAGCATTATACACAATTCCCAAAAGATAGATGTAACCCAGGTGTCCATCAACTAATGAATGGATAAACAAAATTTGGTATATACATACAGTGGAATATTATTCAACTGTGAAACAGAATGAAGTCTTGATACATGCAACAACATTCATGAAACTTTAAGATATTATGTTGAATGAAATAAGCCAGAAATAAAAAGGAAAAATATTATATGATCTTATTGATTTGAAATAATTAACTTAAGCAAACTAATAGAGTCGCAGTCTAGAGTACAGATTAGCAATGGGTGGCGTGTGTATAGGGAATGAGAAATTAAGGTCTAGAAATGTACATGGCATTCTAATGGCAATGTTGGGTAAGGACTGGTGGTCATGGTAGCATGGTTAACAGCATGCACGCATATAGCTAAATATAATTAAAGGGCAAAATGTTAGATTGTATATATAATAACAGAATAAAAATTTTAAAGAAATCCATGGAACTGCACTCCATGAACAGTGATCCCTAAGTTAAACCATGGATTTTAATGACCAATACTATTATAAAAATGTGCTATCCCCATTTGTAAAAAATGTTCCACAACAATGCATGATGGTGTTGGTGGGGCAGTATAGGGGAATACTATATTTTATGCAAAATTGTTCTACCCACAATTTCTCTAATAATGAAAAAAATCAGTTTTGTAGTTTCTTAACTATGCTTATTATATGACCCAACCATTTTTCCACTAGATATTTACCCAAGAAAAACAAAGCATATACTCTTGAAAAGAGTTGCAAACAAATGTTCTCAGAAGCTTTGTTTGTACTAGCTAAAGGTTGGATACAACACACATATCTATCGATACGTGAATGGATATATGAAGCACGGTATCATACAATGGGATAATACTGAGCAATAAAAAGGAATTAAATAATACATTCCCCACTAAAAGGATGAATCTCAAAACCACTATGCTGAGTGAAAGTATCCAGACAAAAACAATGTACATACTGTATGATTCCATTTACACAAATCCCTAGAAAATCGAAACATCAATACTAACAGAAAGCAAATCAGTGAGTCCATTGGGTGGGATGAAGGAAAAGAAGATAAGGCAGGAGCAATTCTCAGAGGCACAAGGAAACTTTTCAAGATGATGGACATATTCATTATCTTACTTTGGGTGATGCTTTCAGCATTTTATATATATATGCAAAACTTTAACAGGTTATATAATTTAATATGCACAGTTAATTTCATGTTAATTATGCCTCAGTAACTGCTGAACAACAATTGTGAAATTACCATATTAATAAATAAAATAAATATAGATATTTATTTTAAATATATCTTTTATATCTTTTAAAAAAATAAAACTTTGTTAAAAAGGAAACAATTTATTGATCCTTAACATATTTCTACCTTGTTTAAAGTATCTTCCTTCATGAATTAAAGTAAAATGGGTGAAGGAGAAGTCTATTCCCTCTCTCTCAATTTTATT
Organism: Tamandua tetradactyla; assembly: GCF_023851605.1. Taxonomy (NCBI): domain Eukaryota; kingdom Metazoa; phylum Chordata; class Mammalia; order Pilosa; family Myrmecophagidae; genus Tamandua; species Tamandua tetradactyla. The sequence continues at coordinate 5,753,039 of NC_135350.1, read as the reverse complement.
TTCTACCAATGTATTTTCTGCCTTCCAAATAATCTTTTAAATATTGCTCTTAATTTTCAACCTCAGTTATTTTTTATTCTGAATCAACTTCAGAATTTGTCTCTGCATTTTATCAAGCAGGAGTGAGGAAAAGTTGCCAAGTTCTGGAATGATAAAATGAATTAGGTTTATAATTTCTGACAGCAACCAATAAAATGGTTACTAAAATTTGTCCATGATGTACCTAGTGAAAGAATGATATAATTCAAAATATCAATTTTCATATGTTGTAACCAAATTTATTTCAGTGGATAGGGAATAATATAAACATTTCAAAGTCCATATATATATATATATATATATTTTTTTTTTGGGTATGGGCTGACACTGAAAATCGAACCTGGGTCTCCGTCATGGCAGGTGAGAACTCTGCCTGCTGAGCCACATTGGCCTGCCCACAATATATATTTTTTGTATGCTGTATGGGGGGTTAACATTTCATTCTTTTTCCGTGTGAGTATTCCATTATTGCAGCACCATTGCTGAATTTTTGTTTTTTTGTATTTTCTTTGCTTGTTTGTTTTGGGAACTGCGTGGGCCAGAAATTGAACCAGGGTCTCGTTTGGCAGAATTCTACCACTGAACTACCCTTGCACCCCCCTCAACAACGTATTTTTTGAACATCACGTTAAAGTTTCTGTGTTCTTGAGATTTCCTATTTTTGATATGCTATAAATGTGCATCTAGTTCTTGGCATAATAATTGATAATACGATATCATCCTTTGACAAACAATGCTTTAACTCACAAACATATTAATGAGATAATAAAGTTTTTATTCAAATTTATTTTTGAATCATCTTGTAAGTAAAGCTATATATGTGCTGTGCTTGAATTTGTTTAATTTCATTTTTCCTCTCTGTCTCTAAAATATTTTGGCAAAACAAGAAATGAAATTTGTTCCCTTGTCTGTATTTTAGTGACTGTATTTTATATTCTAATGTCCAGGCCCAATACTTGAACATATTTCAATTTAAAGAGATTATGGTACACTCTAAAATGCTAGAGCCTATATTATTGGGGAAATATGATGAAATATTATTGAAATGCAAAGTGTTGAACCCAATCTTATTTGATGAATGCATATTGTAGTTTGTCCCTCAGCAGGAAGTAGGTAATGAAAAAATGATAGTTTAAATTCATTATTTTTGTCTTAAAGCTTTGGTCTATTAAAGTTATGATACACCACTGATTTAGATATTCATTCTATTCTTCAAAATATATGACAAAATATAATGCTATTAACTCATGCAACTGTAATCAATGTAAATATTATTCATACAAAATTCTAATGTGAAAAAAACTCCACTGATTTCCATCACTACAAGAGTAAACTCTTGTATGTATAAAAACTAGCATAATGATTACTATAAAAAACAGGTGCTATTATTGGAAAAAAGAAAGCTTTATTTTCTTAAATGATGATTACCTTGCAAGGTTTTTTCTCAAATATCTATTACCTTGCAAGCTTTTATTTTATCAAATATCAAGAGCCTAATAATCTCATGAACTAAACATCCTGTGAATTGTTATGATACCCAGTGTTAGTTACCTGTGTCTTTTATCTCCACACACGGATCAGATAGCATTGAGGTATATTAATTTACAAAGAAAAGTCTATTAAAAGTTTACCTTCAGGGTGGGCCAAAGTGGCTCAGTGTCAGAGTTCTCACTTGCCATGCCAGAGACCCGGGTTCAATTCTCAGTGCCTGCCCATGCAAAAAAAAAAAAAAAAAAAAAAAAATTCACCTTCATTACTATTTTTTTTTCCCAAGCTGTCCAACTAAATACTATTAGGCACAAGAGAATAAGGCCTCCTAGAATATTTTCTGAAAACTGAAGAGCAGGTAAATGCACATCACTCACTTGCATGTTGATAAATTAATTTTGATCTTCAAAATATGCAACAAAAATATAATGCAATTAATTATTACTGGCATAATCACCTGGAATTAATATTGTACAAGGGCTTAAGGTCACCTGGAATAAGTTTTCTGAAGATAGAAAATAAAACACACTTTGAAATAGAAGTGACAATATTAATAGCTAAATCAATGTTATATAATCTAATAATTAGCAACAGCTGTATGGAATTAGTATGCTATGATATTTTTATGTTTCTGATGAGGATTCTAAGGCAAAGTGAAGTTAACTGCATTGTGCCAGGGTGTACAGAAACCTGCCAGAGCAGGGATCCATTCATTGTAATTAGTTTTAAAATCCAAGGCATTTGACCAGGAGGCTATAACAATTCAGTACCAAGTAATGAAACATTCACACTGTGACTTCTGACTTCTGTTGGGAATTATAATTTTATTACTGCAGAAATTTAGCTGTTCCCCAGAAGTTCTCATCATGAGACCAATCATTTAACAGATAAGCCATTAAGGTACAGAATGAATAATTTAATCGGTTAATATCAACTCAATCATATGAGTTCTTATACAACATATAATTTACTTGATGTAGGATGTGGACAACATTAATAAATATTTAACTCTCAATTTTCTTGCATATAACATTGAAATATTAACAGTATCTATATTTTAAGACCATTGCAAAACTAGAATGCTTTTCACAAAACTGTAACTCAAAGTATCAAATCAAGATGCAATGGATAGAAGGTCATAAAATAATTAATTTATTGCATTTATTAAAATGCCCATCAGATTGTTCCCCTTCTGGATAAACTAATAAGCCATTTAGCCAATAATGACTTTGTCATTAATGAGAATTTGATGGAAATATACTTCAAAATATTCCCATTACATAAAGTTTGTTTTAACTAAAACATGTATGCTCTTATTTCTTTTGATTTACCTCAGAAATAATGCCCATATTTAAATATACTTAGTTTCATTTTCTTTCTCTTTCACTGTTTTTAGTATATAAATATTCTCTCTATGTAGAAAAGAAGCAAATGTATGTTCTTATATAGACCTTAAACAATATGGATTGTACAGAATATGTAATAAATTTATGTGTATTTAAAACATATTTAGAACAGTAAGTATATCAAAATGTTTTCCTTTAGTTATTTCACGCTGGTTATTTAGACATGAGTTCTCAATTTTTAATAAAGGTTATTTTATAATTTAGAATGGATAAGTCTTTGTCATGAATCTATGAGCTGGGTCTTACTTAGGATATTTTGGATTTAATATTTTGATCATAATTTTGTGTCTAATATGTATAGTGTTATATAAATGTATAATCATTCTTAATAAATATCAGCAAATCATACGATTTTTTTTCAAATGATGAAGATTCAATAGGAAGTCTGAGGATCATTGTAAAATATGAACTTCATTCCATCAAAACAAGAAAATATTCTGTGAAACTCAACAAAAAAATGTATCAGTGACAGTAATCAATTGATATCCTAAAATATAACCTGGACTGAGCAACCTGGGATGTTGCTAGCATATGCACATACATGATTTTTCCAGTATTGAACCATAAAGTTTTATAACAAAACTTGCTGAAACAAGCAATAATGTTGATATGGAATTATAATTAGTCAACAGTTTGATGGTATCATATTGATATCTTTTAAAATTGAACATTTAGACATTTGTTTTTGTTAAATTATCAATTGTCAATTTGATATATTATTAAATAAGGTATATAGATCCAGCACAGTTCTTTAGAGGCCAAGAATAATTGTCTTTGAGAGCTTATTAAAACTGAAGTTCAATTCTTCTATCAAGTTGGAAAGTCCCTATTTGATTAATCATTCCATAGTGTCAAAAGTGAAAAAATAATTTGCTATCATATTTCATTTTAGTTGCACTAATCATCATCAGTTGGAGTATATTGAGCTAGTTTCCTCCCACCGCTGAATTAAGTTTTAACCAATAAATCTGATGCTTTATAGAGGCATTTTTAAATCAGATTAATCCAGTCAGAACTAGATTTATATGGACACACACAAAATAAACAGTCACTGGGGACATTTTAATGGAATATAACAAGATCTGACTGACTCAAAATTGGGTTTCTCACAGTCTGTGGAAATATTATCATTGTTTCTTACCTGCCTCTACACTCCAGTAAATTCTTTTGAATCAGAAAACATAGGTAAGAAAATTGTCTTGAGGATGTCATTTTTCAAATATTCACTTGATGAAATGAGTGATATGGATTTCTGCTATTCTTCCCTTATGACATACTTGTTTTTATTAGAGTAGTTGTAAGTTTAGAGAAAAATCATGCCGAAAATACAATGACCATATACCCAACCCTCTATTATCAACACTTTGCATTATTGTGACACATTCGTTACGATGTAAAAGAATATGATTGTAATTGTTCTATTAACTACAGTTCATGGTTTACATCACGGTTCAGTGTTTGTTTTGCACAGCCCTATGTTGGTGTAGTTTTTAATTTTCATTCTAGTAACATATATACAGCCTAAAATTAGCTTCTCTGATTTCAGAAGAATCCCAGAAGTCTTTCCTGAAAGAAGAGAAATTGAAGTCCAAAATTACTGTGTGTATCGCATGGTAACAAAAAAATGTGGAATTCTAATGAAGACTGTAGGATACGGACAAGGGCCAAGGATCAGACACGTAATAATGGAGAGGGAAAGGAAATATGAAAAGATGATTTATTAAAAAAAAAACCTGTTGTAAAATTCAATGGAAGCGTTCCCTCAAATTTCAGGTAAATATTTGTCATTAGCTGTGAAATTTGGTGTAAAATAATGAATCCTTCTCTTTGTATTTTCATTTCCCAGAAAACTCAGGTGATAATGCTTTGGAAATACATTTTTAGAAGTTTGAAAGCCAAAAACATCACTCTAAGCAGTTCTTTTTCCCTCAGATTATGGTAGTTCACACGTCTTCCATCTTGGGTGAAAAAAACAAACTCTGTAGTTACTTGATCGTAACTATAAAGCTGAAATATATGGTTTCCATAATGAATTGTTTATTTTCTAGTACTGAAAAACATATATTCTCAAGATTTTAAATACAATAAAAAATATCAAAACTAACATTTTCATGATGACATTTGAAATAAATATTACATTATGGTACTATAACATTGGTTAAATTATTTTAAATACCAAGTATGTAATGTTACCACATCATATTTATCTCATGAAAAGTTGAGTTTATATTTAGAATTGTACCATTTTTTGTTACACTTATATAAAACTATTCTGAAAAAATTATGCAACCCAATTAAAACTTACCTTCTGAGACATTTATTTATTTCTAAATATCTATTTTAGGTACCTAATAGAGATAAGATCAAACAGTACAGAAAGAAAAGTGATATTGACAATCTACAACTAGCAATTGAGTTGGTGTTAATTAAAACTCTATCAAATTTCTTTCTAAATTATTTCCCACCATATGTAATCCTATAATAAGCCTTATTTCATTTAAATAATCTAAAATTGTAGTTTTGAGGACATTTTGATAAAAATGATATTTGATGAGAAGTAATTCAACTATAGCTTATCAACACTTGAAATATTTTACCATATTCATTATTTTCATTGTTTCCAATATTCAGTACTCACAATAACCTATACATACAGATTGTATACGTGTATGTATATGTCTTTGAATATCTTAAGTAACACAACCACAAATTTTCCTAATTAAATAAGAGATTTTATATGTGTTTATATATGTATATACATATGTGTATGTATATGTCTTTAAATATCTTAAGTAACACAAACACAGCTTTTCCTAATTAAATAAAAGAAGAGGGCTGTTTAAAAGAACATTATATTTAGTATGTACGAAGATTTTTTTTTTTGAGATATCCTGTTATTGTAGCAACAGGATAGTATTGAGAAGAAGGGCTGAGATTACTGAGTTTACCAAAAGACTTTATGATTATTTCACAGCCAGATTGATAATAAATATCGTGGGTTCGCAGGAATTAGATCTGAATCTTACTTTCTTTGTAAAGTAACACCTGGTAGCAAGGTTGTCATGGACCTATAGGTAAAATAATACTCCCTGATCGGATAGTACAGGTATTAACCCAAATCGCTTGACTTTTTATGACTAAATTTGGCCCATTGTATTTCAGAAAATGATTGAAAATATTGTTCTTATTAAAGAAAAATGTTTTAGTCACAGTACAATGGCTGCAATCAATTGCTTAATAATTACATGGATACATGGGGAGGAAGAGAGGGGTTACTTACAGGAACAAATTACTCTTTATTCCTCACCTTTTATTACTTTTTTTCTCTTTTGAGGAGTTTTTTGGTTGGAGTTGATGACAAATCATGAGCTTTTTTCTCAGTTTAAGAAGGTCTTTAACAGCTGGTTCCTTTTTTGGGGTTACCTGGCTTTCTTTGGCTCTATGCTGTTAGCAACTTCTCTCTCATTTAAAGAGAGTCCTCCAAGCCCCAACCGAGTTTACTGGGACTACGTTTTTGGTTTGGTGCTAAAGCCCAGCCATGACAGGCGAGCTCTTTTGGGAGACTTTGCTGCCCATCCCCAGATTTTCAGAGACGATTTTTACTGAGATTCTTATTTAAATACTATTTCAAGACTACCCCTGTCCTAGAATAAAAAGTGATTTCTAATATAGGAAAGAATGAAAATGGAACTCAAAAATGTAGCCTTGAAGAGGAAACATGCAATTGGGTAATTAAATGTCAGTAGTTCTATAAGTACAAGAATGGAGTTTTAACTCAAATAAATATCAAATACAAATATCCAATTTGTAGATTTCAATCATAATGTCAAATATTATACCTACCAGAATTTAAAGAAAATGAATGAAATATATAGATCTATCTAAATTATGAATGTGCGTAGTAATTACTAAATGATATCTTATAAACTCTAATACAATAATTTTGTAAAAGAAAAGCACGGTATAATTAAATAGAAATTATACATGTAATTAATGGAATGTTTCAGAATTTAGAGAATGATTATCTCAAACTTATTTTAACAAAGTGAAAAATCTTAGATTCATATCAAAGTAAAGAAAAATAAATGTTTCAACACCCATCATGATGGTGAAAATTAATAAAATAAAAATAGAAGGCATTTCATTAATATGATAAAATATCTACTATACAGATTAAAATGAACTTCTGGCTGTATTCCTGTTAAAGTCATAATAATCAAAAGGGTAATTCCTATCAACACTACAATTCTAAAGTTTTGTTGTAGAACCATCATATGTATTCAACACTAGAGATTAACCTTGGAAAGCAAGAGACAAACTTTTGCTATGGATAAATAATGGTGAAAGTTATCACGGTAACTTACTTAGGAACTGTAGAACTAGGAACATAGTGAGAATGAAGAAAACATAAGGAATTTTCTTTTTGCAGACTATAACAAAGAAGCAAGCAATAATTTTGTCTATTACCCCAAATATCAAATGTTAAAATGTCAAAGGAACTCTATTTCCTAACTCAAAGGAATTCAATTGACTAAGGTTTATTTACATATTGCCATATTCATATCAAAGCATCTCTCCATTCAGTTTTTTCATCATTTGAACATTCTATATTTATTAGAAAAACATGTTCCATACATTATATACAGTTCTCCGTTTCTCTCTCAACACACACACAGACACAAAGATAAATGTAACTAGATGTAGATAAACTATAACCCTAATTAATACCCTGTTGAAAGCTGAAAAACAGAAAAAAAATTTCCTTCAATGTAAGGAAGCCGATTTCCTTAATCTAATTAGTCTTCTCATTCCCTGCCCAGAGTGATTTGCTGAACAGAGGACAGCAAGGTTATTTCTGTTGAATGAGCATGAGAAGTTTACTGTGACTCCTGGCAAATAATCTTCATTGAGACTACATAGTGACTACATGACAAAACATGAACAATGATGCATGTCATCACCAAATGCTGTTGGCAGTCATCCTGCTATTGTAAGAAAGACAGTCATTGTATGAAGAAAATATTCTACAAGACAATTAGGTTACATAAGAGGAAATTCTCTATTTTTTTGACATTGACAAGTCTGGATCCACCCTTGCATAAAGTAGAAAGTATATAAAAATTCAGTTATTCCACCAATATGCAGTGATGTTTCAATTTTTTTAAATTGATCTTTATTTTACTTAACTCAATATGATTCCCCATTTGTAGTAAAAAAAACAACTCTTTTCTCATGTTTTTTCTTCACATCATGGCATACAGCGAAAGTGATAATATTTGTAAGGATAACTGCATAAACTAAGAGGTTGTTCACAGCTGGAGGAGAATAATGAAAAATTTTCATTCACTGCTTTTGATAAAGGTTAATTTTCTGCACTAGAAATCAACTTACAAAATTGTTGGACATTTGAAAGGTAGTCCACTAATGTCTGACATGTGCTCAGTAGTTATATATTTCCAATAGATACTAAATGTTATATTCTAAATCCTGTTTGTTATATCTCATTGATGTAAAAATAGCTTTAGAAAAAAATTCAAATGAATTGATATAGTTTATTTACAGCTTGCCATTTCAATATTACAACAAAAATCTTTCTACATCTTTTTGAAGAACTCATTCTTTTTTATCAGATTAGGCCATAGGCAGTTATGCATTATAGTATCAGAGTAAATGTTGTCTTCTAAAGCATTCATATGCAATCTTGAGCTTGATATTACCTTTGGAAACAGCAATGCAATTCTAGACTATCTTAGAGAGTATTAGATTCATGTGTACTGCTTTTTTTCAGTTTGGTTATACTTATATTCACCACCATTGAATTTTACTATATTTCTCTGCCAGTTTCATATCTCTTGAAGGTCAGCCTTAAATTTCAAACTGAGAGATATATGGTGATTTTTATAGGTATGAATGTAAAAATTGCCTGTCCTAGATTTCAAAAACATATCACCTGTTATGATGTTATACTGCTTCAAAATGTATTATGAATGTAAAAATGTTAAAATATCTCAGTGTTCATAAAAAGGGCAAGGGACATGCATTTTAGAATCAGAATGCAGTAGTTACGGTTATTTTGTTAACAAATAGATGCAGATACAAACATTGCATAATTCAGCTTGATTTCATGCCTATTCAATTTACAATCTAGGTTACTAATATATATTTAGCTACATTAAAAACATGAAACCAACTAAAGCAAGATTAGAAAGAAGTTGCATTATGGAGTACAAATAAAGCAATTCTCAATTCCATTTATATTATTTAGATTAACATTTATTATTGCAAAATATAATCCTTATATACTTTTGACTTTAAGAACATAATTTACCCTCTTAAAATTTGCAATTACAAATATGTATATCTGTCATTTCTATAAAATAACCAAAAATCTGGAAGTTGTAATTATTTCAATACTAGAACCCTCCCTCACCTAGAATTTTGAAATCCCTAAACTACAGGTAAATGTTAATATCATTTTATTATATGTCTTCACAAAACAATGTGAACAGCCATTTGTTTGTCAAAAATAAATATAAATAATATCATCTGTCCTAACTAAACATGATGAATAGTTTTTTCTCAAATAATTTATTCATTTAATAATATCTGAGCAATTCTATATATACACAGTTTTTTTCCAAGGATTTTCTAGAACATAAAAGTTGGACATAGAATTTATAATGTAAATGTCATATTTTAAACAAATTCTGAAATCACATACTTGGATAGCAGTGTCTTTCCTTCAGTTGAAAAACCCATGGATTTGGAATCCAACCACCTCTTATAGCAGATGAGTACCTCTTACATGTGAAAGAATGCCTCAATCTGTGCTTTGGATCTCTTTCTAGCTGTCGTTTCTCCCTCTATTTATAATTCATTCTCCCCTTCAATACACAATCAGTGTCTCTAAATTAGATTCTTCTCATTTTTAAAAACATGTTCTCAAATCTCTTTCTTCCAAAAATCGAAATCATGTATAAAAGCAGCAATGAAAAGCTCTCAGAATCTCACTTTTCCCTCTCATTCCCAATCGGTATGAAGCCTTCATTCATGCCCAGGTCATGATGGCTGTGGATTGACTCATGTACCCCACAAAGACCTGTTCAAACTGTAATCTGTATTCCTACGGGTATGAACCCATTTGCAAAGTGTTCTGTTTAAGAACTTATTATTAGTCAAGAACAGAAATTGGGATTGTATTCTGAAGAAGCCTGAAAGGAGTGAGATCACCATGTGATGGAGAACTGCCATCGTCAGACTGCTACTGACTCCAGGGGAAAGCATGGTCTTGAAGACATCTTGATTTTGGATTTCTAACCTTCAAAACCATGGGACAGGGTGGGCCGTGGTGGCTCAGCAGGCAGAGTTCTGGCCTGTCGTGCCGGAGACCCAGGTTCAATTCCCGGTGCCTGCCCATGCAAAACACAAACAAAACTTTGGGACAATGAATGCTGGTTGTTTAAGCCAACACACTGTGTGGCATTTTTCATAGCAGATATGTTAAATAGGGTAATAATCATTCTTACTATTTTCACTTTGTCCTCTACATGTTTTGCAATGGACTGCGACTGGCTTATGTCTCAATCGATGAACAAAGCAGATGCCACTAGAGGAAGTGATAGCCTGTGTCACTACATCGACCACTCAATCTACTTTACTCTGGAGGGTTGATCTCCTCCCCCTCCATTCCTGGATTCACTTTGCAAGTCTTCTCTTTCACAATATTCTTAGGAGTTTCTCTCTACTTCACTGCCCACCCATCACAATCTTTTCTGCAGACTCATTTTCTATATTTGTAAGTGGAGTAACTCCAGGTTTGGGTCTTGAAAGACTTCCTTTCTCCATCTACACTCTCTTCCTGGATGATAGCCTGTGGTTTCAAAATCCACCCACAGGCAGAACTGAAGAGTAAGGTTTGTGTGGTCATTTGTATAAAACTGCCCAAAATGCTATTCATTTTTCTAGCCCTTCAACTTTCTAGTCTGCATCTTATATTTTTTTCTCAACATGAGTTAAGAGTGGGTAAATATCTCAAGAAGGAGAACTCAAAAAAAAATTCAGTGGTTGTCTCTGTAGTGTCTCTCTGCAGCATTCTAGCCTCTCATGGTCTGATGGCTTTGTTGCTTCCTCACAGCCTTCAAATAGAGTGTGTGATGTGTGTGTGTTTTGTCCAGCTCTTCTACCTGCTTCATATAGGGTTTTTGTGTACTGAACAAAACTGTAATTTCTGAAGGTTCAACCCTTATTTTTTGGGATATGCCAAAAAAGACAACTTAGTTGTTTCCCCTATACAGCTGTTGCATGAATAGTTCCATTTGCTGGAAACAGTCTCCATTCTAGCATTTCTTACCACTTCATCTAGTTAGAGACATCTTTTCTTTTGGATATTTATCTCATTCAATGTCTTCACTCTACTACTTGACAGATGTATGCATTATATCCAGAATTTTCAAGGTATGTAATTTAAAATAAAATTTTACCAAGTTAAATGCTATCAATATTCTTCTACTATGCTAAATAATACAAAGACTTTATACTGCATTAAAACCTGCCATTCAAAATTATTGCTGTACCACATTTAAATTTTATTTTTAGATAAACAAAATTAGTATTTATTATTATTGCTTTAAGTAGTCAGTTTATTTATATTTACCCTTTTATTTGTCAATTTTCTTATTGCATCTCCTTATAAGTCCCTTCTGAAACATTTTCCTCTTTATTGAGTGAAGGTCTGTTTATGGTAAATGTTCTAATGTTCTAATTTTTTTCATCCAAAGTATGTTCATTGTGTATTTGCTTTTAAAATTAACTTCTTTAGGCAAAAACTTCTAATTTAAACTCACAATAATATGTGTGTTTCATTGTTTCTAATTCTTTGTTCTGCTACAAAGAAATAGTTGTCTTTCTTAAAGGCTTTTTAATCTTAGATGATCAGCTATTACTTTATGTTCGCTTTGTGTTGATGATTTGCCTTTTTGCTTAAATTTTATTGAACTTGTTACCTCATATTTTGGAAATTGTGAAAAAATTTGGCCAAAATATTTTTGAAAATTGCCTCTTCATTTACTAGAATGACACTGTGTAAAAGGACCTTCCCACACTGTGTTCCATGTGTTATAGCCATTTTCTCATGTTTTGTAAAGATTCATCTACCTGGAATACATTCCTCAATGTCCTCATAGTTTTTCAAGTTCATTAACTCTCTCCTCATGTAAATCCATGTCTGAATTTTAAATACTCTATTATGTTTAAATATCATGCATTATAGTTTTCATTTCTAGAATTATTTATTTTTAATATTTTTTGTAATGTTTGACCTTTTTTAATCTTTTAAGCTTCTCATTTTGGATTGCAGCATATAAATTATGCTGATTTTTTACTTAAAAGTGACAGATAATTCAGGGGCCACATTATCTTGGCCAAAATTTATCTACACGTGCTCCTGTGATGATGTTCTGAACAACGTTTATGTGGACATGTGAAACTTCGGAGCTCTCTTTTATTCTGCCATACCACAATGATTGGTAATTTTCCTGTCAGTAGACACATTATCAACTTTGGTCTCCTATTGAAGATATTGCAGAGTCTAAAGCCACACAATGATTGTTTATAAAACTTCCAATAATGAAGAATAGGCATGACTTATTCTGCTGTGTGTGTGTATGTTTGTGTGTGTGTGTGTGTTTTTGGCAGCCTCACATGTATGATTACTTTTAATTTTATAATATGTACGTTTTTGACATCAGTTCAAAGCTTTGGGAAATTCATCAATGACAGTTCTTTGGAGCCTGTCCAAAGAATTTGAATATGTGCACTTCCAGAGAGAATTTGCAAATACTTATTCCATTTGTCCAAATATACTGGTCACTTGAGCAACTTCAAATTAGACTGTCCTTATGACTTTTGTTGTTAAATATTTCAAAAAATGATATGAACTTGTCCTTGCAAATTAAATATATATTTCCCCTTCTAAATGATACAAGAGTAAGAGCTGACAATATTCCTTTAAGATGGTTTTTGTACAGTGGCTTTATTTTTCTTCAATTTTATAGTCAAGATATTTCTTTCAGGGTTTCACTTTTATAAAGTTTTCCTCCATTAAAGTCCTGAACAGTAAATGTTTCTGAAATATTTCCCAGCACAGTCCACCAAAGAAATATTAAAATCCAGTAGGATTTGGCTTATATCCTAAGACTGAAAGCAGAGTAGAATAGAGATAATTAATAAAACTCCATTATTTTGTTTGCCTTATGTAGTCTGATTTTTTACTTAAAAGTGACAGATAATTCAGGGGCCACATTATCTTGGCCCAAATTTATCTACACGTGCTCCTGTGACTATGTTTATGTGGACATGTGAAACTTTGGAGCTCTCTTTTATTCTGCCATGCCACAATGATTGGTAATTTTCCTGTTAGTAGACATATTATCAACTTTGGTCTCCTAGTGAAGATATTGCAGTCTAAAGTCACACAATGATTGGCATGTACAACGAGTGAAAAATAAATTTTCTTGTCTTATTCCATTGTTGCATGCAGTTATTTAGTTTTGCAGTGTAATCTGAAGTAAATCTATAGTAAACCCATATTAAACAAGATGAGGACATTAGATAAAAAGTTTTGCCTGTGATAATGTGAAAGTTGAAATGACCACATGCTTACTGAGGCAAAACTCTAGGATAATAAGTTTAAAAAAAAGTATGTTAAAATTGTATACTGGATACAAAAGGCTGCATTTAGTAGTATCATAAAATATGTTGAGTTCAAGAAAAGATTGCTCATTTTATATCACAAAATGAATTGGAATAGAGAGCATTGCCAAAGTTAACTGCTTATAAATCCATAATGAAACAGCTAGAATTGTGGAAGAATGGACAATATGATCCCCCTAAAACCTCAAACCTGAATCGAAGGTCAGATGGTAGTACAGCCTTTCTGTCTGATGCCCTTGGATTGAGAGAGACAAATGGGGCTGAGCAAGCAAGATAAACGTAAGGATTTCTAAAATAAACCTACAAAAGAAGTTTCGTGTGAACCGACTTGAAACAAACAAAGCTATCAATGCTTGCTATGCTTTTGAGAAAACTGTACATCAAAAAAATCACAAGTTAAGACTGTTCGAGTTTCAGACCAACACTTCGGTCAAATATTCATAAGCTGAAATCTGGTTTTAAGGTTATACAATTTCTTATTGCTACAGGCTCTACTATCCTTATTTTATAAAAGGCCATGTGGTAAATGGACAGGAAAAGTGCCTAGGGGTTAGGTCCACATGCCACAAAGATATGTGGATGAGGAATCCCTCTTAGAATGCAGAATCAGTCATGGATCTTCGCCCACTTCCACAGTAGAGAATCCTTCCAATGCCTGGCTTCCCAAGTGTTGACTCACTATTCTGGTGAACCAGTGGCTATTGTATGGCTCTTTTTTTTCTTTTCTTAAATGGAATTTTTATTGTAACTATTCTGTCCCTGTTACAACAGATATTTTCTTAGGCTTCGGCACTATCAGGGGCCACATGTGGTCCAGGTAGAGAGGATTGTACATCCCTTGGAAATTGTGGATCTTGAGCTAGGTGCCCTAACTGAATCTGGTGTGGATTTTCTCCCTTGAAGATGGGGGAATATTTTAATTGCATGGGAATGAGAACATGCTTATTATCTAAAGTAACAGACCTGAGTAAAGACAAATAGCTGACAATGGAAGATTTTCAATTTCTCTCACAATGCAGAGTTGCAACTTGGAAATATTATTTCCCAGATTCCCATACATCTATATGGGATTAAATTTCTGATTATTCTTTAATTTCCTGCCAAGATAGAATATATTTCTCAGTTCTTTACATGTTTATTTTTTATCTTTTCAAGATTTTGTTGTGATCTTGGGAGAATTTTCCCAAGGTATATAGACCACCATACTAATGAAAATAGATGTGTATTCCTTCAGACCTTAGCAAATACACCTGGATTCAAATTTCTCAGCCTGACCTTATTTTTATTTAATTTAAATTAAAATATTTCATTATTTTAGTATTATTTATATTTACTTAAATTTAACATTTTCGAGTGACTCAATATATATTTGTAAATAATTTATCTTGTCATATATTGCTATTTTTTTAATTCATGAGCTTTTCCTTATTATGGTGCTCAATTACGTATGTAAAGGGTTTAAAATTAATATAATATGGGAGTGGATTCTGATGTGGCAATTCAGACTTCATGAGCTTGAAAGTACTGAAAAATATTTTAAATAGTTTCAAGGATGTTAAAATAATGACACCTATGTCACCAAACTCAACACAGCTATAACATCAAAATAGTACACAGCAAGTATCTCTGGAATCCTACAAAATGAGTGACCATATCATTAATCACCTATTTGAATACTTTTGTGAGTAAAAAGTATTCAATTTATTTACAGTTGCATAGGAACAGGAGACAGAACCTGAGGCTTAGCCAGGTAAATAGGTAACTCTATATTGATTTATGATTACAGATGAGAGTAATTAAAGAGACTTACCTCCTTGGTATACAATTAAGGGGAGCTCTCCTGGTTATTGATACTCTAATTTAGTCCTTGAAATGTGGATACAAGTGCTAGAGGTAAAATTTATTACAGGAATATGAAAGTAGAAGAAAAAAAATAGGCAGAAAAATTCGATTTCTATGAGCAAAATTAGTTGTTTATTTAATCCATAATGATGAATATTTTTACATGGCTTAATAATCCCGATAGAAATAAATGTTGTCTTTATTTTAGATTTGATGAAAAAGACTCAGAGAAATGCAATATTATGCACAAGTTTACACAGGTATTAAGTTGCAGCATTGAGTTTTAGCTCCAGTTAAGCTCCATTTTGTGCCAGAATAGAAGAGTGTTTATGAGAAGGAGACAATAAAGGATGTGATGAATTTGAATGCCAATCTAGGAAAAGAAGACATCATTTTATAGGCAATTCTAATTCATTTAAAATTTGATTAGGGAAATAGCATGTCTTCTCAATGGAAAGATATTCATGCCATACCAAGTAAAGTGTGGTTATATGCAATATTTGTATTAGTGGATAAACCTTAATTTAAAGATAGTGATATTCTGATTAGATTCACTGTTGCTCCTGTGGGGTTTGCTTACTCATTTTTCTTTAGAAAAATATGCTCAGGGAGTACATGCTTCAGATGCTGGTGTTAGCAGGCAGGAATTATGGATAAGGCAGAGTAAGGAACTCTCCTGTTTATAACTTTCCATATGCCTCATATAGTACTATATGAACTAGATAAAATTATGTCAAAGTTATTTCTCAAAATGATTTGGACTGTTCAATTAATGTCTCTAATGTCAGTAACAGAATAACAAACATGCAAAAAAAGCTTTTAAGTACTAGCACAATTAGGTAATTTGATCCTGTGCTAATGCATGAATGGATTTAAATTATCGACCCTGTAAAACACTTCAATAATCACTAAATATATTTTCATGCGTTCTTTAAAGCTGTTTTTACATTGTGCAGAGTAGATGATAAAATTGATTATCTGTGAAAAAGAAAAACATATTCTCTTCTACTTAGTCCATATTCAAATTATGCCTTTTAAGATCTAGATTTCAAGAAGTGTTCATATGAAAAGTAAAGAATAATTTTTTGTTATATGGATCAATATTCTCAATACCTCTTATTATCTGTACTTTTTTGCCTCACCTTCATTATCATTATGCAAAAGAGACTTGAAAAATGGAACATAACTTTAGCTATCTGGAGTTATTTTCTCCTATTCCATCCCTGATATGCATGCTCATTGTTCTGCTATGACATTTATGTTAAATTAAAAAAGAATCTTAGGAGCTTGTTCTGCCCCAATGGAAGATAGTTAATATTACACTAATTGTACCTGGAGAATGGTTCCTTCAAAACCTGCTTACATATGATGCTTTAATTCTATTCTCCTATCATGCCCATTTGCCTCAAGTTCCTAATTTCATTAACTTCTCTAACAAAATTACATACTACAACATATTATTCACTATATTTTTTTGGATTTTCATCAGTCTTACTGTCTAAACTTCTAATTACTTATGTAAATATAAATTTTTCTTTCCTTATCTGGCTTTATATATCTTGTTCTCTCTTGACAAATTTCTTCTAAGATAGTCTTCCACCGCTCAGTTTTAATAAATGTCAATTTACAGTTGGCTCTGGATATTTTGTATCCATTTCTATTCTTGATAACATCATGTTAGTATTCATACAATATACAGAAATAATGGAAATGGCATCAATATGAAATTTTAATTAAAATAAAGGTAAATGATTTTACAATCTAAATTATAAATAATAAGACTTCTAGAAAAGTTACAGTGGACAGTGACAAGTCACTATCACCACTAAATAGTTAGAGAAAATAAACAAGTAAATAAATAAAATGTTAAACACATTAGAGATTTATGAAATAAAAAAAGGGCCAGAAACGGTAAAATTCCAAAGAAAGAAAGATAATTCCTAATGATCTGAAACTACTGGCTGTTTTTTCCTCTGTAGGCAAAATCCGATGTTTTGCAAATATTTAAGATCAGTCTAACTACAAGCACATAGGACCTATAAGAAGAAGGAGACAGGAGGAACTTTTGTCTACCTCATGTGCTGGAAAAATTGAATAGAATCAATGGTTTTCTCTATGAAATATCTTTTTTGCACTCTGGAGCATTTGAGAAAGCTGAATAATGGACTGAATGGCAGATCCAAATATCACACATATATGGAATAATAGCAGACAAAATACTAGTGGAATAACATGACAGGGTTTACCCTCAATACAACTAAAATTAAAAGGAATTGATTCTTACTAAAGCTGAAAACTATCATAAACGTATCTCAACTCATTTCAGTTGAGGCAATCAGACCATCACTCTATGTGCCAAAGAAAGTAAAAAAGTACTTGCTCTGTCAATGAAAATAAGAACAACTTAAGTCCCTGTATTTCTATTATACACAGCATCATATATGAATTTAAAAATCACAAGATAAAAGCAAGCAAATGTGAGGAAGGGCAAGCATATATTAAAAAAGAAAAGATAACAGAAGAACTGCAGATGACCAAGGTTTGGGAGTCAGCAGGTAGGCACTTTAACATAAATATTATACATAGAATACAGCGGACAGTGACAAGTCACTATCACCGCTAAATAGTTAGAGAAAATAAATAAGTAAATAAATAAAATGTTAAACACATTAGAGATCTATGAAAAAAAAAGTAAGGATAGGAATGATGGACAAAACTAATTAAGATCTGAATGCTTTCAACAGAGCATTGGATTCTATTTTAAAAAGTAACAAATGGACAATCAGCATCTGAAACATATAATAAATGGGGAAGAAACAACATCTGAAGAGTTAAGGGGCAAGAACTGACGAATGCCAAACTAGCATTAAAGAAGCTCAGTAAATATAAAATGGGATAAATACAATGTAAACATGCATAGACAAATCATGGTTAAAATGCTGAAACAGAAATATAAGAAGAAAATCTTAAAGGCAGCCACAGTTAAAAGACCCAGTATTTTCAAAGCAGCAACAAAAGAGACTGATGACTCTTTTAAATATAAAACTTGAAAAGCAGAAAACATTGGAAGGAAAATGAAGCACGAACAATATCCACAATATAAACAAGCGCACATTTCTCAACCAAGAACTCTATTTCTTGAAAAATATTACAAAAAATTAAATGTAAATGAAGACGAACAGACTAAAATAAAGTCAAAATTGTCATCAGTCTTACACTGCCAGAGAGTCTGCACAGAGTTCTCCAAGAGGAAATAAATAATTCCAGATGGAAGCATATAATTGCAAGAAAGAATGAAATATGCTGAAGCAGGTAAAAATACAAGCAAATATAAAAACGCAGTGATTACTTATAGCAGCAATAATAATGTCTTATGAGATTTGTGGAATATGTCAAAGTAAAATTTATGATGAAATAACAAAAGAGGTAGAATGGGAAAAATGGAGTTTAAATATTTTAAGATAGACTCTAATAAGTGAAAGACACATGTTATAGTTTCTAGAATCACTACTAAAGTACCTATATAAATGTATGCAGTAAAAAATAAAGCAAAAATAATATGCAATACTGAATTAATTCAAAAGAAGTTGAGAAATAAGGAACACAGCAACAAAAAAATAGATGTGATGTAAAAGAGGAAAAGATAGAAAATGGGAAAATTAACCCATCTACTTTGGTAATTTACATTCACATTACTTACTTTAAGTAAAGATTAAGGTTGTCATATGAACAATAAGAAATACAGTCCATTCAGATTATAATTTTAGCATACACACTTTAAATGTAAGTACACTATTAATCGGAAAGTTAAAAGATAAAGACCCCAGCCAAAAGTAACTTGGAATGGTTTTCCTAAGATCACACATATTAGATATCTGGAAGAAGTACAAGAGGGACATATCATAAAGATGTAAAAGGCCAATCAATGCTATATATCATAATTAGAAGAATTAAAAATATATGAATAAAAATAGAGCAGGCCACGGTGGCTCAGCAGGCAGAGTTCTTGCTTGTCGTGCCAGAGACCCAGGTTTGCTTCCCAGTGCCTGCTCATGCAAAAAAAAAAAAAAAAAAAAAAAAAATATATATATATATATATATATATATATATATATATGAATAAAAAATAATCAAAGAGAACATGAGGGAAGAGGAAGAGATAACCCACAAGCATAATTGGAGATTTTAACATAATTCTTTTAGATAGTAATATAACAAAATCAATAGAAAGCCCTAAATCTGCATTAGATCAAGAATAAAAGAAACCCAGGTTTGTCTTCCTAATTAGATTATCTTCCATCTTCCCTTCTCCTCTTTGCACTGTATTTACTTCGTTCCTCCAGTTGTCAGACAATTGTGCTCTTTTGGCTTGTGTTTTTTTTTTATATCCTTCAGTAATATTAAATAATTTCCATTATCTTTGTAATATCTATCCAGTTCTACAGTCAACTTTCTAGGGGAATACATAAGTGACAATTACAATAAGGAAAAAGCCATTTGAAAGTTTAAAAAATATGGGGCTTTCCAAGATATAAATACTCAAATAATATGGTCCTGAGGTAGGGGAAGTGAATCAGAGATTAACAAAGGAACCAAGGTGATTGAGGATGGGAACTCTCAAAGATCAGGAAAGGATTTTTAGTCTCCAGTGTTTGTTAAATATGCTAATTGGCTACATCCTAAATAGTAAATCAATCATCAAATCAAATTATCTATAGCATAAAAAGAAAAGAAAGAATAACATGTTTTTCTTGAAAATTATGAATTGTCCATAAGGGAGGTGTCATAAAAGGGGGAAAATTTCACTGTCATTGCAAGTGGGACTAGACCAAGAGAAGTTTAGAGAAAATATTTTTCTAAAATTATTATAAAGCATGGAATGTTGAAGTTCTTTAGATGAACTTTAAAATTTATTTTTATTTTTAAACATTGTATTATCCCTCCCATATTCCCCTGCAACCTCTAGTTTATTTTCTTTCAAAATAAATTCACTTTTTCTAGAATGTAAATGACATCATACAATATTTGTCCTTACGTGCCTTATTTCACTCAGCATGATGTCTTCAGGGTACATCCAAGTTGCAGCAAGTCTCCTAACTTCATTTCTTCTTATAGTCAAATAATATTAATTGTGTTTATGTACTATATATTTTCAACCATTCATTTTTTGATGAATGTTTGGATTGCTACTTCCTTTAGCTATTGTAAATAGTTCTGTTACAAACATTTGTGCTTATGTATCACTTTCTTTTGCTATTTACCTAAGACTAGAATTAAAGGGTCATATGTTGATTATACATTTAAATTTTAGAAGAACCACAAACTGGTTATTTAATCATAACCATCTTTATGGATATGAAGGGCTATCTCATTTAGGTTTTGATTTGCATTTCCCTAATGACTATTGACATAGATCATATTTTAATATACTTATTGGCCATTTGTGTATCCTTTTTGGATAAATGTCTGTTCAGGCATTTTGCCGATATTTTAATTGAGTTATTTGTCTTTTTGTTGTGACATTGTAAAAATTCTTTATATATTCTTGTAGTAAGCCTTTATTTTATACACAGATTATAATTATTTTCTCCTACTCTGTAGGTTGTCTTTTTACTTTTTTGGAAATATCCTTTGATGCACAAACGATTTTAATTTTAATGAAGTTGAATTTATTGTTTCTTTTGTTGATCATGCTTTTGTTTTCATAATTAAGAATTCATTGCCAAATCCCAGTTCGTGAAGATTTGCCTCTGTGTTATCTTCTAGAGTATTAAGGTATTAGCCCTTATATGTAACTTCTCAATGCATATTGAGTTATTTCCTATATATAGTGTGAGGTATGGGTCAAACTTAATTATTATGCGTGTGGATATCCAGTTTTCCCCAAACCATTTATTGAGACTATTTTTCTGCATATCATGTGGCTGATACACTTGTTGAAACTCAGTTGACCATATATAAGTGTTTCTATTTCTTGACTTACAATTATGATGCATTGATTTATGTCTCCCTTTGCATCGACAATGCCATTTTAGTGCACATGGACAATGCTGTTTTGGTTACTGTATTTTATAACTGGGAATTGTGAGTGTTTCAGTTTGCTTTTTATGTTGTCAAAATTATTTTGGTTTTCAGGGTCCCTTGGATTTCCACATGAATATTGAAAATGGGCTTTTCAATTTCTGCATAAAAGATTGCTGGAATTTTGAAAGGAATTGTTTCTAATCTGTACATTGCTTTGGGGAATATTGCCATTTGAATAACATTGCTTTCAACTCCATGAACATGGGGTGTCTTCTCATCTATTTAGGTCTTCTTTAATTTCTATCATCAACGTTTTATAGATTATAGAGCACAAGTCTTTTATATCCATGGTAAAATTTAATTCTCAATGTTTTCTTGTTTTAGACGTTATTGTAAATTGTTTTCTTAGTTTCCTCTTATGTTGCTACTGTATAAAATGTAATTGATTTTTCGATATGGATCTTGTACCCTACCAACTAGGTGAATTTATTTCCATTAGTATTTTTTTGTGTGTATTCCACTGGGTTTTTTACATGTAAGACCATATTTTATGCAAATAGATACAGTCTTAATTCTTCCTTTTCAACTTGGATAGCTTTAATTTCTCTTTCCTTGCATAATTAGAATGAGTCTGGCTATAATGTTGAACTAGTTTCCTAGTTGCCAGAATGCAATATACCAGAAACAGAATGGCTTTTATAAAGGGGAACTTAATAAGTTGCGAGTTTACAGTTCTAAGGCCAACAAAATGTCCCAATTAAAATAAGTCTGTAGAAATATCCAATCAAAGTCATCCATCCAGGGACAGATAGCTTGGTTCAGGAAGACCATTGAAGTTCAAGGTTACTCTCTCAAGTGAGACGGCACATGGTGAACATAGTCAGGGCTTCTCTCTCAGCTGGAAAGACACATGGCAAATATGGCGTCATCTGTTAGCTTTCTCTCCTGGTTTCCAGTTTCATGAAGATACCTGGGAGGTGCTTTCCTTCTTCATCTCCAAAGTTTGCTGGCTTATGGACTCTCTGCTTCGTGGTGCTGTAACATTCTCTGCTCTCTCCAAATCTCCCATTCTCCAAAATGTTTCCTCTTTTATAGGACTCCAGTAAACCAATCAAGACACACAAATGGGTGGAGACGAGTCTTCACCAAATCCAGTTTAACAACCACTCTCGATTACGTGACATCTCCAGGGAGATGATCTAATTACAATTTCAAACATACAATGCTGAATAGGGATTAGAAGAAATGGCTGTCTTTATGAAATGAGATTTATATTAAAACATAGCTTTTCTAGGGGACATACATCCTTTCAAACCAGCACAAATGTATAGATCAATACTGAATATCAGAGGTGTATGCTGGTATTCTTGTCTTTTTTTATCTTAAAAGGATAAAAGATAAAACGATTATCCTTTTAAGATTAGATAATATTTTATAAAGTTCCATACTGAATCTTTTCATTTCCTTATTTGTAGATGTTTAAGAGTTTTTCTTCATGGTTACCATGGGTATTATTATCCTAAACCTATTAAAATTTAGTTTATATAGATATCAAGTTAAGTTCATCTGGCTACACACAATCTGGTCCTATATCCCTCCATCTTTCCTTTTATGTTTGTTTTCCTTTTCACCAATTACATCTTTATATTTAGTGTTTCTGTCACCAAATATTTATTATCATCATTCAACATTTGAATTTTAAGCCTCTTAAAATGTAAAAAAAAAATAAATGGTGCTACCAATGAAAATGTAATAATACAAGCATTTATATTTAACCTTATGTTTATGCTGGACTTCAGGTTGAGGCTATTCTTTAAGGAATTGAAGTCTGAGGGGCTAGGAAACAGAAACAATCAAAGCCCACTTACTATTTCAGCCTCTGTCTCAACCATAGCCCTGGCGAGAAGAGTCTGCTGGAATTAAAAGTACCGTATCACTTTAGACTGCTTGGAAGCCATGGCAGATAAGCACTGATTGCTGGGCAGGAAAGAAAAGTCACAGCATCTAGTGGCTTCATATGAAAGCCTAACAACCTGCTGGGTCCACCCCCAGGTAGCTGATAATGGTTATTCTCCTCATGAGGCTTGAGTCTATCTGGTCTAGGAGAATCTGACTAGGGTCGCTAATATCTGAAGAGACTCTGCTCAAAAAAGCAAAACAAATCAAACAAACAAACAACAAAAAACAAGTTTCATAAAGGCAGGGTAAGAAACAAAAAACAAGAACAGAAAAATTCTGATCAGTTAAAAAAATATTGTTAGAGGTCTAGAATAAGTTGAACTGAATGTCAAAGAACAGATAGAGAACAAATCCATCCAGCAAGAAAACTTTAAGTAAAAGAGTGAAAACAACCTCCAGAATGAGCTATTTAAGGAAATTAAATGCCTAGACATCAGCAGAAAATAATGAGTCATACTAGGAAAATTGAAGATATAGCACAGTCAAAGGAACAGACCAACACTTCAAATGAGATACAGGAGTTGAGACAATTAATTCACGATGTTCAAACAGACATTTGATGTTCAATCAAATCAATGAATTGACAGAGGACATAAATAAGACACTGTGTGAACAGAAAGAAGAACTGAAAAGTTTGAAATGCACAAATCACAGAACTTATGGGAATTAAAAGCACCACAGAAGAGATGAAAAAAATCAATGGAGGTGCATCAGTGGTTCAGTGGTAGAATGCTCGCCTTCCATGTGAGAGACCCAGGGTCTATTCCTGGACCATGCACAACCCAACCCACCCCCTGCCAAAAAAAAAAAAATCAATGGAAAACCAGAACAATAGATTTGAAGAGCCAGAAGAAAGGATACGTGAATTAGAGAATAAAACATCTGAAATTCAATGTGCAAAATATATAGGGAAAAGAAAAGAAAAAATATGAGCAGGGTCTCGGGGAATTCAATGGCAACATCATGCACACTAATATACATGTTGTGGGTGACCAGGAACAAGGAGAGAAAGAAAAAGGAACAACAATACTTAATCTCAATACTTAATACAAAACTATATTAATCAAAAACTGTAGTTTTGGCAAAAGAACAGAGACATGGATTAATGGAAATGAATGAAGCCTGGAAATAGATCCACACAAATGTAATGTTTTTTGATAGAGGGAACTCAGTTGAGAAAATACATATTTTTCAATAAACAGCCTGTAGCAATTGGATGTCTGCATGCCCAAAATATAATAATAATCTAGACTGATTTCTCAAACCTTTCACAAAATTAACTCAAAACTAATCATAAAACTAAATGTAAAATGCAAAACTCTACAGCTTCTAAAATAAAACCTCAGAAAAAATCTAGGTGACCTGGGTTAAGTGATTACATTTTAGATACAAAACCTAAAGTATGATCCAGGATAAAAAAATTGATTAGACATCTGTCATGATCAGATTCATGTGTCAACTTGGCCAGTGCTGGTACCTGTTTGTCTGGTTGGGCAAGTGCTGGCCTGTCTGTTGTGATGAGGACATTCCATAGAATTAAATCATGAGCATGTCAGCTGCATCCACAGCTGATTCCATTTGCAATCAGTCAAAGGGGAGTGTCTTCTGCAATGAGTGATGCTTAATCTAACCACTTTAAGCCTTTTAAGGAGGATTCAGAAGAAACAGTCTCTCTTCCTGTTTTGGCTGGTGAGCCTCTCCTGTGGAGTTCATCCAGACCCTCCATCTGAATCATCGGCTTCACAGCCTGCCCTGTGGATTTTGGACTCTGCGTTCCCACGGTCACATGAGATACTTTTATAAATTTTATATTTGCGAATGTTCCCTGTTGATTCTGTTTCTCCAGAGAACCTGAACTAATACAAATACCAATGCAGGAAATAATCACTGAAAAATCCCCATCTCTTATGAAAGACATAAAATTACACATCCAAGATGTGCAGCATACCCCAAACAGAATACATCCAAATAGACATACTCTGAGACTCTTACTAATCAGATTGTCAAATGTCAAAACAAAGAGAGATTTTGCAAACAGCAAGAGAAAAGCAATCTATCACATACAAGTGAAGCTCAGTAAGACTATGTGTGGATTTCTCAGCAGAAACCATGGAGGTGAGAAGATAGGCTTTGGTATATTTAAGATTCTGAAAGAGAAAAACTGCCAAACAAGACTTCTATACCCAGAAAAACAGTCCTTTAAAAATGAGGGGGAGATTAAAATGTTTTGAGACAAACAGTCACTGTGAGAATTTGTAACTAAGATACTGGCTCTACAAGAAATACACAGGGAACATTACAGGCAGAGAGGAAAAGACTGTAGAGAAAGGTCTGGAGAATAAGGCAGAAATGCAGATACTCAGTAAGGATAAAAAGAGAAAACAAGTTAGATATGACATATAAAAATACCAAAGACCAAACGGTACAAGAAAGTACTGCCATTATAGTTAATAAATGTTATAGCTAATAAATGTTAATAGATTAAACAACCCAAACAAAAGACATAGACTGGCAGAATGTGTTAAAAAAAAAAATAGGGCCCATCTATATGCTGTCTACAAGAGTCTCATTTTATATCCAAGTGCAAAAATTGGTTGAAAGCAAAAGGGTGGGAAAAGATATTTCATGCAAACAACAATCACAAAAGAGTTGAAGTAACTAAACTAATATCTGGCAAATTAGAACTCAAGTGCAAAGCAAAATAGACAAAGAAGGACACCATGTATTAATAAAAGGAGCAATTCAACAAGACGACATAATATCATAAATATTTTTGCAACAAGCCAGAGTATTCCAAAGCACATTGGGAAAGCACTGACAACACTGAAGGGAGAGTAAAGGCCTCTACCAAAATAGTTGGAGATTTCCATTCCCAGCTCTCATCCAAGAACAGAACATCTAGACAAAGGATCATAAGGAAACAGAGAATTTGAATAATACAATAAATGAACTAGACATAAAAGATAAAAGACATTACACCCCACAACAGAAGGATACACATTTTTCTAAGTGCTTATGGATCATTCTCAAGGATAGGTCAATGGTGGGTCACAAAGCAAGTCTCAATAAATTTTAAAAAGATTTAAATCACACAAAACACTTTCTTGGATCATAATGGAATAAAATTAGAAATCAATAACAGTGAGAGGGCCAGAAAGCGAACAAATACATGGAGGCTAAACAACACATTTTTCTTTTTTTTTTTTACATGGGCAGGCACTGGGAAACAAACCTGGGTCCTCAGGCTTGGCAGGCAAGCATTTTGACCTGCTGAGCTACCGTGGCCCACCCTAAACAAGACATTTTTAAACAACCAGTAGATCAAGGAAGAAATTACAAGATAAATTAATAAATTTCTTTAGGCAAATGAAAATGAAAATGCAACATATGGAAACTTTTGGAATGCAAAAGGCAGTTCTGAGAGAAAAATTAATTTAAATTCCTATATTAGAAGAGAAAAAGGACCAAAAAATTAAGAACTATTCATTTGGAAGCATTAGAGAAAGAACAGCAAACTAACCCAAAAGAAAATAAATGAAATAATTAACAAAAATAAGAGCAGAAATAAATATATTTGAGATCATGAAAAAAATAGAAAAAGTCAACAAAACCAGAAGTTGCTTCTTTGAGAACATCAACGGAATTGATTGGCCCTTAGTTGGGTTGACAGACACAGAAAAAAAGAGAAAGGATGCAAAAAAATAAAATCATAAATGCAAGAGGAGACTCATACTGCAGAAATAAAAGAAGCAATGGGAAGATATTATGAGCAACTATAGGCTAATAAACTGCACAACATAGATGAAATGGACAATTTTCTAGAAAGGCATGAACAAACAATATTGACTCAAGAAGAAGTAGATGACCTCAACTAACTAATCACAAGTAAAGAAATTGAATCAGTCATAAAGAACTTTCCAAAAAGAAAAGTCCAGACTGGATGGCTTCACATTTGACTTCTACCAAGCATTCAAGAAAGAATTAGTACTAATCCTGCTCAAACACTTCAAAAAAAAAAAAAAACCTTGAAGGGAAAGAAAAGCTGCCTAACTCATTCTATCAAGTCAACATCACCCTAATACCAAAACCGAACGTAAGAAAAGCAATTGATGTAATACACCATATCATAAATCGAAGCAGAAAAACACATGATCATCTCAATTGATGCAAAAAAGTCATTTGACAAAATTCACCTTCCTTTCTTGATGATGACTCTTCAAAAGATAGGAATAGATAGAAATTTCTTCAACACGATGAAGGGAATATATGAAAACTCAGTTAACATCATCCACATTGGGGAAAGACTGAAAGATCAGGAACAAAACAAAGATGCTCACTGTCACCATTTTATTCAACATTGTGCTGGAAATACTAGCTACAGCAATTAGACAAGGAAATGAAATTAAAGACATCCAAATTTTAAAGGAAGAAGTAAAACTCACACTGTTTGCAGATGACATAATACTACATGTAGAAAATCTCAAAAAAATCTACAGCACAATTACTAGAGCTAATAAATGAGTACAGCAAAGTGACAGTGTACGAGATCAATTCCGCCAAAATCTGTAGTGTTTCTATACACTATTGGTGAGCAATCTGAGGAGGAAATCAAGAAATAATTCTATTTACAAACAACCAAAGAATCACATATTTAGGAATAAATTTAATTAAGGATACAAAAAAGCTATTTATAGGAAGCTATAAGAAATTGCTAATAGAAATGATAAAAGACATAAATAAATGGAAGAGAATGCCATATTCATGGATTGGGAGCCAAAATACAGTTAAGATGTCAGTTGTAACCAAATTGATTTATGGATTCAATGCAGTTCTAATTAAAATCCCAATAACTTTTCAGAAATAGAAAAACAATAACCAATTTTATTTCGAAAGACAGGGTGTCCCAAATAGCTAAAAATATCTTGAGAAAGAAAAGTGAACTGGGAGGTCTCACACGACCTGATTTTAAAGCATGATATGAAGTTACTGTGGTCAAAACGGCATGATACTGCTAGAAAGATAAATATATTGAACAATGGAATTAATTTGAGTGTTCAGAAATAGACCCTCTCATCTATGATCTTTGATTAGGTGGTCAAGGCAACCCACCTGAGAAAGAGCAGTCTCTTCAATATGTGTTGCTTGGAGAACTGTCTATCCATATGCAAAAGAAAGAAAAAGGATCCACATCTCACACCCGATACAAAAATTAACCAAATATAGATCAAAGACCTAAACATTAGAGCTAAGACCATAAAAGTTTTAGAATAAAATATAGGGAAATACCTTATAAAACTTGTAATGGGAAGCTGTTTCCTAGACCTTATATCCAAAACATGAACATTGAAAAAAGAAATAGGTATATGGGATTGCCTAAAAATTAACACTTCTGTCCATCAAAAGACTTGGTCAGGATAGTAAAAAGGCAACCTATGCAGTGGGAGACAATATTTGGAAACCATATATCATATAACGGTTTAATATCCAGAATATATAGGGAGATTTTTTTTCAGTTCAAAAACTAAAAGACAAACAACCCAATTAAAATATTGGCAAAAGGCATGAACAGACACTTCTGAGGCGAGGAAATGCAAATGGCTAAAAGGCCCATGAAAAAATGCTCAACTTCACTGGTTATTAGGGAAATGCAAATCAAGGCCACAATGAAATATCTCACACCCACTAGAATGGTCATTATAAAAAAAACAGAAAATAAAAAAAAGAAAGAAAATGACATGCGAGGAGGATGTGGAGAAAGAGGCACAGTTAACCACTGTCAATGGGAATGTAAACTGTTATAATTGCTCTGGAAGACAGTATGGTATAGTTCTTTAGGAAATTTTGTATCAAATTGCTATATGATCCAGCAGTCCCATCACTAGGTATATATTCAGAGGACCTGAAGGCAAGGCCAGAAATGGGCATTGCATACCATGTATATCACACCTTTATTTATAACTGCCAAGAGATGGAAACAGTCCAAATATTCATCAACAGATGAATGGCTAAACAAACTGTGGTATATACTTACGATGGAATATTGCACAACTGTAAGAGAGAATAAAGTCATGAAGCATGTAACAAAATGTAGAAACCTTGAGGACATTTTTCTCAGTGTAATTAACTAGAAACCAAAGGACAAATAGTGTATGGTCTCACTAATATGAATTAACATTAATGAGTGGCCTTTGAGAGTCAAAGTTAAGAACACAGGTGTGTTAGTTAGATTCAGTTGTCAACTCGGCCAGGTGACATACCTAGTCCTGTTGCTGCGGACATAAACCAATGGTACGCGAACCTTGGTACGTGAACCTCATCCATTGCCAATTACATCTGCAGTCAGCTAGGAGGCGTGTCTGCTGCAATGAGTGACGTTTGGCTTAATTGGCTGGTGCTTAAATGAGAGATTGCAACGTAGCGCTGCTAAGCAGCTGGGCATTCCTCATCTCAGCACTCGCAGCTCAGCCCAGGTCTTTGGAGATGCAGAAAGAAGTCACCCTGGGGAAAGTTGTTGGAACCCAGGGGCTGGGAGAGAAGACCAGCAGAGACCATCCTGTGCCTTCCACGTAAGAAAAGAGCCTCAGTGGAAAGTTAGCTGTCTTTCCTCTGAAGAACCAACAAAATAAATCCCCTTTTATTAAAAGCCAATCTGTCTCTGGTGTGTTGCATTCTGGCAGCTAGCAAACTAGAACAGAGTTGGTACCAGAGAGTGGGGTGCTGCTGCAGTTTGCAAATACCAGATATGTTGTAACAATTTTTGGATGGCTAAAGGGAAGATTTGGAGGAACTGTGAAGAGAATGATGGAGAAGTCCTGGAGGGATTGAAGAGACTGTTGGTGTAAATGAAACCACTGCCAATCTTGGCAAAGGAGGACACAAAAGGGAAAAATTGGAGTTTGCAGAGTAAGAACCATGGAAGTTCGGGTCTGAAGCCAAGAAACCTTGGGCAGGAGAGTGGACCCACCTGTATGCATGGAGAGGGTGAGTTTACCCTGAAGGGCGAGGATGAGTCTCCCCTCTCATTGCAGTGGAATAGTTGTGCAGCCTCAGGCCTTGGAAAAGGCATAGCATGCTCCTTGGGGGACTGGGAGAGCCTGGCTGCCACCACGTGGAGGGGATGAGCATGTGCCCCAGAAATGGCAGAGAGCCCAGGGGTGGCCCTGATGCCTGGAGAGAGTGGAGCCCAGAGGTGGCCTCCTCGATGTTCCCCGAGGTTGATTTGGAAAGAGGCCAGCCACTGCATAGGCCCTTGGAAGGGGTGGGACTGCCACTTTCTATAGCCGAAGGATGAATGACTTTCAGACTTTGAAATCTCACGGCGCTTGTCCTGCAGGTTTTACATCTGTTTCTTCCAATTTCTCCCTATGGAAATGACAGTCTATATCCTGTGAATATCCTCCTTTGCTTATTGGCACCAGACTTGTTTTGAGATTCACAGGTCCACAGCAAGAGAATTTTTTACATCTGTGTAAGGTGATGCTTGAAGTTGCCAAGTTGACAAGGGGTGGACATGTGTTAGTTAGATTCAGTTGTCAACTTGGCCAGGTGACATACCTAGTCCTGTTGCTGCGGACATAAACCAATGGTACGTGAACCTCATCTGTTGCCAATTACATCTGCAGTCAGCTAGGAGGCGTGTCTGCTGCAATGAGTGACGTTTGACTTAATTGGCTGGTGCTTAAATGAGAGATTGCAACGTAGCGCTGCTAAGTAGTTCGGCATTTCTCATCTCAGCACAGCTCAGCCCAGGCCTTTGGAGATGCAGAAAGAAGTCACCCCGGGGAAAGTTGTTGGAACCCAGGGGCCTGGAGAGAAGACCAGCAGAGACCATCCTGTGCCTTCCACGTAAGAAAGAACCTCAGTGGAAAGTTAGCTGCCTTTCCTCTGAAGAACCAACAAAATAAATCCCCTTTTATTAAAAGCCAATCTGTCTCTGGTGTGTTGCATTCCGGCAGCTAGCAAACTAGAACAACAGGTATCAGGAGATAGAATTAGGGTAGAGGTTGGGCATTTGGTACTGACAGAACACAGGTTGTGCTACAGGACTGACTGCAAAACTAGATATCACAAAGCTACCTGATTGCAGCACAATAATGTAAGAACACTGAATGAAGCCGAATGTGAGTATAACATCAGGGAGAAGGGCTGGCAGCACATATGAAACCAGAAGGAAAGATAGAGGATAAATTAGTAATGCCTAGAGTGGACAATGATGATGATTAAATATGCAAATATAAAAATGATTTTTCCATGAGGGAGAACAAATGAATGTCAACACTACAAGCTGTTGAAAATGGATGCTATACCGGAAAAAGTACAATCAATGATACTAGGGTCTTTAATCAACAGTAACATTGTATTATGCTTCCACTGAATTTAACAAAGGCATTATGACAAAATAAAATGACAAGTGTTATGGGGGAGAGATATGGGTTCTTTGTAGAAGAAAGGGAAATGTCTTCTTACAGATTATGGTGGGAAGGCATGTCTATTTACTTAGGTTGGTCTGTGTGATGTGTGAATAAAACTTTAAAAAACAACAGAGAGAAACAAGTGCTGTGGAAAATGTGGAGAAAGGGATGTCCCTATTTACTGTTGGTAGGGAAATTGAGAGGTGCAGCTCCTCTAGAGTGCAATCTGGTGGTTCCACAGAAGGCTATAGATGGGGTTGCCATATGATTCTGCAAACCTCTTGCTCATATATAACTGGAGGAAGTGAGTGTATAGACACAAATGGACATTTGCACACTGGTGTTTTATGGAGGTAGTGTTTATGATTTGCAATGGATGAAAGTAGCCTTGTGGCATAATGACTGAGGAAAGGAGAGGGAAACTGTGGTGTATACATGCAATGGACTGCTTTGTGGCAGCAAGAAGGAATGAAGTTGTGAGGCATGTAACAAGGTGAAGCAACCATAGGACTGTATGTTTTATGAAATGGCAGAAATAAAAATATTATCATTCCTTACATATGGACAGAGATTATTGTACAAACTTCATGAATTGAATTCGGGAGCATGGATTATCAGGTTGTAACTTATTGTAAAGGGTCCTAGATTGTAAGCTGTTTCAGCAGTTACATATATTCAGGAGTTGTAACTGTTATTTCTATATCCTAAGATACTAAGCTGTTTGAATATAACCTGGTAATTCCCAGGAACTTTGGGTATTTATCTGACAACTGAGACTAGACCTAGAGCTCTGAAACTATGAAAGTAAGTATAACCTCAGTCAGTAACTGTTTAAAAAGTCTCAAAAGTCATCAGACTTATACTAGAGATATGAATGAAGGATTAAAGGTAAGTCAGAATACAGGGTAAAGGATGATATGGTTCACATTCTAAAACTTCAACTTCTATGTGAGACCAAAGGGAGAGCTGTTTATTTTGGTAAATTTATATGTTGGGTAGTGAATTAACTAGCTTAACTTGCATGGTCAATTCAGTTGAATGCCGTAATTACATGGAATCTTGAATAAGGCATGAGATCTTGTTGGTTTGTATGGGTTAGTGTGATGTCCCAATATATCCCAGAATAATTTTGGCAGTGAACGAAAATATATTTGAAATGTCCCCTTGGGGTATGGAGGAGAAAGGAAAAAAATATTCAACTCCCCCATTTGGGAAATTCCTGATATTCTTGCAAGCAGCAGGTACAAGGAAATCAATGGGCTGATCCTTTGAACATGGGGTTCATTTCTATGAAACTTACTCCTTAAAAGGAGAAGTTAGACCCACTTGTAATTATGCCAAAGAATCACCACCAGAGAACCTCTCTTTTTGCTCAGATGTGGCCTGTCTCTAAGACAACTCAGCTGGAAAACTTACTGATGTTCATGCTACATGGGACATGACTCCCAGGGGTAGTAAATCTTCCTGACAACATGGGACGGAACTCCCAGAATGAGTGAGGATCTGTGAAAGACTTCTTTAGTAAAAGGGGGAATAGAAAAATGAGACAAAATAAAATTTCAGTGGCTGACAGATTTCAAACAGAGTTGAGACATTATCCTGGAGATTATAATTATGCATTATATAGATATCCCTTTTTATTTTATAGTGTATTGGACTGGTTGGAGAGAATTACCTGAAACTATTGCACTGTGTTCTAGTAGCCTTGATTCTTGAGGATGATTATATAATCATATAACGTTTACAATGTGACAGTGGGGTTGTGAAGAACTTGTGTCTGATGCCCCATTTTTTCAGGGTATGGACAAATGAATAAAATATAAGGACAAAAAATTAAATAAATAATAGAGTGGGGATAAAGTGTAAAAAAATTGGAAAGCTTGAAATACTGGTGGTCAATGAGAGGGAGGCATAAGTGATATGAGATATGAGTTTTTCCTTTTTTTCTTTTTTAATTCTTTTTCTGAAGTAATGCAAATGTTTTAAAAATGATCATGGTGATTAATACCCAACTATGTGATGATATTATGAGCCAATAATTGTACCCCATGTATGGACTGTATATGTGTGAAGATTTCTCAGTAAAAATATTTAAAAAAAAAAAGAAAAAGGAAAAATGAACAGAAACAATGAAGAATAAAAATAAATGATATAATATAACATAAAAAGATACAACACCAACACTAAGAACCCCTTTACCCTCTGTTTTATCCCCCTGTTATTGATATTTACCTTTGGCATATTGCATTTGTTACATTTAATTTGAGTACATTATAATGTTACTGTTAACTGTAGACCCTAGGTTTCATTGATTGTATTTTCTCCATATACCATCCCATTTTCAATACCTTGCAATGTTGACATTTATTTATCCTCCCAGATGTAAAAGCATTCTTTTATTTATTCTTTTGATCACCATCATTATCCTCTCAAGGTTTAGCTAACTTATACAGTCCAGTCTTTATCTTCCGTCTTTCCTTCTGGCGTCACACATGCCTTTAGTCTTCCTCTTTTATTTATTTCTACTTTCATTCTGTTGTTGCTAGAGAACATGTCTTATATTCTCAATTTTTTGTTATTGAAACTTATTTTGTTACTTGACATATGGTCTGTCCCAGAGAATGAATAATAAATGGTAGAGAATAATGTGTATTCTGCTGTTGTTAGGTGAAGTGTGATAGTTTGAAGTTGCACGTACTCCAGAAAATTACGTTATTTGAAACTGTTCCTGCGGGTGTAAACATACCGTGGGTTTGACTTTTTTTAATAAGTAATTTCAATTGAGGCAGGCTCCAGGCACTTGTACTGCAGTACTTTTAAAGAGGATAAAAAACAGAGAAGACATAGAAATAAGCCTCAGAGAAGCAGAGACAGAAAGCCACTGAAACCAGAGGCTGGAAGGAATGAATTCTCAGAGAGACTGGAGAAACTAGCCTCTGTGACTTTACGTGTGACTGAGGAGCTAAGAGTGGTAGTAGCTGTTTTAGTTTGTTAAAGCTGCAGGAATGCAATATATCAGAAATGGAATGTTTTTTTTTTTTAAAGGATAATTTGTTAAATTACATGTTTACAGTTCTGAGGCCATGAAAATGTCTAAATTAAGGCAAAGCAACAAAAATGCCCAAACTAAAGCATCCCAGAAAAGATACTTTGGTTCAAGAAGGTTGGTGACATTCAGGCTTTCTCTCTCATCAACACATGGCAATGTCTGCTTGCTTCTCTCCAGGCTTCTTCAATGGCCTCCCCAGGGACATTTTCCTCTTCTATTTCCAAAAGTCTCTGGAGGAATGGTATCTGTTGGCTCTATTTGCCCTAAATCTTCTTCCCAAAATAGTTCCCTCTGAAAGGGCTCGACTTTGAATGGGTGGAGCACACATATCCATGGAAACCACCTAAGCAAAAGTTACCACCCACAATTGGGTGGGTCACATCTCCAGGGAGACAATCAAAAAGAACCCACCCACCAATATTGAATGAGAACTAAATAACTTGGCTTTTCTGGGATCCACAACAGATTCAGATTGGCACATTCCACCCTTTGCAGCCACAAAATACATACTTTTTTTCCAAATGTAAAGTACATTCATTCCATCACAATATCACAGACCCTTAAACCACTTCATTAACAATACAAATACAATAGAAAGTCAAAAATAGTACCAAACCTCATAGAAGTCAGCTAAAGCTATAGTCTGTCCTAAGGCAAAATTCCCCTCTGGTTCTGGATCTGTAAAACTCAGAACAATTTTTTGCTGCCACTATACAAAGGAGGGACAGACGTAGAATATGTATTCCAATTTCTG
This sequence comes from Tamandua tetradactyla, assembly GCF_023851605.1. NCBI lineage: Eukaryota > Metazoa > Chordata > Mammalia > Pilosa > Myrmecophagidae > Tamandua > Tamandua tetradactyla. Next base: position 5,717,357 of record NC_135350.1, on the reverse strand, counting down.
TAGGGAGAAATTGGAAGAAATACAGGGGTTGTGGAAACTAAACAATTCTGGAAACTTGCAGGTCAAATGCCATTAGATTTCAAAGTCTCAGAGTAATTTATTCTGAGGGTCTTAGAAATCAGAAGTCACACATTGAAGGGCTAATGCAGTGGCCTGGCTCTCTTTGAATGCAACCATGGGGGACATTGGAGAGTTCACCTTTTTCTCAACTCCACCCTCTCCAAATATTGGGGCCGCACACAGGCTCTCTGCCATCTCTGGATCACACATCCAACCTCCTGGAACAATGGGATGTCACCCAGGCTCTCCTCAATCCCCGATGTATATGCTTCACCCTCTCCAAGACCTGTGGCACCACTCTTCCAGAACAGTGGGGGCCCACCCTCTGTTTTCAGGACAAACTCACCCTCAACAGGTGCATCTATTTCTCCCTTAAAACATGTCAACATTGGCTTCATATATGTTAGTTTTCTGGCATTAAGTGCCTATAAATAATTATAATCATTATATCTTCTTATAGATTTGATAATGTTTCCAGTATATAGTAACATCATTTTTGTGTCTCATAAGTTTTCTTTTTTTAACTTCATATCTGTTTTGTCTGATATGAGTAAAGCTACCCCAGGTAGGTTTTTTTTTTTTTTTTTTGCATGGTACATTTTTTTTTCTAAGCTTTCTCTTTCATGCTAATTGTGTCTTTGAATTTAAGCTGAGTCTCTGATAAACATGATGTAGTTGGTTCATGGTCTTCATATCCATGAGACCAATCTTTGCTTTTTGATTGGAGATTTTAATCTATTCACATATAAACTAATTACTAAAAATGCAAGACATTCTTCTTTCATTTTGTTACTTGCTCTTTGCAAGTCTTTCATCATTTTTGTCCCTCAGTTATTCTAATAATGCCTACTTTGGTTTTTATTAGATTTTTTTTGTATCTTACCATTTTAAATACCTTTTCACTGAAAAGTATGTTTTCCATCTATTTTCTTTGTGGTTACCATGGGGTTTAAATTCAGCATCCCAAATATATAACAATTATGTTTGATTTGATATTTACTTAACGCAATTGCATACACCTACATTGTTCCTCTACCCGTCTGCAACTTCACCTTTTTGCTGTACTTGTTACACATTATCTTTACTCATTCTGTATCCAAAACCATATATTTGTATTTACTTTTCATGCATATCCATAGTAGAACCTACAAAATGTAAAAAAATGAAGTTACATATATATATGGATATATACACACACACATACACACACAATATAATAGTAAAGGTGTTTATAGTAACCTATATTGTTACTTTTACTGGAGGTCAATATTTCTTTGTACCACTTCAGTTTAGTTCTTGAACATGACTTCGTGGAAGACACAATTCAATATATAAGAGTATATATCTGTGTGGTCAACACATAAAATTATTTGACGTTTATAACAGTTCAACAGACTCCTTTAAGCTGCATCCCTGCCAATACCATCTCAAACATAATAATTTTGATATCAGTCATCATTGTTAGTTTTGTCTTTTCTTTAACCCATATAGATTCCAACTCCACTAGTGAGAAAACTGGCTTCTACTATTCATCATCTACATACTTAGTGGGTCAATTTCAGTGAAAATGTACAACTTCATAATTGTTAACCAATACCTCTATTGAAAACTAATATATCAACTAAAGTACGATGCTTATTTACAGTTACACTTGCTTTTAGGTTTACAAAACTTACTTCCAAAGTTAAATAGGTCACCATTTTTTCCCTGTATTCTTTCAATGAGGTTCTTTCAGACATTTGTAATATAGTTAGATTATTGTATCACATTGAGTATTCCATCCTGGGACCTCCAGACTCCTAAATGTTTTTTATAAACATTCCATTATTAAGGTTCATTCATTATGTAATGTTTTACGAGATTTGACATATGGATAGGTGTCATGTAACCATAACTATCATATAATACAGAATAGTTCCACCCTTCTGAAATCTGACTTGTTTTACCTACTTAAACCATCCTCCCTCCCCTTGAACCTCTACCAACCAATGATATTTTTACTTTTTCTATATTCTTGCTTTTTCTAAATTGTCATTCATATGAAAGGAATCATACACTATGAACCCTTTTCAGATTGGCTTGTTTTCCTTAGTTGTATGTGTTTGAGATTTATCCATGTTGTTTCACAGCTTGATAGCTCATTCCCCTTAGTCAATGGTATTCCAGTGTATGGTTATTTCATCATTTAGCTATCCATTCAGCTATGAAGGTCATTTTCATTTCTTCCAATTTGGGGCAATTGTAACTGAAACTACTATAAACATTCAGTTGCAGATTTTTTTTTTTATATGAACTTTTCAATTTGTAAGATAAATTCCAAAGAGAACAATTAAACAATCATATGGTAAAACTACATTTAGCTTTGTAAGAAACTACAAAATTGTCTTCCAAAGTGGCTTTAAATTTCCACATTCCAATCAGCAATGAATGAGAGTTAACTGTTGTTCCACATACTTGGTAGCAGCTGATAGGTAATTTTTCAAATTTTAGCCAATCAAAAAGTCTTCAGGGTATCTCATTGTTCTTTTAGTCTGCAATCCACTAGAGAAAAATAGTCTTGAGCTTAATTTCATATGCTTAATTTCCATCTGAATATTTTCTTCAGGGAAGTGGCTGTTCAAATTTTTATCCATGTTTGTTTGGGTTGTTTCCATTATTACTGTGGAATTTTCTGAGTCATTTATATATTTTGGGTATAGGTCCTTTTGCAGGAATATGCCTTGAGAATATTTTCTCTGAGTCTGTGGTGAAATCTTTTGTTTTTATCTTTGAATATTATCTTAATAATCTATTAATCTCTATTTTACAAAATTCTTTATTAATGTGCTTTATGGAGAGTATTTTTATACCTGAAACTATATTAATTGAGTTTCAAAAAAAGGTGTTAATAGACTTTAGTCATAAAGCTACAAAATACTCTTATTAATTATACAGAAAATATTACTGAATTTCACACTCTATTAGGTTTATACATATTGCTGAGGATACTTAAATGTCATGTTAAGAGTGGCCTTGAATATACTTTTTTTGTATTGGCTCTCTGGCTTCTCCATAATTTGGAAAATATTTTAATGCAGTTAAGTGCTTCTTATGCTTATTGCAATTATTCTTAAAACTTAGTTGACATACACTTGATATGTTTCCATTGAGTGAATGAATGAATGACAAACTTTCTCACAGAAATATTATTTTACCACTTCTTAATAATTTTAAGAATACGAAATTCACTCTTGAAATGAAGAATAGTTCCATGTACTTTATGAAGGTATACAATTTTTCTTTCAGCAATATTTAAATTATATGTCAAAAATATTAAATTTAGAAGTTACATTTTGTTAATAAATAAAATTAAAATGAATGAAATCAGAGAAACTATTAAAAACATATTTTCCAAATGCTACAAGATGAAAGCTAAATGAACATACCTTTAGTGATAAAGGCACATTCTATAATGAGACTAAATTGTCAGATAATAGATCATCATGTTTAAAGAATGTTTTTTTCTTATTTTTTAAAGACAAAATGAATACAATAGAAAAGAAGGATTAGGAGGAGGACAAGGATCCAAAGAAGAAAATACACACAAATAGATGCAGAGAGAACAGAAAGAGAAGAGGAATGCATGATTACTATCATGTGAAATTTGTCGTGATTAAGTAGAGAAATATTTCATATGGTAATCAACTAGTTCCTTACTATGGACTGTGGTCCTAATTAATATATATCAATCACACAAGTGTTCCTGATATTTTGTGTAGCAATCCATTATTAAGATATCTTCAATATCAAAAATTTCAGTAGGATAATCAATTCAGATATTACTTTATAAATGAAATATTTTCAAAAGAATGGACAAAATTTATAATCAAATTTAAAATGACTGTTGTCTCAGTGACATTACATTAACACAGTCTAAATTGTTGAAAATTATTTTGCATTAGTTAAATACATTCATTTTGTAATGCTTTTTTAGGTTCAAATATTGACAGGCATATTATTTTAAATTGTGCAATAGATGGCACATTTTGGAAATTTGTAGAATTAGAAAAATAATTCAGAGAAAAGGCAAAATTCAGGAATACGTGAACATGAAAAAGTGGGTGAAAAATATATATAGAATTATTTTATTATTTTTAAACATCAAACATCAAACATATTTTCTCATATCATTTTGAGATTCACTTAGACATATACATATTAAATTATAGTATATTTTTAAATTATTTCATAAATATTTGACATATTAAATATAAGTATTGCTTGTTCATACCAAAATTAAAGATTTTCTTATAGAGTATATTATGGACTACAACCACATTGTAACATTCTCTTTTTCATTTTCATTTCCTATATTCATTATTTTATAAACCTAACAAAGCTCTTCTTCCTTAAAGGAAACCTTTCTTTGCAATACAAATTTTACTTATGTCTATTAAATAATTCATCTAAGCTTTTCAGGAGCTTTGATGATAATACTGTTAAATTATTAAAATGTATTACTATGAATGCATTAAATAATTTCAAACATTATATTAAAATGCACAACTTATTATCACTTATATTGTTATAAAGGTCATTTTTTTATACTTAGCTTTAAAAATCATCAAATTCTTGTAAAATATAAGCTAACAATTCAATTTATATATATAGACAAATAGAAAAAAGTATAGGATAGATTATTTTATATATTGCTAGTTTAAAAATCAACTACTGCTTTTAAACTGCATTGGAGTTTTATAATATTTAAATGATATGCATATTGAAAAGTGGCTATTAATAACCACATTTGAAAATGTTTTGATGAAGTTAAGTTAGAATTTTACCACCATCACTGCCAAATGTAAAATACTGCAGGACATTTTTGATCTTGTGATTGGTAAGTGAAAACAGGAAGAGAACAAACCAATGAATGATATTCTAGAATGCACACAGATAATAGGAAATCTGCCCTCAGTATTTACAATTATTTAAAAATTCACTTCAGTTACTTTGCAAGCTTTTGTAGATTGCCACAATTGTTCACCTTTGCTTGCTTTTCAACATTTCTTTCCAGAAAATGTAATTAAAAATGTATCAATACACTCATCTGATATTTGATAATAATATTTGAAGATTTTACTATATTTACTAGAAGGTTGCTTCCTCCAAAAGAAGCATTATCTATTTACAAGGTATGTCAAAATATATTTTTCTCTGAAAATAAGTGTACCATTTGTTTTTTTACAAATATTAACTTGATGAACAAGATGGGTGTTCTGGTTTGAAACTGTTAAGTATGCCTGAAAAGCCATGTTCTTCTAATCCATTTCTGTGGGTACAGAACTATTCCAGGCAGGACCTTTGTATTAGGTTGTTTCCATGGAGATGTGACCCACTCAATTCAAGGTAGGTCTTAATTATCTTTATGTAGCTGTTTGTGAGAGGATGACAAAATAATTCAGAGACATTTAGAGAGAGAAAAAAAAATGCCCCAAGAGAAGCCAAGAGAGCAAGAAAACCCAGAGATATTTTGGAGACAGAGAGAGAAAGGCCCTGGAGATACTAAAGAAGGACCCAGAGACACTTAGAAAGAAGGCTGTTGGCAAGGGAACTCAGGAGCAAACGAGCGGCAGATTCCAGCCATGTGCTTTTCCATGTGACAGGAATCCTGGAAGCCAGCAGCCTTTCTTCAGAGTCAAGATATCTTCTTTTGATACCTTAGCTTGGACATTTTCAAGATAAGCACAAGCAGCATGCACGATTCTGAAGAGTCTATCCAAACTGAGGAAAATTATTGTCACCAGTATAATTTGGGTATATCCGAAGTGGTCTTCAGAAACAGTTTCTTTTCAGAAGTTTACATTCTGGGACAGGTTTCAGCAATTATAGAACAAGCAAGGGAGAAGATTAAGTTCTTGAAATTATTGCATTTGAGCATCAGTTCATTTGTTTTACAGAATCCTAATGTGAGACAAGTCCATCACTTTAATAGATGAAGATTTTTCAAACAAAAAGAAAATTTGTTTCAATCAATCCAAATTGAGGACAATGTTTAAAAGTAAAAAGCATTGAAAAAAAAAGATCCCATTTTGGAAAGAGAAATATTATAAATAAGAATTTAAAAAATGTAAACAATATTTTGCAGTAATATTTTTAAGGTGCTAATATATAAAATGACATTATCATTGTTCAGATTAACATAAGAAATGGACCAAAATGCATTAACTCTTTTTAAGTGAGGGGTTTACTATCAAAAATAAATTTTTAGTTGATTCTATTACTACGTTAATAGAAACATTAATTTATACTAAGTGGTCAGAAATATTTGCAAGATAGTAAATTCAGAATTATAGCAATAATTTATGAGGGTTTTATTTTTTCAAAGTACTATTTTGCCAAGTTAAATCTGGTTGGAACTTGATTCTCCATTTGATTCAATAATTATTAAGTTGAACATGAATTTGCTACTCACTGAAGATAGTTAGGATTGATTGATTGCCCAGTTGTTGCTGACAAATAGAGGGACTACAAATTGACCAATAGTTTCAACTTACTGTTCGAAGTTCCCGAATAGATGAAGTAGAAGTGATAGTTTGGCATTTTCTGGTGCTTTAATATAATAACTATGTATTTATGTTCATGTAAATATAATTGTTTAGATTGTAATTAAATACTATTAATTACAATTTAAAAGGTGACATGCTACTTCAAAAGTATGGTATTAGTTTGTCTATTTTGCTTCTTGTTATATAAAAATCTATATTTTGATCTTTGGAAATTTAAAAAAGGAATAACTAGCATGCAAAAAGCTAATTAAAAGCACATTTTCACTAATGAGTATAAATTAAAAATCACTTTAATACTGTATTTTTTTGAAACCTTATGGATAGAAATTAATATTTCCTACAAGCATATGTTTTTATTTTCTATAACAAGTATTGAATATTGAGAAATGATTACATTCTGAAATTTTAATATATCAAATCTTTAACATTTTAAGATACTGGTTGACTTAATAAATTTAAAGAGTATTTAAAATTACATTATTGCTTGAGAATAATATGAGATAAAAATTTATATTTTTTTATATCTAAGATTGGTAATGACTTTAACAGTGAGACTAAAACATCTTTCTGCCTGTAGTATTGAAACATAAATTTGTTTTTCTTTGCAAAAGATAGGTATTATCTGCAAGCAAGTTATTATTTACAAAGTGAAAGAGCATAAACTGAACTAAATAGGAAATAGACAATCTATTCATGCCATCATTTTGTTAGTCCAAGGCTAAACAATGTACATTATCTTGGAATTTATTCAGCTCCAAGAATATGTTTCACTCATAAAACTTTTAGATTTTAGGATATGTTGCATTATATATCTCTCTGTTCTTCCCATATTATGCTGAGGACATGTAGAGTTGAATAGTGGCCTAATGGTTATTTCTTCCACAGAGCTTGCCATTTTTTCACTGCAATTCAGTAAGGCTTCTATTTAACTTTCACTCTCCTGACAAATCAGCTTCTAAATTCTTGACAGACGGCTCTGAAGACTAAAGCAACTTTCACTTCTGTCTGTTTATGATCTTCATTTGAAGGATGTATTCATGAGTTGGCAGAGATGCAGCCCATCTAGCCTGGCATAGCTGATTACCATGCCTTAGCAAGTGAAAAGAGCCCTAGGGCATTACGAACTCTAAACCATTAAAACTGGTTTTGCCACAAGGCAGTTACATAAACTGACAGCTTGGCAGAAGAATTACTTCTTGCATATCCATTCACTGATTACCTCTGAATATCATTGAAATTTCTAAGTTTTCATTTACTCACAGCTTATTTTAAAGAGCCAGCCTTCCTTTAATGTAGCAGAAATTATAAATGAATTATCTGGATACTATCATGATTTCTATTGCATTGTGATTTATCAGATTGAATACTTTCCTTTAAACAAAAATCTAGTCATATGGGTGATATTCTTTCCCGAAAACATCAACTCTCCAAATGGTTCTGAATTTACCTGTGAAAATACTTTCTACATACAATGGGACTTTAATAAAAGATCATATGGACTGTGGTTCAATATTTTAATCTTTAGTGCTGTCTAAGGTTTCTCAAATAAAGAATTTGAATTTATGAACCATTACAATTTTCCTAACTACAGTTTAAGTTATAGATGTACAGAAAGATCATTTAGAAAATGCAGAGTTCTCATATACACCCTCTTCACAGTTTTCCCTATTACAAACATTTTGCACTAATGTGTTAACTTTACTACAATTTTTGAATATATTATAATTAAATTATTATATTTATATTATTATATAATATTATTATAATTATGTTATTCACTACAGCACCTAGATTACATAAGGGGTAATTGTGTTTCATAGTCCTATGCTGGCTTGTCTTTTTTTAATTTTCATTCTGGTAATACATATATATTATGTATATTATACATATACATGTATATGTATATATATATATATACATACAACCTAAAATTATCAGTTTTAACCACATTCACATGTATAATTCAATGGGGTTAATTACATTAACAATGTGGCGAACTATCATCACAATTCATTATTAAAACTGTTTCATCACCTTAAACAGACAGTCTGGGCCAATAAAGCATTAATTTCCCTGCCCTTCCCACAACCAGGTCTCTGGAAACCTATATTAAAGTTTCTTTCTCTATCAGTTAGCTTATTTTAATTATTTCATTTTTGAGATCATACAATATTTTTCTTTACTATGTGGCTGACATTACAATATTCATTCGTGTTATTACATGTATCAGAATTTCATTCCTTTTGACAGCTCCATAATATTCCAGTATATGAATATACCACGTTTTGTTTAACCATTCATCTGATAATGGATAATTGGGCTACACACTTTTTGGCAATTGTGAATAAATGTTACTGAAAACATGGGTGTTCAAGTCCCTGCTTTCAATTCTTTGGGAAATGTACCTAGAAGTGTCACCAGGTCATACGGCAATCCCATATTTAACTTTCCAAGGAAAACCTTTCTGAGCCAAACTTTTTCCACATGACCACACCATTTTTCATTATCATTGACAATGAATGAATGAATGTTCATATTTCTCCACATCCTTTCCAACACTTGAAATATTCTGTTGTGTTTTTTTCTTAATAAGTAGCTATTCTAGTGTGTGTGATTTGGTATGTCTTGATTTTGATTTGCATTTCACTGATGGCTAATGATGTTAACGATCTTTTCATATGCATTTTGGCAATTTTTATATTTACCTTGGAGAAATGTCTATTCAAGACTTTCTCAATTTTTAAAATGGGATGTTTGTCTTTCTGTTGTTGAGTTGTGGGTTTCTTTATATATTCTGGATATTAAATTCTTATTGGGAGGTGGTTTTCAAAATTGTCTCCAATTCTGTCAGTTGTCTTTTCACTTCCCTTATGGGGTCCTTTTATGCCGAATGTTTTGAAATTTTGAATAAACATCATTTATTTATTTTTTATTTTTAGAAACCACTACCTAATATAAGTTCCTGAATGTGCTTCCTATGTTTTCTTCTAGGAGGTTTATAGGTTTGATACTTATAGTACGGTGTTTGATACATTTTGAGTTAATTTTTGTATATAGTGTGAGGTAGTGGTCCATCTTCATACTTTTGCATATGGAAATTCAGTTTTCCCATTACCATTGGTTGAAGAGATTATTCTTTCCTAATTGAGTGAATATGCCCACCTTGTCAAAAATCAATTGAGGGTGGGCCACGGTGACTCAGCAGGTAAACTTCTTGCCTGCCATGCCAAAGATCTGGGTTTGATTCTTGGTACCTGCCCATGCAAAAAAACCAAACAAAACAAAAAAATTATAAAAAAAAAAATCAATTGGCCATTGATTCCAGGATCTATTTCTGGACTCTCAATTCAATTCTATATACATGTGTTTTTTTACCAGTACCAAGCTATTTTGATCACGGAAGCTTTATAATAAGTTTTATAATTGTGAAATTTGAGTCTCTTTGAGTTTGTTCTTCTTTATTGAGATGGTTTTGACTTTGGGGGACCCATTACCTATCCATATGGCATTGAGTATTGAGGTTTTCATTCATGGAAAGAAGGCTTTTGGAAAATTGACTGAGATCATATTGAATCTGTAAATCATTTTGGGTAGACTAGCCATTTTAACATTATTTAGTCTTCTAAGTCATGAACATGGAAAATCTTTTCATTTATTTAGGTTTTAATTTCTTTCAGCAATATTTTGTCATTTCTTATGTACAAATCCTTTGCAGCCTTGGTTGAAATTACTCCAAGATACTTGATTACTTTAGTTTCTCCTATAAATGGAATATTTTCTTGTTTTCCTGTTCATGTTCACTCCTACCATATGGAAACACTACTGATTTGGGGTATTGTGCTTGCACTTTACTGAATATGCAATAACTCTAACAGGTTTGTCATAGATTTCCCTATATATGAGGTCACATGACCTTCAAATAAATGAAGTTTAATTCTCCCTTCCAATGTGGATGCTTTTAATTTATTTTTCATTCTTTATTGTTCTGGGTAGAATTTCCAGTACAATGTTGAATAACAGTAGCAACAGAGGGCATCTGTGTCTTATTGCTGACTTTAGGGGGAAATCCATCTGTGTTCCAAACGTGATTATGATATTACCTGTTGTTTTTTCATACATGTCCTTTATAATGTTGAGGAACTTTCCTTGCTGAATGTTTTTATCAATAAGAGTTGCTGTATTCTTCCAGCTTTTTTTTTTCTCCTCAATCAGTCGAGATGATGATGTGATTTTTCCTTCATTCCTTTAATGTGGTGTATTAAATTTATTTTCTTGTGTTGAAACACCTTTGCAAATCTGGGATAAATCCCACTTGATTATGGCGTATAGTTCTATTACTCTGCGGTTGCATTCAGGTCGCTTGTATTTTGTTGAGGATTTCCACGTCTGTTTTCATAAGGGATATTGATCTGTAATTGTCTTCGCTTGTAGTATCATTATCTGACTTTGATAGTAGATTGATGTTGGCCTCAGAATGAGTTCGGAAGTGTTCTCCCCTTTTCTTTTTCTTTTTCTTTTTTTTATTTTGCAAGAGTTTTAGCAAGATAGCTCTTATTTCTTCATGGAATATGTAGTAAAAGTCACCAGTGAAGGCACCTTGTCTTGGGAAGTTTTCAGTGACTCATTCAATGTCTTTTAAGGTTTTTGGTCTATTGAGATCTATTTTTTTCTTGAATCAGTTTTGTATTGTTAGTAATTTGTCCACGAATATGGGTAATATAATTGGTTGGTATACAGTTGTTTACAGTATTCTTTTATAAGTATCTTTATTTCCATGTGGTCAGCAGTAATGTCTCTTTCTTCATTCTGGATTTTAATTATTTATGGTCTATCTGTTTTTCTTTTTGTTACTCTAGCTAAAGTTTTGTTGCTTTTATTGATATTTTCATAAAATCAAGTGTTTTTTTTTATTCTATTTGATTTTTATTCTTGGCCTCATTTGTTTCTACTGGAATTTTTGTCTTTCCTTCTTTCAGATCTTTTGGGTTTAGTTTGCTTTTCTTTTTTTACACAGTTCTGGTCTCTGAGTTGAGGTCTTTACTCTTTTTTAATGCCAGCATTCAGAGCTACACATTCCTTACCAGTACTGCCTTTGCTGCATTCTGTAACTTTTTGAATGTTGGGTTTTTTGGTTTTGCTTGCATGCAATATTTTCTAATTTTTCTTGTGATTTCTTCTTTGCCCTATTGGTTTCACACATGAATTGTGTAATTTCCACATATTGATGAATTTTCCAGACTTGTGTTATGACACAACGTATGGTCTCTTGGAGAAGAATGATCCATACGAACTAGAGATGAATGTGTATTTTGCTGAAGTGGGACAAAATACTCTCTATATGTCTGTTTTGTCTAGTAGGTTTATTTGTTGTTCATGTCTTTTATTTTTTTATTAATCTTCTGTCTAGATGTTCTATCAGTAATTAGAATGATATTTTGAAGTCTTTTACTATTACTCTAATACCATCAATTTATCCATTCAAATCTGTGAATATTTACTTCACAGATTTATATTCTGTGTAGTTCAATTTATTTATAATTGTGAAATCCTTTTGATGGGTTGACATCATTGTCAGAATATAGAGTGACCTTCTTTGCCCCATGAAACACATTTTGAACTCTTAGCCATCTTAGCTTCAATAGCATACACACACACGCACTGTTCTTAAACCCTTTTGTCATCACCTTTTTGTTGTACTTATTTCAAATTATATCTTTTTAACTTCTATGCCTCAAACCATAGATTTATCATTATTCTTTAAGCCTTCACATTTTAAAATGTGTAAGCAGTAAAAAATAGAGTGACACACCAAAAAAAAACACAAAACAATAAAATAGTACTGATATTACCCAATGGTTGCCTTTAATGCTGGTCTTTATTTCTTTATGCTGTTTCAATCCGCTGTCTAGTGTCCTTCCTTTACACCCTGAAAAACTCCCTTTAGCATTGCTTGTGGGGCAGGGTAGGTGCTGACAAAATCCCTTAGCTCTGCTTATCTGCGAGTGTCATAATCTCTCCTCGTTTTCAAAGACAGTCTCAATGTAAAATTCCTGATTGACAATTGCTTTCTTTCAGTACTTTGAATATTTCATTCCATGACCTTCTTCCCTCCATGGTTTCTGATGTGAAATCAGTACTTAAATTTACTGGAACTTCCTTACGCTTAACTTGTTGCTTTAATTTTGAAACTTTCAAAGCACTCTCCTTTCCTTGGCATTTGCCAGCCTCCCTACTATGTGCCTCATGTGGTTCTCATAAATTTATTCTGTTCAGGCTTTATTGTGATTCATGAATGTGCATACTCATGTATTTTGTTAAATTTGTGCATTTTTGCTTTTATTTCTTTGCATGTTCCTTCTGCCCTTCTCCCTTTCTTCTCCTTCTGGACTCATATACTTGAATGTTTGATGGTATCCCACAGGTCTCCCAGGCTGTGTTCGCTTCTTTTCACATTTTTTCAAATTTCTGCTCCTCAGTCTAACCCTTTCAATTGTCATATCTTTGGGTTCACTGACACTTCCTTGTTCTAGCTCCAGTTAGCTGTTGACTTCCCCTAGGGAATTTTTCATGGCAGTTATTGTGGTCTTTAATGTCAGCTATTTCTGTTTAGTTCCTCTTAAAATTTTTCTTTCTGAAATTCTCATTTTCTCCCTTCATTGTTTTCCTGATATCCTGAAGCTCATTCTCTGGGCTTTTCTTTATCTCCATGATAATACTGGGGTCTTTTTTAAAGTATTTTTCTGGTATATGCAAAAGCTCATCTTCTTTACTGACGGTTTCTGCATTTTTTATTTGTTCCTTAGGAAGGGTCATCATTTCCTGTTATTTTTGTCTTGGAATCTTCTGTTGCACACTGTATATTTTAATATTTAAAAATGTTTCGTTCTTGGATTTAATCCCTGAGTTGTATGTTTCTTATTTCTGTATCCAGCTAGTGACATGACAAAGGACTCCTTGAGTATCTGGAACTAACAACCAACCAACCAGTACAAAAAATGCCTTTCATAGTTTTTTGCAAATTCGTTGTGTATTGACTAGTGCTCTACATCAGAATTTAGCACTCCTAGCAAGAAAATAATTCCATGGTGAATGTGAAGTGCATGGTCATCTTTTTTTTTTTTTTTTTTTGAATCTGTATTTAATTCTAGGTTGTACTTGCTGATGGCCTTAAGAGAAGCCCTTTTCACAGGAAATAAAATGACACTCGCTAAGAGAACACAAGGGCAGTTCAGGGATAGGCATCTCACCTGCCGTGCTGGAGACCTGGTTTCAGTTCCTATCCCATGCAGTTCCCCCCACCACACCCCACCCTCCCCCAAAAGAGAGATTCAACTAATGGTTCTGCAATAATAGGACAATCACATGGACAAAGAATGAAATATGACCCCCAACATACAGCATACAAAAAATACGCCTACTGTCTGGGAAACAGACTTTCTCCCTTCCCAGGGGACTTAAGCATCCATTAGGCTTAAGTATGCTGTGTTTTCATTTTCATTCTTCTTAAAATATTTTCTAATTTCCACTGTGATGTTTTGACCCATCTAGGAGTGTGTTGTTTAATTTCCACATATTTGTGATTTCCCATTTTTTCTGTCTTTGAGTTCTAATTGCATTGAATTATAGTTGAGAACCTACTTTGCATGGTTTCAATATTTTTGAATTTATTGAGTTTTTTATGTTCTAGTATTTGGTCTATCTTGGAGACTATTTCATGTATACTTGAGAAGAATGTGTTTTCTGAGGTCATTTGTTGTGATGTTCTATGGAATTCTGATAGATCTGATTGGTTTGAATTGTTTCCTTATTATTTATTTGTTTATTTATTTATTTTTTTAAGTACATGGTCTGGGAATCAAACCTGAGTCTCCCACATGGAAGGTGAGCATTCTATCACTGAACTACTGTGTTGTTTGTTAAATCTCTATTTCCTTCTTGGTCTTCTGCCTAGTTATTCTATATACTATTGAAAGTGGAATACTGAAATCCCAAAGTATGGTTGCTAATCATCTATTCATCCCATCAATTCTATTAGTATTTCATTCATTTATTTAAAGGTTTTGTTATTAGATGCATGCATGTTTTTAATTGTTATATCTTCCTGGCGCATTGACCCTTCACAACTATAAAATACCCTTTTTCTCTAATAACAAATTTTACCATAAAATATATTCTTCACTGATAATAATATAACAAGTCTAGCTAAGTTGTTAATTGAGCATGTAGTATATCTTCTCCTATCATTTACTTGCAACCAATTTGTGAAATCGAATCTAAAATGTGTCTTTTGTAGACAGCATGTAGTTGGATCATTTTTTTTTATCCATTTTGCAAAGTTCTGCCTATTGATTGGGTGTTTTAATTTATTTAATTTAGTTAATATAACTACTGTCATGTCACCAACAGATCTTAAAAGAAATACCAAAGAGAGTTTGTAGGCTAAAATGAAAAGCAATAGACAGTAACTCAAAAATATATGAGCACAAAGAATGCTGGTAAAGGTAACTAAATAGATAAATGAAAAAGACAGCATGAATGTGTTTTTGTGATTTTTCTTTCCCTATTTGATGAAAAAAACCCTTGGGGAATATATGTTTGCCATTTTGTTTCCTCTTTTTTTTTTTTTCAGTATGACCTCTGTCTATTGTGTTAAGTAGATAGTTTATAGATGTTTTCCTTGTTGTTTCTTTTACACTATATTTCTTTGAACTTATTTCCTTAGTTCCCTGTGGAATACAGTTAATATCTTAATTTAAAATACTCCAGGTTAGATTTGCGCCGATATAATTTTAACAGTATATTAAAATCTTCACTTAATACAACTCAATTACCATGCCTTATCTTGTTCTATTTTTACGACCTATATAACATGTTTGTACTATGTAAGCCTATTGACAGAGTTTCATCATTTTTCTTTATGCAGGTATTTTTTTAAAATCAGGTAAGGAAAGAAAATTTACAAAAACACATCCATGCTGTCTTTTTCATTTATCTGTTTAGTTACTGTGCCAGCTTGAAAACTGTCGTGTGCCCCAGAAAAGCCATGTTCTTTAATTCTCATTCATTATTGCTTGGTAGGATCTTTTTGATTGTCTCCATGGAGATGTGATCCGCCTAGTTGTGGGTGATATCTTTTAATTAGATGGTTTTCATGGAGATGTGTCTCCAATCATTCAAGGTGAAGCTGCTTACTGGAGCCCTTTAAGAGGGAACCATTGTGGG
Source organism: Tamandua tetradactyla (assembly GCF_023851605.1). Lineage (NCBI taxonomy): Eukaryota > Metazoa > Chordata > Mammalia > Pilosa > Myrmecophagidae > Tamandua > Tamandua tetradactyla. The sequence continues at coordinate 5,701,530 of NC_135350.1, read as the reverse complement.
GAGCAAGCTTCAGAGCCCACAGAGCCCACCCAGCCTGAGACCTTTGGTGATGCAAGTAGAGAACATCCCCGGGGAAGTCATTTGAAGAAGCCAGTGGAGAAAGCTACTAGAAGTTGCCGAGTGTCTTCCCAGCTGAGAGAAAGTTCCTGCCATTTCATTTTAAAGTACAAATTCTACTTGGTACTTCTTTTAAAGTTTGCTAATGACATATTTTCTTAGTTTATAGCTGTGGCATTCTCAATTTCTTCTATGTTTTAAAGATAATTTTGCTAAATGTAGAAGAATTGGTTGAAAGTCTTTTTCTTTCAGTGTTTTGAATATGCCACTAATTCTTTCTGGCCAGTATGATTTTTAAATGAGAAATCAATTTTTAATCTTATTAAGGATTACTTACAAATGTTTAACACTTTTTTCCTGTTTCTTTCAAGATTCTCTATTTGTCCTTAGCTTTTGCCAGTTGATATATATCTAGGTATGGATTTCTTTAATTTTATTCTATTTGGAGTTTTTTTTTTAGTTTGTTCGATGTATAGATTATACATTGAATAAACTAAAAAATTCATTTTTTAGTTTTCCAAATTCATTTCTAGAATTCTAGAATTCTAGAATTCATTTTCCAAAAAGGAGAAGAAATTATATTAAATAATATTTAATCTTTTAAAATATAATTATAGCATCGCTATGCCATCCAGATCTTACATGATCAAGTCCTTGACCTCTCTCTGACATCGTCACTCAAGTCTAGCCAAAGTGGCCTTCATGGAGTTCCCCAAGCATGCCAAGCTCAAATACACACCTTAACGTCCTCCCACTCTTCTGTTCAGAGCAATCCTTTCCTGTCCATTGGTATATTTCCTGTTCACTTCATTCATTTCCTTGTAGAAGTGCCATCTTGTCAAACAGGCTTTTCTGATAACATAACATACGCCACAGTTCTTGTCAGTTTCTATGTGTTTTATTGCTTTATTTTTCATCATTGAACAGGTAACCTGATATAATATATATTTGTTTGCTACTATTTCTTGTGTGACTCATAAGAATATTGACTTCATGAGGAATGAAACTTTGTTTAACATTTTGGTGGCTATGCATTGCCTAAAAGACCACTGGCACACGTTAATAAATGTTAGATGAACTAATGAATTAAATGAGAAATAAAAGTTCAGAGATGTTATTCTAGATCTTCAAGTTAGATAGTCAATGCATAGTGCTTTGCCCTCCCCAAAACTTCCAAAACAGAGCAAAAAACAAAACAAAACAAAATACTATAGTAAAACAGTGAAAGAATAAGATGAAATAGAAAATTCACAAACAGAGGATCCCCAGTCAGATGCTTTGTGTTTATTTGGTTAATATGCTTATGATATCAGTTTAATGTATCCCATTGGGAAGTATATGCAGCAAGCAAGCCCACCATCATCCTAGGGCAATTATATAAAGTTTAACACCTTTTAAATCACCTTTTGCTAGAATGTTGGGTACAGTCTGCTGTCTCAGGAATCACTTTGACTCCTTTATCCTGAGTACAGTAATTGCAGGCCCTACATTTACCATTATCCCTGGTTATGTGGTATAGACTGGTGATCACTTGGTGGCCGATCCGTCCAGGTACCATGACTATAGTTGGGGAACAAAATCACTTCAAGCCAAATATGCACTCTCCATAAATATATTGATAACTTGTATATGTGTTGTTGCTTTCTGTAAAAAGTCTCAATTTTAAGTCTTTATTTTATTAATCACAACAATTGGCAAACATTTTATTTCAAGAGGCATAGAGTAGATACCTGAGGCTTCAAAGGTCGTACAGTATGCCACAACTACTCTATTGTCACAGCACGAAAGGAGCTATAGGTAACTTGCAGATAACTGTGTGTGGCTGTGTTTCAGGAAAACTCTACAAAAGCAGATGCCAAGCTGCCTATGTCCTTTGGGCTGTAGTTTGGCAATCCCTGCTCTACAGCACCACCAACTTCATAATAATCAGTATTTACTTGCTTCTGACTCCATCTGTCACTTCTTTCTTACCTTCCAAATCCTTCCGTATTTCCTCCTGGTATACTAGTAGCACCTTATCCTGAATTTTCACTCTTCTTTGCAGTAACTAAATCCTGGCTCTCCTATAAATTACTGTTCCCAGTAATTCTCTCAGATTAAAATGTTGTATTATCCCATACTGCATGCATCAATGCACGAAGGGATTGTTTTTGTTCTCCCTTGCTTCACACTATTATTTCTCAGCTATTAATTTCTTTTGTTAGAAACTAATTAACTAATTATTAAATTAAAAACACTATTGAAAGGGACCTAAGACGTTCAACTTTTAACTTTTTTTGTTTTCTATCATCTGTAAGCTTCCAAATCCTTTTATTATTTTTCATTTATTTTTTAAGCAGCTTGCTAATTCATTCTCTACTCTAATGCTATATGATTATTCCATGACAAGTCATCCATTACCTTGAGCTCTCTGTATACTTCCACATCTTCAGTTTTATTTCCCGTCTCCTGTTCAGCCATAAATTCCCAGGAAAACACCAACATATGCTATCAATAGAAAGTGCCCCTCACTTAAAATCATTAAAAGAAGCTTATTGTTTTCTAAACATAACTTCCTCTCTTTCTGGTTTCATTGTCCACCATTTAAAAATACTTCCATCATAGCACTATACTACAATTGATTGGATGAATTTTTTTTTTTGGGGGGATGCATATTCTGAGAATCAAAACTGGGTCTCCTGCATAAAAAGCAAGCATTCTACCACTGAACCACCCGTGCACCCCATTGCAGGAATTTTACCCTGTCAAAACAGTCTCTTTCCTTACTCATTTCCTTATTTATCAAGTTTATAATTGACATCCACCATGTCAGGCTAACATATTTTTTGCTGCCTGTGTCTGGCAAGCCCTTACACCCTGGAAGAACTTACCTCTTTGTTTCTCTCTATTTGCAACCTGAGTGGTGGAGATATGCTGTACAGAATCACACAACAAGCAAGAGGAAAGTACTCTGAATTCATGATTTAGTCCCTTAACTGAACCTGCATCAACTTCTTGGAAACATGCTGTGCTTCATGGACAATTTACCAAAACACAGTCCTCAAATATGCAAAGCCTAGTTCAGATTCTTTAAACTTCAGTGCTCTCATCACCTATTCTTTTCCTTACATAATGCAAAAGTTCTATCTTCTACTTCCAAATCCTTGTTCATTAAGGTACAAAGCACCTTTACTGGATTCTCTCTGATTCTTCTTATGTCCTGGTATATTAAAAAGTGTGTTCTTTATCCTAAGAAAAATCCCTTATCTAGTCCTTGGTTATCTCTTCTAGTAGAGCTTTCCTATTGCAATAGAAATGCACTCAAGAATCTAACCTTTAAAAAGTGTATAGCCCTTAATTGAGCATCTCAATTTAACATATCTCTTCCATTTTCTTCATATTCAAATTACGGAAAAAGTTTTATATGTTAAGTATAGTGGAATTTTATTGTTTGTCTGACTTTTATCCATTTATCATTTTATTATAACTGTACTTGAATTTTTCTGGGGAATCATTCGTTGTTCCTCTACCCTGATCATCTGCTTTCACGTGGATTTGACTTTATTTAACTTTATCTTTTCCTGTAGATGAGACAGTATTGAACACATCTGGGCAGGTCAGAGGATTGCATCTCTTCTTACCACCTTGAATATAAGTGATTTCCTGTCCCAAATCAAAGATAATAATAGGTCTTTGCTGAGGTTGAAGAGAGGAACTTTTTCTTACCAGACCGCAAAATGCAGAGAATGTAAGAATGAACCCTGGTGTTATCTATCAAGAAAATTTGTCTAAGAACCAAGCCAAAATAGAGGACAGTAGAATCAAAAATTGAGGAGGATAGGCCTCTGACTGTATAATTTGAAGGTTCTTATTGAACTTTTCCAGATTTGTTCTTCTTAGTAAATGGATCTCCACCTTTTCATTAGTTTGAATTATGTGATTTATTTACCTACCTCAGATACTTTCTGAATATTCTTGTAATTTCTTCTTCTTTTACCCATTTCATCATAATTTTATGTAGTTCCCCCTTCAATATTTCAACTTCTGCAATGGTCAGCAAGTAACGTTACATGGCAAAACAATATAGACCTTGTATTTTTGCATCCCCTTGAACCCCAACCATGATTTACTAGTGCTTCCTACTGCCTTCTTAATAAAACATGGATTGCCATGAATAGAGCCTGTAGCATGTTTGTAATAATGTAACGTTACCACCTGAGATTTGAGCCTTCCCAAAGGAAGTCCCAGCAGAGATCTCAGGAATATTACCTCTTTGCTTCAATAGAAACTCCTTCCCTCAAGTGTCAGCTGGCCAGTAGTGTACATGACATGATCTGATTTAGTTGTATGTTTTAATGACATTTTTCATCAACTATACTGAATTCATAATTTCATTTTATTCATGTTTTATACTGGAAATTTTTGCAAATTATATACAAAATGAGGGCAGTTGTACCTCCACAGATCTTTTGAACAATTTTAATAAGTTTAGAATTCAATAAGTAGAGCACTTGAGTTTAGGAATGACTTCATTTTTCTAATCCAAGTGATGTGATTTAGCAATAATTACAGTAAGTGCTTTAAACTTAAATCCACATTTCACTGTATGCACGTGTGTGTATGTGGCTGTGTGAATGTATGTGTATAAATGCTTGCTTTCTGCAGAAGGAAAGAAGGAGGCCCTATAATGACATGGCAAGTGATGAAATTTGATAGAAAAGCAGTTCATAGAAAAGTGCTTAGTCCTTGTGAACATATTACAGGCAGTGAATAATTTTTGAAATTGTCTTAGAATCAATGTTTATATTGTAAATAAACAAAGTGATGAAGATTAACTTACTAAAATGTCTGTTAAGAATGGAGAGTTCAATGGGTTTTATTTTGTTCCAAATCATTTAGATTCAAGAGGTGGATATAAAATTTTAAAACAGTGATACATTGAATTTTAAAGTGAAACAAGGTAGTCAGTTATGACCATTTCTGCAAACTTTACCAAAGAAATCAAGTTTATGTAAGACTGAATAGCTTAATACTGCAAGGAATATATTATGCCAAAAATTTACATTAAAATTTATGGAGGAACAGATTTGGTGAAATCATTAAATGCTATTCATTCTGTGTGATGATGTTGTTATATTGAATTTGCTGCATGTAAAATGAATCCATATGCTAATTTAAATGGGTAAAAGGTTCTGCTGTGGAGTTCTTATGCATATGTGCATGAATATTTCCTTATGTTATGCTTGGGTGTTCTCCAATCTCATCAAAGAATGAAAAATGAACTTTGGGTGAAATTGAATTGCTAACAAAATGCTGATTGCATCAGACATGGAAATTTCTACAAATACATTGAGTAAATTGAGGGAGATATTCCTGGACTTGAAAAATACATGCTTGTTCACAGACATAAGGAATATATATTGAATATTTGGCATTATATGCATAACATTTTATAGGAAGGAACAAATGTAGTTGGCATTTGAATGTTGATGTTTCCAAATCATTCAACAGCTTTATAGTTTGAACATATAATTTAGTGTTCTAAATCACAATATGTAAGAAATATGTTACAGCTATATGGTAGGTAAGGAGGAGGAAAAATTAAACTGTTGCTATTATGAAGAACATTTTATGAAGCTGTTGTGTGAAAGGAAGACAAATGGGTACTTCATGATATAAAATTGAATTTTAAATGTAAAATATAAATTACTTTGAAAGTATATCGTCATGTTATTTCAGCATTACATCCTGTTTAGCACTCAACCCACATTATCTTTCCATATTACAATTTTCAGAACATAAAATTAAATATATCCTCCATTTATAGTCATTTGATGAGATTACCAAGTACCTTAGTATCTATCTTGACAATAAAGAAAATATTATGCTCCACCAAGAAAATTCAATTGAAGATGTCAAAATTTTGATATATTTTAGCCGTAAAATGTAACTTTAAGACTATTTCAGGTAATTTCATTCAAATTTTAAAATACGATCATATTAGAAAAATACATTCTGAGGAAAAATCTTGTAATATGAAAATAGAAATTGATATGTTAAATTGTTATTATGGGTCATTAATATGATTCAAGAATAATTATTTCTTATGTTATAAATTTAGTCTTCACCTAGTAAATATAAAATGCTTGTTACTTATATAAATAAATATAATAATCATTTCATATAGATGTAGCCTTTTATCATAATATGTTTTATTTAAAGTAGGTTTTGAATATTTTAAAATGAATTACCAATATAATAAAACCCTTTTTTAGGTAGCAAATAGATATTTAAAACTTTGTTTTATATAATTATATGTAGTAACATTTTCACCAGTATATGGTCCTTATTTGGGACAGCTATAAGGTAATCTGTTACATAGTTTTCTTTGTTAGTAAAATTAACCAAGTTATATTTTGTGTGGAATGAACATGTACTACAGAACTCCTCTGCCAATTTTTTGAGATAATATGAATCAACAGTTTAGAACTACACAAGCACAGAACTATATAAAATAACTGAGTGTTATTTTAGAAATTTTATGAATTTTTAAAAATCAATAAAAAAAAAAGAAGTAGGATTAACCTGAAACATAACATCACATCTCAGAGTATGCACAAATTTATTGTGGAAATAGTGCTGCAAAATTTGCCACATTTCTGAAGGTAGATGTCAAAAGCAGGAATTGATACAATGGTAACAAAGAAGTGTGATACTGTGTGCTCATGGTTGTCCATTGTAACTCTCAATAATTTGGTAGGTGTCCATAAAATAGTTACTATACGACCTAGCTATTGTAATACTAGATAGTATCCAAGATAAAAGAAAACAGGCTTTACAGAAAGACTGGACACAAATGTTTATAGAAGTTTTACATATGATAGCCAAAATCTAGAAAAAACTAAATATCCTTCAGCAGATAAATAGATAACACATTGTGGGAAATCCTTATGATAGAATATTTATCTTTTATGAAAAGGAATTTGTACTACCTTAACGGTAATAATATTAAATGTTGCTTAAATTTTCCAGTCAAAAGACATAGAATGGCAGAATGGTTTAAAAAATACAACCCATCTATATGCTGTCTATACAGATTCACTGTAGATCCAAGGACAAAAACAGATTAAAAATGAAGATTTGGAAAAAGATATTTCATGTATACAACAAACATAAAAGATTTGGGGTAGTTATACTAATATCCAACTAATTAGACTTAAAATATAAAACAATTAAAGAGATAAAGAACGGCACTATGCATTAGTAAAAGGAACAAGTCATCAAGAAGACATAACAACAATAAATATCTATGCACCATGCCAGAGTGCCCAAAAATACATGATCCACACTGCAACACTGAAATGAAAAGTTGACACCACTTGCAATAATAGTTGGAGACTTCAATAAACCACTCTCATTCATGGTTAGAACACTGTTCTAGTTTGTTGGGTGCCAGAATGCAACACACCAGAGATGGATTGGCTTTTAATATAAGGGAATTTATTTCATTAGTTCTTCAGAGGAAAGGCAGCTAACTTTCAACTGAGGTTCTTTCTTATGCCGGAAGCACAGGGCAATCTCTACTGGCCTTCTCTCCAGGCCTCTGGGTTCCAACAACTTTCCCCAGGGTGATTCCTTTCTGCATCTCCAAAGGCCTGGGCTGATCTGGAGTGCTGAAATGAGGTATCCTGAGCTGCTTGGGCTGTGCTACATTGCGCTCTCTCGTTTAAGTACCAGCCAATTAAATCAAACATCATTTACTGCAGCAGGCATGCCTCCTAGCCAACTGCAGATGTAATGAGCAACAGATGAGGTTCACGTATCACTGGCTCATGTTCACAGCAACAGAACTAGGTGCCTTCACCTGGCCAAGTTGACAGCTGAATCTAACTACCACAAACACCTATGTAGAGGATCAACAAGGAAACAGAATTTTTTAATATGATAAATTATTTGGAGTTAACAGATATTTACAGAACATTGCACCCCACAACAGCAAGATACACATTTTTCTCAAGTCCTCATGGATCATTCTCCAGGATAGACCACATGTTGAGTCACAAAACAAGTCTCAATGAATTTAAAAAGTTTAAAATAATTGAAAACATTTTCTTAGATCATAGTGGAGTGAAATTGGAAATCAATATCAGCTGGAAGGGTAGAAAATTCACAAAAATAGAGATGCTAAAAATGACATTATTAAACAACCAGAGGGTCAAGGAAGAAATTATAAGAGAAATTAGTAAATACCTCAAGGCAAATGAAAATGAAAATGCAACATATTAAAACTTATTGGATGCAGAAAAGGTGATGCTGGGAGGGGAATTTATTGCCCTAAATGACCATATTTAAAAGAATAAAGAGCAAAAATCTAGAAATTAACAGTTCACCTGGAAATAGAGAAAGGTTAGCAAACTGAATCCAAAGCAAACAGAAAGAAAGAAATAATCAAGATTAGAGCAAAAAAAAAATTGAAATTGAGAATATGAAAACAATAGAGAGAAAGAACAAAACAAGAAGTTGGTTCTTTGAGAAAATCAATAAAATCTATGGACCCTTTGCTAGGCTGACAAAAAATAAATGAGACAGAAAGATGATGCAAAGAAAATCAGAAAAAGGTGATGGGACATAATTACTGACCCCACAGAAATAAAGAAGATAATGAAAGGATACTTTGAGTAATTATATGCTAATGAAATAGACAATGTGGATAAAATCGGCAACTTCTTAGAAAAGCATGAACAACCAACAATGACTCAAAAAAAAAAAAAAGTCGATGACCTAACAAACTATTCACAAGTAAAGAAATTAGAATCAGTCATAAAGAAGCTTCCCCAAAACAAAAGTCCAGGACCAGATGGCTTCACATGTGAATTCTACTGAGTGCTTATGAAAGAATTAGTAACAACCTTCCTCAAACTCTTCAAAAAATTTGATGAGGAAAAGGTACCTAATTAATTCTATGAAGCCAAAATCACCCTAATATCAAAGCCAGACAAAGATACTACAAGAAAAGAAGGGCGGACCACGGTGGCTCAGCAGGCAAGAATGCTCACCTGCCATGCCAGAGGACCCAGGTTCGATTCCCGGTGCCTGCCCATGCAAAAAAAGAAAGGAAAATTGCAGAACAATCTCTTCAATAAATATAGATACAGCAATCATCAACAGAATACTAACACATCAAATCCAGGACTATATTAAAAGATTTAAAGACCATGAACAAGTGGAATTTATTCCAAGTATTCACGGCTGGTTCAACAAAAGAAATCAATACTTCAAAGGGTAAGAATAGAAGGGAACTTAGGCAATATGATAAGAGTATACACGAAAACCCACAGCTAACATACACAATGGAAAGACTGAAAGCTTTCCCTCTAAGATCATGAACAAAATAATGATATCCACTGTCACCACTGTTATTAAACAGTATTGGAAGTTCTGGAAGTATAGCAATTACACAAGAAAAAGAAATAAAAGGCATCCAAATAGGACAGGAAGAAATAAACATTCATTGTTTTCAGGTGATATGATACTATATGTCAAAAATCCTGAATAATCTACAGCAAAGCTACTACAGCTAATAAATAAGGACAGCAATGTGGTAAGCTACCATATCAACACCCAAAAATCAGTAGTGTTTCTATAAACTTGTAATGAGAAATATGCAGATGAGATCAAGAAAAATTTCCATTTACAATAGCAACCAAAAAGATCAAATATTTAAGAATATATTTCACCAAGGCCACAAAAAATCTACACACAGAACACAACAAGATATTCCTAAAATGAAATTGAAGTAGATTTAAATAAATGGAAAAGCATACTGTGTTCATGGATTGGAAAACTAAAAATAAGTAAGATGTCAATTTTCCTTAAATTGATTTACAGATTCAATGCAATACTAATAAAAGCCCAACAACTTACTTTCCTTGAATAGAAAAAAGAATAATCAAATTTATTTGGAGGGACAGTGTGTTACAAATAGCCAAAAATATCTTGAGAAAGATGAATGAAGTGGAAGGTCTCACACTACCTTACTTTAATCGATATTGCAAAGCTACAGTGGTTAAAGCTGTATCATACTGGCATAAAGATTGAAATATTGACCAAAGGAATTGAAGTTAGTATTCAGAAATAGTCCCTCTCATCTACAGAATATTGATCTTTGATGAGATGGGCAAGCAAACACAACTGGGATAGAAATTGGAGAACTGGATATCCACAGCCAAAGAATGAAAAAGGATCCCTATCTCCCATTATATACAAAAATTAACTCAAAATAGATCAAAGACATATACATTAGAACTAAGAATATAAAATTTTGTAAGCAAATGTGGGAAATATCTTAAAAACCCTACAATAGTAGGTTGTTTCCTAGACTTTATACTGAAAGCACAAGCAATGAAAAAATAAATAGATACAAAGGATATCCTCAAAATTAAATTCTTTTGTCCATCAAATAACTTTGCTGGGAAAGTAAAAAGGTAGCCTACACGATGGGAGATAATTTTTGGAAACAATGTGTCAGATAAAGTCTTGATTTCTAGAATATATAAAGAAATTCTACCACTCAACAACAAAAAGACAAAAACCCAATGAAAATTTGCAAAAGACCTGGACAGACATTTTTCAGAAGAGGAAATACTCCTGAAGTGGCTCAAAAACATGTGAAAAGATGCTAAACCTCAGTGGCTATTAGGGAAATGTAAATTAAAAACCACAACGAAACATCCTCACACCTGCTAAAATGACCAGTATCAAAAAATAAACAAACAAAGCAGAAAACTACAAGGGCTGGAGAGGATCTGGAGAAAGAGGCACACGTATTCACTGTTGGTGAGAATGTAGAATGGTGCAACTGCTCTGGAAGGCAGGATGACAATCCTCAGGAAGCTTAGTATAGCATTGTTGAATGATTCAGGATCCCATTACTTGATATATATTCAGAGGAACTGAAGGCAAGGACACGAACAGGCATTTACACAGTAATATTTATTGTGGCATTATTCAAGATTGCCAAAAAGTGGAAATAGCCCAAATGACCATCAACATATGAATGGCTAAACAAACTGTGGCAAAATGGAATATTACACATTGTATGACAGAATAAAGTCATACAAGGATCCAGAAGTAGACTTCACAATACTATCTGATGGTAGCACAATATTGTAAATAACACTGAATTAAGCTGAGTATGAGTATGATTGAGGAGGGAAGTCTGGGAGCATATGTAACCCCAGCTGGGAAGACAGAGGATAAGGACTTGGAGAGTGTAACATAGCGATGCCTAGAGTGGGTAATGAGGGTGATTAAATGTGCCAATATAAGAATGTTTTGCATGAGGGAAAACAAATGAGTATCTACATTGGAACGTGTTAAAAATGGGATGCTATACCAGGAAAAATAAAATCAATGTAAACTAGGGCCTATGGTTAACAGTAAAATTGTTATATTGCTTCCATTGAATGTAACAAATGCAATATGCCAAAGCTAAATGTCAATAAGTGTGAGATATGGGTGGTAAGTATGGGATCCTTTGTGGAAGAATGGAAATGGTCTCATACAGGTTGCTTTGGTTAAGGCATGGCTATGTGATTATACCAGAATCATTGATTTTTTTAGTTGAGTTGGATTGTAGAGGTGCAACATTAAAAGTGTTTAAAAATAAACAGAGGGATACAAGTGCTGGAGAAAATACGGAGAGTGGGATGTACCTATTCACTCTTCGTAGCGAAGTAGAGTGGTGAACTCCATTTGGGGTGCCATGTGTGGTTCCACAGGAGTCTAGGGGTGGGCTGCCATATGATCCTGTAACCCCATAGTTAGGTAGTACACTTAGAGGAACTGAGAATGGGGACATGATTGGATATTTGCACACTGGTGCTTGTGGTGGCCATGTTTGCATTTTGCAATGGATACAAGTGGCTTATGGGTCTATTAACCAAGGACTGGATTTAATTTAACCATCTAATTCAACTCATATGGTGAGCTTACTTTAACACTATAAAAGACATGGAACCTTGAATAGAAAGTGAGATCTTGTTGGTTTGTACAGGTGAGTGTGATGCCCTGATATATCCCTGGGGAAGACCTGGTGTTGCAGTCATGGGGATTCCCACAGGCCCCAAATCTTGGGACTTATACTTATAAAGCATTTCTGCAAAGGAGAAGCTAAGCCTACTCATGAACATGCCTGCAAACCAACCCCAGAGTACTTCTTTTATTGTTTACATGTGGCCTTTCTCTCTAAGCCAACTCCAAAGTGAATTCACTGCCTTCCCTCTCCTGGGACATGCCCCTCAGGGATGTAAATCCCTGGTAATGTGGGACAAAACCCCCAGGGATAATCCTAGAATCATGGGTTTGAGAAAAACTTCCTGACCAAAGTGGTGAAGATAAATGAAACAAAATAAAGTTTCAGTGGCTGAGAGATTTCAAATAGAGTTGAGAAGTCGTTCTGAAGGTTAGTTTTTTGCAGTGTATAAATATAACTTTTCAATTTTTGGTATATTAGGGTAGCTTGAAGGAAATACCTGAAACTGCTGAACTGTAATTCAATAGCCTTGATTCTTAAAGATGGTTAAATAACTATAGAGCTTTTTAAGATGTGACCATGTGATTATGAAAACCTGAGACTGCTCTCCCTTTGTCCTGTGCATGGATGGATGAGTAAGAAAAAAAGAAATGAAAAATAAATAAATAATAGGGGGCAGGGACATGGGATGTTTTGTGTTCATTTTTACTTTTATTTATACTTTTATTCTTATTTTAATTTTTATTGGAGTAATGAAAATGTTCAAAAATCGGTTTTCATGACAAATGCACAGCTCTATGATGATACTGTGAACCACTGATTAAACAATCTGGATGATTATATGATATGTGAATATATAATATACCTCACTAAAATTACACTGAAAAAAAAGATGTTAAGATTAAGGGAAGCTGGCTAAAGAATATATGGAAACTCCCAATGCTATCTTTTCCACTGGTTTGTAAATCTAAAATTATTTCAAAATAAAAAGTAAAAAAAAAAGTCAGTCTTTCAAAGTATCGAATAAGAAAAAATATTGCACACATTGTAGTTTGCTTTCTCATCTTATTATTCTACATAGTATTGAAAGATAACATTTGCAATATGCCATATGATTTTCTTATTTATTTTGTTTATTGTCTGTCTGCCTTCTTATAGAGGCAGCTTTGTGAGCGTACGGATTTTGTCTGTTTAGTTCACTAAAGTGTTATTCCCTTCACCCAGAATTCAGTCAAAATTTTTCAAGTAGAATTTTCCAGGTTAAATAAACATTTTCCTATTTTATAATATGGTCCATATATGACAGCTAACTCAATCTTAATATTTCGAGATGGAGGAAATTATTTATCTTGAAAATTCATAGTCACATTTCAGCAATGCTATGTAACATACCTATTTACAATTTTCTCAAATGCGATAAATGATTTTTTAAGTTTTAATTGTTTTTTATATTGCACATTAGTCAATTCTGTCCAAGCAATGGTATACCAGTAGTCATGAGTCAATGGTCATTATGGGTACTTTCTACCTGTTCTCAAAAGAGAGTTAACTATATTATATTTTGTTCAAATTGTTGTAATGTCATTAAATAATAAGATGCCATTTCACAGTGAATAATGAGAATATTCAAGTGGCATATAATCCTGGATCATGTATCTTTCAGAGTAAAGCAGACCTCACAACTATGAATACGTAACTATTTTAAAATTGTAGTTTAAAACATATTTTATGAATTGTGTTTTATGTTAAGACTTGATACATATTTCTTTCTAGAATTTTATATTCATATGACAGCCAAACATAACATACAGCTTTTTGTTAAAGCTTATGACATTATGTTGTCTACACAAATCTTTGAATTTTCACCCACACTTTATTAAAATTCATTTATTCTTGTTTTGAAGCATTTGATGGATTAAGTGGTCATAATTTGTGTATAAAATACTGAATTAAACTATAAATGGTTTCATCCATTAATTTAGTAGTAAATCAAATTAGTGAGGAATGGCAGAAATAAAATGAGAAACAAAAGTCTACCATATAGTAACTTTTATTTAAATTCCCTGTACTGTTAGAATTATTTACTTAATTTTCCTGACATTTTATAGTTTCATTTTATTCAAAATACCAAGTGACCCTAGTTATCTATGTGGAAGAGCTAATAAAATAGGAGTGGTTTTATAAAATTTTGAATATGCTTTTGTAAATGTATTTTTTATTTTGCTAATGCAAATGTTTTTTTATTTCAAATTTTAATTACTAGCCACTATGATGTGGACATATATAATTAGTTATTGTACATGTATTGAAGTCCAAACCCCTGATGCCTATGAATGTGATTTTACATGGAAATACGGTGAGGTCAGATGAAATAGTTAAGTTAAAATGAGATTGTACTGGAGGATGGTAGGCCATTAATCCAAAGGACTGGTATCCTTATAAGAAGAGAAGAAGCAACACAGAGAGATACAAGGGAGAGTGCTGTGTTACAGTTGAGATAGATGTTCTTTTCCATCACCAAACCAAGGAAAACCAAGTATTGCCAACAAGTGCTGAAGAGAGAAATGGTAAAGAAGCATTCTGCTTTACAGAGTTCAGAGGGACCCTGGTTGTGCCGGAAACTTGATTTTGGATTTCTGGTCTTCAGAACTGAGGCAATATGCTTTTTGTTGTTTTAAATGAACACGTTTATGGTTCTTTGTTATAGAAGCTCTAGGAGTCTAAGACAATTGATAAATTCACATACTTGTCCTAACAGATATATTTTTGTAGAGTCCTTGTGGTTTTCTACCTAGAAACTCATTTTGTGTGCAAATAAAAGCAGTTGCATTTACTCCTTTACAGAGTGTTTTAGTTTCCTGGCTACAATCACTAAATCTTGTTGATATAGATATAAATATCTATCCACCATTATTCCGGTTTGTGTTTTCATAGTATAACTTTTCACCATTCATTAGCTTTTCAACCTATTTCTTTGTGTTTACAGTAGATTTCCAGTAGATAACATATATTTGGATATTACTTTTTAATCCTACTTTACAAGTCTGGCATTAAGTTGGTACGCTTCAAGAATTGAAAATTAATGTGTTTATTAGAATGGTTGGAACAAATTATTGGGCTATATTATATATTTAAAATTTCTTAGCTTCTCTTAGGTTAATAGAATAATTTTTATGATTTAATTTTATCTCCTTTATTAAATATTCACACTTATTTTTGCAAACTTTGAAGCAGTAAAAATCTCTTTTAATATGGATGAATGCAATATTTGCTTTAAACAATTTGCTTTGCAAATTTTCTATTTTTCAAGTAAATTAAAAGTGATTAAATATTTAACTTTTTAAATTAATTTCCAGTGCTTTTCCTATCTTTGTGTAGATGTTTTTTGTCTGGTATTCATTTCTTTTGCCTGAAGACTTCCTTTGCTATTTCTTGAAGAGTAACAACCTCATTTGTCTTCTTACTATTGAGATTATGAATGATAATGCATTGTCTCTACTTATCAATTTGGGGAAAAATGAATGTCATCATACTGAATATTTCTCTATGTTATCATAATACGTATTTCACATAACTTAGTTCTTCTTTGTTTTACTCAATAAAACTGTGTTTTGATTATTACTCTTTTATAAAACTTTAATTAGATATTTCAAAGAGCACATTTCAAATGCTTTAGAATATTAGCAAATGTAACCAGTCACTCCCATCCCCCCACCTCCCAGCTTTGAGAAGCATCTACCTGCCTTTTGTCTCTGTGAATTAATCTATTCTGGACAGCACCTATAAATTATCCAATATGTGAAGTTATGTGTATGGTTTCTTTCATTTAGCATGTTTTTGAGGTTCACATACTATAACATGTATTGGTAAATCATTCATCTTTATGACTGAATAATATTCCATCATATTTATAGGTCACATTTTCCTTATTCATTCAGCTTTGATGGATATTTGGATTTTTCTCACATTTTGGCTATGGTGAATAGTGCTGCTACAAACATTATTTTATAAGTGTTTGTTTGACTTCTTGTTTTCAATTATTTTAGACATACACCTGGGAGTGGAATTACTGGGTCATATTGCAGTTCTATGTTTAAATCTTTCAGAAACACCAAAACGTTTTCCATAGCAGTTTTATCATTTTTACATTCCCACCCGCCATATATGATGGTCCAATAACGCCATACCTTTGCCAGACTTTGATATCACTGTGTTTTTTGTTTTAATTATTATAGCCATCCTAGTGGGTATAAAGTGGTAGCTCTTGATGACTTTGATTTGCATTTCCCTAATAACTAAAGATGTTGAGCATCTTCCTGCACTTGTTGATCATTATATATCTTCTTTGGAGAGATGCCTATTCAATTCCTTTGCCCATATTTTGAACGGTTGTTTGTCTTTTTCTTGCTGAATTATAAGATTTATCAGTATACGTTCTTGATACAAGACCCTTCAGATATAAGAGATGCAATTATTTGCTTCCATTCTGAAGGTTATTTTTTAATTTTTTGATAATATCTAGTTTTATGCAGAATACTTAATTTTGATAAATTTCACTTGAATTTTTCTTTCATTGCTTGTGATTTTGTTGGCATATCTCACATTTATTGCCAAATCCAAGGTCTTCAAGAATTATCTCAATGTTTCTTCCAGGAATTTTATAGCTTTGGCTCTTACATTTACATCGTAGACAAGTTTTGGGTTAATTTTTTGAATAAGGTGAGAGATTGGAGTCCAATTACACTCTCTGATATGTAGATATCCAATTGTCTCAGCACACTTTGTTGAAGAGACCGTTCCTTCCTGTTGAATGGCCTTGGCCTCCCTATCAAAAATCAGTTGACCATGTAGGTTTGGGTTTGTTTCTGGGTTCTCATATCTATTACTGGTCTTTATGTCCATTCTTATGCCATTAAATCACTATTTTGATCATTGCAGCTTTATAGTAAACTTTGAAATCAGAAAGTGTGAGTCTTTCAAATATGCTCTTCTTTTTCAATAATGGTTTGCAAATCAAGGTTTCTTGTAATTTTATATTAATTTAAGGCTTAGCTTTCTCATTTATGCCAAACAGTCCATTGGTTTTAATAGGAATTTTATTTAATTTTATTATCATTTTACCAATATTAAGAATTCTAATCCATGAACACATGGTATCTTTCTATGATTTAGGTCTGTTTCAATTTATTTCAACAATATTGTGATTTTCAGTAAAGCTCTTTTGTCTCTTCATTTAAATATATTTCTTGTGATTTTATTCTTTTAGGTCCCATTGTAAAAGGAATTATTATCTTATATTCTTTTTAGAATTTTTTTGCCACCAATGTATTGAAACATAACTGATTTTTATCTTGATCTTGTATCTTCAGCTTTTGTTGAATGTATTTATTAGTTCTAATGTTGTTTTTGGTGGACTCTAGAATATTCCAAATACAAGACCATGTTGTCTGCATGTAAGGAGAGTTTTAATTCTTCCTTTCAAATTTGGATCCATTTTAAAATTTTTCTTGCCTAATTGCTCTCACTAAATTTGGCAGTGCAATGTTGAAAAGAAGTGGCAATAGTAAGCATTTTTATTTGGGAGCTCATCTGAGGTTATAGACTTTCAATTTATCAACACTGAATATGCTGCTTAGCTGTGAGTTTTACATGAATGTGCTTAATCTGGTTGAGGAAGTTATCTTCAATTCCTAAACTTTTATGAACTCATTTTAATGAAAGGTTATTGGATTTTTCAAATTCCTGTATTAATTGAGCTGATCAAGTATTAATTTTTTCTTTCAACTATAAAGTCATTACATTGCTTGATTTTCACATGTTGAACTCTTGTAATCCTGGAAAAATCTCACTTGGTCATATTTATTTAATCCTTTTAATGTTCAAATCGCTAGTAAGTTGTTTCATATTTTGTACCTATATGCACAAAGAATATTGTTCCATAATTTTATTTTCTTATGATGACTTTATCTTTGGTATCGGGTTAATGCTTATCTCATAGAGTGAGTTAGAAATTGTTCCTTCCCTTCTGTTTCTTGGGAATGTTTGAAAAATTTTTAAGAGTTCTCAGAATCTCAAGATGGGTGTAAATTCTTTTTTGAATGTTTGGTAGAATTCACCAGTAAATGTCACTACTTTTTTTCATAGTTAAAATTTAAAATAGAAATGTCACATACTGCATATATATAAATATAAATACATATGTATATATATTTTGTATATGTATATATTTGTATATATATATTTGTATAAGTATATATACATATATTTGTATATGTATGTATTTACATGATTTATAGTTTGTCAAGTAATATTTTTACACAATTAGTATTTTTCTGCCAAAGTTAAAAAACATTATTTCCCTTCTTCGAGAACAATCATCAATTGCCATTCTATTATGAATGTATATGTTATGTAGAAAACTCGTTCGCAAGAATAACATATTTTGATTGTATTTGTCTTTTATTCATATAAACATTCATTTAGCATTTTTTGAGGTTCACACACTGCAACTTGCACTGGTAAGCCATTCATTTGCATGGCTGAATAATATTACAATGCATTTATAAACCACATTTTCCTTATTCATTCAGCTCAGCTTTGATGGATATTTGGATTTTTCCCACATTTTGGTTTAGTGCTGCTACAAAAATTATTTTGTAATGTTTACTTAATTTCTTTGGACCTCAGTTATCTCAACTTTAAAATAAGGGACTGTATTTAAAGATCATTGTCTTCCCTTTAAGCTCTAAAATTAGTTAATGCTATGTTTGCAAACAACTATTACATATGCATATTTTAAAATATATTCATAATACAGTTTTTTTTTCCATGTATTATAATCAGGATCATCACAGCTATTTGATTCTTATTTACAGGGAGGAAAGACCATGTCAAAGTACCTGTAAAACTGAATCAAGTGTGTATATATGTGTCACTATCAATTGAAGACCCAATCCAACTATTAAACAAAATGTTGAAAAAACATTAAAGTCAATTATTTGTTTATATTAATTAACATTCTCTCTTCATTTACTGCAATGTTTCAGGTATCAATAAAAATTTATTTAGCATTTAGTAATTATACACCACCGTGAACAAGCTCCATCTTAAGGACTTCCATAGCTAAAACTGAATGAAACCAAAGTGGACACGAGTCATGATGAATGACTATCAATAGCCTCATCACTAATTTCTGCCTTCCTGGTTAAAGGAAATTTATGATAATTTTATTCCAAATATGCAAAAATAGAGAAGTGGTATTGTTGTAACCTGCTCAGTTGCTGAAAGCAGATACCATAAAATGGATTGGCTTTTAGTAATGGGAATGCATTACATTACAAGCTTACAGTTTTAAGGCCACGAAAAAGTCCAAATCAAGGCATCATCAAGATAATACCATCTTTCTGAAGACCAGCTCCTGGGCATCCTTGATTCCTCTATCACACGGCAAGGCATATGGCAACATGTGCTTTTCTTTCCCTTCTCTTCTGGGTTTTGTGACTTTCAATTTCTTGCTCTGAAGGCTTTCTTTGTCCGAATTTAAATCTCTTATAAAGGATTTGATTAAGAGGAGCAAGCCCCACACTGAATGAAGTGGGTCACATCTTAAGATACTACTCACCAAGAGATCTGCTTATAGTGGGTCCGTACACACTGGAATGGATTAACTTCAAGAACGTATTTCAACCGCAGTCCGAACAGCTTCAAACCGTCACAGGCAATAATTACGTGAGCTAGTTGTTAGCATTACTTAAAAAAAAAAATAAAACAGAGATATGCTATATAGCTAGGTAGATTAATTGAAAAGAAGTGGACTGAAGAACAAAAGCCACCTTCTGTTTTGCCTGAAAATGTCAAATAGCTACTTTTGCTGAAACCTCGTGCTTTATCTTTGTCAGATTTCCATGAATTATCCATGTGTCTTTTCAATAATACTTCTTGTCAATATCCTTTGAAACCTGTTTCAAATGATTTATAGGGGTTATTTGTAAAGTATTGCATTTCTCAATGAGATTTCTTTTTGAGATATACCTAATATGACCTATATACGTATATACCTAATACATTAGGTACCAGATTTAGCTTCTAAATTGTTATTGATCTTTTTTCAATCTTGAATGCATGGTGAATATGGTATACACTTCAGAACACTAAATTAATTTAAATAATATGTCAAAATCTGAAGTCAGTTAGTTTGCCAGGGCTGCTATAACAGATATGACACACTGGTTGGCTTAAACAACAGAAATGTATTTTCTCACAGTTTTGAAGGCTAGAAGTCCAGAGGAAGGTGTCAGCATGATTATACTTTTTCTGATTTGCGCCCTTCTATCGGTGGCCTGTTGGCATCCCATAACCCAATCTCTTCCTCTCTCACATGCTAATGTCTCCTGTCTCCTCCTCTTGATTCTATCCGAATTTCCTCTGCTTATCAGGGTTTAGTCATGTTGGGTTAAGGCCCACTCTTCTTAAATCTAGCCTCACCTTAACTAATAATATTGTCAAAGACCATTTTTACAAGTGTTTTCACATGCATAGGATGAGTTTAAGACTTAGACACATCTTTGCAAAGGATGTAATTCATTCCATAAGAGGGGCCAAATAATTGGAGAAGACAAACTGTGCCAAATTCTACTGAGTTGTTTGATGAATAATCTCATTTAGATGCATGAATTTTTATATATTTTAAAAATTGCATTTCTTAAATATCATACCTAATCTATTTGTTAGAGAATGCCTGCATATTTTCACATTTATTTTACTCACAAATGGTTTCAGCAAGAAAAAGACCATAATTCTATAAAATCTTAAATTTGAAACATAAAACATTTTCTCCATTTGTACTCTATTTTATACCAAGCATGTGTTGATTTTGTTGAAAAGCTGTCAGAGCAAACTTTTTGTGTTCAGACCCTCAGCATTTACAGGAAAAAAATATATTTCTGAAGTGGAATAAGTAGTCTTAAATTTAAGTTAAATTACCCAGTCATTCTCTCTTATTATAGTTTTTCCCTTGGGTAATAGAAAGAACAGGTGGTTGGCTAAATGCTGGCAAAATAAAAAGAGAGAAAGGATACATATCTTTTTTAAATTTTGTACATTCTTCCAACTCACTTATTTTTCCAATAGTCACAACTCTTCCAGCAAGAACATGTTTCTTTCTTATCTGCTTAGTAAAATACAATCCTGCCAAATTGTATTTTAGCTGATTTTGTATCTGGGTCTCTGCCACAAACACAAACTGTTCTGTGGTCAATGCATTGTAACAGTGATATAAAACCAGACTGTTTTCATCAGCCTTAACTCAAAATATATTCTTTATTTCTTGTTAAATTGCCATTCTGTGGCATAAGCTTATTACTTAAAACCTTGAAAATACAATTTGTTGCTATAAACATTTAAATATTCTTAGAATTGTTTCATATTTTTCATTCATTTATCTATCCATCATGAACACATCCCTTATCATATTAGAAGAACAATTATCAGATTAAAATAATAAAATCAGATTTTAAGTTCAGATATGCAATTTAAGATATTAATATCTAACACTTCAGAAAATTTCTAGCTTGTTGCTATAGATTCTAAAATCATTGGAGCTGATAAGAATTATGCCATTTTAATTATTAAATAGAAATGCTCATTTTAGAAAGTGGGAAGTATTTGTTATTTACATTTAGCAATCACAAATTTAGCATTAAGTACAGGAATTTGAGTATGCACTAAGAAATTTTTATAATATTTATAAAAATAATATTTATTATTTATAATAAATTTATTTATTTATAAATAAATTTATAATATTTTATGTTTTATAATTTTTTGTGTTTTTGAAGAATCTGTATTTATTTGGATACCATGAAGAGGTTGTCTTTTTCTGGGTGAGCAATAATAAATGAAATAACTGATGTATTTTCTCTGAATCAAAAAAGGAAAAGAAAAAAATCAGTTAATAATGTGAGTTGGGGGACTTGCAATATTTTCTTAAAGGGTCAAGAATGAACATTTTATAGTTTCTGAGCCAAAAGTCTTATGTTGCAACTGTCTGACTTTTTCCACTGTGATGCAAAAGCTCCCACAGACAATTGGTATAACAATTGGCCTTGGGTATATTTCATTGACATTTTTAAAAAGCAGAATGTGGGCTGAACTTGGTCCACGGGTCTTAATTTGCCAGTCTCTGTTGTAAGTAAATATCTTAAATATTTTAGCATAAGCTTAATGTCAAATATATTTTTTGAATGAAAAGTATTGGCTAATAATATTTCCTTTTTTACATCTAGTCAGCTTTCACTGAAAAATATCCCAGTATTCTTAAAATTACTTATATCACCTTTTATTAGTTTCACAGAAAACTATTGTGAAGGGATTTCCAATTAGAAATAATTCAAAAAGAAAGCAGAGGGTTAAATATTGATATGTAAGTGACAAGGGAGATCGGAAATTGTTCAGTGCAATTTACACCTCTATTTTTCTCTATTATGTAAAAACACTGATTCTAAAAAAGCAGTAACTTAGTATGGGTTAAATTTATGCGATTTTCTTAATATGCATTTTCACTTAAAAAATAATGGTTACATATTGCTTTATTTTTATCTTAACTTCAACTTATTCTACTATATTTAATTTTTAAAAATCTAACCTGTGCTTTAAAACAAAAAATTTCAAAGTAAAACTGTGTCAACCTGAGACAGGAATATTTGTTTACATGATAAAAAACAATCGATAATCCCATGACTTTTCTGAGAATAAAATAAAATAAATAGATACTTTGCTATAAAAAGTAAAATATCATAAAATTGCATGCAATTGCATATTTTCAGAATATTATTGCTATTTATGATAATAAACATATTTAAATAAATAAACAATATCACTCTCAGAAATGATAATGAGTGTTTTGTTATTTAAAGAATCCTTCATGTTGTGAAGGATTAATAGATAAAAGAATTATTTGCAATTGCAATGATATATAGCAATGTTTTAGATTCTAATTCTGGAACCAGTTAATTTTCAAGTAATTCTCAGTTAAACCCAGTAAACTTTCTGCCACAAATGTGTTTGCTGTTTGCTCTGTTCTAGTTTCCAATGCCTAAGAATTAGTTTATTTAAGAAAGAAACTATGAGTAAGTATCACATTTATAAATGTATTTTTGCTCACACTAAAAGTAATCAATTTTATTAATTTTTGAAAACTAAACATATGCAAACTATAAATACTGTTAGCTGTCTACTAGATTCTTCTAGTTTATTCTGATTTATTATCTTCCTGTATGAGAACTTCATATGGAGATATTTTCAATATTCTGGGTCTATGACTGAAAGTATTTTTATCATGCCCTCATAGTTTCTGTCAATATAGAATTCTAGTTTCAACTGTTTACAAGCATTGGACAGCACAGTGTTATGATTCACTGAAATAGGGGAAATGAGCAAGCGATCCCTATGATCACAATGCCTGTCTTCCTTCAAAATAAAGAATCATTTCTATTTTCTCAATTCAAGCTTAATTTTAAATATTAATATAATAATTACTGGATTATAAATTAATAGAGTTGGTGATTAAATTATTTATCAAATGTTTTCACAATTATAAAATAGTGTGTTTTGTTCTTTATTTGCAACATGAAGGTTTAACAATATCTTGTATAGAAGTCAAAGAATATAATTTTCAGCTTTATACAATGGCCTCAGATATGGATGAATCATATGGAATTAAAATTGTTTATACCCATATTACAAATGTCCATGAGTTTTTACTCGTGTGAGTTGATTCATATCAAATTAAAAATGATAGATGCTACGAATTCACATATCAATTAAGCTGTGATGATAATAAGATATTAGATGTATTTTTAGCAAATAAATATGAAATAATGAGAAATCTAGTTCATACTATTCAACATATTAACCCATTGATGCAATATTTGTATATGATTGTAGGTGGGGATCCATATTAAATTTTTCTCTAAGGAAAATTATTTTTCAATATTATCCTAAAAGAATCATTATTTATATATTTATTTATAATACTGCATTTTTCAAATATAAACAGATCTAGCTCTGAGTTTATATTCTGTTTTTGTTTTTCTTTTTTGTCCTTCTCGCATCAAATCTTCATTGGTTGAATTAGCATGACTTTAAATTTGCTGTGTGTGCATATATATATAGATATGTGTGAGTTTATAACCAGAAGTACAACCATTTATGTGTATGACTGTGGCACACCTTTTCACCCTTCTTTTTGAAATGTCAGTAGCTATTTATGGGTTTAATTTATATAAATATATATGTATATGTGTATATATATGAATTTATCTATATATAAACTCATTTATATTCATATATGTAAATTTAAATAATTTTTGCTTTGATGGTCTTAAAAATTAAATAGCATGGAATGTTTATGCGTTCTTCATCCCATATATATTATTAAAATTGTAAAATTTTTGCTATAAAGTATATCTTTAAAGACAAATTTATAAATAATATTTTTGCAAATATGTATTGTATATTATTTTTCTAAATTTTATTATAATTCATTACAATTATTATTGCTATTGATATTTGTATTTTGAATATTTATCTACCACATGTACTGAAGTTGCTAATTTGTTTTTTATTCATTGGCTTTTTTGGATAGGCAGTCACAACACCTCCAAAAAGTGTTCTTTTTTTTTTTTTTTTTATCCACAGTATACTAATGTGTTTTTCTTTCCTTCTATCATTATACACACCCTAAATTACTGGCTAGAAACAATAAATTTTATTCCCATTATTCTTCTAGTTTATTCTGATTTGTTATCTTCCTGTATGAGAACTTCATATGGAGATATTTTCAATATTCTGGGTCTATGACTGAAAGTATTTTTATCATGCCCTCATAGTTTCTGTCAATATAGAATTCTAGTTTCAACTGTTTACAAGCATTGGACAGCACAGGGTTATGATTCACTGAAATAGGGGAAATGAGCAAGCGATCCCTATGATCACAATGCCTGTCTTCCTTCAAAGCAATTTCTAGACTACAGCACTGTTAAGTAAAACCCAAGCAGAGCATGGAAATATTACTGACATTTGAAGACTAGTCTTGAATAAGAGAAAGGCTGAGGGACCTGGAATCCATGGGGTAGAGTAAGAGGGAGGAGGGTGCATAACAAATACAGAATTCCACAGAACCATTCAGGTATCCCCTTGACACTGCTGCTGAACATCTGGTGGAAACTTACTGAGGCCAACAAAAATATGCAGGGGAACTGGGAATTGAACAGTTCTCAAAGGTTACACAGGGATCAAACATACTTAAATTCCAGTAAGTTAGAAAAAAGACAATTCTTGGCATTCACTACAGACCACAGAAACATCAGCACAGTACTAGTGGAACTAAAATCACCCAAGAATAAATGCTGATACTGTCAAAAATTTATAAATAAACCACAAATGTAGCAAGCTAATTTTCAATTTTCTTGAATGACTGCCAAAATATATTTCAATACTACTTAAAGGAAAACAACAAAATTGAGTTACTCAAAATGTTTGCAATGCTATCATCCAAAAAAAAAAAAAAAACAACACTAGGTATATAAAAAATCAGGATGCTCCTTACCGTAAGCTAGAGAAATTTCAGCCAATTAAAACAGTTCCTGAAATGACAGTGATGTTTGAATGAGTATTCTATGATACTAAATGAACAATTAATGTGTTCCTATATCTAAAGAAAAAAAATGGACAAGAAATAGGGAGAAAAGTGGATCCTATTAAATAAAAACACCAGGTTTTCTCTC
Source organism: Tamandua tetradactyla (assembly GCF_023851605.1). Lineage (NCBI taxonomy): Eukaryota > Metazoa > Chordata > Mammalia > Pilosa > Myrmecophagidae > Tamandua > Tamandua tetradactyla. The sequence goes on along the minus strand of NC_135350.1, from coordinate 5,675,676 downwards.
CTGAGATAGAAACCATAATACATGAAAAGCGCAAACAAACAATAAGTGGGCTAAAGAGACTATTTGACAATGCAAAATAAATGACCAATAAATATGATAACTATATAGACCATCTTAACGTGATCTTTCCAATATCATAGATTCAGCTTTATCAGAACATATTTCCAGTGCTCAGTGGTCACACATAGTTAGTAGCTACCATATTGGATAGCACATATTATAAAATCACTGCATCACGGCACAAAGTCCTAATGGAAAATACTGATGCACACTAAAGCACATAGAGAAAATGAAATGACCAAAGTAAATAGATGATAGAGAAGTATAGATGACAGATATAGACCTTAGGGATGGAAGATAGGTGACAGATAGACAGATAGATAGACAGATAGAAGGAGATAGATAAATAGATAAAGTAAAAGCAGTGTCTCAACATTCCATGAGATAACATCTAGCAGTCTAGTGCATATATAATGAGGTTCCCAAATGATGGTGGTGACTAGAAAAATGTTTGTAGAAACAACAGCCTAAAGTGTTCCAAATTGGATGAGCTCTATATGTGGTGATATGAAATCTTATGTATTCCTGCATAGTCCATGTTCTTTTGATCTAGTCTAGATGTAGACTTGTTGTAGATGTGAATTTCTAATCAAGCTATTTCAGTTGAGGAGTTGCATGAAGGTGGGTCTTAATCCCCTTAATCAGAGTCTGTTACAGGAGGATAAAGGACATGCAGAAAAAGCACAGAGATGCTGAGACACAAGGGCACTCCCACAGAAGCTGAGAATGGAACCACTGAAGTCAGAAGATGCAATGAAACTTGGGAGAGAAGGACTGACAGATGCCAGCCATGTGTGTTCCCATGTGATAGAGGTATCTCAAATGCTGGCAGCCTTTCTTCAGAGTCCAGGTATTATTCTGTCAATGTCTTAATTTGTACATTTTCATGGCCTTTGATCTTATACGTTTGTAAACTAATAAATACCCATTGTGAAAGCCAATCCATTTCTGTTATATTGGATTAGGTCAGATTTAGCAAAACACAACAGATTTTGGTACCAGAAGAGTGGGGTGCTGCTGTGATTTTCACGTACCACAATTGCTGGAATGGGTCTATGAATGGATAAAGGGAAGATTCTGGCTGACTTGCATGATTCTTGACAGTAAAGGCCTAGATTACTTTGAAGAGAGCCTTAGTAGAAATATGGATTCTTAAGGTACTGCTAATGATGTCATAGACAGAAATGATAATGTATCATTGCCAATTGGAAGACAGGTGATCCTTGCTTGAAACAAGCAAAGAATTTGGCAAAATTCAATCCTGGTGTCAGATGGAAGGCAGAGTTTGAAGTGACAAATTTGGATATTTATTTGAGGAAATTTCCAAACTAAATGTAGAAAATGCAGCCTGGTATCTTCCTGCAGCTTATGGTAAAATGGAAGAGAAAAGGCATAAACAGAGAACTGAACCCTTGGGTACAAAGAAACTGGATGTTGATGGTTTAGACAATTCAGAACTTCTAGAAAGTGAGTTCCCAAAGAATATGCCCCTTGGGAGGATTCAACCAATCAGCCATTTCAGGACAAGCCAGGATTGGAAAAGGAATTATCCAGTTAGGATTTGTGGAAAGTCCTATCGTTTGACAGTTGGGACCCCTATATGCTGCATGCAAAATTGACAATTTTTTGCATGAATTTCTTTATGAATGGAACCACTGCCAACCAGGACTAAAAAGGACAAATACTGGACAGAATGGAGGAAAAAGTGACTTCAAAGGCAAAACTATGGAAGCTGAGGTCTGGAGCCAAAAAACCTCAGTCCAGAAGAGCGAATGTGGGTCATAATTTTTAGGAAGTGGGTCTTCCACCCGGTTGTTCAGGAAAAGTGTTGCCATCCAGAGGTCTCAGGTGACTGCATGACTGAGGAAAGCTTGGCTACCCCATTGTTCAAGAAGAGGACTGCTGCCCCAGGGTTCAGAGAGGGTGGAGAAAATTTCTTGGAATTGGTGAGAGTTTGGCCACCATCCCTCTGTTATGAGTGAGTTGAGCCTGTGCCCCAGAGATGCAGAGGGTCTAGGTGCCACCCAGATGCTTGCCGAGGGTGAAGACTAGAGCATGATCATCTCGCTAATGCTTGGAGATGTCAGAGCCCTCACCTCCACATTTGGAAAGAGTGGAGCTGCTGTACAAGCCCTTGGAAAGGGTGAGGCTCTGCTCTTTCAAAGCCTGAAGATAAAACAACATTCCATAAATGACTTTCAGACTTGGAAATCTAATGAAGCATATCCTGCTGGTTTTCAGAACACTTTGTGTCCATGACCCATTTTCTTTCCAGTTTCTCCCTACAGAAAAAGACAACGTTCAATCCATGACTGTCTCTCCTTTGTATTTTGGAAGAAGATGATTCATTCTAAGTTTCACAGTTCACAGCAGGAGGGGAATTTTGCTCCAGGACAGACCATGCCAGAAACTGATTTTGGTGAGACTTTGTGCTTAATACTGTTACTGAAAAGATGTCTAAGAGGAGAAGGTCTTAGACCTGTGTAAGACCTTCTTACACAGGTCTAAGAAGAGAAACAAACTTCAAATGTCATAACCTAATGGGCAAAAAGCAATATACAAGGAAAAATCATAAAATCACTCAGAGCACAAAAAGTTACCTTAGATACTGTTCTAGTTTGCTAGCTGGCAAATGCAATATACCAGAAACAGAATGGCTTTTAACAATGGGGAATTAAATAAGTTTCTAGTTTACAGTTCTGAGGCTGAGAAGATGTCACAATTAAAGCAAGCCTATAGAAATGTCCAATCTAAGGCATCCTTGGAAAGAGTCCTAGGTTCAGGAAGATTGATGACATTCAGGGTTTCTCTCTCAGCTGGAAGGGCACATGGTGAAATCTGATAGCTTTCCTTTCTGGCTTCTTGTCTCAGGTAACTCCCCAGGAGGTGTTTTCTTTCTTCATTGTGAAAAGGCGCTGCTGGTGGACTCTCCACTTTGTAGTTCTGCAGTGTCCTCTGCTCTCTCTCAGATACTCATGGCCTTCTCTCTTTTTGTTCTCTAGCTTTTTCCAAAGTGCTTCTTCTTTAAAGGATCCCAGTAAAATCAAATCTGAGATTTGATTGAGTCAAATCTCCATGGAGATAATCAAATTAAAGTTTCCAACACAGTACAGAATAAGATTAGAAGAAACTATTGCTCCCACAAGGTTGATTAACATTAAAACATGGCATTTCTAGGGTACATAAATCTTTTCAAACCGGCACACATACTAAATTCATTTCTTAGAGCTGCCATAACAAACTACCACATACTCAGTGGCTTAAAACAACAGAAATGTGTTTGTCACAGTTCTGGAACCTGGAAGTTTCAAATTACAGTGTCAGCAGAACATCTGTTGATGTCGACAAGAAATAATCTGTTCTGTGCCTCTCTCCTGGCTTCTGGCAGTGGCTTTCTGGGGAATCCATGGCATTCTTTGCATCCGTTCTCACGTTGTGTTCTCTCCTCTGTCACTCTGTGTCCAAATTTCCTCATTCCATCACATGTATACATGTGTACACACATGTATGTGTGTACACATAGTCATATGTGTGTATACATGTACACATCTACATGTACATCTGTGATAACCACATCTGTAAAATACATTCACAACATCCAGATTCATATTTGTTTAGTACGAGGCATTATAGTGTTGCAAGTTTAAAAAATAAGTCTAACCACCATAGGCTTAACACCATACACTAATTTTGACCTTTAGGAAACTCTTATGAATGGTGCAGTAAATTTTGAAAACCAGAGTGACATCAGAAGAATGAGGTGGACAAGTGAAAAGCTCCTGAGATTTTTAAAAATTAAAAATTTACTTCAGATTTCTATATACTTTTAAAATATGGCTTCTCTACTATAAAGTCATTCTTTATCAATTTATTTAATCTGCATTTATATACCTTTTTATAATCATAAATAATCATAGGTTTAAATAAAATGCTAATTGCCACTTTTAGATTATTCAAATACCAGTAAGGGTTTTAGAAAGTATGATAATCACAACATTTCATTTTCATCTCCATAAATGTCATCCTATTTTTAAAAGCCTGCAATTCTAAAAGGAATACAAAGTTATACAATTGTGGTACTCCAAATGTAAAATGTAATTTGAATATTTATGATGCTGATTAACTTAAGCCAGGATTTTAAGTATATCAGAAATAATTATTTTTACTTTTATCCCTTCAAAGACAAAGGGTTGTATTATTATCCTCATTTTATGGCACATTGTCATCATTAGATCACCTCTCTTTTAAAATATCTTTGAAATATATATATTTTTTCTTTATCTGTTTCCTGCATCCTTCCTCTGTCACTATTTATAGGCAGCCATTCTAGTATGCTTGATAGGTGTACCTAGGCATGTGTGTTCTTATACAAAACGTCTTGTTATTTTCTGTGTATTTATTTTTAATTAATATACATGGAATCTATGGAATGATCTCATTCTTTTTTTAGCTCCCACTCTCCCCCCACATACACACACACTCGGCTCTTGATCCGTCCATCCAGGTAGTTTCATGTCTATTGCTTGAAGTTGCCAATTAACATCCCATGGTATCTGTACGTTACCTTGGGGGTAGGCACCCAGATGGTCTCCAACTTTATTCTAACCACATACAACGCCACAATGAACATCCACTGTTAAGTTTTTAATATATCTCTATATAAATATTATTCTGAATTCCCACATAAGGTTTCTGAATTAGAGTGGATAATTATTATTTACTTATAACATGGTTCCCTTGTACCCCAATCTTACTCCTGGGGCAAAATGATGAAAGCTAATGTTACCATACATACTGGGTCAATATTTTAGCCAAGAAGCCAACAAACATGAATTTACTTTGCTTATATGGGAGAAAAGAAGCAGCTGTCATGACTTCGTTTTTGAGGGACTCTTCTTGGAAGAGGTAATAGGAAATGTGGTCTGTTTTTCTTTTGCAGAGTTGCCTAAGCTACTTATATGTTATTATTATTCCTAAGTAATTATATAAAATGTATTATATGCAATAATTTTATTATCCTATCCTAATGAATTATTAAATGTTTTTAATAATCCACACATATAAAATTGTATGAGATTTATTATTACATAATATTTTATTTATTAAAATTTTATGTGTTTTTATCTGTAACATTACCAGCTTATTTGTGTATTAATTTCCTTGGCAAATGGGAAGAAAAGTGGTATATTCTACTAAAATAAGGTATTTGATTACATGGTTTTTTCCTTGAGTTGTATATAATTATGTAATATAATTACAACACCACCCTCAGGCTTGACGATTCTCTAGAAGAACTCACAGGACACAGAAAAGCCATTGCACTCACTGTGGAGACCTCGTGCCCTGGGCGCCTCCATATTGAGAACAAATGACTGCACATAGCCACTTACAATGACCAGGACAGAAGTTAAAAGTCATTGGACCTCCTCAGAGGGGGAAAGAACATACTGATGTTATCATAAACAAAGCATTGAATTCCCCTCCCTTGATCACTGTTGATAACAAACCTTCAGTCCTTTGTTTCAGGAGACCCTGCTGAAAACCTGTTCTCACACTCTATGGAACGACTTTATCCTAAACCCTTACAAGCCACACCTTGCGCTCCCCACCCATTTTTGCAGAGCACTAATTTCCATTTGTAGGATGAGTGCTGTGTATTTAGATTCAGTCATTAACTTGGCCAGGTGAAGGCACCTAGTTCTGTTGCTGTGGACATGAGCCAATGATACATGAACCTCATTTGTTGCTCATTACATCTGCAGTCAGCTAGGAGGCGTTGCCTGCTGCAATGAATGATGTTTGACTTAATTGACTGGTGCTTAAATGAGAGAACACAACATAGCACAGCCCAAGCAGCTGAGCATAACTCATGTCAGCATTCGCAGCTCAGCCCAGGCCTTTGGAGGTGCAAAAAGAAATGACCCTTGGGAAAGTTGTTGGAACCCAGAGGCCTGGAGAGAAGACCAGCAGAGATCACCCTGTGCCTTCCCACGTAAGAAAGAATCTCAGTTGAAAGTTAGCTGCCTTTCCTCTGAAGAACTAATGAAATAAATCCCCTTTTATTAAAAGCCAATCCGTCTCTGGTGTGTTGCATTCCAGCAGCTAGCAAACTAGAACAAGTGCTATCAGAAACGATCTGCTTCTGTTTTCTGCTCTCAAGTTCCAATAAAATCCATGCCTAACTGTATGCCTAGCATGTTCTTTGGCTTTGGGGTTCTTTATAAGCTGGGTTGGAACACTCACTATTATGGTTTATCAGAATGAAAGTATATAGTTTAAATTCAGCTACGTGAAAAGGTGCATGGGAAGTCCAGGAAAAAATGAAAAAACAGATATAACCTTTCTGCTCTCTCTTCCCAATAGAGTCGCATAGCCGTATGTTTACCTCTCCTCATAACCGTGTATGACAACATGTGGAGAATTTTGCAAAACAAGGAAGTTTACCCAAGCCTTGGACTCTGTGTGTTTTACTGGGGCTTAATCACATTGGCATGCAGTGCCTGCATGACTGACCTCAGCAAGTCAGATTCTAGCTACCCATCCCTCCCCAATTCTAGCCAAAATAGACATTCATGAAAAATCCCATTGTCCAGATCAATTGATCTGGCGAAACTGATAAAGCATGGTGCAATGCTTCAGACTTGCAAAAACAAATGTTGACCGTAAATTCAATTGGCCCAAGGACCTGGCATGCTAAAATATTCTTATCAGGCAGACTATTTCAAGGGCTCAAGTGTTATCACCTCTTAGGATCTATCCAAAAGACAGGCATTTCTTCGAGATGTGCTATGTTTGAGTGAATCAGGCCTGCTAATTTAACACTTTCTTGTCCACATGTTTACTCAGTAAAAGGCTTCAAGGAACATACAAATACCTTATTTCATGAATTTTTACTAATTTCTCCAGGATCCTTTAGATTAAATTAAGTAAATATCATTGAGGCAAATGAAATAGTTAAATAATCATTCCAAGTGACTATGTCCTAAAATGTATTATAAGGGGATTGAGAGAAGTAGGGACTCTGTTCTTCTTGTGACAGTTAGGGAATACATGTGTGGATATAAAATGTGATTTGATTTTAATTTATGGGCGAACTATCATTAAGGAGATGTAAACAAATTTAACTTTGACAACAGATATTTTGTATTGGACATGGTATTATGTAATATAGAAAAATAGACAGACCAATTTCTAGATACCAAATCAGAAGTCATGATTTTGGCCCATCGTCAAAGTTCCTTGGCTTTAGGCTTATGTCATTAGAATTTAAACTGTACCAACCCAATTGTCACACTTTATACCAACGTCAATGATTAATATGGATATATGTGTGCATGGACATATGTCTTTATAAATTATTACACATTCCTTCATTTACTGTATACAGAAACACACACAAATGAAATCACTTGTGGGAAGCAGATATTAAAATTCATATTTTCAGTATATTTATTTAAGCTTTCTGAAAATAATTCTCATTATATTGTCATGTATTTCCTGATCCTCAAATCTGCCTAGATGAAAAATGTGCTTTTTGTATATAGTCAAAAGACTTTGAGATATTCCTATAATATGTGTATATATAGTCTTTGTCCAGTTAAGTTTTATTTTAAATCTAGGTATCCTGGGCAGCACAGAGGTATCATAGGATGTTTGTCTCTTTAACTAAAAATTGTTTTCTACAGATGAAAGTAAAAATGTGCTGAAAATTTTGGAAATTTAAGTTTTGACTATTTTGAGGCTCTTTTACCTGTATATAACTCTGAATTGTCTTTTACAAAAGCTATCACATATGAGTTATCCTCATGAAACACATGCTTATTTCTTGTATCCCTTGATTTAATGAGATTAATTTGAATGCTTTCAAATATCTAAGTGAAACATGAAAAATAATGGTTTCAGGTCATATATTGCACAGTATCAAATGATGTTACAAAAATATATTTGAAATAATGGTGGCTACTAATGGTTTAGTTAAAATTTATGCTCAGCCAATCATTGGTTCCCTTACAAAAACTCAGTAATTAATATATATAAAGCATTGCTCTCTGTAAAATTGGAGCCAAAGTATGTAACACACTTGTCTTCATGGAGCATATGGGTAATAAGGTAATAAGGAGATAAACATTAAGCTCATAATGATAGAAAAACAATTGTGAAGGAAAGTTACCAGAGTCTCTGGAAATTCTAATTAAGGAAACCTACTATATAAGTAAGGGTTTACCAGAGAAACAGAATTAAAAAAAAAAAGATATTAAGAGAATTATTATAGGGATTGACTCATGTGACCATGGAGATTAGCAAGTGTAAATTCAGTAGGGCAGGTTACAACTTGAAAATGCTGATGAAAGTTTGTATGAATTTCCCAGGAAAAGATGACTGATTAAAGTAGAGATAGAAATTCTTCTCACTAAATGCTGAAATCACAGCTCTCCTTTTAAATGCTCTTCAACTGATTGTATGAGTCTTCTTTTCATCCATATAGATTCAAATCTATGAAACACACTCACAGAAATAATCAGACTAGCGCTTATTTGGCTAAACAACTAGACACCATAACCTAGCCGAGTTGACAAGTCAACTTAACCATCACACAAAATCTGTCTAGCAGATTACTTAAATCTCCCATTTCATTCACTGTTCTACCTCCAAAACATTTTCTAAATCATATTTCCATTCCAAAATATCGAATCTAAAAAATTGTCCTGTGAAATGTTTGAGCCACTTCTCTTTTCTTTGGTTACCTTATGATTCAAAATCATGTGACTCCTGAAAAAATCTCACTTTTATATATATTTTTGTCATATAACCCCTATTCTATCTTCAGCTCTCTCCTTGAGGCATTTTTAATCCCATATTTAAGGTATCCAAATCAGAATTCTTCATCTCCATTTCCAAATCCAGTTACAGCACTTGGTTTCTCAATTCATGTAGAGTCCGGAGCCCTAGGGTTATTCCTGGCATCTCTCTTTCTTCACTCAATATTCATTAGCAAATTCTTCTAACAGGACCTTAAAAATGGCCATCTTTAACCCTTCCACTGCTATCTCTCTATTTCAGTCACAATGATCTCACATCTGTGCAAACTCATTAGTGTAACATTTGTCCATGCTGGTTTTGCTCTAGATTCTCTGAATTCTATTCTTCACTGACAGCCTAGAATCTGTTTTTAAAACTTTAGCTGGACCTACCAACAAGCATACAAACTGAACTTTTTCTGGCTAACTCTTCAACTTAAAACAAACAAAACAAAACAAAACAAAACAAACATAAAAACACTCTTCCCCTAATATACTGTGTTGTACGGAGCATATTTTTATACCAAAAAAAATCTTCAAGCACACTGAAGCCTCAGGGCCTTGGTGCTTGCTGTTTTCCCTGTCTGAGACCTCTTTCACTTCATAGTCATTTGGCTTCATCTCCCATTGTCCCTGTCATATGCCTCCATGTCACCTCCTTTTAACATATCTTCTCTGAGTGCTCCATCTAAACAGCCCACTCATCTATTTTTTCCCTTACCTTACCTCATTATATTCCTAGAATATATAGGTATTTGATCTTAAATTTACATTTAAAAAAAATTTTATTATCCTTCTCTCCAAATATGATCAAGCTTCATGAGAGCGTAAGCTTTGTTCTGTTCCATTGTATCCATTGACAGAAAGTAGGAACTCAACATGTTTTTATTCTTTTTTTTGGGTGCCTGGTCCGGGAATCAAACCCACGTCTCCTGTGTGGAAACCTGGCATTCTAAACACCGAACAACGGAACTCAATATGTTTTGAATGAATGAACTAATAAATCTTTAGCTGATAAGACAAATTAGATTGTGAAGATTTTTTTAGGCAAATGTCTTGGAAAAATAATAGAATAACAATCTATAGTGTCTTAACTTCCTTAGACTACTGTAACAAAATATTCCATACTGGGAAACCAAGACATTACAGATTTCTATTATATTATTTAAGACTGAACAAAAGTATTACAAATTTGGAGCTTAAAAAAATAGCAATTTATTGCTTCACAATTCTGGGGAACAGAAGTCTGAAATTAAAATGTTGGCAAGGCCATCCTCCCTCTTAAATCTGTAGGGAAGAATCCGTTCCATCCCTCTCTCCTAGTTTCTGGTGGTGGCAAGCAATCTTTGCTAATCTTTGGATTGTGGCATAATTCAGCCTGTGCCTCCACTGTCACATGGCCATTTTCTTTCTCTGTATAATTTTATCTCCTCTTCCCTTCTTATAAGGACACCAGTCATGTTGGATTCAGGGTCTCTCCTTCCCCAATGTGACCTCTTCTTAATTTATCTAATTTCATCTTTAAGAACTCTATTTCAAGGTAAGGTCAAATTTTGCAGGACTGGCAATTAGGATCTCACATATTGTATGAGGAGAGGCACAGTTCAACCCATGGCATACATTGTAACTGAAACTTGGAAGAGCAAATTTAGGAAACAATAAAATAAAGGTTTAGATTCCTAAAATTTAGAAACTCCTTTTCTGTGAATTTCATTACTACTCTTTAGACTCAAAAGAAACACCCTGAAGGAACTTTAAAAGAGTAGGGCCACAGTGGCTCAGCAGGCAGAATTCTTGCCTACCATGTTGGAGACTCGGGTTTGATTTTTGATGCCTACCCAAGCCAAAAAAAGAAAGAAAGAGTAGGGAAAGACATGGAAATATTAGGAATGGAACACAGAAAAATATTACAAGATATTTCATCATTCAGTAATAGGGAATATATTGAAAAACAAGGCAGTGACAGACTGCTTCTAAAGAATATTTTGAAATTTGTATTCATTTGAATAATGGATAAATATTTGGTTATTTAATCTTATTTGCTGATGGTTGATTATATAAGGTTTAAAAAATCATAAATTATGCTTATCAATGACATTGTTGAAAATGGCAAAATTGTATTCATGTCTGTGAATTAATTATAGCTACTTCAAAAATAAAACATTGACTTTTATATTTTGAGAGTTTTCTATTAAATTGTTTTGGTACATATAAAATTCATAATACTCTGTCTATATGCTTCATAATCTCATGAATTTACCTATAAAAATATGGTGATTATTAGATTGGAATGAAATTTCCAAATCATTTAGTCCTGTTTGTCCTTTTTGATGATGACCAAATGCATTTTTTTATGTAATTTCTTTCCGATTTAAAAGATGTGTTCTTGCATCATGCATACTCATCACTTAACAAGATAGAGTCCTGTGAATGTATGGTGTTATCTTTGACACAGTAAAGGCAAAAAAAAAAATGATGCAGACTAGCTAAGAATTAATGCTGTTATTTGGTCATATATATATATAAATTATGGAGTAAACTTACTCATTTTTTTATAATTGGCAATTAACCTCTGTTAACAGTTTAATTGTTTAAACTTGTCTTCCCTTGAAAAAGAAAATTCTCAATTTGTGCTAGGTATCCACCCAAAATTCACCCTCCTTTTTTTAGAACTACTTTTAAAGGCAAGATTGTTTTCTTCACCTTTAGAAATTTCTATTGATATAGTTATAATATTTTTATTCCAGAAAATATAAATGAATTAATAAAAATTCCAAGGGAAGATATCAGAAATGTATTACTTGATAATTGAGTTAGAATAGAGTGGTTACACAATGCTTTAATTACTTATAGGTCCTTTGAAATTAATACTTACACAAAGGAGAAAGGTGTCCTTTTGTGGCATGCTGGAGAACTAATACATAATATATATATAGCTGTCACTTAATGCCTACATTTTAATGAGTCACCGTGTATTAGGTAGCACTGTGTTTATAAAGCTGTTCTAGAATTTAATTATTAGTTTCAGTCCAAAGACTTAATGAGCATATAAATTTACAATCTTTATAATACAAAAATTGAAAGTTCAAGAAAATGTATTTTTCCTCTTTGAAAAGTATCATTCTCTTTTTTTAAAAAAAATAAGATTTGGTAATTTAAGATGTCTACAGGTAATAGTATGGTAAAGTAATTTAGTAAGGCAGTAAGGTGGCTTGAGTATTTCAAGTTCTATCATTCCATAATTAATTACTCTTGCCCATTCTTCTCCCAATGCACAAATATCTCTGCAAAATGTTCTTTTTCATATGTTTTTCAAGATGTAAATATGACAAATTTTCAACTTTGGGTCTTTTCTATAAACTAAAACATAATGTGTAAGGAAAGTAATTTTTGCAATTTACTTGACTATAATAATAGGAAAAATGGGGAAAGAAAGGTATGGAAGTAAATTATAGACTATATGTCCAACCCAAAATATGCAGCAACTATTCAGCTCCAAGGAGAAATGCAATTTTTGCACAACTGGATTTTCCATTTCATTAAGAGAAGTTAGGGATCTTTATTTTGATGGGAAATCTATTAGATATTTTCAAGGTCAGGTTAATGTGTCAACCTGGCCAGGCGGTCTTGCTTGGTAGTCTGGCTGTTGTTAGATAAGCTGTATGCATTGATGAGGGAAAAGGATGAGCCGAAGGCTTCAAATGAGAAGCTTATGTAACTTATGACAGATGCAAATGTTTCTGTGAGTGCCCTGATGGAAAATAATTTCCTGTAGCCATAGACTTGAGATCTCTGAAAATCAGTCTCAGAACCTCATTCTTAGAGTAGGGACTTTACAATGTAAACTAAAATCTCAATCTTGCATGGTGTCTGCTGTTAAAGTGAGGGCATTGAATGGAAGCAGTGGGACCCTAAAAATGGGATGGTGACATATGGATTGATAATGATGGTGGTGAGGAGGTTGAAACTCCAGATTGTGCTGAATCTTTTCTAGATAATCCTGTAATAGTCTTACCTGAGGACATAGCTGGGCCACCTCCAGCCTGCCTTGAGGAGTTGGCCACCCAACCTTCACCTGAAGGGATAAACCTTAGAGTGATTAACCCTGTTTTACCGGATGAAACTGTAAACAAATGCCCAATTGGCTTGGAAGATACTTCTAATAATTTTCATGACTCAACCCCCCCACCTCTCATTTCTTCCAGACTTATCATTAGACTAAAGTCCCAACAGGACCCAGGGTACAAAGTGTTGCTCATGAAGAAATATGTTATACTCCAAAAGAACTGTATGAATTTTGCAATGTATATAGACAGAAATCAGGGGAATATGTGTGGCAATGGATTTAAAAGTGTGGGATAATGGTGGGAGGGATATAGAGCTGGATCAGGTGAATTCATTGATGTGGGCCCACCAAGCAGAGATTCTGCATTCAACGTTATATTTCAAAGGGTTAGAAATGGCATTAACGGTTTGTTTAGATGGTTGGCTGAAACATGGATCAAAAGGTGGCCGACATTACCTGAAATTGAAATTCCAGAACTACCCTGGTATATTGTAGATGAGGTGATCCAACAGCTTGGAGAGATTGGAATGTTAGAGTGGACTTATTGTGGAACGTCTGCTCATACACTGCCACAAATTTGTATGATTAATCTTCCTCCAAGCCTTCTCCAAGGATATTTATGGCTTTTTACCAGGGTAACTATGCATCGGGGAAAAGGAAATGATCAGATATTTAGGGGATTATTAGACACTGGTTCAGAATTCCAAGGGACCCAAAACATCACTCTGGTCCATCAGCCAGAGTGGGGGTTTATGGAGATCAGGTGATCTGCTCAAGTTTGTCTTACAAACTTGAGTCAGTGGGTCAGTGGCCCATTGGACCCCTTCTGTTGTTATTTCCTCAGTTCCAGAATGTTTACTTCGAATAGACATACTGAGCAACTGGCAGAATTCCCACATTGACTCTCTAACTTGTGCAGTGAGGGCTGTTATGGCTAGGAAAGGCCAAGTGAAAGCCACTAGAACTGCTGCAAAATAGTAAAGCACAAACAATACTGGATTTCTGGAGGGACTGTAGAGATTACTGCCACTCTTAAGGACTTGAAGGATGCAGGGGTGGTGATTCCCACCACATCCCCGTTCAACTCTCCTATTTGGCCTGTGCAGAAAACAGATGGGTCTTGGAGGATGACAGTGGATTACTGAAGCTCAACCAGGGGGTAACTCTAATTGTAGCTGCTGTTGCAGATGAAGTAATATTGCCGTAGCAAATCAATATATCCCCTGGTGCCTGGTATGTAGCTATTGATCTGGCAAATGCCTTTTCTCAATGGCTGTTAGTAAGGACCACCAGAAACAGTTTTCTTTCAGTTGGCACAGACAGCAATACACTTTCACTGTCCTACCACAGGGTCATATCAACTCTCCAACTCTATGTCATAATCCTGTCTGCACAAACTTGATCACTTCTCACTCCCAAAAGACATCACACTGGTCTATTATATTGATGATATCATGTTGATTGGACCTAGTGGGCAAGAAGTAGCAACTACTCTAGACTTATTGGTAAGGCATTTGTCTGTCAGAAGATGGGAGATAAATCCAACAAAAATACAGGGGCCTTCCACCTCAGTAAAATTTCTAGGTGTCCTGTGGGGTGGGGCATGTTGAGATATTACTTCTAAGGTGAAGGATAAGTTGCTGCATTTGGCCCCTTTATGACCAAAAAAGGAGGCACAATGCCTAGTGGTCTTTTTTAATTTTGGTGACAAAATATTCCTCATTTAGGGCGGGCCGCGGTGGCTCAGCGGGCAAAGTGCTTGCCTGCTATGCCGGAGGACCTCGGTTCGATTCCCGGCCCCAGCCCATGTAACAAAAAACAAAAAAACAAAATACAATAAAACAAGAAAATGTTTAAAGATGTTTCCCTTTCTTCCTTCCTTCCTTCCTTCTATCCTTCCTTCCTTCTCTCTGTCTTTCCTTTAAAAAAAAAAAAAAATATTCCTCATTTAGGTGTGCTACTCCAGCCCATTTATCTAGTGACCAGAAAAGCAGATAATTTTTTGAAGGGGAACTGAAGAAGAGGAAGCTCTGGGCCAAGTCCAGGCTGCTGTACAAGCTGCTCTGCCACTTGGGCTGTATGATTCAGCAGATCCAATGACGCTGGAAGTATCAATGACAAATAGAGATGCTGTTTGGAGCCTTTGGCAGGCCCTTATAGGAATATAACAATGCAGACCCATAGGATTGGAGTGAAGCCTTAACATCTGTTGCAGGTAACTACTCTCCTTTTGGGAAACAGTGTTTGGCCTGCTACTGGGTCATAGTAGAGACTGACTACTTAACCATGGGCCACCGAGTTACCATGAGACCTGAGTTGCCTATCATGAGCTGGGTGTTCTCTGGCCCACCAAGCCATTAAGTTGGGTATATGCAGCAGCACTCCATCATAAAATGAAAATAGTATATATAAGGTAGGGCTAGAAGAGGTCCTGAAGGCACACGTGAGTTACATGAGGAAGTAGCCCAAATGCCCATGGTCTCCACTCCTGCCACATTACCTTCTCTTTCCAAAACCAGAGCTATGGCCTCTTGGGGAGTTCCTTACAGTGAATTGACAGAGGGAGAGAAAACTCAGGTCTGTTTTACAGATGGTTCTGCATGATATGCAGGTATCACCAGAAAGTGGACAGCTGCATCCCTACAACCCCTCTCTAGAATGTCCCTGAAGGACAGTGGTGATGGGAAATTGTCCCAATGGGCAGAACTTGAGCAGTGCACCTGGTTGTTCATTTGGCATGGAAGGAGAACTGGCTAAAGCTGTGTTTGCATAATGACTCATGAGCTATTGCTAATGGTTTGGCTGGATGGTCAGGGGCTTGGAAAGAGAATGATTGGAAAATTGGTGATAAAGAGGTATGGGAAGATGTGGGAAGATGTATGAGGATAGATCTTTCTGAGTGGCCTCAAAACATGAAGATATTTGTGTCCCATGTGAATGCACACCAGAGGGTGACTTCAGCAGAGGAAGGTTTTAATAATCAAGTAGATAAGATGACCTGTTCTGTGGCTACCAGTCAACCTCTTTCCCCTGAAACTCTTGCCATTGCCCAATGGGCTCATGAACAAAGTGGTCATTGTGGTATGAGTGGAGGTTACACATGGGCTCAGCAACATGGACTTCCACTCACCAAGGCTGACATGGCTACACCCACAGCTGAGTACCCAATCTGCCAGCAGCAGACACCCACACTCAACCCCTGATATGGCACCATTCCCTGAGGTGATCAGCTGGATACATGGTGGCAGGTTGATTACATTGGACAACTCCCATCATGGAAGGGGCAGTGATTTGTTCTAACCTAAATAGACACGTACTCCAGATATGGGTTTGCTTCCCCTGTATGCAATGTTTCTGCCAAAACTACCATATTTGGAGGTATAGAATGCCTTATCCATCATCATGGTATTCCACACAGCCTTGCTTCTGAACAAGGAACTCACTTCACAGCAAATGAAGTGTGGGAATGGGCATATACTCATGGAATTCTCTGGTCTCGACATGTTCCCCATCATTCAGAGGCAGCTGAATTTATAGAATAATGGAATGGCCTTTTGAAAACTCAATTATGGTGCCAACTGGGTGATAAAACCTTGCAAATCTGGGGTGACGTTCTCCAGGAGTCTGTGTATGCTCTGAATCAGCATCCACTGTATGATGCTGCTTCTTCCATACCCAGGATCCATGAGTCCAGGAACCAAGGGGTGAAAATGGAAATGGTACCACTCACTATTACCTCTAATGATCCATTAGGAAAATTTTTGCTTCCTGTCCCTGTGACCTTGAACTTGCTGGGCTGCAGGTTTCATTTCCAGAAGGGGGAATGCTTCCACAGGAGAAACAACAATGATTCCATTTAACTGGAAACTAAGACTGCCACCTGGTGACTTTCGGTGACTCATGCCCCTGGATCAACAAGCCAAGAAGGGGGTTGTTTTACTGGATTTGGGTGATTGACCCTGACCATCAGGGAAGATAGGACTGCAACCACATAATGGAGGTACAGAAGAATTTTTCTGGAAAATAGGAGATCCCCTAGGCATCGCTTACTATTACCATGCCCTGTGATTAAAATCAATGGAAAATTGCATCAGTTTAGAAGAACTAGCAACACAACAGAAAAAGATATAGAATGTTAATATGGAGAAAAAAAGAAAATTGCAGCAACCCAATCCAGGCAAGTCTACCATTGGCTCTGAAACTTCAGGAATGAGGGTTTTGGTCGCCCCACCAGGAAAAGAACCACAGCCAGCTGAAGTGCTTTCTGAAGGTGAAGGGAACATGGAATGGGTAGTGGAAGAAGGTAGTGATAAATATGAACCATGACCACGTGATCAGTTATGGAAATGAGGACTGTACTGCTCTTTTCTTCAGGTTATAGTATTCAGGTTGTAAGATATCAAGTTTAAGAGTGAATATTACCTAAGGACTTGCACCCTACTCTGAAGAGATTTAATGCAGTTCCAATTGTACGCGAGATGGTTGAGTATTGCTAGGTGAAGAAAAAATGTGTCTGTTATTGTTTTCTATTTAGAGATTAAGTAGGGTTTAAGGTGACATATATAACTGCCAAGTTGACAAGGGGTGGACTGTCATGGTCAGTTTCATGTATCAACTTGGCCAGGTGGTGGTGCCCAATTGTCTGGTTGGGCAAGTGCTGGCCTGTCTGCTGCTATGAAGACATTTCATGGACTTAAATCCTGATCACAATGGCTACATCTACTGCTGCTTGCATTTGTAATCAGCTAAGGGGAGTGTTTTCTGCAATGAGTGACACTGAATTTAATCACCAGATGGCTTTTAAGGAGGATTCAGAAGGGACACTCACTCTTCCTGCTTCAGTCAGTGAGTCTCTCCTGTGGACTTCATGCAGACCCTTCATCGGAGTTGCCAGCTTGCAGCCTGCCCTGCAGACCTAGGACACTTCTATTGCCATGGTTGCCCAACCAGCCTCTTCTGAGAATTTGTTGAGGACTTTCATCAGAGTGGCCACCTTGTAACCTGACCCTCAGACTTTGAACTCCACATTCTCATGGTTATATGAGACACTTTTATAAATTTTATATCTCCTGCTGATTCTATTTCCCTACAGAACACTGGCTAATACAGGTATCAATTTGGGAAATGAATGATAATTTATTTAAAATTCTATGTGGATATAATACACACAAAATTATACAGTGAGTGCTGATATAATCTCTCAAGATTACCGTGTGAATAGATTTTTATAGTAATGCAAATATTTTTAAACATGCCCACTGTGCATATTGGTATAGAAGCTAAAGTATCCCCAATATATTTGAATCTTTTAGAATATATATATAATTGAAAAAATTTAACTTAGTCAAAATTGCCAACAGTCTCTCCATTTTATTGCTGTTTTGTTTTTATGTATGAAGTCTCCTTATTTATTTATTTATTTATTTTTGCATGGGCAGGCACTGGGAATTGAACCCTGGTCTCCTGCATCACAGGCGAGAACTCTGCCTGCTGAGTATGGCCCACCCAAAGTCTACTTATTTTAAAAAGCATTTTGTAAATGGTTCTGGTTACACTTCTTAATCTCTTCCTTTAAAAAATAAATGTTACGCACTTTCCACTATGATGGAGTAGTTGGTACAGAACCATTGTTTTTGAGAGAATGACTAAAAGTACTGACAGCAATATAACTAAAGTAAGATACCTCATTAAATCATTGGAGAAGTTTGAGGGAGTTATAATTTAATGGGGCCATATCCCTTAGAAAATGAAATCCCAGTGAGTATGAGCCCACACCAATTTTTTTTTTACTCCAGAGGCGAATTTTTAAACTTCAGAGAAAAGAGACTATGGAATCAGACAGAAAGTTGCTGACAGGAGGCAAATAATCCAAAAGAACATTCAGTTATAATGTGAATATGAATGTGTAAAAGAAGAAAAAGGCTTTAGGTAGTCAAACTGGCAGGACTTTGAATGCAGAGATCTGAGAAACACAGGCAGTTGTGGAAGATACACCACTCTAACTTTTTTTTTTCTCCTCAATGATATGTAAGAGTAAGTACTGTATTCCTGAGAAAAGGCCAGACGTCAGCATCTAGGGATATGGAATAGATATTCTTTTTATGTCTTCCTATTATGGGCAATTAAAAACCTGTGAAATTATGTATTAATACAATCATCGATAAAATTTGTGAAAAGTGGAGAGAAGGCAGACTAGCTAAGGACCTCTGGATCCAAGAAACAACACAGTGGTGAGCTCCTTAGGTTTGCTTTATGTGTCACATATCCTAGACATGGAGTTGATGAAACCAGTAAATTAGAAATATGAACAGGAACAGACAAAGTGACTCACTGCCACCATGAAAAAAGTTTTCTCTCTCTCACCTAAAGAAAAGAACGACAGAAAACTAGCAAGACAAAAAACTTTAAGACAAAATGTCAAACATGACAGAAAACATTCTGCCCCTCTACCACTTGTGCCAGCAAAGGCTGATTGGGGCATCTAGGTTTCCACCCTCACCAGGCTGTACATAGATATTCCAGTACCGCCAGGGAACTGTCAAAGAATGTTGCGCATGGAGACAGTGAGTTGAGACTTTCATTCTCATCAGTTGATAACATAAGAAGGAAATGATGATTTTCTTAAAAATGTGAACATAGAACAAATGAATATCCATAAGGAAAAAAATCCTAGTCCCTACCATAGACCTAAAAACTCCAAACAAATCTCATACCTAAATGTGAAAGGGAAAACAATAAAATTAGGGGAACTAATCACAATTCAATATCTTCATTAACTTTGAATAGTATGAAAGACGATGGAACATTAATTTGACTACCAAAAGGGGAAACACTTGATAAACTGACTGACATCATAATGAAAAACTTATACCTTCAAAATCATACTTAGAGTGATATGGCAAGCCAAAAAATGAAAGAAAAATATTATATACATATGTATATATACATATATTGATAGCATATCCAATACAAAATATATAATCAACATAAATCAATAATATAAAGAGAAATAACACAGTAGGAACAAAAGTACAAAATATTGGCCTTTCATTTCCTAAGCAGTATAGGCTAAAAGTTAATAAATATATCAATAAATGCATAGTTTTCTTTTAATCTGAAAAATGTAAATGTAAATCAGAATGCAATAGCGTTCCTTGGGAATAAAAAGTTAACATTAAATCTGTGACCTTTCTTCTACACTCAGGAGCATAGTTTCTTATCATCTCCATTCATTTATGAATCTAATCTTACTTTTTTTATCCCAAAGATTTTATAAGAGTACACCAGATCTACATTATTTAAGTATCTAATAGACAAGATTTTTCACTGAGAAAGAATGAATAGTGTCAGGTGCAATGCAGCTGCACTAAAAGATGGTGACGACTGAGACATCTTTAAAGGTGTGCGAGGTTACTCTAAGTGACATAAAAGATGTAGTTGCCCCACATTTGGAGGTTCCCTAAGCTGATATTGTACATAGTTTACTTTCCTAGTTCTGCTCTAAAATAGTACCAAAAACTAGCTGTTTAAACAACAGAAATTGATTGCCTCATATTTCTGGAGGCTAAAAATTTGAAATCAAGTTGTGAGAAGGGTCATGCTCCCTCTGAAACCTGTACGGCTGGATCTTTTATTGCCTCTTCCCAGCTTCTGGCAGTTTTCCAGCAATCCTTGTATTTCCTTGACTTAATGCACTTTGAACCCTGCCTCCATTGTCACATGGAAATTTCCCCCTTTGTCTAGGGCTTTTCTCCTCTTCTTCTAAGGCCA
Source organism: Tamandua tetradactyla (assembly GCF_023851605.1). NCBI lineage: Eukaryota > Metazoa > Chordata > Mammalia > Pilosa > Myrmecophagidae > Tamandua > Tamandua tetradactyla. The sequence continues at coordinate 5,654,982 of NC_135350.1, read as the reverse complement.
CCAGTCACTTTGAAATAAAAATCCACCCTCACATGAGGATGACTTCTTTTAATGTAACCAATTCCATCTTCAAATACTCTGTTTCCAAAGAAGGTCAAAACTGAGGTACTGGGTGTTAGTACTTCAACATATCTTTTTGGGAGATTTAGTTCATATGATAACACCCACCTAGCCTCATTTATCATTATGATGAACACTCTGGGGGCTGCAGTGGATTTTAGGATGTTGTGCAGAAGTTTCCTATTTACATTTCCCCCATTATGTATCAATGAATGCTGTATTGCTTTTGGTCCTGTATCCTTTTTCATAAAGCTAAGTGAACTTGATATGTCGTGAAATTTGCATCTGTATGTTTGTTGAGCTGAAACCAGATCTCCTATTGCTAGTCAAGCAGAGTGGGCATTACAAATATTTTCTTGCTAGAATGGAAAAAAATGAAATGACAGACACTGATGAGTTGACAAAAATGTGAAGCAAATGGTGTAGAGAAAATAAATTGATAGCATAACTTTATTTAACTCAAATCTGTTAATGCTGAGTATAAATATACCCTGGTGACCCAGAAATCTTACTTCTAAATATGTATCCAAAAGACAAAAACATGTGCAATAATTATCACAACTGCACTATCTTTAATAAATAGTCCAATTCTTTGAAAATCCCAAATGTTCAACTGTAGAATAGATTCATAAATCGTAGTATTTTCATACAATGGAATACTGCAATGAAAATAATAAACTTCAACTATACTCAGCAACACAAATAAATCTCATAAATATAATTTTAAGTAGAGAAAATAAAAATAACATATTGTGTGATTCAGAATCTACACATTTCTAAGGAGACAAAGCTATTCCATGGAGCTAGAATTCAGATAAATTATTTTAATGTCTGGGAAAGGTACCAAGAATGCTGTTGGAATGAAGATAAAATTCTCTTCTTGGCCTGGTGATACTGGCACCAGGTTCCTCATAGTTTTGTGTGGAGAACTAAATAGTAAATGTTTTACAAGGTACCTTTACGCATTAAGCAGCATGTAAGAAATATTAAAAAAATCACCGTCCCTTTTTAGAGATCAAGTGTACCAGAGGGAAAAAGATCTTGGTACCTGGACTCGTATAAACTTGGATTTATATTCTGGCTCAGCTGATTGCGGGTTCTATGATTTTTGGTTAATTTATTTTACCTCAATAAATCACGTGAAAACATAATCACTTGCCTAATGGCTTTGTTGTAAAGATTATATGAAATAGTGCACAAAGATACATAGAAGATAGGACATAGATTAAACAGGTAAAATCATAGCTATTATTATTATTATTATTATTTATAATTCAGTAAGACTATATGGTTATAATTAGTCCAATCCAAAAGAATTTCAAAAAAAAAGTTTATAATGCTGTACATACAATAGCCTATTATCTATTTATTCTAGGTCAGAAAGAAAGACTAATTTATTGCAATTTTGTGAAGAAAGGGAGTCATTATCCCTTTCTCCCTCCTTACCATCTCTTTGTTGGTCCACTACACATCAGTAAATGTCCAATATTGAAGGATCTGTAATATAATTTTGTCATCAGCCTCAATACAAATAGTTGTGCTACTACCTAGCTTTTAAATACCTACTCACAAAGAATTAAATAGAAGACATTTAGTCAAATTAATTAACAAATATTATTTACTAGTGATTTATTTAATGTATGTCACATTGTATGAGAACATACTTAATATATAGCTATCTATCTCCACCTATCTATATCTTTTGCATTTCTATTAGCATTTTAAAAATATCATGTGCTTATTCCAGTTCATATTTTATTAATCATAGTGAAAAAATAATTCTTGTGAAGATCTGTTTCTTTGATATCATATTATCTGGACCATAAAATAAGGTTATGTTAGAAAACAGTCATGAGCAATGGTGGCTCAGTGGAAGAGTTCTTGCCTGCCACGCTGGGGACCTGGGTTCAGTTCTTGCTGCCTGCCCATGCAAAAGAAAAAAAAATGACCACAGTCAACAATTTAGATTAGCAGTTTGCTGGACTGTACAAGACACTCATATCTGTTACAGTGTTTTTCTGAAGGTAAATTTTGGCCCAATTTTCTTTCCAAAATAAATTAAAAATATTTCTGGTTAATTTATTTAGAAAATCAGAAGATATCTAGAGAGATGGTATCAGTGATCTGTTGTGATTAGAAAGCTCATTTTTTTCCCCCAACTCTTCTCTCTTTCTTCTTATACCTTGTTTATTGGAATCTCAATTTCTTGCCACCTATGTAAATTTGTTTTCCCTTAAAACAAATAGTGGTTCAAAGATTTGGTTAAAAGTAGCTTGTTAGAAAGGATATCCAAGAAAACTGGAAAGCTGGAGTTGGGGATAGAAATGGAGGAAAAGACAAGAAAAATGTTTGTTATTGAGTTCAATGCTATGAGCAGTTGAACTCAATACTCTTGGGATCATCAAAGGTGTGTGGAAAACCATGAGACCAGAGCCTTGAAACTCTACAGGAATCTCTACTATGTCAGGGAAAGAATGCAGAAACTTCTGCAGTTCATCCTTGAAGTAGAATGCAAAGAAAATAGAGTTATGATAGTTTGATGTGTTCATATCTCTGGTTGATATCAGATGTGGGCTGAGGGAATATATAGAGCATGCTAGATGTGTCTGCTATAGTCTGTATCCATTTCTGACCCACATTATATCCATTCTGTCCCATGATTTCAAGTTCCAACTTTTTCTTTCTTTAAAACCCAAGTATCTTAGGAAATGGTCATTTGAGCCACTGGGTAGAGAATTCACCTTTGTCTGCTATGAGTTCATGACTCTTGAGCAAGAAAAGGTCCTGAGAAGCAAAGAGGCTGTTTGCAGAGGTTCTGGGGCCATGGTAGAACAGGTAAGCATGGAAACTGAATGTTTTCTATAAAGAATGTAGACATTCTTTAGTCTACAAACTTGGTAACTGGATTTTTTTCTGTTCTGCTGGCACTCCAGACCTTTTCTGTGCATTAAGAAAATTCAGAGAAAAGCCACTTTCAGTTCAAATCTGGACGTCTAACTGCCTGAGTGGCCATCAAGGTAGAAGTGGATCGGGAAGGCCGTTTGGAGGTTCAAGTCCCCTAGGCCTATAAGCCTGAAAGTCTGGGTCTCACTTCCAAACGATTCTGCTTGCTCTCACCACTGCAACTTCTGTTTTCTGGGTAGCATTTTGTATGGGGTTTGAGACCCTGACCCCAAAATTGTTGAGTATATGTCTGGAAAATAAGTAATCCAACAATTAATTGGTGTTCAATGAAATTAAGAAGGCCTGTTTAACTGCTTGTTGGTATATTACCAAGTTATAGTAAGTGTTTATTGATTGTTTAATTAACCCATGTGTTAAAGGTTCAATGCTTGTTTATTTGTTAGTTGGTGTATTTGGTCTACTTATTACTTGTGTTCTACTTAATTATATAGTAAATGTTAAGTGTATTTAAATTGCTATTTGGTGTCTTATTGCATTTGTTTTGGTCAAGTGTTCTTGTTATCAATTATGGAAATTTTTAAAAATGAGTACCTTTAGGCTGTATTGAAAAATTGGAGACATTTTAGTTATGAGTCTATCAGAAAAAAAATGTTTGTTTCTGTAACACAATTTAGCCTCAATATGATGTAAAAACAGGGGAGAAATTATCTGAGAATGACTAAAATTGTTCTGCAAAAAAGGTAGAAATGGGATAAGATAATGTATATTCAATCTTTTATTTATCCTTTCAAAAGTATTTCTGTGTTTCTGTTTTTGTGACTTTCTATTTGTGTCTCTGTATAATAGTCTCACACCTCTGGATAGTAATAGCAAATTCTCAAAAATTCTTAAAAAGTTATATTTGAATTGCTTAAAAATAAATAGGCCTTTTTATGTAAATAGATAAATTAGTGCATATGAAATACAATAGTAAAAAGAGAAAAACTCTCTGGGCAGCAAGGTTCAACCTAACTTTTGCAATAACTGTAAACAATCACGGACACTGGGGAGAGACTGCCCATGGAAGCTCCCTAAAACAGCAGAAGGTGGGTGGAGGGCTGCCTCTCAGAGAGGTAAAGATCTTTTCAGTTGTCCAAGTCACAGCTATAAGTGAAATGACTCTAATAATTGGAAATGATTTAACGAGGAGTATAAAAACATTTAGATCTAACCACCCCAATTTAAAACTTTTAAATCAAGTTTAAAAAACCAGACCTCATTTTTCCTTGTCTCATCTCACCTCAAAGCCTTATCACCTAAGGCAACTATTAAGGGAGCTGGGGTGTAGGAAGATGGGGAGGTGACATTTATAATCCTTTCAACCAAGCTTTGAAATTAGAAATAATAAACAGGAGAAAAAAATGTTTCACAACAAGCCATGTTTCTTAAAATTGTTTTTTCCAATAACACCTTTTCAACAGTAACCATAGCAATTGTTTTGTACTGTTTCTGACTATTTACTAGCTGCTCTGAAGAACAAACTGAATTCCATACCTCACTAAGCCACCATCTTGGCCTACCTCAGGAGTCTTAATGAAGTTCTAAAAAGTTTTATTTTTAACCACTGAAGTACCTTGTAGAAGGCAAAGATTTTACATCAGAGTGGTATACCTATTAAGATTTTTGTTGACTTTAACTTCCTTTATTTCCAAAAGACAAGTCTTCTCACTTGTAAGGGAAACCTGTGACAAAGGATTTGTCCTTTCACTTTGTACAGGTAAGTTGCTAAAATATTTTAACATATAACACAGGAGGCATTTAAGAACTATAATAACAGTTAACAGGTTTTCTATCCTGTTGTTAGCTTAATTTAATAAGTAAATGTTATTCATATATTTGAGATTGTATGAAATTTCTAAAAACATGAGACTGTTCTCACTGTCCATGTTATATCTTGATACTGATCTATATAAGGTTAGACAGCAGTATGATGTTAGTCATGGTTTTAGCTACTCTTAGATAAAGGCTATAAATCATGGAAATGGCCAACTTTATTTGCCAGTTACACTGCGGTGCTCTAACGCTTCTCTAAAAGTATATACGGTCAGCTATAAATCAGAGCTTCATCTGCAACAAGGAAAGATTTTTAAAATAAAAGCAGGGCAAATATATAAATTATATTTCATCTGTGAATTAAAATTACTGGTAAATGTGTACCAATGAAAAAGGGCAAAACCACTTCTAAGACAACTGTCAAAAGTTTTTTTTTTTTTTTTTATTTCTGAAAGCTTCTTTAAAAATGCTTATAAGAAAATTAGGGCTTAAACTGTAAGCTCTTAAAGCTCTTACAGCAGTGTTATTTACTTTTGAGCTTTAACTGTTATTTCTAAATTCTGAAATACTTTATTCTTCATATAATTTGGTAGTTATCTGGAACTTTAAGTATCTGTATGGCACCTGAGACTCAAAATTAGGGTTCTCCAAATCTGAGGGTCATCATTGCTCCATGCAGCAACTGTTAAACAGATTTAGAACAAAATCAGACTTTGATTAAAGATGTCAATAAAGCTGCTCTGGTTAGAAGTAGGGTGAATCAGAAAACAGGTAAAAAATAATATTGCCTTTATTTTAGGACTTTTAATTCTGTGGGAGACAAAATAACAAATGTCCAAATTTTAAATTTTCTGCAACATACTATCTAGTTTAACCTGTCTGTTCAGTTTATTTAAGTACATTAATTCAGCTAAATTTGGCATGGAACATAGAATAAAGAATAAAATTTTAATATTCTGTACAAGTTAATGTTATATCCTTACTTATTCTAGGCAGAAATTGAAAAGATATTTGCAAACTTCTTTGAGTGACTGGACAAAAAGTAGAACTATTAAAGTTCCTCACTAAGGAATTCCTAATATTCTCTTAAGAAACAAGAGGTCTCAATTTAATGAGTTGATCCCCCAATCATAAGACTTGCCCTTATGAAACTTATTTCTGAAATGGTAAAGTTAAACCTACTTATAATTAATGCCTATGTGTTATCCACAGAGACCTGTTTTTGTTACTTAAATGTGGTCCCTCTCTAAGCCAACTTCTGACCTTCGCTCTATGTGGGATATGACTTCCAGAGGTATAAGCCTCTCTGGAAATGTGGGTCACGACTCTCAGGGATAAGCCTGGCCCTGAGAATGTAGGACATGACTACCAGAAATGAGCCTCGTCCTGGAATCATAAGATTAGTTAGCCAAAATGGGGGAAACAAAGAGTTTCAATGACTAAGAAACTCCAAATCAAGTTGAAAGTTCATTCTGGAGGTTGTTATTATACAGGTTCCAGCCAGATATTGCAAATGGCCACATTATGGAAACCCTAACCAACATTTTTTTTTTTGAAACCATAGGGGATAACCTGGGCTCTATAAAAGTTTTATTTATTAAGTTTGTTTTACAGATACTTGTACCGTCTGGATTGTTCTAATGTCACATAAGCACTGAGACTCAGAGGGAATGCTCCAAAGATAAAAACAAATTTCAGACCTCTGCCCCATAATGTCAGTGCCACTTTTTTCAATATGAATCAATTAGAAGAGTCATCATGCAAATATCTCTTGAGATTGAGAGATGATTATCAAATGAGAGGAAAGAACTGTAACCAAGAAGTTAAGATTTAACAAATGATTATATCTACTCCATAAATATTCATTTTATTCCTTCTGGTATATTATAATAAAGAAAGAAAAATAACTGAAACCTCTGAGCTGTAATTCAGCTGCCTTGATATATGATAATGATTGGAAAAGCCCATATCTTGTGTCTTTGTGATTGTAAGAGCTGTTGCTCCCTTTATTCAGCCTTTTTTCACAGAGTAATATGTAAAGGCAAAGGCTCTAAATAATGAAAAAACTTGAGTCAGCCATTAACTGAGTCCAAAGCCAGTTACACTTCTGCTTATTTTTTGCTATTGAAATGATAACACTTTCTCTTTTGCTTTGGCTTGCACTTTTGAAAGGAGAACTCTTTCTCCCTTTCTACTTAAGCTTGCTATTTGAAATTGTAATGGCTTCATCTCTCATTGTTAGAATCCATTAAAACTTTGAACCCTCCGAACTTTAGGAGCTCTCCTACTTTGTGCCTAGCAATAAACTCTTTCTGTCTTTGAAACCCTGATGTCTCAGGAACTGGTCATCTGAGTCATTTGGCAGAGAATTCACTGCCTTTGTCTGGTATCAAACTCCTGGTTGTCTTGTAATTGTGGCCAAGGCCCATTCCTTATTAACACTGAGTTAGGAAGCACTAAGAGATAGAGGAGTGCACCCATATTAAAAACCTTTCATTCTCCAGCCACATATTCTGTCCTTACTTACCATAAAGGTACTCTTTCTCTTCCTGTCCACACATATTAACTGGATCCTGCAAATATTTTGGTGAATAATTATTTCTACTAATTTATTGTAGGCCAGGTCAGCTGTAAATAATGTTGGTCAGATTATGTATTTCTGAAAAAAAAATCTTTTCTTAGCTTTTGAAGGAAATTTTCACTCATAAAAAATTTCTAGTTTGACAGGATTTTCTTTCTTTTTGTTCAGTAATTTATAGATGTTGCTCCACTGTTTTTTGCTTGCATAACTTCTGATAAAAATCTGTTGTCGATTTTATATTTGTTCTTCTGTATGTTATGGATCTTTTTTCTCCAGCTGCTTTTAAAATTTCCCTTAAATGTTCCAATATGACTCACTGGAGGAACCATGGGGGACTTTTTTTCCTTCAGTCCACATTTATACGGTTATCAAATGTTCCATAATAATTATGTGTCATTTTTTATAATGGCAGATGATACTGAAGAAAAAAAAGATTTTCCCTTAATAACTTATTTGGATAAATTTGACTATAATTTACTTAAGTGCTGTTTTCTTCATGATTCTTGTGTTTGTAATTTGTTGGCTTTCTTGAGTCTGTGAGCTTATGTTTTTTGTCAAATTTAGGTAAAATTAAACATTATTAATTATATTAATTAAATTATTTGTTTCTGTTTCACCTTTCTCCCCTCTACTTTAGGGAATGTATTAGGTCCTCAGTATTTCTAAGACACACAGAAGTTCTCTTCATTTTTTTAAATTATTTTTTCTGGTTTCATTTTGTGTAGTGAATATTATTAATCTTTTATTATTATTATTTTTTTATTAACGGAAAGAAAAAAAAAGAAATTAACACAACATTTAGAAATCATACCGTTCTACATATGCACTCAGTAATTCTTAACATCATCACATAGATGCATGATCATTGTTTCTTAGTACATTTGCATCGGTTTAGAGGAACTAGCAACACGACAGAAAAAGATATAAAATGTTAATATAAAGAAAAGAAATAAAAGTAGTAATAATAATAAAAAACAACAACAAAAAACAAACAAACAAGCAAACAAAAACAAAAAAAAACCCTATAGCTCAGATGCAGCTTCATTCAGTGTTTTAACATGATTACTTTACAATTAGGTATTATTGTGCTGTCCATTTTTGAGTTTTTGTATCTAGTCCTGTTGCACAGTCTGTATCCCTTCAGCTTCAATTACCCATTGTCTTACCCTGTTTCTAACTCCTGCTGAACTCTGTTACCAATGACATATTTCAAGTTCATTCTCGAATGTCCGTTCACATCAGTGGGACCATACAGTATTTGTCCTTTAGTTTTTGGCTGGATTCACTCAGCATAATATTCTCTAGGTCCATCCATGTTATTACATGGTTGATAAGTTTATCTTGTCTTAAAGCTGCATTATATTCCATCGTATGTATATACCACAGTTTGTTTAGCCACTCTTCTGTTGATGGAGATTTTGGCTGTTTCCATCTCTTTGCAATTGTAAATAATGCTGCTATAAACATTGGTGTGCAAATGTCCGTTTGTGTCTTTGCCCTTAAGTCCTTTGAGTAGATACCTAGCAATGGTATTGCTGGGTCGTATGGCAATTCTATATTCAGCTTTTTGAGGAACCGACAAACTGCCTTCCACAGTGGTTGCACCCTTTGACATTCCCACCAACAGTGGATAAGTGTGCCTCTTTCTCCGCATCCTCTCCAGCACTTGTCATTTTCTGTTTTGTTGATAATGGCCATTCTGGTGGGTGTGAGATGATATCTCATTGTGGTTTTGATTTGCATTTCTTTAATGGCCAGGGACATTGAGCATCTCTTCATGTGCCTCTTGGCCATCTGTATTTCTTCTTCTGGTAGGTGTCTGTTCAAGTCTTTTTCCCATTTTGTAATTGGGTTGGCTGTCTTTTTGTTGTTGAGTTGAACAATCTCTTTATAAATTCTGGATACTAGACCTTTATCTGATGTCGTTTCCAAATATTGTCTCCCATTGTGTAGGCTGTCTTTCTACTTTCTTGATGAAGTTCTTTGATGCACAAAAGTGTTTAATTTTGAGGAGCTCCCATTTATTTATTTCTTTCTTCAGTGCTCTTGCTTTAGGTTTAAGGTCCATAAAACCGCCTCCAGTTGTAAGATTCGTAAGATATCTCCCTACATTTTCCTCTAACTGTTTTATGGTCTTAGACCTAATGTTTAGATCTTTGATCCATTTTGAGTTAATTTTTGTATAAGGTGTGAGATACGGGTCTTCTTTCATTCTTTTACTTATGGATATCCAGTTCTCTAGGCACCATTTATTGAAGAGACTGTTCTGTCCCAGGTGAGTTGGCTTGACTGCCTTATCAAAGATCAAATGTCCATAGATGAGAGGGTCTATATCTGAGCACTCTATTCGATTCCATTGGTCGATATATCTATCTTTATGCCAATACCATGCTGTTTTGACCACTGTGGCTTCATAATGTGCCTTAAAGTCCGGCATCGCTAGACCTCCAGCTTCGTTTTTTTTCCTCAAGATGTTTTTAGCAATTCGGGGCAACCTGCCCTTCCAGATAAATTTGCTTATTGGTTTTTCTAATTCTGAAAAATAAGTTATTGGGATTTTGATTGATATTGCATTGAATCTGTAGATGAGTTTAGGTAGGATTGACATCTTAATTATATTTAGTCTTCCAATCCATGAACACGGTATGCCCTTCCATCTATTTAGGTCTTCTGTGATTTCTTTTAGCAGTTTTTTGTAGTTTTCTTTATATAGGTTTTTTGTCTCTTTGGTTAAATTTATTCCTAGGTATTTTATTCTTTTAGTTGCGATTGTAAATGGGATTTGTTTCTTGATTTCCGCCTCAGCTTGTTCATTACTAGTGTATAGAAAAGCTACAGATTTTTGAATGTTGATCTTGTAGCCTGCTACTTTGCTGTACTCATTTATTAGCTCTAGTAATTTTATTGTGGATTTTTCTGGGTTTTCTACGTATAGTATCATATCGTCTGCAAACAGTGATAGTTTTACTTCTTCCTTTCCAATTTTGATGCCTTCTATTTCTTTTTCTTGCCTAATTGCTCTGGCTAGAACTTCCAACACAATGTTGAATAATAGTGGTGATAGTGGACATCCTTGTCTTGTTCCTGATCTTAGGGGGAAAGTTTTCAATTTTTCCCCATTGAGGATGATATTAGCTGTGGGTTTTTCATATATTCCCTCTATCATTTTAAGGAAGTTCCCTTGTATTCCTATCTTTTGAAGTGTTTTCAGCAGGAAAGGATGTTGAATCTTGTCAAATGCCGTCTCTGCATCAATTGAGATGATCATGTGATTTTTCTGCTTTGATTTGTTGATATGGTGTATTACATTAATTGATTTTCTTATGTTGAACCATCCTTGCATACCTGGGATGAGTCCTACTTGGTCATGATGTATAATTCTTTTAATGTGTTGTTGGATACGATTTGCTAGAATTTTATTGAGGATTTTTGCATCTGTATTCATTAGAGAGATTGGTCTATAGTTTTCTTTTTTTGTAATATCTTTGCCTGGTTTTGGTATGAGGGTAATGTTGGCTTCATAGAATGAATTAGGTAGTTTTCCCTCCACTTCGATTATGTTGAAGAGTTTGAGGAGAGTAGGTACTAATTCTTTCTGGAATGTTTGATAGAATTCACATGTGAAGCCGTCTGGTCCTGGACTTTTCTTTTTAGGCAGCTTTTGAATAACTAATTCAATCTCTTTACTTGTGATTGGTTTGTTGAGGTCGCCTATTTCTTCTTGAGTCAAAGTTGGTTGTTCATGTCTTTCCAGGAACCTGTCCATTTCATCTAAATTGTTGTATTTATTAGTGTAAAGTTGTTCATAGTATCCTGTTATTACCTCCTTTATTTCTGTGAGGTCAGTAGTTATGTCTCCTCTTCCATTTCTAATCTTATTTATTTGCATCCTCTCTCTTCTTCTTTTTGTCAATCTTGCTAAGGGCCCATCAATCATGTTGATTTTCTCATAGAACCAACTTCTGGTCTTATTGATTTTCTCTATTGTTTTCATGTTTTCAATTTCATTTATTTCTGCTCTAATCTTTGTTATTTCTTTCCTTTTGCTTGCTTTGGGATTAGTTTGCTGTTCTTTCTCCAGTTCTTCCAAGTGGACAGTTAATTCCTGCATTTTTGCCTTTTCTTCTTTTCTGATAAATGCATTTATGGCAATAAATTTCTCTCTTAGCACTGCCTTTGCTGCGTCCCATAAGTTTTGATATGTTGTGTCTTCATTTTCATTTGCCTCTAGGTATTTACTAATTTCTCTTGCAATTTCTTCTTTGACCCACTTGTTGTTTAAGAGTGTGTTGTTGAGCCTCCATGTATTTATGAATTTTCTGGCACTCCGCCTATTATTGATTTCCAACTTCATTCCTTTATGATCCGAGAAAGTGTTGTGTATGATTTCAATATTTTTAAATTTGTTAAGACTTGCTTTGTGACCCAGAATATGGTCTATCTTTGAGAATGATCCATGAGCACTTGAGAAAAAGGTGTATCCTGCTGTTGTGGGATGTAATGTCCTATAAATGTCTGTTAAGTCAAGCTCATTTATAGTAATATTCAGGTTCTCTATTTCTTTATTGATCCTCTGTCTATATGTTCTGTCCATTGATGAGAATGGTGAATTGAAGTCTCCAACTATTATGGTATATGTATCTATTTCCCTTTTCAGTGTTTGCAGTGTATTCCTCACGTATTTTGGGGCATTCTGGTTCGGTGCGTAAATATTTATGATTGTTATGTCTTCTTGCTTAATTGTTCCTTTTAATAGTATATAGTGTCCTTCTTTGTCTCTTTTAACTGTTTTACATTTGAAGTCTAATTTGTTGGATATTAGTATAGCCACTCCTGCTCTTTTCTGGTTGTTATTTGCATGAAATATCTTTTCCCAACCTTTCACTTTCAACCTATATTTATCTTTGGGTCTAAGATGTGTTTCCTGTAGACAGCATATAGAAGGATCCTGTTTTTTAATCCATTCTGCCAATCTATGTCTTTTGATTGGGGAATTCAGTCCATTAACATTTAGAGTTATTACTGTTTGGATAATATTTTCCTCTACCATTTTGCCTTTTGTATTATATATGTCATATCTGACTTTACCTCACTACCATCACCTTAGAAGTATCTACCTAAATCCACTCCTTCTATGTTAGTACAAGATTCCATTCTCTCTTGCTTAATCATGGCATCACATCAACAATTATCCTCTTTTTTCTTCTTCATCATTTTTTTAATCTTCCAGGTCACTCCTACCAGTATAATAAAAATGATTTTGTTTCTCATATAATGAGTATGTTCTTGATATTGCTTCACCATCATGTTGTGGGAGGAAGGCCATGGATTCTTTTGCCCAATGTGCTCAATAACCAATTCTTGAGACACCAGAGTTTCAAAGAGAGAAAGAGCTTATTACTAGGAGCATAGTAAGAGGGCAGATGGCCTAGCAGCTCAAAATCTGTCTCCCCGAGTTTAGGGGGTTCAAAGTTTTTAAGGATTTTAGCAAAAGAAGATGAGGTCCTTAGGAATAGTAAGTTCAAAGCAGAAAAGGAGACAGTGTTATCAGTATCATTTCAATAGGAGAATATAAACTGAAATGAGGGGAAATAGGCTACCGCTTCAATACTAAAGGTGTAGGCCAAAAGGAAGAGAGACAAGTTATCTTTCAATAGCAGAATCTAGTTTATACGATTTACAAATGTCTAGGACTGAAGCTAGTTAATGGCAGACTTTAAATTCTTCATTAGCATTAGGACCTTTGCCCTACAAGAAAATGACCAGATAAAGAGAGTAACAGCTTTTACAGTCACAAAGGTACAAGATAAGGGCTTTTTGCAGTTATTTTAGATATCAGGACAGCTGGATTACAATGTAGAGATTTCAGGAATTTCCCTCTGACTACTACAATATGCAAGAAAGCAAAAAAGAATATCAATATAATAATTCAGAAATCAAAATCATCCCTTAAGTCATGTATTCTTGGTTATAATCACATATGACTTTCTTTGATTCTATATGTAACGAAAGTCCTCAAACTCCTGACTATATAAAATGTCTCCAGTCCTTTGCCACCAACTTTGTCTAAAGCCCACTCTAATCCAGCTGTCCTCAAATTTCTAAAGTTGGGGTAGTACTGAATTACATGTTGCCAAATTTAGTAGCAATAGTTCAACTCTGATGTACTTCTGAAATTAACAAGGCTATGCATCCCTCCTTTATTTGACAGACTCTGTCTTTGCTTGTCCTATGTTTTCATAATTTCTTCCTACCTCACTCTCTAGTAGTTCTCAAGCATCATAGCTGATTTTGCCTCTTCTTCCCATGTAAGGGCTTCATCCATGGTGTTCTCTATAAATATTTATTCCTTTGATAAGCTTATCCAATCTCATGACTTTAAATCCTATCTTCATACCAATAACCCTGCAAAAATTCCCAGCCTGCACATCTTTCTAAGAACTTCCTTGATTTCCCATCTGAAGCAAAAGTATCCAATGTAGGATTTTGTACAATAAACATCTGAAGCAAAAGTATCCAGTGTAGGATTTTGTAAACTCTGAATCTCAGCTTTGCCCACTTGTAGCTTCCCATCTCAGTAAATGAAAAGTCCATCCCTGACTTTTCTCATTCCCTTACACTCCATAGTGAATCCCTCAGCAAATCGCTGCTACCTTTACCTTAGTTAGAACCATATCAGTCAAAATTCTAGAGATCAAAATGACCAGTTAGGCATGAAAAATATACTGGGTAGGACTAAACAGTTTAGAAGAGAAGGTGCAAGCTCCATACTTCTATCCATAGTATGTTATATAAGATATGTTAATTATCTTTATATTTATGATTACCCCTGGACTTGTTTTTGTGAGAATAGTTCAGGGAATAGAAAATTCTGGCCTAGGTTATGTCATGGAAATGAATGCTTTTCACTTTTTTATTTTGCCCATTATAAATGTTAATGCCTACAGATTTATTAATTCATAAATTATGGAAATTTTACAATATTACTAGATTAAATGACTAAATTATGTAAGAACTTGTAATCTAAAAAAACAATTTTATTATGTCATATTTAGACTTCTTTTTTTTCAATTTGTTTTTTGCTCATTTGTAATGCAAATGCTGCTGGCTCAGTTTAGCTAGATTAAAATTAATATTTTTAGTTTGTATTAGAAAATTAATTTATCCAATTTTCTATTTAATTTTATTTTTAAATAAACTATATTTTAGCTGTTTCTTGGTGTTTGGGTTTGCTAATGCTGCCAGAATGTAATATACCATAAATTGATTGCCTTTTACAAAGGGTATTAATTAGGTTACAAATTTACAGATCTAAGTTCATGAAAATGTCCAAATTAAGTCATCCAGAGAAATATATATTGACTTTAAAAGCACCTGGAACACCTCTGTCAGTTGGGAAGGTGCATGGCTGGCATTTGGTGGTCCCTGCTCCCAGTTCATTGCTTTACTTCTGATTCCAGTGGGTTTCTATTTAAGTGTCTGTGGATCCGCACTTAGCTTCTCTGGGGAAAACTCTGGATTTCATCTGTTAGCTTAGCATCTCCAAACATCTATGTCTTGGTTTGCCTCTCTGTTCACTGTACCAGCTCCAAATCTCTCTTTCTCCAAGAGCTCTTTTAAGGACTCTAGGAAACTAATTAAGACTCACCTTGACTGGGTGGCATTAAATCTCCATGGAAATAATCTAATCAAATAGGCCCCACCTACAATAAGCCTGTACCTACAAGATCAGATTTCAAAAAGTATGGTTTTTGAATGTACATAACAGTTTCAAACTAGAACACTTGGTATGGATATTACTATTAATTAATAGTTCATTTACATATAACTTGCAATTAGCCTCATTTAATTAAAGTTGTTGCTTTTTCTTGCAGCTTAAAAGCTACTTTAAATTGGAAGTATAAATTGCATAGTTGTTAGGCTCTTGTTCAGACACAGGTCAATCTAGCAGATTATCTGTATTTATTAATAGATAAAATCTGTTCTCTCTAAGACTATATGTCAACATCTACTTCCATACTTATCAACACAATCACTAAAAAAAAACCCTTTAGACCTAAACTTAGTTCTACACTGAGTCTTATGACCACTGCATATTCCCATTTCTTCAAGGATTTTTTTCCCAATGAACCTAATTGACTCAGCTAATTAAGTAACGTAATCATATATGTTTCATTTATTATAATATTATGTATTTGTTAAGCTGTAATAAGTTTTGTTATATGTTATATTACTAAATTATGTTACTGATAAATTATTTTCCAAACTCTAGGGAATCTCTACATTGAATTGCAACTACATTTGTGATTTAATTCTCTATCTACAACATCACTAGTGTTCAGGGAATTTCACTGTACATAAAAGGATGGACTATGAATCTCACATTATTACCTTAAATTCTCACAACAGGCAACATTTCATTGTTATACGAGCTAAATATCAAAAAGTGTTTTCATGTAATAACCCCATGATGAAATATAGCATTTTTTACTCTTAGAAGTGTGGATCAATCGATATATTGAGAACTTTCCATTATCGATAATTTTTCATTTATATTCGAGTCTTTTGATAAAGTTTAAAATGTCTTAAGCTTCTCAGGTTATTGTTGTAATCTGAATTCCTTTTTTTCCTACTGTAGAAATAAGAATTTACACCTATACGTGGTATTTAGATTTCTCAATCTTGTTTTCTGTTTTGATCTCAGTAGTAACAGAGGCTCATTAAAATAATCTCAAACAATAATTGTTAAATAACCAGTTCATGACACACACTTCAATTGCATGTACTTATGTGTAATCAATACTAAGATAGAAATTTTGATAGTATGGTGTATAAAACAAATTTTATGCTTAAACAAAGTTTGCATTATTGGGAAAACAAATGCTGTTATGGATTGATCATCTCCCCAACAAAGACATATTCAGTTCTAACCCCTTGTCCAGTGGATGTGACTTGATTTGTAAATAAAATGTTTGGTGATCCTAATAGTTGAGGTGAGACCAAACTGAGCAGGTGAAGCTTAATCCAATGACTGGGATCCTTATATAAACAAAGGAAATGTGGACACAGAGTTAGAAGGAGATAGGAGACAGACGGCTAAGTAATGGAGGTAGAGAATCAGTTCCGGATGGTTGGTGAGCCACTGCTAGAACACTTCAGACCTTGGAGAACTCATGATCCTACTCATATTCCAAAACCACGTGAAAATAAATTCCTCTTGTTTGAGTCAACCAGTTTGCAGTATTTTTTGTAACAGCCCTGGTAAATTACAACAAATGCACTGGAGACTGTTTGCAACAAACTTTGGAGTGCACATCTGTGTATTGTTGTAGGGCTCGTAAATAAGAAAACTACCTATTATAGAATTAGGAATATGTGACGATTAACAGTGTTAGTCTTGCTAGGATTGTTTATGACCTTACAAAAGGCTAGTATAAATTAGCCTCATTAGCAATCTACTGACTTTATTTGTGAGCATTTTATAAGATAAAGAATTTGGGATTAAAAGAAAGGTACCTCCACCTGTAAAAACTCTACAATGTTTAGGGAAAAAAGAAGTCTTGAATGGATAGTCTTGCTTTTGAAAAATAGAAAATGTCTTTGTAAGCTATAATATCATATTTATATCCAATGCTAGATTGTATTTATCCATTATCATTATTACTGCATCCTTTTCTGATGTTTATTTTTTTCCAATTTTTTTCAATGCTGAAAATAATCCTTTCACGAATTGTTTAGCTACTTGAAAATTATTATTGATTTTTCCTTTAAGAACTATGAATTTCTAATGGAAATTTCTTTATTTCAACTATTTAATGGATGAGTGCAACTTTCATAATGTTTATAGAGTCATTCCCGTAAAGATGTATAAATTTAAATACCATGATAACTAGCTTATACTATGATAAGTATTATTCAGAAATAACTGCAACAAGTTTATACATTTTTCAGAATTAAGATGAGGAAAATTTATACGTAAAAAACTAGAAGTGTATTTAAATAGAATATCCTAAATATATTGAATTTGGAAAATTTGTTTCTTTGTTAATTTTATTTAATGAACCTTTTTCGGGTAAATGGACAAATGTAAAATCTAAACACTGATTTTTTCTACTTAATCTTTGTTTTATTCATATATTAAAAGCTTTTCATAGACGAAACAAGGAATGTTTAAAAACAGACTATATCCATGCTTTGAATAGAAAAAAATATATAAATTTACATATGAATGTATATAAATACACATAAATAGACAAATACTGAACACCAGTTTCTTTTCTTTCAAAATCATTTATTCTGTCTTGACTGAGTACCAAACAATATTTAATTTGAAATTGTTCCCTAGCTATAGTGATACCTAATAAGAAATACTGATGCATGATAAAATGAATGTAAAATGGAAACTATCGCTTAATTTAGGAAACATTCTGCACTGCATGAATGAAGATGCGCATCCGCCAAGTACTCTATGGCGACTTTGGGGATGGCTAACAGAGGCCAATGGGAGGGATGTGGGATTTTCAGCCTTCACAGAACAGTCTAAGAACCATCTTTCAAATTATTTCCTTCTCTATTCCTTGGGACCTGAATTGATAATGTAGCAGACTTCTCTGGTGTTCAGCATTGTACCCCTCAATCTTTGATTTGAGCTACAGCTGCGATGAACAGGTCTAATTCTCCTCTCCTTTACAATGTTCCAGTCAGAGTGACAATTATTTCCACATTCTATCCAAAAGTATTCTCGGACATTTAAAAAAAAAAAAAAGCTATTTCTACCAGCTTGCAAGTATAACCCAAAAGTTTATGGGAGTTAGCCTACATTCTCCACTATACTTCTCAAAAATGTAGAATGGAGTACAGATAATGCATGCCCCAGTTTTCCATATGCCAAAAAGAATATTCTGGAAAACATCCCATAATATTCTTAGAAGTCGGATACTTGAGTCCCTCTTGCCCACAGCACCAGCCTTGGTTATGGGCGCTTATATGGGCCATTTCTTATTATCTCTATCAATTTCCCTCAACCTCAGTATTGTTTCTTAAGAGTACTGTTATTTATTAATACAAAATGTATTAACTAAATAAATATTCTTACCTTAGGCTTTTGTTTTAAGTAACACAAATTAAGATTATTGGTATGAGAATTAGTCATTGAAAGTAGATCCCCAGAAAGAATCTGGGCCTTGGTCATTCAAAGATCAGCTCACTTGTAGGACCTTATTGGTAGGGAAAATTCAGGAACTGATAAAACATTGAACTGCCTCTCTGTAAAAATGCTTAAACATCTAACCCATGGTGGATTGGCATGAGGTGGCGATAGAAAGAGAGAAGCAATGGATTATGCAGTATTTCTAGCACTTGATTTTAATGGAAGCCATCATAATTTTCAGAATTGAGACATTGGTAGTTTTTGTTAATTACATTGCACTCCTTGAAGAAAGAAGTTCTAAAACTCTAAATTTAGCTCATGGTATGAAACCAAAAGGCTCCTACAATACCATTTGAAGAGACTCCTATCTTCTGTAACTAAAAGTAGACTATTAACGAAAATCAGGCCCCAAATTAAAACATAAACTTAGAACTGCGTAGGAGACTGAATGCACAGGAATTGTAGGATTTTCATAAAAGCAGGACCCACATAGAAAAGGAATGAAATCCTGTACTCATCATAGAAAACATTTGGTTGGGTATCTAATAGACATTAACTTCCGTCTTCCTCTGAATCCTAAATGTGAATAAAACACTTCCTTTCCCCTCAATAGATTATAGAAAGTACAATGTCTTACACACAGCAGAGCATCCAATAAAATTCATTTCATTTTCTAGGCCTGTTTTTGTCTCCCTTCATTGAAAACAAATCAAATAACGTGACTGAGCTTCAAACATAGCCTATATTATAATGAAGTATTTCAGAATAAATAATAATAATGCAAAATGGAAATATGGATCCGCAGAAAGAATTGATAAAGTTACAACATGAGTCAAAAATGACATGAGAATTTGAAGTTGATTCATGTGGAAAAAGGAAATAAACCAAATATGGACCAATATGTTAAACAATAAGGGCTATATTTAGGGCTGTAATCATTTTTATTTTATGCATAATTTTAAAACTCTTTCTTCATTTAAACAGATTGTTTCAATCATATTATAAAACTCACTAAGATGTTAAATATTTGAGATCCTTTTCCAGGTCCTTTTCCTTTTGACTCTTGATATTTGTTTCTATATGAAACATTGCTTCTTCCATTTGACACCAGTGATTTTATTACCTAATTTTAAAGATTAAAATTTCTATTTTTTTACTTATAATTGTTGGCATAGTATTTTAGTCTCCTAGGGCTGCTGTGTGAAAATACTACAAACTAATGGCTTGCAAATAGCAGAAGTTTATTGTCTTACAGAAGTCCAAAATTAAGGTTTTTTGCAGAGTCTGAAGTATATAAGATAACATTTGTTTATGGCCCTTTCCTGGCTTTTGAAAGTTGCTTAATGGAAACCCATGAAATTTTTTGTCTTAGTCATCAGTTGCTGTTCTCTGTACATGAGTATATTTGTGTCCAGATTTTCTCTTCCTTTACGTACATAAATCACATTGGAATAAGGCTCACCCTACTCCAGTATGGCTTCATTTTAACTTGTCTTATTCCATATATAATGACTCTATCTCCAAATGAGGTCACGTTCTATGTGAATAGAATTCACATAGGTGCTAGGGAGAAGAATGCCAACTTATAATATTTGGGGAAACAATTCAGTCCATCACATACGGTAAAATGATTATGTCAATATAATGCATGTGGATTTATCCATCATAAAACCTACTCTAAATTCTTATACTTAGAGTAAAATGACAAATGTACTCATATGTTTTTATATAATCTGCTATGTTAATTACAGAAAATGTTAATTATTTTTAAAGTCCAAAATAAAACAAAAAAATTATTGGTATTATTATTAGCTTGGACAAAATAGCTATAGTACACAATATATCACTGGTAAAATATTTTCTCATCATACAAATAAGAACTTTTCTCTCAAAAAGGGAAATGGCATATTAAATTATTTCCCATTCATAAAATTAAATTACTTAAATTTACAGTTAAATTTGTGTATCAATAAATGTTTTTCAAATAAAAATAGAAAAATAGATATTGGTATGGATACAGATGTATTTAGCACTGTAAATTCCTACGGAAATCATATGATATCAGCCTTCTAATATTTGGGACTCAGAAACAATAAGGCTAGCAAAATTGATGTCAATTTCCATCCTCCACCTAAAATTGTTAAAGAATACTTTATTCTACACTTGGAATTATAAAATAAGAAATTAATACCTAGAATACCTTGAACCTTGTTGTTATTTTGGCCAAGCAAAATGCTTTTATAGACTGAAGTTATAATTATTAAAACAAAAATGAGCAAACCTCAAAGCATCTTTCTTAAGGGTCATATTACAGCCATATAGGGATAATATACATTTCATGATAGAATTAGTTATATGTTTCATTATAATGTTCTCAGTGTATAAAAAAGCCTGATTCCATAATTATTTTC
Organism: Tamandua tetradactyla; assembly: GCF_023851605.1. Taxonomy (NCBI): domain Eukaryota; kingdom Metazoa; phylum Chordata; class Mammalia; order Pilosa; family Myrmecophagidae; genus Tamandua; species Tamandua tetradactyla. Next base: position 5,634,065 of record NC_135350.1, on the reverse strand, counting down.
TTCTTTTTTTTTTTTTTTTTTCCTGCATGGGCAGGCACCAGTAATGAATCTAGGTCTCCGGCATGGCAGGTGAGAATTCTACCTGAGCCACCATGGCCCACCCCATAATTATTTTAAAAACTTAAATACTTCAACAAGCTTTAAAAAATAAATAGAATTCATTTTCCAAAGTATTGATAAATATCAACCAATATATCATCTATGAGTTATACATTCATGTTTTGTTCCACAGCTAAGAATGCAGTAATACCTGAGGACATAAACTGACATTTTATGTATCCACATAAAAACGTATACTTTAAACAGCTATGACAATATACACTTATAAATGTATGTATATTATTAATATAACATTAAATAACTTTTTTCAGTATATATATGTAATGATTATTGGTAAAGAGTCAAAAAATGTTTTCAGCCATGTGGCACATATTTAATATAACTCCATCTTGTTCACAGAAAGAGATGTGAAATTATATGAATACCAGTGACTTTAAAACAGATTGTTAAACAGATAAGTAATATTTCCTTGACAACTTATGTTAGCTTCATGTCTTTGAGAATGATGGTGGAAGAGCTAGAAATATTTTATTTAAAAATTTCATAAATAATCTAGAAGCACAAGTTGTAAAATTGTAATTTGGGGGACAATTTTGAATTAGTAATAATGGAATAATCACATCTTCCAAGCTTCTTGACTGTTATTTTTATATAAATGTATTTTGAAAATAGGTAATACATTTTACAGAAATCCCTCTTTCTTAAAAATGACAGTAGAAGAAAAGTTTGAGGTGATTTTATTTCAGTTGGTCAAAGAAGGAAAGTTCTACTATTATTTTAATTTTAATGTTCAAATCATCAACACTTTAATGCACTGTACTTTTTTGTTACAACTCATCAGCCAATCCAAAGTCATGCAGATTTTCCCCAATGCTTCTGCCTACAAGTTTTACTGTTTTACATTTTATATTGAGTTCTGTGATCCATTTTGAGATCATTTTTGTCTAAGATGAGGAGTTTACGTGTAGGTTCATTTTTTATACAGGGGTATTCAATTATTCTTGTACCATTTGTTGGAAGTCAATCATTGCTCCATTGAATTGCCTTTTAAAAAAAAATCAGTCATATTCATGTGGGTCTGTACTGGTCTCTTATACTCTGGTCTATTGATCTATTTGTTTAATCTTTTTCCAGTATCAAACCACTTTGATTACTATAGCTTTATTTTCTTGAATTTGTGCAGCATGAGTTCTCTGAATTTTATTATTGTTCAGTGTTGTGTTGATTATACTATGTACCTTGCCTTTGAATGTAAACTTTGAGAATTGGTTTGTGAAAATGTACAATACAGTTTCTCGGTATTTTTGTTAAGATTGTGTTGAATTTATGGACCCAGTTGGAGGGATTGGCATCTCCACAGTATCAGGTCTTCCAATGCATGCACATGGAATCTGTCTCCATTTATTACTTTTTTTAAATTTCTTTCTTCAGTGATTTGTATTTTCTGCATGCATATTCTGCATATACTGTTTGGATTTGTGCCTAAATACTTTATTATTATGGTGCTGTTTAAAGGGCTAACTTTATTTTTAATTCAAAATTATTGTTAGTTCATTGTTAACATATTGGCGAACAATAAGCTTGTATATCGGTGTTCTATCAGGCAACCTTGCCAGAGATGCTTAGGAATTCTGGTTGTTTTTTTAGTCTTTGGAGATTTATACACTAACAATAATTTCTTTCCATAAATAAAGACAGTTTTTATTTTTTCCTTTCTTATCTGCAATACTTTTATTTATTTTTCCTGCTGTTTTATTTTATATATGTTTTCTAGAACTATCCTGAAGATTAAGGACATCTTTGCCTTTTTCCTAATCTTAGGGAAGAGATCCAGTCTCTTACCATTAAGTATGATGCATCTATAGGTTTTTGTGTGTAACCTGTTATTTAGATTAATGAAAGACCTTTCTATTTTTAATATTTTTAGAGTTTGTATGATAAGTGAGAGTTGAATTTGGTTGAATTATTTTTCTGAATCTTAAAATAACATTTTTTCTGTATAATCTGTTAACATAATGAATCACATTTATTTATTTATGAATGTTGGATCAGCCCTTATTCTGGAACAAACCCCACTTAGTCATGAGGCATGATCCGTTTTGTGTATTACTGGATTTAGTTTGCAAATATTTTGTTAAGAATCTTTGCATCTATGCTACTGTGTAATTTATATCCCTCCTCCCCCAGCAGAAAAAGTGTTGATTATTGAAATATGAAAGATGGTATTGGATAGACTCATATACTAAAGAATGTTACCATGCAAATATATGATATTCTAAATCAATCCAATTTCCACCTAACTCAGGCAGTATATTTTGTAAATATGCTCTTAATTAAAAAAAATTTCATGTGCCTAATATTTAAGAGCCCTTGGATTTGTGTACTGTGTAATTGTGTGGATTGCATGGGTGATATAAATGAAATCTTAATGTAGGGTGATATAGTTTGATTAAGCATTGCTATATTGAAAAAAAAGATAATTATTTCAGTCAAGTTGTGAATCCTGACCCTCACATTAAAAATTGTTTGATATCCATCACATGAATAGAACAAATAATCCAATTTCAATCTTGAAGTTGCTCTGAGACTCTATGACATAATGAATTTAAAATACCTACACAGTTGCTGACGCATTATAAATACATATTCACATACTCAACAACTATTTTTGGCTGTATATTCTAATGTAATGGCTCTCAGGAATAGATTGAGAATAGAGGAGACATTTTCCTAGCCCAAAAGATGCTTATGATTATAATCATTGAAAGGATAATTGGATGTGTGATTGTTATCGGAAATAAATCAAAGGCTTTTATGATTTGATTGAAAAGATGCCAGGCAGAAACACAGACCTGGACTTCTTCCCAAAGTTTCAGTAATTCACAGAGTGTAACATAACAACTAGCATTTTTAATTATCATCCTGTGATGTATGTCAATTTATGCTTGTGAAGGCATAATTCAGTGATACACATTTTTTTTTCATAATCTGGAAAAGAAATATGTTTTAAGGAATGAGTTCTAAAGTTTCTTCCAGTTTTGGTACTCTGTTATCATGGTTCCCAAATAAATATGTAACTGGAACTTTATAATTAAATCCTGAAAATGACAGAGTTTAATAGAGTTATCTACATTTTAAACAGATCTACTGAACTAGATGTAAATATTATGATCCTGATATTTTAATGAAAGAAGCAAAGAAATCTAAATTTATGACCATTTAGTTACACCTGAAGGGTTAACTAAACTTGTGTGAAATGAGACTGATTTAACAGTTTTGTTGTTATGTAGTGTTTGAAGTTTCTTTATTCTGTAAAGTTTGAGTTCTGATAAGGATTTCACCTAATCATGAATATTTGAATCTTGGACTTACAAAATGCATGTTATAGCAATATAATTCTATAGGAATGGGAACTTAAAATTTAAGGGGAACTTAGAAAGCAGGAAAGAGATGAAGAAACTGTAATTGTAAATTATTGTGACTTAATATTATATAGAGATGCATAGTAAACTCTTTTTCATGCCTTATAACTAAAATTTCAGATGAAGTGTTATCTGCAGGATTTCATGTAAACTATTGCTTTTATATGCACTTAGTAACAAGAACAAATGAAGACATTGCTACCGGCGCATTGATCTCCGATGAGTGACTGCACACAGGCGGTACTGCATTTGAAAAGAAACAGGCTGCTTTTCTGCATTAACTGTGAGATGTCAGAGAAAGTGAAACAATGTCAGCAATATTAATGTATCATCTCCAGGTGACAGCTGAAAGAAGAAAACTATTGCTTTTTTAACACCTTTAAAATCAGTGATAAATCACTGTCTCATGAAAAAAGTGACACTTTGTTTCATTTCAAATCTTCAATTATATAATCAATTTATATGACATTTTTTGCTTTCAACATTTGAGATTTAAGAGTACAAATATAGACTTTCACCCCAAGATGACAGTTGAAGCAGAAGAATTTCGCCACTCATTCTGCCCTATATGTTTAACAGAAAGTGCAAAGAAATGTAATAGAAACATATACATGTTATGCCTTTTTAAATTAGGGAAGAATTATGCCCACAGAACTACCATATCCAATCATTTCTGTATTTTATCATAAAATTGTGCGTGGAAAAATATCTAACCCATTTATTAACCACACACCAGCCCCTTCACACATATACACAAACAAAAGAGTGGTTGATCTGAGCATTAAGGTAAAGGAGTACTAACAAATTCATGCCAACCTGTAGGTAACATACTCAGATAGATGTTTGCTCTAGTGAAAATTTAAAAGTAAACATTTCTTTGAGGTGTATTTATAAATTTACAAATGTAAATAGAAATATGAACCTGCACTTTTATATATACTTGGCTTTTCGGTTTCTACACCAGAATAAATGGCAGTAGAGAAAGTTCTAGAGACTTTAAGAAAAAAAAAATCACCATCTAAATTTTATTTAAATACTCACATTCTATAATTGAAGGATATTGCACCATGATTAATAAAGTTGATTAAGCAAGTTAAGGAAGAGGCGATATCAAAAGACCTTTAACCACATTATTTAAATAACTGTTGGAAGAAAGAAACCAATAAACAAAGATGCCTTTTTACAATGCCATCTAAAAGATAAAAAAGAATTTGCAATGATTTTATGAGTGTTTTAGTTCAGTTATAGAAAACATTCAAACTGATTTAATAAATAAGATGCTCTGCAGATAAATGCCCAAAAAAGCACAAAATCTCGAGTAGAAGACATTATAAAATAAAAGTTTTTAGAGAATATTAAGGTAAATTTATGTCACTAGAATTTAAAGATAGATAAGTAGAATTTGGATGGATTAAATAGAAGTAGACAATAAATGAGATTTCAGAGATAGAAATCTGAAACTATGGAAGATTTAAATATTTCTAAGAAGAATTAGGAAAATGTACCATGAAGAGAAAATTTATAAATCATTTGAATAGAGGTGTTATAAACTCCAGAATAATATAAATATTTTTGTTGGTTAGTTTCAATACATGGATTTTTTTTCTAATTGTGGCAGATTGAGTTATGCACAGTAGAAGAAAACATATTCTTAATTTTAATACATTCTGTGGTTGTGAACCCATTATAAATAGGACCATTTGAAGATGTTATTTTTTGTTATGGTGTGGCCAAATGAATCAGGGTATGTTATATCACTGGAGGTCTGTAGAAAACAGTCAACCAGGAGAAGCCAGGAGCCAGAAGCCAATGATATCCAGAATAGAAGGAAGAGGATTTCATCATATAAAAGGAAACCCAAGGAACCCAAAGATTGTCAGCCAGGGAAAATCCTGGAGATGCAAAGAGGAAGCAATCTTTCTAACTTTTGAAACCATGAGTCAATGAATTCCTGCTGTTAAATCAACCAATTTTGTGATATTTGTGTTATCAACTGAGAAACTAAGAATATCAGCATGAACCATATATGCCATAATAGTAAGGCAGCTAACAAGAATAAATAAGCATTGTGTTTTATTTTTGTTTTCTGAAAGCATGCTACAATAATCTTATTAAATATGTGTTCTTTACTGGGTGTCTTCTGAATTTTTATCTTAATTTTTCTATTTGATAAAATTGGAGCCTATATTTATCTGGTTTATGCATTGACTAGAAATTAATCATTATGAAAGGATTTATCAATACCTTAGGGTAAAGGAAGAAATATCAGTGAAACGTATAAAATTAGTAATAAAAATCTTGTATGTCACATCCTCTTGGATGCAGCTATGGCAGTTTTGGGGAGTTAATTTGTGGTATTAAAAAATAAAAAAAAATAAAAAAGCAGCAAGTGCCTCGGTGGCAAGAATTCTCACCTGCTGAGCCGGGTTCCATTCCCGGAGCCTGACCATGCAAGAAAAAAAAAAAAAGCAAATAGTAAGTAAGAAGAAAGGTTGAAAAGAAATGATGTAAGAAACTATCTCAAGAAATTAGAAAAATACTGAAATTACACTGATTGAATTGAGGGAAGATATTGAATGAAATGGAATGCTAATAAATAACACAGTGGTAAAACAAAGTCAGCAATGATTCCTTGAAAAGACATAAAACTGATATTGCTTAGAAAATTGTTCAAGAATAAAAACACACACGAAGCACACATCTACCACTGAGCCACACCCTCTTCCATATTCTAAATCACTAGAAAGACAGAGAAAATGTACTATTCCCATATGCCTTACAAATTTCAATCCAAATTTAAATTCATTTTCAGAGGGAAACATCAAGTCCATACGACTATTTTGGTGAAATCTATCAAACTTTTTGAACAAAATGAAACAACTGTTATACAATTTTCTTTAGAAGATAGGATATAGAGGAACGTTTCACAACCAGTTAATGAAGTGCTTCATAATTTTGACTTAAAAATCTCGTTAGGATAATGAAAAGAAAAAGACCAAAAACACTCATGAACATTTATAAATAATGGATAAATGGTGTCAAATATCAGTATACATAAAGCAATGGAGAAAAGGCAATTGTCGTTGTAAATGATGATGTGTTAATTGGACCTTCACATTGTTTAAAAAAATGAATTTTATATCTATAAAACCAAACAATCAGTTCCAGATTAATGATGGATATAAAGGTAACATATAAAACAATAAACCTTCCAGGAAATAACTAAAGAAGATATTTTCATAGTTTGTGCCTGGGTAATGTTTTTTAAAACATTTTTTTGTGGTGAAATATAACACACATACAAAGAAAAACAATAACTTTTGAAGTACACTTTGACAAGTAACTACAGAACAAATTTCAGAGTTTGTTATTGGTTACCATTCCACTGTTACAGATTTTTCCTTCTAGCTGCTCCAGAGCTTTTCCTCTTTCTGGATACTAGAAGAAATATCAATATAGTGATGCAGCAGTCATTTGTTCAGTCCTGTTTTCTATGTTATAACTACTCCTTCTTCTTTGATCCTTCTCCCAATCAATAGGGAATTAAAGGCAGTGCCCATTCTGACATTTTCATGTTGAGAAGGGGTCTCCACATTAAAGGATAGGGTGACGTAATTAATTGAAAATCTTGGAGAGGCTAATCCCCTTTGGGTTTCAGGATTTATTTGGCCTAGGAATCCTCTGGAAATGATAGGTTCTAGGAAGGCAAACAGCGCATGAAATTTTTATAGAGTCTTAGTTTGAACTTTAGGTTTTCTTAAGAGTTAACAGGAGTGATGTTGGTTGGGGGTTAGAAAATCAGAGTAATTAGCACTAATCTAATCTAAATGAAGCTTGCATGAAAGTAGCCTCCAGAATAGCCTCCTGGCTCCATTTGATCTCTCCTAGCAACTAATGGCTTATTTTATTTATACAGGGAAAAAATTGGCAATAAAAATTGATAACTCAATATTCTTCATCAAAATATATATATATAAAGAAGAATGCAAGTTGCAAAACTGATTAGATAATTACAAAACCTAAAATATAAAAAGGAACATAATATTTACAAAATAATAGTAATGTAAATTAATAAGAGAAACAAAACCCAAGAAAATGTAATCAAAGGACTTCAGCTGTCACCTCACAAAAGATAATAAGCAATAGAAAACAAATGTATGAAATATGTTCCAACTCTTTAGCAATCATAAGAGTGCAAATTAAATAATAAAGAGATACTAGTACACCTAAAATAGCTAAAATTATTAATAAAAATAACATCATGTTTTTGAATACGGCCTAAAATCTGTGCATCTTGGTTAGTTAAGAAATGATTAAATTGCTTATTGTTTATACTTGTTATATAAATTAAAATGAAGTAAACTTGGAAAAAAGTACAACCAAGTATAATTTCCACATTGCTTTTCTTTTCACTGGTGTCAAACAGCATACATAAAGAAGCATTTTAAGGTGATCCATCCACTCACAAAGAACACTGACACTTACACATTCATATCGTATTTCTTCATATTGCATTTATAAACACTCCTAATATAGCCCTGATACAATATGGATGAGTTTAAAAAACAAAGTGTCTGAGGAAAATCACTCACAACCATTATGCTGGTACACTGATAGCACTGATAAAACTCATTCATTCATTTACTAAATCAGTCTACAAATGTTGGCATATGTATAGGGCAAGCAACAATGAATAAAGCAATCTCCCTGCCATCATTAAGTCTATATTCTATAGAAGAGACTCCCATTATAAGTGTGAATAAATGAACAAGTAAACAACATATGTTTATGTAATAGTAAATACTATAGAGAAAATGAGACAAGCTAATGGGATGTTCAGTAACAAATCTGTTTACCATTAAAACTTATCTGCAGTAAAGATTTTATATTTATAATCTTTCACCTTTAGTAGTCCATATATGAATGCAATAAATACAGTTGCCTTCACTGGTGAAGTTTACTAATTAGAAGTTGAAAAATCACTGACCAGAAAAGGAGTCAAATTCTTACCTATTGCTTCAAAATAGTTTGTTTTATTTAGCCTTGATGACCATAATTGCATATAAAATATTCAATGAATAAATTCATATGCTTTACAGTAAAGTTTGAAATTTTTTCTCACATTCAACTTCAATGGAAAACTTATTTAAAATGAGCCAAAATTATCACCCTTATTTTTCATCAGCAAACTCTCCCCATTTTGCAAGCTTACACATTTATTAAGCATTAATCTCAACAACTACTTAATATTATGGAGAAAACATTTTCCCAAATATAAATATTGATGTTGTATTTGGGAATTAATCACTGACACTTGCTAAGCTCCAGGCCTTCTGCTATATATTGGGAAGATGATATTAAAAATTTATCCTTTAAAAATTAAAAATAATAATTTACCATATATACACTAAAGCTCGTTAGAATAAGGGACAGATAAGTGCTTAGACAGTTAAAATCAATTCTAAGTCAAAAGTATATGCTATTTATTTAACCAGTTATTTACTTGGAGCAAAAAAAAAAAAGGGGGCCAGAGAAGGGAAGAGAAAGAAAGAAAAGGAGGGAATTACATGATATTTAAATACTGTAGGGGGAGTGTCATCAAGAAAACTTTACCTAAGAAGAAAATTGAGAATATTAGTAGACATGTACGTTTCATCTCAGCAGAAAATATTGGTGCTAACTAGGGAAATGCTTTTAAGTTGGAAGGATATGCAAGTATATTGTGTAGGGTCTGGAAACATTATTCATTTTAAGCAACCTTCTAAGATGGCCTGCATAAATTCTGAGGGGACGTGATACAGCACAGCTTATGCAACCAATGATGTGACATGCATGTATCTAATCATATATCCCATGAGTGAAGTCACTTTGATGAAATATGCATGTATCTAATCATGTATCCCACAAATGATGTTACTTGGAAAAATGCCACTTCTGTGTTATTTAGTATATAAGAGGCTACTGCTCTCTAAGCATTAGAGCAGAGTGGAGGAAATGATTAAAGATGACCACCCTAGCAGGGGCTCCTCATGATTTCTTTCAATTTGCTACCAGACCAAAGGAAACAAACCTTAAGCTGAAACGTGACAATTGATAAGCAATATAAATACACTGCAAGTGGAAATAAACTACTGCATTCATTCAATAAGGATAATAATTAGGGCAACATCTGTATACATGAAAAATGGGGATAGAAAAATAAGAGCTGAGGGAACTGAATTTAGAGGACTGGGTGAGAAATAGAACTATATGAGAATAAAGCAAATAAGTAACGTTTTAAATGATCCTAGATTGAGGGAACGGTGCCGTTCAATGAGAACCCATGGAAAATACCAGGTAAGAATTCAGGATTCAGATCAGTGTCTTAGTTTTCTAAGGCTGCTTTAAAAGAGTACCACAAGGTGCATAGCTTACACAACAGAAATGTATGGTTTCTCAGTTTTAAAAGGCTGAATCAAGGTGTTGACAGGTCCATCCATTTCTCTGAAGTCTGCAGGTTCCAGTGGTGGCTTGTTGGCAGTCAGTAACAACTCAGGCTGTGCTTCACACCCATGGTTGTGTTCTCTATATCCAGATTTCTTTTTCTTGTGGGGACACTGTAAGCCAATTTGGCTTCATCTTAACCAGTAACACCTGTGGAAATCCCATTTCCAAATAGAATCACATTCACAATTCTGAGTGTTATGATTTCTACCTATCTTTTGGGGGGACAAAATACAGTCCATAACAATGGGGAACATAATTCAATTCTGATAGGTTTAGTCTGATCACATGTGATATACCAGTCTAGTAATCTGTGGGCAAAGAAAAGATGAAAGAGTTTAGAGTCATCAGGCGTGGTAGCATTTTAAAATATATGTTTTTATTGAGAAATATCCACACACTTATAGTTCAAACATACTATATAATCAATGTTTAAAAATATCACATAGTTGTGTATTCTTCACCATGATCATTTTTAGAACATTTGCATGACTCCAGAAAAAGAAATTAAAGTAAATAAAAATAACTCATAATCCCATACCCCTTATCCTTACCTCTCATTGATCCATGGTATTTCAACATACTCATTTTTACCCTTTTCCCCCCCTATTATTTATTTATTTTTACTCTTATTTATTTATTTATTTTTACAGATGAGTAAAAAAATCCTGGATAAAAGGAGCATCAGATAAAGGGCTTTTAAAAACACACAGTCTCATTGTAAAAGCTATATAGCTATACAGTGTTCTTTAAGAAACAAGACTACTGGAACAGAGCTCAACAGTTTCAGACACTTCCCTCTAGTCACTCAAATAAACCATAAACTGAAAGTGGATATCTGTATAATGCATAAGAATAACCTCTAGGATAACCCTTGAATCAGTTTGAAATCTCTCAGCCACTAAGAATTTACTTTGTCTCATTTCTCTCTTCCCCCTTGTGGTCAAGGAGGCTTCCTCATTCTCATGATGCCATGTCTTGGCCCAACCCCAGGAGTCCTGTTCTAGTCTGCTAGCTGCCGGAATGCAATATACCAGAAACAGAATGGCTTTTAAAAAGGGGAATTTAATGAGTTGCTAGTTTACACTTCTAAGGCTGAGAAAATGTCCCAATGAAAACAAGTCTATAGGAATGTCCAATCTAAGGCATCCATCCAGGGAAAGATACCTTGGTTCAAGAAAGCCGATGAAGTTCAGGGTTTCTCTCTCAAGTGAGAAGGCACAGGGAAAACAGTGTCATCTGCTAGCTTCTTCTCCTGGCTTCCTGTTTCATGAAGCTCCCTGGGAGGCATTTTCCTTCTTTTCTCCAAAGGTCACTGGCTGGTAGACTCTGCTTCTTGTGGCTACGTCATTCTGCGCTCTCTGAATCTCCCTTTCTCCAAAACGTTTCCTCTTTTATAGGACTCCAATAAACCAATCAAAACCCATCCAAATAGGTGGTGACATGTCATCACCTAATCCAGTTTAACAACCACTCTTGACTAAATCACATCATCCAAGCAGATGATCTGATTACAGTTTCAAACGTACAGTATTGAATAGGGATTATTCTACCTTTATGAAATGGGATTTAGATTAAAACATGGATTTTCTAGGGGGTATACTTTCTTTTAAACCAGCAAAAGTCCTGTTCCATGTTGCGAAGGAGATTTACACCCCTGGGAGTCATGTTTCATGTAATGGAGAGGGCCATGGGTTCACCTGGCAAGTTGGCTTAGGGAGAGAGGCCACATCTGAGCAATAAAAGAGGTTCTCTGAAGGTGACATTTAGGCCTTAGGTTTTGCTTTGCAGGAATAAGCTTAATAGCCTCAAGATTGAGGGCTCAGCCTATTGAATGGTTGGTCCTAATGCTTGTGAGAATATCAGGAATGCCCCCAAAAGGGAAGATGAATATTTCCTTCTTTCTCCCTAGTCCCCCAATGGGACTTTTTTATTCTCTGCCCCAATATCTCTGAGATATATAGGGCATCACTTTCACCTGTACAAATCAATAAGATCCCATGCCATATTCAAGATTCCACGTAATTACGGTGTTCAAGCAAGCTAACCATACAAGTTACATTAGATAATGTGCTACCCAAAATATCCATTTGGCACCAAATAAGCATTTCTCCTTTTGGTATTGTGCATCATTTAAGTTTGAAAATATGGACTATATCAACCTTTATCCACCATTCTGATTTACCTTAGTTCTATCCATATTAGCTTCATTCATATCTCTATATGCAGTCTGATCACATTTTCATCTTTTTAAAAAAATTGCATTAATAAAACCAATCAGCATACAATATGAACATCCTTTTTTCATCACATGGTTGCATATTCATCATCATGATCATTTCTTAAAACATTTGCATCAATTCAGAAAAAGAAATAAAAAGAACAAAACATTTTCATACATACCATACCCCTTATCCCTCCCTTTCATTGATCATTAGCAGCTCAATCTACTAAATTTATTTTAACATTTGTTCCCCCTATTATTTATTTATTTTTAATCTGTATGATTTACTCATCTGCCCATAAAGTAGATAAAAGAAGCATCAGACACAATGTTTTCACAATCACACAGTCACATTGTGAAAGCTATTTCATTACACAATCATCTTCAAGAAACATGGCTACTGGAACACAGCTTTACATTTTTCAGGCAGTTCCCTCCAGCCTCTCTGTAACGCCTTAACTAAAAAAAAGTGATATCTATTAAGTGCATAAGAATAACCTCCAGGATAACCTCTTGATTCTGTTTGTAATCTCTCAGCCATTGACACTTAATTTTGTCTCATTTCACTCTTCTTCCTTTCGGTCAAGAAGATTTTCTCAATCCCTTGGTGCTAAGCCCCAGTTCATTCTAGGATTTCTGTCCCATGTGGCCAGGAAGGTCCACACTCCTGAGAGTCATGTCCCACATAGAAAGGGGAGGGCAGTGAGTTTGCTTGTCATGCTGGTTGAGAGAGAAAGAGGCCACATCTGAGCAACAAAAGAGGTTCTCTTGGGGGTGACTCTTAGACCTAATTTTAAGTAGACTTAGCCTGTCCTTTGCAGGGTTAAGTTTTATATTAACAAACTCCAAGATTAGGGGCTCAGTCTATTGCTTTGGTTGTCCCTACCGCCTGTGAGAATACCAAGAATTCTCCACTTCGGGAAGCTGAATTTTCCCACTTTCTCACCATTCCCCCAAGGAGACTTTGCAAATACTTTCTTATTCACTGTTCAAATCCTCCTGGGATTTATCAAGGCATCACTCTGGACAAACCTACAAAATCTCATGCCCTACTCAAGGTTCCTTGTAATTATGGTGTTCAGTTAAGCTGTCCACATAAGTTATATTAGGAAATGCACTAGTCAAAATACAAATTTTGTACCAAATAAATATTTTTTCTTTAGTTTCACACATAAGTTAAAGTTTTAAAATATTAATTACTATCTATTTTCAACACCCTGCATTATTGACATTCTTTTGTTCTTCTTCATGCAAAATATTTTTGCATTTGTACATTTAGTCACTATCATTATACACTCTAGGCATTCCTAGATTATACCATCTCAGTCTTTATCATATATCTTTCCTTCTGGTTTCATTTGTGCCCCCAGCCCTCCTCCCTCTGTCATTCTCACATTCAGCTTCACTCAATGTTCTAACATTGTATTACAGTTAGATAGTATTGTGCTGTCCATTTCTGAATTTTTACAATCAGTCCCATTGCACAATCTGTATCCCTTCAGTTCCAATTGCCCAATATCTACCCTATTTCTCTCTCCTGATGACCTCTGTTTTAACTGAAATTCTCCAAGTTCATTCATTAATGTGAATTCATATCAGTGAGCCCATACAGTATTTGTCCTTTTGTTTCTGGCTAATCTCACTCAGCATAATGCCCTTAAGGTCCATCCATGTTGTTACATATTTCATAACTTTATTCTGTCTTACAACTGCATAATATTCCATTCTATGTATATACCACAGCTTGTTTAGTCACTTGTCTGTTGATGGACATTTTGGCTGTTTCCATCTCCTTGCAATTGTAAATAATGCTGCTATAAACATTGGTGTGCAAATGTCTGTTTGTATCTTTGCCCTCATGTCCTCTGAATATATTCCCAGTAATGATATTGCCGTTTCATATGACAATTCTATATTTAGCTTCGTGAGGCACTGCCAAACTGCCTTCCACAGTGGTTGTAAGTTTGACATTCCCACCAACAGTGGATAAGTGTGCCTGTTTCTCCACATCCTCTCCAGCACTTGCCATTTTCTGTTTTACTGATAATGACCATTCTGATGGGTGTGAAATGATAGCTCATTGTGGTTTTGATTTGTATTTCCCTAATAGCCAGGGAAGTTGATCATCTTTTCATGTGCCTTTTGGCCATTTGTATTTCCTCTTCTGAGAGGTGTCTGTTCAATTCTTTTGCCCATTTTGTAATTGGGTTGTCTGTCTTTCTGTCATTGAGTTGAACGATCTCTTTTTATATTCTGGATGCTAGAATTTTACTGATATATCATTTCCAAATATTTTCTCCCACTGCATAGGCTGTCTTTTCACTTTCTTGACAAAGTTGTTTGATACAAAAAAGTGTTTAATTTTGAGGAGTTCCCCTTTCTTTCTTTCTTTCTTTCTTTCTTTCTTTCTTTCTTTCTTTCTCTCTCTCTCTCTCTCTCTCTCTCCCTCCCTCTCTCTCTCTCTCTCTCTCTCTCTCTCTCTCTCTCTCTCTCTCTCTCTCTCTCTCTCTCTCTCTCTCTCTCTCTCTCTCTCCCTCTCTCTCTCTCTCTCTCTCTCTCTCTCTCTCTCTCTCTCTCTCTCTCTCTCTCTCTCTCTCTCTCTCTCTCTCTCCCTCTCTCTCTCTCTCTCTCTCTCCCTCTCTCTCTCTCTCCCTCCCTCCCTCCCTCCCTCCCTCCCTCCTTCCTTCCTTCCTTCCTTCCTTCCTTCCTTCCTTCCTTCCTTCCTTCCTTCCTTTCTTTCTTTCTGCTTGTGCTTTGGGTGTAAGGTCTAGGAAACCACCTCTTATTATAAGATTTATAAGATATTTCCTTATATTTTCTTCTAATAGTTTTATGGTCTTATGACTAATGTTAAGGTCTTTGATCCATTTCAAGTTAATTTTTGTATAGGGTGTGAGATATGGATCCTCTTTCATTCTTTTGAATGTGGATATCCAGTTCTCTAGGCACCATTTAGTGAAGAGACTGTTCTGTCCCAGGTGAGTTGGCTTGACTGCCTTATCAAAGACTGATTGTCCATAGATGAGAGGGTCTATATCTGAACACTCTATTCAATTCCATTGGTCAGTATATCTATCTTTATATCAATACCATGCTGTTTTGGCCACTGGAGCTTTGTAATATGCCTTAAAGTCAGGTAGCGTGAGACTTTCAACTTCATTTTTATTTCTCAGGATACTTTTAGCTATTCGGGGCACCCTGCCCTTCCAGATAAATTTGATTATTGGTTTTTCTAGTTCTGAAAAGTAAATCTTTGGGATTTTAATTGGTATTGCATTGAATCCGTAAATCAATTTAGGTAGAACTGACATCTTAACTATATTTAGTCTTCTAATTCATGAACACAGTATGCTCTTGAATTTATTTAGGTCTTCTGTGATTTCTTTTAACAATTTCTTGTCGTTTTCTCTGTATAGGTCTTTTGTCTCTTCAGTTAAATTTATTCCTAAATATTTTATTCTTTTGGTTGCAATTTTAATTATTTTCATGATTTTATACTCAGATTGTTCATTACTAGTGTATAGAAACATTACAGATTTTTGAGTGTTGATCTTGTAACCTGCCACTTTGTTGTACTTGTTTATTAGCTGTAGTAGTTGTGCTGTGGATTTTTTTGGCTTTTTCACGTATAGTATCATATCATCTGCAAACAGTGAGAGGTTTACTTCTTCCTTTCCAATTTTGATGCCTTGTATTTCTTTTTCTTGTCCAATTGCTCTGGTTAGAACTTCCAACAGAATGTTGAATAGCAATGGTGATAGTGGACATCCTTGTCTTGTTCCTGATCATAGCAGGAACATTTTCAGTCCTTCCCCATTGAGGATGATGTTAGCTGTAGGTTTTTGATATATTTCCTTTATCATGTTGAGGAAGTTCCCTTCTAGTCTTATCCTTTGAAGTGTTTTCAAAAGGAAATAATGCTGAATTTTGTCAAAAGCCTTTTCTATCATCAATCAAGATGACCATATGTTTTTTCTGCTTTGATTTGTTGATATGGTGTATTATATTAATTGATTTCCTTATGTTGAAATATCCTTGCTTACCTGGGATGAGCCCTACCTGGACATGATGTATAATTCTTTTAATATGTTGCTGGATTCGATTTGCAAGAATTTCGTCAAAGATTTTTGCATCTATATTCATAAAATAAATTGGTCTGTAGTTTCCTATTTTTGTAATATCTTTTTCTGGCTTTGGTATGAGGGTGATGTTGGCTTCATAGAATGAGTGTTTTGAAGAGTTTGAGTGGGATTGGTGTTAATTCTTTCTTGAATGTTTGGTAGCATTCACATGTGAAGCCCTCTGGTCCTGGACTTTTCTTTTTTGCAGACCTTCTTAATGACTCATTCAATTTCTTTACTTGTGAGTGGTTTTTTGAGGCCATCTGTTTCTTCTTGAGTCAATGTGGGTTATTCATGCCTTTCTAGGAAGTTGTCCATTTCATCAACATTGTTGAGTTTATTAGCATATACTTGTTCATAGTATCCTCTCATTTATTCCTTTATTTCTGTAGGGTCAGTGGTCATGTCTCTCCTTTCATTTCTGATTTTATTTATTTGCATACGCTCTCTTCTTCTTTTTGTCAACCTTGCTAAGGATACATCAATCTTATTGATTTTCTCATAGAACCAACTTCTGGTTTTGTTTATTTTCTTGATTGTTTTCATGTTCTCAATTTTATTTATTTCTGCTCTAATCTTTATTATTTCTTTCCTTTTTCTTGCATTGGAATTAGTTTGGTGTTCTTTCTCTAGTTCTTCCAAGTGGACAGTTACTTCCTCTACTTTTGTTCTTTCTTCTTTTTATATAGGGATCCAGGGCAGTAAATTTCCCTCTTAGCAATGCCTTTGCTGCATCCCATAAATTTTGATATGTCGTGTTTTCATTTTCATTTGCCTTGAGATATTTACTGATTTCTCTGGTAACTTCTTCCTTGACCCACTGGTTGTTTAAAAGTGTGTTGTTGAGCCTCCATGTATTTGTGAATTTTCTGGAACTCTGCTTATTATCAGTTTCCAATTTCATTCCTTTATGATCTGAGAAAGTGTTTTGTATGACTTCAAACTTTTTTAATTTATTGAGACTTGTTTTGTGACCCAGCATATGATCTATCTTTGAGAATGATCCATGAACCGTTGAGAAAAAGGTTTATCCTGCTGTTGTGGGGTGTAATGTTTTATAAATGTCTAAGTCTAGCTTATTTATTGTACTATTCAAATTCTCTGTTTCTTTATTGATCCTCTGTCTAGGTGTTCCATCCATTGATGAGAGTGGGGAGTTGAAGTCTGCAACTATTATGGTATATGGGTGTATTTCTGTTTTCAGTGTTTGCCTCATGTATTTTGGAGCATTCTGGCTTGGTGCATATATATTTATGATTGTTATGTCTTCTTGTTGAATTGTTCGTTTTATTAATACATAGTGTCCTTCTTCATCTCTTTTAAGTGTTTTACATTCGAAGTAATTTGTTGGATATTAGTATAGCTACTCCTACTATTTTATGGTTGTTATTTGCATGAAATATCTTTTCCCAACCTTTCACTTTCAACCTATGTTTATCCTTGAGTCTAAGATGTGTTTCCTGAAGACAGCATATAGATGGGTCCTGCTTTTTAATCCATTCTGCCAATCTATGTCTTTTGATTGGGGACTTTAATCCATTAACATTTAGTGTAATCATCATATGAGCAGTACTTTCTTCTACCATTTTGCCTTTTGGATTTTATGTGTCACATCTAATTTTCCTTCTTTTTGCCTTCACTGGTAGTCTTCATTTCTACACTCTTCTCCACACCTCTCTCTCCTGTCTTTCTGTCTCTGTCTCTAGTGCTCCCTTTAGTATTATTGCAGAGCAGTCTCTTGGTCACAAATTCTCTCAGTGATTTTTTTGTCTGAAAATGTCTTATTTCTTCCTCATTTTTGAGGGAAAATTTTGCTGAATATAGAACTCTTGCTTGGCAGTTTTTCTCTTTTAGTAACTTAAATATATTATCCCACTGTCTTCTTGCCTCCATGGCTTCTGCTGAGAAAGCTACACATAGTCTTATTGGCCTTCTCTTGTATGTGAAGGATTGCTTTTCTCTTGCTGCTTTCAAGATTCTCTCTTTCTCTTTGACATCTGACATTCTAATGAGTAAATGTCTTGGAATATGTCAATTTGGATCTATTCTGTTTGGGGTACACTGCACTCCTTGGATCTGTAATTCTAAGTCATTCATAAGCATTGGAATATATTCAGTAATAATTTCCTCCATTAGTTTTCCTCCTCCTTTTCCCTTCTCTTCTCCTTCTGGGACACTCACAACACACATATTCGTCCACTGCATGTTGTCATTCCATTCCCTGAGCCCCTGCTCATAGTTTTCCAATCTTTTCCCTATATTTTCTTTTGCTTGTTGGATTTCAGATGTCCCATCCTCCAGTTTACTAATCCTATCGTTTGCCTCTTGAAATCTGACATTTTAGGTTTTCATATTTTTTTCATCTCTTCTACTGTGCTTTTCATTCCCTTAAGTTCTGTAATTTGTTTTTTCAGACTTTTTATTTCTTCTTTTTGTTCATTCCTTGCCTTCTTTATACCCTCCCTCAATTCACTGATTTGATTTTTGATGAGCTTTTCCATGTCTGTTCAGACATTCTGAATTAATTATTTCAACTCCTGTAACTCATTTGAATTGTTGGTTTGTTCCTTTGACTGGGCCATATCTTCAGTTTTTTTCATATGACTCATTATTTTTTGCTGGTGTCTAGGCATTTACTAACCTTAATTAGTTTATTCTGGAGATTGTTTTCACTTTTTTTGTTACCTAGGATTTTCTTGCTGGATGACTTTGTTGTCTATCTGTTCTTTGACATTCAGTTCAGATTATTCTGGAACTCTAGCTTAGGCTCTGTTTAACAGATGAGAATTTGTCAGTTCTTGTTTTCTTGTTTCTTGCCCTGCCTTTATGGTGCCTGCTTTTTATCCCCCTTAGGGGGGGTCTATTTAGTTATAATAGACCCCAGCCAGATTTTCCCAGACCAAACTGGCCTCCTATCAGGGAGAAAGAGTCTCTTGCATCAGTTTTCCCTGAGGGTGAGACCCAGCAGATTGAAATCCTTTCCTATGAAGTCTCTGGGCTCTTCTTTTTTCCCTTCCTGCCCAGTACATGGTGCTTGTCTCCCTGCAGGTCCCACAAGCATAAGGTGATGTGGTATCTTAACTTCAGCAGACTCTCCCTGCTAGGGGCATGGTGGAGACAGAGGAGAGGTTGCAGTATGGCTTTAATTGCCTCACTTTTCCAGACCCTGAGGTCTGAACTCCTTGTGGGAGGGATTCCACGTGAGCTGGGCCCACCCCTCTCCTGGGGAAAGCACAGGCTCCAGAACAACACTCAAACAAGCTTAATTCTGCCTATGCCTGGGGCAGTGGAGCCTGTGAAACCTTGCAGCTGTATCCAGAGAGCAGTCAAGCTGTAGAAACACAGCAACCAAAATGAAAGAGACAAATCCTTTTCAGAGCAGGACACTTGTTCCTCATGTTTGCCAATCAAGAGTTTAAGGTGGTACATTTCTCTATGTATCTCCAAGTCCTATGTGTACCCTCCTTTCCTTCAGGGCCCAGACTTTTTCAAATACAAAAAAAACCCCTCTTTTTGTTTGTTTGTTTGTTTTCTTTTCTTTTCTTTTCTTTTACCATCAGCCCTGTCCCCTCTGCACTGGGGCAAAAAGCAGTGACCTCTGCTTTTACTCAAGGTTCAGCTGAGCTCAGGACCTATTTTTAGTAGTCAGAATTTGTTAATTAATTCCTCAATTGGAGTTTAGCTGTGCTCAGCCCCTGTTGCTGGTAAACTCTCTTTCCTTTCCCCTCTGGGAAGCAGCCTGTGGGGGAGGTTGCCAGCCACTATGGCTTGGGAAACTCATGGTTCTGGGTGGGCTCACGGCCAGTCCAGCTGATCCAGACTGGGGTACGCTGTGTGTCCAGTCACCGACATGGCCCCAGAGTTGCTCTGTACTGTTCCTGGCTATTTATTAGCTGCTCTGGAGGATGAACTAAATCCCACAACTTGCTAAACCACCATTTTGCCCCCCTTCCCATTTTCAGCTTTTTTAATAGTTCCTGTATGGGGTAATGCTGACTTTAATAGCTTCTGTGCTCTAACTCGGAGTCTCAGGTGCCATCTAAATACCTGAAGTTTCAGGGAAAGACCAGGTTATATTCAAATAGTTCAGTATCTCAAAATTTAAAAATATCAGTTACAACTTAAAAATATATGTGACTGCTGTAAGAGCTTACAATCTAGAGATCTTTACAATAGGCTCCAATCTGACATCATGCTCTTAACTTTAATTCTCTGAGTTTGTAAATTCTAGTTAACCCAGATGAGTGAGGTGAGATTTTATTCACATTTTTGCTTCTGATATTTTGTTCAACATACTGTCTTTAAGGTCCATTTACCTAGTTGCATGCCTAGTAACTTTATTCCTTCTCATGGCAGCTCGTTAGTCCATTGTATTCAAATACCATAGTTTCCCTTTCCATTCCTCAGCCATTGTGCTCTTAGGCCACATCCATCCATTGCAAATGGTGAACACTGCTGCCGTAAATAACAATGTTCAAATGTTCATTCATGTTTCCACTTTCAAACAGGGTGATTAATCCAATAACATTTAGTGTTATTACATAAAGGCATTAGTTTCTTCTATCATTTTATTTTGGGTTTTATATGTCATGTCTATTTTATTCTCCTCTTTTTACCTTACTTATAATCTTCATTTCTATGTTATTCTCCAGGCCTCTCTCTCCTGCATTTTCCTATCGCCTGCAGTGGTTCTTTTAGTATTTCTTATAGTTCCAGTCTCTTGTTCACAAATACTTTCAGTTATTGTTCATCTGAAAATATTTTAATTTCCCCCTTATTTTTGAAGGACAGGTTTACTGGGTATGGAATTCTAGGTTTTTAGTCTCCTTCATAATCTTAAATATCAATCCACTGACTTCTTGCTTCCATGGTTTCTGCTGAGAAATCTGCACATAGTCTTATCAAGCTTCCCTTTTATATGATGGATTGTTTTTCTCTTACTGCTTTCAGAATCCTTTGTTTGTTTTTGACATTTGACAATTAAATTGGCAAGTGTCCTGGAGTATATCCATTTGGATTTATTCTGTTTAGAATATACTGCATTTCCTGGATGTGTAATTTTATGTATTTCATAAGAGATGGGAAGTTTTCAGTGATTATTTCCTCCATTAGTTTTTCTCCTCTTTTTCCCTCTCTTCTCCTCCTGGGACACCTACAAATCATGTATTCATGCACTTCATGTTTTCATCCAATTCCCTAATATGCTGTTTATATTGCTTTTTATTATTATACCCATATTTTCTTTTTTGAGTCATATTTCAGATATCCAGTACCTAGTTCACTATTCCTTTCTTCTACTTCTTCAAATCTACTATTGTAGTTTTTAAATTTTGTTCATCTCTTCTATTGTGCCTTTAATTCCCATAAATTCTGGGCATTTGATTTCCTTAATTAGCTTTATTCTGGAGGTTGTTTCATTCTTTTACTTAGGGTTTTCTTGCTGGATGGCTTTGTTCTCTATCTGTTCTTTGACAGTCAATTCAACTAATTCTATACCTATAGCATAGATTCTGTTTAATTGATCAGAACTTTTAAGCTCTTGTTTGTCTATTTCTTGCCCTGCCTGTATAGAGGCAGGTTTTTCAAACTTTCAAGTTCTTCTTTATGTTCACCCAATGTCTTGTAAGGAGTTTCCACAAATCCTTCCTGGATAATTCCATGTCAGATCCTGGCTCTCTCTGCAATGACTGAGCATTTCCATGTCTGGTCAAATCCTCACATGGAGCACTATTTTCTGGAGTCTCCCTTTCTGAAAGGCCAGAATTTTCCAGGACATCAATTTCTGGTTTCTTTGTACCC
This sequence comes from Tamandua tetradactyla, assembly GCF_023851605.1. Lineage (NCBI taxonomy): Eukaryota > Metazoa > Chordata > Mammalia > Pilosa > Myrmecophagidae > Tamandua > Tamandua tetradactyla. Next base: position 5,611,956 of record NC_135350.1, on the reverse strand, counting down.
AAGAGTTCAATTTTCAACTTCTCTCTCTCCTGTCACATTTCACTATAAGTTGTGAGGAGACACCAGCTGCACTTTCCACATTTAATTTGGAGATCTCTTCTGCTAAATATCGAAGTTCATGGCTTTTGAAATCTGCCTTCCAGACAAAGCCATTAGTCAATTTTGCCAGATTACCTGCCATTTTAAAATAAGACTCATCTTCCTTCCAGCCTATAACACATGCCTCATTTCTGTCTAAGGCTTCATGAGAAGTGTCTTTAGAATCCACATTTCTACCAACAGTCTCTTCAAAGCATTCTAGGCATTCTCTATCAAGCTTCTCACAATTCTTACAGGATCTTCCCCTTATCTATTTAAAAAACTGTTTCAGTATGTTTGGTATTTGCAAACCACAGTGGCACCCCACTCCTCAGGTAGCAAAATCTTTTCTAGTTTTCTAGCTGCCAGAATGCAATATACCAGAAATGGAATGGCATTTTAAAAGGGGAATTTAATAAGTTGCTAGTTTAGAGTTCTACAGCCAAGAAAATCTCCCAATTAAGTCTATAGAAATATCCAATCTAAGGCATCCAGGGAAAGGTATCTTGGTTCAAGAAGGTCAATGAAGTTCAGGGTTTCTCTCTCAAGTTAGGAGGCACATGGTGAACATGGTCAGAGCTTCTCTCTCAGCTGAAAGGGCACATGGCGAGCACAGTATCATCTGCTAACTTTCTCTCCTGGCTTCCGGTTTCATGAAGCTCCCCTGGAGGCATTTTCCTTCTTCATCTCCAAAGGTCACTGGCTCATGGACTCTCTGCTTCATGGAGCTGAAGCATTCTCTGCTCTCTCTGAATCTCCCTCCTTCTCCAAAATGCTTCCTCTTTTTTATGACTCCAGAAATTTATCAAGACCCACCCAAATGTGTGGAGACATGTCATCGCCTAATCCAGCTTAACAACTGCTCTTGATTAAATCACATCTGCAGGGGGATGATCTGATCACAGTTTCAAACACACAGTATTGAATAGGGATTATTCTGCTTTTACAAAATGGGATTTTGATTAAAACATGGCTTTTCTAGGGGATATACATCCTTTCAAACCAGCACAGTAGCATTTTGAAAAGGTGAGGTATATGAAATCTTGCAAGGAAAACATATAGTTTAAATTGAGATTTTCTAGAATTGAATCTTGGAGAAGATTGAAATCTAAGGGCTTGATGAAGAAAGAAGTATCTTCCTATGAGGGAAAAAATGAAGAAAAACAAGGGCACAAGATTCTGTGGAGAGAAAGGGTGTAGAAAATGTAATGAAGGAGAGGGATTGGTATTTTCAGGAAGAAAGTATTATTTAATGCCAGAGTGACATGAAATAGGGGCTGACAAATATTGAAAAATATTCTCTAAGATGTTATTCCAGAACTTTTGCAGACTTATACCCTATAAATCTATAAAATAAATCTATTGGACATAAAAAATGAATCTGATAAAAAGCTTCGGTAAAGTCATTGAGTTGGATGCAGTTGAATAAATTTTGCTTGCCCATTTCAGTGTTTCAGCATTTTTTTTTAATTGAACAAATTAAGGTGATGCACACTTTCTTAAATTCCTCTAATTCACTATCATTTCATATTTTCTTGTACTGGGCCAATTCAAATAATTATGCTAATTGCTTGGACCTTGAAAACTTTTGACTTTATGACCTCTTGGATACAGGAATAATATAAATGCAGCAAGCCCAAAATCTGATGAGAAATATGAAATAGAAAGCACAAATATGTACTATTTTTTATTATTGTTTCCCTGTTAGCAACTGGAGGCTGCTTCTATTTTCTTCATTTTTCGTTTCCTTTCCTTTTTAATTTTGCTGCCTTTTTTTTTTTTTGAAGTAGTAATATATGCATGGAAAGTGCACACATCCTAAGGATACAATTTGATAAGTTTTCAACAACTGGACATATCTATGTAATCTGCACCCAGATAAAGAAACAGAACATTACTGGCACCTCAGAAGCCCTAATCATGCTATATCTAGTTATTACCATGCTCTTAACCCCCATAAGGGTTACCAATTGCAGTAGGTCCTGTTTTAGCAGGCTGCTCAAAGCAAATGCCATGAAATGGATTGCCTTGAATTATGGAAATTTATTACCTTACAGTTTTGAGGCTGAGAAAATGTCCAAAGCAAGGCATCATCGAAGCGATCCTTTCTTCCCGAGACCAACTGCCTGTGATTGTAGGATCCTCTGATACATGGCAAGGCACATGGTGGTGTCTGCTGGTCTCTCCCTTCTCTTCTGGGTTTCGTTGATTTCAGCTTCTTGCTTCCGTGGCCTGTACCCTCTCTGTCTGAACTTCATTCTCTTGTAAAGAAATCTAGTAATAGGTTCACGACTCACCTTACTGGACGTGGAGCACACCTCAGGTGAAGTACCATCATTCAGAAGTCCTACATGCAATGGTTTCCCACCCACAGGAATGGATTAGATTTAAGGACATACATTTCTAGGGTACAAAGAGCTTCTAACCACCCACAGCCTCATTTTCAGATAATCCTCAATGATAGTCGCCTTCTGGTATTCACTCTTGCATACTCTCCTCCTTGAAGTGTGGGCTGGACCTTGTGTCTTACTCCTAGCACACAGAATATAGAAAAGGATATTACTTGTCACTTCTAAGATTAGACTATGCAAAATAGTAACTTCCATCTTGCATACAATCTCTTATTCACTTGCCTTTTCACTTGCTTTCTCTAATGAAGGTAACTTTCATGTTGTGAGCTTCAAAAACAAAGGACTTTTTTAAAGGAAACCGAGGTAAGCCTCCTGCCTCAGCAGGACTGCACCAATGTCTAAAACCTCAGTTGCAGCCTAGTGTGAAAACTTGAGCCTGTGGATCCAGCTAAGCCATGCACAGATTCCTTATCCATAGAAAGTGAAATAATGCTTATTTATTGCTGTAGGCTACTAAGTTAAAGGATCGTTTGCTATATAACAATAGATGAATAATTCAACACTATTTTTACTATTAAACCCTAAGTTTTGTATTATATATGAATGGAATCATACAATGTGAATTATTTTGTTTCTGAACTGCTCAAAATTCTGTTTATGAGCTTTATCTTTCTTTACCTTTGACATGGTTGTAACAGTTTATATTTGTTGCTTTAAGATTGGAATTCATGCAGGTTACACTATAGGGTATTAGAATAAGGTTGCCATGAATATTTAGTACATTATAGTGCCGATAGGTTGGTGAATTAATGTAATATTTCTCTTTTGTATGAGCCTCTGTTTTTAGTTTTTATTTATTTTCTTTACTTAAGCTGCTTTTATTACGCCCAAGATATTAAGACAAGTACAAAATAACCTTGTAATCAGGATACTGTATCAGTCAATAAAAAAAGAGAAATACTACAGTATGAAAATATTTACAAATGATTAAAATATACAAGCTCTGACAATTAACAGACAACTTGAAATGGGGAAGAGAAGTTGCTCTTTTTTTTTTTTTTCTTGGCAACACTAAATTTTCTTAACAGAATGGGACAAATAAAAGGCCATGTTGTAAATATGTGTAGCTATGAAAACATTAAAGAAAAGCAGTCTTAACACATTATTATTAACATAACAGGCTCCATTGCTTCTATTTAATAATATTTGCAACTCATACCTACTTCTTTTTTGCCTATGAGAAACAATTTCTTTTAAGGAATACTAGTGCAGCATAACCCTTAAATAATTTCATTTGTTTTTAAAGTTACAGTCTACAGAAAAATGAACACCTTGTCAATCAAGACGTAACAGTGTCAATCATTGTTCACATTCTCATCTCTTAGAAAAAGTCCCCGTGGCTGGCTGGGTAAGGTTTCTGCTGTAGAACCTTCTCTTCCACACCCATGAAACCCCTGCTCCATACTGCTACCATCAGCCCTCCCTCCTCACTGCAGCATTCACCTTTCCCTCCCTAAAAAGTGTTGTTCATAGTAACCTTCATGGAAAATATTTTTAAAGCCTTCTATATGGGTATCTCAGTACACACATTTTTCAAAAGTTTCCCTCTGCATACCGGAGGTGATAAAAATTGTGTTCTTGACCTAAATACCTAGTTCTTAGATTTTTTTTAAGCTACTCAATAGGTTAAAAAAGATATGCTTTGAATACTTGGGTTTTGTTGTTGCTGCTGTTTCTTATTTAACTGTATTACTTAGATCCCTGGGATATAAGGGATAGAACATTTCCATTTTTCCAAACACATACGGGGAGAGAATGGAAAGAAGCAAGCTTCTGACCCCATCTTGGCCTAGATTCTCAGCTTCTACCCTGGCTTGGGCTCTTTCATGGGAACTCGTTATTGCTTCCATAACGCCATCACTGGGGATGGCCCATCAGGCCTGTCAACCGAGTCACAGTCCACTGGAAACAACTCCTCTTCTCCGAAAAACAACTCAGCCCAAGAGCTCTTACAAGAAGAAAAATCTTCAGTCCGCAAGGTCACTGAAACTTCATTAGTTTCAGTTTAAATGCTTATGTTTTGGCTCATGTTAAATGGTGATTGTATGGGTCTGTGTTTTCAACTAGGATTACAATGGTTAATTAAATCAGACATGACACCAGCTCTTCCGAAATTTGCAGCACTGTGAGACAAAAAGAATCTTAAATATATCTATAATCAAGCATAACATTTTAATTATATGTCGTGTTACATGGGTGTGTATAAAATAGTGGGACCCTTTATGAAAGTAATTGATCTAATCATTAATTTTGTGGAAGACTTCTCTATAAATGAAATTCTTGCTTCCTAGCAATATACTTATATGTTAATTAGATTAAGAGAATGAGAAAAGGGCATTTAATTCAGTGAGCAACATGGACAAAAGTTCTGATTATTAGGTGGTTTTGTTTAAACAGAAAGGATATTTTGACAGGGATATTTTTGCAAAATAAAAGAAGCAGAAATGTTCAGATCCAGAGAGACTGTGGTGAGAATTTACACTAGCCTCCTAATTTTCCTCATTTGGAAACTTGAAAACCAGATGATTACGAATTCTGCCTTAGAACAACAGGAACTAGATTCCAGGTTTTCTCATCCCGTCAGGTATCTTTCTGCTCTCACGAGCATGTGACCTGTAGTGTACTGTTCATGTTTATAGGGATGAATTCTTAAATGTTTTTCATTTGCAGATTCTGAGACTAAAGTCTGTATGCAGTGTGATCTTATTATGACAAAAATAAATATTTGTTCAATGTATATTGTTTTAGTAATGAATATTTTTCACTAAATTCAATAACTGCATGAAAAAGAGCACCTCTTCTCTATCCTCTGAACCATAAGGTTTGCTAGCTCTACACAGCTGTAAAAATTGAAATAACTGGCATGTGGGGACAGGGTGAAATTTAGCCTTTTCAAGCAAAATTTTTTTTTTATTTTAGCAATGACATATTGTCTCATCAACACATCTAGGAGCTTCTATTTTTGAAATGCTTCACTTATCACTTTTAGAGTGTTGAAATGGAACCTATTTTTTCCCCAAAGAGAACATTCTTTAGCAAAGACAGATTGTCTCATCTGCATTAAGAAACTGTCCCTCATGAAATACTCTCCATCTATTTAGATAAGCACATGCTCTCTATCTGCAAAACTTGAATGTTTAAAAATTGGAATTCCTACTTTATTCCTAAATGATAATTTTTAGGCACTAATAATTTAACTGTTTTTGTTGACAGTCCATATAAAACCCAGCGACCTATTTTAAAAAGACAAAGTTATCCTTTAATAAAAAGATCATTTAAGAGTGATGGACAATGTAGAAACTGATTAAATTGATAGTGCAGATAAAACTTTCCTTAGGAAGCCAATTTGTCACCTCTATGTGCCTCAAAAAATTATACAATAAGACATCTGTGGCAAATTAATGAATAATATTAAAATTGAGGCATATAGAGATGAGGAGAAGGTGAGGGACTGTGTGCCCCTCTGGCCAGGGAATTGTCCTTTCTTGGCATGGAGACAACCTGAAGTAAAAGCAGAAGCATGTTCAAGTTCTGATTTCATACTCTTTAGGCTCAAATTTATATAAGCCTCTTCCTGCTAGTAATATTAGGCAAGCCACTGAATTACTCTGAGAGTGTGTATATGTGTGTGTGTGGTGCTGGCATTTAAGTATTTATGCACATATGCATATTTCATCTAAATAATGAGAATAAAAATGGTCACTAGCACATAAGGTTTTCTGAGTTATAAATGTATTTGATCATATAGTGTGCTCAGTGTACAATGCTTGGAAAGGAGTAAAGTCTGCATATATTTATTTGCTTTTCATTGGCTTTAAAAAATAAACTACTAAAGTGGTTGTGGGCTATAGAAAAATCATGCAGAAGAGTAAAGCATTCCCATTGATTATTCCCCGGCGACTCACGCAATTTTCCCTATTATTAGCACTTTGCATTAGTGTAGAGCTTTTGTTACAATTGATGAACAAAATTATTATTGTTATTATTATTATTATATTGTCACCTCTATATTAGGGTTCACTATTTGTGTTACAAAATTGTATGCTCTTAAAATTTATTAATGTATACACAACATATCATTTCACATTTCATCTATTTTCAAGTGTGCAATTCATTGGTGTTAACTACATTCATAATATTGTGCTACTATCAACTACTCTCCACTACCAAAATCTTTCCATTCCTTCAATTAAGCATTAATTCACCCTTCCCCACCCACACCTCCATGGTAAACTGTAATATAATTTCTGACTTTATAAATTAGCATATTCTAGCTGTTTCATAAAAGTGAGATATTTTTGTCATAAATTTTTATTGATGTATAATATTTCTACTGAAAAGTACTGAAGTTATAATTTAAAAGCTCAATATGTTCTGACAAAATGAATCTCCATATAGCCAACCATGAAACCAACATTCGCACCTAAAGAGAAAATGTTTCCAGTGCTCCATAGTCCCTGCTATGCCCTCTTTGTGTCACTTCCCATGCAAGGGTAACCAATAATATTTTTTTCTGACTCTACAGAATTCTTTTGCCTATGTTGATTGTATATGGCTGGAATCTTATACAATATGTATTATTTTATGTCTGGCTAACTTTGTTCAGTGTATTCTGACTTGTACTATGAGACTATTTTACAGTTATCCAGGCGGGAGAAGGGGGCTAACTTGTCTCTAGGTCTCTATGTTTTTCATGGGGAAAATAAAATTAATTGCCTTTCTCTCCACAATATCATTCAATTGTAGATGAAAGCCGAGCAATATCTAACAAAATTAATAAAAAAGTAAAGCACAATTACATACCATATAATATTCACAATAAAATATAAGTGGAACAGAGAATTCTCAAAGATGCAGAAATTCAAGGAACATAGTATCTGAAATTATTTATAAAAATATTATTTAATGGAAAAAGAGCCATCCAATAAAACAACTTCAAGAAAAGAACCAAGTATAAGTCTTACAGATAGAGTGATCCCTACAAACACTGTTAGCGTAAAAATAGCAATTTGAGAAGTAATTTGAGAAGGCAGAGGGCTAAAGACATGTCAGTGGAAAAATATCATTTTTATTATTCAATAATTAATACAAATCATATAAATTGCTAAAGCAAATATAGAAATTATATTATATCCATTATATAAATTATATTATCTTATATCCATTGTATAGCCACTATATAAACTCTAAATAAATGACTTGGCATTTAGAATCAACTATATAAATATTAAATATTAAGAAGAAGGCAGGGAAGGGCATAACTTCTATTGCTTTCTTTTATCTTTTCTATTTATAACCATTTAAACGTTTTTTTTCCTCCACCCAGATTTTTCTTGAAATGAAATTGTCATTCTTTTTTTACTTCTTTGGTGTTTTGGGATCATTACATTATTTAATTGATTTTCCTTAAAATTTAAAATATATATTCAACTTTGCATTTTCATTTTCCCCAAAATTCATATTATAAGTATGAGAATCTATCCAATTGTGCAATCTAAGAACCGAGAATAGATATCCCCTGTAAACCTCCTTCTTATTATTTTTACTAGTGGTTTTTAGTTCACCTTTTGAAATAAATTGTCATTGTATCATTGATAGAGCAAAAGAGATGATTTTAACGATTTGTGTGCTTCATTTTTTCTTGCATTCACATCTCTTTGTGATGTGTATGCTTTTCTGTTCTACTGAAATATATATCTAGAGCTTCATTTTGGTGGTTTTAGAATTACAAGCAACATTAAGTTTAATAGATAGTTGTAGTTAAAAATCCTGGAGGCTCTGCACAATGACTTCCTATGTGATAGTTACTAACTCTATGGCCAATGGCAAAGTGCTTAAAGACTCTGTAATTTTGCTTATCGTTTTATCATTTGTAAAATAGGGATAAATATATGAGAGTATCTCAAGCCATCGTCAATGTTTTTCTAACCAATATTGCATAATTTTGTCTAATATCGTTTGAGAAATATACATTTCTCCAAATTTGCCTTGAGATTCTATTACAATTGTGTATATTTATCTGCGTGTGTTGTACACTCCATTCTCTTTGTGCTGAACTTTGGTGTATTTTTTTTAATTTTCAAAATATGGAGATATAGATAAAAATAAAGATATAAACAAGCACCTAATCAGATGTAGATTTATCATTATGTCTTCTAAAATTTCCAGTAGATGCTTTTTATACAGCTATCTGATCCTATTCTACTTGTTATATTTCATAAGTCTTTTTCTGTCTTAACCATTATCCCTTGTTTATATTCTTGAGCATACTGAATGTATTAATTTAAACATTGTTGTCAGTGTTGTCTATAATTAATTAATCTGGATTTAAAAATTGTGGTAATTATTTATTTAAATTGTTGATTTCCTTAACATTGGATTTTTTCATTACATAATATTTTATTTATAAATTCATTTTCAATTTGTTGTTGCTGTTATTTATCTCTGAAAGTGTTATATAGTTGCTTCCTCCTAACAATCAATGAAAAATTAAGCGTTACAATATGAGCTGTTGTCCCTGTCCTTTTATAATATTGAGATATTACATACTTTGTTACCAAGCTGGTCCAAAGATATGTGTGAGTTGGTTCACTCTCTTCTTTCTTTCTGTTCTCCCTTCCCTCGCTCCTTCACAGGGTTTAATCTTCATTGTAATCTGACAGCTTCCCCAGCCTCCTCCTGAACCCTTTGCCCTCCAGTTTTAATCATCAAAATCATATATCCAATAACTCTCTTGCTCTTCTAATAGTTCTTTGTTTCTACTTATTAAAAAAAGAAAAAAACATTGGATACCCCTTCTAAAATAAGGGCAAGATATTGTGCCTTGCATCTTCTATTCGTGAGGAAAAAGAACAGTCACTGGTGTGTATATTTGACTATCGATGCAAAATATATTGCACTTGAGACTATCACCTTGATGCATGTAAGAGATGGTGTGTAAAGATATAAATTTTGAGTGTAATTGAGAAGGATAGATTGCTATGTGGTAGTTCTTGGTTGTGGAGCAAGTATCCCAATTGCTTGAGTAAAATAACTTGACATGATTCAATGCTTATAGAGGAAACTACGGTAGAGAGGTTTCCTTTCCCTCAGCTTACATATACGATCTCATAGAAGTTACTGTTGGAGAAGGAAAAATGCATTATGTCTAACTGATGTATGACTCAGTTCATTTTATTTGTACAATTTAAACATTAACTTGTATTGCACTACTCACTCATTGATGGACCTAAAATAATGTGGTCAGGATAAATCCTTCCAATGCACAGCACTCCTGTGCTTATGTTACATAGGTAGTGATGGATGACTTTGCTCATTGTTCAGGAGCTTAGAAGAAGCAAGACTGGTAGAATTTTGACAGGGTGGCATGGTTGGGATGGAAAATAAACATGGTAATTGACTTTTTGGAGTGATAAAGTGTAGGGATCATTGTGTGTTTCATTAGTGATCGCTAGGAAACATCCACTGCAGAATATTGATAAACCAGATAGACCAACCAGATTGATTGGTCAGGTACATGGGAAGCCCCCTATGTATTCAGCATAATGATTCCATGAATACAGTAGTAGTCATGGTGGGATGGATAAAATTTATGCATGGATATAATATCAGGAGCTTCCTCTCATCAAGACTGATTTAGCTACTGTTACTGTGGGATATTTTTGATATATCAACAGCAGAGATCACCGCTGATATTTCCTTCCCTCAAAGCAGTCAACAAATCCATTGTTAGCCACTTGACACATAAAACTTTACGCATTAGAAACTATTTTATTTATTATTTGCTGAGACTGGAACATATCCCTGTGAATTTTCTTTTCAGACTCACAGTGTCTTTACTAGCATTGCCATCTGAATTCTGACAGTGTGTGATTTACCAACATAGAATCTTGCATGACATGGCTTCTGACCAATGGAGTCACTGCATGTCAAAGGAGAGGTGAAAATGGACACATGACTTACACCTATGAACTTATGGAAGTCATTGTTGGGGTAACCTATCACATATTGCATGGACCAAAATCTGATGATCTAATAAATCAGTGGAATAGCCCTTAAAGACTCAACTAGACGTCAATTTGGTGAGGAACTCTGCAAAGATGGGACACTTTTCTTTTTTAGGATACGGATATATATCTTAAATCAAGAAGTAAAACAGGGATTCAGGAACCACTAGGTGAACATAGCAGTGATCCTCTCCCAACAATACACAGTGTTTGCACTTTCAGTTCTTGCTGATTTATGTTTTATCAGTCTAATGATCTTCATTTTAATTTGAGAGGGTTTCCGCATGAGTCACAGTAGAAGTCACATTAAATTTTACAATTTCTCTACAGCTTGATTATTTTGTGACCCTTGTGCCAGGAAATTAATAGGTAATTGAAGGAACTATCATACTAGCAGGACAATTGACTCAGTTCTCATGAGGAACCATTAGGATGAAACATGGTGTTTCAGTTTGCTAAAGCAGCCAGATGCAATATACCACAATTTACAATTGGGGAATTTATTAGCTTATAAATTAACAGCCATAGAAATTACCATGAAAATATTCAATTAAGGCATCAGTAGGATTGTACATTCTCTGAAGAAAGGCCGCCAGCATCTCAGACACCTCTGTCCATGGGAAGGCACATGGCTGGCCTCTGCTGGTTCTCTCCCAGGTTTCACTGCTTCCACTTTTCTGGATCAGTGGCTTCCTCGCTCAGATCCTCCTGGAGATTTTTCTGTCAACACTCTTGGTTTCATATTTCTTTTATCCTTTCACAAAATACTCCAGTAATAGGGTTAAGATCCATTTTTAATGGGCTAAGTCACATCTCAATTGGAGTAAACTAACCAAAAGGTCCCACCCACAATAGTTCTGCACTCACAGAAATGGATTAAAAGAAAATTATTTTCTGGGGTTCATAACAGATTCAAACCACTACCCATCACCTTCTGGACCACAAAAGGCATGCTCTTTCCATATGAAAATATATTCATATGGAATATACAAATCATTTCACTAACAATATTATACAAAGCCGCATCAAAATCAGTTACTAGTATGGTCTGTCTTGGAAAAAAATTCCCCTCCTGTTGTGGACCTATGAAACTTAGAACAAATTATCTTCTTCTAATTTACAAAGAATGGACAGTTATAGAGTAAATATTGTCATTTACATAGGGAGAACATGGAAAGAAAACAGCAGTCATGGACCCAAAACAGTTGGAAAAACCTGCAGAGCATACTTCATTAGATTTCAAGGTCTGAAAGTCATCTATAGAGTGACATTTTGTTTTCAGGTCCTTGTAGAGTGCCAGATGCACCCTTTCTCAGGAACCTTTTATACAGGAGCCCTGCTTTTTCCAAACTCTGGGGCTCCACCAACATCTCCATGCATTGGAGACACAGCCAAACTCTTGACTTCACCCAATTCAAACAGCATTTGGGTCCCAGCAGAACTCTAGGCCCCACCCTACTTAAGCAGCCGGTGGCAGCCATACTGTCTCCAATCACTGGAGCATAGGCTTAATACACTCAAAACAGTGAGGTGGCATCTGCATTCTCCCCCATTCCCCAGAGAATGTGCTCCACTCTCTCTGAAGCTTGTGATGACAGCACTCTCCCTGAAAAATGGAGCAGAAAGCCCAACCTCTGAAACCCTTGTGTTAAATTCACCTTTCCATGTGCATGGGTGGATCCACACTTCTGGCCCAAGTTTTCTTAGCTCCAGGCCTTAGCTTTCAAAGTTCTGCCTTTAAAGTAATTTTTTCTTCAATCTTTCCCTTTTATTCCAGGCTGGCAGTGGTTCTGCTCATGCAAATCTCACAAAACAGCCATCAGTTTTTCATGCAGCACACAGAGATCCCAGCCATCATATTATAGGATGTTACACAAATCCTTTCTGGATAGCTGTATCGCCAATCCGGACTTGTATTGAAATGGCTGGCTGGTTCCATGTTTGCTTAAATTCTCACATGGGGCAATATTCTCTGGGGACTCATTTTCTGAAAGCTCAGAATTTTCCAAATTATCATTTTCTGGTTTCTTTGTACCTAGGAGTTCAATTCATAGCCCATCTTTCCTCTCACATTTTAGTGAAACCTACAAGAAGCTAGACTGCACTTTCCATATTTAATTTGGAAATATATTCAGCCAAATGTCCATCCAACACCATGGCTTGACTTTGCCAAATTCTCTGACACTTTAAAACAAGGGTATCCTGTCTTCTAGCTTGCAATGATACATTCATCATTTCTCTCTAAAGCCTCATAGGAAATAACTTTATGGTCCATAGTTCTACCATCAATCTCTTCAAAGCAATCTAATTATTTTCTATCAAGGGCTTAACGATTTTTTTCCAGAATCTTCCCCATATCCATCTGTAAAGCCATTCTACCATTTTTTTGTATTTTCAAATTACAGCACTCCACTTCTTGATACCAAAATCTGTTTTGGTTTTTTAAAACTGTTAGAGTGCAATATACCAGATATGGGTGGGCTCTTATAAAGGGGATTTAATAGCTTACATACTTACAGTTCTAAGGCCATAAGTGGGTCATGGGAATGTCCAAATTAAGACATCAACAGGACTATACCTTCTGTGAAGAAAGGATGCCAGCATCTGGGACACCTCTGTCACGTGGACGGCACCTAGCCAGAATCTGCTGGTCTTTCTCTCCTGGCTTTCATTGCTTTCAGTTTCTATCTTTAGTGCTGTCTCTCAGCTACTCTGGGAGATTTTTTCTAAGCTCTGTCAGTTTTATCTCTTTGTTATCTTCTCAAAAGGGACTCCAAGAAAAGGATTAAGACCCACCTTGAATGGACTGGGTCTCATCTCAATTGAAATAATGTAATCAATAGGTCTCACTCACAACAAACCTACACTCACAGGAATAGATGTAACAAGTATGGCCTTTTCTGGGATACCATCGAAATTTTTTTCTTATTAAAGAAAAGTGGAAAGTTTCCACTTTTTTACTTTGGGAATCAGTGGAAATTAACTTGTTATCCCACAGATGAGCTCAACTGAGAATGGGATACTGTCAAATATTGACACTGAAACCCATACCAAAGGCAGTACCCAAACAGCATGGATTTAAAATTGTCTAAGCAGAACTCACAATGTTAGAAGATGAATAAAACAGTAATGTGTAAAATAAGGTCAAATGAAACAACATGAGTGGAACTCAGAAAATGAAAATATTAAAAAAAAAAAAACTATCAGAGGGCAAAAGTGTGTAAGGAAGCAAAGCATGCAGATTAAAGAATAAAAAGTCACAAGGCAAGGCTGGGGCGAGATGAAGACACCCGGGATGGCATAATAATCAGTGGTGTCAAATTCAAAGACAGACGGATGAAGGGAAATAGACATTGATACGGTAAGACAGCATGTGATGGTTCATCAAAGAGTTGCACGTAGAATTACCACATAAACCAGCAATTTTACTCCTTGGGATATCCATAAAAGAACTGAAAACACATAATGACAGATGCTCATATACTGATGTTCATAGCAGTATTATTTACAATAGCCAAAAGTTGAAAACAATGTGTGTATCCATCAACAGAGTGTATAAATGTATCCTTACACCAAATGCATAAATACAATTTGGTGTATACGTAAAATGGAATATTATTCAAATATAAAAAGAGATGAAATTCTGATACATGCTACAATGTGAATCTTGGGAGGATTATGCTAAGTGAAATAAGTCAGATACAGAAGGACAAATATTTCATGATTCCACTTATATGAAATATATAGAATAAGTAAATCATAGAGAAAGAAATTAGATGGCGTAGAGGAGGTAAGGGGTACATGGAGGTGATGCTTAATGGGTACAGAGTTTTGGTAATAAAAAAGATTTTGCTAATGGATGGTGTTGATGCCAGCACACACCCTAACCATATTAATACCACTGAATTATACATTTAAAAATGATTAAAATAGCAAGTTTAATAAATAATAAATTAAAATAAATAATAAAGTTTAATAATAATAATAATAACAAGTGTGAAGGCAATTCAAAAAGTTTCCTCAGAGATTTTGCAGTAACAACCATCCCTAAAACAAATTACAGGAATAGAAACATTGAATATAGAGAATCATAGCTATAATAAAATCAGAAAAATATCTATGTTCATAAAAAAACAAACTTTATTTTGAAGTGTGAAACTGAAGTATGATCAATGTGGAGAACAAACCCAAATTAAAAATCATTATAGATGGAAAAGACCTGAACAACATTACAATTAATGAGGCTTCATTCTGCCACGAGTAACCCTTCCACAAACACACATAAAAACAGAGGATTAAACAAGATAGAAATGTGCATCTTCCTCAAAAAATGAGTCCTAAGATGGTAGTATAGGGTTGGCGTAGCAATTAAAAATGTTAAACTTCAAATTTCTTCTATTTCATTGCTCTAGTTAAAAATTTAGCATGAACTGTCTAATTAAAGGTAAAAGTTAACAACTCAAGCATTAGCTATCAAGTCTATATCGAGGAGGTTCCTGGTTTAGTAAACTTCCTAAAATTACTAAATAACATTCCTGCTTTTATATCACTGATCTGAAATTAATCTTTTGGCCAAAGATTGCCCAGGCCTGTCAAAATCTTATCTTTTTAAGAATTATTTGTATTGTGGCAGTGGCGCAAGGGTAGTTCAGTGGTGGAATTCTTTCCTGCCTGGGGGAATACCCAGTTCAATGCCCAGCCCGTGCCCTTCCCAAACAAACAAATAAAATTCCAGCAAATGATGCTGCAGTAATGGGAACTCACATGAAAAACAATGAAATGTGACCCCCACCATACAGCATACAAAAATATATGTATATATTTGTCTCATTGAAAATTTGCTATTGACATCTATATTAGGTAATTTCATGTGTCCATTTGGCTAGGTTATCCTTTCCAGCTGTTTGGCCAAAGAAACATAGGCCTGATTGTTACTGTGAGGGTATTTAAATAATTAGTCACTTGATTGCATCTGTGGCTGATTATACCTACCATCAAGAGAAGAGACTGACTTCAACAATGAAAGAAGTCTCATCCAAACAATTTAGGACCTTAAAGGGAGAACTGACGATTTTTCAGGAGTCAGAAGGAAGAATTTCTATCTCCATTTCAGCCAGCCAGCTTTTCCTGAGGATTTCAAGATCAACACCCAACTTTGGTTTGTCCTATGAATTTGGACTTGTCAATCCTCATGGTCATGCTTTCCAATTCCTATAATGAGTCTTGTAATATTTAAATATATATATATATATATATATCTTGTCAGTTCTGTTTTTCTGGAGAACCCTAACTAGTACAATATCACAAGAAGAGATTAACATGTTAAGTACAGGAACTTGATTATCTCTGGAGAAAAACAGACAGTGATGTGCTTGATAAGGACCACAGAGACAGCTTCAAATGCATTGGTAATAAGATTTGGGTATACGTCATTAATTTCACTATTAATTTTAAATATTATATATTAATTATACATTTGTTTATACTTCAGGTTTTCTTCAGAATTGAGGTACTTGTTTCACCAGTTACGAGCATTATGCATAACTGATGACTCTCAGTTAAGTGTCATTCTTCTTAGATGCTGTGCTTGTTTGAAAGGATGTATGTCCCCTAAAAAAGCCATGCTTTAATCTAAATCCCATTTCATAAAGGCAGAATAATATATATTCAATACTGTATGTTTGAAAATGTAATCAGATCATCTCCCTGGAATGTGATTTAATCAAGAGTGATTGTTAAGCTGGATTAGGTGACAATATGTCTCCACCCATTTGGATGGGTTTTGATAAGTTTATTGAGTCCTATAAAAAAGGAAACATTTTGGAAAATGAGGAGATTCAAAGAGAGCAGAGCAGAACGACATAGCCATGAGAAGCAGA
This sequence comes from Tamandua tetradactyla, assembly GCF_023851605.1. Classification (NCBI taxonomy): domain Eukaryota; kingdom Metazoa; phylum Chordata; class Mammalia; order Pilosa; family Myrmecophagidae; genus Tamandua; species Tamandua tetradactyla. The sequence continues at coordinate 5,595,582 of NC_135350.1, read as the reverse complement.
GTCTACCAGCCAGTGGCCTTTGGAGATGAAGAAAGAAAATGCCTCCCAGGGAGCTTCAGGAAACAGGAAGCCAGAAGAAGAAACTAGCAGATGACACCGTGCTGGCTACATGCCCTTCCAGATGAGAAAGGAATCCTGACCGTGTTTGCCATGTGCCCTTCCACTTGAGAAAGAAACCCTGAACTTCATTGGCCTTCTTGAACCTAGGTATCTTTCTCTGGATACCTTAGATTAGACACTTCTATAGACTTGTTTTAATTGGGACATTTTCTCAGCCTTAGACTGCAAATTAGCAACTTATTACATCCCCGTTTTTAAAAGCCATTCTGTTCCTTGTATATTGCATTCCGGCAGCTAGCAAACTAGAACAGATGCCTCACCCAATATTATGCCTCCACCTAAGAAAGGAGCCATATCACTGACTGGTCTATGTGGGGGAGAGGGAATTTAATAGACATCTGGTCCATTACTTAACGCCTTACCTAAGAAAAAAAGTGAGTACTGGTAAATGTTTGTGTTAAGTGTTCACAAAAATTTAGTTGATTGTTAGATGAAACATTGCATGAAAAATAGAAATATTTTAATGAAAAATTATTGATGAGCTCTGGTGTAAAAATGCTAAGATTTTTTTGTTTGCACAAAAGTGAAATACCTTGCTTAATTTTGCAATTACATCCTTATTTAAAATTTTGTTTGCAGAACCAAGAAAAATGTAACATATTTCAAACAACTGGATAAATAATGGGTATCATAGCTATATTATTAATTCCCAAAAAGTGTTAAAATGCAAGACAGTTTGGGTGAAAGTAGGGATGCTAAATAAATCAATGGTGATTTTAATAAACTAGGAGCTTTTAGGTACTAAATCTGTCTGCATCTGATCTGAATTGCAATTACCTGTCAAAAATTCATCCATCATCACAAGCTCCAAACAAACTTTCTTGACAGCAGATGTTTCGGGAAAGCAATTTCTCATGGTGATTTTTTCTCGTGGTTTACAACATCTTCAGGAATAACAGAAATTTCCGTACAACTCAGCAATAACCTGTTTGGTGCAAAAAATCATAGTTTACATTGTTCATATAATTTACAAACATATGTTCTGTACAAAAACTATTCATGAATGAATAAATGGCTTGACTTCTATTGATTCTAACACCCGTAAGTCTTTATTCCAATATTTCCATATTTTATAGAAATGCATGAAATTCTATATTTTGACAAATTATGAAATAATTCTCATTTTATAGTATTTTTATGCTAAAATATGTTGTAAGTTTTATTTTAATAAAATAAACTCAATATATCAATACTTTGTAGTCTCCACTGACATCTTAGGAAGTTTCAAGGATGTAATATCAGTAAAATTATTGATAAAAATTAAAATGGGAAATCATTGGTTAAGAAAAACTATTATTTCTAAATGCACCTCTTTTACACTTATTTTTTCATCAAAAATAATATTACAGCTTTTTAGGTATTGCTGCAAGAAAGTATATTTTTAACTTAATTTCCTAGCAGATGGAAGATTATCATAATTACTAGCTCATTGACTATATTGATGATTCTTTTGTTTGTTTTCAATTTATTACTTCTTATCAAATATTTTAGAGGAAAACATAGGAGAATATATCTGTGATTATAGGGCAGAAAAAGTTTTCTTGTATAAGACAAAGAAATCAATTTCCACAAGCTTTCTCAAAATTGAGAGAAATGATACATATGTTCACTGAAGCAAAATCAAGTAAACAGTATAACCCCATGATATTCAAAAGCTGGAATTAGGCTGCTTGTCCACCAATATAAAATAGGTAAACAAAAATGTGGTTTATACATACAATGAATTAGAAATCAAAAGAAAAAACTGCTGATACATGCAGTCAGACAAATGAATCACAAAGCAGTGTGTTGAGTGTAAGAACACTTATAAAACCAAGTTGAATATATGTTAGATGTAATTCAGCAAAAAAAATAATATATGGTATAAAATCAGAATAGTGATGATTTCTGGTGGATGAGTATAGTGATTGGGAAAAACTAGAGGGAACTTTCTGAGGTGATAGTAATATTCTGTAACATGACAGTCATTTAGGTTACAGGAGTAAATGCAATGGTCAGAACTCCAAATAAATAGTACTTATGAATTGTGCTTCCATTTTATGTAAATACTGAGTTCTACTTAATGATATGCACAAGAATATTTAAAAGGATGTTGCATTAGCCAGGGTTCTCTAGAGAAACAGAATCGGCAGGATATATCCATGGATATAACATTTATAAAAGTGTCTCACATAACCATTGGAATATAGAATCCAAGGTCTGGAAGGCAGGCCGCAAGCTGGTAAGTCCTATGAAGTTCCTCAATGAAATCTCAGAAGAAGCTGGCTGAACAACCGTGGGAGTGTAAGGGTTCATGGTCTGTAGGGTAGGCCGCAAGCTGGCAACTCCAATGAAGTTCCTCAAGGAACTCTCAGGAGAGGCTCACTGGACAACTGTGGGAATGGAAGAGTGCAAAATCCATAGAGCAGGCTGTGAAGCTGGTGAATTCGATGAACAGTCTGGAGAAATTCTGCAAGAGAGGCTCACCAGCTGAAGCAGGAAGAGTGGCTGTCTCTTCTGAATCCTCCTTAAAAGCCTTCCAGTGATTAGATTAAGCATCACTCATTGCAGAAGACACTCCCCTTAGCTGATTACAAACTCACTCAGCTGTGGCTGTAGCCAGCATTATCATAATTTAAGCCCATGAAATGTCCTCATAGCAACAGACAGGCCAGCACTTGCCCAACCAGATGACTGGGCACCACCACTTGGTCAAGTTGACACAGGAACCTGACCATGCAGATGTCATATAAGTTTTGACATATATCAAAAAGGGAGATGGAATAATAAATTTATGGCAAGATCTATAGATAGGTGATAAAACATGTATTGTAAAAGTTAATAAAATGTTAATAGCAGGTAATTAAATATCTACTCTAAATTCTTTCATCTTTGCTTTAGTTCAACAATTTTTCAGAATAGACATTAAAATAAATGTGCAAATGAAGAGAATCCAGGGGATCTGCAGTTTGGTTTCTCCAGTTTCATTGCTTCGAGGTCTTCCCTCTTACAACTGCAAATCCCTAGACATGACAAAACAACAACCAGAGGAAGTCATGGAAATTTGGAAAGAGAAAGGTGAACAGTCTGCCATATCATGATTTGAAGTACAAAATGGCACTAATTCCCCATTCTTCATTATTGTTATGCATACGCAGCAATTAGGGTTCTGCAGAAGACTACAACCACAAACCACCAAAAGACACATGAAAAGAAAATCTTCTCTGTGCACTAGTAAAAGGGCCAGTAAAAGGGTGGTCTAATAACAGAATGTTTTGGCAATGCCCATCCTACTCCCGTGAAACCCCAACAGGAAAATGGCACCGCTTCCACTTGCAGTTTCAGAGAGGCTCAAGGAGAGTTTATCATTCACTCCCCCACGTTACCATGTAAAATGTGCCATGCATGCACCATTTAATTTTCCTCTCCAGTAATATTAGTGAGGCTGAGCAGGGAGCTGATTCCCATCCTCCATTTGATGGAAGCTGACAGCAGAACTCCAGTTTTCCTGCCAGGTTGTGTGGCTGGGACTGATCGCTGAGTCAGGGATCCAGGGAAAACAGTGCCTCTGCTCATGCCACCCCAACAATAAAATTTAACAAGGTGGTAAAGTTTGGGTTAGTAAATACTCTACTCTCCCCTGACTCCTGGTATCAGCAAGATCCAATGGAGAGCTGAAACTTCAATACCACCTAGTATCAATATGACATAATGAGGTGTGAGAGGTGGAACAGTCAAGGCTCCATTCCTTCTTTGTGTGTAGGAGGTCCCTGTGGGGAACTGAGCCTGCACTCCAACTTAACATCAATGAGGTGGAATTAGGTGGTGGGAGGTGGGGTTAGTGGGCACTCTGTTTCAACCCCCGCCCCCTGTCCCCCACCATCCACTTCTTCGCTTCTTCTTGGAAAGAGGGACCTGTGTGGAGTGGCTCTTAAACCCCTACTGGTAAGCAATCAGGCACAGGTTGTCGGAGCCACACTTTCACTGGGGAGGTTATCAGAAGGCTATGGAGAAGTAGAACTTCTGTTTCTCCAGTCCTCAGTGAGTCAGTTTATCTACACCCCCCTTTTTCTAGGCTATGTACGTGGGTTCCAGTGAGAAGACGAACACACACACCCACCAGTCTCTTACACTACACCTCTACATGGGTATTGCCTGTTCAAAAAAAAGAGACTAAATGGCCAGAGGCTTGAAATACCCCAACTGTCCCAGGTAAAATTGAAAATATCTTGTCATAGCAAGAATCAGAAAACACAAAACATGAATGAGAAAAGATCATCACAAATGATACCCAGATGTTGAGATTGTCTGACAAAGATTTGAAAGCAGCTTCTATAAAGTTATTTAATGAGCTATTATGAATTCTCTTAAAACAAATGGAAAAAAAGTTTTTTTTACAAAATCTCAGGGGATAGGCTCAACAACAGAGTGTAGGTGACAAGAAGAGAGGATCAGAGAACATGAGGAAAGATCAACAGAATTTACTCAGTCTACAATACAGGGAGAAAATATTCTGAAACAAAAGGAACAAGGTCTTGGGTATCTGTGGGACAAAGACAAAATAACTTCTGTCTGTGTCATTGGAATTCCAGAAGAAGAGGGCAGATGAGAATTTTATCAAAAGACACTGCTAAGAAAATGGATACTAACATTATGACTAAGACGAAATACTTGTAAAATAGATCATGCTGTGTTTTATACTATACAATAATTTCTCCAAAAAAGGAATTCTTCCAAATCAGAACTCAGAAATGAAAAGCTCAAGAAGAGACTGAAACATTGTTTTGAACTAGAAAGTAAGGAAATGTTCAGATAATCGTGGCGCTATATCAAAAGCACCAACAAGGCCATTTAAACAAGATCCCTCTTGTCTAAGCTGGGACCGTGTGAGCATCAATATAGAAATGTGATTTAATTTGTAGTTTTTTATGACTGTTGCTTTCTGGGTCCAGTCTAAGAAATTATTGTCTTTCTAGAGACCAGAACGATAGTCACCTCTGTGTATTTTTTTCCCTAGAATCTGCATGATTTTAAACTCTAAATTTAGTATGTTATTCAGTTTAATCATGGTGTATGGTGTAAGGAAGCAATCTTTGTTTCACACCATGTAGATATCTGGTTGCTCCATCACAATTAAAACTAATTTCTCCATTGAAACTTTGGCAATTTTGTCATTAAAGTAAGTGAATAGTGTTTAGATATAAACCTGTATATATGCAAGGAATTGATAAAGAAATGAATAAAAACTGGAAATGAAATTCTAGATTCCTCTCTAAGAATATTGTTAATATTATGAATGTAATAGAATGTTTCTCTATTACAATCAAATGAAAAGAATATTTGATATTCATCAGCATTAGACAATTTATTCCGAAATGGTCTTTACCTACATAAAAAATTACTATAACTATTTTTAGTGAATATGTACATGAATACTCAGCAAGCAGCACCATAACAAATGTGACATAGAGATTGGGAATATGTTAACATCACTAGAGAATTCTTTTGAGATCTCATCTGTTACTTGATTCATAGTATGCTTAGGGAGTATATATGTCTTTGCAACCTTAAAAATTTGATAATAAATGTATATCTTATATATGGTATAAAGACAGTATTTTTCTGCTCAGGGATGTCTGGTTTATTGATAGTTCTAGTTTCTTGTGACTGAAATTCATAAATTTATTAGGTTCAATATATCAATTCTAATTTACTAAATGACTGAGTTCATTTCCACTGTGGAATGCTTTATATTGACATATTGATATATTATGTCTTGAAATTATTGAGCAAGATCATCAATTCCTTAAAATATCAAAATACAGAAATCCATGAACAGGTGGGAGCATAAGTTAAGGTTTTATTAGAAATACCAACTGCCATTAAAGATACTCTGAGCAAACTGCTGAAATAAATCAATATTTACTTCAAAATTTAATTTTACTTGTTAATGCTATATTTCGAACAGGTAGAACAGATTAGATGAGTAACAAATTGTCTGAATAGATTTTGGAAAAGACTTGCTTCTCCTCTTGAACATGTTCTGATAAATCGATAAATTGACTGATTGAGTGATTAATTAATCTACATGTTCAGTCATTCAATCTGAGGTATCCACCAAAAGCATCTCTTATGAACAGAGATCTGGTAGTATGCATACTTATTTTTTCATAGTGCTGTTAATGCTAGCAGATAGTTTGCATTTCATAACCTATTTTGCATTATTTATTATTAAAACTAAATATTTTTGTGTTTTTTTATATGTGAATCATTGGAGTTAGCTCAAGCTTACTATAAGTTATAAACTTCATCATTTTATACAAAGTTTCAATTTGTCTGCATTTGTTTTTCTAACTACGATTCCCTTTCACATTTCATTTAGAAGCTTGATTTTAGGATTAAAAACCAAGACAGAAATAAAAAGAACACTTGCTTAGGAAGAGAATAATATATGCACTTGTAAGAACTTAGGGAATTAGATCCATGTCGTGGACCACGGTTCTCAAACCATATTTCCCTTCTGGACCCAGGTATGCCTTAATTGTAGGAGCGGCTCGTAGGTGAATCTTTCCAGGAATTAGATGAAGGGAGCTCCTCACAATATGATGTTTCTCCAGAAGAAAGCTGGCATTCAAAGGCTGACTGGAGTGGGAGAGTGTACATAGGCCTGAGCCTCTTGTTTCTCACTCTGATCTCTGAAGAGCCTTCCCATTTTCAAGGTTTCCAAAGGATTGCTTGAGGTCAGTGTTGCAACTTTGCTTTGCAGCATAATTTCCTTTCCCAATCCTTCCTCCTTCATTTCCTTACAGTGTTATTCCACAGGACATGACATAATTAAACCACCTGCACATAAATCTCTGTCTCTGAGTCAATGTTTGAGAAACTTAAGATGGATAAAAATTTCTGTAGATGAGGATCTCTGAAAGATTATTAAACTAGAATAACTTTTCTGGCCACTCTTTCAAGTTCTTTAAAATTTAACAGTAACATTTAATTTTCTGTGCAACAGAGACTGTGGCTATATGCTATCCTTCAGAATGATATATAACAAAGATGAAGGAAGCTATGTGAGAGCAAAGGTCCACAACTTTACCATAATTAAATGGATGGCTTGATAAAATGCAGGTTGCTGGACTCTAATCCCAGAATTTCAGATTCAATGGATTTGGGAAGAATGGCATTTTGGCATTCCTACATGTTCTCAGGTAATGCTGATGCTGACAGTCCAGGAGCCACTTTAAGAAACAGTATTTTAAAGAGATGGTCCATAGCATCTCACTAAGTGGGAAGAAGAGTGATAGGTATCAGGAGATTATAATGTTATAACCCAGAAATTCTCATGCAATCAAAAATTTAAGGAGTATTGTTTCTTATTTTGATTCTATACAAGTAATTTATTTTTCCCATCCACATGATTTCTATGTCCCAAAAGATTGATTGTTGCACTTGGCAAAATGCAACTAGCTTGCTGTTGCAGGATGCCACGCTTAAATTGGAAAGCATATGTGCTTTGGGGATATGCAGGTATACTTGTTAAAAATTGAACCAGAGGTAAAAATTTTCAAATTATTTTAGTATTCAGTAATATTTTCATAATAAAAAAGAATTTTTCATTCTCTAAATTCTTTGATGTAATTTATATATCTCTCTGTTCTACCACACCCATCTGTGTACTAAAGTGATTATACCAACAAGGAAATAAGCTTAAATATAGTAGCCACCTAGACAGGAAATGCATGGATAGGAACTCAATCAAGATTTTGGGGATTGATAATTTACATGCCAAAATACACTGGATGTGACAATAACCTCCATGACAAAGCTATCTCTGAATGTAATCATATCACCTTATTTAATGAATTGATGCTCCATATTGGAATAGAAAACTCTAAATAGTGACCTATAAGGAAATGCAATGAAAGAAATATATCATAATGTTATTTTAGATATTTATCCAACATTATAGTTGAACAACATATCAGAGAATTAGGTAGAGTTAACAAAGTATTATAAATCCAAGGAATAATAAGTTATAAAGGAATAGGTGAGCATATAGATACTGTAAGGTTAGCATGTATATAAAACAAAGAGTTTACCACTCATCCACTGAATAAAAATGTTTTCTATTTTTTCTCTATGGCATCTAGATGGAACCAACCCAGCACATGAAGATTGCAATGAATATAATGTAAACTTTATTGGTTTTCATCTGACAAAGTAGTCCCTCATCATTCATCAAATAAGTTGCATACTGCCATTATATATTGCTATAAAAAATGGGACATGTTTAGTAGTTAATTACTGAAAATCAACTAATCCGTGATGATAGCAAAATATTTACTGGAACTTGAACAATATATAAATATACCAATGGTCAACATTCAATAACCATACAATGACATTAAAATATATGTACAAAACCAAATATCTCACAATCTGAAAATCTGCAGGAGAAAATGCAAACTTTGTGAGGATTTCATTAATGAAAGATTTGAAACAACTTATGATTCAATTTCCAAAGACAGGTTCATGGAAGGTGATAATGAAGTTGGAGAAGCTGGATATTTATACAGAAAAAGGAGAAAGAAAAATAATATACATGAGAGAAATATATACAAAACTGAACAGAGAAATTGAAAGTTCATTTAAATAGTATGCAATATAAAACAGAAAATATTGGAAAGGACTGTGTATTCTATACTGCAGATCTAGACACATATATAGATGTCTATGTCCTTACATTGCAGAGTAAAGTTATTTCCTGTGGTTTTATCTCTTGTAGTTTTATTTCATAAATATAAATATCCCTATTTATGTTTATGTATTTCCATTCAAGTTGCAACCATATGAAATATAAAGTCTTCACTCGCCTTTTATTTAAAACATCTTGCTTAACCTAACCAAAGCATTTAGAAATACCATTATTTACTGTACATGCATTGTTATGTTATATGAAATTGTTTAAAAAAAAAACCTTTAGTGCTATACTCACAAAGTATTAATTCTGCAATAGAGACTACATATACAAACAGATTCAATGAGCTTCACTTCAACAAAATTACTCTAATAGGTACTATTGGAAGTTTCCACAGAGTCAAATCACAAGAGGAGAGTGTTATGAAGTTGCAATTATCTAACACCACATAAAAAGCAGTGACTCTTGGAAATCTCAGAAAATATTAATAAAATAGGCTTACACAAAATTTATGGGGCGCTTCTGAGATCAGGCTTTGAATTATTATTAATGGGAGCACATATTATGGAAATAGGTTTATAAAACCATAGCCATTCATTATTAAATGCATATACACAATGCCAAGCATTGGTTAAGTATCAAAGATATACTGACAAATAGAACAGAGACGTATCTTTTCTTCATATACTTTGTATTCTGGTGGGAGAAAAGGAAATTTCACAACTTGTAAACTTAGACAAACACAGACATATGATGAGGTATTTGTAATTGTTTTGATGAAGAAAATAATGTGAAGCAAAAGTCACAATCTCAACTAAAAATAAAATAAAATGAAACAGATAGTATTGCTGTTGTGGGAACATGAGATTAACATGAGCAATCAGATTTAATGTATATTTAAAGTATTGAGGGAATATTTTCTTGAGAGTTTAGTTTAGTTTTATTTGTTTTCCTCATAAAATTAAAAGAAGACAGCATTTCTGGGCCTTTCCACCTATAGATGCCAGGCTTATTTTAGGAACAAATTAAGTTACAGAATACCAAGGGGAAAAAAAAGGAGGGAGGTTACACTAAGTCTATTATTCCTATTTTTACTTAATTATATAACTTTACACATATGGTAATAGCAAAGGGTTGACCCTAAGTAAATGTCCTTTCTCCCCCATCCTCCTACCAAAATGAGAGCAAAGTAAAGGGCATAAAATGGAAAAATAAGATCAGATGATACAAAAATATTTTTAAATATCTGAGGAAATATCAAAGAAGAATAACGAAATAACAAATATGAATCTGAAGATGCTTATGAGGACAGAGGACATGGTTATATAACAAAACAGTGTTGATGTACATAATAAATCCTATTCTTATGGTAAGATAAAAACAATAAAAATTGTGGGAAAAAGAAAGCAGAGATTCACCAAGAATGCCAATGAAAAGGCCACAAAAAAACCATTTCATGTACTTTATAAAAGGTTTTATAAGCTATTTAAATATTTTATTGTGCTTGATGGATTTCCAAACTATATTTATTCCCAATGCTTATAAGATTTTACTTTGGAAAAAAATCTTTAAAAAATTAAAGAACAAAAATTTATCATTTTTTTAATAAAATTATTTGGAACAGAAAAATATAAAAGTCTAATTGGTAAATATATTCCATTAGAACAATTGACAATGATTAAAGATGTGTGGTAATTCAAAGAAATATTTTAAAATGTTGAAAAACAGGGCAATTTTTTGCCCAATAAAAGAAGCATCAGTTGAAGACTCTGGGTAGTTTTCTAAAGGTTGTAGCAGTGGGGATAGGTTGCAGGGGAAAGAGCAGAATATACTTACCTGAAGCTTTTTAATGGTTTGATGTATTAAAGTGAGAGGGAATGACTGCAATTATTCATATAGTTTATTTTTCTTCCCTAAAAAATAGTGCTTTTGACAAAATGCATGCTTATTAAATTGAGACGAATGTTATGCAGGAAAGAAATTTAAAATAGTAATTTTCACCAAAAATTATGACTTCCAGTTTCTAGTCTGATAGTGTAAAGGCTTCTGAAGGCATCATGTATCCTCATTAAAGGAAAAAGCTGAACAAATAATCAATAACTTCTTGGATCTATCAGAAAAGTGAGATCACAGAGCAAGCTACTGCCTTCACGACTGTGCAGAGAGAAGTGAGCACAGCAAATCACAATGTAGCAGCAACAGAAGCCTCAGGAGCTGTAGAGGTAGGAACACTTAAACTCCAATTGGCCAGTTGCTGGAGGCTCAGCGCAGACTTGTTTGAGAGTAAAAAACTGCAGGGATGAGGGTAGTCTGAGAGGGTCGCCACACTTTTGTGAGTTTTACCTCCAGGAGCCCGCTAGGTTCTCAGTGTGAAGATTAGAGAAAATCGCCCCATGATTCTGGAAGGGGGAGGAGAAAAGAACCATTTTGAAATAGGCTCAGAGCTCTAGCTTTTTTCTTAACATAAGTTAAGGAAACCATCTAGGGAAACTATTGTGCTAGAGTCTGACTATGGAACTATAAACGCAAAGAGCAAATCCTAACGTAAAGCATGGATTTTAATTCATGTGACAATTAACATCATATATAGTTATCAGTTAACACTTGTTCATTATTTGTAACAAGTGTATCAAACTAATTCAAGATGTTAATAATAGGAGAAACTCTGGGAAGGGAGAAAGGGTATATGAGAACTCGTAATTTTCTGTTCAAGTTTTTGTAAGCCATTATTGGCTATGAAAAATAGTTTATTAATTTACAAATTAAAAATCATAAACAATTATATTAAAGTGTATATGAATGTCACCCATGCTTTGATTATGCCAGACCTAAATGTTTGACTAATCTTGATTTTATTTAAATTATTTTTTCCTTAATAAGACATTTTTGAATTAATATTCTATGCCTGATCTTCAAATTAGATATCCCTCTATTGTTTGTTTTTATAATGTTAGAAACTTTTGGAGGAATATTTTGGTATTCTTGTAATGAAGTCAGAAGAATTCTTATTACTGAAAGCTAAGGCTATGGAATATTCACAAAATGATATATGTCTTTACTATGTTTACTACTTTCTTTAGGGATCTTGTATATTTTATCATGTTTTTACATTTAGAATTTAGTATGAGCTATTTTATTTCAATAGGAAAGATTAAGAAGAAAGTCTGAAATATTGTATTGGCAGTAGGTCCTCTGTGGAATTAAAGTTGTAAAAACCATTTTCTATTGAAGAGTTTGGGAAAAAAACAGTTTAAGCCAAATTCTTTTCATTTTATTTTTGTTTCCCTCTTGTGAGGAAAAAATAAAGCAATTTTACCCTTTAAAATATGTATTACTTATACAAAGCACAGATTGAATTTCCTGTCTTCCAGTGTTGCTGTGCGGGGATAAATATAAATTAAATACATATACAGCAAGAAAAATTAGATATTTTAAGGGAGTCAGCAAATAAAATAGAGCAATTATCTACGTCTTTGTGCATAAATTCAAATTGTAACTGATAACTACATGTGAAAACATTTCCATACCTGTTTTCTGGATCCACTCTTCTTCCTGTCATATAGTCTATGCCAAGCAAAATAGACTCCAAGACTTCTTTCAGAAAGATAGATGTCCATGCTTATTCTTTACTAACTGATGTATAAAGACCTAGACTGGAAGTATTCAGTTTATTCACTTATGAAATTAGTTTTGCTTCTGTAAATGAATTTTCTTATTAACCTTGATATATCCCATGATGATTCTAAACTAAGAAAATTATATGTGGTCTATATATAGAAATTATGTATATGCATAAGTTTATTTTCCCTAGTAATCCAAATGTTGTATGAATTCAAAGTTTAGTGATTGAGGAAGTTTAGGCAAAATGTAGTCATTAAAATAACACAAAATAGGGTACACGGGTGGTTCAGTGGTAGAATGCTCACCTTCCATGCAGGAGACCCAGGTTTGATTCCTGGACCACGCACTCTGCCCTCACCAAAACAAAAATCTGAATCATGGAATCTTGCAGTTTAATTAACATATTGGTAGTAATGTCATTTTATGTTCAAAACTCCTAAATTCATTTAACCTTTTATATCTTATTGATGTTACCAATACTTGACTACTCTTGTTTTTAAGGTATATATATATATATATATATATGTATATATATATATATACTCTTATTTTTAAGGTGTATATATGTACACAATTATGCATATTTTCCCAAAACGTGGCAAATAATTTTTTCTATCAAGTTACACTCACGAACTCTAATTTATTTTTTAATGGACCAAGAATAATCTTACACACTTTAATAGACCAAAACTTACTGAACAGCTGTGACAACAGGAACTGCATTTTCAATATAATTTTTATCTTCTACAATAATAAACTATATAACTCTAAGCATTTCCCATTTGGGCAATTTTAAAACATCCTAAATATTCAATTTTACAGTCTCTAGCTTTACAATTAATCCTAAAATCTGGCATAAAGAATAGATCACAGTATTTAGATTCTTTGGAATTAGTAAAGGTAAGTGCACTTTGTTACCACAGTCTCAAAACTAAAATAATATTAACAAAATCAAAATGTAAATGTGGGTAGTACGACGGTGACTCAGCGGCAGAAGTCTCACCTGCCATGCCAGAGACCCGCGTTGGATTCCCGATGCCTACCTTTGCAAAAAAAAGAAAAAGAAATAACCGTAAACGCATTTTAAACAGGAAAACTACAAAATTAACTGAGAAATTTGAGCATGAAATCTGAAATCAAAACTTTATTGCCAAATAAAGACACAGATGATATGATCATACTCTCTTGCATTCTTATTAAATATAAAGTTAAATCATTTGACCACTTGTACTATGGCTAAAGGAATAGAATACAGTTTTCATCTCCACTTTCCCAAGAATTTTTCAAGTGGAGAAAAAAGAAGTTTAAAATATAAAATATGGACATTAATCAATTGCATTTATTATTACATTTATTAACAATGCAAAATGAGTCATTAATTATCTGGAATATGTATACTCTATTGTCATGCATTTCAATATCACTATCTTCAAAAATGTTTTTTTGCCCCATAGTTAATTATGTCTGTTTATTAAGTGATTAGGATTAATTTGTTAAAAACAACTAACATTCTTGACTTCACAGAAGTTATAGCCTAATGTCAGTATAGCTATCAATAAAATACTTACATTACTTTTACTGATTTTGATAACAGTTTTTAAAAGGTGCTGAGAAGAGCTGTAATTGGAGGACTTAACTCACCTGTAGGTATCAGATAAAATTTCCCAAAAATATGTGTATTTTCTTTTTTCTTGATACTGTGCTTTATGGGAAAAGGAAGTTTTTTTGTTAATGTTTCACTTCCAGAACCTTAACAATGTTAAATCTGTAGTAGGCCTTGAAAATTAATTTGGAGAGGCTTCATTTCACTCAGTAAGAATTTGTATACCTTTGGAAAAGTTTTGTTCCTTGAAAGAGTAATAGAACTTGCTTGTAAAATCATCTTGGCCTATTATTGGGAAGAATATTAATTAAAGATCATATTTCTTTATTACCTATAGGAGAATGCCAAATTTCTGAGGTTTTTGTTTTTTTTTTTTCTTGACTCAGCTGCGCAAACCTTCGTCCTTTAGAATTTGGTCCTTTTCAGGTAGGCAAACATTTTTGGGCTGTTTTTCTTTTGTCAGTTTTAAAGTTACTGTTTGACCTGCACAAAACCTGTTTCATCCTGTAATCTAAGTTTAGGTGTGTCTTCTTAAAATCCTGGTATATTTTATACCTAGATTTTATAATATGCAAAATGAAGATTCACTGTGTTTTAATTGAATGCATTGTTAATTGATGTTTGCTGTGATTGAGTTATCTTTAAACCACTGTTTGACTTACTTGCTATTTATTTACAATTTACTGACAAGTTTTTTGGATTTTTTTCTTTACCTAACTATTTTATCACTGGGTAGTTGCTTTTCTCTTCTTTCTTCACTATAATGGTTTGAGAGCTATACTCAATCTCATTATTATTTCAGTGGATATCCTTCACCTTTTTAAATCCATACATAATTTAATAAGTCTACATTTATCTTTATCCCAATTTGAGCAAAATATAAATAATTTAAATACTTTGATGATTTACCACAAAATTTCTACTGCTATACATTATTTAACTCTGTATATTCTTAACTTCCTTGAAATAGAGTAATGTCATCAACGTCTTACATAATTGTTTCTTGTGTTTGTTTAGATACTTGTCATAAATTCTCATTTATCCTTCATGTCACTTTGTTTTTCCCTATTTTCACCTCTTTAATTAAAAAGTTTTGAAGTAATTTCAAATTTACAGGACAGCTACAAAATAATACAAACCATGTACCAAGAACTCCTAATTCTAACATTTTGCTTCATTTGCTGTTTTCATTTTATCCGTCTATCTATCTATCTATCTATCTATCTATCTATCTATCTATCTATCTATCTATCTATCTATGTATTGCCTGACCATGAATTTATTACTTGAACACAATACTGCCATCTATATTTTCTAAAAACAAGGATACTCACTTATGCAACAACCTTAAGAGCAGCTGTCAAGTTGAAGAAATTTACCATTGATAGAAACTTTGTGGTTTGTATTCCAATTATTCCATGTGTCCCAAAATGTCCTTCTGAGCCCTTCATCCTCCCTTGTTAGATCCTATCCAGAATTAAATATATTACATTTAATTGTCACTAAGTCTCTAGTTGCTCTTCCTTTTTATTTCTTCAATTGTGGGAGCATACATGTAATTTGAACTTTCCCCTCTCAGCCATTCCCAAGCACATCATTCAGCAAGGTTATCACATTCACAGTATTGCAGTACCTTCACTACCATCCATTACTAAAATTTTTCCATCTCGCCCAACAGAAAACCTACATCGTAATATTAAATACACATTATATTTAATTATACGTTATATATTAACCAACTCCATTCTCCCTGCCCCTGTCATGGCAAACTTCAGTTTCTGTCTCTATGAGCATGTGCATTCTCCGATATTTTTGGGGGGATTTGATTTTTTTTTTTTTTTTTTTTTTTTTTTGCATGGGCAGGCACTGGGAAGCAAACCCAGATTTCCAGCATGGCAGGCAAGAACTCTAGCCAGTGAGCCACCATGGCCCACCCTATGGGGTTTAAATTTAACAGCCTAAATATATAATAATCTTGTTTGCTTTGATACCAATTCAACTTCAAAAATATACACAAACTATGTCCCAATGTCCCTTCTTCCACTACCTTGTATGTAGTTCTTGTCACAAATTACATGGTTACACATTGTGAGTCCCAAACTGCTGGTTTATCATCACATTTTATGCATTTACCTTTTAGATCTTATAGTAAAGAAAATGGGGTTGTGTGCTGGTTTGAAAATATCATGCACCCCAGAGAAGCCATGTGTTAATCCTGATTCAATCTTGTGGGGGCAAGCCATTTCTTTTAAACTGGATTCAATACTGTAGTTTGGAAAGTGTGACCTTTTGATTAGATGGAGATGTGACTCCACCCATTCAAAGTGGATCTTTCTTAGTTTACTACAGTCCTTTAAAAAAGGAAACATTTTGGAGAGAGTCAGAGCCTTACAGAAAGGTCAGAGCCAACAGGGAGAGAGAGAGAGTGATGTGGATACTTGGAGTTCAGCAGATTTCAACATGAGATGTCAAGCAAGCAGAACCTGGAGAGAGTCGAGCAAAGCCAAGAGATGAAGCCAACCTCAGAGAAGCAAAGTGAGTAACCCCTACAGAACAGACTGGAAGCAAAGGATCCCAGTAGCAAGGGACCAGCAGACACCAGCCACCTGACTACCAAGTCGATAGAGGTGTCTCTGACCCATTGACATTCATTGAATTAAGTTTCTTTCTCTGGTTGTCTTAGTTTGGACATTTTTATAAGCTTAGTACTGTAAATTTGTAACTTATTAAATTCTCCTTTTTAAAAGCCATTCCAGTTCTAGCATATCACATTCCAGCAACTTCCAAACTAGAACTGATTATAAACAAAAAATGCAATTATGATGGCATTTTTATTTACCCATGTCATTACACTTACTGGAGACATTTAGGTTTTTCATATGACTTAAATCTTTTGTCTGTTATTTGTTTTCTTATCAATGTGTAGAATGCTCTTTAATGTCTCATGTAGGGACAGACTAGTGGTGATTAATTGCTTCAGCTTTTGTTGATAAGGGTATGTCTTATCTCTCTTTTCAGTTTTGACAGATAGTATTTGCAAATATGGGATTCTTCAGTGGAATTTTTGCTTTCAGAATTTTAATATTTCATCCTACTGCCTTCTTGTCTCCATGGTTTTCAATGAAAAATCTCTACTTAATCCTATTGAGGCTTCCTTGTACATGATACGTTGCTTCTGTCTTGCAGCTTTCAGAATTCTCTCTTTATCTGATAGTTGATTAAAATATGTTTACTGTAGGTCTATTTGAGTTTCTTCTGTTTGGAGTTCGTCTTAGATATGCATATTCAAGGGTTTTGATACATTTGGGAAGTTTTCAGACACTATTTCTTTGAATGTTCTCTGTTTCTTTATTTCTTTCTTCTCCATCTGGGAGCCTCACAATATGTAAGTATATAGTTTCTTCAGACCCTGTTAACATTTTTATATTCTTTATTCTTTCTGTTCCCCAGAATGGACAATTTAAATTTTCTCACTTTCAAGCCCACTGATTATTTCTCCTGCCAGATCTAATCTGCTATTGAACCCCCTTCTAGGCGATTATAAATTTCTATTTCTATGGTCTTCAGTACTGCTCCTTTACATAATTTCCGTATCTCTTTTGACATTCTTTTGCATTCATCTGTCACTTTCCTGATTTCCTTTAGTTCTTTGTTCATGCTTTCCTTTAGCTATTTGAACATGCTTAGGGCATCTTTTAAAAAAAAAATAATAATTGTCTGGAATGTCCAAGGTCTGGCCCTCCTCATCAGTGATTTCTAATGCTTTAATCTTGTACTTTGTCTGGACCATCACCATGGATATTTTTTTTTGTACATTTTGTAATGTTTTGTTGAAACTTGGAAGTTTTGATACTTAATATATTATTTGTGGAATTTAAAGTCTGAGGCATGTGTTCCTGAAACTTTTACCCAGTTCTGATTATGACAGAGCTTTCTTATAGCACCAGGAGCTAAGGTTAGAAAGAGAGAGAAAGAGAAGAGAGAGAGAAAAGGAAAAAAAAAAGAGAAGATTTTCCCATCTTTGTACATTGACATGTGGGAGTGTGCTCCTTCTGAGCTTATCTGCACAATGACTTTTGAAAACAGTCCCTGCCCAAAGTTGTAGGGACCTCCCTGTTTCTTTCTGCATGTGTGTCTTGCCTTAGCATGCACATATGGACGTAGGAATTCCCTCATTTGCGTAGATTGAAATACCCTTTCTTCCCTTGGTAAGAACTTTGGACATGGGCACTGCACAGCAAAGAACTCCTTACCTCAGTTAGCCACAACTTGACTGTTCTCACATTGAATTGTCTAGTAAAGCTCTATGAGTTGCTTTCTACACATGTCAAATTCTGGGATAACAGGCTTGCAAAGAGTTTCCTTGTTCAGTCTCTCAGGCTGGTTCCGACATTCAAAATCCCAGTATGTTCCCAGGATAACTTTGTTTCTCCAGAGCTGGGACCAGGGCCGCACACCCAAAGCTTGGGCTGGCTCTGCACTGAGTATGTGAAAGGTTGAGGGAGGGGCCAGTCAGAGCGCCATAAGATCCTTCCATTTTGAGGTTGCTGTTTTTCTTTATTCATCACTTGCCCCATTACTGGAAGCCATTATCTATTTTCTGCAGCTTTGAGAAAGATGTCTCTGCCAGTTCTTCCTGGTTCAAAACTACTGCAGAGAAAGTCCTGAAGCTTCTTACTGCATCATCTTGATGGGGTATGACTCACCTATTTTGATTTTTTGAAATCTCTCTGTGACACATTCTGCTTTATTTCTTCAGGTCCAAATACAAGTTTACTAATTATCTTTGGCTGCATTTTTGGTGTCTGTGCTTGAAAGCATGCATTTTAGAAACTATAATTTGTAGAAAATTTGATGAGGGATAATATAATGAATCTGTATTTAAAAGAGATTTTTTTTATGCTTCTTCATTAAGCCAAGGAATGTTATCAACTTGATAGACCTACAGCTTTTCACTTTTTCTGGCTTAACTGGGGCTAGTCCGATATATATATATTCCTCATCCTGATTGGCAGTGTGCACATTGCTGTTTCACTGTTGTATTTGGAGATTTTACTCAATCCTCTTGGCCTGATGTGTGTGAATGTGCATATTCAATTTTATATGTTTTGTGGTTAGCATGCTCACCATACTTTAATATAAACAAGACAATATTTATATAAAGAATGTTTATATTCAGAAAGTTGTTAAATTTTAGTAAGAGGTTAGGTGTAAATGAATTCAAAGAAAGTTTAAAAGCTATACTTAAAAATACGCAATTCATTTTTCAGAAAATGTTCATTCAATACAAATTTATGCATCTTTTTGTTTTCTTTCAACTTTCGTTCTAGGCTCTGTGGGTGATTGAAATAGAAATAGAATCCATCCCCAAATATCTTGTAGTATAGTAATGCAACTAAGTAAAATTTATTATAAACTTTTATGCATGTGTTTTCAGCAAGTGTCGTGTAAAATGAGAGGCACATGCGGGCCATGGTGGTTCAGCAGATAGAGTTCTCACCTGCCATGGCAGAGACCAGGGTTCGACTTCCAGTACCTGCCCATGCAAAAAAAAAAAAAAAAAAAAAAAAGAGAGGTACAAATAAGTGTTGAAGGCATTATAGAAAATTACCTCTCAGTTTTAAAAAATACATACATATATTCTACATTTTCTGATTTAAGTAATTTTATGAGTATTTAGGATTGATATACATAACAACAATTTTATTTAAGGAAGGGGAGCAAAATAGTAAAATATATAATACTGAGATATTTAATCATTTTCATAAAACATTGCCTTCTACTTCTGTTTAGTTTGAAACTATCTCCAAATTATACAAATGTGGCAGAATAATGGTTCTGTCTTTTTAAATATGGTTAAGGGGCAAATCTTAACTTATGTTTGTTTGTTTTCCTTTTTATTGATTTATTAGATGAGAAAAAAGTAAGGATTTGTCTTTCATCTTGTCTATTGAAATTTTGGAACATTGAGATTTTGTGTCCTTAAGGAAGAGCCAACTCTTTTTTTCCAAATTATTTTGATCCAAGGCAAACTGTGAAATAAATAACATGATATATTTTGGTTTGTGGAAAGATAAAGATAAAAAGAATGGAAGTTAATGGAACCCAAGCCTAGGTTCCATTAGGGCTGATTCTAGGCAAATATCTCAAGAAACAAGTGAGTAGGTCCAGAAAGAAATCAAAGACCATAAATAGCTGTATCTTCTTCTCACAGTTGATTATATTATGAGAAACCCCGTCATCATCTTCTATTGGCATAGGAAATACCTTGTGTCTCTGTTCATCAGGTATTCATCTGCTGTCTAACATATGGCAATAATACTATTTGTACATGCCATTTTATTACCCCATTTGCTTTCAGATTCCTAGTTAGAGGTACACTCATGGGCAAATGAAATTTTAAGAAAGTTTAAGAAAACTAAAATTTGTTTTATAGAAATTATGTGACAATTTCAAAAATGGGATTAAAAAAGAGAATGTATAAGAAATATTTTAATACCCAGTGCCTATTTTTTATTCTAAAGTCAAAAGCACTACATCTATGCCATCTCTTAAGTATGGTGAAATATACATACGTGTGTGTGTTTGCGTGTGTGTATGCATAAGTTTGGTATAAATTTCCAAAAGATTGTTTTAGGAACTAAATGAGTTGATGCATATAAAATAAGTCTGGCACAAGAAAGTACTTAAATAATTTGTGTTTTTGTTGGTGGTAGTGTCATATCTATGATTATTATTAGGTTGCCGTATAAGTGGTTGTGGGGTACTCTAAGGGCACATTATGATAGCCGGTAGGCTTAACAAAGAATCTTGCAAAGCTCACATTAAGTGCTACTTAAGAATAGGATGCAATGTTAGCCAGGGAATTTCCCAGTGAAAACCACCTCAGCATAGCTATAACATTCAGAAACATCTAAATAAGGCTCACCCTTACAAGAATTGCTTGAACTCCCTTCATGGAAGAAACACGTGGTAAATAACCCGGACTGAGTATGATATAACTCTGAGAATGGTCTCCAGATGGAGACTCTCCCAGTCAGTCAGTTGAATGAACCCATGATTGAGTCAGGGCCCATGACATCTGCCTGCTGCCTCCACTGATACTCTTGTAGGAACATATCTTAAATAACTTACTGAGCATCAGATGGTGTTTGAGACTCACATTTGATGTCCGCCAAACCACGGGAAGATGTCCCTGGAGATTATAACATCTGAGTCCCCTGAGCATCTTGAGTCTCAAATTTTATTTTCAAGGTATCTGTCCCCCAAGAATTAATGTATGTCTTACAGAATCCACATATATAAAATAGCAGTGTGGGGAGGGGCTGGAGAAACAGTGTCTTCTTAACTATTCTGAAAAATATCTGATTTGTCTTTTTGTCTTTACACTAATTGAAATTGAAATAAATCCAGACTTTAGAATAATTTGGGAATATTAAAACAATTTTAAAGAGGAAACAACACCACCTCATCTAGATAAACACAAATAATGCACTCACTAAAAATGGTGGCAAACTGAAAAGATAGTTTTGGAAAGGTGAGCATATTGCTTATCTGTGATTTTAAAATTATTTAAAAGTAAAACCGTGATTCTTCTATTTTTGCCGTATTTTTTGTTATTGATTAAAATATGTCCTGATAAGAGATAAATGGTTCAGGAATCAGTATGGAGTAGACAGAGCCAATATCAAAGTTAAACCAAGGATTTTTTGAACTCTGTTAAGTAGATAAATTTTGCCTTTCAAGCATATTCTATATTCGGGTAATGGATAAAGCTTAATGTAGTGGTTGCTTAATGTTTGTCTAGATAGAGCAAGGCGAAGAAATTGCAGTAACAAGCTATTTTAAAGTCTTTTAATGACAAATATAAGGATTAAATTGAGAATAACAGCACATGATAAGTGATCTGGAAAATCCATGAGGCATGTCCTCAGTAAAACAATCATCAAGCCAGATTTCTTCAATAGCAAATGACTGGATGTCAAAATAAAAGGTCAAACGATGCTAGAATTTAGAATTAAACATACAGACTTCACTGAAAAACATACACGAAAGTCAGGAAAGTAAAAATAATTCTAAGTGAACGCAAAAAAGGATAAAATTGATCATTCGAATTTTCAGAAGTCATTTAGCATATGATCATTGTCTTAATATCTTAATGACAATGTACGAATGAAATATTATGAATTCATGTATGTGTAGAGGAATGAGATCAGACAAAAATAATTTAAAGCATATATTAAAAGTAAGAACATAAAACGACAAATGTTTCCAACTTGCTTTTTCTGTTTTTATTACCTTTACTGAATGAAATTGGATTTCTCACTTCATAAGATTTCCACTGCAGTTGAGAGCAAGGAATTGTCCATAATAATCACAGAAGTCAAATGATAGTAAATTGAAACATATCTCTTGCTCAGGTCAGATTATACAATCGGTTTACTACTCTTCAAGTGCTCATTTTGGAGGTGATGTGGCAGTTGATATGACTTCCCTGCAGTACTTCCCTAATCGCATTTGGAAACAAGGGTTGTTAAAGAAAGAAGCATATATAAATCCTTTAGCAGGGCCAACAGTATGCCACAGGGGGTTATGACTAAACAATAAAACTACATTTTTAAAAAATATCCAGTGTTTTTCACTAAAATAACTTTTAAATACATGGAAATAATTGAAAATAAAAATTTCATGATCTCTCCACTGCTGAATCCGTATAGAGAAATTTGTTTCATATGAACTGTGAGCTCAATCATAAAACTGGTCTTCCTTTTATACATGTTCTTAAAGAAAGAATCAAGCATTTTTATCTTTGTGATTAATGTAATACTGATTGATATAATTTGAATCCTGTAATTTTCAAACACGACAATAAGAAAGGACAATTTAATATTTTCTCAACTATTTCAAAAATAGTACTAAAAGATTTACATTTTGATCATGGGCCACTTTTAATCCTTTCCACTCAGATTCTTTCTTCAGGAAGCACACATTAATGGCTATACTACCTCATCTTTTAAGGATGTCCATTGCCCATGCATATATTTCATGTGAAGAATAGTGTAATTCAATTAATTTATTATCTTAGGCATAGAATTGTACTCTATTGTCAATTATTGTACTCCTTGAAATGGAATTGAAAACGAAATAGAATTTATAAATCTATCTCATTAATTTTTATTTCTAAAAGCAACTATCCTGAATGACTATAAGTTTTTGATGATATTATAAAATTATTAAATGAATGATTTAAAACAAATGCAGATTATGCATTTGGAATATAATCATCACTGCCTGAATTTTTTTTTTTTTTTAACATGGGCAGGCACCGGAAATCGAACTCAGGTCCTCTGGCATGGCAGGCAAGCATCCTTGCCTGCTGAGCCACCGTGGCCCTCCCCACTGCCTGAATTTTTATGATGAGTTATTTGCCTATGCAAATATTATTATTTTTAACATTTCTCTATTTACTTAAAATAAATATAATATGGTTCAAATGGATACATTAATCTATAAATATTCCAATAGAATAATAAAAATATAATATGGGGAAGAGAATTGTTCAATTATTGAATTGAAATAAAATATTGTTATTACAGAAATTATAATCATAATAATGACAACTATGCACAATGCTTTAACATTTAAATTGATTTTACATTTGCTATTTCAACTTAATTTCATTCAATTGGGAAAATATGCTCACAGATATGCACATGAATTGGAATTTCACGGCCCAGGAATCGAAACCAGGTCTTCTGCATGGCAGGCGAGAATTCTATCATTAAACTACCCTTGCATCCCTCCTCTTTGCAAATTACTTTTTTAAATATAGTTTCTTTCACTTATTATTCGATTCAGTTGACCAATTTCCCCTCTCTCCCATTCCCATAAATTTTGTTAACAACTTAACATGTATCTTTCCATATTTTCACTGTGTTAATATAGTTATTTGATTGAATATATGCATGTGCATGTGTGTGTGCTTATGTCATATTTGGAGGATATAGATCATTGCTTGATTCTTTTCAAAAATTGAACCATAATGCATATAACATTTTGAATCTTGATTTTTCACTAAAGAAATCATACAGAAAAACTTTCAAGTCAAAGAGGTTTAATTTTTATTAAGGTTAATGACATAATATTAATGATTTAAGTGTATAACTATGTGCTGGTTTGAAAGGAAGTATGCCCCCTAGAAAAGTCATGTTTTAATTAAAATCCCATTTCATAAAGGTAGAATAATCTGTATTCAATACTGTATGTTTGAAACTGTAATGAGATTATCTCCCTGGATGATGTGATTTAGTCAAGAGTGGTCGTTAGACTGGATTAGGGGACGACATGTCTCCACCCATTTGGGTGGGTCTTGATTGGTTTACTGGAGTCCTATAAAAGAAGAAATGTTTTGGAGAATGGGAGATTCAGAGAGAGCAGAGGATGCTGCAGCACCACGAAGCAGAGAGTCCACCAGCCAGCAACCTTTGGAGATGAAGAAGGAAAACACCTCCCGAGTAGCTTCATGAAACTGGAAGCCAGGAGAGAAAGCTAGCAGATGACTCCATGTTCGCCACATGCCTTACCAGATGATAGAAAAACCCTGACTGTGTTTGCCATGTGCCTTCTCACTTGAGAGAGTGACCCTGAACTTCATTGGTCTTCTTGAACCAAGGTATCTTTCCCTGGATGGATGCCTTAGATTGGCCATTTCTATAGACTTGTTTGTTTTTAATTGGGACATTTTTTCAGCCTTAGAATTGTAAACTAGCAACTCATTAAGTTCCCCCTTTTAAAAGCCATTCCGTTTCTGGTATATTGGATTCCGGCAGCTAGCAAACTAGAGCAAGCTATATGTCATCTTTTCTCCATCATGTTGCTCATCAATTTGTTTTTATTATCTTGCCACTAATTGGCGCTCTTACACCAAAGTACTTGGACACTGTTAATATTTCTGCTCTTTATTCTCTGACTGAGATTTTTTTATCAAATTTAGTATAGACAATGGTTCATGCTTTTCAATATTCTTTTCTTCATTGCCTTAATTTGTTAAGGTATTACTACATATTTTTAATGTTTTGGGTTCACTGAAGAGGAGGAAGTACATGAATCTAGTCTAACACCACCAAACTGTAGGGATTTCATATGGACTATGAGCTCTATCCTTGAGAAAGCAAACGGAAGTGAGAATGAAATAGAATTGATAAAGCTCTCTGGTTAATTTTTATTTCTAAAAGCAACAATCCTGAGTGACTATATATGTGTATGCCGGTGTGTATGCAATTTAAAATTTCTTCACCTATATACATATATGTGTATATATACATGTATATTTTGACACACAAAATCACGTCGGTGATAAGGCAAGAAAAAAATCAGTATACCTAGGGGTAGTTGAAATCACCTTCTTTACCAATGTGTCAAAGAAAAGTGCAGAACCCATCATTTTTAAATGTTTAACAACTTACAAGTGAAAAACTAATTTTATTGTTCTTTTTAAATTTATTAAGACCTATTCTGAGCCCAACATGTGATCTATCCTGGAAAATGATATATGAGCATTGTATATCCTGCTGTTTTGCAGGGCAATGTTTTACATATGTCTGTTAAATCTAGTTCATTTATCATATTATTTAAGTTCTCTGTTTCCTTATTGATCTCTGTTTAGAAGTTTTATTGATGACAGCAGTATGTTGACGTCTCCCACTGTTATTGTAGAGACATCTATCACTCTTTTCAATTTTGTCAGTTTGCCACATGTACTTTGGGGCATCTTGGTTAGGTGCATACATATTTATGATTGGTATTTTTTAATTGGTGATTAGCTTTTAATATATAATGTCCTTTGTCTTTTAACTTTTTTTTAATTTGTTTTCTATTTTGTCTAATATTAGTATAGCTACCCCAGATTTTTTGTTTGTTTGTTTACTGCCATTTTTTACTGTAGGCTGTAGGATGTAAATAGGCATGCTAAAATTTCTGGATTAACTACTGAAAGAATACCAATAAAATTTCTAACAGGTAGAGAGTTAGTGTGAGTGACAAACTCTGGTAAATAAATAAGACAGAAAAGGCAAAAATTGAAATATTGCATAGACAGGATAAAAATAAGTTAGACAAATTTACATCTCAAATGTAAATTAAAATAAATAAATATTCTAGTTTAAATAACAAGATTATCAGACCAAATGAAGCTTTCCAAATATTGTTCTTTGTATGAGATATGTCTAATACATCAGAAAATAGATAATCTGAAATGTAAAAGAAAGGAAATGAATGAAAAATTATCTAAGGAATGCTTGTTTAGTTATAGTAACTTAAGAGGAATATATTTTATCACTCAGTTAATTGCAAGGGAAAGATAGATTGCATTAGGTAATGCTGCCATATTGAAGATGAATGACAGAATAGTGTCTGCTTTTGGCTCATTGAGCACACAGTAGTGGTTGTAGCCAGGTAGGCTGTGGTAAATGGAAGTTTATGCTGCTGAGCTGATGCATAAACCCCCTTCCTATCACAATGGCCCAGAAACTTCAGGAATAAAGGTCAGCCATCTTCTCCTGGAGAATTCATTGAAAATCTTCATTGGAGTTCTCAGTTTGCCTCACGCCCTCTGGAATCTGGACCTTCCCTTCCCTACAGTCATGTGAGACAGCTCTTACAAAAAATTCATAATATTTACAGATACCTCCTGTCAGTTCTGTTTCCCTAGAGAACCCTAAAACAAGATTTGAACTTTAGCTGTTTATTTTTACTCTCTGTATACTCTACTGGTCTACGCATATGTAATGCAAAATTTTAATGAATTATTTATACTCCTCTCCATTCTCTCCATTTTGCTGCAGAGGATTCATTTATGGAATTTCATTAATTTTTTAGAGAAATTCTCTTGACTATTGCTTGTTATAAATTAATACTGATGAAATAGATCCTTGTGTTTAGGATAATTAGAACAAAAAAAAATCACTGAATGCCTTAATCCAAAAGAAGGGCATTTTTCTTTCAAATTGTGAATAACTCAACATATTAATATAACAAGGTAGGGAGGCAATGTCTTTTTAGATGCTATGAAAGTCAGTCATGTGAAATGGAAGGCAAACTCAAGTCTACTTCCAAATTTAGTAGGAAAGGATGAGTATTAAAATGAAGAATTAAGACAGGTAAAAGAGATTCAAGAGTCTGGATCTCTAGAACACTGGAATTTTAAATAACTGTTAAGAGTCTGGATCTCTAGAACAATGGAATTTTAAATAGTTGCTATAAGATTCCTTAAAACTGAATCAGCTTGACAAAATTCCCAAGATTAATAATGGCCTGACAACTGATATATCAGGTGAAGCCAATCTCAGATGATTCTCAGAGTTCAACACTACCAAGACTTGTTATTTTACCATCCTAATTCCAACATTATATATTTTTGTCTTTAATTACCCAAATGTAAAATATGCAACTGCACATATTATAATCATATTCCCTATCTCCTTATTTTCATTAGTACTGCTACTACTATTACAGTGCACTGAAAACATCCTGGAATGATTAGTTTTTTGTTTTGTTTTGTTTTTTCGGTCTCAACCTGTTTAGGCCATAGTACCTAGTTATTTAATTAAATACTAATCTAAAGGTTGCTGTGGAGGTATTTTGTAGAGGTGGTTAACATCTACAGTCAGCTGACTTTACATAAAAGAGATTATCCTAGATAATATATGTGTGGCTCATGCGAACACAGGAAAGGGCTTCACAGAAAAACTGAGGTTTTCCAGAGAAAGAACAAGTTCTGCCTTAAAACTACCACATCAGCTCCCACACTTTGGGGCTATTGTGAATAAAGCTGCTATGAATATTTGCATACAAATTTTGTTTGAGCACCTGTTTGAAAGTGTTTGGAATTTATAATTAGAAGTGGAATTGCTATGTTTTATGGTAAGTCTATGCTTAACATTTTGTGGAAACCTCAAATTGTTTTCAGTAGAAGTGCCAAAAAATGTTGCTTCCATTTGTTTTATTTTTTTATGATAGCTATCCTATAAAGTGGTAAATCATTACATGAATTTAAAGACATTTTCTGGGAAACATTTTTAGAGTATGTATCAAGTGTCTTGATATATAAGATCAAGACTTTCATCTTATTTCATATCATGACTCACTTTAAATTTTTTTTAATCAGATGGAATCAAAGTTCACTGATTATCTACCACATCAGTGTATTGGGTATTTATCTCCCAGTAGTGAAATTATTTTCCTGCTCATCATGTTTTTTAGCATTGGTCATAAATTCATCTTAATTAAGCAAAATCATAATTTTTTCAAGTTAAGATGATTGAATATCAGCATTTATATATGGTATAATCTGTACAATATTTATAAAAGGATAATTTTAGGAAAAGTATTAGAGAAAATACAATATTTGATAAATGATCATTTTTTGATGAGCTGGTGAGATACCATTTGTTGATTGCTTTGACCACACTTTTCTATTTACCATTCCTCAACAAAAACTAAAGCTCACATGAAAAAATGATCAACATCACAAGCCATTAGGGAAATGCGAAGCAAAACCACAATGACATATCATTTCACACCCACTATAATAGCTACTATGAAAAAAAAGGCAATCCAAAATTGGAAGTATATAGGGTTGATTGTAAAGGGTTAGAAATGATAGTGGTGATGGTAGCATATTATAGCACTGAATTTCACTGTGATTAAAAGGGGAAATGTTAAATTTTATAAATAGTAAGAGAATAAACTTTTTTTTTTAAATCCATGCAACTTCATTACAAAAATAGTGATCTTAAGTTAAACCATGGACTTTAATTAATTGTGCTATCATCAAAATGTGTTATCATCAATTGTAACAAGTGTTCTATGCTAATACAAGTTTGTAGTGGTGGGTTGGGTTATGAGAGTCCTGTATGTTGTGTATAATTGCTCGGTAAACCCACAATTTATCTAATAAAAACAACGCTTATATATCTTTCTTTGAGATATTGATATATTTTCCATATTATATTTAGCTACATTTAAAGTTTCAGGATAGTGTATATATCATTTAGTATGTTCTATGTCTCAAACCATCCCAAAACTTAGTGGTTTATAACAAAAGTCATTTTATTCTCTCACAGTCCTACGAATCAGCTGGGTGTTATCTGTAATGGCCCCGCTTGTTAACTAATCTGTGTTCATCCTGGCTGAATCTGAATGGTTTACGATAGTCTCATCCTTGCATCTGGGTCCTCATCTGTGAAAGGAAGGATAATTGAAACCTCTCTCTTCATGATCTATCATCGTCAAACCAACAAGCCCTGAATCAGTCGCATTGTGGTAGAAGAGTTTAGAGCAGTAAATAGGGACAAATTCCAAGGCACCATCACTTCTCTAGTATCAGAAGTGCTAATTGGACAATACAAGACACATAGCCAAGAGCAATTTCAAATAATAAAAAAATTGAACCCATCTCTTCGTGGATGAACTGTAAAATATTGCAGATTTTTTCCCCCAATCTCCCACAAATACTGAGAGTATTTCTTTTTCTAATTTACTCATAGGAAGTAAGTCTAAGTTAGAAATGCCGTAGTATTTATCTATGCAGTAAAGGTAGTGGGGAGAATATGCTACATTAATTCTATGACTTTGAAAGGGTCTGGGAAGCATGATGCACTTAGCGGGAGAATACTTGGATAGATGAGAAGAAAATCCAAATATCTACTATACAAGAATCACATTAGTTTTTAACCCAGTACACCTCAATTTCCAAAGGAAAGAAAACTTGTATTGTTTTCTTAATTGCATTTATGAGCAATCTGAAAAGCATTGTCTATCCTCTTTTAATAATGATGGACTCTGAAGAGAAGTGATAAAGGTGTGCCTAAATTACCAGATAAAATTTACTGTGTATGATGTTCCAGTGAATGGACTGATGCACAGGTTGAAAAATGATAACTCAGACTGTTACTTTTGTCTTCAACTGAGGGTGGTATCTGAACGTTTGTTCCCTCAAATACTGAAGCAATCAATTATGAAACTTCCAAGGGGTAGTCTACATAGAGTAGGTAGTGCAGTGTGGAAGCATTTGAAGAAGTATAAATAAGATATACATACCATGAGCTAGACTATGGATATCACCTATGTCATTATATTCAGACAAATAACTGAAGTAGTCTAAAAACATTGGGAATATTAAATAAATAAACTAAAGGATTTGAGCAGCTAAAGTGAGTCATCTGATATTACTGCGGATGTAGAATGATGTCAGAAACCTCAGGAAAATGCAATCTAGACAGATCAAGCTGTGGAGAGCAGAAATCATTCAAAGATTTTCCTCATGTAATTTGGGGACTCCAGAATTAAATATTTTTAATTATTTATAATGCTTTTAAAATTTTAGAATAATAATATCTCTTTGCAGATTTTTGGTGAAGATTTATTTGATAAAGTGCCAGAGTACATATTACATAAATGATACTTTATGGTAAACTATGGAAAGCAGAAATACAACTTCTTGGGACAAGTAGAACAATTACCAAATCCAAGATTCTTAGATATGATAAGAAATGGGGTTAAAACTGAGGGATTTAAAATAGTATAGTAGTAGCATTAAATTGAGATAAATTAAAAAGTATTCAGAACAGAATGTAAAATGTTCAATATTATATTAAATTGGTTTGTCAATTTCCTCAGTGCAGCAAGACTAGCATATATGAACACAGACTAATTTATGAAATCAAATACAAGCATTCTCTTAAACATGGACATTTGGCTTTAAGAGATTTTAACAAATCCTGTACCCAACTATCAAATAACTGAAATTCAGCAATTAAATTAATAGCTAGAAATATTATGCTGCATTCCAAAGATAATTTAGCAATTTAAAATCAGAGATAAAATTATAATTCATCTCTTATTATTCTTATTTGCTGATATTTTCATTTAAGTAGATATATTAAAATTATCCCTGATAGAGTTTTCACTATACAATCAGAGCATATTTTGAATTATTTATTATGAAGAGTTATCATGTATATACTAATATGAAATATTATGCCTACGTGAAAATATCTAACTTTAGTAAAGTTTTCTTCAATGGTTAAAATCTAGGGACAACCTCATTAGTGAATAAAGTGTAATGTTAGAATTGGCAGTTAAATTGATAAATCTAAATTTTTCTCCAAATAATTTAAGATTTTGCCTATTTTTTACACTTCTCAAATCAAAACATTTGTTTAGAAAGATAAAAAATAGCTAAAAGTTTGTTTAAATCCACAATAAAGGCCAGTCATATCTGGTTCCCGAAATCTAAGTGTCATGATTCTCAACTTTTGCTAAACTCTCCTGAGCTTAGAAGGGGCAATATGGCAACAAAACTTTAACAATTTCTCAGAAAGACAATTCTGAATATAGTACAGTTGACTCTACGTTCATAGGGTTGAATATTGAATGTCCAATTTATCATGTTCACCTTCTTGCTCATATAAGTAATGTGAATGTCTAAAATAAAATAAAAAGAAGAAAAAGTAGGCTTGATGGACAAGAATCTCCAATATGCCCCTAAAGTCGAAATGAAAACAGCATAACAGCTCTATATACCTGACAATCTGATGAAAGCATTATAATTTAGACTATATATATGGCATTATAATTTAGACTATACATAAATCACATGATTACAATCAGTCTTCCTTTTTTAAATTGACCTGTAAGTTAGTGGCAGGAAATCAATATATTCCACATGAAAAATAATAATGCAATAACCACACTCAGCTTTGATCTGAAAATATGTAAAATGATCAATAAGATTAGAACTCTGTAAAATTGAATGTTTTTAAAACATGATAGAATAGTTTATTCACATGAAAAGGTCATTTTGCCAGCTAAAGGTTCTGTGCAAAAACACAATGTTAATACTGAACTTTCATTTTCCCTAGATTTTAATACATGCCTTAATCCTGGAAATGCAAACAGTATCTTTGTTTTTCACTGTTCAAACTAAGCTTCTGAGATGAGAATACATCTCTACAGGCTATTATTATCCATGTATTTTTTATCTATCCTGTATATTTGGTAGGGGAAATATGTTTTAAGCATTAAATATTTTCAATTGCTGTGAGTTAAAAGTCTATGCTTCAAAAAAAGAAGTAATTTTGTTCAATTTAAATTTGCATCTTTAAATATAAGACCTTTAATTAATGTAGGTATAATGCAATCTCTGAATGTGTTCTAAATGTCTGTGATCAACAGAGGGACCTGCTTGTTTCATAGTAAATAATTGGTGATGCTGATCCTTCAGGTAAAAATCAATGGGCCATTCACTCTATTCTATCAGAAAAGCATACAAATTACACAGCAGAGTTATATTATCCATGGTCTTTAAATTGTATATTAATTTCTTCATTAAAAAGATAATAGTAAAGATATCAAAGCTACACATCCAAATTATACATCACCACAGAGAATGTATAGGTTGATCACAAGGTTTAGGGAAAACTTAAAAATAATTATCGCTATTATGATAAAATGGCAAAATACCATTTGTATTGATGTTCTCTTTATCCATCACTCATTTAAGCATAGCCAATGATAAAAACTTGACAGTGCCAAGATAGCTTCGTCTATCCTGGGATATATCTAGAGTGTTTTTTCTGTATTTCTGAGATATAGTATGATATAGCCCAAAATCTACAGGTGCTGTTGACCACCCACGTGAGTTTTGGTTGGGCTCTGCTACTTCCTACCTTATGACCTGGGAAATGTTATTAGCATCATGAGCTTATTATTTTGATTTATTTGTATCACAGCAATGTAATTACAATAACAACAGATAAATGTTGTTGAGAATTACAACCAGTGTTGTAATTATCTTGCTACATAGTAAGTATTCAGTAAAAGATAGATGATATTGGTTATAGTGCTGTATATTCATATCAAACATTTTATTATTGAAATGTTAAGCTCTTGGTATTGGTTTGTTTATTTAGGGAGACCCTCATATATATATATATATATATATATTTGTTTGTTTTCCCAATTTTTTTTTGACAGTGGAAAAAGCTGAGAATGCTGAAGCAAAAACAGATACGTTCCCTCAGTTTTCACGGTTTCTCTAACAGAAAAGATTTAAATTGTCCTGCCAATAAAGTTTTCTGAGTTTTTGATAAGATAGGATCAATATTTTATAAGAGAATAAAGTAAGGAGACCTGGGGATATTGGATAGACTTCTTTGAGAAAGTGATAATTCAGCTGAAATCTAGATAAATGAGTTGTAATTAGATAGGTGAAAGAGATAAAGAAAGAAAACACTGCTCAGTGCAGTGATGTTCACCCTTGGCTGCATATTAAGATAATCTGGGGATAGTTTTTAAAAATTCCCATTTCCAGACAGCACCCAAGATCAATTAAATCAGAATCTCTGGAGATGGGACTTGGCATGAGCAACATTTTAATGTTCCCCAAGTGATTTCCAGTGTGTAATATGAAGCCAATATTTATAACCACTGCATTAGAGGAATAAAAAGAGTGAAATTTCAAGAAAATATTTCAGTTTAACTAAAATATAGAATAGAGGAAGAGTGTTACAGAGCAGGGAGCAAAAAATTCCAAGTTTAATCATTTTATTTTATTTATTTTTTTTTTTTTAAAGGAAAGACAGAGAGAAGGAAGGAAGGATAGAAGGAAGGAAGGAAGGAAGAAAGGGAAACATCTTTAAACATTTTCTTGTTTTTATTGTATTCTGTTTCTCCGTTTTTGTTACATGGGCTGGGGCCGGGAATCGAACCGAGGTCCTCCGGCATAGCAGGCAAGCACTTTGCCCGCTGAGCCATCGCGGCCCGCCTAATCATTTTATTTGATGAGAATATTTTAGTTATTCCATAATAATTAATAAAATTTGAAGTGAGCACTCTTTGTACAATATTGACTACTAATGCCTTAAAATTATCCCTTTATAATGCTAGCCCATATCTTTCAATTTTGTATTTCCCTTCTTACGGACACATGCTTTTGTTAACAATGCTCTTGCTATAGGGTAAACAAAATATATCACAGAGCCATGAGTTATGTATGAAAAGCAGAAAAGAGAGTGAAATATTTTCACTCCATTTGCCATAATCTAGGGAATGCGTTTGATACTTAATGAAAAATGCTCTAATGGTTGAAATAGCCTTGCATAAGTAGAATGTTATAGAACGTACACTAGATTTGGAGATTGGAGATATGAAGAATCAGCACCTCACAGAGAAACCTTTCGATTGGACCTGACGATATAGTGTGATGGGGACAAGGAAAAGCAGTCCTATGAATGGCAATTTAGGGTGGCCAATTATGGCTTCTAAGAATTTCTCTTCTTATTTTAGTTCTCTTTCTTCTCCACTCAACACCTTTACTAAGGTCCTTTGCAATACTTTGAGGTAACATACAAGCTATTTATCTATAGTGTTCACCTCAAATGAAATTATAATGAATATTAATTACAATATAAACATGAGCTTTCTTAGGTGGATCAGGTAATTGCAAACAAACCATATTCAAGAGATTATTATTTGACATTTTTAGAGATAATTACCTTCATTATGTCTTTGACTATAAAAGAAAGATGTAAAATTTTAACTACAAAAAATAACTATGCTCTATAAATAGGGGGATCGCCATGGAAATGAATTTTACTATGCCTTCATAATGCTCTGAAACATACCTGGAAGAAGTCTTTTATTAAGCATTCACTTTCTGGAGACTTTTCTGAAGTTTTACATTTATTAGCTTATTTTCTTCTCACTAAAAATTAGCACTATTTTTAGGTTCATTTTGCAGGCGAAGAAATTCGTGCAAGAGAGAAAGAATACCTTACCTGCTCACATTAATAAATGGAAACAGCAGAACTAAAACGTAGGGTACAGTCTGTGGGGGGTAATATTTCAAGTTCACTTTATGCTTGAATATTTTAATCAAGCATTATGAGTATATATTATATATATATGGAAACATTTCGTGATGGATGATGATGATGATGGTAGCACAACATTTTGAGCATAGCTACTAGCACTGAATTATATATTTGAATGTGGTTCAGAGGGGAACTTTGAGGTTATATAAATGTTACTAGAATAATTTTTCAAATTCATGAACTGCACAACACAGTGGACCCATAGATTATATTTAATAGGACAATTATAAAAACATGTTTTCATCAACTGAAACAAATGTTCCATACCAATGTAAGGCATTAATAATAAGGTGCTAAATGGTAATCTTGTATTTTATGAATGGCTGTTTTGTCACCAACAACTTCTCTAATTAAGAAAACAAAAAACCGAAACAACAGCAACAATAAAAAACAGCGACTATATGTCAAACTAGGTGCTACGACGCACTTGAGGTATTGTATGGTAACGAATATTTAAAAAATATAGTCACTACCTTCATTATAATGGAGTAATAGGCAACGTCAAACAAACAGACAATTATAGTAGGTAAAATTAAGAAAGTTAATTATGGGTCAGGCAAAATATAGGAGAACTTATGTGAAATGGTGTTTTGGTTTGCTACAGCTGCTGATATGCACTATACCACAAATGGAATGGCTATTACAAAGAGGATTTATTAGATTAGAAATTTACAGCTCTAGGGCCATGGACATATCCAAATAAGGCATCCACAAGAGGATAACGTCACTCAAGAACCGATGATCACATCTGGGGCGTCTCTGTCACAGGGGAAGCTACATGGTGACGTCTGCTGGCTCTTTGCCTCCCGGTCTTCATTGCTTTCAGCTCCTGGTTCCTGCGGCCTCCAATCTAAGTTTTTGTTTATCTTTACTGGGCTTCTTTGGGGAAAATCCTGAGTTTCATGTCTTAGCTTAGCGTTGTCAAAGGTCTGTCACTTGGTTTCATCTCTCTGCTCTCTGTATCAACTCTGAGCTCTTTCTTTTCTGTGAACATCTTCAAGGACTCCAGCAAATTAATATAACCACCTTGAATGGGTGGAGTCACATCTTCATCGAAAGAAACAATCCCACCCACAATTGGGTGGGTCACATCTCCATTGAAACAATTTAAAACAAAAGGTCTGCCCCCTCAAGATTGGATTAGTCCTTCCCTAAGAAGGACTGTTAAATTGAGTTTTAAAGAAAAAAATAAATAAAAGAGGCCTGTGAAGAGACAGGTATGTGCTGTCTAAACGAAAACCATTTTAAATAGTAAAAGATTGAAAGTAAAGGGATGGGGAATGATAGGCCATGCTAACACTAATCAAAAAAACTATAAAAGTAATTCTAATGTCAGACAAGAAAGTCTTTAAAAGAGGAAAATATCAGGCATAAAGAGGGGCACGGCATAAAGAGAGAGGGGATAATTTTCCAGGAAGCTAGAACAATCCTTAATGTAAATGTACTTAATAGCAACATGCCAAAATTCATGATAGGACTGAAGGACTGCAAGGAAAAATAGACATATGAAGTATTACAGTTGAGGTTTCAGAACCCTTCATTTAGTCACTGGCAGATCCCACAAGAAGAGAATCGGTAAGGACATAGTTGATTTTCACAGGACCATTTATCAACTGGATCTGGTTGGCACTTTTAGAACCCTTCGTTCAACAGCCGAATACGCATTCTTCCCAAGATCGCAGGGATCATTCCCCAAGCTAGACCATGTTCTGGGCCAAAAAACACAAATTCAAACTTTGGAAGGACAGCAATCATACAAATAAGCTCACCATCTACTGTGGAATTAAACTATAAATCAGCAATAAGTAGATAGCTGATAAAGTCCACAATGTTTGGATATTAAACAACATACATTTAAGTAAAATGTAGATCAAAGAAGAATTCAAAGTAAATGAAAAATACGGTGAACTTAATGAAAATGAAAATACAACGTTTTGGCATGTAGCAAAAGCTGTGCATTTAGGGAAACTTAGAATCTTCGATGTATATTAGAAAAGAAGAAAGATCTAAAATCAATAATCTAAGCTTCCACCTTAGAAAAATAGAGAAAGAAAAGTAATTTATATCTAAGGCCAGCAGAGGAAAATAAATAATAAACATTAGAGCAGAAATCAATGAACGTGAGAAAAGGAAATCAATATAGAAAATAAATGAAACAAAAATCTGGTCCTTTGAAAAGTTCAGAAAATTTGATAAGCCTCTAGCCAGGATAATCAAGGAAAACAGAGAAGACAAAAAATATCAGAAATTAAACAGGGGCCATTACTTCTGATTCCATGGAAATTAGAAGAATTATAAAATAACATATGAACAACTCTGTAAGCCATACGTTTGATGATTTAGATGAAATTACAAATTCCTTGAGAGGTGGAACTACCAAAACTCACCTAATGAGAAATAGATATTCTGATTAAGGCTATAACTAATAAAGATACTGAGCAAATGAATTAATAATTTTCAAAAAAATAAATAAATAAAGCAACAGGCTCAATAGTTTCACTGGTTAAATCTACCAAACATTCAAACATGAAATTATACCAATTCTCTACCACCTCTTAGACAGTATAGAAACAAAAGGAACACACCCTAACTTATTCTATGAGGCCAATATTACCTTAATAGCAAAAGTAGATAAAGGCATTATAAGAAGGGAAAACTTCAAATCCATTTCTCTCGTAAATACCACATATAGATATATAAACCTTCTAAAAAATTAATTAATTGAATCTAACAACATTTAAAAGTAATCAGACACCACACCCAAGTGGAATATATTCCAGGTATGGAAGTACAGTTTAACATCTGAAAATCATTTAATGCAATACAGATCATCGACAGGCTAAAAACCAAATGATCATATCAATTGATGCAGAAAAAAATTTGATAAAATCAAATACCCAATCGTGATAAAAACTCTCATCAAACTATGAATAAAGAAGAACTTCCTTTATTAGAAAAGTAACAGCTAGAAATATCTACAGATATCACTCTTAATGGTGAGAAAGTGGAAGTTTTCTCCATGTGATAGGGAACAAGATAAAGAGTTCCCCTCACACCACTCCTATTCAACATCATGACGGAAGTCCTAATTAGGCCAATAAAACAAGGAAAAGAAATAGAATAGAATACACTTGGGAAAGGATGATAGAATCATCAATGTAGAAAATCACAAACTATCAACAAAAGAAAATCCTGGAATTAATAAGTGTTTATAGCTAGGTCACAGGATTAATATACAAAAGTCAATTGCTCTACTTTATTCCAGCAAGAAAAAAATGGAATTTGAGGTTAAGAACATAGTAGTATTCACATGAGCATGTACATGGAATACTTAGGTATAAATCCAATAAAATATGTATGTGATCTATATGTGGAAAATACAAATTCTAATGAAAGAAATCAAAGACCTAAATCAATGAAGTGTTATTTTTAATGTATTGGAATACTGTTTAATGTCAGTTACTCCAAAATTGATCTAATGGATGTAGACATTCAATGGAATCCCAATCAAAATCTAAAGAAACTATTTCATGATTATCAAACAAGTCGATTCTAAGTTTACAGGCAAAAGCATAAAACCTAGCATAGATGACACAATAATGAAGAAGAGCATAGTTGGAGAATTCACATTATCTAACTAACTAAAAGCTGCAGTGATAAAGGCAGCATGATACTGGTAAAATAATAGACACAATGATCAATTGAACAGAACAGAGCTCAGAAATAGGTCCATACAAATAGAATCAACTGATCTTTGATAAAGGAACAAAGGTAATTCAATGAAGAGGGGATAGAATCTTCAATAAATGGTGTTGAAACAATTTAAACATCTATATGCAAAAAAAAAAAAAGAATCTGAGCACTGATCTTACACCTTTCACACACAAAAAATAATAATGGGGATTAGGGACAATGTAAATAAAAAAACAATATAATTTCAATAATATAACAAAGGAGAAATTCTAGGTTATCTTGGGTCGGGTTTGGTGATAAGAATTAGGTGCAAACCAAAGCTATGGTGCATAAAATAAAAAATTGATAAGATAGACTTTGTTAAAATTAAAAATACACTGTTAATAAAATAAAAATACAAGGCACAGTCTATGATAAAATATTCGCAAAACACACATGTGTGATAAAGGGTTAATATCCAAAATACTCAAAGAATTCTTAAATCTCAGCAGTAAGGAAACAAACAATCTAATTTTCAAAATGGGCAAAAATATATATAAATATACATCTTACCAAAGGATATATACAGATGGGAAGTAAGAATATGATAAATTATTATTATAATTTGTCATAAGGAAAATTCAAATTAAAACAACAATTAGATATTAGTTAGAATGACTGAAATTCAAATCTGACAATAAATGTTGAGAACACAGAGCTGTGTAACTTTCATTCATCCCATGTGGGGACACAAACTGGTACAGACACTATGGAGGACAATTTGTCAGTTTCTCATATAGTTGAACCTTTTTTGTGTGTTACCATGGAATCCAGCAACTAGTTAGGAAACATGCTCCATGCAAAAACCTGTGCAGAAATGAACCTAACAGCTTTACCCATAACTTTCCAAAACTGGAAGCAACTAAGATGTCCTTCAGAAATTGAATGGATAAACAAATTGTAATATATTCATACAATGAAGTATTATTCAGTCATAAAAATGAATGAGTTATTTAACTATACAAAACCTCGATGCATTTTAAATGCATATTGCTTGGCAGGAGAAACCAGTCTGAAGGGCTCTGTGGTGACTGTAAGAAGGTCAATCAATAGGTGCTAGAAGTCAAGAGAAGGGGGAGAGTTGTAAAGCACAGGGCATTTTTTTTAAGACAATGAAACTATTATATTTGATAATGTAATAGTGGTTGCATGACACTATGCTTCTGTCAAAACCTATAGACCTTTACAGCACGAAGCGTGAATCTTAATACATGAAATTTTTTTGAAATGTCACTTAAGAGGTTAAGAAATACCAGAGTAGAAGGCAAACTGTCACAAAGTAATCTAACAGTACTATAAGAGTTTGAAAAAAGTATTGTGTAAAACTTTAAATTTTTCTGA
Source organism: Tamandua tetradactyla (assembly GCF_023851605.1). Taxonomy (NCBI): domain Eukaryota; kingdom Metazoa; phylum Chordata; class Mammalia; order Pilosa; family Myrmecophagidae; genus Tamandua; species Tamandua tetradactyla. The sequence continues at coordinate 5,555,558 of NC_135350.1, read as the reverse complement.
GAATTATATATTTGATTCTCATAAAATTAAATATAAGAAGGGAAATTTCATTTATGTTTTTTCTTTAATATTTTCATTTTATTTTTTGCTGTGGGGAGAAGGAGCATACTTAGTAAGCATAGAGAAATAGAGAAGGAATTTTTTAATTGAATTTTTTGTACATTGCAATATTAAGGAGAAATGGAAGTTGTGAAAAATATAGTTGTGGTAAAGGTACATTTTTAATTTTTGAAAAAGAAAAATATTCCCTGTAAAAGTTAATTCCTGAAAAATTAACTTTTCTTCAGGATAAAATATCATCTAAATTTATTAAGCAATGCTCAATTCAGGAAACCATCTTAAAGGAAATGTACTTAAAAGTTAAGAAAATTGTTTTATAACATCAAAATATTCATTCAATAAAAACAATAAAGGAGAACCATTATTTACTCTTTTTTTTTTTTTTGGTATGATGTATGGTAGGTCCACATCATTATTTTTCCTTGTCAGTTTCCTGTTATTGCAGCACCATTTGTTGAATTTTTGTTTTGCTTGTTTGATTCTTAGGAAGTACATGGACTGGGAATGGAACTCCGGTGTCCTGCATGGTAGGCGAGAATTCTTCACTGAACTACACTTGTACCCCCAAGAATCATTATTTTTAAGTTGATTATTTTTTTAGTAACCTTCCAAAGAAATGGGAGAAACAGAAAATTATTTTATGTGATTGGCAAGATAATTCTGGTGGTTTTCACACCTCAAAAACACTGCAAAAGAAATTAATCTAAATGCTATTTCTAGAATATTTTAACATTATATAATTCAGAATAATATGAGTTATAATGTTCCCAATATGTATACTGTATTAAGTGAAATCTCAGTGAATTAAATATTATAGCTACATTTTGCAGAAAATGAACCAGATGCTTAGTAATTTAAAACACCATGTTCAGGAACACTGATTTAAAAATAGACATTGTGTATGGAATTCAAACCCATCTCTGCTCTCTCCTAATCTGTTCAACATACTTCAGTGGAAAAGAATTCTGATGTGGGTGTATTTGTTCTTAGATTTTGATACTGCAACTTTCAAGCAATAAAACTTAGAGAAGTTCTTTAATCTATCCAAGACTCAGTTTCCTCACAGAGATAATGGATCTAACCCATAAGTGTTTGTTGGTCTGAAATATCATTTAAATATTCTAACAATAAATTTTCAGTAAATATTGGACAATATTATTAGTTTAATATTTAAAAGAGAAATCAATCATTCATGTATGTAGAAATAGGAAACCAAATCCTATTTCATGAAAGGAATAAAAACTTTAATTGAAAAATATATTTTAAAAACATCTGAGAGTTACTGAAGCAATAAAGTATGCAAGGCCAATATTTTAGAAAGAAAAGAATCATAGGGAAGTGAAAATTATTATCTGAAGTTGCTTTTTATGTGGGAGAAATTTGCTGATCTTTAGATATACCAGGTAGTCTTTGTAAAGATTAATGGAGTTTTGGGCAGTGATACTTTATTAAAGAAATCAGGTTTAAAATGTACAAACTGATGGGTAAGGTGTTAGAATAAATACATCAGTAGCGGAGTCAAAAATTCTATAGGACTAATCAAAACTCCCTTAGTTTACCCAGTCTTCTATGACAAATACCACTTGATGGATTGGTTTATACAATAGGAATGTGTTGACACGGTTTTTTAAAAATATTATTTTTATTGAGAAATATCCCACATGTATAGTCTAACCATATTATACAATCAATGGATCACAATATCACCACATGACTGTGTATTCATCACAATGATCATTTTTAGAACATTTGTGTCACTCCATAAAAATAAATAAAAAGACATACATCCTATACTCCTTACCCCTCTCTCTCATTGACCTACAGTATTTCAACCTACCTAATTTTTACCTTTTATCTCTCCCTATTCATTTATATTTTTCCTTATTATTTTTTTAAACTCATCTGTCCATGCTCTGGATAAAAGGAGCATCATACACACGGTTTTCACAATCACACAGTCACATTGTAAAAGCTATACAGTTATACAGTGTTCTTCAAGAATCAGGGCTAGTGGAAAACATTTCAACATTTTCAGGTACTTCCCTTTAGCCACTCCAAGTCACCATAAACTAAAACCTTGTCCTGACTCTGTTTGAAATCTCTCATCCACTGAGAATTTATTTGTCTCATTTCTCTTTTCCCCCTTTTGGTCAAGAAGACTTTCTCATGTCCATGATGCCAGATCCTGGCCCATCCCAGGAGTCAGGTCTCATGTTGCCAGGGAGACATATACCTCATGTAGTGGAGTAGGGCAATGAGTTCACCTACCAAGTTGGCTTAGAGAGAGAGGCCACATCTGAACAACAAAAGAGGCTCTCTGGGAGTTACACTTTGGCATAATTATCAGGAGGTTTAGCCTCTCCTTTGTAGGAATAAGCTTAATAAGGACAAGCCCCTAGATTGAGGGCACAGCTTATTTAATTGGTTGCCCTCACTGCATGCAAGTTTATCAGGAATTCCCCAGATGGGGAAGTTGAATATTTCCTCCTTTCTTCCCTTGGGGAACTAGGGAGAATCCTTGGAGGAGTCTCATTACTTAAGTACATGATACCCCATCATTTAAGTGTTCAGTCAAAACTCATCGGGCATGCCACAACACAGGGCCACACAGCTGTTAAATAAAATAAATTGGCTGCCTAAATTGTCATTGCCAGGAGTGACCCTTTTTTCTGAAAACTGATTGGGATTTCACAAAAAGCTAAAATTAAGACTGGAGTCTTTCTGAAAAACTGAAACATACACGGCAAAAGTTGCTGTTTATGTAACAATTTATAATAGCTGATTTCAGTCTAGTAGAGATAACCTATCAGAAATTGGCAAGTATGTTATTCTAAATCTATAACTATACTAATGATAATCTAATATCATTCCCTGCTTTGCAAGATCCTCCTCTGTAATAAAAATTTAAAAGTCAACCGATTATTCTACCTTCCTCTTTGGAAATTCCCTAACTGCCTTTATAAGTTAATGTAACTTGCTAACATCTTGAGACTCTTACTTGGTTTGATATCTCCCTGCTCTAGGAGTTTCTCTTTCCATAAGCTCATGGTACTGATTATTGATTAATACTGATGACTCAATTTCTTTTGACACAACTCAAGTAAAAACTGATAACGATGATGATACATAAATTTGCATAAACTGATTAAAAACTATCTTTAATTACAATTACTGTTTTCAAGGTATTAGTGGATAATTTGGAGAAAATAGGCAAAAAAATAATTTCACTAGGAACCTAGAAAAAATAATGAAAATTTTTCCAAAATTGGAAAATAAAGAACTCAAGTGAAGAACTCGGTTAGAAGTAGCTAAGTCACAGGATCAATAAACTAAAATTAAGGTTAAAAAAAAATTCAAACAGAAGCAAAGAAATAGAGAGAAATGAATATAAACTAAAGAAAGTGAAAGAGAAGGAGTACAGACTGAGTATTTCAAAACTAAATATAATTAGAATAACAAAAGGACAGAAATAGAAAAATATGCAGAAGACTTGTTTAAAGAAATTATTTACCAATTTTAAAGCTAAAATAAGCATATTATAAGCCACACTCTAGCACTTCTCAGTGAAATCTCTTAGAACAGTTGGGCCAATGAGAGATTAATTAAAAAGCAGCAGGGGAAACAATACACAAAACCTTCCAAGGAGCAATAATCACTTACAGATGACACCTCGATTGAGTTGGTGTGAATTTGCAGAAAATGTCATGGCATTTTTAAAATCCTCAAAGAAAATAAATTCTATATTCTCTAAATTCTCTTTCAAAACTGAAGGTGAAATAATGATTTCATACAATTACAAACAAACTGAGGGAAACTTCTACAAGAAGACTACCCCGAAAGAATAACAAAAGGAGTTTCCATATAAAATAAATTATTGTACAAGCAAGGAAATGAAGGAAAGAATGAAAAACAATTGAAAGTTTTGTGATTATATAATCGTATTTATTATGATATATGGTTTAAATATATGTAGATATAAATTGTATAGAAAGGATATTGCACTTTGAAAAAAGGGGTTTATAGTGTTAGTAGTGCCTTAAGGCTTTAGTGGTATTAGGGAAGTCATAAAAACAATTATTGTTATTATACTGTCAACGGTCAAGTATACTGTCAACTGTATACGGTCAAGAATGCATGTTTTCACTCGAAGTTAATCACTGAAAGAATAATAAAACAATGTAAAATAAGTAATAGATAAAAATAAATAATAATAATTATTAACCTAACCCAAATAAGGCACTAAAGGAGAGTGAAAGAACATGTAATAGAAAAACGTAAATAAAAAATAGAAAAAATGAAACATAATCTTAGTATATTCCTGTGGGTATGAACCCATTGTAAATAGAACCTGTGGAAGAAGATTTTTTTTAGTGTTGGTGTAATAACTGAATCAGGGTGGTCTCAATCCTATTACTAGAAATTTTATGAAGAGAAAGCCAAAAATCATCTAGAAACTAGAAGAGAAAGAAAACGATGTCACTGGGTGATGGGAAAGCAAGGAACCCAAGGATTGTCTTCCAGCCAGAATGTAACTGACGCTGGGAGAAAACAAGCCTCTGGCCTCTGACACTGGGAGACAATAAATTCTTGGGTTGTCTTTGTCATAGTAACCAGGAAAGTAAGGCACAAAATAATATGATAAATATAAACACAAACTTGTCAGAAAATGAATTATGAGTAAACAGACTAAACACAAAAATTAAAAATGTGTTATTGTTAGATAGATTAAAAATAAAACAAATATCTGCATATAGAGAACCATACCTTAAATGAGAATTGAAAAAAGAAAAGTAAAAAGAAGAAAAAAGATATATCAGATAAATCATGCAAACATGCAAAAAAAAAAAAAGAGTGCTGATGTATCGGCATGGATGGCAGACTAAAGTAAGAAGCATTAAAACCTTTTCATGATGATACAAATGACAATTTCACCATAGAGTTATGGCATTCCAAATCTGTATATGTACTGAATAACACTTGCAAAATGCATAAAGCAACACTGAAATTACTAATAGGAGAAACTACAACCATAGGGAGAGATTTTAACCTATTTACACAATAATTGGTAAAACTAAAGGCAAAGAGTTGCAGTTTAATAGACCCCTACAACAAACTGAACCTCATAAGCAAGGTACTGAGCAAAAGAAGATGGGCACTTAAGGGTGCTCTGTGATTGCATTTAAATTTCAAAAATAGTCAAATGTATCTATGGATTTAAGGATTCAAAATAGTGGAGTGCGTATCCTTGAGGGGATCAGTGACTGGGAAAAAGCATGAGGGGATCTTATGAGTTTGGAGTAGTTTCTGTTATGCATGAGTTGCAGGAGACATGGGTGTATAAACTTCATGAAAGTTCAAGTTGTAAAATTGCTGTTGTGCATTTTATACATGTTACATTTCTGTAGGATATTTTCTACAACATACACCCACAAATAAACACACACCTATAGAAACGTTAATAATGCAAAAGTTAAAAAATAGCTATGAAGCTTTCTCACAAGATCAGCTCCTTGATAATTTTTGACAAATTTCTGGATATTACATCAGAATTTCTTTCTTGAAAAGTTTTCTTTATGTCATTCATCTCAATAGTTCATTATGCCAATAAAGTAATTTTAATCAAATAGCTTGAGTCACTTTCTTATACCCAGGCAAGAAGGAAATATTAATTGTTTATCTCATCAAAACTGCTTGGAAAAGGACTTCTATTAAAAAAAAACAATCAAATAGTAATCTTAAAAACAAAGAAAAAGTACACATTGGCCAAACAAAATAACATACAGCCATAAACTCCAGCTCTCTCCGTCCAGCTTATGCACACCCAACTATGTTCGTATATTTATTTCAACATAATTTTCAATTGTTCTTTCACATAATATATCACATGCCATTTTGCCGCCTTTGACAAATTCTCTATCTATCCTATCTGTCTATCTTCTCTCCATTATCTTTTATTTTCTGCATATTTGCAAGCAGATTACACACATCAAACTCCTTGAGCACGTAATACTTCCATGCACATATTCTATGAACTAAAATATTTGCTTATGTAATCACCTAAATTGCAGTTAATAAATTCAAGAAATTTAATGTTGACATAAAGCTTACATTCTATATCTAATTTTCTCTCATATCCCAGTAATATCCTTTTGAGCCCTTTTGCATTTAATTGCCATTAACTCTTTAGTTTCTCTTAATTTAAATTGTGGAAACATATATACAGCATAAATCGTCCTGTAATAACCCCTCCCAAGCATACCAGTCAGTGAGATTAAGCACATTTAAAATGTTGCCATACTCTTCACCCCAAAGAGAAATCCCACAACTTATTTTACATTAATTCACCTGGTCTCCACCCCGATAACCTATCGTTTCACTTTTTAAGGTGCCAGAATACAATATACTAGAAAGAGAATGGCATTTATAAAGGAAATTTATCAAGTTGCAAGTTTACAGTTGTAAGGTTGTGAAAATGTCCAAATTAAGGTATCCAGAGAAAGAAAGATAACTTTGCTGAAGAAGACAGATGGCATTCAGGGTTTCTCTTTCAACTGCAAAGGCACATGGTAACATCTGTTAACTTTCTCTCCAGGCTTCTTCAAGGGCCTGCCAGGGGGTGTTTTCTTTTTGCATCTCTAATGGTCTCTGGCTGTGTGGACTCTGTGAGTTCTAAAGCCTTTTCTAGACTGGGTACCTCTTAAAAGGCTTCACTGAGTGACCCTATCTTCAGTGGGTAGAAACATATCTCCATGCATACTACTTAAGCAAAGGTTACCACTTGCAACTGGAAGGGTCACATCTCCATGGAAACATTCCAAAGATCCCACCTAGCAATATTGAATGAGTATTAAAGAATTTGGCCTTTTCTGGGGTACACAACTCCAGAAATAACATATAGCCATAAAACTCCAGCTCTCTCCATCCAGCTCACGCCCAACCAATTATGTTTGCATATATATTTGAATATACTTTTTAAACTGGCACATCTGTACTCCACTTTCCATCTCTATGAGCTTGCATATTTGCATATTCTCTGATATGGCTACCATGAGGCTTAAAACATACTAAATTGATACCAGTCTAGTTTGCTTTGATACCCTTTGAACTATACTTCAATAGCTACATAAACTATGTTTTTATAAACTTCTGTCCTCCCACTTTCATGTAGTTCTTGTCACAAATCACATATTTGTACATTATGAGTCCAAAACTATTGATATATCATTAAATGTTATTCATTTGAATAACACTCATTGAATTTGTATGGTCGATTGTGACCAACAAGTTTCTCAGGCTCTGTTCTCTGTTTTCATTTTTTTCTCTTTCTCCACCTAAGACTGAATGATCACATTATCCAGTCTTATCATCAAGTTCTCTGATTCTTTTTAATGTCCACTCAAATCTGCTTTTGAACCACTCTAGGAAATTTTTAATTTCTGTTTCTCTCATCTGCATCTCTGGTTTCTTTCTCATAATTTCCATCTATCTATTGATATTCTCTTTGTGTTCACTTATCACTTATTTTTCTTTCCTGATTTCCTTTAGCTCTTTGTCAATGTTTTCTTTTGGTTCTTTCAGCATATTTAGGACCACTTTTTAAAGTTTTTGTCTGCAGTATGTGAATTCTGGTCCCTCTCATTGATGGTTTCTAATGCTTTAATCATCCTTTCCTGGGCCATCACTGTGTCTTTATTTTCTTTTTTCTTATTGTTGTACTTTTACTGAAATCTGGACATTTTCATATTTTTGCACATTATTTCTGAAATTTAGACTCTGAGGCCTCTGTTCCTTTAGCTCAAATCCATCCAATTTTATGAGAGAGCTATTGCGGAATACCAGGAACTAATGATGGCAGCAACAAACAAGAACGAATAAAAGAAAATACCTTTCCCTGTCTTTGAATATGGACCCTTGTGAGTGCTGTCCTTCAGGGTTTATCCATGCATTGAGTTTGGAGAACAAATTCATACTATGCTAAAATTAAGATGTGAGTAATGCACATGTATTTTAAATTCAATATAATACTTACCAAATAATAAATTTGATCCTTATTTGTTATTTAAGAAATCAAAACATATATTTTGAAGATTATAGCCAAAAGTCTATAAAATAAATTTAAGAACGATAATATGCTTGTAATTACATGTGAGGAGAATGGGTAATAAAAATCAGGATTTCATTCATATTGAAAGAGTATAAATATAAGTACATGTTTATCTTCATATAATATTTATCTTCATTCATGTTTATATTCAGACTGATATAAAATGTTTTGCTTAAATAATGTACAAAGGGTATATTTTTACAATAAATTATGTAAATTAATTGAATTATTCCATTAGTATACATAAAATAGATAGACCATAATATAGTTAACCACTCGTATGTTGGAGAGTACCTTACATCCAATTTTTCATTACTATCATTGAGAAGATAAACTTTGTTTCCTATTTTAATTAGTTTATCAAGAAAATATTATTTTAATTAAAGGATTTATTAGTTTCTCTTGAGATAATTCTAATGTATATTTTCCTTATGCTGTGTAATGAACTATATTGTTAGTTTGTTTCTTATTTTGACAACCGTTTCTCTTGTGATAAGGGGATATTCATTGGGCCAGTGTGATTGGAAAGAGATGGGCAATGTTAGCGATGAAATTGTGGAGAGCAACAGGGGCTCAATAACACACATTAAAGACCCTAAAGGAGAACCTGGGTGTGCTAGTTTGAAAGGAAGCATGCCCCCTAAGAAAAGTCATGTTTTAATATAATCCCATTTCATAACAGTAGAATAATCCCTGTTCAATACTGTATATTTGAAACTGTAATGCGATCATCTCCCTGGTTGATATGATTTAGTTAAGAATTGTTGTTAAACCGGATTAGGGGATGACATGTCTCCACCCATTTGAGTGGGTCTTGATTAGTTTCTGAAGTCCTATAAAAGAGGAAGTATTTTGGAGAATGAGATTCAGAGAGAGCAACACTACAAAGCAGAGAGTCCACCAGCCAGCAACCTTTGGAGATGAAGAAGGAAGATGCCTCCCCGGGAGCTTCATGAAACAGGAAGCCAGGAGAGAAAGCTAGCAGATGACACCGTGTTCGCCATGTGCCCTTCCAGCTGAGAGAAGCCCTGACTGTGTTCATCATGTGCCTTCCCACTTGAGAGAGAAACCCTGAACTTCATCGGTCTTCTTGAACCAAGGTATCTTTCCCTAGATGCCTTTGATTGGACATTTCTTTAGACTTGTTTTAATTAGGACATTTTCTCGGCCTTAGAACTGTAAACTAGCAACTCATTAAATTCCCCCTTTTAAAAGCCATTCCATTTCTAGTATATTGAATTCTGGCAGCTAGCAAACTAGAACATATATCAATCAAGCTTTTTGCATGTAAGTAACTGAAACAATGCTAGCTGATTTATACTGTAGAGAAATATATTGAATATATCACATAAGCTTACAAGATTGTAGGAAGGCTCTAAATGAGGCACAAAATTATAAGCCAAGGCAGGCATCTGTTGAACATCAGAAGCAGCTGTTTAGCTGCTTTTCTTGCCAGAGGAATTCAAGCTATCCACTACTACTGAAGAAATTATAATTTGGCACTGGTATGGTGTGAACAGAATCTTTCCTTCTGTTAATACCACCACCTATGCTGCCCCTGACTGATTCACAACCAAACCACACTGACCATTGGAAGAAATGTCATGGTCTTGGCTTCAATTCTTACTTTCAGTTGTTCTTTAATTTATTCACCACAAAGTTATTGATCAATAAATACATGTCACAATGGTATTGAGTTCTAGGGATATAAGCAGAGAAGCAAACGAAGATCCCTGATTTCATGGAACTTTCATTCCAAAAGGGAATAACAAACAATAAATAAAATTAATTGATAGGTGATAGTTATATAGGTGATAAAGATATGATGTATAGATAGATAGAGATAGATAGATAGATAGATAGATAGATAGATAGATAGATAGATAGATAGATAGATAAAAGTACTCTCGAGATAAATAAATCAGGGAGAAAGGGATACAACTGTAAAATGGTGATTTTGACTACAGTGGTTCAACTGAGAAAGTCACATCTGATAAAAAGACTACAAGTCAATGAAGGAGTGAAAAATGCAGTATCTGTAGAAACAGCCTTCCAGGCAGAGGGCCAACAAAACAAGAGCAAACTTTTAGCCAGGCCATGTATGGAATATTTGTACAATATCCAGGAATCACTTGGCTGAAATGGAGTCAGGGAAACAGAGTATTTGGACACAGGATTTAAGGGAACAGTTTTCTATTAAAAAAAAGATTTAAGGGACTCTAGGTTGTTTAAGGCCTTGTTGGCCACTGTCTAGTCCAGATTCATTCCCTGAGAGGGATGGGTCAATATTTGAGAGTTTTAAACAAAGGAGTGACATGACCTGACTTGTGTTTAACACAATCCCTCTTCGCTGATGTGTGGAGAATACTGAAGGAGAATAACTGTCCTGTCAATAAACCCAGTAAACAGTCTATTCCAATATGGTGATGAGAAGCCATCTGATCAAAGACATATTATGAAGGTGGAATCATGAGGCTTTACTGTTGAATTAAATGTATTATGGGGATGAAACTAAGAGTCATTCTGAAGTGTGTGACCTGAGCAACTGGAAAATGGAATTGTCATTAAATGTGATGAAGAAGACTGCTTTTCTCAAGAAAATTTTTATCTGGGATATGCCAAGTTTTATCTGGGATATGGCAAGTTTGAAATGCCTATTAGGCAATGAAGTGTAGAGATTTAAAAATAAATTGGATATATGCATCTCTGTACAAAAACATAGACGTCCAGGCTGGGGAAACATTTTGAAAAGAGCGATGTACAGATAGACTTTGAAGGCAAAATATAAATGAAGTCACCAAGTAAGTCAATGCAGATAGAATTGAGAACCAAAGATCAGCTTTCTCTTGGCTAAGGCTTAAAGGGAATGGAGAGAAGCAGCAAAAATTTATGACAGAGAAGCCATATAAGAGGACAACTAGGAGGTTGAAGTCATTGAAGTCATGGGAAGTAGTTCAAAGAAATTCTTGAAAATGATGCATATAGAACATTGAGGATGAACATAAAAATGGGTTGGTTTAGTAAAATCATACTCTTAGCTGACATTGATAACAGTTTTGGTAATTGGTATGGATTCAAGAAAAATTGGGGAAAATAAATCAAAGTCATTGTGTACACAGTCTATCAACAGTCTCTTTCAAGGGGCAGATGAAAACAGGATGTTGAAATGGGATTAAATGAGGCTTACTTTTCAATATGGGAGTAATCATAGTAATGATCAAATCAAGGGATAAGAATTTATGATGCAAGGGAAAGAAATAAGTATTACTGGAGCAATGTCCTTGTGCTGACAATAGGAGATGTGAGCTAGCATGTAAATTGAAGATTACACTGTGGCTAAAATCATGAACACTTCTTTAATAGAAACAGGAAAATTGGCAGAGTAGATGGACAAAGATTCAGGTAGTCTGGACATTTAATATATGTCTGGCAGGTGCATGTGTGTGATTAATGAGTTCAGGTCTGCAACTCTTTTTTTGGAAGGTAGACTGAGAATGCAAGAATATTTCATTTTCAACTCCAAGATGGGAGATTGTATTTGACTATCACAGAGGCATGCATCAGGGAAATATCCAAGGATAAAAATGTAGTTCAGAACCTAGAGAACCAAAAATGATAACTGTCATTTATAACTACTGTTAGGAGCAGAGGAACACCTGATTTTCCTGCTTTTTGTTCCCTTCCTGAATAGGTTAAATATCATCCCTGTTAACCTGCCAGAACTCCTTGGCTACCTTTATTCAGACACAAATTCCAGACATTAGAGCCCATCATTTTATCTCCTCAATTCATATTTTTTATTGCTCTTCCATTTGTATTCATTTTTTATATTACCCAAGCTGTCTCTTGTCAATTTATCAAATTTGTCTTTAATTATTCCATTTGCTTTCCCATTTCTATTCTTAATTTGAGCCAAGCTAGCTTTCTAAAATATTTAAAACTTGTTTATAATTACTCTATGTTTGGGACAGATAGAATGATTCAACTGTCATCTAGTGACTGATAAATTTAGAGATGTTTCTATGTTAGATATTCTTTGATGAAAAACTTTTTAGTAACTTTTGCAACTATATATATATTTTAACTGAATGTCTCTCATTAAATATTCAGGGCTTCACTTATTGGTCATTGATCTCATCTCTACAGGATGGCTTTAATTTAGCTTTTACACAGAGCAGAACTTCATTTCCTTTCCCTGGCTAAAGGATCTTGGATTGAGGCCTTGTTCTAAATACCATGTCTTTTGTTTTTCTGGGACAAATTGAATATCCACAACCCTCTGTAATCTTTATTCAAAGCCATTCTGACCAGTTAATGGTGATATCAGTTATATGTTTATGCTAGGGGAAGAGTATTGATATGTCATGCGTTTTTTTTTTTTTTTTTTTTTAAAGGAAAGACAGAGAGAAGGAAGGAAGGAAGGAAGAAAGGGAAACATAGACAGATAGAAGGAAGGAAGGATAGAAGGAAGGAAGGAAGGAAGAAAGGGAAACATCTTTAAACATTTTCTTGTTTTATTGTATTTTGTTTTTCCGTTTTTTTTGTTACATGGGCTGGGGCCGGGAATCGAACCGAGGTCCTCCGGCATAGCAGGCAAGCACTTTGCCCGCTGAGCCACCGCGGCCCGCCCTGTCATGCGTTTTTGATAAATTGGAATTAGATTTACTTATGTTCTCAAATGACTGTTCCACAGCTTGCTTTGAGTCGTTAACCAGTGGGTCCTTCACCTCCTCATTTTCAAGTTTTGCTATGTTGCAAATATTTCTGTGCCTGGCCGCTAGATTTCTCTTTTACCTGATTTGAGCACTGAGACATTTCTTCAACAATTGTATATTCTTTCTGATCTTTTCAGAGAGAATAAGGGTAACAATTATGCCTGAAACCTAAGAAGGCAGATAATAAATGGGAAGAGGCATCTCCATAGATTTCTTTCTTCATGTGAGTTAAATGTATGCAATTAGTGACATTTGAGAGAAGTGGAGCATAAACATGATTTTTACAATGGTTCCAAAGGAAATTCTGGAAAATGCAGTATTTGAATCTGAATAACTAGAATTTCTATAATTATGTTAAAATTGACATGAGGATGCTAAAACTTTGGCAGCTCTTTTTCCACTCATGGAATAATAATTTCTAAAATTTACATCTGCCTCAACAGCAATAAGAATAAAGTTTAATAGAAATATGCTAAAGTACATCCACTTTTCCTAATAAATATAGGAATACCGTATGGGATACCGTAATGTTAATTATGCCCTCTTCAAAAACATACCAATTATTTTAAATATATGAATATAAATTTGTAGTAGCTTTTTGGAAATTGGGTCTTTATTGTGGGAGTACACATACATTGTTATATAAGGAAGCATAAATAAGGAAGAAAGATTGAAAAATATCACCAGAAGGAAGAAATATTTTGAAACAATAACAAAATGCCTATTGATAAAAATTGTAGCTGATAAGACTCAAGTGTTTCTTATTTTAATTTATTATGGGTTTCATTAATCTGAAATATATATTCAGCATTTTAGCATAATTAATTAAGGCTTATTAATTATGATGCCCAAAATACCTTTTCCTCTCCTTTAATGCTTTTTTTTTTCTTTTTTGCAAGGGTAGGCACCGGGAATCAAACCCTGGTCTCCAGCATGGGAGGCAAGAACTCTGCCTGCTGAGTCACCATGGCCCTCCCCCTTTCATTTAATTTTATAACTAATATATTTATATCCAGAAGTTTGAAGGTATATAAAATTGGTGGACTGTAGAGAAACCAATTATTCATACCAAAATATTTCCTATAGATCCAAATACAAATGCTTTATTTTGAAATACTGAAAGTGGTACATTTAAAAATGGTATTATAGAATATTGACTTCATTTTGGGCATCAAAAAGTTATTTTAACTATTTCCATTGCAATTTTTAAATGCCCTGCACATCCCAGTAAATGTTTATGTGATGTCATTATTAATAACACTGTATACACACACATTACATGCACACACACATACATATATATATGTGTATATATTCATCATGGTGTGTGTATGTGTGTGTATATAGATATAGATACATATAAACACACATACATGCTGTGGGGATCCAGAGTCTGGATTCCTCTCCATTTTGAGAGAAGGTCATTGCACACAGCTGTGTACTTGACTGGAACAGACATTAAAGATCATCACACGTCCTCGGGGGGAAAAGAATGTGCAAATGGTGCCATAGATAAGGCATTGAAGCTCCCCTCCCTTGATCACTGCTGATAACAAAGCTCCAAACCTTTGTAGCAGGAGACCTTTCTGAAACTCTGATCTCATACTTTTGTTCTAAACCTTTATAAGCCCTTGCACTTCAGCCTAACATGTTGCATTAATGTGAAAATTTTGTTAAAGTTGATGAAAAAATAATATAATATTAACCATACTCCACAGTTTATGTTAGGGTTCATTATTTGTGGTTCACAGTCCTATGTCGCTGTTGTTCTTATTCTTATGCTAGTAACATGCATATGACCTAAAACAACCCCTTTAACTGCATTCAAATACGTAATACGGTTGTTTTAATTACGTTCACAGCGTTGTTCTTCCATTTCCGCCATCCATTACCAAAACTTTTCCATCACCCACAACAGAAATTCTGCATCAATTAAATGTTAATGCTTAATTCCTTCCCTCACTCTGGACCATGGTAAATTTTATTCTAGTTTCTAACTCTATAAATTTGCATGATCACTCTTTTTAAATGCTGAGAATGAGGCATTTAAAACAAATATTATAGGGCAGTGTGACGGTGGCTCAGTAGCAGAGTTCTCACTTGCCATGTCGGAGACCTAGGTTTAATTCCTGGTGCCTGCCCATGCAAAAAAAAATATATATATATATACAGAGAGAGAGAGAGAATAATAACTTTTTCGTTTTGAGCACCATGAAGTTATTTTAAGTATTTCCATCGCAATTAAACATTTTTCCTTTTGTGTTGCTTCCTGTGAAATGGAGCTCGAAGGATATTAAGGAATGATGAGAAAGAAAAGAAGGAAGGAAGGAAGGAAGGAAGGAAGGAAGGAAGGAAGGAAGGAAGGAAGGAAGGAAGGAAGGAAGGAAGGAAGGAAAGAAAAGAAAGAAAGAAAGAAAGAAAGAAAGAAAGAAAGAAAGAAAGAAAGAAAGAAAGAAAGAAAGAAAGAAAGAAAGAAAGAAAGAAAGAAAGAAAGAAAGAAAGAAAGAAAGAGAAAGGAAGAAAGAAAGGAAGGAAGGAAGGAAGGAAGGAAGGAAGGAAGGAAGAAATAAAGAAAGAAGAAAGAAAGAAAGAGAGAAAGAAAGAGAGAAAGAAAGAAAAAGACACAGATGGGCTCAGGGGATCTGCAGCTTGAGTTTACATCAGACAGACTTCAGACAATTTTATTCTTAACCAGCTCCTGGTTATATACCACAGGACGACAATAGGCATGCATGCATTTCCTGAAGGAACAAAGTTCTTACCTTTCAGTGTTCTTCCTTCATACTTAAAATAACCATTTGGGGTAAACAAACATTCTCTTCCTCCTAGACTGTCTTACATAAATCAGATAACATAAAGCAGTTTACTGCTGCCACCACCCTAATGCCATCTACTCCCAAGTAGTTCCGCAGATCTTATGTTAATCCTACCTCCTACACTTTTGTGTCTGCCATTCAATGTTTCATCTATGTTGTCATGTCACAATCATACAATACTCCATTGTGTGCATGTACCTAATTTTGTTTGCTTATCCATTCATCAACTGATAGATTCAAGTTGCTTCTATCTTTTGGCAATTGTGAATAATGCTGCTCTGAAAATCAGTGTGCAAATATCCGCTTGAATTCTTGTTTTCAATTATTTGGGATATATGTCTAGAATGAAATTGCCAGATCATATGGTAATTCAATATTTAAGTTTTCTGAGGAACTTTTCACAGTGGCAGCACCATCTTATATTCCCACCAACAATTAATGAATATTCCTATTTCTCTACATCCTCTCCAACACTTATACTTTTCCAATTTTTTAATAGCCATCTAGTGAGCATAAAACAGTATCTCATGGAGGTTTTCATTTACATTTACATTTACATTTCCCTAATGACTGATAATGTTGAGTATCTTTTCATGTGTTTATTGGCCATTTCTATATTTTCTTTGGAGAAATGTGTATTCACATCTTTTGCCCATTTTGGGGGGGGGGGTGTTTACCTGTTTGTTGTTAAGTTGTAGTTGTTGGTTTTTTTAACATACTCTGGGTATTAAACTTTTATCAGTTATACGGTTTCCCAGTAATTTCTTTCCTTCCGTAACCTTTCTTTTTCCTTTCATGGGAAATTCCTATTATACAAAAAGTTTGTAATTTTGATGAGTTCCCATTTATCTATTATTTTTGTTTTTTGCTCATACTTTTACAGAATCCTATAATTTGGATTCTTATGTTTAGATCTTTGATCTGTTTTTAGTTAAGTCCTGTATGTCATGAGAAGTAGGGATCCTCATTCATTCTTTTGCACGTGGATATACAATTTTCCCAACTACGTTTTTTGAAGAGCTTTTGCCATTGAGTAAACTTAGCTCTTTTGAGGGAAAATCAACAGACCATAGAAGTGGTTCATTTCTGAATTCTCAGTTAGATTCTATTGGTATATATGTTTGTCCTCATGCCAGTACCATGCTCTTTTGATTTCTGAGCTTTGTAATAAGTCTTAAAATTAGAAATGGTGAGCCATCCAATTTTGTCATCCTTTTTCAAGATGTTTTTGACTATTTGGGGCCTCTATTCTTTCCTATAAATTTCAGAACTGGCTTTAACACTTCTATAAAGATGGCTGTTGAAATTTTAATTGGGATTGTATTAAATCTGAAAATCATTTTGGGTAGAATTAATATCTTAAGTATATTTAGACTTCCAATTGATGAACATGGAATTTCCTAAAATTTATTTAGATTTTGTAGTTACCTAGTACCAGTCCATTACAACCTCTGTTAAATTTATTCCTAGATATCTCTTTCTTGTAGTTCATATTTTAAGTGTAATTTTTTCTTGATTTCCTCCCCAGATTGCTGACTAACTATTTATATAAACTGCTGAATTTTGCATGCTGCTCTTGTACCCTGCCACTTTGCCAGACTCTTTACTAGGATTCATAACTTTGTTGTGGATTTTTCACTAGTTTCCATATAAAAAATAATGCTGTCTACAAATGGAAAAATTTTACTTCTTCCTTTTCAAGTTGGATGACTTTCATTTCTTTTTCTTGCTTAGTTGGTTCCAGTAAAATGTAAATGACATTGATGGTGTGGACATCCTTGATTTATTCCCAATATTACAGGGAAAGCTTTCAATCTTTCCCCACTGAAGAATTTGATGTGAATTGTGGGTTATTTGTATATACTTTATCATGGTGGCATACAGTTGTCCATAGGATACTCTTATTATCCTTTGTGTTTGTGTGGGGTCAGTAGTGATTGATTTTACTGATTTTAGTTATCTGTGTCTTCTCTATTTCTTTTTCTTTATTATTCTAATTAAAAGTTTGCCAATTTTATTGATCATTTCACAGAACCAACTTCAGGTTTTATTGGGTCTCTATTGTTTTGTTTTGTTTTTAATTACATTTACTTTATTTCTTCTTGCTTTGGGTATAGTTTGCTCTTTTACTTTTTATTTCTTTTTTTTTACTAAATTCTCCAGTTGTGTGGTTAGGCCTCTGATTTGAATTTTTTTTTCGTATTTCATAAACATTTGGAGCTATACATTTCATCCTCAGGAGTACCTTTGCTGCATCCAGTAAGTTTTTGCATGTTTTGTTTTCATAGTAATTTGCATGAAGATATTTTCTAATTTCCCTTGTGATTTATTTTTTAACACATTGGTTGATTTAGGGTGTCTTGTGTAATTTACACAAGTTTTATATGTTCTGATTATCCATCTGAAGGTGGATTATCTCTATCTTTATGCCATTGTGGTCAGAGAAGGCACATTGTATAATACCAATATTTTTGAATTTTTGAGAATTCTTTGTGACTTAAGATATGGTCTATCCTGGAGCATGGTCCATGTATACTAATGAAGAACGTGTATTCTACTGCCATTAGTTGAATACAGTATTACTTGCCTGTGTAACTACCATTATGGTTACCTTTGTGGTAGGTTTTTATTTCTTTTACTCCACTTTGATCCATTGTCTAGTCTCCTCTCCTTTCATGCTGAAGAGCTCCTTTCAGCATTACTCATTGCTCACCATCATCACAATGGAGATGAACTCCTTCAGCTTTTGTTTATGTGGGAATGCCTAAAACTCTCCCTCATTTTTGAAAAATAATGCACTGAATATAAAATTCTTACTCAGCAATAATTTTTTTGGACACTTTATTTTGTCCCACTGTCTTCTGACGTGGACAGATTCTGAAGAGAAGTTGGAACTTAATCTTATTGACTCCCTTCTATATAGCACATTGTTTTGTCCTGAAGCTTTTGGAACTCTCTTTGTCCTTGGCTTCCCTGATTACTATGTGTCTGTATGTAGTGTTCTTTGATTTTATCCTGTATGGGGTTCATCGGGTATTTATAATGTTCATTGTCCTATGTTTTCTAAATTTGGGAAGTTTTCTGCCATTGTTCTTTGAATATTCCTTCTCCTTTTTCTCTCCTTCTTCTATTTCTGGGACTCCCATAATGTTTATATTGATGTGATTAATGGTGTTCAATAGTTCTCATAGGCTCTGCCAATTTGTTCATTTTTTTTTTTCTATTGCTGCACCTGAATCATTTCAATGGACCTGTCTTCAAGTTCATGGATATTTTTTTCTACTAACTACAATCTTCCTTGAATCCCTCTGAGGAATTTTTTGTTTCAGTTATTTTTGTCATCAACTCTAACGTTTTTGCCTGTCTCCTGTTTTTAATTTATGTGTCTTTATCAAGATTCTCATACCTTTCATTCATTATTTTCTTGATGTCTTTTAGTTATTTCTCATTGTTTTCCTTTATCTCTTTAAGCCAGTTGAGGATCCCATTTTTAACATCTTTCTCCAGTATGTCCAAACTTTGTTATTTTTCACTAATGGCTTCTGGATGTTTATTTTGTTCTTTTGGAAGAACCATCATTTCCTATTTCTTTGTTTGTCTTGTCATCTTTTCTTGCATGGGACATATTTTAATTGTCTTAAGTGTTAACTTTGGGATTTAGTCCCTGCATCACCTAACCCTTAAATTTGTTTCCACCTAATGACAGTATAAAAACTTTCTCAAGTGCCTGGAGCTAACAGGAAGAAACAAACTGACGCAAAAACCCTTTTCACAGTCTTCAGAATTGGCTCTGCATTGGCCAGTGGTTTCCTTCAGCCTGAAGCAAATGCAAACTGCAGGGTCCTCTCTGTCTTTTCTGGGTCTGTGTCTGATCCTGGGCATATGTTTCACAGTGGTAATTTCTGGGACAGTGAGACTAGAACAAGTTTCCTAATTCTATCTTCAGGCTGCTACTCAGTGTATTGGTAGCTGCATATAAGCACAAAGTATGTACACATGGTTTACTCTATCCCCTCCACACAGGATCAGGCACTCACACAAGGAATGAAGGTTGGCCCCATTCTACAACAAAGAAAGGGAAGAAGAGGGAACAAAAAGGACACCAGGAGATTCCTCAAAGTTTTTAAAGCTATGCTTCTCAATTGGGCAAATACCTAGTGGTGTCAACCCTTAAATGCTTTCCAGATTTCTGAGTAAAATGATTCTGCAGTTTTTGCTTGTTATTCAAAGACTCTGTGGGGGAAGGGCACTCTGACATCTAAGCCAACATTTGGTTGGCTGGACCTCAACTAGACCCATTTTTTTTTAAGTACTCACTACCAATGGATTTTACTACTGCTATATTTCCTCTTTGTAAATGATAGATACTGTTTTTTCAAGCAAGCAACAATTTTTTCTCATAAACTTTTTCTAGAAAATGTAATTATGTTTCAAGTTGTGTGATACATTTAGGACAGATTATTTAAATTTTATACGTACATTTAAAGCACTGTTAAGAGACTATATATAGTTATAAGACCTACTCAACATGAAAGAATTAGATTTTTCTTATATTCTTAAGTGAACTGAGAATATTAAATTTTTAAATCTTTTTTAAAATGATATAAAATATTTTCCTTATTATGAATGGTTTTATTTAAGGAATAAGTCTTATTTGAAAGTATTATATATGAAAATAAATCTATTTGTCTGAAATACATTTGTCTGATTCATTTTCTGTCTCTTCTCATTAAAGTTATTTAGTGCTATTTGATCTTTGAATGTGAGAGAATTTATGGAATTAATTAACGGAAATCATTAGAGCCCTTCAAAATTACAGGGCTCCTTCATATATCATTACTCCATTGACCTTATTTGATATTATATAGTAATATTTCCTTTGTCTTGAGTTTACAGCATTCATATGAGAAAATTTCAAATATGTGTTTCTGGATTATGTCACCACAGAGCAAGAGGATGGTGGTGCAGATATTCAATGAAGCAAAACAAAACAAAACACAAAAAGAGCCTCTTATCCCAATAAAAATTAGTTTTTCAGCAATTATTAAATTTATGAAGTGTATTTCTTAGTATTAATGCATTTTATGTTATTAAGCAAATAATATATTTAGTAGAATTTATTGTTGTCCTACCCGTGCTCCACCAATATTTAATATTTTGTGCATACCAGACTCACTTCCAACTCCCAGCTTCTGATATTCTTTCACAAAGGTTTCTCTGACCTCTGGATTCCATTTTGCCCCTGGACAGGACAGACTGTATGTGCCAGTTAATTAATATGCTCTTGGAGGCAGCTTTCAACCACTGATTGATGAGAGTGGGTACAGGTATGTTCCAGGTCCCTTGCCTCCCGTTGAGATAGCCCTGCATTGCGGGCTCCTGAGTTCCATGGTTCCAAAATAAGATCTATCTTCACTTTGCTTGCCATGGCAACTTGTTTAGGCACCTTGTCCTGGATACTTTTCCTTTATTGTCTCGTTTCTTCTCTTCTTAACAAATGTTTCTGGAAATGCCTTCCAAATAAACTAATTTTAGGTATATCCTTATATATGCTCCTGAGGAAACTTAAAACAATGTGGATATTTAACAAACAAATTTAAACAAGCAAAAAAATATATATCCAAATGTCTGTCACTTAGGATTTGGTAATAAATGGCATTTTGGAAATAGTCATGCATCTTATCAAAGAATATTGGGAGAACTAGATCAGCAAACAGCATGCCCAAATTCTAATTTTTGTTGGTAAAAGCACTGAAAAAGAATCCTCCTGAAGAGAAGAGATTCTCTAATAAACCTATTTATTTTATGAAAGCTGATAATGCATTCCACTTACCAGATTTCCCTTTCTGAACAGACAACTAGAGATAGAGGTTGCTGCAATCGTCTACATTTTTTACAATGAAATATTAAGTTATAATCTTTCTCATATAAAAGATAGTAGTATCCCAATAAACTTAAAGTGGGTTGGTGAAATCACTTAACATCCAATTGAATGCAAATACTGTTTTATTACCTGGTAGAAATTTTTGTTCTCAGTAAACAAATTCTCTGACACACCAAGGCCCTAAATTGCAAGGGGTAAAACAATAAATCTACAAAGGAATCTCTTTGGATATCGGAGAAGCCATATCTTCTTCCAATCCCAGGGTTCCAAGATCTGTGCTTTCTAGCTATGGGAAAAATAGTATCATTTATTAATCTCCAGCTTAGAGCTTTTAAGGTATGCAGAAAGTGCTTTGCAAAGTATTGTTCAGCTAGTTATGCTTCACAATATTCAGCAGCTTTTTCTCTAGTATTAGCAGATCAGATAGCTGTTTTAAGGTAATAGGCTGTGGTGGGTATGAACCCATTTCATCACTACTTGTGTTGTGCTTCTACAGAAGCAGTGTTATAGAAAACTGTGATGTTAGATAATGGATTCAGTAAGTTCCGGAATAGTGCTGGCAGATGCATTGTGGACAGGGGAAGTTTATATTCAGTATAACCGTAAATTCCAATGAGGAGAAATCACTGATCCTTTGTCAAGTCAAACAGACCTTAAGCAGCAGGTGATTCTAGGTTGGCTTGCCACATTTCCATAGATTTGGCCAATAAGAAAGTAATGAGACTGATGGACTTATAAAGTGTGTACTCATAACTGTACAGCAGAAAGGAGGAGCTTCATATTTACTAGGAAGACTTGCCTTTAAAATTTTAAGGGTCTGATGCAAAGTGAACCCAGGTAAAAGCTGGGATCTGTACCAAAGCTGAGGAACACTGAGCTTGGGAAACTTCCAATACTGTGAGAGCTGCTAAAAAAACTACCTTAACCTTTATCCTTGAGGAAGGCTTTGTTTTATTATACTAGTCAGGAAAGCAGTTTGACCTCTAGCATGGAGAAAGAGATGCTATCTGTAACTTCCAAGGTGTTTTTTTTCCCCCACTGTGGTCATGATATGTAGAAACACCACAGAGCATTGCCTCCCAATTCCTTCTATGATGAAGGGGTTCAATGCAATTAGCCTATTACCAAGCATTGATAAACTGTGCCATATAAGATACTTCGCTTTTGACCCCACTTTGGGAAGTTGCACACACAGCAGTCATGGTGCCACAGGAGCCTAGATTTGCAGAATCCTTTATTATTATCCCACGCATTGTTCCAATTGCTGTCTTACCACCATCATCGTTTTAATGATTTTTTTGAGCAAACACTGTATTGTATGAAGAAGACCAACTTACATCAAAGCATTTGAGCCATATTTTTACCTTATTATCAAGAGCTTCCACTGCAGGGCACGTCCTTTGGTGGCCATCCTTATACTCTATTCCCATCATTAGGGACCATCTTCATACCTCTTTTCCAGTGCCCCTTGTCATCATTCCTTCAGTGTAACTCTTCCAGCAGACTTACCATCTAGGCTAACCTTTAGTAATTGCCCATAGCTTTATGTGGAACCATATCTCTACCTATCATTTAATCATGAACAAACAGACTAAACCTCAATGTTCTGCAAATTCTACTTCAGGTTTATCCCTGTGTAGGGGTATAAGCAGACCTCCAGCTGGATGGGGCCAGCTTTCCTCAGACAACTTAGATAGAGAAATCCCCCCTAAGGCCAATGGATGTGAATTGAAGAATTGAGGGAAAGGTAATTACAAAAGCAGATTTCAGTGATGCTTGAGGAACTTAATTATGCCATCAGCATCTGCTTAAATCCAATCTCATATATTTTACTTGCTCTCCATGTCAGAGTGATGGTATACATATCCACTGTTTTGTCTCAAAGGGTCAGTTTATGAGCTCTGATTTCATGGTCTCTTGGCAACAAGAGTTCAGATATTTAATAGCAAACAAAGGATTCAATAGCACACAATGGCCTGTATCTCTAGAGAATGACATATGTTTCCTCCAAAAATCTAAGAAATTTATCTGTTATTCTATTTACATGGCTTGCTTCATATAACAAAAATGTCTGTTTTGGAAAGTATAGCACTGTGTTTGCTGAGTTACTAAACCAAAGTGACATTACCTTCACCTCTGGGCATTCTGAAGGTCTATTTATTGCAGTGAGTCCCTGTAAAAGCTGTGGAGAGAAGTTTCTCTCTAGAATTGTCAAAGAATTGTCACAGAAAGCCTAGGCTACCATTTCAACGTAATTAGCTTTGTCAAACTTCCCTCCCTTCTCAATATCTATTTTGAATTACAGTGAAAGGAATCATATTGTGCCAGCTCAAATCATATTTTCAACCACGGAACAATCACAATGAACAGAAAATTAAGTGACAAATTTTGACTGGTTGTGGTCATGAACCTTCCCTTCTCTATGGCCATAAGAGTAAACACTAACAGTAATTACTAACTACTTAAAGAGAGAGATGTGACGTCTCAACAACTGGATAATATGTGCAAAATTAGTAATGAGCATTAAGCTTAAAATTTCCTTGAGTGAATATGTCATATTGCACTTCATTGATTAAAAAAAAGATCTAGTTGGCTTCAATAAACTATGGAGTCTTAATGAGTTTCCTTCATGATTTTATGCAATGATAATTCTACCGTGTTTTGGTCAATAAATATGTGAAATCAAACCATTTCTCTTCATTAAAGAAATGTGGATAGAACCATGTTTACAAAAGTATATTTTATAGTTGAGTGTTTGATGCCAATGATATCAATATAATGGTTTACCAGTATAATTTGTGCAGATTTTTGAAAATTGTCTTTGTCTATGTACCAAACCCACAGAGTCTTACTTTATAACTATGTAGGTGATTATACTGTGAAATATGGGCTGATAAAAAATATTATATATGTATTTAACAACTATAAATACTAAGTTATTCATCCAAGTGCATGAGGAGTTTCTCAGATTATGTGAATTTTTAATATTCAGCTAACATTTCCTTCCACATGATATACTACATAATTCTTTAATGGAAGTGAATACTCTAATGCAAATTTAGAATGATTCATTTCCATGGCTCAGAGAAAAAAAATAACAAGTATTTAAGATATTCAAAGCAATTGCTAAGTCTTTCTACATATTCTCTTTTACAGAGTTTATGGATCATTGGAAACAGCATTCAAGGGCCTGTGAAACTGTTTTGAAGATAACTCTCATTCATTTTGTGCTTCATAATTCCCTGAATACAGAAATCAGTTTTGTGAGCAGGTGCAGCCAAATAAGTATATTTCATGCACACTGAGACATCACAAACATTTAAATTTAATAAAGTTAATCCACAAATATATACTCTCATACACAACAATAAATTAATATGCATTCATGAAAATGAAAATACAGAAAACAAGGCCTGGAAAGTTAAGATTCCTTTCTAGCAAATTGATACAGTGGTTTCTACTCCATGCAAGATTCTTTCTACAGGTGGGATCTACTTAGAAGCAAAAAATAGACGTTTTCACCAAACTTACAGCATTTGCTGGATTATTATACAGGAAAATTAAAAGCAAAAAGTAAATTATTCATTCTCTAGACCTAAGAATTTTAAAAAGCAAAGTCTATGACTGAATTTACCAAAAGGTTAAGTAGAATTAAATGTTCAAGACCTAGTTATTTTATTTTATTGAAATAATTGAAAACATTTTTAATTTTTAGTGTGAAAACACAAAAATATAGTAACGCTGCCATCTTTCTACTGTGTATGGTTAACTAAAGTGTTACTAATGAGAAATGATTAAAGTAACAGTAATATATTGCTTTTATTGATTTTGATATTATCAAGACATTTTGGTATTTATTTAATGCTGGTAATAATGATACCTTTGCATAACTGTATGTGGCACAGAAAGAAAAAGTATTGAAAAATATATTATGGCTATTGTGTAAATAATATAGTATGTATAGCCTTATATCTACTGTTCTCTTCATAGAACAATATAATTAGAATATATAAAGTTATTTAAGGTAAGTGGGTTTTAAATTAGAAGTTTTCCTGAAAATAATCCAGAGTCTATATAACTTATCATCTTCAAGTTTCTACTGTATAATATAAAATGCCTTCTCTTGGAAAGAGGCAAGATACGGTGACTGGATCATCACTTCTACTGTATTACACTTGTCAAAGGAGTTTCAGAAGCCTTTAAAATTTAAGGGAGTCAATTAAAAAAATACTACTCCCCCAATCTCTCATGTTAATGGATAACATTGAAGGACAGGACTTGGGGTGGGAGGTGTTATTGTAAACCTCCTGGGAAATGACAGTGTGCCACAATCTCCTCTCTGGCCACAATTCACATGCACACTACATTCACCTCTATTCCCAGAACACAAAAGTTTCCTGTGTAAACTTCAAGTCCAGAATCTTACCTACTATATTATATTTAGATAATGGTGAGACTCTTTATATGTGCTTTCTGGGTATAGTTCTTTGCATGTGTTTCACCTTGATCTAAATACCTGTGAAAAAAGAGAAGACTGGTTATCTGTCCAGTTCCACTCCACATGCAATTATGGTTCAAGGAAAAGATAACTGCAATTGGCACTTCCATTCAAAAATGGAGAAAAGAGGAGGTGTAAAGCAGACACCCAACCATGGCAATTCTGAAATCTAACTAAGCACATGTCACCAGTTCCTAGATTACAGTCCAGTTCTGTTTATTTCAGCATAACTGTCCTTGCCTCTGTCATCTAAGCTGTGTTATGTATAATAATAGCCTCAGTTTTCTGTTGAGTAGGGCAATCAGTCTGCTTCTTACCTTTGGAATGTTGAGAATGAAGGATTTTTTTTTATTTTATCTTTTTATTTATCATTTCAGTTCATGATTTCCCATAGCTACTCTCTTTAAAATGTATGGGTTTCCTAAAATTCTTACTGGAATTTACTTAAAAAAAAAAAAAAGAAAGAAAGAAAGAAGAAAAAGCAAATAGGCAAAAACATAAACTGAATTTCATTGAAGTTAAAGGCTTTTGCTAGTGAAAAATCCCCAATAAGAAAATTCCAAATCTGTCACAGTCTTTGAGTTATTTTGATGATTCAAAGGAAGGAAGGTGTTAAATAAAACATCTGTGGTTCATTCTTTTCCAATGCCCGGGTTCCTTAATTCCTTATCCTGGAAAAGAAAGAAAGAAAATTGCCAGGTCATACTTACAAACATAGAAATTTCCAAAATCTAGTCAAATGAGCTGATTTTTTTTTTTTTTTTTGCTAGCATGAGCATCCTTTTAAAAATGCTCTTAAGAAGTATACACCTGTTTTGCATTGCTCATGGTAAACAAATGTGTAATCTATGAATATATGGGGTACGGCTTCCTGGAATATGTCTTATCACTTAACTATATGGGTTTTCATGAATGGAAATGCCTCTTCTGTGTAACGTATGACCTCATAGGTTAATGTAGGTTTGATGTGAAAAATTAAGGCTTTGGGAGGCTGTCCTGATGGTCCCAAAACTCTTCCTGCTTTGCCTGTTACTCGCAATTATGCATAGTCTTAAAATTACTTGTAAAGTTCAATACTCAGCCATGTAATCCAGAAATTTGATGCTTTCTGTTTATCTTTATCTCTTTTTTCCTCTAAGTACTTCCCCCACCCCTCTCTTTCTCTCCCTCATTAGGCATCAGGGAATTAAAAAACACAGTGACTCATTACTAGAACTGCCAAAATTAAAATTAAAACTGGCAATATCAGATATTAGCAAAGAAGTGGAGCAACTGGAATTCTACTAGAGTGTTGGAGACACTGCAAACTGTAAGAACAATTTGCAATAAAATATCTTCCACTCCTTTATTTTTACCCAAGAAAAATGAAAATGTTTGTCCTAAAAGAGCCTAAAGAGTATGTATAGTTGTTTATTCATAACCGTCTCAGATGGAATTAGCTCTCATGCCCATTATCATGAGACTGGATAAAAGATGATACATTCACAAATTAAAATAAACTCAATAATTTGAAAAATGAAAACACGTTATATACAAAATAACATGGATGGAAACAAAAACATTATTTTGAACAAAAAGATATATCGAACAAAGGATTCTAGATATGAATGCATATATGTTCTGACTACATTTATATGAAATTCAAGAATAGGTAAAAATAATCTATGGCAATCAAGATCACAACACTGTTTACCAATGGGGAAAGATTTTGGCTGGCAGATGTTTCTTGGATCCCCAAGATGCTGCCAATTTTGAAAATTTGCTAGAATTCATAGACTTCAGAAAAGATGATTTCACATTTTTAATTTATGTTTGTTTTCACATGTTTATTTATTTTCACATGTTTTTTGAAAGGATACAGATTAAAATCATCAGAGAAAAAGACACATAAGGAAGAGTCCAAGAGAAACTAGTCACAAGCGTTCAATTGCCCTATCTCAATTTAGTCTTACTGAAATTGCTTAATTTTCATGACAAATATGTTTGATAACACATATAAAGTACTATCAACCAGGGAAGCTCACCTGGTCATTGGCATCTAGGATTTTTATTAGGATCAGTTGCATAGGTATGAATTATCCACAGGACCTGCCTGTGGTACTCAGTCAACAAATTCTTCAGAGGTCAAACTGATAAATCTGGACACAGCACCTCAAGCAACAAAAACAGGCCTTCACAATAAATCACAGAGGTAGCATATTCTCTCTGGTGAGGTCCAAGCTCCAGGCACGCAAAAACGTATGAATAAGGAATCAAGCAGGACATCCCAAAAGCCTAGATGTTATTTCCCGGGAGCCGGTCAATGGTCAGTCTTCTCTTTGTTAGACGGGGTCTGACCGCACATGCCCATGGAATTAACCCTTTACTGTACATTAGGAATTTTGTGGTTTGTTGCCAATGGTCTACATGTAGATTGGTATGCTGTTAATTTAAGTCTTTGTCTTTCTCAAATTCACTGAATTGTATACCTAAGATCTAGGCATTCATTGTATATTAACTTACCTCAAAAAAAGTTAATTATATTTTGAGCAGTCTCCCCTTTCACTTTCTTTGATTTGTACAATGGGACATTTTTTAAATTTGCATTTGGATCATCTTGTTTTCCCCTGCCAGTTATTTCTGTCAATTTACAAAAGTATATGTGTATTTAGTATAGAGGTTGCACAATCAATCAGAATACATTTTCTTCAATCTATAGCTATTTGTTATATTAGTATTTATCACCACACTATTTATGGAATTGCTTTTTTAAAAATAATGAGATAATTTTTAAGGAAATAATTTTTAGTTGAATCCCATTATATTTAGTTACAAGAACAACCACATTGCTAGTATTTCAGACTAATTCTGAGAACCTCACAGGGTATAACACTAAATTTTTATTGTAATGTCTTCTTTTCATTATTGCTTGAAAAGCAATAAATGCTTACTTTCCTACAGATATGATAAAATTACCAAAACCTATTTGAGAAATCAAAACCATACATAGTATCATAATGAGCCATCTCTATGGGGAAATCAGAAGACATGTCCTGAAGAAACATGATCCTGGGCAAGTAATGACACTGATAAATTACAAAACATTTTTAATTTCATTAAATTCCTCTATGTAGCAAATTTTTGTAAGCAATATTATTGTCAACAAATGCAAATTCATGCATCCATTTTACATTTGAATATACAATGTTCAGTTTTTTGAAGTTCTTATGAAATACTTCAAGTAAAAAAAGATACATGAGCAAAATATTCACAAATACAATTCTCCTTGTTTTTCTATTTTTCTTAAAAATTTCTGAATCATCATCATGATAAATTGAATCCCATATACAATATAGCTCTACCAAATATTTGCTCCCATAATATAAGCATTTGAGACTATTTTGCCAAAAAATCTTTAAGAGAATAAAAGAAAACATCTTTGGCAACTATGGTACATGCTCTACACAATTCTAAGAATACAAATAGAACACCTGAAAGTACAGTACAGTCTTTCTATCTACAAAGTCCATATTCCTTGAAATAAAAAAGTTACCTCTATCTAGTTGCATGAAACTTTCCAAATTAATAAACCACATAAACATTACATTATATATTAGTAGCAGATGGGAAGGATGAGGATGATGATGGATAAAGATGGGGATAGTTTGGAGTTAATATTTTTTAAATATATTTAAAAATAGTAATTTAAAAAGTGAATTATATAATTCAGGCATAGAAACTTAATAGATAAAAAATTATCTGATAACTAATGCAAAATAAGATTCACAATGGAAAATATAAATTAAATAACATGTAGTATAAATTCTAGAAGCAGACTTGTGGGTGTGTATATATATATATATATATATATATATGGAAATGATCAAAATCAATCTTAAAGTCAATGATAACAATAAAAAACTATCAATCACAGATTGCTTTATATAAATTAACTTGTGCATGATCTCAAGCATTCAATAAGGTAAGTCCTTTTTTATTCTCATTTCATAAATGAGGAAGCTAGTCACAGAGTATAATTAAAAAGAAAATCAATTGGGAAATGAATGTATTTATGTATTTATTCTACGGTATAACCATACTTATTTCTGATAAACACGCACACATATTCACACAAAGTTAAACAAAATAGTGATTCCCCAACTTTAATCACAGGGTTTATTTTTATTTCTCCATGAGGATAGGCATCTTATCCTTTTTTTATGGAGAGTCAGAAAATGTGAATTGTGAAATTAGAACATCAATCAAGTTAGAAAAATAAGAAATTGCTACTTTTCGCTTTTTGAATCAGCCAAACTCATAGCATCTACCATACATCCAAGACACTGATTTCCTGAGTAACTAAAAAGGAAAATATACGAAGGCAGAGAGCAGAAGCAAATGCTGAAAAATGTCACCTGTCACCAACTTAGTGCTATATGACATGATACAAAATGTGATTCATTGCCAAATTCATCTATATGTATTACAATATTCACCATGATGTGTTTGTGCATCTCAATGACAGAGTCTGATAACACTGAACAGAACTAGTAAACCCTCTTAGCAGCACACACTTATTCAAAATGTGATCCTGCTACTCTATTTGGGTCAGAACTTCTGGGTATCTGGTTGGTCTTTGTAAACCCTGTTTAATCTGTTTTATATGAGGGCATATAATCCTTTATTTAGCTAAGGTTGTCTTAAGAATACCTGCTTCCGATGGACCAGTGAAAGTATTGGGGTATGAGATCACATTCATGCCTGTGTTACTTGTGGTGGGGTAAGTGTCCTGTCACCAGTGGCTCATACATTTTTGTAGCTTTTATCAATAATTGTAGTAAAGAACTCTCCTATTATGAGAGCAACATGCGGTAATTTATGTTTTTCATGAAACATGGTAAGTATAAGAACATAAAACATTCAATAGCATGTAGGACATTTATATTATTGCAATTGTTATTATTTTAATGGCAACCCAGTCCCCAAATAAAGTCAGTTTTAAATTTCAAAAGTATCTTAACATGTTAAAATTGAGAAGTACTGTCTATGGAAACAAGAATTGCATAGAAAAAAGCTTCCCCTGAAGGAGTCACCTGGTTCTGTTTAAATAATATGGTTCTAATTGTTAAAAAGTGTAAAGCTTGTTGATGACGAGAAATTTAATAAAAGTGAAAATATATCAGTTTAAATCTGTAAATAAATAAAGACAGAAAATTTTCTCAACACTGCTACCAAAAACAATTGAAACACATATACACAATTTCTCAAACTCTCTCTCTCTCACACATACACACACACACACACACACACACACACACACACACAGCAACACACAGGACCCTGATAACATTTAGATACATACACGTTGGTGCCAGATTGGTATATTATATCCATTTTCTTTCCAAAGCATATTGATAGGTTCTCATTGCACACTGAATGACTTTGACATTTGTTATGGGGAAAAACAAAACAGTAATCACGTAATATTTACGCCCTGGGACTTTAGATTGCCGCAGTTAAATTCTTTGACTACTAGGAGTTGGTTATGTTTGTTCACAAATGAAATTTAGATGTGTTGAAAAAGAATTCTGTTTATTTAAATACTGTTTAAAAATTTCAAATAAAGTTGTTACTAAAAGATCATTTAAGCTGTAGGGGAGCAAACTATCCATGTTTGAAAATCTAAGAGGATATTTAAATCAGCTTATTATGCAAGGACACTTGTTCTTAGTTCTTCCTTTGTCCCAAATGCCTTAAGTAAATCCTATTTAATCCAGAGTAATTATAATAGGTTCGTTCCTCTTGTTAGTGGTAAATTCAGAAGTAGATTAGTGATCCAGTTCTAACTTTTGGAAAAGCTTTTGCCACCCTTATAAAAAGAAATAAACTCAGAAGGAACTATTTTCTTCCTTCAGGTGTTGGTGTGTGAGAATCCAGCAACCTGCTTTGACCATGAGAGGAGCTCGCTCGCAATACTCTGAGCACGGCCGAGGGCGAACGTGGGCAGAACTGGGATCCGTGAAGCGCTCGTGACATGCCCAATGAACTGAAACCTGCTCTGCGTGGACCTACGCTGTTATGTGTAATAATACACCACATTGCTGTTTGTAATTTCTGTTACTCCCAGATGGAGTGATCCTTATGGACACATTAAAGGTAGATTAAAATTTATCAAAGATGATTATAAATTAGACTCTCTCGGGGTATATATTTTAAAAAACAGCAATGCTCAGGCTGCACTCTGGGCAACGTAACTCATAACCTCCAGACACCAGGATTTTTAAGTTCCTTCATTTAAGTTCCAACTCTTTGTTGGAACTACTTTGCTTCAATGTTCCTATCTCCACTGAGCAAGTACAATTTACAAGCTCTTCTCCATTTCTCCCCCTGGCAGCATCAAATGGACAGTGTGTTCACGTTCTTAAGAAAACGAATATTTATGTTTTAAGTGACATTTTGTTTCTGACATCTGCTTTGTGTTCATTTGGAAGGGGAGGGACCAAGAAAAGACTGGCCATTTGTTCTTTAGGAAACCATTAACTTAATTATTAGAAAATGATGTTTACAGAAGTCTAAACGTTCATGTCCATGTTTTTTTACATATTTTTAAATAAATGAACGTGGACATTTGCAAAAGTTCCACTGGAGAAAAGGAATGGACCAAATAATTGATCCATTGGTAGTATTCTTTTTTCTTCTTTTTCGTATCGTTACTTTTTTTTTCATTGCATTTTTATTGTCATTTCAATTAGACTTTTGGAAGGAGTTTGATGAAGATGTATTAAGGTTCTTCTCATTTATGTTGTTGGGTATATTTTCATGTTTCATCAAATATTATAAAATTAACTATAGTTATGGCCACACCCATTTTGATGCTCAGGTAATTAGCCTATATGTAACCATGCAACTATAACTGTATATGTAACTACAATTATATGTGTAGTACATGTATAAAATATGCAGGCATTGCGTTTATATAAAATAGACACATGAAGAGATACAAGTAGATATGTTGTGTTTACATACCTGAAATTCTTTTCTTAAATAAGGAGTAATTTATATATCTGTTCTGATAAGATTTTCTCATAAACTACTTAGGCAGGTATACCTTAGTGTTTCTCACTGACTAACGCCAGATTAATTTACTCTAAGATGTTATATTTACTCTAAGATCTTTTGAAATGAATTTATATTACTATAACTCAAAGCCTATGGTTACATGGCGGGGCATCTCTATATTCACTTTCGAGCATGTGCAGAAGCAACTTTGACTGAGGCCAGATTTCTGAATTGATCTGTTTCTTTTTCCTTGCTGAAAAGAAGTTACACAGTGTGGATGTACCTGGCTTCTTTGGCAAAGCTGGTGAATTTGGAGAGAGAGCAGAAGTCTTATCAAGCTCTGGGGAAACTAATCCAGCTGATGTCTCTACATTTGCTAGAACCCTGCCCATGCAGTGGCTTTACAGGAGTACTGCTTGTAGTGAGGTTGAGTTGCAATGAATGAAGAACTTTCAAGTATACTTATTTCATTTGATTTTTTTTTTTTTTTTTTTTAATTTTTAGGTGCATGGCCTGGGTATTGAACCTGGGTCTCCTGCATGGAAGGCGAGCATTCAACACTGAACCACCCTGGCACCCTATGTTTCTTTGATTTTTAACTTGAATCCTGAGCTTCTCCAACTTTGGGATTACCATATGACTTCCCCAGGGTTATTTTATTTATTCTCCATGATTCAATCTTGTTTTTGACAGAAGGATATTCTATGGCGAGACATCAATGCTTTTCTTCAATTTGTACAGTCCAGCAGAAATCAATGAGATTTATGGATTATGAAAGCCACAGGTAACATTTTTCTTGCTTTAATATTCTTTAGAAACTTGCATTATTATTTGGGAGCACAGAATTTAGAAACCTGTTCAAGGTATTCATGCATATTTATAAATGGTATCCTGGTCATCATTTATTATTCTACAACATGTGTTTTATTTTCTTATTAAATTTATTTTATTTTATTCATTTAATCATAAGTAAATATTGAAATTAGTTTTAGCAGTAGAATTATGGCATTGTAGAATATCATCACATTTGCCTTTAAAGTTTTTTGTAGTAACCTGTTAGTCTTTTCTTTAAACCTGTAAAACAATTTATCTTAGTCTTCCCCACAAAGAATTTATAAGTACACTCCTGCGTTTTATAAATAGAATCTATAAATAGATAAGGCACAGGGTTTAACATATATCTTTATGTCAATTGATGGTTAATTATACTTAATTAACATTCAAATTTATTTATTGATTTATTTATTTATTGTATAGATATTGAATTATTTGAGATATTTTCATCACTCTAAATTATATTTATTTATCATTTTGAATCTATTATGAAATATTTCAAACATACAAAAATAACAAAGAATATTATAATTAAGTTATATGCACTGTTCAACTAAAACCATGAACTTTTATCATTTAGAGAGCCCATATGCCTTTCCTACATAACATTTCCACTCTATCCCAACTTCAATAGCATATCCTCAATTTGAAATACATGATAAACTTCTTCTTAACTACTGAAAAAAAGTCATTATAATTACAAAGTAATGTTTAGCATGCTATAAACATTTTATTAATGGCATCATTCTGTTTATATTTCCTGTAACATTTTTTCTTAACATCGCATTTGGGTAAAACAGATGACATCCAAGTAATGATAACGTTTATTTATCTTCATTAATGGATAACACACCATTTTATTATTTATAAAATTTAATTAACTGTTAAGTTTTTAGAAATTTACTTTATTCATTTTTATTCTATTTAAAACAATATTTCAATTACCATTATTTTGCATTTTGCTGCATGTGAAATTTATATTGGTTTGTTTAAACAGAAGAATGAGTCTTGACTTAATGTATGCATATTTATGCACATGTTAAACCTCATTAGATAATGCTAAATTCTCTCTTAATATTTACTGACATTAAGTTTTAGCAGTTTTATGAGTGTGAAATATTATCTCTCTTTATTTTTAAATTTCAGCTTACTAATTACTAGTGAGGTTTAACACATCTTAAAATTTATTGTCCGCCCACATTTCTTCTTCTCATACTTGTTTATTCATAATTTTAGCCCATTTTGACTTTTTTCTTTTTAATTTTTAGAATTTATGTATTTGTGTATCATGTAGTTACATAAATATAATCTTATATATTTGCATGGTTGTATATTTATAATTTTTGTCCATGTGTTGCAAATATCGTGTCTAATATTCCTGTGCCTACAGAATTTTATTTAAATCAGTGAACATTAGTTCACAATATTCTTTATTCATGGTTTTTGCTTTTTGTGCCTGTGGAGTATCTTTCCTGAATCTAGATCTCATTTTTTCCTAAGCATTTAAAATTTTTGTGTGCATATTTAATTATCTATTCATGCAAGATTTATTGAATAATTGATTCTTGCTTCACTGACATTCAATGGAGCATGAGTTATATGATTTTTCTATGTACATTTACAACTATTTCTAGGCTCCATCCCTGTAACAACATCAGACCAGCTTTATTAACAAATCTGCATTAAAAAATTAAAAGCATGTAACCTATTAAGAATGTTCTCCTTCTTGTTTCTTCTTCTTTAGGAAAATGACTCTTGCATTTTGAATTTCAGAATTTATTTTCCAATTACCTGAATATCTTTAAGAATGTTATTGTAATAGAACCGAATATATAAAACTGTTGGGAGAAATTGTTACATACAACTTTAAAATTGCTGCATTATCCTTGTGAAATGACCAAACATCATTTTTCCTTAAAATCTAATTGCTTTTTTATATATAATCTCTTTATATAGATATCATATAAGCAATGTAATTGTTATTTCTCATACATTTCTTTTTTTCCTATTCTTCTTTCTTCCAAACCTCTATTCTTACATTTAGTTTATGTGAAATAAATGAATTATCCATGGCTGTTTCTACCATTGAATGGATCTGCCATTAAAAAGCACGTGGAAGTTCCGTCACAATGAAATTATGGTCCCGGGAACACGGAGTACCTCTCTCATTAGAAAAGCCCAATCTGCCACTTATTAATGTAAGACATATCAGCTACAAGTTGAAGTCCTAAAAGGGTAGTTAGGGGCTATGACGAGACGGGTCTCACTGTCGGCTCGGGGAAAGTGAACCACATTGGCCCTCTCAGGCCACCTCCAGGTATGTCTTGTATTTTTGTCACGGAAGACGCCTACTCAATCTTGATTTGTTTATATAAATATTGCACATAATTTATCAGATTCATTCCTATGTATTTATCAGATTCATTCCTATATATTTCATATTTTTGTGATGCAGTGGTAAGAAGTACATAATTTCAAGTTTCACTTCTATATTGGCAGTATATGGAAATAAAATTGACTTAAAAAATCCTGCATTTCACTATCTTAATAAATTCAATCACTAATTCTAATATGTTTAAAATTCCATTGGCTTTATTTAAAGGAAGTGATGTAATACACAAATGAGGGCAGCTTTATTTCTTCCTTTCCAGTTGGTATGTCTCCTTATTATTTTAATTTTCTTGTTATATTGCACTGTCAGTAAATCCAATACACCGCTGAGTAAAAAAAGAAAAGAAAAATGTTAAATGCCTTATTTCCAGTGTTAGGTTGAAGTTTTTAGTAGGTGATATATATCAGGTTGGAAAATATTTCTTAAATTCCTAATTTGGTGAGAGTTTTAATTTGGAATATTGATAAATTCCTTCAAGTGTGGATCTTTTTTTCGTACTTTTTGCTTATTGATAGGTTATGATCAATAACATTGACAGATTTTTGAATATTGAACTAACCTTGTGTTCCTCAGATAATAGCCTAGTTGGTCATTATGAATTGTGCTATTTGATATTATTTTATTTATTTAATATTATTTATCATTATTTTGATGAGGTATATTGATCCAATAGCCTTATGTTCTTGTGCTGTATCTGTGTATTCTTTTTTGGTATCTGACGAAGGAGTTTATATAATGTTGGCAATGTATTTTTTTAAAGATTTACTAGAACTAATCAGTCAAACTATATGGTCCTCATATTATCTCTTAGAAAAGGTTTTTAAATTTAGAATTTAATTTATTTAATAGTTCTGAACTTTCAAATAATCTGTTTATTATTGAATGAGCTTCGATATCATGTATATTTCAAGAAATTAGCCCATTTTGTCTAAATAATCAAATTTATAGAGCAAAGTTCTTTATAATACATGTATTTATATAAGATGTGTAATGATCTCTTATTTTGAGTATTGGTAATTTGCTACTTCTCTCTATATATTATTTGTGTGCTTATTACAGTTTTATGAGTTTCATGAAACGTTTCAAAAAAGCAACTTTTTTCATTAATTTTCTCTATGCTTTATCCATTCTCATTTCATTGACGTCGGCTCTTATATTTGATGGACTTCCTTCTTTCTTGGGTTTTAATTTGCTATCCAATTTCTAGTTTCTTCTTGTAGAAGATTATTGCAATGATTTGTAGCCTCTATTCTCTTCTAACATAAGCAATTAAGGCTATCAGTTTTACCCTAAATAATTAAGAGTACCAAACCTTGATGTTATTTTTATTCAGTTCAGTGTAAACTGTAACATCACTTGTGACTTCCTAATAAAACCTTTGTGTTATTTTGAATTGTTTGATTTAATTATGAAGCATTTGGGAATTTTCCGGGTTATCTTTTTCATATCAATTTCTATTACATATCCTTCATATTCTGAGAGCAAATTTTGTGACTCACTTCTTTTAACTGCATCAATGTTTCTTTTATGGCCCTAAATGTTTTTCTGAGTGGGTATCCCATGTGTACTTGAAAATAATTTTCACTCTGTATTTTAATGTCAATTTGTGCAATTTGTTTGAGGTTGGTGGCCATTTCTTGTATGACCTTATTGATTTTCGCTCTCCTTTTCTATTGATTAATGGAAATCAAGTGTTGAAATTACCAACCATAAATATGAATTTATCTATTTCTCCTTTATATTTCAGTTTCTGTGCCCTGTATTTTATAGTTCTGTGCCTTTAAAATCTTCATCTTTAGAAATTGCATATTTTCTGGATCGACAATTTGTTTTCACACGCTGTTCTTTTTTTAGTCCATGGTAATAATTAATTTTTTGAAATGAGTTTGTAGTTTTAATTTTTAATTCCATGATATGCTACCAAAATGTTACGTGTGCACAAAAATATTTATGTTTGGCAGGGTTGCCTATTTTCTCAAGAATAATTTTGCTTCATTTGGGACCACTGACCTAATTATTTTGCTTCCAAACACTTAGGAAAGAGCTTGATAACTGCTTGCCTAAGAACTCACAATAAAAACTGTTTTAGTTTACTACGCTGCTCAACCAATACCGTGAAATAGGTCAGGTTAAACGATGAAAATTACTTTGTTTATGATTTTGGAGCTAAAAGAAAGTCCAAATCAAGGCATCATCAAGTTGATGCTTTCTCCTCAAAAATTGTGGTGTTATGGTGATGGCTGCTGGCAATTCTTCATTCTAGCTTTTCACTTGACCATGCAGTTGTACCTGGACAGGTCTCTTCTGGCTTCTCTATTCTCTTCTAGGTTTCATTGAATTCAGCTTCTTACTGATTCCTTTCTGGCTTTCTCTGCATCTGAATTTCCTCCAGTAATAAGATTAAGACCCATTTTGATTGGGATAGGGCACACCTTAACTAAGTAACCAAATCCAAAAGTCTGACTTACCCACATACAAGAATTTAAATGTAAGCATATGCTTTTCTAAGGTATGTACACCTTCATACCTGAACAAAAACATTTTCAAAATTACAAAAGAATCATGAAAGACCATTTGTTGACTGAAATTGAGTTTATCAACTAAAATGTCTATTTAATTTTTAAATAATAAAAGATAATGCCTACAGCTCTTGTGTTGGAAATTAATTTTAATTTCAAGTGTACATATATGGCTTATTTATATTTTTTATAGGTAGAATGTTTCTGAGCACATACCATTTCTTATTTATTGCTTTGTCTATATTTAATTAAGGACTTCTGTTTTATTACTAAGTATTGGATTTTTAAAAATATATTATTTTCTTGTCTTTTGCATATAACAATAATGAAATTATTTCAAAATATTACATAAAAGTTTTATATACATATTTTAATTCAACAGTAATTAAATCCTTTAATATTGTCTGTCATTTTGATAGGAACTCAACACATCTCTCCATTTTTTTTAAGTATCTGTTAAAAATTTTAGTAAATAGTTTTTTGCTTTCTTCAGAGGACTGACTTTTTTTTATATTCTGGGGTATTTTGCATTATTTTATTTAACTGTCAATGGAATTAAATTTCCTCTCATTTTCCGAACTAGTCTAAGAAATCCTAAACAAACAACTGTATTGTTATAATTTAAATGACACATTATTGTTTTAAACTCCTGCTCTTGTTTTCAATGATTTTCAGACATATGCATGATTTTGTGTTAATATTATATTTTTCATTTTTTATTAACCTGACGGTTTTTAGAAACTATTAAATGTAAAAATTGTAACAGCATAATTTTTCTGAATGATAATTTCTACTGAAAATATGAACTGTGTATTTGTTATAACATTGTCAAACATTCTTAAAATATTTTTTTCTATAGATATTCATATACGGTTTAGAGGAAAAGTTCATTTCTAAAATAGATTAATCAGGTCTCTAGTTAAGATTTTGTAAGTTTCATCAACTGCACTGTGTCATTATTTATAGTTTCTGGCACAGTTCACATAAAACAGATATCTGAATTTGCCCATGAATATTGGAATCATTCACATAAACATAATCCGAGTCTTCAAAATATGAATATTTGATAACCATTAATTTTACTCATAATTATTAGGTCATTAAGTTTGTTCTACCTGCAAATTTTTATAAATCTTGTTTTCTCTAGAAATTAATCTATGTTATCGAGATTTAATAATTCAAAACTTAATGTTGCATTCATTTTTTGAAATCTCTCTCTATATGTCACTACAACCTGTTTATTTCTTCTTGTGTTCTCATGTACATATTTTTCTTAGCTCTTGCAATATTTTTGTAATAAAAAATTAGCAATTTGTTTTTGCTTCCTCCTCTGCCTAAACACCCACAATGTTCTAAAAACTGTATCTACATGGTGTTCAAATTTGTTTGGGATCTAATTCAAATTACAGTATTTGTTTGTACTTTTTCTACTTTCTTTACCATAAGTCCAAATAAATTAAACACATTTTTTAACTCTTTCACTCATATCACCCCATGTGATCATGTACAGACAATACTTAAAGGCTCACTTAATTATCCTGAAATCTCATTTAAAATCAGACTTCCTTAAGGCTAACATAGTGCTCTTTCCAGTACTTTATAGTATGCAATGCAGGAAAGAGAATATGATTAATGTGGCTTAATATTTTTAGGAGTATAAGCATTTACATTTCATCCTATTAAAATATATAGATCCACTCACCTTTCATGTGGAAGACCCAAGTTTGATTCCTGGACCATGCACTCCTCCCCCCAAAATAGACTTTAAAATATATTGATCCAAATTCATGCATGTGAATTCATAAACCCAAATATAATAGCTTTACTAAAAAGTCTTTAAAATTCATACTAAGTCTGGATATTACAGGTGCCAATTCCTAAATTATTTACAAAGAAAACCTAACATGGCTTTTGCACAAACTAGCCAGATGCTACAAGCAAAATTATTGCTTTGCCCTGAATTATCAGGATACTTAGAGCGGTGTGTACTGGACTATAAAACAATAAACAAATACTTTTCCTCAGTTCAATAGTTCTTTCTCATTTGCATACAAAATATTATATAACTTCTAATATAAATGAATCTTTCTTTTTGGATTATAACGTATATGTAAAAAGAATATCAATTTTAAGGCTTTATTCCTTCACCATGAAGCCATTTCTTTCTTCATTAAAATATTTACTTACTTCCATTATTGTGGGTGTGCTGGTTTGAAATGATGTATGGACCCTAGAAAAGCCATGTTTTAATCTTAATCCCATTTTGTAAAGGCAGCTGTTTCTTCTAATCCCTATTCAGTATTGTATGTTTGAAACTGTAATTAGATCATCTCCCCAGAGATGTGATTTAATCAAGAGTGGTTGTTAAGCTGGGCTAGGTAAAGGTGTGTCTTCACCCATTTGGATGGGTCTTGATTAGTTTCTGAAGTCCTATAAAAGAGGAAACATTTTGGAGAATGGGAGATTCAGAGAGAGCAGAGAATGCTGCAGCACCACGAAGCAGAGAGCCTACAAGTCAGTGACCTTTGGAAATGAAGAAGGAAAACATCTCCCAGGGAGTTTCATGAAACTGGAAGCCAGGAGAGAAAGCTAGCAGATGACACAGACGATGCCATGCTTGCCATGTGCCCTTCCAGGTGAGACAGAAGCCCTGACTGTGTTCTCCTCACTTGAAGCAAAACCCTGAACTTGATTGGCCTTCTTGAACAAAGATATCTTTCCCTGGATGCCTTAGATTGGACATTTCTATATAGACATGTTTTAATTGGGACATTTTCTCAGCCTTAGAACTGTAAACTAGCAATTTATTAAATTCCCCCTTTTAAAAGCCATTCTGTTTCTGGTATATTGCATTACAGCAGTTGGCAAACTAGAACAGTGGGTAATAACAGAGAGTTTAAGTTATAGTCAGAGCTTAAAATATGTTGTCCTTAAAAAATTTAGATATGTTTAAAATATGTTGTAAATATTTATAATACATAGAAGCAATTTTTTTTTATTAATTGATAAATATTTTCAAACATTAGCCAGATTCCCCATTTAAATTTTATTTTACACTTGTTCACATTTGTTTTATCATTTTCACTTCCTCACTCATATATACACACACTCAATTTTATAACTTAGCCATTTCCAATATTCTAGTAAAGAGAAATAAGTAGATATGGTCAAAACAGTATTATATCTCTCAATATTTACAATTTACTCTCAATTTATGTTGATGTTAACAACATTAAGTAGAATAAGTTCTTTTTCATTAAACCTTGTTAAACAACCAGAAAATAGCAACATAAAGCACTCCTTCCCTTATCAGTTAGGGGAGGTACTAAAACTAGGTGTAATCAATCTAGTAACCAAAATAATCATGCAGCGCTCATCTAAAAGAAAACACAAAACGAAAACTTTGGTGCTGTCATGTTTATCTTTGCAATGAAAAGCAGTAAACTTATAACTTCTCATCATCATGTATATTAAATACAACCTTGTTATCAAAATATAAATACTCAAATTTGTGGTATGTAGAAGAACCCAGACTAAAGACTAATAATAACCGAATTGTAGAGTCCAATACTGCACTGCTAATACTGAAGGAACTGGCTTAATTACACCTCTTACAATGCATCAGTTGAAACTCTGAATGTTTATTTAGCAGAAATAGGCTTAGATGTGTATTATTAAATGCTAATTTATAGCCTACCATATACAAATGAAAAAAATGTTAAATTGAAATGGATAATATGTGTCACATAATATCAATTATTTTATAAGTTTATAAATTAGCTTTACAACCTGCAGACCTCTCTATATTCAGGTCAACAAATATTGTTCAGTTAATTATCATATATTCAAAAGATATGTGGTAAGAGATTGTGAAGTGCAATTATGCTTCCTGTTGAAAATCTGCAGATGTGATTCAGTGTGTTCAATATGGAACCTTGGGGAATTCTGAAAATAACCAGAAGCCATCTGGCAGTAATCGAAATAATTGAAGAAAGGACAGGCTTGTAGAAAATATAACTTAGATGTGTTTATTAAGAGTTAACCCAAGAAAACAAGCTAAAGCTCCTAAGTTGCAGAGATGATGTGCATACCATAAAAAAGTTTAATATATAGATTAATATATATTGTATTACATATAATTAATATATAGATTAAATATAGATATGGGATCACATTTAATCATGTTGGTTGATTTTATTTATAGAGAAAATAGCAGAGTCACTGAGACTACTTGCTTTCACACTTCTAATGAAGTATATTTCATTATTTTCCACTTATAATTTCCATATTTAAAAATAAAATAGTCTTCAAGGATACACCCTCTCACGGGTGCACGGGTAGTTCAGTGGTTTAGAATGCCCATTTTTCACGCAGAAGACCCGGGTTTGATTCCTGA
This sequence comes from Tamandua tetradactyla, assembly GCF_023851605.1. NCBI lineage: Eukaryota > Metazoa > Chordata > Mammalia > Pilosa > Myrmecophagidae > Tamandua > Tamandua tetradactyla. The sequence continues at coordinate 5,512,302 of NC_135350.1, read as the reverse complement.
ACCATGCACCGCCCCACCCCACCCCCCAAAAAAATCAAGAGACCCTTTCTGGAAAGGAAGTGAGTCAGCAATGGTCTTAGAATATGCTCAAACTTGTTTTTGAGCTCATCTTAGATTTTGATTTTGTTTTGTTTTGTGATTTTTTTTCAAAATCCATGCTAATGAAAATTACTTAAATGGAAACTGCCTGCTTAAAACCTAAAAGTGAAAGCAAAGGAAAATATGAACTATCATTAGCATACTAAAACCAATAAAACATGGTGGACCACAAGATGTCACTGTAGTTCAAGCATGACATGATTTTCTATGGAATTAAACAGAAAACAAAAGATTATATTCAACTTAGTTTATATATTTAATCTCCCTCGGAATATAGTTCAGATAATCTTATAATGGACTATAAATTGAAGATGAAGCAAGAAATATGTATGCACGGAGTAATTTGCATTTTTTTTTAGCAGTTACAGGGATAGCTGTTAGTTGAAATACGAAATTCATACTGTAATCCTTATGAGGAAAAAATTATAATATACAATTTTAACAGTACAAATGAGTTGCTTTTCAGCCTTAATTTACATTTGTGTCAAATAACAACATGATATACAAGGGACGGGTTCTGGGTTTGACTATAATAGTTCATATTTTATTTTTGTGTTTCATTAACTGTATTTTAGCTTAACCTATATGGTTCACCTATAAAATGGAAATTATAACGGTAATTACTTCATAGGTCTATTCTTGGTCAAACAAAAAAGGCTTATATCTAAGAATCAACAAATTTAAAAGTTTATACATTAGCTATTATTACAAACAGCCAAACCTATATGCTTCAAAAGCTTCTATTTCTTTCATATTTCTAAATGTTTTATTATAATTACCTTCAACTCCAAAATTTGAAATGTAGGTCTGAGCACCACATTGATTATAATGTCCCTCTGTCTGAAAACTGTGTATTCTTTTGCTTCCTTATTACATAAATTACCCACTATTATGCTAAGTACATGGTAATATTCAAGAATTGTATCGTGTTTAATCACATCTTATTTAGCCCTTGCCTGTTCAAAGAAATGTTTTATAGCTAATCTACCAAAAAGTAGACGTGAAATATTAGCAACACAAAATATGAACTTATACAAAAAAAAATTGTTGAAGTATAGTCGAAGTTAATTAAAAAATTTAATAAACATATTTAGAACTATTAGTAGTGATATATTTCAATTCTCATTATATTAAAGATGGGAATATTACAAACATGAAAGTAAAGTGCAAACTAATCTTCAATTTAAATTTATTGCTGAATATTCTTAAAATTTTCCTTTTATTATATTTACAAATCATTTTTCAAATAAAATAAAATAGACAAGTAGTGTTATCTTTTTACAATATACATATGCATAATTTTGATAAACTTACTTTAAACTATTCTGTAGATAAGTTCTGCATTCCCTTTGGTTTACTTGCCAAAATAGAGCTAATTACCATAATAAAATAATTTGCTAATCTAAGTAAAGTAATTAAAAACAATGGGTTTTCAACAATACCATGCATTTGTGGTTTTATAAATAATTACTATTCAGCAAAGTTTTATTATTACAAATCTCATGTATGCAAAAATAAAAGTCCAAACTTATTGGATATTTATTGATATCCCACCTAATAAGACAAAGCAACTGAACAGTTGAAACAATAAGCTATCTCTAAATAAAATAGTGATAATAAATGTAGGAAATATGATACATAATAAGAATATAAATAGAAACATAAGCAGAAATGGAAAATAAAATCCATGTTAAAGCACACAGGTGAATAAAGCAGCACTTATTCAAAATATTATTAAGACCTGAACATGAACCTTGGATAGGAATAATATAGGCAATGTTTGGTAAGCTTTTTACTTTCGCTAGGCAAAGTGTAAAGCATGTTATGATGTCTCAGTTACTTTCAAAGTAACCTTATGAAGGAACTAATATTAACTTCAGTTTACAGATCAAGTAAATTAAATTCTCAGAGATTTTAAATAATTTTCCAAGGATCATTCAGCTGTTAATTGCAATACAAACAAATGAACAAACAAAGGAAAAGCCAGGCATGATACATCAGACACTACTTTATATTTTCCAATAATAAATTCAATGTACAGATTCCATAAGATAAGCAGTCTTATGATTTTGAAAAAACTCAACAATGAAATGAGAGGAGTATATTGTTATCATATTTTCCATTGTAGTAAATATGGCCATGTCATAACAGCTTCTTAATTGTGTGGAATGTGTTGAACGTAACAGTATACAAGTATATACATGGTTGTTTTCAATGCAATGTACAATGACAAACTCATGAATTCTAAAGGACTTATGATAATTTTGTAGACTCATATTTCACTATCTAATGAATTTATTTTCCAGTTAAAATTTATTCTAGAACAGTGTTTATAGTCTACAATATAGAAATTAGAATCTTGTGAAATGGCATACGTGCCAGTTTTTAGATATCTAATTTTGAAAATGGCATCTTCTCAGGCCAGTGCAGTTGGGCATTGGAAATAGCATGTTGACAAGTCCTTCCCAGACTTTTTGTCCTCCAATATACGCTTAACAAATTCATGAATAAGTCCCATCTTTATATCAGTTTCACAGATGAGACTCTTCAGACTCATAGTCATATGCCCATTTGAAAAGGCAGAAAAAGGAAGACAGAATTCAAAAAGTGGATGAGATGATAAGGAGAGGTCAATTATAAGCAACAAGCCTTTAACACGCCTTTATCCTAGCATGAACTCCACAAGTCAGTAATTACACACAATCATATAGACAACATACACATTCACACACTACTCCCAAGCACTATTTTTGTGACTCCTGAATAAAAGTCATATATCTACTGATGCTTGAAGGACACACCACCAGGCAATGAAGCTAAAGGAAACAAACAGAGAAAAAGGATATGATCTAAGTGATATGATCTAATGTGATTTTTAGATCACATTATCTAAATAATAGATAGATCACATAGATCTAATGTGATCCAGCCTGCCACATTTTCAGACGACATGCTTATACCAAGAACATTTTCAGGGCTTCAAAATTTTGCAAAGACTCTTCCGGACCCTCCCTCTGGACGAGTTTCAGAATCACAACAAAAATTTTTGATCCTGAGTTCCTGCCTTGGAAGTGTTTGACTTTCTAGGTTGAAAATAAATATGAACATAGATATGAAAATAATAGTTTCCCAGCAATTAGAATATACACATGCAATGCTGAAAAGCCTAAGTAAAATATTTCACAGATTGAAATTTCATTCACTAGACAGATTTTGACTTAAATACTAACTACCCCTGGGTATATCATTTAATCATTTGAGCTACACAATCCACATGCCTAAAATAAAGTAATAAATTTACTTTTTAGGGTTCTTACAGATGATATATCGTATCAGATGATATATGTAAAGTATATGACAGTTCGTAGCATAAAAAGCTATTAACTAAATGATAGTATAATTAATATGTTAATGTTTGAGTTATTTTTCTTTATTATATGCTAAGAATTCAGTGTCTCACAATACATTAATACACATCAAAAGAGTCTTGGCATCTGCCTTAACCTGTTGTACCAATTTTTAATTGAAAGTCTATGTAGAAAAATTAAAGTGGAAGTAAACAGAGGAAAAAAACTTCACTTACCTCCCTAACTCCATATTTAGAAAGTTTAGAAAGCAAGCCAGATTCTTGTGGATATAGTTTTGTCAAAGTTCTTAGCCCAATAAGACTCCACAAAATTTCACTTTTATTCAAAGTTCCATGAAGATTTCCTGAGGGAAATTATGAAGGAGATATTCAACTGCTTTGTAATAAAAGATAAATATTGGATCAATATAAGCACAAGAACTTCTTTATTATTTTCCTTTTTATGTCTCAATGTTTGAAAAGTAGCTATTTTTCTTGTTCTTTTCTTAAACTCCCATCGTCCTTGTTGACATTCAAAACTTCTCCACCTCCAAATTCACCAGAAGAATGGAAAATCACCCAAAGTGAATCTTGTGTTATAAAATTTTACCAATGTTCCTTTCAAAATAAGTATTGTAAGCCTCATTTTTCAATATAATATCTCCAAATAGTATTGATTGAAAGACTGCAAAAGTGTATTTGAAGTAATGTCCATTATTGAAACATAATGCTCTTGTTCATAAAATGATATTTTGAAGATTTCAAGTGATGACAAAAATAAGAAAGTCTGTATTCAATTTAAGATAATGTAAAATATTTTGTTAAACTTTGAAATTTGGAGGTGATTTTAATAATATATTTTATTTCAATTTATACAATTGCTCTATGTAAAAGAGCTGAAACTTTATGAGAAAGAATAAAGAAGATAAGGGAAAAACCCAGCACAGATGTGCTGTTGCCAGTGATGCCAAGATCCCTGTACTTAATGATGAGCAAATAAGGTCACAACAGATGGTGGAGTATTAGAAAAATATGAGAAGAAAAATACATTAAAAAGAGAACAGGACTAAAACCTAATGCCAGCATTCTCATTATTCTCTACAATAAATAAACTTCTAAAACTTAGTCTAAGTTATTTCTCAATATAAAACAATTAAATTGAAGAACTTAAAGATAGATAGGAACTGACTAATATTGAAGTAACAGAAGTCAAAGTAGCCTTACTGAATTATTTTCTACAGAGGTCATCTTTATATGTGCTTCTGTTAATGGTCACACTACATGACTGTTCTTTTGACTATTTTTTAGTAGAATCTAGCTTAAGGTTTTTGGCTTTGAGATGAAAAAAAAGGACTAGGTGAAACTACCAGTTGGAAATAGTGAGGTGAGACAGAAGATAGAGGAAGGATTGACTGAGAAAATTTGACTTGAGCATTCAAAGTACAGGTGATCAAAAGATCAAGCCTGATTCATGTTGTTCTCCCAAGTAAACACTGCCTCCCTCCTTTTCTATTTGCTCTTTCCTCTCATCATTTATTTGATTTAAAAAGTAAAACTTTTTTATAGAGCATGCCCAGGACCAAATGCAATTTTTCATTAGAAGAAAGAATGACCATGATAACAATAGTAAAATATGTACTACTATATGTTAAATAGGCAATATGTTATGTATATCTTCTGTGGAAATATATTCTTTTAATTGGAATTCAGTAGTGTGTATAGTAATCCATCTATAAATGGATTATGTATCATTTTCCTTTGGTTCAATACAAAGAAATGTGCTCATTACCATCCATATGTTGGGTGGGACTTGTCAGCAATGTTTGTTGTCTTCCATGATGTGATTTGGGTTGTGTTGGGTTGACGCAGAATGGAGGATATGAGCTATCCTCTCCTGACTGGCATCTCCACTGGGGTTGCTGAGTGGCTGGGAGCTGACTGAACCTCTCTCTTCATCTCAGTAATCTCTCATCCTGCATTAAGTCCATTTCCAAGTGGTCTTTTTGCCATAGGATTTTGGAATTCTTAGCCTTACAGCTGACCTCTAGCAGAGAAAACAAAGAAACTACAAGGCATTTTAAGACCTAAATCCAGAAGTCACACAGTGACACTTATCATATCCTATTTCTCAAAATTAGCATCTAACATAGCCCCGGTTCGATGGAATGGGAAACAAATTATTCTTTTTGATGGTAAGAGCAACACAAGAACATAGTATGGGAGGAAATATTGATGGCCATTATGTCCATTCAATATAGACATTATTAATGGGTTCAAAATAGACATATAGTTTGAAATTTATGAAATATGTTTGCCTATAAGAAAATGTACCTATTTTTCCCTGCCCTCTGCCACTTTCTGGTATGTCATACTAATTTATTTTCTATTGTGTTTTCATTTTCTATGCTACATAGGAGTCATAATTAAATGACCTTCCTTAAGAGTTAAAGACGTTATGGTGGCCATCCATGCAAGTTTTCATGTGAAGCTCTTAGCTGCCATTGCAGAAAGTTTATGAATTGCACTTCCTGAGGAAAGATTCATATAAATGCTACCACAGTTCAGGGGCCTTTTGTGTGTAGAAAATTTATTGCGATCTCTCTCAAGAGAAAGTGTTACTGGGCAGTAGGGAAGTGACGGAAACAGGATAGGTAGAGGGAGAAGGTGAACAATGTAGTCAAACCAAAGGTTCAGCAGCTACTAGGAAGATGTTGGAGGCTAGGATGGCCCTTCAGAATTGTCTTGAATTTAGACAAGCTAGCTCATTCTTTATGACCCTACACTGACCTGCCATCATGAGAGCTTCCTTCAGGAAAGTGGTTATCTTCAGCTGAAGGCAAGCTCCTGAGAAAGACTAAGTGGAAAATAGTCTTTTCTTCAACATGTCCAGCAGTGGTGGAATGCATGTTCCAGTCATAGAAGGGGAGACCTTAGTGTGACACTAGACTTTACACTAAAGAAACAAGAAGTTAGCCTGAACAATGGATGAAATGTGAGTAAGGAATTAGCAGCTATTCATTTCATTATATCACACTGCCAACATTAGTAAAATTAAAAGCCAAAATATAACACATTCAAGTAAAATGTAAGTCAACAAAAGATTTCAACTATAAAGTTGGCCTCTTTCAATGGAAGTATAACATAGTAATCACAATAACTTGATTGGAAATTGATAATATCGATCATTTTGTTTTTCTCTGGGCCGCTGGTTGAGATTTTCCTGGTAAACAATGAGGAAAATCAAAATATTTTGTAAAACTATATTCCATAATTTAGAGTTGATCATTCTAGTAGGACATGGAGTTCTTGTGGTAAAAATGCAAGGGAATTAAATTATTAATTTTAAACAAGAAATAAATTTTCATTTATAGGAAATCTGTTTCCTAGGTGGTATAAGACAGTGTATTAGTCAGAGTTCTCTAGAGAAACAGAAGCAACAGGAGATATCTGCAAATATGAGATTTGCAAAGGTGTCTGATGCAACCATGGAAATGAAAGACTCCGAAATCCACAGGGCAGGTGTGAAGGTGGTAGCTCCAATGAATGGTCTGAATGAACTCCAAAGGAGAGGCTCATTGCCTGAGAAAGAAATGAAAAAGCCTCTTTTACAAAAATGTCTTCAACTGATAGGATTTCTTGGCATGTAATTGTTTTCTAATAGAGAGATAGAAAAAGTGATCATGGAACCTGATCATGAGGAAACTTGTCCACCTTGAACTGAGAAATATTAGACCCAGGTCAAAGGACAGAACAGTGTAATCGCATGAGGAAAATAGTACTCAAACAAATCTTGACACTGTAAGTTACACAAACAGTTGGCCCAGACCACTTTTTCATCAACCACTATAAAGAACATTTCTCACTCAATTTACACCTCTGGTCTCAATAGTGATTCCTTGAAACCACTTTTGGGAGTGGGCATGGTGGTTCAGCAGGCAGAGTTCTCGCCTGCCATGCTGGAGCCCCGGGTTTGATTCCCAGTGCCTGCCCATGCAAAAAACATATATGCATAATGTTTGGTTAATATACAGGCAGGCTTGATATACTTGCGTGAGCAGAAGTACCACAGCTCAACTCAGAGATGACCTTGTGAACCAATTGTGAGGTATTAACTTCTGGGAGAGTTTGGAATAGTATTCCTGATCACACACTTTATGTAGAAGAGGAAAAAGAACGAGATAAGGATATATCTAGGCTCATTCTTGGTCAATGGTGAAAATTTTTACTTTTTAGGATATTGGAAAGATTATGATTGGATTAGATTAGACACGATTGTATTGTAGACAAGAGTATATTCCAAAATATATAAATTTGACTTTAAAAGTTACCAATGTAATTCAACATATTTATGCATGAGGCTGTGTTGAAGTTCCATTTCTGCATTTTTCCTAGCTTTGTAACAATATCTAAGCACATTAATTTACCCAATTTTATTAAAAAGTCTTAATATCTCGGGGTGTATATTACCTAAATCTGTCCCTCTGCAAAATTGTTTTCATCCCTTTTGATTATCATATAAATTTCAGGGCAAGCTTCTCATGTTTCAAAAGCAATTCAGAAATTTGGTTGGGCTTGAATATTAATTTGTAGATCAATTTGGGGACAATTGATATTGAATCCTGCTCTTAATTATTCCCTTTTTCTAATTGTTTTGTGTTTATTTTGTTCTTCTTTCATTAGTTTATTGACATAGGAATGCAGAATATTGAGTCAAAACCTTTCCTCTTTTCTGAAATAAGCATTTACTGCTATAAATTCCCTCACCATTGCTTTGCTGTGTCCTGTATATGTTTATATGTTGTATTTTTATTTTTATTCAGATCAGTATGTGTTGTTTTGTTTTAATTTTCTTTGACACTTCCTCTTTGACACATGGATTATTTGGAAGTTTGTTGCTTAATTACAAGTTTTTGATATTTTTCTTCTCTCTGTTACTGAATTCTTGCTCGATTCTGCTAGGATAAGAAAATGCTTTATGTAATTTTAAATTTCTTTTATGTCCAGGGAATGTTAACCTTTTGGTGAATGATCCACACATGCTTGAAAACTAAAAATGTTAAGTGGAGTGTTCTGTATATGTTAATTAGATTATTTTGGTTTATTGTGCTGTTAATGTTCTATATCTTGCTGGTTTTCTCTCTATTACTTAGAGTCATTGCGGAGAGTGAGTACTAAATTCCACAACTATAATTGTGGATTTATCTGTTTCTCTTTTTAACTCTACCAGTTTTTGCTTCGTGGATTTTGTGGCTTTGCTCTTTGATGTGTACTCATGTATTCCTGTCTGACTGATCATTTTGTCAGCACATAACATAGCTTTTATCTATTGCAATTTTGTTGCTTTGAAGTCTACTTTTTCTGATTTTAATATAGCCTTTATATTTACTTCTCAAAATTAATGTTTGTATGTTATATATCTTTCCTTCTTTATATTTTCAACCTATGTATTTTGGTTTGCTAGAGCTGATGAAATGTAATATACCAGAAATATGTTGGCTTTTACAATGGGGATTTATTAGTTCACAAGTGTATAGTTCTGAATCTGTGGAAATTAAGCCATCAAAAGATCTGGACTCTGAAGATCAGCTATCAGTGAGCTAGGGCTCTTCTATCAGATGAAAAGTCACATGACAACAGCTGCTGATCCTTCTCTTCTGGGTTTCATTCCTTCCAGTTTCTGCCTTCAGTAGCTTCCTCTCTCAACTCTTCTGGATCTGTCCTTGTCTCTCATCTTCACTGTGGCTTTTTCCATGAGCTTCTCTAGGTTTTCTCCATGTCTTTTATCCTCTTGTAAAGGACTCCAATAAGAGGCTACGACCCAACTTAAATGAGGCAGGTGTGCTGGTTTGAAAGGAAGTATGCCCCCTAGAAAAGCCATGTTTTAGTCAAGATCCCATTTCATAAAGTTAGAATGGTCCTGTTCAATACTGTATGTTTGAAACTATAATCAGATCATTTCCCTGGATGATGTGATTTGGTCAAGAGTGGTTGTTAAACTAGATTAGGTGATGACATGTCTCCACCCATTTGGGTGGGTCTTGATTGGTTTACTGGAGTGCTATAAAAGAGGAAACATTTTGGAGAAAGATTCAGAGAGAGCAGAGCAGAATGACATAACCAGGAGAAACAGAGTCCACCAGCCAGCGGCCTTTGGAGATGAAGAAGGAAAATACCTCCCAGGGAGCTTTATGAAGCTAGGAGAAGAAGCTAGCAGATGATACCCTGTCTGCCGTGTACCCTTTCAGCTGAGAGAGAAACTGTGACTGTGTTCACCATGTGCCCTTCCAGCTGAGAGAGAAATGTTGAACATCTTTGGCCTTCATGAACCAAGGTATCTTTCCCCGGATGCCTTAAATTGGAAATTTCTATAGACTTGTTTTGACTGGGACATTTTCTCAGCCTTAGAACGGTAAACTAGCAATTTATTAAATTCCGCTTTTTAAAAGCCGTTCTGTTTCTGGTAAATTGTATTCTGGCAGCTAGCAAACCAGAACAGTGGGTCACATCTAAATGGAAATAACTTAATCAAAAGTTCCTACTTACAGTAGGTCTACACACCCAGGAATGAATTAAAAGATGATGATCTTTTCTGGGGTACATAGCAGCTTCAAGCCAACACACTATCTATGTCCTTGCTTTTGAAATGAGCATATTATGGACAATGTAGTTTTGGATCATGTTTTTGCTTTTAAAATTTACTCTGCCTATTATATCTTCTACTCCTACATATAGACTATATTTAAAACTATTGTTATATCAGGGCTTAAGTCTTTTTTTTTGTTTCCTCTTTTAAAAAAAAATTATCTCCTGTGGGTAATCTTAATTTTTTTAGAATTCCATGTTGATTAATTTTTAGTAGTTTAAATATATTATTTGCATAATTTTCTTGTTTATTAAGATATACACGGAGTAAGCATAAGTAAATTTGATAGTGCATTGGCATTAATGTTTGCCACTTCCAATGAAGTGTATAAACCTTACTTTGATTTTAGATACTTAAAATGTTATTATTTTAGGTGCTTCCTGTACATATTTAGAGTATCACATTAGATGGTGTTATATCTTCTACTTCAGTATGACTTAAAAACAATGATGAGGATGATAGCCTAATTTATTTACACCTCTTCATATCTATGTTGGTTTTTTTTTTCTTACTGTTTTTCAAGTCTTCTTACATTATTTGCTTTGTGTTTAGAAAATAACTTTTTTCAGTCATTCTTTATGGGTAAATTTGGTAGCAGCAAATTCTCTATTTTGTCTTGGTCTAAGAATATCTTTATTGCTCCTCATGATGGAAGAATATTTTGTGACATACAGTACAAAAGTTGAACATTCTTTTTTGTACATGAAAATGCTGTGTCATTGTCTATAGTTTGCAGATATTAATTATGCCTTAGTGTAGATTTTCAGTGCTTAGTTTATTTGGGTTTCAACTTCTTGAATCTGTAGGTTAGTGCTTTGTACCAAAATTTGCAGAATTTTATTTATTTATTTTTTTAATTTTTTTTACATGGGCAGGCACCGAGAATCGAACCTGGGACCTCGGGCTTGGCAGGCAAGCATTCTTACCTGCTGAGCCACCGTGGCCCACCCTGCAAAATTTTAAGAAATTATTTCTTTTATACATTTTACTTCCTCCCTCTCCTTTCCTTCTGGGACTTTGACAATGCACATATTATTGTCACACAATTCATGAAGCCCTGTTCATATGTAAAGTCCTTTTGTCCTCTCTGTTGTCAGATTGCATGAATTGAACAATCTAGCCTCAAATCAGCTTATTCTACCATCTCTCTCAATTCAACTATAGAGCACAAAAAGCATGTTTATTTTGATTACTATATTTTACAGTTCTATAATTTCCATTTGATTCACTTTCAGAATTTTCACTTCATGGATGAAATTTTCTAATTTTTCATTTGTGTCAAAGGAATTTGTAATTGCTTTTGAAGCGTTTATATTGTGGCTGTTTAAAATACTTGTCAGATAATCCCAATACCTTATTTATCTTGGCATCCATATCTGTTATTTGTCTTTTTCATATATGCTTTGATTTTTCCTAGTTTTTAATGGAATGAGTGATTTCCAATTGTATCCTGGACATTTTGGATATTATATCATGAAGCCCCCATATTAAATTAATTTTCTTTTAACAGATAATCCTCCTGTTGAGTGCTAGCTTGTGGTCAGTGTGGGTGTGTGTATTTACTTTCACCCTGGGTCCTGATAAAATCACTGTGGCAAAAAAGTGCGTTTACTCCATCTCATGGCAAATAAGTAGGTAGAAGTTCAGGTGCGATTTCAGTCCTACTGACACCTTCCCGGTGAAAGATGAATGCTAAATCATGCCTCATGGTGCTGTACTCTCAGCACTTCATTGGATCCCTACTGCCACCAAGAGACAAGGGAATTGGAAGACAAGGCATCAGGGAGAGAGATAGTGTATGCTAACTAACCTTGCTTCCTGCCAACTCTTCCCGCCTCTGTAGACCTTGCATGCAATGAAAGCTTATTTCATAATTGAACTCCACTCACATCAGGAAAGTGGGAAGTGAAGTTTGAAGTAAAATGCCTCATGCTACCTAATTTTGCCTCAATGATGTTGAGTATCCACCGGGTCCCAATGATACAGGGGTAAATAAAGGGATAAAAGAAGAAAGATTGCTAACTACCCCTGATTTACATAGTCTTTTCCATCTGGTTGCTGTGTGGAAATTCAAATCCCCGCTGGGTTTCTGCAACATAGGAATGGGGTCCAAAAGACACTGGAATCAAGGAGAAGCCTAGTGGCAGATCCTGTTAACTGACTTTGCCTTATTAAGTTTTCTGGCTGTTGGATGGGAAAGTAAGCTCAGCTTGCCCCTGGACCACACTGACATTATTCTAGGAGAGATTCATAACATGTCAACTCCTTCCTCAGAACAAGGGGTGATGATAGAGAATCAGCTTCCTTCTCAGTCCTCCTGAAGGTATGTGGGTATGACATAGATGGGGGTAGAGGTGTTTTCTCTTGTTGTTAGGCTGGAGTAGGATGGGTTTTGGTGAGGGATTTTCTTCTGTTCTTTCATCCTGTTTGAAGGTCTTTGCATTGGGTAAACAGGTTTTTCTTGTAGGGTTTATTTACTTATTTATTTTTTATTTATTTATTTATTTATTGACTCCACTGTTAGGGGTTCCAGTTTGGAGCCTTCTGCAGCAGTATATGGGAGGCAATAAGGAAACCCAGAGAACTCATTGTCATGTTGTTCAGGGAGCTCACTGCCATGTTGTTACTCAAATTCTGAATTACCTGGGGAGACATTTTCTTCTATTGACATTTGGAGACTCTCTGTTCTTAGAATTTTTAATTCTGAAGTCCAGAGATTTGTTATTGATTTTGGTTTTACAGGGAAACATCTGGGAAGAATGGGGCCACTCCCACTTGGTGGATCCAAAAGTCAGCATTTAGTTTTAAATGAATAAAGAAGAAACCATAGTTGCAAGAAAATTGTAATATAAACAATAATGTTTCCTTACCTTGTAAGGTATAAAATGAACACAGAGAATAAATGAATGCATGGATAGATAAAATTATGCATAAACTTATTACTTAAGATTTAAATATGTTTCCAACTGGTTGCTGCTTTTGACATTCTATAAATTTCACAGCAAAGGAGATATCCTTTACTAAAATGCTATAAAGATTTGTTAAAACTGTAATAATTTGTTAAAACTTACAAGTAAATTTGCTTTTCATACAACTTATTTTATATTTAATCTCTGGAATAAAAGCATCTTAATTTTAATACACAATCATTAAATTGAATATTACATTGAATTGAGCACAGTTGGCATTTCTTGACTGTACTCACTGAATATATTTACAGTTGCAATTCTCAGAGAGTCACAGTGTAATATAAAACTCATATTTCACAAAGTAGACATGGAGTAGAAAATGCTAAAAAGTCTTCTAAAGTTAAGTCTTTGCTTTTATATTCAGTAACATTTATTGAGTTCTACATCATATATATTACAATAAGTGCTTTGCGTTTGATAAAATTGGTTGAATTCTTCAAAACATCTAGTTGTAGAACTATTTTTATTGACAATAAGAAATCTCTGATCTTAAGGCTGTGAAAGCATTTCTTAAATAACAGAAATATCAATAGTCCATAAATTGAAAGTTTATTGAATTTTCATCTTTATCGTGTCTCCTATACATTTACAACTGTTCCATTTTTAATTGTCAACATATTTACTCTAACATGACATGATTAAGGTGATCTATAGCTGTATTATTTTTATTAATACATTGTAAAATGAATTTAAAAATTCAGAACTCAGGACTAATTATATATCTATTCAGGAAGTAAGCTGATGAAGTTAAGGTACAATAATAAAACACGCCAATTTAAAAATACTTTATATAATCTGTACCTAAAATGTACATGCACAAAATGTTATTTATAATGCATAGATTATTTTAGTATAGTAAAATATTATAGAAGTAAAATTTTATACTCTGTTTTATTGATTTCACGAGAACATTACTTTTACTGTAAACATTTGTGTAATCATGCCAATTTTCATTCAACCCAGGAGAAAATAGTTGAAAATTCAGTGGCTCATGAAGTTTACTTTCCACTAAAATTGCTGACTAAAATTTTACATTTATACTTTAACTCAGTCGTTCGTACATCCAATGTGCGGCATCTGTGGTATACAGTGAATTATGAAATCATTGTGAAACAGTGGAATGAGTACTTTAAATTTGAGGATCAAGGAAGTTAAAGTTGAAAACTTAAGTGCATGGTGCTACTGAGGGAGACTCCAAGAATGTCACTTCGTATAGCTGGAGTTCACCAGAAGAGTCAGCATGCATTACTTGCCCCATCTCTCAACATACTGCCAAATCTTGGGATTGTGTTGCAGTAAAGGGAAATTCATCTAGTAACTCCCTTTTGAAATTGTGAACATAATAGCATCTTAGCAAGAGAAAATACAAAACCAGATGTTGGTCATCAGTGAAAAATGGCTTTGAAGGCACTTACTTATTAGCTCCTGAGAAAGTGAGCTTCTTGGACTTCGGGGCGATTTATCCCATGCTATTTCATTTATTTATGCTTCATAATAAAACACTGCAAAACTAATTGCAAAAAATAACTGTTTTATTTCACTCACATAATTTGTGAGTCAGAAATTCAGAAAGGAGAAAGCAGATGGCTAATCTTTCTTGCTTCGTTTCTGGAGCCTCAGCTGGGATGATATGAATTGCTGTGGATGACTCAAATGACTGAGGTTAGGATCAAATGGAGGCTTTTCCACTCACAGGTTTGGAGCCTCAACTGATGTAATAAAGAGTCTGACTCCTTCTTTGATGAGCATGTTTGACCCCTGACAACTTTTGAGGCCTTTCCTTTGGCTCTCCTCTTCTTGCCACACACCTGGACAAGGTGATAAGAAATGAAACATGCTCCCTTACTGGAAGCTGAGATGAACTCTGGCCCAAATATAGGAGCCCTTATCCTGGACCCATCCTCTAACCACAATAAAAAGAGAAGCCCCTGTCTTCACTCAAGCCAAGTGAGCCAGCTTGGCAGCTTGCCCGGCTCTCTCCAGGAATCCTCATTATATGAGAAATAAATCTTTTCATGTGCTCTTGGCCCATGTGTAGTGTCACCAGTCACCACAATCAAACCAATTTTTGAAGGGGAGGAAGGGGTTAATCCCACCTCTACAAGACAATCACAAAAGACCTGGGAAGACTCAAAATCTGGATTCAGCTGGCAATTCTCTATCCAAAGATGACTTCTGGCCTCTCTATGTAGCTTTGGCTTCTTCATAACATAAAGAGACATCAGGTGGTTAAGCTTCTTTCATGACAAAGAGAGATCCAAGAGAAATCATGGCAGAGAATGAGGCAAAATCTGTATGACCCTTTATGACCTAGTCTCAGAATCACATAATGTCACTGGTGCTGTACCCTTATTGAATAAAGCAGTCCTAGGTTACTAAAATTCAAAGAGAAGGAGCATCAGCCATACCTATCAATGGGAGAAATATTAAATACTTTGCAGTACTGTTTTAAAACATTCCACACATAGAAAGATGGATTCAGCCCCTTATTCATATTTTATACCTCCCTCCCTCCATCCAAGTACCACATTTTTAAAAAAATTGCAAAACCTTGATAATCTTGCTTGTCTCAACAAGATTGGGAACCTATCCAGCTTTATACTCTTAAAAAGCCAACTTCTTCTGATGGAATGTCACTTTCTTTACCATTACAATGATATCTTATTAATACCTGTAATACTCATGGGATTATCTGATCAAATAATTTAAAAGCACCTTAAAATTATGAAGTATTATATAATTATAGCTTTAATGAGTTATAGGGCTCAAATACATAATTTGAGCACATATTATGAACTATGTTTATCATAATGGCAAATACAAAATTAATAAAATATGATATTGTCACATTAATAATACAGAATGTATAAGAGGAGACAAATAAATCCAACCACAAAATAAAATGTACTATTCTAAGTGCTTTGCATGTGATCAGTATTTTAATAAGCTGTGCTTAATGAATGATGTATACTTAGGAGTTCTAGGATATTTTCAGTTATATAAATAAAAAAATTAGTATTTCAAAATAACATATAGTGTTATGAGCAAATGTATGAGAATATATTTGGGTTTTTGTTGTTCATACACTCTATCTGGATCAACAATAAAACAAGTACGCACCAATAATTCTCAATTAAACATGATTTCCTGTGTGTAATTAATTAGATTCAAAACACAATTGTTGAAATAATTCCACCGTCTGAACATCAGAGTATATATTATTTATGAGAAGCATGTATGAAAAATAATTTCTGCACAGTTTATGGATTAAATTATAACTCCAGTATTTCTATAAGTATGAATGACTCTGGCATGCTTGCCCAGACATTCACTCTCATATGTACTGCTCACACCCCTGCTTCATTTTGCTGTAAGGTCAACCTTAGCCATTCAAAAAACATAGTAGTGAGAAAGTTTATTGCATTGCTAAACATAGCTATAGTTTCAAAACTTACTCAGACACTTTCTACAGTTCATATCTTGGTAAAATAAGAATAAAGGCCCATAATTCAAATTAAATTAGTCATCACAGTACTTTAAAGCATGGAGAATAATAATCAAGAATGGAAAAAGGGAACTTTTCTCACTATTTCTAAACTTTCTGTTCTCCTATTACAGAAAAAAAGAACTAAGAGACATTTTAAAGAGACCTTACAAAACCAGAAAAAAATTATTCATACCTCATAGTTTCAAAGTAAATTATTCTTAACTTTAAAATTATGACAACTCTGATATTATTTAAAACATTACAGACGATAGAGGAAAGTGAATCTTACAAATTGATTTTATGAAGAAAAACACAGAAAGTATTAATTAAAAATTAAAGCAAAGAATGCACCAAAAAGAAAGCTACAGGCCAATTGTACTTAAACACATCTGCAAAACAACAATGATTCTCTTATACTGTTAGGAATGTAAGTTGTTACAAATGTTTTACAGAACAAATTATCAATATTTAATCCATTAAAGTGTTTGAACCATTAATTTCATCAACTTATTTTCTCCTACTCAATAAAAGTAATATTTCCTGTGCATTTTTTATCATTAGAAATGCACACAGACAACAGGGAACGACCTTTTATACATCCAGAGGCAAAACACTCAAGTTGGGAGTGAAAGAGGTAGAATCTTCCAAAATTCCAATTATGACCCTTCCTGTCCATAACAGGTACAAACTAAGGAAAGGAAAATGATTTCATGTGTATCAAGTTCAGAGTATTGATTATTTTATGAAATTGGGTATACAAATTACTGATGAGCATTTTCATTTAAATTGGCCTGTAATTTTTAATTCCTAAAAGTTCTTAAAAATGAATAGACTCGTATAGGCATGCATGAAATTGAAAAATGAAAATAAAAGAACATTCACAAAATATAAATATTAAGGGCTCATAAAAACAAAAACAGTTTCTTCATAATCATGTGCTGTGAGCCTTGGTCAGTGAATGTAGCTTTTACTTATACATGTGTGGAAGGAAATGTATCAATGGTTATGCTACTGTTTCAACTGATTTTGTGAGCTGTATATATATATATATATATAGTATAGCTGTTTTAAGGTTTATTTTTAGAAGAATAAAAATCCCCATGGGTTTGCGTCTGCAGTAGTCTCGGAAGTTGAGGGCTAGGTCTTACAGTTTTCCTTTATATGATTCTAAACTTTAATAATTTCCTGTGGAATTCACACTATACCATTTCACTATAACTATATCTCTCATACTCTTTTCAGTACTGACCAATTTTTATTGATGATAACACCTGTATCTACAAGTTTGATTCTTCCACCCCAAATATGGTTGTGAGATTTGTTTTACATATTAGACAACTATTTCCTTTTTACATTAAAACTTTGAAAATGGGTCACCCTAATAAATTGCACTCCTTTAATGTGTTTATGCTACTCCAAAGTTTTTCACTTCGGGAATATAAGTGGTATGTGTTTATCTTAACTTGATACAAATGTTGTCAAGAAATTTTAGTTTGGTTTTGGTTTCCTATTTTCCAAGTCCATTCTATCATTCCATGGATGAATTAAACTCATGAATTTGAACTTATTATAATTTACTAACAGTTCGAAAGAAAGAACAACCCTACAAACTATGGTTTACTTTTGTTAAACAGGTAATTTTATCAGCTATGTTTCTTTCTTTGATGGTCCAAACAGACAAATTCTGTCAATCTTTTTTTTATACTGATGGAATAATAAAGGGCTTCAGCCATTCCTGATGTTGTTAATTATCAGAAAGTTCATTCATAATTGCAAGTAAATGCTTCCAAAGATTCAATTTGTTAATGGTGTTTCAAAGTCTAAATATTGAAAATCATGAACATGTAATCAAATGCTGATGAAATTATAGGTTAGATAAATACTGCTGCTATTAATCAAAGAGTAAGTAAAACACATTCAATAATTCACTTAAAATATAGGTTGTCAACCTAAATTTTCTCTTATTACTAACTTGACAGGGATTGAACTCTGCCTTATGTAACCCATTAAGAATGCACTTGTGTATGGCTTCTCCTACATCATACTTCTTGATTATAGATTCTGTGTCTTTTAATTCACTATATTTCAACCAAAACCTGAAGAATGCTCTTTCCACTGTGTGATTCAAAAAAATAGTGCATAATGACAGCAGTCCTAAGCCACCAACTAAATATGAACCATATTAGTTGTTTTATATTAGAGTTGGGCAGTAATGAATTATCAAAAATAAGGAGATTTAAAATAATATTAATGAGAGTGGATCATGTATATTATTAAATGATGCAACAGTTTGAAAGTATTATGTACCCCAGAAAAGCCGTGTTTTAAACCTGGCTTTCAATCTTGGGGTGGGGGGGGGCTGTTTCTTTTTATGCCGATTCCATATCGTATGGTGGAAACTTTTGGTTGGATTATCCTCCACTGAGATGTGCCATGCCCAGTTGTTGATGTGGCCTTTTGATTAGATGGAGATGTGACTTCACCCATATAGGTGGGTCTTGATTAGGTTCTGGATCCTTTGACGGAGGAAACATTTTTGGAGAGGGCTCAGGGTTGACAGAAAGAGCAATGTATATGTTTTGAGATCAAAACAGAAAAAGCCTGGGTGTTAAGCAAGGATTCACAGAAATAACCAGAACCTGAGTAGAAGAAATCCCCAACCCTGGCAGATGCTAAGGAACGAGAAAAAAACTAGTTTGTCCCGGAGCAGGTAAGTGAAGGCCTACTGATGCCTAGAGAGGAAACTACTGGTATCATAAGGTGAGAGCAATGGAACCAGGAACAAGTACAGCAGACTCCTGCCACTGCCTTCTCAGACTCTTCCTTGAGCCAAGGCATCTTTCTCCAGGTGCCTTAGTTTGACATACTTATGGCTTTAGAAATATAAACTTGCAACTGAATAAATCCCCTTTATAAAAGCTGACCCATTTCTGGTATATTGCATTCTGGCAGCTTAACAAACTAACACAAATGGTTTCAATTTTAGGTAAAGGATGTTCCTGTTACTTAAAAATATAAATAGTGTACTTCAGAGCCCAATTTTAAAATTAAAGAATTAATATTATCACCACTTTAAGAAAATATATTGTTCTTTGGGATAATAAAATTACATTATTGATTACCATTTGTTTTCAGTCTTTATTGTTGTTGATCCGGGTAGTTCCAATGCATTTCAAAATGAATGAATCCCTAACATGGAATATAAAAGATCACATCATTACCAAGTCATATCAGTTTGGAGTTGGGTACAAATCATGTCAAGTTGATTCATATATTCATAATAGAATAAGGCACTGCCCAAAACCCAAAAAATGTTTGTTGACAATGCCAAGTAAGTGCTTATGATGAATCTAGTACAGCATTTGAAAAATTATAACCTAAGAAATAAAATTGTGAAAATAGAAATATCATTGATCAACAACGTAATTTTTATGCAATTTAACTTCACAAAAAAGGCAAAGATTCAGTAGGTCTTTGTCCTTTCCATGATAAGGATGGTGAGATATAGGATTAAATTTTATATGCATTTTTCAAAAATTAATACTTAAATCCACAACCTTATATTTTGTTTTCTTTCTCTTTCTTTCTTTCTTTCTTTCTTTCTTTCTTTCTTTCTTTCTTTCTTTCTTTCTTTCTTTCTTTCTTTCTTTCTTTCTTTCTTTCTTTCTTTCTTTCTTTCTTTCTTCTTTCTTTCTTTCTTCTTTCTTTCTTTCTGATAGAACATTTACATTTTTCAAAGTTTTCCCAACTTTCTTAATTTATTTACATAATAGTATGCAAATTTTATTGGAGCAAATCCTATATCCATTGTGTATTGAGCAAACAGATGCTTTATAAAGTTTCCTCTAAGTTCTCCATGTTACTAGATTCAAGAGGTAAGTGACCTCGAGTCCTAGTGTTTGTTTTCACATTACAATCAACCACTTAACTCATTAGAATTCTTATTCCCCTTCCTTTATGTTACTGGGATTTCAAATCAACTTTAATTATATTGAGTGAATCATTATTAATTTCTTTTATGAATTGCTTATCCTGTCCAAACTAAAGATACATGTAACACATGGGTATCATTAATTTCAAGTTTTCTTTTACTCTATGCAAAAAGAATGGCCTTCTGTATATCTGACCAAACAAAGGGCAGTTTGGCTCTATCATTCAACTACCTAACTTTCTTTTTCTCTCTTTCTCTGAACAATAAGCTTTTCCACCAATTATCTCTTTAGTTGTTTACTTTTAGGTCAGTTATCTTCAAAGAATTTTAAGCATACACTCCTATAAGTAAAATATTTTGCCATGCACCCCAATATATTTTCATGCGTATATATTTTTAATTGTTACATGCACACTGTATAATAACAATTATGTACTTTGGAAAACACTTTTAAAAAACTGGAGTTTAAAAAACGCATAATAGAATTCTATTATTTTTTTATTGCATCTCAAATTATAGTCTTTGTGCTTTCTAGTGTTAACATTTTTCTCTTTGGAAAATGTCCTCTTAAATGCAGAAAAGAATAAACTCACTGGAATATGCTCTTCCTACTCTCAGAACCTTCATGTGTCTCCATAGTTATTCAATTATGTGAGACATTTAAGAAACAGGATTTCAGCCAAAGAGTTCAGAAAAGGTTTGCGGCCTTTAAAATATTTTGCTTTCTTTATATTTTCTACAAAGTCACCCCATTATATCCAATCACTTGATAGAGGCCTTTTTAGTATTTGGCATATTTATTGAGCTCCAAACTTTGATTTTCTCCCTTCTACTTGTAATAGTGCTTTCCAAGGTGAAATTATATCATGATAGCGTTTTCATTCACTAAAATGATATAAAGCATTATCACACTTAAAAAAATCTCTAATTTTGAGTTATTGACTAATATAAATAGTCATGTTTCAGCAGAACTGGAGAAGATAGTAATTTGTGCATAAAGTATTCCTGAAAGGTGGGTGCAAGCTATATGACCAAACTTAAAATGAAGAAGTGGTGAAGTATACTTGCTTTTATTTTCTAGGCTGCTTAAAGCAAATACCATGAAATGATCCTACTTAAACAATATGGATGTATTGGCTCATGGTTAGGGTCTAAGAAAATGTCAAATCAAGGCATCATCAAGGCAACACTTTCTTCCCAAAGACTGGCTGTAGGGGATCTTTGACTCCTCTTCCACATGGCAGGGCACATGGTAGTGCGTCTGCTGGTCTCTCCTCTCTCTTCCAGGTTTTGTTGATGTCAGTGTTTTCTTGCTTCTGCAGCTCTCCCTCTCTCTTTCTTTCTTCATTCTATTTATTAAGGACTCTAATAATAGAATTAGGGTCTATCCTGAATGATGTGGGTCATGCCTCATCTGAAGTAGCCTCATCAATATATCCTACTTACGATGGATTTGTACCCACAGAAATGGTTTAAGAACATGTTTTCCTGGGTTATATTCAGCTTCAAACCACCATGGCTTTCCAGAAATTTAGTGGAAAAATCCACAAATTCATGCAGCAAAATAATGGGATAAGAAACCTACAACCTCCAGATGGGTCCTTGGTCCAGATAAGTCCTGAAACTTAGCCCAGCCTCTCCGGAACATCAGATAGTTCCATCTCCCTAGCCCATATCAGTGACTGAGCCTTCCAATATCAAAAACTTGTAATTCCCATAGCCCAAACTACCCAATGAGAGGTATGGAAAGATCAAAGGTGATGGTGGAATTATACATAGAAAATAAGCCTCAACAAATGAATATGAATGCTGAATCATTAAACTGCTATCTCTTTTAGTCCCCAGTATTTTAGAGCGACTAGAAGTAAAAGTCGGAAACTGTGAAACTGTAACCCATGTCAACGTCTGAAATATGTGCTGTGCTTGGAAATTTATAAGCTTTTATATATATATATATATATGTTATTGTTCACAAAAAAAAGAAGAAAAAAAAGTCGATTGTGATGATAAAAAAGTATTTAAGCCCTCTAGCCTCCTATATTCTGGAGCAGCCAGAAGGAAAAATATGAGAGGATTGTATGGCAGCCCATGACAGATCTGGGATCTATCCTGCAAGCACTTTTTAAAGAGTGCTTTGAAAACTATTGTTTTTTTTATTTATTTGCTTTGCATATATGTTATATATACAATAAAAAAAGTTTTAAAAAATAATGGGATAAATGAAAAATTTGAGCCAACATTGCAATTGAACACAGATGCCTACAATGTAATAATTATAGTGATAATATCTAATAACAAAAAAGTGATGTTTATGTTATAACTTCTATTTATAAATCAGAGTTCCTAAACTTCCATCACCTCCCACTTCTACTGTAGGCATTATTCCCTCAGCTTCCTGCATTGTTGGCTGTTGTTGTTTCTCAGCTAAATTTTTCTGCAGGAATTGCTTTCACTCAAAGGGGGATGCTTTATGCAAAGTCATGCCTGTTATTGAGGAAAATCTTCATCCAATTACAGTGGAGTACAAAGGCCCGTCTCCTTTCCGCATTTTATGAAGTCTCTGATCTCATAGCATTCACTGCATCCTCAGTGGGCTGAGGCTTGTGATGCCACTCCATTTTCTCCTTCAGAACTACCATCCTTCCTCTCATCCATGCAGGAGTTGTTCCTAAAAACAGCTCCCATAAAAGACATGCATGCGATGCTCCTGGTCAGAGCATCTTCCCTAGGAAATTATGCATGACAGTTGATACCAGTGGTAGTTCAGAGAGCAAACTTGGACCCAGATGATATCTGAGAAACTCTATAACTTTTGATAGGTGGAATACTGATAGTTCTTGGAATACAGTAGTGCTGAATTTCTTACACATGTCACTGGTAATGCATTTGGAGGCAATAATGTTAGAAGGGAATTCCCTAGCAGGCAGAATATGTCATATGACCCATGCAGTGGAAATAGTAATTACAAAGACTTTGGAATCAGTTAGCTATCCTGGTAGCTATAGCTACTCTTCATTTCCTGGCCACCAGATCAATACTCAGGGTCAATTTACAACCAATCATCATTGGTTCTATAAAAAGAAGAAAGGATCTTCAGAAACTAACAATGTCCAGCAGAAACCAGGAGAATATGAATGGGGTTTTATACTGAGAGTGATTTAGCAAGAACATTGGATAAGAAAGAGTATATTCATATTGGAATTTGATATCTTGACAAAACATCAATCAAACAAAAAAATCACCACCACTGCCAATACAGATAAAAATACTTATGGCATAACATGCATCTAGATACCTAGAAACTTAGGTCTTGAATTATTTCTTCATAATGCCTGATTATCTAATTACACATTTGAGCTTTGTATAATACCTTGAAATGAACTTCAGAACATGCACCTAACTTTATAGCCATAATTTTCTGGCATTTTGGGTGTTGGATAATTTTAAAGCAATTTAATCCCCGACAATAATATTTACTGTTAAAAATTACAGAAAGTTTCTACCTTGGAAAAAGTAAATTGATACCATTTGTCTTACCACATATGTTCAGTCATAGACCTAACTATTTATTTTACAGAAATATATTGAGCCTGCAAACATTCAACCAAATTTGACATGTTAATTTTTTCCATATTGCTCTTTCTATCACAAGTATGATTTATTTCTTATTTAAACATAAAGTCTTTTTCCGTATTTCAGATAAACAAAGAACTTTAACTAATATGTCACTGTCTTATTATCAATATAATCTTGAATTTCCATTATCAATAACTGCTTAAAATCAGTTTCAGCTCTCTGAAATGTAGGTCATTTAAAATATTTATTTATGTATTCTAGTCTTGAATCAAAATTAGTTTTTTCATGAAAGAGTCTTTGATATATTGCATGTTTTCTTCGAATTTAGTAAAAATTACTACTTGTGATCAAATTTACAGGAATTATGTGCTTATGATATATGAAATAAAAAGCCTCCATAAAGTTAAAAATCTGAGAGGATAACTTGCACAGATGGCTATTGGATATAAGATGGCAATAAACATCAAGCAGCAATAATTGCCAAAAAAGAGTGCATTTTGAGGCACAAAAATAACAACAAACTTCAGAGAAACATTTACTCACATTATCATGCTGAAGTTAGACTTTTGGAGTGTCTTTATTTTAAAGGACTTTGTAAAACATTTAATCATAATATTAACGACATAAACATAATATCACTAATACCTAGATATTAGTGAGTACTTTAAGATAAACCACAGTTCGATTGCATTATATTCTATGTAGCTTTGGGAGATGATGCAAGATATGTACATAAAAAGCTTTTTATTATTACATAAAATTGCTCAAGGAATTATTGACTTCATATTCATTCCCAAGTTTATCCACATACGCTTGATTCAATAGGAGGTAGGTATCTTCAAAATCTGCCATTCCTTCTACCGCTGGAATATTAATGGCTACAAGTAAGCTTTCAATAACTATTTAGTGAAAATTTATATAAAATTGATTGTGTACTAGCTCAAGAGTTAGAAACTTCTGAGGGCTTAGTCTAAGCAAGGGTGGGGAGGTGTCCTCACATTTTCATGCATTTTAACTCTGTGAGCTCTACCAGGTTCAAAGTAAAGACAGAAAAATCCCTTTGTGTTTAGACAGGACAAAGGGAAAATTAAGCCTTTTAAAGTTGTCCAGGAGAATAGTAACCATTTTGAAATAAACCTGGAGTATTGTCAACATCAAAGATCTATTCAGCAAGGTAAAAGATTTCATCAGAACCATATGCAACTTGGGTGGGAGTTTATACGTCTCCAACACCCTCTAATCTTATCTAAGAGAAGGGAAAAAAAGCTTGCAAGCATTTGTGAAGGTCAAAGCCCAATGTCACAGACACATTGAAAGAAAGCTAGCTAATCATAACAGGCAAGCAAAATCACCACCAAAGGAAGCAAAATATGCATCCAAAACAGACTCAGTGTGGCAAAGATTTTGGAATTATTACACCAGAAAATTTAAATAACTGTGGTTAAAATGCAAGGGCTCTAATGGAAGAAATGGGTAATATAAATGAATAGAAAGATAATGCAAGCAGAGATATGTCAACTCTAAGAATCTAAAGGAAATGCCAGAAATACAAAAAACACTGCAGCAGAAATGAAAAATGTTTTTCATGGGCTCATCTGTAGGCTGTATACAACTGAAGGAAGAACCAATGGACTTGAACATATGTCAGCAGATATTTCCCAAACTGAAATGGAAGGAGAAACATAGAATTAAATTAAAAAATGGAACAGAATATCCAAGAACTCTTGGACAATTGCAAAATTTTTAACAACACATAATGGAAAAACAGAAGGAGAATAAAGAGAGAAAGAGGCAGAGGAAATATTTGAAATAATAACGTTTGGATATTTAACAAAATGAGTGATGGAAAGCAAACTGCAAATCCAGGTAACTCATGGAACACCAAGCAGTGCAAATATAAATAAATAGATACCTAAGAATATCATATGCAAACTGCAGAAAATCTCTGAAGAAGTTAGAGGTAAAAAATAATCTAATTTATAAAGGAAAAGGATAATAATTTATGCTAGTCTTCTCTGCATAAACCATACACGGAAGGAGAAAGTGGAGTGAAAAATTTAGTGTTCAAAGAGAAAAAACACTGGGCTAGTTTGAAAGTATTATGTACCCTAGAAAAGCCATGTTTTATTCCTGAGTTAATCTTATGGAGGCAGCCATTTCTTTTAAAACTAATTCAATACTATAGGGCAGAAATCTTTGAATAGCTTATTTCCATGGAGATATGACATGCCCAATTGTGGGTGTGATTATTTGATTAGATAGAAGTGTGACTCCTCCTCTATCTCATGGTGGTTCTTGATTAGATTACTGAAATCCTTTAAAAGCAGGAAAATGTTGGGGAGAGTCAGAAATGACAGAAGCCACAGAGCTGACAAAAACTTCATAGTAGAGCTGACACAGATGCAGACACATGG
Organism: Tamandua tetradactyla; assembly: GCF_023851605.1. NCBI lineage: Eukaryota > Metazoa > Chordata > Mammalia > Pilosa > Myrmecophagidae > Tamandua > Tamandua tetradactyla. Next base: position 5,485,837 of record NC_135350.1, on the reverse strand, counting down.
AGAACAGACACTGGGATGTTTGGAGATGCGTGGAGCTGATCCGACATCACCACTAGATGTTAAGCGAGCCAAAACCTGGAGAGAGTCAAGGAAGCTAAGAGATGAAAGCCAGTCCCAGAGAAGCAAAGTGAGGAAACCACAAATGAACAGAGGCCAAAAGCATGGAGTCCAAGAGCAAGGGACCAGTAGATGCCACACACGTGACTACCCAGTTGACAGAGGTGTTCCTGATCCATGGACTTTCCTGGAATTAAGGTAACTTCTTGTTAGTGCTTTTTAAAGTATGACCAGTAAATCCTGTCTTGCAAAAAATACTATCAACAGAGTGATAATTGTATTTTCACTTTAGCTTCTTTAGAGTACTTATTTATTTTTCTGAGCTAAATATGATATTTAGGGGAAACAAAAAAATCAGATGATATTGTGAAGGGTTTTTTTTGTGTGTGATGTGTGGCAGGGTCATATTTCGTTATTTTTTCCATGTGAGTATCCGATTATTGCGCCACTATTTGTTGAATTTTTGTTTGTTTTTGTTTTGCTTGTTTGTTCTGCTTGTTTGTTTTTTGGGAAGTGTATGGACTGGGAGATCGTGTAGAGTTTGAAACTTTTAGTCTCTTACACCAATATTAGAGTTCTGTAACCAGATTATCTCTTTAAGTATAGATAGAATAAAACAATTTACTCTTAGAGACATGCCTTTCAAATAATCAAAGCATTGATAACCATGAAATTCTTTTGTTTCCAAATTCATTCTTTCCTAAAAAAAATTATTAGAGAAATTGTCAACTTACAGAACAAATTTGCATAAAATAAAATTCCCATAAATCAACCAATTATAACGCTTTTCATTGAAGGGTATATTCATTGAGTCTGATGAAAACAAATATTTATAATTTTACTATTTACTATACTTGAAATTTAGTTATGTTATTTTGAATCATTTTTCAGCTGATTGGATGTATTTAGCTCAAAATCTTGAAGTAAATTAACTTTTTTTGTTTTTGTTTTTTTACACTTGGACAGGCACCGGGAATTGAACCTGGGTCCTCTGGCATGGCAGGCAAGCCCAAATTAATGTATTTTTGAAAAAAAGTATTTCCTTGCATTTTATAGTAATATGATTCATTATTTGGTGAATAATAACCTAGTGTTTTGGTGGTTTGCAGGTACTTACCAATGTATAATACAGCAATGTTTATCTGTTTTGTTTATTTGTTGAAAATTCCTTTACCAATTTTTCTCACAAACATCAATCTGATTAATTTCAATGTAAGCATAATGAGCAATTTAATGTAAATTAAGGTAAATTAAGGTATATAGGTCATAAAATCACAAAATGAAATATTAATCTATGATTCACTGAATGGAATTTTGTTGAAGGTTTTATTTTTAATAACTATTAATCTTGTGGATCACTTATCAAACATCCAAGGTCACAATACAGAATAAAAATTGATCCCAGTAGCCACATGGTTTTCTGTTTAACAGTTTCATTGAATATCATCTCTTTGATGACATGAAATAATTATTTTTCACACCAGTGGCATTCAGGATATTTCAGAGTTTGATAGTTACTAAAAGCTATTAACAGGTTTACAATATGGATTATAAAAGAAATCCATATTAATTTAGTTTATAAATTATTTTACCTTATCCTATGTACTGATAGGTAAGGGGTGAGGAAAATATTTGTTTATGACTGGTATTCAGAAATTCACTCTAGCAAATATGCATTTGTTATGATTCATATTTCTAAAGTATGAACTCATTTGGCTCCTGATTATATAAAATTTTACAGTTAACTTGTTCTTACATGCATTCAATTAGATTTTTCCTGAATTCCTATATTTGTGTTATTCAGGAAGTTTCTACTTCATATTTCTCTTTTCTATATATTGTTAGAGTTGAGGTCTCATGTTTCATTTTAAATTTTCCATAAAGGAGAAAAAAAATTTCTCCATAATAGTGTATTGAATAAATAAATGCGAATGCTGTCTCCAGGTCTCATCCTAGACTGCAGCATTCCTTAAAGTTAAAAAGAATCTAATGGTTGTTGACGATATTTTAATTCTCTTTATTTATAGTAATGTACAGAGCAGGTATTACACCATATTTGACAATGTCTCTTCAATCTCTCTAATGAGAGCAAAATGTCATTATGAACTGATCATGTTATATATTAGCTGAACTATATTAATGGAACTGAAATTAATGGATGGATATCACCATGCAGGAGAAACTTCAGTGGTTTTTACAAAGTTTTTCCTTATTCCTTTCCTACTAAATATAGTTATCAGTAAAACTGATGACCCTGATTTCTTCTCCATGAACTATGCCTCTTAGAAAAATCTTAAAGAGTTGTGCAAATTAATCTGCATCCATTATCTAGTGCCACAGTGATGTCCCACTGAAATATGTTCTCCAAATAAAGAATTTCTTTTTCCTTTTTGTTAATTGCTGTATCCCTGGAGTCTGGTACATAAGAGTAGATTCTTAGTTAATATCTTATATTTATTTACAATAAATAAATTGGTGAGAACAATGAGAAATAAGATAGAACTTCCACCACCACATCAAGAAAGTATTGATTTTCTTAACACAACAACAACAGTGTTTCAGTTAAAATGTAACTTTTGGAGCCACATTTACCTACAACTTCTTGTTATATTTTCAGGATTTTCCTATGATATAGTAATTAAACTATGTTTTCAACTGTTTTCTTTAGAGAGTAAATTAAATTTAACATGCTACCAATATTGTGGATATTAAAGACCAGTAAGAAAATTAAAAGAGCAGTCCAATATAGTAAAACCAGTACTTAAGAACATGTAAAGGCTATAATGCCATTGTCAGCAAACATAACTGAATAGCTACAGTTGTAAAGCCAGCGACGCTCGATTGTTGTGTGATAGGTGAGGCTTTTATAGTTGGATGTCCCACCAAATTAAAAATAATTTTGATTAGTTCTAAGAGCTTAGTGTTAAAATAGTTTAAAATTCCACCTATAAAACAATGACCATCAATAAGCAAATGAAGAAAAAGCAGTAAATACATGACACTTCTGGAATAGGACTGCAATTTGAAGGAAAATATAGTGATCTAAAATATTCTACCATAACAGACATGTACATGAAAGAAATTATTGGATTTAAATGAGAGCAATTTTCTTGTAACTATTATTATTACAGATAAGGCAAACTAAAAGCACAACAATTAATTGTGTTGTTGTTGTGTTGCATGGGCAGACACTGGAAATCGAACCCAGGTCTCTGGCATGGCAAAGCGACAACTCTGCCACTGAGCCACCGTTGCCTGCTCATTAATTATGTTTTATAGAACATAAAAAAATCATCTTTATATTAAAATGTGCTTAGTAGTCAACAGTTTTCAAACCCTTTGCAAAACTTGTTTTCCTGCAAAATGTAAAAACGAAATGAAATCTTACAGAAAAGTAATGGGTGCCTATTACGTTCAATCTTCAGATAAATAAAAGACCAAAATGCTACATCTGTTTTCAAATTGACCATGAAAAATATAGGTAGTATGCTTGGAATTTCCTATTTCTTCATAGCAAATTGTCATATATATTCTTCTTGATTATGTATTGTATATATATTCATATAATATATTCTTATATACTTCTAATTTAAAGTATATTAAGGATTCAGGTACAAAAGTTGCATTTATTTCTTAACATAGATAATAATTGCATCAATGCTCTTATTGCATTGAGGACAGTGGCAATATTTAATATATCAGAAAATCTAAAATTCGAATGTACATGCATGTATTGAATTTTAATGCCTCAGTTATTCTGAATCCAGATGCATACTCACTGGATTTAGGGAATGCTAGTTTATAGGATTTTTAAAGCTTTATAGAATGCTCACAACACAGAATTGTCACCTAGGATTGATATAGCTCTAAGCCAAACACAAACAGGAGAAAGAAAAAGTCATTCTCATTGTGAAGCCTTAAAATTTCCCCAAAAGAAGCAGCTAGAAGTAAAAACCTAAAATTGTGAAATTGTAACCCATGTCAAACTCTGAAAATGTTTTGCTACTAATGTAGTGCTGTGCTTTGAAATTTATTGCTTTTTTGGATATAATATGTTATTTTTCACAAAAAAAAGAAAGAAAAAAATTGATTGTGGTGACAAAAAAAAAATACGTAAGCCTTCTAGCCTCCTATAGTCTGGAGCAGCTAGAAGGAAAAATCTGAGAGGATTGTTATGGGCTACCATATGACCTCTGGGATCTGTCCTGTAAACTCTTGTTGAAGAGTACTTTGAAAACTATTGCTTTTATATTTCTTTGCTTAGTATATATGTTATACTATACAATAAAGAAGTTAAAAAATTTTCCCAGGAGAATGTAAAACAAATAATGCCTAGAATGCAGTGACGATATTTTTAAGTATTCATTGAGTGGGACATGAAAATTGTTTGACAATTTATCCGGTTGTGTAAAATATGTGGATAACATAGGATTTCTAATTTCATTTTGGTTTAGGAAGTGATTTAATTTGATAAATGTTTGAGGATGCATGGTAACTAACACTGTCAAAACTGGTCTTATGCAGGAGACCCGGGTTCGACTCCTGGTCCATGCACATCTCAAAAAAACAAACAAGCAAAACAAATAAACAAAAACCAAAAATTCAACAACTAGTGGCACAAAAATGGGATACTTACTTGGAAAAAATAATGAAATGTAACCCTGTCATACAGCATACAAAAAAAAAATAAGTAAAGAACTGGCCTTAGACTCCTCTTCAGACTCAAGATTTGGTTCCAGAAAAACGTAGCCCATATATGGAAGCATACTCTTTAGAGGGTAGCCTGAGCTACTCGGAGCGGTCAAATTTAAAAAAACAAAGTTATCTAGATGACTCAACCCCAAAGAACAAGGATTAACATTGTGTGTCAACATGTGTGTGTGTGTGTGTGTGTGAACAAAGTTTCTTTCAGTTTAACTGCTAAACCATAATAATGATGTTCATAAGTATAATAATAAAATGCAATACACATTTTCATTAATATAAATAATATTATTCATTGTAACTGCTAGCATATATTGAGTGAATCTAATGCTCTGGAGGCATTTGAATATGATTAAAGTCCCCATTTGTGGACAATGAAACTGAAACCTATATAGTTCATATAATTGCTCAAAGTCACAAATTAATAAATAATTGAATCTGATAAAGCATTCATACTTCATAAAAATGTTTTAATACTTTATTGCATGTCTCCTATTTTGATAAACTATTATGAAATAATACATTCAAAGAAATCTTCTTCTGGGGCAGAACCACTAGTTAATATATAACATTGGTTTTAATTTTGAACACAGTATTCAATAAAACTTGTCTGAATACTTTAATCATACTTCCTGTGGAAGCAACATTATTAATTGTCCTTATAAATATATCGTTAGCATCAATATCCTTTAATATTACAAATAAAAGTAAAGTGAATCTGATTCATTGTAACATTCTAGAGACTAGGAAAAGGAGACATACGATAATGAAGTGACTTACCAAAGTTTTGCCAATAACTTTTATGCGCTACTGATGTTTGGTCCAGAGCTGGGTAAACAATATTGAATGACAGTAAAAATATCTCATTGCTACAGGCATAACCTGAGCTCTCCAAGATGCACGGGGAAAATAACCACACTACACAGCACACAACTTACAGCCTGGATTTTTTTACAGGAGCACTTATATGAATTATTTTAAAAGCTCAGAAAAAATAAAATTTGCTTTTGGTTTAAAATGAATATTGAAATGATCAATATAAATAATATATTATAATCAGGCATATTTAATTTGCAATGCAATTTTACTACTTTGTAATACCTGATTCTTAATAGATCATGTCATACAATTTTTTTGAAGAAAATTTTCATTGAAAATAATTTAGGCTTCATAAAAGAGTAATACCTTAATGGTGCTACCAATTACTCATCCTGAGAAAGCATCTCTTTTATTTTCTGTTTTCCTATTTAGAGTGGTAGGGCAGGGAATAATCAGAGTGATAGAACAAAGAAGAAGATGGATTGGAAAAAAAAGAGAAAGGAAAATATATAGTACCTCAAAGAAAATGTACTGGGTGCTTTGTCTTTTTCTTTTTGCTGGCCTTTAAAAAGTTTGTTAGCTTTATTAACTTGGGAAACTTATTTAAATCACTTATATTTTAGTTGCCTCAAGTGACAAGTGGGTATCAACAGTGTGATAATACACACTAAGATATATACATTTTAAATATTTATGGGATATTATAATAACAGCTTATGAAATATTAAAATCCCTTTTTAAGTTTCACATAAAAGTGGAAATTGGAAGTGAAACATCCACATCCAGGTAGAATGAGGTGTCTCTTCCATGGGGGTAAGGAGAATGAGATGGATGAACCTAGAAGATGGTAAAATTGGTTGCTCTGACACCAAAGAGAGCGGGAGAGGCATGGATAATGGGAGATTTTCATTATTTACATATGACCAGGGTCTTAGCAAAAAAGGAAGGAAGGAAGGAAAAAAGGTAGGAAGGAAGGAAGAAAAGAAGGGTGTTAGTTTGCAAGCTGTCAGAATATGATATTTAAAATGGCTTTTCAAAAGGGAATTTGATGTTAAAACTTTAAATTCTAAGCCTATAAAAATGTCTAATCGAAGGATCCAGGGAAAGATACCTTAAGTCAAAGGAGGCCAGTGGGTCTGGAACAGCTCTGTTGGCTTGGAGGTCATGTGGCTGGCATCTCCTGGTCTCTTGCTCTTGGGCTCCATTGCTTTCAGCCTCTCTGTTCCTGTGAAGGTTCCCCACTCTGCTTCCCCATGGCTGGCTTTCATCACTTGGCTTCCCTTGGCTTTTCCCAGATTCCAGCTTCCTTAGCATCTCATGGCAACATCTGCTGGGCTGCAAGCATCTCCAAACATCTGTATCTCTGTTCTCTGAATCAGTTGTTCTCCAAGCATCTATATCTGTTCTCTCTGTCAGCTCTTGGACTTCATAGTTTAACCAAAATATTTCCCCTTTTAAAGACTCCAGTAGTCTAATCAAGACCCACCTAGAATGGATAAAATCACATCTCCATAAAATCAAAAGATTACACTCAAAATTGTCACATCTCTGTGTAGATAATCTAAAGTTTCCAGCCTGCAGTGTTGAGACAGGATTGAAAGAAACTGCTGCCCCCACAAGATGAGATAAGGATTAAAACATGGCTTTTGTAGGGTACATAATAAATTAAAATTGATGCAGGAAGGGTTTTCCAAAATGGAAAAGTTTGACAATTATAAACTTGCAATTGCATAATCTAATTCATGAATTGTGAATCTTTTACTTAGGCTTTGTGTTTTGTGAGAAGGGATTGAAAATATTAAATTAAGATGACGCAGAAAAGAATTGTGAAAGTAATTATCATAAAATGTTTAATTTAAATTTCTGAAGAACATAATTGAATACTCAAATGGGGGATATTAATTTGCATTGGTGAGTAAACAAAATAATGCCAGCACTTTGCTGAAAATATAAATGGTAAATCAATTTCCGGAATGGCAGTGTGAGTAGCTCTGTGGAATCTTTCCCTACTAGAACAACCACACTTGGTAAAAAATATTTTTTAAATCACTGGAAATTATTCTAAGGTAGTAGATAAAATAAAATATTTATTCAAGAAAATGTCAGTGAAAAGAGTACAAATCCTTGGCATTTAAGCTGCGACTGATTCCCTTCTCCTTCTTACCTCTCTACTCCAAGCTCATCATGAGAAGAGTTCTATTCCAAAATGCAACCAAGGACACGGTGGTCCCTCTCCCTCCATCTCCTAGTCAAAGGCCATGGTATCTCCCAGAGATGAGCAAGTCACCAGAATTTCTCACCAATCCCAGGTTTTAAAGTCTCTATTCTAGACAAGAATAGTTGAAATGTCCTTCTGGGACTCCTTTCCTAATACCTGTTCATAGGGCATTAGCTGCACCTTAGTTGCAGCAAATTGAAAATACTAATTTATGGATCACCCATCCCAGCTGCTCATAGGGAGGTGCCATTCTAGGGTAGGCAAACTAAAAAAAGTGCGAATTGGCTTCCACCAACACTCTACTCTTGAGAAAGCAAGGGTGTCACTTCCAGACAACTGAAATACTGACTTTTTATCCTATATCCAGAGCAGAAGGCAGAAATTCAACCTAGAAAGGAATATCAGGCAGTCAAAAAAGAGAGCCTGAAGCGCTTCCCAAATAAATGACACTTTGTGGGAATATAGTGGGTAATTTGAAACCTAAGAACTTTCTTGAAAACAAAGAAGATTGCTGGGAAGGTAAGCAATTAAGATGAGGCTGGAAATTCTATGAAAGCAATAAGCTAAACCCTAGAAAATCTAGTTTACCAGAAAGCTCCTAGGGAACAAATAACTAAGCAACGCCCTTTTGGGATGGAAACAAATGTCAAAAGCGAGACTCAGTGTTTACTGAAGTAATGGATACCAAGACCAAAATTAATTGGATCAAACTGTGGAATGATTTATCCCCAGGGCATTACAAAACATAATAGAGTGTTTGGTGATAATTATTGGAAGTTAATAATCCAATATAATATCATCACATGTGGACAGTTTGGCAGAGAGATTAGGGAAAGTCAAACAGAGCAGAGTTAAACTAGTTCTCATCCAATGGATACACCCTCTGTGGAGTAACAGATGCTGCTAACTGTAAGGTAAATAGACATCACTAAAATAATTCAACCAAGTCAACACGTAAACAAACAAAAACCAAAAACTCCTGAGAGTGATGGATGGAGAGGATCAGAATTCAGAGCAGCTTATACATATCAACAAGAAGACCTGAAATGCCAAATTTTGAAGACAATGCCTTCAATGCAGTCGTTATAAATATACTGAAAAAAGTAAATAAACCATGATTGGAATAGTTAAGGAAGGTATGACAATGTCTGATAATTAGAATATATAAATAAAGATACAGAAATTATAAAAAAATAGTCAAATGGAAATTCTATAGTTGAAAAATACAATTGACTTAAGAAAAATTCACTAGAGAGACTCCTCAGTAGATCTGAGCTTAAAGTGGAATCAGTGAAATTATGGATAGATTAATAGAGATTATTCAACTTGAAGAAAGCAAGAGAAAATAAAATGAAGAAAAACAGCCTCAGAGAAATGTGAAACCACATTAAGCACATGTAAATACTTGTAATACCAGAAGGAGGAGAGTGAGAAAAGGAATATAAAGTTTTTCAAAGAAATAATGACTAAAAATACCCCAAATTTGATTAAAAAATTTGTCTACAGATCCAAGAACTCAGCAAACTCAAATTGCATAAAGGCAAGCAAAACCATACCAAAACACATTGTAATAAAACTGTTAAGAGCCAACTTTGAAGCAGCAAAAGGAAATTTACATATCCTGTATAAAAGAAGTCAATTAAAACTGAACACAAACACTCATCAAAAACAGTGGAGTGCTGAAACACAAAACTGTCCAACAGGAATCTTGCTTCCAGCCAAGAGAAAAGAATGGCTATTATTAATTAGAGCAGAAAATAGTAGGAGGAGTGAGAGTATAGAGAAATAAGAACCATTGTACATTGTTGCCGGGAATGTAAAATGGTACAACAACTGTGGGGAAAAAACATTTGGAAGTTCCTCAGAAAGTTAAGTGTAAAATTATATATCCAAAAGAATTGAAGCCAGGAACTCAAACAGATATCTTTACTTCATTGCTGATAGAAGCATTATTCATCATAGTCAAGCTGTGAAGCATTGACAGATGAATTTATAAGCTCAATGTGGGATGAGCAATGCATATGGAAGAATATTCGAACAAGGAAAAGAATGATATTCTGATACACTCTATAACATAGATGGACCTTGAAAACATCATATTGAGTGAGATGAATCTTACACAAAAGGGCAAATATTGAGTGATCTTACATACACAAAATAAATAGAATATGTAAAATCATAAAGACAGCAGGTAGATTACAGGTCATCAGGGCTAGAGGGGTGTGGAAAATTGATGCTTGGTAGCCTTATAATTTTGTTTGGGGTGATAGATGGGTTTAGGCAGTGGATGGTGTTGTTGCACATCATTGTGACCATAACTGGAGCTACTAAATTGCATAGTTAAAAGTAGTTAAAATAGAATGTTTTGTATTGTGTACATGTCACCATAATAACATTTAAAATATATATATATATACATTCAAGAAAAAAGAAAGAGTAAAAGTAGATATCAATATGAAATTATAAAAATAGCATGAACATTGCTTCTCTTTTCTTCCTTTAACTGTTTTACAATGTAATTGCATAAAACAATATGTAGAGTCATGCTGTTTGGGCCTATAGCATGTAGAAATTTAATTTATTTGACAACGACAGAACAAAGGTGGTTAATGAGAGGAAAGCTAGGTTGGAGGAAGGAGATGGCACTTAATAATAACTCAAATATGTAGGAGGAATGAGAAGTGGAAAATAAGACAATTAATATAACAAGACCTATAAATTTATTCTGTCTTTTCCTCTACTTTCTTCTACCCTCTTCTTTAAAACATATAAAATTATGTAAAGTAATAATTATGACAACGTGTTAGTGGATTTGTAAAGTATGCATGTTTTTGAATATGCATATGTATGCATACATATTCACAGACATATATGAATGTGTCTGGGTATGTAATATGTATAAGAATAATAGTGCAAAATGAGAAAGAGGTGATAGAGTTATATAGGAGTTATTTTCAATATTTCATAGGTATTAAGTTAGTATAAATCTCAAGTAGATTCTGATATTAAGTTGTATACATTAAACCATAGAATAGACTCCAGAAAGGTAACTCAAAGAAATATAGTGAAATATCATTAAAGAAATTAAATGTAACATTAGAAAATATTCACTTAATGCCAAAGAAGATACTGAAGGAGGAACAAAGGAACAAAAAATAGATGTGACATATAGATAACAAAACATAAATGGTAGACATATATCCAACTATGTCAGTAATAAAATTAAATGTGAGTGAATTAAATAAACTAATCAGAAGAAAAAGATTGTGGTACTAGAGAAAATAGAAGAATCAACTGGCTAATGTCTATAGAAGATTCAAAGATAAAAAATGGGTTGAAAGTTAAAGGATTATAAAAGACACATTATTCAAATAGCATGCATAAAAATAGAGGGAGTGGTTAAGCTAAGTCAGAAAAAATAGTTTTAAAGATAAAAACGGTTTCTAAAAATATGTATAATTTTAATAATCTTTCATTAGGAATATATAACAACTATAAAAATATACACAGATAGAAACAGAGTCCCAAAATACATGAAGCAAAAGCTGACAGGAGTAAAGGGAGAAATAGATAATTTAACAATAATAGTTGGAAACTTCAATATACCACTTGCAATAATGGATAGTACAACTGGGTAGAAATTCAAAAAAATAAATAAAAGACTTAAATATCACTATTAACCAACTAGACCTAACAAACATTTATAAAATACTCCAGCCAGCAATAGAATATAAGTGCTTCTTAAGTGCACATGGAAAATTACCCAGATTAGACCATATGCCATAAAGCAAACCTTAACAATTTAAAAATAGTTGAAATCATGCAAAGTATTAGGACTACTAAAATAAGGTCAGTCAACTTGTAGTATACAAGATCAATATTCAAAATCATTTGTGCCTATTGTCAACAACAATGAATAATCAGAAAATGAAATTCAGAAAAATTACATTTCAAATAACATCAAATTATTCAAGTACTTTTAAACTAAAGAACTTTTTAAAATATCTAAATATCAAAAAATGCTTTAAAATAAATTTTAAAAGAAATAAATAAGTGGAAAGTCATCCAATGTTTATATATTGGAAGGTTTGTTAAGATAATAAATTAACGTTAAATTGATCTCTGTAGATGATTCAATTCCTATCCATATGCCAACTGGAGTTTTTGACATAAACTGACAACTGACCCAAAAATCGACATGGAAATCAAAGCACTCAAATAGTACAATCTTGAAAACAAAGCACAGAGTTAGATTACTCACTCTTTTCAATTTCAGAACTTACTATAAAGCTATGGTAACCAAAAGGGTCCTACTGACATGAAGGCAGACTTATAGAGAAATGGACTAGAATATCAAGTTCACAAAAAAACCCTTCTATTCACAGCCAGTTGATATTTTAGAAAGGTGCTAATACAATTCAATGGGGGAAAGAATGGTATTTTTGATCATTTGTGCTTAAACAAATGAATACCCACCTTCAAAAGATTGAAGTTGGACCTGTTTTTCACACCATATACAAAAGTTAAAACTATAATACTCAGAAAAGAAAATGTATAGTCATAAGTCTTTGTGACCTCCGGTTAGGCACTAGGATGGCTATGATAAACAACACAGATTAAAACTAGTGTTCACAAGGATCTGGATAAATTGTACTCTCATACATTAATGGTGGATATTTAAAATCACACATATGTTTTGGAAAATAGTTTGCAAATTTCCCACAATGTTAATCATAGAGTTAACATATGACCCCACTTCTATTCTGAAGTGTATACCCAAAGGGAAATTAAATTATATGTTCACACGAAAATGTGTATGCATGTTCAAAGTAATATTACTGTTATTATTATTATAAGCTCTGTGGTGAGGTCATATTTCATTATTTTTCCATGTAAGTACCTTGTTATTGCAGCACCATTTGTTGAGTATTTTGTTTGTTTGTTTGTTTTGTTTTGTTTTAGGGGGGGAGTGCATGAACTGGAAATCGAACCCGGGTCTGCCTTATGGCAGGCAGGAATTCTACCTTGCACCCCCAAAGCAGTATTATTTTAATAGCTAAATTTCAGCAATTTATGATGATAAATAATAGATGCCTTATCCATATCATGGAATTTTTTGTCAATAATAAGGAATGAATAGCTGAGGTATACTGAAAACTCAATGGACCTTGAAAACATTAAGCTACATAAAAGAAGGTAGTCACAAAACATCACATATTGTATGACTCTTTTATATGTTATGTCCATAATAGTTAAATTTATAGCAACAAGTATCTATGGCTGAGAGATCAGAGACAGGATAGGGAGTGATTGTTAATTGTCTGCAATTTTTTTAGGGTGTGATGAAAATATTCTAAACTTAGGCTGTAGTGATAGTGGCACAACTCTTTAAGTACAACAAAAACTGAGAACTGTGCACTTTAAATTGGTGAATTGCATGGTATATAAATTATATCTCAATAAGGTCTTGTAAATGAATAAATAAATATAATCATTGAAAATAGCAACTATTTAATACTACTTGGTGGTATTTGAGGCATTCCTTTTCATGAGGTCTTCTTTATTTTTAATTTTTCATTTAGCAATATATCTTAGAGCTTTAACCACATTAGCATAAACATATTTATTTCTTATTTTTAATGTTTCCTTCATGTTTTATTTTAGCATAAGTTCTATAACAAGTCTCCCGAAGATTAATATTTGTTTCCCTCCCAGGCTTATGCTGTTACCATGAATAAAAAATGCATGGGAGTGGTATTCTCTGTCAAGGAGGCCTGATGAGTAAATTGCTATCAGTTTATTTATTTAATCAAAAGATGCATGCATATTTTAGTGGTGTTGCCAGATTTTTGTATACAGTTAAAAAAATTACAATCACAGAGACATCATGAGAATGTTTGTGTGCCTGTTTTCCTGTACTGTACTCAGATGACTATTGATTATTGCAGTTTGTACCCCCTGCCATTCATTTCTCCCACATCAGAGACAAATATACATGCATTATTAGGAGAACCAATTCCTAATGATTCTCATTCTAGAGGCAGCAGCATGAGACTCAGGATCAATAAGTAGTATGGTCCATTTGTCTCCTGGTACTTCATTCCAGATGTGAAGAATCAGTCAATGATTTTGATGGACTGCTTCTTTCCAGTTTTTCAAGGTTCTGAGAGGAGGCATTTTACTAAAATGTCCTGGCCACTTGCTTGAACCCTTTCTTTTGGGAAAAGGAACTGGGAATCTGATTCTCAGTTCCTTTCTTTTCCCTTTCTCTTATAAGTTGATATCATAGAGACCACGTATTTTGATATTTGTTCATTATTGAATGTTGAGGGAAATACCTCAACCTGAGGAAGAAGGCTGACTTCCATGGCAGTCTATATGTAGGTTGATATTTATGCCTAATCTAAGGGTTAAAATTAGGAAGACTTTATTGGCAGACACCTAAACCTTGTCTTTCCATTTTTTTTATTGTGGTTAACTGACATTATGTCTATCAGCCTTATGTTGGCAATTTTTCAATTTATAACAATTAAGTTTTTAGTTGGAAGAGAAAAATCTTATCAAAACCCTGACAGATCTTTTAAATTAGCTAAAATTAGGAACAGTTTTTTTTAACTGCAACACACGCGCACACACACACACACACACACACACACATATGCAGTAACACATACAAATAAAATTGGATATAAGAATTAGGATACTCTAAAGTGTAAGCACCCATAAAATGCCCTCTTAAATTAAAGCCAAATTTTTATCAATTTAAGAAGTGGTTTATGGTATATAACACAATTTTATGAATATTTATAAATTAATTATGAAATAGAGCATTATATCAAGAAGCATAGGATATTTTGTCAAAACATGCAAGTTTTCCAGCATTTGTAATTTATATCTCTCTCTGAATCACAGCCAAATAATGATAATAACAATAATAATAAAAGAGAAGGAAAATTGTGTCATTTGATGTGTATGTTGAAAATATTTTTAATTATGTACAATATCATGGGTAAAGATAGATTAGACTTACCCAAAAAGCATGCCAACATATGTAATGTTGTTTCCATGGAGTGAAAATAGTGAACACAACAGAAACAAACAAATAATATTAACAACAGCAAAAACTTGAAACCTGAAGAATAAATGCTTCTATTAAATTTTGAGTAGGATCTACTTAATTAAATTTTGAGTAGGATCTGCTAACTAATTCTAAAGATAAATAGAAAGATTGCCACTGATATTTATCTTAGGGTTAATATTGAACTTTCAGTGAAAAGACATCACTGTATGCGTCTCAACATAAAAATAAGTCACTTTCAAAGAGAAATATATGTTGGCTTTTGGCTTTTACATTGTAACGTTCTATGCCTCCAAAATATGAATTAAAGTGTAAAACATTTTCAGGTAAATTGTATCCAATAAATTTTATTCACAGTAAATTTGCATTTAAATTTTCTGAAGTATGTGAATATGCAGATGATATTATCTCCAGGAACCTATGTTGAAAGTAAAAATCCACGGACAAAATCCAGCCATCCAAGAGATCCAAGAGATGAAATAAAATATTGCCTAAGAAAAGAGCTGTGAAAAGTGCTGTTGGGAAGTATTAAAGCCATTAAATTATTAAAAAATAAAACTATACTTAAAAATCTGCAAAAACTAGTTTCAGAATAGATTATAAGTATCAAAACTATGTATAAAGTAAAATGTGATGTAATTTATATGTGAGAGCAAGTAGGATATTTAATTTTTAAATATACTTTTTATTAGAACAGGGTTATTGGATAACTTTGAAAGAGGTAAGCCAACAAAAGTAAAATTTGTATATGTTGTAGTATGGTACAAACTAATATATATTAGAAATACTAAAATATGTACAATTGGAAAAAGTGTAGCAGCATTCAAATATTGAAGTGAATCCCAAATAAATGGGCTCTCAATTGGAGTGCTTAAAATTTTGTCTGTGGTCTGACACCCCCTTCTCATACAACCTTCTCTGAAACAGAGGGACATAGAGAACATATCACCGTTCACTGAATTTTTCCCTTTACTCAATCTGTCCAAGATCTAGTAGAATGAGTACACATTATAACTCTGCTCATCATACGAATAAATACATAAAGTATTTATTTATTCATTTTATTAATCTGCCATGTATTAATAATCAAACAATATATCATAAAAATACTCTTAGGGAAAATTGAGTCATGATTATGTGCATCAAATATTTGAATCAATATATTTTTTCTTCCTAAAGACATTAATTTGGATCAGGTGCTTAACCAATATTATTTGAATGTTAGAAAATCACATCCAATTTTCAAAATAAATGCTATATCTTAAAGAGTTTTAATGCTTGCTGTTAAACTATCAATTAATTGTATTGTTCATGCCAATGACTTAAAATTAAAATAACCATCTGGGTTACCCATGCATTTGAACAAAACCAATCATTGTTCTTAACTAAAACCCATTGCAATGATTGCTCTACAATGAGGACTTTCTAAGAAGACATCGATCCTTTGCTAATTATAGGAATGCTTGCAAACTAAAAGTAAGCTAAATGTTTTTTCGTGGGTTAATATATACTATTAAATCTATATTGTTTATATATAATTAATTGCCTTTCAGAATGCAGCCCATGATAAGGAAACTTGATTAAGAGTGAGAACTCTGACTGAAACTTGAGTCCTGGATGAAACCATGTTTTGAGGATGTTTTACTAGCAATAGCAAACATGAGTCAAGTATTACATTAAAAGGGCAAGTGTATGTCTTGAAGTGAATTTTGTTTTCAATGCCAACTGTAAGTGCATTGATTCACTTGCTAATCCATCCTTTTATGTTCTATTCTGAACTTGAAGCCGGACACTCTATATAGTTCCTATTTGCCATCTGGTATAATCCTCATCCATGTCAATAAAGCACACTGAATGATGAGCTTCTCTTCTTATTCCAGTGTGCTTTTTCCTTTTTGATCTTTTTGCCCGTGGTGACCAATATTGAGTGAAATCCATGGTGGTTTTCATCTTCAACAAATTTCAGTGGCAGTCTCATGGGTAGTTTAAAAGCAAGAAGTGGACTCTTCTGAGCCAGTTCAATCAGAGTCCTGAAGTGTATTTCCCAATTAGTCTCTCCAGTGTCTGAGCTATTTTCCTCCTTACCATCCCCAGTATACAGTACCTCATTCAACTTCTCAGCTTCTGGAAGGTCATAATCATACCCTTTCTGGTGAGGTATGAATATCAGTCTTAAAGAAAGAACTTCTTCCATGATCACTTATCTTATGTTGCAGCCTGTCTGAGGCCTATATATATAATGGTTGTGCCTATATCTGTTTTGCTTTATTATGTGCAGTTCTCTTTACTCCATTCTTTTGTATTAGTTATTATGACTTTATTACAAATTAACCTATTCAAATTATTGGTGTCATTATTACTAAAACCTATCCAGCTGCAGTCACTTCTGACTGGACTGCTTGAGTTCCTGAGTTCCCACCCTCATAATAGAGTATTGCTGATTCTATGACCTCCGGGTCCTACACCTAAAAGAATGAAGCTGATTCCCCAAAGTTCAACCTATGCCCTGGGACAGCAATGACTTTTCTTGATGAAAATTATTCTTCGTGGGACAGCTCACCTTGGCAGGTTTCTCTTGTCCTATTTATTCTATATCCCAGATAAGCTGACTCTTGCAGTCTACATTGCCAAGATTCCCAGGGCAGCCATCTTGTGGCTACATTCAGCATGTGAGAGACAGAGCCATAGAATTTGATGAAGTAAAAAGATGTTTCTAGATTATTTCTCCTTCTTTTCCCTCTACCTGCACCAATTCATGAATTGTGGTTTTCTGTCCGAATTCCAGTTCCAGCTAGAAAGACACCCTTCCACTAAGCTTCTCCCAAGTGGTCATAATCCCTGGTTCAAGACCAAAACACCCTCCCTTCTAGAGCTGTTAGTGGTTCATTGCTATAACTACTTTTTAATTGAATTACCATCCCCGTTTAGATTTTCATCTTTCCCTTCACCTTTGATCAATTCCCTGGGTTTAATTATTGTGTTATAAAATACTAGATATTTAGTTTCCCTTATAGGACTTCATTAATAGATTATAATAGCAATACAGCAGAGACGGTACTTGAAATATTATGATTTTGGTGGTGAAGACACATTGGAATTGTGCCTATTTTTATTTTAGACATAGTGTAGTTCCATGGATTTTTAAAAAAATTTTCTCTGCTATTATATAATTATGCAAAATTTCTCCTTTTAATCATATAAAAGATTTATATTTCAGTGCTGTTAATTGCATTCACAATGCTGTACTCTACTCAACATCATCCATTACCAAAACATTTCCATCATTCCAAATAGGAATCCTGTACATTTTAAGACTTAATTTCCCATTTCCTATCATCACTCTGTCCCCTGGTAACCTATATTCTAGATTCTGAATCTATGAGTTTCCTTATTCTAAATGTTTAATCACTGAGATTATGCAATACTTGTCATTCTGTGGCTGGCTGACTTTACTTAACATGATGTTTTCCAAGTTCATCCATGTAGTCACATGTATCAGGACTTCACTCCTTATTACAGAATAATAATAATAGTACATTATATGGATATACTACAATTGGTTTATGCATTCATTAGTTTTTGGACACGGGTTGTTTCCATCTTTTGGCATTGGTGAATAATGCCACTATGAACATTGGTGTACAAATATCTGCTCAAGTCCCTGCTTTCAATATTTTTGGTTATATATCTAGCAGTTGGATTTTAGACTCATATGGAAATTCTATACTTGGCTTTCTGAAGAACCACTGAAATGTCTCCCACAGTGGGCTAAACTATTTTATCTTGCCACCAGCATTGAATGAGAGTTTCTATTTCTCCACATCCTCTCCAGAACTTGTTACTTTCCTTTTTTTTTTTTTTTTTATAGCAGCCATTCTAATAGGTGAGAAATAGTACCTAATTGTGGTTTTAAACTGCATTACTCTTGGGGCTAATGATGTTGAACATCTTCTCATGTGCTTTCTGGCCACTTGTATATCTTCTTTGGAGAAATATCTATTCAAATATTTTGCCCATATTTAAAATCAGGTTGCTTGTCTTTATATTGTTAAGTTGAAGATTTTATTTATATATTCTGGATATTAAACATTTATCAGATACATCATCCCTAATTTTTTATTTCATGGCAAAGGTTATCATTTTACTTTTGTGATTAAGTCCGTTGAGGTATAGTTTTAAATTTTGATGGGGTCCCATTTATCTACTTTTTCTTTTGTTGCTTGTGCTCTGAGTATAAAATCTAAGAAAACTTTGCCTAACAGAAGGTCCTGGAGATTCTTCTATATTTTCTTACAGGAGTTTGATAGTTCTGGCTCTTATGTTAAGGTATTTGATCCATTTTGGGTTAATTTATGAATATGTTTTGAAGTAGCATCTTTTTTTTGGAAATCGAGATCCAGTTTTCCCAGCACAATTTGTTAAAGAACCTATTCTTTCTCTGCTAAATGCTTTTGAGCAGCTAGTCAAAAATCAGTCTGCCACAAATTTAAGGGTTTATTTCTGATATTTCAATTCTATTCCACTGGTCTATATGTCTGTCCTTGTGCCAGTATTGATACTGGGCAAAGGCTGTGAACTCATCTACCTAACTCAATCAATAACCAATTTCTGAGACACTGAGATTTCAAAGAGAGAAAGAGTTTATCACAAGATACATAGTAGGAACGCAGATGGCCTAAAATTTGTCCCCCCACATTTAGGGGGTTCAATGATTTTAAGAATTTTAGAAAGGGAGATAAGGTCATTTTGAATAGCAAGGTCAAAGCAGAAAAGAAGACAATGTTATCATTATCGTTTCAATAAGAGAACATAAATTGAAAGGAGGTGTGCTGATTTTAAAGGATTAAGTACCCTAGAAAAGCCATGCTTTAATCCTAATCCTTCTTGTGGAGAGAGCCTTTTCTTTTTACACCTGTTCTGCATTGTATAATGGAAACTTGATTAGATTATTTCCATGGAGATGTGATTTACCCAGTTATGGGTATTAACTTTGATTAGAAGGAGATGTGATTTCACCTATTACAGATAGGTCTTGATTAATTTACTGGAATTCTTTACAGATGAAGCATTTTGGAAAGAGTAACATAGCCACCAGAGACCCAGGAGAACCATGCATACCCACTCAGCCAGAAATCTTTGGAGATGAAGAAGGAAAATGCCTCCAGGGAGCTTCATGAAAGAAGCTTGGAGAGAAAGCTAGCAGATGTTATAATGTTCACCATGTGCCTTTCCAGTTGAGAAAGAAACTCTGAACTTCACTGTCCTTTCTTGAGTGAAGATAACCTCTTGCTAGTGCCTTAATTAGGATATTTTTATAGACCTGCTTTAATTGGGACATTTTCACAGTCTTAGAAATGTAAACTTGCAATTTAATAAATGCCTTCTTTTAAAAGTCATTCTGTTTCTGGAATATCATATCCCAGCAGCCACCAAAGTAGAACAGACTTTGGTAGAAAAAGTGGGGTGCTGCAGTTAGCAAATACTGAACATGTTGGAACATCTTTTGTAATGGATAAGGGGAAGATTCTTTAATTTCTGTGAGGAGCTTGATGGAGAAGGCGCAAAATGCTTTGAAGAGACTGTTGATAGAAATGTGTACAGTAAAGATACCTCTGATGATGTTCTAGACAGGAATGAGGCAATGTGTTATTGTAAACTGGAAGGAAGGTGATCTTCGTTTTAAAATGGCAGATAATCTGGCAAAACTGACTAGTGATTTTGGCTGAAAGGAAGAAACTAAATGCCATGAACTTGGATATTTAGCAGATTTCCAAATTAAATATAGAAAGTGCAGCCTGATTTCCCCTTGCAGCTTATAGTGAAATGAGACAGGAAATAAAATAAGCTGAGAACTGAACTTTTCAGTACAAAGAAACCAGAAATTGATGTTCTGGAAAATTCTGGGCTTCCAAAAATGCAGACTCCAGAGACTGGTGCTCCATGTGAGATTATAACCAAATGTAGAACTAGTCAGACATTTCAGAAAAAAATGGGATTGGATATGGAGTTATCCAGGAAGGATTTGTGGAAACTCCTTCTTTCTGGTGGGAATGATCATTGCTTGCTACATAGAAAGCCAACAAGAGTGCTGTGAGACATGTATAAAAGGAACCACTGCCAGTCTTGATTGGGGAGCTCAGAAAAGGGAAAAAGCTAAAGTAGAGTGTCTTCAGAGGCAGAACCATGGAGAATAAAGTTTGAAGTCAAGATGACTCAGGCCAGGAGAGTGGATCCAACCAAGTACTTGGAGAGGGTGAGTTTGCTCCAAAGGCAGAGGATGGGCCTTCCACCTCATTGCAGTGGAATAGTTGCACCTCCTCAGGCTTTGGAGGAGATGGAGCACATTCCTTGGTGATTGGGGAGAGCCTGGCTATCATAATATGGTGGGGTTGAGTGTGTGCCCCAGAGATGGCAGAAAGCCCAGGTGCAGCTCCAATGCGTGGGGAGGGTGGAGCCAAGAAAAAGATGATATCCCCAATGTCCCCCAAGATTGCATTTGGAGAGAGGAGAGCCATTGCATAGGCCCTCGGAAATGGTGGAACTGCCGTTTTCTAAAGCCCCAAAGATAAATGACTTTCAGACATTGAAATCTAATGAAGTTTGCTCTGCAGGTTTTTAAAACTACCTGGACCCACGACCCATGTTCCTTCCAATTTCTCTCCATTGAAATGGGCATATGCATCCTGTGACTGTTCCTCCTTGTTATATTGACAGCAAATAACTTGTCCTGAGATTTTATAGGTCCAGAGCCAGAGGAGAATTTTTAATTAAAAGCAAACCATGCTTGTAACTAACTTTGATCAGAGATATTGTACTATTTCTGACTTTGTATTGCATTTGTATTGTTACTGAAATGGGTTAAGATTTTCTGATACCGTGATGGAATGAATGTATTTTGTATATGGGAAAACATATCTTTTTTTAGTGTCCAGAGGGTGGAATGTGCTGGTTTGAAAAGATTACGTACCCTAGAAAAGTCATGCTTTAATCCTAATTCAATTTGTGTAGATAACCATTTATTTTAACCCCTATTCAGTATGCATGGTGGAAACTTGATTAGATTATCTATATGGATATGTGACTCACACAATTGTGGATATTAACTTTGATTAGAGGGAGATGTTACTCCACCCATTCCAGGTGAGTCTTGATTAATTTACTGGAATTCTTTAAAAGAGGAAGCATTTTGGAGAGAGCAACAGAGCCACCAGAGAGCCAGGAGAGCCATGCACACCCTTGCAATGAGAGACTTTTGGATAGGAAGAAGGAAAACATCCTCAGGGGGAGCATCATGAAAGAAAAAGCCTGGAGAGAAAGATAGCAGATGTTGTCATGTTCACTGTGTGCCTTTCCTGTAGAGAAAGAAATAATGAACTTTATCGGCCTTTCTTGAGTGAAGGTAACCTCTTGTTGGTGCCTTAATTGGGACATTTCACAGTCTTAGAACTGCAAACTTCCAACTTAATAAATTCCGCCTTTTAAAAACCATTCTGGAGTTCTGAGAAGAAGGCCAAATAAGGTAGCTTGAGTTCAGCCCTGCTCCATGGAAAAGTTAGAGAAGGGATGGAAGGGCAACTGAGGTAGTGATTCAAGAGTGCAGTTCACCTGGGAGAGCCTTGCACATAGGGCAGCCCTGGTGGCAGAGATTGAAGAACTGAGAAGCAGAAAGCTGGAGCCTGGTATGTAGGCATGGAACCCAAGTGCACAGATAAGGAGATGGGGATTAAGAAGTAAGGGAAGCCACATGCCTTGAGCACACTACCCTCACCAGCATAGTCCTGTGACCTGAGACTCACCCTACACCCCACACACTGGAATTCTGTCACTTGCCCTAACTCCCGGTGCTCCAAGCACCCCTACCTCACCAACCTCCAGCATGCATAACTGTCCCACATCCCCACCCCAAGTACAGCCCAGCCCACCTTTCCTGCACCCTTCCTGAACACTACCTCCCCCTCCCTGGTGCATGCAGGCTGTTGCCAGTGCATAAAGGCTGCCGGTGCATTTCTTCTTACTGAAGCTACACCAACCCCGAGCCCATAGTGTTACACAGCCTCATCCCACATACTCTGATCTCTGTGCAGCAGTTTGTGGCACTCCTAGACCCAAGCATACTCATGGGTTCCCAATTATGTCCTTCAGTTCTGGGAACATCCATTTACAGCAATCCTAGACCAGCACATTTGAATGGCCCTCAGTCAAGTTTCCCAGCACTGAGTAAACTCTGACATGCACAGCTGGGTCATATCTGCCACCAACCCATGAAGGCATAATGCTGACCTGCTGTCACAGCTGTACATATGTGCACAAAGGGCCACAAACCCTAGACCAGCACACACTAGGGTTAACCACCCAGATCTGTGCACCCACACTACTAAATCCTCTCTGGGCATTAGACACTCATGTTCACAAGCACCAGCATAAAATCCCCAACCTGTGCCTATACCTGCCCTGCAATGAATCATCCCATACCCTGCACTCTCCTGAAGATTCACTCCACAAACAAAAGGCTTTAGACCACTTGAAGAAATCAATTCCCAAAATAAATCAAGCAAAATATTTATATGCAACAAACCAGAAGATCACTAAGCATATCACCATGCAGATAGATATAACCCTATCAGCTAAATTAAAACAACAGAGGAGACACAGAATTTGGAACAACTATTCCAAGATGTTCATAAACTCTATTTAATAAAATAAGTGGGATGGCAAAGGACATAAAGAAGATCAAGAAGATAGTAGAAAAGCATAAAGAGGAACATAAAATAATAAATAAAAAAATACCAGATATCACAGAGATTAAAGATTCTGTTGACCAAATAAAAACCATACTAGAGGCACACAACAGCAGATCTGAAGAGACAGAAGGAAGAATAAGTAATATAGAAGACAGGATAACTGACTTTGAACACTCAAAACAGCAAATGGCAAAAAGATGGGAAAATTTGAATTGGATCTCAGGGAAATGATAGGCAAAACAAAGTGCACAAATATAAGAATCATTGGTGTCCCAGAAGGACAAGAGAGGAGTAAAGGGCTAGAAAGTGTAGTGGAGTATATAATGGGGGAAAACATCCCAACTCTTATAAAGGACATAAATATACAAATCAGTGAAGCCCAACAGACTCCACACAGAATAAATCCAAATAGACCTTCCTTAAGACAGAAACTGAGTCTTTCAAAAGTTGAAGAGAAGCAGAAAATTCTTAAAGTAGCAAGAAAAAAACAATCTACTATTTACAATTGAAACCACAGAAGACGGAGTTCAGACTACTCAAATAGCACCGTGGAGGTGGGAAGGCAGTAGTATGATATATCAAAGATTATGAAAGAATAGGACTTCCAGCCAAGAATTCTATGCCCAGCCAAATTTTCCTTCAAAACTGAGGGAGAGATTAAAGTTTTTACAATCAAGTTCTGAAAGAATTTGTCAACAACAGACCAGCCCTACAAGAAATTGTAAAGGGAGTTCTGCTGGTTGGAAAAAAAAAAAGGGCAGGAGAGGGAAGTCTGGGAAGGGCACAGAATTGAAGAGTACCAATAAAGATAATTTAAATGATAAAAAGAGAAAGAGGATAAATATAGATCTGACAAATAAAATAAAAAAAGATAAGATGGTGGAGTGAAGAAATGACTTTTCAGTAACAAATTTGAATGTTAATGGACTAAACTTACCAATTAAAAGATGTAGATTTGGACAGACCATGGTGGCACAGCAGGCACTTCTCGCCTGCCATGCCAGAGGCCCAGGTTTGATTCCCAGTGCCTGCCCAGGCCAAAAAAAAGAATGCAAAATGGCAGAATGAACTATGACTATAATCCAACAATTTGCTGCTTACAAGAGGCTCATCTTAGACACAAGGATACAAATAGACTGCAAGTGAAAGGATAGAAAAAGATTTTTCCATGCAAGTTGTAACCAAAAGAAAGCAAGAGTAGCTATGCTAATATCAGACAAAATGGACTTTAAATGTAAAGACATCATAAGAAACAAAGAAGGACACTATATACCAATTAAAAGTTCAATTCACCAAGAAGATACACCAATCATAAATGTTTGGGTTCCCAATCAAGGAACCCCAAAGTACATGAGACAGATATTTGAAAAACTGAAGGGAATGATAAATGCTTCAACAAAAATAGTAGGTGACTTCAATACACCACTCTCCTCTATAGATAGAACAACCAGCAGAAGATCAAAGATATAGAGAAATTAAATAATGTTATAAATGAATTAGACCTAACACACTTATATAGGTCATTGCACCCCAAAACACAAGGATATACATTCTTCTCTAGTGCTCATGGAACATTCTCCTCAAGATAGATCATATACTGGGGCACAAAACAGGTCTTCATAAGTTTAAAAAACGTTGAAATTATTTAAAGCACTTTCTCTGATCACAATGGAATGAAGCTGGATCTCAATAACCACCAAAGAATGAGAACATTCACAAATATATGGAAACTAAATAACACTCTTATACAATCAGTGAGTTAAAGAAGAAATTGCTAGAGAAATCAGTAGCTATCTGGAGATGAATGAAAATGAGGATGCAACTTATCAGAACTTATGGGATGTAGCAAAGGCTGTGCTGAGAGGAAAATTTATTGCCCTAAATGCCTATATTAAAAAAAAAAAAAGAAACATCAAAATCAAGGACTTAACAGCTCACCTCGAAGAACCTGAGAATGAACAGCCAACTAACCTAAATACGAATAGAAGAAGATAAATAACAAGGATTAAAGCAGAGATAAATGAATGAGAGAACAAAAGAACCATAGAAGAAATCAATAAAACCAAAAGTTGGTTCTTGGAGAAAATCAATAAAATTGAAGGATTACTAGCAAAACTGACAATGAAAAAAAAAAGATAGATGATACAAATTAACAAAATCAGAAATATGAAGGAGTGTGTAATCACAGATCCTGAAGAAATAAAAGAATTCATAAGACAATATACTATTGTTCTAGTTTGCTAACTGCCAGAATGCAACACACCAGAGATGGATTGGCTTTTAATAAAAGGGAATTTATTCCATTAGTTCTTCAGAGGAAAGGCAGCTAACTTTCAACTGAGGTTCTTTCTTATGTGGGAAGGCACAGGGAGATCTCTGCTGGCCTTCTCTTCAGGCCTCTGGGTTCCAACAACTTTTCCCGGGGTGATTTCTTTCTGCATCTCCAAAGGCCTGGGCTGAGCTGCGAGTGCTGAGATGAGGTATGCTGAGCTGCTTGGGTTTTGCTATGTTGTGCTCTCTCATTTAAGCACCAGCCAATTAAGTCAAATGTCATTCATTGCAGCAGACATGCCTCCTAACCAACTGCAGATGTAATTAGCAACAGATGAGGTTCATGTACCATTGTCTCACTTCCGCAGCAACAGAACAAGGCACATTCACCTGTCCAAGTTGACAACTGAATCTAACTACCACACTAGTATAATGACTATTTTAAAAGTTGTATTCACACATCATACAATCCATCTTCAGTGTAAAATCAATGGCTCTTGATATAGCACACATTTATTCATTCACCACCATAATCAACATGAGAACATTCTCATTTCTTCTGAAAAGAAAAAAAAAATCTGATAACTCT
The DNA here is from genome assembly GCF_023851605.1 of Tamandua tetradactyla. NCBI lineage: Eukaryota > Metazoa > Chordata > Mammalia > Pilosa > Myrmecophagidae > Tamandua > Tamandua tetradactyla. The sequence continues at coordinate 5,459,360 of NC_135350.1, read as the reverse complement.
ATATCCCCTATTAGTGACATTTAGCAAAATTAGCAAAATTAATGAAATAATATAACAATGTTACTGTTAACTATAGACCGTAGTTTGCATTAATTGTATTTTTCCATATACGACCCTATAATTAGCACCTTGTAATCGTGACATACATTTGCTCTAGCTCATGTAAGAACTTTCTTTTATTTGTACATTTAACCAACCCACTCTAGGTTTGGCTAGGTTATACAATCCCAGATGCTATACTCTATCTCCCCTTCTGGTGACATACACAACTCCAGCCTTCCTTTTTCAACCATACTTCCACTCAGAAATATCGATTACACTTACAGTATTGTGTTACCATCACACAGTATTGTGTGATATATTCCTGAACATTTATACTCAACCGTATTAAACATTCTGCATTCTTTAAGCATCACTTGTCCAATCTCTACTGTCTTTCTAGCTCATGACAAAATATGCTCTAGAATTTAACCCCCAGAGTTTGCTCATTGCAATTAGTTCATATTAGTGAGATGAAACAATGTTTTTCCCTGTGTTTCTGTCTTATTTCACTCAACATAATGCCATCAAGGCTCATCCACATTGTTCCATAAGTGGTGAATTCATTCCTTCTCACAGCTGCATAATATTCTATCGTATGTATATACCACAGATTTTTTATCTACTCATCAGTTGATGGACATTTGGACTGTTTCCATCTATGGCAATACTGAATAATATTGCTAAAAACATCAGTGTGAAAATGTCTATTCATATCCTGCCTTCGGTTCTTCTGGGTATATACCTAGTAGCAGGATTGCTGTATCATATGGCAGTTCTATACTTAGCTGTCACAGGAACCTCCAAACTGCCTTCCAAAGCAACTGTATCATTCTATATTCCCAAATACTTCTCCACCTCCTCCCCAGCACTTGTGCTTTTCTGATATTTTGATAACATCTATTCCAGTAGAACTGAAATGATATTTCATTGTGCTTTTTATTTGTGTTTCCCTAATAACTAGCGAAGATGAGCATCTTTTCATATGCTTTTAAGTCATTATATTTCCTCTTCAGAAAAGTGCCTATACATGTCTGTGGTTCATTTTAAAATTGGGTTGTTTGTTGGGCGACAATAGCAGTTCAGTGACAGAACCCTTGCCTGCCATGCCAGAGACCTGGGTTCAATTCCCAGAGCCTGCCCATGCCAAAAATAAATAAATAAATAAAAACTGATTGTTTGTCTTTTTGTTATGAGTTGTAGGATTACTTTATATATTTTGAATATTAAATCCTTATCAGACAGGTTTAAATATTTTCTCCCATTGAGTTGGCTATCTTTTTACTTTTTTAAAAAAGTCCTTTGATGCACAAAGAATTCAATTTTGAGGAGACCCCAATTATCTTCAAACATTTTATCCTTTAGTTTTATACATCATTTTATTTTTTATCTCTTCATATCCTTTTAATTACCTTTGCTGATATTCTTCATTTCTACATTTTTCTCCAAAAGTTTCTCTCCTGTCAGCCTGTAGCTCTCCCTCTGGTATTTCTGGTAAGGCAGGTCTCCTGTTAATAAATTCTTTCTGTTTTTGTTTATCCAACTATTTTTAAATCCCCCTTATTTTTGAAGGACAGTTTTGCCAGAAATAGAATTCTTTGCTGGAAATTTTTGTCTTTCAGTGCCTCAAGTATATAACGCCACTGCCTTCTGGCTTCCATGGATTCTGATGAGAAATCTGCCCATAGTCTTATCGAACTTCCTTTGTATGTGATGAATCACTTTTCTCTTGCTATTTTCAGACTTCTCTTTGTCTTTGGCATTTGTCAGGCGTATTAGTGAGTGTCTTGAAATAGGTCTATATAGCTTTATTCTGCTTGGGGTATGTTCTTGGGGTATATTGATGTTTCTCACATGAATTAGAACTTTTTTTGCCATTCTTTCAGCCCCTTTCCCCCTTTATTCTCCTTCTGGGATATATATGACATGCATATTTTTGAACTTCACGCTGTCATTCAATTCCCTGAGACCATGAAAACATTTTCCATTCTTTCTCTTATATGTTCTTTTGCATGGAAAAATTGTGAATGTTTTGTTCTCTATTTCACTGATCCTTTCTTTTTTCTCTTCAAATTTGCTGTTGTATGTCTCCATTGTAATTTTATCTCTTCTATTGTGACTTTCATTCCCGTAAGTTCTGCTATATTTTTTGCATATTTCTGAATTCATCTTTATGCTCAACCTGTCTTGTTTATGTCTTCATCTCTTTGCTAAATTTTCCTTTATTCCATTTAATTGATTTGAGAGATTTGTTTGAGTATCTTTAATTAGTTAGTTCAATTTCTGTATCTCATTTGAAGTTTTAGTTTGTTTCTTTGACTGGGTGTGTCTTTGTTTCTTACTGTGACTTGTGTTTTTTTGGTGGTGCCTAGGCATCTGTTTTTTTTTGTTTTTTTTTTTGTTTTTTTTTTTATGGGAAAATGATCCAGGAATCAAACCTGGATCTCTGGCATGGCAGATGAGAATTCTGCCAATAAGCCACCATTGCACTGCCCCTGGTTTCTTATTGTTTTGTTATTAACTTATTCTGGTGGTCATTTTTTCACTTGCCAAAGGTATTCTTGTTGATTAGCTTTATGCTATAATTCTTCTTTGAAACTCAGCTCAACTTATTTTAGACCTCTAGAGTAGCTCATTTTTAACTGATCAGAAACTTTTCAGTACTTATTTACTTGATTCTTGACCTGCATATATGATATGTGTGCTGTTTTGAAACTATTATGTACCCTAGAAAACATGCTTTTTTAGCCCTAATTCAGTCTCGTAGCAGCAGTCCTACTGTTTATGGTGGAAACTTTGATTAGATTGTTTCTATGAAGGTGTGACACATGCAATTGTAGGTTTGGCATTTTGATTAGATTATCTCCTTGGAGGTATGACCCCAGTCATTTAAGTGCATCTTAATTAGTTTGCTGGAATCCTTTAAAGAGCCAATACAGGGAAACATTTGGGAAAAAGCTCAGGCACAGATGTTTGGAGATGCTTGGAGAGCCAACGTAGAAAGCCAATGGAATCAGAAGCTAGAAGTAGCACATCCCAGGAACAAAGGACCAGGAGATGCCAGCCACATAAATTCCCATATGCCAGACATTGGCTTTACTTTAGAGCCAAGATATCTCTCTCGATGCTTTAATTTTGGATGTTTTTGTGACCTCAAAAGTGTTAACTTTTTACTTAATAAACCCCTTTTATAAAAGCCAATATGTTTCTAGTGTATTGCATTCTGGCAGCATTAGCAAACCAAAATTAGATTGCCATATTTGTGCAATTGTTTCACCCCCAAGAAAAAGCTTTCTCCTCCCTCTTCCTCCTCCAGGAATGTTGATCTGTCCTACTTGTTTTTTATTTACTTCTGTATGTTTTAATTGTCCTTTCTTTGTCTCTAGCTACTTTTACCTGGGGGCTGATTCTGGGAAGAGGATTCCCCTAGAGAGGTCCTAGCCCACTCAGTTTTTCCTAGGCAAAACAGGACTAGGACTTATGAAGGTGTTACAGATCAGTACCAATGTTCCTAAGAAGGAGACCCAACAGTATGCCATATTTATTCTGGTTTCCTTATTCTGTGCTTTTCTTTTCCTGCCAAGCAGAGGGTGCTCTTTAACCTGCTGTTCCCCACTGATTTAATGTCATAATATGCCTTTAATTTTCAGCTGACTCCACCCCTGCCAAGGATGTAGTTGAGGCATAGGCAGCTTGCTGTATTTTGCAGGTAGGGACTGTTGCTGGTATCCCATCTCCTGGGATATGAATTCTCTAAATAGCAGTCACCAACTGCATGGAGCATGGTGCCCTGCCCCCTCCCTTCTTGGGGAAGAGTTGCCCTTCAGTGATGTGTCTCCACTGCCTGAGCTGTTACTGTGCCTCTCAGTCAACCCTATTTCTGCCCCTTCCTGGGGCAGGACTGAAATGGTGGCTGCTGGCTGCTTTCTTTCATGGGCTGCTCAAAAGAAGTAGCTATTCTCAGAGTTGGAGCCCAGCACTCCTCAAAAGCCAAAGCCAGTGTTGTACCCTGTCTTCCCTTTTCCTTGGGGACAGAACAGTCCTTCAGCAAATTGAGTCCACCACTTCCTGAAGCCTCTGTGACTCTCTGACTTCCCTGCTTTCTCCTTGCTGGGAGCTGAAGTGAAATAGAACCTGCCAGGTTTGTTCTTTCTTGGGTGAGTTGTAAATCTATGTGTACTTGGAGCTGATGGTCAGCAGTCTTACTTTGTAATCAAAAGCCACAATTGGTGCCTGACCAAATACCCTTCCCCCGATCCTAGGATAGAAAGCTTCTAGTTTCAGCCAGGGAGTGATGCCTGAGTCAGACTGCTATGCCAGTGGGGGATAAGCCTTGACAGTATAATTTATTCACAGCTGTTCACCATAATTAATCAGGCTCTTTTTTCCATTCATTCCTGACTGATATACTGTGTGCTTCTGGTCTCCAGAGTTGCCCAAACAGTTGTTTCAGATACTTCCTGGCTATTTACTATCTGCCTTGGAAAATGTACTGGAAAACAACATATTTTAAAATTGAGCATTAAAATAAGTTACTTTCAAGGGGGCAATTTTGATGGTTTCTGCATTTGCATTGTAACATTTTATTTCAATAGAATGAGTCAAAACCTAAAACATTTGAAGGGAATTGTGTCTTATGATTTTATTCTCAGAAAAGTTGCATTTCATATTTTCTGATGCATGCAAACGTGTCCCCCAAAATGTAATAGACTAAGCATAATGAATTTTTTTTTTTAAATATGTGTGGCTACAGAGATGACAGGATTCCAAAGAGGAAAGGCAGTGATGCCTTCACAGTCATAACAGATGCTCTATGGTTTGGAGTTTGACACTCAACTAGACATCCAGTGAGTGTCCTGGAGTTGTTACTAGAAGCTAAGCCAAGAATCTTGGCTTAGGTTATGTGAGCTCTAAATCATACCCATTAATATATTTTTTTCTCATTTTATTAGAGTTTATTTGGTTATTTGTGACTAGAAACTTTGATTAATTCCAGTAATTGGCATATAGTCCTTCCCTGAGGTAAGCCTGTGGCCTATAATGACTTCTAATAACACTCAATAGAGTTAGCCATGCACATTTATGGTCTCACAATTTCCATGAGCCAGGAGTTTTGGAATAACTTCGCTGGATCCTCTGTTCACGGTGTCATAAGGCTGTAAGCAAAGCGATAGCCACACTAGGTTCTTATTAGAGGCTCAGCTTGGGATCTACATCCAAAGTTCCTCTCAGATTGTTGGCAGAACTCATCGCCTGCTTGTGAACTGAGATCTCATTTTCTTTTTGGTTGTTGGCTGGAAGTTGCTCTCCACTCCTTGAGGCCACAAACACATCCTTGTCACATGATCCTATCCATAGGAACTTAGAATATGGAAGTTTGATTATTCTTTGGGCTAACAAGGAGAAAATATTTTGACCCTCAAAGAGGATCCAGTCCTTTCTTCAATGTATTTCAACTGAGTCAGGTCAACCCATTATAATCTCCTTTGAATAATTCCAAATCATTTGATCTGGAATGTTAATTTCATCTTCAAAATACCACAACCCTTACCATATCCTTTTGCTAGAAGTAAGCCACAGTTCATTCGACTCAAAGTGAGAGGATTCAAAAGGGTGTGAACATTCGGGACAGATATCATTGGGATTGTCCTAGAGTCTGTCCATGGGACACATACTGGCAAAAAAGTAAACCCATAAATCGGCTATGTTTCCACATTTTTTTTTATTTTTTATTTTTTTAAACATAACAGCATACAAACACAAACATTCTTACCGTATGATCATTCCATTCTTGATACATAATCAAAACTCACAGTATCATCACCATGATCATTTATTGGAACATTTTCATCAATTCAAAAAAAGAAAATAGAAAAAAAAAGACTCATACCTACCATACTACTTACCCCTCCCTCTAATTGACTGCTAGTATTTCCATCTACCCAATGTATTTTAGCCTTTGTTTTCTCTATTTTTTCTGTACCCTTTACCACTCCTTTTATTGATCACTAGCATTTCAATCTACTATATTTATTTTAACATTTGTTTCCCCTATCATTTATTTATTTTTAATCCATATGTTTTATTCACCTGTCCATACCACAGATAAAAGGAGCATCAGACACAAGGTTTTCACAATCACACATTCACATGTGAAAGCTTTATCATTATACAATCGTCTTGAAGAAACATGGCTATTAGAACACAGTTCTACATTTTCAGGCCCTTCCTTTCAGCCTCTTCAATATACTTTAACTAAAAAAGCAATATCTATATAATGCATAAGAATAGCCTCCAAGTTATCCTCTCGACTCTGTTTGAAATCTCTCAGTCATTGACACTTTATTTTGTCTCATTTCTCTCTACGTCTTTTGGTCAAGAAGGTTTTCTTAATTCCTTGATGCTGAGTCCCAGCTCATTCTAGGATTTCTGTCCCACGTTGCCAGGAAGGTTTAAACCCCTGGGAGTCATGCTTCATGTAGAGAGGGGGAGGGCAGTGAGTTTACTTGTCATGTTGACTGAGAGAGAGAGGCCACATCTGAGTAACAAAAGAGGTCCTCTGGGGGTGACTCTTAGGCCTAATTTTAAATATCCTTTGTGTGGATAAGTTTCATATAAACAAACCCAGATTGGGGGCTCAGCCTATTGCTTTGGTTGTCCCCACTGCTTGTGAAAATATCAGGAATTCTCCACATGGGGAAGTTGAATTTTCCCCCTTTCTCGCCATTCCCCCAAGGAAAGTGTGCAATTTTTTTTTTTTTATTAACTGTTCAAATCACTCTGGGATTTATCAGGGCACCACTCTGGACAAACCTACAAAGTCTCATGCCCTACTCAAGGTTCCATGTACTTATGGTGTTCAATTAAACTGTCCACATAAGTTATATTAGGAAATGCACTAGTCAAAATATAAACTGTGTAGCAAATAAACATGTTTTGCTTTAGTCTCAAACATAAGTTTAAGTTTTAAAATATGAATTATCATCTATTTTCAACACCTTGCAATATTGACATTCCTTTGTTCTTCCTCATGCAGATGCAGAAACATTTTTTAATTTGTACATTTAGTCACTATCATTGTACACTCTAGGCATTCCTAGATTATAGCATCCCAGTCTTTATCATCTATCTTTCCTTCTGATTTCATTTGTGTCCCCAGCCCTCCTCCCTCTATCATTCTCACAATTGGCTTCATTCAGTGTACTAACATTACTGTATTATGGTAAGGTAGTATTGTTTTCACATGTGTTTAACATAAGTGAGGTGCCTACTTTAAGACAATGCTACTAAAGATCATTTCAAAGATCATGAGAACACAATGTCTATATGGTGTATTAGCTGATTCTAATTATGCTGAAACACATTAAAAACAAAATGAGAAAGCAAAACTTGTCAATTTAGATAAAGTCATGATCAGGATATCAAAAGGTTCTATAACTGACATAAATATATGTTATCTTTTAAAGGTATAAGGCTGACCCATTCTAGGATTAGGTTTAGAATTTTAATCCATGAGTTGCCGAATTAAAATGCTGCTTGAGTCACAATATTGCTAGATTTTTGCATGAAAATTAAACTTTGGTTCAAATAATGTCAGTATTCAAAATAAATCTTTTAACCACCAAACTATAATAAGGCAATTTCCCATATAAATACTTGATAAAAAAAACTATTTAATATGAAAGTCCTAAATATTCTATTCAAAGTATTAAATTATTGCTTTTGTCATTTAGGAAATATTTTCAGCTAATCAGTAATTTTACAAACGTTAAATTTATCATATTAAATTTCTCATGACTAATAGAATGGCATTATTTACAGATTTTAGTTTTCCTTTTCTTAAATTATTAAATATCTAGTATTCCAATGCAATTTTGAAAGTTGCCTCACATTCATCTTTCTCAGATAAAAAAAAAATTCAGGTATAGTTTTAGAAGTTGTAGTAACATAATTTTCTCCTTAATAAAGCTTTCATTTTAAGAAAACATGTTACCTAGGACTATATAATTTTTAAGGAAAATGTCTTGTCAGAGGAAAATATTCAATATTGAAGTAGAGACTACTATTTTTTTTTTTAGTGTCACAGTTTATTTCTGTCATGTATTTTTAAATAATTCAGTTTCCTATGACAATACTAAGTGTCATTATTGGAATTAAGGGCATCACTGGAAACTTTGTTGTTCCTTAAACACCAGGGTCACTGTCATTGTCCACTTTAGGCATACCTAAGTTATGCCAACTTGGTCTTCATCCTTAATCTTTTCTTCTGGCTTCAATACTTGCCCCGAGCCCTTCTCCCTCACCGGTACTCACATTCAGCTTCATACAGTATACTTATATTATAGGGTTACTATCAGGTAGTATTGCGCTATTCTTTTCTGAATTTTTTACAATCAGAGCTGTTCCACAATCTATATTCCTTCAGCACCAAATGCCCAATCTCTACCCTATTTCTACTTCCTGATAAACTGTGTCCCTAACTTTAACTCTCAGAGGCTTTTAATCCACTCTTGTGGTGCATGCTTACTGTGGGTGGGCCATTTTGACTAGGTTATTTCAACTGAGATTCAACCCACTCAATTCAAGTTAAGTATAAATACTTTAGGGGAGACGTTTATGAGAGGATAAAAACAATGGATCAGTAAAAGCCGAGATTGCTGAGAGAGAAATACCCAGAAAGAGTGGAGAGAGAGAGTCACTGGAGTCAGAAGCTGAAAGCAAAGCAATCTGGGAGTGAAGATGCCGTATTACCAAGGAAACACAGATGCCATCAGCTATTCTTCACAGAAGGTATTCTCCTTTTAATCCCTTAATTGGGACATTTTCATGGCCTTAGAACTATAAATTTGTAAACTAATACATTCCCATTTTAAAAGTCAACCCATTTCTGATATATGGTTTTCTGTCAACTTTAGCAAAGCAAAACATATTGTGGTACCAGAGAAGTGGGGTGCTGCAATTTTTAAATACCCAAAATGTGAGAACAGCTTTATAAATGGATATGCAGAATATTCTGGAAGAATTGTGAGGCGCTTTATAGAAAATGCCTAGACTGCTTTGTAGATACTGTTGGTAGAAATATAGATGCTAAAGGTATTTCTGATGAGGCTTTAGATTGTAATGATGAATGTGTCTTTGCCAACTGGAAAAAAAGCAATCACTGTTTTAAAGTGACAGAAAATTTGGCAAAATTGAGTCCTGGTGTTGGATGGAAGGTGGAATTTCAAGTGAGCTTAGATATCTAGCTGAGGATATTTCCAGACTTATTGTGAAAAATGCAGCTCCTTCTTCCAGTTTATAGTAAATTAAGAAAGGAAAGAGATAAGCTGAGAACTGGACTCTCAGGTACAAAGAAACCAGAAATTAATAGTTTGAAAAATACTTAGCTTTTGGAAAATAAGTTCCCAGAGGGAATGGCCTCAAGTGAGGATTTAACCAAACATGGAAGCCATTTCAGGACAAATCAGAATTGGAAATAAACTTATCAATAAAGGATTTGTAGAAAGCCTTATTGTCTGATGGTTTGGACTCCTGTGTGCTATAGACAAAACTGACAAATTTTTCATGGGATCTGTATAAATGGAAACACTGCCAACCTGAACTAAGAGGGACAGAAATGGGACACATTGAAGCAAACATGACTTCAAAGGCAGAACCATGGAAACTGAAGTCTGAAGAAAAGAAGCTTTGGGCCAGGAAGGTGGACTTATACATGCACAGGGAAAGTATGAATTTTCCCTGGAGTTTGCAGAGGGTGGGCCTTGCATCCCATTATTCAGGAATAATGCTGCTGCTCCTGGTCTCAAAGAGGGTGGAACCCATTCCCCAAAGATTGAGGAGAGCCTGGCCATGACATTACTTTTCAGAGAGGGGATTGCCTGGGCCCCACAGATGCAGAGAATCTGGCTATGACCGAGGTGTTTGATGAAGGATGAGCAGAGATCATGGCCATCTCCCTAATATTTGGAGATGTTGGAGCCCTCACCCCAGTGTTTGGAGAGAGTAGGGCTGCTGCAATAGCCCTTGGAAAGGGTGTAACAGCCACTCTCTCAAGCCCTGAAGACAAAACCTCATTCTATAGATGGCTTTCAGACCTGATAATCTAATGAATTATGCCTTGAAAGTTTTTGGAACTGTTTGGAACCTTTGACCTCTGTTTTCTTTCCAATTTTTCTTTATGGAAATGGAACACATATCCTATGATTGTCCCTTCTGTGTATATTGGAAGTAGATAACTTGTTCGAAGTTTCACAGGTCCACAGCCAGAGGAGAATTTTGCTTTTGGGTAAACCACTCCTGTAACTGATTTTGATGATACTTTGTACTTAATATTGTTAATGAAATTATTTCAGGCTTTTGTAATAATTGATGTGATGAATATATGGAAAGAACATGTCTTTTGGGGTCCAGAGGGTAAAGCATAGTAATTTGGAAGTATAATGTACCCCAGAAAAAGGCCATGTTCTTTTAATCCATTCTTGTGGGTGCACACCTATTGTGTGGCATGACCTTTTATTAGCTGTGACCCATCCGATTCAAACTGGGTCTTAATGCTTTATGGAGTTCTTTATGAAATGATAAAAGACAGGAAAAGATGAGAGAACTGAGAGAGAAATGACCAGAGAGAGCCAGTGGAATCAGAAACAAAAAGCAACAGAACCCGGGAGTAAAGGGCCAGCAGGTGTTGGCCATGTGTCTTCCTAAGTGGCAGAGGAACCACAGACACCGTTGGCCTTTCTCCAAAGAAGGTATTGCCCTATTGGTGTCTTAACTGGGACATTTTCATGGCCTTAGAACTGTAAATGTGTAAAGTAAATAAGTCTGATTTTTAAAAGTCAACCCATTTCTATCATATTGCATTGCAGTAGCTTTCTCAAACAGATATAGGTGTTTTTCAGAAAGGATCAACTTTATCATTCCTCTTTACTACCTTCTCTTACTGTGTACCTAGTCAAGCTTATTTTGTAATTTCCCTTTCTCCATTTCAATATCTTAGTATACCTGAACTGTGCTTTTCTTTGTATTCATGCTAGAAAAGTCCTTTTGACGTCAAGCTCAACCTTCAGTGGAATAAGAATATTTGTCAAGCATAGGGTGAATTTTTCTTATCCTGCTCAAACTAAAGGACATAAAATTTTACAATGGTTTTATAGAAAATACTTTCCCAATATAAAAACTTAAAATTGAATAGTTATTGACAGTCTTTAAATTTCCAGAACATAGAAACATTAAGATTTTGCTTCCATAAATATTGAAATATTTGAGAACATGCATGTATTTCTAATCTATGAATAAATATAAAACTGAAAAGAATGAATTATGAAAAGAAATATAATTAAATTGTTCTTTTTTTCTGAAAATAGACTAGCTATTTTAATCCACTTTAATAAACTACTACAAACACATGCAAGAATGTTATGGAAGAAACACAATGACACAGAATTAAAAATGAGATTAAAGAAACAAGTACAAAAAATAATAATAAATAATTATAGGTCAATTCTTCTCTTGTCTATATGAAAATGCATTTGGAAAAAAAGTGGCTATATTGGAGGTCGTAAAGTAAAACCTTACCAAAACATATAACTGGAAAATTAAATATGTTAATTTCCATACAATAGACTAAAAATTTGTAATAAATTTACCCCCAAATTAAAACCTGCAGATAATAAAGTCTAATGAACTTTTCTGTATAGAGGCACATCTATTTCATGAAGACAGCATAATAGTAATTTCAAATTTATATAGTGTTATAAAATATAGAAGCCTATAGACCAATATCATTACTATATATAAATTAAAATTACTAAAGAAGAGAGAAAAAATGTGTCTCATTTTGCTATTTTCCACATCTACCCAAATAGTTAAATTCAGAACGTCCATTTCACAACACCAATATTTGGGATTCATGACTCTAACTCTCTTTCCTGAGGGCCATGTTTGCATGAGTCATCAGAAAGAACCCATTCTGGCTCACATTTGGTTCCAAAGATTAACCAACATGAAAAATTTAAATACTTAGAAATCCTGTGGTCCTTACTGTAAACTTTAAACCAGTAACTGAGTAAATAAAATGTTCATAAGTATAAAACAGGTAGAATGTCAAAAATATTGAAGAATATAATGCCTAATATAATATTATTAATCATTCTGAATACTTAATATTTGAAAACTTTTGCAACAAAAGCTTTGACAATCAATGAAGCAAAATAAGAAAAAATCTGTTCTTGTCCTATATAAAAGATATTGTGAAAATATAGAACAATGTTTGTGATAGGAAAATGTAGTGTCTGCAATATTATTAAAATAAACTCCCAATTAACTTTATGCCTTGTATTTTATGTGCATATGTGAATACATCAAATATACATTTGTATGGGTACAAGGCATTTTTCAAGTCAGTAGAGGAGTAAACAGAAAAAGGAAATATAAAGCAAAGGAAATAATAAGTATGCATTAAAGTAAATGCATCATGCAAAATAAAATGAGTATCACACCTCTCATTTATGACAATTTGCATAAATGTGGTATAGATCTTCATAAATCTTATAGATGTCCAGGATAAGTCATATACTTAGCTCTAGTATTATAATGGTGTAAAATTTATAAATCTTGGCTGTAAAACAAAATAAGAAAATGTCCTGGAAAGAAATATATTAGGCAAAAAATGATTAACCATAAAAGAATTATAGTAGAAAGAAAGCAAAAGAGATAATAAATGAAGGAATGTGATCATTCTCAGTTCAAATATAATTTCTCTGACAAGGAATTAAGAAGAAAGGGATTTCATTTCCAGGATTTTAATCTTCCATGTACCCAAGAAACATATCCAAGACAAGGTTACCTACTAGGTAAGTTTCAGTATATATTAATGCTCACAAGAATGTGGCATGAAAGTCATTTGGCAATAAATTAAGAATATCCACTGTTAAGATAATACCTATTCACTGGAACATTGTACTGCACAAGTCCTGAAGCAACAGAGTTAAATAAAAATAACTCCAAGAAAAGTTAGAATGCACAATGTAAATCTATATAAATGCCGAGAAAAGAATCAAGTTGCTTTCTTTCTTGACCTTAAAACATGGCAAAATAAGAGTGAACATTTCCAGTCAAAGATTTTATAATTCATGTAGAAAAATAAATATTACAACAAATTGGGATGCTTTTATAAATTGTGTGAGAATATATTATAACAGTGATTCTGTTAAAATTATTGATGGGGTTTGTTCTAGTTTGCTAGCTACCAGAATGCATTAATACCAAAAACAGAATGGCTTTTTAAAAGGGACAATTTAATGAGTTACTAGTTTAAAATTCTAAGGCTGAGAAAATGTCTCAATTAAAGCAAGTCTAAAAAAGTGTTCAAATTAAGACAGCAATAAGAGGTTAACTTCACTCAAAAAAGACCAATGAAGTTCAAGATTTCTCTTTCAACTGGAAAGGCACATGGTGAGCATGGTACCATCTTCTAGATTCCTCTCCAGTCCTCTTGCTTCATGAAGCTCCCCAGGGATGTTCTCCTTCATCTTTAAAGGTCACTGGCTGGCGGATTATATGGTGTTCTAGCCATTCTCTGATCTCTCAGGATCTCAAACCCTTTCCAAACTGCTTCCTCTTTTAAAGGATTCCAGTAAACTAGTCAAGACCCACCTGGAATGGGTGAAGTCACATCTCCCTCTATTCAAAAGTTCATATCCATGATTGAGTGAGCCACATCTCTGTGGAGATAACTTAATCAAATTTCGAACCTACGTTACTGAATAAGGATTAAGAGAAATCATTGCTCCCACAAGACTGATCAGGATTAAAACATGTCTTTTCTAGAGTACATAATCCTTTCAAACCAACGCAGGATCTGTAGCTCTGCTTTAAATTTTCTAATCTCTTGTAATTTGCCCATTACATCTGTTTCTCATAGCTATACAGTGAGCCAAAAGTAATTTGAAATTACTTTCAAATTCTAAATAGAAATAATTACATAGGACTTTATTTACCACTGCCAAATTAAATAAAGCAATAATAATAAATTAAACTAAAAAATTACAACGTATTGAATATATCATCTTTAATGTCTGTATACTAAATAAAGAAATCAAAGCTTCACTACATACTCTTTATGAAAAAACATGGAAATACTATTTTTCAAAAGTTAATACTTGATGCCAGACTGTGCAGTGGCAGAATTCTCACCTGCAAGGCCAGAGACCCAGGTTCAATTCCTGGAGCCTGTCCATGCCAAAAAAAAGCTAATACTTGATGCTAAAACTGTAATTCAAAGAAATAATTGTGACATTAAACATTTGCATTATTTAAATTATTGAAAAATGATACATAGAGATAGATACTCTATTTCAATTTAGGGGCTTAAAGGAAGAAAAGGAAATAGAATGGTGTTTAAAAATTTGTAAGTTATGGAAAGTAGAATTAATGAATAGATTCAAAGGCTAGTTTTAGGAAAAATGTAATAAAACTTTAATAAATCTATTTGGTCTAATCAAGAAAAAAGTAGAAAATTTCATATAAGTAATTACAATGGTATAAGACATATTGCTTATGCATAAAGTATGAGAAAAACAGGTAGGTTTGGCTTCATAAATTTGCTATTTTCCAAGATTGTTTAAAATAAATTGCTAGGCATAATAGAATATTGTACTGCCATTTAAGACTTTGAAAAATAAATGATTTCAGAAAATAAAATCATATGACCATTTCCAATAAGTATGCTTTAAAATAGCTAAAATAATATGACTCTATTGCATGATATGCAAATACACACACACACACACAACTCTGCAGTCATGTTATGTATACATACATGAATATCCCCAGCAATGCCATCAAAAATTTCACTCAGAAACACATAGATAAATGAGACACGTAAATTCTGTTGGTTAATAGTCAATTTCAAGGTAAAGGGGTTTTAAAATTTTATTCTGTTATACCATGATATTAATTATTCATATTCAAATAATGTGTAATATACATTCGTTATGAGAATAGAATACTTTTATGTATCTAACATACTGATAGTTTACATAATTTTTCTAAATGATAAGCAACTTCGAGTTGGTTTGAAGAAAGAGAAAATATTTTTACTCTTTTGTATGGTCTGTCAGTTTATTTATTATTATATATCAGTTCTCAAACAATTATAGACCTTTGGAATAGAGATTCCCAAAGTATTATCTTTTCAATTCTCTTCATTCAGAGATAAACACAACCAACATATTATAATGTACTCTTTCATGCTTGCAATATCTTCATACGTATATGATTTCAGTAGCAACAAAAGTCTAGCAAATTAAATTTAAAGAACATATCTGTGCAAGCTTGAAGCTCTCATGTACCCCCAGAAAGGCCATGTCCTTTAATCCACATTCAATATTCCTGGGTAAGATCTTTTTTTATTGTTTCCATGGAGATGTGGCAGATGCAAATGTGGGTGGTAATATTTAATTAGATGGTATCCATAGAGGTATCACCATCCATTCAAGGTGGGGTTGCTTACTGGAGCCCATTAAGAGGGAACCATTTTGGAAAAAGCTTTAGAGCCAACAGAAATCAGAACCAACAGAGCCAATGGGACAAACAGAGCTCCAGGGAAGCCACTGAAGAAGCCCAAAAGAGAAAGCTAGCAGATGTTGCCAAATGCCTTTTCAGCTGAGAGAGAAACACCAAGCATTGTCTGTCATCTTGAGCCACAGTATCTTTCTCTGGATGCCTACATTCAGACATTTTCAGGACCTGAGAACTGTAAACTTACAACCTAATAAATTTCTCTTTTTAAAGTCTGTTCCATTTCTTTTTTTTTTTTTTATTTTTCTTTTTATTTTTTTATTAATTAAAAAAAGAATTAACAAAACAATTAGAAATCATTCCAATCTACATGTACAATCAGTAATTCTTAATAACATCACATAGTTGCCATTATCTTACCCTGTTTCTACCTCCTGCTGGACTCTGTTATCAAGGACATATTTCAAATTTATTCTCGAATGTCTGTTCACATCAGTGGGACCATACAGTATTTGTCCTTTAGTTTTTGGTTAGACTCACTCAGCATAATGTTCTCTAGGTCCATCCATGTTACTACGTGCTTCATAAGTTTATCCTGTCTTAAAGCTGCATAGTATTCCATCGTATGTATATACCACAGTTTGTTTAGCCACTCTTCTGTTGATGGAGATTTTGGCTGTTTCCATCTCTTTGCGATTGTAGATAACGCTGCTATAAACATTGGTGTGCAAATGTCCGTTTGTGTCTTTGCCCTTAAGTCCTTTGAGTATATTCCCAGCAATGGTATTGCTGGGTCGTATGGCAATTCTATATTCAGCTTTTTGAGGAACCGCCAAACTGCCTTCCACAGTGGTTGCACCATTTGACATTCCCACCAACAGTGGATAAGTGTGCCTCTTTCTCCGCATCCTCTCCAGCACTTGTCATTTTCTGTTTTGTTGATAATGGCCATTCTGGTGGGTGTGAGATGATATCTCATTGTGGTTTTGATTTGCATTTCTCTAATGGCCAGGGACATTGAGCATCTTTTCATGTGTCTTTTGGCCATTTGTATTTCCTCTTCTGAGAGGTGTCTGTTCAAGTTTTTCCCCATTTTGTAATTGGGTTGGCTGTCTTTTTGTTGTTGAGTTGGACAATCTCTTTAAAAATTCTGGATACTAGACCTTTATCTGATATGTCATTTCCAGAAATTGTCTCCCATTGTGTAGGCTGTCTTTCTACTTTCTTGATGAAGTTCTTTCATGCACAAAAGTGTTTAATTTTGAGGAGCTCCCGTTTCTTTCTTTCTTTCTTCAGTGCTCTTGCTTTAGGTTTAAGGTCCATAAAAATGCCTCCAATTGTAAGTTTCATATCTCCCTACATTTTCCTCTAACTGTTTTATGGTCTTAGACCTAATGTTTAGATCTTTGATCCATTTTGAGTTAACTTTTGTATAGGGTGTGAGATACGGGTCTTCTTTCATTCTTTTGCATATGGATATCCAGTTCTCTAGGCACCATTTATTGAAGAGACTGCTCTGTCCCAGGTGAGTTGGCTTGACTGCCTTATCAAAGATCAAATGTCCATAGATGAGAGGGTCTATATCTGAGCACTCTATTCGATTCCATTGGTCGATATATCTATCTTTATGCCAATACCATGCTGTTTTGACCACTGTGGCTTCATAATATGCCTTAAAGTCAGGCAGCGCGAGACCTCCAGCTTCGTTTTTTTTCCTCAAGATGTTTTTAGCAATTCGGGGCACACTGCCCTTCCAGATAAATTTGCTTATTGGTTTGTCTATTTCTGAAAAATAAGTTGTTGGGATTTTGATTGGTATTGCATTGAATCTGTAAATCAATTTAGGTAGGATTGACATCTTAACTATATTTAGTCTTCCAATCCATGAACACGCTATGCCCTTCCATCTATTTAGGTCTTCTGTGATTTCTTTTAGCAGTTTTTTATAGTTTTCTTTATATAGGTTTTTTGTCTCTTTAGTTAAATTTATTCCTAGGTATTTTATTCTTTTAGTTGCAATTGTAAATGGGATTCGTTTCTTGATTTCCCCCTCAGCTTGTTCATTACTAGTGTATAGAAATGCTACAGATTTTTGAATGTTGATCTTGTAACCTGCTACTTTGCTGTACTCATTTATTAGCTCTAGTAGTTTTGTTGTGGATTTTTCCGGGTTTTCGACGTATAGTATCATATCGTCTGCAAACAGTGATAGTTTTACTTCTTCCTTTCCAATTTTGATGCCTTGTATTTCTTTTTCTTGTCTAATTGCTCGGGCTAGAACCTCCAACACAATGTTGAATAATAGTGGTGATAGTGGACATCCTTGTCTTGTTCCTGATCTTTGGGGGAAAGTTTTCAATTTTTCCCCATTGAGGATGATATTAGCTGTGGGTTTTTCATATATTCCCTCTATCATTTTAAAGAAGTTCCCTTGTATTCCTATCTTTTGAAGTGTTTTCAACAGGAAAGGATGTTGAATCCTGTCAAATGCCTTCTCTGCATCAATTGAGATGATCATGTGATTTTTCTGCTTTGATTTGTTGATATGGTGTATTACATTAATTGATTTTCTTATGTTGAACCATCCTTGCATACCTGGGATGAATCCTACTTGGTCATGATGTATAATTCTTTTAATGTGTTGTTGGATACGATTTGCTAGAATTTTATTGAGGATTTTTGCATCTATATTCATTAGAGAGATTGGTCTGTAGTTTTCTTTTTTTGTAATATCTTTGCCTGGTTTTGGTATGAGGGTGATGTTGGCTTCATAGAATGAATTAGCCAGTTTTCCCTCCACTTCGATTTTTTTGAAGAGTTTGAGGAGAATTGGTACTAATTCTTTCTGGAACGTTTCGTAGAATTCACATGTGAAGCCATCTAGTCCTGGACTTTTCTTTTTAGGAAGCTTTTGAATGACTGATTCAATTTCTTTACTTGTGATTGGTTTGTTGAGGTCATCTAGGTCTTCTTGAGTCAAAGTTGGTTGTTCATGTCTTTCCAGGAACCCATCCATTTCATCTAAATTGTTGTATTTATTAGCATAAAGTTGTTCATAGTATCCTGTTATTACCTCCTTTATTTCTGTGAGGTCAGTAGTTATGTCTCCTCTTCCATTTCTGATCTTATTTATTTGCATCCTCTCTCTTCTTCTTTTTGTCAATCTTGATAAGGGCCCATCAATCTTATTGATTTTCTCATAGAACCAACTTCTGGTCTTATTGATTTTCTCTACTGTTTTCATATTTTCAATTTCATTTATTTCTGCTCTAATCTTTGTTATTTCTTTCCTTTTGCTTGCTTTGGTATTAGTTTGCTGTTCTTTCTCCAGTTCTTCCAAGTGAACAGTTAATTCCTGAATTTCTGCCTTTTCTTCTTTTCTGATATAGGCATTTAGGGCAATAAATTTCCCTCTTAGCACTGCCTTTGCTGCATCCCATAAGTTTTGATATGTTGTGTTTTCATTTTCATTTGCCTCAAGGTATTTCCTAATTTCTCTTGCAATTTCTTCTTTGACCCACTCGTTGTTTAAGAGTGTGTTGTTGAGCCTCCAGGTATTTGTGAATTTTCTGGCATTCCGCCTATTATTGATTTCCAACTTCATTCCTTTATGATCCGAGAAAGTGTTGTGTATGATTTCAATCTGTTTAAATTTGTTAAGACTTGCTTTGTGACCCAGCATATGGTCTATCTTTGAGAATGATCCATGCACACTTGAGAAAAAGGTGTATCCTGCTGTTGTGGGATGTAATGTCCTATAAATGTCTGTTAAGTCTAGCTCCTTTATAGTAATATTCAGATTCTCTATTTCTTTATTGATCCTGTGTCTACATGTTCTGTCCATTGATGAGAGTGGGGTATTGAAGTCTCCAACTATTATGGTATTTGTGTCTATTTCCCTTTTCAGTGTTTGCAGTGTATTCCTCACGTATTTTGGGGCATTCTGGTTCGGTGCATAAATATTTATGATTGTTATGTCTTCTTGTTTAATTGTTCCTTTTATTAGTATATAGTGTCCTTCTTTGTCTCTTTTAACTGTTTTACATTTGAAGTCTAACTTGTTGGATATTAGTATAGCCACTCCTGCTATTTTCTGGTTGTTATTTGCATGAAATATCTTTTCCCAACCTTTCACTTTCATCCTATGTTTATCTTTGGGTCTAAGATGTGTTTCCTGTAGACAGCATATAGAAGGATCCTGTTTTTTAATCCATTCTGCCAGTCTATGTCTTTTGATTGGGGAATTCAGTCCATTAACATTTAGTGTTATTACTGTTTGGATAATATTTTCCTCTGTCATTTTGCCTTTTGTATTATATATATCATATCTGACTTTCCTTCTTTCTACACTCTTCTCCATACCTCTCTCTTCTGTCTTTTCGGTTCTGACTCTAATGCTCCCTTTAGTATTTCTTGCAGAGCTGGTTTCTTGGTCACAAATTCTCTCAGTGACTTTTTGTCTGAGAATGTTTTAATTTCTCCCTCATTTTTGAAGGACAGTTTTGCTGGATATAGGAGTCTTGGTTGGCAGTTTTTCTCTTTTAGTAATTTAAATATATCATCCCACTGTCTTCTAGCCTCCATGGTTTCTGCTGAGAAATCTACACATAGTCTTATTGGGTTTCCCTTGTATGTAATGGATTGTTTTTCTCTTGCTGCTTTCAAGATCCTCTCTTTCTCTTTGACCTCTGACATTCTAACTAGTAAGTGTCTTGGAGAACGCCTATTTGGGTCTAATCTCTTTGGGGTGCGCTGCACTTCTTGGATCTGTAATTTTAGGTCTTTCATAAGAGTTGGGAAATTTTCAGTGAAAATTTCTTCCATTAGTTTTTCTCCTCCTTTTCCCTTCTCTTCTCCTTCTGGGACACCCACAACACGTATATTTGTGCGCTTCATATTGTCCTTGAGTTCCCTGATACCCTGTTCAAATTTTTCCATTCTTTTCCCAATAGTTTCTGTTTGTTTTTGGAATTCAGATGTTCCATCCTCCAAATCACTAATTCTATCTTCTGTCTCTTTGAATCTATCATTGTAGGTATCCATTGTTTTTTCTATCTTTTCTACTTTGTCCTTCACTTCCATAAGTTCTGTGATTTGTTTTTTCAGTTTTTCTATTTCTTCTTTATGTTCAGCCCATGTCTTCTTCATGTCCTCCCTCAATTTATCGATTTCTTTTTTGAAGAGGTTTTCCATTTCTGTTCGTATATTCAGCATTAGTTGTCTCAGCTCCTGTATCTCATTTGAACTATTGGTTTGTTCCTTTGACTGGGCCATATTTTCAATTATTTTAGCGTGATCCGTTATCTTCTGTTGGCGTCTGCACATTTAGACAGATTTCCCTGGGTATTGGATCCAAAAGTTTGGAAGATTTTTCTGTGACATCTCTGGGTTCTGTTTTTCTTATCCTGCCCAGTAGGTGGCGCTCGTGGCACACGTTTGTCTGCGGGTCCCACCAGTAAAAGGTGCTGTGGGACCTTAAACTTTGGAAAACTCTCGCCGTCCGGGAGGTTCGGTAGCCGAAGCGGCTTGAGCCGGCCTGGGGTCCGAACGCAGGGAGGGTTGCTGGCCACCACAGCCCGGGAAAGAGCCCGTCTGAATTTCCTAGTCGGCCCGGGGTGACAAGTGTGGCGGGAGGGCGCCAGAGGCAGTGGCCCGCCTGGGAGAGTGCACGTTCCCGGGGAGTCACGGGTTTGGAAGGGGCCTCCCCCACCCGTCACCGTTCTCTGCGGCCTGGGGATTTCCGATCCAATTCTCTCAGTTGGTCCGGGGGGCTGCGCGTGGTGTGGTCCCCAGCTGCCTTGGTTTCAGGGGACCGCCTCTCCAATTCTCCCAACCGGCCCGGGAAGGGGGAAGGGAGTGACTCCGGCCCCTTGCCGCCCCGCCCGGTGAAGCCCACGCACCTCGGCGATCTCACCCGAGCTGCTTCTCTCAGCAAGTCAGCCGTTCCAGAATGGGGTACGCTGTCTTTTTTATCTCTGTTCTGGCTTTGGGCGCTTTCTGTATCATTTCTACTCCCCTAGTAGCTGTCCTGGAGAAGAAACTAAGATCCGCGCGTCTTACTAAGCCGCCATCTTCCAGGAAGCCTGTTCCATTTCTTGTGTAACGCATTCTGGCAGCTTACAAAGATAGAACAGATTTTGGTGCCAGAGAAGTGAGGTACTGCAGTTTGCAAATACCAAACATGTTGGAGCAGTTTTCAAATGATAAATGGATGATTTTGGAAGAATTGTGAGGAGCTTAGTAGAGAAGGTCTACAATGCTTTCAAGAAGCTGTTGATAGAAATGCGGATTCTAAAGATACCTCTGAAAAGGCCTTAGCAGAAATGATGCATGTGTTATTGCAAACTGAAAAGAAGGTGATACATGTTTCAAAGAGGCAAGAATCTGTAAAAACTGACTGGCTTTGGATGGTAGGCAGATTTTAAAAGCTATGAACTTGGATATTTAGCAGAAGAGATTTCTAAATTAAATGTGTAATGTGCAGCCTGGTTTCTCCTTGCAGCTTATAGGGAAATGTGACAGGAAAGAGAAAAGTTGAGAACTGAACTCTTGGGTACAAAGAAATGAGAAATTGTTAGTTTGGAAAATTCTGAGCTTCCAGAAAGGGAGACCCCAGAGAATAGTGCCCCACATTAAGATTTAACCAAACATGGAGTCAGTCGACCATTTCGAGAGATGGAATTATCCAAGAAGGATGTGTGGGAAGTCCTATTGTCTGACAGTTATGATCCCTACCTATTACATAGAAAACCAGCAAGAGTGTTGTGGGATATGTATAAATGGAACCACTTCCAGTCTGGACTAGGAGGGGCAGAAAAAAGACACCTGGAGGAAAAATAACTTCAGAAGCAGCTTTGAAGCTCAGGTCAAAAAATCAAGGAAACTTGGGCCAGGGGAGTAGACACATCCAATTCCCTGGAAAGGGTGAGTTTGCCACAAAGGCAGAGGGGGTGGGCATTCCATATTGCTGCTCAGAAAGAGTTGTGCCCCAGGACTTGGAGAGGGTGGACCACATTCCTTGGGGATTGGGGAGAGCCTGGCTGCCACATCCCATTGTTCTGGAGGGGTTGAACATATGCCCCAGTGGTGGCCAGGAACCTGGGTGCCGCCCCAATGCTTGGAGAGGGTGGAGACAAGAAATGTCCCCCAAGGTTGCACTCAGAAACAGGCAGGTGACTGTATAGGCCCTTGGAAAGGGTGCATCTACCACTTTACAAAACCCTGAGGATAAATGCCTCTCAGACTTTGAAATCTAATGGAATTTGCCCTGCAGGTTTTCAGGATTGTATGGGTCTGGTGACCCCTGTGTTCTTTCCAATTTCTCAGTGGAAATAGGAATATGTATCCTATGACTGTCCCTCCTTTGTGCTTTGACAGCAGTTAACTTGTTCTGAGTTTTGCAGGTCAAGAGACAGAGGAGAATTTTCCCTTAAGATAGACCATGCTTCTGGCTGACTTTGATGAGATTTTGTACTGTTTATGAATTTGTCTTGTATTTGTATTGTTATGAAAATGGCTTAAAGCTTTCTGATATTGTCATGGATTGAATGTATTTTGCATTTGGAAAGAACAGATCTTTTTGGGGCCAAAAAGGTGGAACGTGCTGGTTTGAAGATATTACGTACCCCAGAAAAGCCATGTCATTTAATCCTCATTCAAGACATGTGAGTAGGATCTTTTCAATTGCTTCCATGGAAATATGACCTACCCAATTGTGCGAGAAAACCTTTGATTAGATGGTTTGCATAGATATGTATCTCCACCCCTTCAGGCTGGGGTTGCTTACTGGACCCCTTTAAAAGGTTATCATTTTGATAAAAGCTTTAGAAGCAGCAGAGTCACTAGAACTGATAGAGCTGACAGAGCAGGCAGAGCCTCAGGAAAGCTACTGAAAAAGCCTAGAGAGAAAGTTAGCAGGGATTGCCATGTAAAAACTTTCCAGCTGAGAGTGAAACCTTGAACATCACTGGCCTTCTTGAGCCAAGGTAGCTTTATCCTGGATGCTTTAATTTGAATATTTTTATAGCCTTGTTTTAATTTGGACATTTTCATGTCCTTAGAACTGCAAACTTGCAATTCCCCTTTTTAAAAGCCATTCTGTTTCTTGTATATACCATTTGAGCAGCTTTCAAACTAGAACAGTATATTTTCCAATAAAATCAAATATATTAAAATATAGGGAAAATTAATGAAGCTATGCAAAGTTTCTAAATGACAACTACAAAGTATTGTTGAGAAAAATTAGGAGATTAAATAAAGACAAATCATGTATTTAAATTGAAGATTCAATAACTTAAAGATTTTAATTCTCCCAAAACTCATTTTTTTTCCATACAATTCCAATATGGTTTCCATATTTTACTGTGGAAATGTTTGGACTAATTTCAGAATTTATATCTAACTTCTAAAGACCTGGAATAAACAAACAATCTTGGAATATAAAGTTAGAACATTTATACTCCATGATATCATGATTTACTATAGCATGTCTGGATGTTTTAGGCACCAAAGTAGACAGATAGACCAGTGTCACAACACAGTGTTCAGAAATAGATTCAAACATAAACCTTCATCTAATTTATAACTACAGCACCAAGTAAATGCTGTGGGAAGAAAAAGTGGTCTTTTTAACAAATGATGCAAAATTTTAGATATTCATATGGAAAAAACACAGTTAGCCTTACACTGTACTTCGTATCATGTGGAAAACTAATTTGTGATGGTTCATAGCCCTAAATCCAAAAGTAAAACAATAAATCTTCTAATAGAGAGCATAAGAAAGTATGTGGTTGGCAAAGATTCCTTTAACAGACCCAGAATATATTATCTTCCTAAGAGAGCAAGAGAGAGGAAAGAGAACCTGCATAACCATATATATTGAAGAATGTAGCTAAAATAGAATGTAGCTAAATCTGATCAGATTAAAATAGATTATTTGCATTTGAATAAACCCTAGATGTTATCTGGCTCAACTTTTCACTCACATTGTGAGCCCTATATAAATACTGTCTAGTGATAACTAAATGAGCCTCTTCCACAACATCCCTGAATCATGGCCAGCCAGAATCCACAGAAATAATTTGGATGCCCCTAGCTTGACCATTTTATATCTTAATCAAAACACCCCCTTGACATCTACACAGTTGTTTTATCTTCAGTGAACTCATGAAGTCTATTCTCTAAGATTTATTCCAGTGTTTGAAAGGAATTATTATGTATCCATTGTTGCATTTCCAGAATGGATTGGCATGGGGATGCTGAGTCACACTTATAAGACCTATGTATAAACAAGATTGACTGTTTATTAGTTTTTCTGTAAGAAACAAACTGGCATGCAAATAAGGAAACACATTGCCATGACTTACATATTCGTTCCTAGAAGTCTACATATTGCCAATAAGAAGTACCTTTGTAAGCAGGGATTCAAAACAACAGAACAAAGAATTTATAAAACAAAGCACAAAGGATCAATTTTTCAATGAAAAGATAAACCTTTCACAGAATTAAAATATATAGGCATGTGTATCGATCACCCTCTCACCTAACTGGGTGAAAATATACATACGAATTTTTTAAATCACAAATTTATACAAATTTTATCTTCAAACGTTCATAGTTATTTTTGCTCATGACAATCAGATTTGCAATCTCAGACTCTAATTTCTTTTAATTATTGTAATATTATATAAGTATGTAAGTATATACATTTATTCCATTTTAATGTAACACTTTCTTGGTTTTCATTAAAATTTAGAGTGCATAAAACATAAGTAAAAAAAATACTGTACATAGTTTCAGTAAATACAGAACATTTTAACATTTTGATATATATCACTCCAATATTTTTGGTTGAGTTTTACTATATACACAATTTAAATTATGAATTACATTTAGAAACTGAACACAAAAACATCTTCCTCATGTTTTTCCTAATCTTAACAAATACACACACATATATACACACACACACACACACACATATATATATACACACATATACTAGCCAGTAGTACCTGAATTTCTAACCTCCCAGTATAACCAACAAATAGTCTGAAATAGTACAAGAAATGGAATATAAGAATCTCAGTACAAGCTAATCTGGGTCGCTTGCTATGCAAACAATAAAATTCCTTTGTTTTCCAAGACTAATCACATTTCTTTTGTTTTTCAATAAAAATATACCATGCTGATTTTTTTTATCTCAGTCTAGTATATCTCAAATTCAGCAAGCCTTTATAAATTCAATTTGAGCTGAAATTTAAGGAATGGTTGGCAGTCTAATGCTTGAAACTTTTTTCCTTGCCTTAAATCTTGGTTCTGTTTTGAATATTATGTAGTTGACTGTAAGAATAAAAAGAAGGCATGTACACTAAAAAAAGTTATTCCTTATCCCTAAGCCCAAATACAGCAATGCCAAATCCCATACATATATTAATTTGCTAATGGCATATTTTTATTAAATCTCCTTTGTTTGGAGAAGGCGTATCTTCAATGGATGATTGCCTCAGACTTGTCTTATGGCCCTACTCAAAATTAAAGGAGAAAAGGGGAAAAAAAACAGCACATCTAATCAATCAACATCAATTTATCAATTTCCTTACACTGATCACAAATACTCCACCTTTTATATAGTACTTAATTGTGTATCACCACACCTTCATTTCACTCTTGATTCACGGTATAATACTACAACTTGGAATGCAATAGGCAAAAAAGAACTACTTGCAAATTTATATGGGAAAATTTTCTACAATCAGAGAGACAACTGACAGTGTCTCTCTAGTGTAAGTTTGCTTTTTGAGACATTTATAACCCGAAATTCCTAATACATAATATGGTAATTCAGATATGGGAACAAAAGAGCAAGACCCCCACACAACTTCAGTAAAGTACTATTATTTATCATGAGGGGTGATTTTATATGTCCATTTGGCTAAATTTTGATGTCCACTTGTTTTGTCAAATACCAGCCTTGCTGTTACTGTGGAGGTTTCTCAGTTAACCTTATGTAAAGGGCATTACTCCCCATGAAATGGTGGTCCTCATACAATCAGAAAGAATTCAGGGTTCCTGAGACCAAGAGAATTTTGGCATCAAGACTTCACCATTAATGCTTACCATTTCCATCCTGAGACCTGCCCGATGGAATTTAGATTTCCAGCAGCCACAATCATATGAGCAAATTCCTAATGATAAATGTCTTGATAGATAGACAGACAGACAGATAGATAGATAGATAGATAGATAGATAGATAGATAGATAGATAGATAGATAGATAGATAGATATAGCTACATATATACATATATATGTGTGGCTGATATATACTGGTTCTATTTCTCTGAATAGTTCTGACTGATATACCTATTTGCACAATTACATCTCATATTACACAAAACACAGTACCGTATTTTGTTTGTGAAAAGCTATTCTCATTAAAGTATATGGAATGGACTTTAAGTGACAAATAAATGAACAAGCTGATTCTATTTCCCAGGTAGCCCAGAGGACATTCTGTTTAACAAGTCATTAGTGAGGGGACACAAACATAATTGAGAAATTTGGGAGTACTTGTCTTATCTTGCTGCCACAGAATTGGGCTTTCTTGCAGCAATGGTGTAAGAGCATCACAAAATAATGAAGACAAATCGAAAGAGTGTTAGATATACATTAAGAAAATATATAAAGAAAAGATAAGCAGGAGGTTAAATTCTGTAATCCCAATGGAAACTCAAACATATTGCTGCATGTTTTGATATGAGTCAGCTCTGAGACCCAGAAGGAACTGACTAAAGGAGAGACTGGGTTCCCATGGTCAAGGATTATGCTACCTGAGAGCAGGCCAACACAAAATGACTTATAAGAGTCTTCCCCATGGAGATCAAGTCATCAGAGTGGGAAACCACATAATTGGGGAAAGGGATTATACAGAATTTTTGTGAACTTGCAAACTTGACTTGAGGTGACATTGATACTCAAGGGCTTAAAGTATCACCATGGTTCTCATTAAAGTGACAGTGAATGGAAATCAGTTAACAAATGAAGTCCTAGCCTGGATGCATTTCATATACTGTCTTTAGGGTCCAGATGCACCCAGTATTTCAAGTTTCTGAATGAATAGTCTGAATAGAAATACTTAGTGGTTAATCAAATACTTAGTTCCTTGACCTATAGAGTTATAAACTTTGTGAAATAATACCAGTCAGAAAACATTTAGCATAACATACCCCTTGCCCCTCCCATCTATACTGCACACACACATATATATAGAGAGATGTATAGATAGATAGATAGAGAAATTTTAATATTTGATCCCCCTATTATTTATTTTTAATCCATATATTTTACTTATCTGTCCATACCATAGATAGAAGGAGTATCAGACACAAGGTTTTCACAATCACACAATCACATTGTAAAGCTATATCATTATACAATCATCTTCAAGAAACATGGCTGCTGGAACACAGCTCTAGTTTTAGGCACTTCCCTCTAGCCTAATAGAGGTGTATGGTATTTATAAGTTGTTTCTTTTTCTTTTTATTTCTTTTTCTGGAGTGATGCAAATGTTCTAAAAAATGATCATGGTCATGAATACACAACTATATGATGATATTGTGAGCCGTTAATTGTACACCATGTATGGAATGTTTGTATGTTAAGAATGTATGTACTTGTATGCTATTGCATCAACAAAAATTTTTTAAAAATACAAAAAAAACACATCATGTTACTTCCTTGCCTTAATTATCTGTTAACTCTACATCACACCATGATAAAATTCCATCTACTTCGTTGCAAAACTTTTCATTACCTCAACTAAGTTTACCTTGCCATTCATCCAACTGCTCCTGAAGCTTCAGCCACACCAATGGGTTCCCCTTTCTCTGAGTGCACCCCTTACCTTATTTCCATTTCTTTTTACATGTTCCTTCTGTCTAGAGAGTAAACCCAGAGGCATCCTCCTCTTTCTGAAGAAACCTGTTCACTCATTAAGCATCGTCTCAAATGTTCCTTTACCTGATTTTATAAAGGAGAAGTGATCAAGCTCTCCTCTGTACCCTGTGAGAACCAGTATTATATTTTTACATTTCTTAATGAAAGGAAAAGAAAACTATTAGCAGGCATTTTACTACAAAAATACCAGGCATGAAAAGTTTTCAAGAGAATATTCTAACTAGGGAGAGTAATGTGGACATCTTTAAAGGGCTTTAGCAAGTACAGTCTGCCAATATACAGTCAAAGATGATTCTTAGAAAAGAGAGGAATTATTCTTATGGATTAGCAGTGTTTCTTTAACAAATTGATTTTATCTAAAGGGGTAACACCCATGAAGAAGAATAGTTAGAGGCAAAGATCATATACTAGAAGTTATGATGCTCACAGGCATGAGTTTACTCTCCTGGGAAATTATCAACATATCAGTGTATCCAGGAGTAGTTCTAGTAGACAGAGAATAGAGCAAGATCCCAAGACTAGCTCCTAAGATCCAGTCAAGCAAAACAAGAAATGACTAAAATAGATCCAGAGAAACAGATTTGAGATGTTGCGATTATCAGTCATAGAATGTAAATGCAGTATATTTAGATAAATCTTGCTATAAAATGTCATCAGGAATACACAAACTGTTCAGAGTGAGATTTCATTTTTTTAAAAAGCCAAATATAGTCTAAAACTGAAAAATATAATATTAAAACTAGAACCCAATATATTAATTTAGTAGGACATTAGATATAACTGAACAAATTTATTAAATGGGAAGTTAGGTCAGAAATAAAACCAAGAATGAAGCACAAAAAGACAAAATGAATGAAAATATAGGTATAAAGGATTAATATTCCAAGAATGAGAGGTGAAAAAGAATGGAAACAATAATTTAATTGCTGGTGGCCAATGAAATTCATAAGTGACTGAAATGCATCACTTTGAAAACTATAAGAATTCAGGAATTCAGAAGCTATATAATGAAATTTTGAAAGCTCTGTTTGTAAAGTCCCCCACCATATCATGGAGCAGCCCTCTGGAGAAGTGACAGGAGTAGGGTCACCAATTTTCCCAATAGCCCATAACTAAGGCATTCCAAGGAATGAGGAACTTTCAGGAGTAAAATTGGGATTAATTGGTCATGCTATATGTTGGGATGATTGAAAGATCTTCTGAGGCCTGTCAACAACCAAGTCGACATGATGATACCCTATTCTAGCATTGAGGTCACTGAAGTCCCAGAAGATACACTGACTGAAGCTTTGAAAGAGATATGCATCAGACCACCTTACTAATATGTCCCCAATTTCTGATACATATAAACTGTGAAATGGCAGATGTTTTATTTAAGATGGACAATAAAGGATTCTCTTAAGAGGGACTAATTGAGCAGAACACCGAAAGAAGATTTGGAACAAATCAAGTAGAGTTTTGTAGCAAGAGCTGGGAAAGGCAATTTACCTGGGCCTGGAACAACCCTGAATTTCTTGCTGATAGTCCCAGATTACAAGACTAATATGTCTCCTAAAATTGAGCAAGTTCTGTAAGTACTTCTACACAATCAGTTAAGTAGATAAAGGTGATGCCAGTATAAGTACTATGTAACTGGTCAGCCTCCTGGGCAGAGGAATTGACTAGTATGCAGAGTTGCTATAATGGTTTGTTGCTTGCTCAAAAAACTTCTTAGTCCATGGCCCAGGGTTCTTCTCTTGTAATTCAACTTACTGCCTTTATTGATGTCATCTGACAAACAGTGTTTACCTGTGAGAATTGGGGATCAGAGAACCAGCACAAATATACCAGTGCTCAGGCTATTGATTTTGCCAGGAATAATAAAAGCCTTTGCTTCTAATCTAGGACTTTCATGTCTTCTACCTGCATCAATGAAAAAAAGTACAAAGTTAGTTCATTAGCTTGTAAGTAGGGTAAAAATCTACTTCATGTAAAGGAGATAGTGGACAGAAGAGTTTTGAGGCAGGAGTGGACTTGAAGTTTTCAAGGAAAATATCAGAAGGCAAATATGGAAGATGATGATTGGGAGGGTTGGAATGGTAGCTGTTGATATCAGACATAGCCAATAGCATAATGATCAAATAAACATTCTTAGGCCATATCAATGATATTGGATTTTATTCTGTGTGAAATAGATGAATAGTTATTGCATGGTACTGAACAGAGGAATGTCATATTCTGACCTACATTTTCAAAGTATGACACTGGCTTCTGTATGAACAATAGTTAATAAAATCTTATGTAGAGAAGTCAAGGAAATAAGTGGGGAGTGTTGCAACTGTGCTCGAGAGAGATAATCATTCTGACTAGAGTGGTAGTAGTTTGAGTTGATTAGTATTTCATAGAGTTTCAATATACTCCAAAGTAATTACTGAGGCATTTGATGTCTGATTGGAAATAGGTTGTGAGGGGAAAAAATGTTTTGGTCTGCACACCTAGAGCTATGAGGTTACATATAAGGAAATTAATCTCAACCTCCACAGAATTATATATAAGGCATAAGAGCAAACCCTTCATGAGGGCTACTTAAAATAAAAATCTTGATAAGCATTCACTAGTGATCGTCTCTATTCTACTTGAAGTGTAGTATTTTCTGAGTTTAAAAGTCTATTAAATTTTCTTTCATCTGATCCATTTGATAGGCAGATGTGGAATTAATTTCATGGTTTTCTTTAATACTCTGAAAAATGAAAAAAGTGCATATATTAAAAAATAGAGCAAGTATGTTGCAAAAATAGTTTCTTTATATGGCAGCTGGGATCTGGAGAAAGGCCAAGAAATCACATTCATTGGCATTAACAATCAACTGAAAATAGCAGTTTTATTTTTAAAGCAGAAGTCATTCCCAGTACATTATAGTGCAGCCCATCTGGTTTCCAAATAATTCTCAACATTTAAAAAATATAGGTACTTAAGAATATGGATGATTAATTATAATACAAGTGAAAGATATTTCCTAATATTTTACAATTCTCAGTATCGTTTTACTTCTATTCAAAATTCCATGCATAGAATTTGAGTCATAAGCTTACTGTCATGCATCAGATACAGTCATGTCTATAAATTTAATGGTATTTTCAACACGTTAGCTATTAATATGAAGCATATATAAAGATTGCATTCACTATCAATTGTAAAGTTCTGGCCAATAAAATAAATAAAATGCAGATAAATAAGACATTCCTGATTATATGTCTGTAGCCATTAAAACAGCCATTCACAAATGTGGAATCAACTTTTTAAAATCTGGATTAATTGTATATCATGTCACAATTAACTTATTGCAAAAAACGAAAGAAAAAAGGAAATAATTTACAATTTTACAGCCAATTTTGAAAATGATATTTTATGCCTATATATACATTTTGTAAAATATTACACTTTTTTTATTATTGAATGAGAAATTGCTGCTAGTCAGAGAAATGCTACAGTGATGAAGAAAGTCGATGCTGGATCAATCCAAGTCCTCATTTCCACAACATTCACTTACGAAGAAATAATGTTCAACACAGGCCAACACAACATTCTTGGTTGTCTTCATATTGAAGAAGTCCACCCTCCCCCCAAAAATAATCTTCCAATGGGAAATTTTACTACACAAACTATAGGTTTTCATCTTTTAAATTCACCCCCAAATGTATGAGAGATGTATCACAGTAAAATTTAAAGCTGTTAGGAAATCCTTCACACACTGTCATCGTCTGATGTGTCACTGCTAGTTGTCCCTGTCATCATTCTCAATAGGGGTTGGAAAGTGCTGTTTTTCCGGGGCCCAAACAAGAAGTCATAGATCATGTCATTTTTCAAAACACGGTTTTTTGTGCAACCATTCTTCTGTAATTGTTCACTAATAACTTGGAATTCTCTTATTTTATCCCTAGCCAAGGGAGCACAGGTTTTAGCATTTTCACCGTCTTCCTGCCAAACCATTTCCTTTAACAACCTGTGCTCTACTTCAAGTAAAGGTTAAAGAACATTGGTTTGCCAAAAGGTTGAAGATCTAATGATCTATTGGGAAATCACCAAAGCATTACCATTCTCATGTGGAATTTCACTTTCATTAACGTTTCAGTTAATATACATCTCTTGATGAGTACTATTGCTGTTATACAAATTAAATGAGTCGTCATCTTTCTCTGAGCCAGCATGCTTTCATTTTCTTGTTCTTTTTCTATTCTGTCCATTTTCCACGCTTTCAAAAACTCACTTTTCCTATCAGTGCACATTCGTGTAAGTTTGATTAGACAAGGCTGCTGATTAAGTTTGTCAACAGGTGAAAATGAATTTGAGTTAATACACTCTTTTACTGAATTTGTTGTTGAACTAAAATTCTTGGCAGTTGATTTGTAAGAGTTAAAGTTGCCAACCCCATATACAGTTCATGCGGGAAAGAAGTCTCAACTTTATTTTCTTTGGTTTGGCTTTTCCATTTTGTAGGTTTTGTAGATGGAGCAGGTTTAGGGACTAAGCCTTTATAAACACTTGGCCCAGTCGCATTCTTAAGTAGCTGATTGAAGATATCCTAGTACTGGGAATCCAGATAGCCAGAGGATATTCTAAGAGAAGAGCTTGGGAGAATTTTTTTTTATTGGGTATGTTTGTATCTGGGTTCGTGGGCCCCGTACACCTTTAGCTAAAGATTTATTCTGTTATGCCTTTATTAATGGTAATCTTGCTCATTTAGATTTGAACTTTTTGATTTTAATAAGTGGCAGATGAAGCCAACACCTATTAGCCCACTTTTCCACTAAAGCTGGCTTGCAAAAGTTTCCATTTCACTTTTTCTGTTTTCTTGGGCTCCTACTTAATGTTTATTCTTAAAAAGCTTACATCGCCACAAGATATGCATTGTTTCTTCTCCCTCTGCAACACTTGCTGAAGCCAGTCCTGCCTGGTTCTAGCCACAAGGACATACACAGTCAGAAGTTCTCATGTCAAGTCAACTTCACCTTTAATAGTAAAAGTCATACCCACTGATCATGCTAAGGCACCATTTTTAAACATGTGACACATGAGGTAACATGATTCGGAATTGTGCATGCTCCATTTTAGACTAACTCTTAACCCATGTCACCTCTCTTGATCCTAAACCAATCCCTCAAACCCACTTACCCAAAACTGCATCATAAATATCCCAAACCTTTTTATGGCCAACCTCACAATAAACTCTCTTTTCTCAAAATCCTGATGGAAAGGCATTGTCTTGTATGTGCCTCGGTCAATGAGCTCACTTGGGTAATGTCACAGATAAAGTGTTGGACATAAAGTTACTTCTTAAGTAAGTATCCTTCAGTAGTGTCATTGTCACAAAAAATGCAGTGATTACACATTGTATTAAGGATAGAAAACAATATTTCACGGTTTCAATAGTCCTACTGAATCTTTTTGGTGCCTGACTTTCCAAAATTATCCTATCTCTTATTCTGACACACTTACCAGGCTCCAAGCTCAAAGGCTTTGCTTTAGATCTTTAACAACTTACAGCTTTTCTCCAGACTTCCATATACTCTAAAGCTGTTATCCTCACTCATTTTATGAGGATAAAGGGTTATCCTCATAAGGACTCATTCTCAACCCTTAGTTTTTTTGTTTTTTCGCATGGGCAGGCACCAGGGTCAACCCTTAGTTCTTAACCTATCTACTTCTCAGAAAGGCCTTTCAGAATACTCAGTCTGAAATAGAGACTTCTTTTGTTAGCTTTCACAGAACTCTATTTAAGGGATGAGTAGGCATGAAAATTATACAATCAATGAAAGAATAAATTTACTATTTAAGTACATTTTGACAAGACTCTATAACAGTTTTTATTATTTTATGCACAAATTGCTCTAAAGGTTTCATTTAAATTAGGGAACACAAGTTAATTAATAAATGTGCTTACATATAAATCTATGTGGCTATATTTGGTAAATACTAGATGAGTGCTGGAAATGAGTAA
Organism: Tamandua tetradactyla; assembly: GCF_023851605.1. Taxonomy (NCBI): domain Eukaryota; kingdom Metazoa; phylum Chordata; class Mammalia; order Pilosa; family Myrmecophagidae; genus Tamandua; species Tamandua tetradactyla. The sequence continues at coordinate 5,424,869 of NC_135350.1, read as the reverse complement.
ATTCCAATCACTTTCATAACTAATTATTGAATGCCTTCTATATTGTTTTAACTATGCCTAAATCATTATTTTGAAAATTGAAATAATGTATCCAGTATCACAGGCTAGTAAGTGATGAATATATAACACTTTATTGTTCTACTTTTCTATACGTTCTCTATTTTGTATTCATAGTCAGTTTCTTACTGCTATGTGGCTAATTCTTTAAAGATAATGTCAGAAAATGTGATTATACCAGCCTGAGGCTTGTTTACCCTCAGGTCCATCCTGTTCTTCCATTTCTCTGCTTTGTATCAGAGGGGAAATGTTTCCTGAATACACAGTTTGCTTAGATGTTGATCTATATTTTTATTCCAATAATCTTAAGAATACTAGAAATGTAGAAATGTTTCAGAAATAATTAAAAACTCTAAAATTTATCAGCTGTTCTATAAAATCATGTAATTTAAGGTAGAAACATGGTAGGATTTTTTTGTTTTGTTTTTTCTTTTTTCTTTTTTTTTTCTTTTATCGTTATATAGCACTATCTATATTTAAGACTGTCCTACTGTATAATAACTAGAGCCTGGATTAGTGTCAATCCTAGAAACGTTGCTAATAGCAAATTGTGATAATGCCTCCATAAACACCAGTGTGTAAATATTTGTGTATGTCCCTACTTTCAGTTCTTTCAGGTATATACCAAATAACAGGGTTGCAAAATTGTATGGCGGCCCTATACTTAGTCTCCTGTTGAACTACCGCGCTGCCCGCCAGAGACCCTGCACTATTCTACTTCCCCACCAACAGTGAATAGGTGCATCTCTCATTATACATATTCTCCACCACTTGCGTGCTTCTGTTTATTTTTTAAACAGCTTTATTCAATCCATCCTAAGTGTACCATCAATGGCTTCCTATAAAATAACATAGTTGCATTCACCACTACAATGAACATACCGAATAACAGGGTTGCTACCACATAATTAGTCTCCTGAGGAAACACCAACTGGCTTCCAGAGTGGTGAACCATTCCACATTCCCACCAACACAAAACAAGCGTACCTCTGCTCCATATCCTCTCCAGCAATTGTAGTCTTCTGGTTTTTGATAATGGCTATTGTAAAAGCCATTGAGGTTTTGATTTGCATTTCCTTAATAGCTAGTGAAGTTGGGCATCTTTTCATACGTTTTTGTGTCCTATATACTTTCTCTTTGGAAAAGTGTCTGCCCATATCATTTATCCACTTTTTAATTGGGTTGTTTATATTTTTGCTGGTGATTTACAGGATTTCTCTTTGTATATTCTGGATATTAAAATCACTTCTGATACGTGTTTTCCAAATATTTTCTCCCATTGCATAGGATGCCTTTCTATTTTCCTGACAAAGTCCTTTGTTGCACAAAAGTTTTCCATTTTGAGGAGATCTTATTTATCTATTTTTTCTTTTATTGCTCACACTTTGGGTGTAGGAGCTAGGAAACCACCTCTTATCATGAAATCTTCAAGATATTTCCTAATACTTTCTTGTGGATATTTTTCTTAGTTGTATTGTTCAGGTTTTTGGTCCATTTTGAGTTCATTTTTATATAAGGTATAATATAGGCATCCTCTTTCTTTGGTTTGGACTTAGATATCCAGTCCTCAAAGCCCCATTTGTTGAACAGGCTTCTCTGTCCCACTTGAGTCAACTTGACTGCCTTTTCAAAAATCAATTGTCCATAAGTGAGAGGGTCTACTTCGAAACACTAAATTGTATTCCATTGATCAGTAGATCTATCTTTATGCCAGTACCATACTGCTTTGACTACTGTAAATTTGTAATACGCTTTAAGTCAGGTGTCATGAGATACGCCACTTCATTTTACTTTCTCAAGATATTTTTAGCTATTCAGGGCACTCTGCCCTACCATATAAATTTGAATATTTGTTTTATATTTCTGCCAAGTAAGTTGTTGGGATTTTAATAGGTGTGGCATTGAATCTATAAAACAATTTGACTATAATTGACATATTAAATACATTTAGTCTAAAAATCCATGAATATGATATTTCCTTCAATTTATTTAAGTCTTCCTTGATTTCTTTTTGTGATGTTTTTTAGTTTTTTGTATTCAAGCCTTTTATGTACTTGGTTAGATTTATCACTAAATATTTGATTCATTTGGTTGCTATTGTAAATGCATTTTTTTAATTTCCTCTTAAAATTGCTCTGTATTAGTACATGGAAACACTACTGAATTTTGCATATCAATTTGTATCCTGCCACTTTGCTGTACTCATTTATTACCTCTAGTAGCTTCTCTGTAGCTTTATAAGAATTTTCCGCATATAGGATTATGTCATTTGCAAAAAGTGAAAGTTTTACTTCTTCCTTTCCAATTTGGATGACTTTTATGTTTTTCTTGCCTAATTGGTCTAGCTAGAATTTCCCAATACTGAATAACAATGGTGTTGGTGGACATCATTGTCTTGTTCCTGGTCTTAGGGGGAAAGCTTTCAGTCTTTCCCCATTGAGTATTATGTCACTTTGGGTTTTTCATACATTCCCTTCATCATCATGTTGAGGAAGTTTCCTTCTTTTCCTATACTTTGAAGTGTCATCATCAGGAAATGATGCTAAATTCTGTTAGATGCCTTTTCGGCATCAATCAATATGATCATGTGGCTTTTCAGCTTTGATTTATTGATATGGTGTATTACATTAATTGATCTTCTTATGTTGAACCATCATTATGTATGTGAAATAAATTCCACTTGGTCATGGTGTATTATTCTTTTAATGTGCTGCTATATTCAGTTGGCAAATATTTAGCTGAGGATTTTTTTCATCTATATTCATTAGAGATATTCATCTATAATTTTCTTTTCTTTCTTTCTTTCTTTTTTTTTTTTTGTATGTTGTATGGTGGGGTCACATTTCATTCTTTTTCCATGTAACTATCCCATTTTTGCAGCACCATCTGCTGAATTTTTTTGTGGGTGGAAAGCGCATGGGCCAGGAATTGATCCCAGGTCTCCTGCATGGGGGGCAAGAATTCTACCACTGAACTACCTTTGCGCCTCCTATAATTTTCTTTTCTTGTAGTATCTTTGTCTGACTTAGGTATTAGGTTGGCATTGGCTTCATTGAATGCGTTAGGTTTCTTTCCCTCCTCTTCAATTTTTAGAAGAGTGTGAGCAGGATTGGTACTAATTTCTTCTTGAATGTGCATATGATGCTACCTGGTGAATACGCATATGATGCTACCTGGTGCTGGACTTTTCTTTAAAGGAGGTTTCTGATGATTGATTTAATTTCTTTACTTGTGACTGGTTTGTGATGTCTTTTATTTCTTTTCAAGTTGATGTTAGTTGCTCCTGCTTTTCTAGGAAGATGTTCATTTGTTCTAGTTGTCTAGTGTGTTAGCTTGTAGATGGTCATAGTATCCTATCAGTAGCTCCTTTGGTTCTTCAGTGTCAGTAGTTATACCGCCCCACCCATTTCTTATTTTATTTGCATCCTCTCTCTCTCTCTCTCTCTCTCTCTCTTTCAGCCTAGCTAAGATTCCATTGGTTTTATTGAATTCCTTGATCGATTCTATTGTTTTCATGTTCTCAATTTCGTTTATTTCTGCTCAAATACGTGTTAGTTCTTTCCTTTCGCTTGCTTTGATGTTAGTTTGTTGTTCTTTCTCTTGTTCCTCCAAGTGAGAAGTTAATTGCTTGTTTTTGCTTTCTACTTTTTTAAGATAATCATTTAAGGCAATAAATTTCCCTCTTAGCATGCCTTTGTGGCATCCCATATGTTTTGATATGTTGTGTTCTTGTTTTCATTTGCCTCCAGGTATTTTCTGATTTCTCTTGTAAATTCTTCCTCGACCCACTAGTTGTTTGTGTTGTTTACTCTCCATATGTTTATGCATATTCCAGCCTTCTGCTTGTTATTGATTTCCAGTTTCATTCCATTACTATCTGAGAAAGTGTTTTGTATAAGTGTGATCTTTTTAAATTTATTGAGACTTGCTTTGTGACCCAGCATGTGGTCTGTCCTGGAGACTGATCCATGAATACTTGGGGAAAAACGTTTATCCTGCTGTTGCGGGATGCAATGTTCTTAAATGTCTGTTAAGTTTAATTCATTTATCATCCTATTCAAGACTTCTATTTCCTTATTGGTCCTCTCTCTAGACAATCTACCTATTAATGAAAGTGGTGTATTGAAATCTCAAACTATTATTGTAGAGGTGTCTACTTCTTCCTTCAGTGCTGTCACTGTATGCCTCATGTACTTTGGGGCCCTCTAGTTTGGCACATAAATATATATAATTGTTATGTGTTCATGATGAGTTGTCACTTATATTAATATATAGTGTACTCCTTTGTGTCTTTAAATTGCTTTGCATTTTAATTTTAACTTTTATGATATTTGTTTAGCTAACCCTGCTCTTTCCTAGTTGTTGTTTGTATGAAAGATATTTCTCCCAACTTTTACATTCAACCAGTTTTTGCCTTTGGGTCTAAAGTGCATCTCTTTTAGACAGCATATAGATGGGCCCTGTTTCTCAATCCATTGTGCCAGTCTATGTCTTTTGGTTGGAGAGTTTAATCCATTGTCATATATGTGGATTTTATATATTATACATTTTTTTCTCTTTTTATACTTACTGATAATCTTTATTTCCATTCATTTCTCCAAACATTTTTCTCCCATTGTTCCTATTTATCTGTAGTGCTCCCTTTAGTATTTCTTTAGAGTAGGTCTCTTATTTACAAACTTCCTCAGTGTCTGTTTTTCTGCAAATATTTTAAACTTTCAATCATTTTTAAAGACAGTTTTTATAGCTATAGACTTTTTGGTTGGCAATTTTTCTTTTACTGTGTTTTAAATATATCGTACACTGTCTTCTGACCTCAGTGGTTTCTGGTGAGAAATCCACACTTAATCTTACTGAGTTTCACTTGTATATGATGAATTGCTTTTCTGTTGCCGTTTTCAGAATTCTCTTTGTCTTTGACATTTGACAGTCTGATTAGTAAGTGTCTTTGTAAAGGTCTATTTGGACCTATTCTGTTTGGTGTAGGCTGTGTTTCTTGGATTTGCAATTTTATGTCTTCATAAGAGTTGGGGAATTTTCAGTGATTATTTCCTCCATTATTCTTTCTTCCCCTTTCCTCTTCGTTTCTCCTTCTCAGACATCCATGACACATATGTTCCCGTGCTTCATGTTGTCACTGATACCCTGAGACCTTGCTCATCTTTTCCCCATCTATTCTTGTGGGTGTAGGATTTAGATGTCCTGTCCTCTGCTTCACTAATCTTTTCTTCTGCTTCTTCACATCTGCTGCTACAGTTCTCCATTGTGTTTTCATCTCTTCTATTGTGCACGTCATTCCCATAAGTTTTACCATTTCTTTTTTCAAGTTTTTGAGTTTTTCTGCATGGCTATCCCATGTCTTCTTTATAATCTTTCAACTCTTTTGGCAAATCCTCTTCAACTCATTGAATTGATTTAGAAGATTTGTTTGAACATCTTTAGTTAGTTGTTTCAACTCTTACGTCTCATGTGAAGTGTTAGTTTGTTCGTTTGATTGGGCCATGTCTTTGTGCTTCTTAGTATGATTTGTGATTTTTTTTTTACTGGTTTCTGGACATCTCATTCCCTTGATAACTTATCCTAGAGGTGGTTTTCTCTCTTTAACCTATGGTTTTCTTGTTGATTGGCTTTGTTCTCTTTCTGTTCTTTCACTTTCAGTTAACTTATTCCAGACCTCTGTCATAACTTCTGTTTAACTGATCAGAATTTTTCAGTTCTTGTTTTTCTGGTTCTTCCACTGCTTAGAGTTTTTTGATGATTGTCACATTCCCTCCAGATAGGATCATTCCCAATGTGATTTTCCCAGACAAGGCAGGCCCAGGAATCAGGAAGAGGGTATAATCAGTATCAAGTTTCCTGGTGGATGAGACCCAGCAGGTGCCAGTTTTTCCTTTGATGTCTCTTGATTCTTTCCTTTTCCTGTCTTGCCCAGCAGATAGTGCTTGTCCAGTCCACTGCCCCCCACTGGTATAAACTGGTGCTGTGTGTTTAATTCTTAACAGACCCGGTTCTTTCCAAGGGGCAAGGTTGAGATAGAGACTGAGGCAGAAATGGGAACTTAAACTCTTTCTGTTTTTAGATCCTGGGACATGGATTCTGTAAATAATAGCCACCACCTGTGCTAGACCTCACCCTCTTTTGTTGTTGCTGTTGTTGTTTTGTTTGTTTGTTTGTTTGTTTTTGCATGGGCAGGCACTGGGAATTGAACCAGGTTCAATTCTTTCCCTTGTTCCTGGTGGAGTGGGCTTTTGTTTCCCACCAGAGGGAAACTCTCAGATAATCAGCTGTGCCAGTGATGGAGTGGCACTGGCCTCCACAGCATGGAAGACTTTACTTACAGTTTTGCATTGTGGTTTCAGCCCTTCCACTCATTCCAGTCTGGTTTATGATACGCAGCTGGTCATAGAAGTTCCCCAAACTGTTGTTCCAGAAAACTCTTGGCTGTTTTCTAGCTGTCCTAGAGGATGAACTAAATTCCACCTGCAATTTCCATTTAGTTCTTTTTAATATCTTCTTTTCTTTGGTGAAGATTTCTTTCTCATTTGTTTTAGGAATATTTGAAAATGGTCAATGAAACAGTTTTGTTTTTTTTTTAATGACTCTTTAAAACTCCTTATCACATAGCTCCAATATCTGATTTATGTCAGTGTTTAGTGTCTGTTTAACATATTTTCTTATTGGTCTGTGAATTTATTAATTTCTGATGTGATGAGTGATTTTTTTTTTAATTCCTGAACAATTTGGACATTATATCAGGTGACCCTAGTGTCCTATTTAAATTTTCTATTTTAACAGTTAGTTACCCAGTTTTGTTTTTTAATGCATGTGCTATGGCCTAATTTTGTGGGCTGTGTTTTCACAGACAATTTAGTCTCAGAGTCCCTGCCATCTGTTCTGCTTTGCTCACCTGGTGCTGGTTTGGTGCTGGATCTGTCCCTGCTGGTATTGTACTATAGTTGTAGAAGGCATCTCCTTGGCCCACTTGGTGCTATTTGATGAAGGTTGTGAGACGCTTGTCCTGTGGTACAGAGAGTGTTTCCCTGGCACTGCTAGTTGGTGTGCTTGGTTATAATGCAGTTCCCACTCAATCCTTACTGGCACATTGGGGAATTCAACCACCTAGTTGGTGTGAGTAGAATTCAGGAGATGCTGCACCTGGGACACATTCCACTGCCAAGTGGAAGACACAGAATATGGATTTCCCTCTGTCACTGGGTGAGGGGCCAAGAGACATTGGATCTAGTCTTCTTTCTGCCACTAGGTAGGGGATTGGGAAATGCTAGGCCTGAGTCACCTTTTGCCACTGGGTGGAGATTCCAGAGATGCTGTCTGGGAATTTTTTCCTTCAAGGGAATAGGATGTCAGGAGGATATAGGAATAGTAAGTTTCCTCAAGTCCTGAGATGTATAGCCTTCAGTCTCTTTCTGCCCTTCAATGCTTTCCCATGTGTGGCAGATTAAATCAGATTCCCTATAAAACACATGTTCAGATGGCTACCCTGGTCCTATGAGTGAGAAATCACTTGTAAAACGACTCAGTCTGCTTTATTCATTCCTGCTCATCAAGTTGCACTTCCTTAGCGGGGGGTGGGGTGGGGGGTGGGGGGGGTTGGGGACAGAGAGATACAAGTCTACACTATCTTTTCTACACATAACTCTAAACATATTCCACATTCTAGATTAACAAAAGGCAAGTAGAAATAGACAATTTATTATGCTGAAAGTATGAATTGGTACAAACTTTCTGCAAATTAAATTGGTAATACCTGTCATAATTGAATACGAACATACCTGTTAGATATGCATTTATACTTCTACACATTTAAAAGTAATATGATACTCATTTCAGCTTCAGATACAATTCCGTTTCTATTGTTTTGTTTTGCATGTAAACAAAGTTCTAAGTAGAGCACACTAAATAATATGTTAAAATTTGAATATAATCCAAAGAGAAAAATATTCAAATACGCATGCAAAATTATGGGATGTCTCAGCAGTTAATAACAGTTTAGCTGGGTTGGGAAAAATTATGCCTGAGATACATAGGTAAGTGGGACTTATTTTCTTACTACAGTATAATGTTCAGCTTGCATATTATGTCTTGTGCATATATTGTATATTAACTGTCTATAATGATTCATTGAAAGATTTGTCTAATAATTTTAATTGCTTTGCTTTATTTATAAACAAACACCATGTTTGTAACTATATATTTTAAAGGCTGACATATATTCCAAGTTGAGAAATTATTTCTCACTCTCATTATTTAATCCTCACATGATGTCATTTTAAATATGTAAAAAAGTCCTTATTCTCGCTAATGATTCTCTTAATGATATATATTTATATACACAAAGATACTCAAATTAATTTTGTAACACATTTAGAAATGTTCTTTTCACTATATAATGCTTCTAACAGAACTTGCAAATTTGCATATTTATAATTAGAACTACCTTCATTTTAACATTTGTCTAAAGAAAGATTAACATTGAATATTTAAAAACAAAAGTATTTACAAAGAATTAAAAGAAGCAGTTTTTTTCTCATTTACATCTGAAAGGCAGCGATCTGGGAACAGAAGGTCAGTAGGAACAGAACGCTGGTTTCTAACATCTAGACTGCAGAGATTATACAGTTGTTTATAGATTTTTATTTGCCTAAGTTTTTCTTAGGTTGGTAGAGCTGCAATCACTTGGATTCAGATTGCAGTTTATTCTTACCCTTTCTGAAAAGTATAATTCTCATTTACCCCTAGATCATTTACTCACCATTTCAAGTGTCCCTTTTTACTATCAAAATAGGACAATTTTGCATATAACCCAAAATGGAAGTTTTGTAGCTACAAAAAAGTGATTATGACATGTATAAGTAAAGCTAGATATTGGCTTAAAATTAATGTTTGTAGAATCAATAACATTTTGAAATGATATATAAGTTATTATCTGAGACCATAATATGGAAAAGAATGGAGAGGGAGAAAAATTTGATTTTTCATTTTATATCCTTCTATATTGTCTTCATTTCCTTATAGCATTCATTCTTTTTTTGACAACAGAATTTTTAGGTTGAGATATTAATATATGAGTCTTTTCTCTAATTCCTTAGTTGTCTTACAGCAGGATTTTTTTTACAATATTTCATCTTTCAAGTCTCCTTGCAAAACTGCTCCTAGAATCTTCTAATGATAGTTAAAACTCTATTTCTATATATATTTCTACCTTGAACACTATGGTGGCCTGTGAATTTTATTCTTTGCTATAAAATTCCATGTCTGGCCTTGAAGAAGGTAAGAACTGTTGGGCTAAATAATAATTAGAACCCTAATATTGGTTTAAAAATGAATAGGTTGCCAAGTTGAAGTATCAGATTTTTAAAAAGCTTATGCAAATTCCTGTAAGCACGAGTCAATCTTGATTTGACATGCACTTTGGTAATTTAATTGATTTGCATCCTGGTGCCTTGCTTTAAATTCAAATGTATAGGTTTTGTCATGATAAAATTTTACTACCAAACTTTAAAATTAGAAACAATTTATCCTATATAATGTAATAAGATGCACCATTACCTCATATGTGTTTAACCTTATATTTTCTTAGTTTCTGATTTGGAAGTACTGTGGGTAACAACTTTTTAAAAGCTCACAAATAGAAACAACAGCACATTTTAACTTTAATTTCAAGAAACTGTTTCAGGTTTTGGTTTAACCTCTGAAAACTCTAGCTCCATTTTTTTTTTATCTCTCAGAGTCTAAATAACTACCCCTAAACATTTAAATATTTCATTTAAGAAGAAAAATTCACAAAAAGGCTTGCCTTTATTCTTCTTAAGAAACTTCCATCATGCAGAATATAAAATGTAAGGATCAGTTAACAAACTGTAAAAGCTAATTTTAATGCCTATCTTTCCTTTTCAAATGGTTGAACATAAATGCATCTGAAATAATTGTTTAATCAACAATTCCAGAATATGACTATACGTTGAATAGTATTGCCAACTCATTTTATGAAATGCAGAATTTGGAAAAGCTCTCTTATTTACTCAGTGTTTTTACTATCTGTGTTTCCTCATCTTTAAAAGTCACAGGTTCAGTTAAAACCATATGAGGAAAATCAAATAATTGTCTACCTCTTTATCTGAATTAATAGAAATTTATAATACTGTTAAATGTCTGGTTGGGCTAATTTTCCTACTGTCTTCTCTGACAAAAATATTTTGAAGTATTTAACAATCTGCCTGGACAATTTTCCTTTCCATTTCTTTTTTAAAATCAATGTCCAAGGTATTGTATAAAATCATTTTGAGTTTTGAAATTGCTTTGAATGCTCAGATTAGTAGAGACACGTTTACATATATATATCAATGAGTCTGGTTTTGGCCATGAATTTTGCATGTTTTTGCATTTAAGTGTTGTTGAATACCTATTTAAGATAATCGTTAGAAACCGTGTACAACTCTTGTTAGATTTATTATAAAGGACCATTCACAATACATGAGTCAAATGGAAAAGAAATAATAAGATGGTATATATAAATTGAATTTCAATCCAAATTAAAGGATTACATTCTTGTAAGTTTTATTCAGTGATTTCCTTTAAACCAGCCAAGTCTTTTTATTGAAATATAAATTTAATACAAATTTCAAAAACTGTAAGACTAAACTCAATGAATAACACTCACCTTATTTATCACTCAGAGAAAGAGGTAGAATATTGCCAGCATCTTAGAAACACCCACCTTACCCTTTACTTTGCATTACTTCTTCTTCTAAGAAAACATAGCCATTCTCATACAGACACCATGATCAGTTTTGTGAGTTATTTTTGTATCAACCCCTTCAAAAGATGATTTTAGACATTTTTCTTCCTTCTGGAAATTTTATATCATTGATACAATGCATATATGTTTAGGAATTGTATGTATATCTGTGCTTTATAAATAAGAGAAAGATTTTTGGGGGGGAGGGTGAAGCCACTATCATTGATGAACTAAAACTGAGAACTTTTCTCCAGTTATTTCTATGGGTCTCTTTTGAAGCTATAGACACAGAGAACCCCAAAGATTTGTCTTAAAAGGCTAGCATATCTTTGGACTGGGCTTGGATTGATTTCTTCCACTTCTAAAACCAAAGAGCAACCTGTCCCAAACCTATAAGAAACCAAGATTTGAATATTTACGTTATTTTCCTGTACATGGAACCTCGTTTTTCTTCTTCCTCCTCCTTCTCCTCCTTCTCTTCCTCTTCCTTCTCCTTCTCCTCCTTCTCTTCCTCTTCCTCCTCCTTCTCCTCCTTCTCTTCCTCTTCCTCCTCCTTCTCCTCCTTCTTTTTTCTTCTTCAATGCAGTCATTGTTGAAACCCCTTTCAATTCCTGACACTGTCACCGCAGTTAGGGGTTATGGTAGGGGTTATAACGACAGCTGCAGTAGCCAGCTTGCCTTGCAAAACTGACTCAATATTTTTTATTGATATTAGGATTCCTATATCCTCTACCATTGTGAACAAGGTGATAGAATGATGCTTTTAAAATATGGAGTGTATGAATGAAGCTGAATGTGAGAATGATAGAGGGAGGAGGGTGGGGGCACAAATGAAATCAGAAGGAAAAATACACGATAAAGACTAAGATGGTATAATGTAGGAATGTGTAGAGTGTACAATGATAGTGACCAAATTTACAAATTACAAAATGTTTTTGCATGAGGAAAAACAAAGGAATGTCAATATTGCAGGGTGTTGAAAATAGATGGTAATTCATGTTTTAAAACTTTAACTAATGTGTGAGAGTAAAGCAAAAAATGTTTATTTGGTACAAAATTTATATTTTGACTAGTGCATCTCCTAATATAACTTATATAGACAGTCTAACTTAACACTATAAGTACATGGAACTTTGAGTAGGACATGAGATTTTGTAGGTTTGTCCAGAGTTATGCCCCAATAAATCCCAGAGTGATTTGAACAGTGAATAAAAAAGTATGTGCAAAGTCCCCTTGGGGGAATGGTGAGAAAGAGGAAAAATTCAAATTCCCCAATTGGTGAAGGCTGATATTCTCACAAGCAGTGAGGACAACAAAATCAATATGCTGAACCCTCAATCTTGGGGTTTGTTCATATGAAATTTAAATTGGGTAGAAGGAAATAGTAGTTGTTAATGAGAGGGAGGGGTATGGAGTATGGTATGTATAAGTTGTTTCTATTTTCTTTTTATTTCTTTTTTTGGAGTGCTGCAAATGTTCTACAAAATGATCATGGTCATTTTGAATATACTACTATATAATGATATTGTGAGCCATTGCTTGCACACCAAGTATGGAATGTTCATACGTTAAGAATGTTTGTCTTGTATGTTGATTGGTTTTATTAACAAAAATTTAAAAAAAATTTAAATATGTTCAGGTATGTCAGAAGGGGATCTCATCAGTAGGTCTTGATGTTTTTTTTGACTGTTGTGGCAAATTAAATGTCGTGATTATCTGGAATAGGAAATGATGGCTTCTGATCGAAAGCAGGATCTCCACAGGCATTTCTTCCTGTCAGAAGCCACAGATCAGTTCTCTTCCTTTTCTCCCATTAATTTCTGTTTTACCGCTTCCTCTTTTAAAGTCTTTAATATAGGTTTACACCAAGATCCCAAACTCCGACCATCTTTTATGTCTATGCTCTTTCTTCTTTTCTTTAAGAAAAAAACTGTTCCTAATGTTCCTTAACTGCTTCACTTCCTTCCATCAGCAATTAATAGATCAGTTTGTACCTTGCGAACTTGAACTCATCATTTTTAACAGACATTCCATTCATCAGGAAATGATTGTAGGTGGTATGAGTAACCTAGGGTCAGTGATCTTTTAATCTAGATAATACACATTTTCCCTATCACCTTGAACTTTGCACAGATGCCAACTGAATAGTACCAATAGCTTTGTTACTGATTGGAGCATCAATACTTGTTCTCAATAGTGAGTGAAAACAAATTTATCATGTCTGAAATAGACACGACCTACTATCTCTTAGCAAACAGAAGGTATTCTGTGGAATTACAAAACTTGAGGAAGTAAACGTCAGGGCTAGACTTTGTGTTGTTTACACTAACAAACCCTTGATAAAAAATTCCACACTGCCTGCTTTTGAATAGTACATAAATGAGACTTTCTGCAGAATAACAATGCATTTTTAACACAGACATCACACATTAATTCGTTTATTATTTATTTTTAACATGGGCAGGCACCGGGAAATGGACGCGGGTCTCTGGCATGGCAGGCAAGAACTCTGCCACTGAGCCACTGTTGCCTGCCCTCATTCATTTATTTTAAAAAGTATTGAATTCCACTAGGAAGCCAGTCAGTATTGTACGGTCTTAAGGTACATAGGTGAATAACACATATCCACACACAAATACACGTGCAAATCCACACAAACAATCCTTTTTCTTACACAACACATCTGTGCATTCTAAATAATAAATTTAAAACTTTCTTAGACTATGAAAGCTCTCTGGGAAAAAAAAAAGATAGAACAGTGTAAGGAAAAACCAAGAGTTTTAGAGTGGAGCTTGGGAGGGTTACAGTTTCAAGTAGATGTGGAAATAATAGTTGTATTGAAAAGTGACTTGAAGGAGAGCATGAGCCAAACAGGCATAGGGAAAGGAAACAGTCCCAATTAAGAAAAGAGTCTGCAAACTCCAAAGTCAGGAACATGGTCTTTATGTTCAAAAAATAGCAAGAAACAATGTCATAGAAATTGATTGAATAGGAAGAGAGCAGCAGGAAAAACCAGTAAAGGATAAATGGAGGGAGTAGATTACATGAGAACTTTTAAGGACTATGGCTGTGAAAGGGGAAACGAGGAAAAATTTTGAGCAGTCTTGTCCTAAACTCTGTTTTAGCTCCTCCTTAGTACTCAAGGTAGATAAATTCCTACTATTTTCTTCAGATACAAAAAACAGTCCCTCCACAAATAAAATTAGATGGACTTCAAGGTGCCTCCCATAGTTTCATACAAGCTTATTGCAAATGTTCCAGCTAGAGACAGATGAGAATTGATCAAAAATATAATCACCAATTCCAACCCAAATTATTCATTTTTATCTAAAATTACTTCTTTGGAGCTATTCTCAAAACTAAAACTGGTGCAATTGTGTAAGTGAAAAATTAATTCTCAGATAATCATTCATTATTTTGCTTTTAATTTGTACTCTTCAAATAAACAATAAAAATGGACATGTGATATAATTTTAAATGGCTTCAGATATAGAATAAATCCCTTTTTTTTCATGTACTAATATGTGTTGCCTTTCAAATGGCAATTTTTTGAGCTGGAAAACATCATTTATTATTTTATTGTTTGTAAGTTCCTCTTCCCTAGTCTGCAAACATCAATTTCTTGGCATTGAAAATTAATATGTAAATTAATTACCCTATTTTAAATACCTGTTAAGGATTTTTTAATAGTATTCTCTCATTTATTTTCAGATATTGAGCTATTCTATAAGCAAAATGAAGTTTCTTATTTATCAACAGATTAATTTACAAGCTTTTGCATACCATTACTTCAACTACTGACAATATATCACAAACTCAAATGGGCAGACCTAATAGAAACCAATTGAGTCACTCACAACTAAGACCGTGAACGAATGACAAGTTTAATCATGAAGCAAAATGTTGTGCTGTTTTATGGATTACTCTTTTTATGACGCTTCATGCATAAGGATGGCTAAGGATGGAAAATATTTTCCAGAAGTTAACCTGTAGAGTCCAGTTTTCTTCCCATTACTTGGAAAAATCATTAATTTCTCCCCTTGCTTGGAATCTACAAGTCCTTCTCAATAGTGCATGATAGAATGACAGCCATTTGTGGCTCCAACTTTCTTTAATATATTCAATTTTTAGCTTCCCAAAATTTATGTCTGCAGACACAGATTAAAATGAGTAATTTTTAGTCAGTAATTTTTTTTGGCACCTAATTTCTCATTCCACTCTTGGCCACCAGAAAGAAAAATGAACATAAATTGATGGAAACCCAATTATCTCAAAAGGAAGTTTATTTATTCTTAGTACTTTCTAGAAAGAAATAATTGACATTCTTTGATATGTTAGTTAACATTACTAAGCTCAGAATTCATCTTTGTGTCTTAAGCAGTTGAACTTTTGCCTCAAAAATCACTAGCTGATGAAAGTGAGCTTACTTGAGAAGGAACAGCTGCCATATTTGGGGAAAATCTTCTCTAATGCAGTACTCTTGTCTCTGAAAAGTTACTCAACCTTATAAAAGTCTATTTCTAAAAATGTTATTGCTAATATTTCATATAAGTGAAATGAAAATAAGTGCTTGTAAATTAGATATTTTATTTTAATATTCCCATAATTATACAGCTTTTTCACTGAAATACAACATAACTTGCAGAACGCATTTCTGTGGGTTAATGTTAGATAGTAAGTTATGGGCCCACCACATGGGATAAAGGGAAACACCCAAAGGCAACCCACAGAAGGCTAAAACCACCTCTAATGGTGGTTAAATAGAGCAAACTGCAATTAAAACATTCTGCCTTCAGCAAATGGTTAAATGGTTAAAATAAGCAAAGTGCAGTCAGAACACCCTGTTAAAGCAAGAAACAAAGCCACAAAGGAAAAACCACAGAAAAGCCCCCTAGTAACAGGTGCACAATACTCCCATCAGCTGGCCCCATAAAACCCTGAACTAAACTTAATCCAGGTTAATCTGGTTCTTCACCAACTGAGCCCGTCCTTCATAGGACATATTACTTCCTCTCTTTACTCACCGCTTTTAACAAATTACTTAGCTCTCCCAGCTTTGACTCGAGTTTACCAAGACTCCTGGCCAGGCTTTCTTTCTCTCTTAATTGCGTGTTTAATAAATCACCTTGCTCACCCAAACATGACACACGTTTCAGTTCTTTGTCTCGTCCAGTAAAGAACCAGGACTCCTGGCCAGGTAAGGCTGGGACCAACATAATTTGGTGCTGAAACCCAGGACCTATTCTCAAATCTATGGCTCTCCCTGTCATTTGCTGTGTCTTGGCCTGTGTGTTTTTTTTTCTTTTTGGTATTTTTTTTCCTTCTACACCTCATCTGTCTCTCCATCCTTGAACCAATGTGCCCCCTTCTCTCCCCTGCTTGCAGTTTCTCTTTCATCTGGTGGCATTTTCCATCTTGAATGCTGTTGGGAACTCAGAACACACCTAGCTCCAACCCTCTTTTTACTCTGTTCTGTAACCCTTGTCAAGCTTGCCTAGCATCTAGTCCACTGTCAACATGGCTAAGATACTTTCTCCTCAATCTTGCTTCTAGTGCCTCCTTTCAAGATATGTAGTCACCATCTGGACCTATATATCAGCCATCTCTTCAGGCCCTTCTCTTGGGTCCTGCCTCCTCCTCATCCTTGTCCCTTTTGTCTTTCTTCTCTTTCATTTGGCACATCACCTTGGGACTCTCTTCCAGCTTCAGTTTATCATGTCTCCATCTGTAAATCCTGTCTCCCTCTCTGGGACCTAGCTGGCATCATAGTTTTTTTATAAACAGTCACACAGTGACTGCCTACACATGCTGACCTCTCTGGCATCCTGTCCTTACTGGAACAGTTTCTAAGAGACTTCCTATACTGTTGATGTGAGTGACAGGCATTACTGGATGTCAAGTCTAGGGGCATTCGCCAGGGCACCAGGGGAAGGTTAATTGCAGGACACAAACTTTGGCACTGATTTCTGTTCCTTTGTCCTCCTGTTGCTGCTGGCCATTCCATGGTAGAGCACTTTCATTCCTGTACCTTCTCTCTTGACCTAACCTATCCACTGATTTTGTCATCACAGGTGAAGTCTTCATATGGTAAGGTCCCCAAATCCTACTTGTTAGGTATAAAACCTTCCCCTCAGGTGGAAAAGTCTAACAAGTCACAGCTCTCGGAATACCCCTTTTGGGCACCAGCCCGACTACTGGGGTCACTAGACTCTCACCAAGTACCTAAAATGCTAGCTAAGGGAGTCTTCTGGCTTACTGATAGTAGGCTGCACAAATACCAGGTTGTTCTGTGAAAGATCCCTAGGTTCCCGAGGCTCCCACATCTTTAACATATACGTGTGAACCCCTTGAAGATCTGAGGCTCCTATTCAAGCAAAAAGCTCAACAAGATAAGTAACATACTCATAATAGTCACCATTCCACTAGCTAAAGAATTCCTCCTGATGGTCATACGTTCTCTTCACTCCTTGGGACTAAATGGGCCAATCACTCTTCCTCAACTACTGAATCATATTCAATACCTCTGGCTCCAGGGGGATTTAATAGATTTCTACCCTGAACAAATTGTCTCCTTTAATCTAGTTCTGTTCCTCCTCCTATATTCCCCACTACCTAAATGAGCTGTTCCTCTTTCCCCCTACTTGCTTTTCCAGATATATCTACAAGTGCAGGCCTCTCTGTATACTCTTTAGAACCTTTAGCCTATTGGCTAAACTGTTCATAACATCTGGGCAACATTTACATCAGTTCGCTAAACAGGGTTTAAGGGTTCAATGACTCATTTGCTGGGGTTGTCCTACAAAACCAGAGAGCCCTTGATCTTTTAACTGCAGCTCAGGTAGGAACTTGCTTACTACTAAAAGAAAAATACTATTACTATGTAAATGAATCTGGGATAGTCCAAGAATCCTTAAGGACTCTACAAGAAGAGGCTTATGAATTGGCACCCGTGAGATCTTGGATAAACACAATGAGCTCATGGATTCCTAACTGGAGGTCTTGGCTCACCCCAATTGTCACCCCTCAATAACCTTTATTCTAATACTTCTATTTGTTCCTCTCCTCCCTAGATTAATGAGACAATTCATAACTAACCAATTGCATGCATTATTCCAAACATGATCCTCTGATGCAACTATCCCACCATTCCCATCAGCAGCCCTCTGGACAGCCATCAACAACCATTCTCAAATCTATAAAGATAAGACAGACACAAGTGATATGGTTCCTGCAAAATGCTTGGCCCCCCTAGTCAGCAGGAAGTAATCAGAAGGATCATCATCCCAGCTCCCAAAGAATTCAGAGGGCCTTCACTCAAAAGGAGGAATGTAAGGTAGTTAGGAAATCATGAGCCCACCACGTGGGATAAAGGGGACTGCGTCAACACAACCTACAGGAGGCTAAATCCACTTTTAGTGGATGGTTAAATTGAGAAAACTGCAGTCAGAATATTCTGCCTTTAACAAATAATGGTGCAATCAGAACACCCTGTTAAAACAAAAAAATAAAGCCACAAAGGAAAAACCCCAAGAAAGCTGCCTAGTAACATGTGCACACTATTCCCATCAGCTGGCCCCATAAAACCCTGAACTAAACTGTAACCTGGGCCAGTCTGGTTCTTTACCAACAGAGCCCATCCTTCTTTAGTGCATGTTTCTTCCTCTCTTTACTCATTGCTTTTAGAGAATCATCTTGCTCGCCCAGTGTTCACTCAAGTTTACCAAGACTCCTGGCCAGGTTTTCTTCCTCTCTTAATTGCCGTGTTTAATAAATCACCTTGCTCACCCGACCTTGACCCAAGTTTCTATTCTTTGTCTTGGTGAGTCAAAGACCAGGACTCCCAGCCAGGTCAATTATTACATTTAATAGTGTTATATTAAACACTAATATTAATGTTTTTACTTGTAAAAGTCTAACAGTCTGTGGGCTGTTCAGAGTCAGCCATTTTGTCAGTAACAAATATATCTTCTGTACTAAAAATGTATTAAGGCAAATTTCACTAAACATGTACAAATTATCAAGTTGTTTTAAAAATTATAGTTATACCGTCAAGATCATTAAAAGATACATGAAAGGGGTGGGCCACAGTAGCTCAGTAGGCAGAGTTCTCGCTTGCCACACTGGAGACCTGGGTTCGATTCCCATGCAAAAAAAAAAAAAGGGTTGCATAAGATTTAGTATAATGATAGATATGTTTCTGTTCAGGTGATTGTTTATTTTTAAACTTGCAGGAGAAAAGCACAAATGATATTATAACAGAAGTGAAACTATCCCCAAATTAAATATTTGAATAACAAATAGAAAAATGAAAAAAAATGGAGATAAGCATCATTTGCTTCTGAGAACGTAAAAATATATATATGTATCTCAGTTACTTGCAGGTTTTTTTAAATTCAGAGATACATTTTTAATTTACATAAGTAAATCAACCATTTGTGGTGTATAATTCTATGTTTTGACAAATGCATACAGTTTTATGTCCAACATCACCACAATAATGACAAAGAATAATTCCAAGATATCAAAAATTCTCATGTACTGTCACTTTGTTGTGACGTCCTTAGGGGCCTTCACAACTACTCATCTGTTTTATATCCCCATAGTTTTGCCATTTTTAGAATGGCATATAAATGAAAAGAGAGTAGCATATAAATGAAAACATGTAAGGTCATCCAAAGTTGTCCCCTATGTTTTCCTCTGGAATTCTTATAATTTTTCATTTTACAGGCATGCTTATGATCCATTTTGAAGTAGTTTTTGTAAAGGATGCAGTTATGGGTCAAAGTTTATTGTTTTTGCCTTTAAGCATTCAATTGCTTACTGTCATTTTGAAAAATCTATCCTCTCACCATTGAATATTTTGTATCTCTCTAGAGGGTCATATATATATGTCTTTAGAAGGAAAGCTAAGGGATAAAATGTGGAACTGTGTAACATAGTGAACCCTGTTGTGAATGATTATTAGCTAATATTATTATTACTATTATTATTGTTAACTATTATAACTATAACTGTGGTTCATAGAATAAATATAAGAATGTTCTTCCGTGAACTAAAACAAATATATGCCACTATTGCAAGGCGTTAATAAAAGGGTGATAAAAATAGAGAAATATAATGACTGAAAAGTATGGGCCACAATTAACAGTAATATTGTAATTTCTTTCATTAATTGTTAAAAAAGAGGCCATACCAATGCTAAGTGTTGATAATAGTGAGATATGTGGGGTATGGGATTTTCTTTTTTGGAGCAATGAAAATGTTCTCAATTGAATGTACTAATGAAAGCAACTGTGTGATTATACCAAGAATCATTGATTTTATACCTTGGTTGGATTGTATGATGTGTGAATAAAACTGTTTAAAAAATTAAAAATAGATTGACTACATTTGTTTGCGTCTTTATCGGAACTCTGTTATAGTCCATTGATTTACATGTCTATCTTTCACTAAAATAGCACATTTAACTACTTTCTTTTTATAGTAAATTTTTAGAACAGGTAAGAGGTTTTAAGCATTGTTCTTCTTAAAAACTATTTTGTTATAGTTTCTGTATTTCTATAAAAATTTTAGAATCACCTTGTCCATATCTGTAAACAGGCCTGAATTTTTATTAAAGTTTTCTTCAATCTTTAGGTTATCTGTTTGCAATTGACATCATAACAATATTGAAGTTTCTGATCTATATGGACACAGTATATATCTGCATATTTATCTGCTTTCATTAATGTATTTGTTAATTAGGTTTTTGCAGCTTTCAGCATACAAGTCCTGCATGTATTTTGTTTTAGATATACAGCTGGGTTTTTAAATTATTTTTGTTAATTTTAAATATATTCTTTAAAATTTTTTTATTTAAAATTTTATTACTAATTTATAGAAATAAAATTGTTTTTTGCTCTATGACCTTGTAACCTGTTAAGTTGCAAAACTTACCTATTATTTATGGTATTTCTATTTTTTTTAGATTTTTTTGTATATTCTATACAGATGATCATATTCTCTGTGTATAGAGACAGTTGTCCCTGTAGTTCATTTCCCTGCCTTATTGTACTAGCTAGAAGCTCTAGCATGAGACTAATAGGACTGGCAAAAGAAGATATCTTGCCCATTGTATCAGAAATAGGGAGAAAAGCATTAATTTATTTATCATTAATATAAGGATGTCTGCAGACAGTGAAAATGATGATAAAGGTGATGATGATGGTTGTAGTGGTATGACAATATATCTATTATCAGGTTAAGTAAGTTGCCTTCTATAGTTAATTTGCTGAATGTTATTATCAAAAAACAATGTATACATGAATCTGACAATCTTTAACCCATAGATTCCTTTAAAATCTCTGAGCCAAGTAAATAACATTGCTTCCTTGTTATAGGAAAGACGCTGTCCTTGTCTCCACTAAATAAACTCACCAGAAGACAATTGATTACAGGATGATTCCTCTCCTCAACGATATTAGTGTCTACCCTTCAATGACAAAGGTACATAGTTTATGTTAAATCTCAGCCTGAGTGATGCAAGTATCCTCTCTACTTCAGGAAGAAAGATCAATTGCAGGATATGGGTAATATGTACTGCAGGAATAGGGCAACACATATGCAATGATCTTGCCACAGAGGCTTAGAAAAAATGAAATTTTATTCACATGGAAAATTTCAAACTGCTCAAGGTTTAATATTCTCATGAAAACACCTGGAGCAGGTCCACAGAAGTCTCCTTGAAATAGGATACAATGAACACCCACATTAAATAAGGTGGACATACTGAAATTCCCTTGTCATGGTATTGATGCAGAATCCAGAACACTTAGGGAAATAAAAATGTTAGAATGCATGTACTGCATTTTACCGTAATAAAGGCTTTAAGTAGCTCAAATTTTCACAAAAAGTCATTTCTACTATAGAGTGTGAGCAACATCTCAGTGTGTATCTTCCACTTTAGGAAATCTAAAGAATACTTTGCCATTCCCATATTTTATTTGCTTTTTCTTGGTAACATATGAACTTTGGTCAATTATAGGGCTTCTCAATTTTTTTCATTACCTCCATCATCCTCATAAATCTTTTAAATATGTTTTATCTAATTTCTCCTCAGTTGAAATTATGTACTGTATACATATATATGCTTTATCTATAAAAGAGGAAAGGACTCTGTCATGGTCCGGTTCCTGTGTCAATTTGGCCAAGTGGTGGTATCTGTTTGTCTGGTTGGGCAAGTGCTGGCCTGTCTGTTGCAATGAGGACATTTCGTAGAATTAAATCACGATCACATCAGCTGCATCTACAGCTGATTCCATTTGTAATCAGCCAGAGGGGAGTGTCTTCTGCAATGAGTGATGCTTAATCTAATCACTGAAAGCCTTATAAGGAGGATTCAGAAGAGACAGACTCTTCCTGTTTCGGCTGGTGAGCTGCTCCTGTGGCTACATTGGACCCTACATCGGAATCGGCTTCACAGCCTACACTGCGCATTTTGGACTCTGCATTCCCGTGGTCATGTGAGACACTTTTATAAATTTTATATTTGCAAGTGTTCCCTGTTGATTCTGTTTCTCTAGAAAACCCTAACTAATACAGACTCTTCGTATTCAATGAAACATTAATAAATAAACAACACTTTTAAGTGAAAGTTAAATTAAAATTTTAAAACTATTAACACAACTTTATAGCTGTAGATGCTGAGTAACTTTTAATATATTCAGAAATAGTTTATATTTCCTGGTGAAAATAGAAGTGTTTAATTGTAAACAAAATGAACCAAATTGTTTACCAATTTTCCTTGAATTAATTTTTTTCCTTGAATTAATTTCAATTGTTGAATGAAGCACCTCTCTTGTCTCTTTCATTAATAGACACTTCTTCATTATTCAATTTATTTTATAATAATTTGAATAGCAAAGAAAGACAATTTAATGTAAACGGAACTGTAACTATCCTTGGAACAGCTAAGTTACTAGCTTAGAGAATCATATTAACTTTGTAAAAATTTGACTACCTCAGAGAAATATCACTTAGTTTAGAAATTAAAACTTAAATTTAATTTTGGGACATATTTACTAGCAAATAGCTGGTGTACTAGTGGGTAAAAGTTTTTATACAAATTTTAAGTTGGGGTCAAATTTCTGATAACATTCCTAGATTTGTTGAGGCTTACATAGCTATTTTAATTTAAATAATGTGATTTAGTCCTTTTTTCCCCCACATCTTTTATTGTAAGGGGCCAAATAGCAAATATCATTAGAATTTGTGGATCATATTATCTCAACTTCACCATTGTACTGAGATGCAGCCCAAGACAGTCTGCAATGCAATGATCATGACTATGTTCTAATACACTGTATTTTCAACAACAGACAGAGAGCCAGATTTGATATATAGGATAAAGTTTTTTGACCCCTCTTCTAATAAATGGTGCAAGAATAAGAAAATAGTGATGTTTTAATTATTTATTTTTAGAACAATCCTGAAACATTCATGACATCATGAATAAAGAAACCATCATATCCACTTGACTTTATCATTAATGGATTCTTCCTTTTTTTGTTTGTTTGTTTGTTTTTTGGGGGAGGTACACAGTCCAGGAATCAAACCTGGGTCTCCTGCATGAAAGGCGAGCATTGTATCACTGAACCACCCGTGCACCTTCCATTTATTCTTTCTGTGAAGATTTATCAAATAACTAATAGTTCTCAGATGACATGATAGAATATATATATATGCAAATATATGTGTAGCTGAATACTGTACAATTAGATTTTTTCTCATTTAAAAATACTTTTGATTCTTAGTTGTTACAAATAATGCCTTATATGAATAAAAGCAGAAAATAACATAAAGCTGCTGCAAACACTTTGTTTTTTTTAGTGTTTCTTGTAGCACAGATTTTAAGAGGAACATGTAAAAATTAAATTAGCACTAAATTCTTCTCCATTGACATTCCATATCAATGATACATTTACTGAGTATGCACTGAAAACAATTCATTACTTGTGTAGTCTCTGACAAATTATTTCTGAGATTTTCTCAAGAATGATCAGACAAAGAAAATCAGAAAGACAAAAATAAGATTAAGGGTATGGTTTTACCAATGAAGCCTGTCATGAGAGATAGTCCCCAGGTAGTCAGCATTTAATTAAAAGAGAATTAAATGCACCAAGCACAGAGAACTGTAAGTAAACTAACAGACCGGGGATAAGCATACATTAAATACCATACAAGGCAAATTTCAGATAGTTACTGTTATCAAGAAAGAACAAACAAAAAACTGTCACAAATATTAAATAATTAAATGTGAACAAAATTATGCTTAACAAAGCCTGCAAAACTGTGTCAGTACCCATATGAGCAAACAGATTTTGGATTTTTTCACTAGATATAGAGAAGCTTTACTACGATATTCAGTAGAATCTCCAATAATAATGTTAATTGAAACTGCTGAGCAAAATTTGCAATTACCCGAAATGCTTAATAAGACACATGGTTTGCAAAGGTTGTAGATAAACTTCATGAAGTTTCAGGGCCTGACATATTGGCAAAATAGTTGGGAATTCAGAAATCTGAGGCATGCTGAATGATTGATTTTAAGTTAAGGACTGCTCGTTTACCTCATTTTGCCTATAATTTGAAAGAGTCCCTTTATATATGCAGGTGTGTGTGTAAAAAATTATACATATATATACATATATATTTATATGTGAAATTGAATTATATATTTATATACAAAATATAAATATATGCATATACTTTTAATCAACTTTAATGAGGTACAGTTTAACAAAACAAATTGAATGCATTTACCCAATCAGTTCAATGAGTTTTGAAATAGTACACACCTGTGTAACAGCTCTTATAAACAAGATGCAAGACATTTCATTTATTCCCAAAGTTTCTTCTTTCCCCAGAGAAGTTAATTGCCTCCACACATATACATATTCATTCACACATGGTCCCAAGAAACTACAGTTTTGATCTCAGTAGGTTGGTCTTTAGGAAATTCATGTATGGGAAATCAAACAGTATACAGTTTGGTTTCACGCCATCTGAAAAATGCCTTTGACATGCACCCATATTAGTTTTGCATCAGTAAAATGTCCTTTTTTATTGCTGAGTAGATTGTTGATGAGGATGTTGTATGGTTGTATCAAATATTTAATCCAAGTGGACACGTGTTCAATTTTTTGTTAAATAAAAAACTTTTTAAAAGTGATTTTACCCTTCTGCAGGCCCATAAGCAATATATTAGAGTTTCAGTTCTGCTACATTATTTCATGTACTTAGTATTGTCATTCTACCTATTTTCCATTATTTTAGTGGGAGTTCACAGGTATCTTATTGTGGTTTTAACTTTCGTTTTCCAATTGGATGATAATTAGTGCCATTTCCTTAGCTTATTTGTCATTCAGAAATCTTTGGTGTATCTTAAACCTCCTGCCCCTTTTTGAGTGGTGTTTGCGTATTTATTATTGAGTTCTAAGAGTTTTTCATATAACCTTGATACAAGTCCTTTATCACATTCTGATTTGTAAGTATTTTCACACAGTCTGTCTTATCTCTTTATTTTCTTAAGTATGTTTTGACAACAGAAATTTTTTATTTCAGTTAAATACAGTTTATCAATTAATTATTTTATGGACTGTGTATTCACCTATTTTTTTCTTTGAGAAGATTGCTAGTTTTATGGTTTACCTTTCAGGACAATTTTTAGTTAATTTTTGTATCTTTGGTAAGATTTGCATCAAAATTTGTTACTAATATACAGAAAAACAATTTCATTTTGAGTTTTTTTCTTGAGCCAGCAATCTTGCCAAACATAGTTATTAGTTGCAGTGGATGTTTTTGTAGATTCTTTTGGATTTCTACATACATAATTATATCATCTGCAAATGAAAACAACTTTACTCTTCTCAGTTCCCTCTCCCAAACCACAATGGCTAAAACTTTCAGTTCAGTGTTGAATCAAAGTGATAATACTGGACAGATATTAAGGTGACATTAAGGAAACTAAGGTGAAATAGTTAAGTCCTTAACCATTAAGTAAAATGTTGTTGTTGCTTTTTTTCAGAGATGCTATTTATCAGGTTGAAGGCATTAATTCTATTTCTGGTTTACTGTAAGTTTTTATGAGAAAAGTATGTGCATTTTTTCAATTCTTTTATTGCATCAATTGATGATAATATGTGTTTATGATTGATTTAGTTAGTAAGCTGCCATATTGCAATGTATCAAAACTGGAATGGCTTTTAGATAGGGGAATTTAATAAATTACAAGTTTACAGTTCTAAGCCTATAAAAATATCCAAACTAAGGCATCCAGTAAAAGATACCTTAATTCAAGGAAAGTCAATGGATCAGGAACACTTCTGTCACCTGGGTAGTCACATGAATGACATTTGCTAGTCTCTTGCTCCTGGGCTCCATAGCTTTCAGTCTGTGTCCCTGTGGGGCTTACTCACTTTGCTTCTCCAGGACTGGCTTTTATACCTTGGCTTCCCTTGGCTCTTTCCATGTTCTGGTTTGCTTAACATTTCATGGCGATGTCTTTTGGCTACAAGCATATCCAAACATCTGTGTCTCTGTTCTCCAAGTGTTGGTATCTGTGTCAGCTCTACTCTGAAGTTTCTGTCAGAAATGTCTAACTTGCTCCAAAATGTTTCCTCTTTAAAGGATCCCAGTAAACTAATCAGAGTCACCTGGAATGGGTGGAGTCACATCCCCATCTAATCCAAAAGATCATACCCACAATCGGGCACACCACATCTCCATGAGATAATCTAATCTAAGTTCCCACCAACAATATTGAATTAGGATTAAAAGAAATGGCTGCCTCCATAAGACTGACTCAGTATTAAAACATCACTTTTCTCAGGTGCATAATACAAAGGAAAAAAGAGAGAGGAAATAAATAACAAACATCAGAAATAAAAGGAGTTATATTAATACCAATCCAGGTGAAATAAAAACAACCATAAGTACATATGATAAGCAATTTTTTGCCAATAAAATTAAAAACCTAGTATAAATAGACAAACTATTAGAAACACACAAATTACCTCATTGATTCAAGAATAAATAGGATATTTCAATAAACCTATAACTAGTAAAGAGCTGAGAATTGATAATCAAATACTTGTCTACAAAGAAGAACAAAAAGGACTAGATGGTTTCACAGGAGAATTCAATCAGCTATTCCAGGAAAACTTAACCTCAATTGTGCTCAAACTCTTCAAAAAAACTGAAGAGGTGACATTCCCTAACTCATTTCATGAGGGCAGTATCACCCTCATATCAAAGATAGACAAAAATATCACAATAAATAACTACAGACAAATATCTCTTATTAGTATAGATGCAAAAATCCCCAACAGAATATTGGCAAACCATATCCAACTGCATATGAAAAGAATTGTACATAAGATCAAGTGGGATTTATCATTGATTTGTAAGTTTGGTGCAATGTAACCAAATAAATTGTGTAATACACCACATCAGCAGAATGAAGGAAAATAAACACATGATACTCTCAGCTGATTCAGGAAAGTCATTTGACAAAATTCAGCATCCATGCTTGATAAAAACACCTAGAACACTAGAAAGAAACTATTCTAACATAATAAAGGGCACATTTGCAAAGCCCATAACTAATATCCTACTTAAATGGTAAAGAATGAAAGCGTTCCCTCTAAGATCAGGGGTAAGACAAGGATGCTCACTTCCACCACTATTATTCAACATTATATATGGAAGTTCTTCTAAGAGCAAATAGGCAACAAAACGAAATAAAAAAAACATCAAAATTGGAAAGGAAGAACTGAAACTTTCCCTGTTTGCAGAAGATATGATCCTACAAATATAAAATCATTTTTTAAAAAATCTGCAACAAAGATCCTAGCACTAATAAGTGAATTCAGCAAAGTGGTGGGGGGCAAGATCAATATTCCCAAATCAGTGGTGTTTCTATACACAATCTAACCAATAAGAACAAGAAAGTATGGGAAAAAATCCCATTCACAGTAGCAACTATATAGAAAATCTAGAAATAGATTTAGTCAAGAGTGAAAAGGACTTGTACAAAGAAAATTACAAAATATTGCTAAAATATATCATAGAAGACCTAAATAAATGGAAGGATATTCTCTGCTCATGGACTGCTTATGCACAGAGATATCAATTTGTAGATCCTTAAGGAATTTTTAGAGTCAATGCAATTCCAATCAATATTCAAATGCCCTTCTTTGCAGAAATTGAAAAGTCAGTTGTTAAATTGCATGGGAGGATAAGAGACCCCAAATAGCTAGTCATGTTGAGAGAGAAGAATTAAGTTGGAGAGCTCACACTTCTTGATCTAAAAACTTATTAGTAAGCAATAGCAACCAAACCATTAAGATATTGGCACCAGGACAGCCATATAGTCCAATGGAATAGAATTGAGAGCTCTTAGAAATTGAGCCCCACATTTATGATGAACTGACTTTTTACAAGGTGACAAAGGCTACTCAACTGGGAAATTCAACAAATGGAGCTTCAACAAATGGAGCTGGAAAATGGTATCTCCATTTGCTAAAAAAGGAAGATTCCCTACCTCACACCATATAAAAATTCAACTCAAAATGAAGTTACTTTAAATATAAGATCAAGATGTAGAAGAAAATATAGAGCAATAATGTCAGGACATTTTGCTGGTGATAGTTTCTTAGACTTTACACCCAAAGCCCAAACACAAGTAACAAAAGAAAAATATATATACATGGGACTTCATCAAAATGAAAAGCTTTCTTACCTGAAGGGAATTCATCATAAAAGTAAAAAACAACCTACACAAGGGTGAGCAATGGTGGCTCACTGGCAGAATTTTCGCCTGCCACGCCAGAGACCTGGGTTCAATTCCCAGAGCCTGGCCATGCAAAAAAAAAAAAAAAAAGACAACTTATACAATGGGGAGAAATTGTTGGAAACCATATAACTGATAAGGGATTACTATCTAGTATATATAAAGGAATCCTTCATCTTAAGAATAAAAAGATAAACAACCCAATTAAAAATAGGCAAAAAACATGAACCGTTTTTATTTAAAGAAGATACACAAATTGCCTGAAAGCACATGAAAAAGATGCTCAACATCATTAACCATCATGGAAATACAAATCAAAACCACACTGAGATACCATGTCACACCCATTATAATGGCTGCTATTTAAAAAAAAAAAACGGAAAATAACAAGTGTTGGAGAGAATGCAGAGAAATAGGAACACTTATTCATTGTGGGTGGTACAAAAAGTGGTGCAGATACTGTGGACAACAGTTCAGTGCTTCCTCTGAAAGCCAAGTATAGAACCATCATATGATCAGGGACTCCAACTAGTAGGTATATACCTAAAAAAAAATGAGTAGGCATTAAAACAGATAAATGCACACTAATGCTCAGAGTGGCATTACTCACAATTGTCAAAAAATGAGAGCAACCCAAGTGTCTGACAACCGATTAATGGATTAAAAATGTGGTATATACATACAATGGAATATTATTCAGCTGAAAAGGAATGAAGTCCTGATACATGCAACAGCATGGATAAACGTTAAAAGCATCATGTTGAGTGAAAAAAGCCAGGGACAGAAAAATAAATGTTGACTGATCTCATTGACTTGAAACAATTTGAATAACCAAACTCATAGAGTCAGAATCTAGAATAAAGATTACCAGAGGATGAGGTGGTGCTAGAGAATGTGAAATTAAGGCTTAAAATATAATGGCTCCTATTTGGAATGATGGAAATATTTCAGCAAAAGATGGTGGTGAGGACAGCAATTAACAATAATGAAATTCATATCTTAATATGACTAAAAGGAGAAATCTTAGATCGTATACATGGAAGAGAAAACAAATTTAAAACATAAATCCATGGAACTACACTACACAAACAGTGAGCCCTCACTTAAGTCATAGACTTTAATTACCAGGACAATTAATTTGAAAAGAATTATCATGAATTATAACATATAGACCACACAAATAAAAGTTGATGGTGGTGGGCTGCTATATGGGCATCTGTATTTCTGCATGGTTGTTCTATAAACCTGCAACTTCTCTAATAAAAGGGAAAATGTAAGTAAACATGATCAAGTCAGATTTTTCACGTGAATGCACAGGTGTAACCGCATAGGAAAAACAATTGATGGAAGGCGCTACATTAATACAATTAGGGGAGAAAAAACATATGATCATCTCAACTGATGCAGAAAGGGAATTTGACAATTTTTCATAAAAACAGTGCCCCTTTCTCATAAAAACACACAGAAATCTAGTTGTAGAAGTTAATTTCCTCAATGTTATAAAGGGCATATATGAAAAGCCCAGCACTAACAATTTACTCAATGATAAATAACTGAATTTTCCCCTTGAATAAAGGAACACAAGTATGTCCACTATTACCACTTTTATTCAACATTGTACTGGAAGCTACAGCCAGAGCAATTAGACAAGAAAAAGAAATAAAAGGTTTCCAAATTGGAAAGGAAGAAGTAAAACTTTCTCCATTTGCACGGTACATGATCCTTTATACAGAAAATCCTGAAAAAATAAAAAAAAGCTATTAGAACTAATGAATCCAGTAGTCCAAGATCAACATCCAAAAAGCATAGCGTTTCTCTACACTGATAATGAACAATCTGAATGGGAAATAAAGAAAAAACATTCTATTTACAATAACAACAAAATAATTAGAAAGCTAGGAATAGGTTTAATCAAGGTTGTAAATGACTTTTATGCCAAAACTACTAAACCTTGATGAAAGGAACTAAAGAATACCTAAATCAAAGGAAGACATTCCATGTTCATTAACTGGAAGACTAAATATTATGATACCAACTCTACCAAAAGTGATTTACAGATTCAATGCAATTGCAACGAAAGTTACAACAGGAAACCCAATCATCAAAGTTATTGGAAAGTAAAGGGGTACCAAAAAGCCAAATAGATCTTGAAAGGTAAAATAAAATTGGAGGGCTCACACTTCCTGATTTTGAAATCTGTTTATAAAGTTACACTAATCAAAATAATGCGATACTGACATAATGACAGACATACAGACCACTGAAACAAAATCTAGAGTTAATTAATAAACTCACATCTCTATAATTAATTGACTTTTGTCAAGAGCGTCAATTTCACTAAATGAGGAAAGAAAAATCTCTTCAACAAATGGTGTAGGAAAAAATGGGTGTTCATATGAAAAAAAATGAAAGCAGAATTTTACCTCACTGCACATACAAAAATTAGCTCAAAATATATCAAAGACATAAGTGTAAAGTGCCTAGAAGGAAACATGGGAAATCACCTTGAAGACCTCACATTAGACAATGGTGTCTTAATACCAAAAGCATGGGCAACAAAATAAATTAGATCCTGGGAATATCATTGAAATTCAAAACTTCTGAGAATCAAAGGACATTATCAAGAAATTGAAAAGGCAAACTGAAGAATGGGGGAAAATATTTGGAAACTATATATCCGATATCTAGAGTATATAAAGAGTGCCTACCATTTAACAACCAGAAAACAAACAACCCAGTTAAAAAATGGGCAAAAGACTTGAATAGACATTTCTCTAAAGAAGACATACAAATGGCCAAAAGGTCCATGAAGAAATGGTCAACATGATTAACCATTAGTGAAATGCAAATCAAAACTGCATTGAGATTTTAATTTACACCCATTGGAATGGTTAGTATTTAAAAAAATATCAGTGCTAGTGAAGATTTTGAGAAATATGAAAACTTGAGCATTGTTGATACGTTTGCAAAATGATACAGCCACCATGGAAAATAGTTTGGCTGCTCCTCCTCTGAAAATTGAAAACAGAATTACTGTATAATCTGTCAATCCCACTTCAATATCCCAAAGAATTAAAAAAATGGATTTGAATAAGTACTTGCACACCAATGTTCATAGTGCCAAAATTGCCAAAAGGTGGAAGCAAACCACGTGTCCATCAATCAAATAATGGACAAGCGAACTGTGGCATATACATGCAAAGGAAGTTTATTCATCTGTGAACAGAATGAAATTCCTTTGGTACAACTTGGATGAAACTTGAAAACATGATTTTAATTGAAATAAGACAGACAAGAAAAGGACCGATATTATATGATTTCAACTATGAAATAATTAGAACTTGAAAATTTATAGAATCAGAAGTTAAAATACATGTTACCAATGTAGACTTGGGTACAGGGAATCAAGTAAATGTTAAATTGGTACAGAAGTTCTGTTCGAGGTGATGGAAACCTTTTGATAATGGATGGTTTTGACATAGCACATTTTGAACGTAATTTATACCACTGAATTATATACTAATATAACATAATATACTAATAGGGAAACTTTTATGTTGTATATATTTTATGAGAAGAAAACTTAAAAAAAAGGACTGTACCCCAGAAACTGTACCTTAATGTAAATTTATGGACAATAATTAATTGTTTAATGATAGTATTATTTCATCAATTGTAATAAACATACCATATCACTGAATTATATACTTGAAAGTGCTAAAAATGGTAAATATTAGGTTGTATATATGTTATCAGAAAAAGATCATACAACAAGGTGTGAACCACAATGTAATCTATGGACTATATTCAATAATATAATTATAATTATAATATTTCATCACCTGTAACAAAGAAACCACACTAACATCAAATTTAAAAAATAGGGAAAACTGTGTATTTTTGGAAGGGGTTAATGGGACTTTGCATTTTCTGCACTATTTTTCTGTAAGCCTATAACTGTTCTAATGAAAATAACTAAAGAAATAATTCTAGGAACAAAATTATTGCATAATATGTTATCATATTTGACAATATCCATGGCTCTAAAAACCATATTTTATTAAAACCTATAGGATTCCTAGGTTATAGACAGATGGCATTAACAGTCATACATAAGAATTGATGTATGATCTTGTGTTATGTCATACAAAACAAGAAAGATGAGAGCTAGAAAGATTCTATCTTGCACTGCATCCAAATCCATATAACTAGAAACCTTGAATAACAAAAATAACATCGAATTTTTTTTTAATGTTTAAAATTTAAACATTTTAAAGAATGGTCTTCTTTTCTGGTTATGGTTACAAAATTTAAAATAAACATGCAAGTAAGTAAATAAGTAAATATAATAGTCTGATTCAATTTAGGATGTTTTACTCCTGAAAGCTGTCAAATTCCACAATGCCTCATCGTCCATCAGCCCCACATCTGACAAATGAAGAAATCTTGGGTGCTGATTCATGAGGCACCCACAAGAAGTGCAAACCCCACAGGCTCCGGCTTGTGTGAGGAAACCATTTTACCTGTTTTGCTTCCTAAGCGCCAAAAATGGTCCATGACATTTGCCCCTTCCTAGTCTTTTAAGCATGTTTGAATCTGCTTGCGAGCTGGCCTGCACTCCCAGAGCCTCCTTATGTAAGTCATAAAATTTTTCATGTGGTGCCATTAACCTCAATATCAGAACCAAATTTAGGGCTAGCGACCCATGCCCCTAGTGTGTGGTGGCCACAACATTCACTCCACATCCCACAAATAGATGACAGATGTTTGCAGATGAGCTAGAGATGGATGGATGGATGGAATCTGGGAGTGGGAAGAGAGAGAAAGAGATGCGCTCAGAAATTCTGCGTAGTGTCCTACGCAAGAAAAAAGCTTTCCTGTTGCACATCTCTTCTCATTTCCTTACTGCATTGCCCTTCTTTACTGGTATCTCTCTTTGAGATAATTCCTGAGGTAAAATTCTCTACTTTAGTTCAAATTTTGTATGCCGTTACCCCTTCTAACCTTTTTTCCCCGCTGATCACATTTGGAGACCCTCATTTTTTTCATATTTACCTCCAATCAGAATTCCTTTGTTCCTTGTCCATAGCATAAAAGTCCTCCAGATTAATTTTTTCTAAGACTACAGTACTACAGAATGTATTTGAATCTAATGTGCAACCATTAAAAGATTTAACATTGTTGAAATAATAGGTTTAAGAGGAAATAGAAACACTTTCACATTGAAAGCACCATTATAACAAGATAATTTCAGACTCCAGAAACAGGAGCATATGTGAGAATTACTCTGCTTAATATATCCTTGCCTTGCAAGTTCATGTTTTATTAAGCTAATTGAGCTCTCCTTCCCTTTTCATACTTATCATCCAAATTCAATTATTTTTTTCTGAAAGACAAAGCCCAGTCTCAAATTTGTCTACCTGTGGACAGTTAGAATAATCAGAATTTGAAGAGAAAAAGTAGGCATTTTCATAACCAAAAAAGTAGGTACCTTATAGTAATGTTAAGGCCATTCTCCACTTCTTTGTGAATAGGATTTTCACTGTAACACTGCATCTTCAATGCATATTAGAATCTTGCATAGAGTTAAAAGTTTAATGAAAGTAGGCTTGTTAATAAAAGTTTAAATGTGCTTGTGTATTGAGTATTTACTATATACCAAAAATTTTGCTAAGAAGGAAATTCTACTTTGGTACTAATGCTTTCAAATATAAACGTAGGCAAATCATTGTGCTTGTTGGAGTCAGCATTTCAAAAGCGTACACAAAAGCACATATGCAGAAAAAGGGGCACACACTCTGAGTTCTGGTGTTGCAGCCCCTTCCCCAAAAGCAGTCGCTGTTACCAGTCTCCTGCATGTCCCTCCAGAGATTGAATATATATCTCACATATACAAATGGATGTATATATGAAAACCTCAAGTCTCATACTTTGTATTTACATGAGGAGTTTCTTGTGGAAATTCAGAAAGTTTACTGATCTTAGAATTATATTGCCTGGGTATGAGTCATGACTTATTTAATTGTTGTCTTATCTTTAGTAAATCATTTGAACCTAGATTGAGTTTCTCAATCTATAACATCAATCTTATCCCTTATCTAGATGGTATTCTTAAATTTAAAAAATCAATAAATAAAACAATGCATCTGTATATATTTTCTGTGTAAATATTACTATATATAATAAAATTGGGCATATTTTTCCGCCATTTCTCACCATGTAGATACATGCCCCAGACTGTTCCTCTCAAATATTTTTAAAAATATTTAATTATATCATCATAAAAATTATACCTATTTCCTATAAAAGTAGAACATTAATAATACTGTTAAAGTTCATCTTATACCTCAAATGCATTCTTCTTATATAACCCCAGAAATAACCACCTTAAGATCTTCCTGATTGCGTAAATATTCTTAAATACATATATTACTTGTTTTTGCATGCTTTTTAAATTATCATAAATGGCATGATAGTATATTTGTTCTTGCAAAAATTACTTCCCACTCAATATTATATTTTAATATGCACTTTCGTTCATGCATGCAACTTCTCTGCTTCAGAAAATCTCATTTGTTTAGATTTCCAGAGAAATAATAAATGGTTCTTTTTTTCTCCTGTGTGCTTGTAATTTATGTTATTTATATGTTTTTCTACAACAAGCAATACTGTTTAGAAAGTTAGTATACAATACTATTAGTGTGTTAGCTTAGTAATTTCTCCAGGCACTAATTACATAATTTTTAATTAATATCTGAAGTGGTTACATAGGATTCCCTACTGATCCACAGGAATTCTTTGTATATAGTGCATACCTTATGTTTTGGATATCACATCATTTAGAATATGGGTTGCAAATATCTTCTCCAGTCCTAATTTATTATCCAATGAAAATTAGTCTTAATTTCAGTTTAATCAAATTCATCTTTCCTTTATAATATCATATTATTATATGACGAAAAATTGACTTCTCGGTCAGGAAGTCAAAACTATATTCTCCTCTATTCTATTTTCTCCTTTAAGACATTCTTCCCAACCTAGGGACCACAGTTAATATTCATTTATTTATTTTTTTATTTTTTGCATGATGGGCACTGGGAACTGAACCCAGGTCTCCAGCATGGCAGGCAAGAACTCTGCCTGCTGAGCCACCGTGGCCTGCCCTCATTTATTTTTTTAACACCTAAGAATTTTATCTTTTCATTTTTACTTTGTATATATTTAATTCACCAGCAGTTGATTTTTGGTTGAAGAATAGAATTTTACTTTTACAAAATGTATAATACATTATTCCAAGGCAATTTATTATATATTTTCCCACTTATCTTTGATGCAGCATGCCATGGAGCTATGTGAAATACATGCATAGGCATGCTTCTGTGTCCTTTTTGTCTTCTCTATTTTTCTATTATTTGTGTTAGTAATAATTAGTAGTAGTAGTAATTTTCTGTGAAATCAATACAGATGAAGAGAGAAACATGTCCTTTGGATGTTACATAAGAAAGAAAACTGGTGTTTTCTTTGTAAATTACTGGATCAGATATTTAAGGGACAGGTCATTGCACTTTTGATGTGCTTTGCTATAAAAGGAATAAGGGAATGACTTAATGAAAGAGTTCCAAGGACCATACATACATATATAATTAAAATATTAGACATGGCACACACTTCCCTACAGATAATGTAATTCAACAGTAAGGTAATACAAAATTAAGATGATTTGGGGAATAAGCAAAATGGTTAAGAGTCACGTGGTAAACTGAGCTGCAAACAATAAGGATTTCTTATTGATAATAAATCAAAAATTAATTTAAAATAGCAGCAAAACCTACAAAATATAGTTAATAGATGCAGCATTTGAAAAATGATAAATCATCATTAAAAAATTACTGCAGAAGAGTAGTTTGTCTCTGGATAGGAAAACTCAATATTATAGAGATTTTCATTTTCCTCAAAATAATTTACTATTTGAGTGTAATCTTTAGTAGAATCTCAACAGGAATATTATGGAATTTGAAAATTAACTTTAAAGTAATTCTATAGGAACAAATTGCATTAATGGCCAGTTGGAAAATAATCAAACTGTATTATTATTCATTTTATTTTAATAATAATTATTTAACTATTTAAAGAACTTTATTATTGCATTTTATTTGGTTTTTAATTATTTTGTTTATCTATATGTATTATATAACAACTACAAACAAAAATAATCATTAAAGGCTGAAATCAAATGAAAAAAAGAAATTAAAAAGAAGGAAAGCAAAATGTCTTAGTGTGCCAGAGCTGCTGTAAGAAGTACCACAGACTAGTTGGCTTAAACAACAGCATTTACTGTCTCAAAGTTCTGGATTCTACAAGCCCCAAATCAGGATGTTGGCAGGTCCATGCTTCCCTTTAATCTGGCGAAGGTTTGGCCCAATCCATGATGTAACTCAATCTCTGCCTCTGTCACCTGGCCATCTCTCTTTCTGCATCTGTGTCTGACATAATTTCCTATATCAATCATCAGTATGAGGACGTAATTTCCTCTTCTTATAGAAACTCCCATCATATTGGATTAGGGCTCCAATCTTAATGCAGTTTAGCCTTTTCTTAATGATTTTCAAAGAAGCTCATATTAAAAGATTGGAGTGAAGAATGGAATATGTCTTTTTGGAGGACACAATTCAATTCATAACGGAGCAAGAGCAAAGTCCTTGATAAGACAATATGAACCTTAGAACTCGTATAATTACCTCCACTTTGCCTTTTTAATTATAATCTAAATGTTCATAATATACCAAATGTCATGCATAATGATAAAAGGCAATATTTCAGCCTGACAAAACATAATTGAAGCAGATGTAGCAGATGGTTTAATCTCCAGAAGACTATGAAGAACTCTTAAATTAAGAAAACAATCTTTAAAAAATAGAAAAGGAATATTTGTAATAGAGAAATTCAGAAAAGACCAAAATATATCCAAACCACTTATAAAAATAGGCTCAATCTCACAGAGACTCAAGCAGATATAATTTAAAATAGTAAGTAAATTTTTGCTACATTATAGAGGCAAAAATTTAAAAAATAAGAGCAAAAGTATACAGCATTATAAATGGTGAATGAGAGAGGCATTTGCATCCAGTGTGAAAATGGAACATACCCTTTTGTCAATGCTATAAAAATTTAGGTTGTTTATAAGGGAGTGCATATGTGGATAGCATTTATTTGGCAACAACTGCTATGTACTTCTGGAGATGATGTATTGTCCATTATTCCTTTATGTAACCATAAAGATATTTATAATAAATATCTACTGTATAGCATAATTATGAAGAATGTGTGAGATAAGTTTAAAGTGTTTACCTCATTCCCTAGCACACAGTAGTCAGTAAACATCTATTTTTATTACTAGGATTATGATTATGCTTTTGATTGTTAACAGAATAGAATGGCTTCATATTTTGCAGACCAAGTGATATTTTAATATCCAGGTTAAAGTTATTTTAATGTATACAGATACATAGTGATTTTTCTTTTGCCTATGTCTTTAATATTTTCTATGTGATTCATTTACATGTCTGCATAAGTAGCTAAGTTCATAAGTAAAAAATTATATTGTAAAGTTTAGTTTACTCTGCTTCTTTAAGAAATATGATGATATAGAAGTGTTTAACATAAAATTTTCTCCTCGAAATCAGAGGAGCATGCAAAAGCAATTTGGTTCATTTCCAAATGTGTATATTCAATTTCTACAGAACTCTTCAAACGTTAATTGGTTTTAGCTTTTTTTTAATCTTTTTTGCATGTATTATCTAGTTTTTATCCAACTTACCTCCTTTAAACGACTGACCTTTGAGCCTCCATGTGACTTTTTTTACTTAGATTTTAACCCAGCGCAGAGATATGCTTTCTAACTAGTGAAAATCACTTTATATTTATGCATTTTACGGGCACCTCAGCCTAGAGAACCTAGCTATTGAAAGGTCCTGTTGAAAGCCAGCTGTACAGCATAGATGAGTGAACAATTTAAATGCTTTCAATTACGTTTTGTGTAAATTTGCATTTATATTTCAAAGCAGGATTGAATGAAACAGTATGCATTATTCAGGGTCCTCTAAAGAAGCAGAACCAACAGGGTGCATGTGTGTGTGCGTGTGTGTGCATGTGTGTGTGTGTAAATATTTATTATAAGAAATTGACTCATATGACAATTTTGGCTGACAAGTCCATATTACATAGTTGATAAGTCCAATAAAAGTGCTCCAGAAGTTCTTAGTC
Organism: Tamandua tetradactyla; assembly: GCF_023851605.1. Lineage (NCBI taxonomy): Eukaryota > Metazoa > Chordata > Mammalia > Pilosa > Myrmecophagidae > Tamandua > Tamandua tetradactyla. Next base: position 5,385,963 of record NC_135350.1, on the reverse strand, counting down.
TGAATTCTCCAGCAGAAGTTAACTGGCTGGAAATTCTGTCAAGATCCAATGCTGAAGTTGTGGTCAATCACCTTTGTTGATTTTATTGATGGTAGATGCAGTTGAATACTCACAGAGACAGGCAGGCCAGTGTTTTTGACCAAACAACTGTACATCATAACCTAGGCAAGTTGACCTGTGAAATTACCATCACATAGTGTTTATTTTATTTTCTGTTTCAATGAAGCAAACCTTTTAAAATATAGACATAATAGAAATAACTTCACATTTTTCACTAAATGCAAGAAATTTACATCAAAAGAAATGTGTCAGAGGATTTCCTTCACTATCTTCAGGAAAACTCCCACTACCTTGTTCTTGTATTGAATCCTTCATTTCCTAGATTTCACATTTTATGATGTATTTTGTTGGCTGTTTACTCATTTTTGTAAAGTATACCATTTCAGGGCTCCTGATACATGGAGCACAAGAAATACATATTTCATACCTTGTAATTTATAAAATTACTTTATTACCAAGTACCTAGTTGGATATATACTTTCTTCACAAATGGAAAATATTTATTTTCTATTTTACCATTGCAAAAACATAGGCAATTGAAAAGCTCAATCAGTATATAAAAATTTGTCTATGTACACTTGTATTGTTTTTATTTGCTATTTTTCTAATTTTCTCTCTGCAACTTTTAGATCTCTTTATCATTGGTGTTCTGGTTTGCTAGCTGCTGGGATGCAACACATCAAAGACGGATTGACTTTTAATAAAAGGGGATTTATTTTGTTGGTTCTTCAGAGGAAAGGCAGCTAACTTTCCACTGAGGCTCTTTTCTTACGTGGAAGGCACAGGATGGTCTCTGCTGGTCTTCTCTCCAGGCCCCTGGGTTCCAACAACTTTCCCCGGGGTGACTTCTCCAAAGGCCTGGGCTGAGCTGCAAGTGCTGTGATGAGGAATGCTGAGCTGCTAGACTGTGCTACACTGAGCTCTCTCATTTAAGCACAAGCCAATTAAGTTAAACGTCACTCATTGCAGCAGACACGCCTCCTAGCCGACTGCGGATGTAATTAGCAACAGATGAGATTCATCTACAATTGGCTCATGTCCACAGCAACAGAACTAGGTGCTTTCACCTGGCCAAGTTGACAACTGAATCTAACTACCACAATTGGTATTTATAAATTTAATGTGATGTAGTTTTTTGTTATGTTAGATATGCCTTGGGTCCTCTCAATCTGAATGCATGCCCTTCAGTACTAGAAACATTTATCTATTTTTTCTTTTGTACATTTTTTCACTCCATTTTCTCTTCTCCACTTCGTAAATTCTACTTTGTTGGGTACTGGACTTCCTGAAATGATGCTAAGCTTTTTTCAGACTTTTCCCCCTATTTGTCACTGCTTTCTGTGAGGTGCCTTTAACTCTACTTTTCCTCTGAATATTTTTTCTGATTATTTTATTATCTGTTTATCATTTATGTTACTTCATTGCTCAATCATAAAATGACAATTAAGAATTTTTGTTTATGTGTGTACATTATGTATGCATGGACAGCAACAGTTTATGGAAGGAAGTTCTCCAAATGCAGTGATATATAGAAAAATGACTGTTACAGAGAGAAAGTTTTTAGACTTCTAGATGCAAGTTACAAGCTTAGCGGTGATTCTCAGTGTCAGAAAGGGCCTAAAGATTTCATTATTCATTGTGCAGATCAGAGGTCAGCAAACTGCAGCCCACAGGGATAATCTGGCCTACCACTTACTGCTGCACTGACCACGAGTTAAGCATATTTTTATGTCTTTTAAGGCTAAAAATAATCAAAGGAAGAATATTTTCTGCTATGTGAAAATTATATGAAGCTCAAATTTCAATGGCTATAAATGAAAATTTATTGGATTTGAACCAAGTTCATTTGTTTATATATTGTCTGTGGCTGATTTTGTCCCACAATGGCAGAGATGATTAGCAGTAACCAAGATTATAAGTAATAGCTCTAATTTTTTCTCACTGCTGTTGGGTTTACTACAAATCACAGTGATGCAATTATAACTCAAAAACATTTTTTGGTCAAGATAAGAAAGAAGAAAAAAGTGGACTTTGAATTCTAAGCATGATGAACTGTAGATTATTTTGTTACTTAATTATATGGCAAATAATTTTGTTTATTATGCAATGATACTCTAGTTGTACTTAAAATATACATCATCATCACTAGACTAAGATCTTATCACAATATTTTCCAACTTACAAGAAAACAAAAGAATAATTAGAAATTTTAAAATAAAATATTTTATCACAGCAGAATTTCTTCACACATGCATACACACATAACCTGTCAAAATGGGGCTTCCCTATGACACAGGCACTCAAGGAAGTAGAAGAACAAAATTTTATTGAAACTTTTTAGTTAAGGGCCAAGATTGAAATTGTTTTGAATAAAGACTGTCCTCAACCACTATTTTAAATTTTGAATGGCTTTGGGAATTAGGTTTTGCTGCAGACTTGATTTTTTTGTTTTTGTTTTTTAATGAATTCAATTTAAAATTACAGGGGAAAAAGTGCTCAATGCAAAGCCTATATTACAGTAATGCCATTTAGACAAGAACTAATGTTGTTTGAATCTTGGGAATTGTCTAACTGATTTATACATTTCCCACCATGTCAAAAGTTAAATCAAGAAGTGATATCACCATTGCCATAAAAATTCTGAGCTCAACATACAGGTCCAGCAGTATTTTCCAGAACTCACTGCAAGTGCAAAATAAATCTCCACATTTCAAATACACTTAAATGTTCCAATGAAGAGCTTCTACCTTACCTGCAATTGGAAGTAATTAACATGCAAAATAATGGCAAGCTAAAAGGTAGATATCAATGGAAGAATCTAAGAGAATTTTATAAATGCCATAGAATTCTGTTAATTCTATCATATGCTCACAGATTTATATCAGTATTTATCAGTAATTTTTTTGTGAAAAGATGTTTTCAAAGATGAAATACATAAAATCTCACACAGTTCGTTATTCACAGATGAACATTTGAGATTTATTTTGATAAGAAACACTAACTTTGAATATTAATTAAGTGAAATGTTACTCCTCCCACCAAAGAAGTAATTTATTCTTTTTTTTAGTAGAATTACATGATAAAATATTGTACTCAATTGTTAGTATTATTATATTTTTAATTCTAACAATAACACTTTTTGGAAGTGTTTTAAATACCTTACATATTACTGCAGGTTGTATATATTAATATGTTTATATATAAGATAAAAAATATGTGGGCGATATTAAAGGAGAGAGCTGTAATTTTGTCTCACAGCCCCTGATGCCTAAAATATTCAATATCTGGCCATTTACAGAAAAGTTTGCTGACCCTTTATGCAAATTTTCACTTAATATGTTCAGTTTATTTATTTCTATTGCTTTCCTGTCTTTCTAACGATCTAATGATTCAGATTCCAGTTACTCTCTATTTCAGTTTCTCCAGATACATGTACTGTCTTTGTAGAAAAGAAATGAAAACATTCTTGGAAGTGTACCTGGAGGTGATTTAGCAGACTAACTCTTCCTTTTTGTTGAGCCAGTTTCCCTGATTTGAATTTAATTCCTCCAACTTGCAACTATTGTGCTTGGGGTTTCTAATTCTGAAGATTTCCCTTGATTATTATACATAAAATATGTTCACATGTACTAAACTCTCAATTTTTATTTTCCTTCTACAAAATCAGCTACTGTGAATCCATTTTTCTGTTATTTGTCTTTATGTCTGATCTGCTACTGTATCCCATAGAAGATCAGGTCTTCCAGGAACCAGAAACTAAGATGGAATTGTAAGAGATATATTGGGGATAAAACTATAAAAAGGAAAAGAGGGCAAAAGCAGAATTGGCCAGGGTTATCCTTAAACTGCAATGCTCTTCCGAAAATGTCTAGGCCAATTGAGTATGGGGTTTGAAAGAGAAGATTGTCCAATATAGGAGTGACATATTGGTGAGAAATGGCCAGACCTTGCATCCTCCCAAGAATCAGCCTTTGTCTGGTGGTTACCTTGAAGAGTATAGCCTCAAGTTAAATGCTGAGGCAGATGCAAAGGCAATGTAGCTGAAGGCTATAGACTAACTGCATTCTTTAGTTAGAAGACAAGTTCTTTCTTGATGAGATATCTGCATAGCACACATCCATGGATGTCACAATCCCCTCGTTATGTTGCATATATTCATGCATAATTTCTTTTTGTCCTTCTAAAAGAGGGGCCATGGTGATGCTTTGGATATCTGGGTATAAATATTACCTTATAAACTCAGGCAAACAGTTAATGAAATGTCTGGGTTTTCCCTTTTTCCTCCTGTACCTCAACACAGTAAATGGTAGCAGGTCAATCTAGGGAAAAGACTGGAGGAATCATTACAATACATAATGGTGCAGTGTTGCTGGCTTTTCATCAGTAGATTTTGGCATTGTCAATCACTCACATCCACCTGCTTATTCACACTCTTGCTTTTCCATTGAATTTATGCATGCATATTACATTTATGCATGATAGGTAGATAAATACATACACACATACATACATACATACATACATACATACATGCATAGATACATAAAGATAGAGGCAGATAGATAGTACTTGTTTTGGTTTTCACGTTAGGGTGGAACCATAAAAATGATAATGCAAAATGAAATTGTGCAAGGCATTCTTAACAGTCAACAGGAAAATTATAATGGCTCCAAGAGCTTTAAATATTTGTCAAAATATTATGAATTCTCATCATCAGGAATACAGTTACAGGGAAATGAAAAATAATAGAACTAATGTGTTTTCAGTACATTGTAAATTTAAATGTTAGTAGCATTGATAAAGTGTTTTATTTCTTTGTAGAAAACTTATGAAGAATACTTTAAGTGTTTTCCTTCTTCTCATCCTATAATTTATAATTTGGAGCAAACATCTTTTCCATGTTTTGCCAAATGGTCAGACTTCTCTCTAAATTTGGATTAAATTCCAGAATAACATCCTTTGTCCTTTCAATTTCATGAAACATCTCCTAGAATTCCTTTATGGGAAGTTTCTGCTTGTTTTTTTTTTTTTTTCCAGACATCGTTCCTGGAATGTTTTTATTCTTTTTGTCATAAGCGCTCTCCTCATTTACGTGTATATGTTCATCTTCACTCAGTTTCTCTGACTTCATATTTCAAGACTAGAATTCCGTCAATTCAAATATCCCCACTGTTGACTATTTCTCCTATAATCCCATTTAGTTTGATTTCAGTTTTACCTCAAGTATTATCACTTTTCTGTTGCACTTCCATCTTTTTTGGCTTATTCCTTTATTGATGATTCATTTTTATTAAATGGCATGTGGAAAACAAATAGGCAATACAATGACAATCTTAGGTGTCTACCCATGAACTGAATAGCAAATGTGCATGGACAAAAGTCAATTTAGTTTATTTCCAAATGTGCATATTCAATTTCTACAGAACTCTTCAAATGTTAAATAGTTTTTATTAGATGGAGACCTTTCTCCACCAATTCTACCTGGGTCTTGATTAGTTTACTAGAATCCTATAAAAGAGGAGACACCTTGGAGAGAGTCCCTTTTGAGAATGAAGAGTGAGCTGCAGAACCACGACAGAATGAGGATAGAACCACAGAATCCACCAGCCAGAGAACTTTGGAGATGAAAAAGGAAAATGCCTCTGTTCTAGTTTGCTAGCTGCCAGATTGCAACACACCAGAGACGGATTGGCTTTTAATAAAAGGATATTTATTTTGTTGGTTCTTCAGAGGAAAGGCAGCTAACTTTCCACTGAGGTTCTTTCTTACGTGGAAGGCACAGGATGGTCTCTGCTGGTCTTCTCTCCAGGCCCCTGGGTTCCAACAACTTTCCCTGGGGTGACTTCTTTCTGCATCTCCAAAGGCCTGGGTTGAGCTGCAAGTGCTGAGATGAGGAATGCTGAGCTACTTAAACTGTGCTACATTGCATTCTCTCGTTTAAGCACCTGCCAATTAAGTCAAATGCCACTCATTGCAGCAGACACACCTCCTAGCCAACTGCAGATGTAATTAGCAACAGATGAGATTCACCTACCATTGGCTCATGTCCACAGCAACAGAACTAGGTGCCTTCACCTGGCCAAGTTGACAACTGAATCTAACTACCACAGCCTCCCAGGGAGCTTCATGAATCAAGAGACCTGGAGTGAAAGACAGCAGATGCTTCCATGTTTGCCATGTGTCTTTCCAGCTGAGAGAGAAACGCTGAATGTCATTGACCTCTGTGAACCAAGGTATCTTTCCTTGGATGGCTTAGATTGGACATTTCCATAGACTTGTTTTAATTTGGGGAATTGCACAACTTTAGAACTATAAGCGAGCAACTTATTAATTCCCCTTTTTAAATCCATTCCATTTCTGGTATATCACCTTAGAGAAGGTAGGAAACTAGAACTAGAACAGCATGATTGGAAAATTGGTGACAAAGAGGTCTGGGGAAGAGGTATGTGGATAGACCTTTCTGAGTGGGCTAAAAACATGGAGATATTTGTGTCCCAAATGAATGTGTACCAGAGGGTGACTTCAGCAGAGGAAAGTTTTAATAATCAAATGGATAAGATGACTGGTTCTGTGGATCCCAATCAGCTTCCTTCCCCAACAACAGGATGCCCAATGGGCTCATGAAGAAAGTGGTCTTGGTGTTAGGGATTGAAATTATGATTGGACTCAGCAACGTGGAGTTCCACTCACCAAGGCTGATCTGGCTATAGCCTCTGCTGGAGTGCCCAGTCTGCCAGCAACAGAGACCCACACTCAGCCCCTGATATGGTAACATTCCCTGAGGTGATCAGCCTGGTATATGGTGGAAGAGGCATCATGGAAGAGGCAGTGATTTGTTCTAACTGGAATAGGCACGTACTCTGAATATGGGTTTGCTTTCCCTGAAGTCAGTGCTTCTGCCAAAACAACCACCCATGGACTTAAAGAAAGACTCATTCATTGTCTTGATATTCCACACAGTACAGCTTCTGATCAAGGAACCCAATTCACAGCTAATGAAGTGTGGGAGTGGGCACATGCTCATGGAATTCTCTGGTCTTACCATGTTCCCCATCATCCAGAGGCAGTGGGATTGATAGAACAGTAGAATGGCCTTTTGATAGCTCAATTATGGTGGCAGTACCTTGCAGGGCTTGAGTGATGTTCTCCAGGAGGCTATGTATTCTCTGAATCAGCATGCCCCCTACTGGTGCTGTTTCTTCCATGGCCAGGATCCATGGGTCCGTGAAATCAAGGGGTGGAAATGGGAGTGGCAACACTCACTATTACCCCTTGTTCTAGTTTGCTAGCTGCCAGAATGCAACACACCAGAGACGGATTGGCTTTTAATAAAAGGGGATTTATTTTGTTTGTTCTTCAGAGGAAAGGCAGCTAACTTTCCACTGAGGTTCTTTCTTACATGGAAGGCACAGGATGGTCTCTGCTGGTCTTCTCTCCAGGCCCCTGGGTTCCAAAAACTTTCCCCGGGGTGACTTCTTTCTGCATCTCCAAAGGCCTGGGCTGAGCTGCTAGTGCTGAGATGAGGAATGCCGAGCTGCTTAGCTGTGCTACGTTGCCCTTTCTCATTTAAGCACCAGCCAATTAAGTCAAATGTCACTCATTGCAGCAGACACGCCTCCTAGCCAACTGCAGATATAATTAGCAACAGACGAGGTTCACGTACCATTGGCTTATATCCGCAGCAACAAAACCAGGTATGCTCACCTGGCCAAGTTGACAACTGAATATAACTACCACAGCCTTCATGATCCACTAGGAAAATTTTTGCGTCCTGTTTCTGCAACTTTGAGCTCTGCTGTTCTACAGGTTTAGTTACTGAAGGGGGAGTACTTCCACCAGGAGAAACAATGATTCCATTTAACTGAAATTGAAGACTGACTCCTGGTCACTTTGGGCTACTCATACCCCTGGATCAACCAGCCAAGAAGGGGATTACTTTACTGAATGGGATGATTGACCCTGACTATCAGGGGGAAACAGGACAGCAATTACACAATGAAGGTAAAGAAGAGTTTTCCTGGAATATAGGAGATCCCCTGGGCATCTCTTAGTAGTACCATGCCCTGTGATTAAAATCAATAGAAAACTGCAACAACCCAATCCAGGCAGGACTACTAATGGCTCTGAAACTTCAGGAATGCAGGTTTGGGTCACCCCACCAGGCAAAGAACCACGGCCAGCTGAGGTGCTTGCTGAGGGTAAAGGGAACATGGAATGGGTAGGGAAAAGGTAGTGATAAATATGAACATGATCAGTTACAGGAACAAGGCCTGTAAAGGTATGAGTATTTCTCCCTTGCTTTGTAATTAATATCTGTGTATTTATACATAAATCAAATATCTGTTTCCCTTTTTATTTTATCCCCTTTACCATATGACATAAGCTGTTTTGTTCATGTTATAGTATTTAAGCTGTAAGATATCAAGTTTAAGAGTGAATATTACCCAAGGACTTGCACCCTGTTCTGGTGAGTTTTAATGCATTTCTTGTTGTATCTGGGACAGTTGAGTATTGTTAGTTGAGGAAAAAAATATGTCTGTTATTGCTTTCTATTTAGAGATTAAGTATGGTTTAAGGTGATGAGTATAGCTGCCAATTTGACAAGGGGTGGACTGTCATGGTCAGGTTCATGTATCAACTTGGCCAGGTGGTGGTACCCAGTTGTCTGGTCAGGAAAACGCTGGCCTGTCTGTTGCTATGATGACATTTCATGGACTTCAATCATGACCACATTGGTAGAATCCATGCTGATTACATTTAAAGGGAATGTCTCCTGCAATGAGTGATGGTTAATCTAATCACCAGAAGCTTTTAAGACAGATTAAGAAGAGACAATCACTCTTCCTGTTTCAGTCAGCCAGCCCCTGCTGAGAGTTCATTGAGAACCTTCATTGGAGCTGCCAGCCTGTGGCCTGCCCTAAAGATCTTGGATTCTTACATCCCCCTTGTTGCCCAGCCAGCCTCTACTGAGAGTTCATTGAGGGCCTGTCCTACAGACCTTGGACTCTACATCTCCATGGTTATTTGAGAAACTTTTATAAATTTAATATTTACAAATATCTCCTACGGATTCTGTTTCTCTAGAGAATCCTAGCTAATACATATGGTATTTCTTTCTATCCCTTAACTTGTTATCCATCTGTGTATTTATATTTAAAGTGTATTTCTTGAAAAATTAAACAGAAAATAAGAAAAAGTGCATTTCTTGCAGATGTCATAGTTAGGTCTTCTTTTTGTTGTTTATGTGTGTGTGTGTCCTATTTTCTTTTTTATCCCCTGTGTCAGTCTCTCTGTCTTTTAATTGATGTAAATAAACCATTTGCATATAAAGTGACCGATGTAGTCTGTTTAACATCTATGATATTTGTAACTATTCGCACAAGTTCTGATTATCTTTTATATCTTCCCCTTTTTCTGCCTCCCTTATTTTAATTGAACATTTATATATGATTCGAATTTTTCTCTTATCTTAGCATAAGAAGTACACATTTAATTTTTTTGTGATTTCCCTACGATTTGAAATATACACTTAAAACTAATTTAAATCCATTTTCAAGTAATTCAATAGCATCTCATGAGCAGTGCAAGAACCTTATAACAAAAGGACTATTTCCAACCCTGCCACATCTCTTATGACACTGCTTATGATGTCACTTAGCCATCTAAAATATTCTTCCAATACATTGTTATTACAATTGCTTCATTAGTGATATTATGACTAATAGTAGAATAACTTATTATATTATTACATCTATTTTATCAATTAAAATAAGAGAAATAAAAATTCACATTCATTACTTCTCTGATGCTCTTCCTTTCTTTATGCATAGATGAGTTTCTGCATCATTTTTGTTCTTTCTAAAAAACTTGTTTTTACATTTCTTAGAAGGCAAATTTACTGGTGACAAATTCCCTCAGTTTCTATTTTTCTTAGAAAATGTTACTTCTTTACATTTAAAGGACATATTTTTATTTTTATATAATTTTTAAATATTTTATTGTAAACTTTAACAATCAAACATAGAAACAGACTTGATATGCAAATATTCTATGCATGATGTACAATCAATGGCTCACAATATCATCACATAGTTGTGTATTCATCATCAAGATCATTTTTTGAACATTAGCATCTCTCCAGCAAAAGAAATAAAAAAGAAAAAAGAAAAACCCATATATACCATACCCCTTACCTCTTCCTCGCATTGACTACTAGTATTTCAATCTACTCAATTTATTTTAACCTTTGATCCTCCTATTATTTGTTTTTTTATCTATATTTTTTACTCATCTGTCCATACCATAGATAATAAGAAAAGGAGCCATCAGACACAAGGTTTTCACAGTCACACAGTCACATTGTAAAAGATATATCATTATACAATTTTCTTCAAGAAACATAGCTACTGGAACACAGCTCTACAGCTTCAGATTCTTCTCTCTAGCCACCCTAATAACCATAAACTAAAATGGGGATATCTATATAATGCATCAGAATCACTTCCAGGAAAACCTCTCTACTCTATTTGAAATCTTTCAGCCACTAAGCCTTTATTCTGTCTCATTTCTCTCTTCCTTCTTTTGGTTGAGAAGGTTTTCTCAATTAAAGGATACATTTTTAAATATAGAATTCTAGATTGTTTTTCCTTTATTTTTCAGTGTTCTAAGTATTTCAATCTAGTCTCTTCTTTCTTGCATGGTTTCTGACAAGAAGTCTGATGTCATTCTTATCCTCGTTTCTCTACTAATAGGTAATTCCCTCCTCCCCAATTTCTTCCAAGATTTTCACTTTTATTTTGATTTTCAGCAATTTGAATGATATGTACACTCATGATTTTGGGGTACTTACCCTATTTGCTTCTCTCTGAGGTTTCTGGATTCATGGCTTGATGTCTATCAATTATTTGGGAAAGTTTTCAGTTCTATTACTTAAGAAATTTCTGCTGCTCTTTTCTCACTTTTTTTTTCTCCTACTGTTATTCCCATTGCACATATGTTAATCTTTTGTAAGTGTCCCACAGCTCTTGAATTCTGTTCAATACTCACAATTGTTTTATATTTTAATTTCAGTTTGGGATATTTTCATTAACATATTTTCAAGCCCATTGATTCTTTCTATAGCCATACCCAGTCTACTGATACATCCATTAAAGGCATTCTTTGTTTCTATTTCAGTAATTTTTATTTCTAGCATTTTCTTTTTATTCTTCCTAGAGATTCCATCTGTTCACTTTACCTGTCTCTTCTTGCTTGTTATCTACTTTTGCCATAAGAGAGCTTCACAGATTACTAAGAGCTATTTTAAGTTCTGTGATGGTTAGCTTCCAATGTCAACTTGGCCAAATGATTATGTTCAGTTGTCTGGTCAGGCAAGCACTTCAAGGATATTTCATGACCAGTTAATTAAGTCATCAGTCAGCTCATTCCATCTGTGGCTGATCATATCTGAGATCAACTAAGGCATGCATCCCACAACAAGATAATCCAGTTATTTGAAGACTGTTAAGGAAGAAGTTTCCTTAGCCAGTGAACCTCTCCTCTGGAGTTCATCCAGACCCTTCATTGGCCACTGTTGAATGCCCACTCTGCTAGCAGCAGAGACCTACACTCAGTCCCTGATATGGCAACATTTCCCAAGGTGTTCAGCCTGCTACCTGGTGGCAAATTGATTACATTGGACCACTTCTGTCATGGAAGGGGCAACAATTTGTTCTTAAGTGGAATAGACACATACTCCAGATATGGGTTTGCATTCCCTGCATGCAATGTTTCTGCAAAATTACCATATGTGGATTTGGAGAATGCCTTATTCACCATCATGATATTCCACACAACATTGCTTCTGATGAAGGAACCCACTTCACAGCAAAAGAAGTTCATGAATAGGTACATGTTCATGGAATTCTCTGGTCTTACCATGTTCCCCATCATCCAGAGGCAGCTGGGTTGATAGAATGATGCAAAGGCCTTTTGAAGATTCAATTACAGTCCCAACTAGGTGGCAATAAACAATAAACTGCAGGGATGGGGCAATGTGCTTCAGGAGGCTGTGTATGCTCTGCATCAGTGTCACTCTATGGTGCTGTTTCTCCCATAACCAGGAATCATGGGTCCAGGAATCATGTGGTGGAAATGGGAGTGGCGCCACTCACTATCACCCCTAGTGATCCATTAGGAAAATTTTTGCTTCCTTTCTCTGAATCCTTAAACTTTGCTGGTCTACAGGCCTTAGTTCCAAAATGATAAGCACTCCTTGCAGGAGGCACAGCAATGATTCCATTGAACTGGAAATTAAGACTGCCACCTGGGCACTTTGGGTCTTCTCATGCCACTGAATCAGCAAACACAGAAGGGGATCTCTGTTCTGTCTGGGGCGGTTGATCCTGCCTATGAAAGGGAAATAGAACAGCAGCTATAAAATGGACATAAAGAAGAGTTTTCCTGGAATACAAGAGATCCCTTAGGTTTTCTCTTACTGCTTCCGTGCTCTGTGATTAAAGTCCATAGAAAACTGCAACAACCCAATCCAGTCAGGACTATCAATGGCCCAGAAACTTCAGGAACGAATGTCTGAGTAACCTAACCCAGCAAAGAACCATGGCCAACTGAGGTGTTGCTGAGGGTAAGCAGAAAATGGAATGGGTAGTAGAAAAAGATAATGATAAAAATGAGCTACGACTACCTTAGCAGTTATAGAAATGAGGACTGTGATTATATAAATATTTCTTCCCAGTTTCCTTATGGGTATGTTTCCATTTGTACATAAGCAAATATCTGGTTTTCCTCTCATCTTTTGACATAAGTTGTATGGTTCATGTCATGATATTTAAGTCATAGGACATTCTGGAGAGATGTAGTGCATTTCTGGTTGTACACAGAACAGTTGAGTATTGTTAGGTGAAACACAAGTCTGTTACTGTGTTCTGTTTGGAAATTAAATGTTTTCAAGGTGATGAGGATAGCTGCCAAGTTGACAAAGGGTGGACTGTGATAGTTAGGTTCTGGTGTCAACTTGGCCAAATGATTATGCCCAGTTGTCTGGTCACTCGAGCCCTGGCCTGATCATTGCGGCAAGGATATTTTGTGGATGGTTCATTAAGTCATCAGTCAATTGATTGCATTGGTGGCTGTTTCTATCTGAGATCAACTAAGGCATGTCTCCTACAGTGAGATAATCCAATCATGTGAAGGCTTTTAAGGGAAATGAGAGACTCTTTCACTTCTTTTTTAGCCAGTGAGCCTATTTTGTGGAATTCATCTGGACCCTTCATCAGAGTCACCAGCCTCACAGCCTACCCTACAGATTTTGGACTCTTCCATTCTCACAGAAGTGTAAGACAGCTTTATAAATCTTTTTTATACAGATCTCTCCTATTGGTTCAGGTCTCTAGAGAACCCTGACTAACACAAGTTCCCTTATACTTGTATATAAGAAACAAGTATAAATCCGTTTATTATATTTGCTCTCTCTAGCCAAACAGTATTTACTTCCCTTTTAGTATGCTTTGTAACATTTTGTTGAAGTCAGTCAGTTTGTATCTGGCAATAGGATCAGAAGTAATCAGGGTTTCTTTGTGAGGTCTTATATTATTCTGATTAGGAGCTTGGCTTTGTTGAATGTTTGCTATAGTTTAAGCTGCCACCAATTTCAGGTTCATCATTTTTCTTGTTTTGATTTTGGTTTTGGTTTTGTCCTACCCTGATTTTTTAGAATTTCCCAGGAATTCCTTCTGTATCTTGTGGGTCTCTCAGAAGCCATTCATATTTATTATATTGGAGCCTTGTTCATATTGTGGTAAAATGTTAGGGATGGAAAGCATTCTATAATCCTATGATTGTGTATTTTGTTTGTTCATTCTTTTAGTGGTCCTGAGTTTCTGGGACATGCGCGTCAAAAGCATTTCTTGTCTGTTTTCTTCTCTGTCTTTAAGTCTTTTTAGGCTAGGGTATGCTAAATTTGTTTATCCCCCAGCCCCCAGCGCAGATAAAATTCTGGTAAAGTACTTTCATTTGAAAGTATTACTTTCTACTTTTTTTCTTGTTTGTTATGGAGAGTACTCTGGACATATACCAAAATTATTACTCTACCCCCAGCTTCTTTAAGTGGGAGGCTTCTAAGATAGCCCCCCTATGAGCAGGCTGGTTCACACTCAGCCTGCATCAGTTGCCATTACAGGCTTCAGCAGCTTCAGTTTCTGGTAAGCTGATCTGTGATTCTCTGTTTTTGTCTGTATCTTCTGTTTTAGCAGTGGTGGCTTGCCCCTGACCTCAATTCTCTGATCCAAGAAAAGTTGAAGATTTTTAGTTTGCTTACCATTTATTTTGTTGTGGGGATAGGAAATATGACTTCCAGGTTTTGTTTGTATTGGAACTGAAACTGAAATTCCCCAACCTTTTTTTAAGGTTGTTTGTGCCTTATTCTACAAGTAAAGCAGTGGGATGAAACCTTTAGCACTCACTTTGCTTATTCTGAATCTTATCTGGAAATCTCTTTGCTCATAGATTTATATAGGAAATTTTAAATTTGTACATTGCCATCAAATACACTTTACATGCATTTGCTATATTTATTAAATATTGTGTTAAGTAAATCGTGTCCCTACTTTTCATTTTATTCTCTTGTTTTATTGCAATCTGAAGTTTGTGAGAGCTGATTTTATGTTAAGTGTATTGTTTGTGAGAAAATAGAGTTTCAGAGAATGGATTGTATTTACCAATTCTATTATGTCAAAGTATTTTAAGACAATTTGTATTAGTTCTTTCCAAACTCTTGTTTTTACAAGACCTTAATATATGCTTAGTTTTGCTTTCATCTTTAGTGAATCATTAGTCAAGGAATTTTATGGACCTCAGTATAATGAACATGAATTCACAAGCAAATAAAAGTACATTTGATTCAATAAACTTTACTTCATTTTTCAAGTACAATAATCAATAAAGGAGAAAAATATTTGTTATTTGATGTGTACTCCAAATTAAGCTAAAGTTGTGCTTTTATAGTATCTTTCTTCATGCATACTAATAAAGACACTAACTAATTGTGCTTGGGGGATATTGCTTTCATGTCTAGCTTCCCACATTTGTTATTTTTTTCTCTGGATATTAATCAATTTCAAACTTTGCACTGAGGGACTCTGACCTACTATTAAGGGGAGTTTTGACAAATGGTTTCATTAAAGTAAACTAACTCTAATAATTCAAAACTGCCTGCTTATTTATAAACAACTCTATAACTTCTGGTATAAGACAGGATGCTATGTTTATAAAAGTTAACACCTTGAATTTATTAGAAAATAGCATAATATTTCAATGAAAACAGATTAGTATTATATTGTTCAATCTTGAAGATTATCTAATTTTTTCCATATCTTCATTAGAAGATTAAACACACTAATCTAGGCAAGGAAAACTAATTTTTCACTCTCTCAAACAAACCACCAGAAATTCTAGTTAATACTTCAAATAATATCTTAAATTAGTTCCAACTCTATTGTTATTATACTACTTCAAGCCACAGCTATGCTTTCCCAGCACTTCCACAGTAGCTCCCTTTGCTTCTTCTTCCAGTTTTGACCTCCCTATCCCAATCAGCTTCCCACAAACCTGCCAGGTAATATTGCATTCCAATTTAAGACTTATAAACTGCTCTCATTCCAGTTTGTATAAAGCTTAAGTTTCGTAAGTTGCCTACTAGGAGTGATATGTCCTGAATTCTCCTTAGTTTTCAAATTCTATTGCTTCTTGCTATAAGTTTCATGAGGCATTTTTCATATTGTCAAACACACCCAATTCTAGCTCCTGGAATCTCCAGTTCCCAGCCTTTCAGCAAGAACATTTTGGCACTGGCTGTTTTGTTTGTTTCTACACAATTTATTAGCTGCTTCTTGTGAAACAAATGGCCCAAAGCATAGCAACATACAACTGCAAACTTTTATTATTTCATATGATTCTATGGTTAGGCAGCCTTTTAATCTGCACTGACTTGGCAAGGTCTTAATGAGATTGTATGGACTCACAAATCTGGGCCCCAAATGTGATGGCTTCCTCATCTGTGGCTTATGTCCTCAAGCTCTCTAAACCTTCATGTGCTAGCTTAAGCATTGTTTATAATTTTAATTATACAAATTTTAATACATAATTGAATATCTAATTAAT
Organism: Tamandua tetradactyla; assembly: GCF_023851605.1. Taxonomy (NCBI): domain Eukaryota; kingdom Metazoa; phylum Chordata; class Mammalia; order Pilosa; family Myrmecophagidae; genus Tamandua; species Tamandua tetradactyla. The sequence goes on along the minus strand of NC_135350.1, from coordinate 5,369,748 downwards.
TAGATGTACCATAATATTTACATAACAAATTAAATAATGTCTGTATTTCTCAGTATAGTTTATCAGAATGCATGTTTGCTTTGCTTATCTCTGGATATTGACAGCCACCTCAGTGCCTACTGAGCTGACAATGCTAATACGTAATTTTTAATGAATGGATGATTGAATGTTACCAGTGGATGAAGCTCATAAAAGTTCTCTGGAATAAAGTCTCCTTTAAAATTAGATACATATTTCATTGTGCTTATCAAGATGAGAGTGTTTGTTTGCATATGTGAGGGTCATAGGTACATCTTTACTTTTTTTGCAAGGTTTAGGTTATATAGAACCTTGTTTTAGTGAAGTAATATAATGCATTATTTTTGGAAAAGACAGTATTTGAAGGAAAATCACTAAGTGAGAAATTAAACCATTTGAGGCAGGTCAAGGAGAACTGCCGATCAGAACTCACTTTATGTCTTGAATCTAGTGAGTATTTACTCATTGTAGCATGAAAGTTGAGGTCTGCAGGTAATGTATTTTCTATCGGCTCACACCTACCTGGTGTACAGATGGAGTACTTTGTTGAGTCCCTCCAAATAATATCATTTCACAAAATGTTTACTAAGCTATTTAAATTTTTCAAAAAATTACATAATAAAGATAAAGAAGATGTTTGCATGGCTCACTCCACAGCACAGAAATTCTAAAATTTATATGAGATATTTATATTTCCAATATCCCTTCTTGGCTATCTGGTATCCAGGCCTTTTCCCTCTCTTCTCCATCTTAAAAATAATTCTAGCTGTGCCCTTGTTCCTATTTAAAATTCATTTACACGGAATCAGTGCTGCTCAGCAAAAGTAAATCTTCCTATAAATAGCAGTGTCTCCCTGCCTTACAAGGCATAATCCTAATCATATTCAGTTGTGCATGTCCTTTGTGTAAGCCTACTCAGATTATTGAGGATTTATTCTAAATACAAAACAAATTCTACCCAATGTATTTGTTGAATAATTTCTTTTCTTTCTTGGATTGTAATAAAGTAGTAGAATGTATGCTATATGGAAGGGAGTGGTGTGCCACAGGTACTGCCAAGGGCTTGCACGGGAGAAAGGCTGTGTAGATCTGGAAATAGTGAAGATTTGAGAAAGTTAGAAAAAGGGTGTGAAACCATGTTTTTTTTTTGTTTTTTTCTTTTTGGAATGTTGTATGGCGGGGTCACATTTCATTCTTTTTCCAGGTGAGTATTCCATTATTGCAGCACCATTTGTTGACTTTTCTTCATTTGTTTGTTTTTGTACATTTCTTTTGCTTGTTTGTTTGGGAAGTGCATGGGCTGGGAATTAAACCTGGGTGTCCCTTATGGCTGGGGAGAATTATGCCACTGAGCTACCCTCACACTCCCGAAACCATGTTTTGAAATATAATTGAGGGTAGAAGTCATATCTAAACTATCAAAAGCCAATACTATAGAAAAATGACACCTGAGTTAGTCAGAGCGGATACAAGAAGGGAACAAAGCTGAGATGCGTGGTGGTCAGCAAGGTGTCTGTGCTGAGGATTGGATTGTAGATACCTAAGAAATGAAATGAGACTTGCAAAAATTGGTGAGACAAAGTTATGATAAACTAAAAATACATTCTGTTGTGCTTTTCTATTTTTTAAAATTGCCCTATATGTAAAAAAAAAAAAAAAAACTCATTGAAGAAAATATACATAAAATTTATGACGAAAGATATAGAGATCATTTGCATAGACTCTAAAATCTACCATTTTAGATGTAATTAGATAAGATAGCACAAACAATAGTGTTTATGCCTATACTTATTTTGTGTAAAAGGAATGTTTTCCAGGAGTGCAAAATGCATTTTTATTCCCCTGAAAGATGGAATTTAATTATAGTAGTTTTTATTACACTTTTTCACTATTGAGCTATGAATTAACTGTCATATCATTATTGATATCTTAAGCTGACATTTAAACATTTAAATATATTCATAGTAGTATTCAGTATAGATCACATGGAAGACACTGAAATTATACTATTATGTATAGATCACTGTTCTTCTAAGTGGTCTTATTTACTGTTTGTTTATCTGTTCCAGTAGTTGGTACAGCTGAAACAGATATTCATTTTTCTCCTTGCATGATTGGGGTAAAAATCAAGCCATGACTTTCTGTTTTGGGGATGGTATCATTTGATAGGGGTAAATTTTATTAACATATTCTTTCTTTTCATACATATTTTTCTATGTGGAACTATTGCAAAAACAGCAAAGCTTGCTTAGGAATATTGAGAATAAGATTTTAATTAGAGCCTGAATACAATTATTACTCTTCCCAATCCCAAACAACTAAGGTCAATTTCTCCTCTCACTCTTCAAAAGAAAACCTGCTGACCTTCTATAATCATTGATTGTATTTTACAAGAAGTTTGAAGACAATTCAAGATTTCAACAAGATTCATTAAAAAATCGGTATCAAAATCCTTTTCCTCTTCAACAGAAGATTCTTATGTTGCCTTAGCACTCTACTTGACCCGGGTAGAGTTTACTTTTTCTACTCTACAATACAGTGCTGCAGAGGTTATATCGCTTCTCCTTCACTTGCTTGTCTTCGATTGGTTAGACTTTATTCTTGAAATCTTTAAGTTATTTGGAAGCATTGCCTTACATAGTTTCTGCAAAATCCATAAAGTGAAATATAAACTTTTCGGCCTGTATGAAATAATCAGTTAAACTTGGTGTTTAATTGCTTTAAACTATCTGCCATTTGATGGAGATATTGTAACTATTGTAACTGTATAAAGCTCTCAAAGCTCAAAGCATTTGAAGGGGCCCGTTTAATCCCCAAATTATGTCAATGATAAAAGACAATATTTGTGATTAAAAAAACGGTTAAGAAGCTCATGCTTTCATAAGGATACTCTACTAGATCCTCATTCATACCCTCCCTTTGCCCTGTCACCACTAGGAAAACTCATTTAACTCAAAATGCATTTCAAAAAGTGATAAGAATAAATCATTATAATATTACATATCTCATGAGGATTCAAGGGGCAGTTGCAAGAGGTGGATTTGACTTGGAAAATGAAATTGTTCAGAGTGTAAATTGGAGAATCTTTTATAATAGAAGCATGAATTAATATCGAATTTCAAACTGGTAAATAATGAATTACTGTTTTTAACTTGGCGAAGTCTTTCCCTTGACATCATTTTGTTAAGTCATAGACAAACGATAAATAATTCCAACATATTGCCCAAATATACTTTTTCTTCAATGACTTTTTATTAAGATTACTATCCAAACTGTACAATTAGGAGTCCACAGTTCCATCCTAAAACTGTACATTCATCATTATGAACAAGTTTTGAACACTTTCATTTCTCCAAAAACAATAAAAGTAAGAATAAAAAACAACAATATAAAAGAACACTGAAAACATCCCTTACCTCCAATCCCCTATTGCTTATTTATTATTTTATATTTTTCCTTCTTACTCATCTTTCCATACACAAGTTAAAGGGAATGTAAGTCTCAAGGTTCTCACAATCACACAGTCATACCTTAAAAGCTTTATAGTTATTCTATCATCTTCAAGAATCGAGACTATTGGATTACAGTTCAACAGTTGCAGGTATTTCCCTCTACCTAATTCATATGACAATAACTGAAAAGGGATATCTATATACTGCATAAGAATAACCTCGAGAAAGTCCTTTTGGCCCTATTTGACATCTCTCAGCCACAGAAAATTAATTTTGTTTCATTTCTCTTCCACCTTTTGTCAAGAGGGCTTTCTCAATCCCATACCAGGTCCAGCTCATCCTGGGAGTTCAGTTGCACATTGCCAGGGAGATTTACATTCCTAGGATTCCTGTCTCACTTGTGAGTTCATCTGTGGTGTGGGCTTAGAGAGAGCAGCCACATCTGAACAACAAAAGCTGTTCTCTGGGGATGACTCTCAAGCCTAATTATAAGTAGACCTAGCTTCTCCTTTGCAGGAGTAAATTTCATGGTGGCAAGCCCCAAGATTGAGGGCCTATCCCATCAAATTAGCAGTCCCCAATGCTTGTTTTCCCCAGATGGGGAAGTTTAATATTTCCATGATTTTTCCAAGTCCTTCAAGGGAACTTAGCAAATACTTTTTAATCTTTTGCCCAGATTACTCTGGGATGTATCAGGGCATCACGCCAGCTTGTACAAATCAATAAGATCTCATTTATATTCATGGTTACATGTAATTTGGTGTTTGAATAAGCTGACCATACAAGTTAAATTACATGGTTGTACTACTGAAAAATATAAGTTTTGCACCAATTAAATATCCTTTCCTTTGGTCTCACACAGAAGTTGAAGCTTTAAAATACAGTCAATATCATAATTTACCCTTTAGTCTGATTTACATTAGTCCTACCCAAATCAGCATTATCCATTGCTTTAATTGAAGGTTGATCACATTTTTGGCATTTTTAACAATTGCTGTACAGGGGAATGCTGACTTTCATAGCTGCAGAACTCTAGCTGAGCCCTAGTTGTCACAGAAATATGCAGAGTTCCATCGAATGACCAGTTTATACCCAAAGAGATCAGCATCTCAGAATTTAGAAATAATAGTTACAAATCCATGGCAGATGTGACTGCTATAAGAGCTTACAATCTAGGAAACTTTACTATAGGCCTTAACCTGATAAATATGCTCTTGATATCAGTTCTCAGAGTTTTTGCATTATAGTTAGTCCATATTAATAAGACATAACCATATTTGTCTTTTCGTTTTTGGCTTATTCTACTCCACTTACTGTCCACAAGGTTCATTCACCTAGCTGCCTGCCTCACAGCTTCATTCCTTTTCACAGTTGCTCAATAGTCCATTGTATGTATCCACCACTATTCCACTTCCAGCCTTCAGTTGTTGTACACTTAGGTCACCTCCATCTATCGCAATTAGATGACACTGCCACCACAAACACCAGCGTGCAAATGTCCATTCCTGTACCAGCTCTAAGTTACTCCAAGTATATACCTAACTATGTGGTTGCAGAATCATACAATAACCCCACCCCTATCCTCCTGTGGAGCCACTACACTTCCTTTCAGAACAACTGCACCATTCTACTTGTCTCCAAAGAGTGAATAGGTAAAACTTTCTATCCACATTTTCTCCAGTACTTTTATCTCTCTGTTCATTTTTAAACAGTTTTATTCACAAGTCATACAATCCAACCTAAGAAAAAAGCCAGTGGTTTCAGGTATACTCATATAGCCATGCCTTCACCACCATAATCTGTATGAGGAATTTAGTCACCATTACTGTTCACTCCAGGCATTGCTAACTTATACCATCACAGTCTTTATCCTTTAACTTTCCTTCTGGATTCATACCTGCTACCTCCCCTCCTCACTCAACCATACGCATATTCAACTTTGTTCCATGTACTTGCAATATTGTGCTACCGTCAGATACTACTGTACTGTCCATTTCTGGGTCTTTACCATCAGTCCTGTTGAACATTCTGTACTCCTTCAGAATCAAATGCCCAATCTTCACATTTTTTCTACCTCATAATAGCCTATGTTCTCAACTTTAATTCTCAAAGTTCACTCATTAATATTAGCTCATAGTAGTAAGACTAAACAGTATTTATCCTTTTGTTTCTGGCTAATTTCACTTTTCATAGGTCTTCAAAGTTCATTCATGTTATTACATATTTCATGACTTTACTCTGTCTCCAGCACTTGTCATTTATGTTTTTGTTTGTTTGTTTGTTTGTTTTAAATAATGGTCATTTAAGGAGATGTGAGATAATATCTCATTGTGATCTTGATTTGCATTTCCCTAATACCCCATGATGTTGAGCATTTCCCATTTGTTTTTGATCCATTTGTATTTCCTTTTTGGAAAAGTATTTCTCCATGTCTTTTGCACACTTTTTAATTGGGTTGTGTTTTTTTTGTTGTTTTTTGTTGTTGACTTGTAGGATCTCTTTATGTACTCTGGATATTAAACCCTTATCTAATATGTAGTTTCAAAATATTGCCTCTCATTGTGCAGGTTGGCCTTTTACTTTCTTAACAAAGATCTTTGATATGTAAGTGCTTAATTTTAAAGATATCCCATTTACCTTGCTCTTCTTTCATTGCTCATGCTTTGGCTGTAAGATCTAGCAATCTGCCACATATCACAACATCCTCAAGATATTTCCCTACATTTTCTTCTAAACATTGTATTGTCTTAGCTCTAATGCTTAGGTCTTTGGTACATTTTGGATGTGAATATCCAGTTCTCTAAGCATGGTTTGTTGAGCAGGCTACTCTGTCCCAGTTCAGTTGACTTCACTGCCTTATCAAAGAAAAAATGACCAAAGATGTGAATACTCAACTCAGTCCCACTGGTCAGAATATCTATCTTCATGCCAGTACCATGCTGTCTTGACCACTGTAGGTTTGCAATATCCTTTAAATTCAGGCAATGCGGAACCTCCCACTTCATTTTTCTTTTTCAAGATATTTTTTATCTATTTTGGGCACCATACTCTTCCAAACAAATTTGATTATTGGTTTTTCTATGTCTGTCAAGTAAGTTGTTGGTATTTTAATTGGTATTGCATTGAATATATAAATAGATTTCTGCAAAAAATTGATATCATAAGTATATTTAGTCTTCTAGTCGATGCATTCAGCACACCCTTCCATTTATTTAGATTTTCATTGATTTCTTTTAGTTTTGTAGTTTTCTATATATAGGTCTTTTATATTCTTGTTTAAATATATTCCTGAAGTTTTGATTCTTTTGGTTGCTATGCAAATGAAATATTTTTTCCTGATTTTCTCATCAGATTCCTAAATGCTTTTATTCAGAAACACAACAGATTCTCTTTATCTTTTATTCCTGCCACTTTGCTCTATTCATTTATTAGCTCTAGTATCTTTACTGTAGATTTTTCAGTATTTTCTACATCCAGAATTTCATCATCTGTAAACAGTGACAGCTTTATTTCTTCCTTTCTAATTTGGATGCATTTATTTCTTTTTCTTGCCTAATTGTTTTAACTAAAACTTCGAGCACAATGTTATATAACAATTGTGACAGTAGGCATCCTTACCTTGCTCTTGATCTTTGACGGAAAGCTTTCACTCTTTCCACATTGAATATGTTGTTGGCTGTGGGTTTTTCATATAGTCCCTTTATCATGTAGAGGAAGTTTCTTTTTATTCCTTCCCTTTGAAGTGTTTTCATCAAGAAAGGATGCTTAGTTTTGATGAATGCCTTTTCTGCATCAATTGACATGATCATGTGGTTTTTCCTCTTTAGTTTATTGATGTGGTGTATTACCTTAATTGAGTTACTTGTGTTGTACCACCCTTGCATACCCCAGATACAAGCAATTTCCTTATAGTATGTAATTCTTTTAATGTGTTGCTGTATTTGACTTGCAAGCATTTTGCTGAGGATTTTTGTATCTATATTCATGAAAGAGATTGCTCTGTAATTTTCATTTCTTGTAATATCTTTGCCTGGCATTGGTATTAGGGTGATATTGGCTTTATAGAATGAGTTAATTAGCCTTTTCTTCTTCTTAATTTTCTTGTAGATTTTGAGCAAGATTGGTACTAATTCTTTTTTGAATGGTTGGTAAAATTCACATGTGAAGCCATCTGGACTTGGACTTTTCTTTTGTGGGAGTTTTTTGATGACTGATTCAATCTCTTTTTTTATGATTCTTTGTTTGACATAAACTATTTTTCTTCTTTTTAAAATATTTTTTTGATAAAACAACATACAAACACAAAATTTTTAACATACAAACATTCCACAAATGATGTACATCAATGACTCACAATATCATCATATAGTTTTGTATTTATCACATGATTATTGTTTAGAACATTTGCATCACTCCAGAAAAAGAAAGAAAAAGAAAAAAGAAAAAAAAATACTCATACATACCATTCCCCTTACCTCTTCCTCTCACTGACCACCAGTATTTCCATCTACTCAATTTATTTTAACCTTTGTGCTCCCTATTATTTATTTATTTTTATCCATATTTTTTACACATCTGTCCATTTGTATATAAAAGGAGCATCAGACACAAGGTTTTCACAGTCACACAGTCACACTGTAAAAGCTATATCATTGTACAATCATCTTCAAGAACTAAGGCAACTGGAATACAGCTTTACAGTTTCAGGTACTTCCCTTTAGCCATTCAAATACAGCATAAATAAAAAGGGATATTTATATGATGCATAAGAATAGTCTCCAGAATAACCTCTCAACTCTGCTTGAAATCTCTCAGCCACTGTTACTTTATTTTTTTTCATTTCTCTCTTTCCCCTTTTGGTCAAGAAAGTTTTCTCAATCCCTTGATGTTGGGTCCCATCTCATCCTGGAATTTCTGTCCCATTTTGCCAAGGAGATTTACAGTCCTGGGAATCATGGCCTATGAAGCAGGGGGAAAGCACTGGGTTCACTTGCCATGTCAGCTTAGAGAGAGATGTCACATCTGAGCCACAAAAGAGGTTCTCTGGGGGTGACTCTTAGGCCTAATTTTAAGTACACTTAGCCTATCCTTTGCAAGAATAAGTTTCAGCATTAATTACAATTGCTGAGAAATGGAAATGGCAAATATCCATCAGTGATTGAGTGGCTAAACAAGCTATGGTATATACATATGATAGGATATTATGTAGCTGTAAGACAGAATAAAGTCATGAAGCATCTATCAACATAGGTCAACAACAAGGTCAATGGACCTTGAGGACATTATGCTGAGTGAGGTTAACTGAAAACAAAAGGACAAATTCTATATGGTCTCACTGATATGAACTAACATTAATGAGTGAGCTTGGAGAATTTAAGTTAAGAACACAGGTTATCAGGAGATAGAAATTGGGTAGAGAGTGGGCAATTAGTGCTGAAGGAATATAGATTGTGCAAGAAGACTCATTGTAAAACTTCAGATATGAATAGCACAAGACTACCTGTCTGTAGCACAATGATGTAAGTACACTGAATGATGCTAAATTTGAGTATAGTTGAAGGAGAAGGGCTGTGGGCATGCATGAAATCAGATAGAATATAGAGGATAGATGAAATAAGATAGAGGATAAAGACTGAGAGGGTATAATTTAGGAATGTCTAGAGTGTACAAAGATGGTGATTAAATGCACAAATTAAAAAATGTTTTGCAAGAGGAAGAACAAAGGCATGTAGTATTGGAAAGTATTGAAAATAGTTCATGGGAAAAAGTACAATCAATGTAAGCTAAGGTCTATAGTCAACAGTAACGTTGTAATAAACTATTACAATGTCTATATCAATATTGGTCATTCTCATTTTTCTAAGTTGTCAGTGTCATCCAAGTTGTCCTGTTTGTTAGCATACAGTTGCTCATAAAACCCTCATTATTTCCTTTTTTCTGTCAGTTCAGTAGCTTTGTCCTGCCTCCCATTTGTAGTTTTACTTGCATCCTCTCTCTTTCTTTCTTTGTCAGCCTAGATAAGGATACATTCATTTTATTGACTTTCTCTAAGTATCAACTTATGGTTTTATTGATTTTTCTCTATTGTTTTCATATATTTCTGCTCTAAACTTTGTTATTTCTTTCTTTGGCTTGGGGTTAGTTTGCTGCTCTTTCTCTATTTCCTCCAGGTGAGGAGTTAATTCCTTGATTTTTGCTCTTTCTTATTTATTTTGTTATTTTTTTTTAACATGGGTAGGCACCGGGAATCGAACCTGGGTCCTCTGGCATGGCAGGCAAGCGTCCTTGCCTGCTGAGCCACCGTGGCCCACCCTCTTTCTTATTTTTTAATATAGGCATTAAGGGCAAGAAGTTTACATCTCAGCACTGCCTTTGCCTTTAAATATCTGTTAAGTCTACTTCATTAATTGTATTATTCAAAATCTCTGTTTCCTCATTGTTCCACTGCCTAGATGTTCTATCCACTGATAAGAGTGTTGCATTGAAGTATATAACTATTATTGCAGAAGTGTTTTTTTTCCCCCAGCAGTGTTTGCTTCAGGTATTTTGGGAAACTCTGGTTCAGTGAATAGATATTTACAATTGTTATGTCTTCCTGATTATTTTTTCCTTTTATAATATATAATGTCCTTCTTTGTCTCTTTTAATAGTTTTACATTTGAAGTCTAATGTATCAGATATAGCTACCCCACCTCTTCCCCACCTCATTGTTTGCATGGAATATCTTTCTCCAGTCTTTCATTACAACCTGTTTTTCCTTTGGATCTTAAATGAGTTTCTTGCAGAGAACATAGAGTTTAATGCTATTTTTTTTAATCCATTCTACCACTCTGTGTCTTTTGATTGGGGAGTATAATTCATTAGCATTTAATGTTATTATGTAAAGGCTGTACTTTCTTCATCCATTTTTCCCTTTAGATTATACTTGTTATATCTTTATTTTTTCCCCTCTTAAACCTAGTAGTTACCCTTCCTGTTCATCATCATTTCTACTCCACACCTCTTTGTACTGTCTTTTCCTATCTTGCTGTAGTGCTCCTTTTAGTATTTCCTGTAGAGCTGATCTCTTGTTCAGCTCTTTCCAGTGTCTGTTTTATAAATATTTTGAACTCTCCCCTAATTTTGAAGGACAGCTTTGCCAGATATAGAATTATTCGCTGGCAGTTTTTCTCTTTCAGCATCTTAAATATATCATCCCACTGCCTTTCTGCCTCCATAGTTTCTGCTGAGAGGTCCATATTTAGTCTTATCAATCTTCCCTTTTATGTGATGGAACACTTTTCTCTTGTTGCTTTCAAAATTCTCTCTTTGTCTTTGACATTTGACAACTTGATTAGTAAGTGTCTTGGTGTAGGTTTATTTGTATCTATTCTTTTTGGTGTATGCTGTGCTTCTTGGACTCTTGCACCTGGAGTTTTCACGTTCGTTGTATTTGTTCTTTTTCTTTGCATCTCTCTCACTGGTGTAGTTTTATGTCTTTCATAAAACTTGGGAAATTTTCATTGATTATTTCCTCCATTAGTCTTTCTGCCCCTCCCTTCTCTTCTCCTTCTGGGACACCCATACCATGTATATTTGTATAAGTCATATTATCATTCATTTCCCTGAGATTCTGCCCACGTTTTTCCATTTTTTCCCTGTCTGTTCTTATGTGTGTGGAATATCAGGTATCCTGTTTTCTAGTTCATTGATCCTTTCTTCTGCATTTTCAAATCTGCTATTGTCTGTCTGTATTTTGTTTTTCATCACTTCCACTGTAACTCTCATTCTCATCAGTTCTGACATTTGGTTTTCAAGCTTTCAAGTATTTCTGTTTGGACTTCCTGTGTCCTCTATATACTTCATCCCTTTTTCCATATTTTCCTTGAACTCATTCAATTGATTTGGAAGGTGATTTAACATCATCAGTTAGCTGTCTCAATTCCTGTATCTCAGTTGAGCAGTTAGCTTGTTCACTTGGTTTGACCATATGAACATTCTTCCTGCTATGAACTGTGATTTTCTGCTGGTGTTGAGGCATTTGATTCTAGAAGTCATTTTATCTCTTTCTCCTGGAGTTTTCATGTTCGTATTATTTGTTCTTTTTCTTTGCATCTCTCTCACTGGTGAGTTGCTAGGTTTCTTCTGCCCCCAACCTCCCCTCAAACCAGGCATTAACAGCAGCCTTCTGCAGGGATGGGAGTAGGCACCAGGCACCACGGCAATGTCTCTATTTGTGGGTAAAACATTCTACTATCTCCCAGTGTTGCTTTTGCTAAGACGTGGGTTTGTTTTAGGTCACTGCTTTAAAAGTTGTGTCATCCATATTTCTCAGTCAAAAGAGGAGTGAATTGCAGGGAGTCTAAACCTGTTGTGTTCAGCCTGAATTAATTTTCTTGGTAGTCTGTGGAAAAAACATTTAATTCTCTTACACTTTCTGTTCTGCCTAGGAGATGAAGTGGTTCGATAACAGGCCTGTGCCTCACCAGGTTAGGCTGAATGCAGGGCTGTTGTTCCATCTTTGGCTGGCCAAAATCTAGCCCGGTATGGGTCTGTGTTCCCCACTTTATTTGTGGCAGAGTACAACCCCAGCTTTCACAGCATTTAGTCTTTCCCCCAGCGGGTATCAGGTCTCTTGCTGCCATTTCTCACAGTGCTTGTTTAAGGACTTTAGGACCATTGTTTGAAAGACAGCTTCTGTCCACATTTCCCCATACTCACTGTCTCTCACTGATGTGGGTCTTGAAACACTCTCCCCTGTCCCCCAGGTCTGCAAAAGGTGAGATATGTCCCACTGCTGTGAGAGAATATGTATTCTCTGTCCCCATTGGGAGGGGTCTCTGTTGCTATTTCTCTGCCTCTCTCTTGCTGTGAGACTGAGTGAGGGGGTTACTGGGCAAAGGCCATGGACTCTTTTGCCCAACGTGCTGTGTTTAGAACACAGACAGGCATTTATATGTTTTATACTCAGAACATACAAATGATTACTTTACAATATGCCTAAAGTCTCTCACTCCAAGTCAGCATCAGCACAACTTTCAGAGGTCAGAAAAGCCCCAAGTCTAAAATATAATCAGCTTTCTGATATGTAAGGGATTTATGTCCAGAAAACAACTCAAATTTTCAACAACATTATTTCTAAATGCTAAATAATCATAAGAATATGTTAGTTTACAAAATTAAGTTATGGCTTCTAAAAAAAAAACTCATTCAGAATCCTATTTCAATGTTAGTCTCTTATGTAGGTCTTAGACATGTCATATTTTCTAAGAGGTCTTCTTAGGTCATTCTTCATCTATTTGCTTTTCAAATTTTTCTGGCATGTTTATTCCTTTGTTGCCATTTTTTGTACTATGCCCTTGTGCAACTATATTCTAACTAAAATTAAATTCTTCAGAGTTAAAAAGTAGGTTTTCTCTGTTTATAACAGCATTTACAAACAGAAATATTCTGATTTTGAGAACGTATTTATAATACTAGCTTATTTTATCAATAAGCTTATATAGAGTTAGGGAGAACACATCCAAGCAGAATAAAATCACATTTGTTCAATCCAAAATTTATCATACAATTCCTTTTATTAGAGGTTGAAAAAAATCTGATTTCATAATATCTTAAAATACAAAGAACTTTAAAAGTACATTGACTACCAAGTGCTGGAAAATACACTGCAATTGTTTAATTTGTCCTAAACCTAAATCTCGGAAAACTTTTCCAAATCTCTCAAAGATCTTTCATCATACTGAAATTTGATAATTTGATTTTATTTCATTACTCCTATCCCAAGGCTATTTATATTTTAATAATAATCTGATTACTATGGTTACATTGCAAAGGTATTATTGGAAAAATAATATTAACATGTGCAGCCTATTATGTAGCATTTTTATGATTGCCATTTCTAATCTCCAGGCCCAATAAAAAAAAAATCTAAACCATACCCTGATGTACCTTTCTGTGCCTAGCCCTTTCCCATAACAGCTTTAGGGAGTTGGCCTTAGGGCAGGGATAGGTTGCACAAGCAGAGAGATATTAGGCTCATGGAATTTGGATTTGAAATTGTAGGCGAGGGCTATGGAATTTTGAACGTTCCTATGCCCTTCTTTTAACTATTTCTAATTAGATTTATTTTACTAGAAGCAGTGACCAGGACCACTGCAAAAAGGTCTTTGTTTTTTCAAAAGGCAGCCCTTTGGCAGTTTTCTGCTGCTTTAAGGAAATTCCAGGGTGGTTTCTTTCTAATGTCCAAGTTTTTTTATAGTAATTACAAAACTAAGGTCTTTGAATCTTGCTAAGAGTTTTTCCTCTTTTGCTTTAGAAGTACAAATTTATATTTATATCAGGCACCTTATTATTTCTAAGCAGTTCAAATAAAGTTCTTCAAGAATTTTCTTATTAATTTGCTATTACCATCTGGAAGTATTAGAATATACACTGAAAATGCCTACAGACAAAAATAGAAGATTAATTACACAAGAAAGAAGCAGAGACAGAAATACCTTTGAGAGGGACAAATAAAGGATTGAATATATTATCTCACATCATTTCTGCCTTTTTGCAGTTCTAATTGTAATATTTTTAACTTTAACTATGATGGTAGTATTTTCATTTTAAATCATATCGAGGCCAGATTATATTACAGAAATAAAACCTTTTTTTAATAGACTCATAACCAAAATCTTTTCAATACTGCCTAAAGGTTTCCTTTTTAAAAGAATTTCCATAATCAGTAATCAGTTAGGAAAATCTAATCAATACAGATGCAGGAACATACCAGTTAATAACTAGACTGAACATACTAACTAACAAAAAGGCATTAAATGCTCAACACGCCAGTTAACAATTATACAAACATCATCTCTTACTATACACAGGTAACACACCAGCTAGCATTTAAACAGGCTTACTTAACTTTATTAAATGCCAATAATTATTGGATTACTCATTTTTCAGTAGTATAGTCAACAGAAAAATTTAGATTGGCACCTCAAACCTTGTACAGAACATATAGTAAATGCATTAATTAACAAATAAATAGGCATAAAACACTTATCACACCAATTTAACAATTAATCAATACCTAGGTAACCCTCCAGCTAACACTTAAACAGGCCTACTTAATTTCATTAAACACCACTTAATTGTTGGATTAAGTCAGTGCTTCAAACCCTGACCCTATATTGTACGGTACCCAAAATCAGAAGGTGTAGAGGTCAGAGCAAAAGGACATTGTTTTGGAAGCATGACTCAGGCTGTCATGCTCAGACCTGTAATGAAGGTGAAAGCAGGGCCGCACAAGATGAGATAAAACACAAGTAAAGTAAAAGAGTGGGGACAGGGAGTCAATGACTGAAGCTGTCAATGACCCTGTCTTCTTTTTCCATTCAGCTTTTATTCATGAATCATAACAGAAAGTAACAGAAAGTACATGCATGCTTATTTTTTATTGTTTTTAATACAATGTATTCTTCTTGCTTAATGTTTAATCTTTATTTATAACTCTTATGGGGAAAGAGTGGTCTGAGGACACAGCCCAGTGTGTTGACTGTTCTCTCCCGGGTTCTCAGAACAGGTCTTTTGGCTGTTTGCCACCATCTGGCAGAGCGCAGTGTGATGTGCTCAGCTGTTCTTCATCCTGGTTGGGTGCAGCCATGCGTGCTCCTTAGACTGAAGTCACCACCTCTCCCCCTTTCTTTTTATTTAATATATCCGTGATCAAAAAATATATATATATCCATGATCAGTTGCACTTCTTTCTCTCTATTTGCTCTTTGTTCACTTCTCTGGAAGCATTGGAAGACTAAATAGATTATAAACAAACAAATTATGCACATAATACCAACAGTTCCTATACTATGTTATGTGAGATAGCCATAATCTTGGGTCTAATGATGAAAGCCCTTTTGCAATTCCATTCATGGCATCAGTGCCCTCTAATAATTTTGGAATATTCTTTTGCATGTTTACTAACCTTGCTTGAAGCTTATTAATATCTACAGTAAATTATCTTGATGTCCTAATATGTGTCTTTTAATTTGTTCCCACTTATGTTCACTTCCATTATCTAAGTATGGAGAAATACAGAAAGATGTAACATTCCAGTCACACAAAAAGTTCTGTTGCATTTTAAGCAATTGGATTTCACCTCCCAACATAATTACAGTTTGCTCAAGTCATCTATATGCAGATTAATTGCTTTATCTATATTAACTTGCTGAGTCCATACCTTATGTTCTAGCTTGCTAGCTGCTGGAATGCAACACACCAGAGATGGATTGGCTTTTAATAAAAGGGGATTTGGTTAATTCTTTAGAGGAAAGGCAGCTTTCAATGGATGTTCTTTCTTACACAGGAAGGCATAGGGTTATCTCTGCTGACCTTCTCTCCAGGCTTCTGGGTTCCAACAACTTTCCCCGGGGTAATTTCTTTCTGCATCTCCAAAGGCCTGGGCTGAGCTGCGAGTGCTGAAATGAGGTATGCTGAGCTGCTTGGGCTGTGCTACATTGAGCTCTCTCATTTAAAGTACCAGCCAATTAAATCAAACATCATTCATTGCAGCAGGCACACTATCTAGCCAACTGCAGATGTAATCAGCAACAACAGATGACATTCAGGTACCATTAACTCATGTCCGCAGCAACAAAGCTAGGTACCTTCACTTGGCCAAGTTGACAACTGAATCTAACTACCACACCTTACTTGCATTTTCATGCCATTTTTGCACATAATGTATAGTTTGAATTTCTTGTGTTAAAGCCACTCCAGCTACCTCTGCTGTGATAGTGAGGGTTATGATTCCAAAAATTACCATATTTAAAGTACCAATATATCTTTCAGTGCATTTAAGCATATATTATAATGTCTTGAATAAAATGTGTATATCAGGTGAAGATTCCCATAGTCGAGTTTGGTTCCCAGAAAGCCATACCCCAAGGCACCTTCATAAAAGAGGAAAGGTCTGATTTTTCAAAATAGAAGAATTGAGACAGGCAAATAATTGACAGTCAGAATATTGCATTTCTGATAAAGATGGATTAAAAGCGATTGTTCCTGCTAAAATAGCATAAGGATTAATCGCATAAGCTTGAATATAATTTGTTTGATTAATTTTAAATTTAAGAGAATACACTGAATTATTTGAAGAATAATTTCTGTTCCAAATATGAATAGGGGCTAGACTCATGGCTCATTTCCAGATTGCTGTTTGTTGTAGACCCAAGCCAATGAAAGGGGATGGGGCTACAATTTCCATTCCATGTCACAAGATTTTATTTGCTGCATTGGTATAAATTTCAGTAGAACTATCACTCAAAGTATACCAAGGCAACTTAACCGATCAATTATTGTCAGAACTGCAATTCTGAATTACATACCCCTTAGGAGACCAATCTTTTACAATTCCATAGGAACCGTTAACAAGTACTGATTTTTGTTTGGCTTGGCATTGTACCCATTGAATATGTTCTGACTCAGGAGTCCATGTATGTGTATTTTTACATAAAGACAGTTTATTATGAACAGGCTCAGAAACTGATTTTTCTTTATAAGCAAAACTTAGTCCAGAAAGCAAATGTAATTTAGCTAGAGAATTATTTTTCTTAGGAATATAACCGAGCCATCTCTGACATCCTAATTTTAAACTTGGCTTGAGAGAAATAAAGGAAAACCTTGAAATGCCATCACAGAAATATTAAATTTTTCTTCTTCCTCCTTTGGAAGTAAGGAAGGCAAGAATCAACTGGTCCAGGAAGATAAGTTGAATCATTAATATAAACAGATGCAGGATTGTCCTGCCAGGTCTTAGGTCTTAGTAATGGATGATTAAGTACATATGTCCAATACACATATTGATTATTAACATCAGGAATCATCATAATTACCACTTTTACTATAGCTAGCATGGCCATAAACAAATTCTCTGGTGTTTGTCTAACTCAGGTATCATTTAGCATTTTTTGAGCTTTATTTGTGGTAGCTTTCGATTGCCCCCAAGTAACAATTGAAGAATTGCAAGTTGTATTCAATACACTCTGTGCTTGCAAGGATAATTGTTCCATTTCATCTGTAGGAAGGTCAATGTCAAAGTGCATTCGTTTCTGACTCATGTTGAACCCTAAATTTAATAAAATGATCTGGAACCCATACTCCTTTTTCATTTTCCCTGTTTTTTATCTGTGCAAACCCTCTTCCCCATACTATGACTTCCCCTTCTTACCATTGACCATCCAATACATCCTTCCAATAAACTGGCTGATTAACAACAGAGACTTCCTTTATTAGTTTTCTCCAATCTCTTTCTACTGATGTACTACAATCAGTTTTTCTTGTACTTTCAAAATTGAAAGTAAATAAGAATTTTGTCAATTGTTCTTTTGGACTGTCTAAATCATCTCCCCCTTTTTTGTTTTAATAACTGATATTTTAAAGTCAAATGAGCACATTCAATGATAGCCTGCCCTTGAGGATTGTATGGAATGCCAAAAGTGTGAGTGATATTATGTGCTTTTAGGAATTTTTCTATTGCAGTAGAGGTGTATGCCAGGCTATTGTCAGTTTTAATAGTCTCTGGTTAGTCCCAGAATAGAAAATACCATTAGCCAATGTTGTTTCACATGTTTTGCAGCTTTTCCTATATGGGCAGTAGCATACAAAGAAGAAAAAAAAGTATCAACAGTATGATGTGCTTATTGTAATTTTCCCAAAGAAGGAACATGTGTAACATCTGTTTGCCAAATATGATTGGGTTTGGTTCCTCTAGGATTAACTCCTTCAGGAAGGGAGTGTTGATTTAATTTTTGACAAGTTGCATAAGAGTTAATGATCTGTTGAGCAGACTGAGAAATTAAATTAAACCTTTTTCTTAAGTCTATACTATTGCAATGGGTAAGTTGATGCCATTCTTTAGGTGAATAGAAACAACAAATCATTTCATCAGCTGTTCTGTTGCCTTGTGTAATGGGCCCTGGAAGGGAAGTGTGTGCTCTTACATGAGTGATATATATTGGAAATTTTCTGTTTCATACAACCTGTTGTAATTGTATGAATAATTGATGAATTTCATTCGTTCCCAGTATGGTGGTGGTCTCAGGGTGATTAACAACATATACTGAATAAGCAGAATCAGAAATTACATTTAAAGCGTTAGAAGAACGATCTTGTGACAGTAAAATTATAGCAGATAACTCAGCCTTCTGAGCCGAATTAAATTTTGTTTGTATATATTTTGTTGTGGGCTCTGTATATACAGCCCATCCTTTTGCATTTCCATCTGTAAAGTAAGTAACTGCTCCTGAAATGGGAGCAAATTGGATTATTTTAAGTATTATTCATGATGTTAATTTAAGAAATTGAATCTGCTTTAATTTTGGATAGTAATTATCTGTTTGTCTTGAAAATCCAGCAATCCCTATTTGCCACCATTCACTTTGTTGTATGGCAGCATTAATCTGCTCTTTAGATAAAGAAACAATAATATTTTGTGGCTCTGTTAAAGTAATTTGCAAAAGTCTCCATCTGCTGATATGAATTAATTTCCCAATTTTATCAATGTATGTGCTTAGCTGTCTGGTTTCTTTATTAGCCAAAAATACCCATTCTATTATATGAATGTGCTGCACCAAAATTCCAGTAGGGAAAGGTAAAGAAGGCAATATTAGGATATCACATCATTCTCCAAAGTCTATCCTTTCCAATTGCATTTCTTGAATATATATTTCAATCCATTTTACTTCAGATTCTGACTCTGGAGTTAATATTTGTGGGCTATTATTTGAGAATCTTGTTCTAAAATTTTAAATAGATTTTGTAAAGCATAGGTAGGAATGCCTGTAGTAACCTGCAACCCATTAATATCTCCTTATAATTTCTAAAAATCATTTAATGTTTTTAAAGAATCTCTCCTTATCTCTACCTTTTCAGGAATTATGGCAGTCTTTGTAATTTTTGCCCATAAATATTGATACAACTCAACATCTTGAACATTTTTTCATTGCAATACAAAGTCCTGATTCAGGAATTAGTGATTGAAACGTCTCCCATAATGCTTCCAATTTCCTTTTCTGTCATTGTTGCTAACAAAATGTCATCCACATAATGAAAAAAAATTACTGCAGGAAATTTTGTTCTTAAAGGTTGTAAAACTTTATCCACATGTAATTGACACATAGTAGGACTATTAATCATTCCCTGAGGTAAGACTTTCCAATAACATTCAACAAGTTGCTGATTATTGATAGCCAGTATTGTAAAAGCAAATTTTTTATAATCCTGAGGATGGAGAGATATTGTGTGAAAACAATCTTTCAAATCTATAACTTTAAGATACCAATCTTTGGGAATCAAACTAGGAGAGGAGTCTTTTTTTTAACTGTTCCCATTGGCTGGATTTGACACTGAAGGAAAATATATAGGGTCAGGAAACTTCCAAAGTGGACAGTCCCAGGGCCCCCACAGTACAAACCCTGGGATCCATTACCAACACTTAGTTCAAGGTTTGCAAACTGCCACAAATCAGCAAATTCAGGATCAATACCCATCACTCAGTGGTGACAATAACTTGTCTAAGGTCGGTTAACATAATTCTCCATCTTCCAGATTTTTTTCTTTACTACAAAAACAGGAGAACTCCATGGACTGGTTGAAGACTCTATATATCTACTACTTAATTGTTCAGTAATCAATAGTTTTAAAGCATCCCTTTTTTCCCAATGGCAAGGACCACTGATCTATCCATACAGGTTTCTCAGCTAGCCAGCTAAGTTTAATCAGTGAGGGATGTCTTTCTTCAGTGGCCCTTGGTAAAAATTTTGATATCCCAAACCTCTTCTATCATATGATATAATTGGATTTATTTGATATTTTTCACATATTTGTGGTTGATAATCCACTTTCAACATTATATTTTTTACTACAGGAAACAGAAAAGGGATATGAACAAAAGTTCCCCATTGAGATAATAGATCTCTTCCAAATAAATCTACAGCAATATCGGCAATATAGGTTTGAATGTAACCCTCCTGATTGTCAGGCCCTAAGCATTGTAAGGCATTAGCACTTTTAGTGACCCCTGACATTTGCCCTATTCCTTGCAATGTTACATTTTCTTGTATGATTGGCAATGAAGAAGGCCAATGTTTTCTAGCTAGTATAGAAACATCTGCTCCCATGTCGATTAGACCCTTAGATTACTTTCCTTCAAGAGTTATTATGCATTCAGGTCTATTATTTAATTGGGACTACCAATAAACACCAAATCTTCCAGTGCTTCCAAAACCACCTTCCCTTTTTTGTATTCCCCTCCCCAAGAAATATGTGTGGTAAACAAAAGTTGGGCAATTCACTATCCTGCTTCAACCTGATAAAGAACACAAACAGAAATAATTACTTATAAGATTCCTATATAATCTGAATCCACTATTCCTGGGTCTACAATAATAACTTTTGATTGCAAACTGCTTCTTCCTAATATTAAACCAACTGTATTTTCAGGAATAGGCCCAATAATATAAGTGGAAATAGTGTGTGGATTATGTTGAGGATCTAAATATTGAGAGGAAGCTGCAGGCAAATCTACAGCTGCACTGCGTTTGGTTTCAGGCTGCAACTGAGTGATGGGTATTGATCCTGAATTTGCCGATTTGTGGCAGTTTGCAAACCTTGAACTGGGTGTTGGTAATGGATCCCAGTGTTTGTACTGTGGGGGCCCTGGGATTGCTCCCTTTGCAAGTTTCCTGACCCTATATGTTTTCCTTCAATGTCAAATTGAGATCTGTATTGGTTTGCACAATGATTTCCTTTTTTACATTTAGGACATCTCCCTGAAAGAGGTTTATTTTCAATACAGTGAAATTGGAACCTTGACTTTTTATTTTTATTAAGAAAGTCCTGTTTAATATGGCCTGATATTCCACATTCAAAACATCCAGTGTTTTTCCCTGAGATTTTCATATTTGCCATCACCTCAACCATTTGTTGAAGAGCTTTATGCCCAGTTATAATATCATTGTAAGCTCTTATGTAATTCTCTAATTTTCCTCTTGCCACTCAAGTAGGTCTTAATGCCTTTTGGCAATCCTGATTAGCATTATTACAGGCAACTTTTTCCAATAACATATCTTTTAAACCAACTTGAGAAACAGTTTTTTTTATTATTATTATTGCATCTATTAAATGAGCTACAAAGTGCACATATGGTTCATTAACTCCTTGTAAAATCTTTGTAAAATTAGGAGTTTCTTGCCCCGGTGGAGATATATTTTTTTCCAAGCTCTCAAACGTACAAGATGAGTTTGAGTAATTTCCTGATCATACATAAACTATTGCTGCTGAATACTTGCACGTTGCCCTAAACCCATTAACCTTTTGGCTGTTATCTGCACCAGTGGGTTTGCTGCCAGATTGCACTGCTCTTGAATCTGAGCCTCATCTTGCCACCATGTTTTAAATTGTAAGTATTCGAAAGGTTCTAAAACTGCTTTTCCAATTGAGTATAATCCCAAGGAATCAATCTTTCTGTGAACACCATACCTTCTAATATCCCATAAGCATAGGGAGAATTCAACCATAAATAGAACATGCTTGCTTTAAATCTTTAAGAACCTTGTATGAGATATTTTCATGATTTGCTTGTACCCCTGAGGGACTCGAGTTAAAGTAACAGGGAATAAGGAATAAGCTTCTGCGTTTCCCTCTTTTTGTGCTTGTCTAATTCCCTTTTCAATCATTCCATGTGGTCCATCAAAAGAGGCGCTCTCCATGACCTAAGAAGTAGTAGGCCACGGAGTAGATAACTTCTCATCCTACACAGGATGAGAGAATAATTCCCAATCCATTCTAAAAGGGTTAGTATTCCTAATTTTACTTTCCTTTTTTCTTATTCTTTTTCAATTCTCATTGATTCAGAGGCTGAAGAAGCAGACGAGTAAGAACACTGACTTTGAACGAATGGGGATGTCCCTCTATCTACATATATACTGTCCAAGAATTGAGAATGAAAATCGTTTTCAGACTGACTCCCTTCCACATTGCCAGAATCATCAACCAATGCAGAGGGCTCCACTGGAGCTGATGGAGTAATAGGTAGAGTTGGAACAGTAATTGAAAAATTCTTAGCACTGCTGAAACAGCATCCAATATGGACCAAACAGGCAATGGTATTCTTTCATCCCTTCTATAAGCAGCCTTTAAAGTAACTATAATCTCCTCCTATTGCTTGTGATCTGAAGTTCCCTGATCTGACAGCCAGTAACAATATTCTTGTATTATTTCAAAGGTCGTATTCAAAGAATGCGAGTTCACTCAAACTCCGTGCATTCTTAATGATTTCAACAACTTTTTAGACTGTTTAAAAGAAGACTGATTTTGCCCCATTTTTACCCTGCTGAAAAATCCCCGTGATTTACTTCCGTCCTCAGAAATGCGGGTTCTTGTGGCTGATGGAGTTCCTACCAAATAACTTCCACTTTCTTTCTTTTCGTGCCCCATGTTGGGCACCACTTGTCTGCTCAGACCTGTGACGAAGGTGAAAGCGGGGCCGCAAAGGATTGAGAAGAAACACAAGTGAAAGAGTGGGGACAGGGGTTCAATGACTGAAGCAAAGACCCTGTTTTCATTTTCACTTAGCTTTTATTCATGAGTCATAACAGAAAATGCATGCATGCTTGTTTTTGATTGTTCTTAACACAATGTATTCTTCTTGCTTAACGTTTAATCTTTATTTACAACTCTATGTGGAAAGAATGGTCTGAGGACACAGCCCAGTGCATTGACTATTCTCTCCCGGTTTCTCAGAACAGGCTTTTGGTGCTTTGCCACCACCTGGTGCTCAGCTGTTCTTCATCCTGGTTGAGTGCAGCCATGTGTGCTCCTTAGAGTGAAGTCACCACATCAGGCCAAGGTCAAGGGGACTCAAACCTCCTGTTTACTCCTCAATCCACTTTTACCTTGATGACCCGCTCATCCAGTCAGATGTCCTGGCATGAAACTAGAAATGGTTTCTCTCTTTGATGCTTTCTTAAGGCACCAGAAGGCTCTGGAGTGCTGGCAGAATAGCACCCCAGTTGCTGAGCTTTTAGACTAAATTCAGTCCCGCAGCCACAAAAGTCAGTTACCTGGCTTATCTGCTCTGCTGAGGAGCCAGAGATTCGGGCATTCATCCCATCCGGGTCAACAAATTGTCATGGACAAAGACTGTGGATCCTTTTGCCCAATTCCTGAGACACCAGGGCTTTAAAGAGAACAGAGTTTATTGATAGGTGTGCAGTAGAAGAGCAGATGGCCTAACAGACCTAAATCTGTCTCACCAAACTCCAGTAATTCTGACAGTTTATTAGGGAAAAAGATGGGCAGCGTTTACGATAATGATATCCTGTGCCCCATATGATGTAATTAGAGGTGACCTAATTATTGAACACTCACAGATTGATTCCATGCTTAGTCAAAGAATATGTGAGAAAGTGGTGGAGAGGAATAAGTGACTTTTAGGTTCAAGTCTAAGCTACTGTGCATGTCAGGCAGACCCACTCTGGTTAGATCCTGCTATCAGGATAATTTTGAGATTATCTTGATTTTAGGTAAGTTAGTTCTGGGCTGACCCAAGATCCTTCATTAGTAAATATTAGGAGCTATCTTGAGTGATTACAAGACTCTAAAGTTGAAAAACTGGATAACTGGCTACAAATGAAGGTTAGTCACAAGATTTTTACAGTCACAGAGGCAGAAGATAAGGGCTCTACAATGATCATCAGAGATCAAGCAGCTGGATTTACAATTTAGAGATTTCAGGAATTTCCCTCTTCTACTCTGATATAACAGAAAACAAAAAGGAATAGCTATATAATGATTTTGTAATCAAAATCATTCCTTCATCTTGATTTCTCAGTTACAAGTGGGAAGGGACAGGACCAGCTGGTCTGACACAGAAATTTCCCACCTAACATTCCTCTGCTTCCTCAGTGTGGGATTTGTATGGTTCCTCTCTGGTCTATATCCTCTTCCAGATTTATGAACAATTCAGAATTGTTCTTTTTTAATGTTGAACCTCCGAGGAGAGATTTTCAGTAACTGTTTATGTCACCATGTTGATGACATCATCTCCCCCAAAATATTTCTATAACAATTGTAATGAAAGCAATATATGGTAATATAAAATAGAAAATAAAAAATATTAAGTATTTCATATTTTTTCACACATTTTATTATAAAAGTGCACTCCCTTAAACACATTTAGAAAGTACAGAGAACAAAAAGGGAACTTTGAAAACTCATGAAGTCTATAATCCTATTACCTAGATAAAAATTATTTTTAAAATATGCAATTCTATCAATTTTTTTCTGAAAAAAATGATCATTCTGCATCAAACATCTATACAGTTGATTGATTTTTGATGTATAATTCTATATAAAATAAATCACAAAAGACTGAAGGATAAACATAACTATTGAGAACTCAATACATATCAGAGTTTTAGATAAGTTAATTCATGTATTTTGCACATCCAGTCAATTCAATAAAGATTCCATGATTTTACACAGCACAGCAAACTTAAGCTGCACAATTTTAACTTCAGTGTCATTCTCCAAAATCACTAATGGTTCTCATGATAAAATGTGCATAAGATTCATCTAAACGTACATATTAAAAATGTAGATTCTTAGTCCATGTGCCACAGAAATTCTAAATCAGTAGAAAAGAGGTAGGAAAAGCTAGGAATGCTTTTTTTTAAAAAAACAAATCAGTTAATAGACATGCAAATGATCTCCTTTCCAAATCTGAGAGACATTGAATCATAAAAACAGGGCAACACCGGGCATGTTTCTGGTGTCCTAATAAAGCTTTTGATGATAACTCACTTTTAGCAGTTATGTAAAACAAAAAAGCATCGTATGATTTCATTTCTGAATAATCTCTTAGAAGCCCAGAGGGAAGAATAAAAAGTGGATAGAATCACTAGAGAATTCTTCACCAAATGTATATGAGTTTGGCATGTAGCATATTCAGTGATGAGATGGACAACATGAACCAACATTGCTACAGAATGAGCTTAACCCATGTAGAGTGAAATTAGCACACGTGGCCTTTAGATTTGAACAAAAAAGTTATATTGTGCAGATAAGATTGAATAATAAAAGCTGGTTCAGGTTTTATAGGTTCTGGATGCTGGCCTAAGAAGTTAAGAAGTATTTATTCAAATTCTAAGATTAAATCAAGACTTAGAATTTTAATAAGTAAAAAAATGAGAATGATTTGTAAGGAAAGTGAGAATGGTTGAAGTGGTTGAAGAAGCACCTGGCAAGTATGAATCTGTTAGAGAAATCAAGTTATGAAGTCATTGAAAAAAATAGAAGGAAGGAAGGAAGGAAATAAAGCATACTGTATGAGAATTAATTCATTAGGTAAATAGAAATATTCTATTACTTGAAACAAGAAAAGGGATAAAGCCTAAAAGAATAAAGCATAGAAACGAGTTAAATAAAACTTAACATGAATAATAAGATGAATTAGTTACTAAATGAAAGTGACGATAATATTAAGTGAAAATAATGATTTAACTTTGCTACTGAAAATGACGATACACTTGAAGAAACATGGAATTCTAAAAAGAAAGTGAACAGGAAAAGGATGATAAACTATTAAAATTCACAGGAAGAACAAGTTCATAGTGTATTTGAATCAATTTTTTTCCAAGGGTATAAATAAATCATATATAAAATTTTGAAAACTTTCAAATCTGTACTAATTTTTACATTATGATGATAGATACTACTATAATACAAGTGAGTTCACTCTCATTTTTCCTTATGAAGCCATATGAGTAATGGAAAATAATTTTTCATTTGAAGTCAAAATACAGTAGAGAAAATTCCAGTTATGTAATTTGCTAGCTTTATTACTTTCACATAATTACAAAATTATTTTGTCTTATTTCTTTTCTTTACATATTTGTAATTATAATACATTTTTGTGAAGCTCTATTAATATAATTATTTCAAGAAATTTTAAAGCCAAGTTGTGAAAATGCTGGGCATTATACTCCTTAATATTTAAATAATATCATTGGTATTATTTTTCACCCTGATTAACTTTGGAAATTTGTATTTTACAAGCTATAGACACAGAGATTGCTAATATGAATCAAAGTCATGAAAATGATTTATTAATTAAAATTCAACTTGAAAGTAGAATGAAATACAGAAAAGGCAGCAAACCGATATATTTGATAATGTTTTAAGATATTTTATTATTGACATCAAATATGTTCTTCTAATCTTTATGCCTTAATTGATAATAATTCACTTAATTTTTTTAAAAGAATGAAACCTTTTGAGATTTCATGGGTTTTGAAATTAAAAATTAGGGCAAATTTTGCATTATGGAAAACACATCAATGTCATACATTTTTAATGTATAACTGATTTTGATTAAAGTAGCCAAGACCAGTGGTATTTCATTGCTAATAATATATCTTATTTCAATCACACTATAAAAATGTTTGACAATGCTCTACAAACAAGTTATAGATGTTAATTTTATTTTTAATATGAGATGAATTGTATGTTTTACATTTGGGAAAGGTATTCAGTATATTTGAAAAATTTACCTGACCGTTGTTTGGGTAAATTCTCTCCAGTTACAGGGCAGAAAGCCTGTGGTTTTTCATTCAATTATTATGTGAAGTGTCACCATCTCTCTCTTTCAGTAAACCAGGGTTTCATGCCTAAATCCCCAAATGGGGGCAAGGAGAACTGACGTTTCAAAATTTATCAGCCCTGGCAAGCCTAAATTTAGGAGATGCTATTTCTTCACACAGCTCTATTTGTTCTACTATGAAATGCACCACTGCGTTTTAACGGTAAGTAAGCCTGGGGTCACCTCTTTCATCTAGCCTGAGTTTGAGTCTAATCTAACCAATTGCAGTTGAGACTAAGTAATTGCCACCTTCCAGTTATGAGCTCAGCATATCACTGTTTTTTTTGTGTGTATATATTTAAACTTATACTGGGGGAGTTTTTAGTTCAAAACTCATCAAATGATGTAGAGCTTTTTCCCATTGATGGGGTCACACGCAAAGACAGGACACACATGTAGCTAGTATGTTAACTTCCTTCTGAAAACTGGTGTCTGTAGGGATAGGGAGGGCTTCATAGGTGTGAATTTTGAATGGTTCACTTAAGATGCTTAAGTGCTTGATGCTGTGAGTGTTCCCAATCAACATCCTTAGATTTTCTGGTGACCTCATAGAAAGAGTTACTTACGTGTATCTTTACAAAGGAATGTGTTTTCTTCTGAAGCCAATATTCCTAATATCCTCTGTGTGTTTTGCCAGTGAGTAGAGACAATAGGTTACCTTTCCTTTCACATCTGGGTTTGTACCTCCTCCTTACCACAGAAACCTGGAGTTTAACTACCACTTGGGGTGACTGGATGTTTTCTCTTTAGCAACTTTTAACCTTTTTGTTTCAAGTGTGTTGTAGCTTGGTGAATTGCTTGTTTTATCTTCTCTATATTTCCTCCTTAATATTTGTCTTATTAAAATGGCTATTTTATAAACAATTCATTTACAATTTTCTGAGAAAAAGAACTATAATGTGAGTAAGGAGACAAAAGAGACTGAGATGGACTGGTCCCAGCAGATTAGGAAAAAGTATAGACAAATGTAAAAAGTGAATTATATTCTCTTTGTAAAGAGGGAAATGGCTTTTTTTTTACTTTTGTTAGAATCTGTGAAGTTGCCACCAGAGATTCACCCCAGGAACCAAGAAAAGGCATTTTTCAGCATAAATATATCATAAGACATTACTGTCAGGCAACACAATTTAAATGGCTCTAGCAAGTGTGTTTACCTGGGCACATCAGTGAGGATTTCTTGGCTCTGAGTTGCAACCAAAGATAATTTTATTGAAGTGCAAAAAAGCTTGTTGGACTTCATAAAGTACCATTTTTTCCTTTATAGAAAATTGCACTTTCTGTCTTCAATTATTTCAGATATTTTCAGTTTCAAGTATGTGAGGCAAATCAAATCCTCTAGAAAATATTCAATTTATGCCATTTTTAAATGCTAAAGGAATGACTCTTAGCAGAGCTTCTTTTTTGCATGGGCAGGCACTGGGAATTGAACCTGGGCATCCGACATGGCAGGTGAAAATTCTGCCACTGAGCCACTGTGGCCAGCCCTTAGCATCTTTTTAGTTTTTCAAATTAATTCATCCCTTTTTTCCCTAAGTTTTAGTTAAACATTGTAGAAATTGTGAGCTAGCATATTTCTTACTTTCTGAGTTTAAGTGTGATGATCACCATCAATTTCTTGGGTCTATGTAATAACCATCAGTCAATCACCATGCACCTCTATAATCTTTAGAAATTCTGTAGACAAAAGCACAGGAGGGACAAATAGAAATCTAAGGTCTGTTGTTCAGAGCTGGATTATATTATCTTGATTTTCTTCTATATTTTCAATTTGACATTACTCTGCAAATCCCAAGCCCTTTCATTGGCTTTAAATTTCTTGGTATTCAAAATAAAGTTCTGCGGTTAGTTATTAAGATTTGAAAAATTGGTATTTTACACTTTTCTATCTATCTTGAACATCTCTCTATGCTTGTCAAAGATTCCAATGATATCAAATTATCTCCTTTGGCTTTAGCTTTCTTCCTTTAGATTCCAAGATATTTTTAGGAAGGGTTATTAGATCAAAATTGAATTTTGATCTAGATACTTAATTTTTTCTGAATCTAAAGCATAGGACAATTTTTTTTTGTTTTTTTGGCTTTGTTTTTTTTTGCATGGGCAGGCACTGGGATTCAAACCTGGGTCTGCGACATGACAGGCAAGAACTCCGCCGCTGAGCCACCATGGCCCACCCCATAGGCCAGTTTTTAATAATCCTCCTGCATGGGATTTCTCAACCTTGAATATTGTTTTGATTTTAGAGAACATTTCTTGCAGCATGAATTCATACCCTTCTAATCTAGCTGTAACACCTATATAATTGTATTCCATCTTCAATCCCACCGTAGTGTGGGAAATTCCCTTGAAGCAATCACAGTCCCAAAGTCTCCCAAAGGTCACAGAATATAAAGATTCACAGTCAAAATTAAAATAGTGAATCTCATAGCTTTTTTAATCTACTTCAAACATAAGGTAAGAAGAAAGGGAAAAGAGATGGGATAAGGCAACTCTCTTAGGATAGCATACAGTCAGGCTGGAAATAACAGACTAATTGAAACTTGTATTTAGCCATGTACATATGTCCTATTTTTCTGTCTCTGTTTCAGTAACTTCCCTACTAATGCTAGGAATATAAGTACCTGGATTAGGTTACATAAGGTGTCTGAAGCCCAAGTACTCATTTTCAATGGAAGACTCAGGGACCTGTATGCCTACAACAGAGGCTCACCAATTGGCCAGATAGGAAGCTATGAATTTTATAAAACAGAGGACAAGTGGAGATATAGTGGATGTCACTAATGGACGGTCATTAAAAAATTCAAGAATATTGAGTGCCACATGTATCACTTGAATATTTAATATATAATAATTATCCAGTGCTCTGTATAGCTAATATATTATTTGATTTTTCATATGCTTTGAGTATTGCATTTCTTCTCAGACCTTCCATCTTTCCCTTTCTATTTTTAGCACCAACTTCACTTCTAACATTATGTTAAACTTATCTTTACCCTTAGATTTATCCATCTGCTTATGTTTTGTTTTAATTATTTTTCTATGACAGAATTAAGTGGTCTTAAATGATATCATGAACATGAACACACATTTAATTTCAACTGGCAGATTCTGCCCTTCCACTCTTAGATATTTGCCAATGAGCAATGCCTACATAATTCCAATAGCATTACTATAAAACCAATAGCAGAACTGTAGAACTATTTATACTAACCCTAAATGTGAAAGAACTAAACAGTAATACTGTCAGCAGTGAAACTGACAGGTGAATTTTATGTATCAGACAGCAGTGAAAATGAGTGAACTACAACTACCTGCTGCCATCTGGATGAATTTCAAAACACAATGTTAAGTAGATAAAACAAGAACCAAGGATGTAACTGTATGGTTCAAATTAAAATTTCAACAAGAAAGAAATCCAATCTGTGGTGTTACAAGCTGACTGCTGGTTACTTTGATAAAGGATTAGTGTTTAGAAATAGGGGTCCAAAGTTGTGGGGTGACTAGAGTTCATGTAATGTTTTTCTTGACCCAAGTGTTGATCTTAGAGGTATATTTTGGTATTAAAAACACTAGAAAAAAAGTCATATACTTCTCTGACTATTGTGAAATAATTTAAAATATAAAAATAAACATAATATAAACAAAACATAAAATGCAACATTTTCTATGATTTCATTACTAGAAAATAAAAAAGAAACTGGAGATAAAAGGGATTTATTTATTTTCAGTAGCACTATAGCAATTGTTATTTTGTTCTCTATAGTTTCCATATTTCGCAAATATTTCATATTGACATATATTATTATTTTGCATTAAAATGAATATTTCCAATTAAATTATCATTAATATCTCAATGAAATTAATTCACAATCACAAAACGAGAGAGGCTATATTAAAAGAAAGGTGTGAATTAAAATATCTTGAATGCTTACTTTCCATATAGAGAATACAGATTTGCCACAGTATTACTTTGGGCTCAAAAGTACTTGTGAATATAAATATACATTTTAAAATATTCAAAGTATGTATTACTAGAAATAATGGCAAGATGCTTATTTTAACCACACCGAGGAAAATGATAGCTAGCTGAAGTGGCTAAAATCAGCAATAACAAGAAGAATAATTATTTAAAAATAGCAACCATAATTCTGCTGAAAAGAGGATTTCCTTAGGTAGCCACAAGTTTGTACATCAGTCACTTTAAGAATTTCTGCAGAAGCCACCTTTTCAACACCACCCTTCCTGAATAATTTATTTTAAATTGCAATACTTTCCACACCCACCACTCAAATCCTATCACCTCTCTCTTTTATTTTTCTGAAGGAATTATTGTAATTCATAAACGTATGCATTTATTTATCTATTGTCTTCGCCACCCCTCTGACCAACCATATCCAGAATAAGTTTGAAGGAAAGTGTTTTATTGTCATTTATGCTGCTGCATAACCACCATGTAGAAATGTGCTTTGTTTTAGGAAGCATCAATTATGTAGGTGATGAATGAAGACTGAGTAAGGAAAGAAAGAAAAGAGAAAGACACAGAGAGAGAGGAGGAGGAGGAGGAAGGAAAGAAAGACAAGGAAGAAAGGAAGGAAGGGAAGAAAGAAAGAAAGAGGAAGGACAAAAGAAAGAAAAAGAAGAAAGGAAAGGAAAGAACAAGCAGAGGATGGGAGAAAGGAAAGAAGGAAGGGAGCATGAAATAAATAAATTATTTTTAAAAGACAAATGAAACTATTTGGACTTAAAAGACAAATAAAAACAAGTTTCCAATGAGAGATTTTAACATAGCATTATCAAACTATTTCAGGCAACTAAAAACAAATAAGAATACCAAAAATGTGAATAAAAATAATGAACACTTTTGAATTAATAAACTATGTCAATTTTTCACCTGAATAAAATAAATACATTGTCTCTTCATCCATTGAAAAATATCTCCAATATGGTCTTACGTTAAATCATAAAGAAAATTTTAAAAATTACAGAATATATTATCTTATTAAAGTGCACAAAATAAAAGAAATAATCTTGCCACATTAACAAAATATAATTTTACAAAATACTATATCTATATAGTCCAAGAACAAAATACTATTTATTCAACATGTCCTTAAAGTTGATTTATTTGAAAGTAAACAGTTTTTTTTGCTGTAAACCTCTCATGATGCATAGTCATATATACAATTATGAGTCTCAAAATGAAATTGATAAATATCTAATCCCCAGCTGACTCCCCTACAATGTCTTTTATTAAGAATAGAGGGGTGTTTTGGTTTGCTAAAGATGCTGAAATACAATATGCCAGAAACTGAATGTCTTTTAAAAGGGGAATTTAATAAGTTACAAGTTTATAGTTCTAAGGCCATAAATATGTACAAATAGAGGCATCCAGAGAAAGAGGCCTTGGTTCAAGGAAGGTTGATCTGGGAAGGCATGTGGCTGCCATCTGCTAGTGCTTATTCATGGGTTATTGCCTCCAGCTTTTGATGCCAGTGGTTTTCTAAGCATCTCTGGCCCTTCATTTAGTTCCTCTGATCCACAGCTGTGGGTTCTGGCTTGCTCAGCATCTCATGGGAAGGCACATGGCAATGTCTGCTGGACTCTGCCTATGTCTAGACATCTGCTCTCTCTGTCAGCACCCCAAGCACCTCCAAACATCTGTGTCTCTGTCAGCTCTGAAGCGACTGTGCTCCAAGCATCTGCATCTGAGGTTTCTCCAAATTTTTTCCCCTTTTAAGTACTCTGGTAAGCAAATCAAGACCCACTCTGAACGAGTGGGGTCATTGTCATATATTCAGAAGGTCACACCCACAACTGGTGTACCATCTCCTCAGAGACAATCCAATAAAAGATTAAACCATAAACAATAGGTCTGGCCCTACCAGAACAGACTAGGAAATTAAACATGGCTTTTCTGGGGTACATCACAATTTCAAACCAGCAGAAGATGTCATTTATTTAAAGTTACTAGAACTTGTATTTTCTATAAAATAGGTGGGTAAGTACATTCTGTAACTAGGGAAAATTAGAAATTGTTGATGTCTCATTTTAAGTATATAAAAATGAGAGGCAAAAAAAGCAGTGTAGACTACGGATAAAGAAAGGGATCCGATAACCAGAATAGTAAAGAACTAGAGGTACCATATATCATATATATTATTCCTGTGAATTTCTTGAATATGTGTTTAAAAGTCCATCATCATTGTTGACTGTCATAGATGGCACTTTTTGTCACATGAAAAATTTGAGGGAAATAATCTTGTAATTGATGTTCTTTAGGCTAAAGCCTTCTTGTGGTATCTATAGGTTTGTATCCTTATACTTGAATTCTAAGAGCATTTGAAGTGAAAATGTAAAAATTACCCCCACAAAAAATTCAGTCTTGTTTGCAATGCTCTCTGGTGTTAAACACCTTCTTAGGACTGCATCATTTTCACTTTCTTAGCTGTCTGACATAATCCTTTCAATGTATAGCCTGTGAGAAAATACAATGATTGGTTTGATATTATATGGTTCCATGATCATTGAAGGTCTATAGGCCATAGCTAACTTTTGTACTTTCCTCTAAAATCACAATTTTGTGTAATTTTATAAACATGAAAATGTCTCATGATTTTTGACAAAAGAAGCACTACTTGTTAAATGTCTAATATTCTGACTTTTAAAATTGGTTGAGTAAAGTTGGTTTTTATAATAATCATTTAATCCACTGTTTCATGTGTTCTGGCATGCTTATATCTCTACAATTGTTGTGACTGAATAGAGGATTATTTCAAATCTGTTTTAGTAAAATAAAAACATTTGGGAAATTTATATTTTAAGAATTTATCCACTTCAAAGAAAAAAAAATGACACTTGGGTGAAATCAGTAAAAATATTCTCTGCATTACAACACAATACTCAACCTAAAATAGTTAATTCAGATTATGAGAATTGGTATAAACATTTGTGCATGAAGTTTTAGTTCACCTGTGTTGTATATATTTACACCACTGTGCTAGTCTTATCAATTCAAGTAATATTCAATACTGATGGCACAAGATTTGAAGATGTATAACCAGTCTCTCCCTGAAGTCTTGCAATAAGCAAATGGGGTGAAGATGTATAACCAGTCTCTCCCTGCAGTCACTCAACAAGCAAATTGGGGGCTATGCTGGTTTAAAACTATTGGGCACCCTAATTCAATAGTTTGTTAGCATCGTTTTTATTGCTTCCATGAGGTATGTGTGGTACCTTTTGATTGGGTGGTTTCCATGAAGATGTGTTTCTACTTATTCCAGGTGGAGTTTCTTACTGGAGTCCTTTAAGAGGGAACCATTTTGGAAAAAGCTCGAGTCCATACAGACTTTTTTGGAGATAAAGAAAACACCCCCCAGGGAAGCCTTTTGAAATGAGAGGTTTGGAAAGAAAGCTAGCAGAGGTTGCCATGTGCTTCCTCAGCTGACAAAGGTGTTCTAGCCCCATCAGCCTTCCATGAACCAAGGGATATTTATTTGGATGCCTTAGTTTAGACAATTTTATAGCCTTAGAACTGGAAACTTGTGACTAAATAAATTCCCTTTTTAAAGCCATTCCATTTCTGATGTACTGCATTCCAGCAGCTTTAGCAAATCAAAACAGGGGCATTAATATATGTGAATAAATAAACTTAAAATGAAGTAGATGTGAAAATGCAAAGCAGCGTTTAAATCCAGCCTTATTACCTATATAATATTATTATCAAAAATGTTATCGTCATCATTTTTCTTCATATTCCTCATGAAAAAGCGTTTGAAGATTCATGACACAAATAATATTAGCTATTTTTGTTATTATTATTGCAACTAAATAATATAAGAGCTCAGGGAACTATTTTAGAAATCAGGAAGGGGCACTGGGAATGGATAATGAAATAGAATAAAAATTTGAGGGAAAATCAATTTTCAGAATGAGAGAAATGTACTTAATTATGGAGTGAATGAGAAGTAAGTTTGAGATTTTTTTTGTATATGTTATAGTTTCAGTTCAGGTGATTATTTTCATTGGAATTATGTATTTAAAATTTACATTTGATGACAGTTTTAGAGTGTTTTACAGAAGAGAGAAAGAAAATGGAAGATGACCAGAGGCTGCAATTTCTGCCTTAGTCCACGTGAAAATCAACTTGCCTCATGTTCTAGTTTGCTAGCTGCCGAAATGCAACACACCAGAGACAGATTGGTTTTTAATAAAGGGGGATTTATTTTGTTAGTTCTTCAGAAGAAAGGCAGCTAAATTTCCACTGAGGTTCTATCTTACGTGGGAAGGCACAGGATGGTCTCTGCTGGCCTTTTCTCCAGGCCTCTGGGTTCCAACAACTTTCCCCAGGGTGATTCCTTTCTGCATCTCCAAAGGCCTGGGCTGAGCTACGAGTGCTTAGATGAAGTATGCTGAGTTGCTTGGGCTGTGCTACATTGCACTCTCTCATTTAAGCACCAGCCAATTAAGTCAAACATCATTCATTGCAGCAGGCCTGCCTCTAAGCCAACAGCAGATGTAATGAGCAACAAATGAGGTTCATGTACCATTGGTTCAAGTCCACAGCAACAGAACTAGGTGCCTTCACCTGGCCAAGTTGACAGTTGAATCTAACTCCCACACCTTATAATAGAGGAAAGAGAGGTTAACCAGCAAAACTTTGTAGAAGTCTGTAGACAACTGTGAGGAGATTGGAACTTAGAAGAAAGTGATTAAAAAAATAATTTCAGAGACAATACTGTGTTTATAATAATGAACAATGGAAAGCCATATTTCTAAGGTAAAGATGAATAAGTGATTTTCAGGGTTAGGTAATATGTTCATTTTATTGTCATATTTTGCTAGCCTGACACTGATACAGACTCATAACAGACAGTTGGGAATGAAATGAGATGAAGTAATAGATTAAAGTAAGCTATGCTAATCTTCATAGCAGAATTAACTTTAGTTGAAACCATCCTGCCAGTACTTCCTAGCTCTTTAATTTACTGTTTGCAAATTTGATCTAGTTACACACCTAAATAAT
This sequence comes from Tamandua tetradactyla, assembly GCF_023851605.1. Taxonomy (NCBI): domain Eukaryota; kingdom Metazoa; phylum Chordata; class Mammalia; order Pilosa; family Myrmecophagidae; genus Tamandua; species Tamandua tetradactyla. Next base: position 5,333,594 of record NC_135350.1, on the reverse strand, counting down.
TGCATATTATTGACAATTACCAATGATTGAAAAATGTTTTATATTATTCAACTAAAAACAATTCTCAGAGATGTATTTCCTTTTATATTTTATTTCCCCAAGTCTCCTGTGCTAAGTTAGTGTCTCTGGAAGCAACTGAGTGATGGAATCCCGTGCAAGTGACTGGATTGTAGGAATACATTCTGGAGAAAAGAAGTGAGGTAAGGTAGGGCAGGGGACAAAGCTAAGCAAGTAAATATTCACAGATGATCTCACAGGAGCACTGAAGTTACCCTAAAGAGTTACCCCAAAAGGAAATGGATATTTTTTTTTATGTGTCAGTCACTTATTTGATGACTTCCCACCAATGAGTAGCATAAATTCCCAGGGCTAAGCAGCTCCCTCTCCTTTATTTGTGCATGGGCAATTATTCCAACAGGGAAGTGTATATCTTTTGAGAGCCAATATTCATAGCTTATTAGATTCACTAGTCTGGTAAAGGGGTTCTTAGCAGGGAGTCAAATAGTAGACACTACATGCTGTGAAACTGGATACACTAAAGCAATAGAGCATTAAAGTAAATCTCCCTAAAACTATTCTTTTCACATTCTCAAGGAAATTGGCATGAGAAGAGAGCTAGTTGTCACTATATAAAACCTATCATTCAATCTATGTTTTGCCTCTACTATCATTGGAGAAATTTCTTTCTTCCTTTCATTTTGGAAATTGGAATACAATACTAGGTAAACCCAGTCTTCATTCAAGATATAAAACAAATGTAAATATACCAAGGAAGATGCTTTAAAATATTCAATTTTGCATTTTTTAATTTTTAGAAAAAGTTCTAACATGTTAATGAAATATTGACATTACACTATTCCTGTGTCTGTTTCTGAGTATGATGCTGGCATGACTTTCAGTACTAATAAAAGTGCTATCCTCAATTTTGCTAAGCCCTTCAGTGCACATTTTACATCTTGTTACTTATGAATTCCTTCTTTAAAATGTCCAAGAAATAATACTAATAAGAAATGTTAGCTATATATTTCTTTAATGATAATATGTGTGCTAATCTGCAACTGTTATGTACCTGAGAAAAGCCATGCTCTTTTAATCCAATCCTGTGGATGCAGACTTATTGTGGGTGAGATATTTTGATTAGATTGTTTTCATGGGGAATTGACCCACCCAATTGTGGAGGAGACCTTTTGATTAGATTATTTCAATGGAAATTTGACTTACCCTTTCAAAGTGAGCCTTAATTAATTTACTGCAGTCCTTAGAAGAGCCAACACAGAGCAAAAGCCTACACACAGACATTTGGAAATGTTTGGGAACAGATATAGAAAGCCACTGGGATAAGAAGGTCAAAACATTGCAACCTGGAAGCAAGGGACCAGGCGATGGCAGCTGCATGCCTTTTCAGCTCACAGAGAACCCCTCAACATGATCAGTCTTTCTTGAGTGAAGGTAACCTCTTAGTGATGCCTTAATTTGGACTTTTTCAATGGTCTTAGACCTGTAAACTTGTAACTTAATATATTCCCTTGGTAAAAGCCAATCAATTTCAGGGATATTGCATTCCACCTGCATTAGCAAACTGTAACAATAGGTAAAACTATTCAAGTATATTAGTTTCCTGGTTGTTAAAACAGATAGCATTAAAAAATGGGTTGATTTCGATAATGGGAATGCATTATGTCATGGTTTTGAGGCGAGAAGTCCCAAAATGAAGCATTAAGTCAGCAAGTCAATGCTTACTCCCTAAAGATTTTGGCATTCCAGGGTTAGCTGCCATGAGCAATGGCTCTTGGCTTTTCTGTCATATGGAAATGCGTGAGGTGATGTCTTTTCCTTTCTCTTTCAGTTTCCATTGACTTCTTGCTTCATGTCGCTCCCCCTGGCTTCTTTTTCTGTGTGTCCAATTTCCATTGCTTATAAGGACTTTAGCCATATTGGATGAAGGCTCCCCTTCAGTGTGCGTACAGCTTAACTATTAACATTTTCAAAGTCTTATTTACAAATGGATTCATACTACAAAACCAGGAGTTGTGGACTGAACATACTTTGTGTGGGACATGATGCAATTCTGTACATCAAATACAAGTTGCATGATAAAATGGCAATGCACAAGAATCAATAAGCTAAGTAATTAAGGCTTGATATCATAAATTCTGGAACTAGAACAAAGGTAAAGCTATGAATATTGGCTCTCAAAAGATATACACTTCCCTGTTGGAATAATTGCCCATGCACAAATAAAGGAGAGGGAGCTGCTTAGCCCTGGGAATTTATGCTACTCATTGGTGGGAAGTCATCAAATAAGTGACTGACACATAAAAAAAATTATCCATTTCCTTTTGGGGTAACTCTTTAGGGTAACTTCAGTGCTCCTGTGAGATCTTAATCCTACCCTGTACTAATTTTTTTGACCTTGGACAAATCATTCTGTGAATATATTCCTCCCTGGATCTCTTTTTTCTCATATCTAAAATGGATATAATGAAAATACATATCTCATAAGCCATTTGTGCTGTAACTTACAGTTTTCACCTTTTTTCTTCCCAACTGCTGCCCCAAGAATCTTATAATCTAGCCAGAGACATGCACATGAATACACACAAGTTAGAGCTCAGGGGAATTGCATGATTTAATATACACTTAGGCAAACTATAAAATGAGCTCGTATAAGGTAGGCTCCCTAAACAGGTCAGACTGAAACCTCATTCTCCTTATTACCCAGGCATTATGTGTCAGTGCCTACTAACAATGTCTTTATTATAGGAAGGAAATAATTGGGATCTTGTTTTAATATTATCTGTGGAAGATCCAGGCACCTCTATATTTCAAATATTTTACATTTCAAATGACATCAAAGGAAAGAGACAACTATAGAATGAGCACACTTGTCAACATATAATATTTCAGGATGGTCTACTACTAAAATGTGGTGGGCAAAGACTTGATTTGAGAAGATCAAAATAAATAGTCAGAAATATAATCTGAAAAATATATACAATAGTGAGGTGTGGAATTTAATTCATCCTCCATGCCTGCTAGTAAATAGCCAGGGACTGTATGGAACAGTTGCTGGGGGACATCAGTGACCAGGTACACATCAGGCACCAGTCTAGAAAGGGTGCAACGACTGACATCCCACACAGAACTGTGAGTGTCCCAAGCTGTGGAGGCCAGCCCCACATCCCATAGGAGCATGGCAGGCTGGTTCCATGAGGGAGACAAACAGACAATACCAGGAGCAAGGAAGACACCTCAACCAAGCTCCAATTGCAGAATTAATTAACAAATTCAAACTACTGGAAACAGGCCATGAACACAGATAGACCTGGAATAGGGATTAAAGGAACCAGGAGCTTATGCAGAGAGCGGGCAGGGCTGATGGAATAAAAACACAGCCTTTTTGGTTTGGATAGCACAAAATACTGGCAATGGGCTGGGTCCTAAAATAGGGGGCACATAGAGCTTGAGGACACATAGAGCTGTGTACTGACTCCAGTTATTGAGTGGCAAACCTAGGGAGCTGGGATCCATCACTGAAAAGACTCTCTCTTAACTTCTCAACACTTCATTAGTTAGAACTGTGAGCATGTGTCAGTCTCAGCTTTATTCCAGGCAAATGCAGAATTAAGGCATGTCTGAGAGACAAAGTAACTAGTCACACGAGTGGGGATAATTCCCTTAAGGGCATATCAACCCCAAGAAAAGGGGGATAGGGCCCAGCTGAAGTAGTAGCTCTCCTTCAGGAAATTCAGGCCCTGGGGGCTGGAAAACAAAGGCAATCCAAGCCCACCTACTATCTCAGCCACTTTGTCAGCCACATCAGGGAGAGGTTGCTAGGACTTAAAGGCAAAGTATCACATCACACTGGTGGGAAAGTGCAGGCTGAAAAGTGCCACCTGCTGGCACAAATTCTAATTTGCTCAAAAATCACAGATTCTAGAGACTCATAGGAAAATCTAACAACCTGCTGGGTCTCACCCTCAGGAAAACTTGATACTGGTTACACTCTCCTCCTGAGATATAAGCCTGCCTAGTCTAGGAAAATCTGATTGAGGGCAATCATATCCATGTAGACCCTCCTCAAAAATAGTTCCATTTTTGAGGAAGGGGGAACTACGGTGTATACATAACAATGGACTACTGAGCAGGTACAAGAATTAATGAAGCTGTGAGACATGCAACTACGTGTATTAACCTTAAGGACTGAATGTGGAATGAAATTCCAGGACCGAAAATATAATATTATCATGCCATATTCAGATGGACTAACTATAATATAAGAACTCAGTGAATTGAGTTCTAAAGTTGAGAACTTGGGTTATCAGATTGAAGCCTTTTGCAAAGGGTCCTAGATTGCAAGCTCTTACAACTGTCACATATATTCAGGAGTTGTAACTGTTATTTATAAATTCTGAGTTGCTGAGATGTTTGTTTATAATCTGGTCATTCTCAGAAACTTTGAGTATGATCTGAATGAGACTAAGGTCAATCAGAATACAGGTAAAGGATGATATTATGGTATTTAAAAATTTTAACTTATGTGTGAGACCAAAGGGAGAGATGTTTATTTGGTGCAAATTTATATTTTAGGTAGTATCATTTCTTAATTAACTTGTATTGGTCAGTTTAGTAGAAAATCATAAGTATATGGAAAAGTGAGATTTTGTTGGATTGTCCTGGTTACTGTGAGTAATTTTGGCAGTAACAAAGAAGTATTTGCCAAGTCCCTTGATGGACATGGGATAAAAAAGAAATATTCAACTTCTCCATTTGGAGAATTTCTGATATTTTTGCAAGCAGTGGGGACAATCAAATCAATAGGCCAACTCCTTGATCTTGATGTTCCCTCTTATTAAACTTATTTTTTCAAAGGATAGGGTAATCTACTTAAAATTATGCCAAAGTGTCATCCTCAGAGAATCTCTTTTGTTACTCAGATGTGATCTCTCTCTAAGCCAACTTGGCAGGTGATAACAAACAAAACTAGATAGATGACATGAACAACTTCCTAGAAATGTATGAACAAGCAACATTGACTGGAAAAGAAATAGACAACTTCAATAGACCAATCACAAGTGAAAAGATTGAATCTGTCATCAAAATTTGCCACAAAATAAAAGTCCAGGTACAGATGTCTTCACATGTGAATTCCACTGAACCTTCAAGAAAGACTTAGTATCAATCCTCCTCAAACTCTACAAGAAAATTGAAGGGGAGAAAAAGTTACCTAACTCATTCTATGAAGCTAACATCACCCTAATACCAAAATCATATAAAGATACTACAAGAAAAAAAAATTACAGACCAATCTCCTTAATGAGTATAGATGAAAAAATCCTCAACAAAATACTTGCAAATCAAATCCAGCAGCACATTAAAAGAATTATACACCATGACCAAATGGGGTATATTCCAGTTATGCAAAGGTGGCTCAACACAAGATAATAAATTAATATAATAAATCATATCAATAAATCATAGCAAAAAGCTCACACGTTCATCTCTATTGATACATCCACTAAAGAATGGAAGCAGGAACTGTGGTGTATACATACAATAGACTACTGGGTGGCTGCAAGAAGGAATGAAATTGTGAGACATAGAACTATGGAATGAACCTTGAGAACAGTATGTTGAATGAAATAACAGAAACAAAAAGGAAAATATTATCCTGCCTCATTCATATGTACTAACCATATTATACGATCTCAGAGAATTGAAGTTGAAATCATGGGTTATCAGGTTGAGGCTATTGTAATTTTTCAGGTATTGTAAGCTCTTATAGCAGTTTTATCTATTCCAGAATTGTAAGTGTTATTTGTAAATTCTGAGATGCTGAGCTGTTTGGGTATAAACTGGTCACTCCCTGGAACTTCAGGCATTTGTCTGACAAATGAGACTCAGAATTAGATGCTGAATTTCAAAGCTATGAAATTCAACATTACCCCCTCAAACAACTGTTAAAAATGCTGATAAAGTGATCAGACTTCAACTAGATATATGAATGAAGCTGATCTGGATAGGACAAAAGTAAATCAGAAAACAGAGTACAGGATGATATGATCTATGTTTTAAAACTTTGGCTTCTGTGTAAGATCAAAAGAAAATATATTTGTTTGGTGCAGCATTTTTCTTTTCAGTAGTGCATTACACAATTTAACTAGTATGATCAGTTTAATGAAACAACATAATTACATGGAATCTTGTTGATTTGTACAGGTTAGTGTGATACCCTGATATATCCCAGAGTAATCTGGGTAATCTGGGCAGAGAACAAAAAGTATTTTCAAAGTCCCCTTGGTGGATGGGGAAGAAAGGAGAAAATGTTAAACTTTTCAATCTGGGGAATTCTTGATATTCTTGCAAGCAGTGGGGACAAGGATATCAGTAGGCTGAGCTTTCAATGTTGGAGCTAGCCCCTATGAACTTAGTCCTGGAAAGGAGAAGCTAAGCCCACTTATAATTATGCATAAGGTTCATCCTCAGGGAACATCTTTTGTTGCTCAGATGTGGCTTCTCTCTCTGAGCCAGTTCAGCAGATGAACTCACTGTACATCCCCCTGCATGGGACATGACTCCCAGCGGTGTTAATCTCCAAGGCAACATTGGGGACATGGTTCTCAGAGATGAGCTGAGACCCAGCATCTTGAGATTGTGAAAGCATTCTTCACTGAAAAGAGAAAGAGAGAAATGAGGGGAAAAAATTTTGCTGAGAGATTTAAAACAGATTTGAGAGGTTATCCTGGATGTTATTCTTATACATTGCATAGATAAACTGTTTTATTTTATGGTGTATTGGAGTGGCTAGAGGGAAGTACCTGAAATTTTGAACTGTATTCCAGCAGCCTTGATTTTTAATAATGGTTGTATAACTATATAGCTTTTACAATGTGACCATGTCATTGTGAAAACCATACACCTTACAGTCCCTTTATCCAGGATATGAACAGATGAGTAAAAGAATAAGAACCAAAAATAAATAAATAATTAGGGGTACAAGGGGTAAAAAAATGGGTAGATTGCAATACTAGTGGTCAATGACTGGAAGGGTAAGAGGTATGGAATGTATGGGATTTTTCTTTTATCTTTTCTTTTTCTTTTTCTGAAGTGATGCAAACATTCTGAAAATGATTATGGTGATGAATACTTGACCATGTGATGATATTCTGAGATGTTGATGGTGTACTTTGGATGGACTGAATGGTACGTGAAGATATCTCAATTAAAATACTTTAAAAAATAAATATATATAATAATAAAATTACATAGGTGTGGTGGCTAACCTCCTGTGTCAACTTGGCAAGGTTATGTTGCTTAGATGTTTGGTCAAGCAAGCACTGGCTGAAGATTTCTGTGAAGCTATTTCGTATGTTGATTGGAATCTATTGTCAGTTTATTTCCTCTATGACAGATTGTAGTTACAGTCAGTAAAGGACATTGCCCTATTTATGTAAAAGTGTGAAAAAGTTTATGGAATAAAGGATTTAGTGATTAGCTTTATTCTGTAACTTAATGGAATATTAAATTATGAAATAATAGGTGTGAAAATGTAATTTACAGATTATCTATTATTTCTTTCTTCTCTAGGGTATCCTTAAAATTGAAGCAACATTTTTAAGGAAATTTATCATTTTTCTCATGCTTAAGATAATGAAACTTCTCCAGGAATCCTTTTAGAATTTGTGCGGCTTTTGTGGCATTACATTTGAGGAGGCATTTTGAGAATTAGTTAATATGTCCGCTTCTAAATTCTTGCATGCTCAGATAAATGTCTTTATAAATTTCATTTATTAGCCATGTTTAAGTTTTTTGTTGTATCCAGTATGTATATTTTCTAGCCAGATCTCCATCCTGTACCTTGTATCTCATACACAAATGCCTGGTTAGCAGACTCATCTGGATATTATAAGCATATCAAAAAATGTATCAGAAATCATACCACTTACTGTTCCACATCAACAGCTCTTTGTCAATGTGTTCCTGTACTTTTAAACCACACTAAGCTTCATATAACCAAAGTTAAAGTAACTATGACTCTTCTTTTTTTTCTCACATACATTATAATTAATACATAAATCTTACCAGATGTACCTTCAAAATATAGCCTGATCCATTTATTTCACATCATCTTCACAGTCACTATCCTAGTCCATCATCATTAACCTAAATAAGTTCAAGAATCTTTTATTCTTTTTTGTTCTATTCTTTCCTCTTCCACTTTATCCTACACAAATGAGCAAAAATTTCATTTATTATTGAAGTCAGTGCCCTTGTTTAAACTCTCTAGTGGCTTCCTATGATAACCAATGTGTAGCCTTGGCATGAGTAATTGTCAGGAAAGACTTTGTGTTTTCATATACTCTAACTTTATTCTCACAATTTCCTCAATAAAGATCCCTTAGGACATATCATAGAATACAGATAATGATATAACAACTGATATACGTATCTCTGAGGACTTGTATATAATGCCATAACTTAAAAAGGTTCTCAGTATGAGTTTTCAATCACAGGTTTCACAAATCTGCTGAAAACTTTGCTGTAAGAATTGCTAAAATGTATATATGACCTAAAAAAGCAACCTGAACATGCATTATAGTATAAAATGTTCTTATATCAAATAATTCAAAAGATATGCAAGCATCCTACAAGAAATATTGTGTATATAATATATATTCTATAAGAGAAAATTATACATATGATTTTGTGTATTTCAAGACAAGCTAAAATATTTAATGTCAAGATATGCATACATTTCCTGAGGGGTGTGTGTGTGTGTGCGTACGTGTGTGTATGTGTGTTTGTGTCTTGGGAAGCATAGTTATAAAGGGTAAAATCCTAAAGGCAAGAAAGAATTTTATTTCATTTAACCTCAGAGAATGTTTATTATTAAAAGTGAAGAAACTTGTAATTTATTACTAAATTTCATTTGCTATAAAGTAAAATTTTATATAAAATGATATAAATAAACTAATGTACATTCAATATTAGGAATAGTTTGAGATTCTTTGCTTCAACTCCAGTATGGACAGCACTGGAAGTGTCATTCTCACACTAAAATTAAAAAGCCTGCATACATTAAAAAGGTAGGGCCCATTTCAAAGTCATGATTTTTAAAAACTCTATCAGAGAGTTGAGATCACAGCACCAGCAACTTCCCCAAATTGCAGACTCTAAGGAGAGACAGTATCTGCAGTGGCAGTGGAGACATGGACATTTTCTCACCTGGGATAGACCAATGAAATGGGGCACTGCTAAGAAGAATTATACATCTGATGAATCAGTGCAGGTCATGCACAGGCTTGTGGGACATGTGAAAACTCTGTGGGCCACAGAAATTGGGAAAGTCTGCATCTTCTTGTATTCCCTTCTTCAATGAACCCCAGTGGGTGCCCATAGAAGCAAACAAAAAAATAGGCAAAGCCATAAGCTAGGCCTACTGTGTTGCAAATCTGGGGAGAAAAAAAATGTCCTGGAATGAACATCTGTTTGGGTTCTTCTCCCCAAACTTCACCATAGAACAAATATCCTATCTTTGAGGGGAAAGGCAGTCACACTACAGTCTTTAGGTTGTTTGTGAAAATTCATTACAGATGGTGGAAATGAAGGAGGAGTGGAGGGATCTGCTTTTGGAGACAGAGCAGGATTACACACTGAGGACAGAACTGTAACCTGGAGAGCAACAAAAGGCCTCAAAAGCCATACGTGGAGCCCGAGGGTCTTGGTGCAAGCCCAAGATTGTTTTAGTAAAAACAACAGGTACCATACGCCACAGTAAAGCTAAATGGCTTGATGTAAAAAGTAACAGTAGAATACAGTTGGTCAAGTAACAGAGGAGGAACAAGAGAATGCAAAGAGACCCTTCTTAAGGCATAGCACAAAAGGATATGCAAAATTTCGAATCTGAGTTCGCACTGATAAGTCAGCATGTTTCTGAAACATAAGGACTCTATGTAAATTTGAAGCCTGTGGTACCCTTAGAGTATCTAGAGCAAAACCAATTCACAAAATAAGCCAGCATCTAATTAAAGTCCTAACAAGAGAAGAACTGTGTTCATTTTCAAGAATAAAATATGTTTACCTCAGTCCCCACTGTTTGCCCAGATTTCAATAAAAAATTATAAGACAAACAAAAGAGAAAAATCAATCATCAGAAAGAGATTCACATATGAAACACATGTTGGAAATTTCTGACAGGGAGTTTTACATAACTGTGATTAATGTATTAAGGTCTCTAACAGAAAATGTGAACTACATGCAGTATTTGATGCCTTATTTCAGTACAAGATAGAAAACTATAAGAAATACAACAGAAATGCTAGAAATTTAAGCACAGTAACAGAGATGGAGAATAGCTTCAATGGCTCATCTGTATAGTCAACGCAGCTGAGGATAGAACTAGTGAGCTTGAATGTTCTTCAGCAGAAAATACACAAACTATAAAGGAAACATCAAAAAGGGCAAAGAAAACAGAACATTTATGACCTATAAAACAATATCAATCATTCTAGAAGACACATAATTGGAATTCCAGAAGGAGAAAGGAAAGAAAATGGGGAAGAAGAACTGCTTGACAAATAGTGATCAGTAACATTTCAAAACTAATGACACCGAAACATGTATCTAATAGCCTACAGAATTCCTAGTAAGATAAATACAAAAACAAAATTAAGGCTGAGGCAGTAATTCAGGAGTGCAGCTGACCTGGGAAAGCCTTCAGCACCGCATAGGGTGGTTCTAGTTGCAGAGGCTGAGGAACTGAGAGGCAGAAAGCTGGAGCCTGACGCAGAGGTGCACAGCCTACAGGAGTGCACAGATGGGGGCCAAGGACTAGGAAGTAAGCCAGGCTGCACTCCTTTGGCATAATACACTCACCAGTGCAATCCTGTGAGCTGCAACTCACTCCACACCCCATGAACCTGCATGCCAACATCCAGTTCCTTTCCCCATGCACCAGGCATCTCCACCCCACCAGCCCCCAGTGTGTGTACCTGCCCCACACCTTGACACCAAGTGCAGCCCATCTCACCTCTCCTACAACCCTCTCAAGCACTACTTCTCCCTCCCTGTTTCCTGAAGGCTGTTGTGAACACATAAATGCTGCAGGGAATAATTTGATAACTGAATTAGACCTAACAGACATATAAAGGTCATTGCACTCCAAAACAACAGGATATGCATTCTTTTCTAGTGCTCATGGAACATTCTCCAGGATAGATCAGATGCTGGGGCACAAAACAGGTCTTTATAAATTTAAAAACCTTATTCAAAGCTCTTTTTTTGACCACATTGGGATGATGTTGGATCTCAATAACCACCAAAGAATGAGAACATTTGCAAATACATGGAGATTAAATAACACACTCTTAAACAATCAGTAGGTCAAAGAAGAAATTGCTAGAGAAATCAGTAGCTATCTGGAGAGGAATGAAAATGAGAATACAACTTATCAGCACTTATGAGATGTGGCAAAGGCTGTGCTGAGAGGGAAATATATTGCCCTAAATGCCTATATTAAAAAAGCAAGAAAGCAAAAATTGAGGACTTAAACAGCACACCTGGAAGAACTTGAGAAAAAAAAAAAAAACAGCAAACTAACATGAAAGCAAATAGAAGAAGAGAAATAAAAAAGATTAAAACAGAGATAAATGAATGGGACAACAAAAGAACAACAGAAAGAATCAATAAAATCAAAAGTTGGTTCTTTGAGAAAATCAACAAAATTGATGGGCCACTAGTAAGACTAAAAAAGAAAAAAAGAGAGAGAAAGTAAATAAAGAAAATCAGAAATGAGAAGGGGTGTGTTAACACAGACCCTGAAAAAATTAAAGAAATCATAAGAGGATACAATGAACAACCATATGGCAACAAACTGGACAGCTTAGATGAAATGGGCAAATTCATGGAAACACAGAACCCTTACACTGACTCAGGTAGAAGTAGAAGATCTCAAAAAAATAGTCACAAGTAAAGAGATTCAATGAGACATCAAAAATCTTCCTCCAAAGAAAAGCCCAGGGCCAGAGGTCTTCACAGGAGAATTTTATCAAACATTCCAAAAAGAACTAACACCAATCTTGCTCAAACTTTTCCAAAAAATCGAGGAAAAACAAACTCTATCTAACTAATTTTTATGAAGCTAATACCATTTTAATACCAAAACTGGGCAAAGATAGTATAAGAAAGGAAAATTAGAGGCCAATCTCCCTAATGAACATAGATGCAAAAATCCTCATAATATTAGCAAATCAATCCAGAAATGCTTTAAAAGAGTTATCCACCATGACCAAGTGGAGTTTATACAAGGAATGCAAGGATGGTTCATCATAGGAAAGTCAATTAATGTAATACAGAAAATTAATAAATCAAAAGAGAAAACATCACATGATCATTTTGATTGATTCTGAAAAAGCATTTAACAAAATTCACCATCCCTTTCTGATTAAAACACTCCAAAAGATAGGAATCCAAGGTGACTACCTCAATATGATAAAGCAAATATATGAAAAACCAATAGCCAGCATCATACTCAATGGAGAGAGAATGAAAGCATTCCCCCTAAGATCAGGATTGAGACAAGGATGCCCACTGTCACCATAATTATTCAACATTGTGCTAGGAGTTCTAGCTAGAGCAATCAATCAGGCAGAACAAAGAGATAAAAAGCATCCAAATTGGAAAGAAAGAACAAAACTCTCATTATTTGCAGGTGATATGATACTATACTTGGAAGATCCTGAGAAATCTACAGCAAAGTTACTTCAGTTAATAAACAAATTCAGCAGAGTGATAGGATATAAAATTAATGTGCCAAAATCAGCAACATTTCTTAACATAAGCAATGACCTAACTGAGGAGTCAGTTAAGGAAAAAAAAATCATTAAAAATACCAACTAAAAGAATCAAGTACTTAGGAATGAACTTGACTAGGGATGTAAAAGACTTGCACACAGAAAACTACATAAATCGCTAAAAGGAATTTTAAAAGATCTGAATAAGTGGAAAGACATTCCCTCCTCATGGATAGGAAACATTGTTAAGATGTCAATTCTCCCCAAATTGATATACACATTCAACACAGTATTAATCAACATTCCAATAAACTGCTTTGAAGATTTGGAAAAGCTTGTTACCAAATTTATCTGGAAGGGAAAGAGACCCCAAATAGCTAAAAGCATCCTAAAGGACAAGAACAAAGTGGGAGGATTGACACTCCCTGAAATTAAAGGCTATTATAAAGCCACAGTGGTCAAAATAGAGTGCTACTGGCACAAAGATAGAAGCATTGACCATAGGAATCAAATTGAGAGTGCAGAAATAGACCTCCAAATCTATGGTCAACTGAGTTTGGATGAGGCCTCCAAATACTCTGAACTGGGACAAAATGGTCCTTTCAATAATTGGGCATGGAAGAACTGGATTTCAATAGCCAAAAGAATGAAAGAGGACCTCTATCTTACACAATGCACAAAAATTAACTCAAAGTGGATCAAACACCTAAACATAAGAAGTAGCATCATAAAGCTTCTAGAAGAAAATGTTGGGAAGCTTCTTCAATACCTAGTAATAGGTAGCTTCCTAAACTTTACACCCAAAGCACAAGCAACAAAAGAAAAAAATAGATAAATGGGAACTCCCCAAAATCAAATGCTTCTGCACCTCAGAAGACTTTGAAAAAAGGGTGAAGAGGGAGCTAACTCTAAGGGAGAAAAGATTTGGAAATGACATATCAGACAAAGGTTTGTTTTCCCATATATACAAACAAATCATGCAACTCAGCAACAAAAGAACAGACAGTCCAATTATTTTAAGGGCTAAAGATATAAATAGGCATTTTTATGAGGAGCAAATACAGATGGCTCAAAAGCACATGAAGAGATGCTTATTTTTATTGGCCATAAAGGAAATGCAGATCAAAACTCCAATGAGATACTACCTCACACCTATAAGAATGGCTGCTATTAAACAAACAGGATACTATAAATGTTGGAGAGGATGTGGAGAAACTGGGACACTTATGCACTGCTGGTGGGAATATATAGTGGTGCAGCCACTATGGAAGTCTGTTTGGCAGTTCCTTAGAAAACTAAATACCAAGTTGCTCTATTACCCAGCAATAGCACTACTAGGTATACCCAAAAGAGCTGAAAGTAATGACAGAAGCAGAAATTTGCACACTAATGTTCGTAGCAGCATTATTCACAATTGCCAAAAGATGGAAACAAACCAAATGCCCATCAACAGACTGGTGGATCAGCAAAATGTGGTATATACATATGATGGAATATTATGCAGCACATAATATTCCTGAATATTCCTGAAGCACTATGTGATGTCCTGAAGCACATGGCAAGATGGATGAGACTTGAGGACATAATGCTGGGTGAAATATGCCACACACAAAAGGATAGATAATGTATGGTTCCACTTTTATGACCAGCATAAAGGTAAAATGAGAGGTTTATAATCTAAAGGAGGCATAGAGATACATAGAAGCTAGATACAGGTGAACGGTTAACTAAGAAGGTTGAACTCCAATGTAAGGGAATAGATAGGAGTGGAGGTGGTTCTCTAGTGGGTCTATAAGTAATATCATCATATTGAAGATGATCAAGATTGAGAGGGGTTGTATAGATCTACACATCCCACTATTAACCTTAGAAATATGAATCAGTTCCTGAAAGAACAGCTGCAAAGGTATAATTCATGTACAAAGAGCGTTTAAGTCCAGGGTACAGTGGGAAAACTGCTTTTGCATGTTATGGGCTATGTTATAACTGGAAACATCAGCACTACCACAGCAACAGCAGAGGTAAATAATGGGGGGAGGGACAAGAGTTAAGAGGAGGTTTGGATTTCCTGTTTGGCAAGGATGTGTTTATTGGTTTTCTTTCTCTTGGGAACAAGGAAGTTATTTAAAATTAAGAATATTGATGGACTGTGGACTTTGGGCATTATACATGATGCCCAATAAAGGCAGGTGGCTGAAGTATACTTGTGAATGAAAGCTGTGATACTACAAAAAGGAATAAAGCCGTGAGGCATGCAATGATGTGAAAAACATGTGGGACATTTGGTGAGACAAAATAAGCCAGAAACAGAACAGCAATGGTGTGGTCAGCTTTAGAAAATGCTTATAAGACAACAGGGGCTAGATTGTAAGCTTTTACCCCAGACACACTAAGTCCAGAGTGGTGATTATTATTTTCGGATTTTGAGAGGCTGTTTTATATATATAATCTGATATTTAGAGATAAGAATGAAGTCAATCAGTTTGGGGTTAAAGTAGTTTGGAACACAGGGTAAGGAAGACAGTGTCTATATTTTAGAGCCACACATACTCTTTGAGACAAAAGGAAGAAAATTTCGTTTGGTCTAGAACTGAAACTTTCTGTAGTATATGATCACTACAACCTACTTGTATAGCTCATTTGAACAACTGAAACACAGGGAGCTCAGAATAAGAAAGAGGTCCTTTAATCCTGTATAGATTATTGTAGTGCCTGGATACATCCTAGAGTATATTAAGCAGATAATCAAAAAAATATTGACAAAGTCTGTTGAGGGATGGGACAAAGAATATGGAACTATTAAACCTTACCATCAGGGAATCCCAAATACTATGTCAAACTTTAGGGACTCCAAAATCAATAGGCTGTGTTCTTGATCCTGTGGCTTACTTTTGTGAAGCTTATGTAGGTAGCAGAGAAGCTTAGACTACCTATAGGCATGCCTAAGAGTTCCTTCTGGAGGACCTCTTTTGTTGCTCAGATCTGGCTCAGTCTCTCTAAACCCAACTCTGCAAGTGAAATCATTGTCCCCCCTGCTATGTGGAACATGACAGCCTGGGGTGAAAGTCTCCCTGGTGATGTGGGGGACCACTCCCAGGGATGAATCAAGCCCTAGCACCATGGGATCAACAATTCCATCTTGAACAAAAGGGGGAAAAGAAGTGGAACTAATAAAGTATCAGTGGCAGAGAGTTCAAATAGAGTTCAGAGGCTACTCTGGAGGTTGCTGCTATGCAAGCCTCAGTTAGACCTTGCTACCTATCATAACCTGTCAACCTCCAACCAAACCATTCCAGCCAATCCTGAAGAAAACCTAAGGCAACATATAAGATCCCACAACGGTTCCATGCACTAGAGTAACTTTCCAGAAACCTACAACCTCCAGATGGTCCCTGGTCCAGATAAGTCCTGAAACCTAGAGGGCCCAACCTCTCCATAACATCAGATAGTTCCATCTCCCTACCCCGTATTAGTGACAGACCCTTCCAATATGAAAAATTTAGAATGGCCATATGAAAAATTTAGAATGGTCATAGTCCGAACACCCCTAAAAGAGGGATGAAAAGATCAAAAGTGATAGTGAAGTTATACAGAGAAGATAGGATTTAACAAAAGAATATGTATGCTGAATCATTAAATTGATATCTCTTTTAGTCTCCAATATCTTAGAATGGCTAGAAGTAAAAACCTAAAATTGTGGGATTGTAATCTATGTCAAACTCTGAAAAATGTTCTATAACTAATTGTGGTGCTGTGTTTTGAAATTTATTGCTTTTTTGTATATATGTATTTTTCACAAAAAAGAAAGGAAAAAAGATGATTGTGATAATAAAAAATATTTAAGCCTTCTAGCCTCCTATATTCTGGAGCAGCTAAAAGGAAAAATCTGAGAGGATCATATGGTAGCCTGATAAACTCTGGGATTTGTTCTGCAACCATTTGCTGAAGAGTGCTTTGAAAATTATTGCTTATTTACTACTTTGCTTTTTATATATGTTATACTATATAGTAAAAAAAAGTTAAAAATGAAAAATATTACTAAAAAATAAACAAACAAAAATCACATGCAAGCACTGGAAATGAAACAAATAGATTTTTTTTCCAAATTGTATTGCTTAGAAAGATAAATAACTGTCTATATGAAAGTAGGAACAAGTAAATTGTATATTTATAGCATTAAATATATAACATTAAAGCTAGATGGGATGAACTGGAACTGTACTGTTTAAGATCTTTGCACTGAACTACTGGCATAATATTATTTGAAAGTACATCTGATTAATGGTGAATAGTATCAAATTTAGGGCAACCACTAATTTTTAATGAATTATAAATAGTAAATAAATAGAAGATATAAAACAGCATAGTAATTATGCTCACTTAATGGAAGAAAAGGGAAATAAAACAGGAAGAAGAAACAAAAAAAAAGATTAATTGAATTGTATCAATAATCACATTAAATGTGGATGGTCTCAGAAAGAAGTTAAAAGGTAATTATTATCATAGTGGATAAAAAAGCAAGACCTCATGAACTTGAATACATTTTCTTATATTTGTAAGCCTCTTATCTTTATAAACTATGTAGTTTGTTTTTACATTTCTCTATTTAGTAATTTATTTTATCTTAGTAATCGATGAACAGGAAATTATCAAACTGTACTCTATGATCCATTCACTCCTTGGGAGCTGTTTCAGTTTGCTAAAGGCTGCTAGAATGCAGTATACCAGAAATGGAACAATTTTTATAAGGGGAATTTATGAAATTACAAGTTTATGGTGCTAAGGCCATAAACATATCCAAACTAAGACATTCAAAGAAAGATGCCTTGACTCAAGAAAGGCCGATGGGTCCAGAAAATCTGTCAGATGTGAAGTCACATGGCTGCTGTCTGCTTGGGTCCCTGGCTTCTGGTTTCAAATATCTTCCCTGGGAGCATTTTCTCTCTGCATCTCCAAATGTCTGGTTTCCCCATTGGCTCTGTTGCTTCTGAACTCTCTCTTTCATTTAAAGAAATCCAATAAACTAATCAACACACACCTTAAATGGGTAGATTCACAACTCCATCTAATCAAAAGTTCATACCCATATTTGAGTGCATTATATCTCCATGGAAAAAATCTAATTGAAGGGGCCGACCCTATAATATTGAATCAGGATTAGAAGAACAAGGCTTTCCTGGAGAACATAATGATTTCAACCCGGCACAAGCAGCATATTAGTCAGGTTTCTATATGGAAATATAACTTATGCTAGTAGTAGATAGATTATAGTAGATTAATGTAAATATAATGAGATTTTTTTAAAGAATTGTCTTATGCAACTGTGGAAATGGGCAAGTCCAAATTCTACAGGGCAGGTCACAACTACGAACTCCGATGAAGTTTTTGGTGAATCCCCAGGAGAAACTGGCTAGCTGAACTAGAAGTGAAAATTCTGTATTCTGACATTGAAATCCTTTCTTTTTTTATGGCTTTCAATTAATTGGATGAGATTTCTCTCATTGTTGAATGCAATCTACTCAATTTGACTACACAGACACATGAACTTTGTCAATGTGGCACCCATTCTCCTTAAACCATACTTAATTTCTAAACAGAAATAATAATGTCCATATTTTCATTAACAATACTCAACTGTTCTGCAAAAACTGGAATCACATTAAATTTCCACAAAATGGTGTGCAAGTCCTTGAGTAATATCCACTCTTAAACTAGATATCCTATAATTTAGGTGCTTCAAAGAGAAGTTAATATAACTTATGCCATATGATAAAGGAATAAAAAAAGGGAAGAACACAAAGATACTTGTTATTGTACATACAAACATACTCATTCCAAAAGAAGGAAGAAATATTCATAACCATTAAAGTTCTCATTTCTGTAACTGGTTACATAGATATAGCTCATATTTATAATGACAATCTTCTGCTACTCACTCTACATTTCCTTTACACTCAGCGAGCACCTCACCTATCCATGGTTCTTTGCCCAATGGGGTGACCCAAACATTCACTCCTGAAATTTCTGGACCATTGGTACTGCTGTCTGGATTAGGTTATTGCAGCTTTCCATTGACATTAATTACAGGACATGGTGATATCAAGAGACTCCAGACAAGCTCTTCTTTATCTCCATTGTGTAATTACCATCCTATTTCCCCTTGAAAGTCAGGATCAATCATTTATGCCCATACAGCAAGTCTCTTCTTTGCCTGTTGTGTCAGGGGTATGAGGGCCCCAAAGTAGCCAGCTGGCAGCCATAACTCCCAGGTCAATGATGGAATCATTATTGCATCTCCTGGAGAGACCATTCCTCCTTTTGGAACTAAAACTTAAAGCTTGCAAGGAAGAAAACAAAAATATTTCCAATGAAACACTAGCAATAATAGTGAGTGGTGCCACACAATTTTCACTGCTTGATTCCTGGGCCTATGAATGTTGGCTATGGGAGAAACAGCACCATAGACAAAATGTTGATTTAGAACATACACAGCCTCCTGGAGAACATTGCCTTAGCCCTCTTAGCTATAGCCGCGTGGCTGGTGCTGACGAAATCTTCAAAAGGACATTCCAATATTCTATGAATCCAGCTGCTTCAGGATCATGGGGAACACAGTAAGAGCAGGGAATTTTCTGATCATGTGCCCCTTCCAGCAGTTCATTTGCTATGTAATGGGTTCATTGATCAGCCCACAGATGATAGTTTTGGCAGAAAGATTGCATGCAGGGAAAGTAAACCCATATCTGTAATATGTGTCTATTCCAGTTAGAAAAAAAAAAAAAAAACCACTGCCTACTCCATAATGTAAGTGGCCCAATATAATCAACTTGCCACCAGGTAACAGGCTGATTGCATCAGTAACAGTGCCATAGCAGGGACTGTGTGTTGGTCTCTGCTACTAGGAATTTGGATACACAGGAGGTACTCTAGCCATGTCATTCTTGGTAAGTGGAAGTCCATGTTGCTGAGCCCATAACATGGCTAATAACTTTCATCCATACCACTACAGCTACTTTTTATGGGCCTTTTGAAAAATGACAAGAACAATTGGGGAAAGAGGTTGACTATTAGCTACAGAATGGACCATGTTATCTACTGGATTATACAAATCTTCCTATTCCTCTGGTGAGCATTCAAGTGGGATGCAAATTTCTTCACATTTTTCCCCATTCTTACCCACACCTCTGTGTCATCAATTTTTTAATTATGTTCTTTCCAAAGTCCCTGACTATTCAGCCAAACCATTTGCTATAGCCCATAAATCAAACACACCTTTGGTCATTTCTCCTTCAAGGCAGAATGAACAGCTGGAACATGGAAAATTTCCCTTCACTACTCTGCTTTAGGGGTGCTCCAGAAAGGGGCTGTGCTTTGGTAGATACCCCATTTCACATTGTACCTGAATATCATGGAGAACCATCTGTAAACCAGGTCCAAGTTTCTCTTCCTTTTCCAACTGATTGTGAGGAATTCCTCAAGAAGCTATAGCTGTGTGCTGGGAAAGAGAAGGTAATGTGGCAGGAGTGAGGGTCATGGACATTTGTGCCACTTCTTTATGTAACATACTCATGCTTCCAGGACCTGTTCAAGCCCCAGCTCATATATGTCACCCCTATTTTATAATGTATGGTACTGTGCATGTCCACTTTATGGCTTGGTGGGCCAGACAACAACCAGATCATGATGAGCAACTCAGGTCCCACAGTAACGTGGTGGCCCATGGTTATGCACTCAATATCTGCTAAGACCTAGTAGTAGGCCAAAAGCTGCTTCTCAAAAGGAGGATAGTTATCTGCAGAAGATGGCAGGGATTTGCTTCACAATTCTAAGGGTCTAGGTTATTTTTCTTCTATAGGGATCTGACACAGGCTCCTATAGGAGCCTGCCAAAGGCTCCAGACAGCATGTCTATTTGCCACAGACCCTTCTAGCACCATTGTATCTGCTGGACCATATGGCCCAAATGGCAGAGCAAGCTGTATAGCTGTTTGACATGTTGCAGAGCCTCTTCTTCATCCCCACTCAAAACTAGCTGTTTTCTGATCATTCAGTAAATGGATCAAAGAAGTATACACAAATGAGGAATATGCTGCCTCCAAAATTCAAAGAGAACAACTAGCTTGGTTGTAGGAGAGGCCAGATGCAACAGATCATCTTTCACCTTAGAAGGGATATCTTGACATGACCCATACCACCAGATACCTAGAAATTTCACTGAGATGGAAGGACCCTGAATTTTTTTTTAATTTGCCTCCCCCAATCACATGAAAATACCTCACCAATCAAATCAGTCTAGAGTCATTACTACTTCTTGTTCATTAAGTTCAATCAACATAACACTAATGAAATGGACCAATGTGTTGCTCCTGGGATCAAGAAGAACTCCAGATCCCTGTATATCAGGTACCAGAGGATATGTTTACTTACTAAACAGTGATATCACATCTGCAACAGCAGCTGCACCTAGTGTGACCACCTGATTAAATTTATGATAATGCTACTTCATTTTCCAAGAGGCCAAATAGGAGAGCTGAATGGGGATGTAGTGACAATGACCACTTCTCTGTCCTTCCAGTCCTGAACGTTTGCATTAATCTCTGCAATCCCTCCAGGAATCCAGTACTGCATTGGATGATCTATTTTGTTAGGTAGAGGCAGTTCTAGTGGCTTCCATTTGGCCTTTCCTAACATAATAACCCTCAAAAGCTTAGGAAACAAACTTGGAAATTCTGTCTGTTGCTGAGTATATCTACTCCAAGTATTCATTCCAGAACTGGGGAAATAACCACAGTTTGAGTCCCCTGACTGGTTAACTAAAGTGACATTATAGATCTCCTGGATTTAATGTCACTTCTGAGCTAATGTATAAAAATCCCAGAAATGTCTGATTATTTCCTTTACTCCTATGCCCAGTTATCTTGGTCAAAGGCAATAAGTATCTTTGGGAAAGGCTTAGAAGAAGATTAACAGTATACATTTTTGGCACTTAACCAGGGTCCTTCCTCAAGGGAACCCAGCCTAACCTTCAATCAAGGGGTTCTGGGTCCATAAACTGTCTCGAGTCTTGGAATTGATTAAGGGGCGATGCTCTCTGTTTTTGTGATTCAAGTTCGAATTTTTTCCACTTGACTTAGAATTCTTCTTATATAGATTAAATGAGAATATAGTAGACTGCTCATTTCCTTTATGTCTAGGCACTCTGTGATCTACTAGCAAATACCATAAAACTCTATGCCCCCAGACAATTCTAATTACTGCTTTCAGTCTGCTGCCCATAATGGTAGCCAAGTCTACCTTTGCTTTGATGATTAAGTGCTTCCACTTGGTTTCTGAGAACTTGAAATCTGATCATCCCGAACATGTTGAAGGATCAAAGCTTAGTTACAGCAGTTCCCACAGCAATATTTGACCTAAAGAGAAGAACAAACACAGAGCTCTTCAGGGATGATGTGGAGTTGGTCTCACAAATTTATTTCTCACAAGCCTAATGAAGAAAGAATTCTCTGGAAATTCCCAGGATGAATAAGCATGTCTTACATAATAAATCTATTCTCTCTAAACCTTTGGATCCCATCAACTACATTATACCAGGACAGTTCAGGCATTTTGACCTCAGTCAATGTAGGCCAACTTTGGGCCATGTTTAGCTATTCACCCAAACTAATTAGGACCCTTTCTAAATGCTTGAGCTACAACATTGAATCCAGAATCTCTGTTTAGTAGGCCCATATCAATAACTTCAGCCAGATTCAACTTTATACTCCTTCCACCATTATTCCACAACCTTAATATCTATTCTCACATATATTCTTTTGATTTCTGTCAACATAATTATTTTAGCAATTTGTTTTTTCTTCTATTTAAAATAATTAAATAAAAAGTCTAGATTAAATATTAATATGATGGAAAACTTTTAGATTACTAATCAAAATATAATTGTAAAGGATATAACTGTGAATTTCAAAGAGAATGACACAAAAATTTATTTAGCATATAATACAGAATATATTATTTTGAAAACTTCACTAAGTTGAAAATGAAAATAAATAACATCTCAATTTTAAATGGGAAACATTACCTCTTCAAAATATGGGTAATATTACATTCTTCATAAAATCTTTAATGATTAACATATTAGATAAGTCTCTATTGTGTTCATTCCTCAAAGTTTTTATGTACTTCAATAAAACGTTGTTAAATATATGCATTTCTATATTATATTCTGAAACTGTTCATAATTAATAATTTGGAGATTTAGATACCTGTGAAAATGAATAATTTTATTGACATAATGATTTTATTTATATGATAAATAACATTATGTTGTAAACAAGTCATAACTTTGAGTGAAGAACAAATATAAGAATTGTACATAATGTGTGTCCCTTGGTAAGCACAAATCCATTAGTGATAGATAAACATTATTAATTTGATATTTAACATCAGAAAGCTATACTTAACATTCCTGGTAAATTAAAAGAATTCTAGAAGGAAAGATTATTAAACAAACCAATTTTACCTTAAAATGCTGTTTGCAAACATATTTATTTACAAAGCATGTTTTAAAATGTGACTATGTGCTAATAATAATGAGTCCTCCCACCTCCACCCCACCTCACACAGAAATAGAGATTCTTCTTTCTGACTTCTGAAATCCTTATTTCTGGCATCAAGACCTCCAGGAGATTAGTTTAGAAGGCTCTAAATGGCTGAGTGCAATCTCTTTTGTAGATTGTAGGTGTAATCAGCTGTAAATGCAACCAAGTGACTATCAGTGCTAATATGTCTATGACATATTCTCACAGAAACAATCAGGCCGGTTTTGCTTAAACAAACAATTGGGCACCATAATGTAGCCAAATTGCACATAGATTTAACTATTAAAATCCACTCCTGATCAACTTGGAATTCACACACATCTCCTTAAACCATATTTAATTTGTAAATAAAAATAATAACGTAGTCATACTTTTACCTAAAAAATACCAATGTTCTGCATACAACTTAAGACACAATAACCCTTTGCCCAGAAGAGGAGCTAAGCCCTGATGTGATATTCACACTTATTGTCGATATCTGGTAACTTAAATATTATCTTATAAAGTTAACACAATTTATGCTATAATATGATAAGGGGATAAGAGATGAATGCAAACAAAGTCATTTGTTTTAAATATATATACAAATGCATGGGAAAATAAGGAAATCACACTCATAACCATTAAAGTCCTTGCTTCTGCAACTTGTCACATGGTCATGGATTTAGAGCACATGCAGCCTCTTCGTTGGCAGAAACATCTTACAGCTGGACTCTGCCAAGGGCATAGCTAGTTTGTGGATATAAGCTTAGAGATAGTCTTTCTTTCAAAGGTGTAAGTGAGGATGGAAAAATAAATTGTGCGTGCTTCAAGAAACAAAATAGACCATTTCACTCAGAGTCTCAACATTTATACCCACCAGCACATCTGTCATATTACTTGAAGACTTTTTCTAGATTCTCCTTGAGGCAAATTAATATATCCATAAGACACTATTTGATTTTTGAGTGCACCTGATAAGGAAGATGTTAACTGAATTGTAATTGATGATGTACAAATCTCAAGCAAATTTATTGAGAATTGATTTGGTTAAGTAATGTTGAAATACAATTCTGAGGGTTTAAAACAATAGATTCAAAACATAGACAACTCTTAAAGAATTGAGAATTAGGTTGTGTAAAGGAGAAGTTAAATTATTTGCTGACATTGATAGAATAAAGTGTCATGTATGTCATATACTCTGACTGGTCTGAGATTTAACCTAGTTGCAAGTTAACAAGTTTACCTTCTGTAGTATGATAGATGCACCTGAGTCAGCGAGTTTCTTACCCACAACATGATCCTTAAGTTCACATAGTTTACATTACTCCCTAACTCTCAGGAGAAGCAATATGGAGTGAACCATCTTGATGCTCTGCTTACAGTGAGTTTGTGCTTCAGCTGAGTGATACAAAGCTTAGGAAAACTCTCATCTTCTAAGAAGGCTGCTAACAAATCTGCATGACTTTGCCCCACAAGAGGACATTGTTTTTATCCTTGTCAAAAATCACTTCTGCTTGCATCATTAGAAGGTGACCTTACCTATATTTCCCAAGGCTTTCTGTAATGCAAACATCCTTGAAAATATAGTCTAGGCCTAAAGGTCTTACATAGTTGCTAAAAAAAAAAAAAAAAACCATCATAGAGAATGACACTTCAACAATATAAAAATATTATTTGTTTAAAAGCCACTATAAAACAAAATTTTCAATGTTTTTATGAGAGAGAAAATCTAATTAACTGCTTAAGATTTCTGAGAAAGTGTGAAAGGAGTTGCTATGTGGTGGGTTGTGGGAACACAGGCTCGGGCACTATAGAAAGTTTCAGCAAATGACTGCTTTATTCCATACAAAGCACAAAGGATTCAAAAGAGCATGGGAAGTGATCTCATCATGGCAAGTTTCCCAAGGCAAGACAACATCTAGGGTAAGTGTTAGTGGACGGCAGCTGTGCATCCCCACCTTGCCTCAGAGAGGAAACAGATGTGTGCTGCTTGAGGGTAGGATTTTTACACAGACCCAGAGGGAGGAGGCTCCAACACTGAGAGTTCCTACCCTAATACATCTGGGGTTTTTAATCCCAGTTTTGAGTTTAATATATGGTCTGCTCCATTAACTGTAGCATTTCTACCCACACAATCCTGGGTATGGAATGCAAAACTATTGAAATTTCTGTATACAACAGAAAAAAAAGTGGGTAAGCAAGGACAGGAAGACGGCTGCTAAACATATTTCTTGCTTCACCAGCAAAAGTGATCTCAAGTTTTTTAGTGTGATGTTGTGCAGTCTTATGTCTTTAAATGACAGCCAATGCTGATGATTCCCAAATGTAAAAGCCAATTTCAAATTTAAACATAGCTTAAATTTCTATCCTGAATTGAAGATTAGTATATACAAATAGTTGCTCGACATATTACCTTTGATTTTTAATGAGTACTTTTAGTTTAACATGTCTAAAGTAAACACCTAATTTTGTTCCCATAACCGATGCACTGGATGGATAGCAGCTGAATCCTCCTAATTGCGGAAACAGAAAACTTGGAGTCCCCTTTTTGTCTAGCTTACTGACAATATACATCAAGTCCATCAATAAATCCTATTTGGTCTATCTTCAAACTACATACTCTGATTTTTAATGACTCCTTGATTACCATTTTAATCTAAGCCACTCACCATCATTTTTCACTAGATTACTGCAGTTACTGTCTAAATGATATCCCTGACTTTATAGATTTATATGAAAAATGAAAGCAAATTTAGGGAGTTCAATTCTGAAAGACTTTATTTCCTGTCTATATTGGAAGCAATTCACATGTTAGCACAAAATTTCTATTAAAGAGACCAATTTAGAGAGTTTGTCAGAGAAAAATAAAGTTTCTTGGTGATATTGAAATCTCATTAAAAATATTGACCACGTGTATATAATGGATATTATACATTACACTTCCTGTGAGTTTTGTCAGTAGGTTTTTCAGGGTCAGGCAAGGACATCAGCATTAGAAGTTTAAGTAATTGTTAGGTTTGGAAGTTGAAGACACTGGAATGACATTTTTCAAATTACTGACTGTTAAATAGCAATGGGATAATGAGGAGGTAATAATAAAAATAAATAAGACTGATTTAAGGAATGGATATTCTAATGGGGTTGTAACTGAACAAGCAAGCTGCAGGTAGAGTGGATTGTCATCACGCAGTAGACTGTAGGGTAGAAGGTGAAGCTTTTAATGGAGAAGTTTTCATTTTATAAGGTCCACGTTGTGACTGTGGAACTGAAGAAAATTTAATTGGTGGGGACGTGATGTTGGATTGCTGTTTCATGTGTTGTAGTCACTCATGGAAAGAATAAGACTTGGTGGAAAAGAAAACAGTAAATCATGCATCAAAATCTTTGATAAACAATTAAGCCTGTCTTGATAATGTTTTTAGACAATACTGATACTATAGGGAAGAAAATGGAATAGGTGAGTGGCGCAAATTACACAGAAGTAGGTTTTATGAATTTTTTGTCGTGTTCAATAAAGTGGTGATGTAATAGTCTGAAAGTGGCAGCAGAGATCAAGGTGGCCATAGCCTTCTGTGCTGGTTGAAAGGATGTATGTATGTCCCCTGGAAAAGCCATGCTTTAATCCTAATCCCATTTGTAAAGGCAGCCGTCTCTTCTAATCCCTATTCAGTATTGCATGTTTGATACTGTAATTAGCTCATCTCCCTGGAGATGTGATTTAATCAAGAGTGGTTGTTAAACTGGATTAGCTGGAGGTGTGTCTCCATCCATTTGGGTGGGTCTTGATTAGTTTCTGAAGTCCTATGAAAGAGGAAACATTTTGGAGAAAGAGAGATTCAGAGAGAGAGAGAGCAGAGCAGGACTACATAGTCAGGAGAAGGAGAAGTCCACCAGTCAGCCACCTTTCAAGATGAAGAAAGAAAAAGCCTCCCAGGGAGCTTCATGAAACAGGAAGCCAGAAGAAGCTAGCACATGACGCTGTGTTCGCCATGTGCCGTTCTAGGTGAGAGAGGAACTGTGACTGTGTTTGCCATGTGCCTTCTTGCTTGAGAGAAAAACCCTGAACTTCACTGGCCTTCTTGAACCAAGGTATCTTTCCCTGGATGGATGCCTTTGATTGAACATTCCTATAGACTTGTTTTAATTGGGATATTTTTCTCGGCCCTAGAACTGTAAACTAGCAACTTATTAAATTCACCTTTTTAAAAGGACAAATACTGTATGGTCCCACTGATGTGAATGGACATTCGAGAATACACTTGGAATATGTCATTGGTAACAGAGTCCAGCAGGAGTTAGAAACAGGGTAAGATAATGGGTAATTGGAGCTGAAGGGATACAGACTGTGCAACAGGACTAGATACAAAAACTCAAAAATGGACAGCACAATAATACCTAATTGTAAAGTAATCATGTTAAAACACTGAATGAAGCTGCATCCGAGCTATAGTTTTTTTTTTTTTTCTGTTGTGTTGCTAGTTCCTCTAAACTGATGCAAATGTACTAAGAAACGATGATCATGCATCTATGTGATGATGTTAAGAATTACTGATTGCATATGTAGAATGGTATGATTTCTAAATGTTGGGTTAATTTCTTTTTTTTCCGTTAATTAATAAAAAAAAAAAAAAAGCCATTCTGTTCTGGTATATTGCATTCTGGCCACTAGCAAACTAGAACACCTTCCTTTCTTAGTCCTGAAGTATAAGTTACAGTCTGTCAGAAAATCTATACAAACATTTTCAATTAGAAAGGAGGCTTGGGCAGAATTTTAAGGTAGCCAGTGTTGCAGGTGTATGATTAAGAAAACTATTATGGTAGTCTGTGTCCACAGCATATTGGGCTTTATCATCCACATTAGAAAGTTGAAACTTCATTTGTAAGTGCAAGAGAAGTACATTACCATTTTAAAATCATACTGCACAGGGGGATTTTTAAAGATTGAGTACATTTTATTGCTGGGATAGAGAGGCCAATGCAGTTTCTTCACATGTGCTTTATTTGGCAAGCCTTTATAGTTTTATTTGTCACCAGTATATGCCTAGTTAATTTAGGGATTATAAATACTTCTTGCTTCCCCAATTAGCATGTGTAAGTAGCATTACAACTTTGTTAGGGTCATTTTAGCGGCTCTGAAAGTCACCATCCCTTTCCTCTTAAATTTTCCTTTTGACTATTATCCTACTCATGTTTCCTAAATGCCATAATATCAGGAGGCACGGTATTAACCAATTTGATGCAAACCCTCACCTGTTCTATGTAGGATTTCAGAGTTGCTAAATATAAAATAATATTATCATTTCAGTTGCCTGAATTATAGTCATTTTGAAAACAGCTTAAATTTTGAAATAAATTTCATCATGCAGCTCAAAAGGCCCCATTAAATTAAGCTTTGATTCTTTACACCAAATCTCATTTATGATCTGTTCCATTAAAACATCAGGGGCGGGCCATGGTGGCTCAGCAGACAGAGTTCTTGCCTGCCATGCCAGTAACCCGGGTTCGATTCCCAGTGCCTGCCCATGCCAGAAAAAAAAAAATACAGAAAACCATCAGGATTAATCTTCAATCATTTAAAGTTATGAAGATTCTAATGTATGGTTTTTAAAATATTGTGTTTACATATATTAGTTCTTCATGTGAATGATACATACCCTGAACAAATCAAAGACAAGTGAGTTCATCTTCTTGGAGGTGTAAATGACCAGGTAACTTGTAATCGTTTTATGAGAGCTAATCTCTCTATGGCAAAAAGGATTTATATCATTCAAATACGAGTCATGCGTTTCAAGAGAGGCTGACTGAATGGTCAGCTAAATATTAAGGTGGAAATAGTTTCCAGCTACTTTCACTTATTAACTGTTTTAAATTTTGCACAACTTGTAAGTCAAAACTTTCAATAATGATCTCTTTTTGCAGACGAGTCATAAAATACTCCTAATGAGTATCAACATATTATGACATATCTTATTTAACCCTCTCTAAAGATTCTAAAGTATTTGGTTAAATAATTTCTTTTTAGTTTTCAGTAATATGCATGATGTTTCCCAACTTAGATTATCCTTTTTGAACCCTTCACTGAATATCAAGACAAATGCATTGCACTTTCAGAAAAATGGCATTGCAACTCTGTTTCTCTTTTTTTTTATTCCTTTGCATATTCTCTGTACATTGAAAGACTACTTTGGTTCACTTTTTATATCCATGTTTTATGCTGTCTCATTCTGTCAGTAATAACAGCAATTGTGTTTTTAAAGGAATAAAATATGGTGTCCAGCATTATTTTGTGTGTGTGTGTTCCTTTCTCTGGCATCTATCTTTACAAGAGTAATATAATTTTGGTTCTTTTCATCCATTAATACAAAAGAAATATATTTTTTTCTAAAATGATGTATGAAGCAAAGGCAAAACCAGAAAGTAGAGTTAAAAAGGTTTCTAAGCATTATATTCTCACTGAACCCTCTGTTTCTCTAAGTATTCAGATATCTTGTTCACTTATTTATCTTTCCTATCAGTTGCCAAGTTAGTTAATGTGCAGGGCCATAAGGTGTGTGTGTGCCTTTTTACTGTTGCATTGCCATGGCCTATCACATTACCTTTTGCATGGTAAATGCTGAATAAGTATTAATTGAATAAATGAATGATTGGACCTAGTTAATAAAAGAAAGTTGTTTACAAGGCAGTATAATTTACTTTTTTGCTTTACAGAAAAGGATAGCATAAAAATTAGAAAAAGATACAGATAGACTGAATTACACAAAAAAAGTTATTAAAATAATTAAGGGTTTTGACAGCTTCTTGTTCTACAGAAGATGCCTGAAAATTTCTGGTGCCCAGATCTCAGAGTAAGGTGAAATCATTGGCTTTTACCATTGTAATAAAAAAAAAATGGAAAAGAATCAATCATTGCTATCTTGTCCCTGTCTCTTGAGTGTAAACATCTTGAGATCAGTGACTAAACATGTAGTTTCCCATCATCTAAAACAAATACCATCCCATGAATTGGCTTAAACAATCAGAATTTACTGGCTCACAGTTTTGATGCTAGAACTTCAAAATCAGAAAGTCAACAATGCTGTCTCCTTGAAAATTATGATGATCTGGAGCTGGATGCCAACAATCCTTGAGTACTTGCATTTTCTGTCACATTCTGGGTTCTGTTGACTTCCAGTTTCTAGCTGCTCCCTCCTGGTGGTTTCCTTCTTCTGTGTCCAATTTCCTCTATCTACAACGACTTCAGCTACAATGGATCAATGCCCTCCCTCATTCAGTTTGGGCACACTTTAATTAATAACATCTTCAAAGATCCTATTTACAAATGGTTCCCACCCACAAGACCAGGGGTTGGGACATGGAAATGCCTTTTTGTGGGGGACATGATTCAATCATGGACAGTGAGTGTGTAAACATATATATATATATATGTTATGGAATATTTAAACACCTCAAATATCTTTGTAGAAGAAATAAATGAAAGCAATAACACAACAACAATATTAACTCTCTGGTAGCCATCAATGTCAGATGTTTACTACGAGAATGTCCATATAAGAGGAAAATGCATATGTTCTATATAATAAAAGTGACATCTAACTTATTTAAATTGCATATTTATATTTGCTATGTGTGCTGATTTGAAGTGATGTATATACCCTAGAAAAGCTATGTTTTAATCCTAATCCCATTTTGTAAAGGCAGCTATTTCTTTTAATCCCTATTCAGTATTGTATGTTTGAAACTGTAATTAGATCATCTCCCTGGAGATGTGAGTCAATCAAGAATGGTCATTAAAATGGGTTAGGTGGAAGCGTGTCTCCACCCATTTGAGTGGGTATTGATTAATTTACTGGAATCCTATAAAAGAGGAAACATTTTGGAGAAAGCTAGAGATTTCTGAGAGAGCAGAGAATGACATAACCACAAGAAGCAGAGAGTCCACCAGCCAGCAACCTTTGGAGATGAAGAAAGAAAATGCCTCCCGGGGAGCTTTATGGAACAGGAAGCCAGGAGAGAAAGCTAGCAGATGATACCGTGTTGGCCATGTGCCCTTCCAGCCGAGAGAGAAAGAGAGAGAGAGAGAGAGGCCCTGACTGTGTTTGCCATGTGCCTTCCCACTTGAGAGAGAAACCCTGAACTTCATTGACCTTCTTGAACCAAGGTATCTTTCTCTGGATGCCTCTGATTGGACATTTCTCTGGACTTGCTTTAATTGGCACAATTTCTCAGCCTTAGAACTGTAAACTATCAACTTATTAAATTCCCCTTTTTAAAAGCCTTTCCATTTCTGGTATATTGCATTCTGGCAGCTAGCAAACTAAAACACTATGAAAGCCCTACTGGAAGCAAAATCCTTTTCTGTGGAAACATATTTAGCATGAAATGTTTAGTAAAGCATGTAGTTCACAGATTATTTTTATAACCTTTGTTTTCATCTGTGAGAAACATTTATACTGTTATGTTTTTAAAATCTATAAACTGATATTCTCACGTCCATTTAAAATATCAAGACGGATTGGTTTTCACACTCAATAACATTTTTATGGACTCTCATTTCTTCATAGACCACTTAGCTGTAAATAGTCCATGCAACCAGCAACTAGACCTTTCCCTGTTTATGTGCATAAACATAATGATTATTCAAATAAATGGACATGTTTCAAGTAATTTTATACATTAAAATATGCATATTTAAAACCATGTGTTTGAAAGTTTCATTGAGCAGTATTGAAATGAATAGCAAGGTGATTCTTAAGTGCAGTAATTTCACCACAATGGTGAAATTCTGTATTACAGAATCAGGTCAGTAAACTGCACACTGTGGCAAAACAAGTAAAACCCTTTAGAATGTTTTATTACCTTAAAGTGTTCTGTATAAAATATTAAAAATAATTCTTAGATAAGGGTAAGAAGTGGAATTAAAAACAAAAATGACCTTTTAAAAGATCAGGATATTAGAAGAGATAGAGTGCTACTAACAAATTTAACGACCTTATTCAAAATTTGCCTACCATTTAATTAATGTCCCTTATGGAAAATGTAAAAGAAAATTCTGATCCCAGATCCAATGGAGATTTTACACTTAAGGCTAGCCTTTCTCAGAGGGAAAGAGGCAGAATGTGGCAGAAAACAGAGGTTAGAGAGATAGAATTTAGGTCATGTCAGTCATTTCCAAACATGGGAGTTAGTTAGGATTTATTTTAAGTGGAAATCATTGGAAAGTTTTGAACCTAGGAACACTATGACCTTGTTTGGATCATAAAAATAAATCTTGTGTATTTGTGGAGATGTGTATTTCTGTGTGTGTGTGTGTGTGTACTTTGGTTGTGTTGAAGGGAAGTTGTGGAGAGAAATAAAGGAGATCATTTGGTAACTAACAGCTAATACAGTAATAAAGTGAACATATGGTAGTGCCTATAGCAGTTTATTTGAAAAAAACAGGTACCGTAATTTGATATAAGTATTAGACAAGGACAGGAGTCAAAATGAAACTATAGATTTTACTTTGTGTAGCTTGGTGAATGGTGATTCCTTGGAGACGAGTAACTACGGTGTGAAAAATTAAGATTTCAATTTTGAGCACATAATGCTTAAAATGAATATTATATCTTATAGTAGAAATGCAGAGTAAGTATTTTTAAATTGGATTCTGCTATTTAGGTAGGGGTTAAAGCTGAATACTTAAATTTGTGAAAGTGAAAATAGCTGGTATCTTAAGTTGTAAGAAGAGCTTAGTAGAGATTGATTATAAATAGAGAAATGGTTGACTGAAACTTTTCACACTGCAGTTTTAGAGGACAGGAAGAACATATAACAAAATTCCCTGAGAAGAATCCGTGTATGTAGTAGGAATAAGGCAGGAGAGTGTGGCATAGCAGAATCCAAATAAAGAAAGTGCAGTGGAAGGAAGGGATCACCAACTGTGTCAAAAGTTTTGAGAAGGGAGAATTAAGTAAGGAGATCTGTTGCAATTTGACAAGTGCTGTTCAGAATAGTACAAGCATACAAGTTGTATTGGGGTTGGTTACAAAAGGATTTAGAGGATGATAGAGTGGAGAGTATAAATAATAATAACACTTCTTTTTGAGGAGTCTAATTTACTGAAGAAGAAAATTAAGGCAATAGTTGACAGAGTCTAGGTATCGAAAAATTCTATTTTTAGGAGGAAAATATATAGCATGTATTTTGTTGGTGAAAAGAACTATTTGTGTGGGGGAATTCATCATTTAGAGGAAAGAGAGGAAATTGCAGCAGGTGCTTCTGAAATGCATATTGAGATAAACACTGAGAATTTTCCATATTGTTTTGTGAGAGAGATATATTTTGTATTGTAACGAGAGCACATGTTTTAGCATAGCGACGAAGAGACTGGGTAAATTGCTGAGAAAATTCTTGGATCAGCAGTGGAAGAATGAGATTCACTACGCAAGAAGACATTTTGGGGAAATGCTGTCCTAAAGACGTAACCAACATTCAAGTCTATCTTCGCTTGCAAAGGAGCAGCAACAAAAAGGGCTACGACGATTTTCTGTCCAATATACAATTAACCACAAAGACATTAGAACCTATTCTGATTTGTAGTGAAGCTATTCAGTGAGTGATGCAGGTGTGATGGAATGTTCTTACAAAAAAAGTAAGTTTTT
The DNA here is from genome assembly GCF_023851605.1 of Tamandua tetradactyla. Classification (NCBI taxonomy): domain Eukaryota; kingdom Metazoa; phylum Chordata; class Mammalia; order Pilosa; family Myrmecophagidae; genus Tamandua; species Tamandua tetradactyla. The sequence continues at coordinate 5,299,584 of NC_135350.1, read as the reverse complement.
TTGCTTTCTTCCACTAGTGTCTTTATTCTTGGTAAAATAGATGGCAGGGTATAGGTTTAATCAAGTAGGGAAAAGAGGTTGGAGGCTTGATAAAAGAAAAGCATCATCTTGAAGACATTGAAAGTGTATTCATTAGGGAAAAATATTACACTGCCTAACAGAAATTCTCCTTGATATATCTAATCATTTCACTTAAAATGAAAAGAGTCAAAATATTTCTTTTATTTTTATTTCAGTCATCACCCTCCTTGGGTGCAATCATCAAGTAGGAAATAACTTGTCTTCAATCAGAGTCAAAGATTTGCTAATAAAAGATAAAAGAAAAAGACAGGACAACATAACAATAAACCACCGCTTCTATGTTGAGTAAAAAGAAGAAGGAGGAAATGATAGGTATATATTATTAAAGGGATAGTGTCAATAAATTGGATGACCCAAAGTGATGATATAACATCTAGAGTAAACATACCAGAATAAGTAACCCTAAAAATTAGAAAAATATTATCAGTAGTGAAAAGTTTGGAATAATGATTTTGGAGATGATACAATTACTGATAACAAGATGACACTATATATATATGAGGTATGTGAATTTGTTTCAAGTAAGAGATAGGGGGTAAGAAGTTAAAGTATTTCAGTGTGGTACGTATTGTATTTGGAGGTCTGAGTGAGTTTCTGTGTAAACCGAACCCATAATTTAGTAGGTGAAAAAACTATTTTATTTGCTTTTGAGTCTATGTGCAAGTTATTTTAATCAGGATTACCTGGCAAGTTCTGCCATTCTTTAGGTGGTCTTTCACTTTCAAGGAGCTCAGTTGGGATTTTTCACATGACACTGTCAGGACAGCAGGACTGCAAGCCCTAGTTCACAGTAACTTTTCAAACCTCTGCCTGCATCATTCTTTTTTTTTTTTTTCTTTAGAATAAGCAAGCAGAATATTTATTAGGTACACATGGGAGAAGACATAATGGCACTCTTGCAACAACACAGGTGAAAAAAAAGGAGAAGCTATAGTCAATATGGGGCCATTTGCTTTTATAGATTAGTTTTGCTTACTCTTCCTCCCCCTTCCTTGTTCAGGACTTTCGTTTCCCTTCCCTTCATTCTCTCCAAGGCAGTGCCTGATGGCAGTTTTTGCATTTGAGTGGGTCAGTTGGCTCAACTCTTCACCATAGATGGCTCCCCATGTGAGGGCCATTTACCCCCCCAGGTGCTGTTTATTGCTGTGCTTCTCAGAGCTATTTGTCTCCTTGAGGCATGACAACTTTTTGCTTAGCCAGCCAGCACCCCAATTCCAACCTTGCATAATTTCCCCCTGAGAAATGAAGCTTCTAACTCCCCTAATCTTAAGGGAATATGAGCCAATGGTCCATGTTCTGTACTGCTTCAAGCCTTTAATGGGCCTTAGGCCGTACTTTAGGAGTATAGAAGACTCTGGCTATGCTAGTGACAGTAGCTGGTTGCGGGGAGGGGGGGTGACAGGAGCATAGTCTTTGGCAAGGAGAAGTTTGTTGTAAAAGGCTTTTAATATGGAAGAAACAAACTTGGTGTGAAGTTTAAAAACACAAAGGCCAATCAACAGCAAAAGAAGAATAGAAGTGTGCCTAGGACAGGTATTAGACAACAGAGATGGAGGCAGAGGGAAGGAAATGACCATCCTTCAGGTCTGAGTGACTCCTAGCTGGGAAGCTCATTCCTGCTTAACTGGGGACTTAAGAAGGTGAATGTTGAAAGTTAAGAGGTGGAGAAATAAGGCTCAGAAGGGGCGTGATTGATTGGGCTGTGACTTTAGTTACTGTAGTGGTCCGGTTATTTCCTCAAAAATTGGTAGGATCATTTTTTGATGGCAAAGGCAATGAATTACAGCTATTTCTGTTGGCAAGAACATGGCGTTTAAGAAGTTGAGTATTTCTTGGTGGCGTTTACTTAAGAGAGAGCCTCTCTTTTTTTTTTACACTGCTCCTGAGCGTGCAGGACTAGAAAAGCATAGCTTTTTCCTGTTTCTTAGTTCTAGAGCTCAGATGACAGCAATTCTTTGGTTTGACTCTAGTTTGGCTGACTGTCACAAACTTGTCTTATTCGTTTTTGGTTAATGAAGCTAATTTTAGAAAGAAAAATATTCAGAAAATCACAGCAGAAATTTTGTCCTGTTTTATCTTTGCAGATTGATTAGGGTTATGGTAATTGACAGGAAGAATATTTTCATATTTGCCTTGTTTCTCCTCTGAAGTCCTTTTAGTTGAAGAAGTTTTGACTTAACAACCACGTGTACTTTTTAGAGCAACCTTAGAGTAAAGTGGTGTAACTGATAAGGAAAATTTGGTTAATGTTATGGAGATTAGCATTAGGATAGAGCATTGTTAAGTATTTAGGAATTTTAAACAATTTTTAAATATATGAATAATACTTTGTTCTGCAAATTTCTCTAGGATGGAAGGATAGACATTTTCTTTTAATTATTGTAATACTTTTAAACACCTTTTATTGTGTAAGAATTTGAGAGTTTTCCATGCAAAGGAGGACTCCAAGAGACGTTCTCTCATGCAACACACAAGGGGTTTATTTACCACACATGCGTGGGGCTCACTGAACACGCAGGAACAGAGAGCCCCTAGCCTGGGTTTGGGGAAGCTTTTTAAGGGGGAGGAGGAGGGGGGTGGGGGTTGAGCATGGGTCACAGGTGTTGCTTCATGCAAGAAGCAGGTAGCGATCATTTTCACAACAAGCATTTCTGGTGCAAGGAGTCATGGGGGTTGGGAGAGGCAGATAACCACCCCGGAAGGTCCCGAGTTGTTTTTCTTAGCCTAATGGGGCCCATAACTCCTTCCTTTACAATCCTTAACTCACACCAAATGCATAGTAGTGAATATAAAATGACACAAATCCTTTTGCTAGATATTTCTATCATTCAGAAGCTAAAATACATGTAAATAGCTAAATTAGGCAAGAAAAGTTAGCTACTGCTAAGTTTTATAAAATCCTTCTTTACATAAGAAAAGTTAGCTACTGTTAAGTTTTATAAAATCCTTCTTTACCTAAGAAAAGTTAGCTACTGTTAAGCTTTATAAAATCCTTCTTTACCTAAGAAAAGTTAGCTACTGTTAAGCTTTATAAAATCCTTCTTTACAATTGTAATATATTAAACAATTTAATATATAATATATTAAAATACTTTAGGGTGCGTGGGTGATTCAGTGATAGAATGGGTTCAATTCCCAGACCTGGGTTCAATTCCCAGACCATGCACCTCCTCCAAAAAAACTTTAGCATCTCACTTTTATAAGGTGATATAACAGTCTTTCTTTATGAGTGAGAAGACTTGTTTTCTGTAATAAAGGATAAGATTAACATAAACACTAGCAAAAATATTATTCTGATACGATATAAAATTTTTATATCTTAAGTACTTAGATGGTTAAGAAAGAACTTTTTAAAACCTTTCATTAAGAGTAAACTAACAATTACATTATTTTAACAGAGAAAAATAAATTCCAGTTTTGTATGAATATACTGTTTTACACAAACGTTATTTTTTGTTTTTGTTTTAATTACAACAATGGTCATAACACAAGTGACAAGTCCTTCTCTGGTTCTTGTTTGGATAGAGAGCTATCCATATGTGGCCCTAGAGAATTTTTAACTAGTTAACCTGTTTTTTTTTTTTTTTTTATAAATTGGAGGATGGGATTGTAATTGAGAGTCCCCTTGGATGGCGATGCATAACCATTTTTTTAGCTTATATTTACTGTAGAATAATTTAGAAGAGATGCTTTGTATTGGGTCACAATGGGTTTTAATCGATTAAATGAGGATTCAGGGTGGTGCTATATAAAAGAAGATTATTCAAAATATTTGCCTCCTTCCATGAAGAAGTGCTATGAGGAAGAAGTTGTTGACAGTTCTCTTGAGCATAACATAATTTGCAAGGGCCCTTTACAGGTTTGTAAGGGGCCATAATAGCTACACATTAGGAATTCCCTGCCAGTTTCCTTCCCACTTACAAAAAATATATAATTATAAGATAGGGTTATAGTTTACTATCTTATATGTGGGCCAACGTTGCCTGATAGTGCAATTGGGCAGTATTGCAATAGATTGGGAGCTTTTCCCAATTAAAAAGAAGAACTAGAAAATGGCAGATTTCCTTACCAGGGCTCAGCTTCCCAGGTCATTGGACTGCCATTTCCATCACTGATCCCTTGATCAGGCTACCTATCCCTAGGCGTCTCTGGGGTACTCAGAGACTCAGGAACTGGATGGTCCAGTACCATCGCAAGGAGGCTGAGCTGACCTACTCATCTTCATGGGTGCCTGTGCTCAGAGCTTGCTGCTTAGATTGTTGTCTAGACTTTCCTAGAAAGGATTGCTGCAAACAAAGAAATTCTAGGTAAGGGATTTCCTGGGTACCAGCCCTGGGTACTGTTATGATTGAGCTAGAGGGAAAAAACACGCAGCAAGGGAACTGGGCTCTTTTTAAGAACATGACTTATTATGCTGTTCAGGCATTCAGAGTGGTCGAGGTATGTACATATTGTAGGACACAGCCAGGAGTGAGGCTCTTTCATCCTTTGCAGTTATGTTTTGTTTTGGTTTGTTTTTTTCCAAGAAAGCAAACACATACCCAATGGCCTATTCTCCCCAGCAAATGGTTTCATATTGCACTGGGTGATAGCGTCATGAGGGCTAATAGCAGAACACAGTGGGACTCAAGACATAGTAGTGGATGAAGAGATGGAAAAACCAGAGAGAAAAGATGAGGAAGTCATGAAAGCAACATCATGATCAAGTGGAGAGCCAGAAAGCCTGCATGTTCGGGAGCTTACCAGCTTTCACAGGCTCAGTGTACTCTAATTAGGATTGCTGGGAATTTTGCTTACTCTGCAAACCTCACTTCTGGCTTTCAGGGGGAGACAATCCCATTAGAAAGTGCCTACTTCCTATGGACCTAAACCATAGGTGACTCCTTAGAGTGTTAAAGAGAATACCTTGTTTGGTACAAAAGTCCTTAGTCCAGAATCCTGTGTTATAAAAGATGGACTGTCTCAAACAGCATAGAAAGCCAGACAGAGGAGAAAGGAAGCGGACCTCTGTGGAGGAGGCGAAAAACGACAGATTCTGTAAAAGGAAGTGTCTTCAGAGGGGAGAAAAAATGAAAATGTGGGAAGTCTCAGAGAGCTGAGGAGGGGAGGAGAGAGAGAGAGAGGGAGGGAGAGAGAGAGAGAGAAAGAGAGAGAGAGAGAGAGAGAGAGAGAGAGAGAGAGAGAGAGAGAGAGAGAGAGAGAGAGAGAGAGAGAGGCAAGTCTCCCATCGGACACCTGCTCAATATGGGAAGAAGCCCCCAGGCATGTCCCGAAGGGCAGTATCACCTGCCACCCTGATTTTACTTGGATCTACAAAGTATGTAGTCAGGGGAACTGCCACCTCAGAAGAGGAAGTCAGTGGCTCAGGGTGAACCAAGTTTATATCCTGGGGTAGCCAGATTTGTGCCCCTCTATTCTATAGAGAAAAGTAAATATCAATCCACCCTTTCAGGAGGACACAGAATTGAATGACCACATAGAATGGATCACAATGAGCCAAGAAAGAATAAAAAATTCAAAGCATGTGGACAAGTCTCCCAGATGGTCAGAGTTTGTGTCTCCTGCCTGGCCCACCAAAACACATTGCTGGATTTCAGCTTTCAGGTTCTTGGCCATGCCATGAGAAAGAGTTCAAGCAAAGAATAAACAAGCAGAAAATTTTTATTTGGTATAAATGTGAGAAGACATGTAGGCACTCTTGCAAAGATAAAGGTGAGAAAGGCAAGAGGTCTGTATCACTCTTGTTAAGATCCCATTGAGGAACATGAATTGCGTCATTGACTAGGTAAATAGAACTCCACTCTTGAAAGGAGGAGCATCAGAGTCACATTGCAAAGGAACAAGATAATAAGCTCTCATGATCACTACAGTCAACCACAAAGACATTAAGAATTATGTTGATGGGCGGGTCACGGTGGCTCAGCAGGCAAGAATGCTCGCCTGCCAGGCCAGAGGACCCAGGCTTGATTTCCGGTGCCTGCCCATGTGAAAAAAAAAAAAAAAAAACAATTACGTTGAATTAATTAGTAGTGAAGGGATGCAATCATACACTTTCAAAGATCTTTAGTGAATGAGAAGGAAAGACTAAGAAATCAGTAGAATAATGCCAAAAAATAAAAAAGGTAAAAAGTTAACATGGATATTTTGATGACATGTGTTTCCAAAGCATTTCATGTTTTATTAGAAGAGGATTAATAACTATCCTAACAGTCTCTGTGAAGAGCAGAAAGAAGTGAGGTTGAAACCAACCTCACCAGCTCACCTGCGGGTCTTGTGGTTGATGGAGTGAGAGAGAAAACATCCATCTTTGATAGGACTTCAGGGGAAGCACTGTCCCGAAGGTATAATGAAGCATCGTAATGTTGTCATTTTTCATAGCTATTACTCCATCTCTGAAGAAAAGTTGCGAACTACCATTTGGAATTAGGAAAAATTCTTACCTTATATCGTTATGCTGTAGACTGAAGATAGTCACACTTCTGAAAGCTAGTAGCGGTTTTTTTATTCCCTAGACCTTACTCTTTCTCCCATACCACTGCAATGTAATGTTAGCACTCCACTGTTTTCATTGTGACCACAATAACCCACAAATACAAAACAAAACAAAAAAATTACTAATAATACTAATAACTGAGAAAAATATACGGTCAATTGAAATGAGTTAGTTGGAAAATTGTTACCAGGACTGTCAATTTAAAAATTAAATTGCAATATTTGAAATATTTGGAGAGAGTAGAAAGAGAAGAAAAAACATCCCAGTGTTAGCGCATCTTAATGAATATCCCTTTGCAAAAAGGTCAAATTTTTTACAGCAATTAATTGGAATATTTCTTTTATCCCGGTCTATTTTCTTTTGACCTCCACTGGAATTTTCATTAAATTCATTTGTCTTCAATAAAATCGATTTAAACCAGCACTGTAATATTTTTTAATGTCTCATGACTAAAAATAAATTCTAGAACTATGGTGGATTAATTTTCCTTCTGAAGTAATTATGGGAAAATAATATTCTCTACTGATTGGTTTCTCTTCATAAACCCAAAACAATTCAGCTGATTTGGGAATTAATGTAACCATATCTGACTATACTAATTCATTATGAGCTGTTTTTATGGGTACTCATATGCTTACATTCAATCTAAGCAATTATTAACCCATTTTTCAGCTGCCTGTCTAACTGGATAGTATATAAGCCAGTTCATTAACCAGAATGATAACAATAGAAATGTGCTTAGTGAATTGGATAATGTTAAAATATCTAAGGAAAAAAAAGACTGGAGTGAACAGTTGCAGCCTTGACTGTCCAGCACATTTTTCTGAATTCTTGTGACAATATACACTGATTTTGTACTGGAGGACAAATCTCACCCCCAATCTTGACCTAATTTTTTTGAATCTAACTGATGATTTCAGGGCCAAATTATGTTGTTTGCCAAAATCAGACGGTTCATGTATCCCCCTTGCCACATTTTGTTCACATTATGAGATTTTTATTTCGGTCATCAGAAAAGCAATCTATTTCCCACTGTAATGCAGTTTGAGATGATGTAAATCTGAAGCTATTGAAAGCCATATTGTGGCTGAGAACAGAGCTAAACTACTAAGGAAATAGATACTGCTGAGAGATAATATTGAATATATTATAAATTTAACAGTATTTGCTAAGTGTTGCTTAGATTTGGAGCAACTAATTTGTCTGTAAACTATTATTGTAGGGACTAAGTTTTATACATATTTGAGTAATGTTTCAGTCATATCTACTGAAAATGAACATTAAAATACCACATGACCAAGAAATCCCATTCACACCAAACAAGTTATATACATGGGCCAAAGGACACATGTAGGAACATTTATAGAAAAATGTATTTCTTTGTATTAGCTCCAATATTATAATCTGTCTAATGTTTTATAACTACAGGAATAGAGAAATAAATTATGGAGTACTAGGCTGTGTTGTGAATAAACCATAGCTATATGTGTTACATAAATAAATGCACAAACATTCATATGGAAAAGCACTTGCTAAATAGCATGCAGCTTGATGAATTATTACAGAGTGAAATAAAAATTTGCCTCCCTGATCAAGAAATAATAAAATAAAAAGGGTAGTGGAATCATGGAAAATTAAATGTACTATGAAGTAATTCCTTTTCTTAACCAATGAGATTGGCAAAGGTATGTATAAAGTGATTAAGAAACTGCTGAGAAAAATAAATAATTCCATATTCTTTACTTGAGGATCTGTTTTACTTAAACTGGTGATACAAAGTATACTACTCATTAGCTGTCAATTTTTTAATGCTCGTAGTCTAAGATCCAGGAATCTCCCTTCTGGGTATGTATCTTAAAGATATATCTGCACATGTAAATTTGGTAATAGCAAAATATAAAAAACAAACTTAACGACCATTAACAGTTTAATAGTTGAGTTATATTAATATATACATATAATTCAACTATTATACTATTAATGACCATTAATAGTATTAAGAGAATAATTTGATTTCATATATATATACATACATATGGTTCTCTTAAGAAGTTGCATTCATAGAAAATGTTTCATTTTATAAAATAATTATGTCATGTATTGAATGAGTCTTGGGTTTTAGCCTTTGAACTAGTAATAGAAAATCAGTTTATTGTTTTTCCTTTATTTCCAAAGAACATGATGTTACACTTATTTATTTATTGTGATGCATTTTCACTTTTTAATTTGTTAATATAGGTCATGTTAATTAATACCTTACCTTAATTTCCTTATTTATTTCATAACACTTTTCCCCCTATTTTCTGACATATAAGCATTTCATTATTTGATTTTTTCATATTAAATGTTTATGTGAATTTTTTCTAAGCCCTGTTTATTCATATCCCATGAGTTCAGATGCAAAATGTCACTGCCATTCTTTTCAACATAATTGTGTGTGCAAATTGATATCACTTTTTGTTCAGAAGTTGTTTAACTGAAATTTTCTATTTTAATTTGAAGATAATTTCTATTTTATTTAACTTCATTTTTCAGTTTTGTAAGGCTATTATATGTTTTCTTGACATCTTGCATTCATTGTGGCTTAACACGCCTTACAGTATTCAACATATTTCATGGACAAATATAAAGAAGGTACATTTTTAAATTGGATTTAGAGTTTAATCTATATGATCTCTGTATTTACCATTATAATACTTCTATACTAATAGCATATTAACTGAAATCCATTATGCCTAGTTGTGTTCTTGATGGAATCAGTAATGATAGAGTTTACATAATTAAAACTGAATGCTTAGGTGGAAATTGCTCACACAATTTAATATTTAAGAAATAAGTATGACTGCTGAATCATTATATTGGTATTTCTGTTGGTCTCTAGACAGTTAGAAGAAAAAACAAAAAATCAAGGAACTTTAACTCATACCAAACTTTAAAATCTGTTCTATAATTATTTGTTAAAATGTACTTGGAAATTTATTGCTTTTTTGTATATATGTTATATATCATAATTAAAAAAACTTTAAAAAAAAAAAGATGAACACTTAGGTGGAAATTGCTTATAGGCATCTTTCAAGATTTACCATCCTGGTATTTTTCATGATGGACCAGAAGAAAATGAGTCATAAGTTATAATAATTGTGCAGAGATAATATTGCTGTTTTACCAATTTAACATTGAATTCTAAATGATTTTCCTAATAAAAAAAAAAAAACATGTTGTGGGGTTTAAGGGTAGTTCAGTGGTAGAATTCTTGCCTGCCATGCAGGAGATCCTGGTTTAATTGCTGGTCCATGGACTTCCCAAAAAACAAACAAACAAGCAAAACAAAAAAAAATTCAACAAAAGGTGCTGCAATAACGGGATACTCACATGGAAAAAGACATAATGTGACCATGGCATACAGCATACTCCAAACTAATAGAAGTCATTTTCAATAACAATGCTTTTAAAGTTATCAAATTTTCCTTTTTGATAACATCCCTTATAATAAAACTGTTGCAATTGAATAGAAACAAAAAAAAAATCCAAATCTGTAAATAATGAAATAAACTCGATGCAAATTAAAGAACAGCACAATTACATAATTCCTTAGTATACCTCAAACGTGAAAAATGGTGTACATTTACATAAACATCCAGCCTTTTGAGGGATCATTTTATACTCTATTTTGTTTAAAACATGCAAACAGAAATTGTCCTTTAAAATTGCGGATCTACAAGGTAAATATTTAATAGACCACTACACTTCTGCATGTCCTGAAGAACTCCAGCATGATGATGTATAATTCAAGGGTCAGCAACTCTGGCCTGTTGTGAGCCAAATGCAGCAATGCTGAATTTTTAGTCCATTACCTGTGTCTCCTTTCATGCCACAACTACAGAGCTGAGCAGTTGCAACTGAGGCCAGTAGGCCTGCAAAGCTGAACATATTTACTATTTAGCCCTGTAGTAAAGGTTTTCTAATCACTGAGTATAAAGAAATATCAGTATATACAAATATTCCTCATATATACGAAAAATATTTCTCAATTTATTCTCCAAAGACTATTTTTAATTATTAAAAACACAAATGAAATATCACAGTTATTGAATTTAGAGTAATTTTTACATAGCAAAGGATTAGGAAGTAATTCAGTTTGAATAAAGATTGTAATATGGAATTAGTTACCAGGAGACCTAGCCTGTAGTTGAGGGCAATTGTTATTCGGCCATCTCAGCCTTTGTAGAGCTCTTTGTCTTCTGGAAGATTAAACAGAAAGAGAAAAACAAGTGGAGTCATTCGAGTTTGACAGGCTTTGGAGTTCTTAAACCAGCTTCATCAGCCTCTCATGGTGGCATGTTATTGATGCAAGCTCTTGGATCCTACCCATGTCCTACTGAAGCAGAATAACTGAAGTGAGGACTAAATATCTGTGTCGTAAATTTGTTCCTATATAATTACTGTTGTTAGAGTTGTTCAACTTTGCAAACAAAACAATGCAATCTCAAAGCTTCTTTTCAAATCAAATCTTTTTATCACTCTAATCTCATAAATTTAGCAACAGTTAGTTTTGTTTACTTGAATTTAATTTAAACCTCAATTACTTGTACTCCAAAATGTGGCTACACATTCTAAACTTTATTTTACTAGATATTGAAATGTCATTAATTATTATTTAATATAATAAGAAAATACAACTGATGTATTATATCATTTTATTAATGGAACTAAATTGTAAATATTTCTCTAACATAAAAGCAAACAAAATTACAGGAAGCTGAAATACACCAAGATTATATCCAACAGTCTTATTTCATATTACTGTTTCATTAAATTCTATCCTAAGTTAACATTTATAAAATTCTCACTACATGTCTGACATACTTCTATTTGATGAAGATACAGTGATCCAAACAGTACAACCTCTTCTTTCATATTTATAGGAATGTGAAATTAAAGGGTATCATGAGAATTTTGCACATATTTCCTATCTCGCATTAGAAACGGATAATCGGTACTCCAAAAAGATACAGATTGCTTAACTTCCTGGATACTTCCTAATAAATTCCAAAGATTAAACATTACTGAGGTATGATGGGTTAAAATGAAATGAATGCATTTTAAGTGAACAGTTTGATGAGTTTTGACTTCAATTAACCACTTATGTAACCTTGAGTACAAGCGATGTGTAAAAAATATTTCAGTCCCACAAGCCCCTAACCCAGGCAACCACTCAATTGATTTCCAGTGCCACAGATTGTTTCATATTTCTCAAACTACATATCCTCAACATGCACTTTTTTGCATCTCGCTACTTTCATTTAGCAAAATATTTTTGAAACTGCTCTTTTTTTGTTACAGACTTGCTGATTAGTATTTCATTGAAGGGCTCTTTTCTACTGGGATTGCACATTTACTTCTCAAAGGATCCTGGGTAGTGCTCAACTTTGAGTTACCCTTGATAAAGCAGATTTGAACATTTGTTGAATTATCTTTTGTGGATATGTATTTACATATCTTATAGGCAAATATCTAAGGGAAGGTGAAGTTTCTTTGCCATATGGTAAGTGTATCTTGAATGGCATCTCATTAAATATTCTGTTTCTCCAAGTATATTTAGTTACCATAGTAATGACAGTGTTTGCATGCTTACTAGTTGCATGATATGTGTTTTTCTATTCTTTGGCTTTCAATTAATTTGTGTTTTCATATTTTAATTGGGTCATATGTAGATGAAATGTATTTTGGTCTTTATATTTACCTGATCTCACAACCACAACATTTTAATTCACGTATATTTAATGTAATTATTGATATTGTTGTTAGGGTACAGGTCCCGAAGACCACCTTTATGTTTGATTAATCACTAGGAGTACTCAATGGGCTCAGCATATAGTCATGCTTGTGGCTATTATTTATTGCAGCAAAAGGCTACAAAACAGAATCAGAAAAGGGAAAGGTATATAGGAAAATGTCCAGAGGTAACCAGAGTCAAGTTTTCAGGAATCCTTTTTCAGTGGAATCACATGTGGTGCAATGAATTCCTTTAGGAATGAGTTGTGACAATGCTTGTGAAATGCTGTCTTCCAAGGAAACATATTAGAGACTCAGTGCATATGGTTCTGGATGGGCCTTGTTAGATAGGCATCATCTGTCTAGCATGTACAAAAATACCAGACACCCAAAGAAATAGTGATGTTCATCATAAATAAGCTCAATGAACAACTCATCAATTCTGGGAATGGGGGAAACGCTCCTGAAATCCAGGAACCCTGATGCCAGCATAGGGTCAATTTTCAAGAGAAGATCTTTCTAAGGATAACAATCTCATGTTTTCATAAGTATTTTCTTTATAATCCATACCCTTGGACTTTGGTCAAGGCATTGTTACAACAAAATTATTATCAATAGAATTAAATTTTATCTTCCTAGGCTGCTTAAAGCAAATACCATGAAATGCTTGAACAATCAGAGTTTACTAGTTCAAAGTTTTGAGGCCAAAAGAATGTTCAAATCAAGGCATAACTAAGGCAGTGCTTTCTTCTCAAACACTGGCTGCCAGCAATCCTTTGCTCCTTTGCCACATGGCAGACCTTTCATCTGGAAGTATCGGCTGCAAGAGAGACGAAAGTATTTTCACACACACAAAAAAATATACCACTTTCCAGAAGGACACATCATCTTGAGGAATTGGACAGGATGAAATATTGAGATTTCAAAAATTTTCAAAATGGGTTTCTATAACCTTCCACTCATTTCATCTTGACAATTTATCCAATGAATAGCTAAAAAGAATCAATCTCCTTCTGGGGATAGCTGCATTTAATAATACAATTGTCTCACTGAGGTATGTACATAAGGAGAGGAGTGAAGGAATTAGAGTCAGGTTATCAGTTCATTTTTGCAAACTGCCACGAACCTGGAAATTAAAATGCACTAAGGTGCAGCAGTGAGAAATCCTAGAAGGGAGTTTCAGAGTCCAGTCTATCAGGACATTCTGTCAGTGCTAGAGTCCAAACTGACCTGGCCAAAAAACCTGTCTGTCATGCTGGAAAGTCACTAGCCTCTAAGAGTTAGAAACCTGATTTTATAAGAGTTCATTAGCAACTAAAAATTGCTTACTTGGGGTCAAAGCATATATCTCAATAAAGAAAGTGCCTCTTATCTCCTTATTTTATCCCCCTTTATCTAGATGCACCAATAGGCATAAATCATAGCAAAAATCATTAGTTACAGAAATATGTTCTGTTTCGTAAACTGAAAGGGGTTAAATTCGTCTCTCCACAGGTGGCAAAAAAGCAAGGAAATTGTTCCTCCCTGATATACTGTTTTGTAGCTTTTCCTTAAAAAGAGGATCCTTCCAGCATTTTTTAAATAAAAAAAATGTAAATTTTACATCCATTTTCATATATTCATATGCAAAAGCCACAAAATACAAAACTATTTTAAAAAATTTCCCCAATTTTAAATGTTGTTGCAAATTTAGATAAACAACTAGCGGTAAACTCAGCATCTAACAAGGTTAATACTGCATATTCCAAGGCAGATCCTGGTTGAAATGCAACTGAAATGAATGGAAGTCATGATGCTGGGAAAGAGTGTTACTGCAGCAATAGCAGGGGTACATATATCCTTCCTTACCGGTTTATCGACGTTTTGCTCCATCCTTAGCAAATGATTAGATAATTTTTAATCCTAGTTAGAACATAGAGCATAGAAAACATTTTGCCCCAATCAAAGCTCATGTTTAGGAATATCCGGGCACTTTTTCATCCCACCTAGGGGAGATGATACCCAATGACATAATTTAGTCTGCATTTTTATTTCCTCTGTTAGCCACTATAGACAAAAGCACCCAGAAGTTTCAGCAAGCCAAAACTTCTGGAGTTGATCTATTACATAAAAATAGCATCAGTAACACGACATCTTCTCAGTCCGTGATGACGTTATAGTTGTCTTAGTCGTTTTAGTTTGCTGCTACCACTTACTACAAACTAGATTGGCTTAAATAACAGAAACATTTTGCCCCACAGTTTCAGAAGATAGAAGTCTTGCTTGCTTCCAAGGTCAGTACTTTGTGGTGCTGGCTGCCAGAAATCTTTTTAATTCCTTGACTTTTATCTTTGCATCCTGTCACGTGATGCTGTCTCTGCCTTTCTAGCTTCCAGGACTTCTAACTTCCTTGCATAAGGCTTCTAGTAATTCATATTTAGACCCACTCTGCTCCAGTTCTCCAAACCTTAAAATAAAAGCCATATTTGCAAAAGGTTCTTTTCACACTGGATTTGCACCCACAGGAACAGAATTAAGATTAAGAACAACCTCCCCCCTTCCAGGAGTACATAACCCAATCCACCACAGTAGCAATATAATTTACTTCTATATCCTTTATGAATCCTTTTTTTGGCATGCATATGCTCTGAGAATCGAACCTCGGTCTCCAGCACAACAGGTGAGAATTCTGCCACTGAGCTACTGTTGCATTGCTCTTCTGTATACTCTATAAATGTGCCTTCTCATTTTTTATTATTGAAATAATTATGTTTAAAGAAACTTATGAAATGGGAAAAAAACCTCAAGTACCATTTCCAGTGCTCTACTTTCCCTTTGACAGATCCCAGATTCAATAGGGTATATTTCTCTACATCCTAAAAAACACCCTTAAGTCTTTCTTGTAATGCATTTCTGCCAGTGATGAATTCTCTATTTTCCTTCATTAAAAAATGTCTTTTTCATGCTTTTAACTGAAAATTCTATTTTGAAATTTTTACTCTTTTATCATTTTAACACTTTGTTCCATGGCCTTCTTGTCACCATTATTTTGAATTAGTGACTAGAAGAATATGTTGTCATGTTTCATATTATATAATGTACCTATTTTCTCTGGATAATTTCAAGTTTGTTTTATCTATGTTTGGTTTTCAGCAGCTTTAATATGATGTGCCTAGCTGTGGCTTCATTTTAGTTTCCATGAATTTCTAGGACTTATAAACCGATGTTTATCTAACTAATTTGAGAACTTTAAGACAATTTATTAAAATATATTTTCATTCCATTAGTATATTCTCCTTATGTGATTCCTATTACATGAATATAAGACTTTTAATAAGCAATTTTCCCTAAGCTGGTCATACTTTTTCTCTTTTCTTATATTCTTCAGGTTGGGTAGATTCTATTGATCTGATTTAAAGCTGACTCACACTGCTACTAAATAAAAAATATTAGGCAATGGATAAAAAAACAATATTTTGTGCTACAGATAGACTTTATCAAGCTTTGCTATGACTATGCTAGAAGAAAATCTTTTAAATTTTTCATGGAGAAAGGAGATAAAAAGAAAAAAGAAGAGAGGGAGAAACTTAGTTTGTAAGGACTGTTATAATAAAAACCACAGATTGATGCGTAAAACAACAGGGATTTATTATCTGGAGGCTGGAAGTTCAAAACCAAGGTATTAGCAGTGCTATGCATTCAGTGAAGTCTGTAGCACTCTGGTGGTAGCTTGTCAACAATCCATAACTGAATCTCTTCCCTTATCACATGACTGCCTATTTGTCCATCTGTCTCCTGCTGGCTGTGTCCAAATTTCTTCTATTCCTATGGACCTCAATCATACTGGATTAAGAAACTACTCCGATTCATTTTGGCTTCATTTTACCAAATATCATCTTCAAACCTCCTATTTACAAATGAGTTTCCATCTACAGGAGCAGATGGAACAACATGTTTTTGTTGGGGATGTGAATCAATCCGTGACAGAAAAAGAGAGACAGAAAGAGGCCAAAAATATGCAACAGAGACTGTATGTGGCCTACAAACACTAAAATATTTATTATCTGGTTCTTTACAGAAAACATTCGCTTATCCCTGGCTTATACCATTGAGTTAAATTTTTCAGTTCTATAATTACATGTTCTTACTTTATTGCATCCATTTCATTGCTGAGATTCCATATCTGTTCATACATAAAGAGTATATATTCTAAAAAATGTGTGAACATATTTGTAATACCTAATTTAAGTTGTTGGCTGTGAAATCCAATGTTTGAGCTGTCTAGGAATCAGATTCTATTGGTGGAGTTTTTTATATTGTTTTCTTGATGATGAGTCATATTTTTCTGTTTGTTAGCTTATATATCAATGTAAAATTGTGGATTGAACCTTTCTGATGATAGCGTGTAGAGATTCTAGATTGTGCCCTCTTCTTTGGCAGTGTCTTGACTTTTGGTCAGATAAGCTGTTTGCCTTGAACTTGTGTAGACTTGTTTGTATATTTTTTCATGACAATATCTGTGGGAGGCCCAGGGCATTTTTCCAGATTCTATTGACTTAGTGGAATTCAAGTTATAAACTCTATCTCTTGTGAGATCTTGTTCATGCTTGAGCTTTAGCTTTGTTAGGTCAAATCTAGAGAAGGTTTGACTCCAGGGAATTTTTCTTCCTCTTAAGACTTGAAATTTCTCTTATCTCAGTGTTGTTAATATATGTATGAGTAAATTATCATCATTATTCCTTGGTTTCTCCTATTGACCACCACTTTCTTGGTTCCATTTTTAACTTCATGGTGTACCTGCTCTGTTGAGTTTCCTGCAGCTCATCATGTGTATGCTCAGCCTAAGCCTTGGCAGATAACTACATATAATGCTCACACAGATTCCTGGGGATGTCTCTGTGCAGTGCTTCCTTCTACAGGATCCTTCCCTGCAAATTCCAGTAGCTTCAAACAACCTGAACTCTGAATTCTACCTCTTCAGCTCAGTGGGATTGCTACGTAATTCTTGAACTCTAACTTTTTACATTATGATTGTGAAATCATTTACAGGCAAAGATCTAAAATATACCTGTGGTTCACCTCATGAATCACCATTTTCATAAGGATTGTATGTTTTCCTGTCTATTGTCCAATGCCTGAAAGTTATTTCCTCATATGTTTTTCTCAATTAGGAAAGCCAGTCTGATGTGTGTTGCTTCATAACACCCAGAAACAGAAGTCCTTGACATGTTTTAAAGTCATTTTTAAAATGTTACTCAAATGACTAAACAGACAACTTTCTGTGCATGTGTTTTGACTGTTACCTAACACATAGACAATAAAATGTATCTATTCTTAGCATCATGCTATTAGTGCAGACTGATTTTTCACTAATTCTAAGTCAAAAACAAAAAAAAAAGATTTGGGTGCTGTTTTCAAAATTCCCTATTTTTCAATGACCATTCCAAAGATAATCTATAATAAAGATTTTCCATTATAAGATAATATCTCTATATAATCTTTTCAATGAATTAGGGTGCACTTCCTATAAATCAGACCCAAAAAAAGTACATTATAAACTCCTTATAACGGAAGTTCATGTTGTCAATTGTTTATGTGACCAATTTAATAAAATGTTATTTAAATTATATTTCATTATTCAGTGCTTCAGAGGATTAAAAATGTGAGCTCTGGAGCAAGCATTCTTGATTTAAACCCAATCATCATAAGTTACCAGCTATTCTGAAATATTTTCCACTCATGTTAAAAGTTGGTAATTTGACTATATTGTTCCAAATATACAATAAAATAAAAATCATACTCTCTCCATAAAGTATAGAAATGATAGACAAAATTACAATAAAATTATAACAAAAAAGAAATTTTATAAACGTTTTTATATAATAATCATGATTTAATTTCTCCGAAATTGGAATGTTGCACCTAGCTCTTGAAATATATACATTTAGCTAAATATCCTATCTCTAATTCTCAAAAACACATATATAGATAGCTTCATTTTCAATGGGGTGGTTGCTTTACGTTTTAGTCATAGAGTTTCTGCCAAATTTTTCATCTTCACTAATCCATGTTATTTTTTTCTTAAAGAATAGCAGTCAGGATCACAATAATACTTTCTAATACTCTTAACTGCACAGCTTATGACCTAGAAGACGCAGACTTAAGGGTATGTCACAGTGGACATAACGAGAACTTTATATCCTGATGATCCATGCTTTAATTTTCTAAACCTGTTCAACCTATCTTATGTTACAATTTTTGCATCTGTTCTTCACATTCATGAAACACAACAAAAAAGACCCCTAAGAGCAATAAATTAAATTATTAAATGACCATAAATTGGTTTTGCACTGAAAGGAAACTTTTTGCTACAGTAAAAATACTGAGCTATGGGACATATATTAACAATTAATAGAAATGTTAGATTTTGTATATAGAATGTTTTCTTTTCATATGAGGATGCCACATTGCAAACAGTGTCTGAAGGACCAGTCTGCAGTTAGTTCTATTGTCTTTAAGTGTGCCATCAATGCAATATAACTCAATATAAGTTAAGAAATGAGTATTATGACTCTCAGTGCTTGTGTTAGTTAGCTATTGTTACAATAATGCTAGGTAACAACTACTCTAATATTCAGAGGCTTAAGAGAAAAGTAATTATAATGCTAGATCCTGGACTCAGATTAGATTACCTAAGTGTTTTTTGTTCAGACTGCATAACTGGGTGATCTGCTTCTCACTGCAAACTCTTAGGTCAACTGGGCATTTCTATTTTTCATATTGCTTATGCTCCTTGCTCTGGCAGGTTCTCCAGAGAATGTTCTCACATCTGGAGCTAAGGCATGAGAAAGCAAGCAGAAATTTGCAAAGCCTCATGACTGCTCAGCTGAAAATTGGTACATTAGTCTTTCCACAAACATACTATTAGCCAAATCAAGTCTCAAAGCTCAGCTCAAAGACAAGATGTCGGTGTCTTAAATTGCAGGCTTCCCTGCCAAATACCACATCATGGGTTAGTTTAAAGAATAGGGATTTATTTGCTCAAGTGTGAAGACCACACCATGGGTTAGCTTAAAGAATAGAGATTTATTTGCTCAAGTGTGAAGTGAGTTCTTACACAGTGCATCATGGTAACACAGGCACAACAGAAACTTCCAGGAAATGACCAATTTATTATTTTTACAGCACAAAAGGTCCAAAAGAGCAAGAAAAGAGATCTCATTGTAACCTGCCTTCCAGGAAACCAACTGCTTGGATCAGAGTCAGTGGATGGCAGTTCCATATATCCACTTTGTATCATAGAGGAGAGACAAATCTGTCATGCTTGAGTACTGAATATTAACTCACCCATGGTTAGTAAGATTTCTACCAGATAAGCAACTGGGGTTGCTTAGCCCTGGTTTTCTGGGTTCGAGGTACGGTCTGGCCTTTTCATTAGACCTATCCCCCTGCCCCCCTCCCCCCACCACAGGGTGTGGAATGGTAAAAGACTGTAACGTTTGCACAAAAATTGAAAAGTAAATAAAGCAGGTGTTAGGTGAGGGCTGGGAGACGGCTCCTGAGCTGTGCCTGTGAATTCCCCAGCACCGTGATTTTGAGGCCAGAAGAAATCCAAAATTGAGGCGTCAGCAAGGTGAAGCTTTCTATGCAAAGTCTGTCACATTTTGGTGCTGGCTGCTAGAAACCTTGGGTCTTACTGGCTTGCATCCCTGCCTCACTCCCTCACTCCACCTGGTAATGTTCTTTCTTTCCTCTTCCCATTCATTGAATTTGCTTCTTTCTGTTCACCATGGCTTTCGCTGACTTTGCCTGAATTTCATCTGTCTATAAACGACTCCAGTAATCTGGATTTAGGTCCACATCATTTAGGTGGGCCAAATCTTCACTGAAATAATGTCTTCAATAAATCATGCATTGTGGACTAATATTATGAACATGTCTAAATGGGAGAATGCAATTTGATCTATGAAAAAGGGAAAATATGTTTTGCCCCCAGCTATGTAAAGACTTTGGATTCAAGACAGTGGTGAGAAAGAGGCCAGTCTGTCACGATATCACCCTGGAAATCGTTACTGATACCAAGCTGAATCTAAGAAGACATTATCACTTTGGTTACTTTCAAGATGATTCATTTGTTAAACACATATCATTGCTTCTAATATCAAGATATTTTACCAAAATTCATATCAATTTAAAATAAGTATTGCATAAAATGATTGACATTGTAACAAAGTGAAATGTAATTTAATTATCTGTGAATTATTTCATCATGCCATTCAATTAATTTAATATGTCCTTGATATTATTACTATATCAATCTAGTATTCATGATTTATACCATGAAAGGACATTCACATAAACTGTTTCAGCTTACTGTACGTTAAATATGCACCTATATATGTGCTTAAATACTAAATTTGCAAATATAAATTCCTCTCATTTCACTTAGCTCATTTATGCACATCCACATGTACATTTCTACTGATCATAAAATCTCTCAGCCACTGATATTATCTCATCTATTAATTCTTTTATTTATTCAATATTTAATTTTGAATGCTTTCTTTATGTGTGATATGTTAGTTTCTGATAATTCAAAGATTATAGCAAGATTATAGTTTAGCAGAAATAATAGACAAATAAATAAGCAAAAAACATCTGAAATGTGTCATGATAACAGAAATGCTATACAGTTTTCCAGCTGCTAAAACAAATACAATGGGTTGGCTTAAACAAGAGAAATTTGATGGCTCCTTATTTTATAGCTAGGAGAAGTCCAAAATCATTGCATCAGCAAGGTAATATGTTCTTTCAGAAGACGCATTCTGGGGCTAGCTGCTGGTGATCCTGAGTCTTTGGCTTTTCTATCACAGTCACATGGCATGCACATGGCATAGTCTTTATCTCTTTCAATGCTATTGACTGTTGGCTGCTCCCAGAGCTTCTCTCTCTCCATCTGTTTTTCACTCTGTTTATGAAGGACTCCAGTAATCCAGATTAAAGCCCAACCTGATTTAGCTGGGTCACACCTTAACTGAAGTAATATCTTGAAGAGATCTTGTTTAGAGTGGGTTCACTCCCAAAGGAATTTATTAGATGAAGCACATTGTGCCCTTCCCCCAGAGTACACAACTCCAAGCCACCACACATACCTTGTACTGCAGTTACACATACGGGAGTACAACTATAGACGGTCAGGAGATTGTTCTCTGATAAAGAAATCTTTGGTTTGGGACTTAATAAACACATTGGAATGAAACCATTTAATTTTCAAAAAAAAAAGAAGTTCATGTGGAAGGCCTTAGTGCTTGGCATGTACAAAGTCATGAAATAAAATTAGAATGGCTGTAAGACAGAGGTGAGAAATGTGATGATAGCAGAAGTTCTCTAGGGAAGGCCCTGGTTATAGGTTAGACTTTAAGGTAAGGATTTTAATTTTGTGACTTGTCTTCTAGATTGTACATTACTAGGATATTCATTCTAATAAATATGTCAATAGTAGTACTCCAATTTATTTTACGTTCTACTAAATTTCCAAAATTATCTAGTATTAGAGGATTGCAGCATGCTGGCATGAAAGAGAAATGGTCACAGTAATTCTGAGACAACATAAAAAACAGCTGAGTACGTTTGTAATCTTCTGTAAGTAGAGCTAAATAACAAAAAAAAAACTTCATGGTTTTACAATAAGAATGACATTTCTCACCTGCAGTATCTTTTGGCAGCTAGGGGCAAACTGCAGGTCTCCTCTGTTTCTTTCAGTAGTAGTCCATGTGCATCATTTTCATTCTTGGATTCTGACTGAAAGAGCAACAGTCACAAATAGTACAAGGTTAAAAAGCAAAAGAGCAGACAGAAACATGCCATGACTTGGAAAACAAGCAAGTGTATGTATGAGCTCTGCTCACATGCCATTGCCCGAATCATGTTGTAGTAAATTTGATTTACAAGAACACCATCACTGAAAGAATGAAGCATATTTTTTTCCCACTGGAGGAAGCTATGTCACATGAGAACAGTAAAGAAGTTCCATCCTTCTGTGGAAAGAATAAGTGAATAAATGGGAACAAAAGATATGAATCAAAGTAAAACCATTAATTTAAAATTTAATACTTCTATAAATTGGTATAAATGCTTTACAAATTTAATTTTAAAAATCCTATAAAATCTGGACAATTATTATCTCAACTATAGAGATGAAGAATAGAGGAGGTATTTAACTTGCATGAATTTTCGATAGTGAAAGATTAAATCCTGGGATCTCTGTTTTCATAGATCCCCTTAAACTATGCTATTTATCACCTTTCCTCAAAGTTTAATAGGCCATCTTCATTTTCTGTTTGCCTTGTATGTTTATACACTATAACCACTTGAGTATTTGAGACTGTAATAACAGACATTCAATTAACCTGTGTGAGAATTCAGTCAGTTCTCTGAAAATAGTTAATGAAATACATATATATATTTGTGAATAGCTTATTCAGCAACATCATATAAAACATGTAGGTAGACTTTTCTCTATTCTTGAATAATTAATTTTGTTGTAGTAAATTTCATTTGCATGCCTAATAGCCACACCTCATCAAGTGATCATTTTTACCCTTACATCAACTTAAGATAGCTTTAATAATGTGCTTTATTAAGTATCATCTTTACACTGTATACATTTCCTGATGAGGTTGACATTCTAGATCTCCCATTTTCCCCTGAACAAGGAGTGATCATGTAAACCACTAGATGCTGAAGTTGAATGAGCCATTTTACAGGAGCACTGCAAATCACCTGGACTCCATTGAGCTGTATAATCCTTCAATAGACAGTGCTCTGAAAAAACTGCCAGCCAAGTTCTGCCACGGGGTGCCAAAATAAACCCAGTTCCTGTCTTTTTAAAACTCATGCTTGAGAGTGATGCAACAGTGGCTCAGTGGCAGAGTTCTCACCTGCCATGCGGGAGACCCAGGTTCGATTCCTGGAGCCTGCCCATGCCAATACAAGCAAACAAAAACTGGTGCTTGAGCTTTTCCTTTACCTTTCTGAGATAACCTATTTTCTTCCAATGAACTATTTTTAACTTGCCTAAATCATTTTACACCTTGTAAAGGTAGAAAAAAAAAAGCAAGAAAATTGATACCAAATTATGCAAAACAGAACATTAGGAATTTATGACTAATTTGGCATTGTTATACCTTGAATATCTCATGACAACAAGCCAGAATTTTAATCCTTAAATTCTCACCTCAAGTCATAACAAGAAATCCAGGAAAAAACTGCATTAATTGTTCAAATTTAAAAGCTCAAATATGATAATGCTTTGATTTTGTTTTGTTTTCTTTTGTTGTTTTATCATTTTTTTTAGGCACAAGTTGAAATGTAATTGATAACAACATTTACCTGAGTGATTTGAGAGAAAACATAATTTTATTTATCACTTACTGTGATTAACCATGTTTTATTTCAGATGCTGTGTTTCATTAGAGGGTGCTTCCATTACCTCCGCATGGGGTTATATAAAATATTTATGTGGAGCAATAACATTTCTAAAATTCCCAAATTTCTTAAAACAGAACATACCTAGCCCCTGGTTTTTCATAAAAGAAATTTTGGGTCTCTATACAGCACTGAAATGTCATTTTTAATAAAACAAAAAATAATAAATATTTTAGATAATGGATGGAAAAGCAGAAGAAGCTTTGAAATAACTTCACTGCATTTTAACAAAAAGTTCTAAGTGACATATTAAGGAAGCATTATATAATAAGCTTAGAATCATATATTCAGTATATTAAAAACAATAATTAGAATAAGCATTACAACACGTGTAGTTTTTCTTTGATAGAAACTATATTACACTTTTTAAGATAATGATATTTAATTTTATGTAGAAACATGAAATAACTTAGTTTTTATCTAAGTGTGGGAACTGAAATTTGAGTGGGTAGTTAGGTAAAAAAGTGAAAGCAGAAGGATTCCAATCTTTGGTATCAACATCATAAACCATTCATGAATGTACTACAGAGTGCAAAAATTGCATACATTTATAAAGTTATATTGCACGTATATATTGATGTTTCCATATATGTATGTTATGTTTATAGCTATAGATTTATACTTACTAGAGATAAATGGTGTCCCCTTACTTTGTTTCAGTAAAAACATTTAACTGAAAAATCCTTAGGCTCTGTATTTGATAAATAGAGCTTTTGAAACTATAGCTAATTCCTCTTTCATCTTTATAGTTTAATTTATTTGTGATTATCATTGCTTCCATATTATAAATGTAAATTCACAATACATACATATAAAAGCATCACAAATACTTTTTTGAAGAAAATTTCTAAGGCAGCAGAACAACCAACAAACAACCTGCTCTATAAAGACTTTTTATATTAATATTTTATGCTTAGGTATATTCTTTAAGTCATTTTTGAAGTGATTTTAATATAATAAATAAATATGCCACATACTCTATGTTCTTGTGAACAGGAAATTGATTGCTTTCAAGAAATTCATTATGTACACAAGCTGAATATCACTTCAATGAACTTTTGAAGATATTAAGTAAATAGGCTATTAGTTAAGCAGTTAAAATACTATTCAAAATAATTCCCCAGAAGCTTTTAAAAGTATATCTGTTACTAAGTGAAAAAAAATTGGGATTTATGTTGAATTAACACTTAACTCTGACTTTCAGTAGAATATATGAAAGTTTTCAGTGACTGTAGTCACTGATACCTATGGTTCAGCTATGAAATCTTTTGTGATTTTGTACTATTAACCAAATATGAATAAAGAATACTCTTACATGAGAGGAGATAGATATTTTTGGTAGCATGAAATGAATTCCCCATATATGTTCATTTACTAGAAGTAATCTTTGATTTCAAATTTATTATTAATTAGTTATCATATGACATTTTTGTTTGCTGCTATAGGAATATATCTAATATTTATGCACAGTCAAAAATAAATAAAAAGAAAATTGAGAATCAGGAGATTTGGTACTTAAATTCCACAGTGCTTAATTTCTCTAGGTATATTTATTAATCATAATGCCCTTGGTTCCATAAGTTAACTACCAAATGATTTCAAGAAAATTCCTTATACATTTTTAAATGCATAGAAAATAGTTTTGCTTTCAAATCCTTATGTTCATCAACTCAGAATTAAAATCTTGCACACCTACTATTTGCCAGACAGTTTTTAGTCAGACAAGTTTTCTGCCAAGAAGCTTGTATTCCAATAAAAGATAACTCAATATTTTTATTAGATCAAAAATATGTGAATATAGAAAATTAAGAATATGTATGCTGCTATTGCAACTAATTATATCTGCATTGTAGCTACTATTATCACTAACAAAACCACTAAATGCAGATTTTCAATATCCCGTATGTTTTTTATTTTGTAAGTTTACTATTTCCATATATATAGTGTAGATGATTTCATTTATTGTCTGCTGCATGTATTTTTTGACTGTGAAAAAAGTAAATTACAATCTTCAATCAATTTGAAAATGAAACAGTAAATCAGAGGCAAGTAATTTGACATTGCAATGTGAAGATTAAAATACTTGGCTAAGCTATTTAAGAAAAGTAAATGTAGGTGGCAATAATTTAATAGTCGAGAGTGTAGATAGGTTTGGCATATAAAATATTCTAGAAAATATTAAATAATTCCCAAGTACAATATGTCTATATTACATGGATAAATAGTTTTCTATTGAGCAAATTTTTAGACATATTTGCTGCAAAAGTGTTTGAAATTCAATTGAGGAATAAACACTTTTCAAGTGCAATATGGAAAATATTAATTTTTATGCTAATTCAAATAATTAATTAAGATGGGATTTTTAGTCCACCTTCAGATTCTGTAGCTAATCGGGCCTTTAAAAATTGTATCAGTATCAATGGCATAAGGGCCCAACAGGGCAGTGTGGACACTTCAGGGTGCAATTCCCCACAGAATCTTCAAACAACTAGTAAAAGCTGGTAGAACCATCTTCTTCGAAACTTCTGAAAATATTTAAAGGGTTATAATAAGTGGGTGAATTCCAAATTAAGAAAACACTGCCTTAAAAACTGTAGGAGAAGCTCATGAGGCTCTTTCTAGCCCTGTTCACAAGCCCTGGTTTGCATGGTATGGAGTTAATCTGAGACCCCACTCTGGGCCCTGTCCTGTCTGGAAGGAGCAGAGGTTGTGTGTATTGGGGTGCTTGTATATCACACCAGTCTATCTGGTGGCAGCATGAGCACATGAACCAGGAAACTCATTCTGTCTCCCAGAACTAGCCCAGCAAAGAGAAGCAGCTTGTAAAACAGCTAAACAGTATATGTGTTCTAGTTTGCTAGCTGCCAGAATGCAATATACCAGAAACGGAATGGCTTTTATCTAGGGGAATTTAATGAGTTGCTAGTTTACAGTTCTAAGGCTGAGAAAATGCCCCAATTAAAACAAGTCTAAAGAAATGTTCAATCAAAGGTATCCAGGGAAAGGTACCTTGGTTCAAGAAGGCCGATGAAGTTCAGGGTTTCTCTCTCAAGTGAGAAGGCACATGGCGAACACAGTCAGGGCTTCTCTCTCAGCTGGAAGGGCACATGGAGAATACAGAGTCATCTATTAGCTTTCTCTCCTGGCTTCCTATTTCATGAAGCTCCCCGGGAGGTGTCTTCCTTCTTCATCTCCAAAGGTCGCTGGCTGGTGGACTCTCTGCTTTGTAGTGTTGCTCTCTCTGAATCTCTCATTCTCCAAAATGTTTCTTCTTTTATAGGACTTCAGAAACTAATCAAGACCCACTCAAATGGGTGGAGACATGTCATCCCCTAATCCAGTTTAACAAACATCCTTAACTAAATCACATCAACCAGGGAGATGATCTCATTACAGTTTCAAATATACAGTATTGAACAGGGATTATTCTACCTTTATGAAATGTGATTTATATTAAAACATGGCTTTTCTTAGGGGGCATACTTCCTTTCAAACCAGTACAATATGAAACAATTAAATCAAAGTGGCCTGAGGCAAAAGATTACCTGCTTTAGGTCAGACAATGTAACAACCCAAGAGAGGGAGAAAGTCCATTTCTTAAGGAGTAAAGGAAGCAAAATTCCTAAAAAAGGGAGAATTCCTAAGGCTACAAGCAAGTACAAGCCCCAAGCAAATTGAAGACTTGAAAAAGACAGAACGAACTTGTACCTCAGGCTAATCTTCTGATAAGAGAACTAAACTCTGAAGGAGAGCTCTAGCTAAAGCAGAAGCAATTTGCAAAAATTGTGAAATGTGTTTTTTTTGTGTGTTAATTTGTTATTTCGTTAGTCCCTAGAACTCAGGGAAACCTCTGTCATATAATTAGCTAGATAAAGATTTTAGAAGCAGACAGCTCAGGACATAAATCCAAGAGATAGCACCTTAAAATATTAAAATGTCCTTTATTCAATGAAAGATTAAAGACACAAAGAAACAGTAAATGATTGCCTGTTGTGCTGGTTTGAAAGGATTTATGTTACCTAGAAAAGTGATGATTTAATTCTAAAGAATCTTTAGGAGCAACTGTTTCTCTTAATCTTTGTTCAGTGCTATAGGTTTGAAACTTGACTGTGTTATCTCCATGAAGATGTGACTCAATCAACGTGGGTATTAAACTTGATTAGATAGAGATGTGTCTCCACCCATTCTATGTGGTTTTGATTAGTTTACTGGAATCCTATAAAAGAGGAAACATTTTGGAGAAAGTTGGAGATTCAGAGAGAGCAGAGCAGTACAACATAGCCACGAGAAGCAGAGTCCATGAGCCAGTGACCTTTGGAGATGAAGAAGGAAAATGCCTCCTAGGGACTATCATGAAACAGGAAGTCAGGAGAGAAAGCTAGCAGATGATGTCATGTTCACCATGTGCCCTTCCAGATGAGAGAGAACCTCTGACCATGTTTGCCATGTGCCCTTCCACTTTAGAGAGAAACTCTGAACTTCATCGGCCTTCTTGAGCCAAGGTATTTTTCCCTGGATGCCTTAGATTGGACATTTCTATAGACATGTTTTAAATGGGACAGTTTCTTGGCCTTAGAACTGTAAACTAGCAATGTATTAAATTCCCCTTTTTTAAAGCCATTCTATTTCTGGTATATTATATTCTGGCAGCTAACAAACTAGAACACCTGTCAAAAGGAACAAACTAAAAATCAAGAAACCATTAACAAAGAAGACCAGACTTTGGATATATCAAGCAAAGAACTTTAAAAAAGGAATACACCCTCAATATGCCTAAGGAAATAAAGGCAAACAGAAAGAACTAAAGGATATCAGGATACAGTGAATGAACAATATATGAATCTCAATAAAGAAATAGAAGAATTTAAAAGGAACTAAATATGAATTCTAAAGTTGAAGACCACATAACTGAATGAAAAATTCCTTAGAGGGTTTCAACTGCAAATTAGAGCAGGTAGTAGAAAGATTATATGAACTTGAAAATAAGAAATTAAAATGAATCAGGCTAAGAAGCATAACAAGAAGGAAAGAGAAAAAAAAATTGAGTCTGAAACCTGTGAGATACCATGAAATATACCATTGTACACATTATGAGAGTTTCAGATGGATAAGATAAAGAGAAAGGTGCAGAAGGAATTTTCAAAGAAATAATGGCAGAAGCCAATTCAAATTTAACACAAGACATGAATATACATATTCAAGAATCCTAATGAGCCAAAAAATATACACTTACAGAGAAGAACACCCAGGCACAAAGTGATAAAACTCAAATGTCAAGGAGAGTAGAGAGTACTGAAAGTTGCAAGACTAAAGCAACATGTTATTTATGAGGGAGTCTCAATAAGTTTAAGTGCCAATATATGAAAAAATTTAATTCAACAAGAAGACATAACAATTATAAATCAGGAACAGCAGAGCCCCAAAATATATGATGCACATATTGACAAATTTGAAAGGAAAAATAAAAGATTCTACATTAAACTTTAATAAACCACTTTCAATAATGATTGGAACATCTAGATAGTAGATCAACAACGAAGTATAATAGAATAATACCTTAAGCCAACTAAACCTAACAAGACAAAGAGAACACTTCAACAAAGAGCAACAAAATAAATATTCTTTCTTATGCACATATCATTCTCCAGGAAGGACTATATTTTGGGTGACAATAAAAGTCTCACAAATTCAAAAATATTCAAAATCATACAATGTATCTTCTCTGATCACAATGGAATGAAACTATAAATCATTAACAGAGGGAGAACTAGAAAATTTTAAAATATGTGGAAATAAAGTGATGCTCTCTTAAACAATCAACTGGTCAAAGTAGAAATCACAAGGGAATTTAGGAAATATCTGGACAGTAAAGGAAATAAAAACAAAATATACCAAAACTTATGGGAAGCAGTAAAAACAGTTTCTAGAGGGAAATATATAGCCCTAAATGCTTACCCTTACAAAGAAGTTTCTTAAATCAGAGCCCTAACCACACTACTGGACGAATTCAAACAAGAAGAGCAAACTAAACCCATAGCAAGCAGAAAGAAGGAAAGAAAACTGAGATTTAAGATAAAATAGAGAACAAAAAAAAAAATAGGAAGAATCAACAAAAACTAAAAATTGTTTCTCTGAAAAGATAAAGAAATGATTATCAAACCTTTAGATAAATAGAAAATAAAAAGAAGGGCAGAATTACCTAATATCAGAAATGAAAGGGGGAGCTTTACTACCAGTACCACAGACATATAAAAGATTATAAGAGCATACTATGAACAATGTATGTGAACATATTTGATAACCTAGATGAAATGGACAAATTTCTGGAAACACACAATGTACTACACTGACACTAAAAGTAGTAGAAGATATCACTTGACAAGTAAAAAGATCAAATTAGTAATGAAAAAAACCTCCAGCAAGAAAAGAAAATAAAGCCCAGGAGCAGATGGCTTCACTGGTTAGCAAACTTTTCAAAAAGAATTAAAACCAACCCTGCACAAACTCTTACAAAAATTGAAAAGGCAGTGAAAATTCCTACCTCCTTCCGTTAGGCCGGACCCTAATCCAAAAACCAGATTTAGATATCACATTGAAAGAATGCTATGGAAAAGAGATAAAGACATGCGCTGCTTTTGAAACTATAAAATATCCTGTATGCAGTTCCTTTCTCTTTATTGTTCTTTGTATATGTGCACATGAATACCTGAAATAGATAAATAAAAAAGCTATACTTTCAAAAAAACAAGAAAGAATTCTATGGAACAATATATCCCTCATGAATACTGATGCAAAAATCCTCAATAAAACACTAACTGATTCCAAGATGACATTAAAAGAATTGCACAGTATGATCAAGTGGGATTTATCTTGGGCATGAAGAGTGGTTCAACATAAGAAAATCAACTAATATAATACCCTATATTTATGATCATCTCAATTGATGCAGAAAAGGTATTTGACAAAATCCAGCACTCCTTTTGATAAAAACACCTAGAAAACTAAGACTAGAAGAAAATCTCCTCAGCCTGATAAAGGGCATGTTGAAAAAACCAGATCTATATTATATTCAATTGTGAAAGACTGAAGGCTTATCCTCTAAGATGAGAAATGAAAAAAGGCTGATCGCTGTCACCACTATTACTCAACACTGTACCAGAAGTTCTAACTCTAGCCAGAGGAATTTGGAAAAAAAAAAGGAAGGAAGGAAGGAGGAAAGAGGGTAAAAAAGCAAGTAGATAGGAAGGAAGAAAAAAGGAAAGGAAAAGCAAGAAAGAAAGAATGAAGGAAAGAAAGGCAGTTAGGAAGGAAGGAACTAACAAAGGAAGGAAGGAAGAGTGACAGCTTTCTCTTTTTATGGATGACATGATCCTATATATAGAAAATCCTGAAAAATCAGCAACTGGAGCTAGTAAATGAATACAGCAAAGGGGTCGGTTAACAGCGCCAACTCACAAAAATCAGTTCTGTTTCCGTACACTGGTAATGAATAGTCTGAAGAAGAAATCAAGAAAAAATTCTATTTACAATAGCAACCAAAATAATCAAATAACTAGGAATAAATTTAATTAGAAATGTAAAAGATTTATGCATGGAAAACTACAAAATATTGCTAAAATAAATCAGAGACCAACTATGTAAATGATAGGCCAGTCCATGTTCATGGATTAGAAGGCTAAATATCATTAAGATATCAGCTGCACTCAATGCTATCTACAAATTAAGCTCAAAACCAATAAAAATTCCAACATTCTTCTTTTCTATGGTGTAAAAACAATCACCAAACGTATTTATAATATAATGGCCCCCATAAGCCAAAATCAACTTGAAAAAGAATGAAGTTGGAGCACTTACACTTGTAGATTTTCTAACTCATTAAAAATCTAGAGTAATTAAAACAGCATGCTACTGGCATAAGGACAGATATAAACCAATAGAATTGAACTGAAAGTTCAGAAACAAACCTGCACATCTATGGCAAGTTGATTTTTGAAAAAGGGGTCAATTCACCTAACGAATACAAAATAGTCTAGTCAACAAATGGTGCTTGGAAAACTGGATATCCATGTACAAAAGAATAAATATACAAAACTTAACTGAAAATGGATCAAAGACCTTAATATAAAAACCAGTATAGGGTGGGCCACGGTGGCTCAGCAGGTAAGAATGCTTGCCTGCCATGCCCAAGGACCCGGGTTCGATTCCCGGTGCCTGCCCATGTAAAAAAAAAAAAAAACAAAAAAAAAACAGTATAATAAAACTCTTAGGAAGAAGATAGAGGGAAGCATCTTCAGTTCCTTGTGTTGTTTAATAATGTCTTAGACTTTATACCACAAAGAAAAATAGATAAATGGCACTTCATCAAAACTAAAAACTATTCTCCTTTAAAGAACTTCACCATAAAGTAAAGACAAACTATATAATGTGCAATGCTATTTGAAACCACATATTCTACAAGAGTTTAATATCCAGCATATATAAAAATATTTTACTGCTCAGCAAACAAAAAGATGCACAGCCTAATTTAAAAATGTCAAAAGACTTGAATAGACATTTCTCAAAGAAGGTATACAAGTGACTAAAAAGAAAATTAAAAATTAAAAGATGCTTAGTATCATTATCCAATTGAGGAATGCAAGTCATAATTACAATGAGATACCAATTCATGCACACAAGAATGGCTACAATTAAAAAGTGGAAAATTTGTTTTGGAGAGAATGTGGAAAAATAAATTAGAACACTCATTCATTATTGATGGAAATGTAAAATGGGTCAGCCACTGTCAAAAAAAAGGTGTGGCTATTTCTCAGAAAGTTAGGTATAGATTTACCGGCAATCTCACTTCTAGGTATAGACCCCAAATCATTGAAAGCAGGGACTCAAAAAGATATTTTCTCACTGATGTTCATAGTATAGTGGCATTATTCACATTTTCCAAAAGATGGAAGCAACCCAAGTGTCCATTAACAGATGTATGAAAAAACAAAATGATAAATATAGCATTATTATACTAATAAAAATGAATAGCTTCTTTTTGTGGGATTGCATGGTCTGGGAATCTAACCCAGATCTCCTGCCTGGAAGATGGGCATTCTACCACTGAAGCACCCATGCACCCTACACTAATATAAATTAGAATAAGCTAATTCATAGAGTAGGAAATTAGAATGCAAGTTAACTAAATACAGTGATAGGGGTAGGGAATAAGGATTTGTGCCAGTTTACTATTCTATACTCCAGAAAGCCATGCTTTTTAGTACTGATTTGATATTGTAGCATGGGATCTTTTTGATTAAGCTGTTTCCATGGAGATGTGACTAACCCAATTGTGGGTGGGTCCTTTTGAGTAGGTGGTTTCATGTCTCCACTCATTCATCATGGGTCTTAATCCACTTATTGGAGTCTTTTTAAGAGGGAAATGTTTTGGAAAAAAGCTCAGACACAGAGAGAGATGTTTGGAGATACAGAAAGGAAATGCCCCCAGGGGAGCTATTTGAATCCAGAAGTCAAAGGATCAGCAGATGCCAGCCACATGCCTTCTTAGCTGAGAGAGGTTTCTGGACTCCCTATTGGCCTTTCTTGAGTCAAGGTATCTTTCTCTGGATGCTTTAGTTTGGACATTTGTATGGCCTTAGAACTGTAAATTTGTAACTTAATAAATTCCCTTTAGAAAAGCCAACTCATTTCTGGTATATTGCATTTCCAACAGAATCAGTAAACTAAAACATGAGTTAATGTTTAATTAGTTCAGAATTTCTGTTTGAATTGATGGAAAATAATTTGGTAATGGATGGTGGTGATTGTAGTACATTTTTTAATACAACTAATAATACTAAATTGCATATTAGAAAGTGGTTAAAGGGACATTTTAAGTTGGATACGTGTTACAAGTATAGATGTTAAAAAATAGTAGGATTATTGAAAACGCAAACAGTGGACCTTAGTATATGGTATGAACTATGGTTAATAGGATAGTACAATGATATTATTTTATCAATCGTAACAGTTACCACAGCGATGCCAAGTACTAACAATAGCAGGGAAAAATGTTTATGTGAAAAGGGTATTTGTATTGGAATTCTGTATTTTCTGCATGATTTTTCTTTAAGCTTCCAACTCGTCTGATAAAAAAATGTGCCAGTACCTCTGAGAAAATAGTGTTTTCCCCTAATAGCCTAAGAGAAAAGCCATGGAGGTAAAAGAAATACCCAAAATCAATTAAAATACATAATATTTAAACACATTCTCACATTTTGGTCCAAATAGCCCCTTTTGTAATCAAGACATACTCTCTCCTCTCCATTTATAAGTATAAGGGAATAAATATCATAAATAAGTCAAGCAAGAAAGGACCTTTCTCAGCCGTATAATGAGAGTTTTTAATGAATGAAGGAGAATCAAGTGGAAATCTCTTCCTGAACTAAAAATCATGTTTTGCCTACTCAATTACAATCTTGTTCTGCATGGAATAGTCCCCAGATGTCAGACCTGTAAAAGCCTTTTTGTTTATTCTCAACACTTCTAAGTAAAGATGAGTTGTGGATGCCATTTTTTTTTTCTAAAACCAGTTTTAACTCCTATAAAATTGTTAAAGAAAGAAATTGATAAGGGAATATTTTTCACACTAAAAATGTTTTTCAATTTCAAATCTAAATCAAAACTGGAAACCATACTAATAGATCTCCAAGTCAAAAATATATTTAAAAACTTCACACTTAACAAGAGTATTCAAGACCATAAGTTCATATTGCATTCAGGGCCTCCAGATTTTATTTTCCAACACAATTTCATCAATTTTTTTAAAGCAAAAGTTCCTCATAATCACATGATAAAACTAACTCATCTTTCTTTGCAGAACTTAATTCCCTCCTCCACTGTTCACTGCCTTTATGACTGACACCATCATGCTTCTAGTCATGCCTTTGGAAAAAAAGGAATTCTTTGAGGAGATTAAAGAACAAGACAAACTAATGTCCACTTTCTGATGTTTATGATAATTATAATGCCTACTTGAATATTTTCTCCTTCATGCTCTTCTCCTATTCTTGAAGATAAACTACAACAAATTTGACAAGGTATGAGAAACATTGTAAAAAGCAAAAGTTCGGATCAATATTTTATTCCCTGGGAGATTTGGCTGATTTTGCATTAAATTAGGAAGTGACTTTAAATTTTCTGTTTGAAAACTGATGTAAACATTGGGAATATAAATTTTTCTGCTTTCTTATTATTTACTGGACTTCATTAGATCCCTAATTAGACTTATAAGAAATTTAAAAATCTAGTGTTGGATAGTTTTATGGGCTAACTTCTTAGTTTAGAATATCCAGTTATTCAATTAAATGCTAACTAAGTGTCGCTGTCAATGTGGTTAAAATCTATTAAAGTAAAAGAGATTGCTCTCCATAATGTAGGTAGCCATATCCAATAGTTGAAAGGCCTTAAAAGCAAAACTGAGGCTTCCCTGAAGAAGAAGAAATCCTGCCACAAGGCTGCAGCGTCAACTGCTGCCCAGGTAACTTTCCAGCCTACCAAACTTTTCAAATGGATTCAGATTTGCCCTCTCCTACAATATCATGAGTCTTTCCTAAATATGAGATATATATTATATTTTACTATATGTTATATTATATTTTCTATATACATATTTTGTATATGTCATATACGATTTTAATATATGATATAGAGAGCTGACATAGGTAGATAGATAGATAGGTAGATAGATAGATAGACAGATCGATCAATACTGAAAGGAAGGAAGAATTTTCTGTTTCTTTGGATACACATTTTGATATTAAGAAAATTTGCAGGGGTACAGAATCTCAAGGATATGCTTTCTGAAATGGTTTGGGGGCTCTTAGAATTGATTCTCTATCTGATAACATTTAATATTCCCAATTACTCTTTCCAGTGTTAAGAGGACACTGGTAATCCATGGTTTCATGTGGCATTAAGATATACAAAATATTAACTTTGGAAACTGCTAATAAAATACTTATAAAAGGAAAGGTTTGGGGTAACCACATATTTAGAAAACTTAGAATATTTTTGTCTAATTGACAAATATAATGAGATTTCATGGTTGCTTCTAACTGCACCAGAGAAAGTGTAGAAAGGAAAGTATGAGTTAAGAGTATCAAGTTCCGGGTCTTCCAGAAAAGATGGCGGCTTAGTAAGATGCGCAGGTCTTAGTTCCTCCTCCAGAACAGCTACTAAAGAAGTAGAAACGGTACAGAACAGCTCACGGAGCCATGACAGAGACCAAAAAGACAGCGTACCCCATTCTGGAATGGCTGAACCGGCAGGGAGAATCCGCTGCAGTGAGATCACTGAGGGGCACGCGGTTCCCCGGGCCGGGGTAGCTGTCAGCCAGAGTCCCTCCCTCCCTCCTTTCTGGGCCAGATGGGAGAATTGGACAGGTGGTCTCCTCAAGCCGCAGTGGCTAGCGCCCCCCCCTTCAAGCACGGCCCCCGGACCGGTTGGAAGAATTAGATCGAAGGTCCCCCAAGCTGCGGAGACCGGTGACCGGGGTCCCTTCCACACACATGGCTTCCCAGGCCAGCTGGGAGATTCGGATCAGCACTTCCCCAAGCAGTGGCGGCCGGCGCCCCCCCACCAAGCGTGGATTCCCGGGCCGGCTGGGAGATTCGGATCGGCACTCCCCCAAGCCGCTTCGGCTGGTGACCCTCCCCCACAGCGAGAGTTTTCCAAAGTTAAAGGAGCCACAGCATCTTTTACTAGTGGGACCCGCAGACAGATGAGCGCCACGAGCGCCACCTACTGGACAGGATAAGAAAAACAGAGCCCAGAGATGTCACAGAAAAATCTTTCAACCTGCTGGGTCCCACACCCAGGGAAATCTGATTAAATGCCCAGATGCCAGCAGAAAATAATGGATGATGCTCAGAAAATTGAAGATATGGCCCAGTCAAAGGAACAAACCAATAGTTCAAATGAGATACAAGAGCTGAGACAACTAATGCTGAATATACGAACAGAAATGGAAAACCTCTTCAAAAACCAAATCAATAAATTGAGGGAGGACATGAAGAAGACATGGGCTGAACAAAAAGAAGAAATAGAAAACATGAAAAAACAAATCACAGAACTTATGGGAGTGAAGGTCAAAGTAGAAAAGCTGGAAAAAACAATGGATATCTACAATGGTAGATTTAAAGAGACCGAAGCTAGAATTAGTGAACTGGAGGATGGAACATCTGAAATCCAAAAAGAAACAGAAACTATAGGGAAAAGAATGGAAAAATTTGAGCAGAGGATCAGGGAACTGAATGACAATATGAAGTGCACAAATATACGTGTTGTGGGTGTCCCAGAAGGAGAACAGAAGGGAAAAGGAGGAGAAAAACTAATGGAAGAAATTATCACTGAAAATTTCCCAACTCTTATGAAAGACCTAAAATTACAGATCCAAGAACTGCAGCCCACCCCAAAGAGAATAGACCCAAATAGGCATTCTCCAAGACACTTACTAGTTAGAATGTCAGAGGTCAAAGAGAAAGAGAGGCTCTTGAAAGCAGCAAGAGAAAAACAATCCATCACATACAAGGGAAACCCAATAAGACTATGTATAGATTTCTCAGCAGAAACCATGGAAGCTAGAAGACAGTGGGATGATATATTTAAATTACTAAAAGAGAAAAACTGCCAACCAAGACTTCTATATCCAGCAAAATTGTCCTTCAAAAATGAGGGAGAAATTAAAACATTCTCAGACAAAAAGTCACTGAGAGAATTTGTGACCAAGAGACCAGCTCTGCAAGAAATACTAAAGGGAGCACTAGAGTCAGATATGAAAAGACAGAAGAGAGAGGTATGCAGAAGAGTGTAGAAAGAAGGAAAATCAGATATGCTATATATAATACAAAAGGCAAAATGGTAGAGGAAAATATTATCCAAACAGTAATAACACTAAATGTTAATGGACTGAATTCCCCAATCAAAAGACATAGACTGGCAGAATGGATTAAAAAGCAGGATCCTTCTATATGCTGTCTACAGGAAATACATCTTAGACCGAAAGATGAACATAGGTTGAAAGTGAAAGGTTGGGAAAAGATATTTCATGCAAATAACAACCACAAAAGAGCAGGAGTAGCTATACTAATATCCAACAAATTAGACTTCAAATGTAAAACAGTTAAAAGAGACAAAGAAGGACACTATCTACTAAT
The DNA here is from genome assembly GCF_023851605.1 of Tamandua tetradactyla. Lineage (NCBI taxonomy): Eukaryota > Metazoa > Chordata > Mammalia > Pilosa > Myrmecophagidae > Tamandua > Tamandua tetradactyla. Next base: position 5,261,577 of record NC_135350.1, on the reverse strand, counting down.
AAAAGGAACAATTAAACAAGGAGACATAACAATCATAAATACTTATGTACCGAACCAGAATGCCCCAAAATACGTGAGGAATACACTGCAAACACAGAAAAGGGAAATAGACACATATACCATAATAGTTGGAGAATGCAATTCACCACTCTCATCAATGGACAGAACATCTAGACAGAGGATAAATAAAGAAAGAGAGAATTTGAATATTACAATAAATAAGCTAAACTTAACAGACATTTATAGGACATTACATCCCACAACAGCAGGATACACTTTTTCTCAAGTGCTCATGGATCATTCTCAAAGAAAGACCATATGCTGGGTCACAAAACAAGTCTTAACAAATTTAAAAAGATTGAAATCGTACAGAACACTTTCTCGGATCATAAAGGAATGAAGGTAGAAATCAATAATAGGCGGAGTGTCAGAAAATTCACAAATACGTGGAGGCTCAACAACACACTCTTAAACAACGAGTGGGTCAAAGAAGAAATTGCAAGAGAAATTAGTAAATATCTCGAGGTGAATGAAAACAAAAACACAACATATCAAAACCTATGGGACACAGCAAAGGCAGTGCTAAGAGGGAAATTTATTGCCCTAAATGCCTATATCAGAAAAGAAGAAAAGGGAAAAACTCAGGAATTAACACTTGGAAGAACTGGACAAAAAACAGCAAACTAACCCCAAAGCAAGAAAAAGGAAAGAAATAACAAAGATTAGAGGAGAAATAAATGAAATTGAAAATATGAAAACAATAGAGAAAATCAACAAGACCAGAAGGTGGTTCTATGAGAAAATCAATAAGATTGATGGGCTCCTAGCAAGAATGACAAAAAGAAGAAGAGAGAGGATGCAAATAAATAAGATCAGAAATGGAACAGGGGACATAACCACTGACCTCACAGAAATAAAGGAGGTAATAACAGGATACTATGAACAACTTTATGCTAATAAATACAACAATTTAGATGAAATGGACGGGTTCCTGGAAAGGCATGAAAAACCAACTTTGACTCAAGAAGAAATAGATGACCTCAACAAACCAATCACAAGCAAAGAAATTGAATTAGTCATTCAAAAGCTTCCTAAAAAGAAAAGTCCAGGACCAGACGGCTTAACATGTGAATTCTACCAAACATTCCAGAAAGAATTAGTACGAACTCTGCTCAAACTCTTCAAAAAAATCGAAGTGGAGGGAAAGCTACGTAATTCATTCTATGAAGCCAACATCACCCTCATACCAAAACCAGGCAAAGATATTACAAAAAAAGAAAACTACAGACCAATCTCTCTAATGAATATAGATGCAAAAATCCTCAACAAATTTCTAGCAAATCGAATCCAACAACACATTAAAAGAATTATACATCATGACCAAGTAGGATTCATCCCAGGTATGCAAGGATGGTTGAACATAAGCAAATCAATTAATGTAATACACCATATCAACAAATCAAAGCAGAAAAATCACATAATCATCTCAATGGATGCAGAGAAGGCATTTGACAAGATTCAACATCCTTTCCTGTTGAAAACACTTCAAAAGATAGGAATACAAGGAAACTTTCTTAAAATGATAGAGGGAATATATGAAAAACCCACAGCTAATATCATCCTCAATGGGGAAAAAGTGAAAACTTTCCCCCTAAGATCAGGAACAAGACAAGGATGTCCATTATCACCACTATTATTCAACATCGTGTTGGAGGTTCTAGCCAGAGCAATTAGACAAGAAAAAGAAATACAAGGCATCAAAATTGGAAAGGAAGAAGTAAAACTATCACTTTTTGCAGACGATATGATACTATATGTCGAAAACCCGGAAAAATCCACAACAAAACTACTAGAGCTAATAAATGAGTACAGCAAAGTAGCAGGTTACAAGATCAACATTCAAAAATCTGTAACATTTCTATACACGAGCAATGAACAAGCTGAGGGGGAAATCAAGAAATGAATCCCATTTACAATTGCAACTAAAAGAATAAAATACCTAAGAATAAATTTAACTAAAGAGACAAAAAACCTATACAAAGAAAACTACAAAAAACTGTTAAAAGAAATCACAAAAGACCTAAATAGATGGAAGGGCATACCGCGTTCATGGATTGGAAGACTAAATACAGTTAAGGTGTCAATCCTATCTAAATTGATTTACAGATTCAATGCAATACCAATCAAAATCCCAACAACTTATTTTTCAGAAATAGAAAAACCAATAAGCAAATTTATCTGGAAGGGCAGGGTGCCCCGAAATGCTAAACGTATCTTGAGGAAAAAAAATGAAGCTGGAGGTCTCACGCTGCCTGACTTTAAGGCATATTATGAAGCCACAGTGGCCAAAACAGCATGGTATTGGCATAAAGATAGATATATCGACCAATGGAATTGAATGGAGTGCTCAGATATAGACCTTCTCATCTATGGACATTTGATCTTTGATAAGGCAGTCAAGCCAAGTCACCTGGGACAGAACAGTCTCTTCAATAAATGGTGCCTAGAGAACTGGATATCCATATGCAAAAGAATGAAAGAGGACCTGTATCTCACACCCTATACAAAAATTAACTCAAAATGGATCAAAGATCTAAACATTAGGTCTAAGAACATAAAACAGTTAGAGGAAAATGTAGGGAGATATCTTATGAAGCTTACAATTGGAGGCGGTTTTATGGACCTTAAACCTAAAGCAAGAGCACTGAAGAAAGAAATAAATAAATGGGAGCTCCTCAAAATTAAACACTTTTGCACATCAAAGAACTTCATCAAGAAAGTAGAAAGACAGCCTACACAATGGGAGACAATATTTGGAAACAACATATCAGATAGAGGTCTAGTATCCAGAATTTATAAAGAGATTGTTCAACTCAACAACAAAAAGACAGCCAACCCAATTACAAAATGGGAAAAAGACTTGAACAGACACCTCTCAGAAGAGGAAATACAAATGGCCAAAAGACACATGAAGAGAAGCTCAATGTCCCTGGCCATTAGAGAAATGCAAATCAAAACCACAATGAGATATCATCTCACACCCACCAGAATGGCCATTATCAACAAAACAGAAAAGGACAAGTGCTGGAGAGGATGCGGAGAAAGAGGCACACTTATTCACTGTTGGTGGGAATGTCAAATGGTGCAACCACTGTGGAAGGCAGTTTGGCATTTCCTCAAAAAACTAAATATAGAATTGCCATATGACCCAGCAATACCATTGCTAGGTATCTACTCAAAGGACTTAAGGGCAAAGACACAAACAGACATTTGCACACCAATGTTTATAGCAGCATTATTTACAATTGCAAAGAGATGGAAACAGCCAAAATGTCCATCAACAGATGAGTTGCTAAACAAACTGTGGTATATACATACAATGGAATATTATGCAGCTTTAAGACAGAATAAACTTATGAAGCATGTAATAACATGGATGGACCTAGAGAACATTATGCTGAGTGAGTCTAGACAAAACTAAAGGATAAATACTGTATGGTCCCACTGATGTGAACCGACATTCGAGAATAAACTTGGAATATGTCATTGGCAACAGCGACCAGCAGGAGTTAGAAACAGGGTAAGATAATGGGTAATTGTAACTGAAGAGATACAGACTGTGCAATAGGACTAGGTACAAAAACTCAAAAATGGACAGCACAATAATACCTAATTGTAACATAATTATGTTAAAACACTGAATGAAGCTGCATCTGAGCTATAGCTTTTTTTGTTTGTTTGTTTGTTTGTGTCTTTTGTTTTTTCTTTTTCCTTTTTTATCCATATATTTATTTATTTATTATTATTATTATTTTTATTTTTTCTCTATATTAACATTCTATATCTTTTTCTGTTGTTTTGCTAGTTCTTTTCCTAAATCGATGCAAATGTACTAAGAAATGATGTTCATACATCTATGTGATGATATTAAGAATTACTGATTGCATATGTAGAATGCAATGATTTCTAAATGTTGTGTTAATTTCTTTTTTTATTTAATTAATTAAAAAAAAGAGTATCAAGTTCCCTGTTCAGCTCTTCATAGATGACTGAATGCTTCTGTATCATCCCTGAAAAAAAAAAAGCCTTATCTCTTATAGCTTCTCAAAACTAGACCTGGAGTCTCCCCCTGAGAGTGGATGAGCTGCAATTCAAATTGAATTCCAAGGGCATCATCTTTTAAGTGTGGGCATTGATTAGGAAGAGACAGGATCCTAAAAATTGAAACCATGACATATGGACAGATCTTGATGTTGGTGGATATTTCAAGCTCCTAAATTCTTCTAAATAGTCTCTGCAGTAGAAGCAACCATTTCAACCCTGTCTGAGGAGTTTAACCCATCTCTGCCAGAAGAAACTGAAATAGCCTTCCTCAAGGTAGTTGTCATGCAAGACATTATTTTTCTCAGGACGTACTCCTATCATACTTTGTTTGCAGACCTATAACTAGATCTAAGAGCTTTTAGTGCAAAATCTGACCCACAAGCATGTGTACTACACTCCAAAATAATTGTATCATTTTTCTAATTTATGGAGGAAAAAAACCAGAGTAATATTTGTGGGAATGGATAGTAGGATAGTGAAGGATAGTGGAAGGAACATAAATTTGGACTAAGCTGCATTTGTTGATATGGATCCACTAAGTATAGATTATGGACTCAGTATGTAGCTCAAAGTATTAGAAAGGTCTCTGCCAATGTGTTCAGTTGGTGGGCTGAAACATGGACCAAAAGATGACCCATAGTTACTGGAGTTAAAATGCCAGAACTGCCTTAAATAGAATTGAATATTAAAATGCATATAGCATGTAAGTGAATTTATCATGTAAGAATTGCTCACTCACCTTGAGGGTACACCATGACGGTAAGAAATAAATCTGAGAGGAAAGCCCATAATCTTTATACAGTTCTGTGGCCACTCTTCTCTGTAAGACACAAAATGCAGTTGGAACTGCTGCCACTGAGCTGTAATCCTTAAACTCGCCCCCAGGATGGCAGGAGTGAAGTGACAGCACTTTATGCCAAAGACAATATGGATATGATTATTATAATGGGAAGCAGAGTCAAAGTAGTGTCCAGAATTGTCCAACTCCAAGAAATCAATGGTGTTGGCTATGATCATATTGTCCCTAGAAGAAAATTAGATGGATAAACTACTAAACCCTTACTTGATCTATAAAAGTGGAAGAGTTCTAGATCCAATCAGCAGAATTCTAACTTGAATCACCAAAACGCAGTGTCTACCCCTCAGTTACTTCCCAGACTTGAACCAGTTTATAGACCCAGCATTGCTTGGTAGAATGGAAGGCCAGGCTCCACAGAGGAAGGGCCACATTACACAGCCAAAAATGTATACTGCTAGTCTTTCTCTAAGCCAAAATATATACTGCTAATCTTTCTCTAAGCATTCTCCAAATTAGAAGTATAAAGTGCATTGGGGAAAAATAAATGATCAGATGCTCTGGCTAGTTTCATGTTTCAACTTGGCCAGTGATGGTGCCCAGTTTCTGGTCAAGCAAGCATTTATCTAACTGTTAGTGAGGATATTTCATAGACTTACATTATCTATGATTGGCTCTATCAACTTATTGATAAGGGGAGCATTTACTTCAATGAAAGACAATTAATCCAATCAGTTAAAGTAATTACAAGGAGAGGTGATGGGCAGGCCACAGTGGCTCAGCAGGTCGAAGTCTCACTTGCCATGCCAGAGACCCAGATTCGATTCCTGGTGCCTGCCCATGCAAAAAAAAAAAAACACACAAAACAAAAAATGGAGAGGTGATGAATTCAGCAGTGGAAAGAGGGAATTTTGCTGCCTCTATCAAGATGGCAAAGTAATATGCTTCAGAGGTCCTTCCACCATCAGAAGCTTTGAACAACCAGCAAGAACTGGCAGAAACATCATTCTCAAAGCTCCAGAAAACAACTAAAGGACTGCAGTAACAAGTTCCTAACATTCCAGGAAAGGTCTTCCATAATACTGACCATATACAAACTTAAGAAACATATACCTCAAAGTCTAAATTCCATGGGTCATGAGTCCCAAGCAAGTCCAAAACCCAGCAGCATAATATTATATTTCAAGAGACTTAAAGCCTCCCGATTGTCCCAATGCCAGAAAAGTTCTGAAACACAGAAATGCTGGACTCGCCAAGAACAACAAGTAGTTTCATCTTATCATCCCTTTGTCCCTTAATGACTGTCATGGTTAGGTTCATGTGTCAACTTGGCCAAGTGGTGGTAACTGTTTTTCTGGTTGGGCTAGTGCTGGCCTGTCTGTTGCGATGAGGATATTTCATAGAATTAAATCATGACCACGTCAGCTGCATCCACAGCTGATTCCATTTGTAATTAGCCATTGCAGCCTTCTGCAACGAGTGATGTTAATTTAATCACTGGAAGCCTTTTAAGGAAGATTCAGAGGAGACAGGCTCTCTTCCTTCTTCAGCAGGTGAGCCTCTCCTGTGGAGTTCGTCCAGACCCTTCATTGGACTCATCAGCTTCACAGCCTGCCCTGTGGGTTTTGGACTCTGTGTTCCCACAGTTGCATGAGACATTTTTACAAATTTTGTATTTACGAGTGTTTCCTGTTGATTCTGTTTCTCTAGAGAACCCTAACTAATACAATGACAATGCCTCTTTTCAGTTTGGAAGCATTTAGAGAGTTGTGGTCCAGATATAGCTCATTTTTGGGCCTTATCTCTTAAAACTCTTAACCAGCTTTATTCGTAGACCCATACAGATCTTAACCCAGGATCAGGTCATCAGTATAATGTTATTGCAAGAATACCAGTACCAGCCCTTGCAGGGCTAAGCAGAAGTTCCAAATGTTGGTATAGAAGGGAATGAATCCAACTCTACCCTATAACAGCAGGAACAGACCAAATCCCCAACTCCTTTACTGTCCACCTGACCCTTATGCTTCCATTGTCATGTGTTATGAAAAAAAAAGGCTGGAAATGTTAGAATTCCCTGGGATCCTCAACCCCTTTCTCCACACTCTCATAATGTAGCTAGTTCTTGAAAAAAAAAAAAGAGAAGGAATTTTCATTTCTACTTGAGCCAGCCAGCCTTTCCTTGGGAATTCATTGAAAGCCATAATTGGACTTGACACCTTGCAGCCTGCTTTATGGAATTTGGACTCATACATGCCCATGGTTGTGTGAGAAACTTTTATAAAATCTCCTATTTACAGATCTCTCCTGTTGGTTCTGTTTCCTTGGAGAACTCTGATTAATATATAAGGCTTTTGGTAGACACAGAGTGTAAATTGATGTCATAACAGAGATTAGGAAATAAGGAAAGGAGTATGTTCTAGTTTGTTAGCTGCCAGAATTCAATATATCAGAAATGAAATGGCTTTTAAAAAGGGAAATTAAGTTGCAAGTTTACAGTTCTAAGGCTGAGAAAATGTCCCAATTAAAGCAAGTCTATAGAAAGATCCCATCTCAGGCATCCAGGGAAAGACACCTTGGTTCAAGAAGGCTGATGAAGTTCAGGGTTTCTCTCTCAAGTGGGAAGACACATGGCAAACATGGTCAGGGTTTTTCTCTTGGCTGGAAGGGCACATGGTGAACATAGCATCATCTACTAGCTTCCTTCCCAGCTTTCCGGGAAGCATTTTCCTTCTTCATCTCTAAAAGTCACTGGCTGGTGAACTCTGCTTTGTGGATCTGCGGCATTCTGTAGTCCTTCTCTGCTCTCTCAGATTCTCTCAGTTTTCTCCAAAATGTTTCCTCTTTTATAGGATTCCAGGAAAATGATCAAGACCCACCTGGAATGGGTAGAGACACATCTCCACCTACTCCATCTTAGCAACCACTCTTGATTGAGTTACATTTCCAGGGCGATGATCTAATTACAGATTCAAACATACAGCACTGAATAGGGATTAGAAGAAACGACTGCCTTTACAAAATGGGATTATGATTAAAACATGGTTTGTCAAGGATACATACATCCTTTCAAACCAGTACAGAGTACTTTAATGGAAAAATTGATATCTGAGTTCATACAATTTTAGGATGATGAGAAAAGCCTGATTTTTATATTTTTTTCTCACGGAAACCCATTTTTAGTGCAACTCTAAAATGATTATTCTGCCTTTTAAGGACACACAATTTTGCATGAATGTTATATTATATTAATGTAAAAATTCAGCAAAAGTATTATGATTCAAATAGTTATAGATACCTATTGCTATTAAAAAGGATACTAAAATATCAAAGAAACCTTATATCTTTTATTAATCCATATTTTCAATTTTTAATATAGGAGATAAATAATAGCCACAAAAAATCAGATATTATATCATAATGTTTTGTTATCATAATGTTTTGTTATCATAATGTATTATATCATAATGTTTTGTTATCTACTTAAATATCTGACAATATCATCTAACTATAAATTACCAAGTGTATATTTTTCTCTCACTCTTTGCATTCTTAGTTTCTACCACTTTCCACCAGCTCTTGGGATCAGTTCTCCACTTTTTCTTCCATAGAGCCAAATTAATTTCATTATGGCTCTAAATATGAGCTAGCTATGTAATAAACTTAAGTATTAATTCTGATTTACCTTAATGTTCATTATCAGGAGAGGCTTCCTGTGTCTGGTAGCTGCCCACCTGAGTGAACCTCAGTTTTCCTTGATTCAAACAAATGTTCAGAAGATAATCTTCTCGATTACTCCAAAATTTTATGTTTTTTAAAATTCAGTTACTAAATTTTCAAAATAATCATCTGGACAGATGTTTAGAGAGCTAGAGAGTTCAAAACTTATCTCCTGCCATGAATTTCATGGAAATGAAAATTTATTGGAATTATCTGATAATTTAAGGTTTCAACTGTTGGAAAGCTCTTGAATGTTTTCTAATAAAAAGTTAATTAAGGTGCATGGGTAGTTCAATGGTGGAATGCTTGCCTCTCAGGCAGGAGACCCAGGTTCAATTCCTGGACCATGCACCCTCCAAAAAAAATAAGTAAACATCACTCAACTAGCATATCTGTCCCTCCTCAATGTTCCCGCAGTCATTATTTGGATGTGAGCAAAGGGAGGCAAAAGTTAGCAGATTAAGAAAACAGTTTAAACACCATGAATGAGAAGTTTTTATGGGATTTTCCCATGCTTAACAAAATTTTCAACAACTCATAGGTAATATATTCATTCTATATTTTCCAAGAGATGTGAGTGTATTTCTTTCTTTCATAGGGTATATGGATGTGAAAGTGAAGGTGAGGATTGGCTTTTTCAACACATCTAATTTCAAACAGTCAATTTTCTAATCTTTACAAACAGGCAGAGAAGACATCCAAAAAAACTGAAAAATAAACTTAGATTCATGAGGAACAGAGAGAAGAGTGAGTAAATAACTCTTTATAACTGTCTCTTATCAAGCCACTACATCTGTTCCCAAAACAAAATTACAGCCCACCAGACATATGTCTATTGCTTAAATAGTTACTACGTAAATAACAGTGAAAACAGGAATACAGAATGAAGAATGAAATTAAAAGCAAACTGAATATATAAATGATAATATTCAACCAAGAGGAACACACTATAATATAACAAGATAAACAATCTCAGAATATTATTTAAATGAATTTAATTTACTGAGTGGTGAAAATTGTTACCAACCAGCATTTATATATAAAAAAAAAAAATACCTGCAAAGCATAATGCATTGTATTTCTCTTTAGAGTAAGTAAAGATGTGTGGATCTTGTTAAATGTTCCACTATGTAATTTTATATTTACTGAAGATTTCTTCTAACTCATACAACATAATATTTAGATAACCAAGCTGGGGCTTTTATTCTGAACATTTGGAAGCTGCTTCAAAGAGAAATTACTTTCTCAAAGTAAATTGCTGAGAACATATGCTAGCAAAGCAGAAGAAGTACCAAATCAGATTTTACATTTTATGCAAAAAGAGGAATGCATTTAGAGAGTAATCCCTTGAAGTCATTTTTAAAATCCCATTTTACACTCATAGGATTTTGCCTATGGGAAGACATAAGACAAAATATGTCTTCCTTGCAAAAAAACAGTTACGGTAACAATCTTGTCTTAGGCAGATGTTGTTGCAGATGCAGAAGAAGATTTAGAATGTGTTCTGGCTATGCACCTCTGAAATTACTCTCACAGATGAGTAAGCATCCATACCAAATGCACTGTCACCAGCTTTGTATTTCCGTGTAACAGATAATGAAAAACCATCTGTCCATTGCAGTAATTTGCCAAGAGGGCAACCCAGCATGCTATTTGACTTCACTACAGTGAAAAACTAAATAACAAACAGTATTTCTTAATAGAGTTCTTTTTTTTTTGCGATATTTGAAATAAAGCATACTCTGAATAATTGGCAAAAGCCAGTAAAAGGAAATAGAAAATATTCTGATTCATGATGAAAAATGAAATGTTTAATTTCAACCCAAATGAAAAGATGGCATGTTTTGATTAAGCTTTTACCTCTGATATTTATTTATTTATTTTCCTTTATGTCTGTACCATGTGGGTCTATTTTATGCACAGACACACAAACATACACATATGCACACTCACACATTATGTGTTTTATGTGTTTGTATAATAAAAACACAAGCATGATAAAACACATATGATGTATAATATAAAATATATGTATCCACAAATAATCCATTAATTCAGCAGATATTCTTTTGGTACTATTTGTTATCCTTGTTTTTCAGTGTTGTGAGGAATATAGAGAATAATCAAATGTAAGATTTGTATTAAATATTTTTTCATCTTGTATAAATTTAGCTTCAACTCAGATGCTGATATGTACCCTATAGAGGACACAGAAAATATTTTAGAGATGTGAGTAAGTGAATCCCAGATAATGGGGTATCTGTGAGCAGAAATTAGGGAATAAATCAGAGGATAGCTGCACTTTAAATGAACTTAGTATGTGCGATGAGATTAGCAGTATACACTGTTAGAAAGATGGATGGACAATTTGTGCAAAACTGTGAATACTGAGCAAAAACACATGGAAGAATGAGATTCTTCTGTGCTTTTAAAAGTTAGTCAATTACCACTAACTTTATTTTTTACTTTGAAAGATATTACTTCAAAAGATTTTACAAATGCTTTGAAGTAATGCTTTTAACAAAGGTAATACAGATTTTACAAACTGGCTGGTTAATTATGATTCATTTACAATTTTATCAAATTATAATAGAATCATTATTAGCAGATTTTCACAAGATTAGTGATTCAATCTGTTAAAGTAAACTTGCTTACTATTTTAACAAATTCAAGTAGGGACCCAGCAATATGCTATACTTCTATTTATCTGAGAATATCTTAATCTCTCCCTTAATTTTCAAACAAAGTCTTGCTATATATAAAATCTTTGGTTGGCAATTTTGGCTTTCATAACTCTCCTTTTTTTTTTTTTTTTTTCATTTGAAAGTGTGATCAATATATGATAGGATATATTTTTCTTCATGTTTATTCTGGTTTCTCTGGGCTTCTTAGATGTGCATATTCACAGATTTTGCTAAATTTGGGAAGTTTTCTGTCATTAATTTTTGAATATTCCTCTGTCCATTTCTTTCTTCTTCTAAGTCTCCCATAAGGTTTGTCTGGGTATGTTTGATAATCTCCAACAGGTCTCTTAGGCTATTTCTGATTTTCATAATTATTTTATTTTTTTGTTCCTCAGCCTGACTCATTTTAATTGTCTTGTTCATTAATTCTTCACTGATCCTTTCTTCTGCTTGACCCCTTCTGCTCTTGAAATTATCCTGGGAACTTTTCATTTCAGCTATTGTGGACTTAAACTTCAGTAATTCTGTTTGAATCCTTTTTAAAATTTCCATCTCTTTATTGAGTTCTTATATTGTTTACTCACTGTTTTACTGATATCCTTTAATTATTTCTCTGAACTTTCCTTCATATCCTTGAACATATTGTTTTCTGGGTGTCCTTTAGTTCTTTCTCTGTACTTTCCTTCATCTCCTTAACTGTATTGAAGATCATTTTTAAATACTTTGTAAATATGCCCACAGTCTGGATTTCTTTGTTGATATTTTCTGGAATTTTATCCAATTCCTTTGAACAAGCAATGATTTCTTTTTTCTTTGTTTGTCTTGTAATCTTTTTGTGCCCTGAACTCGTATCCAGCTATTGACATATCTCAAATTTTCTTGAGTGTCAGAAGCTAAGAAAATCAAGCAAACCTAAGCACAAAAACACCTTTCACAGATTTTGCAAATTGGTTTCGCATTGGCTGGTGCTCTCTGTCAGACTTCAGTCCTCATATAAAGAAGATCAGCCCAAAATGAGTGCAGAGGATCAGTTCTAAATGCATGAGCAGTGAAGTGTGTTCCCTGCCTTCTCTTGGCCAGTGTCTTGTCCTGGGCGTGTGTTTCCTAGGCACAGGTGTTCCCCTGTTTATAGGAAATGTAATGGCCCTTTTCTCCCCAGACCCCAGACCTTCTCCCTATCCAGAGCTCCTCTGCAGGACTTAAAGCAGGCAAGCTTTTACCCCGGCCACCCAACTCGATTGTTTCTAGCTCTGCTTTTGCTGTCTCATCCTACTATTGCCTAGAGGGAAAACTGTGAGAGGAGGAGCTCACCAGAGGTGAATTTCCAAGGTCAGTCTTTTCCAGTCAAAACACGACCACAAAGGGACTACTGGCTGGCTTTTATTTGCCATGGGGGGGGGGGAGTGGCCAGGAAGGGCACTAGGGGTGTCTCCCACAGCTCCCCAAACTACAGTTTCTTATTTCTGCATCTGCCCAGTGCAAGCAGCCCTTCATCTGTCCTGTGGAATTCTGAGGACGTGTACAAGTTGAAGTCGCTCCATTTTCCTTGTCCAAGACTGGGTGGAACATTAACCACCCTCTTAGGTGGCACCCAGCGATTTGAAGTAGCCGATCAAAAGTAGTGATCAGCCATCAGACTGTATGCTCCCAATCTTGGAGAACCGTGTTTTTATGTCCCACTCTGGCACAAGCAAGCTGGGCCAGTGTCTTACTGATGTTTCGTGAGGTTGGGGCGATAAGCATCAGTTGCCGTGGAGTGCAAATCACTGGTATTTACAAAAATTTGTCTACCTTTTCCTCTTGCTCTTCCTCTAATACTGCACAATATTCGCCAGGAATTGGGAACTTTGAAATATTTGATTCAGATAGTTCTTGCCTATTTAACAGTTGTCCTGGTAGAAAGACATTGTTCCCTAAAGGTGGCTGAAATGAGCATTTTGTTCGCACACACTGGGGATTTTCTAACAATTAATAACAGCCGACCAATTCCACAATCATGAAAATATCAGTGTCTCTATATTTTTTGAGCAAACGTGCTACTATTTATGTCTGTATAGCCCCTTCCACCTGTACTTCATGCCAACCCACTGGAGATGAGAGTCTTAATAATTTTGGTACTAACAACATATCAGGTATTAACACACACCACTTAGCCTCCACAATGTGATAGTTATTGACACCTGGCTGGCAAGTGATCGTATGTAATGATCTCATCCTGAGCATAAACTTTCGGGAGCATTTCAGATGCCAAATGTCTTAGTTTGGGTCCTGCCAGACACAGACCCTATGATGAAGATTTAAGTGTATGTATTGTATTTGGGAAGTAGTTATAGTAATCACCAATAGGTGACTGGAGAAATAAAAAAGATAAAACAAAGTAAATTAATTCAAGATATGCTAATAAGCATGTACTAAGTGATGTATAATATGCCGTAGTCCTTCTTCTTATGGACATGGGATAAAGGATATTTTTATCTTTAAATAAAGGATACAAATAAAGATACAGAATATCTTTATCTGTATCTTTATCCAAGCAGAGATAAAGGATAAATACCTTGTTTTAAGTATTTATATGATAGATATACAATAAAGCAAGAAAAATCACAAATATAAATAATTAGAAAAAGTATCTCAGCTTACAAAAGACTTTACAATAAATTTATTAGACAATAGTATTAGGCATAAGACATCACAGTTTATATTTTCTTTCCCAAGCAGAGCATTACAGTACTTAATTAATCAGCTGAGTAGAAAAATCATTGAAAATCACATCATTATTCACTTTGAGTTTTAGAATATTTATATTATTATTCAACTGTTAAAAGCCTTCTTTATTATCTACAAATTTAAAACATATTTTCAGGTATAAACTGTTTTATTTACTATAATATTTTCACCAGGTTTATTGCAATAAATATTGATTTAACTTATTTTATCTGAGTAAAATATATAAAATGTATATTACATTCTTTGTCCAAACGTTACTTCAGAATATATAAACCAAGACAAAAAATTTAACAGTGTGGTTACTTTTCCATATTTCAATGTGAAATCTAAATTTATAATAAGGACTTTAAATATTGACCCTAACTGAAGCCCAATTCATCTGTGTTTAAACTTGTTTTATGTGGTTATGTTTGAAACAGTTGCTTTCAGTAGCAATTAATTTGAATGAATGGCAAGAAACAGTTCCTTATGAGACCTGGTTATCAGATCCTTACCATTTCAAAGCAAATGTTTTTCACACACAGAAAATGAAGTTCCACAAGGGAGGTTATGGATTAAATAGGTGTAACAAGATTGACTGGATCCTTTTCTTTGTTTTCTGTTATCGTCCATTAAGTAGAATTATAGTGGAAGTGACAAGTATGAAACACTTGCCATGTTTCTCCTTGTTAAATTTCACCTTGAAAGCAGAATGAGTTAATAAATTAGCGCAGGTACAGACAACCAAAGCTCTACTTTGGGGATAGTCATTAGCCAATCGTAAAGCAATAATCATCCAATCAACCACAACGATTGTAATTGTTGAACAGGAGTGCCTAGAAATAGTGATCAAATTGGAAAATGTGGTTTTGCTAAGACTGATTTCATACTACAGGGAAGAAAAAAGAACTCCCTAATACAAATCTTGAAGATTTTGTATTCTTGAGTTTCCCTGATAATTCAGACCTGTTTCCCATATTCCAGTCACTTCCCCGAATCTTGGTGAACCAGATATCAAGCTCCTTTTAGATTACAAGCCTAACCCTACATACAAATAAATCTTACCTAATTTATATTGAGTATAACAACATTACTAAAATTCATAAAAATTGGGCAAAATTAAGAAAGACAGTAGTTT
This sequence comes from Tamandua tetradactyla, assembly GCF_023851605.1. Taxonomy (NCBI): domain Eukaryota; kingdom Metazoa; phylum Chordata; class Mammalia; order Pilosa; family Myrmecophagidae; genus Tamandua; species Tamandua tetradactyla. Next base: position 5,246,432 of record NC_135350.1, on the reverse strand, counting down.
TTTTTTTTTTTTAAACACTCTTCCTAATAAAACTTTTAGTCACTACCATGAGGTGTACCTTGCTGACCCCTCACTTGTTTATATTCCTTTTTGACCTACTCTCTCTTTCCATCTTTGTTTTATTATCTTCCCTTTCTTTCCATCACAGGGAAAAAAGAATCGTATTTTCTTCCCCCCTCACTATTTGTCTTATACATCAGTTTAGCCATTCTTGTCTCTTTCCTTGACTGTTATATTGTCTTAAATCCTCAGGTCTTACCTCCTGTTTTAGTTTCCTAGGACTTCCATAACAAATTACCACAAACTTGATGGCTTGAAACAGCAGAAATTTATTCTCTTGAAGTTCTCAATTCTGGAGGGCAGAGCATATGTCAGGTCAAGGTGTTTGCAGGGCTCCCTCTGAAGATTCTGGAGAAGAATCCTTCCTTGTCTCTTCCACTTGCTGGTGAGTCCAGGTTTTCCTTTGCTTCTGACTCTGTAACTCCAATCTTTGCTTTCATCTTCTGGTGGACTTCTTTGTCCCTGAGTATTCTTCTGTTCTGTCTCTTGTAATGACAACAGGCATTGGATTTAGGGCTCATACTGATATTGCAAGATGATATCATCTTAAGATGCCTAACAATTATATCTGCAAAGATTTTTTTCCACAAAGGGTCATATTCACGGGTTTGCAGTGTTAGCACACAGACATATCTTTTGGAGGCCCATCATTCAACCTACTACATTTCTTTTTTCGAGTGAATATTCAAGGAAGGCTTCAAAGGTGATTTCCTCCCAAAGAAGGACCTATATGCCAGCACCAGATTCATAATACTCTCTCTCTCTCTCTTCCTGGCTAGGCAGAGGAAGGAATACTATTACCAGAATGAGGCAGCAAGTCCTGTGGCGGTTGCTGAGAGGTAATGTGCCCATGGCTGCTAAACCAAAGAGTCTCCAGTGTTTATATAAATGGCAATGAAGACCGTGCTGGTGGATTCAGAGCTTTAAGTGAACCAAAGAAAACCAGCAGAAGTTCATTTGGTCAACTGTTCAAGAAGTGAACTCCTCTTATTTGAATTTGACTTCTGCCACAGCTTGACTTTGCTGGAAATGGGAAAGCTCAGTAGTAACTGAACTTTGAGACTACAGGACAAATGTAGCGGCATGCATGGGGGGAAAAGAAAGATCTATGGGCTTGGATGGTGTTTGGAGGCTGGGGGGTACGCAAGGGGGAAATTTGCCCTAAGCCGGAAAAAAATACTCTTGTGTCTGTCACCTCCTGAGAGCTTGTTTCTCAGACCTCTCTGCTCTCCTCTTACTCCCAGTCAGAGAGCTGTTTCTGTCAACCCAAAATGTGCACAACTGTTAGGCACTTAAGTCTGCATACCCATATGGGAAAACAATATCCAAATTTCACCAATGGGGTTTAGAAGGAGTTGCTGGTGGATAAATTAATGTGACCTCGGGGATATACTCTTTGAGACAATCAAATGCATGGCTGTTGCGGCTTCCATAATTGAACGTATGATTGGCATTGACACATTACTTCCTCGCATTTCCTTATAACATAGATGTCAAAGGGGATTGTTTCATTCATGGACTGCTGACCCTGGAGGAAGGGATGGGATTTAGAAACATAAATCTCTCCCCAGACTTATTTCTGGTCTCCTCCCCTCTCTCAGGTGGTCTTTCAGACATGATATACAATCCCAGAATGGAGAAAAGAAAATCACAGAACTTAGGTTTTGAAAACTGTCACGATACTCACTGTTAGTCCAACAGTGCCACCTGCCTGCCACAGCCACAAAGTACATACCTTTTTTTTAAGAAGGCAGCTCTTAACCTCCTTGAGCGCTTGCTGAAGCTGAATGCCTGATGCAGGTACTCCTTGTGGACTCCCCAGCTTGAAAAAATCCAAATTTTGGAATAGGTCACCTCAGGTTTGATGAAAAACAAGGTAAGATGTGAGCAGTTGCGTTGCTAGTCCTATGGAAATGACACATCCAAAAAAGAGCCATCCTGACCCTTGGGCCATCTGTTTCATATGAACATTTTGCAGTTTTCCATTTGCAGGAAATTTTATTACCCATTCCACCTCCCGAAGCAAAGATGCTGGCTCAGTGAGGCCCATGATTGACAGAGGTTCTTTTTACTGCCTTGTTCTGGTTCACTGATGATTTGACTAAGTTGACAGCTGATGATAGTCACTGAGCTGTAGAAGCCGCTGTCCAGCCAGTACTACAGCTTTTGAAGTCTAGCTGTATGACGGGCCTGCCAGTACAATGGGCTTAAATTGAAAGCTTTTGCCTTTGCTTAGACCAGCGAGCTAAGAATGTTTTTTATATTTTTAAAGAAATCCAAAGGACACACACACACGCACAAATAAGAAGAATGTTCAACTTAGATTATATGTGGCCTGCAACACCCAATGTATTTATTAATTTACTATACGGCCCTGCATAGAGAAAGTTTGTTGACTCTCATTTGGTAAGACTTATAAGTAATTTTTTTTAATGGGAATTAAGAATCTTTTTGGCATATTATCTAAAGCTGGACTATGGGGATGGTCACCCAACTCAATAAATTTACTAAAAAACATTGAATCTTACACTTGAAATGGATAAATTGTATGATATATAAATTGTCTTTTAATATAACTGCTTTCAAAATGACAAAATTAAGATACTTCTCTCTGTAATTTAGAAACTAATTCTTACTGCTGATAAGATAGTCTGGATCACCTATGTAGATGCCAATGATATCTGCCCAATTCTCTTAAGACATTGACCAGAGTAAAACTGCCGGTCAAGTCTGAGCCACATAGATGGCTAACATTGTCACTTGAATCCATCATCTAACCAAACATGACAACTCATCCGTAGTCATATATTGGGCACAAAGTAAAGAATATTTCTGATTCAGAACTCACCACTGTCTTTCAGATTTGCATCTCCTACCAGTAAATTTCTTTGTCTCTGAGCCAGGAACCTCTTATCTCCTTTCCACATCCTTGAAACAGTGACAGGCTAACTTACATGTTCGCAGTTAGCAGTCAAACATGCATTACGTGTTTGTAATAGCAGTCAAATTTGAGACCCAGCAACTTTTATATGCGAGCCAGGAATTTGGTGCCCTTTCTGAAGGTTTCTGCCAATTTCAGTAGAAGGGATTATCTATGATTGAACTAAAAATTCCCTCAGAATCTGAGACATTTAGGAGAATTTTGACAAAATTAGGGGCTAAGGAGACACACACACAAAAAAACCACAACAGGACCCCAAAGTAGGCAAACACAATGCGAATGAAAGGAGATAGATGCCAAAGAGTAATACTGTGTGATTTCATCCATATGAAGCTTATGGACCTTCCACCTAATTCACAATATTAGATGTTAAGACCACTATTATACTTGGGTAGGATGTAGAAAGATAATGTAATCTATTTCTTCATATGGCTGGTAGGAACATGCATGCATTCACTTTAAGACAATTCATAGAGTTGTATACTTAAGATTCGAACTTCTCTGTATGAATATAAAGTTAAATTTTAAAAGAATCACAATTAATGCATATTAAATATCCAAATCAATTGCTTAAAAGCAATTGTTGTGTTCTTGCTTATGTTTTTTATTGACCTCTAGCTAAAGTTTCTAAGCAAGCTTATTGAAAAATCATTTTCATATTTTTGAAACTGAAACCGAGTTTGCTGTGAAGAGCACAAATTCACTCACCGTTATTTTCCCTTTATAATTAATGTCTTTTAAAAAGATACTAACTCTGCTAGCCATACACATACCTTGCACCCAGATTATAGTTTCTGATGTCATCACTCAATGAAAGGAACCCATACTCTTTAAAGAAGTGGCTGATTCTAGGACTGAGCAAGATGAGGCATGGCACATCTTTTAGTGCCAGAAAGTAAGGAAGTGTTCAAATTCACACACATTTGTAAAAATACATAATTTGTGTACAAACCTTACCCTCAAGAAGGTGGAGCACAACTCGCTACTCCTGAAGTGTTGCAAAATTCTAGTAACTTTGTTCCAAAAAGTACAGGCTGGAAAGAAGGAATAAAAATAATTTTCTATTGGAAAAAATATGTCAAATAGCAACAGTGATAAGTCAAGATGACAATATGTATCCCTGACATGATCTGATGAAAATGGCACTTTATTTTTGTGGCTTTTCTCCCCAATATTTATAATAACAGTCTAATAAAAAAGTCAGATAAATCTACTTGAGGAACATTCTAAAAAATACATAACCAGTAATTCTAAAAACTGTCAAAGTTATCAAAAACAAGGAAAGGCTGAAAAACTGTGGCAGTCTGGATAACTGCAAGGACACATGATGCCTAAATATAATGTGGTGTCATGTTTGGGATCCTGGACAGAAAATGGACATTTGGTGAAAAACAAGGAAATCTGAAGATGGCATTGACTTTTGTTAATAATACATCAATATTGGTTCAACAAGGGTGACAAATACACCAGACTAATGTAGATGGGTATAGTGTATAGGGGAATGTTCTATATGTGCAATTTTTCTGTAAATCTAAAATTTTTTAAAATAAATTTATTAAAATTCCATCATGCAAGTTACCTCCAGCTAGTGACTAGGGACAAGCCTGTAATATATAAATTCACTGCATGCTAGTATTCAAATAACCAAAATATAAATTGGCACTTAGGTACTAATAATAGGTGTATGTGGATTGTAAATAAAGAATGGTATAATGAGAATAAAGGTGAAAGCATTTTTGAAATAATAAAAGTGCATGTGAGAACATAAGTTAAGGAAAAATGTAAAATGATTAAAAGGAAATGAAATGCTTTTTTGTGGAAATATCATTTTCGGAAAACCTTTTCATTTCATTCACAATTTCAGGTTAACTGATACTATTTAAGCCTAATCAGCCAACATGACAGATAAATCAAAGAAAACTTGCAGAATGGTTAAAATAATTTAAACAAGATTATGCTATCAGTTAATATATGTGTGTGTTCACATGTATTTCATCATCAAGTAATTAGACAAAGCAAAATCCATCCTTGTACTTTAATCCTCTATGACTAAAACATACTTCTAGTTACTTCAATGTTGCTTTCTAGGGTTTCAAATTGCTTTCTCTGAACTATATATGAGGTAGAAGTGCATTGTTCCACACCCATTCACTCAAGATAGATTCCCTTTGAACTTATATTTTTTAAATTAATTTCATGTATTCAGGTAGCTAAGTTTGTAAAAGACAATGTTTTTGAACTATGTGCTTTATTTAAATATGTCAAATATTCGCACTTCGTGTATACTGAGACAAATAAATCAGGGTTACTGGTATAGAACACATAGAAAATGCATTCCAATAATGGACTTCAAATATTAATTCTGCCCTTCTTATAAATGTAGTTTCTCAATTGAGTTGTAACTGTAAAGTTTTAGTCCACTCAACACTGATATAATCTGAAACATGGGTTGACTGTTGATCACATGAAGATAGCTCCCCTTCGGGCCAAACAATGTGAGTGGGTTGGGTACATGCTAAACAGGAGGGACCATTGTGTGCTTATCATAAAAATAAGAGAGAAAAATGAAGAGGGAGACAGAAACACAGAGAGTGAGAAATCAGGAAACACAGGATGTGAGAATATTGTATTAAAAACTATGTCACAAAAATGGCCTGGTGCAAGTGCTAAAGACACGGAAACCGAAAAATAAAGTAAAATGCGGGCAAGGTGGACAGGAGAGTAGCTAAAGAGAAAACACCAGGAAAGCTGAGGTGTTGCTTCTATGTACAGCTCTTTATGTGAACATTAATCGGCAATGTGTAAACCCAGTTTGGGCATCTTCTGAAATTTACTTGGTTCATCTTAAACTCATGTTAATTCGAAATCTCATTTGTAACTGAAAAAAGAGAATCAATATATTTGATGCATATTTGAGTGTCATATTTAAATTATATTCTTAGATTTCATAATGGCATTCATTTTTATGCAGAAATATTACTTCTAATTGCTAGTAATTGTTGATTGATACATGCTAATAATATCAATAAAAAGTCTATTCTTGTTCCTACTGTTTGAAAACCCCAAACCTTTTTTATGTGCATTTGTATATCACTTTTAAAACTACAAACTACCTAAATTATGTGATTTATTTCTTATGTATTACAATGTGGGCAGGTAAAGAACTTCGTCGTGAAAGGGTGGATCTTTGTCCAAAGTCATAAAGATATTAAGAGTTTGAGTCCACAGATTCTGACTTCCACGTCACAGACCTGTCTACATCAATGTTTTTTCCTTAAAATTAACTCTAATAGGGAAATCAAATACAAATAATTCTTTGTGGAAAAAAATCTGTGCTAGTTTATCTTGGTGGCTATTTTAATAATTTTTAGAGAATTGCCTAGTTACTCAGTTTGCCTCACATAGCATTCCCTTAAAGTTAAATGTACTTTTCATAAATATTATATAATGTCTCTTATACTACACTATATATTGTATTAATGAGCTCTGTAATCCTGCAACTTTGCTTCTTTTTAACCCTAGTAATGACCTTATTACTTATATCTATATTAATAGAAGGATGTATTACTTGTAATTATCTGCATATGAACCATTTAAACTTAGGAAATACATGATGTCTTTAAAATATTGCCTTAATGCTGGCTTCTACGTTTTTTTCTTACTAGTTAATTATGCAGCTATAGTAGTTAACCTTTGGATTGGTTTTCAATGACTTTTTATTGGAGTGACTACATAATTATCATTTAGAGATGTTTCTGCATATATTCCTTTGGACTCAACAAAGTACTTGTTTATCTGTGTTGTTGTCGGGATAATTCTTTTTTTCAAAGAAGACATAAAGTAAGTAAACTTATACTAGTAGCTTCCAACCAGTCATCTGTAATAAAAGTGCTGAAATAAAGCTACTGATATTTCTTACAAAATTGCTATCATTTTAATTTAATATTTTATACTCTGTTCAATTATATCTAATTGTAATGATTGGTATGAGACACGATAAATAATAATGGACAAAGGATACTTTTATGATATCATTAATCATGAAATTAGGATGTCAGATTTTTAGATATCCAATTCCTTAAATTGTTTTATATGAGATATAGGACTCTAAACTTTGTTCACACGTAGAAAGTCTTGTCATTTATGTATCTCATGACTCCACTTTTATTCACAATAAAATACATATTTACTTGTAGAGTTTTCAGGCTCTTTGGCTGCAACTATATCTTACTTAAGGTCATTTTTTCCATCTAGTAATCAACTTTGACTTTACCCCTTACTAAAATTGTTTGCTGTTTCTACTCATATTTGCCATGCCATATTTTCCTTCCATGCATACGGTAGGCTCTTTTTGTGAATAAAATATATTCTTCAGTGTTTTTAAAAAACTTTAACTTCTTTGTGAGACCAAAGGTAGAGATTTTTATTTGGTGCAAAATTTATATTTTCGGTAACGTACTATCTAACTTAATTTCTATGTTAAACTTGTTCAAACACTGTAATTACTTGGAATCTTGGAGAGGGAGTGAGATCTTGGTTCACACACGTTGTTGTGATGCCCTGATACATCTCAGAGTATTCTGGGCAGAAGATAAAAAAAGTACCTGCAAATTTACCTTGAGAGACTAGGGAAAAAGTGAGAAATATTGAACTTCCCCACTTGGGGAAGCCCTGGTATTCTCACAAGCATTGGGGACTGCCAATCTGATGACCAGGTCCTCACTCTTGGGCTTGCCCTTATGGAACTTACTCATGCAAAAGAGAAGCTCGGCCTACTTATGAATATGCCTAAGAATCACCAGCCAAGAACTTCCTTTGTTGCTCAGGAGTGGTCTATCTCTTTAAGCCAACCCTGCAGGTGAGTTCACTGTCCTCCCTGCTATGTGGACATCACTCCCAGGAGAGTCAATCTCCCTGGCAACGTGGGACAGAACTCCTGCGGATGAATGGGGACCCAGCATCATGGGATTGAGCAAGTCTTCTGGACCAAAATGGAGAAGAAAAATGAAAGAAAATAAAGTTTCAAGGGCTGAACAATTTCAAATAGAGTCAAGAGGTTCTTCTGGAAGTTATTCTTACGAAATATACAGATATCCCTTTTCAATTTTTAGTGTATTGGAGTAGATAGAGAGAAATACCTGAAACTTCTGAACTGTAATACAATAACCTTGATTCTTGAAGATGACTGAATAAATAACTATAGAGCTTTTAAGATATGACCATGGGATTGTGAAAACCTTGCGTCTGATGCTCCCTTTATCCAGTGTATGGAAAGATGAGTAAGAAAATAAAGATGAAAAATAAATAAGCAATAGGAGGCATGAGGATATGTGATGTTTTGGATGTTCTTTTTATTTTAATTTTTATTCTTATTCATACTTTTCTGAAGTAATAAAAATGTTAAAAATACATCTGATGTTACTCTATGGAGCATTATGTTCTTTACACTCTTCTAAAGTTGTATATTGTCTGTTGTCAAAGCACAATCAACATTACATGTATAGAAACACATTGCTAACAGGACCAGTTTAGAGACATAAAGCTGAAACAAGCATGAATTAATGAGAATCAAAGGCGAAGGCAGCACAAATTCAAAAATTGAAACAGAAGCAAATGTTCTCATGCAGTCAGATTCCTAGCCACCAGATATATCCAAACAGGACAAAGAGGGTTGCCTGGCAATAAGAGTTTAGCAATCTATTAAGCATGTTTTTAATCACTGTCAGTAAACGTATTAAATCAGTAATGATGTGAAAAAACTACACTCCATTTATTTCTGAAGAGTTAGCCCATCTTTTAGAATCACATATTAATGCTTTTATCTAGGTCTAATTTTGCCATTGAAATTAAAATGAAATTGAGGCAGACTGTTTTTATATGTGAACAATTTTTTTGGGGGGATGGGGTGCATGGTCGGGGAATCGAACCCAGGTCCCCTGCATGGAAGGCGGGTATTTTAACCACTGACCTACCGGTGCACCCAAGCAATATTTTAAATAAAAGCAATACCACCATTAAATAAAAAATCAAAGGCCATGTGAAAATATAATTGACCAAGGCCTTCCTATTAACATAAGATTATTTGGGCATGAATTGTAGTTCTGGGGTTCCAAGTAGCCAAGGGAAATTTGCATGTTCCCCACAGAACTGGTAAAGATCCTGAAGTAATCCATCCTATATTATACACATTATACATTAGAAATGCATAGAAAAGTATCTGCAACATTCCAGTAACAGAAAATACTCTGCAGCTTTCTCTGTACCTCATTCTTCCTCTTTCCTGAGCCTCAAAAATAAATTTGATTCAGAAAGATTCAACTGAACCTTCGTTCTCCTCCTCTCTCTCTCCTGGGCAATTGGTTTACTTTTCATAGGAATGATACATGAATTAGTTCCACTGAACCAATTCAAATAGTCTTGCCAAACAAATCTTAATTTTTAAAAATTTTTTTGGTGGCAAACAAATGTTAGTCTCTATGCCTTTTGTGCTTTCATAAAACACTTTTCTCAATGTATTGTAATCATTTCCTTAATTATCTACCTTTCCATTAACCTGTGTTCTTTGTGGAAAAGAACAATGTATTCATTTAAAAAATTCTCAGTATTTTACATAGTACCTAGTACATAATAGATGAAAATAACAAAATTGTTAAATGAATCTGTGGATATATCCCCGTGAGTTCTTACATATATTCTCTTAAATTTCTTATTTTATAACTCTATTACGGGCAAACATTTAAAAATCCAGTATTTAAGCTTTTATTTCAATTATCTGTGGTCATATTTAATTCAACAGATAATCAGTAAATATCCATTATGCAAGCATAGAATTATATTGCAATGTAAATGTTATTAGGATATTATTTTACCTTAAATTAGCTAAATATGGGAAGAATATGAATAGAATACTAATAAAAGGTTGAAAGTCTTACAATAGAGTAATAAATGAAATAAAAATTTAAAATATTTTAGATATTTTTCTAAATGGTATCCAAAATGAAATTTAAAATGCCAGTGCAGAGTGAGAACGACCTCTGGACCAACCAAAGAAAGCATACCACTGCATCCCTGTGTCCAGCGCCTATGTCCCACCGTCGTCGCCACCCTGCACAAGAGGAAGGGTAAAGGGGATTCTAAAGGAGATTAAACCAAGGTAAAAGACAAACCACAGAGAAGATCCGCTGCAAGGTTATGTGCTAAACGTGCTCCTCCAAAGCCAGAACGCAAGCCTAAAAAGGCCCCTGCAAAGAAGGGAGAGAAGGTATCCAAAGGGAAATAAAGGAAAACTGATAGTGGCAAGGATGGAAATAACCCTGCAGAAACTGAAGATGCCAAAACTTAGGCACAAAAAGCCAAAGATGCTGAGGATGGCAGGTGAAATGTGTGCATTTTTTGTAACGGTGTATGTCTGGTGACTGCACAGTTTAAATAACATTTTGTATCAAATTTTATGAAAATGCAGAATTTTGTTTTACTTTTTTTTAAAGCTATGCTGTTAGTACACAAAATCCTTCATTGTTGTTTTTTGGGGAAGGGGCAATTGTCACTAATAGAATATCTCCAAAGCTGGATTAATAGGAGAGAAAACACCTTTCCCCTCTAGTTTTGAGCAACTTCTTTACTCCCAGGATATTGGATTCCCTGATGTTAATACACATTACCATTTTGGCACAAATGTCTCATGATATGGAAAAACAAAGTTTGTTATGTCCTCTTCTCCCACTCAGCCTTCAGCATAGAGTTGACTCCCTTAAATCTGTTGGGGCCTGATAATGTCAGGCAATCTGGACTTTCCAGTTATGCCCCTGTGATGGCATCCCACAAAAGAGCTTCGAGCCCTTGTTTAGTTCGTGGATCTTCAAACTGATAATTCTGCCATTTTCATTTTATTTCCTGAAAGTCAGGATAAAAGTGGTCAAACAACGTGCTAAATGTGAAAATGTCAACCCTCACTCTAAACTTTCCTTGTTCAGAGCGTCAGGTGAAGACTTCGTTGGGTTCTTTAGTGGCATTCTGATTTTGGTAGTCCATTGAAGAAGGGAGTTTGGAAGTTGTTGTATTCTGTTAATGATTGTCTGCCATATCCTGTCTGAAATACCCTGATTGTTTATGAAAAGTATCTTTAATAAAGCTGGATACAGTTTGGCTTGGGAAAAAAAAAATGCCACTGCAAGAAAAAATGGAGAATGTAAAAGCACTCTATTTCTTAAGCAACAGTTGCCCACTACATGAACACAGAAAAGAGCCATTATTTCTCTTTGTAAATATTGCTGGAACCTACTTATATAGGTTGTCTAGGTGTGATTGTGATGGTAAAAATTACTGCAATAGTGGAAAGAATTCCAGATATTTGATCAAGGTACAACTATATTAAATACATTGAATTTTCAGACTATTGCAATACTATGACTGTTATTATTCTAAAGAGTGTCACTGGAATGTGAAAAGAGAACAGATATGAGTTGAGTCTGGAAAGAAAGGAAAGGCATCTGGCAACTTTTGTTAAGAACTTGTTCAATTAGAATAGATCATATTTAAATAACTGTATTAATCAGCAAACAAAAGACACAAAAGCTTCCTATACCTCTAAATTTATGGTGTGTAATATATGTGTGAGTATGTATGGTTTTGTGTGAAGTTACGGAAGTTCAATTCTCATAGTTTGCATGTGTGTGTTGGTGTGCATACATAAATACATAAACTGTGTGGATTAATATAATAATGTATATATAATGTGTGTGTGTATATGTATACACATACTGGAAATATGATGTGCAGAAAGTACACTTATAGCAATTTAATAAACAAATGATGTTGAAAGCTGCATTAGTTAGGGTTCTCCAGAGAAACAGAATCAACAGGAAACACTCACAAATATGAAATTTATAGAAGTGTCTCACATAACCATGGGAATGCAGAGTCCAAAATTCACAGGGCAGGCTGTGGAACTGACGATTCCGATGGAGAGTCTGGACAAACTCCACAGGAGAAGCTTGCTGGCCAAAGCAGGAAGAGAGCCTGTCTTTTCTGAATCCTCCTTAAAAGGCTTCCTGTGATTAGATTAAGAATCACTCATTGCAGAAGACACTCCCCTTGGCTGATTACAAATGAAATCAGCTGTGGATGAAGCTGACATGATCATGATTTAATTCTATGAAGTGTCCTTATCGCAACAGACAGGCCAGCACCTGCACAACCAGACTAACAGGTACCACCACTTGGCCAAGTTGACACATGAACCTGACAATGACAAAAGCTATATAAAGTATTTTGTTTTTAAAATTATTATGTATTTTAAATTTAAAACTATTACCAAAGTATAGGCCAGCCAGTTCAGCAAGATTTTATATTTGTATGCACAACCAGGATCTTTACACAATACATATTTTATATACATATTTTTTATATAAAACCTAAATACCACCTTAGTTATTTAAACACATTCTTTCATTTATCATGTAAAATGAAAATATAGCTCTCAATTATGATAGATTTTTCACAAAGGAAAATATATTCTAAAATATATTAAAATGTAATTTTCATCTTTTAAATGAATTCTGTCCATGTGAAATCAGTTAAAAAAATTCTAGACACATTCAGAGAAGAAAAAGACATGATTACAAATGGATAGTTTTTCTTCAAGGGAAACTATGCATGAATATTTCGAATTGAAAACAGTTTTTACTATTACAGACTATTTTGACAAAATTCTTACTTAAATGTATTTATTTTCATAAATATTTATCTGGATTTGTTATTTTTGAAAAATTCCTCTAAAATCCAAACTTTTAAACATCAACTACTTATTGACTTTCTTTCCTATACACTATTCTGTTTTGAATTTTAAGTTCAAAGAGTAATAGAGAAATAATGTAAGCAAAAGAGGAGTAGCAAACAACATGAAGTCCTTATTTTCTCTCTCTCTCTTCTTTGTCTTTCCATCAATGCTTTTATTAAGGAAGTTAACCCTTAACTCTTAGAACGACATAGGATAGTAAATTAAAGCAGAAAAATTTTGGTGATGACCTGTTAAAATTAGCTTTGTATGATTAACACTTTTTTTCCTTCCACCTCTTCTCCTTCTCCTGGACCTAACATTTTGGAGACTTCTGGTACATTTTCACATGATTATGCCACCTCTCCAACAATCTGATTCATCTGACTGACAGAGGCTGGGAATAAATCCGTTCAATTTGCCTCATACAGTGTTTAATTACCAATTCTATCAATACAATTTCAAGCAGCAGGATGAGGCCAATCTACAATATTAACCTCAGTCATGCCTCCAGAGTCCCATACACAGCCAACACTGAATAAGTCTCAGGAGATGTAGGCACGTCTTATTTCACACAAGGATGTAGGCTGTGGTTTGTCTATCATCCATGATGATACAAGCAAGGAAGTTTACACTGACCTATTTCTCTTTGATGTCATTGCTAATACTTAGAGGGGTCAAGGCATGGACTGATAAATAAACCCCAACTCTAATAGAGAGACAGACTCATGGGTGAGTCACTCCCATTTCCATATACAAATAAACCAAAGGGGTACAGATCACACCTGTTCAGGATTTGTTATTGAATTTCATTTTTAATCACTATTCTATTGGTTTTGTTAAACCACATGGGCGATGTTACCAAGTAGTTGCATCTTCAATGTCCATATACATAAGAAGCCAAGGCTGCTTATACATCAGAAGCATGTGTATCTGTATCAGTCAGTGTCATGGTTAGGGACACGTGTCAACTTGGCCAAGCTGTGGTACCTGTTTATCTGATTGGGCAAGCGCTGGCTTGTCTGTTGCAATGAAGACATTTCATAGGATTAGGTCACGATCACGTCAGCTGCATCCATAGCTGATTCCATTTGTAATCAGCCAAAGGGGAGTGTCTTCTGCAATTAGTGATGCTAAATGTAATCATGGGAAGCCTTTTAAGGAGGACTCAGAGGAGACAGGTTCCATTCCTGCTTTGGCTGGTGAGCCTCTCCTGTGGAGTTCATCCAGGCCATCCATTGGAGTCATCGGCTTCGCAGCCTGCCCTGTGGATTTTGGACTCGGCGTTCCTACGGTCTCGTGAGACACTTTTATAAATTTTATATTTGCAAGTGTTCCCTGTTGATTCTGTTTCTCTAGAGAACCCTAACTAATACAGTCAGATTGAAATAGATTTGTGCCATTCATTGTATTTCTACACTCTAAAATGGAATCCGTGTTTGTGACTTGCCATTAGTGATGTCATGCACAATAGAATGGGACTGGCTGTGCCAATATGAGTTATTATTTTGTTAGAATTTCCAGTAGCATCTGCTCTGTGTTTGTTTTGCCAGGCTATAGTGCTGGGTCTGGAGGACAAAACGTTAACTATTTCTCTATTCCCTGTACTCATAAGGTACAAAATTCCCTCTCCAGGTACTAGAGATATTGTTCTCCCTTTACGTCCCCCATGGTTTGTTAAGTCAGCAAACTAAGAATCTCTCCCAGGCAAATCACATTTTTCTTGGCATAATAGATAGAAGGGGGAAGTTCAATAAGAAGTCTCAGATTGGTTATGAATTTTAAGGGACCATCAGAAACCTGAAGGTGCATTGGCCCATCACTGTCAACAACCTATGCAAGGAGTAGCTTGACTGTTGGCAATTTTGTTTCTTCCATGAAAGGGAGATAAGCCCTGGTGGGGCACAGCCTACCACTAGAGAGTCACTTGTCATCTCTAGGCTGCAGGAAGAATGATGACTGAGTTATTTGCTTCCCAATAGGTTTTCCAAGGTGTGATGTCAGATCTAGTGATAGGTCAGATTACTTTCCACTGACTGGATCAGATGGGAAAAGGTATTTTTTTCCAGATTGTTACCATACTGAGTCTGAAAAAACATGAGGGAGGAGAAGAAACCAATCTTGACAGGGGGATTGTGAAACCACTTCCCATTGGAAGCACTTTTCTTGACCTAATTTTAGTAATTTCACTTTTTTTCTCTAAGGTCATTTACTGTTTGTCCCTTGTCTTGAGCTTTTTGATGTACCTCATCTTTTACCCATTGATCTGAGAGCCTTGCCTATACCTTCCAATCCACTTCCACCTCATCCTAATTGGTGGGAGTTTTCTGGACTCCTCAAAGGTATTCCATCACCATTCTCAAGGATACCCAAACCAGGGGTCTGCATCATCCATGTGCTAGGCTCCATGGTTCCACTCCATAGGCCATCTTCTGCCTGATGACCCTAAACTTCCATCATGCTGAGAATCGTGTAGAAGGGCTAATGGTATAAAAAGCAGCATAATCCCTTATCAGTAGCTGAAAAGGAGATTTTTGGTCACCTTTCAGGGCTAATCCTCATCTTGATGGATGCACAATTAGATGCACAACAAACCCTGGTATCTCTCCCATCTTTTTCCCCTCCTTGTGCTAGGAATTGGGAGAAAGCTATGTTTCTTTTTTGCAGAACATCTGAGTTCATCCTCCTGAGGGACCAAGTAAGGTGGAAAGCACATCTAGTAAGAGACTTGACAGGACGTAGATGCCAATATTGCGTTTTCAGGTGGTCTTTAAAGTTCTCCAAAATGCCAGCTGCCCATGCATGGTGAGTGATGTGGAAAATACGTCTAATTCTTTGAGTCTGGACCCAACATTGAGTTGATTTTGCAGTAAGGTGGGACCCATGGTCAGAAGAGATGTCACCTGGGTACCTGAAGGGGTGTCAGAGCCAAATTTGCAAGGTATCTCATTTATGTACCGCATCTGCACAACAAACTTGAAAGGCAAGGCCATAACCTGGACTTGTGTTTACTGTGATGAAGGCATAGGACAGACGTTGTGATGGTGGGAGAGGACTATTGTAGTCCACTTTCCATGAATGGCCTGTCTATTCCTTTGGGAATAGTCCCTAAATGTACTTTTCAGGCCTTAGCTTGCAGTTGACATCTCTCACATTGGTAAATAATAGAATGTGCCTCTTTTAATGAGAGAGGTGCACCATAATTCCGGGCTCATACATTCATGGTCTTGAAATGTCCATGTCCATCTAGATGGTGGCTTCATCCAGCTATTTATTTTATAGATGCAAATGAAGGTAAGTTCATCATTGTCATCTGCCAGACATAGCTCATCTTCTGCCTCTACAGCTTTGTCAAAATTATTTTCTAGGTCATTTCAATGATGTTCATCATGATACACGTTCTTGCTATGCATATCACCATGGGTGCATAGATGGTGACTTTCCACTCCACCAATTGTTTCCAAAGGTCCCTCCCTGAAAATAGGGAAACTGTGATTCTCCAATCGCATTACCTACAGAAATCTGACCAGATTGCTAAGCTACTGGTGATTGCCATGCATCAGTGAACAGGTACATGGGGATGTTTGGGTCTGAGTATTCCAAGGATAAGAGAACCATTCACATTTCAGTCTACTGGGTACTTCTTCCAGTGCCAAAGTTATATTCAGTTTTTCCAAGGCAAGGAAATCAGTGGTTGTTACTGAATGGATGCCATATAGGCTTCAACTTGGCCAACCCATTTATAAACCCTCATTGAGCATCTGATGGGGCATCCTTAAGTCAGGGTCCCCGGGATGCCAATGCAGGGAGGTTTCACAACAAGATCGTTGTTAAGAGGGGCCTGTGTTACCCATCATACATATGTGTCACTCCCTGTGGGCCCAGGTGAGCATGATCTTGAATACACCCAGAGGTAGGCTGCTTGGAATGGTTGCTTTTACTTCTTACAGGGCCTGCTCCTCCTCTGTTCCTCAGTTGAGAGCACTCGTTTTCTGTGTCACCCAATATGGGGGTGCCAGGAGGATATCAAGCTGAAGAATATTCTGATGTCAGTATACAAATGCCATGATGTCTGGGACTACTAGCGCCAAAGGGGACAATTCTATATTTAGGCCTATATGCAAGCCAGTATTCTAAAGTTAGCCACCATCTGTTTCTCTTGCCACATTGGACTATTATAGCCAGAGATAGTGGGGCAGAGGAAGTTTCTTTATGAATTCGGTAATGTCCTTCTCCCTACCAGTGAGGTGCTGTTGCCAATGTTGGGCAATGTGGTGAGGAGATGGTAGCACTGAGGATAAGTGGGCAATCACTCATCCAGCAATGAAGAATGAAATTCACTGAAATGGGAGAACATCTCACTGTAATCACTGCTGGGATGAACAGTGGTGCAGGATGTCAACCCTTATAGTGCATTCTCTGGTAGGAAACACAAAAACAAGGGTGGTGAAAGAGCCAAAGGAACCAACACACAGGAAGCAGTAAAATGCCATAGTGATACCCATTTGCAATGCCTGAAACTGCCCCATTTTATTCACTGCCTCCTCAGCTCAGTATCTTCCAGAATGATGATGACCTGTGTACCTGTATGCAAGAGCATCATAAAAGTTTATTCAGTGCCCTCGCTACCTATACTAGGGAATATCATCTTCAGTCCCTGGGGGATGGCCGAGGACCTTGAACCCAACCTTAGGCCATGTTCAATTTACCCAAATTTAGATAAAGTGCCCCCTCTTGGAAACCAGGCTTTTAGTCATGCCAACTAAAGAGGTGAGAGATCTTCTGGGTCCTCCTCTCTTCTACCCATATCTGGGGATTGTGGGAAGGGTTTGGTCAGGAACACATTGTCCTTGTTTATCCCATGCACCTCCTTTAGTTTATTTTTTGCCCAAAGTTCTCCAATGGTGATCCCATCCATGTGTTCCTCAGGAACCCTTGCTCTAGTAGCCATAAGAACATAGCTAAGTGAGTAATGTCCCAGAGAGGAAGAGATGGCTGCTGAACTATCCTGTGGGTCTTATTGCCTGGCTCCTTTGCCAGTTATTACAGGGGACAGCATTCCAATACAGGAAATCTTGCCCCAAGCAGGAAGAGTATTATGAATCCACTCAATCATGCCTCACAGAGGAAGACTTGGAGTGCTGAGGAGAATTAGCTTGTTGCCCGATTCACAAGGCCCTTTCTGATAAAATCTTCAATGACAAAATGGAAACCTGGTGGAGGGTGAAAATCCTTCCATTGATAGTAGAATATCCATGTGCCAACACCCAGTTTTCACCATGTTATGGAGAAGTAGATATGGCCATGTGACTTCCTCCTCATTGCCACAAATTTTAGTAGGAATTCCAGGGAGCTCACTCAAAGTGGGACATGCTTGTTAGAATCCCTAAACCCTCCAGTGAAACAGAGGCTGGGGCCCTAACTTGCCTGCAGCTATACCATCAGCATTTACTGTGCCCTCTCCCACACCACTCCAATTCCTCCATTAACTCCAACTAAGTAAGAGTCTGTTGGAGGTCAGGGTTGGATGTATGATGATCAAGAGTCTTCCTTTCATCTAAGTTGATCAGGATAAAGTCTGGACAGCCATGAAAGGAGATCCTCTCCACTTTTCTATCCATAAATGCCTTTCATATCATATATCCCCTTCTCCATAAAAGCTTGTACTTTTGTTATTACCTCAGATCTCCATCCTAAGTTCTAGTAGTCAGTTGACTAATGACTAACCTCATACTAACCTCAAGATCAGTCTGAGTTGCCTGAGAATAGATATAAAAGGCCATGACCAGGGGAGTGTATGCAAAGTGATGGAAGCCCCAAGCCTATTGATCTCAGCATGGAACCAGCTAGCCAACTCCCTGGTAATCATGGGAGGATTCTTAAAGTCTCACTTTATGGCCATTCTTTCCCCATAAGATGGGAATAGATGCCATAGGTCCACCAGTCAAAGGTTGCTACCTCTGCTCAGGCAGATAAGGTAAGACAACATTTCATTTTAGCCTACAAAGACATGAGTCCTATGATGTCCAAGATGTTCCTTTATAAAGGAATGCAAGAGCAATTAAAAGAATAAGCCAAAAATGATCAGCTCACTCCTTACTTCCCTGCGCTCCTTGCTTGAGGCATCAAAATCTGTGAATCAAGTTGTTATATACTACATTGCCATAATACAGGGTCAGGTACAATGGAAATTTCAGCAAATTATTGCTTTATTAACTACAAAGCACAATGAGTCCAAAAGTGCAGTGCAAGACAGCCAGTTCCCAAGGGAGGCCAAGTGCTCTGGTCAGATTCAGTGGATGGCAGCTCTGCATACTCCAATTTGTGTCAGAGAAAAGAAAGTCATGTACTGCCAGAGAGTAGGTATTTATACTCCAGGGGTAGGGGACCCTGTCACTGAATGAAAATCAAGTATTAGTCAACATCTGTGCAGAGTTTCGTCTGTGATTATTAGCTGGGTATGCTTGTTTTCCTTTTGAGTTTAAGTTGTGGTCACACCACTCCATTCCACCAAATGTCTCTTCCAGTCTACAAGATGGAAACATATTGAAAGATTTGGACACAAAGCAAAGGAAGGTAGTAGGCAAGGGCTGGGATATGGACCTTGAGCCTGTCAATGACTTCTCCAACATTAATTACTATTATTACTGTGTAAAAATGCAAGCAAAATCACTTCATAAATACTTTTCTCATTATGTCAAAATTGATGCCACTTTCAACTTAAAATATACAGTCTCAGAGATTCAACTTTTAAGAATTTAAAATGGCAAAAATAACTGAAAATTAATGAGCTCCTAGAGATGGTGCCTAATTAATAAATATGTCTCGTTTTTAGCATAAAATATAAATTAGAATATGAATATAAAATAAGGTATGATATTAGATGGCCAGTTAAGTTAAAAAAAAGAGGCCTAGAGTGATTACAGATTGGAATTACAAACCTCTGCATTCCTCAAACAGGTTGGTTTTGCAGTTAAATTACATCTATAATATTCGTAATACAAAATGTTGGAAAAAGATATTTCACACCCAGCAACCAGAAAAGAGTTAGCAAGAAGCTAGAATTCACATATATAACAATTAAACAAGACAAAGATGGGCACTATATATTAATAGAAGAGACAACTCATCAAGAAGGCAGCACAGTCATAAATATGTATTCACTGAGCCAGAGAGTCCCAAATTACATGGCACAAACACTGAAAACACTGAAGGAAGAGGTAGACACCACTACAATAATATTTGCAGACTACAATACACCACTCTTATCAATAACTAAAATGTCTGGACCAAGGATCAATAGGGAAACAAAGATCTTCAATAATAGGATAAATGAGCTAGACTTAATAGACATTTATACAACATTGCACCCCAATAGCAGGATACACAGTTTTCTCAAGTGCTCATGGATCACTCATGAGGATAGATCGCATGTTCTGTCACAAAGTGGTTTCAATATATTTAAAAGGATCAAAATTCTACAAAACACTTTCTCAGATCATAGTGGAAATCAATAACAGGTGGAAGACTGGAAAATTCACAAATATACAGAGGATAAACAAGACAATCTTAAACAACTAGCGGGTCAAGGAAGAAATCCCAAGACATATCAGTCAATATCTTGAGGCAAATGAAAATGAAAACATATCATATCAAAACTTATGGGGCATAGTAAGGCAGTGCTGAAAGGAAAATGTATTGGCCTCAATGCTTATATTAAAAAAAAGAATAAAAATTGAAGAAGTAACTGCTCACTTGGAGGAACTAGAGAAAGAAGAGCAAACTAACTTAAAAGCAAACAAAGGAAAGAAGTAACAAAGATTGGAGCAGAAATAAATGAAATTTAGAATATGAAAACAATAAAGAGAATCAACAAAATCAGGAATTGGTTCTTTGAGAAAGCAAAAAATATAGAAGGACCCTTAGCTAGGCTGACAAAGAAAAAAAAAGAGAGAGGATACAAATAAGCAGAATCAGAAATGGGAGTGGGGAAGTAACTATTGACCCTGCAGAAATAAGGGAGATAATGAGAGGATAATAGGGCAATTATATGCTAAAAAACTAGTCAACTTAAATGGACAACTTCCTAGAAAAATATGAACAGCTAAGATTGACTCAAGAAGAAATAGAAGACCTCAACAAACATCACAAGTAAAGAGATTGAATCAGTCATCAAAACCTCCCCAAAAGAAAAGTCCAAGACTTTTGGCCTAACATGTGAATTCTATCAAGCATTCAAGGAAGAATTAGTACCAATTCTGTTCAAACCCTTCAAAAAATTTGAAGAGGAGGGAAAGCTAATTATCTCATTCTATGAAGCCAGCATCACCCAGACAAAGATACTACAAGATACTACAAGAAAAGAACATTTCAGACCAGAGTGGTTCAGCTATTAAGGAAGAAAGTATAGGACCCATGAGAAGAAGCATCAGGAGAACCTTGACATAGAAACCTTTGAAGGGCAAGAAAAGGTTTCAAAGGACACAAATCATGAGTACTCAGAAACTTAGTGAAGTGCAAATTCACAAAAGCTAAGGCAAAAATTAGTCAATAGGACATTATGAACAAATATTATCATTCAAGAGTCCTGTTTGACTCCCTTTTCTTTCCTACATCCATTCCATTAGGAAATCTTCTTGGCTGTATCTTCATATGTTATCACCAAACCAACTTCTTCTCATTTCCACTTGTACCTTCTTGGTCTGAGCCACTATCGTCTCTTACCTAGATAACTGCAATATGCCTCCTAACTCATCTGTCTGCTTTCATCCATGTCTTTTTGGAGCACAAACAATCCTTTTAAAATCTAAGTCAGATCATGTTATTCTTCTGTTTAAAACTTGCAAAAATGTACCATTGAAGTACCATTCTATCATCTCATAGTTTTCCTACTAGTTGCTCCAAAACATTGGAAGCTGGAAGAAATATTAATAGAGTGATTTAACAGCCATACTCATTTTTTAAATTCCATTTTCTCCATTATAAAGTCTCCTTCTCCTGTAATAACTCTCCCACTCTATAGGGATCCTTGGGGAATGTGCATCCCAATCCTTTCATGCTGAGAAAGGGTGTCCACACTGAAGAACAGGGAGATGTAATCAATAGATAATCTGGAGAGGCTGGTCCCTCTGGGTTTCAGAATTTGTCTGAACTAGTAACTCTCTGGGAAGTATATGTTCCAGGAGGGCAAAAAAATAAAATCTTTGTAGAGTCTCAGTTCAAGCCCAAGGTGCTCATAAGAGACAATGAGAGTGATGTTGATTTGGTTTAGCAAACTATGACCATTAGCACTAACTGCCTGTTAACTATTGGCCATAGTATGCATTTTTAGTTTCTCCCTATAACCCTCTACCATTGACTCTTTGTCCACTATCGAACCATTGAAATCGTTCATGTGAGTACTTATTTATAAGTCTGGGATCTGCTTGTTGAAGTGTGCTTTGAAAATTATTTCTTTTCCCTTTCTTTGCTTTGTATATATGTTGCAGTTTACAATAAAAAAGTAAAAAAATAAAAATAATATACCTTTGTATTGATGCAAATATTAAAGAATTTACGATCATCCAAAAGTCCCTATATGACATGTGTACTATCCAAGCCATTCAGCCTCTTACCTTTCTCCTGCTACTCTATCCCTCACTCACTGTTCCGAATTAGTTAAGTTGGAATTTAAATTTCGGTCCAAGTGGAGGTCAGGTGCAACATAGTGGGAAACTGAAACCATAATTCATGAGAAGAGTTTGTTACTCACAGGACCCAGAGAGAGAGACAGAGAGAGACAGGGAGAGAAACAGAGATTCCATGAGAGGTCAATGGCAAGTGTATTTGGCTTGGGGGTCTCAACCAGCAGGTGGGCAGCACATAAGCAGAGCAAGAGGAACTGCTGGGCTTGTGCCTTTATTGTGGTCCAGGGGTGGAAGTTAGTAGATTTCCTGTGGGAGTCAGGATTGGCTAATTTAAATAAAATGGCCGAAAAAGGGAAAGGGACTGGGGGTTTCAATGACGTTAGGGATGTTTAGCTTATCATTCGGGACTAGACAAAGGTCTTCACTGAGGTGTGTGGGTGGTGGTGGTGGTGACTGCAGGTGCAGGCTTGGTCTCTGGGAGAGGTATAAAAAGCTGCTTATTAACTAAGCCAAAGCTCAGTAACTTAACCAAAGTAAGATGGATGCTGAGGCAGCAGGCAAAAAAAAAAAAAAAAAAAAAAAATGTGATAGTTATAACCCTCACCCTGTTGCAGCCAAAGAGTCCAACCTTTTATTTCTCAAATAGTCCATGATGTTTAAACATTTGCAGTGACTACCTATTGCACTCTTCTCCCAGATATTTTCAAGGTTTTCTCCTGTATGATTTTCAAGTTTAACAAAAATGTTGTCTCCTTAATGAGGTCCAGTTAGCCATCCCTTTAAGATGGAAACCTGGTCACACTCTTCATCCCTTTCAATCTGTTCTCCTTTTAATTTTTCTATTGTGCCTATCACATCCTAACATACCACATCATTTATTTTTTATGTTCATTTTTCTCATTTACTTTCTTGTTTTTTTTGTTTGTTTACCTATTTGTTTCGTTCCTTGCTAGAATTTCAGCTCCACAGCAGTGGGTATCTTTGTCTCTTTTCTTCACTGATGTATTCGTACACTACCAGGGAGACTGACACAGAGTAGTCACTAAATGAATATCTGTTGAAGAAATATATGAATGTCAGAAAATAGGAAGGGAGTTATAAAGGATCAGAAAAAAATCAAAACCACTTTGCACAGGAGAATTTAATGTAATAAGCATCTTTGTCATAGTGAAATGCAGTAATCTAGAGCTAGTCTATCTACAATAATGATAACATGTTGAAAAAAATGATCATTTACTTAACTATATGCCACATTGGCATATTAAGCACAAGGAAAATGCATTTTTAATCTCATAGTTATTATATGGACTCAATAAGTTATAGTAGAAAGAATCACCAACAAATCTGCCCTTTAGAAACCTAAAGGGTAGATTAAAGAGATTCACATATATATAATTTATACATTTATGATATCTTGCCATGTGTCACAAACTATGTTAGGTGACTGGAAAAAAAAATGAATGATTAAGTAGTAAATATAGTTCTTACCTCCATAAATTTACAGTACTGTGAGGCAGAAAGTTAATGATAAAAATAAATATAGTTAAATACATTACATGTACTTTTAATACTTAAAAGACAACAACAAGTCTAGGTCAGTCATTTTTATATATTTTTAATATATTTTCCAAAAGAAAGATCATTTGATAGTGCAACATACCAACTAGCTAAATATTGAAAATTAAAATTCCACAATTTCAGTTTTTGCAAACAAGGGCTATACTTTAAAATATGTGTTTCTTTAAGGAACCCAAGATAAACAATTCTCTGTAAAATAAGATAAAAGAATGCAGACACGTATCAATGATTTTACAGCAGCCGTTAAGTTCCTTGGTTGTCCTTTGCACCATCCCAATTTCTAGTGACATATAAGCTTCTTTATTTGAATGGGAGAGTAAATTGTACTGGGGAAACTATAATGTAGAATAAAATTCAGGGAGATATTTTTCAAATCATAGGATTTGAAAATAAGAACATAGGAATCAAGGATATTTTATTCATTTCTCTTATTTTGAATTTTTAGAAGAAAATTTCTATTTTGTATTAAGGAAGAAAAAACGCAATTTTGAAATGTTTAAATGCATACCAGTAGTCTTTGTTTCTTTATAACAACCATCACTAGAAGCTTCCTGGATAAATGTTTCAGGGATGTGCTTTGAAAAGGCTGTTCATAAAATTAAGAGTAAAATCTTCTCTATTCAAGTTCTGATAAGCATCAGGTCTCCATCTATGAAGTTTTCATAATTTCTTTAGACATATTTGTTTTATAATTTCCCTTAGATATTGTTCATGCAATCTGGCTATGAAGTCTATTAAGATAAAAGTGGCTTTCAGTCTCAGATATTTCTAAGAAAATATCTTTAAAAATACATTTGACAACTTAAGTTTATGAATTTTACACTTTCTCAAAATAGTGTGTGATCTCATAATAAATGGTGTAATTTCTTTTCATGCTTTTAAATGAATCCCATAAATTATCCATCATTTAAACATGTAATGCTTTATTATTGTGCATGTAATTTGTTTGAAATCAGTTTTCACAGTTAGCTCAATATAATGCTTTATATTCAATGTCAATTCAAGAAATGTGTTATTTGAAGCCATAATTATCAATTAGCCTGTCTTATGTTTTTTGCATTATTTGAATAATCCGTCATTGACTACAGAAGCCCTATGTCCCAGATTACTAGCAGCTGCATTGATTTTAATGTAAATTGTCACTACAAAAATCAATGCCTCTTACTTCTAATTAAATGAAGGAATAGATTTTGGCTCTGGAAAAAATTGAGAAGTATTGCTCGTATACTTTTCAGAATCCCATTTCAATACCTGTAATGGATTATCTGATTAGCAATAACTAGAGGAAAAAGTTCAAGGAGACTGCTTAGAAAGTAATTTGAGGCATAATAAAATTATTCAACTTTTATCGCCTTCCTTCTCTAGATTGTTTTAGATGACAATGCAATTAGGGAGAACGCTGACAAAATCAGAAATCATTTTAACTAATTGCTTGGCAGAGTTTTGGTCCTAGGTTTGAAAGTCAAAGTGTCAGGATAATCAGAATTCATAAATTTTCCCACTCAATTTGTTCTTCATTTAACTTTGGAAATTAATTACTGCATTTATCTGCAGATTTACTGAGATAATAATTGAAGTGATTTTTGCATCTTACTTTCTTTATCTCAGTAGGTAGGTATAGGACAAGACTCAATTATTTCTAAAGATCCTTGAAGCTTAAGCATTAAAAAATTATAATATTGGAAAATATTAATGTGTAACCTATTGTTTCCTAGGAGAACAAGGTACAGGAATATATTTAGCCAATCATTTCTGAAGAATTGATATTGATGATGGAATCAGTTGATTTTTAACATTTTAATTTTTTGACATTGCCTGCAAGTATAGGGTAGCATAAAAAAATCAAACACTAACAATCAATAAAGCAAGTAGGACATTTAAATCAGACAATTTCCTGTGGATGCAATAATTAAATGTAGTAAGCCTCTTTGTATGTTCACAATGTTGTGTCCGTACAAAATATTCCATTATGTTAAATCACCTCATCCTCAAATCAATCTCTAAGAAATACATTTTAAAAAACAAGACTCTTAGTTCGTTAAAATATTGCTACTAAAATGTGTTGGGATTTCATATTTCGAAAATCTGATATGTAATTTTAATTGTATTCATGATGGGTGCTTTATTTTATTTTATTTTATTTTTAGCATCCAAATTTTATTTTGTTTTTTTATGAAACAAAAATCATAACTTCTTAACTAATTAAAAATGATTTCCGTTTTTAGCTGTAAGGAAAAATATATGCTATTGGTTAAAGATGTAGTGAGGGCAGTGACTAAATCAATGGAGCATGAATGTTTTAAATAAAATTGATATTTCAAAAATGTGAGCTTCATAACTATCAAAATCAGAACATAAATTTTTGACAATTCCATAAGTCATTTCTTTGCTTGAATTTTGACTTCTATTACTTTTTTCCCCTTTTGTCAATCTCCTTATTTTTTGCTTCATCAATAATATAAGTATTTTAAAATAAACTTGAATAGTTTATTTTATTAAATTGTTCAAGCCTATTTAAAATCTATTTTTTCTCTTTTAGTAAATAAAATACATTTAAATTTTTAATAGATAATAAAATGGAAAATTATTTTTTCTTTAAATCAGGATTTCTCAACCTTGGCTTAATTCACATTTGGAGCTGGATAATTATTTCTTCAGGGGTCCATTAAAGGAAACGAGAGTTTATCCTATGCATTGTGGATTATTAACAGCATCCCTTTGCTTTACCCACCAGACATCAGTAGCAGCTCCCACCACAACCACCAGTTGTGAGAAACAAAAAATGCCTCTAGACATTGATAAATAGCTTCTAGGGGTCAAATTGCCACCAACCTATTAACACTGCTTTATAACGGTGGTAATAGGTTGTATAATTGACATTATATATCAATGTCGTTATGTTCCAGAAAAATTTCCCAAAATCACTAAAAGCTAATTTTTTGAAATGCTACAATGTGTGTGTATTGAAATGCTACAATGTGTGTGTATTAATAGAAAATGTATAAAACTGAATAAAAATGTACTTCCATTTCCTGCAAACTATAAAGAAAAATAATTTCTCTATCTCGGTATTACACTATTTACAATATGGCAACACATTAAAAACACTATGTTAATACCAAAAGAACATTGTATAAGTTGTTCCTCTGAGAAACAGATGTTCAAATATCATTAGGAATGTGAGCCATTTAATGTAGTAATGAAGGGAACCCTACAGGTCTTTGGTGGTTCTTGCCTAGCACAGCAAAAATGCAATCTAGTCTCCTATTTGGGTCTGCTAAAATGTAATTAAGATGCATAGGAGTAAACATTTGGTCAGGGAGCCTTTGATCAAGGCCTGGAACTCTGTTAGCTATTCCAATTGACCAGTCTTCTCTTTGTCAGAAAGGTCTACACAGCTGGGAAAGGTTACTGTGGAGTATAGTGCTATTACCCCTACTGGTGACTAGGGAACTTAATTAACAGGGGGCTTTACAAAGATTAACACAGTTTCCCTATTATCAAAGATGCCAACCAGAAGAAATAGTTGCAGGGGCTTTTTCAAATCCACCGTTATTTTTAACATCCTGCAATCTTGGGGATAAGGGGTTAGGATCACTCTGACTACTTCCTGCTGATCATGGGATGTGATGGGGAAGAGGTTTTCAAATGAATAGGAAACTCAATCGATGAAGATATTGCTAATTAGTTTCAACTGTTGTGCTTACTATTTCTTGATGTAGGTGCTTTGTAAATTATAAAACAGCAACATCGACTTCCTTTGGAAGCCTCGGCAGATTCTGGCTAACAAGAAAACTATACATTAAAAGATAAGAAAGATGAGAAGAACAAAAATTATAATAGTCCAGTTTGTGTAATTATTTGGAACCAGGATCCAATTACTGAAGGTGATCAACTAAACGAATCAAAACATTGAAAGTAGCTGTTCTTTCTCTCAAATGGTTAGGTTTTCAACCTTTTTTTTAACATAAAAGATCAGCATTTCAAATTATTCTCTTTATTGTTACATTCATTATAAGAAAAGAAAATGTGATGTCCTGGGGCTGCTAAATTAATGGGCCAATTTTCTGGATTTTCATTAGTAATGTCTGTGGTATTTAGAGTTTCTTGTCAATTTTGGATCTCTGATAGATTTTTTTTTGGACGGGGAAGAGAAGAGACAAAAACTCAAACTTAATCAAAGGAGTTTGATTGGGTGCCCAAGCACAGGTGGGCTGAAGCCTGAGATGGTGACAGCCCCAAGCAGATGAAGTGGTACAGGGTATATAGAATGGTGGCAGGACGTAGGGAAAGGGAGGTGGTAGATTTTCATTGTCTAGCTTGGGTGCTGGAAACTGGCAGGTTCTCATTGCTCCACTTAAAAGTCAGGCTAAGTAAGGAGTTGGTAGATCTTCATTGGTGGAGTTTAAATTTTAAGCACTACCATCGTGTAGGGTTATAACTGCTGGAAGGTGGATGCTGGGTAAGGAGATTTATTGCAAGATTGCAGCCACTGGAGGGCGGAGGTTGGGCAAGGTAGGGGGGTTATCACCAAATTTGCAACTACTGGAGGGCAAGATAGGTCATATGACAGTGGTTTGAGCTGGAGTGGGCTGAGGGGTGTCCTGGAAATCATGGGTGGGGAAGCTTCTTGGAATATTTACTTGGGGTTGGTCACATCATAGGGGAAGGTGTTCTGCCTAGCAACCTCATTGATTTATTCTTACAGCATCTGACTATCAATTCTTTGGAGAAGTGCTATCCATCAAGGTAGTCCAGAGACACTGCTGCACTGGCCACAAAGAGCCATATAGAGGGCACTTATTCAACGTGCATAGTGGCTCCTGGTGGGTGGTATCCCATGCCCACACAATATTGCCTCCAAGCTGGACCTTCAGCTGCTCCTCAGCAAATGATTCCAATGCTCTATCAGGACAGCTGCTTTTTGAATGAATGAAATGTGATATGGCCAGTGAATACTATAATTATATGTCTAGTTCTGTACCTCCTTCACTGAGAGGTTGACTGCCTGGTCGAATGCTATCTTTAGTGGGTGATCAAGGTTATAGATAAGGCACTTCATCAAGCCAAATATGGTGGTTCTGGTTGATGCACTACAGGTAGAGAAGCAAACATATTCAAGAATGAATGTTCATTCCTGTATTAACACACTGATGGACTAGCCGCTAAGGAGTTCATTGGTCTGTTTGAGGAATAGTGGTAATTGGAAGCACAGCATTGGTCACTTTTGCTGGCACATTAGGCATTTCAAAGTTCCATTTGTGTTACTATCATGCCTGTTCTAGAGTGGCAAGTGATGAAGGCTGGCTAACATTAACTCTGAAAATGTTTTGTTTATTTGTACATACAGTTCCTCTTCCATTGTAGAGACTTACTGGCTAGTGTTAATGTGTGATAGAAAATCTTTACAATTTGAACACATTCCCATTTGTCTTCATCTTTGGTGAAACAATTGGATTCCAATAACTTATAGATCTCTTGTGGAATTCATTGGAGCTCCACTTATTACACAAAAGGTACACCCTAAGATATTTTATACCTAAACCTTTTTCAGCCTTGGCCTGCTGCTTAGATAGCTAAGAACCAATAATCTCCTTGAGGCACTATAGTTTGAGATCTGTGAGGCAAACCCCTAATCTCTTGAAAGGGCCCATTGTATGAATGAATATTCTGACTTTTTGATTTTTCAGAAATTTCAGCAAGGTTGGGCTGAACTCTATACCTTTTCTAAGAAGTCATTTTTCAGTTTTAGTGTTTTCTGCCATCTGAGGAAGTAGAGGATTTTCAAAATTGTCAAGTCTTATTTATGTTTTATTGAACACTTCTTCCCTTAATTTATCTTTCTCATCTTGTGTTTTACTGTAAGCAGAAAGAAGGCTGTACTTTCCATACTTTGCTAGTAAACATTTTAACCAAATAGCCAAATTAATACCTCATGAATTCTTCTTTCCATCTAAACATAGAAGATTTTCAATGCTTTCTATTGTTATGTAATAGTAGCCCTCTTTCTTCCAGTTTCCAATAGTATGTTTGTCACTTTCCTTTGAGCCCTTTCCAACAACATCCTTCAATTCCAAATTTCTACTAATAGTCTGTTCAAAGCAATAGCTTTTTAGATATCATGCTTATCAAAATTCTTCCAGCCTCTACCTACTCCCAGTTGCCAAGTCACTCCATATTTTTTAGATATTTCTTATAGCAACCCCCACTATCAGATATCAAAATCCGTATTTGTTATCTATTGTTGTGCAACAAATTACCACAAGCTTAAAGGTTTAACACAGCACACACAAGTATCTCATGATTTCTGTTGAGTCTGGTCATGACTGACTTAGTGTCATGGTCTTTCAGAATATAAGACTGAGCAGTTCCAAGACCAAAGAATACACCAGGCATGGGGTGAGACATGCATTTATTAGGAATTACCCACAGGAAAGGGCCCAGCCCATATTCAATAAGCAGGAAAGAACCTCCATCTTTTTATAAGATAAGCTACAAAGACCTTCTGAAGAAGTATTCCAGTAAAAGGAGGGCAATAACTGTAGACATTTTCATAAGCAATCTCATTAAACTATTATTACTTTTTTAGACAAGACTGTAATAATTTTGTCATTTAGAAACCTTCAGTTAATGGTTGACATTGCTAAGATGAACTTTTGGAAAAACAGAGAAATAAAACCTCTTGCCTTAGAACTCATGTAGCCTTTCTCTAAACTGAGCAATCACTTTTCACAATGACTCACTTCTTGTCATTACATGCTTCTTATTTTTCCATTTTATTACTTATTAACTTATCCTGTGGTAAATTACTAATTTACATTCTTCATATGAGATAATAAGGTCCTTGATTATGCCACTTAAGAATATGCTTGCTCATACTAATTTCAAATCAGAAACAAGTGCTGAATCCTGCTTTGTTGCATATTGTTCTCCTACTTTACCTTTTTTGTTTTACTCAAGGCAATTTTTTATGCACATATGACACAATCTTTAAATTCAGATAGTAAGAAATTAAATCCTACCTTGATACCATAGCATCTGTATGGAAAATGTACTTATCTTTTTAGTAACCTATTCTTTCTTCTATAAAACTGTAATAGTAATAGTTTTGTATGATATAAACCAGCTACCATATATAATATTCTTAGAATCAAACCTAGAACATATATATATACTAAAGGTGCATATTATTAATATTACATGATCATATTTAATTCAAGGACACTAAAGATAATTTAATTTTATATGTATATGATAGATTTATACAGGCTTTGAAAATCATTTATACAAAATTCCGTTCAGGTACAGTGAGCAAAAACCTATGAAGCCATCAAGAAAAACATCTGGAGTAGGGTTCAATTATCATAGCATTTTTGTACATGTGAAATATGGAGAAAAGTGCGGAATCTAATCTAATTGCTGTCATGGTCAGGTTCATGTGTCAACTTGGCCAGATGGTGGTGCCCATTTGTCTGGTTGGGCAAGTGCTGGCCTGTCTGTTGCTATGAGGACATTTTATAGAATTAAATCGTGATCACTTGGGCTGCATCCACGCCTGATTGCATTTGTAATCAGCCAAGAGGAGTGTCTTCTACAATGAGTGATCTTCATCTAATTATTGGAAGGCTTTTGAGGAGGATTCAGAAGCGACAGTCTCTCTTCCTGCTTTGGCCCAGGAGCCGCTACTGTGGAGTTCATCCAGACTCTTCATTGAAATTGTCAGCTTCACAGCCTGCCATGTGGATTTTGGACTCTCCACAGTTATGTGAGACACCTTTATAAATTTTATATCTACAGATACTTCCTGCTGATTCTGTTTCTCTAGAGAACCCTTGCTAATACAATTGCCTAAATAATGTATTCAGTGTACCTTAAGCAACAACTTCCAGCAGCTTGCAAGTTCTCAGTTATTAGAAATGTCAATTTTAACCAATTACAGAAAGGATTCTAATCTGCAGCCATATTAAGAAATGGAGGAACATTGCAATTACTACAAAATGCACTCTCTCTAACATTCATTAAAAAGAACAACTGTAAAATCAAATATAACACTTGAATTTATTTTAGTCACATTATTAAGGTATCTGATTAGTCACCTTCATTCTCATTTCTAAAAAGGCTATTAATAATGTATGGTAAAGTGTTAAAAATAATTCCAAGTGTATGTCCAAAATTGATATTTCATTAATCAAGTAATTTTACCTACAATTATTGTACAAATATATAACATAAGGATGCCAAGGAAAGTCAAGATAGTCATGTCAACAAAAAGAAAACATATATTCAATGTTAGACTACTCCTTAAAACATAGGGTCAGAGAATATTGTTTAATTATTGTAATATTCTTTGAAGAAATTTCCACGTGTGTATTCCTTTTCTTCTTCACATTTTTTCAGTAATTTCTATAGAAAGTGGTTGCAATTCATCATCTCTCTCTGCTTCAAATATTTAAACCTTCAACTGCATAGAGAAGAAAGTTCAAATTCTTTACAATTATTTCCCTGTGTCTAGTTTCGCAGTCTCATTCCACTTCCCTAAACAGAGTATCCTCACTAGAGAGTCACTGAACAAACCACGAGCTCTCTCTTTTTCATATTTTGCAATTTATCTTGTTGTGCATGTGTGTGTGTGTGTGTGTGTATAAAAAAATAAACATTAATTTTGCTTTCAGCCTACCAGGCTTTTTAACAAACTTCTACCCTTCCTTAGACTCACAGGTCAAATGTAAACCATTCATTTATGAAACACCTATTAAGACCTAATGTGTGCCAGACCTAGTGATAAATACTGAAGATCTACACATGTTGGCTATATCAAAAGGCAGCTCCAAATTTACTAACAGAGTCAGAGAACCAAACAAAAATCTCAAGATCTCAAAATCTTGTGCCGAATCTATAAAATATCTATAACAGAAGAATGCAGATATTGCTTAAAGAAACCAGAAAAGGAATATAGGTATTTAGCCTTGGGTTGTCACAGAAGTCTTCCTAGAGAAGGTGAACTGGTTTGAAAGGATGTATGTCCCCTAGAAAAGCCATGTTTTAATCAAAATCCTATTTTATAAAGGCAGAATAATTCCTATTCAATACCGTATGTTTGAAACTGTAATTAGATCATCTCCCTGGAGATGTGATTTAATCAAGAGTGGTTGTTAAGCTGGATTAGGTGACAACATGTCTCCACCCATTTGGGTGTGTCTTGATTAGTTAGTGGAATCCTATAAAAGAGGAAACATTTTGGAGAAGAGAGATTCAGAGAGAGGAGAGCAGAACGACATAGCCATGAGAGGCAGAGTCCACCAGCCAGCGACCTTTGGAGATGAAGAAGGAAAATGCCTCCCGAAGAGCTTTATGAAACAGGAAGCCAGGAGAGGAAGCTAGCAGATGATGCCGTGTTTGCCATGTGCTCTTCCAGATGAGCGAGGAACCCTGACCGTGTTCACCATGTGCCCTTCCATTTGAGAGAGAAACCCTGAGCTTCATCGGCCTTCTTGAATCAAGGTATCTTTCTCTGGATGCCTTAGATTGAACATTTCTATAGACTTGCTTTAACTGGGACATTTTCTCAGCCTTAGAACTGTAAACTAGCAATCTAGTAAATTCTCCTTTTCAAAAGCCATCCCATTTCTGGTATATTGCATTTTGGTAGCTAGCAAACTAGAACAGAAGAGTTTACAGCTACTGTATAGAGGAAGAAAGTTTTACTCTAAGAAAAATACATATACTACATGGCACCTTTGGATTTCAACAATTTCTCTTAAATTCTAACTGTGCCCTCTAAAGGGATCATTTTTATGCATATTTGTGTCACCATCACCTGGTGTAGAGAAGATAGAAATCAAATACATTTATAAGTAAATATTTTCTGAGTTGGACTCTGTTAGTTATTTGATAAATGAACAATGAATTCTTAATTTGGTTGTCACTTTCAATTTAGAACTCAATCTTCCTTCCTCTCCTAACCTGTCAAAGTTTGGCAATAGAAATTCATAAAGGCAAATAGCAATCTCTAAGTATTATGGTTTTCCTTTATATATTTTCTCATGATGGGTGAACTTCCACAACCCTATCTTCCCATGGCATATTGTCCTAGTTTAAAGTTTACAAGTAAGTTACCATAATTCGTTATGCCCAGACCAAAAAGAATTGATAAATTAAATACTATTCATTCATAAACTCTTAAGAAGTTACCTATACACTGGGTCACAAGTTACCAGTCAGGAAGTATAGATTGAACATTTGCCCTATACCTCCTAATCTTTAGATTCATGACAAGAGAGTTTCTAACTGTTGATTTCACCTCCATGGCAGTAACTGTAGATAATAATAACTTATCTTCTAGACTGGCTTGTATATCCTAGGACCTAAATTAAAATTCTCTCATGGTAAAGGAAAATAGAGTCAGGCCTGGGAGTCCTCTAAAACCACTATCCTTTAAAGGTCTAACTGCTTTTGTTGTACCATTTGTGGGGTTTTTTTTCAATATTAAGTGAAATCCTATCTACTAGCAGTGGCAGAAGTTCATTGTAATTCATTTCCTAATTTTTTATTTTTTTCAACCAATCATGGTATGTGCTTTCTGTCCTCTGTTGCTAAAAGGCAAAACTCAAGGGTCTTCGAAAATGGTAAATCTCTTGTTTTCCCATCTTACTGACCCACCGTGAGTGTGGACACCACGAGGTTAATTCAGAGAGGATGCTTAGAATTTATTGAACAGGGTGAAACCTTAGTGGGAACAATCAGAGCTTGCCAGATGAGACAGTGACCCTGAGAAGTATTCAGAGATGATTGATGAGAGAACACAATTTTCACACAAAAATGACATCTTGATCAAAGTTCATGGATTATAGGCAGGATCAGTCTTTGGAAAAAAAGAAAGATATAGCATCCTTCTAATTTTTGCTCGTCCACATGCTTAGTCATTCATTTCCTGTCCCTTTCAGCCCCTGGTTTCCTCTGAATTGAGTATTTCTTTCTCATATACTCAATAGCTTTTCATTTAGTTATTTATTTGTCAAGCTTTTAAATAAGTCAGGCTCTGTGGATTCTATACTACTGATGAGTGGTCACCAGGGGAGTAAAAGGAATTCAAAGACTGATATACAGAAGTAAATTAAAGGGAACAAATTAGTTTTCAGATTGCAGCAGGATAGCATCACCTTCCTATTACAATGAGATAATAAAGCAGTCCTTATCCCTTCAAGCAGAAGTAGGGATGTCAAATGGGGATCTAAGGTAAGACTTTAAAGGGATATGGCCCTGAAGGCAGAGTCTTGCAAACCAGAGCAGCAGCAGCAGCTCATAGTTAGCATCTCACCCGCCTTCACTTGCTGTTCTATCAAAGCACCTTTCTCCTTCTCCAAGCACAGGTATGGTATTCCCCACAACTTATTATATTTCTCTCTCTCTCTCTCTCTCTCTCTCTCTTTCCTTCCTTCCTTCCTTCCTTCCTTCCTTCCTTCCTTCCTTCCTTCCTTCCTTTCCTTTCCTTTCCTTTCTTTTCTTTCTTTCTCCTTCCCTCTCTCCCTTCCTCCTTCTTTCCTTCCTCCCTTCCTTCCTCCCTTTGGAGGTTTGGTTTGAATAGTTTGTATCTTGACTTATCGACTTCAAAACTTGCTTAACTTTTAAGTCCTATCAAATTAACATGCCCTAGGGAGTCTCTCTTAGCAGTAAAGCTGGAAGATTTGTACTATCAGGACTGGCACCTACCTTTACTTAACAAACAAATGGTAGTCAGTGGCCTATAAATTTTGTGTTTTACTGTTGCTACTCAAGAGCAGTTTCTAGGACATCTCTTTTTCTGAACTCACATATTACTAAATAGTTTCAGTTCTTCAATGTTAAAACAGCTCTGAAGATCATGTCCTACAATAATTTACAATGAAGCCAGGGCATGGTCTATATATTTCAGTATTATATTACAGAAATAGAGCTCAAATATTATTCCTACTGCTTACTTACTATAATATTACAATTTATTGTTGGCCCCCAATTTTTTAAAGTATCCTTGATTTTGAAATAGATTTATGATTTTAATTGAATTTGCAGATTAAGGTGGTGACTTGGAACAAAAATTCTGAGTCCTGTCTGGGAAATACAACCTTTTTGGGGATGTACCATATATTTTAGGTTCTAGGTATCGTCCTGTTCAAGAAGCATTGTTAAACTGTCAGATAATAAGAAGACAGAAATATACTATAAAAGTCATTATAAGAGATTTAGCTTCTAACTCCCAGGAACATATATCATATCTCTTTTACTTCTCTCCCTTATTTTTACATGTTCTCGCTAACCTTTCCTTCCTATCAATCTCCTGCAAATATTCCCTCTCCACCCAAATCCACTGAGTTTTCTTTTATCTTTTCACCTCTTTTGTAGCCTTTTTAAATAAGTACGAAACATCATGCATGATATATTTTCTGTTCTCTTTGTCTTACTTCCTTTTCATCTCTCCTTATGTTCAGGTTCTAAACTATAAAATTTGGAGACTAATATAAGCAGTATTCATTATATTCACAGATCCAAGGGCTTTGGAAATAATTCTGTTTATTACAACTATAGGGTCAATTATGATATCTTTTTGAACACTAATGTTTAAAAGTATGAACTTTCTTGCCTGATATATTTATACTTGAGGTCAAGCTCTTCCTGAACTCAAGTATAAAAAGTATACTGACCTCAAGTATAAAAAGGCTCTTCCATTTATCATCTATATGAAATTGTGCCCAATACTGAAATAATAGTACAAATCTCATAGGGTTACTGAAAAGATTAAATTACACAATTATTTAAACTGCAGACTCCACTTCTAGAGCAGAGTAAGCATGCAAGAAACTCTATGACACACTTTAGTAAACAGTATTATTGTTTGACTATGATACACAATGGTGAAGTCAGGTTTTGCATATATATTTTTATTCACCCTTCCTGAAGATCTTCATTTCTTCACAGTACATAACCCTCTCTCTCCTGTGTTTTTCTTTCAGCCTTCGGAATTCCCTTTGGTAAATCTTTTCAGGCAGGTCTTTTGTTGAGGAATGCTTTCAGTGTCTATTTATCTGTGACTATTTTAAACTCCCTCTCATTTCTGAAATTATGTTTTGCTGGATAAGAATTTTTGATTGGCAGGTTTTCTCTTTCAGTACCTTTAATATATCATACTACTGCCTTCTCCCCTCCTTAGTTTCTGATGAGAAATTGGCACTTAGTCTTACTGAGGATCTCTTGTTTGCCATAAATTACTTTTCTCTTGTTACTTTCAGAATTCTCTCTTTGTCTTTGTTATTTGATATTCTGATTAGTATGTGTCTTGGAAGTTCTAATAGAATTTATTCTATTTAGAGTTTGTTGCTCTTCTCGAACATGTATATTTATGTCTTTCATAATAGTTGGCGAAATTTCAGCCATTTTTACCTCAAATATTCTTTCCTCCCCTTTTCCCTTCTGTTCTCCTTCTGGGACATACATTATGCGCATTTGCATGCTTCGTGCTGTCACACAAATCTCTGAGACACTGCTCAGTTTTCTACATTCTTTTTTCTATTTGTGCTTCTGACTGGATTATTTCAGTTTTCCTGTCTTCTAGTTCCGAGTCTTTCTTCTGCCTGCTCAATCGCTGTTATATGCCTCTAATGTATTTCCTTTGTGTGTGTGTGTGAGTGTGTGTGTGTGTTTGTATGCTGTACGACAGGGTCACGTTTCAATAGATTTCCATGTGAGTATTCCACTATTGCAGCACCATTTGTTGAATTTTTGTTTGTTAGTTTTGCTTGTTTGGTTGTTTTTGGGGAAGTGCATGGACCAGGAATCGAACCCGGGTCTCCTGTATGGCAGGTGAGAATTCTAGCGCTGAACTACACTTGCATCCCCCAAATTTGTTTTTAATCTCTATTATTGTACCTTTACCCCATAATTTCTGATATGTTTCCTTTTATACTTTCAACTTCTTTATTTTCACACGTCTTCGTAATATCTTTTAGCCCGATGTCCATATTTCCCTTCTTGTCCCTGAATTGATTTAGGAAAAATGTGTTAGAACTTCTTTGAGTTTTCCAAATTGTTTGTCTCCTCTGAAGTTTTGATATGTTACCTTGAGCAAGCCATAACCTCCTGATTCTTAGTATAGCTTATACTTTTTTGCTGATGTCTGTGCATCTGATTATCTTAGTAAGTTAACACTAAGTTTTCTCCCTGTTGTGTAAGATTTTATTGCTGATCGCTCTTATGTTAAGATTCTTTTCTGATATTTCGTGGAACTTATCCCGAGAAGCCCATGTTTAACTGTTCAGGTTTGCAGCTCTTCTTCACCTCCCCAAATATGTGGCAACTTTTTTTTTTTGCATTTTTTAAAAAAAATTGTATTAATTAAAAAAAAAATTACAGGAAAGAAACACAAACATTCCCAATATGTGATCATTCCATTCTACATATATAATCAGTAATTCACAATGTCATCACATAGCTGCAGATTCATCATCATGATCATTTGTTAGAACATTTGCATCAATTCAGAAAAAGAAACAAAAAGGCAACAGAAAAATGAAATGAAAACAGAAAAAAAACATACACACCATACCCTTTACTCCTCCCTTTCATTGATCACTAACATTTCAACCTAAATTTTATTTTAACATTTGTTCCCCCTATTATTTATTTTTATTCCATATGTTCTACTCATCTGTTGACAAGGTAGATAAAAGGAGCATAAGACACGAGGTTTTCACAATCACACAGTCACACTGTGAAAGCTACACCATTATACAATCATCATCAAGAAACCTGGCTACTGGAACACAGCGCTACATTTTCAGGCAGTTCCCTCCAGCCTCTCCATTTCCTCTTAGATAACAAGGTGATATCTACTTAATGCATAAGAATAACCTCCAGGATAACCTATCGACTCTGTTTGGAATCTTTCAGCCATTGATACTTTGTTTCATTTCACTCTTCCCCCTTTTGGGGGGAATCCCTTGATGCTGGGTCTCAGCTCATTCTAGGGTTTTTCTTAATCCCTTGATGCTGAGTCCGAATTCATTCTCAGATTTCTGTCTTACATTGCCAGGAAGTTCCACATCCCTGGGAGTCATGTCCCACATAGTCAGGGGGAGGGTCGTGAGTTTGCTTGTTGTGTTGACTGGAGAGAGAGGCCACATCTGAGCAACAAAAGAGGTTCTCTTGGGGGTGACTCTTAGGCCTAATTTTAAGTAAGCTTGACTTATCCTTTGTGGGGTTAAGTTTCATATGAACAAACCCCAACACTGGGGACTCAGCCTATAGCTTTGGTTGTCCACACTGCTTGTGATAATATCAAGAATTCAACTTGGGGAGGTTGAATTTTCCCCCTTTCTCACCATTCCCCAAAGGGGACTTTGCAAATAATTTTCTGCTCACTGATCAAATCACTCTGGGATTCATTGGGGCATCACTCTGGACAAACCAACAAAATCTCATGTCTTATCCAAGGTTCCATGTACTTATGTTGTTCAACCAAGCTAACTATATAAGTTATATTAGGAAATGCAGTAGTCAAAATATAAATTTTGTACCACATAAACATTTTTTGCTTTAGTCTCACACATAAGTTGAAATTTTAAAATATTAATTACCATCTATTTTCAGCACACTGCAATAATGACATTCCTTTGTTCTTCTTCATGCAAAAACATTTTTTTTTAATTTGTACATTTAGTCACTGTCATTATACACTCTAGGCAATCCTAGATTATACCATCTCAATCATTGTCGTCTATCTTTCCTTCTGATTTCATTTGTGCCCCCAGCCCTCCTCCCTAAATCATTCTCACATTCAGCATCATTCAGTGTTTTAACATAATTGCATTACAGTTAGTTAGTATTGTGCTGTCCATTTCTGAGTTTTTACATTCAGCCCTGTTGTACAATCTGTATCCCTTCAGCTCCAATTACCCAATATCTTACCCTATTTTTATCTCCTGATCCCCTCTGTTACCAACAAAATTCTCCAAGTTTATTCACTAATGTCAGTTCATATCAGTAAGACCATACAGTATTTGTCCTTTTGTTTCTGGCTAATCTTATTCAGCATAATGTTCTTAAGGTCCATCCATGTTGTTACATACTTCATAACTGTATTCTGTCTTACAGCTGCATAATATTCCATCATATGTATATACCACAGTTTGTTTAGCCACCCGTCTGTTGATGGACATTTTGGCTGCTTCCATCTCTAGGTAATTGTAAATAATGCTGCTATAAACATTGGTGTGCAAATGTCCATTTGTGTCCTTGCCCTCATGTCCTTTGAGTAGACATAGCATATAGATGGGTTTTATTCCTTAATCCATTCTGCTAGTCCATGTCCCCCGATTGGGAAGCTTAATCCATCAACATCAGTGTTCTTACTGCCCGGGCTTTTTGCCTTTTGGCTTTTATATGTCCTTCTAATTTTCCTTCTTTTTACCTTTACTCATGGTCTTCCTTTCTACCTCTCTACACCTCTCTCTTCTGCCTTCATATCTGTCTCTAGTGCTCCCTTTAGTCATTCTTGCAGAGCTGGTCACTTGGTCACGAATTCTCTCAGTGATTTTTTGTCTGAATATGTTTTAATTTCTCCCTCATTTTTGAAGGACAATTTTGCTGGATATAGAATTCTTGGTTGGCAGTTTTTATCTTTTAGTAATTTAAATATATCATCCCACTGTCTTCTTGCCTCCATGGTTTCTGCTGAGAAATCTATGCATAGTCTTATTGGGCTTTTCTTGTATGTGATGGATTGCTTTTCTCTTGCTGCTTTCAAGATTCTTTCTTTCTCTTTGACCTCTGACATTCTGATTAGTAAATATCTTGGAGTACATTTATTTGGATCTATTCTCTTTGGGGTAAGCTGCACTTCTTGGATCTGAAATTTTAAGTCCTTCATAAGAGTTGGGAAATTTTCAGTGATAATTTCCTCCATTAGCTTTTCTCCTCCTTTTCTCTTCTCTTCTCCTTCTGGGACACCCTCAACATGTATTTTCATATGCTTCTTGTTGTTATTCAATTCCCTGAGTCCCCGCTCATATTCTTCCATTTTTCCCTATATTTTATTTTTCTTGCCGGATTTCAGATGTTCCATCCCCCAGTTCAGAGATCTTATGTTCTGTCCCTTGAAATCTATCATTGTAGGTTTCCCTTGTTTTTTTTTTATCTCTTCTACCTTGCCTTTCATTCCCATAAGTTCTGTGATTTGCTTTCTCAGACTTTCAATTTATTCTTTTTGTTCATTCCTTGCCTTCTTTATATCCTCCCTCAATTCATTGATTTGGTTTTTTGATGAGGTTTTCCATGTGTGTTCGTATATTCTGAATTAGTTGTTTTACCTCCTGTATCTCATTTGAATTGTTGGTTTGTTCCTTTGACTGGGCCATATCTTCAATTTTCCTGATGTGGTTTGTTATATTTTGCTGGTGTCTAGGCATTTAATTACCTTAATTAGTTTATTCTGGAAATTGCTTGCACTTCTTTTCCCTAGGGTTTTCTTGCTGGATGAGTTTGTTGTCTATCTGTTCTTCGACATTCAGTTCAGCTTTTTCTGGACCTCTGGCTTAGGTTTTGTTTAACAGAGGAGAATTTTTCAGTTCTTATTTTCTTGTTTCTTGCCCTGCTTGTATGGTGCCTCCCCCCCACCACCCTTAGAAGGGTCTACTTAGGTATTATAGGCCCCAGCCAGATTTTCCCAGACCAAACTGGCCTCCTATCAGGAGGAAAGAGTCACCTGCATTGGTTTTTCCCTGAGGGTGAGACCCAGCAGTTTGACAGACTTTCCTGTGAAGTCTCTGGACTCTGTTTTTCTTATCCTGCCCAGTATGTGGTGCTTGTCTGCCTGCAGGTCCCACCAGAATAAGATGATGCGGTACCTTTAACTTTGGCTGGGGGGTGTGGTGGAGACAGAAGAGAGGATGTAGGCTGGTTTTAATGGCTTCAAATTACCAAGCCCTGGTGTCTGAATTCCTTGAGAAAGGGATTCCCCCAGAGTTGGGCTTCACCCCTCCCCTGGGGAAGGCACAGGCTCCAGACAAGCTCTCAAACGAGTTTGTTTCTGCCTGTGCCTGGGGCAGTTGCAGCCTGAGGATGTGGCACACTTTTAAGGTTACAATTTTTGGGCAATTGTTTCACCTCCATGAGAAAGCTTCCTTTCCTCTGTTACTTTTCCAACACTCTTGACCTTTTTTTGTTTTGGTTTTTGTGCTGAAATTTCTCCCCAGATCCTATGATTTGTTTACATTCTCTTCTGGATTCAGTGTCATTTTACCTTATACTTTACTGTTCTGGAACCCATCCTATTTTATAGAGTTCAGTTTATTCACTTTTTTTTGTTTTCTTATGAAGCTTTTCTGCCTCTATTTTCTTCCTCATTAAAGTATCACACTCCAGGCCATGGGGTGGTCGATCTACAAAGATGGGTCAACCCAGAAATATCTGTTATGCATTTAAGGTGCCCAGCCAACAAAATCTCTATTGAGTGTGCACAACACTTGCCAAAAGTTTTGTTGTGGTCCTTCTCTATAAATGCTAGTTTCCTCTGGGGGCTCTTTTGTAGGCAGCATTCATCAACTGCTTGTTTTCTACCCTGGCTGTCTGTTGACTTGGGTCCCTGTGCCTGCATGTGTGTGGGGTTCGAGCTTATTGCTGTGACTGGCTCAATGGTCTCTATCCATGGCAGGAGGGAACGAGGCTGTGCTGTCTGAATTCAGCATTTGTGGTGTCC
The DNA here is from genome assembly GCF_023851605.1 of Tamandua tetradactyla. Taxonomy (NCBI): domain Eukaryota; kingdom Metazoa; phylum Chordata; class Mammalia; order Pilosa; family Myrmecophagidae; genus Tamandua; species Tamandua tetradactyla. The sequence continues at coordinate 5,203,728 of NC_135350.1, read as the reverse complement.
TTCTCCAGTCTCTACTATCTTTCACTGTTTCAAACAAGTGAAATTTGTCTTTTTATTAGTTGATTCTGAGAGAATTTTAAAGGCAATGTCTTACATCCTGTTGTTGATGACATTGCTTTAAATGTTTTATTCTTAATAGTTTTGGGGATGTTTGCCTTAATTAGACTTTTTTTTCATTTGCTTTAGTTTTAGCTATGGGTATTCAGAAAAACATGCTGAAGTACTTCCCAAAATGATATGTGTTAATTGTTGTTTTCTTATTCAACAAGATTTAAGCATGATAATTGGAAGGATTTTTTTTGTGTGTATTAAGCTTGAGAGAAACACTAAAGTGTGACATATATGACCTTCATATCCTACATCTCTTGATTTTTGTGACTGTGCTGGATAATTTTTATGGTCTCTAACCTGATTTGATATGAGAAAAGATGATCAATTGCTTTTAAATAAATCACTAAGTAATATCAAAACAGCCTCATCTTATCACTGCTTTCTTCTGTTTTCATCATGCACAAGCTAAACAGTATGTTTTCTCTCTATTTAAATATTTATTGCCTCAGTTTACATGTTAGATTTTAGTTTAAACATCATGTAGATGAGTTGAATGGTGCAAATTTTAATTACATGTACACATTAAAGAAAATCATTTTCTCCTCAATATTTACTCATAGATCAATTCAGCCCACATTGCTGAACTGTTGAGAATGCTTTTACAATCAATCTTCCTTCATTTCTAAATATTGCTCCAGGCTAAAGATTGATTTTAAATCCTTCCCCAATTTAGATTGCACTTCAGAAGGTAAATTTATTCCTGTCAATCCCTTTTCAACTACTTATGCCAATTTTGTGTGCATAGTAAAATGTCCATCATATCATATTCAATTAGTTTTTCACTAGAAATGTTTTCGTTAACCCTTTGTAGAAGTGTGATGCTCTGTATGGCTGTATGGACAATGCTCTGAACTATTAGCTTTTTTAAATGTAAAAACTGCTAAAATGAAAAGTAATTTACCTATCGAGTAAGGAAATTTGGAAGAGTGTTCGTATATTTGGGCTCTCCATTGTAGAAAACAAATATGCTAAATATTATACTAACAAAATGCTATCAAACCTTGTTTAATATTTCTTTTGAACTTTCATTTTGTCATATTTACTTGCTGCTTCATAGCAAATGAAAACCCTCTTTTGGCTGGGGTTGGAGAATTAAGGTCTGGTTAAGAGTTGAACCAAGAGCTTCCAGCTGACCAAACAGTGGAGTAAACACTTCAGGATGCCCTTCCCCAATATAATCTTTTTGAAAGATTAGCAAATTCTGGCAGAGTCATTTTCTCAAACTAGGAAAAACAGTTAAAGGTTCACAATAATTTGACAACTGCTGAGTCAAGAAAATGGAACTTGAAACACAGTAGGCAAAGCTTATGGAGCCCATACAGCTCCTCCCACACCCTACTCTATTCCAGTGTGTAGCCAACCTGTGCACCCATTGTGGGTTCCTGGATTCCAAGTGGATCAGTATAAACCTCATATGCATACTGGGGTACCTATATGTTGCTGCCAATCTATCAGGTGGAGGACTGAAGTTACTGAACTGGAAGATTTATCTCAGTTTCATCATTCTGAAACTTGTCCTCAGAATAAAGCAGCTTTCAAACATTACCTGCATTAAGCATACAGTGCAGCACCCAGGATGGGATGAAAATCTATTTCATAGGGAATAGAGGGACCATTCAAATGCTATAAATGGGGGAATTCATAAGACCACAAGCCAAGGACAAGAGCAGCCTACACACAGAGTCAGATAAGATAGAGAGGACCCTGCACTTCCTACTTGCCTCAGACTGTCTTAATAGGAAGGCAAAGCTCTAAAGAAGGACACCAGCCAAAGTAGAGTCAGTTTGCAAAGACTTTCACATTGATTTGTTTGTTTTTGTTAGCTCTTGGCACTCAGGAAAATAACTGTCATATCAATGACTGGATGCAAACATAAGTGACAGCTCAGGTTCTAAATCCAAGGGGTAACACATTAAAATACACAGTGTGGAACACAATATTATAAGACAAACAAAGAAACAAGAAATGATGGCCCATTAAAAGGTATGAGGTAAAAATCCAGAAATCATCAATGAAGAGGATCAGACTTTGGACATACTGGAAAAAAGATTAAAAATAAATGAATAAAAAAATCCTCAGTATGCCCAAGGACATAAGGGAAAACTAGAGAAATAAATAAAGGATATCAAGAAGACAATGAATGAACAGTATGAGAATCTCAATGAAGAGATAGGAATTATTTTTAAAAGAACCAAGCAGAAATACTGAAGTTGAAAATGACAATAACTGAAATGGAAAATTGCCCAGAGGGTTCAGCATCAGATTGGGGTTGACAGAGAAAGAATCAGTGATCTTGAAGACAAGAAAAGTGAAGTGATTTAGGATGAAAAAGTGAACAGAGGCTAAGAGACCTGTGGGACACCAGCAAGCATGCCAGTATAGACGTCATGAGAGCTCAGAAGGCAAAGAGAGAGAGGAAGAGCAAAAGGAATATTCAAAGAAAGAGTGGCAGGAAACTTCCTAAATTTAACAGAATACATGACTATGGATATTTAAGAAGCCCAAATAACCATATTTGAGTTCATCCTGCATAAACTCAAAAGGGAACATACATGAGCACAAACTAATGAAACTGTCAAATGCCAAAGATAAGGAAAGAATCCTGAAAGCCACAAGAGAAAAGCAAAATGATATGCACGAGGTAATTCCAATAAGATTAAGATTCCAATTTCGCATAAGACTATGGGAGCTAGAAAGCAGTGCAACAAAATATTCAAAGTGATGAAAGAAAATAATTGTCAACCAATAATTTTATATCCAGTAATATTTTCTTTCGAAAATGAGGGAAAGATTAAGACGCTCCAAGATAATGAAAAAAGGAGGGAGTTCATTACCATTGGATTGATCCTACGAGCAATGACAAAGAGAGCTCTGCAGATGGAAAGGAAAGAACAAAGCCAGTGGATCGAAATGGGATAAAGAAATTAAGACTTCTGGTAAAGGTAATCATTTGGGTGCTTATCAATGCCTGTAATATTGTATTGTATTCTTTGGTATGCAATTTCATTTTTTACTTCTTACAGATTCTAAAATGCAATGAATAAAAAGTAATGATGCATTTATGGTTTTAGGCATACAATGTAATTTGTAAAAAGTATAACAAAAAAGTGGGGGGACAGAGGGTCATAAGAACAGTGTATGTTAGACTGGAACCAAATCAAATGTGGTTCTAATAGATTTATGAGGTTAAATTTTAGTCCCATGGTAATCACAAAGAAAATATATGAAAAAGTAATATCTGGAAAGAAATGAGAAGAAAAAATGATATAATGAAAAATCAAATAAATGTGAATGTTGGTATTAAGGAAAGAATTAAAAGATAAAAAATGTATAAGACTTACAAAGCAAAATAGTAAAGTGGCGGAAGAAAGTCCTACATTATCAATAGTTATTACAAACATATTTAGATTAAATAGTCCAGCCAAAAGCCAGAAATTGGCAGAATAAATGAACATGGCATGACACAATGTTACACTGTTTACATCAGACCACCTTAAATTCAAAGATACAAGTATGTTGAAAATGAAAGAATGGAAGAATATGTCATGCAAATAGTAAATAAAAGATACTTGAGCTAACTATACTAATATAAGATAAAAAAGGCAATATGTAAAAAATAATCCAAGGGACAAAGAAACTTAATATATTCTGAAAAATGAGCCAATTCACCAAGAGAACATAGCAATTTTAAACATATATGCACCTAATGGCAGAGCCCCTAAAATGTATGAAGCAAATATTTGCATAGTTGAAGGAAGAAATGGATGGTTCAACATAAATAGCAGGAAGACTTCAATACACCACTTTCAATAATGGATAGAACATCCTAACAGAAGATAAATAAGGAAATAGAAGAATTGGATAATGCTGTAACCAACTAGACTTCATAGACTTACCTAAAACATTACCCAACTGCAGCAAGATACCCATTCTTCTCTAGTCCACCTGCATTATTCTCTAGGATAGATGCTACGTCTCTAGGATAGGTCAGAAAGCAAGGGTTGCTGAATTTTTAAATATTAGAATCATAGATTTGTAATTTCAGTAACCACAATGGAATGAACTAGAAATCAATAACTGAGTAAGAATAGGAAAACTCACACATACATAGAAATTAAACAGTATATTCTTAAACAACCAGTGGATTGAAGAAGATACCAGAAAGGAAATTAGGAAATATCTTGAAGTGAGAATATGAAAGAACAACATATCACAATGTATCAAATGCAGGAGAGGCAGTTCTGAGAGGGTATTTTTAGCTTTAAATTTTGAATATTAAAAAAAAAAGACCTGAAATAAAAACCAATCTTGGAGTGTTTAGGAAAAGTAGAAACCAAATTGAGCAGGTGGATGAATTAGCAAAGATAATTAGCTCAGAGATACATGAAATGGAGAATGAAAAGTTAAAAGTATGAAAGAAAACAAAACTTTGTTTTTTGAAACCATCAAAAATCGACATTTCATAAACTTTAGGAAGAAAGAAAAGGAAAAGAAGCAAGGGGACACAAATGACCTACAGTGACTCAAGAAAAATAGAATATTTCAACAGACCAATAACTAATAATGATATTGAGTCACTAATCTAAAACCTCCCAGCAAAGAAAAGTTCAAGAGCAGATTGCTTCATTGATTAATTTTACCAAATGTTCCAAGAGGAATTAAGACTAGTCTTACTCAAATTCTTCCAAAAAAAAGAAAAGAACATGAGGAAACACTCTACAACTCATTCTATGAAAAACAATATTACCTTAATACCAAAATCAGATAAAGATAATACGAGAAAAGAAAAGATAGATTGCTAGTTCATGAATGTAAAATTATCAACAAGATTCTAGCAAGCTGAATCCAATAGCATATTAAAAGAATTATACACCATGATCAAATGGGATTCATCCCATATATGCAGAAATGGTTCAACAAAAGAAAATCAAATTTATTTATTATACCAGGGTAAAGAAAAAGAGAAAACAAACCAACCAATGATAATCTCAATTGATGAATAAAAGACATTTGACAAAATCCAGCATCTCTATTAGATAAATATACTCAGAAAACCAGAAACAAAAGGAAATTTCCTCAACATGATAAGGGGCAGATACAAAAAACCCCACAGCTCTTATGACACTCAATGATGAAAGACTGAAATTCTTCCCTCTAAGATGAGTAACAAAACAGGGAGGCCCACAGTCACAAATATCACTAGACATAGTACTGGAAATTCTAACCATAGCAATTAGGCAATGAAAAGAAATAAAAAGCCTTCAAAATGGGAAGGAAGTAAAACTTTCGCTGTTTGTAAATGATGAAATTTTATCTGTAGGAAATCTTGAAAAAAAAAGTCCAAAACAAAGCTACTAGAGTTAATAAATGTATTCAGGTAAGTGGCAGGGTACAGAATAGACATGCAAATATGTGGTTCTATACACTAGTAATGAGCAACCCAAAGAGGAAATTTAAAAAATAATTCTATTTAAAATAACAACTAAAAGAAACATACTTCAGTATAAATGTAGCCAAGGATTCGATGAGCATATATACTGAAAACTATAAAATTTTGCTGAAAGAAATCAAAGATCTAAATAAATGGCAGGGAACTCCTTGATCTTGGATTAGAAAACTAAATATCATTAAAGCATCAGTTTTACCAAAAGCAACTTACAGATTCATGAAATCCTAATTTAAATTCCAAATCTTTTCTGCAGAAATGGAAAAGCCAATCATCAAATTTAACCAGAAGGACAAGAAGCTACAAATTGCAAAATTATGTTGACCAAGAAAAAAGTTGGAAGACTCATATTTCCCAAGTTTAAAATTTATTATAAATCCACAGTAATCAAAATAAGCATGATACTAGCACAAAAACAGACATATGGACCAATGAAATTGAACTGAGAGTTTAGACATAACATCCATAGATAACTGACTTTTTGACGAGTGTTTTAAGCCCACTCAATTGGGAAAAAAATCTCTCTTCTACAAACAGTTCTGGGAAGACCAGTTATCAATATGCAAAAGGATGAAGATGGACCCCTATCCTGCACTATATACAAAATTCAACTCAAAATGGATCAAAGGCATATGAGAACCAAACTATGAAACTCTTAGAGGAAAATACATGGAAGCATCTTTAGGACCTTATGTTAGGCAATGGTTTCTTAGACTTTACACCAAATGCATGAAAAACAAAAGAAAAAAAATAATAAATGGGACCTCATCAAAATTAAAAACTTTTAAGCACCAGAAGACTCCATTCTCTTGGAAAGAATGAAACAGAAAGAAAACAAACAAAATGGGAGAATGTATTTGGGAACCATATATCCTGTAAAGTTTTTTAGCAATCTTATTGAGAAATATATGTTCAAATATCAAAAGTCATCCAAAGTGTACGATCAGTGGTTAGAGTATCATCATATAGCTGTGCATTCATCATCACAATCTTGCAAGTTTCTATATTTAGAACATTTAAAGACATCCTAAAACTCAAAAGTAGAACCCAATTTAAAAAGGTCAAAATATTTCAATAGACACTTCTACAAAGAATATATACAAATGCCCAATAACACCTTGAAGAGATGCTCAACTTCATTAACCATTAGGGAAATGAAACTCAAAACCACAATGAGATATGATGTCACAGCTACTAGAATATCTATTTTTCACCTGATGTGGAAAATGGAAATACTTTTTTATTGGTGGTGGGAGCAGTTCCTGTATGTAGTAGACAGTTTGGCTGTTCTTCAGAGAGTGAAACACAGATTTACCATTGGAATGGCAATCCTACTTCTAGACATATACTTCTGGATACCTACCAGTGACTCAATCAGATATTCACACACTGATGTTCATAGTAGCATTCATTATTCACAGTCGCTAAAAGATGGAGGCAATGGAGTGTCTATAAACTATGAATGGAAATACAGAATTGGTATATACATACAACAGGATATTCTTCAACGGCTAAAATAATTTCTATTTAGGGGAATGGAAATGTTTTGGTAATGGATAGTGGTGATGGTAGTACAACATTATGAGTCTAATTAATAGCACTTGGATTACATACCTGAATGCAGTTAAGAGGGGGGAACTTCTAGATTGTATATATTTTATTAAAATAAAAACTTAAAACCATAACCCTTCTACGACAGCCCCATAATATCTCACTTAAGGTGATTCTCACAGGGATATTACTTTCCCAGTCCACTGGCTAAAGTTGTCCCTCTACTACAGTCACTATATTTTATTATTTCATTGCACTTTTGTTTAATTTTTTCATAGCACTAATCCCTAAATGAAGATTTATTATTAAAAAAAAAGTTGAACTGAGAGAGCTGAATGAACTGCTAGATATCAAAAGTAGACAATTTAAACGACAAGCCAAAATATAAGTAACCATGAAGTCTTTAGTCACGTACTGCAGTCCTGAAATTCTGCAAAGAAGATGTTACCTGAGAAAAAAGTGCCTGCTCCCCTTGATCCATTCCCCCCCCCCCCAAGGAGCTGTACTGCCAAGTGAGGGTCAGATGGACGCCTATAGCAGTGGGGTTGTCTCGCTGCCAAAGGAGCCACATACAAAAGGCTTCTGTGGTTTTATGTACCAGGGACTGGGGTAAGGGAAGCCTTGGAGCTAATAAGTCAAAAATAATGAGTAATGTCTTCAAGTTCTTTTAGTCTCCTCCTTACCCCAAGAGGGGGTGTCTCAGCAGAGCTCCCTGAAGAAGGCGTGGGGGCAGGAATGCAGATGGTAAGAAGCCAGGTGGCTTCCTTGACTGCAACTCCCTTCATAGACTGCAGGACATCGTCTGTGTGCCGAGTCTGTGTGAGGACAGCTTACCATGAGGCTTGCCAGGTAAAGCCTTTCTCAATGCCTGAGGTTGGAACTAAAAAATCCCATGCAGGGTTTTGACCAGGAAATGAATTCCTCAGGTCTTGGTGACGCAGTCCAGAGATCTGAATCTAGATTCTGGATACAGACTCAGCTCTAGATACACACATACTAAAGAAGTCACTTTCTAAAATTTTAATGCCCATTAAATTTTAGCCCTCTATATGTACTTAGTGTTATTAATATTTTGAATCATTTAATAGTGTGTGCAGCTTAAAAACATATTTTTTTTGCAGGTGGAACATGCCCAGTAGAATCCCATTGCTTGCAACTGTCATGCTGATGCCAATTTTTCCTATCAGTATTTTGAAACGTTTGGATTTCAGATTTTTATGGCATGGTGGAATGATTAGTTCCAAGAAAGGAGAATATAAACAAAAGCACCAGTTATGACTGTGTATAATAAAAGCTAATGGCTTATGATAATTTCAAACTTGGATAATGTTTCAATACAATGTTTGTTACTTCCTGGAAGAACTTGCTTTTCACATTTAATGTACTTCTGTAATTTAATTGAGAAAATCTTATGTATCACTAAGGTTGAATAAGTGTTTAATTATCTGAATGACAGAATTTAATGCATGAGATAATTGCGGTATTGCCAGCTATCTTCCCTGTATAGAAATGACTAGAAGAATGATTTTAATATCTTTATACTTATGGAATGATATTTCATAATTCCAAATAATTTTAAAAATTGCATGTATTTTTAAATTTCCATAAGTTTATGATGGTTGTATGCATAATTTCTGGGTTAAAAATTTCCCAACAGCTTGTAAATAATTTGATGGAAAGGAGGGAAGGGAGGGAAGTACAGAGGGAGGAAAGAAGAGAAGGTGGGAAGGGAAGGAGTAGGGAGGAGAGATAAAGAGTGTCAGAGAAATTGAGAAAGAAATTATTTTGTCTGTAAGAGCAAATGCAATTTACGAGTTATAAATAAATACAAGTTTCTAGTATTGAGCTTATTACTGAAGAAAAGTCTGTGTGATATAATTGGAAACAGATTGTATACAAAGAAACTGCACCTGAGTTCTATTAAGGCAATGCAAGCAATATACTGTGTAATGCTTGCCCATTTAATGTCCCATTTACATATTTTTATTATTTTAATTACTTTTTCTGCTTTTAAATCGTATCTTCTTTTGTCTTATTTGCTTATCATTAAAAAATTAAACTATCTCCAAGCTTAGATGTTTTCCCATTATATGAGGTTAGATTTTATCTAGAGATCCGTACCAGATAAAAACTTTTATGAAGAAAACTGATATTTATTTTTTTAGTTAATATTTCTTTAGATATATGAGTATGTATTTTTTTTTTTTAACATGGGCAGGCACCGGTAATCGAACCCAGGTCCTCTGGCATAGAAGGCAAGCATTCTTGCCTGCTGAGCCACTGTGGCTGGCCCGAGTATGTATGTTTTAAGTAGGGGAAAGAGTTAGTGGGCTTGATTGATAATTTAGTCCATCAAAGCAGATATGTAATATAATAAAAAGACTGGGTATTAAAAAATCTTATCTCTGTAGTTCTAACACAGAAGGATATAGTGGTGTTGATATATAAATGAGTACATGGGACTTTTCTCTGTTTTAGGCTATATTTCTAATTATTATCATCGTTTGTGTTTACCAGAGATAATAATGCACAGCTATACGAAAAGACAAGAGTTGTTGTAAAACTGTGAGAAAAAGAGCTGCTGTTTGTACATGAATAGAATTTATGAAAAGAGATGGAATGCACCCTGCCATGGTAAAAATCAAAGATATGTGATGAAAATACTTGTGCAGGGGACCACATTGAGCATACTATGAAGTATTCAAAGGTGGTTTGGGCTTTGGGCAAAGCAATGGATGCTTCTATCTTACACAAAAGAATAATAATGAGGACAAAATATTTTTGTTTGTGGTACAAAATTTCCCCAATAATACCAAGAAAACTGTCCTAATTGTGCCGTGGTTAAAACCCCTTTCCTGCTGGCACTCCTGGTGCAGGAAAGTTCTCCAGTAGTTTGAAAGGTGAGAATTCTCTTATTCCTTATTTTTTCTTGGGTAACATTCAAGCTGCCTTTCGTCCAGTCTTTGCAAGCCACTCTCATTTAATTAATTTATTTATTTTATTTTTATTGTTTTTTGCATGGGCAGGCTCCAGGAAATGAGCCCAGGTCTCTAGCAACTCATTTAATATAAACTCTCTTTTGTACATATTATTTGTAATTCTTCTGAAGTGTTACAAACTTCCTTATATCACAATTACTGATTGGTCTAGCTCCATAATTTATTATGAGTCCCACTGGTGTGGGACTTTAAGTATAAAAGAGCTTCTACTGGACAATTTGCTACAAATGTATTTGGACAAGGCTGTATTCTAGGGATTATAAACATTATATAATAGAGAACAGGGTAGATGATAGAGAGTAGGTGGCCATCAGAAAGATCAGAAAACAGAAACAACAAAGTGGAAGGGAGGTCTACAACCCAGTACTTAAGTGGCAGGCAATGTTTTCTGGAAAAAAAAAAGATATTTATTTTAAGAACTGAAGAATCAGTGAGGGCTATTCTGGTGAGAACTGCAAAATCAAAGTGAAATGTAAGGAAAAGAGTTTCAAACTTAAGAATAGCTATGTGAATGGAATTATAGGCTTAAGACCCTAAAAACTGGATAAAGTTATATGACCTGACTGTAGATACGAGGTTGAATAAGAAGACAGGATTTAGGAAAAGATATGTAAATTTATTTCTCACATGCTTATACTTATTTCTATCTATCATCATCATCTATCATTACCTATCATATATCTACAGAAGTAGAGGAAGCTGAGATATATATTTAGTAATTAAATGATGAGTGACACAACTGAGTTTGAAACTCAGAATAATCCCATCAGTTAGATGGTAAAAAAACAGCAAAGGAAAATGAGGGAAAAAACCCTTTAATATATCAATTTGCTGAATGGCGCATTTGCTCATTGTTCTAGTTTGTTAGCTGCCGGAACGCAATATACCAGAAATGGAATGGCTTTTAAAAGGGGAATTTAATAAATTACTCATTTACAGTTCTAAGGCCGAGAAAATGTCCCAATTAAAACAAGTCTAGAGAAATGTCCAATCTAAGGCACCCAGTGAAAGACACCTTGGTTCAAGAAGGCTGATGAAGTTCAAGGTTTCTCCTTCAAGTAAGAAGGACATGGTGAACACAGTCAGTTTCTCTCTCATCTGAAAGGGCATGTGGAAATCATGGCATCATCTGCTTGCATTCTCTCCTGGCTTCCTCTTTCATGAAGCTCCCCGGGAGACATTTTCCTTCTTCATCTTCAAAGGTCGCTGGCTGGTGGACTCTACTTGTCGTGGCTATGTCACTCTGCTCTGCTCTCTCTGAATCTCTCTTCTCCAAAATGTTTCCTCTTTTATAGGACTCCAATAAACCAATCAAGACCCACCCAAATGGGCGGAGACATGTCATCACCTAATCCAGTTTAACAACCACTCTTGCCTAAATCACATCATCCAAGGAGATGATCTGATTACAGTTTCAAACATACAGTATTGAATAGGGATTCTTCTACCTTTATGAAATGGGATTTTGATTAAAGCATGGCTTTTCTAGGGGGCGTACTTCCTTTCAAACCAGCACACTCATTCACACTCAGATATGGCTATGCAATTCACAGAGACTAGTACAAATTAAAATACGGAGTTCTGACCAGGGACAAAGAAGTCAGTCCTTGCCACTGGCCACCATCTCAACCCACATGCCCAGGTAACCTCTGAGAGAATGCAACGTCCAGGCCAGGACATGCTCAATACCTACCTCTGTGTTGAGGTCGCTGTTGGTTTGTATGCTGTGGAGCTGCCAGCCCAGACTGCAGTTGCCATGAACTTGTCCTGTACAAGAAGCCATAGACGTGGACCTAATGCTGACCCTCCCCGGACTGTGCCCAGGGCCCCAAGGCAATGACAGAATGTGGGCCCACTTGCCCGTCGTGAATTTGTCATCACCCTGGGTGGGACAGTAGTAGTTTGGGGGAAGGGATGAGGTTAAATGGGGTTGGGACATCATTGGGAGGGGAACGGGTGGCTGAGACCCCATCTTATGGTGATGGGGAGGAGTGGGATGTGGTATCCTGCATGAGCCGAATGCCAAGCTCCTGATGAATGAATCATTTGCTTATCAGGGTTCACTTACAAAATAAATCACTTCATTTCACTTACAAAATTTAGAGATTAAAATTAAGGATTTCAAAACTGTAATGACAGATCATTTAATGCCAAGTATGAGGCCATTTTGAATGAGGGGTCCTGTGTGACTGCATGGGCTTCAACCCTTTGAAGCAGGGTTCCTCTTTATAGTTACCATCTTTTATGGTGTTTTGGATATATCAATAAACCTAACTCTTGTCAAGTGTATTTTAATTATAAATTTAATATTTCACTCCTTGTTGATGATAAAAAATATGTACTGGCAAAGTACATAACTTTTTTCTATAAACTAATTCTCCCTTTGAAATTTGATTCGTAAGTGGTTTATGCAGAAAATACATATTCTTCTATCACAGTCACGAATAAATGATTTGTATTATAAGTTACTTTCGTGATTTATTTTCAAATTAATAGATTTTGAAATATCCTAGCTTGGCCCCTCCATTTAATTATGCATCATTTTCAAAAAATGCATTGCTCATTCTAATTTATTTATGGAATATGAATTTTCATACTACTTCAATTATATTCTTTAAGAACTTAGGAATTATACATTTAGATACAGAGACTTATATCATATGAAAATGTTGTTACTTGTTACCTTAAACTATTTTTCCTTGGTGAAGGTGCTCATGACAAATTCAAGAATAATTATAAATATTATCTTTTATTAAGCTTAGATTTTGTATTTCTAAATACATTTGGAGTTTTGAAAGTATAACTGAGTGCTAATTTTTATCAACAAATATTCTTTAGCCCATAAATATTCCTTAGGAAAACATAGGTTAATATTGTAACTTTAAAATAATTTAGAGTATTAATCGCTCTTAAACCTCGAATTTCTGTGAAATTATTATTTATGAAGAAGGATTTAAAATTCCTTCTATAAGAGTTTCAAGAGTAGTATATTGTAAGGTGTGAAAATTCTGATCTTTTTAATATTCTTCCTATGTGATTAGCTATAAAGGTCCTAAGAGATATTATCTGGAATCTGTAGTTAATGTTATATGGAGTGAGACTACTAACCCAGTTTTAATGATGTAAAACTTTATATGGAGTATCTACATATGTAGTAACCAGTGCACAAGCGTATATCATGCTGACACCACAAAACAGAGCGACGGCCAGAGCGTGAAACTGGAAAAACAAATTGAATGAGCTACTTAAAAAAAAGTTTGAGTTAAATAACAAAATAACTGCAGTAGGTACTTTAGGCACCACTGAGCTATGTTTGATGTATCAATGTGTCCTAGGAATCAAGGAAAAGGCAGATATGGAGTTTCTAGTACTTAATCCTCTATTATGACTTTAGTCGTAGATGGGAAATAGTATACTCACCAAAATTCACGAGAAATTACTACAGGAGTGTTCAAAAATGGACACATGGATTTATTATTATTCTGAAGTAATGAATTACACATTTATAAGAACGACAATACTAATACTATCTGTCTAGAATTTGGAAGGTGCACTTTCATTTTAGGTGGATGTTTTTCCAGCAAACATATGAGTGAGCAATTATCTTCTGAAAAGTGAGAAACTGAGAGGCAATCAACATATTTAAAATGCGGATAATCACATGGTGGGAAAAAAACACTTTTGTCATGGTACCTTGTATAATTTTATTTTTATCTATCTACTTATATATATTTGAACATTTTTAAAAATTAGGATCATTAGGAATTAAAATTACTTTTAAAAAGTCTTAGATTTTTAATGGAGCTATAAAATATTTCAGTTTTAATTCTTTTAAAGAATGAAATATGGCTTTAATCCAAATTCGTTACAGGTCCAGAGGTCCAGGAGACATATATATGTGTATCACAATTCTGTGTATATCCCAATATAAAGCATGTGGAATTTAAGAGCCAGTTAAGAACATCACATTCTGCTATTAACATGAAGTTTGAACTAACTATCAGGAATTGATATAGACAAACTTCAATTGCTTCTAAGATGTGATTTAGGAAAAATATATCCACTGTTTTGTTCATGGTATTAGCAACTTGCATATATACATAATGAATTAAAATCAGCATAATTTAAGGATAAGCCCAAATAAAGAATGTGCTCTGATAATTTTCGTCAATTAGCTCTAGGCAAGTTTGTAATGAAATGATATAATGAAAGTGATATAATGAAATAAATGGGAATAAGGGAAAATGAAAAAGATAATATGAGTTTCAAGTTTAACTGGAAATTACATGATCAGCTTGATTTTTGTTCCCTCCTAAAGGAACAACAGGGTGGCTCATAATCAAAATATGGTCTTCAGTTCAAGGCATTTCTCGATATAAATGTCAAAACACATGCACCCCCACACACCCACACACAGAACACATTTAGCATCTTAAAACACGCACAGCTACATGCACCACAAATTTAGCATCTTAAATAATGCACATTTATTATCTCATTTTCTATGGATTTGGAGACCAGACACGACCACAAGGCTGCAATCAAAGGCTTTCCTGGGGAAGAATTTGCCTGCAGACTCATTCAATTTTGGGGCCGAATTCATTTGCTTGTGGCTCGTTGTACGAGGTCCCTCTATTTTTTCCGTTGATGGCTGTGTGCAGGCTTCAGATTCTAAAGTTAGCCTGTACCTCCTTGCCACATGAGCTGCTTCAATCTGGCCTCTAATTTCATAAAAGCTCTAAGGAGACCATTTGGTTCTTGTCTATTCTTATGGAGTTTTTATAACATAATTCAATCAAAGAAAGCCTATTACATTTAAAGTGGTATAACCTAACCAAACCTCATCTTGGGAGGTCATCACATCATCTCTTCCATACTCTATGGGTTTGAGCCAGTGACAGGTCTACCCACATTCAAGGGGTTACACACCCATGCAAAAACCTCCAGTAAGGAAATCATTAGATTGATTTGGTGTCTGTGTACCATACGTTATAGAAAAATTGCTAGAAACTTAAGCTAAGGAGAACATCTTAAATGCTGCCAAAGTAAAAGGACATGTTACATACAGGGGAACAATAATACAAATGAACATGACTTTTTTAATCTGAAAAAATTAAAATCAGAAGACTTTTTTAAGGTGCTAATATAAAAATGTATCTTCTCAAGAGAATGTATGCTCACAGTCAAGTGAGCTGAGTGAAAGATGAGAAAAGAGACCGTTACAAGCAAACAGGCAAGAAAAGATAACATTTTTAAGTAAGGTAGCTGCAGTAAGATGAAGGTAAGTGGTTGAATTGGGGATGTAATAATAATGATATAAATATTAACAATAGTAAAAAAGTGATAGTTGACATTTATTGAGCTATTACTATTCTAAGGGCATACTTTTAACAATTACTTTTGATACTTATAGCAAATATTGTGTTATCCTCATTTTACAAACAAGGACATTCATTGATTTGTAAAGTAGGGAAGAAAGTTTTGAATATAGGAAGTATTTCACAACTGTTGATTATTACTGCTAAATAATTGTGTAAGAGTGGTATGTGAAGGAAAGACGAATCAGGAACAGCTATTAGGCTTTTGGATTGAGCAACTAGGTAGAGAGTGGGGCTATCTTCTTAATTGTCGGATGTAATTTCGGCCCTGTTCCTCTAGCTCTCTGCCTAGCAACATATTCAAGCTATCCCATTGGATCTTTCTGCTCTCAGCTCATCCAATCCCTCACTGCCACCCCTTAGCCTCCTCACCAATCACGCAGCGCGCCTCCCCTGGCCCCTCCCTATTGCCGCCTCGCCACTATATAAAGCTCTGTACTTCCGCTAATAAACGTTCCGGTGCACGACGCCTTGCCAGCCTCATCAGTTCCCGCGACTCGTCTCGCGCGCCCTCCAGACCTTCGAGCCCCCGGAACCGGTTGGCTACCGAGTTCCCCCGTCTCGCTGCGAGGAAGACCCCAGGCGGGAGCTAGGGAAAGCTCCCGCATTAATTGCTATTATTTGGTTGAAATAAGATTATTAAATATGGTGTTTCATATATATTCAGGAATATTTTTCAGTTTTCAAGAACTCTCTTCATCTTTACGTAGTTTCTGTTAATCTCATATGGAATTTATTTACTTTTTTTCACAATGTTAATTATCTTTATGTTCATTTTAAGTGCAACTGTCTCCATTAAAAGAAAAAATTAAGAAGGCTTCACTATGCTCAGGAATTAAGATCATCCAAACCATACATCCTATAAAATGTGCATATTTTATTTATAATTATAGCATGCTATTTATAGATTAATGTATAGTATATTACTTTATAATTTTAATGTGCATTAGATATTTTTGTCTTGTTAATTAGACTGTAATCTCCCTGAGGCCAGGGAAAGTAACAATTTTTTTTTAGCTTTATAATGGTTTCAATAATGCTGAAGATACAGTAAGCTGTTAGTAATGCTGATTGCTTTTTTTTTTTCCATTTTAATGTCTATGTAATTTGCCTACTGTTTAAAAGGATAACCCCAGCTACTTTTGTTTTCCTTAGAAAGAAACATGGGAATATCACGCCTGCATCCCTATTGTCAAATTTCAGATTATGAATAATACTATTCAGTGCCTCTAGAGTTCACTTCTTACTGGGAATGCTGGATAAAGACAAAGATATCCAACATGAAGACTTTGTACTAAGCACCCTCTGAAGAATTAGCATGTCTTCTCTCTTCATAAACCTAAGGAAACTGCTGAGGGAAAAATACTCTAATATTCCAATAACTCCTCCCGTACTCCTTTGCAGTATTTTTTCCACTTTTCACAACAAAAAATAGAAACTATTTCCAACTTTTTGAATCTTGTCAGTACTTGATTTTGGCAGAATGATGTGATTTGATGTTTGAGGCCAGGACTCAGGGGACTTTGTGCTTTTTTTTATCACTGCATTTTTGGAGCCCTGAACTGTGAAGAAGCAGCACCTGGTCTAGCGTTGGATGGCAGACCGTGTGAATGAAAAAGAATTTCTTTAGCCAATGGCCTGGACCAACTGATAGGAATATGTCACTGCCCTGATCAAAGGATTAGGCTCTAAGTGCCAGAGCTCATTGTTTATTCATGTAACAATGATAAGGCCAGAATTTTTAATGTATTTTACTTGTGTTAATTCTTTTATGAATAGAATTTTTATAATAGTTTGCATGCATTTGAGAGAAATGAAATTGTCTCATAAGATTCCTATCAGAAAAAAAATTACTAGAAGTGCTTAAAGCAGAAAGTACAGCAGAATAGTGCAGCTGATAAAAATTATTAAAGTAAATTTTCATGCAGTACATTATTTGACTATAATTTGATGAGTATTTTCCTCTGCAAAGACCTCAAGATAATATTAGCAATAATAGATATTTCAAATTTAGTTTTAATAATTTATTTGTAATGTGGATACTTTTAATATAATAAATATGATATGAAATATTAAAATCATAACTAGGTATATAGAAAAATGCCATTTTTTCCCAGTATAATAGATTATGATATAAAAGTATTAAAAGTCATAATGGGTATAAGGATGAATGTTGGTTTTTTTCCCAATATATGCAGACATCAGAATTTAAATTAAAAATGTATACATGGATATAGCTTATTTTCTTGACATAAAATTGATAAAGATCAATTGCTGAGAATTTGAAAAATTTCACAAGTTACAATGAAAAAAGAAAAAAATAAATGTCTATATTAATCAATCAGAAATCAAAGCTATCATTTAACCTTTCCTGATAGTCTTATGCATTTGAGTGAGGGTATGTATATAACAGCTTCCATACTATTTCCATATTTTTTCCATTTAGTCATACAGAATGAACATTTCCAAAGCATTAAATATTTCCAAAAATAATATTAATTATTAATATATTAATGGCATCATTTATGCATAACCATTTTCTTAAATTATATTTAAGTTATTGCTCTTGTTCACGATGATAAAGCTATCTTACACTCCATTACACATACCTCTTTCTTCATTTCTCAGATTATTTCTTAAGGAGAGTTTCATACTATAACTTCTATCAATAATATAAAGCACAACTAGTACTGTTCTCTATAGCTAGACACTTTCATAAATAACATTTTGCTTAATTATCATACAAATCCTATGGGGAAGCTTTATTTTCTGTATGTATGGAGATCCTTTGTTTTTAAAACAGGAGTTAAGTAGTTTTATTAAAGTTACACAATCTTTTTTCATTAGGTTTCAATGTGTAATAAAATTTAGGAGGTGTACTGTATTAGTTAGGGTTCTCTAGAGAAACAGAATCAACAGGGAACACTTGCAAATATAAAATTTATGAAAGTGTCTCACGTGACCGTAGGAACGCAGAGTCCAAAATCCACAGGGCAGGCTGCGAAGCCGATGACTCCAATGGATGGCCTGGATGAACTCCACAGGAGAGGCTCTCCAGCCAAAGCAGGAATGGAACCTGTCTCCTCTGAGTCCTCCTTAAAAGGGTTCCCATGATTAGATTTAGCATCACTAATTGCAGAAGACACTCCCCTTTGGCTGATTACAAATGGAATCAGTTGCGGATGCAGCTGACGTGATCATGACCTAATCCTATGAAATGTCCTCATTGCAACAGACAGGCCAGCGCTTGCCCAATCAGATAAACAGGTACCACAACTTGGCCAAGTTGACACCTGTCCCTAACTATGACATATACCAAAGTGAATATTTGATATTTATTTGATTTAAAATTCAAAGCCTAGAGGGCAGGTCACGGTGACTCAGTGGCAGAGTTCTCACCTGCCAAGCCGGAGACCGGGCTCGATTCCCAGTGCCTGCCCATGCAAAAAAAAATTCAACTTAGAGCAATGTGTTTTTTATTCTCTCAAAACTGTAGAGACAACGGCAAATCAACTGCAAATAGGAAATAATACATTTTATCAACCATTAATAATTCACCATGATTATACATCTCATAATTTATGTTAGATATTTGCAAATTACTCACACAAAGAATTTCATAATAATAAAGTGGAAATCCCTAATTGTGTAAACTCACTGTTAACAGCCATTATCTGGCAAATTTTCTCGTACTTCACTTATTTCTACCTTAATTTCAGTAATAGAATTTTGAGAGAAACTAACCCCAGACATCATGTGAAAATATTTTAAATTTCAAAACTATGTTGCTTTTCTTCCAAATATTTTGAAGTAAACTGAATTCTTAAGAATTTAATTAAAATATTTATAAATTGCATTTTAATACAGAGTTGTGATAACTTGTGAAATCAAAGAGGACAACCCTGATATGTAAAGTTACCTTAATATTTAAAATCAGCATAACTTGGAATGTGGTAAATACATTTTGTACGATGGGTTAATGGATTAAAAGGCTAAAATCAAGTTTATAGATGAATGGCTTATATGTATCATCAGTGAGAACAGTACCTATCCCTAGTTGCTATGTCAGATATATTACCAAATTGGAAATTGTTTCTGCTCACCTCATTAATCACCCCATCACAGGAACACTTTCCATTTTATGTTCCTTTTTCCTGATTTTACATACCTGATGGTATAGTTCTTTTATGTTTTTCTAAGCCCTCCCCCATCAAAAATGAATATCTGAAAAATGACTACAGATCATGAGCAGGGGCTGTCGCATACTAGATCACATGAGTGTATTGTTAAATTTACAGGAGTTTTGCAAGCAGATAGTTGATGATGGCTATTATCAAAATGTAAATTATAAAACTTGCAATTAAATACACTATATTGAAAACAAAGGGAGTTAATACCCAAAATCATCACTTCCAAATTATTTTACTGTATTTTTACTATTACCTCTGCTCTTGAGTTTATTTATATGTATTGTGCTTATATGGTAGAATAACTATTTCATGAGTACTAGTTCACATTTCTCCTCAACTTTGTGTTCAATTATTTCATGCTAATATATTGAAATCAACCACCGTGAAGGTATTTACATCTCAGAAATTGATTAACGCTACAATTGAGAATATAGGACTTTTTTTCAGGATGGCCACTTTTTGAACATGTTAACAGCATTCCACTAACTACAGATAAGAGTGTCTGAAGGTATTGTGAGGTTATGCTTTCATAGCATCTTTAAAAGGGAAATTTAGAATGAAACGAATAACTGGAAGTAGAATAATCTGTATCACAATTCTTGGATGAAGGCTGAGACTTTGGCGGAATTCCTGTACCTCCTAACTCACACTCTTGGTTCAGTCAACCTGTCTAGCCACTGAAAATGATGCCTCATGACTCATGGTTTATCTTATCTTTTCTGTTTGTAATCTTGCATTGTAGCCACAGGAGATATGCATGAATCAACATCTGTGTGTATACATTTCAGTTGGGAAAACGAATTCAATTAAGAAATGTAAATATAGAATAAGAACCACATTTCTCCTTTTAGATATATAATGAATATTAATTAAACACAAGGAATGCAAAGCAAATCACTTAAACATAAAAGAATTTTTTCTTGGTATTCTGGCTGAAATGCATTGGTCTTTATTAACAGTAAGATGGATCTACAACCTGGTGAACTAAAGAAAAGTTTTGTCAACTTACCAGTGAGTTCAAAGGTCACATTTAAGATATAGCTTGACTCTACTCTGTACTGTATCAATAACAGTAAATATCTATGTCTTTTACTATTAAATATAGAAATGCATTGTCTCCTTTTATTATTTTTTACTCCACTTAAAAGTTTAAAAATTATCTTTCAAAGGACCAGAACTTGAGAAAATAGTTTTTGATAATTGAAAAACTTTATAAAGCAAGCATATGGAAGATACAGTGGAAGTTATAACAATAAGTATATTATCACTATAGCAGAATAAAATTTAGAATAAATCTGTTACTTGATATAACCTTGTTCTTAATTTCTAAATTCAGTCTCTCATATGCAAAGCGAGTTTTCACCTTTCTCAAACTAATTGTCACTTACGTTCACCTTCTTATTTTTAGCATTGTCAGCTGAGAAACAACAAACTAAGCTGAAAGACTATGAAGGCATTTATTTGGGGTCTTAAATTTTCAATTCAGTGTCAGAGATTCAGGTAGCAGCCTGAATTATATCCCATCTTTGCATTTTGAAGCAAGAGTTTTTTTAAGAAAAAGATTACACAAGTTGTGTGTGGTTGATGGATATTTGGGGTACTCTAATTGTCCTTCAGGTTAGATAGTTGACTGAGTTCTTAATCTTATGGCTTCTTTATGGACTAAATGTTCTTGGGGTTTTGAGGAACATTGTTGGTTGAGGCTTTGCATATTTTGGCAGTTTGTGGTATCTGCCGAGATATCTGAGTAAGAGTAACCTCTCTACTCCATTTAAAATCACTTAGCCATAATAACTCTATATTGTTTTATTTCTTTTAACAGCATTAAGGTAAGAAAAACATGCTGGTCAATATATTTTATATGGATGGCTCCTCTGTAATCAATTAGGAAATGGTTAGATTCCTTATAATGAACCTCTTACTTTTTGTTGTGGCAAAGTGTGGTAGGTATGTTCCAAGAAGACCACAAATAATTCCCTGCCTGGTTGTCTTAGTGTCATTTCATAATCTCCTCTCCTTTAGGGACTGTAACATGCTTTTAATGATTATAGTGTATCAGATATAATGGAATTTCACCTCTGAAATTTGGTTGTAATTCTCCTTGGATAATTGCTCTCTTTGTCTTAGGTTACTTGACCTGGAGGAGGCAGCCAACTGTCCCATCTTAGCACAGCCCTCTGGAGAGGCTCAGGTGCATTAGTTTGGGAGTGAATATTCTGATCTTAGAAGCAGCTCTTCCCTAAGAGAAGCTGGGTGATGACTGCATCCCTCACTGACATCTTGACAGCAACCTCATGAAAGACTCTGAGCCAGCTAAGCTATCCCAGATTTCTGACCCATTTGAATTGAAAGATAAAAAATGTTTACATTTCTATGCTGCTACATTTAAGGGTGATTTGCTATACAGCAATAGATGCCTCATTTAAAGACGCAACTAGTTCTTCACCAAACCCACTTTCTTGTTCTCCTTCCAGGCCATTGTAGCCATGCAATTAGGTTTAGTTTTTTTTGCATGGGAAAGCACCTTGAACTCAGGTCTCCAGCAAGGCAGGCGAGAATTCTCCCACTGAGCCTCTGTCACACCATCCTATAATTAGATTTTAACCAAATGGGCAAACATAATGTACTTTTCTAGATATTGACATGGAATCTTTCAATTTATCTCTAAAATTCATTTTCCAGCTGGATGTGAACACCTAGGAGTTAAAAGCCATAAGTTGAAGAAGTCAGAGCTCCCATTACCTTGAGTTGCTAAACAACTTCAGGAAGCAATGCATCTATAATGTGCTGGTTTGCTTTTGAGAAAGAAATAATCCTTCTGTTTTTAAATTTGGTGACAAAGAGGATTTCAGAGTGAATTTCACGAGAATTCTTCTCTAGGTTACCTGGAAATTACTGACCTAGGAATGGAGCTTCCACCCCATAAAGAAAGGCTACCTTAAATTCAATTTCCCATAGAACCAGTGGTTTATCTCCCCTCAAAGAAAAAGTCTATGTACAATTTCAGCTTGCATCCAATGACTCAGCTCCAAGGAAACAGGAATTCTTAGCAATTCATGTAAATAATTGGCTTCAATATCCAAGTGAATTGAATAGCTGTTCACTCACAGGTCAATAGCCAATCTCAAACTACAATATAGTAGAATATAATATGGGGGGGCACTCACCTAGAACACAGTTTCACAGGGCAATCCAGCCTAACACTGGCTCAAACTCTCTTCTCTGCAAGATACCAAGAGAAAGACAGACACGTGCCACAGAGACTTCTGCTCAGGATCACCAGCCTGTACCTAACAACACAGTTGTGTTTCCTTGACACACTCACCAAGGGTTTAGTGTTTATATGTAAGGATATCTGCCATTATCTTAAATAGTGCATTTTTTTTTTTTTTTTTTTTTTTTTTTTTAAAGAGAGAGGGAGGAAGGGAAGGAAAGACAGAGAGAAGGAAGGAAGGATGGAAGGAAGGAAGGGAAACATTTTTAAACATTTTCTTGTTTTATTGTATTTTGTTTGTTCGTTTGTTTTTTACATGGGCTGGGGCCGGGAATCGAACCGAGGTCCTCCGGCATGGCAGGCAAGCACTTTGCCCGCTGAGCCACCGCGGCCCGCCCTAAATAGTGCATTTTGAGAGAAAGTAATGCATTATCTCTCTCCTAGTCATTTAACCCAGGAGATTGGAGCGTATATATTGCAGTTTATAGTTTACACAAATCAATGGGTTTTAAAAAACATAATGTCTTATTTTGGTCATTTTTTATACATAATTTTCAGGCAAACAGCAACATTTAAATTTTTCTTTAATTTTTTAATGTTTATTTTAAAGTATAAAATTTGTTCCTTTTTATATCAAACATTCTAAAAGAAAATATAGATCAATAACAGGGAACAAATGCATAAAAATATTATGTATATTATCACCTAAAATTTTTGTAAGTTTCAAAATATTAATAGGTTTGAATCTAGAATACTGAAATGTGGAAAAAAAATACAAAATATAAGATAAGAATTACGCATATAAATTTTCAGGAGGAAAGTAGTAAATTTCAGACTAAAGAAGATGAAGGAAAACTATGAGTAAATTATTAGGATTAACATTCATTTGATTATCATGTTTAAAAAAAAAACAATTTTACATTGCTTTCAAATATCCTGAAATTATTTTTGATTTTTAGAACATGTGTTATTTCAAGTCTTTTGTTATTTTAACATTTTATTTTGAACCACCTAAGGTTTGGGTCAATAGGTTACTATAAGTAGAAAATGTCAGACCTTTTTCTCCTTTGCCCAAATCAGTTTGATCTTTTCTCAAACTGAGATTTCAATTTCTTTTCAAAAATATCAGCATATTTTTATAGCAGCTTGGGGGTTGGAGGCAAAGAAGCATTCTGTGAAACTAAAAATGCCTTTGGAGACACCCCTGTCCTCTTCTCTGGGATTCTGCATTGATATCCCAGGGCTCCCAAAGCCCTTTCAATTTTTACACTTTTTTTCATAGAATTCGGAGGAAATTGTTTCCCATCTAAAAGATGGAGGAGTTTAGGCATATTTAACTCATATAACTTATTTTTATCTTTCGTATGTAGATAGAGGAAAGAAAGAATTGATATTGAACATGGATGGTCATCAGTTATTCTGGAGTTGGAGAACTCATGGCAAGGGGAAAAGTCGCTGCTGTGGTCTGAGGGATGGCATTGCTGTCTAAGGGGACACAGACAACGCTGAGAAGGGCTTCCTAATCTTTGGGGATATTTCTAATATGCAAATATAATCGTCCACAAAACATCTCTTCTGAGTCTCTTTCCTTAGGTTTAAGCACTTTATAGACAGTATACACTGCCCATTTTAATTGTGGAGACAAAGAAAAAAGTGAAAGTTGACAAAAGCTTGGAATAAAGTTTTATATTTACAAATGTCCTATTATACCAGAGAACATAGTATGAAACAATAATTGTCAAAATAAAGGACATTAAAAAAAAAAGATCACCAGCATTTTATTCCCTCATTGTTTTATCTTGTAGAACTTTAATTTTTTTATGATACAGAATTAATTAAATTTTCAGATCTCTTTTTTTTGCCCTAGATGAACTTTTCATTCTTTTGTGCTTTCTCAATATTGGAGAATGTCTGCATAATCCAATGTAAAGGAAATCAATATTTCCAGATTGCCCATTTTTTGTAGTGGAATAATTTCTGCAAACTAATCAAGGGAGTAAATTATCAAGGAATAAATATTTAGCAGCTATTCACCACAGTAAGAACTTAAATAAGTACAAGATATTAACCTTACAATTTCCATATCACCATATTGATTATGCAATGCAATGCCTCACTTGCTTTATGGGTGCTAAGAATAAAATACTGAAAAAGTCTTACTATTTCAACATTTATTCCTTTTTTGAACTGGTTGTCATTATTTAGTTCTGGACTCAAATTAGCCTATGTTGGATAAAGCTTTAAATTCAACAATGTATAATTGTTGTTGTGAAACAGTATAAGAATTGTTTTCAAAACCTAAGAGAATAGCATTGGTTATTTTTCATGATTATAATTAATAAGTTAATATAGTCTATTTCTAATATCCCACTGAAGATTTAAAGTCTCACATGTCCAATAGTGATTCTAATACCATTTATTCTATTCACTTTTATCAAGGCTAGTTATTCCATGCAAAGTATTTGGAGGGATGAAATTGTTTTTATAACCTGTTCAGTACTAAACTATCCATAGTACTAAACTACCCACAGTAGCAAAAACATTTCCTTCAGCATGGCAAGCTAAGATCACCAGTGTTTGTTCTGTTTTGTGTACATATATATATATATATATATATACACATATGTGTGTGTATATATATATATATATATATATATATATATGCACACATATCATCTGCCTCTTAAGATTAGTATCCTCTACTCCCCTCTTACCTTAAGAGTAAGGAGGAAGATTGCTCTCTCTATGATAACAAAGCTATGATTTCTGAGAATTTTTATTTCTAGTGTGGTCATTTAAGACTTGTACCTCATTCTCTTTCTGCTTTTCAGAAAAATACCACAATTTCTTAGTTCTCCTCAGTCTATCAGTGGAAGACAAAATAAAGCAGAAACAAATTGACTTCACCTCAACCTTAACAGCTATCTGAAATTCTGTAAAATAGGAAAGTTGTTCTTTCCTGATCCTATATAGACTACAGACTTGACTACAGTCAAGGAAATGAGGGAAAAAATATGGGGCTAGCTGTTATTATTGTATTCTGTTTAGGAGAATAATTCATTCTAGATAAATGCAAAATCAAACTTTTTAAATAGGTTTTGACTGTCTATTCACTTAAATCTGGGAGATAAGAGGAAACATTTTTAATACACTTGTGAAGTTATTATAGGGTACTATTTCAAGTATACCAATTGCCTGCTTCTTCCACAAGCCCCTGTATATGTGAACTGACTTAATTCAGGAAATTGCCTGAGATGCTATAAATCCAGTCTTCAATTACCAGGCAAAATTTCTGTTAAGATGGCCAGAGTAATTTTGGTTATACAATTAAAAGACTATTAAGTGAGCTGTCCATTTATTTTGGTACAAGGGCATATGCACAATTAATCAACATTAAAGTTTCAACTAATTCTTTGAATCCAGATTGTGGGAAATATAGAGCCCTTTATAAAATTTGCCTTATTTAAAACTTATGATATTCTCTCTTTGTTCTAGGGCTCTCAGAGTTTATTTTAACACTTAGCACTTTTATAGAGTTTTTGTTTTTTAATCATCCTTATAATTACTCCTCTCCCGGAGGTAGGCTAAATCTGCTTCTAATGTGCTAAGTTTAGAGGCAACAGGGAATGGAGCATGAGAAGAAGTGGCTTTCCACTACAGAGAAGCTGCTTGAGGCAAGAGAATTACTTATTATTAAGGCAAGGCATGAGCTTCATCATTCAAGACAAACATTCCTACTTCACCTGACAGAGTGAGCTTCACGGAGATGAAAAGTCAGGGGTTTAAGGAATTCTAATTAAGCAAAATTGCCTCACATAGTAAGTATATTCTTGAAGGTGAAATCTTCCCAGTCAATGAATTAATTTCACATACCCAATCTGATGATATCATCAACTCCTTGATTATTTCTAATCAGGCTCCTAAAAGATCTTGAGAACATGTACTTGATATTCATCAGTTGAGGCCCTCTACTGGTCCTTTTATTGGCATCCTTTAGAAATGAAATGAAGAGAGAGAGAAAAAGAGAGAAAGCCAAGGTAGCAAGAAGCTGAAAGCAAGGAAACCCCAGAAGAGAAGGGGTTGTCTTGAGATAGAGGAATCCAGGATCACTGAGAGCTGGTCTTCAGGAAGACAGCATTATCTTGATGATGCTTTGATTTGAGCTTTTTCATACCTTCAAGGCTGTAAGATTGTAAGCTAGTACATTTCCATACTTAAAATCAACACATTTCATGGTATCTGCTTTGGGCAGTTTAGAAAACAAAAACGTCTTCATTTTCTACTTTACCACTTCAACTAATAATTTAGTGGTTTTTTGCTTGTAATTAAACCATCTAATGTCTTTAGATGCAGCAATCCTAACCTTAATTATTAAACCCATCATGATAGTCACATTTCTAGGGCAGTACTCAATTCAGTAATTTTTTTCCTCTCTTTAGCTCTCTGTCCTAGTTGATTAAAAATGGAAAATTAATTAGCTGAGTGAATTATGGCCCCCACAAAGGGTCTGTTCAGTTCCCACTCCCTGGCCTCTGTATATGAATCCATTTATAAATAAAACCTCTGAAGATGTGATTAAAGTTTGCCCAAACTGAATGAGGGCGGGCTTTAATCTAATATGGCTGAGGTCCTTTAAAAGGAAAGGAAATTGAAGATGAAAAGTGAGAAGCCATGGGAAGTATCCAGAAGCTAGTTGCCAACAGAACCCAGAAGAAAAATGTGAAGATGTGGCCATGTGCATTGTAATGTGACAGAAAAGCTAAGGAACCCCAGAGGTTACAAGCCAGTTAGGAGACAACCAACCCTATGAGGAAGAAAGTTTTCTAGGCTCTGAACATGAACCAGTAAATGCCCCTTGTTAAGCCAATCCATTATAAGGTGTTTGTTTTATCAAATAAGAAATTAAAATATTTAGCAGTCAATGTCTTAACCACTCAAGCCAATTAGATTCTCGATATAATGATCCCCAAATATTCCAATAGCCAATTTCTTTTCCCCTAATCTACACTTAGAAAATCCATTTTACACATATAAACATTTAGTATAAATCAGAAACTGATTGTTTTTTGTAATTAAAAAATAAACACTTGATATGTAGAATAGACAACAAAATCAAAAGGATATTTGGAGAACTATGCTTAGAAAATGGGCAAAAATTAAAGAACATTATTGTACTAGTACTACTTTCAAAACATGGCAAGAGAATAATCTGAAGACATCACCACCATCACTGCTGAAACCACAGCCTCTGGATGCCAGTATCAAAAGACCCCTTCATTGGCACCGCTTCTTTACTCTTTAGGTAATATGCCACACAACAGTTTCAATAAGGGACATTGTTCATCATAATTGAAACCACGGATTTTTATTTATGATATATTGTCTCCTTGCAAAATTCTTCGTCTGGTATATAATCTTCTGTTATGTAATTTTATTTTTTTATCTTGTTGCATTGTCTCCTGACAGTCCCATTATAATTAGTATTTGTAATCAAGTGAAGAAATTTCAGTTCAAACTTTATTTCATGAAAACAAGTAGAAATGGGCCAAAGGGGGAGGTCTGGGAGAGCATAATATGCTTCCATTTAGTGTGCAGTGCTCCAAAGTGCTGTCTCAGAGCACTTTCGTATCAAATTCTCACAGGCCACTCTCTCAACAACTCTGCTGTATTCTCAGACTTGGAGGACCACTTCTGATTAGTGTCTTTATGATTTTCTCTTTTCTATCCCAGGACAGAAACAGCAGCCAAGGATAAGCACAGGGTAAGCACACCAGTCAATTACACTCAAGATGTCAGGAGTATATTTAATGTGGTGCATTAACATTTAGTTACCTTATTTTGATTATGATCACCAGGTGTAAAAAATGACTGTTTATTATTATCTTTTTCCCATCTTGTCACAGCCAGTGATTGATTGTTGTCAATGCCGCATAAGTACTTCTCCCATCTACAGCCTTTCATGAGATCCAATGGGGAATTGTGTGAATTATATTTCTCAGAATTCCTCAATAGTAGGGTTCCAGGTATATTTAAACAAAGAGTGATACTCACACAAGATGGGAAGGCACATAAAATGGAATTTTTATCTTCCTATGGCATTGCAGGAAGATATATCTGTAGATATATGGAAAAAAAATAAAGAACACCCAAATGAGAGCAAAGGTTATTTGTTTATTTATTCAGAGCTTCTTACAGCAAAAAAGTTAGCCACCATCACTTGCAGAGTTTTATTTAAGTTATATTGATTCCATGAAAATGTATTTTTTCCCAAATATATTCTTGGCAGAAAGAGGAGTGAAAAGTTTTATAATGGAAAAAAAGGAATACTTCAGGTATGCCCTGATTGGTCAGTATTGGCATGATGAAAATTGAGATGATCAAACTAGAAATGGAATATCCTATTTTATTGGTTAGGGGAGTGTTCTAGTTTGCTAGCTGCCAGAATGCAACACACCAGAGACGGATTGGCTTTTAAATAAAAGGGGATTTATTTTGTTGGTTCTTCAGAGGAAAGGCAGCTAACTTTCCACTGAGGTTCTTTCTTACGTGGAAGGCACAGGATGGTCTCTGCTGGTCTTCTCTCCAGGTCCCTGGGTTCCAACAACTTTCCCCGGGGTGACTTCTTTCTGCATCTCCAAAGGCCTGGGCTGAGCTGCTAGTGCTGAGATGAGGAAAGCTGAGCTGCTTAGCAGTACTACATTGCAATCTCTCATTTAAACACCAGCCAATTAAGTCAAATGTCACTCATTACAGCAGACACGCCTCCTAGCTGACTGCAGATGTAATTGGCAACAGATGAGGTTCACGTACCATTGGTTTATGTCCGCAGCAACAAGACTAGGTATGCTCACATGGCCAAGTTGACAACTGAATCTAACTAACACAGGGAGCATATTTGCCTTTTTCTGGTTGGTACTAAATTAGAAGGGGATTGCAAAAATTAGGGAAGCTACCAGTTATTTCCCAAGAAAAATGGGGTATTTTGATTGATTGTTATAGGGATTGTGGTTTGTTTTCCTGGGTTGTTTGCTGAAGATAGGGAACAGCTTCCTGGGCTGATTTTTCTGGACAGAGTATCAGTTATCTGGCCATTTCTCATTTATGCATTCAATCTCTCTGAAGCCATTTGAACAACTTACATTGGTTTCCAGGGACACCATAGACATCTGAGATCATTAGAAGCATTATTCTGTAAGAAATGTAGCACCTGTTCTCCAGAAAACTGGAGGCTCTTTTCCCCTTACCTACTGCCCCAGACATTCTAATAGTTCTGAGAGGTATCAAGAGTGGTTTCTACTTTCCTAATCATGCACTTACTGATTCAATTATGTTCTTCAAACAAGGCAAATTTGTCTACTTTATCATTTTGATCTAGCTCTCTCTCTATTCCTCAGAAAGCAACTTACGTCTAAGGTAGCCTTAGAAGAACAACAATCTTACATGCTATGCCATGTAAAAAATAAGTGGTTGGATCATATGGCTTTTGCAGAATTTTGCATGTGTGATAAGATTTGTAGAAAGATGTGTCCCTGTCATGTTGTCTCAAAATGCATGTATAATTTAGAGTTTGAGTGTGTTATTTTTATTATTTTCAGCTGATTTAAGAAAGGAGCTTGGATTGAAAATGTCTTTCTTTCATCACTTCATTCCAAAATATTTTTTAACTTATGGTTTTGAAATCACAGTATTTATGGGTAAATTTAAAAATAGCTATTAAGTGGTATACTTTTTATATTTAGATATTTTAAATAAAAATGCTGATTATCTAGATATCTTTTTTTGTTTTAGCCGGCATTGCATGCAAAAAATTAAGCATGACTGATGAAATGTTTTCAGAATTGAACCATGAAATTTATTTCAAAACAGATAAATATCCATAATTCAGCTCAAGAACACACTGTCCAGCTTCTTTTCTTCACAAATTCAACATATGTTATTTAAATCTTAACAGACTATTTCTATCTTATATGTAAAATTTTTGCATCAATGAATAATCTAAATCTTAGCATAAACACTGGATTTTATTTTGGATATAACACAATACATTTATTTAGGCTTTATAGCTGAGTTCTGATTCATACATCATTAAAGTAAGTTTCTTCTAGTTGACAGCCATTAAATGGACAGACAGAATATAAAACCTTAGATTTTGACTCCTACTTGCAATTCAATTACAAATTGTTAACATGAAAACACATGTTGTTAGCAATTTAAAATCAATGTACAACAGTAGCCTGAAAATCTGCTATGCTGGGAAGGAACATTTTTCAAAATAAGATTTGATTACTACTTTGTGAAAATATAATTTAAAAATATGAGTGCTTACTAATGCTTTAAAGAAGTACAAACAAGTGGGAAGATAACAGAGTCAGAAGCTCCAGGAATCAGTCCCTCCCTTAGAACAAAAATTAAACAAGCAGGAACTGTCTGAATGAAATATTTCAAGTTTTCAGAGTCCAGTAGAATACCATGTACTATCCAAGGAAGATTGGGGTGAAGAGGCTGGTAAATTGCAGTAAATGCCAATGATTGCTCTCTCTGCATTGTGGTTACCATCATCCAATCTCCCACTCTCATGACAGACAGCAGTGGGGTCTGCTCCCTGATGTAACTTGCTGGTGCCAGAGATGGACATAAAAACCCACTTCTTTAAGATCTTGAGGGTGAGGGGTGCACAGATGGTTCACTGGTAGAATGCTCACCTTCCATGTGGGAAACTGGGTTCGATTCCCGGACTATGCACCCTGCCCCCTGACCCCCCCAAAACAGATCTTGAGGGTGGGGCACAGGATGATCATTGATTACTGCTTTTGATTAGCTACTTCAGATCACTGAAGAACCAGCTCTGAGGATGATGTTTTGGTTTGCTATAGCTATAGGAATGAGATATAATCAGAAATGAAATGGCTTTTAAAAAGGGAATTTATTAAGTTGCAAGTTTATAGTTTTAAGTCTATGAAAATGTCCAAACTAAGCATCCAAGGAAGAATACTTTCACTCAAGAAAGTTTGATGGGTCCAGAACACCTTTGTCAGCTGGAGGGCACATGACTGGCACGGGCGGGGGTCTTTGACTTCTGGGTTCATACAGCTTCCTTGGAGGCATTTTCTTTCTGCATTTCCAAAAGTTTGGGTCTCCTGTGTTTCTGCTCTCTCTATCAGCATTACAAACATCTGTGTTAGCTCTGAGCTCTTTCCCTTTCTGTGAGTTCTCTTAAAGACTCCAATAAACTAATCAAGATCCACTTTGCATGGGGAGAATCGCATCTCCATCTAATCGAAAGGTCACACCCACAATTGGGTGTGTCACTCTCCATGGAAACAATCAAATCAATTATTTCCGCCTTACAATATTGAGCCAGGATTAAAGGACATGGCTTTTCTGGGGTATACAACACTTTCAAACTAGCACAAGTTATTGTTCCAAATCACATAAGAGAGAGGCAGAGGAGGGGACTTAAAGGTGGTATGCTTCTTCAGAGTTGCAGAGGGGTGCATTTGCTGGGCAGCTGCTGAGTCATGAAGCATAGGTTTGTAGAGCTGTGGAAGAAGCATCTGACCCCTTACACATTTCCTCTCCAGGGCAGTTTGGAACCAACTAGCACTGCCTTGGTGGGTCCCTGACCTTGTTCCAGTTAGGAAAGACTGATTTGGGACACATATCCAAAATGCTCCCCCTCCCAGAATTTGCCAGCCAGCAAAGAAGTCTGAGAAAACAAAGCAGTGTAAGAAACAGTTGAATCAGGCAGCCTGGTGAATAGCTTACCTGCTTTAAGCCATGCAGTGGAACACCCAGGTAAAGGAGAAGTTCTGCTTTCTAGGATATATGGGAGGAATTTAAACTGCTGTAAGTAGGGGAACGCTTAAGGTCACTAGCAAGCACAAGGTCAAGATAAGACACGAGCCCAGAGAAGACAGGAAGAACACTGCACTTTGTATTTGCCTTGAGCCAGTCTTCTTAATAGAAGGTCTGAACACTGAATAAGAGCACTAGGCAACACAAAGACAATTTGTAGATGGTAAGAGGCATTTTTTCTTGGGTTGGCTTGATTTTGTTATATTCTGACACTCAGGAAAGTCTCTGTCCTATAGTAGCTGGATACAGACTCAAGAAATACACCTCTCAGGGAATAAATCCCATAGTTAATGTTTTACATGTTAAACTGTAGAGTATGCAATTAAAGATTACAAGATAAACAAACAAAAGGTAATGTTGGTCATGCCAAAGAAAGTGTATAAAAATCCATAACACACTAACAAAGAAGATAAGACTGTGAATATACTGGATGAAGACTTTAAAAAAAGTGATCTTCAATATGCAGAAAGAGATGAAAGAAAACACTGAGAAAAAATCTAAAGGATAACAGGAAAACAAAGAATAAGCAATTTGAGAATCTCAATAAAAAGATAAAAACAATTTAAAAGAAGCCAAATGAACTATTGGAGTTGAAGATCACAATAAGTGAAATGAAAAATTCTAGGATGGTTTCAACAGAAGATTAGAGCTCCATGAGGACAGAATGAGTAAACTCAAAGATTAGACACTTTAAATGAGTCAGGCTGAGGAGAAGAAGAAAAGAAGAATTATGAAAAGCAAAAATAGCCTAGATACCTGTGGAAAACTGTTAAGGATACCCCAATACATGCATTATGAGAGTCTCACAAGGAGAAGAATGAAAGAGATAAGGACAGAAACTACCTCAAATTTACTGAAAGACATGAATATATACATCGAACAAAGCACTGAGAATACCAAACAGGATAAACATGCCGATCAAGTTGCCAAATGCAAGGTACAATACAGAGTTCTGAAAGCTGCAAGAGAAAAGCAAAATGTTGTGTATAAGGTTGTCTCAATTAGATTAAGCTCCAACTTCTCAACAGAAACCATGTAGACAAGAAGAGAGTTTAAATATTTAAAGTGCTGAGGGAAAACAATTACCAATCCAGAATAATATATCCAGTGAGACTGACTGTCACAAATGAAGAAGAGATTAAGATGTTCACAGGTTAGGAAAAAAAAAAGGCATGGAAGTTTCAATGCCACTAGACCTGCCCCCTACCAGCAGTACTAAATGGAATTATTCAGACTTAAGGGAATGCACACTAGACAGTGAATCAAAGAGATAAAAGAAATAATGTCCTCCCATAGTTGTAACTGTATGGATAATTATAAATGCCAATACTATTATATTGTATTTTTTGGTAAGTCACTACATTTCCTACTTTCTTCAGGTGCTCAAATGAAAAAAAAAAAAGATACAACTATGGTTTTGGACATACAATGTACAAATATATAATTTGTAATAACAGAAATCTGGGGGTATGGAGGAGTAAGGAGGCAGTATAGGTGTATGCTTTTCAGATCAAGTTAGTTTCAAATCAAACATGATTGTTATATGTTTAGGATATGAAATTTCAACCCCAAGGCAACCATAAGG
The DNA here is from genome assembly GCF_023851605.1 of Tamandua tetradactyla. NCBI lineage: Eukaryota > Metazoa > Chordata > Mammalia > Pilosa > Myrmecophagidae > Tamandua > Tamandua tetradactyla. The sequence continues at coordinate 5,169,399 of NC_135350.1, read as the reverse complement.
AAAATAGATGAAATATATATCTATACAAATATGTCACTCAGTATGGTACAAAACATAAAATTAAATACATATAAAAGTAGGCATTAATGAAAGGACTGTAAGTCAAAAAATTCATAAGACTTCCAAAAACTAAATAGCAAAATGGCAGAAGAAAGTCTTGATCTATCAATAGTGACTGTCATGGTTAGGATCATGTGTCAACTTGGCCAAGTGTTGGTACCTGTTTGTCTGGTTAGGCAAGTGCTGGCCTGTCGCGATGAGGACATTTCATAGAATTAGATCATGATCACGTCAGCTGCATCCACAGCTGATTCCATTTGTAATCAGCCAAGGTGAGTGTCTTCTGCAATGAGTGATGCTCAGTCTAATCACTGGAAGCTTTTTAAGGAGGATTCAGAAGAGACAGTCTCTCTTCCTGCTTTGGCCAGCAAGCTTCCCCTGTGGAGTTTGTTCAGACCTTCCATCAGACTCATCGGCTTCACAGCCTGCCCTGAGGATTTGGACTCTGTGTTCCCACGGTCACATGAGACACTTTCATAAATTTAATATTTGCGAGTGTTCCCTGTTGATTCTGTTTCTCTAGAGAACCCTAACTGATACAGTGACTTTACATATACATAGATTAAACTCTGCAGTGAAAAATAAGAGATTTGCAGAATGGAATATAAAAGCATGGCCCGACTTATATGCTGTTTACAAGAAACCCAAATTCAAATAAATGAGTCAGTTGCAGATGAAAGAATGGGAAAAAATATACCATGAATGCAATAACCAAAAGAGATTGGGGTGGCTATACTAAGGTCAGATAAAATTGACTGTAAGCCAAAAATTGTTACGAGGGACAAAGAAATACCATCATTATACGTGAATAAAGCAGTCAATTCAACAAGAAGATAAAACAATTATAAATTTATATGCATCAAAAAGCATAAATATATGCTCTTAAATATATGAACCCCAAAGTATATGAAGAAAATACTGACCAATTTCATGGGAGAAATAGACTGTCCTATACAGATGGTATAAGACTTTAATACACTATGTTTAATAATGAATAGAACTTCTAGACAGAAGAAAAATAAGAAAATAGAAGACTTGAATGACACCCTAAACTAACTGGACCCAGCAGACGTATATAGAACACTTCCCCCAACAGTACAACAATACAGATTATTTTCAATGCACGTGGATCATCCTCCAGGATCAGCCAAAACTGAGATTGCAATGCAAGTCTCAACGAATTTGAAAATACTGCAATCATGGAAAGTATCTTCTCTGGCCACTATGGAATGAAGCTAGAAATCAGTAACCCAAGAAAAATGGAAAACTCACAGACATTTGGAAATTAAACAATATATTCTTAAACAAACATTGGGTTAAAGCGGAAATCACAAAGGAAATTAAGAAATATATTTAGGTGAGTTCAAATGAAATTAAAACTTATCAAAACTTAAGAAATGCAAAACAGGCAACTCTGAGAAGAAAATTTATAGCTCTAAATGTTTACATTAAAAAAGAAGAAAAATTTCAAACCATGGATCTAGTCAAGCTCAAACTGGAAGAATTAGAAAAAAAACAGTAAACTAAACCCAAAGTGAGAAGAAGGAAATAGATAACAAAGATTAAATCAAGATAAACGAAATAACTACTAAAACAATAGAGTAAATCAACAAAACCAAAAGTTGGTATTTTGAAAGGATAAAAAAAATGGAAAAATCTTTAGCCAGACTGATGAAGAAAAAAGAGAAAGAAAGGTTAGAAATAAGTAAAATAATAAACCAAAAAGGGGACATCACTACTGACCTTATTGAAATAAAAAAAAAGAATACTGCAAAAGGATATTGTGAACAACATGTGTACTAGCAAATTAGATAACTTTGATAATTGGACAAATTCCTAGAAACACCCAAACTACCTACAATGTCTCAAGAAGAAAGAAGATTTCAACAATCCAATAAGGAGTAAAGTGGTTGAATCTGTCATCAAAAACTTCCCAAAAAGAAAAATCCATAACGGAATGGTCTCATAGCAAAATTCTATCAAACATTCCAAGAAATATTATCCCAAACTTCTCAAACTCATCCAAAATATTAAAGAGAAGGGAACACACTTTAATTCATTCTACGAGCCATCACCCTTATACCAGAGCCAGATAAAGATACCATAAGAAAATAAAATTGCAGACCAATTTCTTTTATGAATATAGATGTAACTATCCTCAAAATATGCAAGCAAACTGAGGGTGGATCACAGTGGCTTTAGTGGCAGAGGTCTTGCCTGTCATGCCAGAGACCCAGGTGTGATTCCTGGTGCCTGCCCATGCAAAAACAAACAAACAAACAAACAAAAACAAGAACCAAGCAAACTGAATCCATCCACACACACATTAAAAGAATAATATACATAAGCAAATGAGATTCATCCCAATTATGCATGGGTAGTATAACAAAGAGAATCAGTTAATGTAATACATCATTCAATACAGAATGCAGGGAACAAAAAGTGCAAGAACTTCTTAATTGAAGAAAGTATTTAGAAAACTAGGAATAAAAGGAAATACACTCAACTTGACAATGGGTATGAATAAAAACCAAACCAAACCAAACAGCTAGCATCACACCTAATGGTGAAAGACTGAAAATTTCCCCTGTAATATCAGGAAAAGCATAGGGATGTCCCCTGTAATTTCATTCAACATTTTACTGGAAGTTCTAGTCAGAGAAATTATGCAAGGAAAAGAAATGAAAGATGTCTAAAGTGAATGGGAAGTAGCGAAACATCCTATTTGCAGAAGGCATGCTCTTACATATAGACAATCCTGAAAAATTCACAGCAAACCTCCTAGAACTAATACATTAGTTCAGCAAAGTGGTGGGTTATAAGTTCAACACCCAATATAGTAATGCTTCTATACACTAATAATGAACAATTGGGAGAAGAAATTAAGAAAATCCCATTTCCAATAGTAACTAATAGAATCAAATATATAAAAATATATACAACCAGGGATGTAAAGGACTTGTGCACAGAAAACTACAAAAGAGAGTCAAAAGAACCTGAAGAAGACGTAAATAAATGATAGGACATTCCATGTTCATGGATTAGAAGATTAAATATTGCTATGACATCATTTCTACCCTAAGAAATTTAAAAATTCAATGCATCCCAATAATAATTCCAGCAACATTGTTTACATAAATGGAAAATCCACTAATCAAACTTGTATGGGGTGGTGAGGGACCCAGATTAGCCAAAACCATCTTTAAAAAGAATGAAGTTGGAAGACATAAATATCTCAATCATAAAACTTACTACAAAGCTACAGTAATCAAAACAGCATGGTTATGGCACAAAGATAGACACATAAACAAGTGAAATCAAAGTGAAAATTGAAAGTTCAGAAATCTACTCTCACATTTATGGTCAATTGATTTTTGATAAGAGGACAAACAGCTACTCAATTGGGAAATTATATTATCTTCAATAAACGGTACTGGGAAAACTGGATCTCCATATGAAACAGAATGAAGGGACCCTACCTCACACAATACTCAAAAATGAAAAAATAGATCAGAGATCTAAATATAATGCAGTACTATAAAACTCCAAGAGGAAAACATAGGGAAGTATCTTCATGATCTTGTGTTAGGCAGTAGTTCCTTAGACTTCACATCAAAAACAAAGCAATAAAATACAAATAGATATATGAGAATCCATTAAAATTAAAAATGCATCAAAGTTTACCATGAAAATTTATGAAAACCTGCATAATGGGAAAAAATGTCAGGAAGTCACATATCCAATAATGGTTAAATATTCAGAATTTATAAGGAAATCCTTCAACTCAGCATGAAAAAAGACTGCTCAATTACAAAATGTTCAAAATATTTGAATAGATAGCTCTCAAAGAAGATTCACAAATGACCAAAAAGCACAAGAAAAATGGTCAACACCATTAGCCACTAGGGAAATGCAAATCAAAATCACAATGATAACTTTTCCATACCACCAAGAATGGCTAACATTTAAAAATGACAAATTACAGGTTTTGGCGGGGGGGGGGTGTTATGTGGAGAAATAGAAACACTCATTCACTGCTGCTGGGAGTGTAAAATGGTGCAGGCACTGTGAAAGACAGTTTGGCAGTTTCTCAGAAAGTTAAGCACAGGCAAACCTCTGGTGTGTTTTAGATATCTTTGGAGATAACCACAATTAAGCTCATATCACAGTAATGTGAGTCAGCCAAACTTTTTGGTTTCCAGTGTTTATAAAAGTTATGTTTGCAGTACACAGTACATGAAACTTTTTTCTATATATCTGTTAGTAAAGACCTCCATAAAATTTGCTTTCAGCTGGCAAAGTCAGCAATGTACCTTCAGTGTACTACTTCAGAGTATATCAACTCTCTCAGCCCTCTGTCATAATCTAGGCTTCAGGAAACTTGGTCATTTTTCCCCTCCATGAGATATCACACTGGCCCATTAAATTGATAATGTTTTGCTTATTGCACCTAGTGAGAAATAATTTTGCAAATTGAACTACCCTGCACTTGTTCATAAGGCATACGTATATAATAGGGTAAGGAATACATTTTTTTCTGTTCCACATATATATTCAGTAATTCTCAATATCATCACATAGTTGCATATTCATCACTTCTTAGAACATTTGCATCAATTCAGAAAAAGAAATAAAAGGACAACAGAAAAAGAAATAAAACAATAACAGAAAAAAAGATTATACATACCATACCCCTTACCCTCACTTTCATTTATCACTAGCATTTCAAACTAAATTTATTTTAACATTTGTTCCCCCTATTATTTATTTTTATTCCCTATGTTCTACTCAGTGAAATGTCTATTTTTCCAGTAATGTGATGTTCATCCATGTTGTCACACATATCACAAACTTAATCCTTGTACAGCTGAATAATATTCTGTTGTCTTTATATAACACATTTTGATTATCCATTTATCAGACAATGGATACCTGGTTTGCTTCTATCTTGTGGCAATTGTGAATAATGTTACTGATGATTGGTGTACAAATATCTGTTCAAGTCCTTGCTTTCAGTTCTTTAAAATGCCTAGCAGTGAAATTGCCAGGTCATATGGTAATTCTTTATAGGCATATCTTATTTCATTGTGATTTCCTTTACCATGCTTCACAGCTGTGTTTTTGTTTTTTGTTTTTTTTTTGCAAATTGCAGGTTTGTGGCAATCCAGTGTTCAATACATCTGTTGGCAACCATTTTTCTAAGACTATGTGCTTACTTTCTGCCTCTGTCTCACATTTTGGTAATTCTCACAATATTTCATGTTTTTCATTTTCATTATATGTGTTTTGGTTTGAGGACACACTGGGACCTCTTGAGATAGAACTGCACTAAAACTCTGTTGATCACATGATCTCTTTGAGCCCCTAGTCTGACTGGTGGACCATGCAACATTCTAGGGCTCTTGGTATTAATGTCAATTCAGAGTTGGTATTTAACAACCCCTCAAAAGTCTGATATTTTTTTCCTTTTCCCCAGATGCAGTCAACCTGAGAAAATGCCAAAGGTCCCTGTGGGGGAGGCGGAGAGGATGATTAACAGTATAAATTTTGTCAGTGTAGCAGGGCCTTTCCCCAAAACAATCTTTCCCTTCATTCAAGGGATTCTGGGTCTTTAAACTGTTTTGAGTCTGGAAATGTATCAAGGGGCTATGACTCTCCATTTTTTTATCCAAGTTAAGACTTTTGTTTACTTGATCTAGAACTCTTCTGTTTATATGAATCAAGTGAAAATGTGGGAGAATGTGCATCTATTTCACTTCTAGGTACCATACGGTCAAACAGACAATGCCAGAGATCAGACTATTTTGTGGGTCAGACTATTTTGGTTGCTGCTTTGACTCTGCTGCCCATTACTGTAGCTGTGCACATCTTGTCCTTAGTGGTTCAGTGCCACTACTTGGCTGCCAACCTGGTATCTAATCAACCTATCGTACTTAAGGATTCAAGTTCAGTGGAAGCCCTCTGTCAGTAACATATGATCTATAGAGAACAGTAACCACAGAGCTTTTCAGGGTAGATGGAGCTATTCCAACAAAGTTATTCTTGATAGTTGTGGTAAAAATGTGAGTCCTCTGGACACTCCTGCTGTGAGTGAGCAGGTCTTTCATGACAAATATACTCTAAGCATTCTAATCTCTCTAAGCCTATGGATACCTTCACAGGGAAGTTCTTGCATTTTGATCTCAGACAATGTAGACCACCTTTTGGTCCATGCTCCAGCCCACAAACTGAACAGACCAAGGGGTAAAGCCCTTTCTAATCCCTTAAACTACAAAATCAAATCAGAATCTATGCTTAATAAGCCCTTATGAAGAAACTCAGCCTGATCCAACTTTATGTTCCTTTCATTATCCCACACCCTTAACATTCATCCCCATACATAAGTTGAAAAACTCATGCAGTTATTTTGGAGTGTAGTGTGTATCACCTTTCATGGCCTGCCAAAGACTTCAGTCTAGTTATAGGTCTGGAAGCAAACAAGAGCAGGTCAGGAGAAGAATTAGCAATGTCTTGCACTTCAGCTACTTCAGGTCATTCCATTACAGCTTCATCTGGTGAAATAAGGTTAATCTCAGACTGAAGTGTCAGGGTGTTTTTCAGGTGAGGCAATTATAGGTTTATCATCAAAGCAGGGTTAATTTCTTCAAATGTTGGAGGATGGCCGATTCCTTCGGGCAGGCTGTTACAAGTTTATCTGGCAAAGAGGACTCAGAAGCATTTAGGAGTTTAATGTCTCCACCATTACTATGACCTGCCTACATGTTGCTATTCCAGTTTTCAGTATCCTATTCCTTCCCAATCAATGCTCTCTATTTAATAACCGATATCTTGCAACATAGGTAATTCAATATTTTAGAAGTCTTAGGTTTGTGGATACAAGAAATAATGGTTTCTTTAAGGGCACACACAGGAAGCTTTTGTCCTTCTTGTGGCACTTTAGCTGAGAATTTGAAGGCTTGTCCTCAATCCTTCCTTTAATGACTTTTTTCAGTGTATTTAAGAAGACCCTGTGCACATCATTATATATATATATATATCATCAACTATATATATATATGTAAACTTCAAAATCTGTTAAGATAACAGATACACTGTCACTCAGAGCTTTACTTCTTATAAATATTTGAGAAGCAGTATCCAATGATGATATTTTGTTTATCTCCATTGCCAGTGTATGTCATGAATAATCGATTCTCTATTGATTATTGGAAATAGAGTTATTAACGGCTTTAATATGATTGTTTATAGAACCAATTTCCAAAATAGCAGAACCAGCTCTGAAATCTCATCTTTGAAACTGTTTTGAAAGAACAATTCCCAGCACCAAATTATGTTAGTCTGGGCCCTAACAGGATATGTATATAGAGATTTATCACAGGCATTGACTCAAGTAACCGTGAGGATTAGCAGGTCCTAATTTTGTAGGCTAGGTTGCAAGCTGGACGCTGGAATCTTCAAAAAGTTGATTCTGAAATCTGGCACATCTGAACATTCTAGTGCATGCCAAAAATGGATATTTCAAAGAAGATGAAGTTGTATTACTCAGGAGAACATGGCTGGCTGACTGAAGAAGAATAAGAAATTCTTCTTTACGCCTTCTGAAATCCTTAGTTCTGCTTTTATACTTGACAGGATGAGGATATTCCCTTCATTGCTGAGGGCAACCTCCTTTTCTGATTTCAGATGCAATCAACTGTCTCCAGATGCTAATCCATCTGCAAAATAATAATATAATGTCAGTACTTGCTTCAACAAACAAATAGGCACCATAACCTAGAAAAGTTAACACATAAAATTGACCATCAACAACTACTAATAGCATGCTTACCAATTTTAGAGTTTAATACAGATCAACTCATTTCAATCTCTCCATAATCCAACATGTGAGTGTGTTCCAAATTGATTACACAGAACTTTAAATTTGGGTTCAGGTGGTGGCCAGGTACAACACAAATGGTGAGTCAGAAACAATGCATGTAAAAAGAAAGTTTGTTACTTAAATATCTTGGAGGAACACCACGAGGGTATGACAGAATGTGTGAGCAGCTCAGGGACTAAACCAACAGATGGGGAGCACAAAAGCCGGTGCAGAGGGACTTATTGGCTTGTGCCTTTATTGTGACCCAGGGGAGGTGGTTACTAAGTTGCCCACCTGAGTCAGCAATGAGTTACTTTAAAGCAAATACTCATGAAAAAGGAGAGAGACTATGGCCCAGCAGCAGTGGGCATGATTAGCTTGCCATTTGGGGCTGGCTGTGTCTTGGGTGAGGTATATGAGTGATATGGGGCGTGTGGGTAATAACAGTTGGGCAGAGGTGATTGATGCATATTGAGGTCTGGGCACAGAAAAAGGCCAAGAGGCTCTGGCAAAAATGGATGCTGAGGTCACACGTCACAAAGATGATGGGGTCACAGGTCAGGTGGAATTATCATCTTTGTACATACGTGGAAACTGAGGTTTATACTCTATTCTAGTTTGAAAGCTGCCAGAATGTACTATACCAAAAATGGAATGGTTTTTTAAAAAGGGGAATTTCTTAAGTTGCAAGTTTACAGTTCTAAGGCTGTGACAATGTCCAAATTAAGGCATCAGGGGAAAGATACATCAACTCCAAAAATAGGGCTGGTGAAATTCAGGAATTCTCACTCAGCTCGGAGGGCACATGGTGCTATCTGCTAGCTTTCTCTCCTTATTTCATAAGTCTTCTTCAATGGATTCCCCAGGGCTCTATCCAGTCCTTTGGCTCTGCCAGTTCTGGTGGCTCTGTAGCTTTTCCAAAATGGTTCCTTCTTAAGGGGGCTCCAGTAAGCAATCCTACCTTGAATAGTTGGAGACACATCTCCATGGAAACCATCTAATCAAAAGTTACCACCCACAGTTGGGTGAGTCTTATCTCCATGGAAATGATAAAAAAGATTCCACCCAGCAACTGAATGAAGATTAAAAGACATGGCTTTTCTGGGGTATGTAATAGCTTCAAACCTACTTCTTAAGTACATAGTTGAAGGTCATGAATCAAATTAGCAAAAAATCCACAAATTAAATATAAGACTTTTACAACAAATTTATCTTGGTTTTTGCTGAATAAGTTTATTATTCTCATGCCTCATATTATGATTAGAAATAAAAAATGCAAATATTAGTACATTTTGCTTGGGTGCCACAAAAAATAATTTTTTAACTATAATTTTATTTACTCAATGCCCCATTACCATTAATGTCAAGAGATATGAGTCAATCTTTCTTCATAAAGTTTAGCATGCAATTTTGCATAGTTATTTATTCATTTAACAAGATATTGAGTATATATTATTTTCCAGGACTGCCCTAGCGTAAGAAATAAACAACACATAAGACACTCGATAAGTTCATCATACTCAGCAACAGAGAAAATGTTTGAAATAGAAGGTGGGCTGCAATTTTGGAATTAATCCTGTGAACTTCAAGAGATGGTTGATTGATAACAGGAAATTTGTATTAAAAGTTGAAGTAAACAGTCCAGATTTTGACAAAGAAAAAATAGCTCATTCAAAAAATAGGGAGAATATAGCTCTTCTCTGGACGCAATAGCAGATGGTTTTGAAGTAGGTGTGAGGGATAAATCACACTTTTCTTACATGAACATTTATATTATGATGCTTTCAGCTGAGTTTAGCAGAGAATGCTACTCGTAGTGAGAGAAACACATAAGACTTAAGATTTCATTGCATGTAAGAAGCTCCGAGGTATAATACATTAATTCAATGGTTTAGAATTTTCACTAAATACCCAGATTCTTTCCAAGTTTACTTCTCTGGCAACTTCAGTATAGTAGATTTTTCCTCACACTACAAAACGTTTCGATTTTTAGACTTCACTTCTGGAAATGACAAAAGGATTAAAGATTATTCCCCATATAATTCTGTCCTAGAGGAAAAAGGAAACAGTACCCAAGAAGATTCCTCATCAGACTTTACCTCACGCTTCATTTACTAAACTGTTTCATATTCTCATGAAAAATTCAGTCCCTGGCAGGTTGCATGCCACTGCTGAGACAGGATTAGATCAGTTGGGACTGATCTGTGGGGGTTGGAATTGAATCAGACTCCCCTAAAGCACATATTCACAGTGAGTAGGATGGCAACATAATAAAATCAGTCTAATGAAATGAAGAAAGGAAGGTATTGAAAAAGATTTTTTTTCTGATCCATTCAGAAGGTTTTATATAAACCATTTATAGGCTGTGATGTTATTCACCACAAAGGGAATGCAAGTCCTTAGGCGATTTTGAAGGTAAGGATAATAATTTCAGATTTAGAAAGTAAATATTAAGCTGTCTAAGATTTTACAAGGGGAAATCAAATGAGCTCCAACCTCTAGAGAGTGGTTTGACTTCAGTAGATAGATTTGAGGTAAAGTTGTAATTACGGATTAGTTCACCCAAGTTAAGTGTGAAAGGTCAGGAGAAGAAGATTAAAAATAGAGGTTTAGGAATATGAAATCTTATATGAAACAGAATCGTGAGAGAATTCTAAGATATAGCAGTAAGAGTAGAAATAAACTTAGCCTGGAAGTTGTTTTGCAAATATATGAATTAAAAGAAACTGATGGAAAAATAGATTTGATAATGTAGGGGCATCTGTTTTAAATAGTTAACTAAAGAAATCCAAAGCAATACTTTGCTACTCTAATTAAATTGCGTAGAATAATAAAACTGATAAATTTTTTTCTGTTTATTTTGTATGATCATATCTAATATGCTAGTCAGTAGCCACCCACAGTGTAAAGACAATTTGATTTTCATTCACACTATCGGTATTACTGTACAGAACGTCTCTTCTGTCTACTGATATTTGCATCACTACTGGGAATGATTTTATTTTGCATTAACAGTGAATACATTAAAAGCTTGATTCTTCCATGGAGAAAAAAATGTATATATTGCCATGGTCTCTTAATTATAGATTTATTTTAAAAAGTTGTTTTCAATGTGAGAATATCAGTTGCAGAAAGAAACAAGAAAATTTTTGCGATTTAGTATACAAGCACAAAGAATCTAGGAAACTAAACCTATTCATCAAAATGTATATGCAGGGTATTTACTGACAAAACAAAATGTACATGCAGGGTGCCAGCTTTCAGAGAGGCTGTCATTAATTCTGGTTGAGCTCTTGTTCATTTTATTTTATGGTCAGAGTCTCACCTGGCTCAGTATGAAAGTTATAGAATTGGTATGATACTTTATGTTCTCAAACTATTTTACCTTTATTTTTACATGTCTATAAAACATGAAAAGTTGTAACTATGCTCCTAGATTATGATACATTTACAAAACATTTACATTAAATCAATTTTTAATCTTGATATGATTTTTGTCTCTCTGAGCTATCATTTGTGGTTATATATGATTTTCCTCCCCCATATTTTCTTTGCTTTTAAGACTTTATCACATTTGACCAGCCGTGTAAGTACCATTTGGCCTTTCCTCTGGAGAGGTGAAGAGCTTAAATACATATTCAGTTATTCTGTACCATATAAATTCTGGAAACCATGTGAAACAGTATTTGCAAGTAAACACTTTGAAAGCAAGTTCATCATTCAAAAGTCATTGAAAATTCATTTTAATATACAATTGTAACAGGAAAAAAATCACATTTGTGTTTCTTTTAAATAAGACTGTGATAGCCACAACACAGGAATTTATATTTATGAGCCTATTGCAAGAAAAGTAGGTACATAACAAGAGAAGCCAAAACACTTATATATAAGTGAAGTTAGGAACATGGGAAATTTCCCATGGTAAGCATTTACCTTGACAGCTTTGAAATTAATGGTTGTATTCCAGTGAATACAGGAGTGAGATTATGAGGTTCAGATTTGTCTGAAAAGGACTGGGAACTCTTGTACATGGATGAATCATGGGCCTGTAATATTTAATTTTGGACAATTTTTAAATATTCCCTTTTCTCTGTTTCTCTCTCTCACACACACAGCTCACTATGCACACAGCATATATATTTACACAGACTTAAAAAAAAGTTTGATTCACATACCATACGAAACAATCCTAAGCATACAATCAATGGCTTCTGTTAAAATCACATAGTTATGCATTCACCAGAACAATCTTTAGGGGGATATTGCCATTTCTTCTGAAAAGAAAGAAAAAATCTCATACCCCTTCTTCATGTCCTTCTATTAATGACATTTAGCTTTGGTATAGCATCTTTGTTACAATTAATGAAAGAATATTATAATATCACTGCTAACTATAGACCTTAGCCGGTATTTTCCCATATATCACCCCATTATTAAGACATTGTAAAAGTGACATGCATTTTTTCTAGTTCATGTAAAACTTTATAATATTTATATAATTAGTCACTGTCATCATTCACTCTAGGTTTCTCTAACTTATACAATACCAGTTGTTGTTGTTTTTTCTTACATGGGCAGGCAACAGGAATTGAACCTGGTCTCCGGCATGGCAGGTAGAACACTGCCTGCTGAACCACCGTGGCCCGCCCTATATAGTACCAGCTTTTATCCTCAAGCCTTCCTTTTGGTGACATACATGATCCTAATCTTGTTCTTGAAGCCATACTCACACTCAGCTTCATTAATTACACTTACAACATTAGTGCAACCATCACATAGTTTTGTGCAGTTCATGGCTGAGTTCTTACAGTCAAGTTTATTAAGCACCTACTCTTTAAGCATCAGTTGGCCAATTTCTGCCCTCTTTCTATTTCCTATTACCTATGTTCTCAGAATTTATTCCTTGTAGTTAGTTCACTTTGGTGAACCGATATTCCATTTGTCCTTTAGTTTCTGGCTTATTTCACTCAATGTAATGTCTTCAAGTTTCACTCAACATGCTCTGTGCATCACGACTTCATTCCTTCTTGCAACCGCACAATATTCCATCGTATGTATACACCACAATTCACCCTTCCACTTGCCAGCTGATGGACCCCTAAGAATAGTTCCTCCCATCTTAAGCAGCTAAAAATGTGTAAAAATTGGTAAACAATATCAGAATCTTTGCCTCTGGTAATCTAAGTAATATGACAAGTCCTTTTCTGTGTTGTTTTTCCTTGCTATATAAAATTTCCAGGAATGTTTCTTACTGTCTTAAATGAAAGAAGGGTGAGATATACTCTAGTTCACTGGGGTTAAATCAATGCCATGGTGATACATAACCAAAATCTCACAGTGATTCCACTGGTTATCAATTTTGACCCACTGTGAGTTAGCTAACAATTTAATTACCAAACTGAGAAAAAGGTTGTGTTTTATAGTTGCCTATCAAGAAATATAGAGCCTGTTTATCACCATTCAACAGGATTTCTGATTTCTGGCTTGTGAAAACTATCCACATCTCAAATGTGGGGTTCCATTATTTGGTCTCATTTTCTGTGAACTTCCATATTATTTTTTTCCCTTAGTATCATAATATCCACATCCCCTAAGTTTGTGATTGGGTCAAGTATTATCTACTAAATAATTTTTATTATAAATTAGCATTGACTATGCATCACTTTGTCTGAAATTATTCATTTCTGTTCCTCAAAGCCTGTTCTACCATTTCTATTAGGCAAATAGTAGCATATTTTCCTTTTTTCTACTGATATAGTGTTCATGTAATGTTATGTATACTAGCAAGTTTCTGCCTTGATATACAATGATATGGACTTTGAAGAAATCTCTCATGGAATGTGAAAAATCCCAATAATAATTTCAATAAAACCCCCGTAGAATCTCACTCAGGTATGGCCACACTGAGATCTCTGAGGATTTTGGTTTTTAAAATATGCACTTTTTGCTCTCACCAGGATAAAAGTTCTTTTCATGAGATCTTTGCATAATATCTGCTTTGGTTTGCTAAAGCTGCAGGAAAGTAGAAATCGATTGGTTTTTTCCTGGGTGCACATGAGACAGAGGTCACATGCTCACTACAGAGATAAAGCGAAGCTGTCTCTGTGGGAATAGGCACCTGATGTGCTGAAAAGGCTAAAGTGTTGCAAAGGTGCTTGAGTCTGGGGCAGAAGGAAGGAGACCTTGGGAAATATGTGCAACTTTTGATTTATCTGGCCACAAGGAAGCAGATGGTTCAGCTCCTGTTTCCTCCTTCCCATTCTTTACTAACATTTTTCACTTTCTTTATCTCACAGCCCTATTAAATAGATAGTGCTGAACCTCTCAGAGTCTTTGAGTCTCCATTTGAGCTCAGAGTCTCTCCTGGTCCCAGCTTTAACTCTCTCTTTGTCTCTTGTGTTTCTTTCTCAATTCCCCATTGTCTCACTTCAGCCCCAACCCCGAGCAGCACTGGTCATGGCAGGATTTTATAAAGAGAATTGATTAAATTGCAAGTTTACAAAAATGTCCAAACAAAGGCATTCAGGAAAGGTCACTTTGCCTCAAGAAGGGCCAGTAGGTCCAGAACACCTCTGTCAGCTGGGAAGGCATATGACTGCTGTCTGCCAGATCTTTAATTTCCAGTTTCAAACAGATCCCCCAGGGACCTTTACTTTCTGCATCTCCAAACATCTGGGTGTGTGTCGTGTTGGCTCTGTCAGCTCTGTGTCACCCTGAAACTTTTTCCTGAAATGGTTACCAGTTAAAGGACTTCAGTAAACCACCTGCTTTGAATAGGTGGGGACACATTTCCATGGAAACCACCCAATCAAGAGGTCCCATCCACAATTCAGGGGATCACATCTCCATGGAAACAATCAAATAATCCCATTCAACAATATGGCTTTTCTGGGGTACACAGCAGTTTCAAACTGGCAAAATACCTAATGAAAAATTTTCAAGTTTGCACTAAAAATAATTATCAAGCTTACCTAACTGAAAATCCCACAGAAACATATTCTCTGTTCTTGTCTAATGAAGCAAAGCAATATGTTTCTCCTGATCTATGCAAGTCTGGCACAAATCTCTGCTCTTTGAGGCATGCATAATTAAATGACTCAGAACATTACGTACTGAGTACTAAGTTATTGAAAACCAAAACAAACAACCAAAAAATTTGGCTTCATTACAGGAATAAAAATTAAAATAATACCAAGTATTGTTTTCCTAATCTCAGGGTTATTTAAGAATGGCTATACTGAAAATGAATAGTGTGTTATACTGTATTCTGGTACATGAAATGCAAAGAAAACCGAATGATAAAAACAAACAACCAGAAAAGAACATGTAGGAAGTGTAGGATAAATTTAGAAGGTATTCCTCTATTGGAAGGAAGAGAAAAACGAATGGAACAGAAGAAATATTTGAAGGGATAATGGCTGAAAATTGTTAGAATTAATAACTGTGACCAGCATTAATGAGGGAAACTCAGGCAACATCAAGCAGTATAAGCAACAATGATAACAACAAACACAGAAAACAAACAAATCAATATCCATTTTTGCGTATCGTATATTCGAAGTGCAATAAACCAACGACAATAACAAAACCTGGGAGAAGACACACGGACAAAATTTATGCATGGAAGACTGAGGGCGAGAATTATAGCAGACTTCTCATAAGCAATCATCCGTGCAAGGAAGAAGCAGAAAGAAATACTTAATGTATTGGAAGAAAGAAAATCAACCTAGAATTCTATATATCCAGTGAACTTTTTGCTCAAAATTGAAGTTAGAACAAAGTAATTTTCAAATAAACAAAACTGAAGGAATTTACCTCCTTGCCTTGCAAGAAATGTTAAAAGAAATTCTCAAGCAGATGGAAGAGGTTATGGGTCCATGGAACGGATGGAATGGTAGCTGCACCAATGAAATGTTCATGTCTAAATCCCTGGAAATAGTGAGCATCACCTTATTTGGAAAAATGGTATTTTCTGATAATTATTTTAAGGCTCTTGTGATGAAATCCTTCTGGATTACTCAGGTGGGTACTAAATTCGATGACAAGTTTCATTATAAAAGACCGAGGAGAAGGAGACAGAGTAAAAGGAGGCAGATATTGGAATGGTGTGGTCGCAAGTCAAGGAAGCTGAGGAATGCTAACCACTCACCAGAGCCTGGAAGAGGAAAGGAAGGATGCTCCACTACAGCCTCCAGAGGCATTTAAGCCCTGCTGACAGCTAGGTTTCATACATCTTCAGAGAAAAATTGGATTATTTCTTCTTTTATTGTTAAATTAAATAATTCTTTATATATTCTGAACACTAGACCTTTATCAGATATTTGAATTGCATGTATTTTCTCCCATGGGTTGTCCTTTCACTTTCTTAATACTAATACTGTCCTTTGAGATACAAAAGTTTCTGATTTTGTGCAATCTCTCATTTATTCCTTAAACCATTTTTTTTATTGAACACCTAATATGTACCAAAAACTGTGATATACAGGCATTCTCCTTGTGTTTATACTCTTAGGAGCAGTGAAATCAATTTAGAAAGAAAGAATGTGAACTATATAAAATGACAGTAAATTATATGGAATATTAGAAGTTGAGAAACGCTGTAGAAACAGGAAAATGTTTAAGGTGGACTGGGAAGTCTGGGTAGGCAATATAGGTGGGTGATTTGAAAAACAAAGATTTGAGCAGGGCAGACGTATTGGATAAATAGGTTCTGGGAGGTTGGATTGGCACGCCCAAAGATCCTGAGACAAGGTTATTTCAGGATGTACCAGGAACAAGGAGGCCACTACAGGGTTGAATGAGCAAGGATACATATAGTAGACAAGGAAGTCAGAGTGGTCACCTGGCAGTCACATCCTGCATAGCCCTGTAAGGTACTGTGAAGAGTTGAGGAACATAAAATAAACAGCAGGGAGATTTGTTAAGAAGTTGTTTCAGCCGTTGGGTTGAGAGACAGCGGTGGATCTAACCAATGTAGAACAGTGTAGTTACTATGTGATGTCTTAATCTCCCTGTAGTAACCTTTCCTACATTTTGTTTGTTTCTTGGTTGGTTGGTTAGTTAGTTTGTTTTGTCAGCTTCCAATGTATGAAAACCTGGAATTATTTTACATTCTTTATGTCATTCCTTATCGATGGATACATAATGCTAAACCCACCTCAACATCAGTTTCTACAAATGTGTCCAAGATGTTTGTTCATAATGCTAGCAAATAAATATAAGCTTATATTTCTTAGTTTTTCCCATTTCCAGCTTCTCCTACCTAAATTACTTCTTTAATGCTGAACCTAGACTCATCTTTCTAAAGTAAAGCAATTTTTATATCACCCACCTCTTTAAAATCCTTCATTGGCTCTTTATACAGTTGAAATTAGCACTCGTAATGTGCCATTGAAAGGTCCAGCTCTAATGTGGACTCTCTGCTCTTTACCTAAATGATAGTTTTGCCTTGACAACTGGTTTTATATTGTTACCTTCTCTGTGAATAACTTCCCTGTGATTTAAAATTATTTATTAAAAATTCTTACTAGGTTAGTACTTGGTAAGTCAGACTGTGGTCATTCTATTTTGGTGCCCAGCAAAATATCTCTCAACTCGACAATGATTAGCAGCTTGGAAAAACTTCAGTTATTTCACTGAAGCAATCTATTTCATCATCAACTTAGTTTTAAAATGGAACCACAAAATAATGGTTTAAGTGCTTGATCTAGTCTGCTAGTTGCCAAAATGCAATATGCCAGAAATGGAATAGCTTTTTTAATAAGTTGCTCATTTACAATTCTAAGGCTGAGAAAATGTCCCAATGAAACAAGTCTATAGAAATGTCCAATCAAAAGGCATCCAAGGGAAAGACACCTTGGTTCAAGAAGGCCAATGAAGTTCAGGGTTCCTCTCTGAAGTGAGAAGAAAAATGATGAACACAGTCACAGTTTCTCTGTTAGCTGGAAGGGCACATGACAATCAAGGCATCATCTGTTAGCTTTCTCTCCTGGCTTCCTGTTTCATGAAGCTCCCCAGGAGGCATTTTCCTTCTTCATCTCCAAAGCGCTGTGTGGATTTTCTGCTTCATGGTGCTGCAGCATTCTCTGCTCTCTCTGAATCTCTTTTACAGGGCTTCAGAAACTAATCAAGACCCACCCAAATGGGTGGAGACATGTTGTCACCTAATCCAGTTTAACAACCACTCTAGATTAAATCACATCTCCAGGGAGATGATCTAATTACAGTTTCAAACACACAACATTGAATAAGGATTAGAAGAAACAGCTGCCTTTACAAAATGGGTTAGGATTAAGACATGGCTTTTCAAGGGTATATACATCATTTCAAACCAGCACAGTGCTTTAAAATTATTTATCAGTAAATAGGTTTTGTCCCATTAGTTGCTACTCTTAGTGTAAAAGAAAAACAAAAATAAATAAATAAATAAAACAAATTAATGCCAAAAATCAAGTTTAAAAATTCATGCTGAAAATATAAAATAGAAAGAAAATGCAAAATGGATCCAATATCCAACTCTTTTTTACTATAATATATACACTGTAAGCATTCAAATCAGTAATTACAAACAATTCCTTCAAAATGAAGCTAAGTGCTACTTCTGCTATTGATAACTAAGCCATGAGGCTTTCTCACCCATGCAGAACACCAGATGTAGAAAAATTAGAATCAGTTTTTCCTTTCAAATCTAGTGGTGTTTTGTGATGACAATGAAAAATGATAGGTACACTTTTTTTTTTTTGCAATATACCGACATGTATGACAAGCATCTATTGGCAAGAAAAATCAACATAGCTCTGATTTGGAGGCAGAGATTTAAGTCTAGTGTTTATTTTCTCAGGCTCACACAAGGAAAACTGCAAGACTCTAAGAGAAGTCTGCAGGAAGCCCTTCAAAAATGCCATGCAGAGACAACAGCTCAGTATGGGGAAGATACTAAATAGGCAAATCTAAGGAAATTTTCTTGGATTGTCTTGGCCTTAAAATTGTATGTCAAGCTTGCTCATGTCCCATTTGTCCCAGTTAAGGACAATAAGAGTTATTCTATTGCAAATGGCCTGAGAAAAGTCTGCAGTTAGAAAAATGTTCAGTCCAAAGGCAAACAGCCAGAATTCCATTGTTAGGAGCCACAGACTCCAAGAGCCTGAGAAAATCAGTCACATCTCAACAGGCACCAGTCCATGGGAACATAACTCCTTGGAAATGATGAAAGAAGATCCAAAGGTCATTGTGTGGATCTGTATACTCAGTCTTCTAGACTCCAAACTGCATAAACCAATTTGGAGACTAGAAGGGGAAGGAAGTGGAAGAAGAAACTCAATTTTTGTTTTTACCTATATAATAGGTAGTTTGGTTCCAGTGGCCTCCTCTCTGTGCATCTGCGCATACTCTCATTGCTTCCTGGGACTGTTCTCACTAAACTCTCTTGTTTTCTTCCTGTTCTTTGTCCTCTCATAAAGGATCCCGGTAAAAGGATTAAGATCCTTTTGAATTAGATGGGTCACATCTTATTTAAAATAACCTAAACAAAAGGTCCTATTCATAACAGGTCTGCACATTAAAAGAACATGGCCTTTTCTGGGGTTTATAAAAGTTCCAAACCAGCACAGATACCTATGCCTTAATCCCCATAAGAGGATTATATGTGTTACTTTATATGAATAAAGAGAGACTTTGCAGATGTGGTTTAAGGGTGCTGAGACGGAGAGATTTTCCTAGATGTCCTGCCAATTGTAATCACAAATGTTCTTAGAAGAGGGAGGCAGGAGGCAAAGGTCAGGGAAGATGCTACATTCCTGGCTTAGAGATGGAGGAAGGCAGCCTTTAGAAGTTGTTAAAGGCAAGGAAACAAATTCCCCCTTAGAACCTCCAGAAGGAACACAATTCTGAGGATACATTTTAGATTTCTGACCTCCAGAGCAGTAAGGTAATAAATCTGTACTATTTTAAATGCTCAAAGTTTGTGGTAATCTGTGACAGTAACAACAGGAAATGATTAAAGTGAATCTACGAATAGCTTTTCCATTTTCTCGATGCAGAATTCACTATTCAGTTTCTATTGCTGCCACATAAAAGGACACAAATGGGAAAGGAGGAGAGGAGAATGGGCAAAGGATCAATTACTTACTCAGAAGCCCCAAACAGAGCAATATTTGTACAGCATATCTGAACTTCACAGTTCTGTACCAAGCTTTGTCATTTCTACTATTAAGAAAAGTAATGGCTGCACAAGACTAAAACATAAAGTAGCTCAAGGAACACATAAATGATGAGCCATAAGGACACCAAGTAATTTGCCCACAAAGTTTCTATCATTGCAGCCTATTAATGTGCAATGAGTGTTTCATATTGGCATATTTAATAATAATCACATTTGATCACAGATCCTGGTTATTCTATAAATTCTTCATATTATTACAATATTTCAGAAAAGGCTTCTTAGTACATAGCACATTGCTTTAACTATTCTATATCCAATAATCACAAAACAGTAAATGAAGAGAAAAATAAAGTTTCAAATTATTCTGAAAAGAAACAATATTCTTTCTAACTCTATCACTTGCATGCATGTGGTAGAAACCAAATAAATATTTGCCAGAAAATGAAAGCAATTTAGTATCCAAAATGTATAAAGAACTCTTATAACTCAACAAACAAAAGAGAAACAACCCAATTAATAATGGGCAAAAGTTTGGATAGATATTTATCCTAAGAAGAACTATAAATGGCAATAAACACATGAAAAGGTTGTCAACATCATTAGCTACTGGGGAAATAGAAATCAAATCCACAATGAGATACCACTTCACACCCATTAGAATGGCTATTACTAAAAAAATAACTAAAAATAATGCATTGGCAAGGAAAAGGAGAAATAGAAATCCTTGTATGTTGTTGGTGAATATAAAAAAAAGGACAGCTGCTATGTAAAAGAGTTTGCGGTATCTCTGAAAGTTAAGTATAAAATTACCACACGATTTAACAATCCCACTTTTATTTATATACCCTGTGCTGGTTTGAAGTAATACTTTTTGATCAGATTATATCCATGGAGATGTGTCACACCCAATTGCAGATGAGATCTTTTGATTGGATGGAGACGTGACTCCAACCATTCAAGGTGGGTCTTTCTTTATATTTGTATTGTGAAACCTTCATTCACATACAGTCTATCCGTAGTATACAATCATGAGCTTACAATATCATAATATGGTTGTGTATTCATTACCATGATAATTTTTAGAACATTTGCATCACTCCAGAAAAAGAAATAAAGGAAAATACTCATATATCCCAAGCCTCTTACCCCTCCCTCTCTAGACCGCTGAGGTTTCAAACTACCCTATATTTTTATCCCTTACCCCCTCCCTTTTATTGTTTTATTTCTTATCCTTCTTTTATTACTCATCTGTACATACCCTGGGTAAAAGAAGCATTAGACACAAGGTTTTCAGAATCACATGTTCACATTGTAGAATCTGTATACTTATACAAGCATCTTCAAGAGTCAAATCTACAGGAACACAATTCAACAGATTCTGGTACTTCCCTCCGGTCACTCTAATATAACATAAACTAAAATGGGATATCTATATAATGCATAAGAGTAATCTCAGGATAATCTCTTGATTCTATTTAAAATCTCTTGGTGACTGAAACTTTATTTTGTCTCATTTCTCTCTTCCACCTTCTGTTCAAGAGACTTTCTGGTTAGGCTTTTCTTCCGAGCTAAATATACCAAGCCACCAGCACACTTGGAGAAAACTGTGCCTATCAAACAATGTTTTAAATGCCGTTGATACTGTTGAAGGCAACCGCATAGAAGTCAGCCATGTCCCACAGAGTGGGGAGGGCACTGAGTTCACCTGTTGAGTTGGCTTAGATTTCTCTAAGTTATATAAATTCAGGAGTAGTAACTGCTATTTCTAAATTCTGACATACTAAGCTGTATTTGTGTACAACTGGTCATTCCTTGACACTGTGGGTATTTATGTGAATGCTGATATTGAGTTAGAGCACTGAAGCTATGAAAGTCAACATTACCCTATACTGCAACATTACCCTATACAGCCTCTTTCGAGGCCAAACTGAGCAACAAAAGAGGTTCTCTGGGAGTGACTCCTAGGCATGATTAAACGAACTCTTTTCTCTCCAGTCCCCCAAGGGGACTTTTCAAATGCTGTTTTATTCTCTGCACAAATTATTCTGGGTTATATCGGGGCATCACACTAACCTGTACAAACCCACCAGATCTCACACCCTATTCAACATTCCATGTAATTATGGTGTTCAACTAAACCGACCATGCAAGCTAAATTAGGTAATGCACTACCCAAAATATAAATTTTGCACGAAATAAAAATCTCTCCCTTTGGTCTCACACAGAAGTTGAAGTTTGAAAATATGGACTAAATCATTACTTGCTCTGTATTCTGATTTACATTAGTCCTATCCAGATCAGCTTCATCCATATCGCTAATTAAAGTCTGATCACTTTTTCAACTTTTTTAACAGTTGCTGTATAGGGTAATGTTGCTGTATAGGGTAATGTTGACTTTCATGGCATCAGTGCTCTAACTCAGTATCAGCGTTCACATAAATACCCACAGTGTCAAGGAATGACCAGTTGTACACAAATACAGCTTAGTATGTCAGAATTTAGAAATAGCAGTTACTACTCCTGAATTTATATAACTGCTTTAAAAGCTTGCAATCTAGGACCCTTTACAATAAACCCTTATTTGGTAATCCATGCTCTTAATTTCAATTCTCTAAACTTTTATATTACAGTTAGTCCACATGAGTGAGGCATGATAATATTTGTCTTTTTTTTTTGACATTTCATTAAATATACTGTCTTTGAGGTCCATTCATCTAGTTGCATGACACACTACTTCATTCCCTCTTGCAGCTGCTCAGTTGTCCATTGTATATATACAGCAAAGTTCCTGTTCCACTGTGCACTTAGGCTACCTCCATCCGTTGTGAATCATAAACACAGCACCATAAACACCAATGTGCAAATGTGTATTCATGTCCTTACTCTCAGTTCCTCCAGGTATATACCTAGAAATGGGGTTGCAGTATCATATGGCAACCCCATCCCTAGCCTCCTGTGGCCCCAGCACATTACCCTCTGCAGGGGTTGCATCTCTCAGATTCCCTACCAACAGTGAATAGGTACATCACTTTCTGCACATTTTCTTTAGTACTTGTTTCTATGTTCATTTTTAAACAGTTTACACGTCATACTATCCAATCTAAGTAAACAGACATGCCTTCACCACCATAATCTATATTGAAACGTTTATTTTTCTTCCACAATGAATCCATATTCCTCCCCCATCCCCCACTTGTGGACATATAGTTTTGACATAATGCCTTTTTTACATTCAATGGAAGCATATTGCAGTATTATTGTTGAATATAGACTATACTTTGTATTGATTGTATTTTTTCCTATATACCATCTCATTTTCAAAACCCTGTGATATTGACATGCATTTGTTTTCCTTCATGCAAAAATATTTTTTATTTGTACATCTAATCACCATCATTGTTCACTCTAGGCATTTCTAAGTTACACTGTTTCAGTCTTCATTCTCTATCTTTCCTTCTGGTGTCATGTGTGCCCCCAGCCGTTCTCCCTCAACCATATTTACATTCAGGTTCATTCTATGTATTTATAATATTGTGTAACCATCAGACTGTATTGCACTATCCATTTCTGAATTTTTACAATCAGCCCTATTGTCCATTCTGTATTCCTTCAGCACCAAATGCTCAATCTCCACCTTCCTTCTATGCCTTGATAACCTTTGTCCTTAACTTTAACTCTCAAAGTCACTCATTGATGTTACTTCACATTAGTGAGAGCATACCATATATTCCCTTATATTTCTGGTTAATTTCACTCATCATATTTTCCTCAAGGTTCATTCATTGTTACATGTGTCATGATTTTATTCTGCCTTACAGCTGCATATTATTCCATCATATTCATATGCCACAGCTTACCAAGCCACTCATTCTTTGATGGACATTTGAGCTATTTCCATCTCTTGATAATTGTAAATAATGCTGCTATAAACATAAGTGTGCAAATGTCTGTTTGTGTCTTTGTCTTCAGTTCCTCTGAGTTTATACCTGTATTGGGATTTCTGGATCATATATCACATCTGTACTTAGCTTTCTGAGGAAACATCAGACTACTTTCCAGAGCAGCTGTACCATTTTATATTCCCACCAAGAGCACATAAGTGTGCTTCTTTCTTCACATTCTCTCCAGCACTTGTCATTTTCTGTTTTTTTAATATCCACATGAATAATTTCCACATGACATTACAATCTCAATTATAGGTATATAACTTGTGCAAGTTAGAAATATTATGTACTCCCCAAAAGCCACGTTTTAATCCTGATCCAATCTTGTGGGGGGGCAGCTTTCCTTTAATCCTGTTTCAATACTGCAGGGCAGAATCTTTTGATAAGATTAACTCCATGGAGATATGGCAAATCCAATTTTGGTTGTGAACTTTTGAAGTGACTCCACCTATTCAACATTTGATTAGTTTTCTATATTCCTTTAAAAAGGGAAATTTTGAGAAAATCTCAGATGTAGATGCTTGGAAAACAGTATCGTCAGAGCTGACAGAGACATGGATGTTTAGAGATGCCTGGAGTGCTCATAGAGAGAGCAGATGCCACCACATGCCTTGCTATGGGATGTTAAGCAAGCCAGAACCCAGAGTTGTGTCCCAAAGGACTGGCGTATAGGCCCACAGATTCTTAGAGAGGAACTGTTGGAATCAGAAGTTAGAAACAATACAACAGGGCACAAGGACCAGTAGATGCCAGCCACGTGCCCTCCCAGCTGATAGAGGTGTTCTGAACAGCATCAGCCTTTCTTGAATGAGGATAACCTGTTTTTTGATGCCTTAATTTTGACATTTTCATACCTTAGAATTGTGAACTTGCAACTCATTAAATTTCCGTTTAAAAAGCCATGCCATTTCTGGTATATTGCTTTCTGGAAGCATTAACAAACTAATACATACCCAAGCTAAGATGTGAACAGATATTTTCACCTTAATTTTCACAGCTTCATTAATCACAATTACTAAAAGGTGTAAGTAACCCAAGTATCCATCAATAAGTGAATGGACTATTATTCAGCCAGAAACAGGAATGAAGTGCTGATGTACACTACAAGATGGATGAAACTTGAAGACATCATATTGAATGAAATAAAAAGACAAATATTAGATGATCTCACTTATATGAAATAATTAGAATATGCAAATTCACAGAGTCATATGTTGGATTACAGTTTTCAGAGGCAGGTGTAGGAACCGGGGATGCCAAATTAGTCATTAATTGAGAAAGAGTTTCGGCTTGTGGTGATGCAAAAGTTTTATCAATGGATGGTGGTAATTATAGCATACAATTGTGAATAGAATAAATACCAGTCAATTGTATACTTGAAAATGATTAAATGGGAAATTTTAAGTTTTATCCATGTTACCAGGGGGAAAAAAACTGTACAACACAAACAGTGAACCTTCATGTAAACTACATACTAGAGTTAGAAATAAAAATATTGGTTCATTAATTGTAACAATGTTATGACACTAATTCCAAATGTTAATATTGGGGAAAACTGAGGTTTTGAGAGTGTGTGTTTGGGAGCTCTGTACTTTCTGCATTAATTTTCATTTTATAAGTGCTCCAAAAAAGAAAAAAAAGCAACAAAAATCTATTGTTTCTTTGTAGAGATTATGTTGTTTTAAGTATGTTTATCTGTGAGATTTTTATTTTGTATGGGGCCGTGAAGTTTTGACCATATAGTATGAACATCCGTTCTCATAAAGAGCTCTAGTACATGACATACTATTGTATATTGATCATGTTTCTTATCACAAAGCACCACAGTATTGAAAGAGAATACTTCTTGAGCTCTGAGTTTTCTGCATCTGTTCTCATTTTGCATAGAAAAAAACTGACTTTGACTCTCTTTCACAAGAATCAGAGGAAGATGTTGCTTAATTTGGAGACAACATCCATTAAGCCACTGTATGCTTAGGCATAGGATGGATATATTTGGCTTCAACTTTGATCTCTGTGTGTAACTATAAGGAAAGAAGATTGTACCTACCATAAAATCTTAGGAAAAATGGCTGGGATTTATTTGGGGCTAGATTCAATTACCACTCAGCAGTACCAGATGTAGTCATAATAGAGTATCTGTCTTTGTGTTCCCAATAGTAAGCCTTCTGCCAAATTTAAAGCAAATTAATGATATTTGTTCACTGAAGGGAGACACTGGCATTACAGTTTGGCAGTCTTATTTGTTACCCATTCCAAGATAGGATAACAGTTTTATTTTTCTATTGTGAACTATATTTATTGGAGAGAATATAATCCAAAAAGTATCACAAAAAAACTTTTTTTCACCTACCTCCATGAACATTACACTTGTGTAGTTGATAATTAGTCACTTTTCCATTCAGGAGAGTATATGCTGAAGTTGTATATATGTGTATTATTCCTAAAACTCAATTATTACATTTTTACATGTGTTCAATAAAATGCATGTATGATGCATTTTACATGTGTTCAATAAAATGTGTTCAATAAAATGCATGTATGATGCAATGTTCTCCAGAGAAACAGAACCAATAGATTATATATCAGTTTAGGAGGTTACTGCAATTCCACCATGTGATTGTCCCTAAAATTTTGTTGTGAAAATTTTGATACTAGCATTTATATATTGAACACTATGTTTCAATAGCTAGGTGGTTGTTATGCACTTTTTTTTTTGTATACTGTATGGTGGGGTCACATTTCATTATTTTTCTATGTGAGTATCCTGTTATTGCAGCAACATTTGTTGAATTTTCTTTTGCTTGTTTGTTTTTTATTTGTTTGTTTTGCTTGTATGTTTTTTGATAAGGATATAGGCCAGGAATCAAACCTGGGTCTCCCACATGGCAGGCAGGAATTCTACCACTGAACCACCCTTGCACCCTCTTGTTACGTACTTTTCATATGTACAAATTCTGTAATCTTAATGTCCGTTTTGAATTTTTTGAAATAGAGCACACTGAAACATTTTTTTTTCAAACTTGAGTCATTTGTTTACAGACCACAAAAAATACAGGAGGAAAATAACACAAAGTTTTTAATGCAAGAAACACACACCCATATGGAACAAATAAACACACACACACACATGGAATTGGCTAACATGACTTTGGGAACTGGCAAGTTTGAGTTCTTGAGGGCAGGCCACAACCTGGAAACTCTGATGAATGTGAAGTTGAATTCCCAGGAGAAGCTGTTTGACTAAAAGTAAAGGTAGATATTTTTCTTTCCATCTTCTCAAATCTCCAATTATGGTTTACAATCTCCAACCAATTGGATAAAGAGTCTTCTCTCACTGCTGAGGGTGATCTCCTTTGCTTCCTGTAGATGCAATCTACCATAGATGCATCAACTGATCATGGACGTTAATCCCACTATGATACTCCCTCATAGTAACAATCAGGCCAGTGTTTGCTTGACCAAACATCTGGACATCATCACTTAGCAAATTTGACACCTAAAAAAACCATCACAATGAACATTAGTTAAAAGTTTCAGGGACCTTGTAATTTTGTATTCAAAA
Source organism: Tamandua tetradactyla (assembly GCF_023851605.1). Lineage (NCBI taxonomy): Eukaryota > Metazoa > Chordata > Mammalia > Pilosa > Myrmecophagidae > Tamandua > Tamandua tetradactyla. The sequence continues at coordinate 5,141,812 of NC_135350.1, read as the reverse complement.
AACGTAACAGTAGTTGAAAAGTCCACAGTGCTTCACAGTGTAACCCTCATAGTTTTCTCCCTTTGTCAGAAGAGAAATATAGCTCAGTGACTGCCTAGCCACCTAAATAAGCATAACTAAAGGCTTTCAATTTGTTTTTCCCATTATATGACATGACATGCTACATCAAGAGAAAAGTATTAAAGAGTTAAGTAGAGATAAAAGCACTCTGCTGTAGAAAGCAAAATAAAGCCTTTAAATCTAAACAAGGAAAGGATTGACAATGTTCATGATATTTTAACTTGACAACTTTGACTGGTGCGTCTTAACTTCTGGACCTTCAACACAGTCATTGCACGTGTATCCATTATTCAATATGCTGGTTATTTTTTGTCATACTTTCAGGCAATGCAAATAAATTTATTTATTTAATTATTTACTATTAAGAATAATAATCAAGAGTGTTATAAGGGTTACACTATGAAGCACTGTGGACTTTACAACTTCTGTTACATTTTTTGAATACAAAATAACAAGGTCCCTGAAACTTTTAACTAATGGTCATTGTGATGTCACACATCACAATGATGTCAAATTTTAGGTGTCAAATTTGCTAAGTTATGATAATAATACTAGCTGTATAAGTTAAGGCTCTCTAGAGAAACAGAACTGACAGGAGATAGCTGCAAACACTAGATTCATAAAGGTGCTTCTCACACAACCATAGGAATGGAAGAGTTCAAACTCCACAAGACAGAGTGTGAAGTTGGCAGCTCTGATAAAGGGTCCAGACAAACTCCATAGGAAAGGCTTGCTGGCTGAAGAAGCAGTGAAAACGTCTCTCTTCTTCCTTAAAAGTCATCAGCTAATTGGGTCATCTCCTTCATGGTAGACAAGTCTTAGTTGATCACAGATGTAGTCAGCCACAGATGCAATCAACTGATGATGTAATATACCAGTCTTCCAGTTTATCAACCAGACATCAAATATCCTTGCACCAATCATGAATCCAGTGCTTGCCTGACCAGAGAACTGGGCATCATCACTGGGTCAAGTTGACAGCAGAGCCTAACCATCACATTGCTTATATAGTTTGTAGTGAATTTATGACTTTATTAAAATTCTTGCTGAAGTACTTCCTTCAAGAACATTTTCACATGAAATATTTTTGTAGTAAAAATTTCTCATGTCTTTAAACCTGGGAAAATCTTTGATGGAAGATCATAGTCAAGTGATATCTTAGTGATATATATTTTTTTGATATTCACTGTAACTACTAGAGTAGTTGGAATTAAAATATAGTTGTTCAAGTGATTATGAGGATGTGGAGCAAATAGAAATCCACTTTAAGGCTGGTGGAAATTAAAAATGGTAAAAAACACTTTGGGAGACACTTTAGAATTTCTTAAACTGTTAAGCATACATTTACTAAATAATTCATACATTTCACTCCTAGTAAAGCACAAAGACACCCATGTAAGATATGTACTTATATGTAGATAGTAACTTTATTTTAATAACCCCAAATAGAAAATAAAGCAAATGCCCACCAACAAGTGATTGGATGAGCAAATTGGGGTAGAAACATTTAATGGAATATTAATCAGCAATAAAATGGAATTTGCTATTCATATACACAAACCATGGCTAAATTAACATAATTATGTTGAATAAAGAAGCTAGAAGAAAAATAATATATACAATTGAAGCAATTTAAAAGCAAATTTTAGAAAATGGAAGTACATCATTTCTGACAGAAGTCAGATCAGTGGTTGTTTGGTAATTGGAGGTGGATGGAGGGATGAGTTTAAAGAGCACAAGAAAACTTTGAGAATTGATAGAAATATTTTTCTCAATTATGATGATGGCCTTAGGGTATACCAATTTGTCAAAATCAGTCAAATTGTACACTTCAGATTTGTGCAGTTTATTGTACTTAAATTGTACCACCATAAAATTGTAAAACACTTTAAATGATGTCCAATGTAATTTCCTTCCACTTCTTAAAATCTTAGTTCATTATATTTTTCTTACAATATTGTTTGTAGAATTTGGTGTTGTTTTGATCCTTGTTACTTTTTAACTTAACTGTCATTTCACACCTTTTTAGAATATTTTATTTTTCTTTATGTAGTCACATTGAATTGAAATATGCTTGTATGCTTATTATTAGTTTTCATCTATCAAATTATTTGATTTCTTTGGCCTGAATTTCTTCTACCTGACTAATTTTGATATTTTTATTATCAGTTGTAAACTCCTTATTTAGTTTTATTACCATTATTATCAGTATTTGTATATCTAGTTGTCTAATTAAATTATTAATATTAACCTTAGTTCCCTAAATGCTTTTTAATTCTAAATATGATAACCTCACAACATATGGACAAGTTGGTTAGTTTCTATTGACTGGATTTCAGATACATCATCTTCTGTTCTTGTGCCCCTATTTATTTTGATCTGAATGCTGGAAACTTTATATGAAATCTACTTAAATTTACCTTGAGAACTATAATGCTATTATTTACTCTGGAGAGGCTTTATGACTGCTTGTGTCAAATCTCAGGTATAGAAACTGTTTCAGATATCCTTAATACAATATCATTTATTTATATGCTTTGATCCTCCCAGGGATGTTATTCTCACTCCACTGCTTGCCAAGTGTTCTAAGAGAAATGAATACCCTAGATAATTTTGAGAATCCCTTCCCACATAGTAAAATATACACATCACATATTAAATTTAAATGCCTTGTTTTAAATTTTTGAAAATATTTTAACATGTTAGTTTAAAAATAAGACCAAATCTAATGTAAATATTTTTGAATATATAACAAAAATCTATATGTACAATGTGACAATTTATTTTATTTATATTTTTTTTGCATGGGCAGGCACAGGGAATCAAATCTGGGTCTCTGGCATGGCAGGCAAGAACTCTGCCGCTGAGCCACCATTGCCCATCCACAATGTCACATTTTAAGCATTCAAATATTTATTAAATTTTACTTTGATATTTTGGGGTCATTTTTTTTTCCTTTTGACCTTAAAATATTTTATTTTAACTTTAAAATTAACAATGGAAATATATTTTCTTATTTTAACCTAATAGCTTTAATAGACTTAAATTTTCTCACACAGGAAAATTACCTTGAAGACAAAATCTTTCAGGAAAATTCAATCTTACATATTAATTCATGACTGACATATGCCAATCACTTAGATTTACAGCAATTTTACTGTTGTGTTTAAGCTGAATCACGGACAGCTTTCATTAAACCATCTCAGGATGACTTCTGTTATAACTGATATTTGATTGATGTTTAATACTAATGCTCCACTTCTTAAATCCCTAATTCTTAAAAAAAAAAATTAATAAGCATAAAACACATTATATTGGGTCAGTGATCCTGATAAATTATATCAGAATGATTTGTAACACAACGATTTTGCTAACAGACAACATGCTGGACTGCAGCAAACAAACAAATGAGAAGGAATTCAAGTTTTAAACAATTTAAATGAGATTTTAAAGGAAACCACTTTAAAAAAGTCAATTCCACTGATAGTTTTAACTTTCAAATGTACAAAACAAATCATGTTCCATACCCATTAATTTATTTTATTTTTTCTTTAATTACCACACCATGGGTATGTATGTAATAGGTACTCATTATGCTAACACAGCATTTTAATTTGATTACTTTAACCTTTCCTTTCAGTTCCTACATTCCTGCATGCTTTCTTAGTATACACATCTTTGCTACCACATTATGGTGCTGTGGTGTATTGACTTGCACTCCACAGTTTGTACACGTTGCAGGCCTTGCTTCTGGTGCTGGGGGCCCATTACAAATAAGCAGCATGAAATTCAGAAAAAGAGAGAGAGCCAAAGGAAGAAGTCAGAAGTTCCATGGAGCTCAGAGGAGAAAGAAAACATCTCCATGTATATTTCCATGTGACAGAAAATCCCAGGACCAAGGATCACTGGCAGCCAGGCTGAGAATGCCATAGTCTTCATGGAGAAAAGCCTCAACTTGCTCACACCTAGATTTTGGGTTCCTCCTAGCTTTCAAACCATGAGCCAATAAATCCCCATTGTTCAAGCCAACCCATTGTATGGTATTTGATTAAGCAGCTGGGAAATTACATATTCCAACTTCACTCTCCAATGCAGACATATTGTGAAAAAATACATCCCAGGAAAATTTTTTTTGGCAAAACGTAGCTATTTTCATCTATATACACACCAAACACCCCTACACACACACATGTAACTTCAATTCTCCTAAGCTTTTTAAGATTTTGAAACAGGATACATTTTTGTAATAAATTGGCATAATTTAGTCATGGAAAGGCATTTTTAATTTCAAGGTCAAATTATGTTTGCCAACTTTATGATATAATATATTTTTCTTCAGTAGGGTAATACATGATATGCCCTATTGTGGAGCCATATAAAAAAAATCAAAGATACAAGTCACATTTTTTAACCAGAACTGAATTGAAACCGCAGAGTGATATAGCTTTAATTTTTCCTACTATGTCAGTTATGATTTTCTAGGATTCGTTTTCTTCTTGATGTATAAAGGAACAAGTATATTTAACATTTGTTTTCCAATATTAAGGAAAATACTGTTCCTATTCCATCACTTGTCAAATGTTCTAATAAACTTTTACGTTATTATGCAAAAATTTAAATGTTCTGTACAGATTTTTATATTCTTATGGTGGCAATTTGAATGTGTTATTACATCTCTATCAACTTAAAACAATTACTTTTTTCTCTACATAAATGTGTTTTAAATTAAGCATCAACATTCATACTAGGGAAATTTTTAAAGAACTTGAAATCCTTATATAGACTCAAATTGAAGTTTTAAAATAATTATGAGATAATGCCTAGGAAAATGGCATATGATTTCGAAGAATGGATGCCTAGGATTAAAAGTAATTTTATTCTAAAGTAATTGGTTACTTGCCCCAAATTATTTACATTATATAAATAAATATAGACTCATACAATTAAAATATAATCAATGGCTTAATAAATTTAGTAAATTATGCCACTTGATAAACTGCTTTTTTGTTAATTTTTTTCAAAGTCACTATTGCATTGCCATGTAAGGAACCATTGAAATTCCATACTCTATTTTACCAAATTAAGCATACTTCTGCTAGGACTAGTGTTAAATCTCCAGGCTTCAAATCTGCAGCAAACTATATACATTTAACTTTGTGTAACACAGACAGCAAAACAGTGAGTTATTCACATACCTAATTAACCCTGGATGATCAGTCACCCAACACAGCTATAGCACTAACTAATCAAATCCATATTTTTTGACACTTTGATGCAATATATTCACTGATGCTGATAGATTTTTTGGAAAGTGTTTCTGTATGACTGAGATCAATGCCAGTGAAATATTTTGTTTACAATTGAATCTACATGTCCACTAGAATTCTGGAGTTTTTATACCTAGAGCAGATTTATCTGACTCTATTGCTCCAGTTGCAAATTAAAGGACAAATAAAAGCAATTGAATGGTATCATCAAACCTTCTCAACAGGAAGCTGCTTGATTAATTAAGCATGATGTGCACTAAAATAAAACAATCTATGCAGTAAAAATATTAACAAATCCTGATAACTGCATATATTTCTCAGATGCTTTATAGTTTTCACAGTACTGTAACATATGTCATGAATTTTTCTAACAATTCAGCACTCAGAAGATATTACAGATCATTGCACCCCTTCCAAATATAGCTCACTAATGTTAAACTCGTCATAGAGGAAGGTTCACTGAATAGTCTGTAATTATTTTAATAGAACTCTTGTAAAGTCATGAAAATGCATTCTAAATATCACCACCTACAAATGAGAACCAAAGTCAGTAAAAATATGATTTTTGTCTAAACTTTGATATTCTTTAATTAGAAACTGAAATTCCACTCTAAATATTTAAGCTTAACATAGATTGTAGGATAGAGTTGATCATTATCAACTTCTTAAGAGTTATCATTTAATGAAAGCTTATTATAATCCAGGCATTTTATATATTATATTTTCTTTCAAATCATAGCAGGAAAATTATATCTTACATTGTATGGGTGAGGAAATAAGAAAGATTGTGTTATAAGTTCCTAATTTTAGGAAGAATAAATATATGTACTGGAATTTCACATATTTATTAAACATAAGAAGCTACCAAACCCACAGTATGACTAATGTACTCTGCTTCTGAATTACATTCATATTATTTATTTATGAATACAAGACTGATCTACTGATAGAAAGCAGTAGAATTCTAACCCTATTTGTCTATACTTTACATATAAAAAGAAGAGATAAAGATTTTGCCCTTTAATGCTCATAGTTCCAAGATTGAAGGGCCAAAACATAATTTCTTCTTTTTAACTGTTGTGGTAAAAAATTTCAATACACAGATAAAAGCAATTTAAAAATAAAATAAATAGGTGGGTCAAACTGATTTCTGTGTTTGTGTATAATTTATATGTGTGTGTGTGTATATATATATATATATATATATATATATACATGCATATATATATACACATATATATGTATATGCATATATATATCCCACAATTTTTTACCTAAAACATCTTAAAAGGAGTGCAATATTCTCTATATTAAGGTTTATATTAAAACAACATATTTAGAAGCACTTATCCTTTTTTTTTTACTAATTCCACTTGTTTCCAAAACTCCACTAAATGCTTGGCATACATCTAAATCATGCATTTTATTGACAACTGCCACAGCAAAATGATAAACAAGTATGTGATAATAGTGTGAGCCATTGATTGTATGCCCTGTATGGACTATATGTGTGTGAAGATGTCAATAAAAATAGTTTTAAAAAATTACCAGGAGGAGAAAGAAAATGTGATCCATACCAAAAAATCAATTAATAGAAACAAATCTATAAATGAAGGCTATGACAGGATGATAAATAAGGATATTAAACAGCTATTTTAAATATCTACCATATGTTCAAGAAAGTAGAGGGAAATATGAACAGGACACATAACAAATGAAATATTTAAAAATTCCAATTGGAAACTATATAGCCTCAATTGTAAGAATCAGAATGAATCCGAATAAGAAGAATTGTAAAGCGACATACAAAGTGACATCAGAATTATATTGTTGAATAACAATGATTATAGAAAAGAATATATTAAAATGGTTAAGGAAAATACATATTATGCACAGAGGAATAAATACAAGATAAACAGCAAAGTTGAAGTCTATTTCAAAATGAAGGCAAAGAGAGCATTTATTGGCATAGCACATGCAATGAAAATAGTAATAGATGTACATTTGTAACTGCATAAAATAATGAAGATTGCCAGAAATGGAAATCATCTGGGTAAATAATAAAATTACATTTTCTTATTTTTTTACTCTTCTTAAAATATAATTGACTGTCACCACATAAAAATATTGTATCACAGATTTATAATTTGTGTAGAAATAAAATTTTGCACAAGGGGCAGGGAGTGAAAAAATACAGTTATAGCAGTCATATACTAAAACTACATAATATAATACCATTTGAAGTTTGAGCAATCCTGAGTTAAAGTGAAGTATGTTAAACAGTTGAGGATAACAAAGACCTATCACCAATAAGCAATTTTTGACCTAAATGAAGTCTTAAATTAATAATAAAATAATAATAATAATCTAAATGAAATCAGGAAAGGTAGAAAACAAAAACCAACAAAAAATCTATTGTACAAGTAGAAAAAATAAGATGAAATATATACAACAAATTATAGTGATAATCATATTAAATTGAATTTTTCTGAAAAAGCAAAATAAAGTCAGATGTTTTAGTGTTGTTATTAAAAACTATGACCGAATGTTACTCTCTTTATAATATAAATATAATGGCAAATGCAGATTAAAAGTATGAAAAACATACTTAAACCCAAAATTATTCAAATCTGGAGTGGCTATGGTAATATAATGCAAAATGAGTTTCAAATCTAGGAATTTTTATTAATGATTAAGGAGAGATATTTGCATATATTAAAAAATCAAGTCTTTACGTTAAATGAATCTTCATATATCTATACCTATTATGAGATTTTCAACCAAATGAAGCAATGATTTTATAAAATAAAAAAGATAGATACAAATATTTCACTGTTAAAGTTGCAAATGTTCAGCATTCTTCTTAAAATAATTGAAAGAGAAGCTATTTTACCTAATTACTTTGTCATACCCCAACAAACTTCATTCCTGTTCATCTTAAAGAACACCTAGGGGTTTTAACTGAAACTCTACAAAAGTTTCATGTACCTAGTTTACTTTCCTGAAACCTATAACCTCCACATGGTTCTAGGCCAAATAAGTCCTGAAACCTTGAGCGACCAGCCTCTGTAAGAATATCAACTAATTCCATCCCCTTCTGCTATGTTGTTGACACCCGTTTTCAGCATGAAAAAGTTAGAATGGGCGTAGCCCAAAGACCCATATAGACTGGGAATAGGAGCAAAGGAGAAGTAAGAGTCATCATAGAGAATGTAGGATTCAACAAATAAGTATGAATGCTGAATCACTATAATGATATTTCTTTTAACTTCCAGTGTTTTGGAGCAGCCAGAAGGGAAAACCTGAAAATGTGGAATGGTGATCCATACCAAACTTTGAAATCTGTTCTGTAAGTGCTCATTAAAATGTATGTGGAGACACATTTACCCACTGTTGATGGGAATGTAAAATAGTGCAACTGCTCTGGAAGGAGGTTGGCAGTTTCTTAGGAAATTGAGTATAAATTTGCCATATAATCCTATAATCCCATTGTGAGAGGGGCAAGGACACAAATGGACATTTGCACATCAATATTTATAGCAGCCTCATTTATGATTGCCAAGAGAGTGAAACAGCCCAAAAATATCCATCAACGGATGAGTGGTTAAACAAGCTGTGGTATATACATATGATGGAATATTCTGCAGCTGTAAGACAGAATAATGTCAAAAAGCATATAGCGACACTTCCTGGAAGATGGCGGCTTAGTAAGACGCGCGGATCTTAGTTTCTTCTCCAGGACACCTACTAGGGGAGTAGAAACGATACAGAAAGCGCCCAAAGCCACAACAGAGATAAAAAAGACAGCGTACCCCATCCTGGAACGGCTGGCTGGCTGAGAGAAGCAGCTCGGGTGAGATCGCCAAGGCGCGCGGGCCTTACCAGGCGGGGCGGGAAGCGGCCGGAGTTACTCCCTTCCCCCTTCCCGGGCCGGATGGGAGAATTGGAGAGGCGGTCCCCTGAAACAAAGACGGCTGGCGCCCACACCATGCGCAGCCCCCGGACCAACTGAGAGAATTGGATCGGAAACCCCCAGGCCGCGGAGAACGGTGACGGGTGGGGGAGGCCCCTTCCAAACCCGTGACTCCCGGGGAACGTGCACTCTCGAGGGCGGGCCGCTGCCGCTGGCGCCCTCCCGCCACGCTTGTTGCCCAGGGCCGACTAGGAAATTCGGACGGGCTCTTTCCCTGGCTGCGGCGACCAGCAACCCCCCCTGCGTTCGGACCCCGGGCCGGCTCAAGCCGTTTCGGCTAGCGAGCCCCCAGGACGGCGAGAGTTTTCCAAAGTTTAAGGTCCCACAGCACCTTTTACTGGTGGGACCCGCAGACAAACGGGTGCCACGAGCGCCACCTACTGGGCAGGATAAGAAAAACAGAACCCAGAGATTTCACAGAAAAATATTACAACCTTGCTGGGTCCAACACCAAGAGAAATCTGAATAAATGCCCAGACGCCAGCAGCAGAAGATAACTGTCCACGCTCAAAAGATTGAGAATATGGCTCAGTCAAAGGAACAAACCAATAGCTCAAATGAGACACAAGAGCTGAGACAACTAATGCTGAATATACGAACAGAAATGGAAAACCTCTTCAAAAATGAAATCGATAAATTGAGGGAGGACATGAAGAGGACATGGGCTGAACATAAAGAAGAAATAGAAAAACTGAAAAAACAAATCGCAGAACTTATGGAAGTGAAGGATAAAGTAGCAAACATAGAAAAAATAATGGATAGCTACAATGATAGATTTAAAGAGACAGAAGATAGAATTAGTGATTTGGAGGATGGAACATCTGAATTCCAAAAAGAAACAGAAACTATAGGGAAAAGAATGGAAAAATTTGAACAGGGTATCAGGGAACTCAAGGACAATATGAACCGCACAAATATACGTGTTGTGGGTGTCCCAGAAGGAGAAGAGAAGGGAAAAGGAGGAGAAAAACTAATGGAAGAAATTATCACTGAAAATTTCCCAACTCTTATGAAAGACCTAAAATTACAGATCCAAGAAGTGCAGCGCACCCCAAAGAGATTAGACCCAAATAGGCGTTCTCCAAGACACTTACTAGTTAGAATGTCAGAGGTCAAAGAGAAAGAGAAGATCTTGAAAGCAGCAAGAGAAAAACAATCCATTACATACAAGGGAAACCCAATAAGATTTTGTGTAGATTTCTCAGCAGAAACCATGGAAGCTAGAAGACAGTGGGATGATATATTTAAAATACTAAAAGAGAAAAACTGCCAACCAAGACTCCTATATCCAGCAAAATTATCCTTCAAAAATGAGGGAGAAATTAAAACATTCTCAGACAAAAAGTCACTGAAAGAATTTGTGACCAAGAGACCAGCTCTGCAAGAAATACTAAAGGGAGCACTAGAGTCAGATACAAAAAGACAGAAGTGAAAAGAGTGTAGAAAGAAGGAAAATCAGATATGATATATATAATACAAAAGGCAAAATGGTAGAGGAAAATATTACCCAAACAGTAATAACACTAAATGTCAATGGACTGAATTCCCCAATCAAAAGACATAGATTGGCAGAATGGATTAAAAAACAGGATCCTTCTATATGCTGTCTACAGGAAACACATCTTAGACCCAAAGATAAACATAGGTTGAAAGTGAAAGGTTGGGAAAAGATATTTCATGCAAATAGCAACCAGAAAAGAGCAGGAGTGGCTATACTAATATCCAACAAATTAGACTTCAAATGTAAAACAGTTAAAAGAGACAAAGAAGGACACTATATACTAATAAAAGGAACAATTAAACAAGAAGACATAACAATCATAAATATTTATGCACCGAATCAGAATGCCCCAAAATACGTGAGGAATATACTGCAAACATTGAAAAGGGAAATAGACTCATATACCATAATAGTTGGAGACTTCAACTCACCACTCTCATCAAGGGACAGAACATCTAGACAGAGGATCAACAAAGAAATAGAGAATCTGAATATTACTATAAATGAACTAGACTTAATAGACATTTATAGGACATTACATCCCACAACAGCAGGATACACCTTTTTCTCAAGTGCTCATGGATCATTCTCAAAGATAAACCATATGCTGGGTCACAAAGCAAGTCTTAACAAATTTAAAAAGATTGAAATCTTACACAACACTTTCTCGGACCATAAAGGAATGATGTTGGAAATCAATAATAGGCAGAGTGCCAGAAAATTCACAAATACGTGGAGGCTCAACAACACACTCCTAAACAACGACTGGGTCAAAGAAGAAATTGCAAGGGAAATTAGCAAATACCTCGAGGCGAATGAAAATGAAAACACAACATATCAAAACTTATGGGACGCAGCAAAGGCAGTGCTAAGAGGGAAATTTATTGCTCTAAATGCCTATATCAGAAAAGAAGAAAAGGCAAAAATTCAGGAATTAACTATCCATTTGGAAGAACTGGAGAAAGAACAGCAAGCTAACCCCAAAGCAAGCAAAAGGAAAGAAATAACAAAGATTAGAGCACAAATAAATGAAATTGAAAACATGAAAACAATAGAGAATATCAATAAGGCCAGAAGTTGGTTCTATGAGAAAATCAATAAGATTGATGGGCCCTTAGCAAGATTGACAAAAAGAAGAAGAGAGAGGATGCAAATAAATAAGATCAGAAATGGAAGAGGAGACATAACTACTGACCTCACAGAAATAAAGGAGGTAATAACAGGATACTATGAACAACTTTACGCTAATAAATACAACAATTTAGAGGAAATGGATGGGTTCCTGGAAAGACATGAACAACCAACTTTGACTCAAGAAGACATAGATGACCTCAACAAACCAATCACAAGTAAAGAAATTGAATTAGTCATTCAAAAGCTTCCTAAAAAGAAAAGTCCAGGACCAGATGGCTTCACATGTGAATTCTACCAAACGTTCCAGAAAGAATTAGTACCAATTCTCTTCAAACTCTTCAAAAAAATCGAAGTGGAGGGAAAACTACCTAATTCATTCTATGAAGCCAACATCACCCTCATACCAAAACCAGGCAAAGATATTACAAAAAAAGAAAACTACAGACCAATCTCTCTAATGAATACAGATGCAAAAATCCTCAATAAAATTCTAGCAAATCGTATCCAACAGCACATTAAAAGAATTATACATCATGACCAAGTAGGATTCATCCCAGGTATGCAAGGATGGTTCAACATAAGAAAATCAATTAATGTAATACACCATATCAACAAATCAAAGCAGAAAAATCACATGATCATCTCAATTGATGCAGAGAAGGCATTCGACAAGATTCAACATCCTTTCCTGTTGAAAACACTTCAAAAGATAGGAATACAAGGGAACTTCCTTAAAATGATAGAGGGAATATATGAAAAACCCACAGCTAATATCATCCTCAACGGGGAAAAATTGAAAACTTTCCCCCTAAGATCAGGAACAAGACAAGGATGTCCACTATCACCACTATTATTCAACATTGTGTTGGAGGTTCTAGCCAGAGCAATTAGACAAGAAAAAGAAATACAAGGCATCAAAATTGGAAAGGAAGAAGTAAAACTATCACTGTTTGCAGACGATATGATACTATACGTCGAAAACCCGGAAAAATCCACAACAAAACTACTAGAGCTAATAAATGAGTACAGCAAAGTAGCAGGTTACAAGATCAACATTCAAAAATCTGTAGCATTTCTATACACGAGCAATGAACAAGCTGAGGGGGAAATCAAGAAACAAATCCCATTTACAATTGCAACTAAAAGAATAAAATACCTAGGAATAAATTTAACTAAAGAGACAAAAAACCTATATAAAGAAAACTACAAAAAACTGTTAAAAGAAATCACAGAAGACCTAAATAGATGGAAGGGCATACCGTGTTCATGGATTGGAAGACTAAATATAGTTAAGATGTCAATCCTACCTAAATTGATTTACAGATTCAATGCAATACCAATCAAAATCCCAACAACTTATTTTTCAGAAATAGAAAAACCAATAAGCAAATTTATCTGGAAGGGTAGGGTGCCCCGAATTGCTAAAAACATCTTGAGGAAAAAAAACGAAGCTGGAGGTCTCGCGCTGCCTGACTTTAAGGCATATTATGAAGCCACAGTGGTCAAAACAGCATGGTATTGGCATAAAGATAGATATATCGACCAATGGAATCGAATAGAGTGCTCAGATATAGACCCTCTCATCTATGGACATTTGATCTTTGATAAGGCAGTCAAGCCAACTCACCTGGGACAGAGCAGTCTCTTCAATAAATGGTGCCTAGAGAACTGGATATCCATATGCAAAAGAATGAAAGAAGACCCATCTCTCACACCCTATACAAAAGTTAACTCAAAATGGATCAAAGATCTAAACATTAGGTCTAAGACCATAAAACAGTTAGAGGAAAATGTTGGGAGATATCTTATGGATCTTACAACTGGAGGCGGTTTTATGGACCTTAAACCTAAAGCAAGAGCACTGAAGAAGGAAATAAATAAATGGGAGCTCCTCAAAATTAAACACTTTTGTGCATCAAAGAACTTCATCAAGAAAGTAGAAAGACAGCCTTCACAATGGGAGACAGTATTTGGAAATGATATATCAGATAAAGGTCTAGTATCCAGAATTTATAAAGAGATTGTTCATCTCAACAACAAAAAAGACAGCCAACCCAATTACAAAATGGGAAAAAGACTTGAACAGACACCTCTCAGAAGAGGAAATACGGATGGCCAAGAGGCACATGAAGAGATGCTCAATGTCCCTGGCCATTAGAGAAATGCAAATCAAAACCACAATGAGATATCATCTCACACCCACCAGAATGGCCATTATCAACAAAACAGAAAATGACAAGTGCTGGAGAGGATGCGGAGAAAGAGGCACACTTATCCACTGTTGGTGGGAATGTCAAAGGGTGCAACCACTGTGGAAGGCAGTTTGGCGGTTCCTCAAAAAGCTGAATATAGAACTGCCATACGACCCAGCAATACCATTGCTAGGTATCTACTCAAAGGACTTAAGGGCAAAGACACAAACGGACATTTGCACACCAATGTTTATAGCAGCATTATTTACAATTGCAAAGAGATGGAAACAGCCAAAATCTCCATCAACAGAAGAGTGGCTAAACAAACTGTGGTATATACATACGATGGAATATTATGCAGCTTTAAGACAAGATAAACTTATGAACCATGTAATAACATGGATGGACCTAGAGAATATTATGCTGAGTGAATCCAGCCAAAAACTAAAGGACAAATACTGTATGGTCCCACTGATGTGAATGGACATTCGAGAATAAACTTGAAATATGTCATTGGTAACAGAGTTCAGCAGGAGTTAGAAACAGGGTAAGACAATGGGTAATTGAAGCTGAAGGGATACAGACTGTGCAACAGGACTAGATACAAAAACTCAAAAATGGACAGCACAATAATACCTAATTGTAAAGTAATCATGTTAAAACACTGAATGAAGCTGCATCTGAGCTATAGGTTTTTGTTTTGTTTTGTGTTGTTTTGTTTTGATTTTACTATTATTACTTTTATTTTTTTCTCTATATTAACATTCTATATCTTTTTCGATTATGTTGCTAGTTCTTCTAAACCAATGCAAATGTACTAAGAAATGATGATCATGCATCTATGTGATGATGTTAAGAATTAATGCTTGCATGTGTAGAATGGTATGATCTCTAAATGTTGGGTTAATTTCTTTTTTTCCGTTAATTAAAAAAAAAAAAAAAGAGAGAAGGGATAATTGGAGATGAAGGGATACAGACTGTACAACGGGACTGGATATAAAAACTCAGAAATGGACAGCACAATACTACCCAATTGTAATGCAATTATGTTAAAACACTGAATGAAGCTGCATGTGAGGTATAGGTTTTTTGTTTTTGTTTTTTTTGTTTTTTTTCTTTCTATTATTGTTTTAATTCTTATTCTGTTGTCTTTTTATTTCTTTTTCTAAATCGATGCAAATGTACTAAGAAATGATGAATATGCAACTATGTGATGTTATTAAGAATTACTGATTGTACATGTAGATTGGAATGATTTCTAATTGTTTTGTTAATTCTTTTTTTAATTAATAAAAAAAAAAAAAAGCATATAGCAACATGGATGAAACTTGAGGATAATATGCTGAGTGAAATTAGCCTAAAACAAAATGATAAATTCTGTAAGTTCTCACTAATATGAGCTAATATTGATGAGTGAATTTTGAGAGTTGAAATTAAGAACACAGGCTATCAAGAGATAGAAATAGGGTGGAGATTGAACATTTGGTGCTGAAGGAATACAAAATGTGCAACATGACTGATTGTAAATATTCAGAAATGGATAGCACAATACTATGTGATTGTAGCACAATAATATAAGCACACTGAATGAAACTGAATGTGGGTATGATTGAGGGAGAAGTGCTGGGGGCACTTATGAAATCAGAAAGAAAGATAGAGGATAAATCTGAGACGATATAATTTAGGAATGGTCTAGAGTGGACAATGATGGTGATTAAATGTACAAATAAAAAATCATTTTTGCATGAGGGGGAACATATGAATGTTAACATTACAAGGTGTTGAAAATGGATAGTAAACAGGAAAATGTACAATCAGTGCAAGCTAGGGCCCACAGTAACATCGTATTATGCTTCCACTGAATATAACAAAGTTATTATGTCAAAACTAAATGTCAACAGGTGGGGGAGGGGAGACACAGATAAAGAGTTTGGATTCTTTTGGGAGAGATGAAATGTCTTTTTTAGATTATGGTGGTGAAGGCGTTTGTATATACATAGGTTATTGCATGATGTTCAATAAAACTGTTTAAAAATGATCAAAGAGAAATAAGTGCTAAAGAAAATGCAGAGAAAGAGATGCACCTATTCACTGTTGGTAGGGAAGCTGAGAGGTACAGCCCCTTGGAGGGCAGCGTGGTGGTTCCTCAAGAGGCTAGGGGTGGGATTGCCATATGATACTGCAACCCCATTACTCAGTGTCCATCTGGAAGAACTGAGGAACAGTGTGGGGACATGAATGGACATTTGCACACTGGCTTTAATGGTGGCAGTGTGTCCAATTCCTAATGGATGCAGATGACCTAAGAGGACAACAACTGAGAAATATGAGGAGTGGAAGGGAGAGCTATGTGTACACATGCCACAGACTATTGAGTGGCCGCAAGAAGAAATGAAGTTGTGTGGCATGGAACCAGGTAAATGAAATTTCAGGGCTGTATGTTGAATGAAATGTCAGAAACAAAAAGAAAAAAAATTATCAAGCGTCAGTCATTTGGACTAACAATAATATAAAAATTCAGTGAAATGAAGTCAAGAGCATGGATTATCTGGTTTGGCCTATTTTCAACGGACCTAGATTGTAAATATTCACACATATTCAGGAGCAATTCTGAGATACTGACCTGTTGGTGTATTACCTGGTTACACCCTGAAACTTTGGATATTTATGTGACACCTGAGACTGAGAGTTAAAGCTCTAAAGCTACGAAGGTCAGCAGTAACCCCATAAAGGAACTGCTGAAAAAGTTGAAAAGTTGATCGATCAGATATTGACTGTATGTATACGAAGTAAGCTGATTTACGAAAATAGATTAGAATACAGAGTAAAGGATGATATGGTCCATATTTTAAAACTTCAACTTCTATGTGAGACCAAAGGAAGAGGTTAATTTGGTACAAAATTTATATTTTGGGTAGCTCATTACCTAATTTAAGTAGCTTGATCACTTCAATTGAAGACCGTAAGTACATGAAATATTGAATAGGGTGAGAGATTTTGTTGGTTTGTCCAGGTTGGTGTGATGCCATGATATATCCCGGAGTAATTTGAGCAGTGAATAAATAAGTATTTGCAAAGTTCCCTTGGGGGACTGGGGAGAAAGGAGGAAATATTCAACTTTCACATTTGGAGAAATTCTGATAATCTCACAACCAGTAGAAGACAACCTCAATCTTGGGGTTCACTCTTATGAAACATATTCCTGCAAAGAATAGGCTAAGCCTATTTAAAATTATGCCTGAGTCACCCCCACAGACCCTCCTTTGTTGTTCAAATTTGTCCCCTCTCCAAAGTCAACTAGGCAGATGAAATCACTGCCCTGCTCCCTACATAGGACATGACTCCCAGGCATGTAAATCTCCCTGGAAATGTGCAACAAAAATCCATCTGGGATTAAGAAAACTTTCTTGACCAAAAGGGGGAAGAGAGAAATGAGACAAAGTTTCAGTGGCTGATTTCAAACAGAGTCGAGAGGTTATCCTTTAGATTATTCTTATGCATTATATAAATATCCCATTTTAGTTTATTGTGTATTGGAGTAGGAGGAGAGAAGTTCTTGAAACTGTTTAGCTGTGTTTCAGTAACCTTGATTCTTGAAAATGATTGCATAAATATTTAACTTTTACAACGAGCTTTGTGATTGTGAAAACCTTGTGTCTAGTACTCCTTTTATCCAGTGTATGAACAGATGAATTTTAAAATATGGATAAAAAATAACTAAATAATAGGGAGGAAAGAGTAAAATAAATTGGATAGATGGAAATACTAGTGGTCAATGAGAGTGAGGAGTAAGGGACATGGGATGCATGACTTTTTCTTTCTTTTCTCTTTTTATTTCTTTTTCTGGAGTGATGCAAATGTTCTAAAAATGATCATGGTGATGAATACTCAACTATGTAATGATACTGTGAGCCACTGATTGTCCACCACGTGTGGACCGTGTGCGTGTGAAGAGTTGTCAATGAAAATATCAAAAATTATATTCATGTTGTTTTAAATAAGGAAATAAAATATTATACAGGGTATATTTAAATCTAAAGCAATTGTGTAATTCAAATGCTCCATTTCTTTCATTTATAATATTTTTCATGGGAAGCATCAGCATGAAATGCTATTTATGACGACAACATAATACCTGATTTGAATTTAACAAAATAATTCAAAATGCAAATAAAACACAATTTAATGGTCTATTATTGCACTTTAACAAAATAGCACAATATACAAAGCTGATATATCTAATTCCTCGATTTTTCATCCCGTGATCCTGTCCTGACTCTCCTGCTTTCACTTTCACATTAGGTCTTCAGGTATTTTATCCAAGTTTATAAATTTTACAAAGCAAGCACTTTTCTATCATAGTTTCAGTTGAGTGGGCTAGTGAGGAATGGGAAAATACAAGGAAATGACTAAGAAATAAGCAATATAAACTAATTCACTTTTATAACCTCAAGTTATTTTAATATACTAAACAGCTCCTGGCACTGTGTGTATATAAATATAATTATTATAATAATGATTAAAACCATATGGTTTTAATGCCTTACTGAGCATGAATCCTTTTCTAAGGAATGATCCCTACAGGCCAAACCATCACTTTTCCTGCGTATAGTCACTTCCAGAACCTCACTGTGTAACAGCTGCACCAGCTCATGTACAATTCTCCTCCACATCACCCTCCAACCTAGCCAAAAATACAAGCCCAAGAATAGACACATGTCCCCGTGAGAACAACGTGTGGGCTCCCATTAAATCTTGGCATTAGGACAGAAAAACTTGCATCACTTGAATCTGAGATCTGGAATTCTTAAGGTTATGTAGACCCAGGTTCTTTGGCTTCCATGTTGTTCAGATTTTGGGGACTTCTTCAAGAAAACGCGAGCAAATAGAAAAATCGGGATTACAATAATGAGAAAGATGGTGGAACAAGTCGATACGCAGAAACTGCTACTAGATACCAGAAAACAGAGCCGGAGCGTGACTTTCAGGTAGTTTTCAGTTTCCCTGATTATTAGATGCTGCTATGTTGTTTGGATTTCCATAAATGCACCCCTTACCTTAAAATAAATTCCCTTTTACCAAAGTTACTTTGGTAGCGTTTTTAATTTTTTAATTAAGTGATTTCTGATGTAGAGCAAATTATTAAATACTTTAAATTCCTTTAAAACTTCTTTTGCCTTTAACTATTATCTATATTTTAAGTTTTAACATTTTAAGTTTTTTCTTTCCAATTAGTGCTGAATAATGAATCCCATTATTCAGCTTTGAAAATGTTTCTACGGAAAAGAATCTTCCAAAGTTCATAAGAATAAAATCTTCCATTGCTTGAAGGTACTGAAGGTACAATCTTTCACTTGAGAACATCCTCCTAATCCTGACTTTATAGCTTTTATATTTTTTAATGTGGAGACGTACAAAAATATGATATCTTATTCCATTTTCTATTGCTATAAAACATCCTTGGAAATATGATTTGAGCAAATTTTAGATTCAGACATCTTTAATTGGCAATTATTTTGAAAAAGTAAAGTATTTTCATCAAAGTAGAGAGGTGATTTTATAGTTCTTTCTTCTTCCTTCATGTATGACCCTAAAATAAAATATTAAACTTTCTTGGTTTCATTAGTTCAAAAAGAAGTAAAGAGCTTACAAGTCCTTATTTTGTTTAAATGAATATTTTATAAAATAATTCTTACAATCCATATTATAATAATATATAACGTTTAGCAACAGTTATGAAGAATAGTTTATTTTTTATTTTTTATTTTTGACAATTTCACTTTGGAAGAAAACATATTTAGGAATTTTGCACGTTTCATAAAAATGATTTGGTTGCAATTGAAGCAAATTCGTTTTATAGAAAATTTTGTGAGAATTCACAGCTCCCACTGCATTATCTACAACTGTTACTAATTTTAACCTCTATACACAGCATAAATAGAGTAGGGATAACTTTTATTTTTAGACCATAATACATAAATAATCTTTCCAGTTGTTTGAGTGCCTGATTTCAGTCTATACACTTGCCAGTAAAAGTTATTTTATATTTTTATTTTGGGAATACTTATAAAAAAGGAAATTGATATATAAACTTTTAAGGAGAATTTATTATGTGCTAAGTGATTCATGTATACAGTTTTTTCTTTATCTCTTTTAATTGTCCAAATAATTAATAAGCACTTTAAATTGGAGAAAGTTAAATAACTTGCCCCATGTCATGCAACTAATAAGTCTTGAATATAAATTTTTATTAGTGTCTCAATCTATCACGTACATTTAATAATAGGATTTTTCTAACCAACTCATTAACAACTTTTCTTCTATTTTCAATAATTTCGGTTTTCTAGCTCCAAATCTAGCTAAAAAACAATAATTCGGGTTTTCTAGCTCCAAATCTACCATCAATTATGTAACCTTAACAATCTCTGCATCAGCCCTAGGCATAAAAGATTTTATAAAATATGAGATTTTTAAGGATACCTTTATAAGGAACCTACCTATTCTTACCAAGTGACCTGCGCCCTGAGCTAAGGTATGTTCTCAGGTATGAATAAAGGAGATATTACAAAATACATTCCAACCTTAAAGAATATTCTTTCCTTTTACTGCTATGTGTTGTTATGACATTGTTGTCTCTTCTTCTTATTCATAACATTTCACGTCTTTATCTGCCCCATATCCCTTTCCTACAACAGTTATATTCTTTTTCTTTTCCTCCACATTTGTTTCCCAAAAATATGCTAACTTACAATTAGCAAGACTTTATCTAGTAACTGTGACGTATCAAGAAAATAGTCTGATAATCACGTGCCTCTGTGAGGCTTGTCTGCTCTTCAGATTAAGAACATTTTTCTTGGGGCTGGATCACTCAGCTGTATAGTAAGTCTGATCTGGATTCCAACACAAGCCTCTCTACTGAGTCTACGCTATTACTCAACCTAACTGAGCTTCATGAGTCACATAGTTTTCAGTTAATTCAATGATATAATAATTAAAATTTAAGTAGCTAATGGAAAAAGAATACCCTTCAGAGCTCCATCCAAATCATAACTCTGATCATTTCTTTGATTCACATTTATGCACATTTTCATTACTCCTTTATATTTGTATATATATATAGCTATGTATAATTCCTGTCTAACTCCTCCAACGCCCAAGAGAATAGCAGCATTATGAAATACGGTATTGTGATGTGAAGTTACATAACAAATATATCCTCAATAAAACTCTAAAGAGAATATGTTTAGTGATTTGATATGTTTCAGTAAAAGTGAAAATGAAAAGTCCAGTTATAACCTGAGGCATTTTTGGAACAGGAATATTTCATATTGCCATAATCAAATATCACTTTATTATTACCTTACACAAAACTCGAAGTTTGACATGACACTTGATGTCCAGTAGTATTTAACGCAGCGTAGTCTTAGTATATAATAGCTAAGAATTTCAATATATCACTAAAGTGATTTCTTACACATAGAAATACAAACCTAATAATGCATTTTTCAATCCTTATAGCTACCCTTGAAGCTAGAAAAAGTATGTAATGAGTTTCAAAATGCACATTGTAACAGTTTATCTACCTCAAATTTAAATGATAAAGAGTTTTTCTAGGCATTTTGTTTGAAATCTGCCAGACGGTATTCATATCTTCAAATTCAGTAGTTAATGCAAATGTTTACTGAAATGATTACAGCAATTTTCGCCAAAGAGATATTGGTCAATGCTTGGTATTATCAGAATTTCTATTTTTCTGCCAATTTCTTGAAAGTGAAATGATATCTCATTATGGTTTTTAACTGAAGTTTTCTTATTACAAATGAAGTTATATAAATTTCCAAACATGATTAACACTTGTGTTTCCTCTAATGTGTAATGTGTACTTTAGCGTGTTTTCAAAAGGGCTGCTTACCTTTTATTGACTCATGGAGTTACTTAGTTTGCATAATAGGTATTTGCCTGCTGTGAGTACTACAGTTATCTTTCCATAATCTTTTTTTTTCTTTCCACTGACTTTAAGAGTTTTATGAAAAAATTTCTTTATATCAATGTGTTTTTACTTGATAAATGTAGCTATATTTGATATTAAATAAATATCATCCTTTCCTGAGATCATAAAGAGAGTCTGTTGCTTTTACCTGTTTTGAAAAACATGACAATCACAAATAAATTATTTATCTGCCAAACAGTTTTTCTTTTTAGCGTGGGCAGGCACTGGGAATTGAACCTGGGTTTCTGGCATGGCAGGTGAGAAGTCTGCCTGCTGAGCCACCGTGGCCCACCCTGTCAAGTAGATTTTTATGAGTGGTGTGAAGAAAGGATTAAATTACTTTTTCACATGGTTAAGTAATTGTGGTGACACCATTTAGTGAATATTGTATCCTTTCTCACTGATCTCCAATAATATCTGAGACTTATTTAAAGATCTCAAAAGTATATGAATACTTTCTTATTATATTTGCATATCTCTGAACAAACCAAATTGTTTTAAATAGCTAACATTTGGTTGGTTACTCTATATTTCTTCTATAATATATAATTCCAATAAAATTCTTATCTAAATTAAATTAGAAAGAATAGCTATATTTACATTACAAATCGTATACATTAGCATAACATGACAATTCATTAATTTATTTCTTCTTACATATCTTCCAGTTAAATTTTATTATCGTCTTTATCAAGGTCTTGCCCTCGTTTTGTTCAATATCTTCTTTAGTAGCTTATTTCATGTGGTTATTACAATTTATGTTATTTTAAATTAAAATATTTAACAGTCACAGATATATAAAAATGAATTGCTGAAGACCCAACCTCAGAAAAGGACTAAAACTATCACCTCTTCTGCACGCATAATTTACCAGCCAGAACACCCCGCAAATTCTCTTTATTTGATCATAAATTCAGTTGATGTTTCCTTACTCGGTTGGTTCAAATAACAAGAGTAATCCTTTATTAATCTACAATGCATAAATTACAAGGCACTGTTAAGAAAGGCTATTTTCTTTAACTAAATTCTCCCCAAAATGGTTTTGAAAGTGGTAAATGAAAGCGAGGGGTAAGGGGTAGGGTACGTGTAGTTTTTTTTTTTTTCTCTATTATCATTTTATTTCTTTTTCTGTTGTCTTTTTATTTCTTTTTCTAAATCGATGCAAATGTACTAAGAAATGATGAATATGCAACTATGTGATGATATTAAGAATTACTGATTGTATATGTAGAATGGAATGATATCTAAATGTTTTGCTTGTTAATTTTTTTTTAATTAATAAAAAAAGTTAAAAAATGCTTTTGAAATCATATCAGACGATTTTGAAAGAATTATCATCAAAAATTGGGTCAGGCCGGAGAAGGGTGCAGAGACAAGGTAAATTTATGTTTATGTCAATCTGAATGATTTAGTATTATTATTATTATTAATTAGTTTTTTGCATGGGCAGGCACCGGGAATCGAACCCAGGTCTTGGGCATGGCAGGCGAGAACTCTGACTATTGGCCACCATGGCCCTTGGCTTAATTTTTTCGAATTAAATTTTGAAATTTCTGAATTAGGCTTAGAAAAACTTCGTTTTTCAGGAAAACAACATAATTTTTCTTGGAGGAGAGGAGGTCATGGGAAGATCCTATACTTGGCAACTTCTTCAATTGCAGTCTTCAGTCTCTTCCATGACTGAGTGCCACTGACCATAAAGACAGAATTTCACATTCAATAATGACTTTAAGCATAGGATGAGTCGTTTGGACTTAACTTGACCTTTGCCAGATTTATTAACTATGTAATTCATCAAACAGAAGTTTTATATTTAAAAATGTTTATAGGAAAAAATAAAACCATTGACTCTAGTTCTATTTTCAAATTTAAAGATGTATTTATTTGACAAATACTAGTGATATTTCCACCTAAAGAAACAACTACTTCCTAGTTAATTTCTGTTGACTACTATGAAATAATGCATATTCTTTTCTCAATAATGCACCAAAAACTCTGTATGACTGTGACAAAACTAAGAAAGAACTTATCTCTAATATTGAACCATCTGCCTGTTGTGTGCCTGACAGTAGTAGTTGATATTTTCTATTCACTTGTTTATAGAAAATAAATGCCAAGTGATATCACTGTTCAAGAGCGAAGGAGATTAAAAAATAGAGGGTGCAAGGGTAGTTCAGTGGTAGAATTCCTGCCTGCCATGCTGGAGATCAGGGTTTGATTCTTGGCCCATGCACTTTCCAATCAAACAAACAAGGAAACAAACAAACGAAAACCAACCAAAACAAAATTCAGCAAATGTTGCTGCAATAAAGGTATACTCATATGGAAAAAGAATGAAATGTGAACCCTGCCATACAGCATAAAAAAAATTAAAAATTAAAAAATAAATCTTGCCAAGTAATATTAGCAAATGAATTAGACTGAGTGATTTCTATACTGGGCACTGTGCTATCAATAAGAGATGGGTAGTATGATGACCTTTTATATGGAAACATTAGCTAATGCTCAAACAGGCCCATAATCATATGCTACTAACTGGGAAGGAACATAGAGCTATGTGGCACTCTAGCCTGTGGTTTAACCACTATACTCTGTTCTTACAATATATGCTCCTGAGTTTTTCTATGAATGCTCTTCATTTAAGAATCTCTTAACATTGTTCAATTAATTTGGTGTGAGTTTAAAGAGGGTTTTTATCCCTTTTCCCACAAAAAAGTTGAGTCATAACAAGTTATAAATAAAATTTCAACTTCCGTAAGTTTCTATTGAATATTTACAATACTGAGAGGCTGAGAGGGCATAAATACTGGGATTTCTAGGTAATATCTGTAAAAAATGTGAGGAGATGCTTCCTTTTGCCTCCATGATGTTTCTCCCCTAAAGTCAACTTTCAGAACACCGTTAGAAGGAGCTAAACTGAAATCACCATGTTTACTTTAGCTTCATTTGATAACTTGGATGTAAGTATCAAATTCCATTTTTTTAACATAATCAGGACTTCTTTAATAACATTAAAATCTGTTTCTTTCATTCAACATTCAAACAGTAGTATATATTATTCAAAATTAAAACTGAAATGCAGTCTGATTCAAATATGTATTTTTCATTTTTCTTCAGGATCTTGATGTGCTGTTTTAATCTGGTACTAAATTTCATCCTTTAGGGGATTATAAACTGAGACTATTAAAATTTATCAAACTTAGTAAAATTATCATTTTAAAGTAAGGAGATAATGAACACAACACGGAGTTGAGTTTACCTTAGGGTCAGCATGAGTAAGAGTCTGGAAAAGTGAAAACTAGTATTAATAATACAATAGATCTTAAATGGTATGGTAGATTTTCAAATGAACATTTTATTATTATGTTTTCAAATGATATACATGTCATGTATAGCTATTAATTTTATAGTCTCAAATATTATGTTACAAAGCATTTTGATTTTTAACAAAATAAAACACAATTCCTACTAACAAGATGACACTCATCATTCTGAAGAATGATTGTTGCAAAGTAGAATGCAGGTTTCATACTAAGAAAATAGTTTGGAACTTTAACTATAACAACTTGACAAACTACAAACAGCACTTACACAGTAGTAGTACATGAACAGTGATAGAATATTGGGAAACTCATGGAAAAGAAGACTTCACATATATGGGAAAACTATAGGAACGTGTGCTAAAAATAGCTTTGGCCTTAGACGTCCTCTCTTTAAGAATCCTTTCCAAAAGTTTTGAGACCCATGTCTTCTTTGGATTAATCCTTGACAGTCAGACACTTATATGAGAGCCATTCTTACAAAAGGTCAATTTAGTGATGTCAAATACTAACTTAACATTGCAGACTCTTACATGTGATGGGGTTTGAGTATATCATGGAAATACACATTTGCCCTCCTAGTGCCCGCCTAGTGCGAAAGTCTGTACAACAAATATAGGCTACACTCTGATGTGAAAAATCAAGCCTTGATTGTTTAGGAACCTCAAGAAACTTATTCTCTAATTCTAGCTTAAAAGAAGATTGGCTCTACCACCTAAATTTCTTCAAAGATTGATGGAGCGATAGAGATAGTTTAATGGAAACACAGAATTTGTTGATTTAGTAACTGGGGAGTGCCCACAACAGATGAACTTTCTGGTATAAACAGAAAATCTATCATTTAGAATATTTGCTGTCCTGAGAGCCAAAGGAATGACAATAGTGTTTGCACATGTTAGCAACACTACCTTATAACCAATGTATTTCAAACCCTGTAAGCATTTAAAGGATTCTGACAGCTTCCACTTTTTAGACATTAAACTTGTGTTCTTTCTTTCCTGACACTTGGTAGATGCTGCACTATTAATTAATAGTTATATCCTGCACAAGCCAAATTTTCCCTGGACATAATTTTAAACCATCATTGCATACTAAGATATAATTTGAGAAACTTATGTCCCTGAACATTTCCACAAAGCTATATTCATCTGCTGCTTAACTGTATCACGTCCTGCTTCTATTTTCTTTATTCCGTAAATACTCCTATCATAAAACCTCAATAACATTTTTCCCTTAAGTCTCCCACTAAAACAATCTATTATAAGGAAAAAATATTTTCTTTCTACCATTATATCACACAAATTGGTACAGTTCCAAAATATAGGAACATGTTAAAGTGGATGAAATTAATTGGCAATTGGAAAATGTAGAAAACCACTTACTGGGTTCTGCAAAATTAATACATCCTTCTTTCATGCCCATAATTTTAAAAATTGGGTAAGCAAGCACAATAAAGTTAGAGTTCAGAACATCATCTACTTTAGGCCTGTATACATGTAGCTTGTTTGGAGGTCTAAAAGGCCAGCTAGCTCTCTGAATCCCAAACCAACCATCCAGGTGCAACGTACGCTTGAACTGGGACAGTCCACCCCACATGGGAAGCACCAATAGACTGTCATTGTACAACAGTGAGAAACCTTGGTTTTTGGAGGAGTATTTAATCCCAGAGAAGAATAGAAAGAATAGAAGAAGTTGAGCTATACATGCCAATTTTACCCTACCCAAATCTTCTCATCAGTTAATTCATTCCACTTAGCTAGGGATAGAATGAGTGAAGAGGGGAAAGGATGCAGAACACATTAAGGGAAGTTTCCATTTCATGAACACAAAGAACAGGTAAAATATGTTACTTCATTTTCAACATGTTGCTAAACATATATGTTGTTCAACATCAGTAGTAAATAAATCAATAAATTATACAAATTTTGTATAACTTCCAATAGCAAAAAGATAACATGCTTGGATACCATCTTAAGAAGAGTAAGGCATAAAATGGGTCATGAATAAAATCATTGATGATAAGCAGTGCGATTCATGGCAAGTGAGAAAATGGAAAAGAAGAAGATCCACCAGTATATAAAAAAGAACAACTAGGTCTTATCCATGGCCTTAGAAGGCATCTTTAATAGCATTAAATCTTAAGTATGAATTTAAGGAATCAGAAAATCAGGGACATCATTTGTGACAATAGCATTATATTTGATTTTATAAAACCATTCAAATGGAATTTTGTGGGCCTTCTTTTTTCTGGCTCCAATATGAACGATTTGATTTAGTTGAAGCTGTAATGAGATGAAGTCAGAAACCAAGTGTCAATAGTGATAACGCAATCTATGCATTTGAAATTTAAATGATCAGAATCCAAAAGTGAACTGCAGATCAGAGACCAAGGAAGATTTCCAATGAGTAAAAAAAGGAGCATTAGGAAATATATATTAATGCGGAGATTGGAGGGTTATATTGTCTCCAGTAATAGAACTAATTTTGAATGTATTATATCTTAACATGTTCACAGAGTGCAATGTGAAAATATACCAAACCAATATTCACTGTAAAAATTCTTATGTAGATTTTTAAATGTTAAGCAGTATCAAAAGGGTCTCATATACTGACACTTGTAATTCTTATAAAAGCTCTATGAGAGAGCAGACAGAGCCTAAAGAAATGACAGATGCAACAAAAACCTCAGAGCCAACAGAATCTTCACAGCAGAACTGACACAGATGCAGAAACATGGAGAACAGAGACATGGATGTTTGGAGATGCGTGGAGCCCAGCAGACATTGTCAAGTGATGTCAAACAAGTCAGAACCTTGAGAGGCAGATACCGGTCACTGGACAACCCAGATGACAAAGGACCCATGGACCTTCCTTGAATTAAGGAAACAGACCAGTCTCCCTCTCCCAAGTGTTGAATTGCTGGAATTAAAATAGCAATACTTTCTCAGTGAAGGAAGTAGTGCATTGATTTACATTCTAGTGCAACCACCTCATCTCTTTGCTGCCCTATAATAAAGACTTTACACATCGGAGTCTGGGAAGATGGCAGAATAGGATAGGTTGACTTCACCTCTGTTCTAAGAAACAACTAGAGAAGTGACAGAAAACTGGGGCAGTGATTCCAGGGTGTAACTAACCCTGGGAGGGTCTTTTACACCACATAGGGAGGTCCTGGTTACAAAAGCCAAAGATTTGAGACACAGAGAATCAGAGTCCATCTAGCTAGTGCAAAGAGCATAATGAGCCCCTTTCTAAATGGAGATCTGCAGCCCTCAGAAGTATACAGACAGGGAAATGGGGACCAGGAATGGAACTATCTAAAATTAAGAATGTTGATAGACTGTTGACTTTGGACATTATATATGATGCCTAATGAATGCAGGTGGATGAAGGACACACTGACTGAAAAGTAGATTGACAAACAATGGTGTACACGTATGATTGAACATGGTACTGCTACAAAAAGGAACAAAGTTATGAAGTATGCAGTGTTGTGAATGAACATGTGGGACATTTGCTGAGACAAAAAAAGCTAGAAACAAAAGAGCAAATATTGTACGGTTTCATTTAGAAAATATTTATAAGGAAATAGAGGTTTAGACCATAAGTTCTTAGAGCAGTCACATTTAGTCTGGAGTGGAAATTGTTATTTCTGGGTTTTGAGAGGTTGTTTTATATACGTATAACCTGATATTTAGAGATTAGACTGAAGCTGTTCAGGTTGGGATTAAGGTAATTCAGAACACAAGGGTAAAGAAGACATTGTATTTTAGAACTTTATCAACTCATTCAGACCAAAGGAAGAAAGGTTTATTTTTGTCCAGAACCTAAATTTTCTGTAGCATGTAATCAAACTCAACCTGTTTGGATAGGTCATTAAAACAATCCAAACACAGGGAGCCCAGAATAAAAATGGGGGCCTTTAATCCTGAATGGCTTAATGTAATGCCTAGAAATATCCCAGAGTATATTAAGCAGATAATCAAAAAGTATTGGCAAAGTCCCTTGAAGGATGGGAGAAAAAATATGGACTATTAGATTTTACCACGGTGAAAACCCCTGATACTGTGTCAAACATTAGGGACACCCAAATCAATAGCCAAGCCCTTCACCTTGAGGCTTGCTCTTGTGAAGTTTATTTATGTAGTGGAGAAGCTTAGCCTACCTATAGGAATACCTAAGAGTTACTTCTGGAGGACCTCTTTTGTTACTCAAATATGGCCTCTCTCTCTAAGACCAATTCTGCAAATGAAATCATTGCCCTCCCCTCTGCCCCTCCCCCCCTGCCCCCACGTGGGGCATGACATCCAGGGGTGAAAGTCTCCCTGGCAGTATGGAAGATGATTCCCAGGAATGTGCCTGGCCCTGGCACCATGGGATCAACAATGTCATACTGACCAAAAGGAGGAAAAGAAGTGTAACAAATAAGGTATCAGTGGCTGAGAGAGTTCAAATAGAGTTGAGAGACTCCTCTGGGAGTAACTCTTATGGAAGCTTCAGTTAGACATTGCTACCTATCATGGAGTGCCAAACCTCAACCGAAACCATTCCTGCCAATCCTAAAGAGCACTTAGAGCATTATACAACATTCTACAAAGGTTTCATGCACTAGGGCAAATTTTAAGAAACCTACAACCTCCAGATGGGTCCCTGGACCAGGTGAGTTCTGAAATTCAGAGGGCCAGCCTCTCCAGAACATCAGATAGTTCCTTCCCCCATCCCATATTATTGACAGCTCCTTCCAACATGAACAAGTTTGGATGGGCATAGCCCAACTATCTGTAAAGACTGGGAGAAAGATCAATGGTGATGGTGGTGTTATACAGAAAAGTTAGGATTTAACAAATGTGTATGAATATTGAATCATTGTACTGGTATTTCTTTTAAGTCTTCAGTATCTTAGAGCAGCTAGTAGTAAAAACCTAAAATTGTGGAATTGTAACCCATACCAAACTCTGAAGTCTGTTCTACAACTAATTGTTGCAATGTGCTTTGAAATTTATTGCTTTTTTGTATAAATGTTATTTTTCCACAAAAAAAGAAAAAAAAAGTCAATTACGGTGATACATGCACAGCTATATAAGGATATTATGAACCATTGATTGTACACGTAGGATGATTACATAGTATATTATATAAGATATATAATATATATCAATAGAAA
Source organism: Tamandua tetradactyla (assembly GCF_023851605.1). NCBI lineage: Eukaryota > Metazoa > Chordata > Mammalia > Pilosa > Myrmecophagidae > Tamandua > Tamandua tetradactyla. Next base: position 5,111,211 of record NC_135350.1, on the reverse strand, counting down.
AAAGTATTTACAGACAAGAAAAAAAAACAAAAGCTCAATGAGATAAAAACAGTTTTATCCTTATTTTCACTCTTATCATTTAACAGACGGAGAAAGCAGTGGACCTGGGATTCAAATCCAGGCTGTGGGGTTCCAGAAAGATGCTCCTAATCACCATGCTAGGCATCCTCTCTCAAGCAGACCACCACCACAAAAACCCCATAAGAGGAGAAAAGAGAAGATGATTACGTGTTTTCACAACAGTTGTGATTTCAGTTAGATCACTTGCCCAGGATTAAACTTTAAAGAAGATAATCCATATTCACAAAAAATATAAGGCACCCACAAGCATTTACCTTCACTCAAGAAACACTGATGAAGTTCAGGGTCTCTCTCAACTAAGAAAGCACATGGCCAACATGGTGACATCTGCTAGCTTTCTCTCCAGGCTTCTTGTTTCATGATGCTCCCTCTGGGGCATTTTTATCTCCAAAGGTCTCTGGCTATGTGGGCTCTGTGGCTCTCATGACCCTGAAGCCTTTTCCAAAATGTTTCCTTTTAAAGAATTCTGGCAAACTAATCAAGACCCACCTGGAATGGATGGAGTTATATCTCCCCCTATTCAAAAGTTAATACCAACAATTGGGTGAGTCACATCTCCATGGAGATAAGCTATTCAAGTTTCCAACAGATGCAATAAATAGGGTCTAAAATAAATGGCTGCTCCCAAGATAGGATTAGGATTAAGGTGTGGCTTTTCTAGGATGCATACATCCTTTCAAATGAACACATGGGAGGTTCTACATTTGTATTAAATAATGATGAGGTGAACTAAGAAATATAAAACATAGATAAAAACCGACATCATTTGGGAAACAGCTAGAACATGGTGAGAAATGAGAAATTGAAGTAATTCAGTTGGTTGTTTCCATGAATTATTTTAAATTTACTGTCATAGCAAGCCATGTGTTCCTACTCAAGGAAAACTAATAAGGTCGTGCACCCCCGAGTGTTAAATCAGTTAGTTGTACAAATGTGCCACATGAGTTGACCGTGAAACTATTGGGTGATTATTCAAATCTCTATCCTTGGAATAGTTTATGACGATCCCATTATTTTTTAAGTTTGTCAACTTGGGGAAAATATACAAAATATACATGCTAAAATAAGTATAAATATGTCCCAGAAAATGTTTGTTCTCGAATATTAGGTTTTAAAACTACTTTCATTGTATGTAGGACAGTAGGTAGCAAGATTTATAAACATTTGGATAATTGTACATGCTTCACTACTTTAACCATTAAAGAAAGTCTCATATATTAAATTTGTGATGTTAAATTAGAAGTGATTTATTGAAAACCTTTGTAATATAAATATTTGCAGTTAAAATGCACAGAAATATCATCGAAACTCCAGATCCTTGTCAAAAATATATTCTGAGTATAAGTCCAGATTCATGTCCCATTCAGTTAACTGTTTATGGTCAGAAGACTTTTAAGTTGATCACTACTGATCTTCTCCCTTGCTTGTTACCTTGCCTTGGTAGTATGGAATCTATGAATATGATAAAATATGACTCCCTAGATTATTACGAATTATACTGCAAAAGGGATATGATACAAGTGTGCCTAACTTATTAGCACGAATCCTTTAAAAAGAGAACAGTTTCCTCTGGCTGGAAGCATAAAAGAAATTTGAAGATTCAAAACACGAAGGAGATTTGATGTCTTGGAAAAAATTTGAATGGCCATAGCAGCTGAGAACAGACCCTGCACAAAAGCTAGTTCCAGAAACCTGGGACCTTAGCTCCCCGCAAGGAAATTAATTATGCCATCAAAATTTAGCTTGTAAGAAGACCCTGTCAAGAATTGCAGCCCTGGCCACCACCTTCATTTTATCACACTGTTACCCTGAGCCATGCAGTGCCAGACTTCTGAATGGCAGAAGCTGTGAGGTAAAAAATTTGTTCTTTGGAGGTGTTAAGTTTGTTATAGTTTATTAGGCAGCAATAGAAACTAAAATACACCATTAGTCATAAAGAATGTATCTGAACACTTACAGTATTTTCTTAGAGCTCAGACAGCTAAGGACAGGGTACTATTGCTGGGGAAGTAACAGGTATGCTTAGCCATCATCTCTCAGGCTTGCCTACCACACTCCTTTTCCCTGCTTGCTTTTCTGCATGCAGATGTTTCGATATATTTAAACTTTACAGTCTGGAAGAGATGTTAAGTCTCAACCATGAAAATCAAACCACCAGGAAATGTAATGTACTGACTGTAGCTTGACTCTAAAATTGGGAACAAGCAACACGAGCTGCTCGGTAGGTGGGAACTGCGCCCAAAGGGTACTTGATGTATGTTTTTCGCTCAGTGGCAGGGGACCCACCAGTTGGGATGTAGAAAATACACCATCCTGGGGCAGCCTTGGTCGTTGATGAAAAGCAGGGTGTGCAGAGCTCACACCCACTGACCCTGACCTGAGCAGTTCGCCTTCCCATGGGACCATACATGATGTACTATTCCTCTGCTCTTCTGGAAGCTCTGAGCTGTGAAGGTGGTAAAGTGGCCATTTGCTGAAAATCTGTTTTGTCTGAGCCTGCGTTACCGCAAATCACTATGCAGCAATTCACTCCAAAACTATTTCAGCAGGAGAATTAAATAGAGGTAAAGTAATCAGAAAGAAATGAAAATTCAAACATAAAATGGGAACAGACAAGATAATTTCCTTTATTTTGATTGAAAAAATAGTTTCTCAAGACCTGACAAGAGGATAAGGAAGATGTTGTCTTAAAAACAGATGTCATGGATTTCAGAAATTTTTCTAAAGGATGAATTTTTACAGAACTCTGAAATTCATAGAACTTAACATTTTCTGCAGTTATCACAATCTTTAGGATTCAGTGGCAATAAAAATAAGTGTGGACTTATGTTCAGTCATGTTGGTGACACAAGATGCTCCAGGGTGCCATCCCACAGAAACTTTGAAGAACTAAGAATTGAACATTACTACCGACCCCACAGATATAAAACGGATTATAAGGAGATGCTATAAATAACTGTAAGCCAATGAATTGGACAAACTCCTAGAAACACACAATTTGAAAGTGAACAAATTGGACGAACTCCTAGAAACATGCAAAGTTCCTACACTGACTCAAGAATAAGCAGAATATCTCAATAAGTAAACTGACTGAATTAGTAGCCAGAAACCACCAGCCAACAGTTAGTTCTGAAGACAAGTCTTTGTTCAGTACACGCAGGGTTTGAGCAACTCAGGCTTGCAGAGTTCACTTTTTCCTGCATACCATCTATTTTAATAGACTGATCAACACTTTCATTTTTAGTTCTATAACTTTGTAGAATGAAGCTGTTCTTAAAGAAAATGTTTTGTCTAAGACAAAATATATAGATTTAATAAAAATAAGGTTGTAATATGTAAAGATGGCACAGTGCTTGTTAAAAGCAATTTAGAGATTTAAAAAATTCTCCTTTTGCAAATTATTTCAAACAGGTTGCCAGAGAAGAAATACATATTATGGTCACATAATCTAATATGCAACCATATAAATAACTTTTAACTGTAGAAGAAAGCACATTAATTCCTGATTCTTTTACATTCATCATTAATTAAATACAAATACAAGAATATAGATTTTGTCCATAACCTCTGAGAATAGTAAACTAAAATGACCTACTTTCATTTTCTGGCCCATATATTTAATTATTGCTATAGATAATAAGGTTTTCTAGAGTCCCAAATATTTTTTTAAGGATATAATAATGGAAGGTATGGTCCAAAGTCGCATATGCTACCTCCTAGCTACTTACAATCCTCTATTGCATGCAGTCATCATTCGTAGTTTCATAGACCTTTCTTTTTAAATGCATATCACAGCCCTAAGGTGTATATTTTAATGCAATTATTTGATTGGTTTTTGTCATTTCAATAGCTGAAATCTCCTAGTGGGGAGCTACCTAACTGTTTGGCTCAATGCTTTATTACTATAGGATCTGGCAGAAAGAATGTGCTTTGTATTTTGTTTAAAGTTTTTATAAGGTTGTATATATGCACGGGAATTAGAAAATGGTAAGATTGCAATATTTATGATGGTAAATTTTTCTCTTGTTATAGCTAAGAGTTTCAAGTTAGTTTAACCATGTACCCTTTTGAATATTTAAGATATATTCAAGAAAACCAGTCTCAAGACAACATCATTTGGTCTGTTGACAATTCTGCCATAAAGATACAGTATACCTGCAAAATAGCCTACTGTTTTTGTTATAATTAACTGCCATTTTTATTATGACTTTTTGTTCTATTAAATTGAAATTGCACCTACAAACAAAGTTATATAGAGGCAATGACATAATTCTAGGTGACTTTTAGAATATATATACTGAAATATCTCCTACAAATGATATAAAACAATAGTACACAATTAGAAGCATATAAAATATCATATATCTATATAAAACGTATATAAATGCATATATAAAACTCATATCTATACATATAATTAATATGCATACTAGATATTATATATACATTGCATATAACACACACACACATGACTATCTAAATAAAAAGGGTCACATCAAAATGGTACCTTGTGCCTCTTTGTTCCTTAAAGTTACATCAAAATAGCAGTGTGAAGATACTTGACAAAAAGTACAACTTTGGTTCAGACTAACAATATTATGCCCCGCGTGCTTCCTCCTGGTGGTGTTTTCCTTGTGTCTGCTCCTTCCAGATACAAAGCCCAGGAATCAGCACTTGCGCCTAAGGAAATCAAACTGAAAAGCATAATTCCCCATCTTTCACATTTAATACCATGATTTATCGCCATTACTGAAAATTGGCAACTTTTCCTTTCATGCTGAATTTGAGATTTCATATCAACAGTTTTACTGACCATCACGACAACTTTACCTTTCATCCAATTCCCCACTTCCAAGTTGAGACTGCCATCCATTCTCTGCCTCTCTCTGTCCGTCCCCAATACCTTCAGTACTTTTGTTTGTTGTTATCAGCCAGCCTAATAGGAGCTTAATCTACCACGCCAAACCTTGTAAAAGATTTTATGCAGTAGCGTAATACAAACTGGCTCATGTCTAGAACCTTACCCTGGCTGTTGTACGTAGGAAGGCATGTAAACAGTAGTTTGACAGTAGGCGAGTATTAGGAAATGTGGCAGCACTCTGCGTGGAAATAATAGTAGCAGTGAAACGAGGTGGATTTGAATTCTATTTTAGTGATAGCTTCTATAGAATTTGTAAGCAATTTGGTATGGAGAACAATGAGGAGGAATGGAGGGATTGCTTGAAGATTTTGGTTTGGAGGTGTTAATTATTCAAGTGACAAATATATGAGGGAATAAATGATTTATGGGACATGGTGGAAGGAGGTATTGTGAATTTTGTTTTTAGTATGTGAAGAGTGAGATGTTTATTAATCATCCAGTTCCGAGTGTGGAGTTGGCAAGTAGATTTATGAGTTCTGGGGTTCATTTAGGAATAAAGGTACAAATCTGAATGTCATTAGCATATAGATAAGAAGCTATCTTGTGACTGATTCACCATTTTATTTTTTACTGCCCAACATCATAAAATTACTTTTTAAACAGGAAAATTATCTAGAATGTGAGTCACTAAAATTGTATAAATATTTTCAAGGAATGCAGCTACATATTTATAAGTAAGGGGAAGTTATTTTTCACTCACACATTGTTGCATACATCTTAAAAACTATTTAAGAAATTTCCAAGATAACTGTGACTAAATGAATGAAACAACTTTCTGATTTCCAAAAATAAACTAAAAACACTTAGTGAATCACTAAATGTATATCAGTCAATTAGTTTACGAATTTTGGGAACTGATGGATCATGGGTTGTTGTTATGAGACCTGAACCATGTAATCTTTGTAAAATTTTCAGTACTTTTGGTTCTTATTTTATACAAATATCTTATATTAGGCTAGAATCATGTGAAATCTACCTTGTAAATTTGTTTTACTCTGTGGAGTTTGTGCCATTACCCAGAGAATCAATAGTGTCTTATTGAAAAGGTAATGTATTCTGTGGTGCCAATCTCATATTTTCCAGTTGAAAAGACTTTGTAATTTATCATGAGTAGAAAGAAAAAGACTGTTTATTTTTTCACCTTGACAAAGCAAATGAAAGAAAAATATGTCTAGAGAAAGCTTTTGATGAGAAGAAACGCCTGCAGTGAAGAGTTGCTGGCCCTTTACAGTCCACTGCTTTAAGTACCATCAGTTAAATTTAAAGACAATAAAACTTGTGTGACTTCCCATTAAAATGCATTTAGACCTCTCTTCAGAAACAAAAGTGCAGCTTTTATATAACTTTACCTTTCCCAGCTTGTGGGGACTATGACAAGGATATTTGTTCTTTAGGGATTACTAATGGTTATAAAAACTAAATTGAAACTAACAAGAATTGGTTACAGCTTATTATTTTCGATTTTAATTTAAAAGAATCATGAAGTTCCTTTTAGCCCCAAATTAGCAATGACATTAATTTTTTTTTCAAATCCACTCACATTTAGATTAGCAAGCAATTTTTATTCAATTACCATTTCTACTGAAACATTTCCTGGTAAACTGATGTTCGACACAAAAGTGAGATTTATTTAATGAGCTTGTTTAATGAGGTTGCATAATGAGTGATCTCTTTTGTCCTGATAAAATTGAGTTGTCACTGACTCTCTGTCACGGTCATGGAGCATTTTCACTGTAGGTGAACATTCTGAAGAGAAGATAGGCATACGCTTCTTGCCAGGAAGGTAATTCCTAAAAGCATGATAGGGCTTCTTTTTCTCTCTCTTGCAAATACGTATACCCAGAGAATAATTAAAACTAGTAAGAGTTTGGAATTTGAGGTTAAACTTTGCTTTTTTGCAGTTACTGTGCACTCAAGAAGGCTTTTTGCAAAAACAAAGGAGTATACTCTTAATTTCCTGCTGCGACACAGAAAGTTCACTTAGCCAATGTTCCTTTATTATGCATTAAAGGTGCGCTATTCTCTCAGTCTGAGTGCATTCTATTTACAGGTAAAGCAGTAAGAAGACTCTTTTTGAGATGCAGAATGAAATCCAGATCTCCAATATGCCATTTGAACAGAAAAGCAACTGTTAATATTATTATTAATTTTAAATTTTATTTGGGGCAGGTAGGCTTCTCTTTTGGGGTGTCTAAATGCTTGGTTTATCTGTCCAAGAAATAAGGGGTCGCATTTTCTTTTACAAAATATATTAGTATCATTTTAATGCTTTTTTTAAAAAATAATTAAGGGAGTAGAGAACATTAAATTCGATACTGATTTGATTAACATCTGGAAATTCTAGCTTTTTTAGCAGCTGAAAAAGAAGAAAATTAAAAAAAAAAGATGATGGGAGAATATGATGAAAAACGCAGGGTTGAGTTTGAATTCACAGAAAAGAATAAGACAAATTTTTTTGTAGTCTTTGTGAGAATTTCACAAAATCTGAAGTTTTTTGGATGGGGAATGACTTCTAAGCATTCCAAGTTATCAGATTCTGTGATAGGATCAGTTGCCTGAGGCTCTTTTAGTGCCTCTCACACTTGGCATGGACTATCCTGTTCGATTTACAGTGTAACGAATATAAATTCAAGTTAATTAGAAGAGAAGAGGAAGATGCATATTCTGCTATGGGCCAAGCACTCTGATAGTAGCTTTTGAACAATCTTTCCCTTTAGTGCTTTAGTGTAACAGACAACATTTCCAATAGCTTATCATACCTTGCTAATTCTTTTTATGGCTTTACAGTATTTATTTAATCTGATTAATACATATTCCTTCCGTCTGGATATTCTCAGGCAGGCTGCTTACAACTAACATTTTGCATTTTATGCAATACTGCTTTTCTTAGTGTTCTGACAATAAATAAATGTCCAATTGTTATTAGCATAAAGTCATTAGATAATTTTCCTTAACTGAAAAAAGAATAGTAAGAAAATAAACTAAAATTCCAAAAATCAAATCCAAAATGCAGCTGAGGATCAACATGATTATCATTGTTTTACTATGCTTGACATTCAAAAACTAGAAATAAATAAAGCAAAATGTTTCTAATTCTACCAACACAATGTTGGCATTAATGGTCAACTAACCACCATGGAAAATGGTAGATTATGGATTAAGAAACAGAGGCTGAAACTTGATTCTTCTGTGTCTGCTGTAATTCTGGTCCTCCTATGTTTAATAGTAAATAATATGATATAAATGAATTATCTACATAGTTTTATAATTTTATTATTTTTTTTTATTTTTTATTTTTTATTAACGGAAAGAAAAAAAAAAAGAAATTAACACAACATTTAGAAATCATACCATTCTACATATGCACTCAGTAATTCTTAACATCATCACATAGATGCATGATCATTGTTTCTTAGTACATTTGCATCGGTTTAGAGGAACTAGCAACACAACAGAAAAAGATATAAAATGTTAATATAAAGAAAAGAAATAAAAGTAGTAGTAATAGTAAAAAACAACAACAACAAACAAACCAACAAGCAAACAAAAACAAAAAAAACCCTATAGCTCAGATGCAGCTTCATTCAGTATTTTAACATGATTACTTTACAATTAGGTATTATTGTGCTGTCCATTTTTGAGTTTTTGTATCTAGTCCTGTTGCACAGTCTGTATCCCTTCAGCTTCAATTACCCGTTGTCTTACCCTGTTTCTAACTCCTGCTGAACTCTGTTACCAATGACATATTTCAAGTTTATTCTCGAATGTCCGTTCACATCAGTGGGACCATACAGTATTTGTCCTTTAGTTTTTGGCTGGATTCACTCAGCATAATATTCTCTAGGTCCATCCATGTTATTACATGGTTCATAAGTTTATCTTGTCTTAAAGCTGCATAATATTCCATCGTATGTATATACCACAGTTTGTTTAGCCACTCTTCTGTTGATGGAGATTTTGGCTGTTTCCATCTCTTTGCAATTGTAAATAACGCTGCTATAAACATTGGTGTGCAAATGTCCGTTTGTGTCTTTGCCCTTAAGTCCTTTGAGTAGATGCCTAGCATATAATTTTATTTTTTAACCTGTATCCAATATTTTCCTTTGAAATGAAATAAATTGATATATCTATTTCCCTTTGTTATAATGAAGCCAAGTTTGATAAACATGTGTTTCTTTAGAGAAAGACATTTTATCTTCTGTGTTCATTCAATATTAAACTTTATTAAATGTAACTTTACTGAAATATATTTTTGCAAGACACAATCCATCCAAAGTATGAAACTGTATTAGTTTGTTAATGCTGCTGGAAACACAATATAGCAGAACTGGAATCACTTTTATAAGGGAATTTATTAAGTTACTAGTTTACAGTTCTAGGGTCATAAAAGTCCAAATAGGCATCCCTAGAAAGATACCTTGACTCAGGAAAGGACCAATGATGTTCAGGCTTTCTCTGTCAGCTGGGAAAGCACGTGGTAACTTCTGCTAGCTTTCTCTCCCAGCTTCTCTTTTCAAACAGCTTACCCAGGGGCATTTTCTTTCCTCACCTCCAAACATCACTTTATGTGTTGGCTCTGAAGCTTTTTAGAAAATGGTTCCCTCTTACTGGACTCTAGTAAGTGACCTACCTTGAATGGGTGGTAACACATCTCCATGGAAATGACCTAATCCAAAGGTCTCACCTACAATTTGGTGGGTCACATTTCTATGGAAACACCTTAATCAAAAAGATATCACCCAGCAATATTGAATGAGGATTAAAGAGCATGGCTTTTCTGGGGTACCCATCAGTTTCAATCCAGCACAGCAATCAATGGCTTGCAGTATCATCGCTTAGTTGTGTATTCATCACCACAATCAATTTTAAAACATTTTCATTATACCAGAAAAAAGAAAAAAGAAAACCTAAAACATCCCTAACCTTTTAGTCACTCTCATGTTATTGACCCCGAGTATCAGTGTGGTAAATTTGTTACTGCTGATGAAAGAATATTAACATGTTACTGTTAATTCTAGCCCATAGTTTGCAATAATTACATTTCCGCTATCCCAATCTATTATTAACTCCTGGTAAAGTGTCATACATTTATTCTAGTTCATGAAAGAACTTTTTTCTAATATTTAATTTTTGTTTGCTAATATTTGGATAATTATAAATAAATTAAATCTTGCAAATTCTATTTATGAACTCCATTGAGTTAGAATTTTCTGGTTATTTATCTCCCTGTACTCTAAATCATTATTTACTTGTATCTGGTCTTGAATTATTTTAAAATGCTTATTTTTGACATCTAAATATTTTCTCATGGCAGAAGTAAAGTCTGGTTTTGTTTTTGTTTTTAATTTGGGGGACACTTTATTTTGTATGTCATAGAAAATTTTACAAAGACTATGAAGGCATAAATTCTTAGATCAATATTAAGCAAATATTCAGCAATATTAAACATATATAGAAAAATTTTTCTTCCAAGAAGTTCAGCCAATGATGGGATGAAATCTCAGCTGGAAACTCTGAGCTCACTGACTCCAGTAGCCCACTACAGAGGAGAAAACAGCCTAAATGCCAGCAGCTTTTTTTTCTTTAGCTCAAATATGTTTTCTTCATTTCAATTTTTTTGCATTTATTTTTTATTAGAACAGTTGCAGGTTTACAGAACATCAGGTAGGAAGTAACTAGGTCCATACATCTCCCTCTCACACTTAGTTTTCCCTATTATTAACATTTCACATTAGTATAGTAACTTTGTTACAATTCACAAAATGATATTATTATAATTATGCCATTAACTTTTGTGTATTGTCTGCATTGTGCTGTATAGTTCCATGGGTGCCTGTGTGTGTGCAGGTATGTACATGTGCATGTGTGTGTGTGTGTGTGTGTGTGTGTGTGATGGTTATCTTCTTGTATCAACTTGGCCCAGGTCATAGTGTCTAGTTGTTTGGTCAAATAAAAACTGGACTGATTGTTCCTGTGAGGACATTTATTGCTCTTAAATCATCAGTACGTTGATTACTCTATGGTTGATTCTATCTACAGTTACGCCCTCCATGCTGCCACTTTCCCCATCATGGTTTTGATATATTCTTTGTTGGCATAAAAATTAAATGGGAATTTGGGTGTGTAAGCTGCAAAACAGCTGCTGTGGTTGGCTGTCATTATGGCATTAATAAGTCAACCATGAGGCACATCAAGAAATAAGATAAGGAAATCTGTGAAACCTTTACTGCATCTACACCGACAACTGCAAAGAATTTGCATAAACCTTGAGATCTGCATCTCTCTATTATAGAAAATACAACATTCTTTTGGGTGAAGGTTTGTTTAAAAAAACAGAGGCATTCTAATAGACTGGCATTATAAAAGAAAAGGCGAAGTCCTTAAATGATTTTCTAAAGGAAAATGAAGGATCTACCCCTACAGATCTTGAGGCAAACAAAGGCTGGTTTGAAAATTAAAAAAAAAAAAAAAAGTTTTTGCTTACCTAATGTAAAAATAAGAGGAGGCGTAGCTAGGGAGCTTTCTGAAATCCTAAATAAACTTACTGAAATTTCTTTTTTGGTACAAATGGAGGGCTAAAAATTTTACATAGATTTTTCAAATCATAGGGCACTGCATCTCTAAGCCCCAAGATGCAGAAGGGATAACAGTACAATTAACTAGGGAGATTGCCTTCAATAATTACAAACATTTCATCCAATCAGTTGAAGTCTTTAAAAGGAGAAGTGATGATTTCAGTAATCAAAAGAGAGCATTTCCATCTACTTCAGCCAGCCAACTTCTCCTGGGGAATTTACTAAAAACCTTCACTGGAGCTCTGAGCTTACAGCCTGCGCCATGGAATTTGGGCTTGTGCATCCCCATAGTTAGGCAAGACAATTTCTATAAAATATCATAATATTTAAGGCTATCTCCCGTGTTATGTTTCACTAGAGAACTCTAAATAATAGAGGCTATTTGTGTGGTAACTTATATGCAATCTAACATTTCCTTTTTCTTCCCCTTTCAAATATACAGTGGGGTTAATTGCATATGCAAAGTTGTGCCTTCAGCCCCATCATCCGATGCCAAAACTTTTCAATCACTCCAAGCAGAAACTTCACACCAATTAAACATTACCTCCCTATCCCCTCCCTAACTTGGATCCTGGTAACCTGTATTCTAGTCCCTGATTTCATGAATGTGCTTGTTTTGCTTATTTCCGATAATTGAGATCATCCAGTATTTATCCCTTTGTGTCTAGCTTATTTCCCACAACATAGTGTTTCAAGGTTCATCCACATTGTCATATGCATCAGAACTTCATTCCTTTCTACAGTCAAATTGTACTTCATTGAATGTATATGACACATTTTGATTATCACTTTACCTGTTTTCCACAGTGGCTGCACGATTTTACATTGCTATGAACAATGTACAAGTTTTCCTATTTCTTCGTATCCTCTGCAGCATGTTTTTACCATCTTTTAAATAGAAGCCATTCAACCGGGTGTGAAAGGGTATCTTTTTGTGCTTTTTAATTGCATTGTCCTGATGGCTATGAATGGTGACTATCTTTTCATATGTTTATCGTTCATTTTTATATCTTCTTTGGAGAAATGTCTCCAAGTCTTTTCCCCTTTTTAAAATTGGTCTTTTGTTATTAAACAGCAGAAGTTCTTTATAAATTCAAGCTATTAAACCCTTATCAGATATATGGTTCCCAAGTATTTCTCCATTGTATAGGCTGTCTTTTCCCTTTCTTGAGAAAATCTTTTGATGCACAAAGTTTTTTTTTTATTTCATTTTATTGTAATGTATTCCCAGTTATCTATTTTTTCTTTTGTCTTTCATGCTTTTGCTATAAAGTTTAAGAAATTACTGCCAACATCAAGCTCCCAAAGATGTTTTTCTATGTTTTATTTTAGAATTTTTATAGCTTCAGTTCTTATGTTTAGGGTTTTAATCCATTTTGAATTGATGTTTCCATATACTGTGAGGTAGAGGTCCACTTCATTTATTTTCCATATGGATATGCGATTTTCCCTCCACTGTCTATTGGAGAATCTATTCTTTTCCCATTGAGTGAACTTGGCACCCTTATCAAAAATCAATTGACTATAGATGTTAGTTTTTTTTCCTGAATTTTCAATTGATTCCATTAGTTAATATCTGTCTTTTTTCCAGTACCACACTGTTTTGATTTCTATAGCTTTATAATAAGTTTTAATATCAAAAACTGCACGCCTTCCAACTTTTCATTCCTTTTCAAGATTGTTTCGGCAATTTGGGGCTGCTTAACCTTCCATACGAATTCTATGATTGGCATTTCCATTTCTGTGAAGAAGTTTGTTGGGATTTTTAGTGGAATTTGTTTAATCTGTGTATTACTTAAGGTATAATTGGCATTTGCAATATTTATACAAAATTGGCACTTTGTATAAATATTAATATGATGGTCATAATTTTATTTTTTGTCTATATTTGACATATTATGCCTTCAATCCTGGACTGGGTACTTAAACAATCATTTGGAAATGCCTTTCTTTTTCTATGCACTGGAATAGATATAAAATACATTTGAGTTGAATATTCTAAATTCATGTTAAGGTATAAAATGAGAGGAATGTTTTGAGCTTTTAAATATATAGGGAGCATAGTTAGCAATTTCTTTCTTAAATACGTCAAGAGAAGCATAAGAACTTACAGAAGATGAATGATAAATTAGGATAAAGTACTGGATCATTCATTCTCCTTATTTTTTAGTTGATTTAGGAGTGATGGAATTGGTGGCAGTTTCTATGCCATCATTTCAAACTCCCAAACCCTTTAATTTCATTACAAACTATACCCTAGCTCATGCTCCCTTTATCTTTTTAATGTTTACACCCTGACTTATAATTTTCTACTATTTATATTAAATTCCATTTAGTGTCATGATTTATTTGTCTGCCATATATTTAAATATTCATTTGAAATCTTTTTTTTTTTTTTTTTTGCATGGGCAGGCACCGAGAATCGAACCCGGATCCTTTGGCATGGCAGATAAGCATTCTTGCCTGCTGAGCCACCATGGCCCACCCTTGAAATCTGCTTGTGGCACTCTTCCAGACAGTCTATTGTGAGATGCATTTTTTGAAAGTTTTTGAAAAGTCAAGATGAATGCCTAATTCAATACCAAGGTTAATTCTCACAGGTTGTTAAGCTAATATTAGTTGATATGTTCTCAATTTATTTCATCTGTAAATGATTTTTGGAGATAAACATAAAAGTTGTACACACAAGTGACTCTTGTAATATTTTCAAAAATCTTCTTGAACCTGCATGTTATCTTTCAGAGTAAAATTGAGTACAATTTTGAAACAAAATTAAAAAGTTGCCTTTTATTATTATATCATTAGTTTTATATTTGCTTATGTTTTGCCTCCATATTCTGAAGAGTGTCTTAATTTCAAAGCCTAATCACAGAAACATGGATCTCATAACTAGAAATAAATCTTAAGTCTTATGCAGTGTTCTTCCTCTAATTGTTTTTTCTTTTGATTCAGAATTATTGAATTGATTTTTCAATGTATTATTTCTTGTCTATGTGATTTTGCACAGATCACTTCCCTTTGACTTAAGTTAAATACATTATCCATTTTTAACTATTTAAATTTGTAATTCTTTTTTTAAAACCTGGTTTAAATAATACATCCACCTGAAGCCCTTCTTAACCTTTAATTTCACTTGGGGTTCCCTTCTCTGTCCTTCCATAATTTGTGTCTTTGATTATGTTTAATTACATGTCTAAACTCTTCCAGTAGAATGTAAACTTATTTGAGAGAAAACACGGGTTTTACTATTTTTCAATCGTTATTTTTAGGATTTTTTAAATTTAAAAATTTTTGGTAAATTTGATTAAGAACATAGCAGCAAGGTTTCACACAGTTTTTAACTTGATCTCAATGCTTCCACAACACTAGATCTTAACATTGAATCTTCACACTAAGAAGAAATATGACAACTTCAGCAAGTTCATGAACTTCCTGAAAGTATAAAATTATGTGTTTACATTCATGTTTCTGCAAAAAGTTCCAAGATTCTAAAAATGTTTAAAAAAATGTATATTTTCTAAGGCTTTTATATGTGGAAATTGCTCTCAAGAGATTTTGAATCTTGAAGACATTTTTCCCCCTGAAAAACATAAACGTGGAATTATTGTTAATATTATTCTCTATTGTGGTAGCATAAATGTGGCTATACTTTCCATTAAGAGTTGTCCAGAAGTCATATCTATTGTTATGTTACATGAAAAGAAAAATGTGCACAATGTAATGGTGTAAAACAGATATTGTTTGCTTTGCCCCAGTGCACATTCTTACAATAAAAATTAATTCAAAAGTAAACAGTAAATAGCATAATTATTGTAATATAATTCGGGAATCTCAACAATGTATGCATATTTCTCCAGGAACATTAAGTTGCTGCATCAACAAGAAGATCCGCTGAATGCTAAGTTCAGTAGCACAGGCAGGGAGAAAGAACATGATGTGGAATACCCACAAACTCCATGGCTTCTTAGTTCAACCTGACCTCATTCTTTGCCCTGCAAGAGCTTATGCACAATTCTCTGTTATTTATTGGGAAGAATCTCATATAAGACAGACTCAGAGCCTACCCTCTCTGGCATCACTAATTAGCTCAGAATTTTCTATTGAATCTTTACCTGCGACTTCTGGATATGATGTCCTCTGTTCTTTGTTTTGATGGCATTGTGGAACATAACTGGTCCTAGAATCGTGGGACATTACTGATCCTGGCAATGTGGGACATAACTGGCTCTGGCATCATGAGATATAAGTTTCAAAGATAAGTCTGGTCATGGCATTGTGCATTAGTTGGCCAAAATGGGGAAAAAGAAATAAAGTCTAAGTGGCTATGAGATTTCAAATTGAGTCAAAAGGTCATCTGCAGGTTTCTTTGATTCAATTTTCAGCCAGATATTGTAAGCAAGAAATTAGGATTTAAGGGATGATTTTGATTACTGAATCATATTCCTTTTTACTTTCTGGGTTATTGGAGCAGACAGAGGGGAATTCTTGAAATCCCTAAGTGATAATTCAGCAACTCTGACACTGAAATGATTGAAAAGCATTTACCTTATGCCTTTGTGTCTCTAAGAGCTGATACTCCCTTTATCTGGTCATTTTCTTAAAAAGCAAAAGCCCTAAGACTAACTAAGAATTTGAAGTCAGCCATTGACTAGTTCCAGCCCCAGACATTTGCAAATCCTATCTGCTAGACTCTGCTATTGAAAGATAACTTGTCTCCCTTCCTTTCAGCTCACACCTTCAGTACTGAGTGATAGCTCTGCCTCCCCTACTTTCAGCGTGTGTTCTCCTGTTAAAATGGGAACGATAATACTGTCCCCTTTTCTGCTTTAAACTTGCTATTTAAAATATCCTCATCTCCCTTCGATAAAATCTTTAAAAACATAGAACCCTCTAAACCCAGGAAAAAAATCTGGGGCAGCTATACCCTCTGCTCTCCTACTATATGCCTTGTAAAAAAACTTTTTTTTTTTTTTTTCTCTTTGGAACCCTTGTGTCTCAGGAACTGGTTATTGAGTGTGTTGGGCCAAAGAATCCACTGCCCAGTAGCAATATAACAAACTTCCACCGTAGAACAAACTCCACCAAAAGTATTCTTGGAAATTCTGAAAGATATCCCAGGAACTATAAAATTTTACTTACTAGGTTTGTTTTTCAGAGGCTTAAAACCTCCCGATTGTTCCGCCAAAAAAGTTCTGAAACCCAGAAATACTGGACTCTCCAAGAACCACAACTGGTTTCACCATTTGATCCCTCTGCGCCTTCATGACAATACCCCATTTCAATTTTGAAGCAGTTAGACAGTCATTGCCCAGATATTCCTCAAGATTGAGTGAAAATTACATTATTTTTAAAATAAAGGCGTATATTTACTGTGATATTTCTTCATGTAGTATAAATATAAATGTGTTTGATTTTTATTTGTGTAGTTACTACTTATGTTTTTATTCTAGCTTTAAAGTGTGATTAGCTCTATGTATATATTTTTACAAGTATATTTTTCTGAACTATGCTTTCTAGGAACAAAAATATAGTATCAGAGCACAAACTCCTCAGTTCATATGATTGCATATGTTTGATTTTAAAAACTGTGGAACAAATTTCACAAAACAAATTGCATGTATAAAAATTTGTAAAATATCTGGTAACCAATTTTTAAAACAAGAGTTATTATATGTACATTAATCTCTATAACTGATAATTTACTCAGATAACAAAGGATCACATCAAAAATTCATTAAATGTGCATAAGTTCACCTAGATAACAAATGAACTAACCTGAAGCTTTTTCATAAACAAAACTTATAGCCATGGCATGGGATAATTTAAAAAGTACAGGGTAAAAATTCACAGGAAATTTATTCTAATAGTTACAGGGAATTGGCCCATCTTTTTTATATATCAGGAAATTAAATTTTAATTTTATTTCATTCATGCTTTAGAAGGTGGTTTATTCTATAGCAATTCTAGGTCATGAGATAGAAGTCTTGGAAAAGAGGTGAAAGGTGAATGCAGAGTACTGCCATGAAATCAATAGAACTTTCAAAACCAATTAATTCTTCAGATATATATCAGATAGAGATGCAGTAAATGTTAATATGGAAGTCATAAGCAATAAAAGCAAAGTGAACAGAGAAAATAATTGCTTTTCAGCATAGCTTTAAAGAGAAAAAAGCCAAGCAGTCATAGAAAAAAATCTTGCAGCTTAAAAAGTAAATTGTCATTGCAATGATTAATTTACAGGTCATAATGGGTTTTATTTCTATGCTTTTGTAGTCATAAATTCATTCCATGCCCAATTTAGACCAATGCTAGTGCCACAGAATCACTAATAAATATAAATTAGTTATATTTCATCTTATCTTTTGAGGTGTATCAGCATAATATCGTTTAAAACTGGAAGACAATAAGGCAATGCAACAATAACATCTGGACAATAGTTGTTTTAGGTCTCTAAAAAGAAGATTATTACTGTAACAAAAGATGTAACAATTATGCATTTTCCTAAGGCTGTGTGGTAGTTTGAAGCTATTATGCACCCAGAAAAGATCATATTCTTTTAATCCATTTCTGCAGGTGTAGATCTGTTGTAGGTGGGACCTTTTGGTTAGGTTATTTCAATTGAGATGTGACTCACCCCATTCATGGTGGGTCTTAATCCTTTCACTGAAGTTTTTTGTGAGAGGCTAAAACACATACAGAAGCAAAAGAGCTTAGAGAGAAACACAGAGAAGCTAAAAGAGGGCCCAAAGAAGTTCAGAGAGGAAGACATTGAAACCAGAACCCGATTTCACATGCCAGCCCTGTGACTTCCCCTGTGATAGAAGTGTCCTGGAAGCCAGCAGCTTATTTTTAGAGTCCAGGTAATGTCCTTATGATGCCTTGAATTGGAATTTTCATGGCCTAAAAACTGTCAATTGTAAGTTAATTAATGTTCATTGTTAAAAGCCGCCCCATTTCTGGTGTATTGCACTCAGACAGCTTTAACAAACTGAAACAGGCTGCCATACAAAGTACCTTAAACTAAGTGGCTTAAAATAACAGAAATGCGCTGTCTTCACAGTTCTGGATAGAAGTCCAATATCAAGTTGCCAATGCCACGTTTCCTCCTCTAACTTTACGAGAGAATTGGTCCTTGCCTCTTCCTAGCATACAGTGGTTTGCTAGCAATTATCTGCATTTCTTGCCTTAAGGCAGCATCAACCCAACCTCTGCTTCAATCTCCATATGGCATTCTCTCCTGACTACATGTCCTGATTTTCTTTTCTTATAATAATCATAGTAATATTGGATTAGAACCCATCCTAATCCAATTTGATCTCTTTTTATATAATCACATCTTCCCCTATACTATTCCCAAATCAAATCACATTCACAAGACATGGGCTTAGGATTTGAACATGCCTTTTGGAGGACACATGTAAACATCTAAGATGGAGATTCTGATCTACACAGCTAGTAGGAATCTATATTATCTGAATAGAATTAAGACAATTACCAAATTTAAAGAGGCATTAGTCTTTGCTTCTATGTGACTTAACTCTCCAAACTGGAAAGTGTGAGAGAACCCTTCAAAGAGAGTGACAATGAAAAGCAAGCCTCATCCTTCTTTTTTGGTGAATTCCATCACTTGCCAAATTTTAGAGAGGTAAAACAAATAAAAAAGCAAAAACTTTATAACCTAACAAAATGAAATTCTGTGAGTGGATTGTAATAAATATTGGTGGAAGAGAAGTTTCATTCAAGAAAATAAAGCCTGCGCATATAAAAAAAATGGTACAATTTCTGATTTAGTATCAGGGTCTTGATTTAATTAGTAAAGAAGTACAATACACCACTTTAGAATGCAGGACTAGAAAACAGAAAACCTATAATTTTCTGGAAGCCCTTTCCTAGTTTTATTCATCTGAAATAAGGATTCTGTGCTTATAGACCTGCAACTTGTATTTATATCAGATTTTTTTTTCTTTTCTCCTCTCTGTTTTTGTGCAATATTGAAATTGTTAGTTACTATTTCTCACATTGATTTGACTATGACATTTTTGAGCAGTGCCTATTTTTCAATTCTATTTCCCTAAATTTTTCTCTAAGTGGTGTAAAATGATAACAAATATTTACAGTGTGGGTAAATTCAAGAAAGAGCAAACTCATGATGCGTAGATTAGAGATAATATGTAATTTAAAAATAATGGGATAAAACAATTTGTTCAGAAAATCTGTTTTTCCCAATAAGCTTTGGCAGATGGAGAATACAATATATATTATATATAATATATGTATAATTCAGGGATATTAATTTGTTATATTAATAATATGAATATTATATATAATATGAATAGATACTGGAGCAATCAGATGTTCATTGGAAAATGAATGTATTTTACCCTGAAATTTATATAAGATACCAGAACAGTTACACACAAAATTTAATTCAAATATCATAGCAAATGAGATTGTTATAGATTTAGGATATTAAATCAAGCCTCATGTTACCCACAAAGAAAATATCAAAGAAAATGCAATCTCATAGAGACAGAAAGTAGAGTGCAGGTTACCTGAGATGGGAGGCAGGGGCAATGGGGAGTTAATACAGAATGAGTGGAAGTTTCTGTATAAAGTGAAAGGACAGTTATAATAACGGATAGTGGTGAGAATAATGCAATTCGTCCCATTGAATGGTATGCTTGGGAGGAAATGAGATGGGAAGATTCATGTTGTATGTGTATGTTTCCACAATTTAAAAAAAGCAAGAAAGAGGAACTAAAGAGATAAAGATAATTAAATGCAATGCATGACACTGAATGGGCTCTAAGAATGGACGAGAAAATGTTCAACAGGACATTAATGGTACATAAGAACAAATTCGAATATAGAATGTAAGCTTTATATCAATATTAAATTTCTTGAACTTGATAACTGCACTTAAGATAATTATGTAAGTGAAGATTTTTGTTTGTAGGAAATGTGCATGGAATTATTATACATTCATGGAGTATGACATGTGCAGCCTGCTCTCAGATGTTCAGAAGATAGATAGATAGATAGATAGATAGATAGATAGATAGATAGATTGATTGATTGATAGAATGATATGACAGATGTGCTGGTTTGAAAGGAAGTATGCCCCCTAAGAAAAGCCATGTTTTAATATAAATCCCATTTCATAAAGGTAGAATAATCTATGTTCAATACTGTATGTTTGAAACTGTAATGAGTTCATCTCCCTGGATGATGTGATTTAGTCAAGCATGGTTGTTAAACTGGATTAGGGGACAACATGTCTCCACCCATTTGGGTGGGTCTTGATTGGTTTATTGAAGTCCTATAAAAGCAGAAACATTTTGGAGAAAGAGATTCAGAAAGAGCAGCACCACGAAGCAGAGTCCACCAGCCAGCGACATTTGGAGATGAAGAAGTAATACACCTCCCAAGGAGCTTCATGAAACAGGAAGCCAGGAGAAGAAGCTAGCAGATGATGCCGTGTTCGCCATGTGCCCTTCCAGATGAGAGAAGAACCCTGACCATGTTCACCATGTGCCTTCTGACTAGAGAGAGAAACTCTGAACTTCATCGACCTTCTTGAACCAAGGTATCTTTCCCTGGGTGCCATAGATTGGACATTTCTATAGACTTGTTTTAACTGTGACATTTTCTCGGCCTTAGAACTATAAACTAGCAACTCATTAAATTACCCCTTCTAAAAGCCATTCCATTTCTGGTATATTGCATTTCAGCAGCTAGCAAACTAGAACAACAGACGTGGCAAAATGTTATTTTTTTTTAATTTTAGCATTCAGCTTATGTGGGGGAGGTGTTGAAGTTCTTTTTGTGGGATCTGTATTATTTTTGCCACTATCGTATAAAATTGAAATTATTTCAAAATAAAAAGTTAACAAATAATACAAGATGATCCAAAAATTTGAATACAAAATGACAAAACTTTTAGAAGAAAACAAGTGGCAATCTTACACATGGCACAACAGAAGTGTATTCCATAATAGAAACAGTTGATAAACTGTACTTTATTCAAAGTAAAATGTTTGTGGTTGCAACAGACCTTGTTAAGAGAATGAAAAGATAATCTGAGGGTTCAGATAAAATATTGGCTGACTACATGCATGAGAAAGATCTTGTATGTAAACTATATAAAGAAATCTCAAAATTTAACAGTAAGAACAAACAATCCAATTATAAAATGGACTATATGTATATATATATATATATATATATATATATAGAGAGAGAGAGAGAGAGAGAGAGAGAGAGAGAGAGAGAAAGAGAGAGGCATTTCCCAAGACAGATACTGACAGCAAATACACTCATACAAGGACATCCAATGTCATCGGCTGTTATCACTAATCTCTATTATGCAGTGTGAGACCACTGCACACCTATTAGAAAACTTGAAATAAACACATAAATAAATAATGAATTCCAAATCCTAACAAGTATATGCATAACCTTAGTTCATACATTGGTAGTGTTAATATATAGCCATTCTTGAAAATAATTTGACAGGTTTTTATAAAATTAAACATGTATTTACTATAAGACTGAGCAATTGCACTCTTGGACATTTATCCCCCAGAGAAATGAAAACTTAGATTCATCTAAAAACCTGTGTGCCAATGTTATCATCACTTAGAACAAGAAAGAATATTACTACCTGAACAGAAACCTTGTTTGTAACTCTTTATCCCACGGTGATACTTGGGTACTATGTTTCGGCTACTTTAGGTTTACTTATTTGATCAGTCCTACTTTGTATAATCAATACTCCATCAGTTTTGCTACACTTTTTGCATATCGGACTCTGAAAACCTATGCTGGGTTCTCGTTAGTACTTTGGCCCCTACACCCCAGCGTGGATGCCTTTTCCACCCAATTTGGGGTCTAGCATCTCACACTGAGAGTCACAGATGCCTACATTTCCCCCTCATATATGCTTTAATTTTTCTAAGATTAAAACATTTCACTTTTCTAAAATTTAGCATTCTAAAAATTCAAAAAGTAGCAGTAAAGTCCAAGCCTCTACCTAGAGCCTCATAACATATCTAAACCACATAATGGATGAGACACAGCTTTATCCTTTCAGGAAGGCTGGTATCCAACTATGAAATACTAAACACCATTTGGACTGCTGACCCTCCAGGACATTGCTGACTCTTCTCAAAAGCCTCAATGAGCTGTCATCCACTTGACTTAGCCAATATTTTGGAAAATCTTATTGTTAACTAAAACAACAATTGTTTTCATCTTCACACTTTCCTTAACACAGTAGTCTATATTTCCTTGATTTTTAAATCTTGCTCTCTCCAACTTCATTTTACTAGATGCTTTGGAACCTATGTTTTTGGGTACACAGTCTCTCATTCCTAACATCTACCCTCCATATTCCTTTATCTCCCTGGGATAATGGAAACTGCATTTTTCTTTGCTGAACTCTCAAGTAAAAGCTATTTTTCTCTCACACCCATATATCTAAAATTTGAAAGTTGGTATTTCCGGTCTGTTTGATGCCCAATGTTGCTTCCGCATCTCTTCCTTTATGTTGAAAAAAACACCTTGCTTCTTTGAGACTCATGCCATCCATTTACAGAATCTTTCTCAATATGGTCAAGTGCACTTGCCTTCATATATACAGATTTTGGAACTGAAGTTATGTCTTCTCCATTTGAGTACTTGCCACATTTGTGCTGACTTGAAATATTGTCTGGAATTTCTAACAATAGACAACCATTTAGCAATTGGGCAGTATCATAGTCATTGAATTTCCTCCATATCTGTTCTCCTCACAACACTGATGCTTTTTTGTTTTTGTTTTTAATAAAATGATCTATTATATTGCATCTCTGCAATATCAAGTTCAAACATTATTTTTGTGTTCCATCTTCCTCATTCAGTTGTTTATATATATATATATATATATATATATTTCCCCCCTTTGGGCTATTGAGAATTTAATTTTAATCATGTTCAATTTATATATTTTTTCTATTTATCTTCTCCACATGTATTAGTTTTATATTTTCCCAGTTATTTTACATAAAACATAACTTAAGACCATCATTAAAAATATAACCTATTCCCTATTGTCCTTTTTTTTTAAAATTCACCTAAAAATTTCATACTTGGAAAGCTCCAAGTGTACATTCTCTCTGCCCATTCTGAGGTTGCTGAATACTGATGGAATAAATCATACAAATTTACAGATTGTTACTTCCATAAAATCTAGTGTTCAACTTCAAGTTTGCCCTCAATCTTGAAGGACAACCTTCATCAGCTCACTTTTCCATTTTTCAAGGAAGTTATTTAAAATATTTTCCATTTGCTTTAAACTTCTGACCCTACATACACTCCTCTAACCTTCAACAGATAAACTTACTTTCTACTTTCTGATAAAATAGGCACCGATTTCCTGCAATTGAACCTACAACTTTACTTGTATCAGCATGGGTAAATCTGTTTCATATTGTTGATCTTTCACTCATATGTTGGATGCCAACCTCTTTCTGGAAAATTAGGAATTTCAATTTTTAACAGTACATTTCCTTCTTTTGTCTTAAATTACCACCTCTTTCCACATAAGAATGAGCACAAACTCAAATTGCCCTCCCTCACCACTAAATGCAATGCTTGCTTCTGGATTGAATTCCATATTTGGAGAAAGAAAGTGGTTTATTGGGAAAATTGGTTTGATTTGCCTATCAGTTAAATACATTTATGAGTGATAACTACCCTGAATTTGATAATTATATAGTGGTTTTGCAGGGAAATATCACTTTTTCTCAGGCAAAATATGCTGAAGTGTCTATGGATAAAGACACACTAATGAGTGGTACATTTGTATGAAGCATATGTAGATAATTTGTCTATTTTTAATGTTCCTCTATATTTACAATATTTGCAAATTCAGACTAAAAAAACTAAATCACTCTTGATCCCTACTATTCTACCTTTCTCTTTTCCATTGCAGTTCAATTTATTAATGGGTAAATCTGCATTCTAAACTTCACGCTTTATTTCCTATGTCATTGCAATATAGATTCTACCCCCAGCAGTCCACTGAAACTTAGTAATCATTTCTTTATTGATGTATGTTGTTTTAATTCTTAAATTCTTATCTAATTGGTAGGTCAATTATAAGAAAAACAAATGGTGAAATTGGGTTTTCAACTTTAGCCCCACTGAAGTAAGCTTATTTAATTATTTTTACATACCATGAAGGGTAATTGCTGTATCTTACTTTGTTTCTGTGAAAGTTATTTTTTGGTAGATTTGAAAGGATGGGGTTACTTCAAAATATATTATTACCATTGACATGGACAGAAATCCCAGTAATGAAAAAATAATAATAAGTCTGTAATTTACAATGGTGGATAACACAGACTGATATAGTCTTATTTGGTTAAATGAGGATCACCACATTCCCAGGTCAGTATCTATAATTTTAAATTAGAATTCAGTGAATGTGGAACTAGAAAACATCTTTTCACTTGTAGGGAATAAATTATACATAGTTTATAGTATGAGGTAATATTTAAAATAAACCCTATAGAATTACTTTTTATTCTATTTGATTCCCATTTGTTGAATGAAAAATATCTTATTTTTCTAACTTGGATACTTCTTCCCTTTTGAGGTTTTTGACAGGTCACCCAAAACAATGGGGTATATGTTCATATGAAAGTCACTCAATTTATAAATGTATTGGTTTAATATATATATTTTTTTCAATAACATTTTTACAGAAAGGAAAGCAAGAGTCTACAAACAGAAGAATGACATTCTTATAATGTGGAAGTAATGAATTTAGTTGGAAGAAATTGAACAATTTCAGGTAGATTAAGATCATTTTTAAATTTATCCGTACAGAAAATGGAAAACATACACATAATAATAAGAGGTTTCTGACTTCCATGAAAGACTACACTTTCTTTTTAATTTGCATATGCAATCATCAAATCATTAACATGTTTCTGTTTACTACTATCTTTATTACTATGATTGAAGTACTTAATTTGATGTTCATGTATGAAAGGGTTGTGACCCAGACTCTGCTTTTTATAAAATGACTTTTGGAGATAGGTGCTAAAACCTTTAGTCTCAGTAGCTGTTTCTATACTAAAATAGCTGTTTTCTTTGGGGTGACTATTGCTTTTTGTTTGTAGTTTGTTAAGTAAAGTAAAACAGCTGCCTGCACTGGGCTTCACTGAAAAAGGACCTCCTTCTTATGAAGGGCTTTACCAGAATACAAAACAATTGACCTGCAGGGGGTTCTGGAAAAATGAAAACACACCCTACAGAGTTGCTGATAAACAATATCTGGTGATAAAACTAGTTTCTGGACAGTAGATACCTTATGAGATTGAACAAGTATCTCATAAGGTATCTACTGAACTTTGTAAGACTCCCCCTGTCACATGAAATTGATACTCAATGTCAGCCAATTCTAAATATTTGCTCATTTGCTTCTGAGTTCATGAGCTTTCCTTTTACACTGCCTCAGTAGAACTCCCTTATGCTTTCTGAATGGAATTTTGCCCAAAGCTGTGAGATACTAAACTGCATGAAAAGCTTTTATTTTATCAGTTTTGGCATCAAAGATGAGTTCCAAAAGCCACTGCTAGAAACAATAAGAAAGATAAGTGAACACACCACTGAAATCTTTGAGATTATTATTTTTTTTCTCTTCATCACTGCAAAGAGTCATGGGTGAGTCCTTCTGAGATTTGAGCTCAACTTTGTTTATGTTAAAGCACTCCAATCTCACTCAAGGCAAATGTCGATGGGTCATTCTTATTGATGAAAAGTTTCAAATTCTGTGCCAAGTCCCTAGTCTTTTGTTACAGTACACAGCTTTAGTTTTGCTACTGATAGTTTCTTTGACCTTTGCACAAGGAAAGAAGTGAAATGATAAAAATGGGATCCTTATTCTCTAAAAGCTTTGATTCTGCAACCACTGGCACCTTGGCATTTCAATGTTAAAAAATTGGGGGCTGGAAGTTGTGCCTATTTAAATAGCAAAATCTCACAAAAGACAACCTAGAACTGCAATTGACCAATATGAGGAATGTTCCAGGGAAACCGACTTACTCATCTCAGAAGTGCGCTTGAGAAAAAGGGCTCCCAAATTAAACTGACAAAATAGGATGCCTATTTTAATTGGTGTTGAGACTATGAGGAAATTACAAGACACTAAATCACATATAAACTAGTGAGTTCTGTATTTCTGTGTGTTGCTTTTTTCTTTTTTTGCCTGACTAATGGCTAAAATTAAAAAAAATAAACTATAAGCTCTCTAATTTTGTCTGTTTATTTGATGTGTGGTATTTTTCTATCTCCAGGTGGTATTATGAAATTAACTTATAAAACCCCTTAAAAGAGCTCTATTCAAATTGCCTTAAAGATAAATAAGCATTTATACATAAATTAATACTTTTAAAGTCCTAGAAATTAAGAAAACTGAATGTCTGGTATTGCCAAATTAAAAAAAAAGTATACATAGAATTAAACTCAACATTTAAAAATATTCAATTTCATATAATTCTGTTAAACCTTGGAAAATGGTGCTAGTTTAATATTGTTAGTTAAATAAAAACTGAGTAAATTATTAAGTAAATTGCAACATTAAAGTGTATTAATATTATAAATTATGTATTAATATTATAAGTTACAATATTAAGTAAATTACAACCATAAAGTTTCATTCCACTTAGGTATGTTCTTCCTAAATTTATATAAATGCATTGATAAAATAAGCTAACACTGTGTCTACTAAATTGTTAAGATGTTGAAAAATGTAAATTTGAGTTTAGCCAAATTGAGACATTATTTGGAAAAGCTTTTTTTTACTGTGTGAAAAAGCACAACAAAAAGATTGCTTTTTAGAATGTTTGGCCAAAGTCAATTTCAAAGATCTTTTTGGAAACTGAAGTATGTAAGGTATACAGAATGTGTTTTTTATAAGGAAAAAGAGCTTTATTTTTTCAAAATAAAATGACCGATTACTGCAGAATAAGAAAAGTCCATAAAGACAATTACTTTCTGGTAGGCATAGGAACTCTATGATACTCTGAAGGCTCAAGAAAGAGGTAGTGACCAAATTCTGTAAGCACTGCAGGTGAAATCTGATGCTGAGTTCTTGTCTGGGCTTCCTAGCCTAGGGTGGCTTAAAAGTCTGACCAGGGGTTCCTCATGAAAACAATCAGCAAAGCAAGCTTGAAAGGGGGAGTAGGAGAAATCATCGTTCTTGTTGTACCTATGTGAACAGTCAAGCCAAAGCTAACGAAACCAGTCTTATTTTATGATTAGGAAAATTATATGCATTTATCGTTGATTAAAAGGAGGGCGCCATACAAAGATTTTGTGGTTCAGTAGAAACTATAGCACAGTTGTGTACGCTAACAGATTCTGGTCCTGTTCAGTGAGCTATTTTGCATCCCCTCTGTATACTGCAGATAACTATAAGGTTTTGATTCATACCTGTAAATTGGATTGGATTTGGTGATTTTGCATAAAATTTCTAGCTTAAACACCTGTCAGAAATCTAATTCAGGATCTTTTGTTCATCCAACCGCAGATTGACAAAAGGAGGACAATAGTATCCCCAATCCCCTGATTTACTATGATGCAGGATCCCACCCTTTTATGCATATCATCACAACCTGTATCTGCACACAACTTGGATCGAAGTTTTAAATATGACTAAGGTTATGAACTAGCTCTAGTACCACCCTAAATGCTCTCCAGGCTGCAGTTGATAGCTTAGCATTAGTTGTCCTGCAAAACAGATTGGCTCTAGATGCCCTGACTGCCCATGCACAATGTTGCTTCAACTTGAATAAGTCTGGCACAAGTGTGATAAACAATCTAAATATCTTAGAAGACCAATTTAAGGTATTTCATAACATCAGTCAGTCTCAAAGATTACCTGACCTAGGTTCTTGGTTTAGTGGAATATGAGAGCAAACTAGTACATTTTGTATTTATGCTTTTAATTGTGATTTTCAGTCTAAATATCTTATATTTTTTGTTGTGTGACTGTGTTTCATGATTCTGTTGAAACTTCTTGTTACCCTCAAGGGAGATGATTGCTCTTAAGACAATTAATCAAAAGGAAAATGAGATTAAATTGAGACTGTCTCTACTGGGCCAAGGCTAAAATTTACCATAACTTCAAGAAAGGGCATGCACATAATCCCTGAGTAAGTAATCCACTCCCAGGGTCTTAAATGTTATTGAACAGTCGCCTAGCAAACTTCACTGCAATCAAAAAAGAAAACCAGTGCAAAAAATGTAAAGGAAAAATGGAACAAAATGATAAACCATCTGACAAGAAAAGAAGTCAGTGGTGATGACTGGAATGTTTTGATCAAGTTTCTGATGTGATCCTTGGAAAGATGACTAAATGTGGGATGTTGCTAAGCAAAATAAAACGGCCGCTTACATTGGGCTTGGTTGGAAGGGTCCCTCTTTCCAAGAAGGACTTCTCAGAAGACTTGCAGGGGTTTTCTGAGAAAATGAAATTTATACCACACCATACACATTTGCTCATAAGCAATAAGTTTAATGGTGTGAATGAATGAGTACTGAGCAAAATGCATCAACATTTTTGTAGGTTTGCAATATAAAATAAATTAATGACTCTGTTGTATACCCAACATCTAATTAGAATTAGAATTAAAGTTTTGCGCATCTATATATACCTTAAAATTTTCCCTTCTAGCTTTGTTCAGTGCCTTTGAATGAGTGCACGCTGGTGAATAGTCCTAACAGTACATGAAACCATCTGTCAATTTGAGTAAAACTAGCATCTGCCTATCCAGAAAATATTATCCAAGGCATGTGCTGTATAAATATGGTTGTAGTAAAGCTCGTTGCTGTTGCTCTAGACAACTAAAACTATTGAAAACTCAATTGAATTTGTTAGTCAAATCAATAAATGGACAAGAGAAACACTTCCATTTAGGTTGTTCAAATAAGTATTTAATTTGTATGTAAGCAGTTATTGTTAGTTAATTAAATGTCAATTGATTCTTCAAGCAAAACTACTGATATTTATCTGTAGTTAACTTAGAATCATGTTGTTGGCATTTTGAGAGAGTTTTGTTTAGGCATTAACTAGATCTATTTAACCTAGATAACTACATGTTTTTGATTTATAAATCAAAGGATCAAAAATTATCTCTCAATTTTATTTTAACAAATTTTGAGTTGCAATTTAAAATCATCATTAGACAAAATAAAGTGCATGATATAGTATTTAAATTAGGAATAATAATTAATGTTTTCTTAAATGCCATAATGCAATTTCCAAGGACAATTTTCAAATATTTAATACCTATAGGAAAGAATAGGATTGCTATTTGTCTAATGGCATTTTTCAGTTGTCAAACATTACTCTAGAGACAAATATTGAAAGTTTCCTTTTCATAAAAAAATAAAAATGTGTATGGTATATTTGAGTGTGTCAGACAGAAATCATC
This sequence comes from Tamandua tetradactyla, assembly GCF_023851605.1. Classification (NCBI taxonomy): domain Eukaryota; kingdom Metazoa; phylum Chordata; class Mammalia; order Pilosa; family Myrmecophagidae; genus Tamandua; species Tamandua tetradactyla. The sequence continues at coordinate 5,081,149 of NC_135350.1, read as the reverse complement.
AGAATATAAATCAGTGTTTGAGAACTGAAGATATTGAAAGCATTGTTTTGTTTTCTGTATTGATATTGTAAGCTTTTGTAGCAATAGATATTAGAACACTAATGCATAATTATATTAAAATTTGAGACTTTAATATAAATGTGTGTTCTAGTTTGCTGGCTGCTGGAATGCAATATACCAGAAATGGAATGGCTTTTAAAAAGGGGAATTTAATAAGTTGCTAGTTTACAGTTCTAAGGTCAAGAAAATGTCCCAATTAAAGCAAGTTTATAGAAATGTCCAATCTAAGGCATCCATGGAGAGATATCTTGGTTCAAGAAGGCCTATGAAGTTCAGGGTTTCTCTCTCTCAAGTGGAAAGTCACATGGTGAACACAGTCAGGGTTCCTCTCTCATCTGGAAGGGCACATGGTGAACACGGCATCGTCAGCTAGCTTCCTCTCCTGGCTTCCTGTTTCATGAAGCTCCCCGGGAGGCATTTTCCTTCTTCATCTTCAAAGGCCGGTGGACTCTGCTTCTTGTGGCTGTGTAATTCTGCTCTGCTCTCTCCAAATCGCTCTCATTCTCCAAAATGTTTTCTCTTCTATAGGATTGCAGTAAACTTAATCAAGACCCATCCAAATTGATGGAGACACACCTCCACCTAATCCAGTTTGACAACCACTCTTGATTAAATCACAACTCCAGGAAGATGATCTAATTACAGTTTCAAACATATAATACCACATAGGAATTAGAAGAAATGGCTGCCTTTACAAAATGGGATTTAGGGTTAAAGCATGGCTTTTCTAGGGTACATACATCATTTCAAACCAGCACAATTTATGATATATTATTTCTCGTCTAACTTTCACTGCCACCCAGCTTCTGGCTGCTTCCTGTGACTTCTCCCTCTGTCTAGTTTCCTTTGCTCCAGCCATATGGGATTAAGGTCCACTGTCATTCTGTTTAGGCACACCTTAACTGATAAAATATTCCAAGGACTTATGAACAAATGGGTTCACACTGACAGGACCATGTGCTGAGACTAGTATAGGTCTTTTGTGGAGGACATGCTTCAATTTCTAACACTATTATCTCACTATTAATTTAGTACATATGTTTGTATGTATTTAAATAAGGGAAACACTTCACTGAGGGTTCTGGGGTGTCGATAACTAATCACTCAGAAGGACCAATTTCAAAATAGGGTTGTATGTTTTCAGAAAAAAAGGAAACAGATCATTAATTTTAGAACTGGAGGTATCAGGTAGAATTGCTAATAATAATTTTATATTGAAAACTATTGTGAAATATTTTGGTCTTTAACATTTGTGCTGGTTTGAAAGTATTATTCACCATGAAAAGCCATGTTTTAATCCGGATCCAGTCTTGTGGAGGCAGCCGATTCTTTTAATGCTGCTTCAATAACATATGTTGGAAACTTTTGATTAGATTATTTCCAAAGAGATGTGACACACAGAATCTTGAGTGTGACTTTTGATTAGATGGAGTTGTGACTCCTTTATCAATTCTGATGGTCTTGATTAGTTTACTGGAATCCTTTAAGCTTTTAAAAGTGGAAACATTTTGGAGAGAGTCAGAAGTGACAGAGTCGGCAGAAAATTCAGAGCCGAAGTGACAGGTAGAGAACAGAGACACAGATGTTTGAAGATGCTTGGAGCCCAGCAGACGTCACCATGAGATGTAAGGCAAGTCAGAACTGGAGAAAGCCAAGGGAAGCCAAGAGATGAAAGCCAGCCATGGAGAAGAAAAATGAGGAACACCCACAGGAACAGAGACTGAAAGCAGTGGAACCCAGGAGCAAGGGACAAGCAGATGTCAGCTGACAGAGGTGCTACTGATACATTGGCCTTCCTTGAATTAAGATATCTTTCCCTGGATGCCTTGGTTTGGATAGGCTTAGAACTGTAAACTTGTAACTTATTAAATTTCCTTTTTTAAAAGCCATTGCAGTTCTGGTATATCTCATTCTGGCAGCTTGCAAACTAGCACAATATTCATTCAGTAATTTTTGGTTGAGTGTCTAATGTACCTAACTTTCTACTAGGTATATTGCAAGTAATAGAAAATGATAAAAAATGATGGCCCAAATCCTGAGAAATTTTTCAAACTTATGTATATATATGTGAGTGTGTGGATGAGTCTGAGTGAACATACTAAAGCTTGCATGAGTGTGTGCTTGACTGGGTGTGTATATGTTTGCATATATGAGTATGTCTGAATGTCCGTGAGGGTAGATATGAGAGTGTGTATGAGTGAATGTGTGTGTGTTTGTGTGTTTCTCAGCATGAGTATTTGCCATAAGTGACTCCAGTCTAGTTATCTACCCTTTAAATTAGAGTGAACCATCGATTATGTGAGAATCCATTCCTATATAGAGGATAATAAGATACTACCACTGAAAATAATTTATTAAATAATTGTGAGGAGAAAAACTTATTCTTCTGAGGCTTGGAGTGCATAAAAGGGATCAAAATTTAATATAATGTAGATTCTAGCAGAGATGATAAAAGCACCATGTATTTATTTTGTTTGTTTTCTTTACCTAAAAGCAGACTGTTTTCTATCTCTGAAGAATATATGGGATTGCTTTCCCTAAACATTTTTTGGCTATATTTCTTCACTTGCAGCCTTATGAATGGCTAAAAAATTATAAATTTATTTTGGAAGCCTATAGACACTTTGACTGTTGATAAATTATCAGTGATGGTTGTTATAGGGGGAAAATAGAATGAGCCACTGATAGCAATACCCTTGGCTCTGTCTACAGGCAGTGAATGAGTAATGTGGGTATAAAACATCATTATGAAAGGTATTGCAAAAACATGGCTTTCACTGAAACAAGTTTTAGAGGATATGAGTTCTTTTGGATGCTTAGGTGGGAACCTCTCTTTTCATAAAAAATCCTGAAATTCTTAAGGTAGCCTTTTTTTTTATATTGCCTTTCAGCCTGCCTGCACAGACACTGCAGTTCAGTAAGACTAACTTCTCAGAAGGGATCCAGAAAGAAGGAATAAATTCCTTAGTACCATAGAAGGTCAAGGGACCAAATGTTAAGAAAAGGCAATTAGTTGTGAAATCATAGAAGATATAATTCTATCTTATTACCAAGTGTTCTAGTTTCTCTCTCATGTGAGAAGGCACATGGTGAACACAGTCAGGGCTTCTCTCTCAGGTGGAAGGGCACATGGAGAACACAGCGTCATCTGCTAGCTTTCTCTCTTGACTTCCTGTTTCATGAAGCCTCCTGGGGGGGTGTTTTCCTTCTTCATCTCTTAAGGTCGCTGGCTAGTGGACTCTGTACTTCGTGGAGCTGCAGCATTCTCTGCTCTCTCCGAATCTCCTTCATTCTCCGAAATGTTTCCTCTTTTATAGGACTCCAGAAACTTATCAAGACCCACCCAAATGGGTGGAGACATGTCATCACCTAATCCAGTTTATCAATCACTCTTGATTAAATCATACCTCCAGGGAGATGATCTGATTACAGTTTCAAACATACAGTATTGAATAGGGATTATTCTGCCTTTACTAAATGGAATTTTGATTAAAACATGTCTTTTCTAGGGTCCATACATTCTTTCAAACCAGCACACCAAGAAATTTTCATTTGAAGAGATATTTCAGCAGATGAATAGCAAAAGCATCATTATTTTGAAATATTTTCCCTTTTCAGTTTTCACTTTCAGATAATGGAATTGAAAGAATATGCATGCATAATGTCCAAACAGTAAAAAAGTACAAATGTTAAAAAAAAAAACTGCTTGTAATAAAGCAATTAAAAATTTAATTTACTTAGCTTTAATTGTCTCAATTGATATTTGGCCCATGCACTAAGTGCAAAAACAATTTTGAAAATGGTTTTCTATTTAAGAAGAATCTTATTTGCAATTATGAATGAAATTTTAAATATTAGTAAACAAAGGCACACACATGATTTCACATAAATTTTGGTTCTCTCTTTTCCCCACATTCTTTTTGACCTAAGCTTTACTAATCTAGATCACTCGAAGATCGGTGTGACCACAGTCTCATGTTTTATTTATTTTTTATTAGAAAATTTTACAGTTACAGAAAAGTCATACAGAGTTCACATATCCCACCATCATACATGCAGTTTTCCTTATTTTCAATATATTGCATTAGATTGATACCTTTGTTACAATTGATGAAACAATATTATTAAAATTATACAATTAAATATAATCTGTAGTTTATATTAAGGTATACTGTGTTGGGAACTCCTATGGATTTTTATACTTGATCATAGCCAAAAGGCTGAGAAGCATTAGTCCTATGGATTTTTAAAAATTTTATTCTAATAAAATATATACAGTGTGAAAATTCCCCTTTTAACCTTAATATATATAATTCAGTGGTGTTAAATGCATTTACAATGTTGTGTTACCATTACCACCATTTATTACAATACTTTTCCATCACACCAAACAGGAATTCTGTACCAATTAACATCAATGGTCCTTGGAAACCTATATACTAGTATCTGATAATGAATTTGTTTACTTAAATTATTTCATAACAGTGAGACCATACAATATTCGTCCTTTTATGTCTGACTTACTACTGAAAAATATTCCATTTATGTATTTATCTGCTGATGGACACATGTTGCTTCCATCTTTTGGCAATTTGAGTAATCTTGCCACGAGTGGTGTTCTAGTTTGCTAGCTGCCAGAATGCAACACACCAGAGACGGATTGGCTTTTAATAAAAGGGGATTTATTTTGTTTGTTCTTCAGAGGAAAGGCACCTAACTTTCCACTGAGGTTCTTTATTACGTGGAAGGCACAAGATGGTCTCTGCTGGTCTTCTCTCCAGGCCCCTGGGTTCCAACAGCTTTCCCCGGGGTGACTTCTTTCTGCATCTCCAAAGGCCTGGGCTGAGCTGCTAGTGCTGAGATGAGGAATGCCAAGCCGCTTGGCTGTGCTACAGTGCGTTCTCTCATTTAAGTCAAACGTCACTCATTGCAGCAGACACGCCTCCTAGCCAACTGCAGATGTAATTAGCAACAGATGAGGTTCACGTACCATTGGCTTATGTCCGCAGCAACAGAACTAGGTATGCTCACCTGGCCAAGTTGACAACTGAATCTAACTAACACAAGTGGTAAGCAAATTATCTGTTCAGACACCTGATTCAGTTCTTTTGGGTTGAAACCTAGGGGTGAGATAGCTGGGTCCCTATGGTAATCTCTACGTAACTTTCTAAGGAATATACAAACTGTTGTCCACAGCTACTGCAGCATTTTATATTACTACCTACAGTGCTTGAGTGTTCCTATTTCTCCTCAGCCTCTCCAACACTTGCTATTTTCCATTTATTTAATAGTAGCCATTATAGTGGATGATAAATTGGTATCTCATTGTAGTTTTGATTGCATTTCCCTAATGTCTAATGATGTTGAGCATCATTCATGTGCTTATGGGCATTTTTATATCTTCTTCGAAGAATTGTCTACTCAATTCTTTTCCCATTTTGTAATTATGTTCTTTGCTTTTTATTTGTTGAGAGTAAGATTTCTTTATATGTTCTAGATTTAGAATCTATATCTGGTATATGGTTTTGAAATATATTATTCTATTCTCTAAGTTGTGTTTTTAATTGCAGGACAGCATTACTTGATACACAAAAGTTTTTCGTTTTGATAAAGGCTTATTTTTATTTTTTTGTTTTTAGTTGCTCATGCTTTAGGTGAATATTCTAAGCAACCATTGTCTAACAAGTGGTCTGAAAGATGCTTCCTTATGTTTTCTGAAGGAGTTTTGTATTTTTAGTTTTTATATTTATGTCATTGCTCTATTTTGAGTTAATTTTTATTTATGATGTGAGGTAAGGGGACACCTCATTTTTTTTGCATAATGGATATCCAGTTTTCCTGGCGATATTTGTTTAAAAGACTATTCTTTCTTCACATAGTGAAATTGGCCTCCTTGTAAAAAGTAAATTGCCAATAGATGTGAGGATCTTTTTCTGAACTTCCCATATGATTGCTTTTGTCTGTATATCTGTGCTTGTGCAAATACCATGCTTTTTGATTAATGTAACTCTGTGATGAGTTTTGAACATTGGAAGTATGAGTTCCCCAACTTCTTATTTCTTCTTCAAGATGGTTTTGCCTTTTGAGGTCCTTTACCCTGCTATATTAATTTGATGATGGGCATTTTTAATTCCACAAATAAGATTGTTGAAATATTGATTGAGATTGTGTTGAATCTCTAATTTCATTGGGTAGAACTGACATTTTAAACAGAGTTAGACTTCCTATCAATAACAAAGACTTTCCTTCCATTTATTTAGATGTGTAGGGCTTCTTTGGTATCTTTTAGCAATGATAAATGATATGTAGCTTCCCATACACAAGTCCTTCACATCTTAGGTTGAATTTATTGACAGATATTTGATCTTTTTAGTTGCAAGTCTTACTGGATTTTTTCTTAATAACTTCTACAGATTATTCCTTACTAAGAGTAGAAACACTTTTGATATCTGTGTATGTTGATCTGTACCCTGCCACTTTCCTTAATTGGCTTATTAGTTCCTAATAGTTTAGCTATGTTTCTTTTTTTTTTTTTTTCAGGATTTCCTATATATAGGATCACGTCATCTGAAAATAGTGTAACTTTTACTTCTTCCTTTCCAGTTTGGGTAAATTTCATTTTTTTTCCCTGTGTAACTGCTCTAACTATATCTTCTAGCACAATGTTGAACAACCATGGTGACAGTGGAAATTCTTTTTCCCAATCAGGGGAAAAAGCTTTCAGCCTTTAACCGTTGAGAGTGATGTTAACAGACAATTTTTCATACATGCCCTGTAGCATGTTTAGGAAGTTTCCTTCTCTTTCTTGTTATCTGAGTGTTTAACAAGAAGAAATGCTGGATTTTGTCAAATACCTTTTGTGTTTGCATCTATTGAAGAAGGCGACTCAGAGTTTAGTAAAGACGGAAGACTCTGGAGTCAGAGCACCACTGTTCTAATCGTAACAATGCCATCTACCACGTGTAGTTCCGGCAAATGTCTGAAACCCGAGTTCCCCAGTTTTCTCTTAAATAAAAGAAAGATGTTTTATCTCTTTTTTTAAATACCAACAAGTGATTTTAAGTATATGTCCTGATCAAGACATTAAAGTGAATGAAGATGCACTATATTTTATCTGGTTATCATGATGTTATTTTATCCTGTTGAGTAAGAAAATGGAGTTGTATCTTTCTTAGGAAATTTTTTGAATTTTATTTGTGAGTGCATAATACTCATTTAATGTTGAAAAACATGAATCATATCAATGTGTTAGTAATCTCAAGAGAGTAATTTAAAGAATCATAAAATTAAAGCTCTAAGCTATGTTGATTTTAATCAAGAATTTTTTTTTTTCCATGTAACACTTCTGTCGCCACAGGGAATGAAAATCCTCAAGCAATAATGTGTGTTCTATGGTTTCAATTAAAAAGGTATAGTAAACTGAATTTAAAGATAAGAGTTTTACTATGAAACCAGGGAAATTTAGTTGTGGGAAATAAATAAATAAATATATACATATGCTTTATTTATGAACTCCTGTTTCTGTCCTCCTCTCAAATCTACTTCAACCTAGTATGTTTCAATATCAATTCTAATGAAAGCGAACAATACTTGATGTCCAGAGACCTAGCAACAGATGGGCTGTCCATTAATCTCCCTCCGCCAGCAGGTCTCGCCTGCACAGCTAAGCTGCAGTCCCTTCCTAATCCCAGGGGCAGTGGTCCGGTCGTGCGGTAGGTCTGTACCTTGTTTTCACATTAACACTGTTCTCCCCCCTCGACTTGCCTGGTCCTAACCCTTCAGACCTCACTCTTGCCTGTTTCTCCTCAGGGAGGAAAGAAGAACAAAAGGATGAATGAATTATATCAAAAGTCACTTTAGCAAGTTAAAAGGACATTACGAATTGATTGCTTTGTATTACATTGGAGGAAGATATTTATTGCCCTGTGCTTTCTTCAAACAGAAACTATTGCTTTCACAAAATTAAAAAGAGCATCACATAAAAGTATTTTGAGTATTTCAAGTTACTTTCATATTGCTTTCTTCATGAATTTGCTTGCAGCACTGAAAATCCTAAGAATTTGGTTTTTAAATGTTTACACTCTGACTTCTGAAGGCTGTTAATGAGTGGAAATTTTTACCTTTATTTTGTATATGCTTTTGGAAGCTATTGAACAAATGACTAAAAAGTGTTTAATTGTGAAATGTTAATTTTTCCATTCCATTATACAACTATGCAAATTGATTTTTATCTACAAATCTGACTTGAACAGAAAGTTTATTTTATTGAATATCTCATTTTTCTTTCTGAGTGACAGAAACATATTACATACACTGCAGGGCAGTCTGAGAAGCTTAATACTGACATTTAAAATTAAATATTAAAGTTTAGAAAAATATACCATATATGGCAATACAAAAGAAGACAGGTGTTTAGGAGTGGGGAAGGTCTCCATGCTTTATTTCCTGACCACAAGGTAGGAGAAATGCAATGATTCTATTTAAATTAAAATTTAATTCTATTTAAATTAAGTTAAATGCAATGACTCTATTTAAATTAAGCTTCAGAAATTTTAAATATAAGGGAATTAGTTTCACTCAATTGCATGAAATTATTTGAATAAATAGAAGGTCAGTCTCAGGTATCCATACAAATGAGAGTAAGGGAAAACAGAGTGTCTTGGTTTGCCTGAGCTCAGATCATAAATGCCACAAACTGCTTGTACCTTAAATAATGGGAATGTATTGGCTCATAGCTTTTGGACCAGGCTGGCTTCTTGCCCAAAACCTGTCGTGTGTTATGGTGCTGACAGTCTTTGGCTTTCCTGTCACATGATGATGTTCTAACACTTCTAATTACTGTGACTTCTGTGTTCTCTTTATAGGTAGGGCCTCTAATCATCCAAATTGACACTTAACCTCATTTGGTTGGATCATAACTTAACTAAATATAACATCTTCAAGAGGTCCTATTTATAGTGGGTTCATGCCAATTGTAATGCAGATTGTGATCAAGAGCATAGCCATGCTGGGTTGCATAGTTCACTGTAAACCACACTATGTTATAATTAACCTTCCCTAAATCGATGGGGGTGTGTAAATTTCCTAATTATACTTCTTTCTTTCAAGTGTTTGTGCATGGTTAACAGTTTTTTCTCTGTATGCTTTGGTGCTCTGTTTGATATATAACTTCACCTTTGAAACTAATGGTAAATATGATAGTTTAGAAAACAAATTGAAGTATTAACAACTCTTTAATTTTGATACCACACAATATCAAGGGTGCATTCTGGATGACTATCTCATGGATGCTCATTGTTATAAGGAATGAATCCACTGACTTGCGTTTTAGGAAACAGATCTTGAATATATGTGGCAAATAAGATGAAGAAGACTGCTAGATGTTATTACTGATCACACATGAAGTGCTGTTTCAGATATATTTCATTTTGTTAGTAATTATTTGATTTGCCATGATGTCAAATTTTAAGATTTTGGGTCCAGTATGCATTGGTTATATATATGACAAGCTTTATTTATAGAAAATAATTATAAGAGAATAATTTTATTAAATAAGATACAAGGATGTCTTTATGACAGTAATATTACCTTTCAATTTGATGGCATATATGGGGATATAGTTAGGACTTGCATATTCATAGAAGGAAATGTATCAATTCCATGTCAAAATATTGTGTTTTTTTACAATAAAGGGTAATGTATATATATTAAAGGGTAATACATATATATTCATATATATATATACATATATAATTTCTTATGAACAATTACATATAAATGATTCAAGTAGAAAAAGTTCAGTTGTTTCCAATATTTAACTTACTTTAGATTTTGCTCATTAGAAAAGGAATGCACTATTTGGAATGTATTTGACAAGCATGCCTAAATGCTACCATGTCTTATTAAAGCAATAACCATACAGAGACAATTGGGTAGGGACTAAATTAGAAAGCTATTTTTCACTGCCTCTCAAATTGTAGCATTTAACATTTCAGATTACATTTTTCTTAGTAAACTCGTATGATCTTTTTTTTACAATAAGTAAATTTAGTAGTATATTTGCCATTTGAGATACTGAAAAGTTGATGCACTGGAGAAAAATTTTAATATAATCTTGATTTTACATCATCTTTTGTACATTCTAAAAACTAAACCTTTTAAAAATGTTTTACTGGGCTGTATCTTCATGTTTCCTAGTATAATTCATGATTTTTTTGCTGGTGTCTAAGCATCTGACTTTTAGATTAATTTATTTTAGGTATTTTCTCTATTTTGCCTAGGGTTTTCCTTTTCATTGGCTTTGTCCTCTCTGTTCTTTGATATCTGGTTCAACTTATTCTCAACCCCTAACATGGCTTTTGGTTAACAGATTAGAATGATTTAGCTTTCATTTTTCTGACTCTTGACTTACCTGTATGGAAGTTTTGACATTGCTCTTATTTGTGTACAGTTGTTTCACCCCTAGGAAAAAAGCTCTTTTCCTTGTTCCTCCTCAGGGAATGTTGGTCTGCTGTTTGTTTTGTTTTATTTTTTGCCTTTGCATGTTTTTAACACTCTTTTCATTGCTCTAGCAACCTTTACTGGAGGTGTCACTTTGGGAGAAAGGTCTTCCCAGATAAGATTGAGCCCAGTCAGATTTTCTGAGACAAGATGGATCTAAGACTGAGTATCAAAGTTCCCCGCAGAAGAGACCCAGCAGAGTGCCAGTCTTTTCTGTGAAGCCTCTTAATTCCATGCTTTCCCTGTCCTGCCCAGCAGATGGTATTTGTCAGTCTGCTGTTCCCCACCAATGTGAAGTGTTATTGTGTCTTTAATCCTCAGCAGACCCTGTCCCTGCTATGGGTGTGGTCGAGACAGAGAAGGAGGATGAAGGCAGGCTTGAACTGCTTCTAATTTCCAGCTTTTAGGTTCTGAATTCTCTAAAAAACAATCACCGTCTGTGCTGGGCCTTGCCTCTACTTTATTTGTTTTTGGGGGGGTGAGGAGCTATTCTTCTGCCCCCCACTCCCTACAGACTAGGGCAGTTATAGGTACTCTGAAGGTGCTCCTCTCCCCTCCTTCCAGGAGAGTGTTTGAGACAAGCTGGGCTCCGCCTTTTGTAAGATGAAACTAGTCCTGATATCTCAGTCCTGTCAGAGAATTTAGAGTCTAAATTCCCCGTATGAGAGCCAACATTTGTGCTGGGTCCTGCTTCCTTCCTTTCTTGGGGAAGATGAGCCCTTTGGAGATTATCTCCTCCACCTGATTAGTTACTTTGTCTCCCAGTCATTCTTCAGTTCCATTCTTGCCTGGGCAGGGCTGAAGACTAGAATTCCTGCTGCTTTCTTTAATGCACTACTTAAAAATAAGAGAGAAAGAAAAAAAGAAAAAAAATATTTTCCATGAGCCATTTCCCAGACTCCTCGGTTCACTAACCAAGAGCCAGAGTTGGAACACAGCTCTGTGTGCCCCTTTTCTTGTGCACAACCCTTTTCCAGTATTCTGAGGTCAGCCAAATCCAGAGACCTCTGTTCATTTTTCTCATCACCTTGCCTTCCCACCACTGGGGCAGAGCCAATAATGTCAACCTTAGGGTTCCTCTTTTTTTAGCTTTGTAGGTTTATCTGTGCTCAGATCTGGTATTCAGAAACCGGAATTTGTTAACCAAATCCACACTTGGAGTTTGATTAGGCTGTCCTTCCCTCGCTTCTCTTAGGGAGGCTTCTGCTTCCCTGTGGAGAGTGACCTGAGTTAGCGTGCCATGCCAGTGAGGGGTGAATGCCCTCCTCCACAGCGTGGAAGAAATTACTTACAGTTCTGTGATATTATTTATCAGTCTTGGCCCTTCCACTAGTTCCGTGGTGTGTGAAGTGTCTGATCACAGATGTCCCCAAACAGTTGCTCCAGACAGTTCTTTGCTATTTTCTAGCTGTCCTAGAGGACAAACTAAATCACAGGTCTCCTTATGCCACCCTCTTTCCCTCCCTGTTTCTATAGGTTTTTAATCCGTGTTCAATCTAAATAGACAACACTATGATTGCCTTCCAACATTGACTGTCATTTTCAATGGCTTATAAGTGTGAGCTAAGATGAGAAAGAAATGAGGGTCAGAGGCTGTGATGCTTTTCTGGTGGCTTTTGTTGTCTGCTCAGTTAAGGGACAGCAAAAACATGACTCTTCCAATTGATTAGAAACTTAATCAGTTTTAATAGCATGCTTTATTTTTGATCTATGAAAACTTTTGAGCAAATTAATATAACATCAGTGGCTTATGTAAGATCCAATGCACATTAAGAGCTCTGTGAATGCCAAATACTAGAGAAATACTTTTTTCTGTAAACTGCATCACCTGAATATGTGTATCATATTGTGCTCATTTATGCATCCCTCTTTCAACTATAATTTTACTACCTGACACTTGTATAGCATGTATTGATTTTAAAGGATCTGGTTGGATTGAATAGGAATACTATATGACAATGAAAGAAAAAAAAGTGTTAAGAAGGAAATTTCTCCATGACGTATACATTCCAAAAGAGAATAAAAACAGCATACCACAGCAAAACAAAACACAAAACAATGTATCTAGGGATATAGCTCATGTCATAATATTCTAAAGGAAACCAAGTCTTCTATTAGCTTTAACACAGTTGCTAAACTTTTAGATTTAGCAAACTGATGCAAAACTTGAAAGACAACAGTGCTCATTTTGACTGACCAATGTATTATTTCCCTACAGAGAAAATGATAGGATTTAAGAGTAAGGATTTCTTTTTATCTTATTCAGGCATTGAAGACCAGCTGTGAAGAACCTTTAAGAAATATTAAAATAATTGGGGATAAAGTAAAGACAGTTTCTTTGCAAACAAAGAAGGGACTTTGACTCTCTCATAAGCAAGGTGGAACTTTGGCAAGATATATTACCTGCTATTTTAAACACCTAGTAACATACCCAACAAATATGAACTTCTGAAAGCCTTGACTGTACTCCTCACTATAACTATTAGGCTTTGACTAGGCAGGAAAGCTAACCGTTGTCAAAGTACTACTTCAATAAAGCAAAGGAATAGCCAAGGAAATACCTTTAAGTCTATAATTAGTCTGAGTAATTTAAAAAAATGTGTAGTCTAAAAATATAAATATTAAATACTTATTAAGGAAATGTAAAACCCAAGCTAGCAATATAAAAAAAACATAATTCCAGCATGAAAACATTTGGAATATAAAACTCGATATCCTCAGTACAAAAAACACACCATAATAATTGATGAAAAAATTTTTAAATATTTACATTCCATGCTTAATCTCATTCAACCTACTAAATCAAATAAAATTTAAAAAATAGTAAGAGCAAAAACAATGTCAACCACTTAATGTATATCATTTCACGTCTTTGGGTAAATGCATGAATTATATTGGGAATGTTGTGGTTTATATATTTTATCAAAAGCACGATTTTTATATGCACAATATTTTTAATCTTATTTGTCATTCAGAGCCTTAAATAATGCAAATCCTGTCATGTCAATGCTTTTAATATAGCATTCTATCATCTTTTTTATGTCCTGGTGACTTCCGTAATTGTTTTATAAATATTGATTCACTCAATCCTCAAAACATACTTACAAAGTAGGATTACTAACTTTACAGAAGATAAAATTGAGGCATAATAAGGTAAATCTATTTGTGCAAGTTCACACAGTAAATATAAGGAAGAGCAGGAATTTGAACTCAGATCTGTCTTCAGAATCTTACTTCTTCAAAGAAACTGATATTGTTAAAGTTGTAAAGTGCCACAATATTCTTCCTAGTGTTCTGGAAATTTTTTATAAAAATGAAAATACCCATGCATACAATTGTATGTTATGATGTTATTAAAAAGGGATAGGTTTATACATGCTAACCTGAAATAATGTTTCTTCATACATTAATAATGAAGAAAACCAGGATTCAGCATAATATAATGTAATAGCTATTTCTAGATTATTTTCCCTGTACGTAATTACTATTTTTATACTAATATAACCTCAAAGTAATTATAGTGCCTTGTGATGTTTTCTGAGCATATTCTCCTGTCTTGTGATACTTTTCATGCTTTTATTAATTCACTCAGGGATTTACTCCTCCATATAAATTTAGGATTATTTTATCAAAACTGTGAATCTGGAGAGATAACTTTTTAATATATTTATTTATTTATTGCACGGGCAGGCACCAGGAAGTTAACCCGGGTCTCTGGCATGGCAAGCGAGAACTCTGTCTGCTGAGCCATCATCGCCTCTGGAGAGATAGATTTTGAATGAACTTTTATTTTTATGGTATTAAATAGTCCAGTTAAGAATGTGATATTTCTTTCCATGTGTTGGAAATATTATAAAATCTTCAAAAACTTTTTACAATTTCTTCTTATAGAGTCTGTTAAATTCTCACATAAAAAATATCCGGGGCAGTGCAGCGGTGGCACAGTGACAGAATTTTCGCCTACTGTTTTGCCGGAGAATTGGGTTCGATTCCCAGAGACTGCTCATGCCCCACCAAAAAAAAAAAAAAAAAAAATTATGTATCCGTATTATATTATAATTTTCTCTATTTTAAGTGGTAAGTATTTTTGGTACTTGGGTGTAAGCAAGCTATTTTTTTTTTGGTTTAGCTAGTTTTGTATGTGTGTATGTGGAAGAGAGAGAGAGAGAGACAGACAGACAGACAGAGAAACAGACAGAGAGAAGAGAATATGTTTCTTAGCCACCTTCCCAGCAGTTGCTTACTTATCTATCTACTCATTATTTTTATGTTTTATATAGAATCTCTTGATTTTCCAGAAATGGAAAAAATGAAGGGGCAAAAAACAGATTCCACAGCATTATGTCCATGACACACACTTTACACTCTCAATTTCCTGGCTATGTTACAAGGCTGAGGATAGGATTAAAAAGAAAAAATGGTAAGCTCCCAACTAAGTTTCTTTGAATTGCATTGTTCTTTACTGATTTTTTATTTACTTTCAGTGTCCTCAAAGAGCTGCATTATGCCTTTTGTCATGCTTGCTTTGACTTACCCATAAATGGAAATCCAGTTGTTTAGTTTTAATTTCTTAATTTTTTAAATTTCTTTTTCTGTTTTTTGCATGGGCAGGCACCCAGAATCGAACCTGGGTCTCTGGGATGGCGGGTGAGAAATCTGCCTGTTGAGCCACCATAGCCTACCCTAACTTCTTAAATGTTGAAATACTTTCTAAAAGGGGTGTGATCTCCCATGATGGTTGTTAATATTTCAAATTTTCCGGAAATGTGCAGCACGAAGAGTGGAGGTTATTGTATGCAAATTTTAAAAAATCATTTAGGAGGTCAGGGGATTCCAGGACGAATGCAGGATGTGACAAAAATCTAAATGCATTACAATGTTTGAAACGTCACTGAAAAGGATGAGGAAATGAGGTGCTGGCCAAAGTAACCTGGAAATGAGTGAAATCTGTAATACCAAAGGTAAAATCAACTGTACTTGAGCACTGTACTCTAAAAGTTGTTTCCCATGGAGGTATGGGTTAATAATTCTAAAGCCACCATACATGTATACTGTAATCAAACAGTCAAGTAAATGGGAGCATATGATGGGAGTCAGGTTTCTCAGTGTTGGAGTGAAAGACAATAGACAAGCAAGTGGAGGAGGCTCGATGATCCATGTGACAATTGATTAGAATTGGAAACATCAATATAAACTCACAATTAGCTCAATATTGGTAGGATGGTTACATATAGAAATATTTATAAATATGTGTGTAAAAACATGTATCTCCTTGCTCTGTTCTGCTGCAAGGGTCTAGAATCAATAAACACCAGGAGTAATGAGCAACCCAATGCCCAGGTCTTGGATTCTAAAACCATTCTCCAAAAGAGAAAAATAAAACGTACTTTAATTACTTTATTTATAATAGTATTTTTATCCTTTCATTTTCATGCTGTCTTATAATAATACAGTCACTTAAATTCTCTCCGGTTAGTATTAGCCCCCAATTCACAGATTAATTTCAGTTATACCTTATCTAATGTTCTCCAATGTAGTTGTGGATGCTCCAATTTGTAGTCTGTGCAAGATGACCCATTGGATGTAAAATGGGCAATTTTCATTTCTATGTAATCTTCCATTGTCATTTAATAAACAGGTAGTTTGTAATACCTTTGCATAATGTATGCATATATATATACATCTATTGGCACATCATTTATTCCCTCAGCAAATATTTCTTTAGCACCCACACTAGCTCAGGCACCATTCAAGCCATGTGTGAGCTGCAGTACACAACACCGACATACACCTCGCCTTCTGGAATATTCTGGGGGTTTAAAGGGGATCCAACATCACACTTCATTAGCACCCTCAGATATGAAGAGTAAACAAATTTAAGAACACAGTATGTACGACCAGACACTGCTCAGATAAGCTGTAGCCCAAAGATATTCTTGATGTAAGTTACAGAGTTCATGTCATATACGCACTAAGCAAAACTTAGTGTGGTGGTGAGTCATAAGTTATGAAATGTGGAACACTGGGAAATCCATCAGTTATGACCATGGTTATATTAATATCTAAGACAAAAGGAATGTGCTTTATAAAGCTGGAACAAATTTAGTGGCTTCATTAGTCAGAGAGAAGAAACTGAAAAGTAATATTCCTACTTTGGTTTTCTTTGTTTCATATTGCCTTCTGTCAATAAGGATCTGCATCACTTAGAGTGTAAGCATATTAACTAGGTTTATGTATTCATATCCTAGCAAAAAGCCTCTAGGAGTAGCTGCATGGTAAGTAGAAGTTTGACGCAGCAAGTATATATTCTTATAGCAGTGTCAGGGCAGAGAGAGTGGTGCTAATGCTAGTTTAAAGAGAAAAATGCCAAAATCAAACATACTACTATATGAGTTTATTATTTCAAATTTAGTAGTCAAAATTCATCACAAAGACAGAGTGGTAAGTAAAAAGTTCACATTCATGGAAAAAATGTGAACTCTAATGTGGCATTAAAATTGTGATCATGGAAAAATTATATACTGAGTTTTGTAGGAGTTGAGTTGTTTTATATGTGAATGAAACAAAAGTATATTGCCACATATAGACAAATCTTAAAATAAATAGGGGAACATTTCCTATGACACATTGAAATATTATCTTATAAAAATTACAATATTATTTTGGCAATAACAGATGACCAATCAATAGAACAAAATAAATAACCTAAAGTGTGCTTTGATTCTATTATAAAGGAAACATCAAAGTAAGCTAATAGGAAAATAATTGAACCAATGTTGGTAAGTTCAAGTAGACAATATTGCAATGAGATAATTATGTTCACATAAAATTTAAAAAATGATTCCAAGCAATAAAAAGGAATAAAGCAACAACAAATCTCTAAAAGTAAAACTAGCGAAAGTGGTACATTTTAAACTATTATCATGAAAGTACAATGATGACTAAGCTTAAATTTAGTGAGATAAGAAAAGATCAGTTCAATAACTGTATTTGTGTTAAAGATAAAAATATTCTTATACATCACAAGTTCAATCAATGAAATTTTTTTTACAGCATCCATAAATCCAATTTTTCAATTAGAGAAGTTGCAGATTTACAGAAAAATCATACAGGAAATACAGAATTCCAATATACCTTACACATACTCAGTTTCCCTACTATTCATACTTTGCATTGGTGTGGTACTTTGTTACAAATGATGAAACAATAATATTATAATTATATTATTAACTATACTTTACATTAAAATTCACTGTTAGTGTTGTACAGTCCAATTCTTTAAATTTTTTTAACTAGTAACATATGCAACCTAATATTTCTCCTTTATAAATACTTTCAAATGTATAATTTAGTGGTGTTAATTACATTCACAATGTTAGTAGCCCAATAACCAACATCTACTACCCAAATTTTTCCATCATACCAAACAGAAACTCAGTACCCATTAATGATTAGCTCCTCTTTCCCTACCTGCACCCCAGTAGCCTGTATTCTAGTTTCTGACTCTATGACTTCGCATATTTTAATTATCCCATATCAGCAAGATGAAATACTTAGCCTTTTACATCTGACTTATTTCACTCAGCATAATGTCCTCAAAGTTCAGCCATGTTGTCGAATATATCATAACTTCATTCCTTTTCATGGCTGAGTAATACTCCATTGCATGTATAGAACAAAATTGTCTTTCCTTTCTTCAGTTGGTGGACACTTGGATTGCTTCTACCATTTGGCGATTGTGAAAAATGCCACTATGAACAACGATGTGCAAATATCTGTTCAAGTCCCAGCTTTCAATTCTTTTGAGTATTTAGAAGTTAGATTGCTGGGTCATATGATGACTCCATATTTAACTTTCCAAGGAACTACCAAAATGTTTTCTACATTGCTGCACCATTTTACATTTCCACCAACAATGAACAAATACTTTTCTTTCTCTACATCTTCTCCAACACTTATTCTCCATATTTTTATAGTAGCCATTCTAGTGGGTATAAAATAGCATGTTATTGTACTTTTGATTTGTATTTCTGTAATGGGTAATGAGGTTGAGCATCTTTCATGTACTTATTGGTCACGTGAATATATTCTTTGAAGAACTGTCTATTCAAATCTATGCCGATTTTTCAATTGGGTTGTTGTCTTTTTATTGTTGTTATAGAATTTCTTTATATATTCTGGATATAAACCCTTATCACAAATGTGGTTTCCAAATATCTTCTTGCATTCATTGATTGCCTTTTTACTTTAGTGATGAAATCCTTTGATACACAAATGTTTTACATTTTAATGAGGTTCTATCACATTTCTCTGTTTGTTTTTCTTTTGTTGCTTGTGTTTTTGGTGTAAAGGCTAAGCAACCATGGCCTAATATAAAGTCCTGAAGATGCTACCCTATGTTCTTCTAAGAGTTTTATAGTTTTGGTCCTCATACTTAGATTTTTGGTCCATTTTGAATTAATTTTTAGATATGGTGTGAGGTAGGTGCCCACCTTCATTCTTTTGCATATGGATATCCATTTTTCCTAGAAACATTTGTTGAAGAAACTATTTTGACAAAGGTGGATAGTCACTGATTGTATACTTGATGATTATATGGTATATGAATATATATTTCAATAAAAATCAACTGGCAATAGATGTGAGGGTATATTTCTGAACTCTAAATTTTATTTCATTGTCTATCCTTGTGCTAGTACCATACTGTTTTGTTTTGCTTTTAATTTTTTTAAAAAAATACCAAAAAACACCAAACGCAACATTCTTAATTTTTGATCATTCCATTCTACATATATAATCAGTAATACACAATATCATCACATAGTTGCATATTCATCATCACGGGGCATTTGAATTTATTCAGAAAAAGAAATAAAAAGAAAAAAAAGAAAACAGAAAAAACTCATATATATATATACCATACTCCTTACCCCTCCCTTTCATTGATCACTAGCTTTCAAACTAAATTTATTTTGACATTTGTTCCCCCTATTATTTACTTTTATTCCACATGTTCTACTCATCTGTTGACAAGGTATATAAAAAGAGTATCAGACACAATCAATCAATGCAATTTAAAAAAAATAAAGATGAGGAAATATGCACAAATGCAAGGCAGAAATGAAATTTTATTAACGGAAAATAATATGCACTTAATAAATAATGGAAATTAATCAGTCCAATAAAAACTGGATGAAAAGTTGAACAAATTAAACTCTGTGGTGAACTCCAAGAGAAATACAAATGGCTAAGAAGCATTTGAAAATTAAAAAAAAAAAACAGTGGTAATATTAGTGTTTCACAAGTCAAATTGGTAAAAATTATTTCAATGGTTATGCCTACTGTTCAAAATATTAAAAGAAAAACAATGTTGCTGGTGGCAGTTGATACAAGTTTCTTGATAGCAATTAGCAGAATACGTTAAGATACTTTAAATTATTCCTACATTTAGATGAATAATTCCAGTTCTCTTTTGGAATTATTGATATAATACTTATTTAGAATGCAAACAGCTTTTACCCAGGATTGGTTCATTTTAAAGAATTTAAAAAGCTAATATTGAGATCTTACAATTTTTTTTTATGAAATCTTCACGACAGTCATGGTTGGCAGTATCATCTTCATTTTTATAACCAATGGTCATAGTGTTATAACATCATTAAATCATCTTTGTATGCCAGATTTCAAGTGCAATTCCATCCAAACAGATGAACAGCAGTATTTTTCTAAAATAAAGTATTTTCTAATGTTCCTATTTTCAAAAACCCAAGAATATATATGTCACTTTTTCAAATATTTTAGCTTATATTATGTTTACTTTTTGTCATGGTCAATTTTATATTTTTTATGGAGAAAAGGGTTTAAGGAGGAAGAACCAGGTGATCAAAGATAGAAAAAAATATATATATTTGAAAAATGATAAAGATAGTCTGGGAAATGCTAAAAATGATTCATTTTGTCTAATTGACATCACCTAAAATATATTTCTTGTTTTTTCTTGGTGTTTGTTCTTTCCGAATCATGATATTTAAGAAATCAGGAAAAATATTCTCTACTTAGAGAATAAACACTTTGGGTAAAACATATTTAGAACAAACTCAACTTATTTAACCACCATTTCTCAAAGTCATGTCATTAATTTATTCTTTTCCAAAATGTATGTCTTTTAGTATTTAAGATTAATCCAGAGTAATAGCCAGTAAAATCTCTTAGGAAAAATAATATAGGTGTGCATATAGATCCACAGTTGGTATTTTCCTTACAAATGCACTCAAATTGCATGATATATTTTATTTTTTCTTTGAGAATAAAGTGTCACTCAAAAAAAGAATGATTGAAACCAGAATGGGTAATTTAATTGTAATCAATCAAATATTTTATATTAGTAGTAGCTCCAAGGAATACATCAACCTTATTTATAATATAATAAAAAAAAAAAACCAATGGATAGTACTTTAAAAATGCTCTTTTGATGCTTAGGAAGAATTAGTTCCCATGCTCTTAAGAACATATATAGAATACAGTATGTTAATAACTGATAACATTACAGTGTTATTTCTAAAGGGTTAATATTTGACTCTTAGACAAAGGAGATATTACCACTATTTACATGCAGCATAATTAATATATAATATTTAGATAATAATTGTTCTTGAAAACTATTAAACAACTCCTTAAGAAATATATAAAGACAAAGATGTTGGGTATTCAAAGTAAAACATCATTCTGAAAGCCAGGCATGAACCTAAGTTTCTTAAGTATATATCTTTCACTTCATCTTGATTCATGATATGTTTTGAAGTTAGAATGCCTTTAACATGGTATTCTAAAATATTTGTTACTTTATTAATTGTGAAGCATACATTCTCAGCCTCTTTTAATATATTTGAATCATGTGATAAAATTCAGTGGCCCGTAATTAATGTTTCAGGGTCTTCTTTTAATACCATATCCTTAAATGGTTATTTCAAAAGCCTGTATTTGTAATAATTAACCCATTCTCTCCTAAATGTTTCCTCATCCTCAGATTTTTCCTGAAAATCTCAAGTAAAGATCAACCAGTTTTAAGAAACAGTTGAAAATCTAGAGTTAAATTGGAAACCACATAAAAATGTATACACATGGAGTTAGATAAAGGAATTTTATAAATAAGTTATCGTGCCTCTGATATTATGATTCTGGGTTAAGATTTGTTACAGATTGTTCACAACCACTTCTTTCTTGCTACAGTATTTGCTGCTATTTTAAACATAAAATCTGTCAGAAAATGTTCTGAAATGATGGCTTATGCATATTTAATTGCTTTGATATTTATAGAAATCCATACTTATAATGAATATATTTAAAATTGGCATGAAAGTCACAAATTTGTCAAAAAAATTAACATTGGCCTCATGTTGTTTTAAAGACAGCACCTTAATATTATAACTAACACATTTTTCTGTACATTTTTTCATTTATTTAAAAATTTAATTCTTACTTAATCAATATGCTGCTCAAATCTGAATTTAAAGATTACAGTTTGATTTGGAGCAAGTACTATGAGA
Source organism: Tamandua tetradactyla (assembly GCF_023851605.1). Lineage (NCBI taxonomy): Eukaryota > Metazoa > Chordata > Mammalia > Pilosa > Myrmecophagidae > Tamandua > Tamandua tetradactyla. The sequence goes on along the minus strand of NC_135350.1, from coordinate 5,059,043 downwards.
TTTTTCCAGCCTTTGAGATTTACTCCATTGTTCTGCACAGGCATGTTTGAGTGTTATAGAGAAGACTGAGAGAAAAAAATGAGAAGTGCTTTGTAAATTGTTCTTCCTCATTCTCCTTTTGTTCTCCCTTGTGTCTTTTCTTACCATTTGAGATGAGATGACTATTTACTTAAGACAATGCACTAAAATATCCTACTGAGAGATACTGGTTCAGCCTGGAATGGACATGCTGAATTGCACTGGAAGACACTCAATAGAGGTCTCAACTTCAATCGTAAGTATCTTGAGTCAAACATAAGCAAATTCCAGCATCTATTCAGTGTGTCGATAGGATATGACTTGTAATGTGCCATTAACTGTCAGTAAAGTGTCTTAATACCCTGTCCTTGTCCAGAAACAACTGCTTTCAGATAACATTCTCACCATCTAAAACCCACTGTTTCTCACTTTATTCATACATTCTCAACAGGAGTGATTTCACAACCAAAAAGGCAAAACTTGGTTCTTGGAAAGGGTGTAAATTGTAGATTCTATAATTGTTTTTCTCTGGCAATGCTCAACCTACCTAACAGCATCAACTGACACATAACATATCTGTAATGTTAACATCTTACGAGATGAGGATGGTTAAAGGAGCAACGTCTAATAGTGTTCTTTAGTGAAGTGAATTTAAAAAATGATGAATACTGATCTTGTCATTGTTCTTTTAAAAGTCTAAAATAATTATATCTAAAACTTTAACTACCAACGTCTGCTCAAATCAAAGCTGTCATTTCCGTGTACCATTAATATCTTACAGGAATTAAAGACATTATTTTTAAAGTTATTCCAATACCAGAGTGAATACAGTTTAATCCTTCCATGAGTATTAGTTGTTTACAAGGACTTTTCCTCACCCCAAAATAATTTTAATAATAAAATGTCGAAGAGTATTGATTTTGATTGGTTTTTCTGCTTTGTGATCAAAAGGATTGAGATTTTTGCAATCTCAATAATATCTCATCTGTGAATAAATACATAGGATATATACATATACATACGCCACCACATATTATCTACTTTATAGGCTTTCCTCAATGTTTTATGTGGCTTTGTGATTCTAGAAGTTTTTCAGGTTGAGAATAATAATTTGTCATAATTAACTACTAATATTTGAAACCTGATTAATAGTAACAAGAGAAATAATGGGTTTTTTTTCAGTATTAGGTATCTTGGAATTTCCATTCTTATACTTCCTCTCTAAATATGAACCATTTCAAAAGAGGTATGTTCAGTGTAGCTGAATAAGAGAAAAATTAAGTAAGCAAAGGAAATTACCACTTTGATGATTATTTTGCATGAAAATTATATATTTTATAACTCATCTGTGATTCAGCTGCTCAGGGTGAGAGGCAAAATGGAGAGGCAAGTAAATTTATGCTTTTTAAAAACGTAATAAAAAATGTCTTGTAAGTTTTGGATAAAGGCTCAGATATTTGAAACTGAATGGGTGTTTAGTTTTTTCTTTTAAGAAGTAACCATGTCAATAACCATTCATTATTTCATTTAACTCAAAATTCATTGCAGAAGCTCTTTGTTGAATTAAGATTATTTTAAAATTTAAATTTCCAAATTAAAAAGTTTATTCTGTAATTTACAGCATTTATGGATAATCTTGTGGGTTTTTCTTCCATAGAATAAAGTTTTAATATCTTATTTGACATTATAAAGTGCATGAGATTCTTCCATCTCCCTCAGGACCCATACCCAAAAAAGAACCACAAAATACCATTTTCTTGTAAATATTAAGTGCCACTTAAATTTGGGGAGCTCTTTTCATACCCATAACTACACTGGGGCAATCGAACATAGTTTGAGAAAAAACAATAACTATGCTGACAATTCTGAATTTAATTCCATGTCCATAAACAATGTGGATCTGTAATGCTTCCAGACGTTGCATTTGGCATATTGTCCACAGATAGTCCTTTGTTCCAACATGACTTTCACTCCTTTCTTCTCTTTAAACCTCGGCACCTCTCTTCCATTGCCATTCTCATCAGACAATTTTGTTTCCTTCTTTACTGGGGAATCTGATCAAATCAGACAGGAATTTCTGCATGATATCATGTTACAAATATCCATCACAAATTTGGCCATTCCACTTTTAGCAGAGATGAACTTTCCATCATCTCTATAAAAAACAAAACAAAACAATTTATTTACTTGTGCATTGAACCAACTACTTCTCATCTGAGAAATGTCACTCAGGTAATTCTGTCCTTGCTCTCCTACATCAGTTTTTCACTCTCTACTATATCATTTCAAAACAAAATGTAGGAAAAAGCAATTGCTACCATTCGACTGAAAACTCTGCTACCTAAATGAGATATTTATATTCTGTCTTTACATCGTCTCATTCCACAATCTCTTAAAACTAATCCAAGTAAAGTTTTCACCCAGACCACTATATAAAAATTTTCTGACATTCTCAGATGTGTTATATTTTTAAAACACTCCTAGAATAAAAGATTGAACATTTTAAATATTGCTTATAACTAGAAAGCTTGCTGAAATCTACTACTTAAATAACTTTTCCAAACAATTCTATTAACTGGAGTAATTTTTTTTGGAAAATCTATTCCTTATACTTAAATATGATCCATTTCCTTTCTTGTCGATTTCTTTTGGTCAGTTCTGCCATTACATTATTTAAGAAAATTAGAGACAGTAGACATTCTGGTCTCATTCCTCACATTAAATGGCATGATTCTCATATTTCAACATAATTCATGGGAGTTTTATTATTATTATTTTTTATTTTTTTGCGTGGGCAGGCACCGGGAATCGAACCCGGGTCTCTGTCATGGCAGGCGAGAATTCAGCCTGCTGAGCCACCGTAGCCCACCCCGGAGTTTTATTTTATAGTAACATACATTTTATGAGGTTGAACTTCTAATTTTAATTTTGAATTACATTGAATACATTTCTGTATCAAGAAAATCATATGTTTTTTAAAATAAAATACTTTTTATCTTTAATATTTTAAGTAATGAGTTGCATTGCCATAAGTTTAAAGTTAAATAGAGGAAAACTAAGCCAAAAAAAATTTAATTTCTTTAAGGCAGCAAACATAGGATGTACAACCTGGCATTGCACTTCAAAATGTATAAATCCATCCATTATAGTATTCTATCTATAACACTATGCTATTTACAAGGGGCAAAAGACATAATATAGAAAATAATAGAGAACAAGTTATGCAATTTTTCTGTGGCTTCCCCTGTTATATGGTTAACCAAGTGTGTGTGTTTTACTATGTCTATTTGGCATTATGCTACCTACATATTTCTGTATCTCCATACCACACCTGTGATACAAACTAACACTAATATTTTATTTTATTCATAGGTGTAGTCAGAGACTACAAAATACTTCACACAGTATTTGGCAATGAGAAGGTCTTAATAAATGTGAGTACATAAATAAATAAATTACCTTTCTTGAAGCTATACATTTCTAACAACCCAATTACACATATCAAGTGTGTACGTTTGCCCTCGGTTTGCTTTGTTGCACATTTTTATCTTTCATTTCTTGAGCACTTATCTATACATATAATTCTCAGAAATCATCTGAATTATGTGTTTATCACATCCTTTTGGAGTTGAGAGAACAAGGCTTAATGAAGTCAAATATTTCCTCCATGGTACTACAGCCAGTAAGTGTTGGAACAAAATTGAAACCCAATTCTGTCCTACTTGAAGACAGAGCTTGAGGTTTTCTAACGTATCCATGCTCGTGTGTAGACTCTGGCAGAAGCTTCCCATCTAGTCCTGCTTTCCAGCTCTCCCTGTGCTTCCCATTTCCTCATTAGTCTGCTAAGCAACTTCTTTAGAAGCATGCTTTTATTTTTTAAAGATAACTTTTTATTCCAGTAAATTTGTTTAAGGTCATATACAATCTAGTCTCACTCTATTCAAATTAAGTTTCTAGTTGTTCTCCTTGACTCTGTTTTTTCACTCTATCCTACTCCTGTTCTCTAATGTATGACATGGGAAGATTTCCTGCTAAGTGACAAATAATCTCTTTGTCACTTACACAGCACAAAGAGTTCAAAACAGCAGAGGAAAAAGTCCTATCAGAGCCAGTCTCTCTGGGTGGCCAAAAACTGCTTCTAGTTTTGGGTCAACGGATGGCAGCTCTGCACATCTCACTTTGCACCAAAGAAGAAGAGAAATCTATGTTGAGTGTGGTTTTATCAAGCTTGGGGGAAGAGGGCTCTGGCACTGAAAATTCCTGTTCTGATAACATGCATTTGGGGCTGCATGTTTCCTGGTTTCTGTATTTAAGGTCTGGCCAGGTCTTCTCATCAGATTGAACACCCCTCAAGATTGTGGCATGGCACAGAATAGAAAAGAGAGATGGAGGTAGCAGAAGATGAGAGCATGGGCACTTATTTTATGCTTGTGGTTTCTCCAGAGGAGAGGGTGCAGGGAGGTGAGGTCTGGGCAGTGGTGGCTTAAAAGGTATCTGAGATTTCTGTAACAATTTTCTTTTCTCTGTATAATAACTGTTTTATTATTCAAAACACAGATGATGGCCTATGGTCTCCATAATGTCTTTCATGAGTATTCCTTTCTCTGAGACGTCATTCATATTTAAATTTATAGTGCATGTTTCCCCCGGGATTTTTTTCAATGAAACTAACTGTATAAAAAGTGAGATAATATGAGGGTAGAAACAATGTTATTTATTGCTGAAGTAACACCCTCGTTTTTCCTATGGTGTTAAATCATTAAAGGCCACTGTACTAAAAGATTTGTATAATCTCTTGTGATCATCCAAATAGCACAATTTCAATTAATGATGTGAAATTTAGTTACAAACAACACCTTTAAAACATAGCATGACACTAATAAGTGGAAGCATTTTAACGGAAGGACAGCGCTGCTTCTGCCTTCCACATCTGATTCCATCATTTACCAGCCACGGGATCCAGGTGGTTATTAAGATGCCGTCAGATTGTTTTCTTTTGCAAAATGGTAATTTTTTTCTTTGCATAATAAACTCTTTCTCACCATTCAAGTGTGTTCAAATGTCAAAGATTCCTTCACGGACAAATTTAAGTAAAACAGCTTTCTTCTCTTGACATTGTCTATTCTGTCACTCTATAATTCCGTGCAGAATTATCATTCCTAAAAGTCTAACGCTTCTTTATTTGTTTATTTTGTTTCCAAAATAACTTAACCTCTAGGAGAGTATGGATTTTGACTGTTTTAATGACTGTCACATCACGGCACCAGGAAGAGTTGCCAAAATCTAGTAGCACAATGAAAAACAAATTATAAATTGATACGTCTTTTTTTTTTTAATGGAATACACAAAATTCTCAGCCAGGAAATAGGAGGTTAGTTTCTAATCTCTAATTTAATAGGTGGCTGCAGAAAATCCATAGTCATTTTCTACCCATATGTGAGGGAATTAGAATGGATATCCTCTTTTTGTATGATTTGATTTGGAATTATACAATTTATTTGACTGAAAAAAGCCATTAAATTTTACACAAACTTTTTAGGAGTTTAGTTGGTTTTGGTATAAATAGATATGAATATATTTAATAATAAATCTTCATTTGATAATGACAATTAGCTAATGATTGTTTTCAATATAGAATAAAAGTCTAAAACTTTATCAAATTATTAAAGAAAATGCACTTGTACATATTTCTTTGTGTCAGGGCTGTTTTCAAGACATTTACATTTAAGTCCTAACTATGTATGCCTACTTCAGGTCTATATTACTCAATTACTTGCTGATAAGACAAAGTACTTATTGATTTTGAAATAGACCAAAGATTGTTTTTCAGGCAAATGACATAAAGGTACTTTATTGAGAAATGCCATTAAAATTTATAACCAGATATTGCGTATTAGAATGAAAACTCACTTCATTAAATTTTAGTAAAAGGGATGAAGGGCATATTTTTAGACATGAAAAAAGCTTCAAATTTAATTAAAATGTTAAATTATTGTTGTAATAAATGTCATAATCATGAAATGTAATTAGAGTTCATTACCATTTATCTTAAGGTACTATTTCTATTTCAAAATATGCATAGCGTATTTGACATTTAAAGATGAAATGGGTATAACTTTATATGAGGATGAAATGAGAAATAAGAATTGTTATAAAGTTTTAAATTTAAATAGTTTTTAGAAATTCATTTCATACATTTATAGCTTTAATCTACTCTCTTTGTTTTCTATTCTAGTAATTCAATATTTGTTTTTGTAGCTTTATGGGTTAATAGACTGAAGAGATGCACAATTAAAATTTATTCACATAATCAAAATGTCCATTTATGTGTGTCTACAAGTTTGTATCTTTTAAAATATCTGATTAAAGTCCATTGTTTATCATTAAGGTAGGCATCCTTATTGTTTATTAGAAGAAAAGATATATTGTGTAATACTATCAGGAATTAAGTTACAGATAAAATATGCATCGAGATCCAATTCCTCGGATGACTGGTTTCCTTCTTACACATTTGGAGTATGAAATTATTGCTGACCTCTGTTTGCACTATCCTCAACTATAATAAATGTCCTCTAAGAGTTATTCATATTGCTAGTTCCATTTCCTTCTGAACCTTACTAATTACGATTACTATATGAGTCTCAGGAAGCACAATTGATCAGTTCAAGTATTTAAGGAAACCAGTAGATTAGTTAACTTCAAATGGCTGTGGCGCTATCCCCAAATGAGACAAGCCTTGGTTATTTGGAGAGATTTATGGTGAGAAATTGATTTGTCAATTATACGCACCTTAGGGCAGTTTTTCTAAAAATGAGGATCATGAACTTAGAAAATGGGATCAAAATGTGTCCCTCTTTAGGTGCAGTGACTGATGACACCACTTTAGCTTTAGAAGACATTTGGAGTCTAAGTCTAAGTTGATGTCACCTCAGCTGGCAGGGTTGCTACGGATGAAAGAATTGACCTAGGCTGTCCCTTTCCCTCCCAGGCCAAAAGCTGAGATGGTGCATCCTTCTGTGTCTGGATTCATACCTTGCTCAGAGGAAAGGTCAATACAGAAATTTATGGTTAAAGCTATTTAGCTTTCCGAAGTAAACCCTCATAGTTAAAGGGACTTGAATACCTCATTGGGTCTGGGACACTGGGATGCATTATTTTATTCAAAACCTCAGAATTGCTTCATCCTGCTGTTTGGAGTCATGTTGATATTAAGCTTAATTACATAATATGGGTTAGATTAATCAGAGTGGCAAAGGAGTGGCATATTCAGGAGAAAATTTACAAAAAGCCAAGATATACAGAAATGAGAGAGGCTATTCTGGGAAAAAAATTATCATGTGACTGCATATCTTGCCAATGGTGGAACTACTGTCTTTTTGTTCTAGTCAATCTTTCAAGTATATTGGTAGAGGCAGTGCTTCAATTTGCTAAAGCTGTTGGGATGCAATACACCAGAAATGTGTTTTATAAATGGGATTTATTAAGTTACAAGTTGCAATTCTAAAGCCATGAAAATGTCCAGATTAAGGCATCAACAACAGTATACCATCTCAGAGGAAAGTCACATGGGAAAGCACAGGGCAATGTCTCCTTTCTCCTGGGTTTCATTGCACTCAGCTCCTGGTTCCAGTGGCCCCCTTGATGACCCTCTGTCTGTCTCCAAGTATTTGAACTCTCTGCTCTCTGTGTTGGCTCTTTTAAGGACTCCAGTAAACTAATAAAGTCATACCTAGAATGGGCAGAGTCACAACTCCAAGAACATAATCTAATCAAAAAGTTGTAAATAACTGGGTACGTCACAAATCCATGGAAACAACCTGATCAAAAATCCCACCCTACAATAGGTTTGCCCCAGTGAGACTGGATTAGAATGAAAAGAATACGGCATTTCTGGGGTATGTAATACATTCAATCCAGCACATTCCACTCTCTGTACCCCCAAAAGTCCTGTTCTTTCTATGTAGAAAATACATTCTTTCCAACACAATATTACAAAAGCCTTAAACCATTTCAGTAACAATACAAATTCAGAAACAATACAACATGCCATCAAGCCAGTTACAGGCATAATCTGTCCAAAGAAAAAAATCTCCTCTGGCTGTGAACCTATCATGCATAGAATAAGTTATCTCTCTCCAATATACAAAGGAAGGTCAGTCATATAATAAAAGTTCCCATTTCAACAAGGAGAGATTGAAAGGAAAACAGGGGTCAAGGTACCAAACAGTTTGGGAAATCTTCAGGGCAAACTTCATTAGATTTCAAAATCTAAGAGTCATTTATCCTTGTACCTTGAGAAATCAGCAGTCCCACCTTTTCCAAGGGCTTAAAAAATGGCCCGCTTTTCTCCAAACACTGAGATAAGTGTTGCAGCATTGGGAAACATTGGGGAGACCATCTTATTCTCAGCTCCACTCTCCCCAAGCTTCAGAGTATCACTGGAATTCTCTGCCATCTCTGGGGAACTCTGAACCACTTTGGGACAATGGGACTGTTGCAAGGCTCCCCCCAATCCCTGGGGAATGTGCTACACCCTCTCTGGGGCCTGGAAAACCAAAACTCTTCCTGAATATTGAGGTGGAAAGACCACTCTCTGCCTGTGGGGAAAACTTACCCTCTCCACCTGCATGGGTGCATCCATTCTCCTGGCCTGATATTTCCTGGCTCCAGACCTTAGTTTCCATGATTTTTGTCTTTGAAGTTATTTTTCCTTCAACCTGCCCTTTTCCCATCCCATTTAGTCCAGACTGGCAGTGGATCCATTAATACATATTTCACAAAATGTTTTTTCAATGTAGCATGGAGCATACAGGGGTCAAATCCATCAGTTAATAGAACATTCCACAAATCCTTTCTGGATAATTCTATCTCCAATCCAGGCTGACTGATTCCATGTTTCCTTACATTGTCACATGGGGTACTAGTCTCTGGGATCTCACTTTCTGGAACCCAGAATTTTCCAGACCATTGATTTCTCATTTCTCTGTATCCAAAATTTTAGGTTTCAGTGTAGCCCTTTACCTTTACAATTTACTACAAAATGCAAGGAGAAACCAGGCTGCATTTTCCACATTTCATTTGGATATTTCCTCAGCTAGATATCCAAGCTGACTGCTTTCAAATTCTACCTTCCACCCAACACCAGACTCAGTTTTGCCAAATTCTCTGCCACTTTAAACGAAGATTACCTTTCTTACAGTTGATAATGTCACATTCATAATTTTTGTCTAAAGCCTCATTGAAGGTATCTTTAGAGTCCACATTTCTACCAAGAGTTTCTTCACAGCATTCTAGGACTTTCCTTTTATGCTTATCACAGTTCTTCCCCTTATCCATGTAAAAAGCCATTCTGACGTGTTTGGTATTTGTGTACTCAGCAGCACCCCAATTTTCTGGTACCAAAGTCTCTGTTTCAGTTTGCTAAAGCTGCTGGAATGTAGTATACCAAAAATGGATTGGCTTTTATAAAAGGGGTTTATTAAGTTACAAGTTACAATTCTAAGACCATGAAAGTGTCCAAATTAAGGCACCAAGAAAAGAATACCTTCTTGGAAGAAAGTCAGCATCTGGGTTCCTCTGTCACATAGGAAGGCACATGGCCATGTCTTGCCTCCTCACCAAGCTTCTGTTTCTAAGTATCTGAACATGCTGCTTTCTGTGTTGGTTTTTTTAAGGATTCCAGTAAACTAATAAAAATCAACTTCATGGAAATAATCTAATCAAATGTCATCAACAATTGGGCAGGTCACAGCTCCATAGAAACAATCCAGTAAAAAAAAATCCCACTCTACAGTAGGTCTGCCCCACAAGACTGTATTCAGATTAAAAGAATATGGCTTTTCTGGGGTACATAATAGTTTCAAACCAGCAAAGGCAGTTTTGTTTATTGCTCAGCTTATCTTAATATTAAGATAACATTTCTCTCTAGACTAATGTTTGGACAGGTTTACTTGTAGCCCATATAAGTTCACAGTTCCTCAAATGTGATGCAAACCCACTGCAATTTCTGCATCCAGTTGTGTCCCTTTCTATAGCACACTCCCATAGGAACAGGGAGATCCTACCTAAGTGAATGCCGGTCATAGGAACATAGTCAAATGAATTTTTTACACTTCTATTGTGATGGTTAGATTCATGTGTCAACTTGGCCTAGAGGATGATATCCAATTATTTGTTAAGCAAGAATTGACATGATTGTTATGAGGATATTTTGTGGACTTAAATAATCAGTAAATTGATTGCATCTATGACTGATTGTATTGTATCTACAATCAATCGTGGAGATTGCCTTTAACAATGAGAGAATTCTTCTTCAATCAGTAGATGGTTTTAAAAGGAGAAGCAACAATTTCAGCAGTCAAGAGAGAATTTCCATCGCTGCTTCAGCCAGTCAACTTCTGAGGAATTCATCAAAATCCTCATTGGAGCTCCCAGCTTGCAGCCTGCCCTATTGGGATTCGGACTTGTGCATCACCAAAGCTGCATGAAACAATTTTTACAAATATCTCATACTATTTACAGATATTTATAGTCAGTTCTGTTTCCCTAGACAAACCCCGACAAATACAGATATTTTGAAATTCAGATAGCTGTTTGTTTAAAATCCATTCCTTAACAGTGTCCTTGCTATGATCTGTATTGCAAAGGGTAAAATTATATTTCCCTGCCACCCTTACCAAATGGCTTCTGGTGAGTTTTTACCACTACAGATGAACTCTTGCGGAAAATCACAGTACAGGAGGCATAGAGAAGCCAGTGATTTTCTTCCTTGCTTCTCTGTTGCAGGCAGTGTTACCAGCAAATGACTGCATCTACTCTGCAGTTCCAGATGGTGCCAAATAATTTCTGGCTACTGGGATCCATTCATTCCACATCATATGTAGGATCATATGTAGGGTATTAGCTTCCTGCTACGGCTAATCAAAGTGCTGTCTCATTGTCGCTTTTTGTCATTTTACCCATTTCTTACACTTTTTCTCCCCACTAAGTTCAGCATATTAATCTCTCTGTTGAACTACCATTTGGCATGGTTTTCCCAACAATAAGGTAGGCCTTACTATCATTCCCCATTTAATATGTTGAGAAAATTGAAGTTTAGGAAAATTAAATTTTCAAAGGTCATATAGCTCGTGAATGACAGCAACAAGGATTAAAACAGGCTATTAATTGCGGTGCCAGTGTCTGTGCTGTAAATACTATCCTGTAAAGTACTGTAGAGTATAAATTGGCATCAGCAATCCAAAGATTAGAAGTCATTGATTGTATTTATCTGAATTTTGAATCTTTGCTATCAGATCAATTCCACAATGAATAAGTCCCTTTTGATTTTCTCCTTCTTTATAACATTGGAATACTTGCATTTCTTGCATTCCTTCCCAACAATGCCTTAATAACATTTTCATCTCTATAATATCATCATGTGTGATTTTTATAACCATATGAGATAGAAAACAATGATTATCCACATTTATAAATGAAAAAAATAAAATCTGGATTTTAGAGAACATTTAACAAAGGTCACGCTGCTAACTGCGCTACAACAGGTACAAAGACTGGGAAAGATTCCTTTGACACTAATCTAGCATCTTTTGTTTTTGAACATTTGGCCTTTGTCAGCAAAGAGAAAAATGCTACTGCAATAGAAGGTGCTTCATCTTGCCTGCACATTCATTTATTTAGTCAGTTATTTTGCACGTTTATTTTAAAACAATTTTTTCTCAATGCTGAAATATTGAAATTAGTTTTTAAACTCCATTTAGTATTGAATTTTCAAGACTAGTTTCTCTTTCCTTGTAATAAAATTTAAAAAATACAATGTGTGCAGGATAAAAATCCAAAATTTTTTCTTCACTTGGCAGTAATTTATTACTAAATAATGGTACTTAGTATTTACTAAATTATATTATTGATAGGCTGCATGGTCTTTCAACATTCTTGATTTCAGTTCACTATAGATATAAATCTTTGTATTATGAATTCTTATATGAAAGTATTTGATTTTTCCTAGAAAATATGTTTTAAAAAACACATTAGCATATATTTCTGGACCTAAAACTTTCAAGAACATTTTAATGAGAAACTTTTAAGTAAATCTATAATATTGATATTTTTAATTTATTTAAAGTGGGCTATAAATTTTGTGTTTGAATTTACCACAGATTTGTGATAAATTAATCTATAAGCCCATAACCTTGCTAAGGTAAAATGTAATTAATTGAACACATATTTAAAAACTAATAAATTTATCCTTCAAATCAATGTGCTATTGGGTTATAATGAGAAATATTTACATTTTGTATTATATAAAGTCATATGAAATAAATAATGTTAATAATAAGATTTAAGAACAGATAAAAGAGGTAAATAATAAGGCAGTTCACTGACAACCAACTTTTCTTTTCCATATCTGTATTTTTGAGGTTGTGCTATCAAGGAATTAAAGAGTAAAACTGGCATAGTGCTAGAAGCATTATGACCAGTAAAGAAATGAAAGGATTCTTTATCTTAAATGTTAGGAATGGATATTTTCAATAGAAAAATCGAGCCAATAAAAATAAAAGATATTGCACATTTGGATTGTATGGTAAACTTAAAATATTGAATTCAATAATAAAATTTATATTATGTAAAATTCAGAAATTCATTTTTGAATTGTAAAGCCTTAAAACTCTAGAACCTCGCAATATATGCACAATAGTTAAAACTTGTGGAAAAATGCTTAAAACTTTTACCAGTTTTATGATATCTTTAAGAAGTCCTCTATTTGAAATCTGGCATTCTTTTTCTGATATTTTAGCTTAATCGATGTTTCTTATGAATTATTTCTGTATCTTTATGTATGAAATAACCTATAGGAACTTTCACATTGGCTCATGCAGCTCAATTAGAAGTTTTCAAAAAAAGTCCTTTGTACAGTGAATAATAAGTATGGGCTACTTCTGTGGTTTGATGTTTTCCCAACAAATTATCTTGTACAAACAAAATATAAAATACAAATTCTAAATGTACCAATGTAACTCAGGCAAACATTTTGCAAATATTTGGATTTTGTTGGTCAGTAAACTAACCATCAGAAAATGAAGAAAGAAACTTTGATGAAGACATCAGAGTTCTACTTGAAAAAGACTTTTAAAAAGTCTGAGTTAATTCATCTCTCTGTGAAAGAGTGTCTTTCTTAGGCAACTAAGAGGAATCCTGCCTGTTTATATTGGCATAAGGAATAGGAGTAGCAAGCTACCTGAGAAGTTGAGTCTTTTCTTAAGTGGGGACTATAGATTAACTTGTTTCATGGACAAGGCAGGTAATTTTATCATTCAGTAGGCATTAATTACACATAAGTGATTAACTTGAGTGAATTATTTGGACAGCCATGAAATAGAGAGTTAACATTTATAAAGGTAAAATACAGGATTTGAGACAACATGTTCATATTTAATTTATTAATTTGACAGATTTATTTTTCTTTGCTTTCTAGCTAAATTTTGTTGACATAATTGATCTTTTCAAATAACTTCCTTTTGGTTTTATTGATATTGTCTGCTTTATGCTCTAGTTCATTTAATTTTACTTTAACCCTTGTTGTTTCCTCTTTTTGCTGACCTTGAGTTTAGTTTACTCTCCTTTCTAGATCCTCCAGTTTTGAGGTTGTCTCTAATTTGAGATTTTTTCTTTTCTTCATGCAGCATTCAAAGATAGAAAATTTTTGCCTTGCACTGTCCTTGCCTCATCACATATTGTACTTTCATTTTTATTTATATTAAGGTATTTTGTAATTTTCCTTGTTACTTTTTTTTAAAGCCGTTCCTTGTCTAACAGTGTGTTGTTTAATTTCCATGTATATATGAGTTTTCTATTTCTCCCTCTAATATTATTTCTTGTTTCATATCATTTTGTTCAAAAGATACACTGCAGGGGGTGCAATGATGGCTCAGTGGCAGAGTTCTCGCCTGCCACGCTGGACACCTGGGTTCAATTCCCGGTTCCTGCTTATGCAAAAAAAAAAAAAAAATACACTGCATAATTTTAATATTTTAAAATTTTTTTAGTCTTGTTTTGTGACCCAAGATACAGTTTGTCCTGGAGAATGACTCATGTGCACTAAAGGAGAACAACTATTTTACTGCTATTGGATGAAGTGTTCAATATATAGCTACTTTGTGTACTTGGTTTGTACATTGTTCAAGTCTTCTATTTTATTATTTATATTCCTGTAGATATTCTATCCATTAGTGAAAAAGCTGTGATGAGTCTCTCACTATTAATGGAGAACTGTCTGTTTCTTACTTCAAATCAGTCAATACTTGCTTCCTATGTTTTTGTTCTTTGCTGTAGGTGAATATATATTTATAATTGTAATTGATCCCTTTATCAATTTGATCCCTTTATCAATTCATGATATACTTCTCTGTATCTTGTCACAGTTTCTTATTTAAAGTTTATTTTATATTAGGTTATTATAGTTACTCTGGCTGTCTTTTGGTTACTATCACCATGGAATAATTTCATTCATCCTTTTATTTTCAACTTCCATCTGTCTTTAATTGAAGGTGACTCTCTTGTAAATGACAAATATTTGGGTAGTGCTTTCTTTATCTATTCTGCTTATTTCTCCCTTTAATCTATTTCTATTTAAAGTTTAATCCATATATATTTAAATTTATCACTGGTAATGCAGACATGTTTTCTTCAGTTTTGCTGTTTGATCTTTTTAAGTTTTAGACCTTTCATATATCTCAATTCTTCTACTATTGCCTACTTTCATAATTATTTTGTTTTTCATAGTGTACCAATGTTCTAGTTTGTTAGCAGCCAGAATGCAATATACCAGAAATGGAATGGCTTTTTAAAAAGGAGAATTTAATAAGTTGCAAGTTTACAGTTCTAAGACCATGAAAATGTCCCAATTAAAGCAAGTCTATAGGGATATCCAATCTAAGACATCCAGGGAAAGATACCTTGATTCTAGAAGGCCAATGAAGTTTAAGGTTTCTCTCTTAAGTGGAAAAACACATGGCAAACATGGCATCTGCTAGCTTCCTCTCCAGTCTTCCTGCTTTGTGAAGCTCCCTGGGAGGCATTTTCCTTCTTTATCTCCAAAAGTAGCTGGCTGCTGGACTCTTCTTTGTGGTTCTGCAGTGTTCTGAAGCTTTCTCCAAAATCCTTCTTCTTTTATAGGATTTTAGTAAACTAATCAATACCCACCTGGAATAGGTGGAGACACATCTCCACATAATCAAGTTTAATACCTGCACTTGATTGAGTCAGAGCTCCATGGAGATAATCTGATTAAAGTCTCCAACCTACGGTGCTGAATAGGGATTAGAGGAAATGGCTGCCTTTACAAAATGGGATTAGGATTAAAGCATGGCTTTTCTAGGGTACATAAATCCTTTCAAACAAGCATATTCTACCCTCTGGACCTTAAAAAGACATGTTTTTCCCATATACAAAGTGCATTCATTCCATAAAAATATCAGAGAAATTTAAATCATCTCAGTAACAATACAAATACAATACAAGACCAAAAATAATACAAAGTCAGTTACAGGCGTGGTCTGTCCTAAAGCAAAATTCTTCTCTGACTCTGGACCTGTAAAACTCAGAACAAGTTATTTGATGATAACATGTAAAGGAGGAATATGATAGATATACCCATTTCAATAGGGAGAAATTGGGAGGAACGTAAGAGTCACCAGACCCATGAACTTTCGAAAACCTGCAGGGCATACTTCATTAGATTTCAAAGCCTGAGGGTCATTTATCTTTGGAACTTTAGAAAGCAGCAGTTCCACCCTTTCCAAGGGCCTACGCAGAGGCCTGCCTCTCTCCCAATTCAACCTTGGAGGACATAGGAGAGACCACATTTTACTCGTCTCCATCCTCTCCAAGGATCGTGGCTGCACATGGGCTTTTTGCCATCTCCAGGGCACACGCTCAACCTCTCCATGTGGTGGCAGGCAGGTCTCCCCAAACCCCAGGGAACGTACTTTACTGTCTCCAAGGCTTGAGGTGGCATAACTCTTCCACTGCAATGAGTTGGAAGGCCCATTCTCTGCCTTCCGGTACCTTCATACTTCCTTTAGTGTAGATTTTTTCCAGCTACTTTATTATGGTTACCGTGGGGCTTATATTTATTAACCTAAATCTATGACAATTATGGCTGATTTGATATCATATGAAATTAAGTATCCTAATCCTTGTTCATATTCCCCTCCATTCAACCCCTTCTGGTGATGCCTGATATAAATTATACCTTCATATGCTTTGAGTTCAATAGCCATATATTTATCATTGTATTTTTTTGCATTTGCATTTTATAGTCTATAAGAAGTAAAACTTGGAATGTGTACCAAAAAATAAAATTCTATAAAGTTAGAATTTATAATTACTTATATGTTATCTTTATCAGAAATCTTCTCTTTTTTTTTTTGCTCTTTGATCCTTGTGTAAGAGACCTTTCCTTTCAGTTTGAAGAACATACTTTAGCACTACTGATAGGTCACATCTAATGCTGATGATATCTTTCATATTTTGTATTTCTGGGGATGTCATAATCTATCTTTCATTTTTGAAAAATAGTCTTACTGTATATAAAATCATTTGTTGGGAAGGTTTTCTTTTACCACTTTAGATATTTCTTTCCATTGCCTTCTTGTCTTTACGGTTTCTAAAGAGAAATTGATACTTTTATTTTCGGGTTCACTTGCACATAATGCGTTATATTTCTTTTGTGGCTTTCAGGACTCTTTACTTGTGCTTTGTCTTTGACAGTTTGACCACTGTGTATTTGAGTGTTATTCTTTTCAAGTTTATCTTGCTTGGGGTTTATTGGGATTCTGCTCTGTATATGTTTAATTTCATTAAATTTAAGAAGTTTTCTGCCATTATTTCTTTTAATTTTCTTCAATCCCTTTCATTCTTCCCCTTCTCAGACTTATATAATGCATATATTGGTATTCTTGATAATATTTATAGTTCTTGTAGGCTCTGTTCACTTTTTCCAATATTATTTCTTTCTGTTCCTTAGCCTGAATCATTTCAATTTTCTTATCTTCAAGTTCATCTGTTCTTTCTCCTGTTTCTAATCTCCCATTGGAACTCTTTAGAAATTTATTTTGTTTTTAATTTCATCTACTTTGCTCTTCAACTCCAGTATTTACATATGAGTCCTTTTTATAAGTTCTCTCTTTTTTGTGAGTGTTCTAGTTTGCTAGCTGCCGGAATGCAACACACCAGAGACGGATTGGCTTTTAATAAAAGGGGATTTATTTTGTTGGTTCTTCAGAGGAAAGGCAGCTAACTTTCCACTGAGGTTCTTTCTTACGTGGAAGGCACAGGATGGTCTCTGCTGGTCTTCTCTCCAGGCCCCTGGGTTCCAACAACTTTCCCCGGGGTGACTTCTTTCTGCACCTCCAAAGGCCTGGGCTGAGCTGCGAGTGCTGAGATGAGGAATGCCGAGCTGCTGGGCTGTGCTACATTGCCTTCTCTCATTTAATCACCAGCCAATTAAGTCAAACGTCACTCATTGCAGCAGACACGCTTCCTAGCCGACTGCAGATGTAATTAGCAACAGATGAGGTTCACGTATCATTGGCTTATGTCCACAGCAACAGAACTAGGTATGCTCACCTGGCCAAGTTGACAACTGAATCTAACTAACACAGTGAGATTCTCATATTTTTCATTCATCATTTTTCTGATATCCTTTAGTCCTTTCTCTGTGTTTTATTTTATCTCTTTCAGCTTACCGAAGATTAGCTTTTGAAACTCTTTGGTCTTCCCAAAGTCTGTTTTTCTTTGTTGATATTTTCTGAAACCGTATCTTGTTTTGTTGGATGGACCATCATTTCCTGTTTCTCTGTTTGCCTTATTATCTTTTGCTACAAGCTGTATATTTTAATATTTCAAAGTATTAATGTTACCCTAGAAGGTATCTGTTTCTTAAGTTTGTGTCCAACTAGTTATATGACAGAGGTTTCCTTGTGTGCAGGAAGCTACCACAGACAACCCAATGAAAAATGCCTTTCATCGTCTTCGCAAATTGTCTTTGTACTGATTGGTGATCTCCTTTAGAGCTTAACCCTCCTATCAAGATCAGCCTAAGGCAGAAATGTGAGTTCTTCTCATGTTTGAGCCTGTGTCTTGTCCTGAGTTTTGGTGTTGGTCTTAGGAATTCCCTTGTTAAGAAGAATTTGAATGTTCCTTCTCCTCTCTATGAAATGACTTTACTACACTCTCCAGTGCTCTGGCTTATGACTGCAAACTGATAATCTTTAGTCCCAGGCCACCTTGGTTTCATGTTTATTACACTCCTTTAGCTATTCACAGTCTGCTTCCTTCTGCAGGGCAAGTTCTGGGAAGGTAAGCCAGAGAGGAATGTCCTATTTCATTCATTCACCCTTCTACCCTATAAATTGGAGTCAAGATATATAGACCCCAGAATGTGCTTAGGGGTTACTCTGCCCAGAACAGGTCCAGGCACCCACAGTGAAAGTTCATGCCAGCTCCACACCATTCCAGGAAAGTGATAGAGAAGGGGCCAACACATTCACCATGAGCTTCTCCTATGGTTTTTTTTTTAAGTTGTGGTTTCTTTATTTAGCTTTGTCCAGTTACTACAACCCTTTAACTGGTTTTGGAGTTTTGACGAAGATAGCTAAGCAAATTTGTTTTTAGTTTTACAAAGATTCTGTGGGAGGTCAGAACCTTGGTGCATCTTACACCAATGTCTTTGTCAACTAGAACATCTTGATTTTGACATTTAATTTCCTCTTATCAAGAATAAGAAGTGCCTGGCACATATTACACACTTGATAAATATTTGTTTAATGAGATAACAAAGACAATTTTTTAAATGACAAATAGTGACTTACTAGTTGGCAATTCTTCATGTCTTCACTTCACTGGAATAGTGTCAGTGAAGCTTGAGAGGATTTAAAAGAGAAGGGATAGTTTTGAAGGTAAGAATGACAGGTCTTGCTGAGGAATGTGATTAATGAAGGATGAGAAGAATCAGAGATACCTCCTATCCTTATTCTCCACCATAAAATTCAAATTTCTTAATGTTTTTGAGGGTGTCTCTAGAATACGGAAAATATCTGCTTTTCTAACTTCTAATAGCAATGATTTCCAAACTAGAAGCTGAGATTCTGAGAAAGGTTGGGAGGTTTCCATGACACACTGGGAAATCCGTCTACTGAAGTCAACTAGGTTTCTCATATTAGGAGAGCTAATTTACAAGGTTCAAAAAAAAAAGATGAAGGCAAGCTTCGCATTATTTTGAAATAGCTTTAATTTTTCAAGGCTTATACATTATCAACTATCATAAAATATGTCTTCTTATATATTTTATATTACATTTAAAATATACATTTTTTCTGTTTGCTCAGTAACAAAGAAATCAGATAGAATAACAATTTAAAAAAGTTTATCTAGATTTATTGTGATTTTGAGAATTTATGTTTTTAATTTTATCCAAGTAGTCATAATTATCTATTGTCTCCCCAGGTCAAATTATATTCATTCAATTACACAATTGAATATAGAGACATACACCAAAAGACTCTTTACAAGGGTTCTTCAAACCTGCCTACCTATTTTATATGTTAAGTCACAGTGCTCACTTCCTTACAGCCATATTATATATTTTTTTGAATTTGACCTCCCTAAAATTCTTTTATCTGTGAAACTTTGCTTTTCCCTTCATTCCCTATAATACTAATTGTGTCTTTAGATTTAGCTCAGCTAGGTAAGAATCAGATGCATAGTATTTTTGCAAGCTAATAGGATGTGATATACCAGAGCTGGAACAGCTTTTATAAAGTGGAATTTAATAAGTTACAAGTTTACATTGTTAAGGGTGTGGAAATATCCATATTAGGGCATCCAGAGAAACATACTTTAATTCAAGGAAGGCGGATGCATCTGCAACACCTCTGTCAGCCGGTACATTGCTCCTGGGTTCTATTGCTTTAACCCTCTGTTTCTACTGAGATTCCTCAATTTCATCTCTTGGCTTCCCTTGGCTCTCTCTAGCTTCTGGCTCGTTTAATATCTCATGGCAACATCTGCTGGGCTCAGCCATCTCCAAACATCTGTGTCTCTGTTCTTCACATGTCCACATCAGTTCTGCCACAAAGTTTCTGTTCACTCGGAGGCTTCTGTCATTTCTTTAGGCTCTGTCTTTTCTGTCATTTTTGACTCTCTCCGACATGTTTACTCTTTTAAAGGATTCAAATAAGCTAATCAAGATCCATATGGAATGGGTGGAGTCACGTCTCCATCTCATCAAAATTAATACCCACAATTGGGCATGTCACATCTTCATGGAGATAATCTAATCAAAAGATTTCAATTTACAGTATTGAATCAGGATTTAAAAAAAAAAAAGGGTTACTTCTGCAAGATTGGATCAGGATTAAAACAAGGCTTTTCTGGGATACCTAATAGATTCAAACCAGCACAACCAGAGAGAGGTTTCAGGTAAGATAGATCTTTAACAGCTCCTAAATCTTATGGCCTAAGTTCTTTTCACACTGCACACTCAGACTCTGAAAAAGTAACAGAGTTGGAATGTAGGCAATTGCAATTTCTGTAGAAAAGGCAACATATTACCTATATAAATATTTTCAAAGATTGATTTTCTAGCAATTAAATGATTATTTCATACCAATAACGGCAGATTTTCTGGAAGTGGAACAAAGTTTATGGGGGTATGTTTATTCTCTAGCCATATGTTTAATACCTATCTGTAGTGCTATTCTACTAAAAACATTCACTTTTCCAGAATCATTTTATTTATTTTTCCATCTGTTCAGTAATTAGAGCAGACTGTGGTCTGCTGAAATAAATTATGTCAAAAATAATATTGTTCATAATCTTTCAGTCGTATGCTATATCCTCTAAAAGGAGCTCTTTATTAATGTTAGGCTTTATTTCATAAGGTTTAACACTTTTATCATAAAAAGATATTAACTATAAAACCGCCTTTATTGCCATATTATTCTATTTGAGTACAAATATGTCTTAGCCAAGACAATAAACATAAATTACTTTAATTCATGAAACTTTGTGTCTCTGGAGCTATCTCTACCTAAGAATACAGACATAAAGTTATTACAGTCACATTTTTGCTAAACAGAGAAATTTCAAACATTGTATAATTTGATGTTATAATTTCCCTTAGTGATATAATCCATAATGAAGTTGAAGAACTCATTTGTTATAATGAATATGCTCTTTTTAGTCACAAGACTGAATATGTGATCATGTTCATAGGTACAAAGCACAATATGCCTGCTGCTCTCACAGGAGTAGAATGTTGTACTTCATGTTTCCACATATATGGAGTTCTAGAACAAGTAAGTAGTTGCCTCTGGTGGGAAGTGGGGTTAAAGTTGATTGACTAGAAAGAGGCATGAGAGAGGTCTCTAGAATATGGAAATGCTCTTCTTGATAGAAGTGTGGATTACATGGACGTTTTCATTTATCAAAACTCCTCAAAGTGTACAATTAAGATCTGTGCAATTCACCATATAAAATAGAGTCTTCATTAAAAAAATGGAAAAGAATAATATGTCTTGGTTTGTATGTATTAGGAAGTATAAAACAGAGCTTTTAAATATTTTGATGCAGTTGTTAACTTTCACAAGCTTGTCAGAATTGTCCTACCACCTGCTCATGTATTACTCATGACAAGTCTCTTACGCTAATTCTTAATAGCTTGAGAAATTAGCACTGGCCTCAAGCAGCCAAACTATGCCACATTAATAATGAAACCTCATCCTGATAAAGAAAACACTTTCTATTATAAGCAGAAAAGCCTTTTATTAAAACATTTTAATTGTATGGAAAATTTTATTTAAAATATTAAAAATTGAGTAACACAGAATTGAAGAAAGTCTAAAGAAAAAATTACATAACTTAATTTCTCATAATTCTATTACAAAGGCTTAAACTTTCATTTTGAATTACCACAAAAACGGAAAACAAGCATTAAAGATGAAGACCGACTTGCTGAACAAGTGATAAGTATGCTTTTACTATATGCAATAGCATTATTTGAAACTCACCACAGCAGACACCATAAATGCTAAATGACTCTATTACATAACAACATCTTGTCCATGTAATACTGCACTGATGCTATAGCTCCAAAAGATAATGAAATCCCTATTTTCATATTAGAATTCTGTGGGTTATCTCATATTTTCCTTATGGAAAGGAAAATTAACACTTCAAATTTTGTGGCTGTCTCAGAGGCAGTTGTGGAAATCACCAGAACTTCCAATTCTATTTATATTCCTCAGAGCAATTATTGAACAAGTAGACATTACGATAGTCTTCACCAGAGCAATTTTAGAAGCAACAAATAATACTGAGACAATCAAATAAGTACAACAGGAACATGGGTGAGTACACTATAGCATATTCCTAGAATGAAATAACATGCAGAAGTAAAAATAAATGAAATGAGCTATACCAAAACAGAAGGTTGAAACATGGAGTCATAATACCAAGCAAAACTCCTAGGGAAGAAAGTGCTTTTTGTACACTCGAAAATAAGCTAAAAATTTACAAATTTAAAAACTGACAACTTAAAAAGCAGGAAAATGATGATCATAAAAGTCATCACTTTGACTATCTTAGGGGGAAGTTATTGGTAATAATTCTAATACTTTAATTGAAATTCTTAAGTGAAATAAATTTGTAAATTAAATTAAATAATAATGACAAAAATATTTTCACCATGTGTGGAATATCTAGATATCATTAATATGCAGTAAAGAAAATGCAGAAGTGCCTGTGTGTTCAGCTCTGTTCTTGACATTACAGATAAGCTAACTAATGTATTAAACTAGCCACGTTATCCGACAATTTGAGTAGGTAACCCAGTATTAGACAACCTGTATATCTCATCCCAAAGGCCACAATCTAAGCTGTTCTGTTCTATTGCATCCAAATGTATTTTACCTGAAAGTCATATGAGAAAGCAGAATGTATTATGGAGCTATTTTCTGCTTGGGACATTTCTCATTTCATAAATGTGAGGCTCTTGGCCAATCTACATTAGTGTTACTGCTAGTTGACATTTGAAGAAATTCATTCCAGAAAAAAATCTTTTAAAGTGAAGAATTTATGGATTATCATAATAAGTGAGAAAGTGAAACTTTCTCAGGCTCCTACCCATAAATTTTGACACAGATACGGAAGGTTGTTGAGATGCATATGAAGTTTGCTTTCTGCATTTTTAATTATTCTGCTATTTAATGATTAATATAGAATGTGTTCTTGTGCAAGAAATCCTCTACTATCATTTCTTTGACATTTATTTTTATGTTTTTAAGGACTAGTAATGTATTTTTTAATATACCAAACTATCTGCCAACATATATTTCTTGATTTCAATAATTTGCTACTTAATATACCAAATCAATGCCTGTGCTGGTTTGAATGAAGGTATGTCCCCTAGAAAAGCCATGTTTTAATCAAAATCCCATTCCCTATTCAATACTGTATGTTTGAAACTGTAATCAGAGCATCTCCCTGGATGATGTGATTTAGTCAAGAGTGGTTGTTAAATTGGATTAGGTGACAAAATGTGTCCACTCATTATTAGTTTCTGAAGTCCTATAAAAGAGGAAACATTTTGGAGAATAAGTGATTCAGAGACAGCAGAGCAATATGACACAGCCACAAGAAGCAGAGTCTACCAGCCAGTGACCTTGGTAGATGAAGAAGGAAGATGTCTCCCACAGAGCTTCATGAAACAGAAAGCCAGAAGAAGCTAGCAGATGACGCCGTGTTCGCCATGTGCCCTTCCAGATGAGCGAAGAACCCTGACCATGTTCACCATGTGCCTTCTCACTTGAGAGAGAAACCCTGAACTTCATCAGCCTCCTTAAACCAAGGTATCTTTCCCTGGATGCCTTAGATTGGACCATTTCTATAGACTTGTTTTAATTGGGACATTTTCTTGGCCTTAGAACTGTAAACTAGCAACTTATTAAATTCCCCTTTTTGAAAGCCATTCTGTTTCTAGTATATTGCATTCCGGCATCTAGCAAACTAGAACAATGCCCAATAGATATATAAAATATAAAATAAAGATTATTCAAGGTTAACTACATCTATATTGTGTTCTAGAAAGTGGGAAACTCAGTATTACCACAGGTTTTAAGTAAACTGAAAAAATTTAATAAAACAGGAAAATGCAAAGATGTTTTAGACATCTCTATTTCAATACATAGTAATTAGTTTCCTCATTGTAAAACAATTTCTGTGATAATTATATGATATAATATATACAATGAAGATATATTGGAGTTTATAACATAGAAAACCGTATATGTGATGGTTAGTTTTGTTAAACCTTACTATAAATTGTCATTATATATTTAATTAAGCCAAAGATTCATACATTTTTACCTCATTTCCCCACATCATTTTGATGAAGATAAATAAATAGCTGATATGATCATGAAGAAGTGCTCTGCATCACTAGCAAAAAAAAAAATCCAGATTAAATTATCATAGGTTAGGGGGTACAAGAGTAGTTCAGTCGTAGAATTCTTACCTGCCATGCGGGAGACCTGGGTTCAATTCCCAGTCCATGCACTTTCCAAAAACAACAAAAAAAAAAACAAGCAAAACAAACAGTCAAAAAACAAGCAAACAAAAATTCAACAAATGGTGCTGTAATAACAGGATACTCACATCAAAAAAATAAGGAAATATGACCCTGCCATACAGAATACAAAAAAAAAATTATCATAGATTAACACACACACATTAGAAAGGTAGGCAGCATCAAATGCTGATGAAAATTAGGGCAAACTTGAAATTTATATTGATGATAGAATGTGAAATGGTACAATCGCTTGGAAAACAAAGTTGACAGTTTTCTTTTAAACTTATACCTAAACTGAAACCCAGACGTTACATTTATATATATTTAACTGAAATTGAAAATATATATTCAGTAGGAAATTTGTACAAGGACTACAGCAGCTTGAGCCACAATAACTGGACACAAGAAACAACCCAAATGTCTATCAGCTTGTGAATATATAAACAAGTTGTGGCATACACATACAATGAGACATTATTCAGAAATTAAAAAAAAATACTTATGCACACAGTAACATGAATAAACTGCCCACACAAAACTCTACTTTTCCACTTACTTGAAGGTACAACAATCTGGTGAGAAAAGATTAGAATGCAGTCTCTAGAAGGGCTAATGGAGTTGACAGGGGAAGAAAGACAAGGGAAATATGTGAGCTGATGGAACTACTCTGTATTTTAACAGAGGTAGAGACATATGCTGTCAAAACTCATCCAAGGGTAAACATAAAACATGTGCATTTCACCAGGTGTGAATTTTACCAAAAGAAAAATTATGCAAACACAAACTAAATACATAAAAATATTAACTAAAAATGAAGATTGCACATTGGTCATGACGTTACAAGGTTAACATTTCCTTTACATATCTGTTTTCCATCTTGTTTAAATGGTTGATTATGATTTTTACAATCAAAGAATACAATAAAGCTGATCAAAATATTGATAAATATGAACCACTTCTAGGACATTCTTGGTTAATTATATTAATATTATTTTAAGGTTTTAATAATAAAGTAGTAATTAGTCTTTTGGATCTAATTAAGCATTTAAGAGTGGCAAAATTTAATTTATATTTAACCTATTAGAGGCTCCTATGTTATTTAGCTCTATCAGATTTGCCATGGAACATAGAATAATTATTCACATTTTATATATATTTACAGTAAAAATAGAGTACATAAAGTGATTATACATGATTGGGTTTCTTCTGTGATTCATTCTGATTTCACAAACAGTTCACAATTAGGACTTTGAAAAGTATTTCAAGCAACAGCACACTGAATTGGTTTTAAGATAACCACTCATTAAGATCTATGATTTCCAGACATGTTTTTCAAAGACACATTTCATTTACGTATACTTACTATTGGTGCATGTTTGTACTTTGCTTCATTTATAATAATGAGATAGCCCTTATACTTTTGATTAATAGAAAAGAACCTTTTTTTGGGGGGGGGGGCAGTTGTTATGTACCTACTGACATTTAATTATCAGCTTCTAATTGATTTTGATTTTGCAAAGCTCTGAAACTAATTTGAATAAATTCATTATTATACAGCCAGAAGCGACTAAATTTAATTTAATTAGAGGTCATTGCACTTCCAGATTGAGTTAATTAAAGATCTAATCAAGCTTCCTGGGGATAAGGAGCTTGTCAGTTGGGAAAAAATCACCACAAGACAAAACTGCAAAAATCTACATTAAGCTCAATAAATTTCACTAAATTTTGTATTTCAGGGCTCCTCCTACCTTTAAATATAGAATAATGAATGCCAAGAACCTTTCATCTTAATACCATGATGTATTCATACTAAATATATCTTTATCAAGTCTCCCACAGACAAGCAATTTTATGACTTGAATGGAAGAAATGACTTGTAAACAACACAAGGCGGATTTATATTACAGAGACTTGGAGCAGCTTATGTTTACTGATAATCAAACACTACCAATAAAATTAATGCTATCATTTATTGAAATGACATTGTGCCAACGTATAATAGTTCTATTTAAACATTTAATTTCCTTTTCAGTTCAATTTCCAGGACTTGAATGAAAAGTCTTGATGTATTAAATAAGCCCACATTGAGCTCACTCTAAAGTCCTGCTTTAATTATAAATTCTTATCATATTTATAATCCCAATATGCTTATTGTTGAAAATATAAAATGGAGTATAAGGGATTCCTGAAGAGTAATAAAATTATATTTCAGAAAATTGTGAGATTTCAGGAATCCCAGAGGAAGATTAAGATGGACGTTTAATTTACTACTTGAAAAAAATGAAGTAAATAAAAATCAATTTATGAAAATTTGGTGGAAGCATGTCAACAATTAACCAACTAGAATCTTTATAACTTTGCTGCTTGCAGTATAGCTTTAAGTTGATAAGTGAATAATTTCTTGAAAATAAAATCTACATACCATTACAATATCTCTGACAATCTTCCCAGAAAGCAAATTACAAAAATTAAACTTCAGGGCATCATACTAGTTGTGGTAAAAATTAATAAAATACATATTTTGCAGGTGATTTCATGTCAATGAGTTTGGTCCAACCTACGGTAGGTTGTAAAACATTGTCAAAACATTATCAATTATACATCTTAAAAAAAAATACTGTCCTAGTAGTAGAGTTTAATGAATTGTTTCTCTCTATTTTAATTAAAAAAAATTAAATCCAGGAGAATGTGAAATATTTAACGTCAAGTGTAATAAATACAAAGATGCAAAGTAATACTAGGAAATGCAACAAAATATTAATGTAAGAGAGCAGTATACGTTAATGGGTAGAATCACAAGCTTTCAAAACATCCACGCACCAACTAGATGGTAGAAAAATCCATCTTCACCCAGCATTAATGTTCTCCCTAGCAAAATGAACATTATCTCCACCAGCAGGCATAAAGTACAAATGATTCTATATATTTGATTATGTTAATAATAATATGTTAAAATGTAAATTTGCATGGTGTGTAGCTAAATTTTTTATGAAGTTAAGTAAAGACTAATGGAGATCAAGCAAAATATATTAAATATTTTGCTATAAGTCATGGAGATGGAAGTACAAAACTCTGAGAATCAACAATAAACTCAGAAGCGGTTACTAGGTTGGTTAGCCAAAATTACATATTTTTCCCAAAAAGTGTTCAGGGCTGAGGTGGAATTCTTGACATACCAACAATATGTTACATATTATAATCCTATATGAATATAAACTATAGTAATATAATGCATTAAAGCAATTTAGCATATTCATGTTACACATATATTAATTATTTCTTGTGTCTTTGTTTTCTTCACTCTTTCTTCTTCAATTTGTTTTAATAACCATCTATTATAATCTAGATACATTATCTCTACACAATAAAATTTGAATTTTTCTTGTTGTAGAAACAATATGGGAAATCATTTTACAATTGCTTTCTTTATTGAATCCTGAATCTATGACATTGTATTAGGAAATTCTGCTAGCTGTAAACTAAATTTTAAATCAACAGAATGATGTGGCTAATGTGGCTGACGTACTTTAATTAGAAATACAATATCAAAAGTGACAGTACTCCTGTGGTTCAGGTATATAGAATATTTTAAGAAGTTCTGCATGTCATGCAAAGATTTTAATGAAAGTAGCAAATATACATGGAAAAATTTAATTCAGTAAGAAATAGGATGTAATCTGAAGTCCCCAGCCCTTGTACCAAGAATAGAATTTCAGTATTTATATTAGATTTTCAGTTAAGAATTTTGTTTTATATGAGTGTGTGTGTGCTTTATGTATCTGTATATTATACATAACAGGATTTCTAAAGCCAGTCTGCTTTTCTTGTCAGCAGTTGAAAGAGCTGCAGTCCAATATTTTGTATGATTGTAGGTTTCATACATTGCTTTAAATGCTTTTATTCTGAAACATCAAATAATACAAATATTAATTAATTAATTCTATAAATGAATTTAGAAAGGAACAATTCAGGAAGCCTAAAAAGTAGGGAAATAATTAAAAATAATGGATTCCTTGGAGAATTTAATTTAAAAGATCAATTTAAATCCTGATTCAGCAAATATAGAAATTCCAAAGACCGACAATAGAATTAATGAGGGGATATTTCTGAATTGACAATACAGGCATATTATCACATAATTATATACTAACACATTTGTAAACCTTATTGAATTATTCTAGGAAAATATAAATAAATATAAATCAAAGTTGATTCTAGGTTAAGATGCCTAAGTCAGTCAAAATGTACAGAAGATATAAATGCATTGTTAAACTGCAATCGTTACAAAGGTGTAGTATCATGTAGTTTTACCAACTTCAGATTCAAATACAACTTCTAGAAACATATAATTTCAGTGCTTTGGAAATTTGTTCAGAGTTTAGGAAAAGATGGAAAAATGTTCAATTTACTTACCAAACTCACATTAGTAGCCAAATAATTATAAAGCTGTAGTCAAAATGTGGGCAATCTCACTTAAGAATGTACGAGTGAAATCAGCTTATAAAATATACTAACAAATTGTAATGTATTCCATTTTACGTTGCATAATTATTTCTATAAATTGTAATAAAATGACTAAGGACTCTTATCCTTGCTAAAAGAAAACAATTTTTGGAAAGGTATATTCTCTAGAAGAAAGATAAAATACATGATCATTACAGTATTTGCCAAAAATGTATATGTTAAAATTTTATAGCCCTCTTCAATTAAAGCTTTTTAAAATTTAAGTGTAGATGGGTAATATTTCATGATCAATAATATCATATTTTATATGTAAATATTAACTGTTGTGGTACTTAATTGTAAAACATTAGAAACATTTCCTTTAAGTTAGTTTTAACTAACATAACACATCAGAAAATTAAAAAAATGCAAATTTTATAAGTTAAGAGTGAAAACAGCTTTTTAAGTTTCAATATGTTATTTGGCTGGAAAGCTCAAGAGAATAATCAAAAATAATTCCAATGAGATAATTCATTCAAGAGATCCATTATATTTTACTATGCAAAAATTACATAATTTTTCAATATACCTATAATAGCAAATTACAAAATAAGGTAAAACAGATCCTTATCAGAATGTCAATAAATGTATATGTAGGGCATATCTGTAGAAAAATATCAGTCTTTAGTAAGGAATATTTAATAAAATGTTATTCAATATAATAAATACAAAGACATTTTCTTGAATAACAGATGATATATAAACAAATTGTCTCATAATTATATTTTAATGAAATCCAATATCTTTGGATTTCTGACTTGGAAACCATATTTAATTCTTTGTTTTTATATGTAAATACATGAAAATAAATGCCAGATTTTATTTTTCAATTCCAGTAAAAATGTGCATGAGTAAATAACAGTGTGATTCTTGCCTAGGCATAAATAAGTCCACAAGCCCTAATGTAAATTCCAAAATCAATATCAAGAATACACAAAGATTAAATATATTTTAAAGACAACATTTCACATCTTCCTAACAAAATATTTTGGAGAACCAGCTATTTTATTCCTAAAAATATAAAGTTATAAAAAGGGAAAAACAGTATAGATCTAAAAAAAAGACAACTATATTAAGAATATTTTTTAAATGCTAAAATTATATCTGTATTAAATAAAAGCATTAACATTATTTAAATAGCAATATCCATGTCAAGATATGTGGGAAAATAAGAATAATTAAAATAATAACAATATAATAATTAAAATATGTTCTCTTGTTAGGGTTCTATCATATGTAGATTCTGAAACAAGTATTCAGATATAATTATTTATTTAAGGGCGGGACACACCGAATGCAAAATTTAGGAGACAGAGAAGGAAATGCCTCCTTAAGGTTTATCAAGTCAGATACCACTGCATGTGACTAGAGCTTAGTTACACTCCAAAATTCTAGGAAATGATATAAAACACTTGTTGCAGAGATATCCTTCCCAAGGCTTGAGACAACTGGGGGTTGATATAGAGATCCCTCTCTGTCATATTTTAGGGCTGCTGGGGAAGGTAGTAGGTTATACCATGTATTTCTGTCCTGTCCTGTTACAGGCTTCAAAAGAAAACTTGTATTGCTTTTGTAACAGCCCTCTCATAAAAAGATGCAGTATTTGTGGTCAAAAAGCAAAAATAGCTAAAAGGGAGATGACAGGTACTAATCACCTCTGTTCCACACTTACTGAGGGAAAAAATTGTCTGAGGAACAGGCTTATTGCTGAAATACCATGAATCTCACTAAAATATTAATCTTAATTAATTAAATGTAATAGATGATGTTTATACTGCTGAGTGTGTGGGAAAGGCAGAATCATATAATTCTATCAAAAAGTAATTTGTAAAATTCTTACCTAAATGTAACTTAGCAATGGTTATCTCCAAAGGGTTTACTTTTTATCCATTTGAGAATGCTATTCTCT
Organism: Tamandua tetradactyla; assembly: GCF_023851605.1. NCBI lineage: Eukaryota > Metazoa > Chordata > Mammalia > Pilosa > Myrmecophagidae > Tamandua > Tamandua tetradactyla. The sequence continues at coordinate 5,027,985 of NC_135350.1, read as the reverse complement.
TTTCAGAAATATGCACAAAGCAAATAAACTGACAACAACAACAACAAAACAAAAAACAGATATAATGAAAATATAATTTCAGATGAATAATTCTAGGTTTTCTGATTCTTGCTTATTTTGCTCTATCAAAACTACTTTCTGTTTCAGTTCTACTGAGGGGTTGATAACTTCCTGAATTCAGGTTTTACACATGCTTATTTCTTCTATTTTAGATGCCTGAACACTTTTTCTGTAAAACCAAAAACAAAAGCAAAAACAGATTGTGTGCATATATATATATATATATATATATTATGTATATATGTATTATATGCTCACAATGCAATTTTACTGAACTTAATTATTACCTTTAACAGCATTTCTAAAAATAGGTGTTTTACGTCAACAGTCATGCCATCTGCCAATAGAGAAAGTTACATGTCTACTTTTGCATTTCAAAAAAGTTGTAGGTTTACAGAAAAATCGTGCAGAAAGTAGGAAGTTACCTTAAAACCCAACCCCACACACACACATAAAATTTGCGTTAGTTGATGTGGTATCTTTATTACAATTGATGAAATAATATCATTATAATTATATTATCAACTATAGTCCACAGTTTACATTAGTTATATGTCTTCATTTTCACTTCTTTTTGCCCTTTTTATTATTTATTTAAAAAATATTTATTTTTCTTGTCTTGTTGCAAGAAAATGTGAAATGTTGAACAGGAGTGGTGCGAGTGGTGTTTTTAATTTGTGCCTAATGTTGAAGGGAAAGCATTCAGCCTTTTACCTCTATCAGGTATTCAAGTATTCTTCTTTTCCTAGTTTGCTGAGAATATTTATCAAGAATTTTCCAGAATTTTGTCAAATGATTTTTGGCATTCGTTGAGTTGATCTTGTAGCTTTGAGGATTACCTTGATTGAATTTTAAATCAAAATTTAATTCCTGTGATAAAGCACATTTGGCTTTGACGTATCATCACATTTTATCTTTTTTATGTATTATGTAATTTGATTTGCCTTGTTGAAATTGTGTTAAGGTTTCATTTGTCTTCGTTCTTGAAAAGATTGTTCTGAGACTTTCTTTTCTTATTATACCTTCCTTCAGTTATGGGAATGAGCAAATGATTCCTCCTATTTCCTTAAAGACTTTGTGTAAAATAGGGGTTATTTATTTCATAAATAATTGTTAGAATGTAAGAATAAAATAAATAGAAATTATTTTCCATAGAATCAAATGAGCCTAGACTTATTTTTAGAAAAATCTAATTTCAAACAATATTATACTTATTCATGTTATTGTAAGAATACTGCAAAAATAAGAGGAAAATGTAAAATTTTCCTTCCCTATACTTTGTGTTATTTTTCCCTTTCTTCTACATGTATTAAAGCCCCATACTATATTGTTCATTCAACTTTTTTTAAAAAGAGATTGCAAAATGAGGAAATAATCTAAACAATAAAGTAAGAATTTTTGATAGGCTTAAAAGAGACTCTGAAAACCAACATGCAGAATAAGTTTATTGTGCAAAGAGGCATGAGTGGGAGCAGAGCCAAAAGAAAGTTCCTGCTCAAAGAAGAGTAGTGGGGAAACAATTTACCTATCTGCTTAGAACACAGCAAGGGTATAGGGCGCAGGGAGAGACAGACAAGTAGGACTTGAGCTATATGAATTTTCTGGGGCAGAAGGTTTGTGTAGGAATAAGCATATTTGGAGAAGATAAGTAAACTTGTGGTGTTAGCATGACATGTCCATCACAGTTTCTCCTTTCTCATGGAGACACAGGTCTTAATTAGCACTGCAAAGGTGCTATGTCAGGTTGGTAAGTCAGCCTGCCTGAGTTGCTTTTGATGTCTTCTTAATAGTTTCCTGAGTAAAAACAAAAGTTTAAGCAAATTAAGATGATTAGCAAAGCTTTTTAGCATTCTGACTTCACAGTTTAAAGTATATAATTTGACAAATTGTTAAATATGTAAATACCCACTGTTCTAGTTTGCTAGCTGTGGGAATGCAATATACCAGAAACAGAATGGATTTTAAATGGGGGGAATTTATTAAGCAGCAAGTTTACAGTTCTAAGGCAATGAAAATGCCCAAATTAAAGCAAGCCTATAAAAATGTCCAAATTAAGGCACCAACAAAAGGTTTCCTTCACTCAAGAAAGGCCAATGATGTTCAGGGTTTCTCTCTCAACTGTAAAGGCACATGGCCAACATGGTGACATCTGCTAGCTTTCTTTCTATGCTCCTTGTTTCATGAAGCTCTTCTGGGACGTTTTACTTGTTCACCTCCAAAGGTCTCTGGATGTGTGGACCCTGAAGCTTTTTCCAAAATGTTTCCTCTTTTAAAAGAGTCTGGTAAACTAATTGAGACCCACCTGTAATGGGTAGAGTCACATCTCTTTCTAATCAAAGGTTAATACCCACAAATGGGCGCGTCACATCTCTGTGGAGATAATCTAACCAAGTTTCCAACGTACAGTGCTGAAGAGGGATTAAAAGAAACAGCTGCCTTTGCAAGATGGATCAGGATTAAAACATGGCTTTTCTAGGTTACATAATCCTTTTACACTACCACATCCAGGAAACCATAGCCAATTAAGATAAATGTTCCCTTCACCCAAAAAGTTTCTGTGTGCTTCTTTGAAATCCATCCCATCTTCAGCCAACAACTGATTTGCTTTCTTTCATTGCTGAGTAATTTTCATTTGCAAGAATTTTACATAAATGCACTAGGATAGTCTATATCCTTTTTTGACTCAGACATGATTTTGAGATACATCCATGTTTTTGCATGTAATAATATCTCATTTCTTTCTATTGCAGAATAGTATTCCATTTTCAGATGTGACCAGTGTTAGTAATGTTCACCTATTGATGGGCGTTTGTATCGTTTTCAGGTTTCACCTATTACAAATAAAGCTGCTAGTAGCACATACTCATGTAGACATACAATTTTATTTTCTTGGGTAAGTATTAGTAATGGAATGACTGGGTAGCACAGTAATTATTTGTTAAACTTTCCAAAAATTTTCCAAATTGTTTTTTCAAAGAGTTTGTGCCATTTTACAGCAATCTATGGGGTTCTAGTTTCTCTAAATCTTTACCAATACATGCAATCATTATTATTTTGTATTTATGCAATTTTACTGCATGTGCAGTTCTTTAACCGTTTGATTTTAATTTGTGCTTTTGTAATTACTAATAACTTTGAACATTTTTAATATGCTTATTTGCCATCCATATATTTTCTTCAGTAAAGGGTCAATTTATAACCTTTGTGTTTTTTTTTAGAAGTTTGTTTCTTTTTATTGAATTATAATAATTTACATATTATGGACAAACGTCCTTTTTCAGATAATTTGCAAATAGTTTTCCATACTGTGAATTGTCCTTTCATTCTATTCTCTTCTCCTTTGAAGTGTTTGAAGTGCAAAAGATTTTAATTGTGAGGAAGCCTTATTTACATTTTTTTGTTTGATTTTAAGGACAATTATTTTGTTTTTCATTTATGTCAGTACTTTGCTTATCCCAAGATCTAGATGATTTTATTTTACAAATCCTTGACATTTTATAGTTTTAGCTCTTATATTTAGGTCTATTTTCCATTTGAATTAACTTTAATTTCTGTATAAGAGGTCAAAATGGGTGGAAGTGTTGAGTTTGGGTTGAGGCTTTGATGCTTTCCTTTTTTAAATATAATTGTCTTTGAAAAGGTAATATTTTCTTAATTGAATTGTTCAATTATTTTGGCCCCATCTGAAAAACAATTGGATGTAATGTAAGGAATTCTTTCTGAACTCACAATTCTCTTCCTTTGGCCTCTACATCTGTGTATATTCTGTTTCATTGAACTCTATGTATAACCCCACTTATGTACAAGTACCACACTGTTTTCTTTACTGTCTTTAAAGTTATTTTTAAATGTGGAAGTGTAAATCATCTAATTTTATTTTAGCTATTCTGAGTTCATTGAAATTCCATAGAAATTTTAAGATCCAGTCTTAAATTTCCACAAAAATCAAATTCTGAAAACTTTTGATAGGAATTATGTTGCATTTATCTGAATCTATTGTGGTGGTTGAATCTTGGAAACTGTCATCTTAAAAATACTGAGTTTTGTAATTTGTGAACACAGGATGTTTCTCCATTTATTTACATCTTAATTTCTCTCAGCAATGCCTTGTAGCTTTCAGTGTGTCTCACACTTTTTTGCTTTTTTTCCTAAATATTTTATTTGTTTTGAAGATGTAGTGAATGGAATTGTTTCCCTAATCTAATTTTTTAATTGTTCATTGCCTGTATACAAAAATGCAATTATTTACTCTCTACTACTTTTATAATCCCTCTTTCTCTATTATTCTTTAATTTACTTATGTATGTATCATCTTTCTCTCATGACTGGAAAATTAAGGTACATGTGGAGAATGTTTTTTCTGAATGTCCACTTTGAACTGTGAAACAAATTAATTACTTGTTACTTCTATTATAATTTATCTCCTAAATTATGTAGTAATCTATTGGATATCTAATATTTCTCAAGGACTGCCTTAACATACTAATATTATTTGACAATTCAAATATTCTTAGCATTTGTTTTAAATGTTTCATAGAATACTTGAGTATGTTCAAAATTAATTCCAATTCAAATGAAAACATAATTCCTCTACCAAGTGCTTTTTTTTGGAAAATATTCTCCTATCATTGTAAGAAAATCTAACTACCAAGATACGTTGCAACCCTGGAGTCACAATCACCTACCAGTTTCCACAGGTTTAAGTGACTTCATGATAAATATTTGATATTCTGACTCTACCAAATTATCTCCTATTGATCTAGTTTATAAGTTATCAAAAAGCACTAGGAACAATTCGTAATAGTCTCTCAAACTTATTACTAAAAAAAAGAAGAAAATTTACTTTAAGTCAACTTAATCCTTTCAAGGTTGCAACCTGTATCTTTTAGAAATGATACGTATACAACATTCTCTAAAATCCATTTGAGAAAACACTTCAGAAATGTTAAAAGTATCATTAGATGTCTCGTTTTCATGAACAAACACAGTTCTACAAATACAGCTGTTAAAATTGTTCTTTTCTAGTGGCTTTAGTTTTCTTGACAGTCAAAACAATGCAAGAAACTTATTAATAAAAAGATTTGTATTCTTCAGTAGAAAATAATCCTATTAATTTAATAGGGATGCAAAATTGTTTCCAGCTACTTTATACATGTCTGATACATTTTTTCCATAAATCTTCAAAAATAATACCTAAAGTGTTGTAGTGATTACAATGTAAACTAGCAAGCTACACAATTGTTGCTCAGATAAAAACCAGTTGAGCTTTAGATTAAATATATTAAAACTGGCAACTTTTTTCAGAGGTTCCCTTTAAGAGATGCATATCTCAGACTTACACAATCCTAATTTACTGTCCCCGTGTATTTCCCTCCAGTGTTTGGAGGGCTGCTCACGTCTGCATTGTCTTACCTACCCAGAGCCAATATATATCACTTTATTACTCAGAGGATTATTTATGTCACCTGAGAAAGCCTCCAGCTATACCAAGCTGCCCAGCTAAGCTAATGGACATATATTCTGAGTTACCAATCATTATTTTTGTCAGTGCTCTGTGACAAAGATTCATAGGTTTTTGTGTGGACTGAATCAACCCTAATTTTTCTGTGAGCCCTGCTATTTCTAATACAGGATTTTGAGTGCATGAGATTCATGAGAAAAAATATATTTATAATATTATATCAGTGATGTCTGTATAGTCTTTTATAAATTTGATCTGCTTAAAATTATACCTGAGTGTCTACTGTTCTAAGATTCTTGAAGGTTCTTCTGTCTTCTCTGAACTTTAACAATACGTCTCTACAACTTTACAAAAGTCACATCTATTACCAAACTTAAATCTTATGTTGATTTTACAGCATATATGGAACCAATAAAAAGTATTCTACAGCTGATATATATATATATATCGGTATATATATATATATATATATATATATATACATATATATTGATATTCGGAGATAAGAACAAAGCCGGTCAGGTTGGGCTTAAAGTAATTCAGAACACAGGGGTAAGGAAGACATTATCTATATTTTAGAACCACACACACTCTTTGAGGCCTAAGGAAGACATACTTATTTGGTCCGGAACCTAAATTTTCTGTAGCACATAATCGAATTCAACCGGTCTGGATAGCTCATTTGAACAAATGAAACACAGGGAGCCCAGAATAAGAATGAAGACTTTAATCCTGTATAGCTTAATGTAATGCCTGGATACATCCTAGAGTATATTAAGCAGATAATCAAAAAGTATTGGCAAAGTCCCATGAGGGATGGAAGAAAAAATATAGAACTAAACTTTACCATCAGGAACCCCCCTGATATGATCTCAAACTATAGGGACACACAAATCAATAGGCCAAGCCCTTGATCCTGAGGCTTACTCACGTGAAGTTTATGTAGGAAGCAGAGGAGCTTAGGCTTTGGAGGACCTCTTTTGTTGCTCAGATGTGGTCTCGCTGTCTCTAAGTGCAACTCTGCAAGTGAAATCATTGCCCTCCCCCCTACATGAGACATGGCATCCAGGGGTCAAATTCTCTCTGGTGGCATGGGAGATGACTCTCAGGGATGAATCTGGCTCTGGCACCATGGGATCAACAATTCCATCCGGATCAAAAGGGGGAAAAGAAGGTAACTAATAAAGTTTCAGTGGCAGAGAGAGTTCAAATAGAGTTGAGAGGCTACTCTGGAGGTTGCTTTTATGCAAACTTCAGTTAGAAACTGCTACTCTCATAACCTGCCAACCCCCAACCAGGACCATTCCAACCCATTCTAAAGGACACCTAGGGCAATATATAAGATTCCTCAAGGGTTCCATGCACTAGTGCAAATTTGCAGAAACCTACAACCTCCAGAGGGGTCCCTGGACCAGATAAACCCTGAAATCTAGAGGGCCCAGCCTCTCCAAAACATCATACATTTCCATTTCCCTACCCGTATTATTGACAGACCCTTCCAACATGAAAAAGTTGAAATGACCATGGCCCAAACACTGCTAAAGAGAGGGATAGAAAGACCAAAGGTGATGGTGGAGTTATATAGAGAGATTGGATTTAACAAATGAATATGATTGCTGAATCATCAAATTGATATCTCTTTTAATCTCCAGTATCTCAGAGCAGATAGAAGTAAAAACCTAAAATTGTGGAATTGAAACCCATACCAAGCTCTGAAATATATTCTACAACTAATTGTGGTGCTTTGTGCTTTAAAATTTATTGCTTTTTTGTATATATGTTATTTTTCACAAAAAATTAAAAAAGTCAATTGTGATGATAAAATTATTGATTCCTTCTAGCCTCCTATATTCTGGAGCAGCTAGAAGGAATATCTGAGAGGATCATATGGTAGCCCATAACAAATTCTGGAAAATGTCATGTAACTACTTGTTGAAAAGTGCTTTGAAAACTATTGTTTTTATTTCTTTGCTTTGTATATATGTTATATTATACAATAAAAAAGTGAAAAAAGGTATTCTGAAATATTGTTATCAGTGATACAACTGTACTGCATAGAATTTCTGTCATGGCAAAAGACATTGTTAAGCAGATGGTGGCAACACATGCAATAGATAAGATGCTTCCAGTAATTCCTAGCTAATATTTTACAGGTATTTACGGCCTACAGATGACATTATTTATGACATTATGGAATTTAAATACATAACTGATGTGTTGGTTGAAAGCTGTATGTACCACAGAAAAACATGTTCTTAAATATAACCAATTCCAATTGGTATGGGCCCATTGGAAGGTATAATTAAGGTACAATTCACTTCATTCAGGATGGGCCTTAATCCTATACTAGGGTCCTTTATAAATAAAGTGAATGCAGACTGAAAGAGAGAGAGATAGAGTCACTAAAGCAAGAGGCTGAAATCAAATATGACCATGTACTTTTCCATGTGGGAGAAGAGCTAAGGATTGCAAATTGCTGATCTTTTGGAAGAACTTATTGCCTTGATTTGGAAATTCTCTCAGTCTCAAATGTAAGCTAATAAATTCCCATTGTTTAAGCCAATCCATTTCATGGTATCTACTTTGAGCTACTGGTAAGTTAAAAATGTTGAGAAATTAAAACTTTGGAAAATTTTAATCAAATAATTTGTTCCCATGCTGAGAATGGGACATTTGTATCAATAAGGAATAATAATAATAATAATAATAATACTCTATCAGTCTGAGTATTGTCGTGCAAAAGATCTAATCAACTTTGAAAAGTATAAAAATTCATGGAAACAAACACTATATAAACTCTTAAGACTATTCTAATTCTACTTTCCTAAAGAAATAAGAAAGTTCCGGAGAAGATGGCAGCTTAGTAAGGCGCGCGGGTCTTAGTTCCTCCTCCAGAACAACTACTAAAGAACTAGAAACAGTACAGAACAGCTCCCGGAGCCACGACAGAAACCAGACACACAGCGTACCCCATTCCGGAAAGGCTGGACCTGCTAAGAGACTCCGCTGCGGTGAGGTCCCCGAGAGGCACGCGCTTCCCCGGGCCAAGGCGGCTGGCGGCCGGAGCCCCTCCCTCCCTCCTTCCCGGGCCGGCTGGGAGCTTTGGATCGGGTTCCCAAGCCGCGGTGACCAGAGCCCCTTCCACACACATGGCTTCCCGGCTGGCTAGAATCCTTGGATCGACAGTTTCCCAAGCCGCGGTGGCCCTCCCATACACGGCTTCCCGGGCCGGCTGGGAGCTTTGGATCAGTGGTTCCCCAAGCCGCGGCAGCCGGCGACCCTCCCCCACATGCGGCTTCCCAGGCCGGCTGGGAGCATCGGAACAGCGGTCCCCCAAGCCACAGTTTCCCGCGACCGCAGCCCCTTCCACACACATGGCTTCCCGGGCTGGCTGGGAGCATCCGAACAGCGGTTCCCCAAGCCGCGGCGGCTGGCAACCCTCCCACACAGGCGACTTCCCGGAGGGAAAGGAAAGAGTCTCCAACAGTAGTAGAGACTGAACCCAACCTAACACCAATAGTGGCATTAGGGAACAACTTCTGACTACTAAAAATAGGCCCTCAGCTCAGGTGAAACTGATCAAGGTGGAAGTCGCCGATTGGGCTAATTGAAAAAGAGGAAAGGGGGTGAAACAGAGCCTTCTGTGGCTGTTTCTACAGAGGCTTCGTTGCCTCTGGGCTCAGTGCTGGGATTACATAAGTTACAACTGCCCCAAACGCAGAAACAGGCTGCTTTTAGGGCTCTCTACCACCTAACCTTCCCCACAGGAGGAGTGAAACACAACTCAGGTGGAATCCCTCTCTCAAGGAATTCAGATCCCAGGACTTCACAATTTGAAGCCATTAAAACCAACCTACAAACTTTCCTCTGTCTCCACCACACATCCAGCAGCAAGAGTCTTCCAAAGTTAAAGGAGACACAACATCTTTTGCTGGTGGGACCCGCAGACACACAAGCACCACGTACTGGGCAGGATAAGAAAAACAGAGCCCAGAGACTTCACAGAAAAGTCTTTCAACCTACTGGGTCCCACACTCAGGGAAATCTGATTAAATGCCCAGGGGCCAGCAAAAAATAACAAATCACACCAGGAAAATTGAAGATATGGCCCAGTCAAAGGAACAAACCTTTGCTCAAATGAGATACAAGAGCTGAGACAACTAATTCCGAATATATGAACAGAAATGGAAAACCTCTTCAAAAACCAAATCGATAAATTGAGGGAGGACATGAAGAAGACATGGGATCAACAAAAAGAAGAAATGGAAAGTCTGAAAGAACAAATCACAGAACTTATGGGATTGAAAAACACAGTAGAAGAAATTTAAAAAATAATGGAAACCTACAATAGTAGAATTAAAGAGCAGAGGATAGAATTAGTGAACTGGAGGATGGAACATCTGAAATCCAAAAAGAAACAGAAACTATAGGGAAAAGAATGGAAAAATATGAGCAGGGGCTCAGGGAATTGAATGATAATATGAAGAGCACAAATATACATGTTGTGGGTGTCCCAGAAGGAGAAGAGAAGGGAAAAGGAGGAGAAAAACTAATGGAAGAAATTATCACTGAAAATTTCCCAACTCTTATGAAAGACCTAAAATTACAGATCCAAGAAGTGCAGCACACCCCAAAGAGAATAGACCCAAATAGGTGTTATCCAAGACACTTACTAGTCAGAATGTCAGAGGTCAAAGAGAAAGAGAGGATCTTGAAAGCAGCAAGAGAAAAACAATCCATCACATACAAGGGAAACCCAATAAGACTATGTGTAGATTTCTCAGCAGAAACCATGGAAGCAAGAAGACAGTGGGATGATATATTTAAATTACTAAAAGAGAAAAACTGCCAACCAAGACTTCTATATCCAGCAAAATTGTCCTTCAAAAATGAGGGAGAAATTAAAACATTTTCAGACAAAAAGTCACTGAGAGAATTTGTGACCAAGGGACCAGCTCTGCAAGAAATACTAAAGGGAGCACTAGAGTCAGATACAAAAAGACAGAAGAGAGAGGTATGGAGAAGAGTGTAGAAAGAAGGAAAATCAGATATGATATATATAATACAAAAGGCAAAATGGTAGAGGAAAGTATTACACAAACAGTAATAACACTAAATGTTAATGGACTGAATTCCCCAATCAAAAGACATAGCCTGGCAGAATGGATTAAAACACAGGATCCTTCTATATGGGGTCTACAGGAAACACAACTTAGACCCAAAGATAAACATAGGTTGAAAGTGAAAGGTTGAGAAAAGATATTTCATGCAAATAACAACCAGAAAAGAGCAGGAGTAGCTATACTAATATCCAACAAATTAGACTTCAAATGTAAAACAGTTAAAAGAGACAAAGAAGGACACTATAAACTAATAAAAGGAACAATTAAACAAGAAGACATAACAATAATAAATATCTATGCACCGAATCAAAATGCCACAAAATATGTGAGGAATACACTGCAATCACTGAAAAGGGAAATAGACACATCTACCATAATATTTGGAGACTTCAGTTCGCCACTCTCATCAATGGACAGAATATCTAGACAGAGGATCAATAAAGGAACAGAGAACTTGAATATTACAATAAATGATCTAGACTTAACAGACATTTATAGGACATTACACCCCACAACAGCAGGATACACCTTTTTCTCAAGTGCTCATGGATCATTCTCAAAGATAGACCATATGCTGGGTCACAAAGCAAGTCTCAACAAATTTTAAAAGATTGAAATCATACACAACACTTTCTCAGATCACAAAGAATGAAGTTGGAAATCAATAATAGGCAGAGTGCCAGAAAATCCACAAATATTTGGAGGCTCAACAACACACTCTTAAACAACGAGTGGGTCAAGGAAGAAATTACAAGAGAAATTAGTAAATATCTCGAGGCAAATGAAAATGAAAACACAACATATCAAAACCTATGGGATGCAGCAAAGGCAGTGCTAAGAAGGAAATTTATTGCCCTAAATGCCTATATCAGAAAAGAAGAAAGGGCAAAAATTCAGGAATTAATGGTCCACTTGGAAGAACTGGAGGAAGAACAGCAAACTGACCCCAAAGCAAGCAAAATGAAAGAAATAATAAAGATTAGAGCAGAAATAAATGAAGTTGAGAACATGAAAACAATAGAAAAAATCAATAAGACCGGAAGTTGGTCCTATGAAAATCAACAAGATTGATGGGCCCTTAGCAAGATTGACAAAAAGAAGAAGAGAGTGGACGCAAATAAATAGGATCAGAAATGGAAGAGGAGACATAACCACTGACCTCACAGAAATAAAGGAGGTAATAACAGGATACTATGAAGAATTTTATGCTAATAAATACAACAACGTAGATGAAATGGACAAGTTCCTAGAAAAGCATGAACAGCCTACTTTGACTCAAGAAGAAATAGATGACCTCAACAAACCAATCACAAGCAAAGAAATTGAATCAGTCATTCAAAAGCTTCCCAAAAAGAAAAGTCTAGGACCAGACGGCTTCACATGTGAATTCTACCAAACATTCCAGAAAGAAGTAGTACCAACCCTGCTCAAACTCTTCAAAAAAATCAAAGTGGAGGGAAAGCTACCTAATTCATTCTATGAAGCCAACATCACCCTCATACCAAAACCAAGCAAGATATTACAAAAAAAGAAAACTACAGACTAATCTCTCTAATGAATATAGATGCAAAAATCCTCAACAAAATTCTAGCAAATCGAATCTAGCAACACATTAAAAGAATTATACATCATGACCAGGTAGGATTCATCCCAGGTATGCAAGGATGGTTCAACATAAGAAAATCAATTAATGTAATACACCATATCAACAAATCAAAGCAGAAAAATCACATGATCATCTCAATTGATGCAGAGAAGGCATTTGACAAGATTCAACATCCTTTCCTGTTGAAAACACTCCAAAAGATCGGAATACAAGGAAACTTCCTTAAAATGATAGAGGGAATATATGAAAAACCCACAGCTAATATCATCCTCAATGGGCAAAAATTGAAAACTTTCCCCCTAAGATCAGGAACAAGACAAGGATGTCCATTATCACCACTGTTATTCAACACTGTGTTGGAGGTTCTAGCCAGAGCAATTAGACAAGTAAAAGAAATACAAGGCATCAAAATTGGAAAGGAAGAAGTAAAACTATCACTGTTTGCAGACGATATGATACTGTACGTTGAAAACCTGGAAAAATCCACAACAAAACTACTAGAGCTAATAAATGTGTACAGCAAAGTAGCAGGTTACAAGATCAACATTCAAAAATCTGTAGCATTTCTATACACTAGCAATGAACAAGCGGAGGGGGAAATCAAGAAACGAATTCCATTTACAATCGCAACTAAAAGAATAAAGTACTTAGGTATAAATTTAACTAAACAGACAAAAGACCTATACAAAGAAAACTACAAGAAACTGTTAAAAGAAATCACAGAACACCTAAATAGATGGAAGAGCATTCCGTGTTCATGGATTACAAGACTAAGTATAGTTAAGATGTCAATCCTACCTAAATTGAATTACAGATTCAATGCAATACCAATCAAAATCCCAATAAGTTATTTTTCGTAAATAGAAAAACCAATAAGCAAATTTATCTGGAAGGACAGAGTGCCCCGAATTGCTAACAGTATCTTGAGGAAAAAAAAACGAAGATGGAGGTCTCAAGCTGCCAGACTTTAAGGCATATTATGAAACCACAGTGGTCAAAACAGCATGGTATTGGCATAAAAATAGATATATCGACCAATGGAATCGAATAGAGTGCTCAGATATAGACCCTCTCATCTATGGACACTTGATCTTTGATAAGGCCGTCAAGCCAACTTACCTGGGACAGAACAGTCTCTTCAATAAATGGTGCCTAGAGAATTGGAAATCCATATGCAAAAGAATGAAAGAGGACCCGTATCTCAAACCCTATATAAAAGTTAACTCAAAATGGATCAAAGATCTAAACATTAGGCCTAAGACCATAAAACAGTTAGAGGAAAATGTAGGGAGATATCTCATGAATCTTACAATTGGAGGCGATTTTATGGACCTTAAACCTAAAGCAAGAGCACTGAAGAAAGAAATAAATAAATGGGAGCTCCTCAAAGTTAAACACTTTTGTGCATCAAAAAACTTCATCAAGAAAGTAGAAAGACAGCCTACACAATGGGAGACAATATTTGGAAACGACATATCAGATAAAGGTCTAGTATCCAGAATTTATAAAGAGATTGTTCAACTCAACAACAAAAAGACAGCCAACCCAATTACAAAATGGGAAAAAGACTTGAACAGACACCTCTCAGAAGAGGAAACACAAATGGCCAAAAGGCACATGAAGAGATGCTCACTGTCCCTGGCCATTAGAGAAATGCAAATCAAAACCACAATGAGATATCATCTCACACCCACCAGAATGGCCATTATCAACAAAACAGAAAATGACAAGTGCTGGAGAGGATGCGAAGAAAGAGGCACACTTATCCACTGTTGGTGGGAATGTCAAATGGTGCAACCACTGTGGAAGGCAGTTTGGTGGTTCCTCAAAAAACTGAATATAGAATTGCCATACGACCCAGCAATACCATTGCTAGGTATCTACTCAAAAGACTTAAGGGCAAAGACACAAATGGACATTTGCACACCAATGTTTATAGCAGCATTATTTACAATTGCAAAGAGATGGAAACAGCCAAAATGTCCATCAACAGACGAGTGGCTAAACAAACTGTGGTATGTACATACGATGGAATATTATGCAGCTTTAAGACAGGATAAACTTATGAAGCATGTAATAACATGGATGGACCTAGAGAACATTATGCTGAGTGAGTCTAGCCAAAAACTAAAGGACAAATACTGTATGGTCCCACTGATGTGAACGGACATTCGAGAATAAATTTGGAATATGTCATTGGTAACAGAGTCCAGCAGGAGTTAGAACCAGGGTAAGATAATGGGTAATTGGAGCTGAAGGGATACAGACTGTGCAACAGGACTAGATACAAAAACTCAAAAATGAACAGCAAAATACTATCTAATTGTAATGCAATTATGTTTAAACACTGAATGAAGCTGCATCTGACCTATAGTTTTTGTTTGTTTGTTTGTTTTTTATATATATTTTTTGTATTCTTTATTTTTATTTTTTCTCTATATTATCATTTTATTTCTTTTTCTGTTGTCTTACTATTTCTTTTTCTAAATCGATGCAAATGTACTAAGAAATGATGATCATACATCTATGTGATGATATTAAGAATTACTGATTGCATATGTAGAATGGAATGATTTCTAAAAAAAAAAAAAAAAAAGAAATAAGAAAGTAAAATATAATGCATTTGCTCCCAAAATAGAAGACATAATGCAATAGCCCAATTATGCTTAAATTTATCCCTAAATATTTCATTTGTTTTGAGGCTATGGTAAATTGAATTGCTTTCTTAATTTCATTTTTCTATTGCTACACTAATTTCAATATTAGAAACACTGAATTGTATTCAAGAAATTTCAGTCCTTAATCTGGTAGTAAAAGACATACAATCAAAATAACATGGATTTAAAATTGTCATCGATTCTAAAGTAATAAAAATATCTGAATTATATTGAGTTTTATTCTACCTCACTCATAGTTCAGAGTTTGCTTACATGTATTCTTGATAGAAGCAATGAACAGATTATTTTTCTTGAACATATGTATGAGTGTGCGAATGTTGGATGTGTATGTATATAATTACAGAATATTCAATATAAATGGAACTTTGAATAAAAAGTTCAAGGGAAAAGAGATCTTGTGTTATGTACCTTTGGTGCTTCATTAAAAATTAAATTTTACTTAACAGAAAGTAAGATATTTAATTCTTTAAATGTATTCATGTATGCTGTAGAGAGCCATTAAAATTTTAAATTGAAAAAAATGTCTTCCAGAACACTATTTTATAAGAGCATAACCTTTGTTTAACACAAGGTGTAAATAGTTAGGGTGACATTTTATATGTGCCATTTTAAATGTTTCAAATATATTATATGTGATATTTGAAAATATAGTTACCAAAAAATTTATCAAATCTTTAAATAGAGCCATCATGCGTCTTATTGTCAGCTTCTTCTACTTGAAAAAAAAAGACTTTTGCAAACTGAATATATTTTAAGTTTGATAAAATAAACATCCATTTATCACACTTAAACATTAGAGTCATTAGGCTTTTAAAAATTTATTTTACTAAATAATCATTAACTCCACATCACTAAACATACATTAAACGTTAACAAGGAAACTGTCCTGATAAATAACACTAAGTAGACAGAGAGTTTTGCTCTATTTACTATAATGAACTAAAACCGATGCAAGATCAACACAGAGCTTGCTAAATAGATGAGTGTCTTCAATTTATAGCCTTTGCCAACACTATCAAAATCACAAGAGTTTGAATGTATAAGCTTAAAGAAGGAAAGCTAAGTTTCTGCAGTGTATTTGATGCTATCAAATTGACAAAGCACACATTTTGCGTATTTATTTATGCAAAGGGCATAGCTGGGAAACTGGAAAAAAGCAAATATTTTTGAAAGTTTGGTTCATTCATCATGGCTTACTTAAGGTACGTTTTTTCTTTAGTGAAACACCAACATACTTCAAAATGACATATAAAATACCCAAGCAGAAAAGAAAATTTTACTTAACTCTGCACTGTGATAACATGAAGATGTTCCTGAAGGTAAAACCCTTAAATGTGTGGGGTGCCATAAGCTCTTTCTGAACATTTCACTGATCATTTAAAAATCTTATAAATTTTTTCAAAAAATGTAGATTCTTCCCTTTTTACTAGCAATGATTAGAATGTATCCATTCAATTAAGTCATAGCAGGACAAACTTTCTTTTAACTTACATATGTTTCTAGAATCCTATCTGTTACCAAATTATTATTTGAGTTTCAAGGGTTCCTTTTTCTAGGGCAGAAAGGGCTTTAATATATGCTTAAATATCAACTTATTGTTAGGCATTGTGACAAGCACTTAGCTTATAAATAAATGACTGATGAATTAGGTTTGTGATCAATGAACTGATCAGTACAGCAGGTTCAAGTACACAGCCCCACAAATCAACCAAGACAAAAAGTCTTATTTTAAATTGATGACCATAAACTTCATTAAAATCCCCAGTTACACTGTATGATTTTACTACATTTGCCAATGTTCATTTACTCTTCCACACTGCTGAACAATATTTTACACCCTTTCCCTGAGCAAAATTTCAAGACCTTGTTACCACAATTTTCCATATTTACTCAAAGCTAATCATGTTACTTCCTACTTACCTGAGAAAATTCAAGTACTATATGGAACTTCTGTGAGCTCCCACATCTCATTTACTCACTACCAGCACAAATACCTATAGCCTCTGCTTCATCAACTCTTGCCATACATCAACTTTCCATGTTCCCACAATAAACAATTTCTTCCACTTGTGCACTAAATCCTACTCCTTCCCTTTTAATTAAGGTTATTGCATTACAAATCCCACACCCACTGCTTTTTGGTAATTTTTTATTGGAAGCTTGTTAATAGGAATTGAGATCAATATGCCAGTAGCATGAGATTTTATATTAAAGTTAATAAATTAGACTTGGGCTTAAAGTTTGCTGCAGCTGTAGGTACCAGAAGCTCCAGTTTCTTCTAGTGCCCTTGTTCTTAACTTCCCTGTTGTCTTTGGGTTTCTCCAAGGATTTATCCTTAAATACCCTCTGTGTCTTGTAGTCTTTTCACGTGTAATGCACTATTATTTTATTGTAGCGCTGTTGATGTTGTGGTAGGTTATGAGGGAGAGAAAGCATTATATAATCCTATAATTAAATTTCAATTTTTGGTGGGTTTATGTCCCTGGGCTGAGACCTTCACAAGTGTTTCTGAACTTTCTGCTTTTCCCCTTTGGTAAGACTGTAAGGCTAAAGGGATCTGGAGTCCAGGAAATGCTTGGGATAAAACTTTAATAGTCTTTTCTCCGGGAGAGTGGGCTATTCTTATGAAGAAAATTCCAACTGTATTTCAGAATGATTACTTTCCCCTTCCCCTGTCAGAGATATGAGATGAACATTCTTGGCTCTTCACTGTGATAACATGAAGATGTTCTTGGAGGTAAAACCCATAAAAATGTAGGGTGCAATAAATGTGCTCTACAAGAATTTCTGACTTGCATGCTAGTCCACACTTGGCCATCAGTAATTCATCAAATAAGCAGAGTTCTTCCATGATTGTCTGGATTTACATTTAACTCCATATTTTAGGGAGGGAGTTCATCCTGTGACCTCGGTCGGCACATTTCCAAGAAAGTAATTGATTTTCAGTTTGTTCAGCCTTTTCTTGTTCTCTTTTCACATTGAAACTGAAGCTGGAAGTTGTTGGCTGGAAAATATGATTGCCTAGCTGAGCTTAGCAATCTACTGTTTGTACTTAATTCCCAGAACATTAACCAGACCTTCTTAGTTATGCTTATAGAATAAGACAACAGTATGGCATCAAGAATACCCTGTGGCCCCATGAAGCAATGACTTTCTCCTATCACAGAGCAGAAGTCTGACATCACTCAGCATCAACTAAGAGAAGAGTCATGAATACTCTGCACAAAAGGGCTTGCACATCAATACCTAAATCTAATAACTAACACTGTAGCAGCATGATTTGCTTAAGACAACGCAGGATAAGAAATTGCTCATGCACTCCTCACAAAGATCCAGTGTCATCGCTGACCTGACAAGAATGAGTTATATGGACATTACTTAGTTTTTTACTCTACCCACTTTGTTCCACCCATAAAAACTCACTCATATCCCATTTCAGACTGGTTTGGGGAAGATCCCTTCAGTTCCTTGCAAAGTGCACTTGCAATAAATCATCTTCTCACAAAGAGTTGTGTTTCTCTTTCTTGGGTCCAGATTGGGCAAGTTTTGCCATCAGCAAACAGCTGTGCTTATGGTAATAAAGACTCCTAACTGTTTTTTACTTCATCAATTATCTCTTCCCCTGGGGTCAATTTCCTTTGCATGCAAACATGCTGTCAATGTTATCATTCAACACAAAGTTTTATGTACCTATTTTGCTCTCCCTTTTGAATCAAAATGTCTTCAGAACATAACACATTCTGTAATGGATTCCTCCAACTCTTCTTCATCCATTATTTATTAACCCATTCTACCCTGACATCTACTACTGTGACTTCATCAAAACTTTTTTGTTAAATTTACCAATGCTCAGCATTCTTGACCTATCCATCTCATATGACAAATCTGAGTGCTCACTTTTACTTAAATGCGTTTCATTCACTTCATTTCTAGGTAACCACACTGTATTTTCTCCTATCTCAATTTTATTTCCTTTTGTTTTCCATTACTTCGTAAAGTTGGAATACATCATGATACAGTATGTAAACTTTCTTTCTTCTTTACCTTTATTCAATTCCACAATGATTGTATTCTGTCTCATATATTCAAATATTAGTTATGTGTTGACGACTCTCAAACATCTCATTAAGCTAAGACTTATGTCCTTAATTCTAATATGTTATATCTTAATATATACTCCATGTAGTAGTTTGGTTGTCTAATAAACAGCTCAAATTAAACATGGCAAAAATAATATTCTCATTCAGTACTTCTTTGCCCTCAAATACATTGCAAGTGCAGCCTTCCCCATCCCAATTGTTGAAACTCCTTCCAGTTCCACAGGTCAAATGTCTGGATTTATCCTAGATCCATTTTTTGTTCACATAACACATAGCTAATCTACTAGTCAATTCTGTAGGCTTTTAAAAATATATATTCACAATTAAATCATCTCACCTTTGTTCCACTTCTTACGTCCTTTTCCAAGCCATAGTCACTTCTTACCTGGATTATTGCAATAAGCACCTAACTAATCTCCTGATCTCTTTCTTCTTTATGTACAATTCATTCTTCAGAAAAGAAGCAGAGTTGTTATTTTAAAATATCAGCCAGATAAGTTTCCTCTGTTCAAATTCCTTCAATGACTTTACATTTTATTCAAAATGAAGTCCAAAATCATCTGAATGGCCTGACCACCCCCATATGTTCTGCTCATGTTACGTCCCTGAATTCATTTTCTCCTCCTACCCCACGCTGACCCTTCTCCAAGCCCACTGCACTCCTTGCTGTTCCTCAAATATAATGGCCATGACTGAGACTTTTAGTTGCTGTTGTTGCAACTATTGTTGTCTCTGCTTAGAATGTTCTTTCCACAGATTTTTCCTTTTCTCACCTCTGAAATTTTTGCTCAAAGAGCATCTCCTCAACAATACATGCCCTGACTATCTTATCCAATACTTAAATATAAGCAGTGAAAGAAATAAAAAGTCAATTTAACTTCATAGTAAATAAGTATATTTGAACTTCAAAAGACACTATTTGCAAATCTTATATTAGATGAAAAGTTTTATATGCAGAATAATTAAAGAACACTTACAACTCAACAATAGGAAGATAATTCAATGAAAATGTATGAAATACTCAAATAAGTATTTCACCAAAAATATGTACAAATATCCAATAAGGACATGAAAAGATGCACTCCATCATTAGTCATTAGGGAAATGCAAATCACAACCACAGTGAAGTACTATTTCACACACACAAAAATGGTTATAATAAAAAAGACAGATAATAACAAATCTTGGCTATGCTGGGAAACCTCAAACTTTGCTGGTTGGCATAGAAAATGGTACATCTCCTTTATAAGTTTCTTTTAAATTAAAACATAATTCACCACACAGCAAAGCAATTTCACTGCTAGGTGTCTACTCAAGAGAAATGAAAATATAAGTACACAAAGTTTCATTCATAATAATAAAAAATCAGGAAATAAGTACAAATGTATATAAAATGGTCAAAGGTTAAACAAAATGTGGTATTTCCCTACAATGGTATACTATTTGACATTTAAAAAGAATGAAGTACTTAACACATGTTATAACATTGTTGAATCTCCAAAACATAATCATAAGTGAAAGAAGACAAATAAAAAAGACTATATTTTGTTTGATCCCATTTACTTAAGATGCCTAGAAAAAAGAAAAGCTGTAGAGACAGAAAGTCAATGTGTTTTCATTGGGGCAGGACACAAGAACAGGGAGTGACTACATAACAGTCCAAGGTTTCATTTTTGGTTGACAGAAACATTCCAAAATTGAATTGTGCTAATGTTTCTACTGATCTGTAAATTTACTGAAGTCATTGACTTTCATGCTTAACATACTGAAATTTATGGTAAGTACATTCTATCTCAATAAAGCTATTAAAAAATCTGCATGAACTCCCCATTCTCCAAACCCAGTCTATCTCCTGATGAACTATAATCTTGACTCTAACTCTATGAATTTGTTTACTATAATAAGCTCATAACAGTGAGATCATAAAATATTTATGCTTTTGTGTCTTGCTTATTTCATTCAACATAGTGTCTTCAAGGTTCATCAATATTATGACATGCATCATGACTTCATTTTTGTGACTGAATAATATTCCATTATATGTATACACCACATATGTTTTTCCCATTATTGGCTGATGGACACTTAGGTTGCTTCCATACTTTGGCAATTGTGAAAAATGCCACTGCTAATATCAAAGTGAAAATATCTGTTTAAGTGCCTACTTTAAATTATTATGGGTATACACTTAGTCGTGGGATTGATGGATTATATTGTAATTGTATAATGGTTTCTGAAGAACTGCCAAACTGTCTTCTATAGCTACTGCAACATTTTGCATTCCCATCAGCAATGAATGAGAACTCCTATTTCTTCCACATGTACTCTGTCACTTGTGTCTTCTGTTTTACAGTAGTATCCATTCTAGTGAGTGTAAAATATCTCACTGTGGTTTTGGTAGGCATTCCCCTAATAACCAACCATGTTGAATATTTTTTTAATCCTTTGTATATCTTCTTAGGAGAAATGTCTATTCTATCAATTTTTCCATGTTTTGATTTTTCTTTTCTTTTTTATGGTCAAATTGTGGATTTGTTTATAAATTTCTGCATATAAAACCTTAATGGATTACCAGATATGTGGCTTACAAATATTCCCCAGGTGTAGATTGTCTTCTCACTTTTATGACAAAATCTTTTGAAACATACAAGTTTTTAATTTTGAGGAGGTCCCATTTACCCTTTTCCTTTTTTTCATTGATTGTGCTTTGGTATAAAGTCTAATAAGCCATTGCCTAACACAAGATTCTAAAGATGCTTTTTTGCATTTTCTTCTAGGAGTTTTATAGTTCTGGCTTTTATATTAGGCATTTGAACCTTTTGAGATAATTTTTATATATGTGGTGAGATAAATGTCCTTTTTCATTCTTTTGTATATGAATATCCACTTCTCCCAGCACCATTTGTTGAAGAGACTATTCTTTCCAGTTGAGTGGACATGCCAGCCTTGTCAAAAATCAATTGGCCAAAGATGAGTCTATTTCTGAACTCTCAATTCAGTTTCATTGATTAATGTCTCTGTCCTCGTGCCAGTACCATGCTGTTTTAACCACTGTAGCTTTGTGATATGCTTTAAAGTCTGGAAGTGTGTCTCCTCTGTCTTTGCTATTCTTCTTTGTTTTTGGTTATTTAGGGTCTTTACCTTTCCAAATAGATTTGATAATTTGCTCTTCCAAGTCTGCAGTGTAGGTTGTTGGAATTCTAATTGGCATTGCTTTGAATCTGTAAATCATTTTGAATAGAATTAATATCTTGATGATATTTAGTCTTCCAATTCATGGGGATGGAAGGTTGTTCTAGTTTGCTAGCTGCCAGAATGCAATATACCAGGAATGGAATGGCTTTTAAAAAGGGGGAATTTAATAAGTTGTAAGTTAACAGTTTTTAGGCTGTGGAGATGTCCCAATTAAAGCAAGTCTATAGAAATGCCCAATCTAAGGCATCCAGGGAAAGATATCTTGATTCAAGAAGGCTGATGAAGTTCAGGGTTTCTCTTTCAAGTGGAAAGGCACGTGGTGAACATAGTCAGGGTTTTTCTCTCACGTTTTTCTTTCACCATTTGGTAAAAATGGCCAAAGCTCCTTCCACTTATTTAGGTCTTTTAAAATTTCTTTTAGCAAAGTTTTACAGTTTTCTATGTACAAGCTCTTTACTTCCTTGGTTAAATTTATTCTGAGTTGTTTGATTATTTTAGTTGTCAGTGCAAATGCATTTCTTTTTCCTTGATTTCTTCCTCAGATTGCTCTTTACTAGTGTATAGAAACACTACTGATTTTGGCATGTTGCTCCTGAACCCCACTACTTTGCTGAATTCATTTACTAGCTCTAGTAACTTCATTGTAGACTTTTTTTTTTTTGGATTTTCTATATATGGAATCATGCCATAAGCAAATATTGGAAGTTTTACTTCTTCTTTTCCAATTTGGATGCCTTTTGTTTCTTTTTCTTTCCTAATTGTTCTGGTTAGAACTTCCAGTGCAATGTTGAAATATAGGATTAGAGAGAAGGTGTTTTCATCAAGAAAGGATACATTTTCTACATCAATGGAGAAGATCATGTAGTTTTTAACCTTCATTTTCTTAATGCAGTTTGTTATGTTAACTGACATTTTTATGCTGAATCACCCTTGCATAACTATTATAAAAGCCAATTGCTTATGGTGTTTTATCTTTTAATGTTCTGGTGGATTCAATATGCAAGCATTCTGTTGAGGATTTTTGCATCTATAGCCATAACAGAAAGTATTCTTTATCTGTTTTTGGTATTAGGGTGATGTTGGCCTCCTACCACAAATTAGTGATTTCTCCTGTTCAATTTTTTGGGGAAGAAACTGAGCAGGATTAGTATTGACTCATTTTGGAATGATGGTAGAAGCCACCTGTGATGCCTTCTGGTCCTGAGTTTTTCTTTGTTGAGAAGTCTTTGATGAATGATTCAGTGCCTTTACTTTTAATTGCTCTACTTAGGTCTTCTAGAGCCAGGATAGCTTGTTTGTGTGTTTCTGGGAATTTGTCCATTTCATCCAGGTTGTCCAATCTGCTAGTATTCAGTTGTTCATGCCATCCCACTATGCTCCTTTTTATTTCTGTGTGTTCAGTAGTTATGTCTCCTCTCTCATCTTTCATTTTATTTGTTTTCCTCTTTTCTCTTCTTGTCTTTGTCTGTTAAGAAGGATTTATCAGTTTTATTGATCTTTTCAATGAACCAACTTTGGGATATTAATGCTTCCTATTTTATTCCATATTCTCTTTTTCATGGATTCTTCCTCTAATCTTTGTGTTTTTCTCCTTCTGCATGCTTTAGGTTTAGTGTGTTGTACTTTTTATAGTTTTCCCACATGTGAAGTTACGTCTTTACTTTTAGCTGTTTTTCCTTTATTTAGTTTCAGAATTTAGGGCTATAAACAAGTATTCCCTTTTCCTTTTCCTTTTCGATTCTGGGATCCATTTTGTCTTACAGCAGCTCTTTATCACCCACCCCTACTTTTTTAGTGAGGTTCCAAAACCAATTTCTTCTCTGTTAATATATCTAGCCTGTTTTAGACATATTAGATATATCTAGTTTGCAAGCTGTTGGAATGCAAGATACCAGAAACAGAATGTTTTTTTTTAAAGGGGGGATTTATTAAGTTGCAAATTTACAGTTCTAAGGCCATGAAAATGTCCCAATTAAAGCAAATCTATAGAAATTCCAATCCAAGGCTCCAACAAGAGCTTACCTTTATTCAAGAAAGGCCAATGAAGTTCAGGGTTTCTCTTTCAACTGGAAAGGCACATGGTGAACATGGCAACATCTGCTAGCTTCCTCTCCAGGCTTCTTGTTTCATGAAGCATACTCTGGGACATTTTTCTTCTTCATCTACAAAGTTCTCCGGCTGTGTGGGCTCTCATAGTTCTCATGGCTCTCTCATTATTCTGAAGTTTTCTTGAAAATGCATCTTCTTCTAAAGGATTCCAGTAAACTAATCAAGACCCACTTGGAATGGGTGGCATCACATCTTCATCTAATCAAAGGCCAATACCCACAATTGGGTGAGTCAAATCTCTGTGAAGATAATCTAATCAACTTTCTAAGCTATAATACTGAATGAAGATTAAAAGAAACAGCTGCCTCCATGAGATGGATCTGCAGTAAAACATGGCTTTCATAGGGTACGTTACCTAGAACTTTCGAACTTGCACAGTGTCCCAGGAACCTAGAAGGGGTTCGTCCAGAAAAGCAATCAGTCCACAAAGATCTGTTTTGCATTTAGATAATCCAGTGAACATAAACTGGATTTGATGTTGTGCCACTTTGAAACTGTCATGTATCCCAGACAAGCCATGTTGTTGAATACTCATTCAATGTTGCTGCATGGGATCTTTGTCTTTCTTTTCTTTTCTTTTCTTTTTTTCTGTTGCATGGGAAGGCACCAGGAATTGAAGCTGGGGCTCTGGCCCACTGTTGCAGCCCCTGCATAGGATCTTTTTCATTGTTTCAGTTGAGTTGTGATCCACCCAATGATGAGTAGTAACTTTTGATTAGACAGTTTCCATGGAGATATGTCTCCACCCTTTTAAGGTGGGTTTCTGACTGGAACGCTTTAAGAGGGAATCATTTTGGAAAGAGTCAGAGAAGCAACAGAGCCCACACAGCCAGAGATATTTGGAGATGCCTAAAGAAAACACCCCTAGGGAAGCTGTTGAAAAAACCTGGAGAGAAAGCTCACAGATATCACCCTGTGTCTTTCCAGCTGAGAAAGAAGTGACAAATGTCATTGACCTTCTTGTCCCAAGGTATCCTTCCCTGGATGTCATAGTTTGGACATTTTTATCGCCTTGTCTTAATTTGAACAATTTCACAGCCTTAGAACTGTAAACTTGCAACTTAATAAATTCCTCTTTTTAAAAAGCATTCTTTTTCTGGTGTATTGTAGCTTTTACAAGCTAAAACAGGTTTGCACACTTCTTAACAACAGTTCTCTTGTGGTGTCTCTCTCTTTTTTCTCCCTTAGATTCCCTTTTGTATGTGGCACTCCTCGGTGGCTTAGGTTCTGCTCTGAGTCTCTTCAGATTTGGGTACCTATGTCTTTATATGCATGGGGTTGTAACTTTCTGCTTGGAGTAGCTCTATAGTTTCCATCTGTAGCATGAGTGACCTGAAACATGCAGCTTCTGCACAATTCCCAAACTGCAAGAGACCAAGTGAGGGGAAGGTTCCAGAATGGCATTCTGGGAGTGAAATCTTCCACCTAATCATTGAGTTTTTTTTCATTTTGTTTGATCAAGTATTTATAGAGTTCTTTTCCAGTCTTTATCATCTTCAAGAGCTATAATCTCTTGTGGGATATTCCCTTTTATATGTTGATTCTGAGGGAGGATTTTTCTAGGTGATATTTTACATTACATGTTGATGAAATACTCAATCTCTCTAATTTTTGAAAGAATATCTCACTGGCTATAAACTTCTTGGCAATTATTTTCTCTCTGCTCTTGAAGCATGTTAACTCACTGCATTCTTCTCTTCATGTTTTATAATTATAAATTGGCACTTAGTCTAGTAGGGATTCCTTTGCGCATGACTCTGTATTGCAGTTTCAGGACATGTCTTTGACTTTTGCAGTTGACAGTTTGACTACTATGGGTCTGTGCATATTTCTCTCCATATTTGTCTTATTTTGTGTTTGTTGAGCCTCTTGGGTGTGTGCATTCACATCTTTTGCCACGTTTGGGGGTGTTCAGTAATTATATCTTTGAATGTTCCTCTGTTTCGTTGTCTCTACTTCTCCCTCTGAGACTTCCTTAATTCATGTATTGGTAAACCTGATGGTTTCCCACAAGTCTGTTAGAATATTTCTACTCCTCTAATTCTTTTTAATTATTCTTCCTCAGTCTTATTCCAGTTGTCTACTCTTTGAGTTCTCTGATTCTTTCCTCTGCCAGCTCCAACCTGCTGTTAAAACCCAAGCAGGAATTTTTCATTCCAGTTACTACAGTCTTCAACTCCAGCAACTCTGTATGATTCCTTTTATACTTTCTTTTAATTGAGGTTCCCATATTGTTCGTTCATTGTTTTCCCGATATCTTTTAGTTCTTTCTCTGTATTTTCCTTCCTCCCCTTGAGTATATTGAAGATTGTTTTTAAAAATGCATTTTCCGGTATGCCCATAATCTCTTCTTCCTTTATGTTTTCTGGACTTTTATCCTCTTGCTTTGGATGAGCAATCATTTTCCATTCATTTGTATATCTTATGATCTTTTTTTTGGCACGCTACATATTTTAATATTTGAAAGTGTTAACTCTGAGATTTATATCCTGATTGTCTGTTTCTAATATTTTATCTCTCTCATGATGTTACTGAGATTTTCTTGATGAACAGGTCTTACATCCTACCCAGAAAAAACAAGCTACACCAGGGGTCAGGGTTGAGTACCTCATTGATGCCTGCTCCAACATTGGGGGTGTTGGCAACACTAGCCACTGCAGAGAGTAAAACACACCTGTATTTACTGGGATTCTTAAGCTTCTTCCTCCTGCTGTCCCTTGATACTGCATTGTGTTCTACTGGACAACAAAATTTCAAAATAGTTGACTCTGATATTTCCTTCTTATTTAATAGTTGTTATAGTAGAGGGACTGTTTCCTGGAGACTCATTTTCCATCTCCCTGTTGTATCTTTACCTTTGTGCCTCTTTAAGCACAAGTAGAGTTAAATGTTTCTTCTACATTATTTATGAGAATTAATAAAATAGGAAATATTTTCTCAGAATTATGTAAAACATTGTTTTTAGTGATCAGTTTTAGAATTACTTTGCAGCATTCATAGAAGACAATAAAATAAGTTCTCTCTTTGAATGCATTACACTTCAATCTGTATGAGAGGTATTTGGAAAATGATTTGAAATGATGCTACGTCTTTCACAGAAAGTATCACCCAACTGAATTCTGACATGTTGAAAAATGATTTCAATCACCAAATTTAATTACTTCACAATTATAGGATCTATTTGGTTGCACAAAAGAAAAAGAAAAATATTTATGTCTCACAATATCAGTCTGAGGACTTACCATAAAATAGCATAAAAACAGTAATAATTTTTTCTCCTAATTCCTTTTGGAGTTAATTTTTAAAATCAATAAATGTATTCATGTTTCTTATCACATATCGAAAACAAGCTTTCCAATTTTACCATAGCAAACGGAGTTTACATTTGTAAAATTATGCTTTGATTCAACATCCCATAAAAATAACTATAAAAACAGCACAAAAGATAATAGCAGCCAACTGAGCTGTGAATTAAAAGAGCACTAGCCATATCTTAGGAAAGTATTCACTAACCGTAACAATAATGGACTTGGATTTATAAAATAATCCTGAATAAAAATACTCATGTTATCACTGAAGAGTGTGTCATAAAAAATGTAGCAGAAATTTTGTCTCGAATGCATTCCTGTTATAAACATTAAATTGACTCTGCAATGGTAAAAATGTCAGCTATTCTTCACTAACTTTATCCTCATTTCTTGCACAAGTTTTATTCTTAGAGTCAGCAAAATTTATTCTGCTTTTGTATTCAAAAGCACCTCTATTTTTATCTCTATTCCTAGACCAAACCCTTATGACCAACCTAAAATTGACTAGAGTTTAGAACCAATATGACATGTGGATGTCTATTTCATTGAGAAAAATTATTTTCTTGACAGAAAATGCATGACGTGTGTATTGCAATCAACAATAATAGGAGGCTGAGATTTTAACTTCTAGCACTATATGAAAGAAGTCAAGAACCTGAGGGTCCATCCCATGTAAATCTATCAAAACTTTTCCCAGTGAATGACTGATAGAAAATTGAACAAAGATTAATGATCACTGACCTTTACCTCATGCATAGTCTGAGACAGATAATCTGGCAGTTACAAATAGATTATGGTTGAAGTAATGCTCTCCTTTTGAAATGGTTCAACACTGTATCTGAGGATGATAGAACAGAGGAATCAAGTTTACAATCACACCATAAATAAGAGGAAAACTGAACAAAAAATTTTAAATTACTCTTTTCAGACATTGGAAATCAAGCCATGTATCATTGAAGCAAACCACTTGAACACTGATTTTCCAGGATTTGTGGCTGAAGTGGCAGTCAGAGAACAGAACAGAGTTAAGAAGAGATAATTAAGTGAAAAATGTACAACACAATTTCAAAATGGAGATAAATTCAGATTAAATTCAAAGTTCCATTCATTGTCTGAGGTCCTGTTGAATCTTTCATGAACATAAGACAGAGACAATCGGGTAAAATGCCATGAGATTGGATAAATAGTGATGCAGGGCAGTGCAACTGGGGCTTAGTGGCAGAATTCTTGCCTGCCATGCTAAAAATACAGTAAAAAGGGACGGTCAAGTGGGAAGAGCTGAAACTGGGGACAGTGTAGAGAAATGTATGAAAGAGACATAAGTCGCAGTAACAGTGCAATTATTTGTTTTCAACAACTCTATTCAGATCACATATTTAGAGTTGCCAAATTTCCCTGTTTTTATTGCTCACCAAGTATGGTCCAAATCAATTTAAGATATTGTGACAGGTTCCTGTATTTCGACTTGAGGTTTCTCCGGAAGCCTATTACCCTGCTCTCTGGTTGGTGGTCATCAACTATTAGTGCATCTACCTCTTCTATTCATTATAGTAGAATGAATTAGTGCAAAACAATCTTGTTCTGAGTTAAAAAAATGGCAACCAAAATCCTCAAAACTATGATTAAACATAAAATTCAAAATAAGACTATTTCACTCTATGCTTTCCATTTTTGTAACCACTGAAATCATCCATGTGTTCTTAGCATCTGTTGACATAAAGTTCTAGATTTTTTTAAAATCAAACCCTATAAGTTGGAAATTAATATCAATATTCACAAATAAAAGAATTGAAAAATACACCTCCAATACTGTTGCAGAATTTAGAGAATATAATTAACACATTGTTTTAAATAGATATTTATTTTATTTTATTTCTTATTTTATCAGCAAAAAATAAGAAAAATATCATACTTTCCCACAGAAGGTAAAATTATGCCTCAATATTTTTTCATGTGTCTAAATGGAAAACACCAAATGAACTTTTTCTTTCACCTTTTAAGTGCTACAGTTTTAAAATTAATGCTCTGATATTATTAATAAAAAAGAGACAAAGCTGAAAAAATCTCAGTTATATTGTAGAATTACTAATGCTGCTATCTAAAATTATTGAATGGATTAATTACGATAACGTTTTACTTTCATTTTACTGTTTTAATTCCGTTTTATATTTCAATTGCATAGGTGTGGGTGTTTTCCAAAGTCACATAATTTTCACTGTTGAATTCATGCTTTTAAATATGAATTTATTATTATTACAGAAGGAGCACAGTAAATACGTTGAGTCTTAAACATGTCTACATCCTAGTAAAATATGTAAAACAAACCTAAATAATGAAGGTATCAATTGTTATCTATCTTAAAATTTTTAATCCTTTTTTAAGCTTTTTAAGTTAGCCCTTGGCACAGTCTGAGTGTTATGCCATTTCACCAAAATAAAAACACTAGGGTGGAGAGACAGTGATTCAGTGGCAGAATTCCCACCTGCTATGCCAGAGACACGGGTTCAATTCCTGTTGCCTGCCCATGTGAAAAAAAAGGAAAAATTAGTGACCCAAAAATATGAACTGAATGGTTTCCAAAGTGTCCTCACAGCTGAGATATAATTGAGTTTTCACAAGCCAGCATACTATTTAATAATACTCCATGACAATCATGCCTTAGGAGCAGGGCTAAATCCTCAGAATGTAAAGGATATTCTACAATATCATGAACAAGGTTGAAAACAAGAATTGAAAGATTTAAACTGACACTTAAATAAATGAACTGCCTCTTAGCACGAAACTCAGCATCCTTTAGATGAAAAGACAGAGCCACTCAACAATATAGTATATTAAGGAACCAAAAAAAATACTAAATGTAATAAATAGGAATATGTCAATTAATAGAAACAATTAATTGGAGATTATTAAGTAAGTAGATGAATGTGTTAAGATAGCTAATTGAATGACAAGAAAAAATGAAAGCTATAGAAAACTGAAACTTTGGGAGATGGAAACTTTTATATATCTGCACTATAATATCCACTGCAATGGGATTAGTAGCAAATTAAAATTACAGAAGAAAATATTAATATTAATGAAGTGAAATTGTAACATTGCAATTAAAAATCTAGACAAAATAAAATATGTAGAGAGGAAATAAAATGTGAAAAAGAATGAACAAAACTTCAGTAACCCTTTGGGGATACCAAAAGAGAGGAGTGGAAGAAAATAAATATTTGAATGATATCAAATTTTTAAATTTGATGAAACTGTAAATCCAAAGATCTAGGGAATATAACAAAACCTAAGAAAAACGATAGAAAGCAAAAGTAAGTCTTTTCATAATCATATTTCCAAAACTCAAGGTAAAAAGAAAATATTGAAGTACAAAGGTAAAAGTCACTTTATATACAAATAAATATATGAATTATAACTGAGTATAATGGAACTATAGAAATCAGAAAATAAGATAACTATATCTTTAAAGTGCTGAAAACAAAAACATTCTCAGGCAATACTTCTATTTCCAAGAAAATATCTTTAAAATTTAAGATCAAATGAAAATTTTATAGACCAGCTAAAGAGGAAATAAGTTGAAGCTTGCAAAATTGCACCACAAGTAATATAGAGTAAAGTTCATTAAATAGAATTAAAATAAACTAGTAGAAAGTTGGATATACATAAAGAAATGAAGCAAGTGAGAAATGATAAATATGGGGATACATATATAAAAGCTTATTTCTCACTTTCTGTTAAATGTAAATTGACCATTTTAAGTAATATGATAAAATAGATTGTGGGCTTATGATCCATATAAAAATAAAAACTGAAACTAACATATATGAAAGGAAATAAAAAGCACTATATATTTTAAAACCATAAGTTATACATAAAGTGGTAACATTAAAAATAGACTATGGGGCAGGCCGCAGTGTCTCAGCAGGCAGAGTTCTTGCCTGCCATGCCAGAGACCCAGGTTCGATTTCCAGTGCCTGCCCATGCAATAAAAGCAAAAAAGAGTCTATGATAACTTAAAGATACACTTCAAAGGCATTAGAGAACCCACTTGGAATCATCTAAGTTACAGTGGCATTTTTAATAAGCATCCAAAAATATATGATTGGAAAAATGGGGAAAAATAACAAAGGATGAGTAAAAAATGACAGTATGAGAGATTAATTTCAAACATCTTTATAATTGCATTGCATATATATGACCTAAAGACTCCAATTAAATGGTAGATGCTGATAGTACTAAAACTAAAACACAAGATCTAACCCTTTGTTGCAACAAAAAATGCAATATAATATAAACACAGATAGTTAAAATGAGTGATGCAATATATACTATGCACACTCTAAGCAGAAAAAAAAAAAATTTGGATCGGCAATATTTCCTAACTGCATTTGTTTTACAGAAAGTAACATTTCCAGAAATAAAGAAAAAGATGTCATAATGATGAAGACACCAATTCATTAAAAATGCATAATGACCATAAGGATGTTTGCATCCAAAACCAGAGCTTAAAAATGGAGAAAAACTGACAGAACTAAAAAGAAAATATTTTTAAAATATGCCATTATCCTTAGAGATCTCAACACTTTCTCTTTGTAATTAAAGGAACTAGATAGAAAATTATTAATATAGAAGAACTCAGCAACACTATCAATTGAATTTATTTAATTGACATTTAATAAACACTGTACACAAATACAGCAGAACATATTCTTTCAAGGCCTGATAGAATATGTGACACACCACATACTGGGTTTTCTCTATATTTCTCTCTATATTTCTCAATATAGGAAAGGTAAGCATTGTTGAAATAACTCTCGAGAAGTTTTACAAATAAATAAAACACCTTGTCAATAGTTCTAACGCTTTAAATTAGTGCATTAAATAAATATTACTTTTACTAATTTTTACTGCAATATATATTTGTGACCCACAGTATATATGTTCTTGTAAAAATCTTTAAAGCATACAGAATAATTTTAATTTTTTCCATTGCTTTGCATTGTTTCAGTTCGCATTTTTACAGTCTTGCATTACCTTTCTGTCTGCACCACTTAAAACTGCGTAAAGAGGGTGCACCAGTAGTTCAGTGGTAGAACGCTCGCCTTCCAGCGGAAAGTCTGGATTCAATTTTTGGACCATGAACCCCACTCAAAAAAAAAAAAAAAAAAAAAAATATATATATATATATATATATATATATATATATGATCACATAAAGAAACATGAAATATTTAGGAAAACTTAAAGAAAATCCGTGTGATTTTTCAATATTGAAAGAAATTAAATCAGTCTAAAATGAATGGGATAAATTGAATGTTCTTGGACTGGAAGGCAATATTGTTAAAATGTAGGCTTTTCCCAAATTGACATATTGATTCAATGCAATCCCTATCAAAACCTCAATTCATATTTTGAGGTGGGTTTGAAAATTATCACAGAGATGAAAATGCCATAAAACAGCCAAAGCCATTTTGAAAAGAGTAAAAGAGTTGGATGACATATACTACTTGAATTCTGAACATAATACAGTCATCAAGTGGATTATATATTGGTGTTAGCATAGACATTTAGATCAAGAGGATAGAGCCCATAAATAGGCCTAAATGTATTACCGATTGCATTTAAATAAAATTACCCAAAATAATTACATGGGTAATGACATTTTTTTCAACAAATGTCATGAAGTAAACTTGGCATCTATTTGGTAAAAAAAAGAAACTACTTCTTTTCATCAAAGAATATATCAAAATCAATGCAAAAAGACAGATAAATCATATCCATAGTGATTGAAATCATGTCAGCTGTGGCTCAGGATTGAGGGTATCAGATAGGGACTGACTAAGAAAGATCATAAAACCGCTGTTTTGGACAATGAAATATTCTATTGTTTATTTAGATTGTGTTTACATGTGTGTATTGCTTAGTAAATTTCATCAAGCTATTAAATTAAGGGATGCATTTTATTTTATGTGTATCAGGTCTTAAATTATTTGATTAAAATTGAATAAGGAATGAGCTTCTTGGTTATCTTGGAATGAGCTGAGACTCAGCATCAAGGGATTAAGAAAAACCCTAGAATGAGCTGAGACTTAGCATCAAGGGATTGAGAAAACCTTTTGGACCAAAAGGGGAAGAGGGAAATGAGACAAAGTGTCAATGGCTGAGAGATTCCAAACAGAGGCGAGAGGTTATCCTGGAGGTTATTCTTATGCACCAAGTAGATATCATTTTGTCATTCAAGATGTAATGGAGAGGCTGGAGGGAACTGCAAAAAAAAAAAAAAAAAAAAAAAAAAAACTGCATAAGGGCACAAAAAGAGTCTAAAAAATAAAAACATTCTATGAACAATTTTTAAAATATTAAGAATGTTTAGTAAGATACACATAACATAATCTTTTGTAAATAAAATGCCTATCCTTCTGCATCGATCTACTCAACCCCCATATATATATATACTACTCTTATCGTTCCTAGGACTCTTGCACTAAAAACTCATGCCACCATCATCAATGATATATAATTTAATAAAGTCAGCACACAGTTCCTCATCCTGCTTAATCTCTCATTGTTACTAAAACGCAGAGCAGCTGTCTGTCGTACACCACTTTTTCTCTTTGGATTTTCACGACCCCTCCACCGGTGTTAAGACATGATTCTCTTTCAAAATACTGAAAATGTTCCCCAGAAAATATGAAAATACTCAAGAAACCTCAAAGGACTTCAAAACACTTTTAAACACTTTAGACAACTGATCAAGTTACTAACAGGCAATTCACATTAAAAAACATGGATATTTTAGCTTTGCTGACAGTTTTTGAAATAAAGCTCTCAAATCAAATATGGTTAAAATAGATTGAGGCAGAGTGAGAAAATCTCGTATTATCATTACAGAACTTAATTCACTGCTTACAACTTCTGTGGATAGCTGTTGAAATGAAATGCATATATGTCCATTTTGCATAGATTTTCTATAAATTAGGAGAATCTCTCAAGAATACCTTGTTCTTAATCTTGATATATCTTCTCACAAAGTCTATTAAAATAAAGTTCATTTTGCAATACATAGATTACTTCTAGAATAAATAAATAGATAGATTTTGTATATTCCTAAAAGGAATTCTCAATTTCTGGATAAGGACAGCACCTTTGAATTAAGCCAGCAAACAAACTTGTAAAAGAATTGAGAAAATAATGCTCCAAGCTTCATCTTTTTTTTCCCCTTTTTGGCAGGTGCCCAGGCTGAGTGATCTCTTCTTTTTCAATTGCCAAAAAACTGACTTCTAAATGTATGTGGTTTGTAAACTGAACAGGAAGACATCTATCTTTGGGATTATGAACAAAAAAGAACCATTCAGGTGACAAAATATTCCACATAATCGTGTGACTACTTGTCTTAAAATGATGTAGTTACACAGGATGGCAAACAGTTAAATTTACTCTCGACAATCATTGTGTTTGTGTTCACAAATTTCTGGGTTATACTAGATTGTTTTGTCTCTTACTGACTGTGTTCAGGACCAGGACACATTAGTTAAAGCCTGTAATATCCATAGATAAATACATGGGCATTTGCTTTTTTTAATGGAATTCTGTGGTAATAGTTTTTAGGTAGTCATTTGACTGTGCGGGGAACACAAATAAGAAAGAGAATGATAAAACATATGGAGAACCATATTGCTGTCGTTTACAGCTCCATTATGGAAAATAAGTGCTCTGCCTTTACGTCTGCTACTCAGCAACAAGACATTTATCTGTTAGATAGAAACGTGATACAAAACATACAACCTTCAGTATAAGTAGGGATGGCACCAAAACTGATGTAAATATATTTTATCCTGATTAAGTTTTGTGATCTGATGTAGAATAAACACATAAATAAATTATAAGGACTAAATCAGTTGACTAAGAGTAATGTTAACTGACAGTTCCGATCAACTCTTTATCTATGACATTTAATTTGTAAGCAATATACATTTGGGCAATTTTCCTAATAGGATATATGCCTATAGAATACTATCATTTTTAGGAAAAAAAATTCCCCTAGCAAATAAAGATTTCTAGGAAATGTATAAGGTATTCTGAAATTTGTCAATTTGGTAGATCAGTTTATTTATCCATAACATGACTTCAAAAATCACTTATGCCATTTTTACCATTATTATTTTGCTGTTGTCGCTATTGTTGTTGTCATCGTTATATTGTTATACCCAGATTTGTTTCTCATCATCTACAAGAAAATTGAAATACAGAGTATACTGACCAGATTAGTTAATGCTAATGATTGCATAGTGGGAAAAACCAAGTAGACGGATTACACTGCGATAATACTAAGAAAGCTGCTGTTTAATTTGTGACCCATTTATCAATCTCTAGTTAAAAGATGCAGAATCCATTGCTCATTGAACTGTTTCAAATCATGCTAAGTGCTTTCCTTTTTGTGAAGTTATTATATCACTAATTTTAAGTTCTCTGACATGGTGAAAAATCATGTTTTATAGATAAAAGTTTGTTAGTATTTTGTAAACATAATTTCCCATCCACATCATAATTTCTCTTCCAAATTCTGTACTCTTAAAACATAGCATAGATTTTCTAAAATAAAATGACTCGATAGTATAGTAAATGTTTACAAATATTGCTATTTTATGCATGTAATGACTAAATAATATGAATAATAAATCTTGTGTATTCTGTGTAATAATTTTCCTTTGGATATTTATCTTGTTACCCTCACAAGATATATGAGGTTAAATATACCATATATATACAGACATTTTTATTTTAATTGAATAATTTTAAAAATGCAATATTTTGCATCATATTTTACCTATAAGTATAATATGAAAAATATAAAACACTGTTGGCATATTGGAAATGATTTAAAATTCAGTTTTAAATTTGTAGATTTAAAGAATTAACAATTGGTGAAGGTGTGGAAACAAAGAAATCATCTCAAAAATTACTTTTTCGAATTGAAAATGTTCTTAATTGACAGGACACTTGAAACTCACATTTGATTGCACTTAAAGCCTTCCACATTCAAAAGGAATCATGTTAATAGGAAAGGAAAGGAAAAGTTGTTCACAAATTAAATGATTGATTTGACCTAGTCCCCATACTTCTTTAACTTTGCTCCTTTGTCTTCCCTGTTTCATTTTCCACATTTATAAGTCTTGCATCCGTCAACGATGCATGGTGTATGTGTGCATACTTGAAGTGTCAAGTTCTCACATTCTTTTTCTGTAGTATAGATCTTCTAGCTAAATCAACATCTTTTTTTTTACATGCAAAAGTTATCTTTAGAGGTTTCTGAACTGAGATCAAGGTCTAACATGAGAACTTATACTTTGTTTAGTGTTTTTATTTTGGTGAAATGGAATCACATTCAGACTGTGCAAAGGCTAACTTTAAAAAGCTTTAAAAATTTTAAGATGAATAACAATTGGTACCTTGATTATTTATGTTTGTTTTACACATTTTTCTAGGATATAGACAAGTTTAAGACTCCACATATTTATTGTGTCCCTACTGTAATAATACTTATTTCATATTTTAAAAGCATGAATTCAGCAGTGAAAATTACATGACTTTGGAAAACATTCACACCCACACAGTTGAAATTCAAAAGGAAATTAAAGCAGTAAAATGAAAGTAAAACCTTATCATAATTAATCCATGCAATAATTTCAGATAACAGCCTTAGCAATTCCACAATATAATTGAGATTTTTTTCAGCTTTGTCTTTTATTTATTAATAATATCAGGATATTAATTTTAAAACTGTAGCACTTAAAAGGTGAAAGTAAACCTTTATTTGGTGTTTTCCATTTAGATACATGAAAAGATAATGAGGAATAATTTTACCATCTTTGAGAAAGTGATACTTTTTATTTTTCTGCTGATAAATATCTATTTAAAACAATGTGTTAATTATATGTATTTTTCAATTATTTTATTTGTGAATACTGATATTAATTTCCAACTTATAGGGTTTGATTTTAAAAAAATCTAAAACTTTATGTCAACAGATGCTAAGAACACATGAATTTAAGTGGTTACAAAAATGCATGTAAAAAAAAAAATGGAAAGCATAGCGTGAAATAGTCTTATTTTGAATTTTATGTTTAATCATGAGTTTTGAGGATTTTGGTTGCCATTTTGTTAACTCAGAACAAGATTGTTTTGCACTGATTAATTCTACTGTAATGAATAGAAGAGGTAGATGCACTAATAGTTGATGACCACCAACCAGAGAGCAGAGTAATAGGCTTCCGGAGAAACCTCAAGTCGAAATACAGGAATCTGTCACAATATGTTAAATTGATCTGGACCATACTTGGTGAGCAACAAGAACAGGGAAATTTGGCAACTCTAAACATGTGATCTGAATAGAGTTGTTGAAAACAAATAATTGCACTGTTACTGAGACTTA
Organism: Tamandua tetradactyla; assembly: GCF_023851605.1. NCBI lineage: Eukaryota > Metazoa > Chordata > Mammalia > Pilosa > Myrmecophagidae > Tamandua > Tamandua tetradactyla. The sequence goes on along the minus strand of NC_135350.1, from coordinate 4,989,913 downwards.
TGTCTCTTTCATACATTTCTCTACACTGACCCCAGTTTCAGCTCTTCCCACTTGACCTTCCCTTTCTACTCTATTTTTAGCAAGGCCTGGTATGCTGGAATTTTTCCCTCATGAAGGTATTAGATCACACTTGAGCGGAAATTTGGAGAACAGAAGAGAAATTGTATTTTGCTATTTGTTACTTGTCAAGTGTAAATTAATGCTGGTTGCCATTGATTAAAAAAAATGGGGATTATATGTTTGGGGTAGCAACCAAATTGCAATATAGTGTTACTTCTTTGGGACTCTCTGGCAATAGATTTGATAAATACTGTGCTGGTTTGAAAAGAAGTATGCCCCCCTAAGAAAAGCCATGTTTTAATATAAATCCCATTTCTTAAAAGGTAGAATAATCCCTATTTAATACTGTATATTTGAAACTGTAATGAGATCATCTCCCTGGTTGATGTGATTTAGTTAAGAATGGTTGTTAAACTGGATTAGGGGATGACATGTCTCCACCCATTTGGGTGGGTCTTGATTGGTTTACTGGAATCCTATAAAAGAGGAAATATTTTGGAGAATGAGAGATTCAGAGAGAGCAGAACGATGTAGCCATGAGATGCAGAGAGTCCACGAGCCAGCAACCTTTGGAGATGAAGAAGGAAAACGCCTCCCGGGGAGTTTCATGAAACCAGAAGCCAAGAGAGTAAGCTAGCAGATGATGCCGTGTCTGCCATATGCCCTTCCAGCTCAGAGAGAAGCCCTGACTGCATTCACCATGTGCCTTTCCAGATGAGAGAGAAACCCTGAACTTCATCAGCCCTCTTGAGCCAAGGTATCTTTCCCCGGATGCCTTTGATTGGACATTTCTATAGACTTGTTTTAATTGGGACATTTTCTTGGCCTTAGATCTGTAAACTAGCAACTCATTAAATTCCCCTTGTTAAAAGCCATTCCTTTTCTGGTATATTGCATTCTAGCAGCTAGCAAACTAAAACAGATTTTGGTACCGGAGAGTGGGGTGCTTCTGCTGCAGTTTGCAGATACCAAACATGTTGGAATGGCTTTTTAATTGGATAAGGGGAATATTCTGGAGGAGTTGTGAGAAGCTTGATAGAGAAGGCCTAGAATGCTTTGGAGAGACTGTTGGGAGAAATGTGGACTCTAAAGATATCTCTGATGAGGCCCTAGACAGAAATGAGGCACGTGTTATTGTAGACTGGAAGGAAAGTGAACCTTGTTTTAAAATGGCAGATAATCTGGCAAAATTGACTCGTGGCTTTGGCTGGAAGGCAGATTGTAAAAGCCATGAACTTGTATATTTAGCAGAAGAGATCTCCAAATTAAGTGTTGAAAGTGCAGCCTGGTTTCTCCTCACAGTTTATAGTGAAATGCGAAAGGAAAGAGATAAGCTGAGAACTGAACTCTTGAGTAAAAAGAAACTAGAAATTGAGGTCCTGGAAAATTCTGGGCCTACAGAAAGGGAGACTCCAGAGTATAGTGCCCTGAGTGTGGATTTAACCAAATGTGGAACCAGCCAGCCATTTCAGAGAAAGTCAGGATCGGACATGGAGTTATCCAGGAAAGATTTGTGGAAACTCCTTATGTCTGATGGGCATGATTCAACACTACTGCATAGAAAGCCAATGAGAGTGCTGTGGGACCTGTATAAACAGACCCGCTGCCAGTCTGGACTGGGAGATTCAGAGAAGGGACACATTGGAGGAAAAATAACTTCAGAGGCAAAGCCATGGAGACTGAGGTCTGAAGTCAAGAAGCCTCGGGCCAGGAGAGTGGACCCACCCAAGCCCGTGGAGAGGGTGAGTTTGCCCCAAAGGCAGAGGATGGGCCTTCCACCTCATTGCAGTGGAAGAGTCATGCCGCCTCAGACCTTGGAGAAGGTGAAGCACATTTCTTGGGGTTGGGGGAGAGCCTGGCTGCCACCACATGGAGGGGTTGAGCGTGTGCCCCGGAGATGGCAGAGAGCCCGGGTGCGGCCCCAATGCTTGGAGAGGGTGGAGCCGAGAAAAAGGTGGTCTCCCCAATATCCCCCAAGGTTGCATTCAGAGAGAGGCAGTCGTAGGCATTTGGAAAGGGTGGGACTGCCACTTTCTAAAGCCCTGAGGATAAATGAGTCTCAGACTTTGAAATCTAATGGACTTTGCCCTGCAGGTTTTCGAAACTGTATGGGTCCAGTGACCCCTGTGTTCCTTCCTCCCTATGGAAATGTGTACATGTATCCTATGAATGTTCCTCCTTTATATGTTGGCAGCAAATAACTTGTTATGAGTTTTCAAAGGTCCAGAGTAAATGGAGAGAATTTTGCCTTAGGACAGACCATGCCTGTAACTGATTTGATGAGATTTTATACTGTCTCTAATTTGATACTTTGTTTGTATTGCTACTGAAAGGTTTAAGGATATCTGATATTGTTATGAAATTAATGTATTTTGTATATGGGAAAAACATGTCTTTTTTAGGGGCCAGAGGGTGGAATGTGCTGGTTTGAAAGGATATATGCCCCCTAAGAAAGCCATGTTTTAATATAAATCTCATTACTTAAAGGTAGAATAATCCCTACTCAGTACTGTATATTTGAAACTGTAATGAGATCATCTCCCTAGTTGATGTGATTTAGTTAAGAACGGTTGTTAAACTGGATTAGGGGATGACATGTCTCCACCCATTTGAGTGGGTCTTGATTGGTTTACTGGAGTCCTATAGAAGAGGAAATATTTTGGAGACTCAGAGAGACTCGGAGAGAGCAGAGAATGCTGCAGCACCACGAAGCAGAGAGTCCACCAGCCAGCGACCTTTGGAGATGAAGAAGGGAAATGCCTCCCAGGGAGCTTTATGAAACCAGAAGCCAGGAGAGTAAGCTAGCAGATGACGCTGCGTCTGCCATGTGCCCTTCCAGCCGAGAGAGAAGCCCTGACTGCGTTCGCCATGTGCCTTTCCAGATGAGAGAGAAACCCTGAACTTCATCGGCCTTCTTGAACCAAGATATCTTTCCCTGGATGCCTTTGATTGGACTTTTCTATAGACTTGTTTTAATTCTCGGCCTTAGAACTGTAAACTAGCAACTCATTAAATTCCCCTTGTTAAAAGCCATTCCGTTTCTGGTATATTGCATTCCAGCAGCTAGCAAACTAGAACAAATACTAACAGCCAGAGAACCAGGATTAGAAAATTTGTCTGTATACATTGCTTGAGGCATTTTGTTTCATCTGGCCACACCTTTTTTTTCAATTTTATTGATACATATTCACACATCACACAAACCATCTAAAGTATACAATCACTGGCTCACAGTATCATCCTATAGTTGTACATATATCCCTATGAACATTTTTATGACTCCAGAACAGAAATAACTGCTGTGTCCGCCACTGCACTTGTGAAAGAGGACTCCTCCAGCTAACAAAGTCTGCAGCAGTCTCCCAGGCAAGGGTCAGGCCTCCTGCCTCTGTTTCCCACCAGGGTGGAGGATGGGCACCAGGCTCCAGGGCTGGAAACACAGTGCAGGTATCCTACTCACCTTTCCAGTTGAATGCAAACTTTTTCTAGTGGTTCTCACTGACAGCTCTTGAGAAAAAAAGCATTTGCCCTATCAATAGCTTCATACCAGTTACCAGGCAATATGGTGATTTGCTCAAGCAGTGATACCACATCTGGAATAGAAGCTGCAACTGTACTCACCACCCGGTTAAGTCAAAAATAATTCACTGTCATCCTCCAAGTCCCATCTGTTTTCTGCATGAGCCAAAATGGAGAGTTGAATAGGGATATAGAGGACTCACCACCCCTGCATCCTTCAAGTCCTTAAGAGTGGCACCAATCTCTTCAATCCCTCCTAGAATGTGATATTGCTTCTGATTTGCTATTTTTTCTAGGTAGGGAGTGTCCTAGCGGATTCCCCTTGGCCTTTCCTACAATAATAGCCCTCACTCCATGAGTCAGAGAACCAATGTGGGGATTGTGCCAGTTGCTCAGTATGTCAATTCCAATTATACATTCTAGGAACTGGGGAAAATAACCACAGAATGGGTCTGGGGACACACAGGACCCACTGTGAGATGAATCTGAGCTAAAACTTTATCAATAAACTGACCTCCATAAGTCCCGACTCTGAGTGATGGACCAGAATGGCATTTTGGGTCTTTTGGAATTAGTGTCACTTTTGAACCAGTGTCCAATATTCACCAAAATATTTCATCATTTTCACTTCCCCAGTGCACAGTCACTCTAGTAAAAGGCCATATGTCTCCTTTGGGAAAGCTAGGAGGAAGGTTAATAGAGAAAATTTTAGGCAGTGTCAGTGTTCTTCCCCTAGGATACCCAACCCTCCCTTCATTTGAAGGGCTCTGGGTCTATAAACTGCCTCACATATGGAAGCTGATTAAGGGGCCATGATTCTCTGTTGTTGTAATTCAAGTTATCCTTGTTTACCTAAAATTCTTCTGCTTATCCAGCTCAAATGGGAATTTGGCAGATTGCCCATCTATCTTACTTCTAGGTGCTCCATGACCTCCTAGCCAATGCCACAAGTCTCTGCGTGTTAGATTATTTGGGCTGCTGCTTTGAGCCTGTTGTCCATTATGGTGCCCATGATGAACTTGTCTGCAGTGATTAACTGTTGTACTATGGCTACTGCCAACTCTGGATCCAATCACTCCTTTTTGTTTAAGGATTCCAGCTCAGTGACAATAGTTACCACAGTAATATCTGGCCTACAGAGAACAACAACTTCAGATCTATTCAAGGATGATGAGGCTAGTCTCAGAAATTTATTTCTCAAGGTTCTGGTGAAAGATGTGTCCTCTGGACACTCCTGGGGTGTGTGGGCAGGTCTTCCATGATAAATCCACTCCAACATTCCCATCTCTCTAAGCCTCAGGATCCTCTCATCTACACTACACTAGGTAAGTTCTGGCAATTCAACCTAAGGAAATATTGGCCACTTTTGGATCCATGTTTCATTCAACCATCCAAACAAACTGTTAATGCCCCTTCTAAACCCTCAAGCTACAACATTGGATGCAGAATCTCTGCTCAGTGGACCTATATGAATAAATTCAGCTTGATTATGCTTTATATTCCTTCCAACATTATCCCATGTCCTTAATATCCATTCCCACATATATTCCCCTGGTTTCTGTCTATGTAAATTGGATAACTCAAGTAGTCCTTTTGGAATATAGCATACCTCTTCATGGGTCACATTTTGTATCTCACCTTTTTGGGGCCTGTTGGGACTTTAGTCTAGTTTTAGGTCTTGAAGAAAGAAGAGGATGGTGGGGGTGGGTCATGAAAAGAAGTAGAGGTGTCTTTCAAGCCAAGTTCCTCAGGGTATTCTATTGTAGTTTCGTCTAGTGAAACAAGTTTAGTGATTCCAGACAGATTAGTGAGGGCTATTTTCCCAAGGTAGGTAGCTGCAGGGTTAGTAGGCAGTGAATGGTTACTCTAGTTATGTGGAGGTTGGATGGCAGTCTCCTCTGAGGACACTGGAGTCCAGTAAGCTGTTTCCTCAAGGCAGTCCATTGCAGATATATCTAGCAAAGGGTTCGTAGATTCTAGGGATCATGTCTCCCCATCGCCATCATTATCAACCCATATATCACTATCCCACACTTCAGGTTCCCATTCCTTTTTCTGTCAAAGCCTTTACTACAGCAGCAGACACCCTGCAACATTGAGATTTTAGATATATTGTAAATCTGCTACTGGCATAATGAGGTTTTCTGTTTGGTTTTCAAAGATCCCAAGTCAGTGACCACAGGAAACAAGATTTTCTTTCAGGGCACACATAGAAAGCTTTACATCTTTCACATGGTGCTGAAGTTCCAAATTTGAAGCCTCCACCTCATCCCTTTCCCTCATCATTATATCCAGCATATCTAACAACAACCAGGCAACATAATTACACCTCCTAAATTCACAACACTCTGTAAAGGTGTCAAAAACATTCTCACCCAGAGTCTTGCCTCATATAAGTGTACAATTAACAGAATCTAATGGTGATATGTTGAGTATCTCTTTTGCCAATTTACCCCATGGACTGGCAGTTCCCTCTTGATTATTAGAAACAGAGTCATTAGTGCCTCTGAGTCTAGCAAGAGTAGAAAACATATTGTAAAAACCTATTTTTAAAACCTTTTGTCAAGCACCACTCCAGATACCAAACTGTGTTAGTAAGGGTTCTCTAGAAAAACAGAACCACAGGAGAGATCTATAAATATGAGATTTATAAAGGTTTCTCATGCAACTGTGGGAATGGAAGAGTCCAAAATTGATAGGGCAGATTTTAAAGTTGACAGTTCCAGTGAAGGGTGGGGAGGAACTCCACAGGAGAAGCTCACTGGCTGAAGAAGCAGTGAAAGATTCTCCGTTCTTGATGAAAAGCCTTCAACTGATCGGGCTGTTTCATTGTGGGAGGTGCTCCTTAGTTTATCTCAGATATAATGAGCAACAGATACAATCAACTAATGGATGATTTAAAATTAACCAGCCACGCAATATCCATGGTCAGGCCAGTGCTTATCGGACCAGACAACTGGAAATAAGCATTTGGCCAACTTTATACCAGAACTTAACCATCAAACTAGGTTAATCGACAATCTGCTTTTCCCCTGTTCATTTTTAGATTTTGGTTCTTTCTTTCTTCATCTCAAGGCAAGCGTGGCATGCCTTGAATGATCAGCGGACGAAAACCCTTTGTTATCCTTGGAGTACTCATCCTTTAGTTAATTTTCAAGAGTTAAGATTTCATCTTATTTTTTAATTATCTTGCTTCTTGGATATCACTCCAATGTGATGCTTACAAAAGCCATTGTGTGGAGTGTATTTTAGTTAAGAGCTATCTTTGAATGGTAGACACTTTGTACAGTGTTATGAGTACAAAAGGCAATAATTGCTTCTAAGATTATAGCATAATGAAAGGTTTCAGTATTATTATTATTATTCATACCTTTCAAAATGTTGGCACTTGGATTTAAAATGACATTTAAAACAAATCCTTGAATTTTTAAGCTGTCATAAACTCACAATAAGGTTGTCAAATTCCAATGTTCCAAATGTAACCATGCCAGGAAACATGTCAAAATATACCACTAATTGACTACATCCTGCAGTTTTTAAAATGGTATCTAATCCTTTTAACAATATTAGTTTTAATCAATTCTAACTAATTGATTCTAATAAACTAAAGTCTATTCTGCTTCACTGAATGCATTTTAAAATGTAGTTAATAAAAGTAATTTCTAAGTTTATCAAAGGGACACAAGAAAACAAATGTACATAATAAGATTGCTAGTAATTTGAAAAAAGGATATATTTACTTTAACATAACAATTTTTCTTCACAGTCTTTTGCTATTCATTTGCGTTTCTATTCAGGATCTTACAATTAACCTATGATATCTCCAGTGGGGAAACTTGAATGTTGTTTTTTATAATTTCTAGTTCTAAATGCTATTTTGCATCACAAAATAAACTTATAAGTTTAATTTATGTGCATCTGATTCATAATTTGCTAATGTGCTGATTAACACCAGAATTTTTTACTATAAATTTTGCATTTTATATATAATGTACCTTTGGTCACAAGTGGAGAGTCATGTACTCAATATTTTATTATTGGCTATAATAAAATTGTATCCTTTTAACTAAATAGAAGCAAGCTAATAAAAAACATAACGAAGCAAAAAATCCATCAATATAGGAGTGGCAAAGACAAATACAAAAGTAACTATTAATAGTGTTTAGGATGATTGTGTAGGTATCATGTACTCTATACAAATCAGAGTTTATAAAATGCCATGTAGACTCAGGGAAAACCAGCCCTGAAGTAAAATATATGACCTCTTAGTTTACTGAAAACCTAAAACCTGAAAATGTGTTAAATACACATATTTGAATTTCAATACAAGGAGGATGGAAATACATAACATGAAGAAGTGAGCAGAAGGCCCAAAGTGGGTCCAAGTTTTAAATTTTCTATCTGGAAAAGGGTAAAATAAATCATTCTTAGAGATCAAAGTCGTAGTCAGGTATAATCGGTAGTGTGATTGTTGTCAAACCATATGGACATGAAACAGTTTGACTGCAAAGAAATTCCAGCAGGCACGAAGCACAGAAAGATGGAGTGTGTGGATAGGAGATGAAAGCTCTGAGTTGAGCGCTGAGCTAATAGAGATACTTGACTAGCAGGGGCATAGCAACTGGAGTCAAAATCACCTTAACTGGCACACCTGAGGGCTAAGATCTGTGAAGCAATAGCAGCAGGAGAACTTTTATGCTGAGAACGTGCTGGAGTGCTTTAATATTCCTTATGTCTGTCCTGCATAAAGAATGGTTTGTCCCTGGTGCCTACTCCAGTGCTGGGTTTGTAGATGGTGGCTATAAAATTCAGCAGCCAGTATAAGAATGATAGAGTGATAGGAAGTAGGCTTTAAATTTTGTTTAGGTTTTATATTTTTATTTTCTCTGAAGTGTTTAATATCATACAGAGTTACATAGATATATTAGAATATATAAATACATAAGAAAAATCAGCTTCAGTGCTGATATAAACAAAGAATTTTCTTTTTTATTCTATAATAGACACTCAGATTGAATGAATGGATTTTTGCCATGGAAGGTAAAATTTTCCCATGTTGTTAGATTGTTAATATTATTATACAGGTGAAGAGGTTAAGAGACTAAGAGGTTATTATTTTGCTCAAAGAAACATTAATTATTTATAGTTGCTAAATAGGTGATCACCCATTTCTGTGGAAAGTAGAAAGTAGCAGATTTACAAATGTGCTTATTGAACTTCATGTTATCCACTCAACTGGCAATTCATATTAATGGCTTATAAAACTACTCAGTCTTTTTAACTGTCAATAATATTTAAAGACCATGCCCTCAACTCTTTGCTCTTTTTTCCCCTTTATATTCATCAGTCATACATTCAAAATACAAATAGTTTATTAATATTTTAATGAGTTCCGTAAAACATTATGGTGCATTTCTTCTACATAAAACATTACAATTTAATATTTTCATCATGTATAAATCTTACATGAAGTATTTGATAGTCAAGTCATTTGAAGGTCTATATACTTTTAACATTTCTGCAATATATATAATTCCACTAATGCAAATAAACTGCAAAAACCTAAATAGTCAAATAAGGACTGAAACAGGAATCATCTATAACTTCAAGTATATTTTTCTTCTTGTAAATTAGTTTGTTATATTCTATGTTATGTTTGAGATATATTGTCCAAATATCTAATAGTGGGTGAGAAAATTTATTACAATTTATTTGTTATGAGATGAAAATATAGATGCCAGAGATAGTAACTAGAGACAGAAGGGATGAAAAATTGTTAGCAGGAGTAAGTGCTTTGGTAAACTAAACAAGATAGTTCTGCATGCATATATTATAGAAGAGAAGCAATATTCAGGTTAAGATGAAATGATTGGAGAGGCATTTTCATCCTAATACTGAGATTTTCTTTTATGAGTAAGTTAAAAATTTCTTATAGGTACAATATTCAAAAGTGATAATAATGAGAAATCTCAAGCCAGGATAATGCTAAAATAAAATAAAATGTTGAAATAGTGATAAAAATGAGACTAAAATTAAGAAACTTCCAGATATCAGTGACTAGAGATTTCATACTTCAATATAAATAAATTACTTTTATGAGGATGGTACCTACAAATATGCGATAAAAATTTAGAGGTTTTCTTTCAAAAATGTTGACATTTGTGGATGTCTTTTAATGCATTATCCTAAAGAGGAATGCTACACTGAATTCTTCTGTAGTAACTGAATTGTGGGAATGCATGGCTTACCCTATTAAATAACATAATATAAAATTAATTTATCATATATCCTACATATTTGCATTATCATATATTTTAAAACTGTCATGATTTGAAATGTATCTGCTCAGAAGACATTTAAGTCCTAACCCCTAGTTCTGTGAATGTGAATTTATTTGGTAATAGCATCTTTGAAGATGTGATTTGTCAAAATAAGGCTAAAATTGAGTTAGTTTGGACTCTAATGCAATATGACTGGTGACTTTAGAAGAAGGGGAGATTTTGACAGAAGTAGACAGAAAGGAGAATGCCATGTGACCATTTGAGTCATATACAACATAGATTGCCAGCAAGTCACCGCTCCAATCCAGGAGAGAAGCATGAACAGATAATTCCTTATGGACTTCAAAGGAAACAGAACACTGCTGATAACCTGGTTTCAGTTTTCTAGCCTGCAGATCTCAGAGACAATAAATTTCTGCTGTCTCAAGCCATACAGTTTGTGGTATTTGTTTGGCAGCCCTAGGAAACTAAAACAGATACTATTTTGGAAAGTTGAGAATATACAAATACATGGAATGAAATGAAGCATTATAGCCAATGGTTCTGAATTATTGAGAACAATCTTTTTGCATTTTAAATTGATCGTAGAAATAGAACTACTAATTCCTACTAATAGAACCTTCTGCATTAGCCTGGAATTTATTTTTCCTACTTAAATTCTTGTTATTCAATTCTGCCATAATTATTTTATGCAATTTTTTGCAAAATGTCAAAGTCAATATAAGAATAAGAACATACAAAATTTTAGGATTATTCAGTACTATGGAAACCAATCTATAATAATTTCTGAGAGAAATCTTTCTAATTTATATGTGATGAACTGAAAAGTTTGATTAAAATGAGAATTACTAAAAGAAATACACCAAAAGTCATTAGATTTTGTTTATTTTAAGATAATAACTTCAGCAGCATATTCGTAATAACCTCCATACCTTGTGTGCATAACGTAATACTTCCCTTCATTTATCATTCTTTAATCATCAGGGATATCTGAGCAATGACTATTCTAATTTCTTTATAATGAAAAGGGTTGTTGTTATGGGGTAGAGGAATGAAACTGGTTGATCTTGGAGATACTGGTACCTCCATAGGAACAATCTGGATGTCTTAAGTTTCTGAAAAAAGTAAACTGACTCATACAGAGTCTTAGATAGAGCCCAGGTTGTTCTTTAGACTTTTCAGGAATACCATCAGTTAGGACTTGGCATACTGTGGTAATTTTTAATATCTGGCTGTAATTTGCATAAGGAGAATCTCCAGAATAATCTCTTGACTCTATTTGAAATCACATAGACACTGAAACTTTATTTTGTTTCATTTCTCTTTGCCTTTTTGGTCAAGAAGGCATTGCCAATCCCATGATGCCAGGGCCAGGCTCAAACTTGGGAGACATGTCCCATGTTGCCAGAGGGACTTAAATTCCTGGGAGTTATGGCGCACATGGGAGGGGGTAGTAGTAACTCTATTTACAAAGTTTGACTTGGAGAGAGAGAGAGGCCACATTTAAGCAACAAAAGAGGCTCCTGTGTGATGACTCTTAAGCATAATTACAAGTTAATTTAGCTTTGCAAGTGCAGAAATAAATTCCCTAATGGCAAGTCTCAAGATTGAGGGTTTGGCTAATTAAATTGAGAGTCCCTAATGCTTGAGAAAATATAAGCAATTGCTCAATTTCTCAAGGTGGGGAAACTTAATAGTTCCACATTTTTTCTCCAGTCACTCAAGGGACTTTGCAAATACTTTTGATTATCCTTCCAAAATACTCTGGAATGTATCAGAGTACTACATTAAGCTGTATAGAATAACAAGATCTCATTCCCTATTATAGGTTCCACATGTTAGGCAGTTTAAATAAACTGATCAGATAGGTTAGGCTATACAGTGTGCTACAGAAAATTTAAACTTTGGACAAAATAAACATCATTTCCTTTGCTTTCACACAGAGGTTGAAGTTCTAATATACAGGTGACTTCACCCTTTACCCTGTGTTCTGACTTACCTTTCTAGTGAGATTTGTTTCATCCATATCTCTAATCGAAGTTTAATCTCTTTTTCACCAAGTTTAACAGTTGCTGTATTGAGTAATGCTGACTTTCAGAGCTGCAGAGCTCTAATACTGAGTCTCAGGTATCACACAATAATCAAAGTTCCAAAACACAAAATGCAAAAGAGTACAGCATCTCAGAATTTACAAATAACAATTAACATTCAAGAATAAAGTTGACTATTCCAAGAGTTTACAATCTAGACCCTAATTTTCTTATATAAGAATTTTCTAAATGAGACCATACAATATTTCTCATTTTCTTTCTGCCTTATTTCACTCAGCATAGTGTCCTCAAGGTTCATTCACTTTGTTGCATGCCTCACCACATCACTCCTTTCTGTAGCTGCATGTGTCTACACCACAGTTCACACTTCTGCTCTTCAGTCGATGGACCCTTAGGCCACCCTCATTCACTGGCAATCATGAATAATGGCATCATAAACATCAGCGGGAAAATGGCTATTCATGTCCCTGCTTTCAGTTTTTCTGAATATATACATAGCAACAGGATTGCATGAACATATGGTGACTCTATATTTAGCCTCTGGTGGAATTGCCACTTGGACTTTCAGTGGAGCTGCACCATTCTACTTCCTAATAACATTAAATCATTGCATGTCTCTCTCCACATCTTCTCCAGCACCTGTAGTTTTCTATCATTTATTTTTACAATGGCCATTTATGTAGGTATGAGATGATATATCTCATCCTGGTTTTGATTTGTATTTCCCTAATAGTTAGTGAAATTCGGCATCTTTTCACATGCTTTTGAGCCATTTGTATTTCCTCTTTGGAAAAATATCTATCCATATCTTTTGCCCATTTTTAATTGGCACTGTTGTTGAGCTGTAGGATCTCTTTATATATTCTAGATATTAAACCCTTATTTGATGTGTGGTTTCCAAATATTGTCTCCCATTGAGTAGGATGCCTTTTTATTTTCCTGGCAAAGTCCCCTCATGAGCAAAAGTATTCAGTTTTAAGAAGATTCCATTTATCCATTCTTTCATTGCTTGTGCTTAAGATGTAAGGTTTAGGGAACCACCTCCTAACAAAATCTTTAAGATATTTCCCTACATTTTCTTCTAAAATTTTTATGGCTTTAGCTTTAATATTTAGCTCTTTGATCCATTTTGAGTTCATTTTTATAAGGTATGAGATAGGGTTCCTCTTTCATTCTATTTGACATCGCTATCCAGTTCTCCAGGCACCACCCATTGAAGAGATTGTTCTGTCACACTTGAGTGAACTTGAGCACATTATCAAAGAATAATTGTCCATAGATTATAGAGTCTATTTCTGAATTCACAAGTCCACCCCATTGGTCAGTGTGTATATATATATATATCTTCTTGATGGGACCAAGCAGTTTGTTTTAGATTAAGCAGATAGAAAATTTATTGAGTACACATGTGAGTAAACATGCTGACCTTCTTGCAGGAAAAGAAAAATGACAGGCAATAGACAATGGGCAATGTTAGGCCATTTGCTTTCATAGATTAGCTTTACTTATTTCCCCTTCCTCGTTTGCTCTTTTTTCTACCCCTCCTGCTGTTCGCGGTGGTGTCTGGTGGTAGATAGTGCATTTGGATGGGTCAGTTGGTTGGCTCTACTCCTCTCCATAGATGACTCATGGAAGTGGTTATTGTTTGGCATCATACTTCTCATGGATGCCCCAGGTGGGAGTCATTTGGCTGCAGGTGGGTTGGCTGCTGCTGGGTGTTTCCAAGTGGGTAGCTCCCAGAGGCGGTGTCTGTGGGGAAACAGGTCTTCTTGAACTTAACTGTCTTTGTTCAAGGGCTTCTCTCCCCTCTCAGATCCCTACTGTAGCCTGCCTCAACTTCCCCCTCAGAGTTCTCAGTGCTTAATCTTAAGGAGACCTGAGGGATGCGGTTTGGTTCCTATAGGTGCTTGTCAGGGGGTATAGACACTGCCTGATGGGGCATAGAACTTTCAGGCTATCTCACTTAAATGGAGAGGTGAAGAGCCCAGAGGGACAGTTGGAATGGCTGAGAATCTTCACATCAGCGTTAGTTTGGTGTGAAAGGCTTCCAGTCTGAAAGAAATAAACTTGGTGATAAGTTTAAAAATGCAAGAGATGACTAATAGCAAAAGGAAGATAGAAATTAATGGGCCTAGGAGATGATTAGCCATGTGAAACTGGGCAAGTGTAAAGGAAATTGCCATTTTTCAGGCCCAAGAGTGAATCTTAGCTGAGCAACTCATTCCTACTTAACTGGGGAATAAGAGGGCAAATGTGTTAAGAGATGCAGAAATGAGGCTTAGAAGGGGCTTGATTGATCAAGCTGCAGCTCAGGCTGCTCTGTTGGCCAGTTATTCCTTCAAGAGATATTAGTATTATTTTTCTGATGGCCAAGGCAATAAATTATTGCTACTTTTTGTTGGTAAGAGAATGGAATTTAGGAGATTGAGTATCTCCGGGTAGTGTTTAATTGTGATGATGAAAAAATACTTATTCCTTATAGCCTCCAAAGTTTTGGAGCAGCTGGACTGAAAAATTTGGGATAATGTTATGGTATCCCGTGACAAACTCTGGGATCTGTCCTGTAATTATTTGTTGAAGAGTGCTTTGAAAAAAATTTTTTTCATTCTTTGCTTTGTATATATGTTGTATTATACCATTTAAACAAACAACAACTTGATAATGAAGTATAATTCTTCTAACTCATTGCTGGGTTCAATTTTCAAGCATTTTGCTGAAGATTTTTGCATGTATAGTCATTAAAGAGATTAGTTTGTAATTTTCTTTTCTTATAGTATACTTGTCTGGCGTTGGAATTAGAGTGATGTTCATTTCATAGAATGAGTTAGGTGCATTCTTTTAAGAGTTCCAGCAGGATTGTTGCTAACTCTTTCATGAATGCTTGGTAGAATTCCTATGTGAAGCTATCTGGTCCTGGACTTTTCTCTCTCAATAGTTTTTTTTTTTTCTTTTTTCTTTTGGCATGGGCAGGCACTGGGAATCGAACCTGGGTCTCCTGCATGGCAGGTGAGAATTTTGCACTGAGCCATCATTGCATCACCCTTATTGGTAGGTTTTTGATGACAGATTCAATCTCTTTATTTGTGATTGGTTGGTTGAAGTCCTCTACTTCATCTTCAGTCAATGTTGGTTGTTCATGCTCTTCTAGAATATTGTACATTTCATGTTGCTTATAGTATCCTTCATTATCTCCTTTACTCCTGCTGTGTCAGTTATTATGTCCCTCCTCCCATTTCTGATTTTCCTAATTTGTAATCTCTATCTTTGTTCCTTGTCAGTTTAGCTAAGGGCCCATTGATTTTTTTTTCTCAAAGAACCAACTTCCGGTATTGTTGATTTTCTCTATTATTTCATAGTATCAATTTTATTTATTTTTGCTCCAATCTTCATTATTTCTTTCCTTCTCCTCACTTTAGGGCTAGTTTACATTTCGTTCTCTAATTCCTCAAGTCGTGCATTTAAGCCCATGATTTTTCCCCTGTCATTTTTATGTAGGCATTTAAGGCCACAGAGCTCTGTCTCACCACTGGTTTTGCAGCATCAATATGTTTTATTTTTCTTTTCAAAATAAAATTTACCTGGGGGAAATGATGGTAATTTTGAAGAGCTGGCCAAAAAATCAATATAAGTATTATATTCTGTATTCTCGTTTTCATTTGTCTTGAGATATTTACTATTTTTTCTTGTAATTTCTTCCTTGACCCACTGTTTATTTAAGAATGTTGTTTAACTTCCATATATTTCTGAGTTTTCCATCCCTTCACCTGTTATTGATATCCAACTTCATTCCACTGTGATCTGAGAGTGATTAAAAAATATTTAAACAGATTAAAAATTTCAATCTTTTAAAATTTGTTAAAACTTGCTTTGTGTAGAAACATGTAGGGTCTATCCTTGAGTATGATCCATGTGCACTTATGAGAGATGTACATCCTGCTGTTACAGCATGCAATGTTTTTTAAATGTCTGTTAAGTCTAGTTTATTTGTATTATTCAGGATCTCTGCTTCCTTATTAATCCTCTGTCCAGATTTCCATCCATTGATGAGAGTGTTGTATGTATGGAATTCTCCAACTACTGTTGTAAAGGTATATACTTCTTTGTGCTAGTTTGAAAGTATTGTGTACCCCAGAAAATTCATGCCCTTTATTTGTGATTCAGTATTGTGGGGTAGAAACTCTTTTGATTTGATCATTGCCACAGAGAAGTAGCACTCCAGTTGTGGGTGTAAGCATTTGATGTGATTCATCTCCACTGACGATGTGACATGCCCAATTGAGTGTGTGACCTTTGTTAGATGGAGATGTACTCTGCCCTTTCAAAGTGGGTCATATTTAGTTTACTAGAGTACTTTAAAAGAGGAACATTTTGGCAAAAGCTCAGCACCACTGTAGACATTTTGAAATAAGAGGCAGAAATAGCCAGGGTGCTAAGAAAGGACTCAAAATAGCCAGAACCTGAAGAGAATAAATCTCCAGCCCTGGCAGATGCTCAGCTAAAGAGAGGAAATGCAGTTTTTCCCCAGACTAGCTAAGTGAAGACCCATAGATGCTCAGAGAGGAAATCACTGGCGTCAGAAGCTGGGAGCAATGGAAATAGGGAGAAGGTCTAGCAGACGCCAGCCACGTACCTTTCCAGATTACCCTTTATTGAGCCAAGGTATCTGTGCTGGTTTGAAAATACTATGTATCCCAGAAAAGCCATGTTTTAATCCTGATCCAATCTTCTGGGAGCCCCTGTTTCTTCTAATCCTGGTTCAATATTGCAGGGTTGGAGTTTTCGATTTGATTATCTCCATGGAGATGTGATGCTCACAATTGTTGGTCCAATCCTTTTATTAGATGGAGATGTGACTGTACCCATTCTATGTGGGTCTTGATTAGTTTACTGGAATCATTTAAAAGTGGAAACATTTTGGAGGGAGTCAGAAATGACAGAAGCCACAGAGGCCACAGAATCTTCAAGCAGAGCAGACAAAGATGTGGACACATGGAGAAAAGGGACATATATGTTTGGAGATACATGGAGCCCAGCAGGCATTGTCATGAGATGTTGAGCAAGCCAGAATTTGTAGAGAACCATCAGAAGCCAAGAGATGAAAGCCAGCCCCAGGGGATCAAAGTGAGGAGCCTCCACAGGAACAGAGGCTGAAGGCATCAGAGCCCAGGAGCAAGGGGCCAGCAGATTCCAGCGACTTGACTACCAAGCTGACAGACGTGTTCCTGATTCTTCAGCCTTTGAGTGCAGGAAACCTCCTATTGATGCCTTAATTTGGGCACTTCCACTTCCTAAGAAGTGTAAGCTTGTAATTTATTAAGTTACCCCTTCTAAAAGCCATTTCTGTCCTTGTATATCACATTCTGGCAGCTTCCACACTAACGCAGTATCTTTCTCAGGATGCCTTATTAGGGCATTTTTATAGGCTTATAACAGTAAACTTTCAACCTATTAAATTCCCTTTTGAAAACGTTATTTCATTTCTGGTATATTGCACTCTGGTAAATTAATAAAGCAACACATTGTCCCTTCAGTGTTGTTGGTGCTTGCCTCGTGTATTTTGGGACACTATGGCTAGGTGCACCAATATTCATGATTGTTATTTCTTGTTGATAAATTGTACCTTCTAGTAATACAGAATACGCTTCATTTTCTCTTTTAATTGTTTTACAATTGAAGTATAATTTGTCTGATGTTAGTATAGCTAGCCCTGTTCTATTTCTCTTGTTATCTTCATGACATATCTTTTTCTAACCTTTCACTTTCAACCTATTTTTGTCCTTAAGTCTAAATTGTGTCTCTTCTAGACAGCTCATAGATGGGTGATGTTCTTTTTTTTAACCATTCTGCCAATCTATGTCTTTTGATTCCCAAGTTTAATCCATTTACTTTTAATGCCATTACTGTGAAGATAGTACTATCTTCAACCACTTTGTCCTTTGAGTTTTATATGTCATATCTTATTTTTTCTTTAGTTTAACTCTTTTAGTTACCATTACTGATAATCATCATTCCCACACTCTCTTCTAAGGCTTTCTCTTCTGTCTTTCCTATCAGCCTGTGGCAGTCCCTTAGTATATCTTGCAAAGCTGGTCTCTTTTTTATGAACTCTCTCAATATCTGCTTAACTGTAAATATTTTAAAGTCTCCTTCATTTTTGAAGGACAGTTTTGCTACATGTAGAATTCTTGGTTACTGCCATTCAACTCCTTGAGACCATGACAATATTTCCCATCCTTTCCCCTGTCTGTTCCTTCGAAGCAGTTCAGATGTCTTGTCCTCTAGTTTCTAATCCTGCCTCTTCAAATCTGCTATAAGATGTCTCCATCGTGTGTTTCACTTTTCTCTTGTGCTTTTCATGCCAACAATTTCTGTCATTTTTATTTGCAAGCTTTTGAGTTCTTATTTATGGTCACCCAGTGTTCTCTTTCTTTACCCTTCTTGTCTTTTTCTATATTTTCCTTTAATGCATTGAATTGATTTAGATTTCTTTGAACGTTTTTAATTAGTTTTTTTTTTTCAACTCCTGTATCTCAGTTGAAGTTTTAGTATAGTCCCTTTACTGAGCCATATCTTCATAGGTCCTGGTATGACTTGTGATTTTTTTATTTTGTTCTAGACACTTGATTTTCTAGATTAGCTTATTCTGGAGATCATTTTCTCTCCTTTGCTTAGGTTCACCTTATTCTAGAGCTCTGGCATAGCTTCTATTTACTGATCAGAATTTTTAAGCTCTTATTTTTCTGATTCTTGTTCTGCTTTTATATGGAAATTTTTTGAGATTCCCCCCTTTTGTGTGTGCAGTTGTTTCACCCCCAGTGTAAAGCTCCCTCTTCCCTCCTTCTCCTAGGGAAATCCTGAACTACTCTTTTTGTTTTGTTGTTCTTGTTGTTTGCCTTTATATGCTTTTAAGAATCCGTTAATTATCTTTAGAATTTTTCTCCTGAGGGCTGACTCTGGGAGGAGTGTCCTTTCAGATAGGAGTGACCCAAGTCTTATTTTCAGACAAAGCATGTCCAGGACTCATGAAGGTGGTATAAGTAAGTGTCAAAGTTCCCTGTGGATGAGAGCCATCAGGGTCTTGTCTTTCCTCTAAAGTTTCTTAATTCTGTGCTTTTCCTGTCCTGCCCAGCAGATAATGGTTGTCAGTCCACTGCTCCCTGTTCTAAGGTGGTACTGTTCCTTTAATTCTCAGAGAACCTTATCCCTGCCACAGATGTGGCTGTGGCAAAGGTTGATGCTGAATGTAAGCTTAAACTGTTTCTATTTCCCAGTTCCTTTGGTCTGAATTCTTTAAATAACTTCCAGTGCCTGTGCTGGCCCTTGCATTCCCCCTGTCTTTTGAGGGAGTGGGGAAAATGAGGAACATTCTTCAATGCCCTGTTCCATGAAATTTGGAAAATTTACAGGCCTCTCAGTCCTACTTCCACCTACTAAGAGTGTGTTTGAGACTGGCTGGGCTCCTCTTTTTGCAGGCTGAAACTGCTGCAGATATCCCAGCCCCTGGGGTCTAAATTATCTGAACTAGAGCGGTCATTTACACTGTACCTGCTCTGCCCTCTTTTCTTAGGGATGATATACCTTTTAAGGAACCATCTTTTCTACCTGATTACTTCGTCTTTCACTCAAACTCTACTCCCACCCCTGTCTGAAACAAGGCCTAAAAACAGAGAATCTCTGCAGCTTTATTTAATGGCTACTTTTTAAAAGAAGAAAAAAAAATCTGTCAATGTCAGTCCCAGCTCTCCTTGTTCATCACTTAATAGCTGGTGTTGGAACCTGGTTCTCTGTGCCCCATTTCTTGGGTCCAGCCCTTTTCCAGTAATCTGAGCTAGCCAACTCTAAATTCCCTTTTTATTCATCATCTCCACATCCTTCCTGCTGGGAAGTGACCTCCAAGATTTTTTCTCATTTGTTTTGTAGGTTTATCTGTTCTCAGAGTTGGTATTCACCAGTCCACATTTCTTGATCAGATCTGCAGGTGGAGCATGGTTGAACTCCCTTCCCTTGCTCCTGGTTGAAAGGGCTTTTGTCTCCCACTGGAGCAGGATTCTGAAGTGGACTGCAGTGCTCATGGGGACGAAGCATCGACTACCACAGAATAGAAGAATTTACTTACAATTCTGCGCTGCAAAATATCAATCCCAGCCCTACCACTGCTCCTGGCTGGTGTAAGATATTTGTCTGATATCTGAAGATCCCCAGACAATTGTTCCAGACAGTTCCTGGCTATTGACAAACTTCCCTGAAAGAGGGGCAAACTTTCACACCTCTGTATGCTTCCATCTTGGCACCTCTTCTGCAATTTACTATTAAAAGTAATCACTAAATATACATTGGGAATAAAATATAATATTTTATAAATTCATGCAACTTTGCAAATTTAACATATTAGGTGAATGAGAGTTTTCCTGCTTAAAATTTTACGTTAAGTATGTATTATCATATTTGTGAGTGTAAGTTCTGTATTTTATAATTTTTTTAATTACATGACATTAACTTTAATCATTCTATATTTTCAACTTAATACAGCACTGGGAAAGCAATGAACCCAACTTATTTGACATATTTTCCCCAGTCAGAAACACAGGGGGCCATCTAGTGTTTTTAAGAATAATTTTCATTTCCCTAACACAGTTAACCGAGAAAATTAAAGCAGTTATATTTCCAGGTTTAAACTCTAGTTGTTGTTTTTTTTCTTTTTTTTCCTGCATGGGAAGGCACCAGGAATCGAATCTGGGTCTCCCGCATGGCAGGTGAGAACTCTGCCTGCTGAGCCACTGTGGACTGCCCTAAATTCTAGTTTTTTGAGTGTTTGAAGCTCATAATTTCCTTTAGCCACAGTTAATAGATTTGATCTAGCATTTCAAAAAATAACTAATGAGTACAACTATACTGTAACTTAATAACTTATTTGCTATAGAAAGTATCTATGCTGTTAATGTCACTTCAACAGATCCAATATACAGGGTAAATATGTATCTTTAAATGTGTATTTCAATTTTTTTCCATTTGAAGGAGTCTATTTCATAAAACTATAGAAACTATTTATTACATATGTAATTTCCAACCTTTTTGGTTAAGAAAAGATAAAAACAACCAATCATCTTGTTATTTTAGCTAAATATTGGTTTCTGTTATGCCTGCTAGCAGCACTAGATATATTAAAGATCAAATTGCCCTGGCACTTCCTTTCATATTAGACCTAAGTTCTGATTAGACTTAAGTCCAGGAAAAGGCATTGTCAGGGTGACAGGTCCTTAAGTTTCATGAGTTAACAATTGGTTTTCTTTTCAAAACAATTTTTTGCACCATGCTGAGGAAAGAAAAAACAAACAAAACTTGAGAAACTTCACTTTTTATCTGAATATGTCATCATATGTTTTCTTCCTATTCTCTCATGCCTAGCTGTGCTACACTATGTACTTTGTATTAAACCACTCCAAAAAATTACAAATTTAACTTTTACAGAACTCAATTTTAGCTGCTTTTTCCTCATTTGCTTTCTTCTTCTGATCACTGTCCTTGAATTGCAAGCCAACTTCATTTGCACAATCTATTAGAAACCACAGATGGCTTGAGATGACTGTGTTCACAAATTGCTAACTATAAAGAGCCAAGTCACCTTAATTTTCCTGGTAGGCATTGTACCAGCAATATTCATTTTCTAATTGTCAGCAGTAAGAAACTATTAAAGAACTAGTAAATACAAAAATGATATCAATGATATTTGTGCTAATTAGTATTTCTCCATCTATCTGCTATCTATGTGCCATGGCTCATTTATTCAGCTGACATTAGTCCAGAAGAATTCTGTCCATCTGTTGGAATCTGTTTTAAACAGGATCATTGAGGAAAACGAACTTATAATAACATATGGTAACTAAATTCAGTATGGATTATTCACTGAATTGATTAACTTAGAGAAATTCTATTATGCAAATACAAATGTTTATAAGCCAAAGTTTTCCTTGCAGCATGGATAAAATTATTCAAAAGGAAAGTAGGAAAGTCATTGTTGTCAGTTACATTCAGGACTCTTAGCCCTATTGTATGATATAGCTTGGACCACATATACGCTGCATATTTCACTTTAAGAATACAAAGTTTTTAAATGGATTTTTTAAACTTTTTTTATTGTATAGTGTAACATATATACAAAACAAAGAAATAAAAAAAAACAGTTTTAAAAGCACTTTTTAAAAAGTAGTTACAAGACAGATCCCAAAGTTTGTCATGGGCTACCAGATGATGGGATTTTTAAAATGCTTTGAAAGTTCTTGTTTAAAATGGATATTATATATATACATTCAACAGATTCAAATTTATAAGACTCAGCATTTAATAGATTTAAAGGCTAATCTTTTCTGCACAGAGGAAAAAATGGTTACTATGATCTAAATCAGGTAATTTCATTCCCAGACATGTTTTACTTTTCTTTATGACCTGGTCATCACTCTTGTTGATAACTGGACAATGCAAAGTATCAGAGTATTTTGCAATTCGTATTAGGGCACTTTTGATGTCATTGAAATTTTGATATAACAGTTTGAGTCTCTTTATTTATTTAGTTTACTTTCATCTTATTTTATGATAAAGACTTTAATATTGTAAAGTGTTAAAGAAAGGAAAGAGTGAAAAAAATGAGTTGTGCTTACCAATTTCAAAAGTGTTATTTGGTTTCATAAGCCTACATATATATATATATATATATATGTAGATATCTATAATTCTAGGAAAAATTCTAAGCATTTTCCTCACAATATATTTCATTCACACACATCACTTTATAAGATTTACCCTTAAATTCTAATATTTACTATAATCACTATGTCACAGGATTTCACTGAACTTTTTTCTTTCTTAAGATAGAAAGCCAGAAAAAAAATTGAGACAACAAGGTGACACCTGAGGAATGGATGACTCCAGAGAATTTATCCCTAAAGCTGCAACATGATGAGTGCAGTGAAAAAATTACAATAAATGGGGCACAAAATAGTACAATTGGTTCAGCATGGGAGAGGAACATTAGGATATTAGTATAATTGCATGTTTCTTTTGTTCTACTCTAATACTCAATATGAATTCCTCTAAACTTTTAAAGTTTTATATTGCATGCTCAAATAAATTAAAGAAGATGAATAGACAGGATGAATTTTTTTCCTTCAACAAACATTGCCAAATATGCATCAATGTCAGGCATGGTTCTAGTTACTAGGAATGTATTAATAAACAGATGAACCTCTTTACCTTCAAGGAACTTACCTTAGCAATGAAAAAATTGTAAATACATAACTCAATGAGAAACTGGTCAGCAACACCATTAAATATTTGGTTTACTAATCAAAAATACAAAAGGGAAAATGTGCCATAGAAAAAATATCACAATATTTGAACCAACTTGTCCATAACTTGATTTAAGTGTTTGAAAGGAACACCAAGAGGCCCAAAGGAGATTTATTTCAAACTTAAAACATGCATTGCAATGGCATGGTAATGTTTCTCACACATACTTACACATTAATATTACAGAGTAAACACTTTCGGGGGGAATTCTATTGGACCTGGCAGAATATAATTCCAGAAGAAATGCTAATTAAAAAGCAATAGATAATTTATTTTTATCTAGTCATCACAATATTACCAAGCTTATCTCAATAATATTCAATTTGCTGTATGCATGATTTTTATTTCTAAGAATTTCACTAACTTGGCCTTTCAGAATGTCATCGTATAATTCTCAAGTAAGGCGCATACTCAAAAATAATGTCTACAGATATATCATAAAGGAATAATAAATAAAAAGGGACAACAGTGCTCCTTAGTTTAAATTTACCAAAACGACCTGTTAATTTATTCCTGTTCATTTTGGACTGTAAAGTGTGTTAAGCACAGCTCCGTGGGTGGAAATGTATGGGATAAAGGCCAGGCAATGCAATTGCAGTGGCGGACATATTTTAAAATCCTTTTTCAGGAGATATGTTGTATTTTATGTGGTTAGACCTTTCTTTTTAAAAATATTTTTATTGATAAATCTTCACACACTTACGGTCCATACATGGTGGACAAGCAATGTCTCACAATATCATCACATAGTTGTATATTCATCACCACGATCAGTTTTAGAACATTCGCATTATCCCAGAGAAAGTATTAAAAAGAAAAAAGAAAAAACTCATACATCCCATACTCCTTATCCTTCCCTCTCATTGAACACTAGTATCTCAATCTATTCAAATTATTGTATTCCTTATTCCCCCTATTATTTATTTATTTTTATCCGATTTTTTAATTCATCTGTGCATATCCAGAATAAAAGGAGCATCAAACAGAAAGTTTTCACAATCATACAGTCACACTGTAAATGCTATATCATTATGCAATCATCTTAAAGAATCAAGACTACAGGTGAACATGGCTCAACAGTTTCAAGTACTTCCCACCAACCACTCCAATACACCATAAACTTAAAAGAGATATCTATATAATACATAAGAATAATCTCCAGGTGACCTCTCAACTCTGAAATCTCTCAGCCACTGTATCTTTATTTTGTCTCTTTTCTCTCTTTCCTTTTGGTCAAGAAGGCTTTCTTAATAGGTCTTTCTTAGGAGAAAAGCACACCAAATCACGAGCACACTTGGAGAGAACTGTGCCTATCAAAAAAATCTTTTAAATACTGTACATGCTACCCAAGGCAGCAACACTGAAATCAGTTGAAGCTGAGGATAATGTATGTATGGCATTAGGCTTCTGACACTACAACAGAGTCAGTCAATGAAATCAGGATTGAGAACTGACAGGAAACAATGTGCAGAAAACGGCTGGAAACTCCTGACCAATTTTCTTCAAAATTATCATTCAATCCCAAATTGTGTAATAACATGTCATTGTTTGATAGTATTTTTAATAAATAAATTCTTTAAAAAGAAGTTTCACTTTTCCATATCTGCTTCTAGAAGAAGTACAGTGGATAGGGGTGTCGAGGTATATAAAGTAATTTACTTACACACATCCTTAAATAATGTGATTCCTAATCGAATTTCTAATTGAAGGCTTACTTTTATATTTCCTTGACATAATTTTAGGAATTACAAAAGTAAATATGCTATATAATGAATAATGTTGTAAAATAAATAGATCAGATCCACGGCATCTACCAATATCTTTGTGTGTGTGTGTGTGTGTGTGTGTGTGTGTGTGTGTGTGCGTATGACCAGGCACTGGAAATCGAACCCGTGTCTCCGCATGACAGGCAGAAACTCTGCCTGCTGAGCCACCATGGCCCGCCCTACCAATATCTCTTAAAATAGTAGAAAATCATTTTTAAACAAGTAGAGCAGGAAAATGAATGGATGCAGTCACGGACGCAGAGGTTCTGGAGGATGACCTGGAAGACAGAAAACTGGTAGAGATCACAATGACAAAGCATAAGGAACCAGAGAGCAGTCGTACTGCAGGAGGATGCCAGAGTGAAGGAAACTGTAGATTCAGAGAAATGTCTACCTCAAATGAACAAATGCAAAAGCAAGAAAAAGAGGCAGTTTTAATCATATCTTTGTGATTACAAACTGGCATTCCCAGCTCTAGAGTAAGTCCACTCAAAAAGGAACACATTTATGTATGCTAAGAAAATAGAGAAGTTGGCATACATATAGATCAATAATTACAAAGGATATGCAAAACGTTAACTATGGTTTTGAGAAAGTCAGTGAAGTGTACGTGAGGAGAGGAAAGGTTAAAAAGAGAAATTTTGACATTTTATAGTTTGTCACATTCTGTATAGTTTATATTAATGATCAATCCCTATATGTAAATGAGGAAATTTATGCACATATGCATATGACTATACTAAAAGTGTGAATACCTTTAAGTTGGGAGATAGTAAGTAAAGTCAAGAAAAGCTTATAGTACATAAAAAAAAACCATAAACAGTAATGTGCATCATTTCTGCCTATCTTCATTAACTGTGTCTGGACCTTTCCTTCTGGATAAAAGCATTTTTGCTAAGTGTACTTCACTTTGGTATTAGTATTGCACATTACCTGATAATAAACTTTGGGCATATAAAAGATAGCATACCCTATAAATTGTAAACATTGTTTCAATAGCTTTAGCTTCCATTGTCTCTCTGAAATTAACCTTAAACACAATTTTAGTTTACTCTGTAAATGTGCTTTAGGCTGCCGCTTGTGCAATTTATGATGAAATTGAAACACATAAATCCTGGGAACATTATATTGCCATTCTTTCCAAAGACGATGAATTGTTTGCTCCTTAATGATTATGTCTTCAATAATATTTTATGTTTGATACCATTAACTCAAACACCAGTTTAGAAATGGTGAAAAAGTATGATTTTCTCACAACCCGACACATTGAGTTGGTGGGGGGAGGGGGGTTGTTTGTTTTTGCATGGGCAGGCGCCAGGAATCAAACCCGGGTCTCCAGTACAGTTGGTGAGAATTCTGCCACTGGGCCACCATTTCCTGCCCAGAGCTGGTGGTTTTAAACCAGGTAATCTGCTTCAAGATAATTCCCACTCTTAATTCCTACATTATTTTCTGGCTATAAATTACTCTGTCATTAAATTCCCAAGAGATGACAAATTTGTGATTTTTAAAGGTAAGATGAACCCATCTCTTTCCTTCAAAATTTAGTTTTCATCAAATATTTCTCTTGTATTGGAATTTCTGAAATCAAAATTGTATTGATAGAGTACTAAATTATCGCCTTCTAAAATCACACTGCTACACTTTCCTATATGGTCTATTTATTCCAAAGTTTATTAATTGATTTATCCTTCCTTGATGAACCCCCAAATCAACTTTATTCTGTCAGAACCTGCCTAGAAGCTGTTCAGGAGGGTTGCTCTATATCTCTTAAACATAAGTTTCAAATATTAGTTACCCTTGAGAAGCGCCCCCTTCCTATGCAAAGTTTTGCCTGTAATTGATAGTACCAAGTGTCTCTTATAACAGGTGCAGTCAATGGATGGTTGCTGAATACATTTTGGTTGAGGACAACTAGCAATACTAAATGGAAAATAGCATCTATCAAACACTTTAGATTGGTTTATCAATACCACCACTATCACTACTAGTACCGCCACTATGGGAAGTGATTATATATTTGCTCAAAAAGGTAAGGAAACTTCTATTTGCCATCATATTTGATAGATCATCATATGAAGAATTAGGTGTTATTTTGGACGCTACAGGTCTAACATCTAAAGCTTAGAAAAAGAGAAATTGCTTTCACCCAAAACTAACTGTGGGTGAAAGATGAACTCAAATAATTTCAGTTGCAGATACATTACTTTTTGGAGGGACTCAATATTCCTTAATTTCATGTTAGGTGTGAGAATGAAATGAAATATTAAATCTGGAAACAGATAAACAATTTTAAATGTAGAAAATAGAAAGGGTCATTTTTTAAATATTTTTTTATTTTGATCTAACTTTCAAATAATGGTGAAATATATATATGTATATTCATTATAATAAAAGTGAAATAATTAACAATAAAAATGTTAGGCAAACGTGGGCAATGCAACAGTGGCTCAGTAGAATTTTAAAGATTCTACAAAGAAGCATTTATGTGAAAAACGTACATTGAAAAGGATCTATGCAAAATAATACCACTACAGTCACACATTAATGTTTTATATAATTACGGTTTTCATAAGGAAGCTCAAAATATATGATATAATGTTGTGAACAGAAACACATATTTGACTTTTTTCTTTAGATGTCCATGGAACCAATCCATGCCAGAGATCTGTGTTCAATTCCCAGAGCCTGCCCATGCACCTCCCCGAAAAAAAAATATGTATATATATTAGGCAAAGCAGTACAAAAAGATATATATATATTTTTAATGTGAAAAGGCCTCCTTTCCCTATTCTCTTTCCCTGTCCCCAAAGGATCCAGTGTCAACCTACAATGAAAAACATGTATGTGCTATCACTTTTTCTCTGAAAACCTGATTACTGAAGTTATTAGCCACAGAAAATTATCTAATAAACAGCAGCTTCATGTTACTATCTATGTTAACTTTATGTGGTTTATTAGTTTGATGATAATATATATGGTAATGTAAAGTAGCCAGCAAAACATAACAGGCAGTACATAAACTTATTTCTGCATGTTTTCTACAACAATTATTTATGCAATTTGAAATAAACTACAGATTAAAAATTCTGAAAATAAATTACAAAGGTCCAAGCTCTTTCAGATTCTGGCCCTTCCTTTAAACTTTTCACATCACACTGCTGTTTTTTAAAATTTTTTACTCAAGTTTTCCTTTTTTACGATCCAAGAAAAGACAAACTGTAAAGATTTATAGACTATGTCACAGGAATTTTAAAGATTGCTGTTTTCTTTAGATTGCTTCTTTTATGGAAACATTTTTCTTCCATGCCCCAATAAAGTTACTTCTCCTTATTGCAAGCACAGATTTTTGTGTGTGTGTGGTGTTTTGGTTTTTTTTTTTTTTTGCCTTGAATTTAAACCTTGGAATATCACTGTCTCATGCACACACGAATCCAGACTTTACACCTGTAATATTACTATCTTTATAAGACTGTCAACATTTTTTACTGCATTTGGTTAGACATAGGTATAATTGAAAGAAAAAATTCTTAAACCTTAAGAGAGTTAATAACCCTGATAACAGGTCCTAGAAGACTTAACAGTAAATATAGTTTTTTTTCTTGAACTTATTCTTTGTTGATGATATTGAATTTTTGAGAACTGACATATGCTGTGATTAAAACAATTATAATGCAATTTAACCTTCTGTTAAAAGAAACTTTATTTATATGAAATGCACATAGAAAATGTACTATACAAGTATTTTTATGGACAGGACATTTTAAAGATTCTACAAAGAAACATTTATGTGAAAAATGTACATTGAAAAGGATCTATACAAATTAATACCATTACTGTTGCACATTCATGTTTTATACAATTACAGTTTTTATAAGGAAGATCAAAATGTATGACATAATGTGAATGAAAACATACATTTGTTTTTTTTTTCTTTAGATATCCATGGAACCAATCCATTATAGATTAAAAGTGATAACAAGCCTGAAAATTTTCTGCTACAAAGACATTTTGTGCTTTTTTCCTTGTATATTGTAACTCAATAGTGTTTTTACATATGCTTCTAGGGATACAGTAAATTAAGGTCATTTTCAAGAACTGAATATTTAGTTCAATAGAATATAACTTTTTTTATGTGTTTATTTTGGCTGCGAGTTTGGATAACATGTCCTTAATGAGTTATAGGCTCATTCAGGGCTGGTTACAAAATTAAGTATCCTTGTCTATTCCAGTCTGGTAAACTGTCAAACACTTTGAAACTACTTAGAAAATACTAATTGACTTGAATGGCAAAGTCAGATTGAGTTAAAATTTTTGAAGGTGGATCTACAGTGCCATAATCTAAAGGTATAATTTAATACAATTAATCAATAACAGACTATATTAGAAAACTGAAAATTTAGTACAGCTTCCTTAAGCTCTAATGCATATGCATAACACTGCTTTTAAATTGAAGTTTCTTTAGTGAAATGGAGCTATATATTAACTGTTGGATAATCCAGATTGTTTTTTAAAGAATAAAAAGTTTGTGAGGAACAGCAAAACTTGAGTAAAACATTAAATCTCTATTTAGTCAATTATATTTAAATATATAATAATTTGTTGGTATTTACCATCAGTTTACTTAAACAACCATTGTATTGACTGCTTATACTTTTCTACTAGTCATCATTTGTTGTTATTTTATATTTACAAAAATTTCACTGTATTTGAAATGTTTATTAAATTCACTTCTTGATGTTCTTTTTTTTTTGCATGGACAGGCACCAGGAAACGAACCCCCAGTTCTCTGGCATGGCAGGTGAGAACTCTGCCTCTGCCTGCCAAGGCACCACGGTCCACCCTCCACTCCCTTTTGATATTTATTTTTGTCCTTTCAGGGATATGATTCTGAGGGAAGTGATTTTAACATCGATCATTTGATTCAATCAAAACATTTGATTATTTGCTTTACTGTGATGAAGAAAAATTATGTACTGGCTACAGATTGATTGTAATCCTAGTTAAAGGGATATGTGGTCATATCAACTGATGAAAACAATAGATAGAAAGTCCCAAAATAAACAACAATGCAAACTGACATATAGAGGTATAGAGGTAGCAAAGGAAATGAGTGAAGAAGACAAGTGTAGAAGGTGGATTCTCTGAATACAACGTGTGTTATCAGCTAAAAACATACCAATACTTTACATAAGTAGAATATTAAATTACTAATAAATTCCTAAGATGAAAAGCAGAATGGCACAAATTAACCTAATTCTGTATAGCAAAACTCAGAAAAAAATGAATTACTTCAAAAGACATTAAAACAAAGTAATCTTTAGGGATTACTTTAGGGGATCTATAAATCATTTAAGTCCTAAAATAAAGACATGACCCAGCAGAAAAGAGCATCACTAGTTTTCATACTATAGCCTTAAATAACTCTTTCCATAAATGATTGATTAATTGGCTTATTCCAGACCTGTGGCAGGAAATATCCAAATTATGTTGGATATCTTGTCTTCCATATTAAAAAGAAAAAGGAAAAGAACTTATCTAAGGCTGTGAGGATTTTGTCAAGTAGACTCAGAAGTAATTGGAATAGGACCCATTGAACAAAGTTACAGCATTTTGGAAACTCTTCAGAACAAACAGTAGAGTGTCTTAAGAAATAAATTGTTGAAAAAATGAAGCACAGGAATAAAGATTAAAGGACACTAAAACAACCCACAGAAAAACAATCATAAGGATGTTTTTGTATAGTCCCTGACTTGTTCAAACAATAAGCCATTTGGGGAAATTTGAACACTGGGAAGAGAAAAATATTTATAAATTATATATTTATTCAGATAATTCTGCATACAAACAATTAAATAAATAAAGTAAATTAATTTTTAAAACCTTTTTATTGTATAGTATGACATATATACAAAGCAAAGAAATTAAAAAAAAAAAAACAATAGTTTTCAAAGCACTCATCAACAAGCAGTTACAGGACAGATCCCAGAGTTTGTCATGGGCTACGATATGATCCTCTCAGATTTTCCTTCTAGCTGCCCCAGAATGTAGATGGTTCGAAGGCTTAAATATTTTTTATCAACATAGTCTACTTTTTTCCTTTCTTTTTTGTGAAATATAACATATATACAAAAAAAAACCCCAATAAATTTCAAAGCACAACGCCACAATTAATTGTAGAACATATTTCAGACTTTGACATGGTTACAATCACACAATTTTAGGTTTTTACTTCCAGCTGCTCTAAGATACCGGAGACTAGAAGAGACATCAATGTAATGATTCAGCTTTCATATTCATTTGTTAAGTCCTAACTTCTCTGCACAGCTCCACCATCACCTTTGATCTTCCTACCTCTCTCTTTGGGGTTGTTTGGGCTATGGCTGTTCTAACTTCTTCATGTTGGAAGGATCGATCAATAAAGTAAATTAATTTTACTTAGCTTATAAATTATTGTGTTATTGACTGTATATGAAGGTACTTAGCTTGAAAAATTTACATTATACACATTCAGAGTATAATCCAAATATATTCCAAGTACGCATCAATAGGGTACATTTCCACATTATCATTGAATAATCTCATTGACCAAAAAACTGCTAACACGATTCAAAAATTACCTTGCCCACATACATTTTACACTTTCAAAACAGAAAAGGCCATCATTTTCTAATAAATTGACATGCAGAACTATAATAAACTTGTTCTTCCAAAATAGAGTATAGTCAACCCATAGTACCATCAATTATGTCATAATAAAGTTAAAAATGTATTTGAGCATATTTCATTATATTAAGAAAATCACATGGTGAAGTATATTGTACTGTTCTTTTGATAGTGGCATCCATTTCTTAGTTACCATATCTCCTTATCCTATTAAGGAATTTTATAGATTTGATTATGGAGAAAACTTCAAAATAAAGTAGCTTCAATTTTGTTTTATGTGTAAGCATAAAAAGATAAAACAGTGCAGCTCAGACCTATTTTGCTAATATAATATAAGGATATTTTATTTTTAATGAAATAGTAATGAATATAATAATGAAAATGTTGAATCATTATTTAGCACATTATGAAACTGTTATGGGAGCAAGAAATAAACAGTTTATTCTGTTGTGTCCCTGAGATTTTGGGGTGTTTTGTTACAGCACATCTATATATTAGAACACTTAAGTGTGCTGATTTGAATGGTTATATATCCCAGAAAAGCCATGTTCTTTTAATCCAGTCTGAAGTGTGCAGACCTGTTGTGGGTGGGACCTTTGAATTAGGTTGTTTCCATGGAGATGTACCGCCCCCCCCCATTCATGATGGGTTTTAATTAGCTGGAGTCCTTTAAGAGGGGAACATTTTGGAGAAGGCTGGGGCACAGGTATTTGGAGATGCATGGAGAGCTGACATAGAAAGCCACTGGAATCAGAAGCTGAAAGTACCAGGAGCAAAGAACCAGGAGATGCCAGCCATGTGCCTTCCCAGCTGACATAGAAACCCCAAATGTTGGAAGGGCCTTTTTTTTTTTTTTTTTTTTTTTTTTTTTTTTAGAGAGAGGGAGGAAGGGAAGGAAAGACAGAGAAGGAAGGAAGGATAGAAGGAAGGAAGGGAGGAAGAAAGGGAAACATCTTTAAACATTTTCTTGTTTTATTATATTTTGTTTGTTTGTTTGTTTTTTACATGGGCTGGGGCCGGGAATCGAACCGGGGTCCTCCGGCATGGCAGGCAAGCACTCTTGCCTGCTGAGCCACCGCGGCCCGCCCGGAAGGGCCTTTTTTGAGTGAAGGCTTCCCCTCCAGATGCCTTAATTTGGACATTCTTATGGCGTTAGAACTGTAACCTGATAACTTAATAAATCCCCTTTTTAAAAGCCAGCCCATTTCTGGCATATTGCATCCCAGCAGCTTGAGCAAACTGAAATACCAGGTAATATAAATATGACCAAAAAATATGGGTTTGTTAAATTCTACTGTCAATTTTAATTCCCCTACACAAAAAAAGAAACATCTTTTTTTTTGTAAAAAGACAGGTTTTTAAAGCAAAACCTTAATATTGAGAAATAAAAATTATCAAGTAATGAAGGAAATTTAGAGCAACTTAACTTCAAAAAGATCTATAATAGAACATTACTCATGAAGCACATCAGTGAAATTGGCAGCAGGTAAGTTTGTGTCAAGACAACTCATGAATTGGCAACAAGCAAAGGTATTTTCAGTGCATGTTTCTATACACATACACATGTACATGTTTTCAGTGTGCATATGTTTATGGAGAGAAATTTACCTATCTATCTATCTACTTATCTATTTATCTATCTGTCTGTCTATCTTTCTATCTATCTATCTTCAATCCTTATACCATATAGATAGAAAGAGAGACATTTAGATAAAAGATGCAAGCAAAAGTCCTACATTACATCACATCCGAGGAGTATAGCTCCAAGCAAACATTTATGTGTGATCCTTTATGGCTAACCTAGGCAATTACAAGGCTTTGCCTGGCAGGCCTCATGGGGGGAAGCTGCCTTTCCACATTAGTCTTGGTGCGTAGTCCGTACTTCATAATTTTCTGAAGGGAAATTCAGTCAAGATCTCAGCCCTCCCTTCCCTGCAGGCTTTCCATGCTCACATGCATATCTGCACTCCTAGCCTGGTACCTCCATTCAGAGGCCTCCTCAGTGGTAGACGACCGAGGCTCACCCTTTTCATCATGGAAGCTGCACAACACTGAGGGAAGCACTGTCAGCACCACGGTTCTGCTTCCCACCGTGCTCGTGATGCACAGGAGACCCGTCAAACTGAAGAAAGTGGACCAGAAAAATGCAATGCCCATGCTTTCTGAGAAAAGAGAGGTCTACCCACACAAATGATCAATGCATGGGTCATGCCAACCCTATCTTGACTGTGATGAATGAAGGAGAGACTCAGGTTCATTTTAAATATTATACAAGCCATTCTCCACTGATCTGCCCTATTTAATTTTTTTCAAGTAAGCATAAAATATATACTAATATGTGGATAACAAAAGCAATTAAAATTTCAAAACTGAAGATGGGGAAAAATGGAGGAATCAGGTAAATAAAACCATTCAGAAAAAAAAAAAAACAGATTTGCTTTGTTTCATTTTCTGAAAATACATATTTTTTCCATAAACAATGCATTGCTATACGTCTAAAATTCTAAGCTAAAATTTTAAGGTAAAATGTTTTGTCATAGAACTTTAAAGCTAATTAGGAAAAATTCCTTTCACTGTCACTGATCAGCAAGTAATAACTATCTTGTTGTTCAGTATAAATACTGAGATTAAGTCTGGTACATCTTGGCAAAACAAAATAATTCTAAAGTTTTTCTATGCATTTATATGAAAGGAAAGCCTCTGAACTTGCATTTTTTGCTTTTGATTTTCATCCAAATAAATGCATACCATATAAAATGATGCTTTCCTGAATAGGAACTCCTAGACTGACCTCTGTATAAAACCATAGCTAAGGCCACTTCTACCTCAGCAGCAAAAGGCATCTCATGGTTTCCTCCCTTCTCAAACATGTGCTTCTAGAGCATTTGCAGTTTATTATGTAAATCCTTTGCTTATTATTCTCCCGCAATGCTTAGTTCACCTATCGTAAAACACATGCGGCTTAAGGCATATAGAAGCAAATCTGAGACTGTAGACTTATTCTTTCTAAAGTGCCAGGAATATTCTGTTCATGACCTACAAGCTTAGAAGCATTAGACCCCAGAATACTTAGAATAGCCTAAATGAAAGAAATTATTCAGTAATTTATTGAAAAATGATTAGTGGTAAAATTAGACAAAATTGTGCTCCTGTCCCTGCTTGATTATAATGCACCCTTCACTGCTTGGATGATAAGATAACCCCTTTCTGCTCTGTGTTTCAGGAAGACATGGAGTAATTCAGCCTGTTATTATTCAAACCACCATTGATGTAAATAAATATAGATTGGCCTTAAGGATTTTCCTCATAAAGACAATATAAATCAGTTTCAAAACAATTCATCAAACAGAACTCTGGTTTTACTTCCTCAGATCTGTTTGCATAATTATTTATCATTTGTTACCCTTATAAAATGTCAATGCCATTAAATACATTTGGCATTAACCTCAATATCTGGCAATAATTCCTAAATTTCTGTTATCCCTGGTGGGAACCCCTGAATAACTGCCACTGAAAGCAAACATTTTCTTATATTACTTATATAATACTAAACTGGACAAAGGGGGTAAAAACTGGATTCACTATAAAAAATGGGTATCACGCTGTTGTGATTATTAATTTACATCACCTCAAACTTACTTTAGGAGAGGAAATTACTATCTATTGTGAGGAATGTTGAAATACTTATGTCATTTTTGCCAGAGGCAGAGACTAGTCCATGCAAAGAAAATTCACCAGGGAAGTTGTACTAAGCAATTCATCATGATTAGTTTGATTTAAACGATTTGAAATTAACCCACTATGAATTGGCAGGTATATATAAAATAGACAAATGTATTTAATAATCGATTCTCCTATAATTGCATAAGGTAAATATTACATGCATGAAAATTTTAATTTTATTAAATGTCAAAATTTCATTTCTGTCATTTTATCCATTCTGATGACCAAGGAAAATCATGCATGGATTGTTCTATGATTAACCCTTGGAATTTTCTAAAATTTATTTAATAGCTAATGTTTATAAACTACTTAAAGAATGAAGAAAATCTTCCAAGGCTTTTACATATTTGTGGTGGTGAAAGATTTGTTTAGTTAAATACAACAGATAACCTAATTTAGAGTGACACGCAAATAGAGGTATATTTTTCCCTACAATATAAATTTGGAGGCTAGCACAAAGGTGTTTATGCGTTTATCAATTTTCCAAACACTTTTCAACTTTCTCTTCTATCATTCCTAAGTCTTTATCCTTTTAATTAAAGGCCCAAGTTGTCTCATGTTACCCAGGGCTGACACAAGTGTCCTGAATTTGAAAATGGAAATGAGAAACCAACATAGGTCCATGCTATCTGAGTTTGTCCTTCTTTTAGAGAGTCTTTAGGGGAAATCCCCACCCAATGATTTCTGTTTCAAAGGATCGTGTTGCTCAAAACTGTGCCATATGTCATATGGCCACCCGTCTTAGCACAGGAGGCTAGACGATGTGGTCTGTATCTATGCTGAAGGTATTTGCAAGAAAATCAGTCTTATAAAAAAAGAAAAATAGGGGACATAGATCTACAGAAAGCATCTAGCAATACCTGACACATACGTTAATTGATGCAATTGTCGGATCAGCCCTAAATAAATGCAGATATAGTCCTAATTTAACAGGTTTAAAAATGGCAGGAACAACTCAAGTCATATACTCAAATTATGAAAGCTAGTAAGTATCAGAGCCAAAATTCTGATCACTGTGGTCTGATTCCAAGAACCAAAGCAAAAAGCCAAGCTCTGGGAATTCTATCTTAAGTCCTTTCAGAAGGATCACACTTTAATTGCTATTATACCTTTAGAAATAAAAATGCAGTGTAGCTACTTTGCATTTCCAGACAAATTAACCAATTCAAATCTTTCCTTCTGTCCAATAGTTCTCAGCCTAATTTAGCATTATTTTCTTTTAAATATTTCTTTATATTTCTACTTTTTCGGGAATACTCCTCGTCTTTCTCATATTGCATTCTCTCATTTATATCTCCATTATTAGCTCTTTTCATCTTTGTTGGATACCCTCTAGTGAGCTACCTTTTTTTCTTCTAATTTTTTTTGCATGGGCAGGAACCAGGAATGGGGCCTGGGTCTCTAATATGGCAGGCAAGAATTCTGCCACTGAGCCATTTTCAGTGTCCATGGATAAAATTCTGTGTGTTCATTTATTTATTTTTAGTAAGTGAGCCAGTTAGTTAGTATTAAGAATATATGTGTGACAAGAGTATATGAGTGTATGTAGATCAAAAAGAGATAAAATGCATATAATCTGACCTCTTCTATGAACCTGCTCATCATTATTTTCTAAATATAGCAAAAAGTTTTATTGGAAAGAAATAGAAAAATAAGATTTTGTAAAATGGTATCACATTTATTGAACAGAGAACACATATCACTGTTCAAAACAAATGTTTTGTGAAGTATGTGATACAAAATGGAATCCATGCTTGCCTTTAGACACCTTATAATCGCAGTCTTATAAAATTCAGAAATTTGCAGCTGCCCTCTTTCAAAATTAATACCGAATAATATTTAAACATTTTTGGAATGCATGCTTCTTCTTTAAATGAATAGGGAATCAATTGTTGGGGGAAAATAAATTATGCTCCCTCATCTACCCGACTCCTTTTGTTAACCAAAAATCTCCCAGATTACCTTGTCTTCAATTTATCAAGATATTCAAAGTCATCACACTTCCTCTGTCTCTATTTTAAAATCATTTTTTAAAAATCCAGGCTTATTGCTATATCCTTTGCATACAGTGAAATTACATCTATGTATCAATAAGGTAATACCACCACCATCAGGATATGAATACTTTCTAAAATCCCTTATGCCCCTTTTGTTTAATCCCCTCCCACCAGTGGTTTGACAACCACTGATCGCATTTCTGTTTTTTATAGTTTGCAGTTTCCAGAATGCCATAAAAGTAGAATGATAGCTCATAGTATACGGCTTCTTCATTTAGCATAAATTTTGAGGTACATCCATATTGCTTCTTTTATCAGTCATTCATTCCATTTATTTGCTGAATAGTATTACATTATGTGGATGACCTACAATTTCTTTATCCATTTGAAAGTGGTGAACATTTGAGTGGTTCCAGCTCTGGCTATAATGAATCAAGCCAAACATTCTTAAACAATACATTCTTAAGCAATACTTTTGCAGATATTTTTTTTTATTTCTCCTGGGTAAATAGCCAAAGTGGGTTGCTTCACTGCGTATTAGCATAGAAAAATAAATTTCCAGCTTTTCATTTGAAAGAGGAGCTGGTAAATTTTGGCCCATGGACCAATCTGACCTGCCACCTACTCTGTACATGAATTTTGTTGGAGTAGAGCCATGTTGTCCTGGCTGCATGTTACAAAAGGATTTTGTAAGTTGTGATTATGTTAAGGATCTTGAGATGGGGAGATAATCCTGTATCATCTGAGTGGGCCCTGTATAATCACTGGGTCCTCAGAAAGGGAGTTAGGAAGCTAAGAGCCAGTCATAGGAGATGTGATGACAGAAACAAATGTTGAAGTGATATGAGGAAGGAGCCACAGCCATGGAATGCAAGTGATCTCTAGAAACTGAAAAAGGAAAACAAACGGATTCTTCCCTGAATCTTCCAGAAGGAAATGGCCCTCTGGCACATTGAAGTTTCACACTTCTGACCTTGAAAATGGAAACAGAATAGAACGTATTGTTTTCAACCACCAAATATGTTGTAATTTGTTGCAGCAGCAATGGGAAATTAATACACATGCCCAATTTGTCTACATACTGTCTGTAGCTGTTTACACACTCCAAAGGCAGATGGGAGTAACCAGTACAAAGACCACAAGGCTTGAGAAGTCTAAATTATATGTACGATCTGGCCCATTATAAAAGAAAATCTGCCATTCCCTATCTTAAAGTGAGAAGTGCTCTCCCCACTCCAGTTTCATAAAATGTTGTCCAAATATCTGTTAGCATATCTCTTATACCAGTTTAGTTATTTGTGTGTATATATATTTTAATTATTCTAATTAGTTAATATGTATATTAATTAATTAAGTCAATAAACTTCCTGAAAGCAGGAAAACTAGTTTATAGTTTTATTCTTCACACAAATAGTATACTTTCTTGTATATATTGGTGTTTTGTAAGTATTGCTATGTGAATGAATTCAGGAAAAATTGCTTAGAATAAAACCTTCCATTTCTGGTTATTATATAGGTCTGATTTTCTCCTTAGGCGTTATCATGAGTTAAGTGTCTGGATACTAATTAGGTATGTATTGATATCAATTTGAATTCCCTTATGTTGTGACATGACCAATGGTAATGTAATATGATCTCATTTTGAAAGTTCTGTTTAAAAGTTTATTTTTTGCATAATAATTAAAACACAAATAGTTTGACAAATTTGGGTGGCTACTTGTAAGAAATAGTTTCAGATTACATTTAGGAATAAAGAATATTGTGAAAAATATGTTTAAAATCAAACTGTATGTAGTATAAAAATATTTCAGGATGCCCATGTTTACAGAGGTTTAAGACCTTCATGATACCACACTGTTCACCCAGTGCTTCTATTTAGAGTAGTCACATAAAAGAAAATATTTCACAAATTAGATTTACCTGCTTTGGCATATTATGTCATTTTAGAAAGAAGGCATGACAAATGTTTTAAAATAAAAATAATCAGCAAATAAAGTATATAAAAATTTACTTACACTAAATAAAAAAATTTTCTAACAATACGAATATTTACTAATATAAGAATAGATTATATTAAAATGGCATAATTGCAGCAGAAGCTCATAAACATACCTGATGGAATTCAGCTACATAATTTTCAAAATGTAAAATACCTAATTCAAACCAATATTTTCTGTATTTTGAATGTCAATGATTAAAAATTATATATATTATTAATTATGTTTTAATTTTTTAAAGTATACACTGCTTATATGTTTTTCATAAAAGAAAAATTAAATAGATAGGGATAGAAATTAAACCAATAAAACATCGAACTTACTTTCTTATAGTCACTTTTAATATATGATTACACTAGCACACTCGTGCTAGTCAAAGATTTCTATGGAAACAGCTGAGAGGATATACCTGCAATTATCATGAGAGTTTATAAAAATTGTCTCACATGACTGTGGGGATGCATCAGTCCAAATTCCAAAGGACAGGCTGCAAGTTGAGAACCCTGATGAAGGTTTTTGATGAAATTCCCAGGAGAACATGACTGGCTAAACTAGAAGAGGAAATTCTCTCTTCTGTCTGCTGAAATAATCACTTCTTTTAAAGCCTTCAACTGATTGGATGAGACTTATCTCATTGTTGAAAGTAATCTCCTCGGTTAATTGTAGATATAATCAGACATAGATGCAATCAATTTAGTGATGATTTAAGTTAACAAACTGTCCTCCCAGCAACAATCAGACGAGTGCTTCTTTAACGAAACAGCTGGACACACTAATCCGGCCAATTTGATATGTGAACTAAACCTTCACAGCCCAGTCTTATTAACGTAGCAGCCATTCACATCACCTTACATTCCTATATAAGGAAATAGTAGCAGTCATATTTGTCACCAAATAATACTCAACTTTCTTGCATGCAACTGGAAATGCACTCTCTCTAGAATAGGGCGAAGCCTTTGGGTAATATCCACTCTTAAGTTTGATATCCTATAACTTAAACACTATGACATGAAACATATAATTTTATGTCACATAATAAGGGGATAAGATAGAAAAAGAAACAATTTGCTTTATGTACACATACAAACATACTCATAACAAAACAAAAAAGAAAGCTTCACAACCATTACAGTGCTAATTTTTATCATGTGATCATAGTTTATATTTGTCACAACATTTTTCCACTACCCATTCCATGTTTCTTTTATCCTTAGCAAGCACCTCAGCTGGCCACAGTTCTTTGCCTGATGGGGAGACCCAAATCTTGATTCCTGAAGTTTCTGGGCCATTGGTTGTCCT
The DNA here is from genome assembly GCF_023851605.1 of Tamandua tetradactyla. Taxonomy (NCBI): domain Eukaryota; kingdom Metazoa; phylum Chordata; class Mammalia; order Pilosa; family Myrmecophagidae; genus Tamandua; species Tamandua tetradactyla. The sequence continues at coordinate 4,949,211 of NC_135350.1, read as the reverse complement.
GTCTGGATTGGGTTGTTGCAGCTTTGCATTGACTTTAGTCACAGTACATGTTAGCATCAAGAGATAACTTAGAGCATCTACTGTATTTCAGGCAAATTCTTCTTTACCTACATTGTATAGTTTCAGTCCTACTTCCCCTTGATAATCAGGATTAATCACCTTCGTCAGTACTGTAATTCCCTTATTTGCCTGTTGATTCATGAGGAGCCCAAATTGACTAAGTCGCAGTCTGAACTTCCAGATCGATGGGCTCATTGCTGTGCTTTTGGAAGCACTCTTCCTCCTGGAACTAAAACATGTAGATCAGAAGAACTTAAGGTTGCAGAGACAGGAAGCAAAATTTCTTCTAGTGGCTCATTAGGGGTGAAATTGATGGTGCCCACTCCCATTTCCATTCCTTGATTCCTGTATCCATGAATCCTCGGTTGGGAGAAACAGCATCATAGAGGAGATGCTAATTTAGAGCATACACAGCCTCCTGGAGACCACTGCCCCAGCCAGGTAAGGTATTGCCACCTAGTTTATGAGGTAACTGTCTTCAAAAAGTCATTCCACCATTTTATCTAGCTGCTTCAGGATAATAGGGAACATTATCCATGAAATTCCATGAGCATGTGCCTATCCCCACACTTTGTTTGCTGTGAAGTGGGTTCCTTTATCAGAAGCAATGCTGTGTGAAATACCATAATGGTAGATAAAGAATTCTGTAAGTTCATGGATAATAGCTTTGGCAGAAGCATTGCAAGCAATGAATTCAAGCCTTATCTGGAATATGCATCTATTTCAGTTAGAATAATCATTGCACCTTCCATGATAGAAGTGGTCCAATGTAATTACCCTGCCATCAGGTAACAGGTTGACTACCTCAGGGAATGGTGACATATTGGGGACTGAATGTTGGTTTCAGCTGTTGGTGGATTGAAAAATCAGTAGTGGCTGTAACCAGGTCAGCCTCGTGAGTGGAAGTCTATGTTGCTGAGTCTTGGGTAACCTACATCCTTACCATCATGGCCACTTTGTTCATGAGCGCATATGGGCAATAAAGCACTGGCTGGGGAAAGAGGCTAACTGGTATTCACAAAATGAGTCATCTTATCCACTTGACTATTGCTGTCTTTCTCTGTGGAAGCACCCTCTGGTGAGCACTGATGTGAGACAGAAATGTCTTCATGTTTTGTGCCCACTCAGAAAGACTATCTACCTAACACTCCTCCAGACCTCTTTCTCACCAATTTTCTAATCATGTTCCTCCAAGTCCTTGATAATCCAGCCAAACCATTTCTGAAAGCCCATGAATCAGCACACAAATACACCTCTAGTCATTCATCCTTTCAAACAAAATGAACAACCAAATGCAGTCCTCAAAGTTCTATTCTGACCAATGGGAGACTCTCCTATCACTACTGTCCTTCCAGGACATCCAAGAAAGGAGCTGCAGTGATGCAGCTTTCCACTTCTTGGTGGTATCAGCATTATCATGCAGAACCATCTGTAAACTTGGTCTGGGTTTTCTCTTCCTCAGTCAACTGAATTTTCAGGAACTCCCCAAGAAGCTGTAACTGTAGTCTTTGAAAGAGAAGTTAATGTGGCAAAAGTCAGAGACATTGGCATTTGGGCCATTTCTTCATGTAAGTTACTTCTGTCTTCAGGACCTGTACAAATTCTATCTCATATATACCACTTCTATTTTACGATGGAGTACTGCTGTGCAATGGCCAAGTTTAGGGTTTGGTTGATCAGACAACATCCAGCTCATTATAGGCAACTCAGGTCTCATAGTAACTTCGTGGCCCATGATTAAGGATTTGTTCTCTACTAAGGCCCAATAGTAGGCCAAAATCTGCCCTCTAACCAAACAACTGGACACCATTACCTGACCCATTTGACCCATGAACTTAACCATCACAACTGTATCAATCCCACAAACACAGAAACACACAAATTCTCTATACTCTATTTGCCAAAGGTAACTACTGAAATTACTTTTATCAATTTTTAGTGTATCCCTCTTGGCTTCCTTTTTCTCATATGTGTGCAATATGGATGTGTAGTTAGAGAGAGAGAAAGAGAGAGAGAGAGAGAGAGAGAGAGAGAGAGAGAGAGAGAGAGAGAGAGAGAGAAAGAGAAGTCAAATTTTACATATGGTAATTTCTAAAACATAATATTCTAAAACCATAATATTCTACGTGATGATTTTGGTTTCCACTTAACAATATAGTGTGAATATTTTCCCAACTTAGCACAGATACATCCTATTATAGTCTTCCATTCATTTATTTATCCTTTTAAAAATATTTGTTTGTACTTATATCTTCATTTCCTTCTATTTGCTGGATATAGAGCAGGGAACTAATCAGAAACAATTGAAGGATATGGAAAGCTTTTATTTTATATTGGGAAAAAGAGAAACCCAATTAGAGGAGGTGATATTTGAGAAAAGAACTAAAGGAAGTAAGGGAGTTAACATGTGGGAATCTGGGGAAGGAAATCCCAGGCTGAGAAGAACAAAAAAATAGTCTCACAGTTAGGATTAGGATCATCCTTGAAATGTGAGATTAAATTAGAATACTCAGAATGGCTGTAGGCCACTGAATCCTATTCTGGACACTGGGATATCTGTTATAACTCTCCTATTTTCAAAAAATGATAATTTAAATTTTCCATGGTTCCTAATTATGAATGAGCTCATTTTCATTATTACATGTTGTGAGAACAACAAAAATGTTGTTTGACTTCAAAGAAAAAATCCAATACTATGAAATTATGTTGAGACTTACCCAAGGTAGCATTGAAGAAATTTATTGAAGAATATTGTCATATAGGTGATGTGAAAAAGAAGACAGGGTAAAAATGGAAGTAGATCAGCAATGGATTATAGGGGAATATGACATGTAGAAAATCATGAAGCTAGAGGAAAAACAACCAGGGGACTGAGAAGGAGCTGTCAGATATATGGAAAGAAATCAGAAAACAGTAACATGGTCAAATGAGGTTTAACCAAGATTCTTAAATGAAGTAAAGAAACTGCAAGTAGTAATTTAAAAGATAGGTGTGTAAATGAAAGTTTGACTACAGAGTTTTGACTGAATAACTTATATCTAAGAAAGTAGAGATGCTTGTTGTAGGGTATCAGCATATATTATTTTAGCAAAAGTGTTCTAAATGCTGTTAAAACATATTTTAAATATAGAATTTCTGAAGAAAAGTCAGTTACAATATCTATGGATTTTGAAAGAAAAACTAATTTATTTTCAAAAATATATGTTATTAGTTTCAGTAGTCTTTTATATGTTTTTAAAAGTATCCCATTAGATACTCTCTTACTAACATACTTCTCAGATTGTATCACATAGCCTAAATAGATTGCCACCTACCAATTTATAAAATGAGCCTTAAGAGCACTAATACAGAATGAAGAAAATATACTTTTAGAGAAAAACCAAATGTGGACCTATATTCTAGGATGGCTGAATGGTTTGAGTCCTCTATTATATGAAATACACAGTATGCATTAGCTCTAATCTTTGTGACTTCTAGATATGTTTCTTTGAGAGAAAGACCATTAACTGAGAAAACTAAGTAAGTTACTTCCTGGGTGTAACAGCACCTGGGATGATTACAAAGTTAAAAAGATATGGAGGGTACAAGGGTAGTTCAGTGTTAGAATTTTTCGCCTGCTATGCAGGGGACCCAGGTTTGATTCCTGGCAGCTGCACTTTCCCAAAAAACAAACAAACAAACAAAGAAAAACAAATGAAGAAAAATTCAACAAATGGCACTGCAATAACAGGATGAATACATGGGAAAAAAGAATGAAATGTGACCCCTGCCATACAGCATACAAAAACAAACAAATAAAAGATATGCAATTTTTGAGTTGTGATTCTAAAATCAACTAGAATGTTTTCAGGAAAATTCAGATAATGAAAAAAGAAAGATAGAAATTTCATGAGAAGATAAATTCTTTTTTTAAAAAATGTAAACAATAAAATTTGGGGCATTCATAGAAGGTATTAATTGGGTCACTTTACATCAGCTATATTTTAAAAAGGACATTAGCCTTCTGCCTAGGTGATAATTAAATTCTTCCTTGTAAAAGGAAGTGGCTATAATTGGATAGAAAATTCTTTATGTCGAGTTGGGATAAAGGCTGAGTAGAAATCAGTGAAATACAATGAGAGAGAATAGAATTAGGAAAATTCATTATATAACTGCACAAAATTAGCATTATAAATTTTTTATCTGTGCATAATCCGTGATTTTGTAGTGAGTTGATTGTTCAATTTTAATCAGAGTTGTTTAGCTTCATTCTTACTTGTCCAGAATTTTGATTGCTGATTTACAATTTTTCTTTTCTTAAAAAAGAAAGTATCAATTGTTGTTTTCTGACTTTTATTTTCATCTGTTGATGAAAGAAAATTTCCTTCCAAACTTAAGATGACTTTAAAGATGGGAATTTTCAGGGATTTGCTCTTGCTTTTGTAAAAATTTATTTTATTCAGTCTTTGTTACTTTATTTTGTTAGTTCTGGCAATTAGGTTTTCTTCACTGTCTTGGCCATAGATTATATTTCAATAGCCATTTTTTTCTACCTTTTGCACCATAATTCCTGCTTTGACACTGGACACAAGAAGTTGTAAATATAAAAGACACATTGGCTCCAAAGGCAACAACTTTTTTGTTAGTGAGCAATGGGCTTACTGCCTCATGTGCACATAGGTCAATACTGTGATACCAAGATTTTCAGAAAAAAAAAAAGAGTTTTATTGCAAGGTCAACCAGCAAGGAATCAGGAGGCAATCTCCAATCTGTCTCCCCAGTGTGAGAATTAAAGCAGTTTTATGGGCTGGGAACAAAAGAAGGTGTGGAAAGTGATAGATTCAGGCTGGCATATTCTGGTTTATTGTTTATAGAATGATTTGTATATAGTATAAAGATGCGAATGGACTGGTTCTTGCTTGTTGAGGGACCCCTCACATTTTATTTCCTTCTATTCTCTCTTCATTCTTGTAATCTTGTTTCCAAGGATTTTTGTTCTGACTTTTGTTCTGACTGTCTCAAAGTTCATCTAAAGGACAAAAATCTGCTTTCTGAATGTGCTCAGATTATATGATCTGCAGTTAAGCTCAGAAGAATAGGTTATAGAAGAGGAGAACATCCCCCCAGCCCCTTTTGCCCTGCCCATGGTTTCAGTTTTACATTGCTCATCGAGAGAATTTTCATTTTTTTTCTCAAGATATAACTGGACTACACTATTGTAATTGGTGTTATGATGCTAATTCCCTCTACTGGTAAGTTCAATCATTCTCATTTTGGATACTAGCTTTGACATAAGTACCATTAATATATTGAAACAGACAATAAGGTTAATGCACAATATTTTAGAGTTTACAGAGTACCATGCCATGTTGGAGGTTTGAGACAGAAAACAGTTTTTTATCCAAAAGCCCTATCCTTGCAGCCCCTTTCTCAATGCTTTTTTGCAGCATCACACACAGGATTGTCAATGCTTCCCTCACCCATGGCAGATCTTCCTGCTTTGGAAGGACTTTATCTTTCCCTATTTTATTTATTTACCAAGTCATACGCATTACTTCATACCCAAATCCATTGTATCTTTCCCAAGGAAATCTTTTCATCAACTCCTGAATTTAATGGGCTTTCCTCTCCCTTATGACCCTATAAAGTATTCTTTATTGTTTCCATTATAACATCGACGGAGTCTGCCTCTATAAGAATTATTTTACTTGTATTTCTGTCTTCTTCTAGCTTGTGACCTTTTGTATCATTGGGGTTCTGTGTGCATTCCAAGGAGCTGTGCTGTGCACACAGAAGCCACTTAAGGAATTTTTGTTGTTAAATGACATTAATTGAACTTCATAAAATGGTCACAGGTTTTTCAATCATAAGTCTATTTTCCTAGCTGTTTCAAAACATTTAAATTTTTCCTAGTTAATAATTATGGTCATTTTATTCTTTTTATTAAGGAATTGTATTCAGATTAAAAGCAATAAACAAAATTCCTTTAACTATAAATTATTACCCCAGTATCTTATCCCCAAACAATAATACTAACTGTCCTCATCAAGTGGTTAATCAAATTTTATTCTGCAAAGTGATTGGCAAAATTGGAAAATATTTTATAACTGTTTTGATTATCTATTAATAGGTGACAAAAACATTCCATAACTTAGTGATATACACAACCATTTTGATAAATTTACAGATTCTGTAGGTTCAGAATTCAGACTGAGTATTGTGCAGGTGCTTTTTTCTGTTTTTCAGCATAGGAGGCTAAAGCTGAAAATTGGGACATTTTAGCTGATATATTGTGGCAACTCTGGAAATCAGAACTTTGTCACTTCACCCCTCCCATATTTTATTTTGTTGTTAATTTGTTCTAAATTTGGTTGTTATTGTTCTTTACTTGTTTGGTGACTTTTCTGGATAAATGTTGTAGTGTGCGTGTTCCCTTTGGGATGTGGCCAATGAAAGCTTTGCCCCATTAACCTACTGATCAGCTAATGATTGACAGAGACTTTCTTAAGTTTTTTTAACCAATGACTTCTATCTTTGCCAAAGAGCTCCGTGTATGAGTTAGTGTACTCCTTCAATGCTCAGGCAGTTTACCACCCTTTGGGTTTTTACAGAATCTCCAAACTGAAGAGATTAGGATCCTTCCAGGTATTTCCAAGGTATGCACACAGCCTTGCCCAGCCTGGCTTTCTAGATTCCCAGTAATTTGTCAGAGCATCGCCAAGCCTCCATGGAAATCTCCTTCTTAGGTCTTTATTTTAAGATTATTATTATTTTTTTTGGTTGCAACTGGTACTGCAACCTCAAATAGCTTTAATATTAAACAACTGAAAAATTTTTTCCCACAAGCGCATTTGAGATAGAGTATTTTCGTCATGAAGTGATCTCTGAGTCAGCTCAAATAATATTTTCTCCCTGTAAATGAGACTTTTCCAGGTTGCTGCAGAACAGATGAGATCATGACAATCATATAGGATAAGACTTCTGAGTAGCTCCAAACTTGGTTTACCCATTCCTTTAACTGCAAGGCTGTTGATTTTCACAGCTTCTGTGTTTCTGAGACTGTTAGATTTCCAAGGTACCACAGACCTAGAAAGATGGTAGCACATCAAGTTGCAATGTCATAAACCCTACTGTTACAAGAGATCTGAAAAAAATTGATTTTGAACTACTTTGCCAGTGTCTTTTCATGCTTTGTTTAGCGTTTTTTTTTTTTTTTTTTTTTATATTTTGCTTTAAAGGAGAGTAGATTTATGGAGATCTTCAATTTCGGTTAACATTCTGGAAACACTAAGTTTATTTTGGGCTTATTAAGTTATAATATTTAGCCACCTATGTGAAAACTGAAGGGGGAGATGGATTTTTAAATTATCAAGGAAGCGTCTAGTCTGTAAATGTAAGTTTGGGAGTCATCAGCATATACACAGCATTTCAGATTATGAGCTCATGATAGGAGAAACTGCACATAGTTAAACATGGAAGATGAGGATTATGAGCTCATGACAGGAGAAACTGCACATAGTTAAACATGGAAGATGAGGATTTTCCCTTTGCCACTTATGTATGCAGGCTTCAAGCACAATGACAAAAGTTTGTTACAAATGTCCCATTGAATCTATTTCACATGCTCAATTAGACTGTACACAGGTAAGCATACTCAATACAGAAGAGATAGGTTTAATAGTTCAATAATTGCAGCAAATATATTGCTAATCCAATCTCAGATTTCATTTAGTTCAGGAAATACTGTTTTCATATTAAGATGTGATGTTTAAAAATATGTCCAATAATTTGACATTAATTTTGTCTTTCTGGAGAGTGAAATAAACATTGTTCAAGTTTCAGAAAAATGCAAACATCTCATTTTAAATTTTGTTTCAAAAATTTAATTTAATTAAATGAAATTATATCTTATTCTCAGCTTTAAAAATCATGATATTTTGGCTATTTAAAATACAGACCAAACATCTGAAAAAGTCTGTCTTTGGGAAATACCAGTTAAGCAGCCAACTGAAATCATATACACCATTAATATGCCATCATCAATATGATGAAGAACAGTCTTTGTTTTATCCTTCATGCAAACTCTATGACTATCAATTCAAGACATCAGTAAATAAAGATTTCAAGCATAAAGTGATTTACTATGGAAGGTTGGTACTAAAAATATTAAAAGGATGGAGATGTGTGTTAATAAGATAAGAGGCCTTGAAGAAGTTCAAGTGTCAGCCCTGCAAGAGTCACTACCAGAATCATATGTGCTCTAACTCATCTCATCTTCTAATCATACATGAATGTATCCCATTTTCAAAAATTAAGGGAATGCACAATGCCAAGGAAGTCTGGCAAATGTATTTGATGGGAAAATTAGAAATTTTAACAGAAGTCATGACTGACATAAGGGATATATATATATATCCCTTTTATATATATATATATATATATATATATATATATATATTTTTTTTTTTTTTTTTTTTTTTTTACATGAGCATGTGCCAAGAATCATTCCAGGTCTCCAGCATGGCAGGCAAGAACTCTTCCAACTGGGGCTTTAGTTTTTATGCCTACAGAATTTCTGTTTTGCTCTACATAACCACAGTAAGAACGCAGAACAACATAGGTTTTACTGTTATGTCATAAAACTGTACAAGCTGTCTTCATGAAATGGATAAAACATTTTTTAAAGATTCTGTGATTTCAGCTATCTGAAAAAAAATGGATCTGTCATGTGACAGAAAGCTCTTAACATTAGAAATATTCAAGCAGGCTATAGAAATGAATCAAAACGCAGAAACAAAAAGTACCATGCTGCCATATATATTCAGTATTCTTGGTGAATATTTTTCTGTAATCACATTTTATCTCTTTCCATTTTTGCCTTCAGCAAACTGCAATTAATTCTACTGGAACAGATGTCTTCCAGTCTCTCATAAACAACTATGTTATATGCAAAGTAAAACCTGGGTTTTTCCCATCTTACACACCAAAACTGTTATTCTACTCTGTTTTTAAATGGAAAAATGTGCCTCACCCATTCAATTATTCAGCCATGAACTCTAGTACTTATGTTTATATTCTCCCTTTCCTTTACCCTTATATCCACTCCTCCCTCAGCAAGCCTTGTTGATAGAAACAACAGATTATGTATTGCATCTCATCTTTCTTTCTGTTTCTGCAGCCAGAGGTCTAGTAAAATGCCCCATAATTTGTGCCATAGACCTAGACAATCATGTCCTAACTAATTTCTTTGTCTATTTTAATCCATTTTCCTCAGAAAATTCTCATAAAAATATTAAATAGCTTCTGGTAAATATGGTAGAATAGGGAGCCCAAGACTCAGTCCTTCCACCAAAACAATTACTAAACAGACAGCAACTGTCTGAAACAACTATTTTGAAACTCCAGAGGTGAGAAAAACACTACACAGCATCCGGGGAATGGTGAATGAAGAGGCAGAACAAATACGGTAAAGTCTGTGAATTGCTCCCTCCATAGGAAATAATGGTCCATCCAAAGGAAAAAGATAAAAATCCAAAAAATGCCAACAAAGAAGACAAGAATGTGGAAAATTGAACAAAGCTTTTAAAAACTGATCATAAAAATGCTCAAGGAGATGAAAGAAAATATAGAGAAAGGAATAAAGGATATCAGGAATACAATGAAAGAAAATATTGGAGTGTAAGTAAAGAGATAGCAATTCTAGAAAGTAATGAAACCGAACTACTAAAGTTTCAATAACTGAAAAATGTCCAGGAGGGTTTCCACAGCAGGATGGAGCTGAAGGAAGAAAAAATAAGTGACCTTGACTGTAAGATACTTGAAATGAGTCAGGCTGAAGAGAGAAGAAAAAGGAAAAGTGAAAATACACTAAGACAGCTATGGAACTCCATCAAATGCACCAATAAACACATTATGGGAGTCCCAGAAGAAGAAGAGAGAAAGTAGCAGAAAGAATAATAGTGAAATAAATAAATATAAAGAACTGTTCAAACTTAGCAAAAGATGTGAATATGCACATCCAAGAAGCTCAGAGAACACTGAACAAGATAAACATGAAGAAAAGCACACCCTGTCATATATTGGTCACACTATTAAATGGAAATAACAAGGAGAAAGCTTTGAAAGTTGCCAGAGAAAAGCAATGTGTTACATTCCAGGGATTCCCAATTTGATTGAGTGCTGATTTCTTATCAGAAATCAGAGGCAAGAAGGCAATGGATGGACATCATTAGAGTGCTGAAGGAAAAAAACTGCCAGCCAAGAATTTTACATCCAGCAAGTCTCTCTTTCAAGTGAAGGAAAGATTAAGACATTTTCACATAAACAAAAGGTGAGAGAGTTCGTCACCACTGCATCTTCAGACTGTAAGGAAAGGACACTAGAAAGTTGCTCAAAGCAACAAAAAGAAATAAGACCTGTGGTAAAGGTAAACATTTAGGTAATTATAAATGTCAGCATTATTGTGTTGTATTGTTGGGTATTTAACTCTACTTCTCACCTCTTACAAGTGAAAAAATGCAAATGCATAAAAAGTAATGATAAATCTAAGTTTTTGAGCTCAGGAAATAAGATTTTCTTACCTGCCATAGGAAAGAAGATTCTCTTTCAAGACACAAAGTAGATACTGTCACATCCATCATACAGCACTAAAGTTGCAAATTTGAAGACTTCAGCTTATCCCTTTATTTTAAAACTGTATCCAGCACATTTACGAACAACCAACTAACATCATTACACATTTTAACTCCACAAAGCTCTGTCAAGCTGTTAAAAAAAAAACAAACAACAACAACAACAAAACACTCTCACCCAGAGCCCTGGCTTTTATAAGCATTTGTGTAGCCTTATTCGGTGGTGATTGTTTGCATATCTCTATTGCTAACTTAGGCCATGGATTATTAGTGCCATCTTGATTACTGGAAATAGAGTGATTAGTGCCTTTGAAACTAATCATAGTGGAGAAACAATTGCAAAAATGCTAGAAAAAAATTCAAAAATCTCATTTTTAAGATTCTGTTCCTCAAGATCCACTCCCAGTACCAAAGCTATATTAGTCAGGGTTCTCTAGGAAAATAGAACTGACAGGAGACAACTGTGAATAGTAATGAGACATTATAAAATTGTCTCGAGACATTATAAAATTGTCTCATGCAACTATGGAGATGCAGGAGTCCAAATTCTTTAGGACAGAATGCAAGCTTGGAACTTTGATGAAGATTTTCAATGAATTCTCCAGGAGAAGCTGATGGCCTGAAGTAGAGATGAAAGCGTTCTTTTCTGACTACTAAAGTCATTACTTCTCCTTTCAGCCTTCAAATGATTGGATGAAATGTCTCTCATGGCTGAGTGCAATCTTATCAGTGGACTGCAGATGTAATCAGTCTTAGATGCAATCAAATTATCAATTATTTAAGTTCAAAATGTGTCCTCAAAGTAATAGGTCATTGTTTGCTTGACCCAAAACTGGGCAACTAGGCCAAGCTGACACATGAGCCTAACCATCACACCCACTATATACTCAAAAGAATTGAAAGCAGTAACTTGAAGAGGTATTTGCATATCAATGTTCATAGCAGCATTATTCACATTTGCCAAAAGATGGAAGCAACTCGATAGATAAATAAACCATCATATATACATGCAATGGAATAGTATTCATCCACCATAAGGAATGAAGTCTTGGTATATGCAAAACATGATGAACCTTGTGGACATCATGTTGAGTGAAATAAGCCAGGGACAAATATTATATGATCTCACTCATTTGAAATAATTAGAACAAGCAAGCTCATAAGGTCAGAATCTAGAATATACATTTTCAGGGTCTGGGGGTGGGGGACATGGAATAGGGATGTGGAAAGCTAAAGCTTAAAACATTCATAATTCCTACTTGGAATGAAATGGAATGGTGGTTATGATGGCACAACATTGTGAATGCAATTAACAGCACTCAAATATAGATGTGGAAATGATTAAAAGGGGAAATGTCGGATTGTATATATGGTAACAATAAAGTTTTTTTTAAAAGATCTGTGGAACTACAATACACAATGAACCCTATATGTGTATAAATGTATAAACATATTTGTAAATGCACAGAAATATGTACCTATACTATTGTTTCTAACATGTTAAATCCTTACATTTTGTATCAGATATTGTTATGTAACAAACACTGTGTAATTTATAAGCTTTAATGATAAAAACATGCATTATTCCTTATTATTTTATTGACCCTTGCTGGGCTCATCAGCCTCACTTATGCATTAGTAATCGGCTTTCTTTTGGCTAAGAGGATTTGTTAACCTTGGCTGGACTTTATCACATATCGAGACCCTCAGGTGGGAAGACTGAGATGATTGAGCATGCCATGTGTCTCATTATCTAGCAAGTAGCTCTGGGATGTCCCCTGACAAAAGCAGAGGAGAGAGACAAAGTGCGGAAGCGCACAACATTCTTGAGGCCTAGGCTTGAAAGTGGCCCACGGCCATGCCAGATTCAAGAGATGGGGAAGTAGATTCTACTTCTTCATAGGAAGAGCGGCAAAGTCATATTGCAAAGGACATATATAAAGGAAGGATAAACAATTAGAGTCATTTTTTCAATCTACCTGATACAGATTCCCAAATCATTCAAATGTACATTCAAAGTCCTTAATATGGCTGACCAGGCCCCCTGTTATCTGGTTCCTATCTGTCTCTAACCATTTCTCACTTTTATTTCGTACACATTATGCTCCATTCAATATAGTCTTATTCTATTTCCTTAATGGTCAACGTCTTCTGAAATCAGAAACTGCATTTCCCTATCTATCTATCTATCTATCTATCTATCTATCTATCTATCTATCTATCTATCTCTCTATCTATCTATCTACCTATCTAATCATTGTATGCCTTCTTTAAGGAGTACCCAAACTATTTCACATGGCAAAATATTTTTGCTTTAGGTTTTATCCCAATTATTCATTTGCATAAATGTCTTCTTGTCACCTATTGAAAGCAAATACCAAGTGCACACAAAACACAATTATTTCCATTTAAAAACATTTTGCTTTCTCACATTAATTTTAATATATAAGTATTTTATTAATTGTTTTTATCTTTCTCCCCCATTAAACCATAAATCATGAGCAGGACATCGTTCATTTCTTCTTCTCCTCTTATTCTCCCTCTCTTTTTATTTATTTATTTTCTTTTCCTTTTTTTATTTATCTACCTCTTCTTTCTCTTCATTTTTCTAAGTGTGTTCTCAGATTCAGGGAAAGTTTCTTTTCACATTGTATGTGCTGAATAAACACTGGTTATGTGAATGAATAAATGATAGGACTACCAAGAGTAGGTGGGGGGTCTATATTCAATGCAATCATAACTTTGGAAGTTATAATATTCAAGTGACACATTTAAAGTTTATCCAAGGTTTTACATTTTTCACTACAATCAAGAATATTTTTCCATGTAGCTGTTCATAATTTGTTTTTCTTCTTATAGGGTATATCTTTTCATATAATTAAGATATGTAATTTTCTTTGTATTTACTGTGTTTAGTGATTGTAGAACTTCTTGGATCTGTGGATTGATGTCTTTCTCAAACTTTAAAAAAGTGTCTGTCATTATCTGTTTAAATTTTGATTCTTGTTCATGATTTCATGGACTATAATTATTCATTATTAGACATCATTGCTGAGGCGTCTATGTCTCTCATACTGCTTGTGTTATTTTGTATCCTTTTTATCCTTTCTAGTTCTCAGTTTGATATTTCCTATTGACTAGTATTCAAGGTCACTAATGAGTGTGTGAGCATGTGTGAGTGTTTGGGGATTTGGAAAGGTGGGGGTCAATCTTGCAGCACCAATTTTAAATAAGCATGTTTTCAGGTTTATATGTACAAATATAATTGTCTTGCCTTCTTCAAATAATTCATTATTTTTTAGTGTTTCAAACATGTGTATATTCACCTCACAATTTATTTCACAATTATTCTACTTACATTTTTTGACCCTTAGATTTTAATACTGATAACACCGATTTGCTTCCTGTTTATATAAATGTTCCTGCAGTAGATTATTCGTATGAATGGAATCATATACTGTTGGCCTTTTGTGCCAGGATTTTTTCATCTAGCATACTGCCTTCAAGTACATCTATTGTATAGCAAGTCTTAGTACATCATTCATTTTCATTTATGAAAATATTCAATTGCACTTTGTTTATTCTCTCATCTGTTGATTGGACATTTAGGTTGCTACTAAATTTACATCTATTAGCTATTGTGAACAGTGTTCTTATTAATATTTAGGTTCAAGTTTTATATTGATAATTTGTTTTCAGTTCTTTGGAGTGTATACACAGAGTCAAATTGCTTGGTCATAAGGTAATTCAAGATTTTACTTATTGAAGAAGCACCAATTGTTTGCCAGGGCATATGTACCATGTTAAATTCCCACTAGCAATGTATGAGTTTTTCAATTTCTCCACGTCCTTAACCAATTGTTATTATCTATTTATTCTTATTATAGCAATTTTAGTTGGTAGGAAATGGCACCTTACTGTGGTTTTTATTTGACTTCCATAATGACAAATGATGGTAAGAATCAATTTGAGAATATTTTCCCCATTTCAGTGAATAGTTGTTTAGTATTCCTGAGAAAGAAAGATTTTAATTTTTATGACAGCCAATTTATTTTGATGAAATCTATTTATCTATTTTTCCTTTTGTTGCCCATACTTTGGTGTCATATCTAAAAAAAGCATTACCAAATCCAAAGTCATGAAGGTTTATGGCTATGTTTTCCTTTAAGGGTTTTCAAGTTTCAGCTTTTATTCTTAGGTCTTTTATGCATTGTGAGTTAAATTTTTTTAATATCATGTAAGGGAAGCCCATACTTCATTATTTTGCATATGGATATAGAGTTGCCAGAGCACCATTTGTTGAAAAGGTTATTATTTTCCCATTGAATGATTTTGACACCCTTAGCAAAAAGCAATTGACCAGAGATGCATGGGTTTATTTCTGTCACCTCAATTGTATTCCATTAATCTATGTAACTATCTTTATGCCAGTTCTATCTGGGTTTGATTATTTTAGCCTTGTAGTTAGTTTTGAAAGTAAGAAATTTAAGAACTTATTTTTTTAGCTATTTAGGGTCCTTTGCAATTCTGTGTAAATTTTAGAATGCAATTTTCTACTTCTGCAATAAGCCTGTGTGGATGTTGATAAAGAGTCCATATTACCATCTTAAAATATTAAGTCTTCTAACCCATGGACTTGGGATGTCTTTCCATTTATTTAGTCCATAGTTTTCACTGTAGAAATATTTTATCTAATTAAATTTATTAATATTTTGTTTTTTTTATTTTACTCTAAATATCATTGTTTTATTAATTTCCTTGTCAGATTGTTCACTGCTACTGAGTAAAAATGCAACTGATTTTTATGTGTCGATATTTGCATCTGGAAAATTTGCTGAATTTGTTTTTTAGCACTAATGCTATTTTTGTGTATGGGTTCTTTAGTGTTCCTATATATAATCTCCTGTATTCTGTGTATAGAAATATTTTTACATCTTGCTTTCCAATTTTGATATTTTTTATTTATTTATCTTTCATAATTACTCTGGATACACCTTCTAGGACAATGTTGAATAGAAGGAGCAAAAATGAGAATCCTTGTCTTCTTTTTTATCTACTGAAAAACCTTTTAGTTATTTACAATTGAGTATAAAGCTAGCTTTGAGTTTTTCGTAAATAACCATTATCATGATGAGGTAGTTCCTCTCTATTCCTAGTTTATTGAAGGAATCTATCATAAAAAGTTGTTTGATTTTCTCAAATTTTTTTTTATCAACTGAGAAAGCCATGTGGTTTTGTTTATTTATTTATTTTATTTTATCTTACCCCATTAAGAATACATTAAAATGCATTTTTACTCTTAGTTCTCATTCTTGTGTGTATGAACCCATTTGTAAAAAGAACCATTTGAAGATATTATGGTTAGTTAATATGGGGCTAAACTGAAAAAGGGCAGGTCTTCATCCATTTTATAAGAGGACTTACCAAGAAAGGAAATTTGAACATAGTTAGAGAAAACCAGAGTAAGAAACCAGAAGTCAAAGAAAGGCACAAGAGATGACCAAAGACTTGACCAGGTGACAGATGATAAAACTGGATGTCTACTAACTCCAGCAGGAAGTGTGGCTTTGGTGTCTTCCTGATTTTGGAATTCTAGTCTCCAAACCATGAGCCAATGAATTCTTGTTGTCTGAGCCACCAATTGTGTGATATTTGTCATCACAGATTTAGTAAACTAAGAAAGTTCTAGTCGACCTTTTTTATTCTATTAATGTGGTATATTTAATTGATTGATTATCTTATGTTGAACCACAATTGCATTACTGGGATAAATTTCAACAGGTGAAAATGTCTAATCATTTTAATATTCTGATGGGCTATTATTTTTAGGGATTTTGCATCTATATTCATAAGGAACGTTCTTCTATAGTTTTGGATTTTTTTACTATGATGTCTTTGTCTTTCTCTGCTATCAAAGCAATGCTGACCTTACAGAATTTGTTAGGAACTGTTCCCTCATCTTCAGTTTTTTTGGAAGTATTTGAGAAGAACTGGTAGAATTCCCCAGTGAAACCAATTGCTCTTAGATTTGTCTTTCTTGGGAACTTTTAAATGCTGGATTTACCTCTTTATTTGTTATTAATCTGTTCAGATTTTCTTGATTTTTCTCTTGATTGTGTTTTTTGGTTATTTATGTATTTGCAGGAATTTGTTTATTTCACCTAGATTTATCTAATTTAAGGTTAGTTAATTGTTCTTATAATTCCCAAGATTTTTTTGGTGGGTTGTTCTTTTTAATTTTTTTCAAATAAATACAATACTTATTTATAGTCTGATCATTTTTCCCCAGTCTTATCTCTTTTTCATGGCTGCTTTACATAGATTTTTAGACGAACCCTTTGATAATTGCATCATGATTGTGCAGTATTTGTTTTTTAATTTGAAATGAATGTTTCAGATGCACAAGAAAATAATATTTATCAAATAACTCATGACCATCACCTGCCAACACAGAACCTACTGAGATGAGGCTTAGCATTTGTTTTGGTAAGAATATTTTTTTATAATATACTTTTGGATAAAATATAACTCCCTCCCTCCCCACTTTCTTCCCCAGATCAAGCACATGAGAATGAGAAATTTTAGGAATGGATAATTCATTAAAATTTATTGGATTAGATTTCTTAGAGAAAATCAAAACTGTGTGAGTAAGCTGCATTTAGCATTTGTCATCATAATAAGACTGATAATGACAAAAATACTTTTGATGTGCTAGAACTTGATTTAGAAATACAGGAGTTAGAGAAATTGCATTCTTCTAAATGAGTCTTGTTTCCTCTGAAATTCTATTCTTCAGATTAAATAGTAGCTTATTTCCTTTGAATTTGGTTAGAGTAGTATCTTTATTAGGAAAAAATTCTTTCCTCTTTGTGGTTTGGTCTCTGATAACCCCAAATAGTCATTTAAATAATAGTTAAGGCTTGAGGCAGTCATCCCTTCATAGCTAATGCCATTAGGATGACTGTAACCTCATGGATCAAATTAAACTAAAAAAAAAAAAAATCTGGACTTCTGGAGAAGATGGTGGCTTAGTACGACGCGCGGGTCTTAGTTCCTCCTCCAGAACAGCAACTAAAGAAACAGAAACGGTACAGAACAGCTCCTGGAGCCACGACAGAGACCAAAAAGACAGCGTAACCCATTCTGGAACGGCTGAACCAGCTCGGAGAATCCGCTGCGGTGAGATCCCCGAGGGGTGCACGCCTCCCCAGGCCATGGCGGCTGGCGGCCGGAGCCCCTCCCTCCCTCCTTCCCAGGCTGGCTGGGAGATTTGGATCGGAGATCCCCCAAGCCGTGGAGACCGGCGACTGGGGTCCCTTCCACACACGTGGCTTCCCAGTCTAGCTGGGAACTTGGGAACGGCACTCCCCCAAGCCGCGACGGCCGGCGGCCCCCGCCATGCTTGGAGTCCCGGGCTGGCTGGGAGATTAGGACCGGCACTCCCCCAAGCCGTGGAGGGCAGCACCCCCCCCACACACACGGATTCCCGGGCCGGCTGGGAGATTTGAATCGGCACTCCCCCAAGCTGCGGTGGCTGGTGCCCCTCCCTCCCTCTTTCCTGGGCCGGCTGGGAGATTTGGATCGGCAAACCTCCAAGCCACTTTGGATGGCGACACTCCCCCACAGCGAGAGTCTTCAAAAGTTAAAGGAGCCACACCATCTTTTACTGGTGGGACCCGCAGACAGACGAGTGCCACATACTGGGCAGGATAAGAAAAACAGAGCCCAGATATTTCACAGGAAAATCTTTCAACCTGCTGGGTCCCACACCCAGGAAAATCTGATTAAATGCCCAGACACCAGCAAAAGTAACGGATCATGTCAGGAAAATTGAAGATATGGCCCAGTCAAAGGAACAAACCAATAGTTCAAATGAGATACAGGAGCTGAAACAACTAATTGTGAATATACGAACAGAAATGGAAAACCTCTTCAAAAACCAAATCAATAAATTGAGGGAGAATATGAAGAAGACATGGGCTGAACAAAAAGAAGAAATAGAAACTCTGAAAAAACAAATCACAGAACTTATAGGATTGAAGGACAAAGTAGAAAAGATGGAAAAAACAATGGATACCTACAATGGTAGATTTAAAGAGACAGAGGCTAGAATTAGTGAACTGGAGGATGGAACATCTGAATTCCAAAAAGAAACAGAAACTATAGGGAAAAGAATGGAAAAATTTGAGCAGGGGATCAGGGAATTGAATGATAATATGAAGCACACAAATATATGTGTTGTGGGTGTCCCAGAAGGAGAAGAGAAGGGAAAAGGAGGAGAAAAACTAATGGAAGAAATTATCACTGAAAATTTCCCAAGTCTTATGAAAGACTTAAAATTACAGATCCAAGAAGTGCAGCACACCCCAAAGAGAATAGACCCAAATAGGCGTTCTCCAAGACACTTACTACTTAGAATGTCAGAGGTCAAGGAGAAAGAGAGGATCTTGAAACCAGCAAGAGAAAAACAATCCATCACATACAAGGGAAACCCAATAAGACTATGTGTAGATTACTCAGCAGAAACCGTGGAAGCAAGAAGACAGTGGGATGATATATTTAAATTACTAAAAGAGAAAAGCTGCCAACTAAGACTTCTATATCCAGCAAAATTGTCCTTCAAAAATGAGGGAGAAATTAAAACATTTCCAGACAAAAAGTCACTGAGAGAATTTGTGACCAAGAGACCAGCTCTGGAAGAAATACTAAAGGGAGCACTAGAGTCAGATACAAAAAGACAGAAGAGAGAGATATGGAGAAGAGTGTAGAAAGAAGGAAAATCAGATATGATATATATAATACAAAAGGCAAAATGTTAGAGGAAAATATTATCCAAACAGTAATAACACTAAATGTTAATGGACTGAATTCCCCAATCAAAAGACATAGACTGGCAGAATGGATTAAAAAACAGGATCCTTCTATATGCTGTCTACAGGAAACACATCTTAGACCCAAAGGTAAACATAGGTTGAAAGTGAAAGGTTTGGAAAAGATATTTCATGCAAATAACAACCAGAAAAGACCAGGAGTAGCTGTATTAATATCCAACAAATTAGACTTCAAATGTAAAACAGTTAAAAGAGACAAAGAAGAACACTACCTACTAATAAAAGGAACAATTAAACAAGAAGACATAACAATCATAAATATTTATGCACCGAACCAGAATGCCCCAAAATACGGGAGGAATACACTACAATCACTGAAAACGGAAATAGACACATATACCATAATAGTTGGAGACTTAAATTCACCACTCTCATCAATGAACAGAACATCTAGACAGAGGATCAATAAAGAAATACAGAATTTGAATATTACAATAAATGAGCTAGACTTAACAGACATTTATAGGACATTACATCCCACAACAGCAGGATACACCTTTTTTTCAAGTGCTCATGGATCATTCTCAAAGATAGACCATATGCTGGGTCACAAAGCAAGTCTTAACAAATTTTAAAAGATTGAAATCATACACAACACTTTCTCGGATCATAAAGGAATGAAGTTGGAAATCAATAATAGGTGGAGTGCCAGAAAATTCACAAATACGTGGAGGCTGAACAACACACTCTTTTTTTTTTCTTAACATCATCACATAGATGCATGATCATTGTTTCTTAGTACATTTGCATCGGTTTAGAGGAACTAGCAACACAACAGAAAAAGATATAAAATGTTAATATAAAGAAAAGAAATAAAAGTAGTAATAATAGTAAAAAACAACAACAACAAACAAACCAACAAGCAAACAAAAACAAAAAAAACCCTATAGCTCAGATGCAGCTTCATTCAGTATTTTAACATGATTACTTTACAATTAGGTATTATTGTGCTGCCCATTTTTGAGTTTTTGTATCTAGTCCTGTTGCACAGTCTGTATCCCTTCAGCTTCAATTACCCATTGTCTTACCCTGTTTCTAACTCCTGCTGAACTCTGTTACCAATGACATATTTCAAGTTTATTCTCGAATATCCGTTCACATCAGTGGGACGATACAGTATTTGTCCTTTAGTTTTTGGCTGGATTCACTAAGCATAATATTCTCTAGGTCCATCCATGTTATTACATGGTTCATAAGTTTATCTTGTCTTAAAGCTGCATAATATTCCATCGTATCTATATACCACAGTTTGTTTAGCCACTCGTCTGTTGATGGACATTTTGGCTGTTTCCATCTCTTTGCAATTGTAAATAATGCTGCTATAAACATTGGTGTGCAAATGTCCGTTTGTGTCTTTGCCCTTAAGTCCTTTGAGTAGATACCTAGCAATGGTATTGCTGGGTTGTATGGCAATTCTATATTCAGCTTTTTGAGGAACCGCCAAACTGCCTTCCACAGTGGTTGCACCATTTGACATTCCCACCAACAGTGGATAAGTGTGCCTCTTTCTCCGCATCCTCTCCAGCACTTGTCATTTTCTGTTTTGTTGATAATGGCCATTCTGGTGGGTGTGAGATGATATCTCATTGTGGTTTTGATTTGCATTTCTCTAATGGCCAGGGACATTGAGCATCTCTTCATGTGCCTCTTGGCCATCCGTATTTCTTCTTCTGGTAGGTGTCTGTTTAAGTCTTTTTCCCATTTTGTAATTGGATTGGCTGTCTTTTTGTTGTTGAGTTGAAAAATCTCTTTATAAATTCTGGATACTAGACCTTTATCTGATATGTCGTTTCCAAATATTGTCTCCCATTGTGTAGGCTGTCTTTCCACTTTCTTGATGAAGTTCTTTGATGCACAAAAGTGTTTAATTTTGAGGAGCTCCCATTTATTTATTTTATTCTTCAGTGTTCTTGCTTTAGGTTTAAGGTCCATAAAACCGCCTCCAGTTGTAAGATCCATAAGATATCTCCCAACATTTTCCTCTAACTGTTTTATGGTCTTAGACCTAATGTTTAGATCTTTGATCCATTTTGAGTTAACTTTTGTATAGGGTGTGAGAGATGGGTCTTCTTTCATTCTTTTGCATATGGATATCCAGTTCTCTAGGCACCATTTATTGAAGAGACTGTTCTGTCCCAGGTGAGTTGGCTTGACTGCCTTATCAAAGATCAAATGTCCATAGATGAGAGGGTCTATATCTGAGCATTCTATTCGATTCCATTGGTCGATATATCTATCTTTATGCCAATACCATGCTGTTTTGACCACTGTGGCTTCCTAATATGCCTTAAAGTCAGGCAGCGCGAGACCTCCAGCTTCGTTTTTTTTTCCTCAAGATGTTTTTAGCAATTCGGGGCACCCTGCCCTTCCAGATAAATTTGCTTATTGGTTTTTCTATTTCTGAAAAATAAGTTGTTGGGATTTTGATTGGTATTGCATTGAATCTGGAAATAAATTTAGGTAGGATTGACATCTCGACTATATTTAGTCTTCCAATCCATGAACACGGTATGCTCTTCCATCTATTTAGGTCTTCTGTGATTTCTTTTAACAGTTTTCTGTAGTTTTCTTTATATAAGTTTTTGGTCTCTTTGGTTAAATTTATTCCTAGGTATTTTATTCTTTAGTTGAGATTGTAAATGGGATTCGTTTCTTGATTTCCGCCTCAGCTTGTTCATTACCAGTGTATAGAAAAACTACAGATTTTGAATGTTGATCTTGTAGCCTGCTACTTTGCTGTACTCATTTATTAGCTCTAGTAATTTTGTTGTGGATTTTTCTGGGTTTTCTACATATAGTATCATATCGTCTGCAAACAGTGATAGTTTTACTTCTTCCTTTCCAATTTTGATGCCTTGTATTTCTTTTTCTTGCCTAATTGTTCTGGCTAGATCTTCCAACACAATGTTGAATAATAGTGGTGATAGTGGACATCCTTGTCTTGTTCCTGATCTTAGGGGGAAAGTTTTCAATTTTTCCCCATTGAGGATGATATTAGCTGTGGGTTTTTCATATATTCCCTCTATCATTTTAAGGAAGTTCCCTTGTATTCCTATCTTTTGAAGTGTTTTCAGCAGGAAAGGATGTTGAATCTTGTGAAATGCCTTCTCTGCATCAATTGAGATGATCATGTGATTTTTCTGCTTTGATTTGTTGACATGGTGTATTACATTAATTGATTTTCTTATGTTGAACCATCCTTGCATACCTGGGATGAATCCTACTTGGTCATGATGTATAATTCTTTTAATGTGTTGTTGGATACGATTTGCTAGAATTTTATTGAGAATTTTTGCATCTGTATTCATTAAAGAGATTGGTCTGTAGTTTTCTTTTTTTGTAATATCTTTGCCTGGTTTTGGTATGAGGGTGATGTTGGCTTCATAGAATGAATTAGGTAGTTTTCCCTCCACTTCGGTTATGTTGAAGAGTTTGAGGAGAGTAGGTACTAATTCTTTCTGGAATGTTTGATAGAATTCACATGTGAAGCCATCTGGTCCTGGACTTTTCTTTTTAGGGAGGTTTTGAATAACTAATTCAATCTCTTTACTTGTGATTGGTTTGTTGAGGTCGTCTATTTCTTCTTGAGTCAAAGTTGGTTGTTCATGTCTTTCCAGGAACCTGTCCATTTCTTCTAAATTGTTGTATTTATTAGCATAAAGTTGTTCATAGTATCCTGTTATTACCTCCTTTATTTCTGTGAGGTCAGTAGTTATGTCTCCTCTTTCATTTCTAATCTTATTTATTTGCATCCTCTCTCTTCTTCTTTTTGTCAATCTTGCTAAGGGCCCATCAATCTTGTTGATTTTCTCATAGAACCAAC
Source organism: Tamandua tetradactyla (assembly GCF_023851605.1). Taxonomy (NCBI): domain Eukaryota; kingdom Metazoa; phylum Chordata; class Mammalia; order Pilosa; family Myrmecophagidae; genus Tamandua; species Tamandua tetradactyla. The sequence goes on along the minus strand of NC_135350.1, from coordinate 4,925,827 downwards.
TTCTGGTCTTATTGATTTTCTCTATTGTTTTCATGTTTTCAATTTCATTTATTTCTGCTCTAATCTTTGTTATTTCTTTCCTTTTGCTTGCTTTGGGATTAGTTTGCTGTTCTTTCTCCAGTTCTTCCAAGTGGACAGTTAATTCCTGCATTTTTGCCTTTTCTTCTTTTCTGATAAAGGCATTTAGGGCAATAAATTTCCCTCTTAGCACTGCCTTTGCTGCGTTCCATAAGTTTTGATAGGTTGTGTCTTCATTTTCATTTGCCTCTAGGTATTTACTAATTTCTCTTGCAATTTCTTCTTTGACCCACTTGTTGTTTAAGAGTGTGTTGTTGAGTCTCCATGTATTTATGAATTTTCTGGTACTCCGCCTATTATTGATTTCCAACTTCATTCCTTTATGATCCGAGAAAGTGTTGTGTATGATTTCAATATTTTTAAATTTGTTAAGACTTGCTTTGTGACCCAGCATATGGTCTATCTTTGAGAATGATCCATGAGCACTTGAAAAAAAGGTGTATCCTGCTGTTGTGGGATGTAATGTCCTATAAATGTCTGTTAAGTCAAGCTCATTTATAGTAATATTCAGGTTCTCTATTTCTTTATTGATACTCTGTCTAGATGTTCTGTCCATTGATGAGAGTGGTGAATTGAAGTCTCCAACTATTATGATATATGTGTCTATTTCCCTTTTCAGTGTTTGCAGCGTATTCCTCACGTATTTTGGGGCATTCTGGTTCGGTGCATAAATATTTATGATTGTTATGTCTTCTTGCTTAATTGTTAGTTTTAATGGTATATAGTGTCCTTCTTTGTCTCTTTTAACTGTTTTACATTTGAAGTCTAACTTGTTGGATATTAGTATAACCACTCCTGGTCTTTTCTGGTTGTTATTTGCATGAAATATCTTTTCCCAATCTTTCACTTTCAACCTATATTTATCTTTGGGTCTTAGATGTGTTTCCTGTAGACAGCATATAGAAGGATCCTGTTTTTTAATCCATTCTGCCAGTCTATGTCTTTTAATTGGGGAATTCAGTCCATTGACATTTAGAGTTATTACTGTTTGGATAATATTTTCCTCTACCATTTTGCCTTTTGTATTATATATATCGTATCTGACTTTCCTTCTTTCTACACTTTTCTCCATGTCTCTCTCTTCTGTCTTTTCGGTTCTGACTCTAGTGCTTCCTTTAGTATTTCTTGCAGAGCTGGTCTCTTGGTCACAAATTCTCTTAGTGACTTTTTGTCTGAGAATGTTTTAATTTCTCCCTCATTTTTGAAGGACAATTTTGCTGGATATAGGAGTCTTGGCTGGCAGTTTTTCTCTTTTAGTGATTTAAATATATCATCCCACTGTCTTCTAGCTTCCATGGTTTCTGCTGAGAAATCTACACATAGTCTTATTGGGTTTCCCTTGTATGTGACGGATTGTTTTTCTCTCGCTGCTTTCAAGATCCTCTCTTTCTCTTTGACCTCTGACATTCTAACTAGTAAGTGTCTTGGGAAACGCCTATTTGTGTCTAATCTCTTTGGGGTGCGCTGCACTTCTTGGATCTGTAATTTTAGGTCTTTCATAAGAGTTGGGAAATTTTCAGTGATAATTTCTTCCATTAGTTTTTCTCCTCCTTTTCCATACTCTTCTCCTTCTGGGATACCCACTATATATTTGTATGGTTCACATTGTCCTTGAGTTCCCTGATACGTTGTTCAAATTTTTCCATTCTTTTCCGGATAGTTTCTGTTTCTTTTTGGAATTCAGATGTTTCATCCTCCAAATCACTAATTCTATCTTCTGTTTCTTTAAATCTGTCATTGTATGTATCCATTGTTTTTTCCATCTTTTCTACTTTATCTTTCACTTCCATAGTTCTGTGATTTGTTTTTTCAGTTTTTCTATTTCTTTTTTTATGTTCAGCCCATGTCTTCTTCATGTCCTCCCTCAATTTATCGATTTCGTTTTTGAAGAGGTTTTCCATTTCTGTTCGTATATTCAGCATTAGTTGTTTCAGCTCCTGTATCTCATTTGAACTATTGGTTTCTTCGTTTGACTGGGCCATATGTTCAATTTTCTGAGCGTGATCTGTTATCTTCTGCTGGCGTCTGGGCATTTAGTCAGATTTCCCTGGGTGTTCGACCCCACAGGTTGAAAGATTTTTCTGTACAATCTCTGGGTTCTGTTTTTCTTATCCTGCCCAGTAGGTGGCGCTCGTGGCACACGTTTGTCTACGGGTTCCACCAGTCAAAGTTGCTGTGGGTCCTTTAACTCTGGAAAATTCTCGCTGTAGGGGAGGTTCGGCAGCCGAAGCATCTTGGAAGAATGCCAGCCGGCCTGGGGTTTCGAATGCGGGGAGGGTCGACGGCCGCCACAGCACGGGAGAGCGTCCAGCCGAATTAGCTAGTCAGCCTGGGGCACCAAGCGTGGTGGGAGGGCGCCAGCTGTCGCAGCCCGGGAGAGTGCACTATTCCCAGCCGACGGGGGAGTCACGTGTTTGGAAGGGATCCCCCGGTCACTGTTCTCCGCAGTCTGGGAATTTCCGACCCAACTATCTCAGTTGTTCCGGGGGGCCTCGTGTGGTGGGGGCACCAGCCGCCGCAGCCTAAGGGGACCGCCTGTCCAATTCTACCAGCTGGCCTGGGAAGGTGGAAGGGAGGGACTCCAGTCGCTTGCCGTCCCACCCAGGAAAGCCCGTGCCCCTTGGTGATCTCACCGGAGCTGGTTCTCCCAGATAGTCAGCCATTCCAGGATGGGGTACGCCATCCCTTTGCTCTCCCTCGTGGCTCCGGGAGCTGCTCTGTATTATCTCCACTCCCCCAGTAGCTGTTCTGGAGGAGGAAAGGTGAGGGCGGCAAGGCTGTAGAGGCTGGTGGTGGAGGAGCCGGTGAAGGCGGGGGAAGAGGGCACCGTGGTGGTTGGAGAGCGGCCGGAGCAGGAGGGGAAGGAGGGGGGAGAAGGAGGGCGGGCGGGTCGGCTGCTGCGGGGTGTGGGCGCCGCGCGGCGGGCCGGGGGAGAAAGACAACACACTCTTAAACAACGAGTGGGTCAAGGAATAAATTGCAAGAGAAATTACTAAATATCTCGAGTCAAATGAAAATGAAAACACAACATATCAAAACCTATGGGACGCAGCAAAGGCAGTGCTAAGAGGGAAATTTACTGCCCTAAATGCCTATATCAGAAAAGAAGAAAAGGCAAAAATTCAGGAATTAACTGTCCACTTGGAAGAACTGGAGAAAGAACAGCAAACTAACCCCAAAGCAAGCAAAAGGAAAGAAATAACAAAGATTAGAGCAGAAATAAATGAAATTGAGAACATGGAAACAATAGAGAAAATCCATAAGACCAGAAGTTGGTTCTATGAGAAAATCAACAAGATTGATGGGCCCTTAGCAAGACTGACAAAAAGAAGAAGAGAGAGGACGCAAATAAATAAGATCAGAAATGGAAGAGGAGACATAACCACTGACCTCACAGAAATAAAGGAGGTAATAACAGGATACTATGAACAACTTTACACTAATAAATACAACAATTTAGATGAAATGGATGGGTTCCTGGAAAGACATGAACAATCAACTTTGACTCAAGAAGAAATAGATGACCTCATCAAACCAATTACAAGTAAAGAAATTGAATCAGTCATTCAAAAGCTTCCCAAAAAGAAAAGTCCAGGACCAGACGGCTTCACATGTGAATTCTACCAAACATTCCAGAAAGAATTAGTACCAACTCTGCTCAAACTCTTAAACATAATCGAAGTGGAGGGAAAGCTACCTAATTCATTCTATGAAGCCAACATCATCCTCATACCAAAACCAGGCAAAGATATTACAAAAAAAGAAAACTACAGTCCAATCTCTCTAATGAATATAGATGCAAAAATCCTCAACAAAATTCTAGCCAATCAAATCCAGCAACACATTAAAAGAATTATACATCATGACCAAGTAGGATTCATCCCAGGTATGCAAGGATGGTTCAACATAAGAAAATCAATTAATATAATACACCATATCAACAAATTAAAGCAGAAAAATCACATGATCATCTCAATTGATCAGAGAAGGCATTTGACAAGATTCAACATCCTTTCCTGTTGAAAACACTTCAAAAGATTGGAATACAAGGGAACTTCCTTAAAATGATAGAGGGAATATATGAAAAACCCACAGCTAATATCATCCTCAATGGGGAAAAATTGAAAACTCTCCCCATAAGATCAAGAACAAGGCAAGGATGTCCTTTATCACCACTATTATTCAACATCGTGTTGTAGGTTCTAGCCATAGCAATTAGACAAGAAAAAGAAATACAAGGCATCAAAATTGGAAAGGAAGAAGTAAAACTATCACTGTTTGCAGACGATATGATACTATACGTCAAAAACCCGGAAAAATCCACAGCAAAACTATTAGAGCTAATAAATGAGTACAGCAAAGTAGCAGGTTACAAGATCAACATTCAAAAATCTGTAGCATTTCTATACACTAGCAATGAAGAAGCTGAGGGGGATATCAAGAAATGAATTCCATTTACAATTGCAACTAAAAGAATAAAATACCTAGGAATAAATTTAACTAAAGAGACAAAAGACCTATACAAAGAAAACTACAAAAAACTGTTAAAAGAAATCACAGAAGACCTAAATAGATGGAAGGGCATACCGTGTTCATGGATTGGAAGACTAAATATAGTCAAGATGTCAATCCTACCTAAATTGATTTACAGATTCAATGCAATACCAATCAAAATCCCAACAACTTATTTTTCAGAAATAGAAAAACCAATAAGCAAATTCATCTGGAAGGGCAGGGTGCCCCGAATTGCTAAAAGTATCTTGAGGAAAAAAAACGAAGCTGGAGGTCTCACGCCGCCTGACTTTAAGGCATATTATGAAGCCACAGTTGTCAAAACAGCATGGTACTGGCATAAAAATAGATATATTGACCATTGGAATCGAATAGAGTGCTCAGATATAGACCCTCTCATCCATGGACATTTGATCTTTGATAAGGCAGTCAAGCCAACTCACCTGGGACAGAACAGTCTCTTCAATAAATGATGCCTAGAGAACTGGATATCCATATGCAAAAGAAAGAAAGAGGACCCGTATCTCACACCCTATACAAAAGTTAACTCAAAATGGATCAAAGATCTAAACATTAGGTCTAAGATCATAAAACAGTTACAGGAAATGTAGGGAGATATCTTATGAATCTTACAATTGGAGGCAGTTTTATGGACCTTAAACCTAAAGCAAGAGCACTGAAGAAAGAAATAAATAAATGGGAGCTCCTCAAAATTAAACACTTTTGTGCATCAAAGAACTTCATCAAGAAAGTAGAAAGAGGGACTTCCGGAGAAGATGGCGGCTTAGTAAGACGCGCGGGTCTTAGTTCCTCCTCCAGAAAAGCAACTAAAGAAACAGAAACAATATGAAACAGCTCCTGGAGTCACGACAGAGACCAAAAAGACAGCGTACCCCATTCTGGAGCAGCTGAACGGGCAGGGAGAGTCTGCTGCGGTGAGATACCCGAGGGGTGCACGTTTTCCCGGCCGAGGCGGCTGGCGACTGGGGTCCCCTCCACGCACGTGGCTCCCGGGTCTGACTGGGAACATTGGATAGCGGGGCCCTCCCGTCACGCTTGGCGTCTCGGGCCAGCTGGGCAATCTGGACCGGCACTACCCCAAGCCACGGCCAGCGACCCCCACCTCCACGCGCGGTTTCCCGGGCCGACTGCCCCACAGACAAACGACCGCCACAAGCGCCACCTACTGGGCAGGAAAAGAAAAACAGAGCCCAGAGATTCCACAGAAAAACCTTTTAACCAGCTGGGTCCCACACCCAGGGAAATCTGATCAAATGCCCAGACACCAGCAGAAAATAATGGATGACGCTCGGAAAATTGAAGATATGGCCCAATCAATGGAACAAACCAATAGTTCAAATGAGATACAGGAGCTGAGACAACTAATGCTGAATATAAGAACAGAAATGGAAAAACACTTCAAAAACCAAATCAATAAATTGAGGGAGGACATGAAGAAGACATGGGCTGAACAAAAAGAAGAAATAGAAAATCTGAAAAAACAAATCACAGAACTTATGGGAGTGGAGGACAAAGAAGAAAAAATGGAAAAAACAATGGATACCTACAATGGTAGATCTAAAGAGACAGAAGCTACAATTAGTGAACTGGAGGATGGAACATCTGAATTCCAAAAAGAAACAGAAACTATAGGGAAAAGAATGGAAAAACTTGAGCAGGGGATCAGGGAACTGAATGACAATATGAAGTGCACAAATATACGTGTTGTGGTGTCCCAGAAGGAGAAGAGAAGGGAAAAGGAGGAGAAAAACTAATGGAAGAAATTATCACTGAAAATTTCCCAACTCTTATGAAAGACCTAAAATTACAGATCCAAGAAGTGCAGCGCACCCCAAAGAGAATAGACCCAAATAGGCGTTCTCCCAGACATATACTAGTTAGAATGTCAGAGGTCAAAGAGAAAGAGAGGATCTTGAAAGCAGCAAGAGAAAAACAATCTGTCACATACAAGGGAAACCCAATAAGACTATGTGTAGATTTCTCAGCAGAAACCATGGAAGCTAGAAGACAGTGGGATGATATATTTAAATCACTAAAAGAGAAAAACTGTCAACCAAGACTCCTATATCCAGCAAAATTGTCCTTCAAAAATGAAGGAGAAATTAAAACATTTATAGACAAAAAGTCACTGAGAGAATTTGTGACCAAGAGACCGGCTCTGCAAGAAATACTATAGGGAGCACTAGAGTCAGATACGAAAAGACAGAAGAGAGAGGTATGGAGTAAAGTGTAGAAAGAAGGAAAATCAGATATGATATATATAATACAAAGCCAAAATGGTAGAGGAAAATATTATCCAAACAGTAATAACACTAAAAGTTAATGGACTGAATTTCCCAATCAAAAGACATAGAATGGCAGAATGGATTACGACCCAGCAATACCACTGCTAGGTATCTACTCAAAGGACTTAAGGGCAAAGACACAGACGGACATTTGCACACCAGTGTTTATAGCAGCATTATCTACAATTGCAAAGAGATGGAAACAGCCAAAATGTCCATCAACAGACGAGTGGCTAGACAAACTGTGGCGTATACCTACAATGGAATATTATGCAGCTTTAAGACAGACTAAACTTATGAAGCATGTAATAACATGGATGGACCTAGAGAACATTATGCTGAGTGAGTCTAGCCCAAAACTAAAGGACAAATACTGTATGGTCCCACTGATGTGAACCGACATTCGAGAATCAGCTTGGAATATATCATTGGTAACAGAGACCAGCAGGAGTTAGAAACAGGGTAAGATAATGGGTAGTTGGAGCTGAAGGGATACAGACTGTGCAACAGGACTAGATACAAAAACTCAAAAATGGACAGCACAATAATACCTAAGTGTAATGTAACTAGGTTGGAACACTGAATGAAGCTGCACCTGAAATACGGTTTTTTGTTTGTTTGTTTGTGTGTTTGTATATTTTGTTTTTGTTTTTTCTTTTTCCTTTATATATATATATATATATATATATATATATATATATATATATATATATTATTAGTATTATTATTTTAATTCTCTTCTCTATATTAACATTCTATATCTTTTTCTGCTGTTTTGCTAGTTCTTTTCCTAAATCGATGCAAATGTACTAAGAAATGATGATCATACATCTATGTGATGATACTAAGAATTACTGAGTGCATGTGTAGAATGGAATGATTTCTAAATGTTGTGTTAATTTCTTTTCTTTTTTTTTGATTAATAAAAATTTTTTTTTAAAAATAAAAAAAAAAAAAAGAAAGTAGAAAGACAGCCTACACACTGGGAGACAATAGTTGGAAACGACATATCAGATAAAGGTCTAGTATCCAGAATTTATAAAGAGATTGTTCAACTGAACAACAAAAAGGCAGCCAACCCAATTACAAAATGGGAAAAAGACTTGAACAGACACCTATCAGAAGAGGAAATACAAATGGCCAAAAGGCACATGAAGAGATGTTCAATGTCCCTGACCATTAGAGAAATGCAAATCAAAACCACAATGAGATATCATCTCACACCCACCAGAATGGCCATTATCAACAAAACAGAAAATGACAAGTGCTGGAGAGGATGTGGAGAAAGAGGCACACTTATCCACTGTTGGTGGGAATGTCAAATGGTGCAACCACTGTGGAAGGCAGTTTGGTGGTTCCTCAAAAAACTGAATATAGAATTGCCATACGACCCAGCAATACCATTGCAAGTTATCTACTCAAAGGACTTAAGGGCAAAGACACAAATGGTCACTTGCACACCAATGTTTATAGCAGCATTATTTATAATTGCAAAGAGATGGAAACAGCCAAAATGTCCATCAACAGATGAGTGGCTAAACAAACTGTGGTATATATATATGATGAAATATTATGCAGCTTTAAGACAGGATAAACTTATGAAGCATGTAATAACATGGATGGACCTAGAGAACATTATGCTGAGTGAGTCTAGCCAAAAAATAAAAGACAAATACTGTATGGTCCCACTGATGTGAACGGACATTTGAGAATAAACTTGGAATATGTCATTGGTAACAGAGACCAGCAGGAGTTAGAACCAGGGTAAGATAATGGGTAATTCGAGCTGAAGGGATACAGACTGTGCAACAGGACTAGATACAAAAACTCAAAAATGGACAGCACAATATTACCTAATTGTAATGTAATTATGTTAAAACACTGAATGAAGCTGCATCTGAGCTATAGTTTTTTGTTTGTTTGTTTGTGTTTTTTGTTTTTTTCTTTTTCCTTTTTTCTTTTTTATATGTTTTTTATTTTTTATTTTTATTTTTATTTTAATTTTTTCTCTATATTATCATTCTATATCTTTTTCTGTTGTTTTGCTAGTTCTTTTCTTAAATCAATGCAAATGTACTAAGAAATGATGATCATACATCTATGTGATGATATTAAGAATTACTGATTGCATATGTAGAATGGAATGATTTCTAAATGTTGTGTTAGTTTTTTTTTAATTAATAAAAAAAAATCTTAATTCTCATAGCAAAAATTCAGCCACAGTTAGGGCAAGTGGACCTATGGAATCTTGGAATTGAGAGGTGGCAGTTTTGGCTTCTCACACTAGTACACTGTGGGCACAATCCAGGGTCAGTCATTTCTGCTCCCAGCTGCAGAAGTCTGCTTTGGAAGAGTAGTAGAGGGCCTTCATGCCCAGAGAAAGTAGGTCTGGCCTATAATCCCTGGCCTGGGAGTCTGTTCCTAGGCACAGTTCTCCTTTCTTTGGAGTTATCAGGAGGACGAAGTTGAGTCCTGTTTCTTAGCATCTTCCCACACTGTCTCCTGTGATTATTACTCCTCTACAAAGATACCATTTGGCTAAGCAGCAACCCAATAGAGTGGAAAGAAAGTGTGCCTGTGTGAATCTGTTGTGCACCCCAGAAAAGTCATGTCCTTTAATCCTCATTCATTATTGCTTCATGGTATCTTTCTGATTGTTTCCATAGAGATGTGACCCACCCAATTGTTGGTAGCAATTTTTGATTATATGCTTCCATGTAGACATATTTCCATCCATCCAAGGTAGTTGCCCACTGGAGTCCTTTAAGAAGGAGCCATTTTGGAAAAAAGCTTTAAGAGCCACCAGAACCAATGGAATGGACAGAGCTCCAGCACAGTTGTTGAAGAAGCCTGGAGCAAAAGCTAAAAGATATCACCATATACTTTTCCAGCTGAGCAAGAAATCCCAAACATCATTGGCCTTATTGAACCAAGGTATTTTTTACTGGATGACTTAGATTGGACATTTTTATAGACTTGCTTTAACTTGGACATTTTCACGGCCTTAGAACTGTAAACTTGCAACTTAATAAATTCCCCTTTTTAAAAGCTGTTGCATTTCTAGTACAGTACATTCCCACAGCTTTCAAACTAAAAAGAAGGTTTGATGTTTTGAGACTTGTTCTTACCTTCTTGAAATTGCAAAGGTTACAGAAGTTCTCTGAAATCTTGACATAGAGAGCAAATCCACTTTGTACAAGTAAAAAAACAAACAAAAAAAGTACTTCACATTCAATTCTCTAAAATTAAATTAAATTAAATCACTTTGAAAAATAGTACACACTGAAACCTTTTGCCACATTTATAAAAAGAAAAAAATCAATTAAAATGTTTTTAAGAATGCATCAATAACCTTATCAGTAACAAATTAAAAGCATTTTAAGACATTGGTGACTTCTTTAGGGATATCATGAGGGAATGGATACATGGTGAGGTTTTAGGATTAAGAGAATCTGTTTAGTGATAACTCTAGGAAAGAGTTCCCTCAACAAAATAACTGTTTTGGAAAACAAGTTACAACATTTATTAAAATGTCAACAAGAGTAAGGGTGTAAATATCACATACTTAAAATATTAAGACAACAATATTAATTCTGTAAATAAATAAAATATAGTGGCAGCAACTTTATGGCAGCTGTTCAACTAAAAAAATATAGTAATGATATTTTAAAATAAACCATAGTTCCAAACAGGCATGATCATTCTTAAGCAAACTAACAGTATTCAAAGTAAAGTGCTATGGAGAGAAGTACCTCTACAAACTCCACCTCATTCACCTAGGAGCACAAGTGTTATCTGGATCTTCAAGTGGGAAATATGCACGATGAAGGAAAATCAGCTTGAATCAAAGACCTGTGAGACAAAAGTCACAATCTTCACCCTATCTAAGATGGTGGTGTGAGATGCTGCACTATATTCCTCCGACCCAAAACTGTAGAAATAAATGCCAACCTCCATGAAAACTTCGGGAAGGTAAGTGAAGCCACTTTCTTGTTCCAGAGGGTTGCCACAGCTAGCATGCTCACCAGAACACTGATGGCTAATTACTGGTTTTATGGTAGAGCTTTGAAACTGCTCTATGATGTGGTACTTCTTAATGAGCTTGTGGATGGATAAGCCATGGCGAGTACGTGGGTAGTTACCCAGGATGAGTACACCCCCAGAATGTCCTGTTCCTGCTCATTCCAGCAGGCTGGATTCTCATGCTTGCAGGCCCTACTACAGGCCTCGTGTCCACGCATGACATGTCACAAATGCTCTCCAACTTTTGTGTACTCTGGTGTTGGGCGTCCTGGATTTCTTTCATTCTTGCAGCATACGCACTATTATCGAAGTGGAACACGGTTGTTAATTTTGTAGCAAGAGTCCTGTAGCCATTGTATTCTATTCCCAGAAGCAGCAGCAAAGGCACAAGCACAGGACAGACTGAGTGTCTGACCTTTGGAGATGGAGAAGGAAAACGCCTCCCGGGGAGCTTCATGAAACAGGGAACCAGTAGAGAAAGCTAGCAGATGATGCCATGTTCACCACGTGCCCTTCCAGCTGAGAGAGAAACCTTGACTGTGTTCGCCATGTGCCTTCTCACTTGAGAGAGAAACCCTGAACTTCATAAGCCCTCTTGAACCAAGGTATCTTTCCCTGGTTGCCTTTTGTATTAGTTAGGGTTCTGTAGAGAAACAGAATCAACAGGGAACACTTGCAAATATAAAATTTATGAAAGTGTTTCACGTGACCGTAGGAATGCAGAGTCCAAAATCCACAGGGCAGGCTGCGAAGCCGACGACTCCAATGGATGGCCTGGAGGAACTCCACAGGAGAGGCTCACCAGCCAAAGCAGGAATGCAACCTGTCTCCTCTGAGTCCTCCTTAAAAGGCTTCCCATGATTGGATTTAGCATCACTAATTGCAGAAGACACTCCCCTTTGGCTGATTACAAATGGAATCAGCTGTGGATGTAGCTGACGTGATCATGACCTAATCCTATGAAATGTCCTCATTGCAACAGACAGGCCAGCACTTGCCCAATCAGATGAACAGGTACCACAACTTGGCCAAGTTGACACCCGTCCCTAACCATGACAGTCCACCCCTTGTCAACTTGGCATATATATATATATATATATATATATATATATATATATATATATATATATATATATATATATATATATATATCACCTTAGACCATACTTAATTTCCAAATGAAAACAAATAAGCACACATTTTTTCTTTTACCTGACAATACTCAACTGTCCAGCATATAACTGGAAATACTTTAAATCTCTCCAGAATAGGGTGCAAATCCTTGGGCAACATTCATTCTTAAACTTGATATCTTACAACTTAAATAGTATAACACAAACAAAACAGCATTACAGTCCTCATTTCTGTAACTGATCATGTGGTCGAAGTTCATATTTATCACTACCTTCTTCCACTACCCATTCTATGTTCCCTTTCCCCTCAGCAAGCACTTCAGCTGGCCGTGGTTCTTTGCCTGGTGGGGTGACCCAAGCCTTCATTCCTGAAGTCTTAAAGCCATTAGTGGTCCTGCCTGGATTGTGTTGTTGCAGTTTTCCATTGATTTTAATCACAGGGCATGGCAGTACTAATAGACGCCCCAGGGGATCTCCTATATTCCAAGAAAACTCTTCTTTACCTCCATTATGTAGTTGCAGTCCTACTTCCTTCTGATAGTCAGGGTCAATTACCCCAGACAATAATGTAATCCCCTTCTTGGTGTGTTGATCCAGAGGCATAAGTAGCCCAAAGTGGCCAGGTGGCAATCTTAACTTCCAGTTCAGTGGTATCACTGTTGTTTCTCCTGGAGAAAGCACACCCTGTTTTGGAACTAAAACCTGTAGACCAGCATAACTCAGGGTAGCAGGGACAGGAAGCAAAAATTTTCCTAGTGGATCACTAGGAGTAATAGTGAGTGGCACCACACCCATTTCCACCCCTTGGTTCCTGGACCCATGGATCCTGGCTATGGGAGAAACAGCACCATACAGCGGATGCTGATTCAGAGCATACACAGCTTCCTGGAGAACATGACCCCAGCCTTTCAAGTTTTTGCCACCTAGTTGGCACCGTAATTGAGTTTTCAAAAGGCCATCCCACCGTTCTATCAATCCAGCTGCTTCTGGATGATGGGGAACATGGTAAGACCAGAGAATTCCATAAGCATGTGCCCATTCCCGCACTTCATTTGCTGTGAAGTATGTTCCTTGATCCGAAGCAATGCTATGTGGAATACCATGATGATGGATAAGGCATTCTGTAAGCCCACAGATAGTAGTTTTGGCAGAAGCATTGCGTGCAGGGAAAGCAAACCCATATCCAGAGTATGTGTCTATTCCAGTTAGAACAAATAGCTGCCCCTTCCATGAAGGGAGTGGTCCAATGTAATCAACCTGCCACCATGTAGCTGGCTGGTCACCTCGGGGAATGGTGCCATATCGGGGGCTGAGTGTGGGTCTCTCCTGCTGGCAGATTGGTCACTCAGCAGTGGCTGTAGCCAGGTCAGCCTTGGTAAGTGGAAGCCCATGTTGCTGAGCCCATGCATAACCTCCATCCCTACCACCATGACCACTTTGTTATGAGCCCATTGGGCAATAACAGGAGTTGCTGGGGAAAGAGGCTGACTGGTATCCATAGAACGGGTCATCTTATCCACTTGATTATTAAAATCTTCCTCTGCTGAAGTCACCTTCTGGTGTGCATTCACATGGGACACAAATATCTTCATGTTTTTAGCCCACTCAGAAAGGTCTATCCACATACTTCTTCCCCAGACCTCTTTGTCACCAATTTTCCAATTATGGTCTTTCCAAGTCCCTGACCATCCAGCCAAACCATTAGCAACAGCCCATGAGTCAGTATACAAACGCACCTCTGGCCAGGTTTCCTTCCAAGCAAAATGAACAACCAGGTGCACTGCTCAAAGTTCTGCCCACTGGGAGGATTTCCCCTCACCACTGTCCTTCAAGGACACCCCAGAAAGGGGTTGTAATGCTGCAGCTGTCCACTTTCAGGTGGTACCTGCATATCGTGCTGAACCATCTGTAAACCAGGCCCGAGTTTTCTCTTCCTCAGTCAATTCACTGTAAGGAACTCCCCAAGAGGCCATAGCTCTGGTCTGGGAAAGAGAAGGTAATGTGGCAACAGGAGTGGGAACCATGGGAATTTGTGCCACTTCTTCATGTAACTTACTTGTGCCTTCAGGACCTGCTCTGGCTCTATCTCGTATATACCATTTCCATTTTACAATAGAGTGCTGCTGTGCACGCCCAACTTTATGGCTTGGTGGGTCAGACAACATCCAACTCATGATAGGCAACTCAGGTCTCATGGTAACTTGGTGGCCCATGGTTAAGCGTTCAGTCTCTACTAAGGCCCAGTAGCAGGCCAAAAGCTGTTTCTCAAAAGGAGAGTAGTTATCTGCAGCAGATGGTAAGGCTTTGCTCCAAAATCCTAAAGGTCTGCGTTGTGATTCTCCTATAGGGGCCTGCCAAAGGCTCCAGACAGCATCTCTATTTGCCACTGACATTTCCAGCACCATTGGATCTGCTGGATCATATGGCCCAAGTGGCAGAGCAGCTTGCACAGCAGCCTGGACCTGTCGCAGAGCCTCCTCTTGTTCAGGTCCCCACTCAAAATTAGCAGCTTTTCTGGTCACTCAATAAATGGGCCGGAGTAGCACACCCAAATGAGGAATATGTTGTCGCCAAAATCCAAAAAGGCCAACTAGGCGTTGTGCCTCTTTTTTGGATGTGGGAGGGGCCAGATGCAGCAATTTATCCTTCACCTTAGAAGGGATATCTCGACATGCCCCACACCACTGGACACCTAAAAATTTTACTGAGGTGGAAGGCCCCTGTATTTTTGTTGGATTTATCTCCCATCCTCTGACACACAAATGCCTTACCAGTAAATCTAGAGTAGTTGCTACTTCTTGCTCACTAGGTCCAATCAACATGATATCATCAATATAATGGACCAGTGTGATGTCTTGTGGGAGGGAGAAACGATCAAGGTCTCTGCGAACAAGATTGTGACATACGGCTGGAGAGTTGATATACCCCTGAGGTAGGACAGTGAAAGTATATTGCTGACCTTGCCAGCTGAAAGCAAACTGCTTCTGGTGGTCCTTACTAATAGCTATTGAGAAAAAAGCATTTGCCAGATCAATAGCTGCATACCAGGTACCAGGGGATGTGCTGATTTGCTCAAACAATGATACTACATCTGGAACAGCAGCTACAACTGGAGTTACCACCTGGTTGAGTTTACAATAATCCACTGTCATTCTCCAAGACCCATCTGTTTTCTGCACAGGCCAAATAGGAGAGTTGAAAGGGGATGTCATGGGAATCACCACCCCTGCATCTTTCAAGTCCTTAAGAGTGGCAGTAATCTCTGCAATCCCTCCAGGAATACGGTATTGCTTTTGATTTACTATTTTGCTTGGTAGGGGCAGTTCTAGTGGCTTCCACTTGGCCTTTCCCACCATAATAGCCCTCACTGCACGAGTTAGAGAACCAACGTGGGGATTCTGCCAGTTGCTCTGTATGTCTATGCCAATGATACATTCTGGAACTGGGGAAATAACTACAGGATGGGTTCGGGGGCCCACTGGACCCACTGTGACACGGACCTGAGCTAAAACTCCATTGATCACCTGGCCTCCATAAGCCCCCACTCTGACTGGTGGTCCAGAGTGACGTTTTGGGTCCCCTGGAATTAATGTCACTTCTGAACCAGTGTCTAATAATCCCCGAAATATCTGATCATTTCCTTTTCCCCAATGCACAGTTACCCTGGTAAAAGGCCGTTGGTTTCCCTGGGGAAGGCTTGGAGGAAGATTAACAGTATAAATTTGTGGCAATGTAACAGGGTTCTCCCCCAAAGGAACCTGGCCTCCCCTTCATTCAAGGGCCTCTGGGTCTGTAAACTGTTTCAAGTCTATACATTGATTAAGGGGCTGTGACTTTGTGTTTTTGTAATTCAGGTTCGACTTCTGTTCACTTGACCTAGAACTCTTTTGTTTATACAGCTCAAACAAGAATTTAGTAGATTGCCCTTCTATTGTATTTCTAGGTACCCCATGATTTACTAGCCAATGCCACAAATCTCTACGTGTCATATAATTTTGACGCCTCCTTTGAGTTTGCTGTCTATTATAATAGCCACGTCTACCCTGTCTTTGGAGATTAAGTGCTGCAACCTGGCTTCTGCCAACTCGGGATCCTGTCATCTCCATTGTGTTTAAGGATTCCCGCTAAGTGACCGCGGTTCCTACAGTAATATCTGACCTACAGAGAAGTGCAACCACAGAGCTCTTTAGGGATGATGGTGCTAGTCTCACAAATTTATTTCTCACTGTTCTGGTAAAAGGTGCATCCTCTGGACATTCCTGGGTTGTAAGAGCAGGCTTTGAATGATAAATCCACTTTAACATCCCAATCTCTCTAAGCCTCTGGATCCCCTCATCTACATTATACCAGGGCAGTTTTGGCATTTCAACCTCAGGTAATGTCGGCCACCTTTTGATCCATGTTTCAACCAACCACCCAAACAAGCTGTTAACACCTTTTCTAACCACTCAAGCTACAGAATCTCTTCTTAGTGGGCCCATATCAATAAATTCAGCCTGATTCAGCCTTATATTCCTCCCACCATTATCCCACACTCTTAAAATCCATTGCCACACATAGTCCCCTGATTTCTGTCTCTATAAATTGGAAAACTCACACAATTCTTTTGGAGTATAACATATCTCCTCATGTGTGATACTTTGTACTTCACCTTTAGGGGCCTGTTGGGACTTTAGTCTAGTTATAGGTCTGGAAGAAATGAGGGGTGGTGGGGGTGGGTCATGTGAATAATTAGAAATATCTTCCAAGCCATTTGCTTCAAGGCCTTCGTTTGCAGTTTCATCTGGTAAAACAAGATTAATCACTGTAGGGCTAATCCCTTCAGGAGGAGGTTGGGTGGTCAACTCTTCAAGGCAGGCTGGAGGTGGGGTGGCTACGTCCTCAGGGCAAACTAATACAAGGTTATCTAGAGAAGACTCAGCATGACCTAGGGCTTCAACCTCACTCCCAACATCATTATCAATCCATATGTCACCATCCCATTTTTCAGGGTCCCACTCTTTTCCAATCAATGCCCTCACTTTAACGGCAGACACCATGCAAGACTGAGATTTCGGTTTACATTGTAAAGTTGCTACTCTAACAATAAGATTCTGAGTTGATTTTCAGAGATCTCAAGTCTACGGCTACAGGAAATTAGATTTTCCTTCAGGATACTCATAGAAACCTCTACATCTTTCAGACGGCACTTAAGCTTCTTGTTTGAAGCCTTAAGCCCATCCCTTTCACCCCCTAATATAGCCAGTGTATCTAACAACAACCAACCAACATCTCTATACCTCTTAGTTCTACAAAACTCTGTAAAGGTGTCAAAAACATTATCCCCCAGAGTCTGGCTTCATACAAGCAAAGCATTAGGAGAATCGAATGGTGATATTTTGACTACCTCTTTTACCAACTCACTCCACGGATTGGGAGTGTCATTCTGATTATGGGAATCAGAGTCCTTAGTGTCTCTGAGTCCAGTCAGAGTAGAAAACCATTCATAAAAACCCATTTTTAAGATTCTGTTTTTTAAGAACCACTCCTGGTACCAAGATGTATTAGTTAGGGTTCTCTAGAGAAACACAATCAACAGGGAACACTTGCAAATAAAAAATTTATAAAAGTGTCTCACATGACCGCAGGAATGCAGATTCTGAAATCCGCAAGGTAGGCTGTGAAGCCAACGACTCCGATGGAGGGTCTGGCTGAACTCCACAGGAGAGGCTCACCAGCTGAAGCAGGAATGGAAACTGTCTCTTCTGAATCCTCCTTAAAAGGCTTCCCGTTATTAGAATAAGCATCACTCATTATAGAAGACACTCTCCTTTGGCTGATTACACCTGGAATCAGCTGTGGATGCAGTTGACATGATCATGATCTAACCCTATGAAATGTCCTCATTGCAACAGACAGGCCAGCCCTTGCCCAATCAGATAAGCAGGTACCACAACTTGGCCAAGTTGACACGTCTCTAACCATGACAGGTGGTATATGGAAAGCCTGTATTGTATCTATAATTTTTCTGTAAATGCTCATCCCTCATAAGTTAAAAATAAAATAAAGAGAAAAATATTAAATTTAACTTTCAAAAAATTAAAACATAGTGTAATTAATAAAAAAAGAAATAAATATACTCACATTAGAACAATGCACATAACTTTGGTAAACTACTGAGTCCAATTTTTTTCAGTTATAATTATCAAGGATGCAATAATTCTCCTATTTTATTGTATTTGTTGTCTTGATTTTAATCTAGAAGGGAAGTGATAGTCACGTGGTTTTGATTTTTCTTCATCACCATTTATATTGTATTTGTGTTAGGACACACTGATTTCTTAGAATCACAGTGTAGGTAAGAAATGACAATATCATTTCATTTCAGAATATGAATAGTAGTACTTCTGGAAGATACAGAATATGGTAAATGTTATAACATGGTCTTGCATTTTTATTAGTTCTTCTGTGTTACTTTTGTGTCACTACACTGGATAAAGAAATGTTAACAAATTAAAAGCTCATTTCATGGGAGCAGGTCATTTAGTTTGAATTGAGAATGTACCTAAGTGTCAAATTTTAAACTAAATAATTTTACAGTAAATGCTGTTTGCAAATTATATTTAAACCTCACTCTAAAACATTAAACTTCTACATACTTATGGTAAGACTAAGGAAATTCTATTAGTGCTGCCAGAATATATCAAAATAATATCTATACATAATTTAATAGAGTTTTTTTGTGGTGTTTTTATTGTAAATATCAAGGGATTGAAATATATGTAAACATAAATAGCAAGAAGAAACCCTCCTCACATATCACACACACATGTGTGCACACAAGCACACACAAAGCTAGCATTTTAATTTTATATCTGAGACATTTATTCAATTATAGATAAATAGATTTGAGTCTGAATGACATTATTGCAAAATTTCTTCTCATGAAGATTGAAAATGTCCCTATGTAGTCAATATATGCAGAAAATGAAAATAATAAAGATAAGAGTAGGATCAAATGAAATACACAATGAATATATAATTTAGAAAATCTGTAAATGTAAAGCATCATTCTTTGACAAAAAGTATTGAAATTGAAAATTCCTATAAATTAGAAGGAGAAAATATATGGAATCACAACTTACCAATATAAGGAAAAATATATACGGTGTTACGCATATTAAAATCTCTATGGAAAACTACTGTATGTGAATAAAAATGTCTAAAATAAAAAGACATATTCAAGCATTGGCAAAGATGTGGAGCAACTAGTGGGCCTGCATATTTTATATGCATTTGGGGAAATGACTGTTTCTAAAGGTGGATATACACACAAAATATGACCTAGTCTTTCTATTTCTGGGTATATTCTCAACACTATTATTATAACAGTGAGTCTAGTATGCGTATTAATATCCCCAACGTATAAAGCATTATTTATAAATAGCTTTATTTATAAAAGCAAAAACCTGGAGACAACTCAAATGCTTGAGAATAGAATAGGCAAATAAATTGTTATATGTTCAGGAAGAATATCATGCAAATAAGCGAACTTCTGCTATAATATTTAATAAAATAACATGGCTCCCCACACTGAAAGTTTTCAGAATTTATCTCTTTTCTGAGAAATAAGACAGGGTTTCCAGAAGACAAAACAATTTACTTCAAGGATGGAACTTTCCAGGAAAATGGCACATTCCCAATAATGTTGCAGTTTGGACACTTAGACACTTTGTACTAAGCCAGGTTTGTTCTGGTAGATACAGTCCATCAGAAATAGATTCGTATATCTGTGCTGGTTTGACGCTGTTGTGTATCCTAGAAAAGCCATGCTCTTTGATCCTCATTCAACGTTATTGTGTGGAATCTTTTTGACTGGGTTGTTCCACAGAGATGTAACCCAGCAGTTGCGGGTGGGATATTTTGATTGGGCGATTTCCATGGAGACGTGTCTCTATCCATTCAAGGTGGGTGGGTTGTTGGAGCCTTTTAAGAGGGAACCATTTTTGGAAAAATCTTCAGAGCTGGCACAAGCAAAGATGTTTGGAGATAAAGAAAGAACATGCCCCCAGGGAAGCTGTTTGAAACCAGAAGCCAAAGGACCAGTAAACACTATCCATGTGCCTTACCAGCCGACAGAGGACGTTCTGCACCCATGGGTCTTTCTTGAATCAAGGCTTCTTTCCCTGACTGCCTTAGTCTTGACATTTTCATAAGCCTTAGAGCTGTGAACTTGCAATTCAATAAATTCCCTTTTTAAAATCTATTTCATTTATGGTATATTGCATTCTCCCAGCTTTAGGAAGCTAATACAATATAATACTAACCAACACAAATTTGTTCCCCATTGATAAAGATCTTTCTTTGTAACAGGAAACTTAAATGTGAACCAATCATTGTAACTTCCCACTTGGAAATACCCTAAGTGAATTTATAATGGGCTGAGCAGATGGCTATTGAGATTCGTACTTTGACTTCCCCAGGATTGACATCTCCTACTCACGAAATTTTTCATTCAATGAAACTAACTTGTATCACATTGGATTACATTAACTTTGTGACTTTTGATGCATGAAACAACATGGAAAAAATTCTCATAAACATTATGCTGAGGGAAGGAAGACAAACACAAAGTAATAGATACTATATGATTCCATTTAAATAAAATCCCCAAACAGAAAAACTAATTTATATTGTTAAAGGCAGAAGAGTGGGATTCCTTTCAAGGACTGTAAGTTGGAGGGAATTTCTAGATCCAGGAGCTAACAGGATTGTGTTCACTTTGTGAAGCATCTTCAATTGCAAACTTGTGGTTGGTACACTTTTCCCTTTTGTTATTATTCTGTAATACAACTTTACTAAAAAATGTAAGATAAAATTTTATAATTTTAAAAGTTTATTTTGGTAAAAGTATTTTTGTTTGGAAATGTGATTTAAATTAGGACCTAAATATGAAATCAAAACAACTTGCAACACAATCCTAGAAAGTAAATATTTATTTTATAAACAAAAGTTAACTTGGCAACATGAATATTCAATACACATATGAAAGAATACTAAAGTTCAAAAATAAAAAAAAACAATACTATATTTGACGGGATGGTGTCATTAATTTCTCTAAAAGATGGTGACATTTGCTACAACTAAGATTTATTATGTTAGTCAAATTAAAATGCCTGTGATGAAGACAGAATTTTAACTGTCAGTACCTGCACAACAAGCCTCATTAAATGGTGTGTCATTGAAGATGATTTAAATGAGAAAATAATGAAGCAAAACTCTTGAATTATGTTTGGCAGAATTAATTCTGAAAGTATAGGAAGTTCATTAAAACTTAGAAAATAGTTTCCCACTTTACTAAACATATGTTAAACTATATTTTAAAACATTTCACACGAATGCATTGAAACAGGTTTGTAACAAAAACTGTCATTTCATGTTTTCTTTTTGCCATTAGAAAAAAATGAGTATAATACATCCCTAAGTGGCTTCAATAGGTCAGTAGAATAATATCACTCTACCTGAATTAAGTTGTAGTGACACCTACGTGTTGTTACAGTATCTGAAAAAAAATTTAAAAATTCAGGCAATAGGATATGTACATGAGTTACATGTAAACATATGTTTTTTTCTGGTTTATTTGATAATAAAGCTTTTCATTAATTTAAATACCCTATTTGATGTTATGATTATGATAATATAGAGATGTGAAAATATAAGGACACAAGGATTTTCTTCTATTGATAAAACCATATGACTAAATTTGGTTTATGTAGGGTTTGAAACAGCAAAAGTTCTGAAATCTGTCTCTTTTTGGCAATTTGTTTTATTTATTGTGTTTCAATTTTCTCATTAGTGAAAGAGAGATAAAAATGTATCCAACCTGATAGAGTTCTTTTAAGAAAACAACAAAATGATCATAAATGTTAGCTGCTATTTTTATTGTTGTTATTTTTACTATACATACATTAACAATCAAAAGCATGAGAGAAAATCAACACATAGAAAAATTATTAAATCGTCAGTATGACAATTGTCAAAATAATCACAAGAGCAATTATATTAAATGGAAGCAGGAGAGAGAACTTTAGAAATATTGACATGAATCATAAAAAATATAAAGGAAACAAAAATATAATCAAAAATTAAGAAACCAAGGTACTACATCAGCATTTTGAATATTTGCAGCCCTATCTGCTGGAAATCTAACAACAATCTAGATAAGAAAAAAATATGCTGAAATTTATTTTTATATAAGTCCAAATCAATTCTTTGACAATATTGTGAAATTTAATTATTTTATTCTTTATAAAAATTTGAAAATAGATATATCCAATTACATAGAAATATATCCAGTTAATTATTTTCTGCAATAGTTTTGAAATCCCATTTTATTCAAAGAACCTGTCATATTTTATTAAATATTCTAAAGTGCTCTACAAGGGGAAAATTTCATGTATTTCTTGTTTGAGGCGGTTTTTTGATTATTATTCCTCAGGGCACCATACCAAGAAATAAAAATTACATATTAATTCTTTATTCCAGACATTAAAAATATTTATTTAATCCATGTCTTATGACCAGGAATCTTTCATACAATATACAAACATTCTATGCAAATCAATTTAAACATCTTTGGCCTAACATAAAGACAAAATTTTATTTCACAGTCTCTTTTTCTCTCTCTCTCTTGAAGAGAGTGGATATATGGGAAAAGTTGACAATTCCTTATTTCATTAAAAAAAATAAAAACATGGATTGGATGTCATGGCCATTGGCAATAACAATCAAGGCAATAGATTGGAAGCCACTTCTTCTTGAACAACACCTTCGCTTTGAATTTTCATCATGGCATTTGCACTTTGAAGCACACAGTGAATGGCGCATTGCCGGGGCCCTTTCACGTTCCTTGATGCAGGTACTTAATTGTTCAGGAAAGTATTTGTCCTAGAAGTAAGCCTTTAATGTTCTTGTAGTTTCAGCTGTGTTCCCCAAAAGACAAACAAGAATTTACCACTACTCCAAAGGTACCCGAGATATAGTTAACACTTCAGCAGACAATAAATGTTTTCTTGGTTAATATTTCATAATTTGAGACGTCCTCCCCAAAATCTTAGTTATTCTTACCAGTGTCCAGATAATGTTTAACTTCTACCTAGATAGGTCTATTTTATTCAAGTCCTAGTTAGTTAATACACATTTTGGAAAATCATATTCGGAGTGTAAAAGAAATTCCTTCTAAAATGTGTTTGAAGGAAAACAGCAATTATAAGGGAACTTAGATTCTATAAGTCAAAGATTATTATATAAATTATTTATCAGACTAAGTCACCTATATAGATAATCAATTTGTTAAAAAGCAGTTGCAAATCTTAAAAAACCATAATCTTCTCAAATAGAAAAAAGTTTAAAAGAACTAAAAACAAAATAAACAAAAGTGTTATATCTTTCTGAAATGTAAATAATTCCCAGACACAATTTAGATGTTTTGTACATAACTGATACTTTATCATCAAAAGTAATTATGTGTCTATCTTTTGAATAATGCTAATGTAAGGATTATTTTACATATTGTTTGCTTCTGTGGTTTTATTTATGATAGATGTGCAATTCAATTAAACCAGTTTTTGATCTGTGTATTAGGCACCTTGTGCCTTGCCCAGCTTTGGAGGGATCATCAAAATACATCACCTCAGAATGTTATATATAATGTGGAAATTGCATCCGTCTGGTCAGAGCAAGCTATTTTCAAGATCTCAGAAGGTTTTACAACAGAATCATAATATTATCATCCCCCATTCCTGAAGCATTAGAATTTAACTGAATCAATTGCATGAACTATCACCACATAAGACCCTCATCTGATAATTCGACAGTAAATTAGTTTGTTTTCCAGTATATGACAATAGCATGGCTGAGATAATTACTATTTGAAAGAGAGGGTCTAAAGGACTTGATAATTATATATTCCTTCAGATCCCAGGTTTTCAAGTGTTAGTATGCATGAAATAGACCTGTTAATGCCAGAATCTCCTTTCCTGTGAAATAATTAATATTGATTGGGAGAGTGATGTTTGTATCATTTTCTTTTTATCTCCTCCTTAGCACAGGAGGAGGAATTTTATCCCTTTGCCTCTGCTGCTCTTCATCCTTAGTCTTCTCACCTCAGTCATAAGAAGATGGTGTCTGAGAGTCCCATTGAAAACATGTTTTAATGAGTAGGGTTGCTGTTTCTTAGTTACAAACCTGACTCTAGCTTTCCTTTTTTTTTTTGGAGTATTGTACCAAGGTCACAAGAAGTCGTGCTGTTTCTGAAGACTACACACTTGCTAATTAGCTAGAGCTAGGTATTCAGGGTAGAGGATGGATAGGCTTTATGAGGTATTTAATGTTTTCTTCCCTTTTTCTTTAAATTTTCACACACCCGTTGGAAAGACAGATAAACCCTGCATGACCATTGATAGTGGAATTAGGATTTCAGCTTGCTTTTTAGCATTTAAGATATTTATGAAAATAGAAAAATAAATGAAATTAAAAGTGAGCAGAGTTAATTAGAAAGATCTCAAAAAAAGGTGAGGGTCCTCATATTGCAATGACACACAGAACCTGGGACCTTTATGTACTAGCATTGGTCATAGCTAAAATAGAAATCATAAATTATTGTTTATTATATTCCATAATGTTAACAGGGTTTTATATGTTATTATATAATGATGAACGAAAGTCATAGCTTTACCTGTATCACCAGTGACAACCCATTAGTCCCTAATTGTGTCACCTACATATGTTCAAGTCAACTGTTTCAAAATTTCCATACTTGGCACACGTTCATTGTTTCTAATACTGCATCTTATAAAATGTTGTGTGATATCAATATTCACTGATGGTCCTTTTATTCTAATACTCTGATTTACTTCAGAATTACTTAGACACCTCTCCAATAATGATCTTGGCTTCAAACATCAACAACTCATTTCCATTTTTCTACAGATTTTATAGTTAATGATTAGTCCAGCCTATTCAAAATTTCAAATCTAAATATTCAACTCTTGTTATTTCTTGCCACTGTGGAACACCAATCCTAATAATGTTTTACAACATTTGGGAATACAATGCACTGATTTTACCCACAATTTATTTCCCTTCCTCTCTTTATGATATCACTTATTTTATTCTTACATTTAGATTCAGTGATTGAAGGAGCAATGGAAGGAAGCACTATTGGAAACCAGATGTAGAGCAATACTTATTGGTAAGGGTCAAGTATAACTAAGCTACTTTTCTCATTTCACTTTGCATCTTTTGTTAGTCAACCCACTCAGAAACTAGAAAGTTAGGGCACCTGACTGTTGGAATTGTAGAAGATGGAAAATACAAATGCCTAGCACAGCCTGTTCTTTGTGTTCTTCATCACTTACTCTTGTCTTCTATTCAAAATAAAAGGTAACGTGCACAACACATTATCTTGGCCAGATTCCCTACAACACAAAGCCAAAGTCCAATTTATGTCATACATTTTACTTGGAAAGGAGGGTGCCTTAGTTTTCCAAGGCTATGACACATATCACACTGTGGACTGGCTTAGAAACAGGAATTTATTGAGTCATGATATAGAAGGCTAAATGACTTTCAGAAAGGTTGTGCTTTGCTCTTGAAATCTGCAGCATTTTGGTGTTGGCTCGACCCAATGCTTGGACTCTCTTGGTTTGCATCTCTGCCTCCCATTACATGATGATGTCTTGATCTCCTCCTGCTGTTTTCTCTGAAATCTGCATCTGGATTTCTTCTGTTTGTAAAGTACTTAATATCAATTAAGGTTCACCCTGATTCATTTGGGTCATAACTAAACAAGATGATAGAAGAAACTATTCACAATGAGTCCATAACTTAACTGTTTTTTATTTTTTTTTTATTTTTTTTATTTTTTATTAATGGAAAGAAAAAAAAAAGAAATTAACACAACATTTAGAAATCATACCATTCTACATATGCACTCAGTAATTCTTAACATCATCACATAGATGCATGATCATTGTTTCTTAGTACATTTGCATCGGTTTAGAGGAACTAGCAACACAACAGAAAAAGATATAAAATGTTAATATAAAGAAAAGAAATAAAAGTAGTAGTAATAGTAAAAAACAACAACAACAAACAAACCAACAAGCAAACAAAAACAAAAAAAAACCTATAGCTCAAATGCAGCTTCATTCAGTATTTTAACATGATTACTTTACAATTAGGTATTATTGTGCTGTCCATTTTTGAGTTTTTGTATCTAGTCCTGTTGCACAGTCTGTATCCCTTCAGCTTCAATTACCCATTGTCTTACCCTGTTTCTAACTCCTGCTGAACTCTGTTACCAATGACATATTTCAAGTTTATTCTCGAATGTCCGTTCACATCAGTGGGACCATACAGTATTTGTCCTTTAGTTTTTGGCTGGATTCACTAAGCATAATATTCTCTAGGTCCATCCATGTTATTACATGGTTCATAAGTTTATCTTGTCTTAAAGCTGCATAATATTCCATCGTATGTATATACCACAGTTTGTTTAGCCACTCTTCTGTTGATGGAGATTTTGGCTGTTTCCATCTCTTTGCAATTGTAAATAACGCTGCTATAAACATTGGTGTGCAAATGTCCGTTTGTATCTTTGCCCTTAAGTCCTTTGAGTAGATACCTAGCAATGGTATTGCTGGGTCGTATGGCAATTCTATATTCAGCTTTTTGAGGAACCGCCAAACTGCCTTCCACAGTGGTTGCACCCTTTGACATTCCCACCAACAGTGGATAAGTGTGCCTCTTTCTCCGCATCCTCTCCAGCACTTGTCATTTTCTGTTTTGTTGATAATGGCCATTCTGGTGGGTGTGAGATGATATCTCATTGTGGTTTTGATTTGCATTTCTCTAATGGCCAGGGACATTGAGCATCTCTTCATGTGCATCTTGGCCATCCGTATTTCTTCTTCTGGTAGGTGTCTGTTTAAGTCTTTTTCCCATTTTGTAATTGGGTTGGCTGTCTTTTTGTTGTTGAGTTGAATAATCTCTTTATAAATTCTGGATACTAGACCTTCATCTGATATGTTGTTTCCAAATATTGTCTCCCATTGTGTAGGCTGTCTTTCTACTTTCTTGATGAAGTTCTCTGATGCACAAAAGTGTTTAATTTTGAGGAGCTCCCATTTATTTATTTCCTTCTTCAGTGTTCTTGCTTTAGGTTTAAGGTCCATAAAACCACCTCCAGTTGTAAGATCCATAAGATATCTCCCAACATTTTCCTCTAACTGTTTTATGGTCTTAGACCTAATGTTTAGATCTTTGATCCATTTTGAGTTAACTTTTGTATAGGGTGTGAGAGATGGGTCTTCTTTCATTCTTTTGCATATGGATATCCAGTTCTCTAGGCACCATTTATTGAAGAGACTGTTCTGTCCCAGGTGAGTTGGCTTGACTGCCTTATCAAAGATCAAATGTCCATAGATAAGAGGGTCTATATCTGAGCACTCTATTCGATTCCATTGGTCGATATATCTATCTTTATGCCAATACCATGCTGTTTTGACCACTGTGGCTTCATAATATGCCTTAAAGTCAGGCAGCGCGAGACCTCCAGCTTCGTTTTTTTTCCTCAAGATGTTTTTAGCAATTCGGGGCACCCTGCCCTTCCAGATAAATTTGCTTATTGGTTTTTCTATTTCTGAAAAATAAGTTGTTGGGATTTTGATTGGTATTGCATTGAATCTGTAAATCAATTCAGGTAGGATTGACATCTTAACTATATTTAGTCTTCCAATCCATGAACACGGTATGCCCTTCCATCTATTTTGGTCTTCTGTGATTTATTTTAACAGTTTTTTGTAGTTTTCCTTGTATAGGTTTTTTGTCTCTTTGGTTAAATTTATTCCTAGGTATTTTATTCTTTTAGTTGCAATTGTAAATGGGATTCGTTTCTTGATTTCTGCCTCAGCTTGTTCATTACTAGTGTATAGAAAAGCTACAGATTTTTGAATGTTGAATGAGTACTTTGCTGTACTCATTTATTAGCTCTAGTAATTTTGTTGTGGATTTTTCTGGGTTTTCTACATATAGTATCATATCGTCTGCAAACAGTGATAGTTTTACTTCTTCCTTTCCAATTTTGATGCCTTGTATTTCTTTTTCTTGCCTAATTGCTCTGGCTAGAAGTTCCAACACAATGTTGAATAATAGTGGTGATAGTGGACATCCTTGTCTTGTTCCTGATCTTAGGGGGAAAGTTTTCAATTTTTCCCCATTGAGGATGATATTAGCTGTGGGTTTTTCATATATTCCCTCTATCATTTTAAGGAAGTTCCCTTGTATTCCTATCTTTTGAAGTGTTTTCAGCAGGAAAGGATGTTGAATCTTGTCAAATGCCTTCTCTGCATCCATTGAGATGATCATGTGATTTTTCTGCTTTGATTTGTTGATATGGTGTATTACATTAATTGATTTTCTTATGTTGAACCATCCTTGCATACCTGGGATGAATCCTACTTGGTCATGATGTATAATTCTTTTAATGTGTTGTTGGATACGATTTGCTAGAATTTTATTGAGGATTTTTGCATCTGTATTCATTAGAGAGATTGGTCTGTAGTTTTCTTTTTTTGTAATATCTTTGCCTGGTTTTGGTATGAGGGTGATGTTGGCTTCATAGAATGAATTAGGTAGTTTTCCCTCCACTTCGATTATGTTGAAGAGTTTGAGGAGAGTAGGTACTAATTCTTTCTGGAATGTTTGATAGAATTCACATGTGAAGCCGTCTGGTCCTGGACTTTTCTTTTTAGGGAGCTTTTGAATAACTAATTCAATCTCTTTACTTGTGATTGGTTTGTTGAGGTCGTCTATTTCTTCTTGAGTCAAAGTTGGTTGTTCATGTCTTTCCAGGAACCTGTCCATTTCTTCTAAATTGTTGTATTTATTAGCGTAAAGTTGTTCATAGTATCCTGTTATTACCTCCTTTATTTCTGTGAGGTCAGTAGTTATGTCTCCTCTTTCATTTCTAATCTTATTTATTTGCATCCTCTCTCTTCTTCTTTTTGTCAATCTTGCTAAGGGCCCATCAATCTTGTTGATTTTCTCATAGAACCAACTTCTGGTCTTATTGATTTTCTCTATTGTTTTCATGTTTTCAATTTATTATTTCTGCTCTAATCTTTGTTATTTCTTTCCTTTTGCTTGCTTTGGGATTAGTTTGCTGTTCTTTCTCCAGTTCTTCCAAGTGGACAGTTAATTCCTGCATTTTTGCCTTTTCTTCTTTTCTGATAAAGGCATTTAGGGCAATAAATTTCCCTCTTAGCACTGCCTTTGCTGCGTCCCATAAGTTTTGATATGTTGTGTTTTCATTTTCATTTGCCTCTAGGTATTTACTAATTTCTCTTGCAATTTCTTCTTTGACCCACTTGTTGTTTAAGAGTGTGTTGTTGAGCCTCCATGTATTTATGAATTTTCTGGCCCTCCGCCTATTATTGATTTCCAACTTCATTCCTTTATGATCCGAGAAAGTGTTGTGTATGATTTCAATATTTTTAAATTTGTTAAGACTTGCTTTGTGACCCAGCATATGGTCTATCTTTGAGAATGATCCATGAGCACTTGAAAAAAAGGTGTATCCTGCTGTTGTGGGATGTAATGTCCCATAAATGTCTGTTAAGTCAAGTTCATTTATAGTAATATTCAGGTTCTCTATTTCTTTATTGATCCTCTGTCTAGATGTTCTGTCCATTGATGAGAGTGGTGAATTGAAGTCTCCAACTATTATGGTATATGTGTCTATTTCCCTCTTCAGTGTTTGCAGTGTATTCCTCACGTATTTTGGGGCATTCTGGTTCGGTGCGTAAATATTTATGATTGTTATGTCTTCTTGCTTAATTGTTCCTTTTAATAGTATATAGTGTCCTTCTTTGTCTCTTTTAACTGTTTTACATTTGAAGTCTAATTTGTTGGATATTAGTATAGCCACTCCTGCTCTTTTCTGGTTGTTGTTTGCATGAAATATCTTTTCCCAACCTTTCACTTTCAACCTATATTTATCTTTGGGTCTAAGATGTGTTTCCTGTAGACAGCATATAGAAGGATCCTGTTTTTTAATCCATTCTGCCAGTCTATGTCTTTTAATTGGGGAATTCAGTCCATTGACATTTAGAGTTATTACTGTTTGGATAATATTTTCCTCTACCATTTTGCCTTTTGTATTATATATATCATATCTGACTTTCCTTCTTTCTACACTTTTCTCCATGTCTCTCTCTTCTGTCTTTTTGTATCTGACTCTAGTGCTTCCTTTAGTATTTCTTGCAGAGCTGGTCTCTTGGTCACAAATTCTCTTAGTGACTTTTTGTCTGAGAATGTTTTAATTTCTCCCTCATTTTTGAAGGACAATTTTGCTGGATATAGGAGTCTTGGCTGGCAGTTTTTCTCTTTTAGTAACTTAAATATATCATCCCACTGTCTTCTAGCTTCCATGGTTTCTGCTGAGAAATCTACACATAGTCTTATTGGGTTTCCCTTGTATGTGACGGATTGTTTTTCTCTCGCTGCCTTCAAGATCCTCTCTTTCTCTTTGACCTCTGACATTCTAACTAGTAAGTGTCTTGGGGAATGCCTATTTGTGTCTAATCTCTTTGGGGTGCGCTGCACTTCTTGGATCTGTAATTTTAGGTCTTTCATAAGAGTTGGGAAATTTTCAGTGATAATTTCTTCCATTAGTTTTTCTCCTCCTTTTCCCTTCTCTTCTCCTTCTGGGATACCCACTACACGTATATTTGTACGGTTCACATTTTCCTTGAGTTCCCTGATACCTTGTTCAAATTTTTCCATTCTTTTCTGGATAATTTCTGTTTCTTTTTGGAATTCAGATGTTTCATCCTCCAAATCACTAATTCTATCTTCTGTTTCTTTAAATCTGTCATTGTAGGTATCCATTGTTTTTTCCATCTTTTCTACTTTATCTTTCACTTCCATAAGTTCTGTGATTTGTTTTTTCAGTTTTTCTATTTCTTCTTTATGTTCAGCCCATGTCTTCTTCATGTCCTCCCTCAATTTATCGATTTCGTTTTTGAAGAGGTTTTCCATTTCTGTTTGTATATTCAGCATTAGTTGTTTCAGCTCCTGTATCTCATTTGAACTATTGGTTTCTTCGTTTGACTGGGCCATATGTTCAATTTTCTGAGCGTGATCCGTTATCTTCTGCTGGCGTCTGGGCATTTAGTCAGATTTCCCCGGGTGTTCGACCCCACAGGTTGAAAGATTTTTCTGTTCAATCTCTGGGTTCTGTTCTTCCAATCCTGCCCAGTAGGTGGCACTCGTGGCACACGCCTGTCTGTGGGTTCCACCAGCGAAAGTTGCTGTGAGTCCCTCAACTCTGGAAAACTCTCGCCGTAGGGGAGGTTCGGCAACCGAAGCGTCTTGGAAGAATGCCAGCCGGCCCGGGGTTCCAAACGCGGGGAGGGTCGCTGGCCGTCGCAGCACAGGAGAGCATCCGGCCAAATTAGCCAGTCAGCCCGGGGCACCAAACGTGGCGGGAGGGCGCCAGCTGTCGCAGCCCGGGAGAGTACACTGTTCCTAGCCGACGGGGGAGTCACGTGTTTGGAAGGGATCCCCCGGTCACTGTTCTCCGCAGTCTGGGGATTTCCGACCCAACTATCTCAGTTGTTCCGGGGGGCCTCGTGTGGTGGGGGCACGAGCCGCCGTGGCCTAAGGGGACTGCCTGTCCAATTCTACCAGCTGGCCCAGGAAGGTGGAAGGGAGGGACTCCGGTCGCTTGCCGTCCCACCCAGGAAAGCCCGTGCCCCTTGGTGATCTCACCGGAGCTGGTTCTCCCAGATAGTCAACCGTTCCAGGATGGGGTACGCTGTCCCTTTGATCTCCCTCGTGGCTCCGGGAGCTGCTCTGTATTATCTCCACTCCCCCAGTAGCTGTTCTGGAGGAGGAAAGGTGAGGGCGGCAAGGCTGTCGAGGCTGGTGGCGGAGGAGCACGGTGAAGGCGGGGGAAGAGGGCACCGTGGTGGTTGGAGAGCAGCCGGAGCAGGAGGGGGAGGAAGGGGAGAAGGAGGGCGGGCGGCTCGGCTGCTGCGGGGCGTGGGCACCGCGCGGCGGGCCGGCGGAGAAAGAGAGGGGAGAAGGAGGGTGGGCGGCTCGGCTGCTCCATAACTTAACTGTTAATACATATTCATATGTATTAGGAATTCATTTGCAAATGAGTTCCCACTGACAAGGACGACAGATTAAGATAAAGAGCATGTCTTTGTTGACATATAGAATTCCGTCTACAACAGGGTGCTACGATAAACGACAGCAATGTTAAGACGGGAAAGGGAATTGAAATAAGGAGGGATGGAAAGCAAATACAAAAAGGTATATTACAGTTTATGATAGCTTCTCCAGAAAACACAGCTAATTACTCTTGTATAGGCTCTCTCCAGAAGCACAGTACAAACAACTATGCCTTTGAAAAACTCATTGGGGGATGGGCAGGAAGGAAGAGGGTGGGTGTGATTTATCTTTATTTTCCTTCTTATCTCCCATTTCTCATTAGACAAAATTTGTTGCAAAGATTTTTAACTTCCCTATACAATTTGGGTGCCAGATAGTAAATGTACACATATAGACATGAGAATCTTGTACTTAAAATTGTTTTTGAAATCATTGTAAATGTATCTGGAGGCAAAAAATATGAAATTGTTGCTTTAATCTCAAAGATAACTGGTAGAATGGGCCCCCACCTTTCTTGCAGAAACCACCTGTTTCTACAAGGATAAAAAGTAGTAGCTTAAATTTTTAATTTCTAAGAATTTTTAAGTTCTTGAAAACATGATGGAATACCAATGCCTTCATAATGAAAGATAAATGATACGACTGAAATAAACTATCCAGTACATAAACAGTTATAAAACCAAGTAAGAAAAGTATTGCTGTCAAGCAAAATAATGTGATTGAATTTCCTTAGTAGAGTTTATTTAAAACAAGACAACGAGTATTTAGAAGACCATAAACTTTAATAATTTTGTTTGTATTAATATTTCATTGATATCAGAAATTATATTTCTTAAAAAAATGCTTCAAACTCAGCTTAAAGACTGAAGATTTAATTTGTACCTTAAATGTAGGGAAAGGGGCTGAATAATGCTTGGGAATTATAAAGAGCCATGTAGAGGATATAGTACCTCCTTTAGGATCACAAACAATATAAGAGATGAAAGCAAATATACTAAATCTTAGTATATAACATCAATTACCTGGTATGCTAATTTGTTTCCTTAAAAGGATATAGATTTTCAGTGTGAGATGATTTAGAGTTAACTATCAAAATACTAGGAGTATCCAACCAATAGTATGAATATTTGTTTTTCAAGAGTTAAGATATCTTCCCTTAGTTATTTATGTGCATGTAATAGGTTAAATTTACCCTGGCACAGGGATAGCCATGAAATGTACGTATGCAATGTGCATTTAATTAATAATTTTAGTCATAAATTTAGCATAAATTCTTACTAAGCTATTCTCATTATAAATACATCTAACTGAAATTTGTAATTCAGTTTATGTATTTTCTTTTACTGGTTTAATAAGGATTACTCATTAATTCAGAGAGTTTTGTTATAACTATATCAGGCAGTTGAATCCCTTAAAAGGAAAATGTCTGAGGTGATGCAGCAACTAAAGCTGTTTCCCTCAAAAAAACATCATTCATCAATATTGGTACCATAGTTTACTCTCTAACTTATAAACATAAGCCTTGGTGAAGACCAGAAGCTCAGAAGTTCACTTTCTCCAGCTTTTATCTAGCCTCTGGCTATATTCAAATGGACATTACATGGGTCCTATTTATTTCTTCCTGTTATACTCCAGAAATTACACTTAAGTGCACATTACTGAGAATGATGTCTCATATAGATCAAAGTAATTGATGTTATATTAAAATACATAATATTAAAAGAACAAAGAAAATATCATTTTATCACTTCTACTATTGGCTTTAGCCATAACTAAAATAGAAATTATACATTTTTATAAATTTTTATGAAATAAATTTTTAAAGAGATTTTCATTAGTAAATGAAAGTATCATCTGAGTAAAGACTTGGAATCTGGAGGTTCATTGCATAGGTAAGATTAATGTTGACTATTATTCCTTACTTGTGTTCTATTTTACGGGACATTTCAGTTTGCAATGTAAATGCAATATTGTTTCCACAAGATACTGCTTGATGCTAGGTACCGTGAATTTTACCTTTGGGTAATGGGTGTTTTTGTTCCTTTCTATATGTTCTTTACCTTTGTTCTAAGAGGCAGTTAAATTACTTGGACACAGCTTGATGATTTCAAGCCTTGTCATTAAACGTTGTTAGGTGGAACCAGAATATCTTTATTCTATATCTAAGTTTTCCCCACTACTGGGTGTTAACCTTCTGAATATTCTACCTGATGCTCTATGATTTATAAGGTATTCCACTCTGCCTTTTGTGAGCCCTGGGGATTGTTTCCTCTGTTCATTTGAGTTAGTTTCCTCACACAAATGTATTGATCATTATTTAGTTGATAACTCCACGGGGTCCTCTGTAAATCTCCAAATTTTCCTTGTCTCTTTCCTTGAAGAGCTCTCCTCTTGGATACTCTGCCCTTTGGATGCTAGTCACTATAGCCTCCTTGGGCTCCCAGATCTATCTCCTTAGTTGAAAGATCAGTTTTGTAGGAGTTCTGAATACTTGTGCTGTTGTCTGGGAATACTTTCTAGGAAGTAAGCTTAACTTACTTTCCCTATTTGTTTCACATCTCTCAAAGATCACAGTCCTTCTTTTCCTGATGTTCAGTGCCTCAAAATCATTTCCTATATGTTCTCAGTTTTTAAAAATTATATCATGTAGGAACATAAATTTGATACCAAACCTTGGATGGCGACAGAAGGGCAATGAGGAGTTCTTTGGTTTCTGCTTTGCAGAACATTCCAGAAGGGAAAGAATGAAAATCGTCCTTAAGTATTAAATAAGTAAAAGGAGAGTAAATTCACGATGAGTTCATGAACACCGTGGCCATATCTGCATGGAGGGTATTGGGTTCAACAACGTGGAAAATTATTTCAACAAATTTGGCTGGCTTATAACTTATGGAAGTAAACCAATTGCCAACAGCAGCTACTGACCCTAAGTTCCTGATAGGAGAGTGTATTTTGGGAGAACTAACTAGTCATTGTGAGAAAGGGTCATTTGTGTACCTCTTCCACTCCAAAGATAATAACAATGCATCTTTGGTGAAATAAGAATTTTCTTTTTTGTCTCCAAATGTTTTTTTCTATATTCCCTTTCTTTTGCTAGCATCATCATCATCCATTCCCCCAGTGGGATGCCATTCCATGCAATTTTGCTTCTGGCCATGTGTTCTAGTTTGTTTGTTGCCAGAATGTGATATACTAGAACTGGAATGGCTTTTATAAAGGGGAATTTAATATGTTTCAAGTTTAAAGTTCTAAGAAAATGAAAATGTCCAAATTAAAGCAAGACTATAAAAATGTCCAATCTAAGGCATCCAGGGAAACATACCTTGGTTTAAGAAGGTGGATGATGTTCAGGGTTTCCCCTCTCAGCTGAAAAGGCACATGGTGATGTCTTCTAACTTTCTATCCATGCTTCTTCAACAGCTTGCCTGGGGCTCTGTCCATTCTGTTGATTCTGTCAGTTCTGGTGGCTTTCATGACTCTTGTGGCTCTCAAGCTTTTTCCAAAATGGTCCCCTCTTAGAGGGCTCCAGTAAGCAACCCCACCTCAAATGGGTGGAGACACATCTCCATGGAAACAGTAAAAAAGATACAATTCAGCAATACTG
The DNA here is from genome assembly GCF_023851605.1 of Tamandua tetradactyla. Classification (NCBI taxonomy): domain Eukaryota; kingdom Metazoa; phylum Chordata; class Mammalia; order Pilosa; family Myrmecophagidae; genus Tamandua; species Tamandua tetradactyla. The sequence goes on along the minus strand of NC_135350.1, from coordinate 4,889,951 downwards.
AATGAGTATTAAAGGACATGGCTTTTCTGGGTTACCCAATAGCTTCAAACTAGCATACCATGGAACTCACTTTATTTCAAAATAAGTTAAATAAATAAGAGCTAAGAAATTATGTATTCCTATAGGATTATTTTGTCTTATGGTATACCACATCACCCAAAAACACCAGGTCTTAAACCACAGCAGAACATTCTACTTGAGACTTTGCAGCTGTGTAAACTGGCATTATAGAATTTGTGTTTTCAAGGTACTGCCCTGAAAGAGTCCTATTTATGCTCTGAAGAAGCTAACAAATATGTGGGACTTTTTCCATAAGTTTGAATATTGGATCCAAAGAGTTTGAAGTGAGTGAAATCTCTCATTACTTTACTTAATAATGTATAAATTATTTTTTCCATCCCATTGACTCTACATTTTCTGACTTAGAGATTTTGCATCCAATTATGAAGGCTTCTGTTAAAAGAATAAATCTAAGTTTGTACTATATTAGATGTAATTACTGGCCATTTATACATAGTGACCAAAATATGTGTTTTGGCTGTGGTGTTCATCTTAACTGTAATAAGGAACTGAGTTGGTGTTTTATAGTAGAGTCAGGAAGAAGTGTGGATAAAACCAAGGTTATTGTCTGGGCTTCCTCAATACTGCCATTTTTTGCTATTAAAAGGTCATAGAAGACTTTTGAAACCCTATACAGCAAGAGTTAGAGAAAGGAAAGAAACAGTGAGAGCCTTCAGGAGTGACTCCTTTTCTTTTTTTCAGGAATGACTCTTGATCATACATTAAATAAAGATCTCTGACACGTGAAGTGCTAGCACAATCTTAAAAGAACGTGAACTAGTAATTAATGAGGAAAACCACAATTCCCTAATCCAGGCTTTGTACAAGATTTCTCTGTTCTAACTATCAAAATGGTGTGTGCTGCCTCCACATCTATTCCATTTCAGCTAAACCACTTGCCTTTATCCTTTGGCCTGGTTATTAAACAGCTTTCCACTCTTGGGACAAAAATTCCCCAGAGCTTAAACCCACATCTGCAGCCACTGAGTGGTATTCTTCCTCACCCAGAATCTACAGCTGTCCCCAAATGAGTACCTACCCATCCCTACAGCCCTTGGGCCCCCCCTCTCTTTCCCTTTTCCAGTGCATTTGCTTTAATATAACCCATCCTTGATTTCCTCGGGAAATCCGCTAACCTTCACCCCTGGCTAACAAAAAAGGCACAAGCCCCCGTCTTGCTCTCACTATGCTTGTGAACTCCCAATCCAGTGGTCGAACGATCCCAGACAATTGCAGTTCTTGGAGACTTTTCATGGCACCCTTCACCCCCTCAGACCAGTGAGTAATAACTTTCTTTCTCAGGTATTACTGTCTAGGTCTGCCATATTGTCCTTAGTTAATTTAAAATCCAACTTAACTAACTCAAAACACTCTCCATATTTTTTACGTACTATTTCATCTAAACTAAGGTGTTCACCTTCATTTTCCCACTATTTTCATATAACGTGGCATTGGCTGATAGCATTACAATTTAAACCACAGGATACAGAACATTAAAAAAAGATCACGGGAAGCTAGAGAAAAATAGGTACCACCAAGTGTTTTGAATTTGGAGTTGATGCAGCATCTGGTGATATTTTGCTATTAAAAGGTCAATGTCCTGGGATGAGCTGGGTAAGTCATTGAGTATACAGTGGATACAAGCATTGTGCAAGGATATTATAAATGGCTAGGGTAAATTTATGTATGTAAAGATAAATTTACCTTGGGCAGCTGACATGATGACTTGTATGGGATATGTATATAGACACTGTGGCATCTGAATGTCCTTGGTATGTTTGGGGGATTGTCCTTCTTATGAGTCTCAGTGGGGCATTCACCTAGCTTATCTTGCAAATGAAGGTAATGCTATATGTAGCTTAAACTCCACTAATTAGATTTTGTCAAAAATAACCAGGAGCCATGGAAAAATCTCACAGATAGCAGAAATTATTATAGCAGGACCAGACGACTTGTTCAGCAGTTGTAACGGTGGGAGCTCAAGCACTATTGCTTAGCAACTGCAATCGAGGTATCTTCCCTACATCAGTAACGTGGCTTAATATGAGGCATGTTCCTGCCTCTGTAGCTTTAAACCTAGATTTCTGGCTCTCCTGAAGATTCTGTGAGAACATAATATCTTGTTTAAAATTACTTTTCTGCTTAGAGGGGCCACCACTATATGAGTGTTTCAATTGAAATTAAGAATGCTAAAGGCTCTACTTAGTTTTCAGGACTGCCCCCTTCCTCCAATTCCCATTTCAGCGTGAGGAGCCCCACGTAAGTAACCTCCTACCTATTCAATTACTTCTCTTAGAGAATTCATTCCCGGACCAGTGAATATAAGACAAGCTGCTTCCTTTCTTTTGGCTAGTGTTTGTTCACTTAGAGTATTTATTCCTCAGATTTTGCATGCTCTATGTTTTATATAAGCAAGTCATCCCAGGGAAAGCTGGCAATTGTCTAGCGGTATATTAATTGGCTCAACAAGTTTGACTGTTTCAGGAGTGAAATAATAGGTCCATTTTCCAGCAGAGATAATGTACCAGTTCCTTTCCTCATATGTCTAAGGCAGAAAAAAATTAGCATTCTGGTCCACTTTTTCCAGGACCTACATCTACTTCCTAAGGGTTCTGAATTCTGGTGACATAAAAGGAAAAAAGAAAAGATGTTATTTATTAGTCCCTTTGCTGTAACATGTAACCAATCTATTATAATATAAATGAGTTTCTTTGAGACAACAATTGAAAAAACTACACTTTATAGATTATTCGCACTGATGTTATACACTGTTGATATTAACATATGTACCTCAGTGTTTTAGAAATTGTTTACACCTTTAGTTGTTTCAAATTTGACATACAGAACTTTTATAGGTTACTATACAACTTCTGAAGAAGCTAAAAATGAGGAAAATCAAAATCATGTAAAGATAATAAATCTTTATCCTTATGCATGTTACACAGAAAACCCTGCCATGTACTTTCTAATGAATGCAGAAAAATGGTATGTGCAATGGATGAAATTTTCTTTTGTTTTATATTTGGAAAATATAAAAAGCTTCAAGCAGTGTCTCACACTTCATTGATTCCATTAATCTTCTTTATTTTTATTATTGTTATTTTTGCTTACTTCACCTCAGCCAACCAATGAATTGTGTGCCTTAGGCATTCACGCTGTGCAGTATTTCTTTATTTATAATAACCACTCAGGAATATCTGACCAGAAACTTTTGTCTATCATTCTTCTTCCATTCTTACACTTTTACTGAAGCCGCTTCCTTTTTTAAATGCTTAATTCCTTTAATTCTTAATTATTATAGTAGATTTCTCTTCTCTTCTGGCTTCTTTCTCTCCCTATCATCTATATGTTAATATACTTGCTACAATTAGAAACATTATGCAGGTATTTATTTTATAGACTATATCTCATTTAGAATTATTCTCAGCTGCCAGGCCAAACCTCTCTAATGTCCAATCTGGATCAACAATCCTCTTTATCCAGCCACCTATTTGATATATCACTTTGGATCAAAGGCGTAATTAAATTAATATTTATGAAATAGAATGTTTGATTTCCATGCCTAAACCTATTGTTGCTCCTTCTTTTCTTATCTACCTTGGTAAATTTCTCCACTAACCCTACAGTTGATAAGTAAGAGATTTTAGAGTTATTCTTGATTTTTCTCTTTATTTCTATGCATATATGCTTCTAACTCCAAAAGTCAATTCCGATTCTGTCCACTGTTCTTCATTTCCATTGAGATCACATGTATATAGTCCACAAAATTTCAACTGGTGTGATGGTTTGATCCTGTTAAGACTTCAGAAAATTATGTTCTTAAATTTAATCCATTCCTGTGAGCGTGAACCCATTGTAAGTAGTATCTTTGGGTGAGTAGTATCTTAAGTTAAAATGTGACCCACCTCATTCAATGAATCTTAATCCTCTCTTGGAGTTCTTTATAAGAATGAAATTCAGACACAGAGAAAGCCACAGATGCTGAGAGAGAAAGTCACAGAAGCTAGAAGCTGAAATCAATGAAACCCAGAAGAGAATGGAGAGATCAGCAGATGTCACCATGTACCTTGCCATGTGACAGAGGAGTCAATTGTCACTGGCGGCTGGTCTTTGGGAAAAAAGTAGTCCCTAATGATCATAGACTTGGACATTTTCATAGCCTCAGAACTGTAAGCATGAAGCTAATATATCCCATTGCTAACAGCCAGCTCATTTCTGGTATGCTACATTTGGCAGCCTAGCAGGCTAAAGCACCTGCTGTGTTTATTGGAAATGTTGCCTAATGGCTCTTTATCTCTTTCTCCTTGATCCTGGGTACTATAACCTCAGAACAAAAGTCATGGTAAAAGTAAATGTGAGCTCACCACTTCCAATCTAAAACATTTCCAAGATTTCCAGTGTCCTTATTCCCAACTCATCTTGTTCCTTTCATAAGCATTCTTCTGAGGATCTACACAAACTCATCTCATACCACCCAAATCTCTACTCAGTTCCTTGCATGTTTCTTATTTCAGTTATTGCCATGTATCATGCACTTTCCTACTTCATACACAACAAACTCTGCACCCCTTGATTTTACCTTTCCCATAATCTTTCATCTTCATTCTTTAAAATAACAGCTTAAATTCTTTCTTCTGATAGAGTCTTTTTGACAAGTGCGGAAATAGTTCAAACCATGCATATATTTCGTTTATTTTTTCATATATTTGTTTTTGTTTTGCTTTTGCTTTCATCATGCTTGCTCATACAGTGCTTCACCAGAATTAATTAACATTTAATGTATTAGTTTACTTATTTATATGATCTCTTTACTACATCACAGGCTTCCTGACGGATAATACCTGGAGTATTTTCTATTTTCTGCCAAAGGTCTAACAGGCCTCTAGAACAGTATTTGTTTATAAGAAAATGTTGGCAGTAGAAAGATAAGTGACATCTGACAAATATTTTCTCTCCCTTCCTGTACTAGCAATGGAGTCTCCCAAATATTATGACTGCTTCCCCTAAAATCGATACATTATAAGTTTAATTAAGCCCTCACAAATTTTATTATTAGTTTCTTCTACAATTCCGTTTAACTGTTATGGATATTTTGCATCCTTCTGACTAACCATACCCATCAGGGTCCTCTGTGACAGTGTAATCTGATATAAATTTATTAATCTATCTTTTCTGAATCTTAATTATATTCCGTTTAGTTTTTACTTTTGTTCTTATTACAAACATTATTTCAAAATGAAAACTTTATTTTTTCTCATCTCACTACCTTACGTCATGCTCTCTGAATCCAGTCTTTCTTCTTTCTTACACATGTTTAGGCAGACTACCAAACACTGAGATATAATAAATTCAAAAAGTTAAATCTTTAATTAAATATATAAATTTGTCCTCACTTTATCCCATGTGCTAGGCAGAACTGCAGTAGAAAATGGGCCGAATATATTCTTTCCCTTTACTTCTGTGCTGGTTTGAAATGCTGTATACACCCTAGAAAAACCATGTTTTAATACTAATCCCATTTTGTAAAGGCAGCTGTTTCTTCTAATCCCTATCCAGAATTGAATGTTTGAAACTGTAATTAGATCATCTCCCTGGAGACTTGATTTAATCAAGAGTGGTTGTTAAACTGGATTAGCTGGGGGCATGTCTCCACCCATTTGGGTGGGTCTTGATTAGTTTCTGCGGTCCTATAAAAGAGGAAACATTTTGGAGAAAGGAGGTGATTCAGAGAGAGCACAGCAGAATGACATAGCCAAGAGAAGCAGAGTTCACCAGCCAGCGACCTTTGGATATGAAGAAGGAAAAAGCCTCCCGGGGAGCTTCATGAAACAGGAAGCCAGGAGAGGAAGCTAGCAGATGATGCCGTATGTGCCATGTGCCCTTCCAGCCGAGAGAGAAACCCTGTGTTTGCCATGTGCCTGCCACTTGAGAATGAAACCCTGAACTTCATTAGCTTTCTTGAACCAAAGTATCTTTCCCTGGATGCCTTCCATTGGACATTTCTATAGACTTGCTATTATTGGGACATTTTCTTAGCCTTAGAACTGTAAACTAGCAACTTATTAAATTCCCCTTTTTTAAACACCATTCTGTTTCTGGTATATTGCATTTTGGCAGCTAACAAACTAGAACAACTTCCCTTCCCCTTTCAGGGTCACATTCTCCCAGTTTAGGGAATAGGTTTGGGAATATGCAGAAAAGACAGAAAATAACACTTCCTTTACTGGTGCTGCTCTGTCCTCTTACCGAAGCTGGTAACACTCACCGTCACTGTCATCTGTGAGCTGGGTATCCATATGTTGACTCAATTGTGGAACAAAAGGAAGAGATTTGGGAGGTCTTGAAGGATAGGGACTTGCTTTAGATTGACCTCTCCCAACACCCTTGATTAACTTGTGCCTGCAGTAGCATGTGCCAAGCTGTTTTTCTGAAGGAAGCCTGTTTGGATGGAATAGTAAAGACAGTCTCATGCCTGGCTACTTCTGACATAGTCTCCATGACATACAGCAACCTCAAGGATTCTTACTGTTCCAATTCTACTTCATTTTAAGGGCACAGTAGGAGGACTAGGAATACGGATATGTAGATGCCATCTGGGAGAAAGTGATGCAAATTCATTTTTTTGCTGTGCCCTCTAATCTCCATGATAGAGTCTTATCGTATCCTCCTCTATCGTATAGTGGCTACAGAAATAGCTTACCTTTCCAAAAGAGAAAGACAGAAAACATCTTACAGACCTTCCTACTAGACAGAAGAATAATGGCTTTAATAAATTAAACTCATACATCTTGGAGGAGTGAAAAGAGTAATACTGATAAAAGTTGCATCTTGAGCTGTCTGTTAATAAGTCCCCATAATCTGTCTGTTTTTAAAAGTTTTAACTTCTATAGAAATATGCAGTAATTCAAACATCTTGGAATTCTCCTTTGATGCTGATCACCAATGCCAGGACAAGAGCACTTGTTACACTTATAAACATGAGAAAGCAATCTTTCTTTTATTCAAAAATGAACTTTCTACCTGTACATTCTTTGAGTTAAGGATTGTGCTGTTTTTATGTCCCCTAGAAAAGCCGTATTTTAATCAAAATCTCATTTTGTAAAGGCAGAATAATCCCTATTCAATACTGTATGTTCGAATCTGTAATTAGATCATCTCCCCAGAGATGTGATTTAATCAAGAGTGGTTGTTAAGCTGGATTAGGTGACGACATGTCTCTACCCATTCAGGTGGGTCTTGATTCGTTTCTGAAGTCCTATAAAAGATGAAACATTTTGGAGGAGAGAAATTCAGAGAGAGCAGAGCAGAACGACATAGCCATGAGAAACAGAGTCCACCAGCCCATGACCTTTGGAGATGAAGAAGGAAAATGCTTCCCAGGGAGCTTCATGAAACAGGAAGTTAGGAGAAGAAGCTAGCAGATGACGCCATGTCCACCATGTGCCCTTGCAGATGAGAGAAGAACCCTGACTGTGTTCACCATGTGCCTTTCCAGATGAGAGAGAAACTTTGTGTTCACCATGTGCCCTTCCACTTTAGAGAGAAACCCTGAACTTCATCAACCTTCTTGAATAAAGATATCTTTCCCTGGATGCCTTCAACTGGACATTTCTATAGACTTGTTTTAATTGGAAAATTTTCTCGACCTTACAACTGTAAACTACCAACTTATTAAATTCCACCCCCCCTTTTTAAAAGCCATTCCATTTCTGGTATATCTCATTCTAGCAGCTAGCAAAGTAGCTTTTTATATATTTACTTAATATATACTTCACCTATTTCAAGTATACGATTCAATGTTTCTTGTTTATTCACAGTTATATACAATCATCACCCACAATCAATTTTAGAATATTCTCATCACCCAAAAAGGAAATTTTTATCCATTAGCGATAACCTTCCATTTTCCATGAACCTTAAGTAATCAATAGTCTACCTTTCTAGAGTTTTCTGTTATGATTATTTTATATAAGAAAACTGTATAATATGTAGTCTTTTGTGAAGGGCTTCTTTCACATAACATGATGTTTTAAGTTTCATCCAAGTATTTCATTCCTTGACATTGTCAAATAATAGACCACTGTATGAATATACTTCATTTTACTTATTCATTAATTAGTTGATGGACATTTAGATTGTTTTCACATTTTATTTACTATGAATACCTCCATGAACACTAGTGTACCAGTATTTGCTTTGGTATAATTTCATTTATCTTGGGTAGATAAATAGAAGATAAATTTTTGAGTCATATGAAAACTCTGAAGTCTAACTTTTGGAGGAACTACACACTGTTGACAAAAGTGGCATTACCAGCAATAGTTTATGAGGTTTCCAAATTCTCCACATCCTCAGCAACACTTGTTATCTCTCTTTTTTATTATATTCATTTTAGTGAGTATGAAGCGGTATTACATGGTAGTTTTGATTTGCATTTCCCTGGTAGCTAATGATATAGATACATCTTTTTACATGTATATTGGCCAACTGTATATTTTCTTTGGAGAAAGGTCTCTCCAAATCCTTTGCCAATTAAAAAAAAATTGCATTGTATATGTATTATTGTTATATCATGGTTTTAAAGAAATATTCTAGGTAATATTTATTATTGATACATGATATGCAAGTATTTTCACTTATTCTATGAGTTGTCCTTTCATTTTCTTGATGGTAATGCTTTGAAGCACAACATTTTAAAAAACTTGAATGAATCCAACATGTATATAATTTTTCCCTTTTCACTTGTGTTCTTGGTGTCATATTTAGGAATGTAACAATAAAGAGTTACTCCTATATTTTCTTTGAAGAGTTTTATTGTTTTAGCTAATACATTATATCTATGATAAATTTTTATTTAATTTCTTTGCATATGGTATGTGGTAGGGACCCAACTTCATTCTTTTGCATATGCCTATCTAGTTGTCCCAGCACCATTTTTTGGAAAGAGTATTCATTCCCACTTGAATTATCTTCTATTCTTGTCAATAATTAATTGATTAATAAATGTTAAACTTTATTTATCAACTCTAAATTCCATTTTATTGATCAATATATCTATCATTATGCCAACATCATTCTCTCTTGATTGCTGCCAATTTGTAGTATGTTTTCAAATTTTAAGTGTGAACCCTCCAAACTTCTTCTTTGGCAAGATTTTTGGCTGTAATGGATCTCTTGAATTTTCCCTTCAATTTTATTATCAGCTTATGCATTTCTGCAAAGAACATGGAAAAATTTGAATAATGATTGCATTGTACATCAATTTGGGGACTATTGTTATCTTAGCAATAGTAAGTCTTCTGATCCATAAACCAGGGATATATTTCCTTTTAGTTAGGTAGTCTTTAATTTCTATCAACACAGTTTGCAATTTTGCAGAGTACAAGCTTTGCAATTATTTTAAAAAATATTTTCTAATTTTGTTCTCAATGTTACTATAAATAATGCTTTCTTAATTTACCTCTTGATTGTTAATTTCTAGTGTACAGAATTACAATTAATTTGTGTATAATGCTCTCGTACTCTTTTATTTCTTTTTTGAGTAAGTAGAAAGTTATTGAGTACACATGTAAGAAGAAAATGGGACACGCTCGCAAGAAAGGAAAGATGAAAGGCAAGAGTCAATAGGCAACATGGAGCCATTTGGTTTTATAGATTAGCTGTACGTACTTCCCCCCTCCCTTCCTTGTTTGGGATTTCTCTTCCCCTCACTTCTTTCCAGGGCAGTGCCTGGTGGTAGATAGTGCGTTTGGGTGGGCCAGTTGGCTTCACCCTTCTCCATAGATGACTCACCCAAGTGTTAGCTGTTTGGCTCCATCCTGCTCCTTGAATGCCTCGGGTGGGGGTCATTTGGCTTCAGATGGATTGGCTGCTGCCCAATGTTTCCATAAATGGGTGTCTGTGAGGACAGAGGGCTTCTCAACCTTGACTAACTGTCCTTATTCAAGGGCTTCTCTCCCTTCTCAGGTCCCTGCCCTTTCAGGCAGTTTCTAGCCTTTCTTAACTTCCCTCTCAGAGATTTCTTGCCCCTTAATCTTAAGGGGTACTGAGGTTTGAGGGTCTGTCTTCTGTAGCTGCTTCTGGCTTGTCATAGGGTATCGACCCTGCTTGACAGCTGCTAGCTAAGTTGAGAAAGGAGCATCTGGAGCGACAGTTGGAATGGCTGAAAATCCCCCCAGCAGCATTGGTTTTGTGTGAAAGGCTTCTAGTAGGAATAAGAACTGAACTTGGTGAGGAGGTTAAACATGTAAGGGCTGATCAATAGAAGAGGATAGAAGTGAGTAGGCATAAGAGAGGCATTAGCCATGTGAGACAGGGAAGAGGGAAGGAAGCGATCATATTTTAGACTTAAGGGTGAATTTTAGCTGGGAAGCTCATTTTTGTTTAAGTGGGGAATCGGAGGGCACATGTGGTGAGTTAAGAGGTGCAGGAATGAGGTTCAGAAGTGAGGGAACTAGGGAAAATGACCTCTTCTCAGGAAACAAAATAGCTCAGATCTGCTTGCCCAACCACCCACATCCTGGTTCCTTAACTGTGAGAAGCACAAGCTAAGTTTTGCATTCCTCTAGGCCAGTCCTTTTCCCCGAATCTACATCCACAAAGGGCTGTAACTATAACCCTGACCTTCCTAAGGGAGAGTCGTGTCTCTTCGTGATTGGATTAGCTTTCCCACTCAAGACCATAAACCCACAACTCCCAGCCACTGGGGGACAGCTGAGCAGGGGCAGGGGGCAATTTTATCAGGGGGCCTATATAATCTTTGCTACTGTGCAGAGCCAGTGCACCCACCTGCTTCCACTTATATGGTGGGTGTCCTTTCTCATGAGAAAGAAATAAAATAGTGGCTGTCTTTGATTTAACCTCTTGTCTTCAAAAATCTTCTTTTGCATAGGTGACTGTCGTCCCACTCAGAAGGGGTTTGATTGATCAGGCTGTGGCTTTGGCTGCTGTGTTGGCCCAGTTATTCCCTCGAGAGATGTTAGTAATATTTTTTGAGAAATCCTTGTTGGTGTCTAATTAAGAAAGCCTTACTTTTTCTACACTCCATGTGACCATGCAGGACAAGGGAGGCATAGCCTTTTCGCAGTGTTCTGGTTTGTTAGTTTTAGAGCTCAGGTGAGGGAAATTTGTTGTGCCTTCTGAGTTAAAGTTAGCATTTTGGCTTCCCTGCAGTTTATTAAATTGGAAGCCCCCATTGCTTAAGAGAATAGCAAGAATTCCCCTGGTGGGGAAGTTTAATACGTTTAATGTTTCTTTACTTCTTCAAGGGACTTCTCAAATACCAGACAGGTTAATTTAGGTAGTGTGCTATAGAAAATTAATGGCTTTTTACAGGTTCCTATATGGAGTAAAGGGAACCTTTAGTTTTGAATTTTAGGTGTCAAAACTTTTTTTTTTTACTTAAAGTTTCAGGGAATTACTAGTTTGTATGAAGAATGAAGCATTTCAGGATTTAGATAGAACAGTTAAAGCTCAGTAGTAAATGTGACTGCTATAATAGTTTATAATTTAAGCCTTAATTATTTATAAGCATTTTAAATGAAGGTGCTTTAGAGATAAAAACATTTGACCGTTGTTTTATATGGGGGTTATTAATTACAAACCATAGCAGAAATTTTGTCCTGTTTTATTTTTACACATTTACTAAGGTTGTTAACAGGTAGAATATAGTTTGTAAACTTGCCATGTTGCTGTTTTAAAGTCCTTGTTATTGAAGATGACATTTTGACTTATAGTTGACCATGTGTCTTTTTAGGGAAGCTTTAGAGTAAAGTAATGTAACTAACCTATAAATTTGATTGTTTCTAAGGTTTGTAATTTTAACATTTGTTCTAGTTTGCTAGCTGCCGGAATGCAGTATACCAGAATGGCTTATAAACAGAATGGTTTTTAAAAAGGGGACTTTAATAAGTTGCTAGTTTACAGTTCTAAGTCTGAGAAAATGTCTCAATTAAAACAAGTCTATAGAATTCCAATCTAAGGCATCCAGGAATAGATACCTTGTTTCAAGAAGGCCAATGAAGTTCAGAGTCTCTCTCTCAAGCGAGAAGGCACATGGCGAACAGGGTCAGGGTTTCTCTTTCATCTGGAAAGGCATGTGGCAAACACGGCGTCATCTGCTAGCTTTCTCTCCTGGCTTCCGGTTTCATGAAGGTCCCTGGGAGGCATTTTCCTTCTTCATCTCCAAAAGACGCTGACTCGTGTTGCTGCAGCACTCTCTGCTCTCTCCAAATCTCTTTCTTTCTCCAAAATATTTCCTCTTTTATAGGACTCCAGAAACTAATCAAGACCCACCCACATGGGTGGGGACATGCCATCCCCTAATCCAGTTTAATAACCACTCTTCATTGGGTTACATCTCCAGGGAGATGATCTAATTACAGATTCAAACATACAGTATTGAATAGGGATTGTTCTGCCTTTACAAAATGGAATTTAGATTAAAACATGGCTTTTCTAGGGGACATATATCCTTTCAAACCAGCACAACATTATACAGATTAGTATTAGGATAAAACACTGTTAAGTTTTTAGGAATCTTAAACAATTTCTAAATATATGAATAGCATTTCACTTATGTAAATTTAGCTAACAGATGATAGAAAATTTCTTTAAATTATTGTAGTATTAATTAAATACTTTTTTAATGTAATAGATTAAACTATTTTAGCACCTCAATTTTACAAGGTGAGAGAACAAATCTTTTGTAACAGTTTTCCTTTAAGAATGCCTAGACTTGCTTTCTGAGATAAAAGATGATAAGATCAACAAAAACATTAACAAGGATGTCGTAGTTAATAGCAAGGATACTATTTGATATGATATAAAATTTTTATCTTTTTGACAAAGTACTCAGATTGTTAAGAAAATTTTCCCTGTAAGTCTTCATTAAGGGCAGTCTGAGTACAGCACTGATTATGACAGGCAGAATTCATTTTTATAAACCTTTTATAACTTTTTGCAGTCAACAATGACTATAAATAAAATTTACTTTTGTAAACCTTTCATAATTTTCCACATTTATTCAGGGCCTGTATTTAGCAACTGATTACAAAATTGACTTTTTAAAACTTTTTCAACTTTCCATATTCATTCAGCGAGTAATGACTACAACAAATGAAATTCACTTTTATAGTAGAAATATGTTAGTTTGCAAAGTTGACACCTTGCAAGACAGAGCTTTGAGGCAACTGAAGGTCAGTAAATTCTGCTGTTAAATCACTCTTAAAAGTACTGGGATTAATTTGAAACCCTTGAGGCAATGCTGTTTAAGTGAGGTGGGAGGGAATTTTGTCTTTACGTTTTTTTCATTTAAAAGCATAGGCATGGAGGTGGAGAGGAATACAAAAATGAGTTAAGATCTAGGACTGACATCTGAATGCAGACAGGGGGTTCAGCAGCTGCGTTTATTCCATATAGTCAGTAAGATTTGCTTAAGGATTTCCTGTAGGATGCTGAGAGGCCTCTATCTAATAGGGACGTCAGGCAAATAAGAGAGTAAACACTAGCTGGGTTTACTGGTCTTAAAGCAGCCCCCAAGGAGTGAGGAAGATCCCTCCCTAAAAGGAGGTGAGGCATTCAGGGCCAATGAGAAGTTGATGAGACACTGGAATGTTCTCTAGCCTACAAAGGAATGAGGTAGTGAAGGTTTTAGTTTTGGTTTTGATGTCAATCCCATAGGAAGGCAGGTCTGAGTAGAGGTAGTTCCAGAGTGGCAGTGTTGGACAGAGTGGCTCCAGTGCTATTTGAGAAATGAAGAATTTTACCTGTCATGTCAGGTGTCACCTGGGGTTCCTCTAAATTGCTCAGATGTGGAGTCAGCAAGCAGAGCCTTTTGCAGCCTCAGTCTTTCTTCACTTGCCATGAGCAGAGGCCAAGGGACAGTCTTGACCCCACCTCATGAGACAGTGCAGTCCCTGGGCTTGAAGCCCATGTTCACGGCTCCTGGAACAAGGCCCTGGTGGGTCCCGAAGTGGAGGGTTGTTTGAGGTTTTGGCACCATTTTTGCCAGTAGCCTTTTGACTCACAGATGAACCGAGGCCCTTGAGGACATTGATGCAATAGATAAGCCTGTTCTCGAGTGTCTTGCTTACCACTCATGGCTTCTCCTTCTTGGATGCCAAGTGTCATTTTTTTAAAGACAGTAAAGGCAGTTTCTAAGAAGTCATTAGTGGGCCCATGAAAGAGTTTTTGCAGCTTTCTGTGAATGTTCTGGGCAGACTGGTTAATGAGATGGATGCCCCACAAAATCTGACCTTCCTGGGAAATCAAGTTTGCATCAGAAACCTTTTGGGCTTCTATTAGCTTCTCCTGGAACAGAGCAGGGGTTTTTTTCATTCTTCTGAATGATTTCCCATAGCTTATTACAATTAACCGGCTTGGTGGCACATTCTTCATGCCTCTTGACAAACAGGTGTTTTTCCTTTAATGGAAATTGAGGCATGGGCATTAATACAGGATAAAAGTCCCTCTCAGGAATTGATAGAGAGCAATAAATACTTGGGAATAGGAAAATTTTTGCTACTTTCCCTGTCTTTTACAGACTGGAGGATGGTGTTGTAATTAAGAGTCCCTTTGAAGGTCTATGCTTCTCCATTTTTTAGCTTGTGTTGACTATTGGCATTTCCCATTTACCTGGAAAAGGAAAAAAGAAGAGCTTTACAAGCACCAGTGTGACCATGTGGTGTTGCAATGCATGCCAGGGCTGGGCATTTTCCTCTCCCCTGGCCCAGTCATTTGGAAACATAGACTGTATAGTTACTGGGGTGTCCCCTGAATGAGTCCCTGGGCATTCCTGGATGTTCCTCTATAGGAGATATTTAGACTTACATTCCTGAAGTGGTGCCCCACCTGAGAGAAGTCTAAGATAATGCTTCTGGGAATACCTTTGTCTTTTAAGTCTCCTGTTTAGTGACAGCTAAAAAAAGAGCTTAATTTAGAAGAGAAGCTATATATTTGGTTGCAATGTTTTTTGTTTGTTTGTTTGTTTGTTTGCTTCGTTTTGTTTTTTGTTTTTTTTTTTTTTTGCATGGGCAGGCACCGGTGATTGAAGCAATGGGTTTTAATAAAGACTAATTGAGGATTTAGGGGTGGTCTATTTAAAAGAGGATTATGGAAAATATTTGTTTCTCTCTGTGAAGAAGAGTTATGATGAAGAAGTTCCTGAAGTTCTCCTGGGTATAACATAATTTGCAAGAATTCTTTGTGAGTTTGACCTCATATAAGGTTATAGAAGGTGTAATAAGAATTTTTTTTTGCCACTTTCTCTCCCTTTTACAAAAGAGATTTAATTGTAAGATAGGGTTATAGCTGACTTCCATTTGTTGGCTAACACTAGGTTAGGGGTCTGGGCTGTGGCCAGGCAGTGTCAGGAGATGGATGTCCTGGTCCCATCCCAAAGCTTCTGAGGTATTCCACTCATCTTGCTGGTGTCTGTTTTCTTAACTTAGTGCTTAGGGCTACTGCCTAAGAGACTAGAAAGGATTTGCCACAAAGACACTTGCTGAGGACATATCCCAGGTGCCAGCTGCAAGTGATGCCATGAACGAGCTAGAGGGAAATATCATGCTGCAAGTACCTCAGGCTACTTTAAGAGCTTGCCTTACTATGATTCCCAGGCAATCAGAGGGGTTTAGCTTGTATAAATAGTAACCGAAACCAGAGGTAACTCTCTAGAACATTAAAGACAACACTTTATTTGGTGTAAGAATTCTTAGCCCTGAATTTTTTGTTACAACCATGAAATGTTTTAGAAGGCATTTAAAGACAGACTGAGGAAAAGGAGGGAGAATTTTTTTAGGGAGCTGGAAGAGATGAACACTGAACAGGTAAAAGGAGAGACATATTTAGCAGGAGGAAGGGTCTGGGTCCTCAGAGGGAAGGAAAAGGGAGTGTGGGGGAGGCTCAGAGAGTGAGGAGAGAGAGATGGGGACTTGATCTGTCTCCCATTGGAACCCTGCTCAGCACGAGGAGAAGCTCCCAGCCAGGTCCCAAAGGTGGTATCGCAGGCTTCCCTCAGCTTCCTCGGATATACACAGCATGGAGATGGGACGTTGACCATCTCCAAGGAGGGAGCCAGTGGCTTAGGGTAACCTGAGTTTATGTCCTTGAGTAGTCAAATTTTTGAGTTCCTAGATTCCAAGACAGAGAGTAAATGGTGAGGGGTGGAGAAGAGCCTAATGAGAAGAAGAGAGTGGAAGAGTGAAAGCCACATGGCCAAGCTTCCTGTTAAATACCATGACTTACCTGTCTAGACAGATGGAGAGTAGTGTCTGCTGCCTGACTCACCAAAACATTATTGTCAGATTTTGGTTTCCAGTTTCCTGGCCATGTGGCCAGGAAATTTAAATTTCTTCTATAATTTAAAGGCACAGCACAGCATAGAGTAAGCAGATAGAAAGTTTATTGAGTACACATCTGTTCTAATTTGTTAAGTTGCTGGAGGGTGATATACCAGAAATGGAATAGCTTTTAAAAAGGAAATTTATTAAGTTGCAAGTTTACAGTCCTAAGGCTGTAAAAATGTCCAAATTAAGGCATCCAGGGAAAGATAACTTGTTTCAAGAGGGCCAATGATGCTCAGGGTCTCTCTCAGCTGGAAAGACACATAATGACATATGCTGGTTTTCTTTCCAGGTTTCTTCAATGAATTTCCTGGGGGGGGGGGGGGTGCATTTTCTTTATGCATCTCCAAAGACCTCTTGCTATGTGGGCTCTGTTGGCTCTGTTGGCTCTAAAGCTTTTTCCAAAATGATTCTCTCTTGAAAGGTTCCAGTAAGCAACCCCAACTTGAATGGGTGGAGACACAACTCCACGGAAACCATCTAATGAAATGTTACCATCCACAATTGGGTGGGTCATATCTACACGGAAACAATAATTAAGATCCCACCCAACAAAATTGAATGAGGACTAGAGAAGTTGGCTTTTTTCAGGAAACAACAGATTCAAACTGGCACAACATGTAGTAAGATATATGGGCCCTCTCCTAAGAAAGGAAAGATGAAGTTGAGACACTGCACTTGTACTCTTAAACTTTACTGAGCTTATGCATTAGTGTGAGTAGTTTTTTATGGGAATTCCTTATGATTTTCTATGTGCAGGTTTATATCATTTGTAACTAGAGATAGTTTAAATTCTTCTTTTCTAATCTGTATGACTTTGGGTTATTTATCTAGCCTGAAAGACTTGGCTAAGACATCTAGTAAAATTTTAAATAAAAGTGGCAAAAACAGGTAATTTGTTGTTCTTTAACTTAGAGGGGAAATGTTGAGTTTTTCGCTATTGTGTATGTTGTAAACTGTGGGTTTTCTATAGATAATCTTTTTTTAGACTGAGGAAGTTTCTGTTTACTCTTAGTATATTGAATACTTTTTATCATAAAGGAGTGATATATTTTATCAATTACTTTTTCTACATCTGTTGAGATGATCATATGATTTTAGGTCTTTATTCTTTCAATAAACTGCATTACAGTTATTTACTTTTGGGTGTGAAAACAGCATTGCATTCTTGGGATAAATCCCACTTTGTCATCCTTTTCAAATGTTCTTTGATTTGGTTTACTAGCTGTTTTTTTTCAGGATTTTTTATTCTCATGATTTCATTCTCTACTTTAGTATCAGGGTAATACTAGCCTTATAGAGTTGAAGGTATTCCCTTCTCTTTCTCTTTCTTGGAAAAGTTTACGAGAAACTGGTTCCAACTAATAATAATTCTAATCTAATTGTTAAGAAAAATTCATTATATGGGCATGAAGTTTTCCTTTAGGAAGATTTTTGATTACTAATTCAATATCATTACCTGTTATGAGTTCATTCGGTTTTTCTATTTTTTCTTCAGCTTAACCAATTTTTGCATTTCTAGGAATTTTCCATTTTAACCAAATATAATGTTTTAATATAGTTGTTAATAGCTTTCCTCAAATATTTTTAATTTCTCTAAGTTCAGTAGTAATGTCACCTCTTTCATTCTTAATTTCAGTAATTGAATTCTCCACTCTCTTTCTTTTCTTAGTCTATCAGAGGTTGTCAATTTTGTTAATATTTTCAAAGAACAAATTTGGGTTTTGCTAACTTCCTCTCTTTTTCATTCATGCTATAGTCTTTACTTACCTTAATTTTCTCTTTTGGAATTTAATCCATAAAAAGGCAAACACAGGGAGGTAAATGTACAGTAACTTAACCATCAGAAGATTTATGTCTACATATGTACTCAGGCCTCTTTTATTCATAAAAAAAAATAAATAAATGCTTGTTTGGTCTATTTATTGTAGTAATTTAGGTTATTTCTTTTAATATCCGATCTGTTTCTTGCAAACTCATTAAAATGTTAACGCAACTCATTGACTCCATTATACATGCACATACACACACACAGACGAACACAACTTGAACACCTATTATCTGGAGGGCCTATGTTAGAGTCTCAGAGAGTCACTGTATGAGCAAAATGCAATGTCGGTCATCAAGTTAACTGTGACTATTCATACATATACATAGCATACCAACATTATTCTTTTAAAAAGTGGTTTTTAAATAATAATAAGAAAATAATTCATTTTCATTATACCAGAGAAGGTTTTTGTACTAGACTAATTTAAGTTTTGAGTTTAGAGGGATGAAAAGCACTTTGAAATACAGGAATAGGAAAAATGGAATTCCTGACAGAAAGAATAATTTCAGCAAAGGTCAGTAGTAAATAAATTCAATTAAAAATATTTTAGTGGGTTCTTGAAATTTTTCATTGATGGTTGTTCTAATTTGCTAGCAGCCAGAATGTGATATACCAGAAATGGGATGGCTTTTAAAAGGGGGAAATTAGTAAGTTTCTAGTTTCTAGTTCTAAGGCTGAGAAAATGTCCCAATTAAAACAGGTCTATAGAAATATCCAAATTAAGGCACAAACAAGAGGTTACCTTCACTCAAGGAAGGCTGATGAAGTTCAGGGTTTCTCTCTCAACTGGGAAAGCACATGGCCAACATGGTGACACCTGCTAGCTTTCTCTCCAGGCTTCTTATTTCATGAAGTTCCCCCAGCAGCAGTCTCCTTCATCTCCAAAGGTCACTGGTTGATGGACTCAGTAGTTTTTGTACCTCTGCTGCTCTCGTCATTCTCAAGCTTTCTTCAAGATGCTTCCTCTTTTAAAGGATTCCTGTAAAATAATCAAGACCCACCTGGAATGGGTGGAGCTACATCTCTATCTAATCCAATCAATACCCACAATTGGGTGTGGTTCATCTCTGTGGAGATGCCCTAAGCAAGTTTCCAACCTATAGTATTGAATAGGGATTAAGAGAAACTGTTGCTTGCACAAGACCGATTACGATTAAAACACGGCTTTCTAGTGTACATAAATCCTTTCAAACCAGCGCAATGGTAAGCATAAATTGCAACAAAAGTATCAGGAATTTTAACGCCATGATGATGATGTTCTCAATGTTTTATTTAGTGACTGATATCAAAGTGCTATTTAGTGTTACTAGGCAATTATAAAATTATTAGCATTATGAACAAAGAAGCTCATCAAAGCAACAAGGAAATTTTTCTATGAAAGGGAAATATTAAATGAAGAAAACCACATAGGAGTATATTGTAGTACTCCAAAAGGAAATAATGCATTTTTTATATCAAAGAGAAATGGAAATCTGGTGTATAAATATTCGGCATTATAGAATAAAAATATGTGATGAATCCTTGGATGTGGAGAATGAGAAAAGTCGATTGTGTGAAGGTTGTTCTCATTCCATTTTATGAGACTGAAACCATTATAACACCCTGATGATTCACTGTGGGGAATGTGATTGGAGAAGCAGGACTTGTGGCAAAAGCAAAAGTTTCATTTTAAATAGAATCTTATTGAGGTAATGGCAGAACATTAAATGGAAGTTGTCTAGAAGGTGTAAACATATAACTTGGAGCCAGGATGAACAAAGCTCTACAAACAATTTCAGAGTCAGACATATAAATTGAAGATAATAAAAGACACAACTCTTTACGTCCTCCCTCCTTATATTAAAACAAATAGAAACAAATACGGTTTTTAAAAGAAATTTTAAAGCAATTTGTACTGAAGGAAAATAAAAACAGTCACTTCTAGCATTTCTGTAGAACCCTGAAAACTATTCACATCCCTTGCATGAAAAAATACCAAAACGTAAGTGTCATGGAAGGAAAAAAAAAGGTGTGCTGTTAAATGGATTTATAAATAATTTTAGAATAGGTATATCACATAATGTTAAAATGACAAATCTCTTATCCAAATAGTTATTATACAATTAAAATGGCCCCTCAATTTTAAGTGATTTTGTGCAATTATAAATATGATTACAAGAGACCTTCTCTGTCAATTGTCTTAACTACTTTACATTAATTTTTGAAAGTGAATTTTGAACAAAAGCTATTTATATTCTTGGTTTTATAGAAGTTTTGGTTTATTGCAACTCCTAAAGAGAGTTTTATTTTCACAACCAAAAAAATAATCTCACACTATCAGCCATATAAAGGATAATCATCTTTCTGGGCCATACAATTTTATTATAATCTTTCATATTGAAAATGCTATTTTTTTAATATGATAGACTCATCTATGCTACCTTAAATTTACACATCAATTGTAAAAGTAATAAAAATTAATTTTGAAGCTTACACATATCATAAAGCAGAATATTATAAAATTTCAAATCTGTGATTATAAATACAGTTGTCACCATCTGTTCTAAAACAAAATTAAATCTTTGGTATAAACTTCATTGTCACATCAGCAGTGAGTCAAGTTAGGTACTGGTGATTGTTAACAATGTCAAAGTATAATGTGATCTTTGTCTCTATTATAAGCACAATCAATATTAAGTCCTAGTTTTATTGCATAGTTGCAATATAAATGCCACTACAATTAGATGTTTACTGTGCATTATGACATTCTCACAATTGCACATCTAGGTGGTGTGGTAGTTAGATTCAGTTGTCAACTTGGTCAGGTGAATGTGCCTAGTTCTGTTGCTGTAGACATGAGCCAATGGTATGTGAACCTCATCTGTTGCTGATTTACATGTGCAGTCAGTTAGGAGGTGTGCCTGCTGCAATGAATGACGTTTGACTTAATTGACTGGTGCTTAAATGAGAGAGCATAGCCTAAGCAGCTTGGCATTCCTCATCTCAGCACATGTAGCTCAGCTCAGGCCTTTGGAGGTGCAGAAAGGAATCACCCATGGAAAGTTGTTGGAACCCAGAGGCCTGAAGAGAAGGCCAGCAGAGACCATCCTATGCCTTCCCACGTAAGAAAGAACCTCAGTGGAAAGTTAACTGCCTTTCCTCTGAAGAAGTAACAAAATAAATCCCCTTTTATTAAAAGCCAGTCTGTCTCTGGTGTGTTGCATTCCGGCAGCTAGCAAACTAGAATGGGTGGCTATTGTTAACCAAAAATTATATATCACAGATATTGAGGCTCAGTATTATGAAGCAACTGTTCCCAGAACACATGCAGTGGGAAAATAACAGAAGAGGGGTTCAAAATCTGATCTTCCAGTCTCAAAATTCACTCTTGGGATCATTAGACAACATATCACTATCACAACAGATATTGAATTTCTTTTAGGATTGGAAAAGTTAATGAGATCGCATGAGGTAAATTATAGCAAAAATTTTGGGGGGAGTTCTATAACTGTATACACTCCATAACTTTATACCTTGTGGCAACAATATATTAATTGAGGCAACATCCTTATTTTGGGTTTCCTTTATTTCTCTATTAAACAAAAATTTTATTGCAAGTTTTTCTAAAGTCTCTTGCATCTCTGAAATTTCACGACTGTATGTTAAACTAAAGTTGACCATTCCCTATGTAATTGCAAAATATAATGATTTTCTATACAATAATAAGCAGGACTGCTTAGCAGAAGGTTGTAGCATATTCTTTCTACCAGTAATAACTGAGGATAATGTACAACCTTCATTAACTATCATCTTAAGTATGCTAATCTCTTCATAAACAGTATTGGCATTTACTAACAAAATTAAAGTACAAAAGTAAGGAACATTGTCTTTAAACGTACTTTTAGTAGGAGATACCTGATCTCTCCAGGATGGTTAAAGTCAATAAACCTGACATTTATGGATTTATAGGGCACTGCTAAATGAAGAATGAAACATTTAAGTGTAATCAATGGGAAATAAAATGGAGTTATCCCACTATGAAAATACATTTGTATGTTAAATCTGACACCAGAGGTTGCCTCAGTGCAAGAAAGGAATGGTCTTTTATGTGGAGCCCTGTTCAACAGGATCAAGTTTCTCCAATTTAAGAAGAGCTCACCTTTGCCTCTTGTTGGCCTGCATCTCTTGAATCATTAATTAAAAGGATAGCATATAAGATTCATGTGAAATTGATTTGACAACTTGATGCCTTTGTCTTCACACATATAAACCAACTTTCATTTCTTTAGAAAAGAAAATTACCCTATTAAATGATCTGCTATCTTTTGTAGATTTAATAACAAAGGTGTGGTATGAGAAATCAGCAATGGCCACAGCAGAACATACTTAAAAAATATTTTTATTGGTTTGAAATTTAGACTTCTGGTACACAGTTTCTCTGTCACAAGGCATGTGTTCACATGCACAAACATACATACACACACAAACATCAGACACACCCTGCATTAATTTTCCCCACTCTGTTCCTTTTTCTTATTACATAATAGAAACTGATTCTTGCCTGGCAAAAACTGAAATGACATTTGAGTTATTTCATTGCATTTGCCTGAGGGAAACCTATTTTTCCATGTCTTTTACAAAATACTCTAGATGTAACAAACTTTTTTCATTCAACTGAGATTCCCTGTATTATTCAACATTTTCATATATACCAAGTACTGTAATATATTACCAAGAAATCTGTATTTTATTGACAGATCTTATTTTCAGGAGTAAAGACAGAATTATAAAGAGACATCTCATGTTATTCTTAAGTGGCATGTGTTTAATATCTTCTGTGATGTACTTCTAGAAAGTACATCAGACCCCTTAATTTTCAGTAAAACGTAATGTTTTTTATGATCACAAGTTGAAATACTCAAGCATTCCCTTAATGTCATGAAAGCTTTAAACATATGTATTAGCTTCATAAAATAAGAAAGTAATATCACAACGAAAATATCTGACAATTTATAGTTCATATTAGATTCAAGGGGACAGATGCAAAAGCATAATATATGGATTCCCTGGTTGTTCAAATATTTGTGGGTTACCACATAAATAATGTGCTTAGTTGTAAATGAAAATCATGTGCAAAATTCACTATAAAATATTTTAGATATATAAATACACACACACACACACAGACATAGAGAGAAATGGGAGAAAGCAGATGAAAAAAATTAGTATTTGGAAATACAGATGAAACACATATAGGGATTTTAAAGCAGTTCAATGCATTCCTGCACGTTTCCTCTTCTGACTTCCCTGAATGATCTATTTCCTCATGTGCTTGATTGTTTTAACTTAATTGCAAGGTTTACTTTACTATCTCATCAGGCCCATAAATGTTTTGCACACATTAAGATATTAGGTTTCCTAGTATCTAGGGTGACTATTTGAGTGATGATTATGTTAACGGGCAAAAAGGTGAGAGGTTAAACAAATTCTGTTAAATCTGTTCAAAGAAACAGTAGGCAATTGTTTAAAAATATACCACATCACCTGAAGGCAATAAATTAAGCATTTTAACACCTCTTATTATAAAATATATAACATATATAAAAAAGCAATACATTTAGAAGTGCACTGTAACAAGTAGTTATAGAACAGATTTCAGAATTTGGCATGGGTTACAGTTGCACAATTTAAGCAATTTCCTTCTAGGTGCTCCAAGGCACTGGAGACTAAAAGTATTATCAACATAATGATTCAGCAGTCAAACTCATTTCTTAAATGCTATCTTCTGTATTATAGCTCCTTCTTCTCCTTTGATCCATCTCCCAATATTTGGGTTATGCCCATTTTAACTTTTTCATGTTGAAAAGAGGTGACAACAGTATAGAATAGGGGGACAGAACAAATTGATGTTCATGGAAAAGCTGCCCCCTTTGGATTTCAAGACTTACCTGGCCTAGGAACCATCTGAAGATTTTTAAATACTCCTTCTAAGAATAACTCTAAAAGCTAAAAAATATATATTTTTGAAGTTATCAGAGCAAAACAGACTGTGGAATTATATCCAGTAGAGAAAGGAAGTTGAGACATCAATTTGGTCTTAACCTTTGCGATTCTATGTGCCTTAAGTCATTTGTCTATTCTTTAAAAGTTTACCAAGCTGTGGAAACACTGAACAGAGTTTGATAGACAAAAGGAATAAAAACTGAGTCCAGAAACTGCCATACGGGTAGAGAATCATAAAGCCTTCATGCTCTATGTTTATACCTAAGTGTGAATAGAAAAATTCTTTGGTCTGACAGGGACTCATATTTCAGGCTCTTAATTGATTAATTTTAATAAATGTTTTTCAAGGTTACAGATTTTCTTTAATATTTTAAAATGTAAATTCTCTCTGAAACTATATGACCTTATTTTTTAAGCATTTGTATTATAAATAAAGAACAGACATACAAACATTCTTGACATAGTTAAAGTCATATATCATCACATAGTTGTGTATTCATTACTATAATCATTTTTTTGAACATTTGGATCTCTCCAGCTAAAGAAAGAAAAAAGAAAACACTCATACATGGTGTACCCCTTACCCCTACCTCACATTGATCACTAGTATTTCAATCTACTCAATTTATTTTAACCTTTGTTTCCTCTATTATTTGTTTATTTTTATTCATATTTTTTACTCAGCTGCTCACACCATAGATAAAAGGAGCATCAGACACAAGGTTTTCACAATCACATGGTCACATTGTGAAAGCTATTTTCATTATACAATCATCTTCAAGAAACATGGCTACTGGTACACAGCTGTACAGTTTCAGGCACTTCCCTCTAGCCACTCTAATACACTATAAACTAAAAAGGGTTATCTATATAATGCATAAGAATAACCTCCAGGATAACCTCTCAACTCTGTTTGAAATCTTTCAGCTACTGACACTTTATTTTATCTCATTTCTCTGTTCCTCCTTTCGGTGGTGAAAGTTTTCTTAATGCCTTGATGCTCAGTCCCAACTTATTCTAGGATTTCTGTCCCATGTTGCCAGGAAGAATTGTACCCCTGGGAGTCATGTCCCATATACAGAGGGGGATAACAGTGAGTTTGCTTGCCATGATGGCTGAAAGAGGTCACATCTGAGCAATCAAAGAGGTTCCTTGGGGGTGACTCTTAGACCTAATTTTAAGTAGGCTTAGCCTATCCTTGGCAGGGATGTTTCACAAGAAAAAAACCCAGGATTGAGGCCTCAGCCTATTAATTTGGTTGTTCCTACTGTTTGCAAGAATATCAAGAATCCTCTAAACGGGGAAGTTGAATTTTCCCCCTTTCTCCCCAGTCCCTAAGGGGACTTTGCAAATACATATTTTTTTATTCATTGTTCAAATCACTCTGAGATTTATTGGGGCATCACACTAACCTGTACAAACTTACAAAAGCTCATGCCCTATTTGAGGTTCCATGTAAATACGATATTCAATTAAACTTTCCATATAAGTTAAATTAAGAAATGCACTAGTCAAAATATAACTTTTGTCCCAAATCAACATTTCTTACTTTAGTCTCAAGCGGAAATTGAAGTTTTACTTCATATATATGAGTGACCATATATATTCAACGCCCTGCAATATTGACATTGCTTTGTTTTTCCTTCATGCAAAAACATTTTTTTTTAATTTGTACATCTAGTCACTATCATTGTACGTTCTAGGCATTCCTAGATTATATCATCTCAGTCTTTATTGTTATCTTTCCTTCTGGTTTCATATGTGCCCCCAATTCTCGTCCCTCTATCATTCTCACATTCAGCTTCATTCAGTGTACTTACATTATTGTGCTACAATTGGGTCATATTATGCTATCCATTTCTGAATTTTTGCAGTTAGTTATGTTGTACAATCTGTATCCCTTCAGCTCCCATTATCCAATCTTTACCTTATTTCTATCTCCTGATGGCCTCTGTTCTTAACTGAAATTCTCCAAGTTCAATCATTAATGTTAGTTCATGTCAGTGAGACCTTACAGTATTTGTCCTTTGTTTCTGACTAATCTCGCTCAACATAATGTCCTCAGGCTCCATCCATGTGGTTACATGATTCATGACCTTATTCTGTCTTACAGTTGCATAATATTCCATCTTATGTATATTCCACAGCTTGTTTAGCCACTTGTCTGTTGATGGACATTAGGGCTGGTTCCATCTCTAGGCAATTGTAAATAATGCTGGCATAAACATTTGTGTGCAAATGTCCATTTATTAAGTTTATAATTCTAAGCCCATGAAAATGTCCAAATTAAGGTATCCAGGATAAGATACTTTGGTTCAAGAAGGCTGATGATTTTTGCAGTTCCTCTCTCAGCTGGAAAGGCACATGGCATCATCTGCTATCTTTCCAAGATTCTTCAATGACTGTCTTCATTCTGTTGTCCTTGTTAGTTCTGGTGTCTTTAAAGTTTTATCCAAAATGGTTCCTCTGAAAGGGCTCTAGTCAGCAGCCCCACCTTGAATGGGTGGAGACACATCTGTATGGAAACCATCTAATATGAAGTTACAATCCACTAATTGGGTGGGTCACATCTCCATGGAAACAATCAAAAGATTCCATCCAACAACATTGAATGAGGATTAAAGGACATGGCTTTTTATTTTTTTGGTACATAATAGCTTCAAACAATCACAGTTAATATCCGGCTTATTTTTAGAAAAGTAGTAGTATTCTATATATTACTAAAGAGAAAAGTTGGGTTGTAATGGGGTGACTGGATCCAAAAAAACATATATTCACACAGATGTTAATCCCTTGAAACTATGGAGGTGACCTTACTTGGAAAAAGTGTTTTTGCAAATGTTATTATGTTAAGGATCTTGAGATGAGATCATTGGCCCAAAATTCCAATGAAAATGTCCTTGTACAAAACAGAAGAAGAAGGCAAGAGAGAAGAGAAGGGCATGTGAACCAAGATTGCCACAAGCCAGGGAATATCCAGGAAGGAGGACAGAAATTAGAAGAAGCAAGGAAATATTCTCTCCTAGAGTCTTTAGGAGTGCAGCCCTGCGAGCAGACACCATGATTTCAGATTTTTATCCTCCAGAACTGTGAGAGAAGAAATTTCATTTCTTATAAGCCCCCAAGTTTGTGATAATTTGTTAGGAAAACCCTAAGAATCTAAAACACTGTAAAAAAAAAAATTAAGTTTGCCATATTTTCTGAGTTCATTATTTTGACCAGCATAGTTTTGTTTTATCCCTTAGTGGATTTTGGTTTTACTGAATTTTAAGTTAATTTTCATTTATCCCATAGTAGCAGCCTTTTTTTCCTTTTTTTATTTTTTCCCCTTCTTTCTTTCTTTTTCATTCTCTTTCTTGCTTTTTTTCTCCCCCTTTCTCTTTCTTACTCACTCCCCCCCCCCATCTTCTTCTTTTCCTTCCTTTTTTCTTTCTATCTCAGTGTAGTTTATTTGGTCTTTAAAGCTTTTCATAAATGTTTATATACTCATTCCTATAATAAGTCTATTAGGAAAATATAAATATTGATCTCTGGGATGAGCTACTTTCTACTGCAGTCGCTAAGACTAAAACAAAGTAAGGTAGAACTGCTAATAAATATAAATATATTTATAAATATAAATAATAAAGCAATAATATAGACAAAAATTTTCTACACCTGTATTTAATGTCCTTCCAAGATGTTACAAAGACACTCAAGAACAGGGAAAATGTCAAAATGAAGTGTGGGAGGGATAAATGTTTTGTCAGTCTTATAGTTTTAATGAATTGTATGACTTTATGAATAAAGCATTCGGATTCTATTAAATACCTATAAGTACTGAATATGTTCTTGAAATAAGTATCAAAGATGAGTCATACTTTCTTGAATTGTATTTTAGCAGCAGTATAATAATTTGAATAATACAAAGAGTTTGTGTTGACTGGTATTAATGGCAAATTTATATTTAGAAATATAAATCATAAATAAACATTTAGGTATCCTGGCCTCTACACTATGAAGCCATAAGCTACAAAACAAAATGTCACTGGGACAAAGTACTGTGCCTGAGGAAATATGACCAAATACATTGCATATTAGAATCTAACAATTTTAAAGAAAACAGTTATTTGCTTTGGTTTATCAGGGAAAACATGGTTGTCAGTGATCTTAAATCTGAATGTCTCAGAAATTTGGACTAATTTTACATGGTCAAATAGAACATCATCGCAGACATTCTTAAAATTGGAGTAACATTTTAGTGAAGCTCCTTGTATATTTTATGTTCCTATATATAGAGAGAGAGAGTTACCCCACACGTTCTTCAGATGGTGATGCAGAAGTTAGGGTTTATATTTTGTGCTTATGTCTAACACTCAAACATAATAATCAGGATACAGTAAAGACATTAATTTGTGGAGCACAAACTGAAGCTTTCATTTTGGCTGTTAGTCTACATAATTTAAAGCTAGTTTTTAAAATAAACGTTTTATTTTGAAATAATTTTAGATGTACCGGCACAAAGATTAACTGACAAGTTGAAAAGGGAGTCCAAAGAGTTCCTAAATACTATTCATCCATTTCTCATGAAAGTTAACATTTTATTTTACATAACTTTGATACATGGGTCAAAACTATTACTATTACTATTAAATTAATTGCAGACATCATTTAGATTTTATCAGGTTTTCTTGTTTTGTTTTGTTTTTTTACCACTGTCCTTTTTCTGTTCGAGGAACCGTCCAAGATACCTCATTTAATTTAGTAAAAGTTAATTTTAAACCATGGCTAAATCGAATAGATTATTTGGAAATCAGAGGTATTTAGGGCAATATAATGCTTTGAGTTATGAAATAATGAATCCTCTGATTAGTAGTTTTTTCCCCTTTTAGTTTGACTAACGAGCTTGTGGAGAAGGTTTTTCAGAATTTTTCCCTTTTCTCTGACTGAGATAGAGATATCAGTTTATTCCCCTAACCAGTTGACTTTTTTAATAGTATAATTTATAAAAAAGCTAAATATTGAAAGGATGACTATTTGCTCTGGAATTGAGGATTTATGTTCAATTTGTCTTTATTCTAAATTGACCATTGTAAATACTTTTTTCTTAAATATTAGTTATAAGCCAAAACATAAGTTACATATGATCAGATGAGGAATCAGAGTTAACTGTCAACACCTAATCATTAATGTTTGTTAGAATCATAGAAGTTCAACATAGACAAGAACTGAGAAGCAATTTAATCCCACTCTTCCTTTTATGCTGAAAAACTTGAGAACAAAATCTGCAAATTATTTGTTAATTAACTCATCAAGTGGAAGGTAAAATAAACAGCCTTCAACGCTCTCATCTTAATTTAGGCATGTCACAATTCTAAAATGATGTCTGTAAGAAGGAGAGACATTGAGGAGTGGTGACACGTTTCAATATATCAACTGTGATTGGTTAAAAACATGCTCTTTCTGTTTCCCATTTTCTGACGTCCACTATTGAAACACAGAGAATATTTCCATTATGGGTAGAGGATATAGGAGAAAAGTTTATCTCCAAATCACAAATCATTGTTTTCCCCTGTGTTTTAGAATATGATGTAGTAGTTAAAGAGGGAACAGTACCTAGATATGTTTTAATAAATACTTCCTAAAGGCAGCATCCTCAAAGTAATTGTTCATGAATATGTTGCAGATATATTTGTAATGCCAATATTATTATCTCTTAATTGCACAGATTTTTGCTTAAATTTTTCTATGCTATTTCTTAAAATATCATAGTAATTATAACAAAATCTATATGTAAATACATATGCAAACATCTCTATTTATTTACTCTATTTACTACGCATGACTGTATTTCCAAAGGAATATCTCACTCTAATATTATTTCATCATTTGTATTACCAAGAGCAATCAGTCACCTAAAACAAATAGTACTATTTTATCACTGTCTTTTGTCGCAAAACATGAGTAATAACTGCAAATACTATATTTCATCCATTATACTATTTTGCCTGTCTTTTGTTATGTCCTACAAAGAAATAATTTAAAGTTGACTTTAATCCAAATATGTATGTGTAAATATATATACATCTATATGTATATGTATCGCAGATTAATATGAAATCACAAGGGTGCTCAATTTTAGTAATAAGATAATGAAGAAAAATCTTTTAAGAGAAGTAATTCGGGGCAAATTAAAGAGATAAAAATGTATTACTTATAAATACTTTAAGTGTTTGTATCATGAATGGATATTGATTGTTGTCAAATGCCATTGCTGTATCAATTGAGTTGATCATGAGGATTTTTTCCTCTTCATTCTATTACAAACAGAATTAAACCAATTTAATTTATTTGTTTTGTATTTAATTTATAGATTTAAATTTAGTTCATTTAAATTAACTTATTTATTGAGTCAGAAAACCATGACAGTAGTATCCATATTTTTCTTGACAAAGAAAAAAAGTAATAAGGATGCACAGGAGAACAGGTTTACAAAGTTAGGAAATCCTTGTTATTTTCACACACTGATCTCCAGTTGATACCTGAGTGAAAATACACTTTACAGAAGCTGACAAAACTGCCAAAGTGATGGATAAGCAAGGTGCTCAGTGCTTCCAATGACATAATGAAGATGCACGGAACCAAGGAAGACTTATGAATGCTCCATAAAAATAATGTAAATCACAGAGTTTAAAAAATCATTATCTGCTGATGATATTAAGAATTACTGATTGTATATGTAGAATGGAATGATATCTTAAGGTTTTGTTTGTTAATTTTTTTTAATTAATAAAAAATTTTAAAAAATCATTATCTGAAACATGAGATTTTTTTGAACTTATAACTAATATTAGAACTAACTTGCAAGGTTGTAACTCTCCATATAGTGTTAAGATCAAAGATTTCTTATAGTGCTTTTTGGAGAAATTAAACATGTATATCATTCTAACAAATATCTCACAGACAGAACGTGAACTTTGGAAATGAGAAAGGGATTAATGGTCATGCATTTCATATTTGTGCTCTCTCTGCAATAGTTCAATTATTTTCCCATAAAGAATTTATTATTTCTGACCAACAGACTTTGGCCAGACTTTTTACAGACATTGCTGAAAGTAGTAATGAAAATGATCTTCAATAACAATAAACTTACCAGCAGTTATTTATCTCAGAGTCTAAAGGACAGGCCTAATAACCCATTTCAAAACAACAGAAAATAATGGGGAGATGGGGCACAATATTTTTCTCTGTGGACAAATGTTACGATTAACAGTCAGTGGCAAATTGAAAGACAAAAACATTTTAACAACAAAAAGCTTTAAGAGCATCAGACTAGAAGTGCCCTAAAGACATGACAACCATATTTTTTCAGAAAGGTAGTATGCATCAGATACAGTTTGCAGCATAGAAAACAATTACTTTGGAATTAAGTTCTTGCTAATGGGGCCTATTAATAATCATAGAATTAAAAGAATGAAACTGAAAACATTTTATGAATTATTTGCTTTCTGATATTGATTGTATACTTAAGGGAGGATAGAAAGATGGGGAAAAGTATTCACTAGCTAAATGAAGTTACATCAAATATCTGTTATGGGAATTTTTGATAGAAGTAAATATTTGAATATTAGTATATTTTTTTCAAGGAAATTTCCATGTTCTTTTTTGTTACTGGGTTTCTTTTCCATAGTATGAAGTTTTCATGTAACACCTACTTTTTAAATATTGAAATACATGTTATTTTAAAGTTGCTTTGAGATTTTTAAGTTAATGTTCTAAAAGCCTCCACCAAGTATTAGTCTAATTTCTCCTCTTGTCGCTTAGGAATATCCAATAGAAATTAAATAATTTACTTGAAACTGTTCATTTAATGCAAGAATCATGGTAAGAGCCCAGATTTTTTGCTTTTATTTTATTTTATTTTATTTTATTTTATTTTTTTTTTTTTTAAAGGAAAGACAGAGAGAAGGAAGGAAGGATAGAAGGAAGGAAGGAAGGAAGAAAGGGAAACATTTCCAAACATTTTCTTGCTTTATTGTATTTTGTTTTTCCGTTTTTTTGTTACATGGGCTGGGGCCGGGAATCGAACCGAGGTCCTCCGGCATAGCAGGCAAGCACTTTGCCCGCTGAGCCACCGCGGCCCACCCTATTTTATTTTTAATCAACTTTATTTAAACATGGTTCACGTGCAAAAATGGAAACCACACACTTGTACAATTTTATAAGTACATACATTCATACATTTCAGTCAAACCTTTAACATATCCATCAGCAATAAAAAATGCTTCCTCGTGCCATCCCCTCGTGAATATCACCAGGTTTCTGATCCAGGCAACCACTGATTTACTTCTACCACTATACATTAGATTGATATTTTCTAGAGCCACATATCCATGAAATCATGTAAATCATATCATATGTACTCTTTAAGTCCTGCTTCTTTCATTCAGCACAAAATTTTGGATCTTAATTCACATCTTTGGGTGTTTCAGAGGTGTGTTACTTTTTATTGCTGAGAAGCATTCCTTTGTATGGATATCCCACAATTTGTTCCACTTTTAGACTATTCAGAATCTAGTTGCTATTAATATTTGTCTCAAAGTCTTTTTGTGACCATACACTTTTGTTTGCTTGTTTGTTTTGAAAAGTGCGCGGACCAGGAATCGAACCGGGTCTTCCACATAGCAGACGAGAATTAGACCACTGTACTACCCTCGCACCCCCGACCATGTGTTTTTATTTCTCTTCAGTAAATGCCTCAGAGTGGAGTATCTCAAAATGTTAAGTGTATGTTTATCTTTACCAGAGACAGCCAACCATTTTCTGAAGTTGTGCCATTTGACATTCTCCTCAGCAATACCTGAAAGAACTCATCACTTCACATCTTCATCAACCTTAGTATTGTCAAATTTTTAAAATTTTACTCATTCTAGTGGAAGTTTAGTGGTAAAAGATTTTAGTTCTACTTTGCAATGTCTAGTTAGTTCATGATGCAGATTTTCTTTTCTTGTGCTTATCAGCTGATGAAAGTCTTTCTCATTACAATTTTATTAGATTTTTTTTAATTCTGACTTATAATAGTTTTTATATATTCTGGACACAAATATATGTCAAAATCAGTAGTGTGAGTATTTTCTCCCAGTCTGCTGTTTTTTTATATTAGTGTCTTTTGAAGAACAGAAGATTCAAATTATGATAAACATTTTTTCCTAGTTCATGCTATTTGTGTTCTAGTATTTGCTGACAAAAAAGTTGCCCAAAACTAGTTTTTCTTATTGATTTTTTCAGAGGTTTTATAGTTTAGCTTTTATATGTTACCTGGATAGTTCGCTATGAGTTAACTTTTTTGTATGTTGGAAATAATAGTTAAGGCTCTGGTTTGGTTTTATTTTGTTTTGTTTTTGCATAAGAATATAGAATTGTTCCAGAACTTTCATTTAAAAGATAAATTTTCTCATTGAATATTCTTGGGACTTTGTAAAGATCAATTGATCATAAAAATTAGGTACGTTAGGTCTCTTTCTCTACTAGAAGTCAGCAAACTTTTCCTGTAAAGGGCCAGCTACTATATATATATATATATATATATATATATATATATATATATATATTCAGTTATGTGAGTCATGTGGCCTGTGTTGCAACTATTCAGCTTTGCTGTTATAGCATAAAATCAGCCCAGCCAGACATATTTAAATAGATAGGTGTGGTTCTATTTACAAAAATAGACAACCAGCCACTTTTAGAATCTATTATATTCAATAAATTTCTATGTGTAACTTTATAGGCAAAACAATATCTTTATTACTGTAAATTGAAAAAAATGAAAGTGTTTACTAAGTATTTGCAAACTAATTTCAGTATTTACATTTTAACCATATTGACCTCTAATCCAGGAATGAGTAGCTCTTCAGTTACTTTCATAGATATTATATAGTTTATGTTATACATGTCTTGCACATATATTATTAAATTTAACCATAATCATTGCAGGTTTTCTGTACTATTTTCTAATATTTCTAGTATTCTTTCACTTTGTTTTCCACACTCTTTTTGATAGCAAGTAAAATAAAGTTTTTTAAAAATTGACTTTTTCTCCAAAGGTATGTTAACAGACTTAATATTTCTAATAATTGCTTTGTAGATTCTTTAAGATTTTCTACAAAAACAAGCACATCATCTATGAGTAAAGGCAATTTTGCTTATTCTTTTCTAATCTGTATTTTGAATAAAATGGGAAACATTGTCTTTCATTTTTATACATGCTGTGAGAGACAAGCTTCTCATGAATTCTTTTTTATCAAATTGAGGTTGTTCCATTTTATTCCTAGTTCGCAGAGAATTATCATACATGAATGTTCAATTTTTCAAATTCTTTTTCTGAATCAATTGACATTATTGTATGGCTTTTTCCCCCTTCTGTAAATATAGCAAATTACAATGATTGATATTTGGATATCAATTATGCAATAAACCCCTCTTGGTCATGGTATATAATCCTTTTACTAAATTGCTGAATTAAATGAGCTAATATTATATTAAGGGATTTTACATATGTGCTTATAATTATGAGGAATATTGGTGTACACTTTGATTTCCTTGTGATTTTTTTTCTGGCTTTTATATCGAGGTTATACTGGTCTCACAGAATGTGTTGGGAAGTCTTTCCTCTTTTATTTTATGAAAGAATTTGTGCAAAATTGGCATAGTTTGTTCTATAAATGTTTGATAGAATTCTTTAGTGAAGCCATCATGAGTTATGAATTGCTTTTAGGTTTAGAACTACTGTAGTTTTTATTTTTCTTAGTCAGTTTTTGAAATTTGTGCCTTTGATAAAGTTTCTAATTTCATCAAATTGGTTGAACTTAATTGGTATAAAGATGTCTTAACATTTTCCTATCATCCTAAGAATGTCTATAGGATTTGTATTGATATGGTAATAGTGATGTAGATTAGATTTAATCTAAATCTAGATATTTTGATTTAGATTAAATCTAAATCAAAATAGATTTTCTCTATTTGTCTTGGTCAGTCTAGCTAGAAATTTATCAACTATATTCTTGTTTTAGTAAACCAATTGGGATTTCATCAATATTCTGTACTAGTTTTCTAGTATTTTTTTCTGTCATTGAATACTATTGTATATTTTTTTATTTCTTCTATTCTTAGTGTTTTATTTCTCTCGATCTTGAGGTACAAACTCAGAAAATTGATTATGGCTTTTCCTCTTTTCTATCATAAGCATTTAATTATGTAAAATTTCACCCAAGGAATGAGTTGTTTCCCACAAATTTTGTACTCATGTTCACTTATTTCAAATTATCCTCTAATATATTTGGTGATGTCGTCTGTGACCCATGAGTTTTTTGCAAGCATCTTCTTTAATTTCCAAATATTCGGTAATTTCCAGCTAAATTTTAATTTAATTTTGTTATATTCAGAGAGCATACTTTGTGTGATTTCATTCCATTTAAATGCATGAACAGTTTTATCTTCAGCCCCCCATAAAGCTAATCTACTATGTAAAAAAAAATTTGTATTATGTTTTCTAGGTTGGTCTCTTTCATAAATCTTATTTGAAGTTTATAATGTTTAATTCTTCTATACTCTTACTGATATTTATTTATAAGTATATTAAATGTATTATTTTCCATTACATGACACATCTTGAATAATTGTCCATGTGCATCTGAACAGAATTTTATTCTGCTATTTGTTGGAATTATACAGTAAGTGTCAACTAGGTCAAGTCTGTTGATAGTGTTGATCAAGTTTTGTACATACTTATTGATTTTCAGTATAACAGCCTTATGTATTAGAACCTGACTGCTAAAATCTTCAGATATATCTGTGGTTTTTCTATTTATCTTTTAAGTTTTTGCTTCATGTGCTTTGAACCTCTCTTGTTAAGTAATTATGTATTTGAGCTCATCATGTCTTCTTAATCAATTGATCCCTTCATTATAATGTAATGCTTTCTTTAACCTTGGTAATATCCTTTGTTCTCAAGGTTAACATCTTTTTTTTTTACTATTAATATAATCACTCCAGTTTTGATTAGTGTTATCTTAGTATATTTTTTCCATTATTTCATTTTCACCTTGATTTCCTTAATATTCCAGGTGAGTTTTTAGTCTTAGTTCTTTCTTTTACGTAGCTAATAAACACTGACTTTTAATATAGCATCAACATGGTTTTATTTCATTGTAACATTGTATTTTTTTTTTTTTTGGATCAAAGAACCTATAGGCTAAGAGTTCCCACAAACAAATGAAATTAAGTTTCCCAATTTGCCTAATGATGAAATTGGAAAATCATTACTTTTTATTGTTTACCTCTTGGAGATTATTTGGATATCTAGTCTTCTACATGCAGAAATTACTGAACTGTCCAAGCCCTAAAAATTAACTACATTCTAAGGTATAGGAAAGGAGTTCTGGAGTCACATCTAGTTATTCAGATCTATAAAACACATTTATTTTATAAAAAATAATAAACGAGTTATGAATCTTCTCATAATATTTCTTGGAGGTACTACATTAGTTCTTGGTGCTCTGGCTACACCAGTCGCCTTCTATGCAGAATTTGGATAAACTGATTAATTATTTTTCCCAAAAAAAAGAAATAAAATAAACTCCATGAAATTATTGCTAACTTATTCCTCTTTTCATGAAAGACGAGAAATGGTTGGGTAATGTCATTGTAACCTACAACATGATCTTTGGAAAAGATGTTTACATGGCTGTGACTTTCCACTTATACAACAAATGACCCTGTTGAAAGGTCTCTTTTTGTCAAAGTTTTAAGAAACATAAGATCTCTGAAAAAGCTTATGAACACTTATCTTCCTCCATTTAGATGAACAGTATATATACAGAGATTATTTTCTTCATATGTAAACTTATCTTGCAATAAATTCATCAAGCTTATTTCTAAGAAAAAACATTATACCTAGTTTACGTCAAACATGTGTTATTCCAATTAAAAAGTAAATAGGCTTTTGAAAGTATTAGAAAAATAATTAAAATTTGAAAAAATGATAAGCCAGATTATATTAAATAAATCCATAATACAAAATTAATTATAGTTTATTTTTAGTATATATCTTTATAGTCTCTTTGTATTTCTGTCTGTCCATTTGTCTCTCACACACAACACAGCCACAAGCACACACATACACACCATAGAAACAGTATTGTCTCTCAAAGAGAACAGATAATACAGCTAATAATAAGCAAGATGTAAAGCAGTTTCTATATAGCAGTTTTGCATTAAATGTTTTACAAATTTCATTTCATTAATGTTCAAACAGCTCATTTATAGAGGATCTATAATTAGTGATTTTTCCATAGGTAAAAAATTTTGGCTTTGAAAATTAAAATTTCCGTGTTAATAAATGGCTGAGTCATGATGCAAAAAACACAATGAATTGCTCTTTTTACTTTTATCTGGGTGCAGATGATCAGAGCCATCTTGGAAAAGGACAACCAAGGACAGAATGACTCAAAGAAATGATTGTAAGAAGGTGGTAGAGTAGGGAACTCCCACAACCAGTCTCTGTGAGAACAACTATTAATTAGGCAGGTACTATCTGAATCAATTATTTTAAAAACTCCTGAGTATAATAGAACACTGTGAAGCATCCAGAGAAGAGCAAAAGGAAGAGACTGGTAAATTGGAGTGAATACCAGTGAATTGGACACTCTATGCTGCATTTACCATCTTAAAGACGTTACCCTTCTTCAAAACTACAGAAAATAGTTAAAGGGTTGCATTTACTAGTCATGTGACTAATCAAGAAACCATAGCCCCAAAGAGCCACAGGAGAAGCTCCTGGCACCCTTGCTGGCTCCCCCTTCACCCTATCTCCAGGGAAGTGTGGGTCCAGCCGGTGCTCCCTTTATGGTCCCTGACCTCAACCTGTCTGGGAAAGACATATCTAGAAAAGACCTCTCCACATCGCCCCTCCTCTCCAAACCTGCCCTCCAACAAAAGCAGTTTGGAGCTGTAAAATCTGTGTAAGAAACGACTGAGTCATGCAGCCTAGGGTGAAGAGATGCCTCCTTCAACTCCTGCAGTGGAACGTCTGGGAGCGGAAAAAGGCCTGTTTCCTAGGGAGTAGTGAGGGCATTCAAATTCCTGCAGACTCCAGAGGCCACGCGTGGTTACAAGCCCAGGACAAGACGCAGACTCAGAATTCTAATATAGGGAGGATACTGCGCTTTGCTTTCACCTTGATCAGACCATCTTGTTAGGAAGGCTGAATCCTGAAGGAGAGCACCAACCAATGTAAAATCAATTTTCAAACACTGTGAAAAGTTATTATTATTATTTTTTTGCTTAGGTTTGCTTTGTTTTGTTAGTTCCTGTCACTCAGGATAATCTCTGTCATATCATTAGCTGCATATGAACTCAAGAGACAGACTCTCAGAGAATAAACCCTAGTGTTAAAACTTCAAAAATTAAAATGTACTGTATGCAAGAAAAGATTACCAAACAAAGAAACAAGAAATGATGGTCCATCCAAAAGAAGAGAAGGAAAATGCTTTGCATTGATTGGTGCTCTCCTTCAGAATTCAGCATTAAATTAAGAAGTCTATCACAGACTTTGCCTCAGACTGTCTCCTTGTTAGGAGAGCTAAACTCTGAAGAAACACAACAGCCAAATCAGAATCAAATTGCAAAGACTGTGAAAGGTGTTGCTTGCATTTTGCTTGGTTTTGTTATGTCCTGGCACTCCAGAAACATCTGTCATGTAACTAGCTGCATATAAACTCATGAAACAGCTCAGAGACTAAATCCTAGACTTATCATTTTAAAATATTAAAATGTACAGAGTATAATTAAAGATTACAAGACAAAGAAACAAGAAATAATGAACCCATGCAAAGGAAAAGTATACATATCTAGAAAACGCAATAAAGACCAGACTATTGACATACCAGCCAAAGTCTGTAAAAGTATGATCTTCCTAATGCTCAAGGAGGTAAAGGAAAATACAGTGGAAGAACTATAGAATACCAGGAAAACACTGAAGGAACACTAGGAGAATGGCAATAATGAAATAGAAAATGTAAAAGGAACCAGGAAAACTATGAGAAATAAAGACAACAATAACTGAAATGAAAAATTCCTGAGAGGGTTTTAACCACAGATTGGAGATGGCAGTAGAAAGAATCAGTGAATTCAAAGGCAAGACAATTAAAATGAGTCAGGTTAAGGACCAGAAAAAAGGAGAATTAGGAAAAGAAGAAACTGCCTAAACAGACCTGTGGGACCCTGTCAAGTTTATCAGTATGCACATCATGGGAGTCCCGGGGGAGAAAAAGGAAAAGAGCCGAAGGAATATTCGAAGAGAAACACATACTGTAAAGGAGCCAATTCAGTCAGAATACATAACAATTATAAACATATTTGTGTCTGACAGCAGAGGCTCAAAACATATGAAGCAAATGTTGACAAATTTTAAAGGAAAAGTAGATGGCTCTAAATTAGTAATAGGAGAGTTCACTCCTCCACTTACAATAGTGAATAGAACACTTAGACAGAAGATTAGTAAGAAAATAAGATAATTGAGTAATACTGTAAACTAGCCAGAATGAATAAATTAGAAGAACACTTCATCCAGTAGCAACAGAATACACATTCTTCTCTGGTATGCATGGTTCATTCTCTAGGAGAGACCATATGCTAGGTGCCAAAATAAGTTTTAAATTCAAGAATATTAAAATCATACAGTGTGTCTTCTCTGACAGCAATTAATGAAACTAGAACTTAACAAGCGAGAAGGAATATAAATCCCCCAAAATGTGGGAACTAAACAACTTAGGAGTCTAAGAAGAAATTACAAAAAATCAACACAAATATTTAAAACAAAAGGTATGAATATATTCAGCAGAAGCAGTTTTGAAAGCTTAGAATAGATAGGAACACCAGTTAAATGCAATTTTACATACCTATTATATTTGTTCCTGTCTCAAAAGGCAGGGGGTTAGGTTGCATATTTTCTCTCTTTTGCTCTTTCTTACACTGCTTTGTAGTATTGAAACCTGAATTCATCTTACCATTACTGACATAACTCATCACTTACACCATGCTGGGTAATGGAGCTACCACTCCAACATAAATATTACTGTACTCACAGTGTCTTCACAGAAGGCCCCAAATCTCTTCCCACCAACATTTACACTTGAATTTTCCCTAGAGAAATTGATTCTTTAATAGCCTGATATCACCATGTCCCATCTCATCTATGAATGGTGTTAACACCTTTCTCTTAGATGTTAGAATGCATTTACTTCTTAAAATAGCCCATATACAATATAAAATATATCTTATATATATATATTATGCAATATATATTTTTTACTTACATCCCATATAATCATCACTCAATCCCATGTTATTAATTCCCTCCTGGGCCCCCTTCCAATTCCATTTTGGAGAAGCAGCTTGTCACTTGATCTACTGTCTTTGGAATACACTGTACCTACTCCTCTATTTGCTTCTATGTAACCCATGCAGTGTTGATTATGCAATGTTGATTATTTGCACAAGTGAACTTTTAATCTTTGTATCCAAGCACCTGTGAAAATTGTATAGAGATCACAAAAATTAATAATTTGGGGGGGACATTAAAACTCTCTATCAATCATTCAGTTCCTTTTGGCCAGCTCCCTCTTCCATTTCTCACTCAATGGGCACCCAAACTTTGATTTCTTCTCAAATTTCCTTTGCAAATTTCAACATCTTTAGTCTCCATACCAATAACATGCTAAATTTAAAATATAATAAAAATTTTTCAGACCTTATCTTCACTATCTCTCAGTATTTTCCATTGGTGAGTTCCTCCATGACCTACTCTTGACTCCATGTTAATATGTTCTTGATTCTCTTTTCTTTCTTTCTCTCTCCTTTCTCAGTTTCTTTCACCAAACTTCTTTTTCTACCATTTCTTCTCTGCCTTGCCTCTGAGTGATCTCATTCATAAATCTGGCTTTGAATACTTTCAGTGCAGACTTGTTGGAGGTGCTGTGAGTAGAAATAGAGGAGTGTGAGGCACCCAAGAGGTTGGTAAAAGAATGAACCAACAACTATGCCCAGGGATGGAGAGAAAAAGGGGAAAGGTGATGTTACTAGATCCCGGGATCCTCGACTTTATGATGGGAATTGGAACTGTGTTTGGACAGGGTAAGAGTTAGGAGTTGATTATAGCATTATAGATGCTATAATCAATGATCTGAAAAAGAATAGGGAAAAGAAATGTCCTGGTTTATTTACCTTCCAATCTTTTCCCAGTGCTTCCCCCTGAACATATCGTAACCAGAGTCAGTAAGTAAGAGCACCTGAGGAATGATGCAGGGTTCAGTCCCTTGCAATACAGAGCAGAGCAAAGAAGGACAAGCAATGGATCAGAGAAAAATCTCCTAAAAGTTTTATTGACTTCTGGCTTTTCCACAGAAAGCTGTTTTTGTTTGGAACGTCCTTCCCACTTCCACTGTGACTGTTTCCATAGAATTTGAATATATAACTGAATACATAGTCTGAATTATTCTTTCCTCCCTTCTATACACCTCTAATAATTTTATTTTTAACATTGAATTGTAGCACACCTCTATCCATGCTTTTGCACTTAGTTACTATTGATTTTTATTAATGCCTAGCTAAGCTCCAGATTCAAATAAATTATTAAATATATGTTGTCTGAATGAATAAAGGTCACTCATTCCAAATATCAGTTTTGGAATTTAGGTACTCTAGCAAGTAAAACAACAAAAAGTTGCATCAATTGTTGAAATTATTGTTCCCCAAATTGCTGTACTCAAGTCTTAGAGGTGTAAAATTAACTTCTTTTCTCACAGCTTTCCATACTGTAGAGAATCCCCTCATGTTTCCCAATACACAAACACCTATACATCTCCCTCCATTTTAAAGTAATTTAAAAGTGTGTTATTGTATTTCTTTTACGTTCTCCTTAAAAGAGATTATAAGTATATAAATTCATTTCTGATATATCATCTTAGGGACAGAGTTCACAAATTAAGATAAACAGTTTAGTGAACCGGCTTAGAGGCTAGATTACAGAGCTGACGTGGTGAGTTCACATTATGACTTGAACACTTACCTATTAAGCATCCTTGGTCAAAGTTTTTAGCAATTCTGTGCCTCAGTTTTATGATATTAAAAGCAGGTGAGGCAGGCCACGGTGGCTCAGCAAGCAGAGTTCTCGCCTACCCTGCTGGAGACCCAGGTTCGATTCCCGGTGCCTGCCCATGAAAAAAAAAAAAAAAATGAAGAGGATGATATCAATAATTAAAATGATTTTTTTGCAAGTACTAGCTGAGTCAAGGCAGATAAAGCACTTTAAAAATGGCCTAGCATATAGAAAGCACTCTAAAAATATTAGATGTCACTTTTAATACTCATTATTAATAATCTGGTTAGAACTCATGAATTTTAATGAAGAGTAATTTAGATGATTTGCTTCTCACAACTAACAAGAAAATGTTCTTATAAAAGCCCATTATAAGCTTGCATAAGACAACAAAATCATAAATATGCAAAACTTTAATATGTACAAAATGGGCAGATGCAATTAGTATAGTTAATGTAATTACAAAACAAATTTACATTAAAAAGAAAGGCTTTCTTTTACATTCCATTAGTTAATTATGCAGTTAGGTGCCTACTGACATATCAGACTTGCTTTCCAATTAGGAAAATTAGAAGCAGAGTACAATGATGTACACCTGAATAATATTTGATAAGACAAACACAGACTTCTGAGCTTTCCAGAGAGTACTGTCATTTAAAATGAATAATATTCTTATTTCGAGAGAAAAACAATGTACATATTTATTTACACAAATTATTTTTTAAAGGTTTCAACCAAAAAAAAAGAAAAATTAGGTTAATTGATATTTTAGCACTCTGACAAAGTCAGAAATGACAGCAAATAAATAATAATGCAAGGAAACATTGGTATGTGCTTTTTAATAACTGATTTCAAATATGTAGTTTTCTTTCCTTTTTATGGCAACTTGTTTCCCTAAATTCAGATTCACATGTTTCCTGGTGTTTGTTTGTATCCTTTACGTTATGCAAAATCCATTCCAGTCTTAAGAAATGGAGTCAGCACCATTGCTATTGCTAGCAGTCCAGTCCTCAAATTTTGTGTCTTACCTAGAGAACAGTACCTTATTTCATTATCTGTGCACAGCATCTATGTTTTTAAAGTGTCTCTTTAAGATTGGGAGTCAGCTTCCATCCTGTCTTTTTCTCTTACAAGTTTGAAACCATTATCTATGATCCCCAGCTAAATTGCTAGAGAATTCTACTTGCTAACAGACTTTGTACAGATCATATTACCACATATATTTGCCTATGAATATCTGTCATCTATGGCACATGCCTATTATGACAACTATGCTGAAAATTAACTGTATATGGAAATATTGCCCAAAATAGCAGCATAACTATTCTGATCTAGAAAAGAATATGTCTTGTGGGGGTGGTATCAAAGTGATGCTTATACGAATCTTATTTTTTAAAAGAATATATTGAATGGACACATTATTTATTCCACAAATTTGCATGGTAAGGTAGAAATGTAGTGAGAAAACTGGTAAACTGACATTGAAAGAGACCTGAAGATGTGTAGACATAATTTATTTCATTTTTACAATTTAGTTAAAAAATAAATAGCATAAATAAATTCTAGATGAGACCTACAAACTGATACAACAAAAGCTTAAACAATTTGTTTTCATTATCCGAAAAATTAAGTGTCTCCTTTGTATGTAGCAGAATTCATAATGGTTTGAGGATTTGTTAGTCTTGGAAACGTTACTGTAAATTTTACAATATTTATTAGCCCATTGAGAAAGAGTCCAGTTATAATCAGTTCAGTTGGTGCCAATATTTTGATGGCAAATAAACAAAAATAATAACAGTAAATACCTCTGATGTCAGCCAAGGAAATTAATATAGAAAATGGATTTTAGCTTCCTCACTCTTGTAGGATATAATAAAAAAACAGCTTTAGGGCCCATGATATAACAGCGCTGCATAAAGTAATACCAATGGTGACTACAACAAAAGTGACATTCAAGGATTGATGTAGTCTAGAGAAAGGATTTGTGAGAAAGCTGTTAGGACTATGAAGCCATTTTTCTTGTCAAAAATAAATGCAACACAATCTTCTTTGCTTTTGTCAACACTTTGCAGAATTTCACTTTTAAGGATTATGTTTTCCATCCCTATATATAAAATTTTTAAAGCTAAACATTTTTTGCACTCCACAGAATTAAATGAAAATCAGTAGTTGATTGCCCTTTAACATAACATCATACACACAATTCAGATTCAAGCCCAAACTTGATTTTAGATCCAATCTACAAAAATCGATTTCTATACCAGTATTAATAGGAAAGCTGGATCTGCTCTGTATCACTTAGTTGACACACTCAAATTGAATTCATCATGAAATATTGATTTGTATAATTTGGAAAAACAATGTTTTAATATTTCCTCAATCCACTATATGAATTGACAAGCATCAACATATGCCTAATTTAGATGTAGAGTTTTAGAGAAATCATAAGTACTGTCCATGTTCAATTTTAATGACACAGACTGAAAATCTATTTGTTTTGATTTTATAAGGAGTCA
This sequence comes from Tamandua tetradactyla, assembly GCF_023851605.1. Taxonomy (NCBI): domain Eukaryota; kingdom Metazoa; phylum Chordata; class Mammalia; order Pilosa; family Myrmecophagidae; genus Tamandua; species Tamandua tetradactyla. The sequence continues at coordinate 4,845,086 of NC_135350.1, read as the reverse complement.
TAATTTTTATGGTAAAAGGAAATTTAAATAGATTGCTTAGGAAAATGCTTTCTCTCACATTATGTCTATACATGTTGTCCCTTCTTTAAATACATTAGTCATTTTTCAGGCTGTTTGCTCTCACCATCAAATAAAATTTTGTCATACTCTAGTTTCTATGGTGTGTGATTGGATGTCCAAAATCATCTTGAGGTGAGAGCAGAGAATGAACCTGAATTTGCTGACTGACCACCTCAAAAAAATGACATTAGTTGCACAGACTGGAATGATCTGTTTGGTTTTGTTCTGAATTTAGCAAATGATGGGCAAGAGCATCGATGACAGTAGACTAGTTGAGTGTGAATAATGAAAGAGCCATCAGTTAAGTGTTGTCAGCAAATCTAAGCACCAGAATTTAAGCTCATTTTTCATAAGTTAAACTAACCATAATATTTATAACATTCATCTGTTGGCTTCAAAAGACTGTTGTTTTCCTTAATGAGACGTTAAAGCAATATGGACATTTCTGGAGGATGTGTGAATGTATGTGTGGGTGACTTTTTCACTGTTACTTCAGCCAGCGAGCCTCTCCTGTGGAGTTTGTCAAGACTCTTCATCAGAGCTGTCAGTTCCACAGCCTGTCCTATAGATTTTGGACTCTTATATTCCCACAGTTGCATGAGAGACTTTTATAAATCTCATATTTACAGATATCTCCTGTTGGTTCTGTTTCTCTAGAGAACTCTGACTAATATGCTTTTTATCTTTCTCTTCCTAATTTCTGCTTAAACCATATTGAAATGCTTTCAGATCTCTTCAATGTTAACATTTATTTTCTATGATTGGAACATTTCTACTCTTTTTTATGTTATTAATATGACTTCCACTTATCATGCAGCCTATTAAGAGTTGAAATGATTTCTTTGTTGAAATTTCCACCACAAATCCTTAGATCCACCTTTAGCATATGGTTTTAGTTTTGTTTGACTGCTACCATTTCATAGCTGGTGTAAAAAGGAGTGACAATCTCTTTTTTACACTTACTATGCCTAGTGTGAATAGAGTATGTGGCAAACAAGTCTGTAAGGATTGGAATAAGATTCAGTAAGACTTAAAAATGATTTGACAGCATTTTATCAGATTAATGAATAAATGAAAGATTGATGACTATTATTAGTGCTCCTGATTGTGCTACATGCATGTCTATATGAACTTGTGTCTGCATGTGTGTATGTACATGTAATTTTTGTTACACTAGCTCACACATCACAAATTTTGAAGTTAGGAACCAATAATTATATGTTCTCAAGAACTACAAGGAGGGATGTAGAAATTGTCGCAAAATGACATGACCATTTAAAATTATACATGGAAAGGCATCTTTTGGTCATGGATTGCAAAAACTAAATTTTGTTAAGATATCAATCTACCTAAAGTGATTTGCAGATACAATTCAATGCCAATCCAAATTCCAGCAACTTCATTTTTTAGAAATGAGAAAGTAATCTTCAAATTTATAAGGAAAGGTAACTGGACCCTAATAGTTAAAGCCATCTTGTAAAAGAAAAAAGAAATTGAAGAACTCACCCTTCCTGATCTTAAAACTTATTACAAAGCCATAGAAATCAAAACAGGGTGGTACTGTCACAAAGACAGACAGATAGACCAATGGAATAGAAATGAGAATTCAGAAATCATTACATTTATGGCCACCTGGTATTTGACAAGGCTACCAAGTCCATCCAATGATGAGAAAAAGCATCTCATCAGGAAATGGTGCTGGGAAATCTGAATGTCCACCTGCAAAAGAATGAAAGTGGATCCCTAGCTCACACCATCTACGAAAATTAACTCAAGATGTTTAAAGACCTAAATATAAGTACCAAGCCTAGAAAGCTCTTAGAAAAACCATAGGGACACATCTTCAGGACCTTGTGTTAAACAATGGTTTCTTATACCCAAAACACAAGTAACAAAAGAAAAATTAGATAATTGGGACCTCATCAAAATTAAAAACATTTATACATCAAAGGACTTTATCATAAAAATATAAATGTAATTTCAGCCTACTCAGTGTTAGAAAATATGTGGAAACCACAAATCTGAAAAGAGTTCAATATTCAGAATAAATAAAGAAATAATACAATTGACAATAAAAAGCAAACAACTCACTTAAAATTAGGCAAAAAGCTTGGATAGACATTTCTCCAAAGAACATATATGAATGGCCAAAAAGCACAAATAAAATGCTCAACATCACTGGCTAGTAAGGAAACTGAAATCAATACCACAATGAAGTATAGTTTCACATTCAGTAGAATGCATCCAGTTAAAAAAATGAAAATTGCAAGTGTTGAAGAGAATGTGGAGAAATATAAATACTCATTAATTTTGATGTTCATGTAAAATATGCAACTTTTATGGAATACAATTGGCAATTACTCAGAGCGTTAAGTATAGAATTACTATATGACCTGGCAATCCCACTTCTAGGTACATACAAAAAAGTTCCAAATGCAAGGATTTGAACAGATATTTGCACACTGATGTTCATAGTAGCATTAGTCACAATTGTCAAAAGAGAAACTATCCAATTGCCCAACAACTTATGTATGTGTAAATAAAATTTTGTATATACATCCAATTAAATATTATTCAGCTCTAAAAAGGGAATGAAATTCTGAAACATGCAGCAACATGGATGAACCTTGGAAACTTCCTGTTAAATAAGTCAGACAAAAATTTACAACTATTGTATGACCTCACTGATCTGTAATAATCAGAATAGGCAAATTCAGAAAGTCAGAATCTATAATATAGATTACCAGGGGGCTGTTTGAGGGCAGGGAATGAGGAGATATTGCTCAAATTGTACAAAATTTCTATTTTGGTAATGGAGGGTGTTGATAGTAGAATAAAGTTGTGTCCATAATTACCTGCACTGCATTATATTTTTGAATATGGCTGAAAAAGGAAAGTTTTAGGCTATATATATATATATATATATGTATATATATATTACTAGAATAAAAAAATTGTAAATATAATAAACCTAGGACTATCCAACACAACGAATCCTATTTTAAAATGTCGTATAGTTAATAGCACAATTATTAAAATGTTCTTGTATTAATTGTAACAAATGCAGGATTTTAATTATACTGTGGTATATGGGAACTCTGTAGTTTAGACATTATTTTTCTCTAAATCTATGACTCCTCTAATAACAAACAAAAAAAGTAAAAAGAATGCAAAAAAAATTTTATAAAGGCTGACCAGGACAGATATTGGCTAGGATATAAGTGTGTAAAGTAATTTTTTCATGATGTAACAACTTTGGAAACAGTTTCATATTATTTAACATGCATAGTATATGAGTACAACATTTTCACTCTTAGATATGTACCTTAGAAGCATTCATGCATATTTACAGTAAAATACATATTCAAACATTCATACCCATATTGTATGTTACAACCAATTAATTATCAATCTCACTGGGGTTCATTCATAAAATGCCAAGTTAGCTGGGAGTTGGCTGATAGTCACTGGGTGTACAGTTATTTTACAAATGACTTCCTATCTTCCTGTAGGCTAGTTCAGGCCTGGTTACATGGTTGCCACAGGATTCTAAGAAACAAGAGGAAATGTGAAACTCTTGAAGTCCAGACTCAGAACTCTTACAATATTATCACTTCTCCAAATTCATTTACCAGCAACAATCACGAAGCCAGCTCAAATACAAAGGCTTGAAATATAGTCTATAATTCTTGATGAAGTACCTGAAAAAAATCTGAGGCCAGTTTTTTAAGTCTACCATATCCAATGATCATGGCATCGGCAAAAGTATGTAGATTTTGAACTTAAGTATTTTATTTTCCAAGCTAAGACCGCTAAATCTCTATGTCCTACTGTTGAATAAACAAGTTGATATTTCTCCAATTTATATACTAAGAACATCAATAGCATTTTTGCTTTCCTTTTGTATTGAGAAGATCAAGAAACAAACTTCAGTAACTCAGGGTATAAGTAACATTTTGCAATAAAAAAAATCTTAAATTTCCTTTTATTCCTTTATTTCTATTATATACAGAAAATGTCCAAAGGAGTACAAAAGATGGTAGAACTTGTTTTAAGATCAGAGTGTTCAATAGCTTAATAACACTGTTGGATTTTCTAATTAAAGAAGGTATTTTTATTTATAGTAATCCTGTAGTAAGTTTGAATGTTATTCTAGAATAACTGATTTACTAAAAATTTTAGTTATTTTATTTTTATTTGTATACTGTATGGTGGGGTGACATTTCATCATTTTTCCATGTGGTTATCCCATTATTGCAACACCATTTGTTGAATTTTTGTTTGTTTGATTTTTGTTTGTTTTTTCTGCTTGTTTGTTAGTATTTTCTGAAATGCATGGCCTAGGAATCGAGCACAGGTCTTCCACATGACAAGCAAGAATTCTACCACTGAACTACACTTGCACCCCCTTGATTATTCAATTTTACATATTAAATTAATAGAATAATATTTTCTAGTAATTAGGATCATAAATTCACTATATAAACACTTAGAATAATGTGAATCACAGCAAAGAGATGTTATGAAAATTCTTGCATATGATAATTATGTTTACTAAAAAAAGAATACTTTTAAAATATGCTTCTCTCCATTATTATGTCAAATATAATACATTTTTTCCTTTGTGGACATTGAAAAATAAATTGTTTTCCACAAGTTTATGCTTATTCATATCACCAAAGATGAAACATTTAGAAAAAACATATCTGGAGTAATGTCATCAACATGATGATTTAAGGCATCCCCTGAAAAAAATTCCCCAAAGATTAAGTCTTTAAAAGGGCAAATCCTACTTGATTAGAGCTCTAGAGGCTATTAGAGACTATAGAAAACCTTTACAAATGCTGAATTAAAGAAAAAAAATAGGGAGGAAGCCATTGCCCTGACATACCCATCCTCTTCCTTCCCCCTCGCTCATTCCCATGCATCTGTGCAGTTGCTCAGAGGCAGGGACCCTGATTCCTCTCTCCCACCAGGGACACAAACTATAAAACCACTTACAACAACGAGTTGGAACCCCATGCGTATCCAGGTGTAGGAACCCAAGTTTGCAGATACCCAGGACAGATCACAAGCCACTAAGGAGTGTTGCATAAAAAAGAGATCTTGGGTGGGGGGTAACCATAGGGGCTGCCAAGGGGTGCAATTGCTCACTGAAGTTACTGTCATCTGGATCATCTAAACAGCAGACTTTTCTAGGCTGGACCACCTTTCTGGATTGACCTCATCTTGTCTCCTGGAGTGGAATTCCCTAACAGGGAAAAATGCAAGGCGCTGAAGATTAACAGAGGGGAAAAAAGAGGGGATTAAATTAAGCTGCTATAAACCAGGAGGTTATTAGAACTGAAAACTCTAAGGATAAGGGGACAATACATAAAGGAAATAATTTAAACAAATCATAAAAGATGGGGGGAAATCTACAGAAAAACAAAAAGACTAGCCCAAGACTCCTAGGGAAAGGAGGCTTTTTCCTGGAGGTGAAACAATTACACAAAAAATTGCAACCTTAAAAATTGTACTGCATATCTACGGCAAGAATCAGATGAAAGAAGCTGGAAAAATCTGATCAGTGGCATCAGATTGAATAATAAATTGGTCCAAACATCAAAGAAGCATTGACACAAGCCAATCAACAATAAAAGCCTAGAAATGAGGGACAAACTGAAATTAAAATTACCACATTATATTAATCAGATGTCTGATTTTGTTCATAACATCAGCAAAAATTACATGTCATACCAAGAAACAAGGAAATATGGCTCAATCAAGAGAACAAATTAAAACTTCAGAGGAGACATAGAATTTTGAATAACTAATAAAAGAAGTTATAATAAATCTCCTAAATCTACTAAAGGAGATGAAAGTAAATATGCATAAAGATATAAAGAATGTTATGAAGGCAATGTGTAAGCATAAAGAAGAATTTGAAAGTATAAAAAGAAACATAAGAGAAATTAAGGGGATGAAAGACACAATAGTAGAGATTAAAAATATGCTATCAGATTTGAACAGACAGAAGCAAGAATCAGTGATCTAGGGGATAGGACGATGGAAATCATACAGCCAAAGAACAGATTTAGAACAGAATAGAAAAAAATTAGACTGTCTCAAGGATGTGAGCGTTAGTAAAAAACACACAAATATATGTGTCAAGGGGGTCCCAGAAGGAGAAGAGCAGAAAAAAAGGGCAGCGAGAATATTTGAGGAAATAATGGCCCCAAATTTCTCAACTTTTATGAAAGACATAAATATATTGAAGAAGCACAACATACTCCCCAAAGAATGAATCCTAATAAACCCATTCCAAGATATACACTGGGCAGTGCGATGGTGGTTCACCTGCAATGCTGGAGATCCAGGTTCGGTTCCTGGTGCCTGCCCATGTGAAAAAAAGATATATATATATATATATATACTATCAGAATCCAAAGACAGAGAATTCTAAAAGCAGCAAGAGAAAAGCAATTGTCACATACAAGGGATCCTCAATAAGACTAAGTGCCAATGTCTCATCAGAAGCCATGGGGCTGAGAAGACCATGGCACATAATGTTTAAGGTACTGAAAGCGAAAAATCAAGAGTTCCAATTCTTTATCTGGCAAAATTGTGCTTCAGAAATGAGGGATACTTTAAAATACTCAAAGGTAAACGTAAACTGAGAGAGTTTGTTAACAGAAAACCTACCTTACAAGAATTGCTAAAGGATGCTCTGCAATAGCATAAAAGCTCTGCAATACCCTACAAAAATTGCTAAAGGAAAAGATAGGAGAGAGTGGCTTGGAGTACTGTGAAGAAATGAAGATTATCAGTAGTAGTACTAAAGGGTAAATGCAAAACCTAACTTTACTGTATTCACAATATACAACTCTACTCCTTAATTCCTGTAAGAGTTGAAATATAACAGAACAAGAAAAAGGCATATTTTCTGATAATGGATGTAAAAAATAAAAATAAAGTGTGACAAAAGCAACGTAAAGAGGAGAAACAGGATTATGAGAGTAGATTATATGTATGCTTTTGAGGTTAAGTTGATACCTTCTCAAAGTAGTTTATAGATGTAAATTGAACAACAAAAATACCAGGGTAAAAAGAAAGAATTTTAAAAATATATAGGAACAGAAATGAGAAAGGGATCAGTCAGATATATCACAAATGTTCAACTATGCAAAGAATGAGGTTGTCATAAAGGAATAGGGAGACAAAAACGATATTACATATAATCACCAAAGGACAAAATGGCTGCATTAGGTACTGACTATATATTAATAATACTGAATGTTTATGGATTAAACATCTCAAACCAAAGATACATATTGGAAGAATAGATTAAAAAATATATGCCCTCTCTGTGTTGTTTACAAGAGACTTACCTTAAACACAAAGACATAAATAGATAGAAACTGAGAAGTTCTAAAAAGATTTGTACAACTATGTGATGATACTGTAAACCAGCAATTCTATACTTTGAATGGTATTACTGACCAACAGAATTAAAAATATCACAAGAGGATACTATGAATAATTATATGCCAATAAATTAGACAGCCTAGATGAAATAAATGGGCAAATTTTTAGGAACTACATGATTTCAATCATGTGGCAAGGTACAAGATCAACATGCAAAGATTGAGCCTGAAAAAAAATTGTAAGCTCTCAACAGAATAATCACAAGTAAAGAGATTGAACCAGTTATCAAAAACCTCCCAGAAATGAAAAACCCAGGATCAGATGGGGTCATAGGTGAATTCTACCAATCATTCCAAGAAAAATCCTGCTCAAACTCAAAAAAAAAATTGAAGTGGGGGGTGCAAGTGCAGTTCAGTAGTAGAATTCTCACCTGCCATGTGGGAGACCTAGGTTCGATTCCCAGCCCACACACTTCCCAGAAACAAAACAAACAAGCAAAGAAAGAAAGAAGAAAACAAACAGGTAAACAAAAATCAAACAAATACTGCTGCAATAATGGGGTACACACATGGAAAAAGAATAAAATGTGACTCTCGGCATATAGCGCACAAAAAAGAAAAATTGAAGTAAAGAGAATACTACCTAACTAATTGTATTCATCCATCTAGAAGAAGCAAATATTTAAGATTAAATTTAACCAATGCCGTCAAGGATTTATGCATAGAAAACTTGAAAACATTGTTAAAAAACATCAAAGATGATCTAAATAAATTGAAGAGTATTCCATTTTCATGGGTTGGTAGACTAAATATTGTTAAGATGTCAATCCTAGTCAGAATGATTTACGGATTCAATGCCATCCCACTCAAAATTATTGCAGTCTATTTTTAGAAATGGAAAAGGCAATTATCAAGTGTGTATGGATAAGTAAGTTGCCCCAAATAGCCAATAATCTCTGGCAGAACAAGAACAAGTTTGAAGGACTCACGTTTCCTAACTTTAAAGCATATTATAAGCTAGTGTTCAAGAGAGCATGGTTCTGGCACAGGGATAGATATTTTAACTTGTGGCATTGAACTGAGATTTAAGAAATATACACACTTCCATGGTCAATGTATTTTTGGCAAAGTTGTCAAGGCCACGCAATAGGGTAAGAATAGTCTTTTCAAAAACTGGTGCTGGGAGAATCAGATATTTGTATGCAAAAGAATGAAAGGTGATCACTGTCCACACCATATACAAAAATTAAAATCAGAATGGATAAAAAGCATAAATATAAGTACCAGAATTATAAAATTCCTAGGATAAAATGTAAGGAAGCATCTTTATAATCTTGTGTTAGGCTCGATGCCCAAAGCACAATGACAGAATAAGTAGATAAATGTGACCTCCTCAAAAGTACAAATGTCTGTGCCTCAAATGACTTGTCATGAAAGTGAAAAGACAACCTATTCAATGGGAGAAAATATTTAGAAACCACATATAAAATAAGCATATACCATCTAGAGTATATAAAGCAATCCTACCTCTCAAGAATAAAAAGACAAATGACCCATTAAAAACAGGTGAAAGACTTGTATATACTTTTCTCTAAACAGTATAAACAAATGGCTAAAAAGACATGAAAAGTTACTCAACATCAATATATATATTAGGAAAAGCAAATGAAAACCACAATGAAATATCATGTCATATTCACTAGACAGGCTACCATTGAAAGAAAAAAAAAAAGCTAACTAGAATGGTGTAACAGGTGTGGAAAAACAGGAACCCATTCTTTGTGGGTGGGAATGTAAAATGGTGCAACTGCTGTGGAGGATAGTTTGGAGGCTCCTCAGGAAACTATGTATATAATTACGAAGTGACCCAAAAATTCCACTACTCAATATATACCCAGAAGAATGGAAAGCAGGGACTATTAACAGATATTTGTAAACTGATGTTCATAGTGGCATTATTCACAATTGTCAGAAGATGGTAGCAACCAAACTGTCCATCGACCAATGGATGGATAAACAAAAGTATATCAGAGTTAGAGTGTGTGTAGTTTATGCTTAATTTGTACAAAATTTCTATTTAGGTTGAATGACAAGATTTGTAAATGGATGGTGGTGATGTGATGATAGCACATTATCATTAGTGTAATAAGCAACACTGAATTATATAAGTGAATTTGATTAAAAGAGAAAGTTTAGTTTGCATATATTGCTTTAACAAAAATTAAAAGATAAAACAGAAGAGTGTAAAACACAGTGAACACAATTTTAGAATATGGACAATAGATAAGAGTGCAAGTATAAAAATACTTTCATTAATGTATGACACTAATACAAGGTATTAATAATAGGGTAGTGTATTAGTTTGTTAAATGCTGCCAGAATACAACATATCAGAAATGCATTGAATTTTACAAAGGGAATTTATTGCTACAAGTTTATAGTTCTAAGATCATGAAATGTCCAAACTAAGGCATCCAGAGAAAGATACCTTGACTCGAGTAAACTTGAGGGCATCCAAACACCTCTGACAGCTGGGAAGGCTCATGGTTGGTGTCTGCAGGTCCTTTGGCTTCTGCTTTCAAGCAGCTTCCTTAGTAATATTTTCTTTCCACATCTCATTGAAAATGTACACAGCACTTTCAAACCAACACATTTCACCCTCTGGAATCTAAAAATACATGTTATTTCCATACGCAAAATGCATTCATTCCATTACAATATCACAAAGTCTTAAACAATTTCAGTAGCAATTCAAAACAATAAAAAGTCAAAACACTACAAAATCTCATCAAAGTCAATGACAGGCATCGTCTGTTCTAAGGCAAAAGCTTTTCTTCTGGCTATTGATCTGTGAAATTCAGAATAAGTTATCTGCTTTATATTAAAAGGAGTAACCATCATAAAATACATGTTCCCAATGCCATTGGGAGAAATTGGAAAGAACACAGGGGCAACTGAACCCAAACAATTCCACAAACCTGCAGGGATGACTCCATTAGATTTCAAAGTCTAGCAGTCATTTAGAAAGCTGCAGTCCCACTCTTTCCAAAGGCTTATGCCATGGTCCTGCTCTCTGTCAATGCTAGGGTGAGGGTTGCAACACTGGGAAACACTGGAGGAACCACCTTTGTCTTGGCTCAACCATTTCCAAGCGTTGGGGCAAAACATGCTCTCTGCCATTTCCTGAGCACATGTCCACCCCTACAGGACAATAGGGCAATTGCCAGGCTTTCCCAAACCCCAGGGACTTTGCTCCATCCTCTCTGAGGCCTAAGGTGGTATGCTCCTTTGAATCTGTGGTGTACTCAACAAAAGACATGTCCTTTAATATTCATTCATTATTTCTAGGTGGAAACTTGATTAGATTATTGCTCAAAGATGTGTTCACCTGATTGTAGTTGTTAACATTTGATTAGATGGAGTTGTGACACCACCCATTCCAGATGAGTCTTGATTACTTTACCAGAATTCTTTAAAAGAGGAAGCGTTTTCGAAAAAGCTGGAGAGCTATGAGAGAATCACATGAGACAGAGATCTCTGGAGATGTAGAAGGAATATACCCCCAGGGGAGCTTCATGAAACAAGAAGCCTGGAGAAAAGACTAGCAGATGCTGCCATATTTGCCATATGCTCTTCCGGTTGAGAGAAAAACCCTGAATGTCATTGACCTTCTTGAAGCAAGGTATCTTTTCCTAAATACCTTAGATTGGATATTTCTATATCCTTCCTTTAATTTGGACATTTTCACAGCTTTAAAGAACTGTAAATTAGCAACTTACTAAATTTCTCTCTTTAAAAAGCCATTCCATTTCTGGTATGTCACCTTCTGGCAGTTAGTAAACTAGAAAAGATTTTGATACCAGAGAAATGGGGTGCTGCTGCAGTTTGCAAATACCAAACATGTTGTAATCACTTTTTAAATGGACAAGGTGAAGATTTTGAGGGTGTTGTGAGGCACTTGATAGACAAGACCTAGAGTGCTGCAAGAGACTGTTGGTAGAAATGTGGACTCTAAAGATACATCTGGCAAGGTTCTAGACAGAAATAAGGCATGTGTTATTGCAAACTGGAAGGAAGGTGATCTTGTTTTAAAATGGCAAATAATCTAGCAAAATTGACTAGTGGCTTTGGCTGGATGGCAGATTTTAAAAGCCATGAAGTTGGATGTTTAGCAGAAGAGATTTCCAAATTAAATGTGGACCTGGTTTCTCCTCACAGCTTATAGTGAAATGTGAGAGGAAAGAAAGAAGTTGAGAACTGAACTCGGGTATAAAGAAATTAGAAATTGGTGTTTTGAAAAATTTGGGGCTTCCAGGAAGGGAGACCCTGAGAATAGTGCCCCAGTGAAGATTTAACCAAATGCAGAACCAGTCAGCCATTTCAGAAAAAGCCATTATCAGAAATGGAGTTATCCAGAAAGGATTTGTGGAAATGACTGCTGTCTAATGGGCACAATCCTTGCTTGCACATAGAAAGCCAACAAGAGTGCTGTGGGACCTGTATAAAAGGAGCTGCTGCCAGACTTGACTGGGGGCTCAGAAAAGGGAAAAAGTGAGAGTACAATGTTTGCAGAGGCAGAACCATGGAGGCTGGGGTGTGAAGTCAAGAAGCCTCAGGCCAGGAGAGCAGATCCACTCAAGCACATGCTTGGAGAGAAGGTGCACATTCCTTAGGGATTGGGAAGACGCTGGCTGCTGCCAGATGGAGGAGTTGAGCATGTGCCCCAGAGATGACAGAGAGTCTGGGTGTAGCCTGATGCTTAAAGAAGGTGGAGCTGAGAAAAAGGTGGTCTCTCCAATGTCTCCCAAGGTTGCATTCAGAGAGAGGCAGGACTGAGTAGGCCCTTGGAAAGGGTGGGACTGCCACTCTCTAAAGCCTGAAGATAAATAACTCTCAGACTTTGAAATCGAATGGACTTTGCCCTGCAGGTTTTTGAAATTACTTGGGTCCAGTGAAGCTTGCATTCCTTCCAATTTCTCCCTATGGAAATGGGGTATTTATCCTATGGCTGTCCTCCTTTGTATGCTGGCAACAAATAACTTGTTCTGTGTTTTGCAGGTCCAGAGCAAGAGAATAATTTCTGCCTTAGGCCAGAACATGCCTGTGCTGACTTTGATGAGATTTTGTATTGTTTAGACTTTGCATTATGTTTGTATTATTACTGAAGTGGTTTAAGGTTTTTCTGATATTGTGTTAGAATGAGTGTATTTTGCATTTGGAGAGAACATGTCTTTTGGGGATCCAAAGTGGGGAATGTGCTGGTTTGAATCTGTGGTAATGTTGGGTGGAAGCTTAATTAGATTATCTTCATGAAGATGTGACTTGCCCAATTGTGGGTATTAACATTTGATTAGATGGAGTTGTGATTCTAATTATTCCAGGTGGGCCTTGATTACTTTACTGGAATCCTTTAAAAAAAGGAAGCATTTTGGAAAAAACTGGAGAGACACAAGAACCAGAAGAGCCACAGACCTCTGGAGATGAAAAAGGAATATACCCCCAAGGGAGCTTCATGAAACAAGAAGTCTGGAGAGGAAGTTAGCAGATGCTACCACTTTTGCCATGTGCCCTTCCAGTTGAGAGAGAAACCCTGAATCAAGGTATCTTTCCTTGGATGCCTTAGATTGGACATTTCTATATCCTTGCTTTAATTTGGAGACTTTTACAGCTTTAGAACTATAAACTAGCAACTTATTAAATTCTGCTTTTTAAAAAGCCATTCCATTTCTGGTATATCACATTCTGGCAGCTAGCAAACTTGAAGAGGTAGAAAAACTCTTCCTGAAAAATGAAGCAGAAGCCCTGCCCTCTTTCTTCCCAGCAAACTCATCCTTTCCACATGAATGGGAAACTCTCCTTTCTATTCTCCTGGCCTGAGATTTCTTGGCTTCAGACCCGAGCTTCCCTGGCTCTACCTTTGAAGACATTTTTCCATTAATCTGTCCTTTTTCTTTTTGATCCAGACTGGCCATGGTTCCATTTATACTGATCTTGCAAAAAAAAAAAAAAATTGTTGATTTTTCCATGTAGGACACAGGAATCAAAGCCCTCAGAAAGTAGAACTTTCCACAAATCCTTTCTGGATAACTCCATTTTCAATCCTGGCTTTTTCTGAATTGACAGACTTTTCCATGTTTGGTTAAATCCTCACTTGAGGCCCTATACTCTGAGATCTCACTTTCTGGAAGATTAGAATTTATTAATGTCTTGCTTTTTTTACCCAAATGATCAGTACTCAATTTTTCTCTTTCTTGTTGCTTTCTACTATAAGCTGCAAGGAGAATTTTTCACGCTTGGTTTGGAAATCTCCTCGGCTAAGTATCCAAGTTCATCACTTTCAAATTCTGCTTTCCACCCACAAATATCATCTTCCTTACAGTTTGCAATGAAAGGTTCATCATTTCTGTCTAAAGCCTTGTTGCATCTGGCCCTTCCTATGACCAAAGAAGAGGCTGTGTTAGTTTACGAAAAGTACAGGCATCATTTCTGTCTAAAGTCTTATGAGAAGTATCCTGAGTTCACACTTCTACCAACAGTCTCTTCAAAACATTTTAGGCCTTCTCTATCAAGATCCTAACAACTTTTCCAGAATCTTACCCTTATCTGTTAACAACCTGCTCCAAAATACCAAAAAAACTATTTAGTATTTACAAACTGTTTAGTATTTACAAACTGTAGCAGTACCCCACTTCTCCCATACCAAAATCTGTATTAGTTTGTTAAATGCTGCTGGAATGTAATATACCAGAAATAATTTGGGTTTTATAAAGGGTAATTATATTATCACTTTTCTGGGGTACACAACACATTCAAACCAGCACAGTTGATATATAGGAAAAAATTTACCTACTATAAATTCTGGACGGTAGTTAATAGTACTATTTTAATAATTTATCCTCAATTGTAACAAATGCAACTGTTAAAAATTAGACCAGTTAATAAAATTGCTATAATCAATTGTAACAAATTTTTGGCACAAATGAATACAATATGGGGAAATATGTGGTACTTCTCATTTTGTGCATGGCTGTTCTGTAAATCTACATCTCTGCTAATAAAAATAAATTTAAAAATTGCACATCTGTAGGTGCCACATATTGAACAATAAATAGAACTTCAGTAGATGTTCACCCAGGAAAATAAAGTCAATTAATGTTTTATGGTAAAAAATGAATTTACAATTGAATTTATAGCTTATATTTAGGTAAAGTTGAGAACATAAGGCCTGGAATGTATAAAAAATATCATTGAACTTGACAGCATGAAATATCTACAAAGATGGGTTTGTCTTCTCAAGTTGGACAATTTCAGAAGTTTTGATTATGTAATTGCCAAAGAGGAAGGAGAAAGGGCGAGCTCATGGAGAGTTGTGTGAAAACTGACACCTATTGGAAACTGTCGTCAAATGCTTGATGGTTGGCTCAGGAATGCTGCCATTTAGTGGTGTTAGTAACCAGGCAAAGCAGCTGGAAGTTGGAGGATATTGGGTGCTTGTACATCTTTCTGTTACCCTGTCTGGCTGTTGCAATCTTGTTCACATTACTTTGTTGACCTACTCTAACCACTAACCTCAATAGTCCGCTGACACACAGTAAGTATATTCTAAGAAAAGTAGTTTTCAGGAGTATTGTGAGAAGATGGCAGAATAGGGAGACCCAGTGCTCAGTCTTTCCACCAAAACAACTATTAAATGGGTAAGAACAATCTGAACCAACTGTTTTGAAACTCTAGAGAGTACAGCATCCAGGAAAGAATGGAAGGAGGAGGATGAAAAAAGTTGTAGTAAAGAATAATAATTTGGTCTTGCTGCCCAGTTACTGCAGATACTCATCCAAAACTCTCACTGAAGGCTGCGTTTGGGTCCAGCCCCTGAAGCTGGCTTGCTGGTGACAGAAAGGGGCATAAAATCATCTTATTCATGAGCAGGGGTGGACCTGGTTGATGATAAATGATAGCTTCTGATTAGTTAATTTGGATTGCTAGGGGTCCAAATCTGGGAGCAGCTACTGCTTCAAACCTGTCAGGACTAAGGTGGTGGTGGTTATTGCTTCAGCCTACTTTATGTATTGGCAGATGCAGTGCTTATTTCAGGACCCTGTGACTCCTCAGGGATGTGGGAAAGAGTTGGTTAAAGGGCTGCATTTGCTGAGCAGTCAAGAAAGCTCAACTTTGGAATTCCATTGAGAAGCTCTTGGCACCTTTCCTGATTTTCTCCTCAGGGCACTTTGAAACATATCTGTGCCCCCTTTATGGTACTCTGGCTCTGCTTTGGCTCAGAAAGACTGATCTGGGAAAATTTTCTCTGGAATACCCCTCCTCCCAGAATTTCCCTGCAGAAAGAAGCAGCTTGAGACAATGAAAGGAGTGCAAAATACTACAAAGGCAGATAATCTGGGGCAATAGCCAGGTATCAAACACCTGAAAGAGCAAGGGTTGTCTCCTGGGAAACAGAAGCAGCAAGCAAACACCTGTAAGCATAGCGAACTCCAAAACAAGTAAGAAGCACATGTCCTGAGCAAGACACAAGATCACAAAGAAAGGAAAAACCCTGCACACTACATTCATCTTGGGGAGACCTTCCTGAAAGGAGGCCTGAGGCCCATTAAAATCTATGTGTCATCAGCAGCAGGTTGCAAAACCAAGAAACAGACATCTCAGGGAATAAACCTCACAATTAACACTTTAATATATTCAAATGTATAGTGTTCAATAAAAGAGTACAAGACAAACAAAGAACCAGGAAATGATGGCCCATTCAAAGGTGGAGGATCAAAAGTGAGAAAACACAAAAAAGATGATGATGTGGCTATATCAAACAAAGCCTTAAAAATGATCTTAAAAATGCTAGAGAGATAAAGAAAAATGCAGAGAAAGAACTAAATATCAGGAAAACATTGCATGAGCAATATGAGAATCTTAGTAAAGATTTAGAAATTTTTTAAAAAGAACCAAATAGAGGGGGACTTCCTGGAAGATGGCGGCTTAGTAAGACGCGCGGATCTTAGTTTCTTCTCCAGGACACCTACTAGGGGAGTAGAAACGATACAGAAAGCGCCCAAAGCCACAACAGAGATAAAAAAGACAGCGTACCCCATCCTGGAACGGCTGGCTGGCTGAGAGAAGCAGCTCGGGTGAGATCGCCGAGGTGCGCGGGCCTTACCGGGCGGGGTGGCAAGCGGCCGGAGTTACTCCCTTCCCCCTTCCCGGGCCGGCTGGGAGAATTGGAGAGGTGGTCCCCTGAAACCAAGGCGGCTGGCGCCCACACCACGCGCAGCCCCCGGACCAACTGAGAGAATTGGATCGGAAACCCCCAGGCCGCGGAGAACGGTGACCCCGTGACTCCTGGGGAACGTGCACTCTCTCGGGAGGGCCGCTGCCGCTGGCGCCCTCCCGTGCGGGCCGCTGCCGCTGGCGCCCTCCCGCCACGCCTGTTGCCCAGGGCCGACTAGGAAATTCGGACGGGCTCTTTCCCTGGCTGCGGCGACCAGCAACCCTCCCTGCGTTCGGACCCCGGGCCGGCTGGGAGAATTGGAGAGGCGGTCCCCTGAAACAAAGACGGCTGGCACCCACACCACGCGCAGCCCCCAGACCAACTGAGAGAATTGGATCGGAAACCCCCAGGCCGCGGAGAACGGTGACGGGTGGGGGAGGCCCCTTCCAAACCCGTGACTCCCGGGGAACGTGCACTCTCTCAGGCGGGCCGCTGCCGCTGGCGCCCTCCCGCCACGCTTGTCGCCCAGGGCCGACTAGGAAATTCGGACGGGCTCTTTCCCTGGCTGCGGTGACCAGCAACCCTCCCTGCGTTTGGACCCCGGGCCGGCTCAAGCCGTTTCGGCTAGCGAACCCCCAGGACGGCGAGAGTTTTCCAAAGTTTAAGGTCCCACAGCACCTTTTACTGGTGGGAACCGCAGACAAACGGGTGCCACGAGCGCCACCTACTGGGCAGGATAAGAAAAACAGAACCCAGAGATTTCACAGAAAAATATTACAACCTTGCTGGGTCCAACACCAAGAGAAATCTGAATAAATGCCCAGACGCCAGCAGCAGAAGATAACTGTCCACGCTCAAAAGATTGAGAATATGGCCCAGTCAAAGGAACAAACCAATAGCTCAAATGAGACACAAGAGCTGAGACAACTGATCCTGAATATACGAACAGAAATGGAAAACCTCTTCAAAAATGAAATCGATAAATTGAGGGAGGACATGAAGAGGACATGGGCTGAACATAAAGAAGAAATAGAAAAACTGAAAAAACAAATCGCAGAACTTATGGAAGTGAAGGATAAAGTAGCAAACATAGAAAAAATAATGGATAGCTACAATGATAGATTTAAAGAGACAGAAGATAGAATTAGTGATTTGGAGGATGGAACATCTGAATTCCAAAAAGAAACAGAAACTATAGGGAAAAGAATGGAAAAATTTGAACAGGGTATCAGGGAACTCAAGGACAATATGAACCGCACAAATATACGTGTTGTGGGTGTCCCAGAAGGAGAAGAGAAGGGAAAAGGAGGAGAAAAACTAATGGAAGAAATTATCACTGAAAATTTCCCAACTCTTATGAAAGACCTAAAATTACAGATCCAAGAAGTGCAGCGCACCCCAAAGAGATTAGACCCAAATAGGCGTTCTCCAAGACACTTACTAGTTAGAATGTCAGAGGTCAAAGAGAAAGAGAAGATCTTGAAAGCAGCAAGAGAAAAACAATCCATTACATACAAGGGAAACCCAATAAGATTTTGTGTAGATTTCTCAGCAGAAACCATGGAAGCTAGAAGACAGTGGGATGATATATTTAAAATACTAAAAGAGAAAAACTGCCAACCAAGACTCCTATATCCAGCAAAATTATCCTTCAAAAATGAGGGAGAAATTAAAACATTCTCAGACAAAAAGTCACTGAAAGAATTTGTGACCAAGAGACCAGCTCTGCAAGAAATACTAAAGGGAACACTAGATTCAGATACAAAAAGACAGAAGAGAGAGGTATGGAGAAGAGTGTAGAAAGAAGGAAAATCAGATATGATATATATAATACAAAAGGCAAAATGTTAGAGGAAAATATTATCCAAACAGTAATAACACTAAATGTCAATGGACTGAATTCCCCAATCAAAAGACATAGATTGGCAGAATGGATTAAAAAACAGGATCCTTCTATATGCTGTCTACAGGAAACACATCTTAGACCCAAAGATAAACATAGGTTGAAAGTGAAAGGTTGGGAAAAGATATTTCATGCAAATAACAACCAGAAAAGAGCAGGAGTGGCTATACTAATATCCAACAAATTAGACTTCAAATGTAAAACAGTTAAAAGAGACAAAGAAGGACACTATATACTAATAAAAGGAACAATTAAACAAGAAGACATAACAATCATAAATATTTACGCACCGAATCAGAATGCCCCAAAATACGTGAGGAATATACTGCAAATATTGAAAAGGGAAATAGACTCATATACCATAATAGTTGGAGACTTCAACTCACCACTCTCATCAAGGGACAGAACATCTAGACAGAGGATCAACAAAGAAATAGAGAATCTGAATATTACTATAAATGAACTAGACTTAATAGACATTTATAGGACATTACATCCCACAACAGCAGGATACACCTTTTTCTCAAGTGCTCATGGATCATTCTCAAAGATAGACCATATGCTGGGTCACAAAGCAAGTCTTAACAAATTTAAAAAGATTGAAATCTTACACAACACTTTCTCGGACCATAAAGGAATGATGTTGGAAATCAATAATAGGCAGAGTGCCAGAAAATTCACAAATACGTGGAGGCTCAACAACACACTCCTAAACAACGACTGGGTCAAAGAAGAAATTGCAAGGGAAATTAGCAAATACCTCGAGGCGAATGAAAATGAAAACACAACATATCAAAACTTATGGGACGCAGCAAAGGCAGTGCTAAGAGGGAAATTTATTGCCCTAAATGCCTATATCAGAAAAGAAGAAAAGGCAAAAATTCAGGAATTACCTATCCATTTGGAAGAACTGGAGAAAGAACAGCAAGCTAACCCCAAAGCAAGCAAAAGGAAAGAAATAACAAAGATTAGAGCACAAATAAATGAAATTGAAAACATGAAAACAATAGAGAATATCAATAAGGCCAAAAGTTGGTTCTATGAGAAAATCAATAAGATTGATGGGCCCTTAGCAAGATTGACAAAAAGAAGAAGAGAGAGGATGCAAATAAATAAGATCAGAAATGGAAGAGGAGACATAACTACTGACCTCACAGAAATAAAGGAGGTAATAACAGGATACTATGAACAACTTTACGCTAATAAATACAACAATTTAGAGGAAATGGACGGGTTCCTGGAAAGACATGAACAACCAACTTTGACTCAAGAAGAAATAGATGACCTCAACAAACCAATCACAAGTAAAGAAATTGAATTAGTCATTCAAAAGCTTCCTAAAAAGAAAAGTCCAGGACCAGATGGCTTCACATGTGAATTCTACCAAACGTTCCAGAAAGAATTAGTACCAATTCTCTTCAAACTCTTCAAAAAAATCGAAGTGGAGGGAAAACTACCTAGTTCATTCTATGAAGCCAACATCACCCTCATACCAAAACCAGGCAAAGATATTACAAAAAAAGAAAACTACAGACCAATCTCTCTAATGAATACAGATGCAAAAATCCTCAATAAAATTCTAGCAAATCGTATCCAACAGCACATTAAAAGAATTATACATCATGACCAAGTAGGATTCATCCCAGGTATGCAAGGATGGTTCAACATAAGAAAATCAATTAATGTAATACACCATATCAACAAATCAAAGCAGAAAAATCACATGATCATCTCAATTGATGCAGAGAAGGCATTCGACAAGATTCAACATCCTTTCCTGTTGAAAACACTTCAAAAGATAGGAATACAAGGGAACTTCCTTAAAATGATAGAGGGAATATATGAAAAACCCACAGCTAATATCATCCTCAATGGGGAAAAATTGAAAACTTTCCCCCTAAGATCAGGAACAAGACAAGGATGTCCACTATCACCACTATTATTCAACATTGTGTTGGAGGTTCTAGCCAGAGCAATTAGACAAGAAAAAGAAATACAAGGCATCAAAATTGGAAAGGAAGAAGTAAAACTATCACTGTTTGCAGACGATATGATACTATACGTCGAAAACCCGGAAAAATCCACAACAAAACTACTAGAGCTAATAAATGAGTACAGCAAAGTAGCAGGTTACAAGATCAACATTCAAAAATCTGTAGCATTTCTATACACTAGTAATGAACAAGCTGAGGGGGAAATCAAGAAACGAATTGCATTTACAATTGCAACTAAAAGAATAAAATACCTAGGAATAAATTTAACTAAAGAGACAAAAAACCTATATAAAGAAAACTACAAAAAACTGCTAAAAGAAATCACAGAAGACCTAGATAGATGGAAGGGCATACCGTGTTCATGGATTGGAAGACTAAATATAGTTAAGATGTCAATCCTACCTAAATTGATTTACAGATTCAATGCAATACCAATCAAAATCCCAACAACTTATTTTTCAGAAATAGAAAAACCAATAAGCAAATTTATCTGGAAGGGCAGGGTGCCCCGAATTGCTAAAAACATCTTGAGGAAAAAAAACGAAGCTGGAGGTCTCGCGCTGCCTGACTTTAAGGCATATTATGAAGCCACAGTGGTCAAAACAGCATGGTATTGGCATAAAGATAGATATATCGACCAATGGAATCGAATAGAGTGCTCAGATATAGACCCTCTCATCTATGGACATTTGATCTTTGATAAGGCAGTCAAGCCAACTCACCTGGGACAGAGCAGTCTCTTCAATAAATGGTGCCTAGAGAACTGGATATCCATATGCAAAAGAATGAAAGAAGACCCATCTCTCACACCCTATACAAAAGTTAACTCAAAATGGATCAAAGATCTAAACATTAGGTCTAAGACCATAAAACAGTTAGAGGAAAATGTTGGGAGATATCTTATGGATATTACAACTGGAGGCGGTTTTATGGACCTTAAACCTAAAGCAAGAGCACTGAAGAAGGAAATAAATAAATGGGAACTCCTCAAAATTAAACACTTTTGTGCATCAAAGAACTTCATCAAGAAAGTAGAAAGACAGCCTTCACAATGGGAGACAATATTTGGAAATGATATATCAGATAAAGGTCTAGTATCCAGAATTTATAAAGAGATTGTTCATCTCAACAACAAAAAGACAGCCAACCCAATTACAAAATGGGAAAAAGACTTGAACAGACACCTCTCAGAAGAGGAAATACGGATGGCCAAGAGGCACATGAAGAGATGCTCAATGTCCCTGGCCATTAGAGAAATGCAAATCAAAACCACAATGAGATATCATCTCACACCCACCAGAATGGCCATTATCAACAAAACAGAAAATGACAAGTGCTGGAGAGGATGCGGAGAAAGAGGCACACTTATCCACTGTTGGTGGGAATGTCAAAGGGTGCAACCACTGTGGAAGGCAGTTTGGCGGTTCCTCAAAAAGCTGAATATAGAACTGCCATACGACCCAGCAATACCATTGCTAGGTATCTACTCAAAGGACTTAAGGGCAAAGACACAAACGGACATTTGCACACCAATGTTTATAGCAGCATTATTTACAATTGCAAAGAGATGGAAACAGCCAAAATCTCCATCAACAGAAGAGTGGCTAAACAAACTGTGGTATATACATACGATGGAATATTATGCAGCTTTAAGACAAGATAAACTTATGAACCATGTAATAACATGGATGGACCTAGAGAATATTATGCTGAGTGAATCCAGCCAAAAACTAAAGGACAAATACTGTATGGTCCCACTGATGTGAACGGACATTCGAGAATAAACTTGAAATATGTCATTGGTAACAGAGTTCAGCAGGAGTTAGAAACAGGGTAAGACAATGGGTAATTGAAGCTGAAGGGATACAGACTGTGCAACAGGACTAGATACAAAAACTCAAAAATGGACAGCACAGTAATACCTAATTGTAAAGTAATCATGTTAAAACACTGAATGAAGCTGCATCTGAGCTATAGGTTTTTGTTTTGTTTTGTGTTGTTTTGTTTTGATTTTACTATTATTACTTTTATTTTTTTCTCTATATTAACATTCTATATCTTTTTCGGTTATGTTGCTAGTTCTTCTAAACCAATGCAAATGTACTAAGAAATGATGATCATGCATCTATGTGATGATGTTAAGAATTAATGATTGCATGTGTAGAATGGTATGATCTCTAAATGTTGGGTTAATTTCTTTTTTTCCGTTAATTAAAAAAACAAAAAAAAAAAGAGAAGGGATAATTGGAGATGAAGGGATACAGACTGTACAACGGGACTGGATATAAAAACTCAGAAATGGACAGCACAATACTACCCAATTGTAATGCAATTATGTTAAAACACTGAATGAAGCTGCATGTGAGGTATAGGTTTTTTGTTTTTGTTTTTTTTGTTTTGTTTTGTTTTGTTTTTGTTTTTTTCTTTCTATTATTGTTTTAATTCTTATTCTGTTGTCTTTTTGTTTCTTTTTCTGAATCGATGCAAATGTACTAAGAAATGATGAATATGCAACTATGTGATGTTATTGAGAATTGCTGATTGTACATGTAGATTGGAATGATTTTAATTGTTTTGTTAATTCTTTTTTTAATTAATAAAAAAAAAAAAAAAAGAACCAAATAGAAATACTATAGTTGAAGACCTCAGTAACTGAGATGATAAATTCCCAGGAGAGTTTCAAAAGCAGAGTGGAGCTAGCAGAATAAAGATTCAGTTAAACCAAACACAAGAAACATGAAATGAGTCAGGCTGAGGAGCAGAAAGAAAAAAGAATTATTAGAAAGTGAAAATAGCGTTTTTGACACCATCAAGCATACCAGAAAATATTATGGGAGTCACAGAAGGAGAAGAAATAGAGAAAGGGACAGAAAGTTTATTCAAAGAAATAATGACATAAAAATGTTAAAACTGGGGCGGGCCGCGGTGGCTCAGCGGGCAAAGTGCTTGCCTGCTATGCCGGAGGACCTCGGTTCGATTCCCGGCCCCAGCCCATGTAACGAAAACGGAGAAACAAAATACAATAAAACAAGAAAATGTTTAAAAGATGTTTCCCTTTCTTCCTCTCTTCCTTCCTTCTATCCTTCCTTCCTTCTCTCTGTCTTTCCTTTAAAAAAAAAAAAAAAAAAAAAAATGTTAAAACTTAGAAAAAGATGTATATATGAACATACTAGAAGTCCAGAGAACACCAAAGAGGATAAACAAACAGAAATGATTTGAATATGCAAATCCAAGAAACTCAGAGAACACCAAAAAATAAACATGAAGAGAAATATATCCTTTCACATACTGATCACACTGTTGAATGCAAAGCAGAGAATTCTGAAAGTTGCAAGAGAAAAACAGCATGCAGCATATTAGGGAGTCTCAACTATATTGAGTGCCAATCTCTCATTAGAAACCATGGAAGCATGAAGTCACTGGGCTGAAATACCTGAAGTGTGGAATGATAGCAAATGGTAGCCAAGAATTTCATATGCAGTGAGACTTCCTTTCAAAAATGAGGGAGAGAGGAAGACCTTCTCAGGTAAACAAACTCTAAGGAAGTGCATCACTACTAGGTCTGCCCTACAAACAATGCTAAAGGAAGTTCTCCAGATTGAAGAGAAAGGACCATAGATAGTGCTTCAAAGCAGCATAAATAAATACCTGCAGTAAAAATAACCATTTAGACAATTATAAATGCCAGTAATTTTATGGTGTCTTGTTTTGTATGTTACTCCACTTCTTAATTCCTATAGATGCTAAAATATAAATGCATAAAAATTAAATATAAATCAATGAATTTGGACATAGAATGTACAAAGATGTAAGTAGTAAACAGTACAGAACATGCTTTTGAAGTTTATATCAAAACAAATATTATTACATTAAATGTTAAACCATAGTAACTTAAAAGTAAAATACATATATATATGTATTTTACATATATATATATATCTGGATATATATATATATATATATATATATATATATATATATATATATATATATATATATATATATCCAGATAGATATGAGAAGCCGGTCAAATAAATAAAAAATAGGCATTAACCAAAGTTTGGAACAAAACGGTATAGACTTACAAAAGCACAACAGAAAAATGACAGTAGAATATCCCAAATTATCAGTAGTAAGGGTAAATTGATTAAACTCTTCATTTAAATGGCAGATGTTGGAAGAATGGATAAAATAACATGACCCAACTATATGCTGTCTGCAAAAGACTCATAATTTCAAAGATACAAGTAGGCTGAAAGTAAAAAGATGCAAAAAATATATAGCATTCAAGCAGTAAATAAAAGACAGCTTGTGTAACTATATTAATACCAGATAGAATGGGCTTTAAATCAAAAAGTTATGTGGGACCTTTGTCATTTTATACTGACTATAATCATTGTATATTGATAAAGGGGACAATTCAAGAAGATGTTACAATTATAAATATATGTGCACCTAACAGCTGAGCACCAAAATATATGAAGTAAATGCTAACAATTTTAAGGGAGCAATTGACTATTCTGCATTAATAATAGGAGGCTTTAAAACACCACTTTCAATAATGGATAGAATGCCTACTCAGGAGGCCAGTAGGTAAATAGAAGACCTGAATGATACTCTAATCCAGCTACACCTAATACACATGTATAGAACACTTTACACAACAAAAACAGAATACACATCCTTCTGGAATGCTTATGGATCGTTCTCCAGGATAGAACCTATGTCAGGTCACAAAGCAATTCTCAATAAATAGGAAAATACTGTGATAAAGTAATGTCTGTTTTCTGATCACAGCAGAATGAAGAAGATGAAATCAATAACACTGAACCTGACCATGACAAAGAATAAAGGGCTAAGAAGATTAGTTGAAGCTATAAAGAGGGAAAACTTCCCAACCCGTATAAAGGACATAAATATGCAAGTCATAGAAACTCAACAAACCGCAAATATAATAAAACCAAATAGGCCTCCCACAAGACACATATTAATCAGTCTGTCAAATGTTGAAGAGAAGCAGAAAATCCTGAAAGTGACAAGAGAAAATAGTCTACTACATACAATGATAACCATATGTCATGGTCAGGTTCATGTGTCAACGTGGCCAAGTTGTGGTACCTGTTTGTCTGTTTGGGCAAGTGCTGGCCTGTCTGTTGCATTGAGGACATTTCATAGAATTAGATCATGATCACGTCAGCTGCATCCACATCTGATTCCATTTGTAATCAGCCAAAGGAGAGTATCTTCTGCAATGAGTGATGCTTAATCTAATCACTGGAAGCCTTTTAAGGAGGATTCAGAAGAGACAGGCTCTATTCCTGCTTTGGTTGGTGAGCCTCTCCTATGGAGTACATCCAGACCCTCTATCGGAGTCATCGGCTTCACAGTCTCCCCTGCAGATTTTGGACTATTGCGTTCCAGCAGTCATGTGAGACACTTTTATAAATTTTATATTTGCAAGTGTTTTCTGTTGATTCTGTTTCTCTAGAGAACGCTAACTAATACACCATATAAGAATGAGTTCAGACTATTCAACTGGCATTATGGAGGTGAGAAGGCAGTTGCATGATATATTTAATATCCCGAAAGAGAAAGACTTCCAGCCAAGAATTCTATATTCAGCCAAATTGTCCTTCAAAACTGAGGGAGAGATTAAAATTTTCATAGACAGACAAATACTGAAAAAATTTGTCAAAAGACTGACACTAAAGATATACTAATGGGAGTACTGCCAGTTTAAAAAATAAAGACAGAAGAGGAGGTCTGGAGGAGAGCAAAGAATTGAAGAGTACCTGTAAGAGTAACTTAAAGGATAGGAAGAGAAAGAGGGAAAAGAATATAAAGATCTGACAAATAAAATTCAAAAAATAAGATGGTGGATTCAAGAAACACCATTAAAGTAATAATGTTGGATGTGAATGGACTAAATTTAACAATTAAAAGATACAAATTGGCAAAATGGATTCAGAAATATAAGCCAGCTATATGTTGCTTACATTTTAGACACCAGGATACAAATAAATTGAAAGTGAAAAGATGGAAAAAGATTTTCCATGCAAGTTGTAACCATAAGAAAGAAGGAGTAGCTATACTAATATCAGACAAAATAGACTTTAAATGTAAAGGCATAATAAGAGACAAAGAAGGACACTATATATTAATAAAAGGGACAATTCACCAAGAAGATATAACAGTCATAAATGTTTATTCTCCTAGTCAAGGAGCTCCAAAGTACATGAGACAGACATTGGCAGAACTGAAGTGAACAATAGATATTTCAACAATAATAGTACAGGACTTCAATACGTTATGCTCCTTTATAGATAAATCAACCAGATGGAAAATCAACAAGGAAGTAGAGAAGTTAAACAATTTGATAAGTGAATTAGACTTGACAGATATATATAGGTCATTATAACCCAAAAGACCTGGATATATTTTCTTCTCTAGTGCTCATGGAACATTCTCAACTATAGATCACATGCTGGGGCACAAAACAGGTTTTTACAAATTTAAAAACATTGAAATTATTCAAAGCACTCTCTTTGATAATGGAATAAAGCTCAATATCAATAACCATCAAAGTACTTTGACAAATATATGGGGATTAAATAAGACACTCTTAAACAATCAGTGGATCAAAGAAGAAATTGCTAGAGAAGTCATTACCTATCTGAATATGAATGAAAATGAGAATACAACATATCAGAACTTATGGAAGGGAGCAAAGGCAGTCCTGAGAGGGAAATTTATTGCCTTAAATGCCTATATTAAAAAATAGGAAAGAGCAAAAATTGAGGATTTAATTGCTTACCTGAAGGAATTTTAGAAAGAACAGCTAACTAACCCCAAAGCAAACAGAAGAAGAGAAAAAATATGGATTAAAGTAGAATTAAATGAATGGGAGATCAAAAGAACAATTGAAAGAATCAATAAAACCAAAAGTTGGTTCTTTGATAAAATCAATGAAATTGATGGGTCACTAGCAAGACTGACAAAGAGAAAAAGAGAGGATATAAATAAACAAAATCAGAAATGAGAAAGGGTGTGTGACCACAGGCCCTGAAGAAATAAAAGAAATCATAAGCTGATACTATGAACAACTATATGTCAACAAACTAGACAACTTAGTCCTGGAAACACACAAACAAACTACACTAACTCAGGAGGTAATAGATTTCAACAAACCAATCACAAGTAAAGAGATTCAATCAGTAATCAAAAATCTTCTTACCAAGAAAATTCCAGGGCCAGATGGCTTCACAGGGGAATTTTATCAAACATTCTAAAAAGACCTAACACCAGTCCTGCTCAATTTTTCCAAAAAAGTTGAGTAAAAAAGTAACACTACTTAACTCACTTTATGAAGCTAATAGAATTTCAATATCAAAACTGGGTAAAGATGCTATAAGAAAGGAAAACTACATGCCAATCTCCCTAATGAACATAAATACAAAAATTTTCAACAAAATACTAGCAAATCGAATCCAACAACACATTAAGAGAATTAAACACCATCGCCAAGTGGGGGTTTATACCAGGAATGCAAGGATGGTTCAACACAAGAAAATCAATTAATGTAATACAGCACATTAACAAATCAAAAAGGAAAAATCACACAATCATTTCGATTGATGGTGAAAAGGCATTTAACAAACTTCAATTTTTTCTGATAAAAACATTTCAAAAAATAAGACTCAAAGGTAACTTCCTCAGTATGATAAAGGACATATATGAAAAACCCAACTCAGCATCATTCATGGTGGAGAGAGATGGAAACCTTTCCCCATAAGATTGGGAATGAGACAAGGATGCCCTCTGTCACCACTATTACTCAACATTGTACTAAAAGTGCTAGCTAGAGCAGTCATGCAGGAAAAAGAAATAAAAAGCATCCAAGTTGGAAAGGAAGAAGTAAAATGTTTGATATTTGCAAATGACATGATACTATACTTGGAACATTCTAAGAAATCTACAACAAAGTTACTTGAGCTAATAAACAAATTCAGCAAGGTGGTGGGATATGACACTAATGTGTAAAAATCAGTAGCATTTCTATACACAAGGAGTGACCTAATTGAGGAGTCATTTAGTGAAAAAATTCTACTCAAAATAACAACTAAATGAATCAAGTACCTAGCAATGAACTTAACTAGGGGTGTAAAAGACATGCAGAGAGAAGCCACATAACATTGCTAAAAGAAATCAAAGGAGATCTAAATATGTGGAAGGATATTCCCTGGATACGAAGGTTAAATATAGTCAAGAAGTCACTTCATATCCAAATTGATCTACAAATTCAATGCTGTACCAATCAAAATTTCAACAACCTACTTTGAAGACTTGGGAAAGCTAGTTACTAAACTCATCTGGAAGGGAAAGAGAACCTAAACAGCTAAAAGCATCCTAAAAATGAAGAACAGAGTGGGAGGATTAACACTTCCTGACTTTAAAACTTATTATAAAGCCACAGTGGTCAAAACAGCATGGTACTGGCACAAAGATAGACGTATTGACCAATAGAACTGAATTGAGACTGCAGAAATAGACTATCAAATCTATAGTCAACTGATTTTGTATAAGGCCCCCAAATCCACTGAACTGGGTTAAAATAGCCTTTCCAATGATGGGCATGGGAGTACTGTATATTAATAGTCAAAATAATGAAAGAAGACACTTACCTTATACCCTATACAAAATTAACTCAAAATGGATCAAATACCCAAATATAAGAACTAGAACCATAAAGTTTTTAGAAGAAAATATGGGGAAACTTCTTCAAGACCTAGTAAGAAGAGGCAGCTACCTAAACTTTACACACAAAACACAAGCAACAAAAGAAAAAATAAATAAATGGGAACTCCTCAAAATCAAATACTTCTGCACCTCAAAAGAACTTGTCCTATTTGGTGAAGGTGGTTTATTGGTTAACCTTGTCTTGGGAACAAGAAAATTATCTAAAATTAAAAGTGTTGATGAACTGTAGACTTGATGCCTAATGAATGCAGGTGGCTGAAGGATGTACTGACTGAGAAGTAGATTGGTGAATGATGGCATATACATACGATCAAGTATTGTGCTGCTACAAAAAGGAAAAAAGTCATATGGCATACAACAGTGTGAATGAACCCATGGGACATTTGGTGAGGCAAAATAAGTCAGAAATGAAAGAGCAATTATTGTATGGTTTCTTCTAGAACATGCTTGTAAAAAAAAAAAAACAGAGGCATAGATTGTAAACTCTTAAGGCAGACACACTTAGTCTGGAGTTGTAATTATTATTCCTGAATTTTGAGAGGCTGTTTTATATATGTATAACCTGGTATTTAGAGAGAAGAGCAAAGTCAAGCAGGTCAGGATTGTCATACAGAACATAGGATTAAGGAAGACATTGTATATATTTTAAACCACACCTACTCTTTGAGACCAAAAGAAAAAATGTTTATTTTGTCTGGATCCTAAGTTTTCTGTAGCATATAGTCTAATTCAACCTGTTTGTAGAGCTCATTTGAACAATGAAAACACAGGGAGCACATAATAAGAATGAGGACCTTTAATCCTGTATAGTTTGTGAAATGCCAGGATACACCATAAAATATGTTAAGCAGATAATCAGAAAGTATTGACAAAGTCCCTTGAGCGATGGGAAAAAAAGTATGGAACTATTGAATTTTATCACCAGGGAAACCCCTGATACTGTGTCAAACATTAGGGACACCCAGATTAATAGGCCAAGCCCTTAATCCTGAGGCTTACTCTTGTGAAGCTTATGTGGGAAGTGGAGAAGCTTAACCTACCTATAGGCATGCCTAAAAGTTACTTCTGGAGAACCTCTTTTGTTGCTCAGATGTGACCTCACTCTCTCTAAGCCCAACTCTGCAAGTGAACTCATTGCCCTCCCCTCTACATGGGACATGACATCCAGGGGTGAAAGTCTCCCGGGCAGTGTGGCATTCCCAGGGATGAATTCAGCCCTGGCACTGTCAATCAACAATTTCATCCTGACCAAAAGCGGGGAAAGAAATATAGCTAATAAAGTATCAGTGGCTGAGAGAATTCAAATAGAATTGAGATGTCACTGTTATGCAAACTTCAATCAGACATTGCTACCAATCATAACTTGCCAACCTCAACCAAAACCATTCCAGCCAATCCTAAAAAAATACCTAGGGCAATATGTTAGATTCTACAAAGTTTCCGTGCACCAGTTCCATGCTTACAATCCAGTAAGCCATAACTTCCAGATGGGTCCCAGAATCAGATAAGTCCTGAAACCTATAGGGTTCAGCCTATCTGGAGCATCAGCTAGTTCCATTTTCTTATCCCATATTACTGACAGCCCCTTCCAACATGAAAAAGTTAGAATAACCATAGCCCAAATA
This sequence comes from Tamandua tetradactyla, assembly GCF_023851605.1. Classification (NCBI taxonomy): domain Eukaryota; kingdom Metazoa; phylum Chordata; class Mammalia; order Pilosa; family Myrmecophagidae; genus Tamandua; species Tamandua tetradactyla. The sequence continues at coordinate 4,814,130 of NC_135350.1, read as the reverse complement.
CCCCTAAAGAGTGGGACAGAAAGATCAAAGGTGATGGTGGAGCTATACAGAGAAGGTAGGATTTACCAAGTAAATATGATTGCTGAATCATTAAATTGATGTTTATTTTAGTCTCCAGTATCTTTGAGCACCTAGAAGTAAAAAATCTACAATTGTGGAACTGTAAACCATGACAAACTCTGAAATCTATTCTACAACTAATTGTTGTGCTGTGCTTTGAAATTTATTGCTTTTTTTGTATGTGTGTGATTTTTCACAACAAAGAAAAAAAACTCAATTATTACAATAAAAAAAATTATTACTTCTAGCCTCCTATGTTCTGGAGCAGCTAGAAGGAATAATCTGAGATGATGTTATAGTAGCCCAGCACAAACTATGGTAACCCAGACAAATCTGTTCTGTAACTAACTGCTAAAGTGTTTTGAAAACTATTGCTTTTTTCTTTCTTTGATTTGTATATGTGCTATATTACACAATTTAAAAGGTTTAAAAGTAAACAAATGAATAAACAAGCAAATAACTACCCTTTACCACTTATCTAACATTATTTCACCAATTTTAATCTCTAACATCTTGTAGATCCTTTGACTCATTTTTATTTATTGTGTGTAGACATTTCTTAGTTTTATATCATTGTGGGGGGTAAGTTGATTCAAAATAAATGTGGTGATCTCACCCATCTCATTCTACTTATGGGAAACTGTCTGTCTTTTATATATTCATTTAAGGTTTTCTGTGAAAGGAAAAATGGAAAATGTGTGTTAACTGAATTGTGTCAGATAAACTTATCATAACCCAAGGAAGTAGTAGAACTATGCTACAAGTTCATAATGAAATTAATACTAATTTGTGTGATGTTATGCTTTTCCCAACATGACTATAATTCCTTTATACTTTATGTACAAAAATAAATGTATTATATGAATAAGTGTGGAAATTTTAAATGTCATATTTGTATTTTTAAAATAAAGTTGCTATCTTATATTTATTCTTTCATTCTGCCTACATTTGACATTTTTCCAGGATCACCAAATTTTTGTTTTTATGGCTGTGGTTTGACTTTCTACTAGATATTTCATTATTTCTCAAACATTCTTCAAATATTAATGCATGCCTTATTCTTATATGAAATATTTTTTAAATAATCATAGTGATAGATATAAATTATTTTTGTCTTGGAGCATATATCCTGTAAATTTTAAGGATCTTAGGTCTTGTTCAAGTAATACTGTGAAATTATTCCTCCAGAATATTTCATACTTTTTAATATGTTTAAGGTCCACCAAATATTTTTAAATTAATGAGTATATGATTTTCACAAGGTTGGATTTCATTTAGATTCCATAATTTTATTCCACTTTTCATAAAGTATTTTTCACATAGTGATATAGCATAGGGATTGCTGCAAGTTATGATTTGCTCACAATGGAGTGGCATGCTTATTTACTTTTCATTGTTCTGTAGTCTAAATCATCTATTAATTCATCTGTGGTGTCATAAAGTTTATGTTCAACTTGAACAAATTAGCTTTAAATATATAGATGCTAAAAATCTACTTCATGTGAATATTGCCCACCTCAATTAATGTCTCTTTACTTAGGGTTTTGTCATTTTAGTTAAAATAATTAATTAAAATAATTAATGAAACTTCTCAGAATTATGACAATAACTGTGTTAAATTAATATATATATATATATATACATATAGAAGAGTGAGGGGCCCTAAATAACTAATATTATCTTTAAAATAAGAATGAAGTTGAAAGATTCATAATTCCTGAACTTAAAAGTTATTAGTCACAGTAATCAAAACAACATAGTAATAGCACAAAGACAGATATATAAACTAATGGAATTGAAATGCAAGCTCAGAAATTTAACCTTAAATTTATGACCAACTGATTTTGACAACTGAACAAAAACCACTCAATTAGAAAAGAATAATCTCAACAAATGTTGATGAGAATGCTGACTGTTCATATGCAAAAAATGAAGGTGTACTCTTTCCTCCCACCTTATTCAAAAAACATCTCAAATTGGATCAAAGACATAAACATAAAAGTAAAAATATCAAACTCCTAGAAGAAAACATAGGGAAGTTGCTTAGGGACTAATGTTAGGCAGTGGATTTGTAGATTTTACCTACAAAGCACAAGGAACAAAAGGACAAATAGATAAATGGGACTTCATCACAATTGCAAATCTTTTGGCCACCAAATACTTTATCATGAAATTAAAAAGAACAATCTACACAATGGGAGGGAATATTTGGAAACCACATATTCAATGAAGATTTAATATTCACAAATTATAAAGCAATTATTCAACTTAAAAATAAAAAGACAACCCAATTAAAAAATGAACAAAAGACATGAATAGACATCTCTCCAAAGAAGATATACCAATGGCTAGAAAGCATGTGAAAAGATGCCCAATGTCTTTAGCCCTCAGGGAGATGAAAATAAAAACTACAATGACATATACTTTACTCCCTCTAGGATCCTTGATACTAAAATTAAAAAACAAGAAAAATACATGTTGGGAAGCTGCAAAGAAATAGAAACATTACATTACATTGCTGATGGCAATGTAAAATGGTACAGTTGCCATGGAAGACATTTTGGTGATTATTCAGAAAATAAGTATAGAACTTTATCTGACCTGGCAATCTCACTGCTAGGTATATACCCGAAAGAATTGAAAGAAGGGATTTGAACAGATACTTGCAAACAATGCTAATAGCAGCATTATTCACAATGGTTGGAAGATGGAAGCAACAGAAGTATCCATCAGGCAATAAATGGATAAACAAAATGTGATATATACATACAATCAGATATCATTCAGTTGTAAAAAGGAATGAAGCCCTGATGCTACAACAACATGGATGAACTTTGAAGACATCTACTGAGTGAAGTAAGATAGACACATAAGGACAAATATTATATGATGTTACTGATTTGAAACAATTAGAAATTATCTTTAATTGCAGCAAATGTTCCACATCACTGCAAAATGTTAATAATAAGGTGGTATGTAGGAATCTGGATACGTGCATGATTTTTCTCTAAACCCACCACTTTCTAACAGTGAAAAAAAAAAATGGGAAACATAGTGCTCAGTTTTACCCAAGCTGACATCACAAAATCCATCCTGAGTGAGAGAAGAAACACCTCTTTCTAATTTACAACACTCAGCCTTTGAAATTGAACATTGTTCTTCTCTAGGGCTCAAAAGAATTTCTTTAAGTTGAAGTCACAAGACAGCATTCTTTTGAGAAAACTACAGAGAATTAATTAATTAAGCATCTTTAAAATTCATCTTTTATAAATATCAAAAGGGTACCCCAATGTTTCAGGAATGGTTAGACCTACCGGTAATATGAGTGAACAAAATGAGCAATGTCCCCACAGGCAAATGGTATCTTCTCTTATTTTTGAGGGGAGAAAATTGAGGAGAAAGATAGTATTGAGAGGGAAAAATAAAACAGCATGAAGTGTTTGATTTGTAGAGGACAATTCATCAGTTATATAGCATGATCAAAGAGTGTCATTGGATAACGTGACATTTGATCAGAGACTTTAGGAAAATAGGGGACTGAGTTCTTTAAATGTCTGAGGTGAAACAGTTCAGGGCAAGGGAACAAGTACAAATGCAGAGGCGTGAGTGTGCTTATTGATTTTAAAGAAAAGCAAGAAGGTCACGCAGTCAGACTGTAACACACAGGAGGGAAGATGGGGTGATGGTGACTGAGAGCTTCCTGGAGACAAATGACGCAGGCTTTGTTAGCCAGATATGGAGTACGGATTGCTTTTTGCAGGATGGGATTTCTTAGGGCTTTGTCTAAAAAGGACGTTCTGGCTGCTGGGTGGAGTGTAGATTGAGACTGGACATTCTGGCTGTATCTGGGAGACCGGTTATGAACTGTTACAGTAATCCCTTTTCCCAAGTATGAAGGAACCCACTGTTATGGTACCTTTATTTATTAGCATGGAATGAATGAAATATTTTTATAAAGGCCTGAAATCAAATATTAAGAACAAAAATTATTGTAAAAGCCTCAAAAAACAGACTTTTCATAGATATCCAAAAGTCTACATGATGAGTTAGGAAAATAAAATACAAAATTAATTATCTTGGAGAAATAATGGGATATGGTCCTATTGTATATAAATAAAATATGAGTTAATGTATAAATAAAATAAATATAGGATCATATCACTCTGTATATAAATAAATAAATGAAAAATAAAAGCATAGAAGGACATTTTATCTGTTGTAATCTACCCTGTTATGTGAAACATGAAACACTGGTATTATAATTCAACAAAATACATACCAAATTTCTTCTGGAACTGGGCATCTATTTCTATATCCATGTGTGGTAGTTAGATTCAGTTGTCAACTTGGCCAGGTGAAGATACCTAGTTCTGTTGCTGTGGACATGAGCCAATGGCGAGTGAACCTCATCCATTCTTGATTACATCTGCAGTAATTCGAGGCATGCCTGCTGCAAGGAATGATGTTTGATTTAATTGGCTGGTGCTTAAATGAGAGAGCGCAACGTAGCACAGCCAAAGCAGCTCAGCATACCTCATCTCAGCACTCACAGCTCAGCCCAGGCCTTTGGAGATGTAGAAAGGAATCACCCCAGGGAAAGTTGTTGGAACCCAGAGGCCTGGAGAGAAGGCCAGCAGAGATCACCCTGTGCCTTCTCACGTAAGAACCTTAGTTGAAAGTTAGCTTCCTTTCCTCTGAAGAACTAATGAAATAAATCCCCTTTTATTGAAAGCCAATCCATCTCTGGTGTGTTGCATTCTCACAGCTAGCACACTAGAACACCATGTATGTATGTATACATGTATGTATGTATCTATTTATCTATCTAGTCTCCTACTAAGGCTTTCGGTTTTTGTTAGTTACCAATTAAAAAGATTGCTTACATCTTCATTAGACTTTTTGGTATTTACTTGTATCTGTGTCATATGTAACAACTTTCACTTCCTTATTGAAGTCAGTTTCTAAAGGTAATATCCAAATTTTGTGTGCTATTTTATTCAAAAACCTTAAAATAATGAAAAAGCAAGCAACTTTAGTAATTTTCAACTCAATTATAATCATAATAGGCCAAGTCTAAAAAATGTATGAGCAACTCTGAAAATATAGTTACAATAAATTTTGGTAGTACTCTCAATTAAATTGTTTTTGTTTGTAAGTTAGTTTCATCATATTAATAAAAATTATGAACTTCTAAATTTGTCAAATTGTTTATATGATAATTTAAAACTTTATTACTTGAACTTTTAAAAATCACCAGTGGCCTGATATGTCAGTTATGATCTTAAAAAGTAAGCAATTTTATATTCAGAATGTGATCCTGAGGTATACTGAGTGCATTCTTCACTAACGCCTCAGCTCATTATGTCTGATATGCTAGCAATATGAAAAATAAAATGGTGGATATAAAAAATGTAAAATGAAAATTGCCATATGAAGTCATGTTTAACTCAAAATTGTGTTTCATATTGTGCCTACCCTTTGTGATAAAGTGTTCTGCATAACTTCCCCAGTAAGAATTAATTGTATATATATATATATTTTTTTTTTTTTTTTTTAAGGAAAGACAGAGAGAAGGAAGGAAGGATAGAAGGAAGGAAGGAAGGAAGAAAGGGAAACATTTTTAAACATTTTCTTGTTTTATTGTATTCTGTTTCTCCGTTTTTGTTACATGGGCTGGGGCCGGGAATCGAACCGAGGTCCTCCGGCATAGCAGGCAAGCACTTTGCCCGCTGAGCCACCGCGGCCCGCCTATATATATATATTTATTTTCTTTTTTTTTGTTTTTTTGTTTCTGCATGGACTTGTGAATCTAACTTGGGTGTTTAGCATGGCAGGTGAGAACTCTGCCACTGAGCCACCGAAATGTATCTTTTGATTATATTATTTTGGTGCTTATGAAACATATCTCAAGTAAAAATTATTCAGTACTGCAAACATGCACATATAAACTAAGGACAACATTTTGAAATTTATTTTAAAAATAGAAATACGATCTAGCATTTGAAAAACAAAATCATTTCTTGATGTAATTCAACTCTAAATTATGTTAAACTGACCGAATTTATAACGCACAAATGCAGTTAACATTTCTGAAATATAATAGCTATTATACCAAAACAAATGAGATTGAAATAGTTATACTCTAATATTTTTTCTTTAAATACCACACAATCATTTCAAAGTAAAAAATCAATCAATAGCCTGCTAGATAAATATTCCAAAAATAATTATGACCCATAGTTTAGGGATCACTTATGTACAAATATGCAGGTGCTTTCAATATAATTCCTGATTTAATACTTAGAAGTTTTCCTCATTTTACCTGGGAGGAAACAAGCTCAGAAAGATGAAATTACCTGATTAAAATAGAAAATGTAGAATGGGGTCTCACCTTTAGTCTATAACTTCCAGGAATATAGCGCTAAATAGTAGAAAGATATATGGAGATATTATTATGAGAATGAATGTGACAATTTGCATTTGTGTATAATTTAAATATCACTTCTTTGTTTTTTAATTTTTATGTTTTTGGCATAGGCAGGCTCCGAGAATTGAACCTGGGTCTCCACATGGCAAGCGAGAATTCTGCCATTGAGCCACTGTTACACTGACCAAATATCACTACTTTTACTCTCAAAAACATTACTTGTACTTTTTCAACACATGAGAAATCTGCATATCAGACTGTTAAGAATTTCCTCATTCTCTGGATTAAAGAAGCTAAATTTAAAATTCTCAATCTTTCCTCTGCCTCTCAATTTGAATAGTTTATTAAAAGACAAGTTATTTGAAGGCAAGTAGATAATGCCTTAAGCTGTTTTTACTAAAGGACATTTTTAAAGTCAAATATTTATTACTTTAGTAAGTGATGCTCAGGTTTGAATGTAGAAAGCCTCTAGTAGAATAAGTTGAAAATATCTGACTCACACATCATGTAAGATTAATGACAACTTGTCCAAGGTCTATCAGAGAATTTCAAATGCTAGGATAATAGGGATTGTAAATCTGGTTCATTGAATAAGAATATTATTTTCCATATAAGAATACAACCTTGTCCAGAAACCTTATATAGCCCAGGATATAAGGGGTAATGAGTCTGCTGATCTTTTAATTGGGCAGATATCTCACTCCAGGACAGTTTCAAAAAGCACCGAACATCACATGCACAAGGTAAACATAATATGTCTAAAATCCCACCTTTATCTTATTTGTAACTTTGCACCACTTAGTAGCTGCACAATGAATAAACTAGGAAAAGCAACCTGGAGCAAAGACCAAAGCATCATTCTTACAAGCTTTCAAATTTAGTATGTACCCTATCTGTTCTAGTTTGCTAGCTGCCAGAATGCAATATAACAAAAACAGCATGGCTTTTAAAAACGGGAATTTAATAAGTTCCTAATTCACAGTTCTAAGACCAAGAAATTGTTCCAGTTAAAACATGTCTATAGAAATGTCCAATCTAAGGAATCCAGGGAAAGATACCTTGGTTTAAGAAAGCTGATGAAGTTCAGGGTTTTTCTCTTAAGTGAGAAGGCACTTGGCACACATGGTTAGGGTTTCTCTCTCATCTGGATGGGTACATGGCCAACAATGCATCTCTGCTAGCTTTTTCTCCTGGCTTCCTGTTTCATAAAGCTCCCCAGGAAATGCTTTCCTTCTTTATCTCCAAAGGTCACTGCCTGATAGAGTCTCTGCTCATTTTGCTCTCTCAGAATCTCTCTCAGCTTTCTCCAGAATGTTTCCTCTTTTATAGGATTCCAATAAAGTAATCAAGACCCTCCTGGAATGGGTGGAGACACGTCTCTACCTAATCCAGTTTAACAACCATGCTTGATTGAGTCACATCTCCAGGAAGATGATCTAACTGAATTTTCAAACCTACAGTTCTGAACAGGGATTAGAAGAAATGGCTGCCTTTACAACATGTGATTACAATTAAAACATGGCTTACTGGCACAACCCTATCCTAATCTAACAGAATTTATTGAATACAGCTAAGGTAGTACCTAGAGAAATAACACAATTAACTAAATATGTTTATTATAAAGAGAATGAAAATGAATGATTAGTCAACTATTTTGAAAACTTAAATAGGGATAAAAAGATTAATTTAAGAGAAAATAAAAAATAAACATAAATGTATAAAATAATGAAATAGAAAACAGAAAATTGATGAACTGACTCTATATAAAACAGCAGAAGAGATAAATATTCACCTAATATAGTGAAGACAAAGGTAGATCATTTAAATAGGAAATGAGAATGAGATAATAGACATAAACCCAAATGAAATGAAAGAATTATAAGAAACTTCTTTTCTCAATATTAAAGAATAAACATGAAATCTTTGATAAATTACAAGGAACATATGAATTACAGAAATGAATTTTAAAATAGAACAGAAAGAACAATTAACATACGTTAATGATTTTCAATCCTAGCTGTACTTGGGCTCTCCAGAAAGGTATTATAAATGTCAACTGCCAAGTTCTAACTTGTAATAATTAAATCAGAATCTCTAGAGAATCTCCATTGTTAAACTCCCAGATGACTACTATTTTCAGCTAAGATTGACAAAACAACATAAGTTGAATCATGATCTGGTGGAGCTCAGGAAAAAGTGGTAAAAAAATAAAACACTAAAGGAAATGTTAACAGCAAAGCAGAGAGAGACAGATAAATTTGGCATTAGTCACCATTTTAGAATATCATTGTCAATGTGCAGTCAAAAATGTTTAAAGCACTACAAATGACTGGATTGAAAAAAACTTAATTTGGGAAGAACTATTGGATAATCTGCCACCCTGATATACAACACTCAGAGATAAACACAAACATTTAGAAATTTAAAAAGAGAGAAAAAGAAGTATGTTATGGAAACCAACAGAGAAAATGAGGTCCAACATGCACATAATATATATTCATGAAGGAAAGACCCAGGCAAATAAAAAAAAAAAAATTAAACAGTGTAATACAGGAAAAATTTGAGAAGGAAAGTAGAACAAAGTTATAGAATAAAACCATGCACTGCCAATGCCCCCAAGAAATAATAAACCAGTCACGCTACAGTAAAATTTATTGTACTTCATAGAAAAGGACAGAATCTGGTGTCTATGCCACAAAACCAAATAAAGTATAAGGAAGGAAATCAATTCTCCCGAGGCTTCCAAATAGCACAAATTTCCCTTTAAAGGAAAAAAGGGAAGCAAAAAAAAAAAAGAATAATAGATGAAATATTGAAGTGAAGAAAAAGCGAACCAAGAGTTTACAAGTAAACTGCTATTGAAAGATAAACTGAACAGTCTACACATTTCAACACAAATCAAAATTGGGGGAACACAATGACCAGGATTCTTTCTTTGAGAATCTTCTAAAACATTGCATCAGTTTAGATACTCTCTGTTTTGTGCTATTATATTTAACAATCAAGATATTTAACATCTCGAGTAAGTAGACATGGCAGATTTCAGTGTTTTCCTACTCTACTAACCTTCCCGTATCCATGTTACTGGTTTATAAATAATTGCAGTACTTCCAGGCACTACATTAAGACAAACTGATGTTGAAATTTATTGATCACGAAAATATTATTTGTGAAATTCCTACTTACCCAAGATTTCTTAAGTAATTTTTCCTTCTTGGAAGTCTCCCCACATACCCTTTCATGGTTTTGGCTTTTTTTTGCCTCTATAGCAATGATTAATATCTCTATTCCAGAACTTAACACTGTTCTGTTTATTTTAATATTTATGTGTATGTTAAATACAGAACAAGTGTGTGTCTGGTGTCCTCATGTGGGTGCATGGGTGTGTTCACAATAAGAATTCTTATTGTTCATATTTCTCCTAAATAGACCCTTAACAAGTGCCTCAGAAAACCATGTTTGGTTTCATAATGGTAAAAGCTAAAAGAAGACGTAGGCCATGTTCAACTAGGGGCTTTTGAAAATTAGAAGAAGTTTAGTTAATAACTCATGAGAGAATAGATTACCATGTGAGAAAGAGGAATAGCATACCTTGTTGGTGGAGAAAAATAGAGATAATATTTAAGCTTTAGGACAAAACAACCAAAGCTTGTTTTCTTTTTTCCTCAGTCATAAAATTCTGGAATACCTTGAGTGAGATTTATTTTTCTTTCATATGCTAAAACTGTTTGTTTGAGTTTCAGAGAAACAGGCTGATTTTTATTTCAATTCCATGAAGCCTCTCTTCTGTTAGATAACAAACTGCCTAAGGAAAGTGAAAGACTTTAATCTTTTATTCATTCATTCATCCATCCGCTCATACATCCAATCATTCATCTATTCATTCATTCATCAAATAGCTATTGAACATTTATTTTGTGCCAAGATATATTCTGGGTGCTTGAAACTATTTAATTACCAAACAAAGGTGTCTATCCTCATAAAACCTTCACTCTAGCAATGGGAGATAGAATAATATAAATTAGTTTTGCAGGGAGTTTGATGCTATAACAGCTATGGGTAAAAGTCTTAATTGTGGTGCCTACTTCTCCTGGCCTGATATGATAAAACAAATCAGTGTGTCTCACAACCTTGTCACCTTCCCTTTTAATGGATTTGTGCTACTGAGTGCAAAGCCTTAGCTCTAAAATTTCCAAAGTGTATTTAATCTAGAGATATAGTAAGGAATTTGGCTTAGCCCAAGGAGAAGTCTAGCCTATATTTTAGGATGCTGGTAGGAAAACACTAAGATGTGGACTTTCTCAAATGCTAACAGTCTTTATTAGATATGATAGACCCTCAGATAACACCTGATAGCTTGTGCTAAAGAAATGACTCACGGTGGGGTTAGCAACACCTAAGGGTCTTGAAGGGAGGCTGCCCAAGTCAAGAGATTAACCATGTGATTGGATTGGGGGTTTGGGACCACATGACATCAGCCTGACCTCTAAGGCATGGGGGAGGCATAAAGACTAGGTTCAACCATGTGGGCTTAATCAACCAATAATGTCTACTTAAGGAAGTCTCATTAAGCGCTGGATACCAAAGCTCAAGTGAGCTTCCTCGGTTGACAATACTCTGTGCATACTGAAACTTATAGATACCAGGAACAAAACAAATCTCTCAAGACAATGGAGGCATCTGGAAACCTACCAGACCCCTTCTCATGCATGTTTTCTTTTGGCTGGTTCTTATTTTGCATCTTTTCCCAGAGATAAATGTATCTCTACAGATAATAGGTCTTGCTGAACTCTGTGAGCCTTTCTACCAAATTATTAAATTTAAGGGTGGTTTTAACTAACCCCTAAACTTGTAATCATTAAAAATAAGAGTAAATTTACAAGGACCCTTTCCTCTAACTTTATAATTTAGCCATGACTCCTTTCAGTTAGGGTCAGAAAACTTTGGTAGAGCTGGCAATCTGAAGGACTGTGCTCTTCATGTCACAGTTTGGTCAACTTTATGTAATGGTCAGTATTCTTTCTAAGAAATTGTGCGCAGCATTGCCATTTCTTCATACCCGAAGTTATCCTTATATATAAAATTGAGAAATATGAGAAAATACTGTACAAATTTTAATTTTAATTGATCTAGTAAGGATAAAGAGGGTTTAAAATTCCATGCTCTCACAAAAATCTTCACTAAATGTGAAAATAAATGTATACATATATTACAGGAGTTTATGCAATCCTGAGAACTGACTAACAGTCTCTGTAAGGCTGTTTTCATTGTGCCTAATGCTAGAGCTTGAAGGTATTGTGTCTTGAAATTATATTTCTGATTTTGAGGCCCCACAAATGTAAACAAATTGAGAAAAACATGTTTTTCTAAGAAATGATAACTGGACATTTACACAAAGGAATTATATGGACTGGTTTGATGCCAGCCAGGCGGGTACTCCTTATAAAAACTCCGTACAGACGCTGCTTTGGTGAATGTCATGCTGAGGCAGATATTGACACCCGTTCACTCTGCCCAAACTTCATTGCCCATGCTGTGGTATAAGGAACTACTGCTCTCACTGCAGCACCGCGATTAGTCCACTCTCAGCTTTGGATCCTCCTTTAGAATCTCCAAGGACTTGGTTCCTGAGACTGCTCTTAAGGGTGACTGCCTATAGTCCAGTATTTTTTAAGACAAATGCATTTTAAAGACTTTGTATCCTCCCTGCTTATATTTCACCTGGATATTGACAACTTGTAATTTAAGCAAGCAAATAAATTGCTTTGAGGATTCAAAATGGAATCATGTTAGATCTGCTTTCAAGTATGAAATTTTCTTTAGACTTTAATCTGCTTTCAGTTTGTTACAACTACCTTTGCACAAAAGAAGGCCATGAAATAATAGGCAGTCAAGAAGTTAAAGGTGAGAGAGAGGAAGGTCAAGGTAGCACCCAGAAGCTGGCGTCAACCAGGGAGAAATTCACATCAGTTATTATTGCCTCTTACCTAGACAGTAGGGAAGAGGATCCACTATTCTGCAGGTAAACACCTACCCCAGGCCTAAATTCAGAGAAGCTGAAAGAGGATCCAAAGAAATGTGGAGGAACTCTATGCCCAACTGGCACTTCACACCAATAGAGTGTGCCAGCAGAAAAATGGAGATAGGTGTGAGACCCAGAAAATTTCTACTACTTCAATGTTGCCCTTCAAATTTTGAACAAAATTTTTTCTCATGGCCTATTTTAGCCAGAAACAAATTGAGAAAAGAATTCTGGGAGATTTGGTGAAGCCATCAAGCAGATCGTTCCTGTTTTCCTTGAGTATTTTCCAAGAGAAATTGGTTGTAATGCCAATATCCAAGGCTATGTCTTCAAATTCGATTGTAAAAATCGGTTATAAAGCTTACTTTTGTTTGTTGTTTCTGTACAGGAGGAAAATCACTTAGATGAGTGCATGCGTCAATTTCAAGTGCATTGTTTATAATAGTGTAGATTCAACATTTCTTGCATTTATTTGATTCAAACTCCATATGAGAAAATTTTAGTTGTATTATCATACTATTGCAGAAACACAAAATAAAAATATTGTGAAATAAATATGTTTATTAAACAACATTACACGAATTTCACTAAGATGGATGGCCTCCAATTTTTCCAGTTTCTTTGACATTTGACTAAAGATTTACATTCCAGAGAGGGAGGATACTATAAGACTCTTCCTGGAGTTCTTATTTCTTGACTCTCTGGAACTGATGTCCAAGTTGCATGTAAAATACAAAATTTTAAAACACATACCCAAAACAAGGTTTTACCTTTTCTAACAGCATCATAATGCCGTTACTTTGAAAAATTCTGTTTTCCCCATTGGATAAAATCAAGTGGGACTATTCATCATATATCATGCCTTTTCTTAAGAGGAAGAAAGTGTGTAGCTCAAGCTAAACTAATCACATTGCAATGGAAAAGTAATGTGTGATATAATTTAAATTAATAATTTATAAAAAAGTTACTAATACCATTTAATGTTCAAATAAAGCTTCATAAAGATCAGATGTAAATGTCTTTCATGTCTGCATGTTAACTGATATTCTGTACATAGTTTATTTGTATTCTGTCAATCCTGGAATTGGTAAAAGAGATCAGTGCTGAAACAAAATTATGGGTAACACATTAAATGAGCCAGAAAGAATAACTACAAAGTGGAATTAAACATGGCCTCAGAGAGAGTCAGATCAAAACCGATACCAGACGAACTTGTCAAGAAGCTGAAAGCAGATGTTTCATCCTTCACTTCTTGCACAATTGATGCTTTTGTCTGATACCATTTCATTTCTGTTTGCAGTCATAAAATTTGACAACTATGTAGAGTTGGAGAAATTAGCAATAACATATAGAAAGTCAATTGACAAAATGACTATTTTGTGTCATGGTCTATATTTTGGAGAAAATGAAATTGAATGTAATAGCCTTCTAGAGTAGCAGTATTCAAAGTGTGATTCCGAGAATTGTGTGGAACTCTGTACCCTGACCCTTAGAGGGGATCTATGAAGTCAAAACAGTTTTAATAATAACGCTAAAGTATTTTTTGCTCTTTTTAACTCTGGTGACACTTGCACAAGTGTTGCAAAGGCAGTGGTGAATAAACTTCTAGTCCCTTAGCATGCATCAAGATATTGGGACTAAAGGCTTCCAGTATCATTGTATTTTTCACCAACAAGGGCTCATTGCATAAACAAAACCAAACAAGACAAAAAACAAAAGTAACTTTTAAGAAAGCATATATTTCATAAAGATGCATAAAAACATTTATTAAATATTGACCCTCATGTACATGCATTTTAATACTGCCTGTGAAAAAATGTATAGCATGCACAAAGTACGTCTGCAAAATATCAGAAAGTATAATCATTGCCTTAAATGAAAGAATTTGTGTAACTGCTTGATTTGAGGACTGTACCAACCACTTTTTAAAATAAACCACAAATTTTACCTAAAAGAATGGTTAAGAGACAAATTATGGTCGTATGTGTTTGAATATATGGCAGACATTTTCTCAAAAATGAACTAAGGCAGCCTGACAGTTTAAGGAAAATAGCATGGAATTTGAGCTTTAAAGTAAATATAGAATCTGGAATATTTGTATCTAGCACTGTAAGCTTGACAATTTCTAATGACTAAATGGTTTCTGGATGAGATTAATGGTACCTTGAACAAATAATTTTTTATTATATAATGAAATGTTTCAACATTTGAATACATTTTTTATAATTCAGAGAACCAATAATTTCCAAATGACCAAAGTGTGATACAAAATCACACATGAGTAAAATGGTCATTCAAACTGCAAGCTCAATCAGGCTTTTCTAGTTTGCATTCCCACATAATAGTACATATCTTGGTAGAGTAAGGTCTGTGTAATGGGAAACAAGTCAATACTGTATATTGGAGAATTATTTTTCAGTAATTATTTGATTTCATGAGGGTAGAAGTATCTTTAAAGAAGTGTATGCATGTGAAGCAAGTTAAATACCCTCTAATTGAAGAGTAAAGGGGAAAGAAAGTAATAGGAAGATGGAAAAAAGAATCAGATGATTTTTGAACAGCTAGGACCTTAAAAACTAAGAAAAAAACATAGTTTCAAATAGAAGAGAAAGTTGACAGGGCCAGATGCTATAGAAAACTTAAGGATGAATATATTTGCTTGCACATATAAACATAGCTGAATACAATTTTTAGACTTTCATTTTTATTAATTGATCAGTTTCTTCAATTTGGCAATGAAATCTTTCTAGAAAAAGTGGTTGTTTAAAAGTATAAATCAGCCTGAGCTGGAAGAATACCTTAGCGTCAACACTTACTCTTCTACTCAATTTTTAGAAGTTGTCACCTGATTTTTTTCCTGATTTTCCAAAATTTGAACAGCCATGCCTATATGTTAGAGATAATTCAATTTCATGGAAAGGTATGTTGAGTCCCTAATCCCCAGTACCTTGGTATAGGACCTTATTTGGAAATAAGGCTTTTATTACATATGGAAAGGGGCAAATTAAGAAGAGTTCATATTAGAGCAGGTTATGCC
Source organism: Tamandua tetradactyla (assembly GCF_023851605.1). Lineage (NCBI taxonomy): Eukaryota > Metazoa > Chordata > Mammalia > Pilosa > Myrmecophagidae > Tamandua > Tamandua tetradactyla. Next base: position 4,798,584 of record NC_135350.1, on the reverse strand, counting down.
ATTATTATAAAATGTATGGTATACTTATATGGTAGAATGAATTATGGCCACCTACAAAGACATGTTTAAGTCTTAATATCTTCTCCTGTGGGTGTGCACTCATTTGAAATTAGGATTTTAGTGTAGGTCTTAATCAAATATGAGAGGAGTCCTTCTAAGCAAAGGAAATTTGAAAATTGAAGTACAAGTCACGGGAAGAGAAACAGATCAACCAGTGACAGTGGCAGAACTTGTCTTCCAGCAAGCACCCACCAAAACACTACAGATTCCAAGAACACACGACCTGCAGTTCTAGTCTGCTAGCTTCCAGAATGCAGTATACCAGAAATGGAATGGCTTTTAACAAGGGGAATTTAAGGGGTTGCTAGTTTATAGTTCTAAGGCCAAGAAAATGTCCCAATTAAAATAAGTCTATAGACATGTCCAATTTAAGGCATCTGGGGAAAGATACCCTGGTTTAAGAAGGCCAACAAAGTTTAACGTTTCTCTCTCAGCTGGAAGGACACATGGCAAACATGGCAGCATCTGCTGGCTTTCACGTGGCTCTACCAAAAAAGGGACTCTCTCCAAAATGTTTCTTCTTTTCAAGGATTTCAGCAAGCAACTCCATCTTCAGTGGATGAAGACACACCTCCATGGAAATCATCTAATCAAAAGTTACCACCCACAATTGGGTGGGTCACATCTTCATGGAAACAATCAAAATGCTCCCACCTGGGAATATCGAATGAAGCTCAAAGGGCATGGCTTTTCTGGGGTCCACCACAGATTCAGATCAGCACACCTGCCAAAACGTTGAATTTAGACTTCTAGCTCCCAAACTACTAGCCAATCACTTCTTGTTGAAACCAATTGGTTTGTGGTATTTAGTTACAGCAGACCTGGAAAACTGAGATACGTTACAAGCAGAGGCGTGGAGACACAGATAGGCTAGAGAAGAAAAGATTGCCATGTGAAAATGGAGGCAGAGATTAAATTATTCCATTATCCAAAGAATGCAGAAGATTAGAGGCCATCTCCAGAAGTCAGGAGCAAGACCTTGAATAGATTTTTCTAGAGACCTCAGAGAGATCATGACCCTTTCAACACATTGATTTTCAACCTCTAGCCTCCAGAACTGTGACACACTAAATTTATTTTGTTTTAGTCATTCAGTTTGTAGTATTTTGTTATGGCAACCCAAGAAAACTAAGACACCATCCTATCTGTTTAAACCAAATTGGTATCATAAAAAGATACACTTTGTAACATATCACATAATTCTAAGGAGATATATATTTGTGTTTTAGAAAATACAGTCTTTGGCTTATCGGCTGGATTATTTAATGATTTTTTTTTCTCCCCAGCTCATTTTACTATAGAGAGAATGCAAGTCTAACAAAATGACAAATGGCATAATATTGAATCTGTAAAATTCTATTAGTTAGGAATTTATAATTAAGAAAGCAGTCACTGGATCCATAAAATTGTGATTAACTTTCTTATAATGAAATTATCCAAATATTATCTTCTGAAAAATTAAGACAAACAAAAATAGTAAATAATGGAAACATTGGAAACAGGACAAAATAATAAGAGAGTTAATTAAGCAGCATAAGTGATGAATAGATCAATCAGAACTTGAGAAAAGATAAATATTTGCAGATAAACATCAATGCAGATGATTTGCCTTTGAATAGGCAGCTCCAAGCTTTTACTGATTTAAGGTTTTGAGACTCTTACTGTTACACATAGAATATACAGTGATTTTTCCAGAATGTATATGCAAAAACAATTCTCAGATTCATTCCACATAAGTTTCAGTCAAACCAAGTGTTACTGTTTATTAACAATAATATATTTTGGAAGTAAATCTGAAGAAATAGTTGTTCTTCTTAAACCAACATTTGAAAATACAACACTGATTAGTTGGAACTAAACCCAACTGTTTAAAGTGGGCTCAACTGGCTCAGCCTTTCTTTCCCCAGAGAGAAATATTATATTTTACCTTGGGCAGCAAAATAACTCTTCTTCCCCAGAATGGGGTCGTCTCTCTGACTTCTGTAGCTGATTTTTAACACAACATATTTAAAAAGATGGTCTGGAAAAAAAAGTTGATACAAGACTTGCAAAAACATGAAAAATTGTCCTCCAAACTATCAAAGACTTGAATGCGAAGATTTCGTCACTGATAGTCATGGAACAAATAGTTATAGGTACTGCATACAATCACCTCAAATAACCCAGAGCAAGAAAGAACTTAGTGATTTAGGAAAAGTAAAAGGACAACAGAGGGTCGGTGCAACGGTGGCTCAGTGGCAGAATTCTCGCTTGTCATGCCAGAGACCCAGGTTCGATTCCCAAAGCCTGCCCATGTTAAAAATTAAAAAAAGGACAACAAAGGCAGCCAAGGGTGACATCTAATAAGTGAGTTTGAAGATGTATGAAGGATTCAGATTACATAGATCAGAGTTTCTCAAACTTTCACATGGACCCAAAGCATGTGGGACTCTTAGTAAATAGAGTCTGATTAAGTGGAGTTCAGACTGAGTTCTGGTATTCTGTTTCCAACATGCCTCTCGGAGATGTCCGTTGATCCGACAAGCAGAGTCCGCGTAAGGAATTATTGTGTCTTGGAAAACTATAGTGGTGACAAAAATAGAGAAAATTGGACTGATTTGGAATTAATTATGAAAATAGCGATAGTAGTGTAGCTGGTGAATTCCATATAGAAAGTAAAGGGAAGATAGACATAAAGGAAAAGTAAATTTTTTGGTTTGAAAAATTTTATAAGTTGTAGTACAATTCTTTGAGACAGGAAAGACAGGAGCAGCTTTTGTGCATGGAAATGGAGGTGAATGTTAAATTTGAACCTAGAGGACATCCTAATATGTATTCAAGTGGTTAATTAGGTGGTTTACAACTCTGAAGTTGTAGAGAGAGATCATTAACACATCACTACTACATAAAGGCTTGTGATTAGGTTAAATTATGTGGGGGATTAAAGAGGGAAGGTGACAGTTTAGGGAATTTAGAGCTTTAGCAAAGAGTTAATGAATAAAGAGGTCTAAGAAGAAATGAAGGTGCGTCACTGGCATAAGAGCACTCCATGTATTTTGGAGCAGGAAACCAAAGAATTAGTTGATGAGAGAATGGAAGGTACAGATGTGGTGATAGCAGAATAAAGAGCTTTTCACTAAGTTTTGTTCTGTAGGAGTTTCTCAAAAAAGAAATCAAAGTTAAATGGAGATATGGGGCAAAGGAATAGTTTCCTTTCTCTGCTTTTAAGATGGAAAAGACTAAAAGTCCAGTGGCATGTAAAGGGATTGCTCAATTAGTGTGAAATAAACTGAAGCTCCATAGCAATGGAGAAATTTCTTATTAGCAAAAGGGAATAGGATGGAAATAGAATCAAGGATCTGCTTCCAAATTGTAACAAAAGGGAAGACAGAGTGTACTAGTGAATCTGAGAGTAAGTCAGTAGATTTTGCTGTCAGTTAGGTGAGACCTTGGCTCCTTATGATTTTATGTTTCTCATTAAAATATGAGTCAGTGCACTCATTGAGCAGACGATTTGGGAGATTCAACATCTGAACAAGGAGAGAATGTGAAGCAGTTGCTTTGGAAAGTGGGGATTCAAACTTATGAAGAAAATGCGTAGCATTACTAAGAAATGCTGCTTGCACATGTGACATTCCAGTCACGAATTTAAAGCAAGCCTGGTCAGTATGTCCATGTGTGTATTCATTTATTTCCAGCAATGTTTACTTGCATCCATGCATTCATAGGGAATGAAGCCAATTGGGTTTTCACCTGGAATAAGACTGAAGTAGGAAGAGAAAAGCACAGAAATTAAAATGCCCACACAATTCCCTTTTGGTCCTGGACCATAGACCACTGACTCCAAATGGAGTAAAGAAGGAGGTGTGGATTTGAGGGGATTCAATGTATGAAATGTGCTGAGTTGGAGAAGTTTAAACCAGTGGCACTTCTTTATTCGGGAAATTTATATTTATTTATTTCTGATTACTCTAAGTCTAATGGATTGAACACTGTTCCTCTACCAGGAAAACTTTTAACTACTTTTTATGAGACTTCTGCCAAGATGATTTTAAATTAAAAGCCTATTTTTTCTTATGCAACTTAGAGCTAATGAAAGTCATAAACTTACTACGAGAAAGAAGTTGTGAAACTTCTGGATTGCTTTTATTATTATAGTCTTTACATCTCAGCAGGCGGGCCCAGAATTTTTGAGGGCACAATTCACAAGTACAAATGCAAAAAATAGACTTATTAAAGAGTATTCAAGTGTCACATTCACACGTCTAGCACTTGACGTTTGGCAGAGTGAGATCTATAAACTCTAGCTGTGTTGATAAGACCTTTCCCGCCATGGGAAAACACCCCTTTATATAGGGCAACAGCCACGATCTCAAAACAAACAGAAGCTGCATCTGAGCGCCACACAGTTTTGCAGGTTGTGTTCGCACCAGCGTTAGAGATAGAAATTGATTCCGAGTATGGGTAGGATTGGAGTGATGGGATGTGCTCAGATAAGATGAAAGACAAATTAATTAACTTGTCAGATCCTCTCTTCCCAGAAATAAGAATGCAATAGATTCTTGCATAATTAGCTATCGATTCCCAGTAGTTTCAAATATCTGTTTTCTTGCTTATCTTGATGTTCCCATTTGTATTTTCAGAGGAACTTGTGAATGAAAATCATTTACACAATAGGCAAATAAAGACCGATGAACATTTATATTAAATAATTCATCTTACTCTTAAAATTGTATATGTATTTCTAGACATAACATGAACGAAGTGTACTACCATTAACCGTGTTTTTGAAGAGTTAGAATTAGAGGTGATTTTATTGTTATAAAATCTATGGTGATATTTAAAGGAATGTAGGAATAATTTTCATGTAAAAATTTTGGTTTTTTACTATTATGTCATATTTTTCAATTTTAACAGAAACTTTTAGTAATTTAAAATGAAAATGCCCACTGAAAGTATAAATAAAATAGTTTTCATTATATATTTTTTTACCTTTAGTATGTTACATTATTATACAAATATATTCAAAGTTTAAATTTTGAACATTTGTTTTTAAGTCTTTATGGTACTGAGAATAAATTAGGAAGAATAAAATAAAGCTCATGATAGAAATAAAAAATATAAAAGTATGTACAACTCAGGAGAAAAAAGCTTAACTGAAAAGATAAGATAATATTTTAAGAGAAAGATCCACTTAAAAACGTGAATAGAATTAATATTAAATACAATAATCATGTATGTAAACTTCCATGTGGATTTGTGCCCCAGCCCTGCAAATGTTAAGGGGCAGCCTGATTTCCATTGTCCTCGGAGAGGTCAATTGTCACTAAGAAAAGTCAGCTAACCCTAGCTGATGTCAGAGCTGCTTACAGATCCAATTATTATCCCAGAGCTGAATGCATAACAGCCATTGAATGGTTTTCACATGTAAAATATAAATCCAGGAAATGCTATTTCTGAATTTATACCAAGGTAAGTGATTAAAACTTATAAGTGCAAACATTGAAGTCCCAGGAAGAAGACTGTGGCTTGGGAAGTGTGGGAATGGAAGATAAGGTCAACGATTAAGACTGCATTCCTAATAGAGAATACTCCAAATGCTAGGTAGAAGCAATTGCGCATGGAGAATCAGAACCTGAAGCCTAACATTTAAAACATTTTTGTTGAATTCACCAAGCAAACAAAATACAAACTGTGCACACACATATACATACCAACATAGATAATACTTCTCTATAAACCAATTAGACTAAAATTTGAGGGTGTGGAGATGGTACACAGCCAAATCTTGGTTCCTCAAACAGCTGAGGAGGCAAAAGAAATTTAGTTATGCTAGTGGGGAGGGGCGGGGGAGCAGGGGAAAATTCTTTTCCAAATCTGTCTCCTGGAAGTGATTTTTCAATGAGCTTTTACACATATCAGAGATAAAGAGAGATAACCATCTTAGCTAACAGGTGGCAGAACTTATGTATTTTTTTTATATCAGTTATTTCCTACTTAGTTTCAGACTTACATCCTCTGTGACACCTGGCAAAGGCGCCAGAAAGCCTGGGGTAATAGGTGGAGGCTTATGCATATTTGGAAGGTCTGGGACAGTAAATGACAACTTATTCACATCTGGGTGCAGACTTTACGTATACAGATTGCTCCTTTTTATAATTAAAAAAATACATATTAGAGAAGGGTTTTGCGTTTAAGAGCAGTCATGCATAAAATGCAGGATTCCCATAAAACACCGCACCACCAACATTTGCAATGCTGTGGAACATTTGTTACAATTGATCATAAAAATTTTTTGTGATTTTACTATTTTTTAACAGTAGTTCTTTTTTTTTTTTACAATTGATGAAAGATTATATAAATATTGTCTATAATATACATAAGGGTAGTTTCCCCCCTTATTCCTAGCCTGTTAGTTATGTGTGTGTGTGCATGTCTTTATTTTCTTGCTTGTCTACACAGGTACTGGATAAAGGGAGGGTCAGTCACAAGGTTTTTACAATCACATGGATGTCACACGATAAAAGCTGTATGGTATGGAATCATTATCAAAGATCAAGGCAACAGGATTACACTTTAGCAATTTCAAGTATTTCTTCTGGCTATTCTGATACATTAGAAACTAAAAATAAATATCTATATAATGAGTCAGTAGTAATAATCATTTGTTACATCCTAATTTCTCTGTTGCACATCCTCCCTTTCATTTGATTGTTCTCTCAATTTTCAGGGATATCTAGGAAATGATCATCATAATTTCTCCACGTTGGAAAGGGATGTTGACTTTATGAAGTAGAGGAATAAAACTGATTGATATTCTTGGAGAGACTGGTACCTCTGTGTTTCAGGGCTTATCTGGCATAGGAATAATATGGAGACCTTAAGTTTCTGAAACAATAAAGTTCCCTAGCTAAAACTTCTACAGAGACTAAGAGTCCAGGGTATTCTTTACAGTTTTTAGGAATACTGTAGATTGGGGCATGGTATACTGCAGCAATTTGTATTATTTGGCCAAAGTTTGCATAAGAGTCACCTCCAGAAGGACCTCTCAAGTCTATCTGAAATCTTTTAGCCCTTGAAACTTCATTTTGTTTAATTTATTATCCTCTTGTGGTCAATAAGGCATTCTCAATCCCATGATGCCGGGCCAGGTTCATCCCTGAGAGTCATGTTCTACACTGCCAGGGAGACATGTTCTTGGGAGTCATGGCCCATATTGGGGAGGGGGGAGGGTAAGGGGCATATTTGCAGAGCTGCCTTAGAGAGAGAGACCACATATGAGCAACAAAAGAGGTTCTTGGGGGTGACTCTTAGGGGTAATTATAAGGAGGCTTAGCTTTGCTATTACAGAAATAAGTTTCATAAAGAGCAGGCCTCAAGTTCAAAGGTGTGGCTCATTAAATTGAGTACTTAATGCCTCAGAGAATATCAGAAATTCCCCAGGTGGGGAAGTTTAATAGTTCCATAATTTTCCTCAGTCCCTCAAGGGGACTTTGCAACTTCTTTTTTAAATTTTCTGCCCAAATACTCTGGCATATGTTTGGGTATTACATTAGCCTGTACACAATGATAATATTTCATTCTCTATTCTAGGTTCCATATAATTAGGTTGTTTAAATAAACTGACTAGATAGGTTAAATGAGATAGTGTGCTACAGAAAAATTAAATTTTGGATTAAAAAAAAATCTCTTCCTTTGGTCTCACATAGAAGTAGAGGCTTTTGTTTGTTTGTTTTTGTTTTGCATAGGCAGGCACCAGGAATCGAACCTGAGTCTCCAGCATGGCAAGCGACAACTCTGCCTACTGAGCCACCACGGGCTGCCCAGAAGTAGAAGTTTTAAAATACAGACAATATCATCCTTTATCTTAATTTTGGTTTACCTTATTCCTAAGATGCTTCGCTTCATTCTTATCTCTAACTGAAATATAATCTCTTTTTCAGCTTTTTTAACAGTTGTTGACTTTCAGAGCGGCAGAACTCTAACCTGAGTGGTGTCTCAGACATACTTAAATTTCCAGTGAACTGTGAGATAATACACAAAGAGTGCAGCATGTCAGAATTTAGAAATAACATTTAAAACTTAGGAACAGATGTGACTGCTGTAAGAGCTTACAATCTAGAAAACTTTTCAATAAAATTTATTGAACATTCTGTACTCCTTAATCATCAATTGCCCAATCTCTGCCTACTTCCTACTCCCTGATAATCTCTGCTCTCTAATTCAATTCTAAGTGTTTGCTCATTAGAGTTTATATTAGTGAGAACATACAATATTTGTCCTTTCATTTCTGGCTTATTTCACTCCACATAATGTCCTCAAGACTCATTCATCTGGTTGCATGCTTCAAAACTGATTCCTTTCTGCAACAGCTCAATATTCCATTGTATGTATACACTAGTTTACCATTTAGCTCATCAGTTGATGTACCCTTAGGCCACCTCCATCCACTGGCAATCGTGAATAATGCCATGATAAATACTAGTATGCAAGTGTCTACACATGTCCCTGCTTTCAGTTCTTCCAATAATTGGGTGCACGATGATACAGCAACCCTAAACTTAGCTTCCTGTGGAATTGACACTCTGCCCTCCAGGGGGGCTGCACCATCTTACTTCCGTAACAACAGTGAATAGGTATTCCTCTGCTCCACATTGTCACCAGCACTTGTATCTTTCTGTTTATTTTTAAACAGTCTCATTCACCCGTCATACAATCCATCTTAAACATACAATCAAGACTCCTTGTCTAAGCACACAGTCATGCATTCAACACCACAATCTATATGAGAACATTTCCATTTCTTCCACAAAGAAAGAGAAATGGGGGGAAAAAAGAAATGAAAGGAAAGTTAAAAATGTCTAAGGAAAAAGGAGAAATAACAAAAAAATCCTATACCCCTCCCTTATATACCCCTCTTATTGACATTTAGCTTTAGTGTATTGCTTTTGTTACAATTAATGAAAAAATAATACAATGTTACTGTTAAATAGACACTAGCTTGCATTAGCTCTATTTGTTCCAAATACCGTCCGATCTTTAACACCTTGCAATGGTGACATTCATTTGCTCTCCCTCATATAAAAATTGTCTTATATTTGTGCACTGAATCACCATCATTGCCCACTCTAGGGTTTGCTAAGTTTTACAGTCCCTGTCTATCCTTTAACTTTCCTTCTGGTGTCATACTTGCCCCTAGCTTTTCACCACTTTCAACCATATTCACACTTAGATTCATTCATTAAACTTTTCTGAATCTTTACAATCAATCTTACTGAATGTCCTATACTTCTTCAGCATCAAATGGCCAATCTCTACCCCCTTTCTACCTCCTAATAACTTGTATTCTCAATTTTAGCCCTCTGAAATTGCTCATTAATGTTAGTTCATATTAGTGAAACCTTTAGTTTCTGGCTTATTTTACTCAACATAATGTCTTCAAGTTTCATCCATGTTGGTGCACGTGTCATGACTTTATCTATGTTATAGTTGCTTTATATTTCATTGTATGTATGTATGCCATAGTTTATTTATCCATTCATCCTTTGATAGACATTTGGGCTGTTTCCATTCATGGCAATCATGAATAGTGCCACTATAAACATTGGTTTGTAAATGTCCATTCATGTCCCTGCTTTCAGTTCTTCTGAGTGTACAGCAATTCTATACTTAGTTTCCATAGAAACCACCAAACTGCCTTCCAGGGCAGCTGTACCATTCTTCATTCCCACCAACAGTGAATGAGTGTGCCTACTTCCCCAAATCTTCTCCAGCACTTGTAGTTTTTTTATTCTGATAATGGCCATTCTAGTAGGTTTGTGTGTGTGAGTGTGGTTTTGATTCACATTTATTTAATAACTAGTGAAGTTGAGCATCTTTTCATATGCTTTTGAGCCATTTGTGTTTCCTTCTATCCATTTTTAATAGGGTTATTTGTCTTGTTGTTGTTAAGTTGTAGAATCTCTTCATATATTCTGGATAGTAAACACTTATCTCATAGGTGGTTTCCAACATTGCCTCCCATTGAGCAGGTTGCCTTTTTAGTTTTCTGACAGAGTCCTTTGACATGCAAGCATATTCAATCTTGAGGCTCCTCCATTTCCTCTTTCATTGCTCCTGTGTTAGGTGTAATGTCTGGGCATAGTGCTTTTTGTGAGATAAGGCACTCATATTCACAGCCTGCTTACAGTTTGAAAATTATCTTTAAGTGTACCATCCAATTTCAAAGCTTGTTTATTTTTTTGCATGGGCAGGCACGGGGAATCAAGCCAGGGTCTCCAGTATGGCAGGCGAGAATTCTGCCTGCTGAGCCACCATGGCCCACCCTTGTTTACAGTTTTAAGATTGCATTTTAAAAGTTACTGTTATAGGTAGAATTTAGTGTATTATTGTCTGAGTTTTTTACTGACGATTTCTGCTGCACATACAGAACATTGAAGTTAGCATTGGAGAATAAGACAATTTTGACAGTTTATGAACAAGAGAAGGAATGGATCAAATGTGTACTTGGAAGCACCATTCTGGCAAGTGTATGACAGACAATTTTGGATGAGAGAGATTCTAAAATAGGAAGAGCTGTTCAGTAACTATGGGGACTCAAATGGTTACGAGAAACTGCATGGGGCAGAGACAAGTATACAGACAGAACAGATGTAACTAAGTTCAGAAGTAGAAGTGACAAGCTATGTTAGCTGATTTATGTAGCAGAGGAATAAGGGGGAAAATACCACTCTGGATTCTGAGCAAGAATAATTGTAAAAATGGGTCTCACGGCAAGTCAAATTTCAAAATTAGCAGCAGCAATCATTGGAGGAAATTCCTTTCCTTCCTTTCCTTCAAATGCCAGTTTTGGACCATATTTGGAGTGAGATGCAGTGGGCTTTTTGGGGAATGATGACCAGCAGGCTATTCCAATATGGCTTTTGACCTCATGACAAAGTCTAAGACTGCAAATGCCAGCAGGCATGAACCTGAAGAAGACCAATAGAAAGTTCAAAGGAGACACAAGTATACAGAAAATAAGTAGATATTCGTGAAATAAGTGAAATGCTCATTTAAATAATTGAAGAACATTTTCACTTTCAGATAAAAATTATTCATTTGCGTCTATGCTTTGTTTTTTTCCTGAACCATCCAGCACTAGTAAGGATACAGTAAATCAGGCTCATGATAGTGGTACATCATGTTTTCCAAAAATGCATTCCGAAAGTTTACATTCTGCCTAATTCTTTGTCTGAATTATTTTATAAATATCGGTTGCAAAATAGCCTATTAAGGTTAGTTAGTAAATGATCTCTTGGTAATTTAGTGTTTTCCTTTAGCTAATTGAACTTTGTGTAATACACAAGCATACACACACACACACACACACACACATACACACACAGCATATATTTTGTTTAGTCAGATCTACTCATATTTTCATTTATAATTTTCTCAATTTCTCCGTATTTTTCTTATTGCAAGTATCTGTATTTGCTTTAATGCATACACAACTCTGCTCAGACAGAGTCCTTTAGAACATTTCCTACGTTTTTCCCTGTATTTTTTTCTTTTGAATACTTAACAAGGTAATTCATCTAGAGGTAAATTTGGTGTTTCATATAGGGTAAGGATTCAAGCTTATTGTCTACATCTGCCTTCATTAAACTATTATTTCAGACTGTAAGCTGTATCTGTTAGACTTCCTTTAATATATCAAATTTTATTTACATAATCACCAAATTTTTATTTATTCATTCAAAAAAAAAACAAATTATGTGAATTCTTTTGGTCAGACAATATTCTAAAAGCTGCAAATGCAGCAGTGAACAAAACACAGAAATGATTGCTGCCACGCACTTTATATTTTATTGCACGGAGATGAGCAACAGGTGGAAAACTTTGACGGGGGGGAAGAAAAGAAAGAGTAAGAGGAGGAAAATAAGGAGAAAAGTGTTTACACTTTTACAATATGATAGTGTTTTTATGAAGGAAACCTCAAGTTGGAAGAGAGATAAGAAAGTGCAGAGAAATGAGTTCAAGAGAGAATGATAGTAGAGAATTTAAATTCTTTGAATATAAACAACTCAATAAATTTATGTCGTGCCAGCAGGTTAGTTTACAGGGTTTTTACTTTGTTTTGTTTATCTTTTTGTTTTAATAATATAGAAGGAATAAAAGGCACAGTGCGCAGGATGAGAGAAACAAATTGATAGATTAGGTCCTTGAAGAGGTGAGAGGATATATGATCTAATCATCAAATAGAGAGGTGCTGACTTTACAAGAGCATGGAAAGTTCACCCAGGGTAACAACAAAAAAAGATGCTGAATGCACAGGTGCTATGCTTTTCTGATTGCTTCTATTTTCTCAGTCATATAGGAACCAAAGGTATAGAATTTCGGAGTGGTTTGTCATCACGATTATTCTGGTAGTAGCTGAGCAGAACCATGATTAATAGATTAGTCAAATATGTACAATATAAGGTAAAGTTTCCTACAGTAACTTTCTGAGAGTGATAATTCATTTTTAAAACTTTTTTATGGTATAATATAGCATATATACAAAGCAAAAAAAGAAAAAAGCAACAGTTTTCTAAACACTCTTCAACAAGTGGTTACAGGACAGATCCCAGAGTAATAAGATAAAAACATATTTTAGATTTAACCTTTGATTAATGTTATACATATTTTTAAATACATTTAAAAAGTATTAAATAATCATCCAAACCAACCCAGTAATCAAGAACTCACTGAGCATAAAGTAAATGATATTTGTGAGTGCTCTTACTATATGTTACATGCTATGCCAAAAGTTTACATTGATAATTACTGCTAAAAATTAAGAAAGAGTAAGAAAACATTTATTTTTTTGCACAGAATATTTAGGATGCTGCATTAAGAAAATGAATAGATCTCGTTATTACATTTTAGAAACATGAACCTATCCTGATATATTACAACAAATTGTTTCACTTTTGGACAAAGAAAATAATGTTATAGTTTAAGGTACATGTTCATCCTACTTCTTGATTTTTTTGATTCCTTTAATATTGAACTTTTTTTTGCTTAGGATTAATGATATCATGAGCCAATATACTACTGACTACATTAAATCTGCAATAAGCACTCGATATGGGTAAACGACCATTCATGTCTTTTAATTTTCTTTTGAACACAATTTTCTACCCGTACTGAAATGAAAATTTATGAGAAACTACAAAGTTTATCTGGAAAAATGATATTATTAGAAGATGCCATTTATAACAAACAGTACTCTTCAGTTAGAGCACATTTTGCAGACTGAAGCCCAGTGCCTGAAATAAATCAATTCCCAAATGGCAACACAGCCCCTTGAGTTTAAGTCCTCGCTCTTTTGTCACTAATTGTATTGACAGCTGGTAGTTCCTACTTTGAGACAATTTTTCTCCCTTGTTACATATTTATTGAAAGAACCTTGTTGTAGTATTGACCTTACAGCATGAGGAAGCAGTGAATAATAGTTAAATTCCCTCCGTTCTGACAGATGGTTTTAGTATTTGGTTTTGTTACCAGCCTCGGACCTCACAGCATATGCAAAACAAAGAAATACTAGCCTCTGAAATGTCGTCTGAACTAAAGCAGCAAAATGACAATCTGCAGACAAAGGATATGTTTAATCCTGGATTTAAACAATAATATATTTTCAGCTGGAAGCTAATTTTTCATTATTACACATGAAAAATGAAACAGATTAATATGAGTATTGCTGATTTGGGCTGTCAGGCTGAACCACAGGTAGCTCAAAAGGCATACATAATTCTAAGCTTAGTTTTCCATGTATGAAATCTTACAAATAAATGATAATATTTATGCTAGTTTGAAGGTATTGTATATCCCAGAAAAGCCATGTCCTTTAATCGGGATTCAATATTGTAGGGTGGAAACCCTTTTGATTAGATTATGTCCACAAATATATGGCATGCCCATTTGTGGATGTGGTCTTTTGATTAGATGGAGATAAGACCTTGTCCATTCAAGATGGGTTTTGATTAGCTTACTTGAGTCATTTAAAAGGAATGAACCAAGAGCAAAGACCAGCAGAAGCCAGACACCTGCCTTCCTAGATCAGCCGTCCTTGAGCCAAGGTACCTTTCCCTGGATGGCTTGGTTTGGGACGTATTTATGGGCTTAGAACTGTAAACTTGTAACATAATAAACTCCTTTCACAGAAGCAGCCCCATTTTTGGTATATTGTATTTCAGCAGCTTTAGCTAATATAATATTTTGCATTTGTATTTTATACAATGTATTACTTAATCTACAATCTGCTTGAAATAACATTGAGTGTGTAAGTATTTTTGAAGCATGTATCACATTATTATTTGTCTTATACATTCAACAATCAATAAAATGATGTATTTTAATATGCTATTAATATCAAATGACTGTAGATTATAAATTTTTAAATTACATTCTACAATATGATTTATAAATGAAGAACGCCCATATAAGGTATATGTCTTTATACAGATATGGTCATTTCAGCTTCAAATTTAAATTAAATTTTCAAGTAAGTAATATTGAAAGTCTTTGGTCTAATAGTCCATCCTCATTTCAGCTATTTTGGGATCATTTTATGTTATGTGAACTATTGCAATAATATTTTATTTTCTGCCCAGGTTTTTCTTTTGTCCCACTCCAATACATCCTTTAGAATTTCATCAGAGTTATCTTGTACTAACAGAGATCTATTAATGTCACTTACCTTCTTAAAAATGCCCTGTGGTTCTCAACTACATAGGAAAGGAGATAAATTCCTTAGCAAATAATTTAAGTCATTTCGTAATTTGAATCCAATTTATTTTTCTGGCATCATGGCCAATCCTTGCCTCTAATATTTTACTTGAAGTGCTCATAGTCTCCTGAGATTGCCTAGCATTTTCACATCTCTAGTTACTGTTCATGCTGTTACTTAGTACTTCCCATCTTTCTCAGCCTGAAAAAATGTTTGCCTGATCCGTATTTCAAATTCAAATATTCATTCCTACAAAAAGACCTCCCTGGTTTAGCAAAGTTAGAAGCACTTTCCTTCCTTTCTACTTTGATTGTAACATCCTAAGGTAGGTATCATTGCAAATTCTATATGTAGTCTGTTTTTATTTTCTCTTGTTTTGTTTTGTTTTTACCAGCCTCCTCACCCCTGCATGATATATGTGTGCATGAACACCTAAGAATTCACACACAAATATTAACATTTTATGGTCAGATCCTTCAGCAGATGGACTTGTGTCTTTTCCCTTCTTATCTTCCCAAAACCAAAACTTTGTTTCATGAGGTGCACATTTTTGGATCACTTGACTAGAAAAGAGAGGATGAATAGGTCCAAGACACAACCAGTCTTAAGAAACATAGAGGCATTTTGTTCCCTGAATTTTTTTCTGTTCATATGTGACATTTCATAACGATAATAATTTTTGAAATTTTAAGTCATCAGTAATTCATATTTGTAAGGACCACTAATTATATTTAAGTTGAATTTTAATTCAACCATGCTAATGACTTTGGTCTTTGATTTAATAAAACTATACACCCTCATGGGCGGGCCACAGGGGCTCAGTGGCAGAGTCCATGCCAACCATGCCGGAGACCCAGGTTCAATTCCCGGTGCCTGCCCTACAAAAACAAAAACAATTATGCACCCTCAAATATAAACCTAATTCTTCATAGATTTGGAAATACAAACTACTATCACTTTCATACAAGAAAGAGCTCTTCTTTGACCTCATGCACCCTCCCGCTGCCTCCCCATCCCTCTACTCTGGTATAACCTAAATTCTCTTAGAAAGGTATGCCCAGGATAGCTTTACTTTACTCACATTTTAAACATACCAATCTAACTCCTCTTTTGTCCATTCTATTCAAACAACCATTATCAAGACTAACAAAAATTACCATGTTTCCAGGTTGATCAGCTACTTCTCTGTTTTCATCCTGCCAGAGCACGCAAAAGCTTCTGTGATTTCTTTCCTGTCATTTGCCCCTGATTATGTTACTTTTTTTCCCTTTTGACTTTCATGAATCTGTTCCTTCCTAACCTCTTTTACAAAGTTCACCACATCTTCCTTTTCCCACAGTACTTAATCTCTCATTCTCATGGTCTTTCCTGGCTGTGTTTGGTCTCTCCTAGAAGTTCTCATCTGCTTCCATGATTTAAACATCATATATAGGCCAAATTAACCTGTGACTTTATGGCCTTTATCTTGAAATATCCAACTCATCATTATCTCAAATGCAACTTGTCCAAACTATATCTTTGAGGTGACCTGTCTTTTCATTATTCCTTTTCTGTTTCATTAAATGTCATCCAGTTGTTCAATCTAAAAGCCTAGAAGTTACACTCAATTTCCACAATGAGTGTACATTTGTTATTATATACTTTATTTTACTCCTTTTTCCTCTTTTTATGGACAGCCAGGAAATCAAAAATATATTTTGGTTTAAAAATTACCTATTGCTGCTCTACCACATAACCCCTACCAGTGTCAACCCAAAATTGGATCATGGCCCTAAATATAAGAACAAGACTATGAAACTCTTAGAAGAAAGCACCCTATCGAATCTCTCAACCGGTTCTATTGTTTCTACCTCCAAAACATTCCCTAATTCCATCCACTTCTCTTTATCACCTCCCTCAGCTACTGGCATAGTCTCCGCTTTGTCCTCTCTAAAATGTATTTCTTAATACTCACTAGTAGACCAGGTATCACACCTTAGTTGCCTTTCTGCTGAGTCTAAACAATAGATTATTTTTGCCTTGAAATTCTTAAACTAAATCTGAAATTTTAATTTACAACAACCTCTATATCTTCGTCATATCTGTGATAGAGACTGCTCCACTCATGGATGCTATCTGCCTCTATCTTATAGATATCTGGGGTTTTAACTCCTAATCTTCAGTAATATCTTATTAAATGAAATTTAAATTAGATGTCACATATTGTATGCTTAATGCCCTCTTTCAATTTCACACTGTTAAGAATATATTGCAAACTCCTGACCAGAGCCTAGAAGTCCCTGTGTGGTAATGAACCCCTCTCCTCCCGTCTCTCTTTTACCCCCTCTAGCCTCACAAGTTGGAGCTTAATCAACCCAACTTATATTTTGTAATTTTTGTTCTTCAAAGGTGCCAGGCTTATTTTGTCTGAGGGACAATTTTTCATGTCTCTTAGTAAAATGTGCTCCAAAAAGGATTCATTTCCTCAAGATGGGATTTAATCAGTCATTATGTGGTTTTAGAATTGCCCCCATTCCTTTCCCCATACATCCTGAACTCTATCATCTTAGCTTGGTTTATTTTTTTCTCACGACATTTGTTAGTGGCTGTCATTAACTTATTTATTTGTTTACATATTTAATGTTACTTTCTATAATGAGAATATAAATATCACGAGGGCAGGATCTTGTCCATTCTTATATCCCCAGCATGAGAAACATATAGACAGGCGGGCTATGGTGTCTCAGTAGGCAGAGTTCTCACCTGTCATGACAGAGACCCAGGTTCGATTCCCAGTGCCTGCCTGTGTAAAAAAAAAAAAAAAATGTATATATATATATGGAAGTTACTAGTATCTGCAAAAAAAAAGAAATATAGAAGTTCAAAACAAAAACAAAACCATATAGAAGTTCAATAAATATTAATGCTCAAATGAATAAGAGATCAAATGCAATTCTAGATAGTTCAAATACAACTCCAGTGCAGTATCAATTATACAAAAGTATCATGTCGCAACAGGCTTCCTGTCTAAACCTTACTGAACATTAATAACTAGTTTAATTAATGAAAGTTTAGATCAGTTAAAGAGACTCTTAGAAGGTTAAAATTCTTTTTCAATGCCAGAGCAGGGGTTGATATTAAGAAAGATTTGCTGCAAGAAACAGGAGAGAAATTTAACAAAAGTGAAATTATAATTATTATGGAAATGAATTCCAAACAATAAGAAGTCTCTGGGAATTTTGAAAATGTATTTGCTATATGTGAGTTTAATAGAGAAATTGGAAATAAACCTAATCATCCTGAAAAAATAAGTGATTTAAGATAACAAAATGAGGCTGTTATTTTGTTATCTGTCAATTGTATTAACATATTATTAATTGTTAATTGTATTAACATATTATTAAAGATTATACTAAAAATTCTAGCCTATAATAAAGGGCATGAGATTTTAAAGTAATCAGGAAGTAAAAATAAAAGAAATTGAAGAAACTGTAATAATTTGTAGTAAAAAATAATCCAAAAACTATCAAAACAATTAAGAAGGGCATTTAAAGTGGACTGATTAAAATCAAAATTTTAAAAAATCAAAATTCAAAAATTTGGTCTATATACAATGAATTTTATCACATGGAATATTTATTTACAATAATGATGATGTTATAAAAACTAAATAAACTCCCAAAATATACAGTCTATTTAAAAAGTTAGAAAAATTATAATGACTTACACAAAGTAAAGTAAAACTCCATGGAGACATATCTAGTCTTAGTATTTTATAAATATCAAGTTTCCTTAAATTAATTTATAAATTTGATGCCATTCCCATAAACATCTCAACTGGGTGCTTTATTAAAGTGGAAAATAAAATTCTAAAATTTTATTAATGAAAATTAATTAATGAAATAGAAAATGAACAAAAATGTTAAAAACAATTTTAAACGTATTAAAAAAACAGGAGCTTTGTCTTTAAGATTTCAAAATAAATATTAAAACTATAGTTCTATAGTTTATTCAATATTTGAAGAGGGCATAACAGTACCTACTTCAGAGGATTATTATTGGAATTAAATGAGCTCACTAGTGTAAAGAGCTGAGCAGACTAGTAGATGAGTAAAACACTGGATAAATGATAACTCTAATGTCCTGTTACCTAAAGCAAGGGACAGTATGTTTCCCTAAAACTCAGCTGGGCTTCACTTCACATGATCTTTAAAAGCTTGTATGTACATAGGATGGAGTGGACTCATGGAAATTATGACATCTGTAGCTTGGAGAAATATATCTAAGAATTTTATAGAGAGATATTTGGAATATCTCTCTATAAAATTTTATTTAACCTAATGTCTTTCAAGAACAAAGATTTTTTTCCTTGCCAAGCACATCAATAATCTATTTTTAAAGTTAACTGTGCCTTTGAAACTTGCATATGAAAGTTTTTCCTAATTGAGTTTGTGCTGCTTTTTAATGAAAAGTTTTAGTGGGGAGATTTAGTATTATTTCAAAAGTATTAGACAGAAAAATGAAATTATTGACAAGGTATGATGCATCTGGTATAGCCTCCCACTGAATGATAATAATTCTTCTTGTTAAGATAAAGGACTGTATAAAATACTACTCTGCTTGAAATTTGCAATTCTTTTTGGGCCTTTAAAAAACTTTAATGCTTATAATAATTATTATCCACTTCCTAGTTTATTTAATTTAACTAGAAGTAAGAGCTTTATTCACAAGACGTGGCATTGCTGAAGTAACCACATAAAACTAATTATTCATAAAGCGATGCTAGCTCTCTTTAGCATACCATTGAGAACATGGTCTCAAGGGTTTAAAGGCAACTAGATTAGAAGGAAATAAACTTCATAAGATAAATTCAGAGGAGTATCTATATAATGATAAAATGTTATTTTCCTTAGGCCAGGTCTTCATAACACCCTGAAGAAGAACCTGTCATATCTTTAAATAATTGAAGGTTCCTTCCACTTTGCTTATTAATTTTAGATGTGTGGAAAATTATGGCATTTCAAGTATGTACTTTTTCTAAGGGGACATTAATTAGAAGAATTTTTGTCTATATGTTGGCTTCAGTCAAGGGTTTTATTTAACTCTGATCAGAGAGTTGGTAAACCAGTTACAAAATAACTGAATCTCTCATACATATCAACAATAAAATAGTCATTATTATTGGCCCAAAATAATCATTTGTTATAATTTTTCCCTTAAGTATAATTTCATAAATAGTGTTTTAGGGAATTAAGGAATTTGTGAAACTCCATAGGTACTAATAGAGAGGAATGAAGTTATCAAAGAAGAAATAGATATTTTGGTGGCATCATCATGCAAATGTCTGCGTGTCAATCAAACATTCTTAACAGACCAAATCGGCACACATAATTCCAGCAGTAACAGTAAAATGTATAAAATGCATTAAAGGATTATTTCTCTGTTATTTGTTTGTTTGTTTGTTTTCGCATGGGCAGACACTGAGAATCAAACCCGGGTCTTCGGCACGGCAGGTAGAGCATTCTGCCTCTGAACCATGGTTGCACCACCCTCTCTGTTTAAGTTTTTTGTCATATAAACTATGCAAACAAAATTAAGGAAGACATTTTAGAAGGAAGCTAGGATCACAGAAGTATCCACCAGCATAGTTAATTAAACGGCATTACTAAACTTCACATAAAGAAAAAGAACAAGTAACTGAATGTCATGAAATACAACGCTGTGATATAATATTTACAAACTAAAAAATATGCAATAACAATTTTGTCCTCTTAGCCTCTCCAACAAACTCTTCTTCACACAGAGGAAAATATGATCCAGTTTAAAGACTGCTCAAAATTTCCAGTTTATCTTCATATCACACATAGGACAAATTCAATGTCTTCACCATTGCCTACAAGGCTTACATATGTCCACTACCGAACCCTTTTCCTTCCATCAGCCATCTCCTACACTCCGCTCATATCTTCCAGGCTTCTTTACTGTGCATGGAACGTTCTTGCTCTTGTCTCACAGTAGTTGAGCTTATTATATCTCATCCTCCAACATTTGTGTGGTTTTCCTTAATTTCTGTAGAGCACTGTTAACTTATCGCCTATCCAGAGAGCCCTTTTCTGGCCATTCTCTCTCAAATAAGCAAACCTGTTCAAATATTATAGAGATATATATTAGTGTGGTGCATTTGGTACAATTCATGAGAGCGTATTTTTATAATTATATTATTAACTGTAGTCCATTCTTTACAATATGGTCCACTGTGTTGTACAGTCTTGTTCTTTTTAAAAAATTTATTTTAGTAACATATGCTACCTCAAATTTCCCCTTTTAACCTCATTCAAATAAAATTTAGTGCTGCCAATTACATCTGCAATGCTGTGCTACCATCACCAATCTTCATTACCAAAACTTTATGATCAACCCAAAGAGAAATTCTGTCAAAATTCTCATTCTCTATACCCAACCCATTCTCAAGTAACCGATATTCTAGAGTTGCACTCTATGAATTTGCCTAATTGTTTTCTGTAGTGAGATCATACAATAATTGTCCGTATATGTTTGGCTTATTTCACTTAACATCATATCTTCAAGGTTCATCCATGTTGCCTCATGTTTTGGCCTTTTGTATATCTTCTTTGGAGAAGTGTCTATTCAGGTCTTTTGCCCATTTTTAAAATGGTTCGACTTTTTATTTTGGAGATGTAGGATTTCTTTACATATGCTGAATATTAAATTCTAATCAGATGTGTGGTTTCCAAGTATTTTCTCCCGTTGAGTAGGCTGTATTTTTATTTTCATGATAAAATCATCTAATGCACAAATACATTTAATTTTGATGGGTCCCATTTGTCTATTTTTTTTCTATTTTTGCTTGGGCTTTGGCTGAGAAAGCATTGCCTAACACGAGGTTCTGAAGATGCTTCCCAATACTTTGTTCCAAGAGTTCATAGTCTTGTTGGTATATTTAGGTTTATGATCTATTTTTAGTTGGCTTTGGTGTATATTGTGTGGCAGAGCACAAACAGGTATTTTAACTAAGAAAAAGCCAAAATGTCTTTGCCTCTGGTTGTCCATGAAAAGAAAAAGGAGTAAAATAGAATATAAAATAACATATGTACACTCATTATGGAAATTTATTCCAGTTATATAGAAAAGGAAAAAGAAAGATAATAAGATAGTTTTTCTGTAAATTTTTCTGTAAATATACAAACAAAACAAGAAACTCAACTTCTAATATTTCATCCACGCTAAGGGGGACATAAAAAAAACTAATTTCTGTAAGTTAGATTCAAAAGGAAGTAAAGACTTCCAGTATTTTTAAAATACAGAGCTCATCCATTTACTATATTATGGATATTATTAAAGCCAGAAATAAAAATTACTAATGGAACATCATATTGCCAAATGTCATTAAAATTTAGAACTTAAATGTAGATAGAGGTGAAAAGTGTTTTCAGTCACGGAAATGAAGGCATTTATGTCCTTCACAAATCTGGCTTGGATTCTACACGTGAACGTTCATGAAACTTCTGCCAGGTCGAATAAACAAATAAATTACTTATATCACATATTCAGTTTTTATGTACGTAATGGAGTTTAGGTTTATGGTTGCACTGTTCTTATTTTTTCAGTAAAAGCAGCATTTCCTATGGGTTTCTTTTGTACACACACTTTTATACTATGTAATTATTGATTTCATCGATAATGAAAATTAGGTGGCAAAGCATTTCAGTCTTATTTGTTTGACCATATAAATCATTTAGTGGATAACAATAGACTCTAGTATTTCATTCAGTTCTAGTGATTTTTCCCCAAGAATAGTGAAGATAATCTTCCATTGTTTACCAAGAGAAGGTAGTGAAAAGAATATCTTACTGTTTCTAAGTGCATGAAATAATACAGTTTTCAATATTCCAAACTAACATCAAATTTACTGGAATAAATATATCATTATATCATCCTTAATGGAATTCAGTATTTAATAGAATTAACTTATTTTTAATGAACTGATCAGATGCTCTTGAGACCACCTCTCTATAAACACATCAACATTAAAGATATCTATTTTTTCTGAGGAAATTAACTCTTATTTTATTTTGGAGAATCATCACTGTCCACTTTCACTCCATGCGGTTCAGCTGGAACTGAACTTAGTTACCAATTCAAGAATGCAAGGTGTTAGTAATGTGGTATTATGGGAACTCTGCATTTCATGCATAATTTGTCTGTAAACCTACCACCTCTCTAAAGATAAATAAATGACTTTTGACTGACTGACTGAATGAATGAATAAAAAAGAGTGCACACATAGCCCTGACCTGGCCAATGAGAATCATTTCCAGATATTTTTCTTGCTATTATTTGTTAAGGTAAGCCTTCATTCTGCTATGGTAACAAAATTGTTTTCATCTAAACCTATAGCTTATATAAAACGTCTTCAATTGCTACATATAAGAAAGAAACCTTTTCTGATGAAAATATAAGGTATTTAAAAGTCACACGTGGAGAAAGAGACAGCCTTGATAACATTGCTTGAACTCCTGCATCCAGATCATTTTGGAGCTTTTTTTTTTTGCTGTAGTTAGGCATGTTTATTATTTATACTTAATTTATCCTGATTAAATTATTTTACTAATACTTTCAGCCAAAACAATTTAAAAAATCATTCATTTAGGCACATATAGTGATTAATAATACAACCTTATTGCTTGAAGAATACAAGTTTCACCAGTAACATCATACATATAATGAAGACACATGAAAGTTTTCCAATGTGTTTGCTAAAACTGTTCATTACATATGTGGAAATCTTGCCTCAATATATCAATCTATTTCAACCTTTAAAATAAAAATTGTTTAAAAATTAAAAAAAAATTGCTTAAAAATAATCCCTTTTTTTTAAGCTTGTGACACTAATGTGATAATGTGGGTTATATCAAATCTTCACATGCTTCATCTCAAACCAGTGAGTTGACAGGTCAACACTCTCATATCGCATATTAATTTATCAAATATTTAACGGGTATCTATTATGTATTCAATACTCTGTTACTCTAGTTAAAATGTATATCTTCTTTTAAGATTTTACAGTCTAATAGATTGATTCATTTTGCTTATAGTCTCCATGAGTCTAAAATCTATAAATGTTTCAGCTTTCCATCCTTAGAGCTCCAGCAAGAGTATACAAGTTTATCTTTTAAAGAGCCAAAAAGTCACCTCTGCTACTGCATTATAAAAGGATCCATGGAAATATTTAAAGCATGATCATGGCTGTGTGCCAATAAACTTTATCAACAAAAATAGTAGGTGGACAGTAATTTGTCAACCTCCAATCTACAGCAATATCTGGGACATAGTAGTCACAATATAATTGTAGAACTAATGGAAAAATGAAAATGCAATAGGTACTGTCTACAGAAATTATTTTTGTTTTTATTTTTTAAATTTACTTTTCTGTATAAAATGATGAAAAATGTGTCTACAATGCAAGTTGATATTCTAGTCTGCTAATTCTATCATTTCAAGAATTTCTTAATCTGTTTCTATTGACAAATTTTTCAATTATGATTCACATTTTTCTTCTCCCCCCATTTTTTATAGTTTTTGATTGGATACTGGCAAAAGTGAGTTTCAAATTATGCTTTATTCTCTTCCTTTAAAGCATGTTGGGCTTCCTTTTGCAGAAATTCATGTCCCTGGTGAAGCAACTTAATTTTTGAAGCTTGCTTCCAAGCTTTGTTAGAGCAGGTCTCATGGAGCTTTTAGTGCAGGGCCAGATCAGCCCTGCTACCAGGGTTGGTCCCTACTTTTGTGTCGCTGCCACAAGAATCCAGTAAGAAGCCCCATTCAAGCTAGATGAAAGTGGAGAATTTTCCAGTCATGTTTGAGTTCTTGAAAATTTGTTGCCTCATTTCCCCTTCTCCTCTGTGTCAGTCATCTTGTAGTTTCACTCCCTAGCTGCATGACAATGTTCAATGTCAAAGGTTAGGGGTCACCTACACAGGTTTCCTGAACACTTTCTCTGCTTAATTACCTCCATTTGAGGATTCTGCCCAACACATTTCAGCTAGCTCAGCTTCCCTAAACTGCTATCTCTTGCTTTTCAACAGTAGAAAATCATTCCATTCTGTTTGTGTTTTCTATTTATGCACCACATTTTGTAAAGTGCCACCAGGCAGGAAGTCTTGATGATCACAGAGTCAAGTTGGTTGTTTCCAAACATGCAGGGACCACACTCTTCCTCTGCCTGTTGCCCGTTATCTGAAAGGTGTTTCTTTATGTATTTTTTCCAGTTTTGTAGGTTTTCACTGTGGAAGTGTAAGTCCCTTTCTAATTACTGGCTCACGGATGAAGGCAGGAGTTCTTAATTGAATTGCACCAAGCGTCTGCACCAAAGGTATAGGGTGAACACAATTGAAATATGGGAATATATTAAATGATCTGTTACATCTTACTTTATTGAACAAGAATTTATTAAATAATACTTCAGCATGAAAAGGCAATTATATACCTATTATTCTTTGTCAAAGAGTCAAAACTGCTAAAAAGCAAGCAGCATGACCCAGAAACAGTATTACAAGGCCCTTATAGGTTTTAAGAGTTGGAGATTTGGCATTTTCATTTAACTTGTGGGACTAATGAAGTTCATGGAAAATGTAAATTTAAAATTCAGATTTTAGACTAAAGTTAATGTGAAGTCTAAATTTAAAAACAAAACTTCTTAGACCATATTATTGTATTTGTGATATTGTAGCAAGCAGGCTTTGCAGCAGGCAGACCTCTCCCCCACTTCTTCTGGTTCAGCTGCCTCCTCTATGAAAAATCCCCAAACCCTCTCCCCTAGCCTCCAGGTATGGGTGAAACTCCAAGTAGGCAAGATAAGACCCATTCCTGGAATAGGTTTCCCCTCCCTTAACAGCTCATGTGCTTCTGCAACCC
This sequence comes from Tamandua tetradactyla, assembly GCF_023851605.1. Classification (NCBI taxonomy): domain Eukaryota; kingdom Metazoa; phylum Chordata; class Mammalia; order Pilosa; family Myrmecophagidae; genus Tamandua; species Tamandua tetradactyla. Next base: position 4,772,876 of record NC_135350.1, on the reverse strand, counting down.
AGCTTTGTGCCCTTCTCAACTTAAACCAGCCAATCGTTTACCTTGTATTTAACATGGCATCCTGTCTATAAAAACTGATGTTAACCTTTTGTTCAGGGCTCAGACTTTCAGAGGCTACTTGGCTGAGCCCTATGGCCATAGACAATAAAACCTACTTCCTGAAACTTTGGAGCCTGGGCCCAGTTTGTTCTATTTCTGGGTAATTTCAGGAGGCTTGCAGGCTTGTCCTTCTTGTCATGCAACATTTCTGGGGGCCTGTCCAGGATATGATGCCAGTGAATTATTACCTCCCTCACCCACAGCGGTGGTGGCACCTGGACCAGAGACCTGATGGCAGCAGGGCATTTCCCTGTCTCTTGGATTCCTAACCTTCCCGGATGGGGTGCCCATCAGCGCCGGAGCAGCAATGGATCTGGGATAGTTTCTAGAACCAGGTTTCTGAGAGCACCACCCGTCTGACTGGTAAGCACCTGGGTGCGTCAGTTTCAGCCCACTTGTAAAAGGTTAGGGGGGGCTGAGTGGAAGGGGAGCCTGATAACCTCCCAGGGACTCTCCAAGCACTGGTCTCCATTTGGAGGATTGGGGAAATGGAAGTCTTCAGGTCCAGTTTTGGGAAGGGCGGTGCGGGAGGGGTGTTGGAGTGTGTGTATGGGATTGTGTGAATGAAGGGAAGTCCTGGGTCCTGCACCAGGCCACGAGTGAGTTCAGGTTCTGTGAGTTCCTAACAATCCTCTTATGGATCAGGGTGAGCAGACCCCAAAAGGGGGGCCAGCCAGGGGGTTATACCAGACCACCAGAGCCAGGAGGCACCCAACATTCCCACTGGGGAGTGGCCAGACTGAAGGAAGCGACAGTTTATTCAAACCCTTTGGTGTTTGTCTGTAAGCCCTCCCACCAATCACTGCTGCCACGGATATGAGAGGGGAAGTCAGTAAGACTCCGTTGTGGTGCACGATTTCTAACTTTAAGAAAGCTTTTTCTGATGACTTGGGAATCAAACTGATCCCTGGTCGACTTAGGAAATTGTGTGAATTAAAGTGGACCACTTTTAGAGAGGATAAAAGAAATTCTCCTGCATCATGGTTTATCATTATTCTAGCTTAGAAATTGAATTTTTCACATTTCAGAGTAGGAGGAAAACATCCATGTAGGGGTTTTAAAATTAATCTCATTGAGAGAGTCTGTTCTATACAACTGACGCTGTCATTGTGTGACTTTGGTAAAACAGAAAAACAAAAACAAAAACAAAAAGCAGTTAAAGTGGGCAGTCTAGCTAGGAGGATTGGCTATCCTCCCAGAAGGAGGTGTACTTTAATAAAAATATCCTGGTCCCAGGATGCTCCCCTTGGTCCCTAGCCAGTTCCCAGTGGACCCAGCTGGGCCTGGTCACATAAGTTAATTGCAATTTGGCCAATATTATGTGAAAATTTCATAAAAAGAAGAAAGAGGAAAGAATCTTTTGAGAGAAGCAGAGTACCTCATCAGAATCTTATACTCTGCCATGGATCTTAACTAAGGAGACACTGAATGCTGTCCTCAAGGTTACTGTGGATTTTCACTAATGAGAGTTAAAATCCTGCTTCTAAAACTCTCCAGCACTTCTCTTCAGGTGTTGGGGCCATCTTATCTGGTGATGTAATTATGCTTTATTTTTGAAGACTCTTTTAATTGCTATCTTTTAATTATTTTCTTTAATTACTTTCCTAATAAAATCTGTTTTTATATCACTGAAGTCTGTGTTGCCCGTGAATCTGAACCTATAAATTAAATGGCCACAAATATCATGTCGCCTTTCATGCACAAAATTGGTGCTGTAAGCAGGCTTTGCATTTCAGCATGGCTTCATAGTGGTGAAGGTCAATAAGACAAGCTTTAAAAAATTTGTGCAGAAAATGTGGATTATGTTCTTTTAAATATTGTAATGCTTTATTAGGACCATTCTTGATAAATTTAGAGTTGCCGGTTTCTTATCTTTTTTGTATGCAGAACATTTTGAATTTAAATGTTTTGCTGCCCTGGGTTATACTTTCTAATGCTTTAAGACATTTGGGAATTTTTAAATCAGTAGCCCCTCTTCAAAATTTACTTAAAGTAAATTAATAATAAGCCATAAACTTTAAACATAGATTAGGAAATAATGTCATTTCTTTTTATTAAAAAAAAAAAGGTCCTCTAAGCTCAAAGTAAAGAATCACAAAATCCCATGATGGGACAATTTACCTCACTCCTCACTTTCAGAGGAATGAGCAATAGGTCTTTACAGGATCCTGTAAAGAGTGGGGAAATAAAATTAAACAGGAGAAGCCTATTTGGATTGTTCTGTGTCTAGAAAGCGTTCCATTAGAAAAAGGGAAAAAATAAATGGAATGTATGAAAAAAGAATGGGCTTTGTTAATGGAATATAGAAATATGTGTGAACAAGCCATCTCTGAAGAGAACAAATTATGAAAAGGAATTGGCAGAATTATAGGAAAAACTGTGCTGCAGAATCAAAATTTCATTTTTTAAAAAAGCCAAGTTTATAATTATCAACCAGTAGCCGAGAGGGCCACAGGCCATGTAGGCCTATAAAAAAACAAAAACAAAACAAAACAAAAAACTGGCGAGCCATTAATAACCTGAATGATGAAAACTGCTGATGCAGGGGCTGGAGGAGTGGTGCTGGACTTTGCTAATTGCACAAAACTTATAGAAATCAGCACCAATCCCTTTAAACAAACTGCTTTTCTGAAGTTTAGTTGGCAGACTGAAAAAAGTTCTAACTTGCTGGCACTGGCTGCACAAAGGTGTAATAAGCAATGCCCTGCTGACACTATGTGGCCACAAAATAATTGACCCTGGTACACTTTGTAAAATGCTATGCAGAAGTTAAAAAAAAAAAAGAAAGTTATGAAATCAGCAATTACACTGAGAAAGGCCAACACACATACCACCACCTCCCTGTCAATCCTCCACAGAGAAATGCTATCATTAAGGCAGCACCTTCAGCATATAAACATGTGATAATAACTTTATTGTTAGGAAAAAACAGGCAATCCATTTAATAGTGTCTTAAATAAAATGGCAAAGCTGGGAAACATGGAAGACTGGAATACAGGGAAAGGAAAGGCCAAAAAATAATAATAATATAATATAATATTTAATATATAATATTAAATAATAATGGGGAATAGTTCCCCAATACCAGTAGCAGGATTTCCCGCAAGGACATGTTCCAAGGTCTCTTGGAAGCTGGGGTCAACCAAAAAAGAATTAATATTTTGTCAAATGATGAAATAAAGAGAATGTATAAAAAAAAACAAGTTATAATCATAACGTGAATAATGCTCCTACTCCTGGCAAGGCAGAAGACCTGTATCCAGCTCCCTTGGCACCTCTGTACCCTCATTTAGTCCCTTTCTTTCGGACAAAGGGATTAAACCAAACCGCATTATCTTTGACTCCAAATTTGTGGCTCCCCTTTGGTTTGATGTTTCATATTTTTTAAATTGAGGAAGCTGTTCAATATTATGAAACACCTTGTTTGCAAATTTTATCTGTACCGTTTTTTAAAAATCTTAATATGTGCCATCAATCCTTATTAAAAATATATATATTTAAGGTTTCAAATATGCTTTAACTAAAGCATTTTAAGATTGAACATTATTCTGACAAATTCAATTTTAATAGTAATTGTGTGTGGTAAAATGTTTGCTTGAAGTAATGACTTAAGTATGAAGGACTCAAAGGATATGTTTTTATAAAAGGAAAACGAGAGTTGTTTTGTCCTAACATAAAATGAGTGGCTGTTACAGAATTTAAAAATATATAAGACAAAGCCTAAACAATATAATAAGTTGCCGAAGGTTTGTAAAAAAGGAAATTATGGTCAAAGTTAGGAATAGGTGAACTAAAAGGGAAGGTGTAAAAGCAGTACCCAAACTCTTTAGCATGTACCCTCCCTTACTGAGGTTAAGCCAGGGAATGTGATATGAGTAAAAGGCTGAAAAAAAAGAGGCTCCTTCCAGCCCTAATAGGAAGGTCCTTACCATGTTATTTTAGCAACCCCAACAGCTGTCAAAGTCATGAAGATAATCCCATGAATTCACCACTTTCAGGTCAAAAAGGCCACAGCAAACATCCCCTGGGAATGCACCCCTGATCCTGAATACCTGACACGCATCATTCTCTGAGAGCCACCGTGCCCTTCTCCATCACAGCCAAGATCAGCTGCCCAACCTGTGACTGAGGCTTAAATGACCATCACTGCCCTGCTCTAGCTCACCAGAGCAGCTAGTCAATGCACGATAGAAGCCTAAGGAAACCTCTGAACCCTGCCTCAGTCACCCCAGATGCTGACTGATCTATGCATGGCCAAAGATGGAGGAATCAACACATCAACATTCTGACCTGCTGAGTCTGTGAACTAATTGTCTTTTCTTGCTCTTTGCATTTGTCTTTCATTCAGCAGTTTTAGACCGCTTGGACATAGGTCACCTGGAATTCTTCCCTAAAACCAACTTTGCTCTAATTTGGTAGAGTCCATCTTACCCAGGTAACTTCCCCTTTCCTAGTTGCTGCCCAGACTGTGTGTCTCCATTCCTTCCCTGAGGCTAATTGTACATTCAGGTGGTGGCACTCCCCATAGCCAGTACCATGTACCTCACTCCTCTATTTCTGCTTGGCATGGTCATGAGCCCTTCCAAGGGGAATGACGCATGCCAGGCATGCCTCAAGACTACCTATGTTGGAGAAAGTTAAAAACTATAACCAATATTCATGCCAGGGCAGTTCTCAAGCCTGAATTGTTCTGTATGCTCCCTAAAGAAATATCTCCCAGTATGCTATAATCCCACCTCACCAGGTTCAGTAATGCTGTTTTCGTTACTCTAGGGTGGCAAAACCATAAAGGCCTCCTGGGAGCTGGTGCCATGCAGTTTATCTCTTGCCCAAAGCTATGAGCTAAGCCCTCACTGAAGAAAAAACCTGGGTTCCCCAAAACATGTGACCGAAGTTGATGCCCCGCCAGCAGATGAAGGAATCCCTGCTTGGCCCCAGAAGATGGCTGGTTAACCAAAGACAGGTAAGATTCCTCAGAGAAGGAACCATCTGAGGCAGGCACTGTCACAAAAGGGCCATCAGGAGTAAACTTGAGGCCAACAGAGGGAGGGGCACAGACTCTCACCCCCCCCCCCCACAACTTCACAGGGGCCTAAACACTGCATGGCTACATTGCTTCCCACACCCAGCTCAGATCATACATACCAATACCTGTAACAAAAAAAGGACAAAATATAGGTGGTACTATAACCCCACCTTATAAGTTGGGGTAAGCATCAAAGGGGGAAAACAGCAAGTAGGCTCTGCAGCAGGCAGGCCTCTCCTCCCTCTTCTGGTTCAGCTGCCTCCTCTACGAAAAAATCCCCAACCCCCTCCCCTATCCTTCAGGAATGGGTGAAATTGCAAGTAGGCAAAATAAGACACATTCCTGGGATGGGGACCCCTCCCTTAATGGCTCCTATGCTTCTGTAACCCAGCTTTGCACCCTCTCAACTTAAACCAGCCAATCGTTTACCTTGTCTTTGACATGTCATCCTGTCTATAAAAACTGATGTTAATCTTTTGTTCAGAGCTCGGACTTTCACAGGCTACTTAGCTAAGCCCTATGGCCATAGACAATAAAAAATTCTTCAGTGGATTTATAATCATAATATCAAGAACAACCATAGCAGTAGAATAACAATAATATGTATAAATATTCAATAGTGCTTAATTTTACTTGGTGTTTTACTAAGCATTTTACATTTATTAAATGATTAAACTCTTCGGAGCCTTGGCCTGGTTTGTTCTATTTCTCTGTAACACTCCAGGAGGCTTAAAGCCTTGTGCCTTTTTTTCATGCAACAATATAAAACCAAGGAAGCAAAGGATGACTTGTTAAAGAAATGTTTCTGCTTGAAAACAAACAAACAAACAAACAAACAAAAAGTAAAAAGTAAGAGTTTAAAAGAAGTTTTCGCGAGATCTGGAAATAACTTTAAACCATCCCAACACATCTTTGCTTCTATTTAGTAATACAATAACACTACATGCTTTTGCAGATATTTGCCCTTTTCATTTTGATATGTGACTCTCAGAAGAAAAGAATCATATTTGCACATGGGGAGTCTTGTCAAAAATAACACCAAACACAAAAACAAACAAAAGTTCATGAATCACACCAGAATTTTAAAAATTATTTTGTCTAGCTCCCAAATCATTACTTTACAGTATCATTTTGTCTATGATGGTAGAATGACTGATGAAGTCTTTATTTAAAGTAGACCTCGACAACCCTGAAAATTGCTGGTCAGTTCCCAGAGGCACTGCTCCTCATTCTGTTTTCCCTGGACTGCTTTCAATAAGTTTGAATTTTGTCTCATGTATTGCTGCTCCATTTTGTTCCTCCATTTATAATTCATCACTGACTCACTTAACGTCAAATACCACTCTTAATCCATCTGCCAGAGTCAAGAACTGAGAAACAGCTGGGAATACAAAACAAAACAGAAAAAGGTGCAGCAGAACTTTAAAAGGAAAGGAAAGCAATGACAAATGGGGATCCCTCAAGGCATAGGAAATGCAGGCCTCACTCTCTGGTCCTCACAAGGGGTCTTGAAGGTTAACAATGTTTTAAAGGTAGTTAAGCAAGTTGGACTGCATTGTTTTTAGCACATATGTGGAAACACTGTGATAATAAGAGGATTTTACTTAAGCTTCACCCTTTAAATCACTTACAGTTTTTTTGTTTGTTTGTTTGTTTGCTTTTACTAAAAACAATATCCCAAACTTTAAACCATAACTTTATGAGTTATTATTATGCTTTCACGAGATCTAGGAAAAATAAAAATTGTGCAAGGTTTGAAGACAAATGAAAAAACAGATTTTAATACTAAGGGCCACTCGCATTTTCAAAAAAGAGGTGACTTTGTGATATTTGAAGTTTAGGAAAATGACATCTAAAACCATATTAATGAAACATGAAGCTGAGATTCTTATTTGCCAGAATGAAAAAATTCAATCTTGTACCCTGCAGCAAAAATGATTACCAACCACCAGTCCATCTCGGAAAATAAAAATAACGACTGCACAATAGTGTTTTGGTAAGGAATCAGTTTTCTAAAAGGATAACTCAGGTCTTAAAATGCTATGTTGGTGTTCCTGTGAAATATTGTTAGATATGATTGATTTCCAGTAGCAAAAATATAGAATAACAATGTCATTTAATAACTATATGACTTTCAACAAATTACTTGCATGTGCCTTGGTTTACATCTCTGAATTGAAGTGCATATTATAATGGTATCTACTTCCTGTGGTTTTATGGAAGAGTTTAATCATTTAATAAATGTAAAATGCTTAGTAAAACACCAAGTAAAATTAAGCACTATTGAATATTTATACATATTATTGTTATTCTACTGCTATGGTTGTTCTTGATATTATGATTATAAATCCACTGAAGAATAAAAAGAGTTCCATTCTGACTCATCTTAAACTAATGAAGAAGATTTCACAAGTAATACTTTATTTCTTTATATCTTCTGAATTTCCTGTGAAATGAATGCAAATAGAAATGTACTAGCATTTCACATACTTTAGAAAATTCAGTTTACTCTAATCTCCCCCAACAACCAACAATGTGCATTCTAGATCTAATTTTATTTTCAAATAAAGAGACTGAGTTATAAAAATTAAGTAACAAACATTGTTTTAAAAATGAATTGTTTTTAAAAAATCATATTGAATCGTGGTTCCAAAAATGAAAAATTGCCTCTATTTGGCAAACAATAAATCTTGAAAATTACACAAAGGTTCTGGTTTTAAGCAACTAATGACATCAGGTTGGTACTTCTGCATGACAGAAAATTGCAAAGTGATAACTAATGTAACAGAAAAATAAACTTTAAAAAATGTTGAATATACAATTCATTACAGTTTCCTTAGTTTGATTCAGCAATCGTTATTAAAATCCCAGATGTATTTCAACAAGAATATGTTTCAGACTTTACAAAGTGTTTTGGTTTGCTAAAACTAACAGGATACAATACATCAGAAATGGGTTGTCAGTTTACGGTTCTTACACTGTGAAAAATGTCCATATTGAGTCATCAACCCAACGATATGATACTTTCGCTGAAGAGAGGCCATCAGCATCAGGGACACCTTTGTCACATGGGAAGGTGCATAGCCCGGCGTCTGCTGGCCCTCCTCTCTGGGTTTCATTGCTTTCAGCTTCTGCTTCAGTGGCTTCCTCTCTCAGCTCCTCCAGGGGCTTTTTCTCTCTAAGCTTTCTCAACCTTTTCTTTCCTCATAAAAGACTCCAGTAAAAGGATTAAGGCACACCTAGAATGGGGGTGGGGGGGTCACGTCTCAAACTGAAATAAGCTAACCGAAAGATCCTACCTACAACAGGCCTGTGCGTACAGGAATGAATTAAAAGAACATGATCTTTTCTGGGGTATATAACAGCTTCAGACCAGCACGCAAAGGTAAAAGTATATATAAAATATATCATTTAAAATATACATATATATATAACCCATACCATTTACACTCTCAAAAGGAGTGGGGTAGAAAGACAACGTTAAACAATGATCATAAATAGGTTCACATAGATTCAATTCAGATGGTGTAGCCAAAAATGCTTTCACCCACTTCCATAATATGTTTGATTTTCAGAACTTTTTGGATTTCAAAGTTGTAAACAGAAAGCTGTTTACTTGATTAAACTCATTAAATCAAATGAATTGATTTTTTTTAATTGGGAATGTTTGTTTTTGCCTCAGTCATTTCATTTTTTAAGCCCTCATATCCATATGCCTATGATGTAGAAATACAGTTTATGGCCTTAAAATCATCAATTTCCATGGCAATATGAAGCCAGCAGTTCTGGTTTCTTAATTCCCAGTCCTACTAATCAGCTAAAGAAGCCAGATTAGGATGCTTTACAGCACCATAAAGAACAAAAGTGACAGGAGCCATCACCCGACAACCTAAATCTATTTATCCTCCCATCTATCACCTCTCCAGATATCTGTCATCATGATTGTTTTTCTATTTATCCATCTATCTATACATTATCTGTCCACATCTTTTCATTTGAATGCTTAAATTATATCTAGACAGCCTAAAACTAAAACTTCCATTAATTCTACATTTGGATGTACGCACTCAGGGATTTTGTAAACACCCTGGAGAAGCACATCAAACACATGTGTTTTCATCATTTGAGGATTTCTTAACACAAGCGAGTACCTCAAATTGACCCATAAATCAAATTATAAATTGCGTAAAGCAAATGACAAATTTTACAAGAATACATTTTCTTATAAATAATTTTTCCCAGAAGCATATTAATATGTATCCTATAGCCCCCTAGAGTATTATGAGGTTGAAATTATGAAAAATGAGTTATGCTGTATACAACTAATCCTGAATCTTGTAGGTTGTTCTATCTTTGATCCTGGTACAATCTCAACACTCCTGGAGAGGAATAGTGAACAAAGTGCAAGCTATATATGCAGCACAGTCAACTCTTGTTTACCGTACCTGAACTTGTACCCAACTGCACTCATTCTTCGTTTGTAGTAGAAATCGAACCACAACAAAAGTCACACTGGTTTACCATAAAAATGCCTTTTTCAGTCAATCTGTTGTTTTGTTTATGGAGAGAAAGTAATTCATGTGTCATATATGTTAATAATATGAATGTGTCCAGATCTGCTGAATGTCAAAATAGAATAGAATATTCTTCCTCAGAAACATTTATTCAGGAAGCTTTTTTTGAAATATTCCATAAGTGTTAATATAAATATAATGTAAGTAAATATTAGTTTCTCAACCTCTGCCAATTGCCAGTTAGCACTCCTTTGAGAGGAGTCAGGCACAGGGTGACTTTTGAAGAGAGTGGGAGCTTTGGGCTCTAATCAAAATCACAGAAAATGCAAAGTAAGATAAGAATGGACTTCCAGACACATTGTAAAAGAAGGAATTTTTTTTTTCTCTAGAGGAAATATTGAATCTTTATACTTAAGATAACGCAGAAAGGTAAATAAATATGACTAAGAAAGCATCATGCAAGAACTATGTGTATATGATACCTACAAGTTCATTAATGGAAACCCTTTAGATCACTCAGTATTGTGCTGGATTGAAACTACTATGTGCCCCAGAAAATCATGTTTTATTCCTATTCCAATCTTGTGGGGTCAGCATTTCTTTTAATCCTGATTCAGCATCATAGGGTAGGGATTTTGACTAGATTACCTCCATAGAAATATGCCCAATTGTGGGTATGATCTTTTGTTTAGATGGAGATGTGACTTTACCCACTCAGAGTGGGTCTTGAATAGTTTAAATATTCAAATTACTCTTGAATAGAGTACTTTAGAAGGGGAAAATTTTTAGAGAAAATCCAGATTCAGAGACTTGGAGAACAGCTGCTTCAAAGCTGACAAAGACACAGATGTTTAGAGATGCCTGGAGCGGCAATAGAGCAGATGCCTTTACATGGTGAAAGCCCAGCAGGCATCACCATGTGCTTGCCCATGAAATGCTAAGTAAGCCAGCACCCAGAATTGTGTCCTGGTGGAGCTCAGGTAAGGCCCACAGAGGCTTAGAGAGGAAACCGTGCCATCAAAAGCTGGAGGCCACAGAACCAGGAACAAGGATCTGCAGATGCCACCCACATGCCTTCCCAGCTGATAGATGTGTTCCAGATGGCGTTAGCCTTTCTTGAGTGAAAGTAACCTCTTCTAGGTTCCTTAATTTGGACGTTTTCATGGCCTTATAATTGTAAACTTGTAACTATTAAATTCACTTTTTAAAAGCTGTTCTATTTCTGGTATATTTCATTCTGGCAGCTTTAACAAACTAATACAAGCATGTACCTAAAATTCCTCCCACATTCATATATATTTCAATGTTAAAGCACCTTGTCTTCCCCTGTGCCACACAGAGACCTAAATTCATCCCTAGCATTTCAATAAATAAAAATGAAAAATTTCACTTTCTGGGAAGAAACAAAGGGAAACATTTCTTTTCATTTTGATGCTCATAAATCCTGCTTTATACTGTAATTCTAATATATCCAAAGGCTACTACTGAAAATACTGTGACAAGGAGTCATACAAAAATACTTTGAAATCTCAAGAAAATTCTCATACTCTCAAAAGAATCATGTTGTCTAAATGGTTCCCTATTTCCTGTACTCATACTGGAGACTGCCGTGAAGGATGGATTTCTGGAAACAAGTAAATTAAAATGGAAAACAGAAATTATTGATTGCTACCATTTGATTATTATGGTTGTTTAGTACACATAGGCAATATATGATAACACAATCTTATTTTAATGATACTTGAAAAATTAACTAACATTTAGAAAATAGCATTATCTAATAATTAGTTGCTATTAGGCCATACTTGGAAGCATTTATAAGAACTAAAGGACTAGAATAAAAGTAGTACTAAGAAGGGTGCACAAAACTTCCCAAAGCTTCTGCAAATCTATGAAAGAAATGGCAATACCTATAATAGTAAACTAATATATAAAAACTGTAATGCTATATCAGTTAGAATCCAGAAGCAGAGAAAAGTGTTAAGAATACATAACTAGATATTTAATAAAAGAGATGGTTTGCACAAATATAGGAAGACTGAAAGAGTGAAAGCCCAATATTAGTAACTTCAAGACACAGAAACCAACCTCAAGTTGTGGAAACCCAAATACATGGGATTAATGAGGAGCATGGGATACAGAAAAGCACCCAACCCAGCCTGCAGAGCTGGTGCTGACACCCAGGAAGCAGCAGCTGTGACGCTGGTGCTCAGACTGTCTAAGCAAAGCATGACTATGGCATCTCAGAACATATTCAGGGAAACTCATGGTAAATGGTATCATGGAACCCAACACTGACTTTGTGGAATGAAAAAAGTAAACGAGGGTGCAGTCATCCCTGGACCCCCCAAAAAAGTTTATCACATCAATGAAGATATGGACTCCTTCAATACTTTTGGGAATTCAAGTTCTATGAGACACAAGAACTTAAAGTTAGATTCAGCACATATTAGGTCACTTAGCAATTTGGCAAGATGAGCCAGTTCAATGGAGTCATGAGGATGAAGATCCCATTGGAATGGATTGAGGAGAACACGGAAGATAGTAACAGGAAATGTTATTATACATAACCTTTTCAAGACATATCTAATTTGTGTTTACCCCAGACTGCCAAAGTGTTACCAAATCTTAAATGTATTTTTGATAACATTCGTGAAAATATTTTTATGATATTTCAAAATAATCATCAGATCACTAGCTATAACATGCAAGTTACCTTTCATTGATGCATTGTGCATTCTGGTCTTAAATATTTCCTCTTTCTCTACTTTCCAAAAATGATGTGATAGATTTAACAAGCACCAGATATGCGCTGGATTTTCAGAAAACTTTAAATCTTTAGACGTCATCCTTTTTTTTTTAACTGAATTTCTGTTTCATCTAATTCTCATTATAAACTCATAGAACTAAACTACACACATGTGCAAACATATACTCAATATGTACATATATACACCCATATGTCTATACCCATCTAGATACATGCATAAATACATCATATATATGTATATACCTGTATATATGTGTTTGGGTTTACTAAAGCTGCCAGAATGCAGTATACCAGAAATGGGTTGGCTTTTTTTACAATGGGTATTTATTAACCTACAGCTTACAGTTGTTAGGCCATGAAAATGTACCAACTCAAGGCATAAAACAGGATGATACCTGGACTCTAAATATAAGTTGCCGGCATCCAGTATGCCTCTGTCCCGTGGGAAGTTACGGGGCTGGTATCTGCTGGTCCTTCTCTCCTGAATTTCATTGATTTCAGCTTCTAGCTTCAGTGGCTTCCTTTCTGTCTTCTGTGCATCCCTTCTCAGCTTCTCTAAGTCTTTTTCTCTGTGAGTTTCTCTGAATTTCATCTCTTAGCTTCTACATGTGTTTTATCCTATTATAAAAGACCCCAGTAACAGGATTAAGGCCCATCTTGAGTGAGGTGGGTCACATCTCAATTGAAGTAAACCAATCAAAAGATTTCACCCACAACAGGTCTGCACCCACAGGAATGGATTAAAAGAGCATGACCTTTCTGGGTTACCTAACAGGTTCCAATCACCACAATGTGCATATCTGTGTATGTGTGTATGTGTAAGTGCATGAACACATGTAGAGAGTTAGAGATTCCTTTAACTACCACACCATGAAGAAAAAAATCAAATCAAGTTTTAATCTATTTAATTTTCCTGTGCATAACATTAATATATAATAAAATGTTTTGTTAGCACTATTTAAAATGTCTCATTTCACTATATTTTCAGAGTTTTATTTTTTAATGCAATTGCCTATTGACATAAAATAAATATTTTGAATGTCACTATCCATTCTACAATACAATAGAAGCTACAGTCCATTGTTTAAACTTATGCTTTAGTATTCTAATGCAAGATATAACACCAATGAGTGGGAAATGCCTGATAAAATTGTTTGGGTAGGGGAGAGAAGAGAGAGAAAGGGGTCTGAAAGAAGGCATAAGGAAAACTTCGGGGCACTCCTAGGGCATTTTTCAGTGATAAAGGACTTCAATAACAGTAAATGACAGTCACCAGGAGTGAGTGTCTCCAGGAATCATGGGTGTCTCCATTACCTGAACCAGCTCGAATCCACTTACTCTGGCTAGAAGCATATGTCCTTGTGATAACAAACACATGCAAAGTGAAAGGAAATCTGACTAATCCTTTAAGCCTCCCTATAAAAAAGAAATAAATGAAAGTCAAGGAGTCCTTTAGCTACTTTCAGAGGAAAAGTCAACCTCATTAGATGAAAATAAATTAAGCTTAATTCTTCAAATATTTATTGAGCACTTAATACATTCTAGATACTGTGGTAAAAAGTAGACATAAAATGACAAATAACACATCAAGGGGAGATTTGTATTAAGAGCTCAAATGTCAGTCTAGCACCATATGCAGATGCCGCTTAGAGGAGCAGGGAGTCCAGTGGTAACTTGAAGCAAGCACAGTGGTGGAGAGTGCTGTGGCCTCCAAAAGGCACCTAATGGCAGTTCAGAGGTGAGCATCTCTGGAGTAAGCAACATATATCATACTTCCGCAGAGCCTTGAAGCATTGTTTGGAAGCAAGAGTCTTGCTGCCATGTGAGTTACAGTGTGAGTCGGTACACACAGTGTACTTCAGTGTGAGTCAGTACACACAGTGTACTTCAGTGTGAAGTGGTACACACCACAGTGTACTTCAGTGTGAGCGGTACACACCACAGTGTACTTCAGTGTGAGTCGGTACACACAGTGTACTTCAGTGTGAGTTGGTACACACAGTGTACTTCAGTGTGAGCGGTACACACCACAGTGTACTTCAGTGTGAGTCGGCACACACAGTGTACTTCAGTGTGAGTCGGTACACACAGTGTACTTCAGTGTGAGTCGGTACACACAGTGTACTTCAGTGTGAAGCGGTACACACAGTGTACTTCAGTGTGAGCGGTACACACCACAGTGTACTTCAGTGTGAGTCGGTACACACAGTGTACTTCAGTGTGAGCGGTACACACCACAGTGTACTTCAGTGTGAGTCGGTACAGACAGTGTACTTCAGTGTGGGGCGGTACACACAGTGTACTTCAGTGTGAAGCGGTACACACCACAGTGTACTTCAGTGTGAGCCGGCACACAGTGCACTTCAGTGTGAGCCGGTACACACAGTGTACTTCAGTGTGAGTCGGTACACACAGTGTACTTCAGTGTGAGTCGACACACACAGTGTACTTCAGTGTGAGCCAATACACACAGTGCACTTCAGTGTGAGTCGGCACACAGTGCACTTCAGTGTGAGCCGGCACACACAGTGCACTTCAGTGTGAGTCGGCACACAGTGCACTTCAGTGTGAGTTGACACACACAGTGCACTTCAGTGTGAGTCAGCACACAGTGCACTTCAGTGTGAGTCGGCACACACAGTGTACTTCAGTGTGAGCGGTACACACCACAGTGTACTTCAGTGTGAGCGGTACACACCACAGTGTACTTCAGTGTGAGTCGGTACACACAGTGTACTTCAGTGTGAGTTGGTACACACAGTGTACTTCAGTGTGAGCGGTACACACCACAGTGTACTTCAGTGTGAGTCGGCACACACAGTGTACTTCAGTGTGAGTCGGTACACACAGTGTACTTCAGTGTGAGTCGGTACACACAGTGTACTTCAGTGTGAAGCGGTACACACAGTGTACTTCAGTGTGAGCGGTACACACCACAGTGTACTTCAGTGTGAGTCGGTACACACAGTGTACTTCAGTGTGAGCGGTACACACCACAGTGTACTTCAGTGTGAGTCGGTACAGACAGTGTACTTCAGTGTGGGGCGGTACACACAGTGTACTTCAGTGTGAAGCGGTACACACCACAGTGTACTTCAGTGTGAGCCGGCACACAGTGCACTTCAGTGTGAGCCGGTACACACAGTGTACTTCAGTGTGAGTCGGTACACACAGTGTACTTCAGTGTGAGTCGACACACACAGTGTACTTCAGTGTGAGCCAATACACACAGTGCACTTCAGTGTGAGTCGGCACACAGTGCACTTCAGTGTGAGCCGGCACACACAGTGCACTTCAGTGTGAGTCGGCACACAGTGCACTTCAGTGTGAGTTGACACACACAGTGCACTTCAGTGTGAGTCAGCACACAGTGCACTTCAGTGTGAGTCGGCACACACAGTGTACTTCAGTGTGAGCGGTACACACCACAGTGTACTTCAGTGTGAGCGGTACACACCACAGTGTACTTCAGTGTGAGTCGGTACACACAGTGTACTTCAGTGTGAGCGGTACACACCACAGTGTACTTCAGTGTGAGTCGGTACAGACAGTGTACTTCAGTGTGGGGCGGTACACACAGTGTACTTCAGTGTGAGTCGGTACACACAGTGTACTTCAGTGTGAGTCGACACACACAGTGTACTTCAGTGTGAGCCAATACACACAGTGCACTTCAGTGTGAGTCGGCACACAGTGCACTTCAGTGTGAGTTGACACACACAGTGCACTTCAGTGTGAGTCGGCACACAGTGCACTTCAGTGTGAGCCGGCACACACAGTGTACTTCGGTGTGAAGCGGTACACACCACAGTGTACTTCAGTGTGAGTCGGCACACACAGTGTACTTCAGTGTGGGGCGGCACACACAGTGCACTTCAGTGTGAGTCGGCACACACAGTGCACTTCAGTGCGAGGCGGCACACAGTGCACTTCAGTGTGAGCCGACACACACAGTGCACTTCAGTGTGAGTCGACACACACAGTGCACTTCAGTGTGAGCCGGTACACACAGTGCACTTCAGTGCGAGTCGGCACACAGTGCACTTCAGTGTGAGCCGGTACACACAGTGCACTTCAGTGTGAGTCTGGGTAGCAGCAGTAGTGGTGGAAATGGCACAAGCTTAAAAGGACCATCACATGCTGACCTGTAACACAGTGGGGATGCCAGCAGAAAGAACTGTTCAGACCTGCTTGTGAGTCTGTGTGATATAAAATGCTAAAGAGAGGAAGGAAACTGAATTCACACAGATGGGGAGTTTGACAATTCTTCACTTTTCTGTGGGAATGACATATGCCTAGACTGATAGAACCAAGGGAAGGCTACAGCAATGATTAAGACACCAAGTCATATCATATGGAATATTTTGAAAAACAAAGCTCAATGTGCATAATTAACCAAAACACAGGAAAATTTATGGTTTAATGTATGATTGTTTTTGAAATAATTGTTAGCAAGAACATATTATAAACTAGAAATGGAATCCCTGTTACTTATGCAAATTTTATATGAAATACTGAGAAAGCTATCTTAACTAATCTTGGGGCCCTTGAAGGAAGCATCTTTTATTATATTATTTTATTAACTTGATGCAAGATAATTCTTATGTGTGTAACTAAACCCTTAAATAATTCGCTCAGCTGAGTTGCTCTTTGGAATTTAACATTATTAAAAAAGTGCACTTGATGCCACTTTTAGTCTTTGGAGAGAAGAAATTGTCCCTGGGTCAAGGCCAGGTGTTAAGAAATAATTGGTTTTGGCAGAAAAAATCTATATCAGCATGGCAGGGTGTTCTCCATTGGGGTGTATGGTTTCAGGATGACTTCCAACTCATTCACCAGCATTTCAAATACACAGTCCTGCTGGCCAGCATCATGCATCTTGTGAAGTTGCATGGATTTTTTTCTGCTTCTTGGGGAAATGCTACTTATTCACATCTGTTTTCAAGATTATGAATGAAAAACCTTGTCTTTTGCAGTACTACATGATACACTGTGAAATCTGTCTTTCTTTCATAGAGTGGCATTACTCATTCTTGTTTTTTTTCTTTTTTTAATTCATACTGGCTGCCTAGTAGGTGTTTTTTCTTAATTATGCCTAAAATACAGATAATTGGTACCAATTTGGAATTTTTTACATAAATTCACACTATAATATTGACTCAAAACTAACTTACACTAATTGCTCTAAATTCAATGCACTAAAACAGCAGGGGAGAAAAAACTTATCTTGTTACTTGACTCCATGCCTTTGTGCTTATAAAAATGATTTTACAATATTGGAAAGCTCAGAAAAAGATCTTTTTTTCTATAATAACATCAGTTTCATAAACTAAAAGTATTTATTTTACAAAATAATGTTGCTTATATACTAAATATTTAATCATCTCTGCTTATTTAATAGGAGAGTTTTAGATTACTAAAATGATCATGGCTTCCACATTCATAATTTAATTTCTAGTTAATTTTCACTTGAAAAACCTAAAAACATTGAAAAAGAGAAAGAAATGCTGCCCAAATGAAATATATGGCTTTGCTGAAGGATTAATCCACAACAAAAATAATTATTGAGATACAATTATCCACAAATAATTAAGGATTCATGTCTTCCATTTTATTAGACTTTTGATGTACCCATGTATTATCAAGTAATAAAGACATATTTTAATGATTAGAAAATGTGTATGCCTGAGAATATAAAAAATCCATTAAATGTAATATATCATTATACGGATAGTATCTAGACTTTTTATTTAGCTTTCTTCTCTGGATCTAAATCATTGGAATACCATTCATTTCTCAATAGATCAAATATTCAGGGATATTCAAGCTAGTTTTGATCCCTGCTCTCAGCCTCTGCATATGGATATCATTAAAATTGCCATTTTGTTTTAAATTGTGCACTTCCTTGCCTCTTTTCTTCACTGTACTATAACCTGCTCAAGACTAGAAGTCATTTGTTTCTAACATTTGTCACAGTATCAAGCATATGAAGACAACATAGTAAAAGTTTATAGAACTAAAGGTAGCTGAACATATTCATTTATAAAATTCTTGTTCTTTTTCCCCAATAAACATTAGATTTCTACTGGGAATTTTCAACAAACATAGCTTCCCATTGCATAAGCCTGACTTTCACTGATTATAGAAATTAGATTATTTGCCAGTCAAGGAAGTAGGTTTCATTGGGATTTAGAAAGAGAGAGACATTATAAAATTACAAAGATTTGTGTTCCAATGATTTCCTATGGATATTATTTATAATTTTATGCATTTAGCAATAAGTAAATTGGCATATGGTTCATTATTCTTCATGGGCTACTCCTTATATGGTCAATATCAGGCCACACACTATGAGGCAGCAATTTTATATTTCATTATATATTCAAAATTTCTATAGCACATAGTGTGTAGCCTTTTATAAGTCTCAAATTTAGATTCGTATTGACTATGCCTGTATAGAAGAATAATTCAAGTCAGAAAATATTGAATCCATCCAATGCTATGTTCAACCATGCAAATGCAAGTTAAAGAGACAGGCTTTTTTATCACTATATACAAATTAGTAGTGAAAGCAACTAATTATCAGGGAATTATAATACAGGTGATAAGCAATATGTTTGGGGAATGGGAGAAAATGCATCAGTCTGGTGTGGTTTAAGGAAGGTATCTTCAAAGAAATTATGTCTTTGCTGAGAACTAAAGGATAGTGAGGAATCAGCCATTTTAAGCAGTGGATGATAGTTTTATAGAGGGAGAACTGCTCATGGAAAACTTTAAAACAAGAGAATGACATTATCAAACTTATATTTAAGAACATATCACTAGTTACAGCCATCAACCATTTGGTGGACCATTATCTGAGGGGGGGTCACTGTCACTACCTCCACCACGGAGCTCATCATCATCCTCGAAAAGACCATGGGTTCTTTAACTGGAAGTGGCACAGAAATTCCTGGAGCTTGGAGAACCTGCCCATTTTCCTTGTGGCGCTGTCCAGACTGCTGGCAAATCCAGGAAACAAGTTGTCAGAGTTGAAGCCAGTCTACAAATCAAGAACTCTCTGACCTTTAAGGATCTAGACATCAAGGAACAATATCAGTAAATATGGCTTGCTATTCATACTAATGTTCAACAGGAAGTCAAAAATCTTTTGCAAACTTTGTGCACAGAAACTTACCAGCCAAGTTCTACCTCACATGTGTGGTTAATATTGTTTGTGCACAGATCCCAGTGAACCAATGGCCAGAACTAATTCCTCAACTGGGGACCAATATCACAAACCCCAAAGGCACAGAGTTCATGAAGGAGTCAACATTGGAAGCTATTGGCTGCACTTGTCAAGCTACAGATCCAGAGCAGCTATATGAGAAACCCAGTGAGATTCTGACTGCCCTAATCCAGAAGATGAGGAAAGAAGAGTCTAGTAATAATGTGAAGTCAGTGGCTACTAATGCTGTCTTGAACTTATTGGAATTCACTAAAGCAAATTTTGCAAGTCTGAAAGGTACTTTATTATGCAGTTGGTATGTGAAGCTATATAGTGTCCAGATACAAGATATAATGAATGGCTTCATTATAGACTCTGGTAAAGCCAATGTCCTTGTAATATCAGTACATGGAGACATACATGGATCCCTTTCTTTATACAATCACAGTTGAAGCAATGAAAAGTGACAATGATGAGGTGGCCCTACAAGGAATAGAATTCTGACCTAATGTCTGTGATGAGGCAATAGATTTGGCCATTAAGGATTCAGAGGCAGCAAAACAAGGATGGCCCCCTGAGCACATCAGCACATTTCATGCCAAAGGAGCACTATAGTACCTGGTTCCAAACCTCACTCACTAACTAAACAGGATGAAAATAATGATGATGATGATAACTGAAACTCTTACGAAGCAGCAGGGATATGTCTCATGCTTCTGGCTACCTTCTATGATGAGATGACATTGTCCCAGTCCCTCATGCCCTACCCTTCAATTAAGAACATATCAAGAACCTTGATTAGCAACACTAGGATATGGTTTATGGCATTTACCTTTATTTTGGAAGGACCAGAGCCTAATCAGTTCAAACCACTAGTTATACAGGCTAGGACCACCTAAAGACCCCAGTGTAGTTCAAAATACAACTGCATGGACTGCGGGCAGAATTTGTGAACTGCATTCTGAAGCTACACTAAATGATGTGTACTTGACTTCAATATCGCAATGCCTGATTGAGGGCCTCAGTGTTGAACTGAAAGTGCTTCAAATGCATGATGGGCTTTCTCTAATCTAACTGAAGCTGCTTATGAAACAGCAGATGTAGCTCATGATCAGGAAGAACCAACTACCTATTGCCTATCCTCTTCCTTTGAACTTTTAGCTCTTAGAGAAAACAGACAGAATTGATGGACTCCAGACCAATCTGAGGGGTGCTGCATATGAATTTTTGTTGGAAATTGTGAAAAATAGTGCCAAGAATTGTTACTATGTGGTTCAAAAACCAACTCTGTTCATTGTGGAATGACTCCATGTGAAGCACTTTGAGTCACATATCGAGAGTCACATACCCAAAGTCACATATCCAGAGTACATCCAATAGGATCCAGTTTAATGACTTTCAATCTTTACTTTGCATAACTCTTCAGAATGTTCTTTGGAAAGTGCAGCATCAAGATGTCTGCATATGTCTGATGTTGTCCTGGCCTCCTTGTTAAGGATTTCCAAAGCACAGTTGGGCTGGAGGATGCCGTGATGGCAGTCAGCACAATTGAGGGATGAATTCCTAAAGTACATGAAGGCCCTTCCTGGGCATTGAACTGAAAAATTAAGCTGAGTATGAGGTTTCTTTGGTGGCTGTGGGCTAGTTGCTAAAGATGAGGATTATACAGGTGGAGTGTTAGTATATACTACTGGGCTGATAAAGTATTTATGCACAGCATGTGGGAAAGAAGTATTGAAACTGGTAGAACCTGAGCCCATGATCCATGCATTATTAGCTGAAGGACAGAAATGGAAGACTAACAAAGCAAAACTCTTGCTACTTGGGCAACAAAAGAATTTAGGAAACCACGAAGAACCACGCTTCATCTGTTACCATTGGGATTATAACCTGAGACACCGCCCCCCTACTGAAAATATCCAATTTTTTAAAAAACTCAGAAGTGAGGAGTGTGCACAGATGCTGAGTTTGAGAATGAGAGGATTGAGTGAGTGAGGCTTGAAAACATAGGACGCTGAAAATCTGCCACAGCAACAACAGCAGCCACCAAGAGCCCTCAAGAGCCATGCTGTTATCAGCTAAGTAAGCAAGACTTCATAGGAAACCATAACATTGGCTGTCTTGCAAAACAGAAAAATGATGGCTTTACCTGCTTTAAAAAGAAAAAGAAAACCATCTTGCATTAGTTATGGTTCTCTAGAGAAACAGAATCAACAGGGAACACTTGCAAATATAAAATTTATAAAAGTGTCTCACGTGACCATGGGAATACAGAGTCCAAAATCTGCAGGGCAGGCTGTGAAGCCAACGACTCCGATGGAGGGTCTGGATGAACTCCGACGGAGAGGCTCGCCAGCCAAAGCAGGAATGGGGCCTGTCTCCTCTGAGTTCGCCTTAAAAGGCTTCCTGTGATTAGATTTAGCATCACTAATTGTAGAAGACACTCCCCTTTGGCTGCTTACAATTGGAAACAGCTGTGGATGCAGCTGATGTGATCATGACCCAATCCTATGAAATGTCCTCATTGCAACAGACAGGCCAGTACTTGCCCAATCAGATAAACAGCCACCACAACTTGGCCAAGTTGACACATGTCCCTAACCATGACAGTACACCCCTTGTCAACTTGGCACCTATATATATATATATATATATATATATATATATATATATATCACCTTAAACTATACTTAATTTCCAAATGAAAACAAATAAGTACACATTTTTTTCTCTTTTACCTGACAATACTCAACTGTCCTGCATATAACTGGAAACACATTAAATCTCTCCAGAATAGGGTGCAAATCCTTAGGCAACATTCATTCTTCAACTTGGTATCTTACAACTTAAACAGTATAACATGAACAAAACAGCATTACAGTCCTCATTTCTGTAACTGATCATGTGGTCAAAGTTCATATTTATCACTACCTTCTTCCACTACCATTCCATGTTCCCTTTACCATCAGCAAGCACTTCAGCTGGCCATAGTTCTTTGCCTGGTGGGGTGACCCAAACCTTCATTCCTGAAGTTTCAGAGCCATTAGTAGTCCTGCCTGGATTGCGTTGTTGCAGTTTTCTATTGATTTTAATCACAGGGCATGGTAGTACTAATAGACACCCTAGGGGATCTCCTATATTCCAAGAAAACTCTTCTTTACCTCCATTTTGTAGTTACAGTGCTACTTCCTTCTGATAGTCAGGATCAATTGCCCCAGACAATAATGTAATCCCCTTCTTGGCATGTTGATCCAGAGGCATAAGTAGCCCAAAGTGACCAGGTGGCAATCTTAACTTCCAGTTCAATGCTATCATTGTTGTTTTTCCTGGAGGAAGCACACACCATTTTGGAACTAAAACCTGTAGACCGGCACAACTCAAGGTCGCAGGGACAGGAAGAAAAAATTTTCCTAGTGGATCACTAGGGGTAATAGTCAGTGGTACCACACCCATTTCCACCCCTTGGTTCCTGGACCCATGGATCCTGGCTATGGGAGAAACAGCACCATACAGCGGACGCTGATTCAGAGCATACACAGCTTCCTGGAGAACATTACCCCGACTTTTCAAGGTATTGCCACCTAGTTGGCACCGTAATTGAGTTTTCAAAAGGCCATTTGACCATTCCATCAATCCAGCTGCTTCTGGATGATGGGGAACATGGTAAGACCAGAGAATTCCATGAGCATGTGCCCATTCCTGCACTTCATTTGCTGTGAAGTGTGTTCCTTGATCTGAAGCAATGGATAAGGCATTCTGTGAGCCCACGGATGGTAGTTTTAGCAGAAGCATTGCATGCAGGGAAAGCAAACCCATATCCAGAGTATGTGTCTATTCCAGGTAGAACAAATCACTGCCCCTTCCACGAAGGGAGTGGTCCAATGTAATCAACCTGCCACTGTGTAGCTGGCTGGTCACCTCAGGGAATGGTGCCATATCGGGGGCTGAGTTTGGGTTTCTGCTGCTGGTAGATTGGGCATTCAGTAGTGTCTGTAGTCAGGTCAATCTTGGTGAGTGGAAGTCCATGTTACTGAGCCCATGCATAACCTCCACCCCTACCACCATGACCACTTTGTTCATGGGCCCATTGGGCAATGACAGGAGTTGCTGGGGAAAGAGGCTGACTGGTATCCACAGAACAGGTCATATTATCCACTTGATTATTAAAATCTTCCTCTGCTGATGTCACACTCTGCTGTGCATTCACATGGGATACAAATATCTTCATGTCTTTAGTCCATTTAGAAAGGTCTATCCACATACTTCTTCCCCAGACTTCTTTCTCACCAATTTTCTAATTATGGTCTTTTCAAGTCCCTGACCATCCAGCCAAACCATTAGCAACAGCCCATGAGTCAGTATACAAATGCACCTCTGGCCAGTTTACCTTCCAAGCAAAATGAAAAACCAGGTGCACTGCTCGAAGTTCTGCTCACTGGGAGGATTTCCCCCTCACCACTGTCCCTCAAGGACACCCCAGAAAGGAGTTGTAATGCTGCAGCTGTCCACTTTCAGGTGGTACCTGCATATCGTGCTGAACCTTCTGTAAACCAGGCCCGAGTTTTCTCTTCCTCAGTCAATTCATTCTAAGGAACACCCCAAGAGGCCATAGCTCTTGTCTGGGAAAGAGAAGGTAATGTGGCAGGAGTGGAAACCATGGGCATTTGGGCCACTTCTTCAAGTAACTTACTTGTGCCTTCAGAATCTGCTCTGGCTCTATCTCGTATATACCATTTCCATTTTACAATAGAGTGCTGCTGTGCACGCCCAACTTTATGGCTTATGGATCAGACAACACCCAACTCATGATAGGCTACTCAGGTCTCATGGTAACTTGGTGGCCCATGGTTAAGTGTTCAATCTCTACTAAGGCCCAGTGTAGGCCAAAAGCTGTTTCTCAAAAGAAGAGTAGTTATCTGCAGCAGATGGTAAGGCTTTGCTCCAAAATCCTAAGGGTCTGCGTTGTGATTCTCCTATAGAGTCCTGCCAAAGGCTCCAGACAGCATCTCTATTTGCCACTGACACTTCCATCACCATTGGATCTGCTGGATCATACAGCCCAAGTCGCAGAGCAGCTTGTACAGCAGCCTGAACCTGTCACAGAGCCTCCTCTTGTTCAGGTCTCCACTCAAAATTAGCAGCTTTTCTGGTCACTTGATAAATGGGCCAGAGTAGCACACCCAAATGAGGAATATGTTTTCACCAAAATCAAAAAAAACAGCTAGGCATTGTGCCTCTTTTTTGGTTGTGGGAGGGGCCAGATGCAGCAACTAATCCTTCACCTTGGAAGGGATATCTTGACATGCCCCACACCACTGGACACCTAGAAATTTTACTGAGGTGGAAGTTCCCTGTGTTTTTATTGGATTTATCTCCCATCCTCTGACATGCAAATGCCTTACCAGTAAATCTAGAGTAGTTGCTACTTCTTGCTCACTAGGTCCAATCAACATGATATCATTGATATAATGGACCAGTGTGATGTCTTGTGGGAAGCAGAAATGATCGAGTTCTCTGCGAACAAGATTATGACATAGGGATGGAGAATTGATATACCCCTGAGGTAGGACAGTGAAAGTGTATTGCTGACCTTGCCAGCTGAAAGTAAACTGTTTCTGGTGGTCCTTACTAATAGTTATTGATAAAAAAGCATTTGCCAGATCAATAGCTGCGTACCAGGCACCAGGGAATGTATTGATTTGCTCAAGCAATGATACTACATCTGGAACAGCAGCTGCAATTGGAGTTACCACCTGGTTGAGTTTACAATAATCCACCATCATTCTCCAAGACTCATCTGTTTTCTGCACAGGCCAAACAGGAGAGTTGAATGGAGAGGTGGTGGGAATCAACACCCCTGCATCTTTCAAGTCCTTAAGAGTGGCAGTAATTTCTGCAGTCCCTCCAGGAATAATGTATTGCTTCTGATTTACTATTTTGCTTGGTAGGGGCAATTCTAGTGTCTTCCACTTGGCCTTTCCCACCATAATAACCCTCACTGCACGAGTTAGAGAGCAAAAGTGGGGATTCTGCCAGTTCTTCGGTATGTCTATGCCAATTATACATTTTGGAACTGGGGAAATAACTACAGAATGGGTACGGGGGCCCACTGGACCCACTGTGAGATGAACCTGAGCTAAAACTCCATTGATCACCTGGCCTCCATAAGCCCCCACTCTGACTGGTGGTCCAGAGTGACGTATTGGATCCCCTGGAATTAAAGTCACTTCTGAACCAGTATCTAATAATTTCCAAAATATCTGATCGTTTCCTTTTCCCCAGTGCACAGTTACCCTGGTAAAAGGCCATCAGTCCCCTTGGGGAAGACTTAGAGGAATGTTAACAGTATAAATTTGTGGCAGTGTAACAGATTTCTCCCCCAAAGGGACCTGGCCTCCCCTTCATTCAAGGGGCTCAGGGTCTGTAAACTGTTTCAAGTCTGGAAATTGATTAAGGGGCTGTGACTCTGTGTTTTTGTAATTCAGGTTAGACCTCTGTTCACTTGACCTAGAACTCTTTTGTTTATACAGCTCGAACAAGAATTTAGTAGATTGCCCTTCTATTGTATTTCTAGGCACCCCATGATTTACTAGCCAATGCCACAAATCTCTGCGTGTCATATAATTTTGATGCCTCCTTTGAGTTTGCTGTTTATTATAATAGCCACGTCTATCCTGTCTTTGGTGATTGAGTGCTGCCATGTGACTTCTGCCAACTCGGGATCCTGTCATCCCCATTGCATTTAAGGATTCCAGCTCAATGACAGCAGTTCCTACAGTAATATCTGACGTACAGAGGAGTGCAACCACAGAGCTCTTCAGGGATGATGGTGCTAGTCTTATAAATTTTTTTCTCACTGTTCTGGTAAAAGGTGCATCCTCTGGACCTTCCTAGGGTGTAAGAGCAGGTTTGCATGATAAATCCACTCTGACATTCCAATCTCTCTAAGCCTCTGGATCCTCTCATCTACATTATACCAGGGCAGTTCTGGCATTTCAACCTCAGGTAATGTTGGCCCCCTTTTGATCCATGTTTCAACCAACCACCCAAACAAGCTGTTAACACCTTTTCTAACTGCTCAAGCTATAACATTGAATGCAGAATTTCTGCTTAGTGGGCCCATATCAATAAATTCAGCCTGATTCAGCCTTATATTCCTCCCATCATTATCCCACAGTCTTAAAATCCATTGCCACACATATTCCCCTGATTTCTGTCTGTATAGATTGGAAGACTCACACAGTTCTTTTGGAGTATAATGTACCTCCTCATGTGTGATACTTTGTACCTCACCTTTAGGGGCCTATTGGGATTTTAGTCTAGTTATAGGTCTAGAAGAAATGAGGGGCGGTACAGGTGGGTCATGAAAAGAATTAGAAATATCTTCCAAGCCATTTGCCTCAGGGCCTTCATTTGCAGTTTCATCTGGTGAAACAGGATTAATCACTCTAGGGCTAATCCCTTCAGGAGGAGGTTGGGTGGCCAATTCCTCAAGGCAGGCTGGAGGTGGGGCAGCTATGTCCTCAGGGCAGACTATTATAGGGTTATCTAGAGAAGACTCAGCATGGCCTAGGGTTTCAACCTCACCCCCAAAATCATTATCAATCCATATGTCACCATCCCATTTTTCAGGGTCCCACTCCTTTCCAATCAATGCCCTCACTTTAATGGCAGACACCACACATGATTCAGATTTCAGTTTATGTTGTAAAGTTGCTACTCTATTAATAAGATTCTGAGTTTGATTTTCAGATATCTCAAGTCTACGGCGACAGGAAATAAGATTTTCCTTCAGGATACTCATAGAAACGTCTACATCTGTCAGACGGTGCTTATGCTTCTCGTTTGAAGTCTTAAGCCCATCCCTTTCACTCCTCAATGTAGCCAGTGTATCTAACAACAACCAACCTTATTTCTACAAAACTCAGTAAAGGTGTCAAAAACATTATCCCCCAGAGTCTGGCTTCATACAAGCAAAGCATTAGGAGAAATGAATGATGATATTTTGACTATCTCCTTTGCCAACTCACTCCATGGATTGGGAGTGTCATTCTGATTACGGGAATCAGAGTCCTTAGTGTCTCTGAATCCAGTCAGAGTAGAAAACTATTCATAAAAACCCATTTTTAAGATTCTGTTTCTTAAGAACCACTCCCAGTACCAAGATGTATTAATTAGGGTTCTCTAGAGAAACGGAATCAACAGGGAACACTTGCAAATATAAAATTTATAAAAGTGTCTCATGTGACCACTAGAACGCAGAGTCCAAAATCAACAGGGCAGGCTGTGAAGCCGACGACTCCAATGGAGGGTCTGGATGAACTCCACAGGAGAGGCTCACCAGCCGAAGCAGGAATGGACCCTGTCTCCTCTGAGTCCTCCTTAAAAGGCTTCCTGTGATTAGATTTAGCATTACTCATTATAGAAGACACTCCCGTTTCGCTGATTACAAATGGAAACAGCTGTGGATGCAGCTGATGTGATCATGACCCAATCCTATGAAATTTCCTCATTGCAACAGACAGGCAGTACTTGCCCAATCAGATAAACAGCCACCACAACTTGGCCAAGTTGACACATGTCCCTAACCATGACACATCTCTTCCCAAAAGAGGCTACAATTAGTATTTCTGTCTTTTGGCCAGTGCTGAGTAGAATGACTGGTTTGGGAGAGGACACGGGAGTAGGTTCAGCTGTGGTGCTTCATTGTAAATGGCAACTTTGCCTCTGCTACTGATAAAAAAGATGGAGCCTGGGTCTCAAGTCCACCCTTGCCACACAGTACATTAGGTGCCCTGGCTAAAAGGAAAGTGAGATATTCTTTTCAGTCTAAGAATGAGTGTGTATGAATGAGGTGGTATGCACATTTTCAACTTCAAGCCATTTCACTTTCTTTCCCCCAAAAAAATAAAAAAAAGAGAGAGGGAGTTAAGACATTGCATTTCATAAAACTAACCTAACTGAAGTTTTCTCTTCTGATGAGGCACAAGCGAAGTAAAACTAGAAGGAAAGACAAGAAAGGAACTGTTTAAATTTTGCTGTCGTGGTGGTGATTTTAATATAATGACAAATGGTGAGAGCTCCCATCCTGATATTTTCATCAAGGTGTCTTTCCTAAGAATATGGTTCAATTGTGAATGTCGAATGGGGGAGGGGGAGAAAAAGAAAACCCTGGAGTTAGAGGATATAGAAAGAGTAAAACACAATTGTTACATATAAAGAATGCAAACTTCAAAAACAAACCCTACCAAAACAAAATTTATATACTAAGAATTATCAGCACAAAAGAAAAACTCTTTCCTGGCTTCATTGTGCAGTCTGAGTGCCTGCAGAAAACTGTGTCAAAAAGTTTAGGAAACAAATATACAGTAAAAGGAAATACACATATACATAAGCAAAACAACAAATTTCAGGTAACTATTTTGGATTGCAAATGACGATAAAGTCAATGGTCAAACAATCTGATAAAATAACCATTTAGAAATAAAAAGACATATCATTGGCTGAATTTTGGAAAATTATTTAGAGGGTCAGGCAAAAGTCTGTATGATAGGAGACTATTTCATAGAATACCACACACAAAAAATTATGGAACTCTGTACTGAAACAATATCACTGAGAATGGAAAGAACAGGACGGATAAAAGCATGAGTAACAGAATAGAAATAATAAGATATGTTCCTTCTATATATGAATAGACAGAGAGAGAATGTGTTGAGGATTTATGATCATTAGCCCTTCTGCTTTGGGAATTTTGGAAGTATTAATGTCATTCACTGAAAAAGAAAATGCAGGAAGATAAAAAAATTTGTGGAATAAGATAAATGGAGCTGTGGCTATATTAAGTTTGAGATGCCATTAAGTTTTAGCTATCAAAAAGCAGGTGACTGATAGAAGCTATACATAAGGGTCTTGAGATCGGGAGAAAGGTCTCAGGTGGAGTGTTTCTTTGGGGAGTCATCACCATACAGAAGACAGTGATATGAAATCTCTAATTATGAATACAAAGAAAATGATAGAATACCGATGACAAAATGACCCCCAAAAGCACTGATTAGCATTCCAAGAGATGGCCATACAGTGACTTTGTCTAGGCAGAAACATAAGAAAAGCAGTGAAACAAACAACTATTCATCATGAAATTTCTTTGTCCTGTGATCCTAGGGAATGCAGAGTTCCAAGATATAAATGGGAGATATTGAATATCATATAGCTAAATAACAGCATTTCATCCAAATTTCTAGGAAAGTTTAAAAATAACATGCACAAAGTAAAATTGAATGGTCAATAGTCTCTGGGTTTATAAAATATTTCCCTCCATGTCAATATCTTCAAATAAGTTGTGAGGAATTTAATTGATTAGGAGGAACTCCATTGCAGAAGATGAAGCCAGCTGGCTTTTCCTTAAGTCTGTGAAAGCCACATTTGCTGTTCTTAGAAGGAGAAAAGAGATTCACATACTACCCCTGCATATATACATCTGATCAGTTTCCTTAAAATCTATGAACACATATGGATCTTGCCCACTTCTGGACTGTGTCTCTGGAGATTCCCTCTCCCCAGGGAAGAGAAGAGGTACTTTAGTCTCTTACAGTCTTCACGTTGTTGTTCAAATATTAATTCTCAGTGATACTGTCCTCGCCCACTTCAACTTAACACTTTCTAAACTGCTCACATGAATTCATTTTTTACATAGGAGTAACCGTAGTATGATATATATATATATTGTTTTTGTTTTTGTCTTTATTTTTTTATTGTCTATCTCCCCTCTTTAGTATGTGATCTACATCTGACCAGGGATGTTACTCACTGCCATAGGGCTCAGGACAAGGCTTAGTGAATGGTGCATAAACAAAAAAATCAGAAACTGAAGTGTTCGACTTTAGTCAGTCCCCTTAACCACTGCTCTGAACAGCCTTTTATCTTAGTGGGGCTTGTGAAAAGAAAGCATTTTTGAACATATTACTTATTTCAGATAGTGTATTATAGTGATTTCTTAGAGAAATATTAATTCCCAAAGCATCATCAATAAGTAAACATTGATTCCCTGGGATATAACTCTCTAAGTCCATTTTTCTCCTAGTCTATGTTGTTGTAATACTATATTATATAGACTAAAAATAACACATTGTTTATTAGAACACAAAGGCCAAAAAAAAAGGACTCAGTGTGAAGCCTAGCTCTCCTACTTATTAGCTGTGAATTCATAGAGAACATAGTGACTTTCTGTCTGTCTCATTTTCCATGCTTGCAAAAGGATAGTATTTGTGTTTTCTTCATATGGCTGCTATGAAGATTTAATAAGTCAACACACGCAAGTTCAAGGAACAAATCCTGGTACTTTGCTGGTTGCTATATATATATGTATACATCTTTTTTTCAGGGCACAGAATGCTGTTTATTTTCGTCAAAAGATGTTTTTTAAATGTTCCCCATATTCTCCCCCTTTCCAAATTTAAACATTTGCTTCCTTAGACAAAATGTACAAATTGGAATAATATACAAAAGAGGATATAAAATACGCATTGGAAAAAAAGACATGGATTTATCCAAACTGAGTTGCATGATGCTGGGAAAATTATTTAATCTTGATTTACTGAAATGTTTAGGTGCATAGAAGTGGCACCATGCTTTTATAAAAGGACATAATGTAAAATCACAAACCATGTATTCGAACCCCTGCTTTCCTTTCTCTGGTTCCTCAGGAAATTTGTTTACCTCTAGTCAACAGTAAATTGGGGAAACTGACATCTACTTTAAATGACTTAACTAAGATTGCTGCGAGGATCACACACATCTGTGTCGGTGGAAAGTAGTTTATTATGGCAAGAGCTGACATGATTTTCTCTCCAGGACTTGCTGTGAATTCCAAATAGGAAGCAGGTCATGATGAACACGCTGCTCAATTCACTAGGAACAGCTCTGGATTTATGGAAAGTTGCAACCTATGTCACCGCCTGGCAACTCTACATGGTTTATAAGAGACATATATAAAACAGAAGGACACAGATATAATGAAAGTCACAAATGCAAAAATTGAACCGATCAAATTCTAAGCAAAAAAAAAAAAAAAAAAAAAAACTTGAGTAGCTTATTATAACATATAAGGGAGTAGTAATGGAGTATACTGACTAAAATTATAGTCATTTCATCATGGTCAGAACTTCAATTTATTAGGGAACTATAACAATTTCAATTTTCTTTACAACAAAGAATATGGCTGCCAACTTTCTATTTGAGCAGATTTTGTCATTTCAAACAAGAAAAATAAGCTCTAATTTTTAAGTAGGACAAAAATATTGGAACCTGATTCTTGGCTCATAAGGCTGACAGGCTGGCTGGACAAATAGGAAATAGAAAGGATGGCAAGGATGCTAAGTTTTAAATACTGCAGCCATGATCATAATGCAAAGAGCAGTCAGGTTACAGTGTCGCCCTTTGCACAGCTGGTACTGCTGAGCACCGGCAGGCTGACAGCACAGCTGCTGCTATCATGAGATGCCTTCACTGCTTCTCCTGGATCTGCTCTGGTGAATGAATCAGAGTCCCTTCTTACCACCTGAGAATGGAACTCAAGACTCCTCATTGCCAATTATTTCCTGGCTATAAATAGAGTTAGATAATAAGTAAGTAGAGATAGATAGATAGGTAGAGAGAAGGATACATAGATGATAGATAAATAGATACATAGGCAAAGATTTCTATAAATGGATATTCAAGGAGAAAATTTCAAAACACAAAGAAACATTAAATTAAAATGGTGCTTTCACAATAACAGAGCAAAGCATTCCCCACAATTACAGCACAAGTCTACGGTATTTCCACAAGTGGAAATACGACTCATATGTATTTCAGCTTCTCTTTTCATGCCTCACTCTGAATGGGATTTATGACTTATTGATTCATCTGCTGTGAAAGTTCCAAAAATATCCTTAAATAATTAAAAGTGTAAAATCCAATCTCCCAAAATGAATAGGTTGTCTCACATTTTGGCCCACTTTTATTGAGCCACTGCTGATGTGGAGCTCTGTGATGCTTTGGCCTGAAGAAATCATAATATGGCAGCTGACAATTTGACAGGGCGAGAGACAAGCTGACAGTCACTCCTCAGACAAGCATAGATAGTGCTTCCAGTGCTAAGCTGAATTTGACATTTAATTAAAAACGCATTTTTAACATAGGTTCACACACACACACATGCACAGGCAGAGACACACACACAACGTTTGCAGATGCAAAATCATTGTCACATTACCTGAACCCCACAACTCCAGATGCCCAGAACACAGAACTTTTTAAAGAAATATATTATGAATACCTCTGTGAATACTGACAATGTTCCAACAATACTAAAAATAACACACTATCACTAATTCTATCTACGTAAGGTCATCAAGAACACTGAGCCTAGGGAATCTACCATTTAACACTAAGGTAGCCTGCTCTTTGTCTCAGAGGAAGACATTGCCTCATTCTTCAAGGTTGTTTGCTGCAAACACAATCCCGGGAAATATCCCATATAAAATCAGTTGGGGCTTTGCATAACTAGCAAGATGTAGGAGCACAAAAGAGCCTTGGAGGTGATAGGTAAAAGATGCTTACAGATTTGGTAGCACAGTCTACAGCATGGTAAGGATGAAAACAGAGAGGCACAAATCATTGTTCTCATGAAGAAGAGGCCAAGAAGTTTTCTAATAAGAGACAAGCACAAACATAAATACATACACACCTCAGTATTTTGAAAATATATTTGCTGTTTCCAGCTTGACAAATTGTTTCTATAATGCTTTATTATTTTTGGTATTTACAATAATCTTATGTAGGAGAAATAGCCACTACTGATGTAATCACATCTGCCCATTTATCATTTCCTTTAAGAAGCCTTGGTTTACATTCCAAGTCAAATTACTTCCTCCATTGTGACCTTAGACCATATTACAGTCTTTTATCAAAACAATTTTAACATTTTATTTAACTTCTTTTTGTTACCAAGTGTCTTTGATTTTATACTGTTTGCATCTTGAATATAGGAAACATGCTTATAATTATTTGTTTGCACATACCTAGTGCATTGTGTGTCGAATAGTTAAGTTTGTTAAATGAATAGAGGAACTATTTTTCCCCATGTGAGGCTAGAGGCAATAATATCAGCTTATAGTAAGCAGAGTGTGTTTATATCTTAAAAAATAAGGATTTGATAGAATGCTCTACCTACAGAAAATAAATGAAGAGGGAGATAAAAGGAGATGAATATAGAAACATATAACAAAAACATATATTTATTTTTTAATAGCAAAAAATAACTATTTGGTTCATCATGTAGTGAATTAGACAATAAGTATCCTCCCTTAATTCTCCTTTGCCTACCCCCAAAATGCTGTGTCTTTAATGTATTTCTCATAAAAATGCTGTCTTCTGGCCATCTGGAGTTTTGAGGTTCAGGTAAGGCAACATTGATTTTGATTGATGAAAGTTCTGAGGATGGGGGATGGGATGAGAGAAATATTGGAAAGATGGTGATGTCTGTAACACCACGAGCACTGAAGGAGAAGATATGAACACCCCAAGCTCTCAGGCTTCCTTACGGAAGACAATGTGAGACACAGAGTTCACTTAACTCTGCATTTGCTAATAGACTGTCAGGAAGCCCTTCTCAATAGGGAACTGACCCTCTGAGGAGAAGAAATCCTCAGAGCATCGGGAATGAGCTTTCCTGATGGCATATCAGGAGTGCGTGCGACTGTAATAAAGCTTCTACAAGCAGTTAGGGAAGCAGATGTGCACAAGTTGAAGCTGAATTAAGAGAGTTAGACTGGGTCACACAGCTTGAGGACTGAGCTCATAAATTCACAAATGGGTGTATGTGAAGAGCTCCTTTGAGACTCCCAGGAATAAGTCCAAGATGCTGTGAAGGAGAGAGCTATATTCATACCACTGCATTGGTCAAAGCTATCAAACCAAGAGTCGTTTGAGTAGACAAGTAATGGAATTGCCAGGCAATTTTGAGGGCCCAACTGAAATTGGAAACCATAAATCTGCCCTACATGGCAGAATTATGTGGTTTTCTCCAGCAAAATTCAAGAGAGGGAAAAAAAATGTTTTGATTAGAGAGATCCAGGTTGGGAGTATGTTTAAATGAAAGCAGGAGAATTGAAAATAAGTTTGACCTGAAATGCCCAACCATGACAATGCATTTAGTTAGGAAAGTAAAGCCAAGAAAAAAATGAGAATCTAGAAAATATTTGGGAAGTTGCAAAGGCCAAAATGATGAAAGAACATATTTAGTGGGTACATGTTTGTTATTAGATAGATGGATTTCAAATGAATGATTTAGGATGTAGTTCAGTTCAGGGAGGAAATAAATCATGACTGTAGCTTCAGGCTTGTTTTACTGAAGAAAATCAGAGTGAAAGTTGTCGCAATATAAAATACCAAGAAATTGTGAGGAAACTGAAGTTACTCCAGATAAGGTAAGAGTGGGGATGGAATGAAACAAAGTGAAGCATATCCAAATTCTCCTCCATGTGCCAGAAAATTTCTGCATCGAGAAGGTATATTGAGTAAGAGAAATAACACTGTTTGTTCTAAAGAAATCTCCAAATTCCATTCATTAAAAATAATATAGGGTGGACCATGGTGGCTCAGCAAGTAGAGTTCTCGCCCACCATGCCAGAGACCCGGGTTCATTTCCCAGTGCCTGCCATGCAAAAAAACCAACCAAACAAAAAACAATATAGGTCTCTTTTCCATGCACAGTACAGTACAACTGGGTATGCTGAATGTAGCCTTCAAGGTCATACAGGTGCCCTGGATTCTTCCATGACTTTTGGCCATTGGCACGATTTGCTGTATCTAGCTGAGAAATATGTGAAAGTAGAGTGAGGAACCAGTGGGATGTTGTAGAAGCCATCCCTGGAAGGACACACTCCATGTCCATCTATTTTCCACCAGGTAGAGATCAGCTGCTCCCACATAATCACGACAGAACTGGAAAACATGGCTTAACTATATGTACAGAAAGAGGAGAAATATGGATAATGGTACACACCAGCATGCTCTGCCATAGAAGGTGATAGCGAAAACACTGCTATTTGGTATCATCTCCAAGAAAATGATTTTACAATGGGAACGAAGAAATGCCTATAGTCTAGAAGGACAGTGTAAATTTTGGAATGGCTCCCCAGATCCAGAAGTCTATGAGAGAATGTGCAGTTTCTTGAAAATGTGGTTAGGTAAATGAAATATATTCAAATTGAAGCATTTTCAACCAGTTTGTGAAAATTATACAGATAGAATAGGGATTTGATAAGATACAATGCCAGATGTGACAAATAGGTTTAGATGAGGGAGGATACACAAAATGAGGAGGAAGACTGGGTACAAAGCCAAAAAGGAGTACATGAAAAAGGAGTACATGAAATACGGCTTTGCCTTGTATCAGGGGAATGGGAAAGGCCATGTAAAAGAAGGAAGAAATAGAGGAAAAATTTCTAAATAAAACTCGAGTGGACAATGATCAATGTGAATGTTCCTACTAGCAGGTGTCCGATGTATCTCTACCTATAGAGACAAGGAAGTCAATGATGTCTAACATGCATCTTCAGCGTTTGTTTGCGAGGATTAGTTTCTGGATAAGGACCTAGAACAATATATTAAATGCATTTTAATTCAGCAGTTATTTGCATTCAAGTTAGCATGACAAGCCTTTGAGTTATTACTATTTGGTTTTCTAAAAACTTTATTCTTTCTCCACTTATTCAAACAATAAACATTTTTGTTTTCTTGCTATGTGCTTAGCTGTGTTGGAAAAAACAAAAATCAAACAAAACAATTCCCAGTATCAAAGTGCTTAAAATGTAGTAGGCAAGAGAAGCAATCAGAACAAGTACCCCTACTAAGACAGATATGCACGTGGGGTATATAAATATGATAAATTTGACTGTAGTCATAGAAATATTTTCTAAAGAGGTGACATTTGAACATACTGAAATAAAAAAAAAGTAACAACAATTAGTTAGCTAGTGTGTTGGTTTGAGTCTATTATATACCCTAGAAAAGCCATATTTTAATCCTGATCCAATATTGTAGGAACAGCTCTTTTAATCCTGATTCAGTACTGTAGGTTGTAATCTTTTGATTAGATTTTCTTCAGGGAGATGTGACACACCCAACTGTGGATATTAACTTTTGATTAGATAAAGATGTGACTCATCCCAGGTGGGTCTTGATTAGTTTACTGCAATCCTTTAAAACAGGAAACATTTTGGAAAGAGTCAGAAATGACAGAAATGGGAAATGACAGAAGCCTCAGAGCCAACAGAAACGTTACAGCAGAGCTGACACAGATGCAGTTCTGGTATATTGCATTCTGGCAGCCAGCAAACTAACACAGCTCATTTTGTTAGCCAGGGAATGTGTGTGCATATGTTTATGGCAGGGGTGAGGTATTGGGAGATATTTCAGAGAAAGAAGAGAGCATTGCAGAATGATATTCATCCACCAACAGTAATGCTTTATATAGGGTGTTGTGCAATTAGGTGGAGGGAGTGAACTTGAGGGAATGGCTTCAGAAGACAAAGCCACAGGAATCGGTAGATGTCAAACCATGAAGTTTGCTTTGTTTCATGTGAAGGAATTTGCTCAAATAGTAAGTCATTGAATAATTTTAAGTAAAATGGGCATAGGAGAGTCACATTTTAAAAAGAACACCCTGGTTTTTGTGTAAAAGGTAGATTTAAGGAAGAAAAGATTAGCTTGAAATTCATGAGTTTCTTCTAAAAATGACTCAGGTGTAAACGGATGAATCCTGAGCTAAGAGAATGACAGATGGAAATGACAGAAGGGCATAGATACAACGGGTACTGAGAATGGAGAGTCTGTAAACTGTGTGCAGGAGCATAGAGGGTGAATGAACTGCTAATGCTGGGTGGGCTTTATGGTTTTACTCACTGAGACATGGAAACAAGAACAGAACAGATTATGGTTTGACCTTTTTCAGATGAAATGACTTGTTGGAGACCCATCTTTTCTTTTGCCAAAATATTAATAACAATTTATAACCAGACATACATTAAATTTTTTTTTTGAAAAATAGCATATTTGCTCCTTTCTGTGCTCTGACATTTCTTTCTTTTAAAGGGTTACTTAACCATGATTATTATCATAAAACAAAGTAATTTGCTGATACTTTTTTTTTTTTTTTTTTTTTTTTTTAAAGGAAAGACAGAGAGAGAGAAGGAAGGAAGGATAGAAGGAAGGAAGGAAGGAAGAAAGGGAAACATCTTTAAACATTTTCTTGCTTTATTGTATTCTGTTTCTCCGTTTTTGTTACATGGGCTGGGGCCGGGAATCGAACCGAGGTCCTCCGGCATAGCAGGCAAGCACTTTGCCCGCTGAGCCACCGCGGCCCGCCCCTGCTGATACTTTTTGACATGATTTTTCTAAACCAGAATACTGGAATTATAAAGAGCTTATAGATGGTTCTTATAATTACTTAGCTTAGTTTTCAATCTCATCTTACGAATGTATTTTATATACTTTTAATTCTGAAGATCCTTTTCCATAACAGAAAAGGCTGAAGCAAATAAAAGCCAATGGATTCACATTTTGCAATATTATCACCGATATTACAAAGTCAACCAAGGAAGCAATGATTCTACTATTATATTTTCACTTATTCTGAATGCATTTAACAGAGCAATCATTGTAATTGTCAAGAAGCATACAAATTCATTTAATAAAATCATGTTATGTGTAGTTCTGGCCCTGCTGAAATTATTTTCAATACTCTGTAAACAAGGCACAAATATATTTTTTTCCTTCTAGGTCACCTGATAATAAAGAATTTCCCAAGAGGCCGTAGTGTGGTTAAAGGGGAAAGAAGCAATGCAGAATATTTATTTGTTGCAAAAATGTAAGTAGGAGTCATGAGACTAACTTGAACTTTCTGGCCATACTCATGTCTGATATGTTAAACACAACTTCCATTTACTGATATGTTTTACTGTGTAAGTTCAACCAAGAGCTTGGTGAAATCAGTTACATCTAATTCATGGTAGGAGCTCAGGTCATGCTTTCATGATTAGATATTTAATTTCTACCAGGCCTAAGAACAATCCAGAAGTTGGATTAAACAATTATTGAAGAAGAGGTTATGTTTTTATCTTTCTTCCAAGCTGTAGGCATCTGCACTGTGTTAGGATTTCCCAGAAGTTCTTAAGAATCCTCTTATTTTCCATGGTTCATTTGAGTAAAACTGAATTAACTATGTCATAAAGCCCATTGTAAGATCTGCTTTGTGACCACCTGAAGTTGCTGCAGAGCCTTATTGTGTTGTGGTCCTTACACAAGAGGAAGTATCATGGATTATTTGGTAAATAAATCATAGTAGTATAATCAAATGTAGCATACTTTTGCCTTCCTTATCCAAAAATTTCACTAAGATTTTTCTTTCACCTCGGAAGAAATATTTCATCATATTGTAGGCCACTAGATGTCTATAATTCACTGAGTATCAAGTCTCTGAATTTTTCAGCATTTATCTTCTACTTTCTGGTTCCTAAGTTCCTTAATATGACATCTAGAGGACTTGCTAGTTGCTGCTCATCAGGTCCAATCAGTGTAATGTCAGTGATGCTGTGGGTGAGATTGGTGTTCTTTGGAATGCGAAGATGGTCAATGTGGGTGAGATTGGTGTTCTTTGGAATGCGAAGATGGTCAATGTGGGTGAGATTGGTGTTCTTTGGAATGCGAAGATGGTCAATGTGGGTGAGATTGGTGTTCTTTGGAATGCGAAGGTGGTCAATGTGGGTGAGATTGGTGTTCTTTGGAATGCGAAGATGGTCAAT
The DNA here is from genome assembly GCF_023851605.1 of Tamandua tetradactyla. NCBI lineage: Eukaryota > Metazoa > Chordata > Mammalia > Pilosa > Myrmecophagidae > Tamandua > Tamandua tetradactyla. Next base: position 4,733,413 of record NC_135350.1, on the reverse strand, counting down.
GTGGGTGAGATTGGTGTTCTTTGGAATGCGAAGATGGTCAATGTGGGTGAGACTGATGTTCTTTGGAATGCGAAGATGGTCAAGATCTTTGTTGACTCTATTGTCAACAAAGACAACAAGGACTTCAGCTAATTTGGAGGCAAGACTGTGAGGATGTACTTCTATTTCTGTCAGATTAAAGCAAATAACTTCTGGTGGTCCTTGGCATGTGGAAACAACACTTAGCTGTTCCATAGCTGAATACCAGTTGCCAGAGTTTTTATTGAATTCTTACAGCAAGGGAATTCAATAAAGCTTTCTGGAACAATACCTATAACTGAAAGATTCACTTTAGAAGTAAGTCATCATATAACTCACAACCATTTTCCAAGATCAATCCTCTTTCTGTAAAAACCAACAGACAATTGAAATGGAGATATGATAGGCATGACCGTCTCTGAATCCTTTGAGTCCTTCATAGTGACATTTAGCTCTGAAAAACCTCAAGAAATGTGGCCTTGCTTTTGGTTCATCATTTTGATAATTAGAGGAAGTTCTTGTGGCTTCCACTTGACCATACCAACAATAAGAGCCCTCACTCCATGGGTTGGAAAACCAATGTGTTTCCCTGCTAGTTGTTAACTCTAATTATTCTAACTATGCATTCAGACTCTAAAGAAATAACCACAGGATGGGCTCTGGGACACATGGTACTGGTAGAGAAATAGAGCCTTGTCAAACTCCATTTAACCACCTGACTACTATTAAGCCCTCCTAGAACTGATGAGCTACAGTGGCATTTTGAGTTTCAGAAATAAGTTCAAAAATTGGTATCATTTCAGAGCCAGTATCAAGTAATTTATAAAAGTTCTGGTTATTTTCTCTTTTTTTACTGCTAAGATATCCTGGTATACGATTCTGAGTTCCTTTGGGGGTGGCTAGAAGAGAGATATATGGTATAAACTTTTGGCCGAGTAATACCATACTTCCCCAAGCAGAAACATACTCCTCCTTCAATTAAGAGGCACTGGTGTGTTAACAGTCACAATGTGGTAATTGTTTACAGGGCAACAGATTTCTTTGCTTCTTAAAGAATTCAGAATTCAGTTCGCAACATCTAAAGCCTATTTGCTAATACAAATCAATCAGGATTTTAATAAGGTGCCCATCTGTTTCAGTTCTAGAAATAATTTAATCTAAAAACCAGTAATAAATACTACTGTGTTCCAATTACATCTTTGGCTCTGTTTTCAATTAACAATTGAATACACACCTTGTTTCTGGCATGTAAATGCCACTTGGCCTATGCCATCCCAGCATCCCATCCTTATTAAACTCAAGAAGAACTGTTTAATGATGGCAGTTCCAACAGTCACCGTCATCTTGGCATGAAGATAATATTGTCAAAGATATTGAGGATGTTAGGACTCCCCTCACCAATGTATTTCTACAGCTCTGCCAACAAAAAATGTGCATATTAAGAGATGTGTGAAAAACATTACATAATAAACCTACTCTGCTATTCCTATCTATCCAATTTTTTCAATAACTTTTCTATAACATAAAAATAAAGTTCAAACATTTCATTTTCATCCTGTGTAGTCTGTTTTTGGGTTCCTCTTTTCAGTTAATCAACCAAGCAAACTAACAAAGATGTTAACCAGATGCTTAAGCTAACAAACTAAATACAGAACCTCTGATTGTGGGAACTGTCTTAGTCAGAGTATTCTAGGGAAATGAAACCAACAGGAGAGTATCTATAAACTTGGGTTTTATAAAAGTGTCTCACACAACTGTGGGGATGCATGAGTCCAAATTCCATAGGATAAACCACAAGCTGGCAACTCTGATTAAGGTCTTTGATGAAGTACCCAGGATAGGCTTGCTGGCTGAAGTAGAGATGAAAATTCTCTCTTTTGACTGTTGAAGTCATCACTTCTCCCTTAAAAAACTTCAACTGATTGTACTAAATGTCTCTTATTACAGAAGACAGTCCCTATAGTAGTTAGGTTCACATGCCAACATGGCCAGTTGATGTTGCCTACTTATTCTGTGAACTTAAATCTTCAGGACATGAAATTCATCAGTGGCTGATTATGTCCGCAGTCAGCTAAGGGGAGTGCCTTCCACAATGAGATGTTTAATCTAATTAGCTGGAGGTTTAACAAGGAAAAGTGAGAAGAGAGAGGAGCAGCTCAGCATAGTCCAGCACAATTCAGCACAGAGCTCAGAGCCAACACAGACTCAGATATTCAAAGATGCACAAAAAAACGACCCTAGGTAAAGCCATTTGAACCCAGAAGCCAGGAGGCAAAGCCAGGAGATGTCACTCATGTGCCTTCCCACATGACAGAGAAAACCAGAGGAAAGCCAGCTGTCTTTCCTGTGAAGAAGTACACATTTGCAACTAAAAAATCCTCTTTATTAAAGCCAATCCATCTTTGCTGTACTGCATTCTGGCAGCCATAGCAAAGTAAAATTCTCTCCTTAGCTGATAGTAGATGTAATCGGCTATAGATGCAATCAACTTCTTGATGATTTCAGTCTATGAAATGTTCTCACATTAACAGCTAGGCCAGCGTTTGCTGGACCAGACCACTGGGCACCATCACCTTGGCCATGTTGACACATGATCCTAACCGACACAGTGTCATGTAAGCAAACTTATCCCAATCCAGCCCTGTATTTTTTCCAGCCTGATTTAAGAACCGTAGGGGGCTTTTCCATACCTGGTCTCCAGGTTTTGCTATATAAATTCACATCTTCCAGTTCATTTGGAGAACACAGCACCTCTGCACAGGTTAAACTTTACATCTGCCCCCCTAGGACTGATACAAACTTGAGTCTAGCATGAGAAGTGTGGTGATCATGAAAAGTAACCCCATGGCACGAAAACTGCTTCAGACAAAGACACTTAGGCCAGATGAAATGAACCATCTTGGACAGGGGAGGAGAGACTATTTCTACTAGTAAAGAAGTCCCCTAGCATTTAAAAGTTCAGGTTCCAAACTTCATCTGAACATTTGCAATAAACATAAAAATCATGAAGTCACTCTGAGACCACAGGTATGGTTTAAGTGTTGACCATGTAGCAGGAATGCACTGGGAGGTGAAATAACTGATCATGTAATTTGCTTGTGCTTCTAGTACCTATTGAGTTGAAAAATTATATGTATATTTCCCCTAATTATGGAATATTTCTGAACCATTTTTTCCTCTGTGGAATCAGCTTACACATTGTTGATGCTAGACTCCTCAAGTTGCACAGTCAATTGATGTCTCAAATTCATATTTTAGTATGCTAAGGGAAAATAGCTTATGTTTGCACTAAAATATTAAATTATAAATTCATTAATCCAGGCTTATCTTGGATTCTATGCAGCATTGTTGCTACAGATATTTGGACCACCAATAGATATGCTGGGTTCTACTTGCCATGTAGCATGTGAAGTTCAATTCCATCTTTAGGTCATTTGGAAAATGTTTTCATTCTCTGAGCCCCAATCAAGATATGCATGATTGCAACATTACCTAAAATATTTTTCTTACTCCCTTCCATGGTTTAGCTCCATCAGAATCTCCTCCTATACATATTTCTCCAGGATCATCAGTGTATATAGGCAGAATCATATCATTTTGGTATATAACTATTTTCCCCTGGGTTTGGGCTTATGATTGAACCACAAGGATATGTTGGATTCTGATTCAAGTTACAGGTCAGGACAAAGAAGACTGGAAGGAGTGAGGAATAAAGAAAGTTTTCATTTTCTTCTAAAACTTCTACCTCTTTTAATGTCAGATCAGGAACCTGTTGAAAACAAGATGAGCCTTATAAAGACCACTTCTGCTGACAGGAAGTCTCTCAGTGGAGTTGTGTGTAACACTCAGAGTTCTACCAATATTTCCAAGTATTACCAAGATGATATTTGTTACCCTTTTCTTTAACAACCAATGCTTCTAAATTCATATAATAAAACTGGCATGACCATGAATTCACCCTATGTTGTCATCATTTGGAAATAAACAAGATTGCATTAGACATCAATGTCTAATATATTTAATGTTACATATGATTTGATATTACTAAAAATAAATATATACATATATGTATAATATAAAAATTTATTATATGTATGTATACATGATGATTGATAAAAGTTTTAAATTCTTTTTAAGAACATCCAAATGTATCATACAATATCAGAGTAATCATGATTTAAGATTTGATATTTTAAATAGAACCAAAACCTAAGTCCTCTAAGCATATGCTTTGACAATATTTATACTTTTGCAATCTAGAATGCAAACTATATTCCTCTTTTCTTCAGGTAATTGACGGTAGAAGAAATAGATCTAACAAACTCATTGGTGGGAATTTCAACAGAGTACTTATAATGAGCTTTAAGGGGCATTTTAATAGGGAAGAGTGTTCTTATTGAAGAAATGCAACTAGAGCACTGCTAAAGATAAACCTTCACTCTGAATCTGGCTGGGTTAGAAACTCCAAATGAGTGTTCTGCCTTGGGGAAGAAAAGGACTTTGTACAGAGCTTTACCAGTACTTTTAGTTATTAGTTAGGGATTAGTTGGTCAAAGATTGTCTCAGAAACAGAAAGAATTATTTTAATCAGCCAATATGATTTTATTAAAACGGGAGGAAAAGAACAGCTGTGAGGGTGAGGAGGGGCTTTGGAGGGTGCCAAGGTCATTCTAAAGTCGTAGCAGACATTCTTCAGTACTTCCAGGGGTTTTAAACCTAATCTTTTAAGTATAGCCAGAGTTTATGCTTTTAACAAGCAATTGACATGTATGTGCTTAACCTTAGGGATGATTCTATGACTTCCAAGATGAATCACTAACTCATCTTAAGAACATTGGTAGATCTCTTTGTGATGGAATCAAGTGTAATTACATTTACATTTTTAGATATTCAGTGATGCATTTTTTTCTTTTTGATAATTTCCCTCTCCTTCGAGCCCTCTACTTAAACTCAATCAGGGTAGAATGCACCAAAGGTGACTATTTTGCTTTGTCTTAGACTTTTGCAAATCCCTAGGAAGAGACAGGAAATTCACCCAATTGCAAGAGTCATCCATTTAAGACTTTAAAGAGTTTGCTGATTTCCAAAAACTAGTATTTAAATATTATACAAAGAGTTTGAAAGGAAAGGGAAACTAACTGGACTCTTAGGAGGTAAACAAACATTCTGTACTATAAAATGGCAACACTATTAAAAGATTTACTTCCAAGTGAATTCCCTCTTTTCTTGAGAACTCTTAGGCTATAGTAAATTATTCCTGAAAGGACAGCCTTCTTTGTCATTTTTTCATTTTGGCTTATTAAAATTAATAAAGAGACCATAAAATAGGAAAAGTACTGCCTTTCTGTATGTTCATACCCTGAGTGGAAAAGTTGAAATGAGTTAGAAGAGTTATACAAAAGTAAGTTATTGTTAGAAGAATATGTGAAGTTTATGTCTGGTAAATTTTGAAGAGACCATTTTTCCCATAAGGTTCTCTGCCATATCAATTATCACATAAGTTTCTATAAAATCACACAGTTTACAAATTTTACAAAGGCACTCTCTTCAAAAATATTAATATAACTTTTGTTTATTTTCAGGATGTTCTATAATGTACTGTCAGCACCCAGACACCAGAAAGAATAAAATGCTCCAAAAGATATATAAGAGCTTCTGAAACTGTACTAGATATCAGATAAAATAACTGAAAAATAAATGTGAGATAAGCTGGATGTTTGGAATTAGAAGACATGATGTATTTATAAAGAGTTAATTTTAATTAATTCTTTCAGGTTAAAATCTTTCTCAAGATATAACTAATAAGTTATCAATGGACATTTAATTGTTTATACTTAGATATCAAAAGTTGGAAAGTTATCTTCAAATTCAGTCACTTTCTTTTTATGGTTAATGATAGGATCTTGATATTTCTAAAGAAGAAGCAAAGAGAGTTATGTTTATTTGGTTCGATCAATGCAGAATCAAAAGCAAATTGATTGAAATTATAAAAATATTTCCAGTCACTGATTTTTTTCACATATTATTTATTTTATTTACCTTGGGGAAAGTTTTACAATATTTAAGAATTTGATCTTTTTCTCTGATTTTTTCTATTCAGTTTTCAGTGAGTTATGTTTGTTCTACCTATTTTCATGAATTTTTAAACTTTGTTCCATCTCTCAGAGAATTGCCTAAGAAAAAATTGATTGCCAACAATTATTTAGTAATTCTTCTTCAAAAATTTATTTCTATAAAAACAAGGCCCATTAAGTTTTTAAGCACTATTTATGGAATATTTTATATTGTATAAGTATTTTTATTTTGAGATAGAATTCATATTACATCAGTGATGGCAACTTTAACATTAAAAATATCTTTAGAATTTTCTATGCATTTTTATTTCATAAATAAGGAAGTTTTACCAGTAGCATTTTCAGCATAATTTCTAAAACTTCAGGTCATTATATTGGTATAATTTAAAACAATTTTGCTTTTGAGATTGAAGTTGTGCTGAGAAGCATGTGAAATTTCAGTGCACATACAGCGATATGTTTAGAGATAGAAAATTGAAACTTTCCTAAAAAAAGCCCCACACGTACAAAGTTTCAAAAACCTCCCAAAGTTTGTGAAAGATTACCCATAAATTCGGATAAAAGAATGAAAACTTTTTCAAGTTGCATAAAAGTTGCAAAATCAATCAAGGTCCTAAAAATTAAAGAAGAAATAAGAAAGCGGTACTTAGAAATATTCATTTTTGAACAAATTGTTCTTTTGAAACAATTTGTCGTGATGATCAATTTGTCAAATCAACCAGTTATTTTGAACTATTTAACCTATAATTATATAAAATTCTAGATATCCTTGTGTGAGCTCTGAATTTCAAAAACACTAGGACAGAACCCTCTGTTCAAAGTGATAATTATAAAATTGTCTTATTTTCTTATATATTAAGTATATGGTACCACAGGCTTTCAGAATTCTCTAAATGGATTTCAGGAATGCAAAGTTGTCTAAAATATATGCTTGAGTGAATATAACATATTTGTAGAAAGTTTATTATTATACCACTTTTGTATAAAACAGAAATGTTAACACCTCTATATTTGTTTAAAGAAGTCTGAATTTATATAGTCAACAATTAATCGTAAAAAAATCTCAAAGAAAGAGTTGGGGTGGGATTGTTAATATTTAATTGATATTTTCCATATTTTTCTTATATTCCTGAGAAAAGGAATATAAGAAAATGCATACATAATTGTTAATTTGCTAAAGGGAATACAGGAAGAAAGAATTTTAAAACTAAAGGGGTTGGTTACCTACAGCAGTTGGGTAGTGTATTAGTCAGGGTTCTCTATAGAAACAGAACCAACAGGATATATCTGTAAATATGAGATTTATAAAAGTGTCTCATGAAACTATGGGAATGTAAGAGTCCAAAATCTGTAGGACAGGCTGTGAGACTGACAACTCTGAGGAAGGGTCTCGATACATCCCACAGGAGAGGGCTTCTGGCTGCAAAAACAGTGAAGATTCTCTCTTCTCTCTGAGAAGTCTTCAACTGATTGGATTAAATCCAGCTGCTTGTATTATATTGTTTTCAAGAGATGCGCCTTTAGTTGACTAGATGCAATTAGCCACAGATGCAATCAACTGACTGATGAGTTAATAAACCAGCCTTCTTGTCTATCAACCAGCCACAAAATATCCCTGCTTGCAATGGTTAGGCCAGTGCTTGCCTGACCAGACAACTGGGCATCATCACTTAGCCAAGTTGACACTAGAACTCAACCATCATAGGAGGGAAGAAAGTAAGATTAAGAATAGGATAGTTTGAATGGCTAGATGCTACTTGAAGATTTTTTTTTTTTTTTGTATAGCTCTGACTATTAGGACTATATGATGCTTCATATAAACTTCACATACTCAAAAATAAACAATTAAGTCTGAACAGGACTTGGGCATGGGAGACCCAAAATGGAATACAAATCCAAACATGAGTCTAACTATCATAAGTAAATAGTGTAACCACACTAAAGGGGGTGAGAAAGAAAAGAGCTAAGCCACGTAACTGTAGAAAACAGCATAGTGTTGGATGCTATAAGGATGTAGACAAAAATAACTGTTCATAAATGCTGTAGTTTAAAAAGAACTGTCCACAAATGCTGTAATCTAATAAGTAAAATTGTTTTCACAGACTTATGTAGCAGTTCTGAACTACTTTCAGTGTCTGCCAGTTTAAATAAAGAAACAGATTGTGGATAATAAGAGCCACATTTGTCACTGTTGGAGAAAGAAGTTCTATATAAGGAGAGGAGAAAGATCAAATTTAACCCTGAGATGTTGGATTGGAATCAGAGGCATTAATCTAAACCCATGTTTTTTAGTACATACTTAGAGACAGATAGATACAGAAATATCTGTTTGTGTATGTGTGGTTTAATATACATATAAGTATCTTCTAGTTTTATTTGCTAAGAGGGTCCGGAAGTAACATAGGAATAGGGAATATAATAATGCTCAGATTCTGGTCTTTTAACAGCATTCCCAAATTAAACATGCACACGCACACACACACACACAACACATAAACATACACAATAAAATAAAACAGGGTCCTTGAAGATGTGGTTTAATTTCAGGGTTGGGCAGGGAAAACACAAATAAGATTAGAATATTTTGTGCCACAAAATAGGAAAATGTTAAAATTTAATATGTAAGTAAGTGAATAAGTAAAATAAAAAATTAAGAACTTGTTGAAAAAACATAGGTGACTGTATGAAGAAGTTCTTAATGGCCAAAGCTAGAACACTTTGAGCAAGAAAATAAATGATGGTAGTATTTGGATTTTAATCCAAAGAAAAAAAAAATCCATGATTCCATGCTGATATAAACAATCTAATACAAAAGCAAATAAATCAATGTGGACAAAGAAATAACTTCTCCTCACAGTAGAATTTCAATAACTAAAGGTAACTATAAGGAGAAGAGCACAGAGCCCAAGGTTGAGGACTGCAAAGAGGCAAATTCAGGCAATAGCTTAGCATTCAGAGAATTGACCTCCTTTTGAGGCTGATGAGTTTCCTTGGCTCCCAAAAGGCCAAGAAGTAGCTGGTTTGATGAGCTGTATCTTCCCTGTCCTTGGGCTATAAAATATGGGAAAACAAAAAGCAGAAGGCTTTCTTGGGGGGTTTAATAGTGAATTTTCAAATATTAACAGCAAAGATAATTTTCAAATAAGACTCTTGAAAATATTGTCTGAAAACATGATGTTCTATTTATTAACTGATGTTTTCTACACAGGTTTTTCTTAATTCCTTTTAATTTTCATCATATATATGCTAACAAATTGGAAAATGATACTGCTGCAGTTAAGACCCTTCTATTCACTTCACCCTCTTCTCCTTTGTACAGCAATACAATTTTAGAAATTGAGATAAGATTCAGTAATAGGCTCTAATTAGTTATGTAAATTGTAAAATTGTATGCATTTTGCCAGTGTCTGGTTCAGGAATCCAACCAAAGTCAATTATTGGAGAGCTTTTCCCTGGAAATTGATAGGCATGCTGCCTCTTAGTCCAAACAGAATTTATCAAACCTGATGCTCACATCTCTTCTGAAAGTTATTATTTCTATATTGCTTAAACTATTTTCTGGCAGTTTGTTGATACTTGTCATTATAATTAGAAATTGTTTCAACTGATGCACACCAAAATTAAATTCCATGCTCATGTGACATTTGTTTATTTTGTGGTACAGCATTATCTCAAAGAAGGAATGTATATTACCTTCCACTTCCAAAGTTACTAGTGTTTGATAGAGGCCACTCATAAAGCATTGACCCAGTTTTAAAGTAATTGCCAGTTTCTTAAGAGAGGAGCATGTGTGGTACTATTGCAAAATAGAGAATTTTTTTCTCATTATTAAAGAAAATTACTTTTACAAATTGAGAATTAATTATGACATTGTGTTAGTGTATAATAATTGATAAAAATCCTCCAAATATCCTTTCAAATATACTAAGGAAAGACTTAGGAGAAAACCCTTGGAAACACATAATATATGAATAAAATTTATAAAAATTCTCATTTATTAAATGCAAAAGTTAATTTCTCATGATTACAGAAAATAGAAGTAAGCTACTATCTATTTTTTATTCATTAAAATAAGAAATAATTAAGCCCATGTTATTGAATTTTTCCTTTATTGTAAAACATCTTTCTTTATAGTATTGAAATTTAAGGATATCCCCAAAAGACATGTATTAACTCTCCAGTAACTGTTCACCTCATTATCTAAAGTATGGAAACTGAGGACTGTATTTTTAAGCACAAAGGAACCAGCAATTGATGATTTGGAAAATTCAAAACCTATCCAGGTGATATGTCCTGAAACTAGGGCCAGAAGTTGTTCCACAAGTGACTTCTCTGAGCTCCCAGACAGTGAACCACCAGAGAATGTGGTTCCATACAAAGATTTACCTTAACAGCATTTGCTAAAGAGAATAGGTATATGACTCATGGATACATTCAGTCTTCTCAATGAAAGTCAGGATTGGAAACGCATTTCTCCAGAAAGGATCTGTGATAAGCCCTTTATCTGGCAGGACAGGCTACAATAAAAGTTAGAAGGGTTTTGTGAATTCTGTATGAATAGAAGCACTTCTGGCCTGGACTGAAAATGACAGAGAAGGATAATTTAAAGGAATAATGGCTTCAAATGCAGAACCTTTGAGTAGAGGGCTGGACCAAAGAGACCTCTTTGGACCAAGAAAGAAGAGAGGGCCCATTCACCATGTGGAAAGAGCAGTATAGTCCCTTGGAGGGGACAACTGTGGTGCTAGAAAAGGGCAGGGCTTGTGCCCAAATTTCAGGGATATTTTACCCACCCACCCCCAAAGTTCAGAGAGTTTGGGAATCTATGCTATGGTGTTCAGGAAGAGATTTGCCACCTCTACCACCACCACTCCCCCATGACTTGGAAAGTGTAGGGGCTACACTCCAGTTTTCAAAAGGAGTGAACCTAGCTTCAGTGCTTAGAAAAGGTGATTCCTGAACCCCAGTATGGGCAAAACATGGCCACTGACCCAGCATTGGAAAGGATGAGACTACCACTTCAACAGGCCCCAAAGAGAAAGCATCCATCCACAGACACCTCTCAGATCCTGAATTCTAACGAGTTTGTCCTGCTGGATTCAGGCCTGCTTGGGACGCTTTAACACTGTTTTCCTTACAACTTCTCCCTTCTGTACTAGGAATGTCTATTCTAGCCCTGTCCCACCATTGCATTTTGAGCAGATCACATATTTCCTGGCATTAACAGATCCATAGAAGGAGAGAAACTCTGCCACAGACAGGCCATACCACTAACTAATTTTTATGAGACTGGTTATTACTTAAATGGCTAAGGATTTTGAGATGTTATAGTACAATGATGATAGTTTGCATGTGGAAAGAAATTGCCTTTCTGGACTCCAATGAATAGAATGTGGTAGGTTTAAATATGTACCCCAACCGACACATGTTATTAATCTTGTGGTAGTTAGGTTCAGGTGTCAACTTGGCCAGGTGAAGGCACCTAGTTCTGTTGCTGTGGACATGAGACAATGGTACATGAACCTCATCTGTTGCTCATTACATCTGCAGTCAGCTAGGAGTTGTACCTGCTGTAATGAATGATGTTTGATTTAAGTGGCTGGTGCTTAAATGAGAGAGCTCAACACAGCACAGCCCAGGCAGCTCAGCATACCTCATCTCAGCACTTGCAGCTCAGTCCAGGCCTTTGGAAGGCAAAAAGAAATCACCCCAGGGAAAGTTGTTGGAACCCAGAAGCCTGGAGAGAAGCCAGCAGAGATGATCCTGTGCCTTCCTACCTAAGAAAGAACCTCAGTGGAAAGTTAGCTGCCTTTCCTCTGAAGATTAATGAAATAAATCCCCTTTCATTAAAAGCCAATCTGTCTCTGGTGTGTTGCATTCCGGCAGCTAGCAAACTGGAACAGATTTTGGTACGGGAGAGTGGGGTGCTGCTGCAGTTTGCAAATACCAGATATGTTGGAACGGTTTTGTTGATGGCTGAGGGGAAGAATTTGGAGAAACTGTGAAGAGAATGATGGAGAAGTCCTGGAGTGCTTGAAGAGACTGCTGGTGTAAATGGAACCACTGCCAGTCTGGACAAAGCGGGACACAAAAGGGAAAAATTGGAGTTTGCAGTGAGAACCATGGAAACTCAGGTCTGAAGCCAAGAAACCTCAGTCAGGAGAGTGGACCCACCCATATACATGGAGAGGGTGAGTTTACCCTGAAGGGCGAGGGTGAGTCTCCCACCTCATTACAGTGGAAGAGTTGTGTTGCCTCAGGCCTTGGAGAAGGTACAGCACATTCCTTGGGAACCGGGTAGAGCCTGGCTGCCACCACATGGAGGGGTTGAGCATGTGCTCTGGAAATGACAGAGAGCCCAGATGTGGCCCCAATGCCTGGAGAGAGTGGAGCTGAGAAAAAGGTGGTCTCCTCTATGTTCCCCAAGGTTGATTTGGAAAGAGGCGGGCCACTGCATAGGAGCTTGGAAAGGGTGGGAGTGTGACTCTCTCTGTTACATCAAACCTTAAAGTGTTGTCCAGAGCTTTAATAAAGATGGTTGCAGCAATTCTTGTTTGTCACTTAAAGCTCCTATGAGGTAACAGAGACCTGGAGCATCTCACTGCACCATCTTGATAACCCCAGAGCTATTTATAATTGAATTGTAAGAGCTGAAACAACAAACTGATGAAGTCTGATCAGTACCACTCTTTAAAGGAAAATCTTCATTTCCACAATATGATAGAAAATAAAGCTTCTAAAGAGTCTTTGATTATTATTTAATCACATCTGCAATCTGAAGGAACTATGTCTAAATTCAGGGAAAGCCTTAGACTTTTGGACCAAGTAAAGAATATATTGATCTCTGCATCAGGTCCTGAACATGAGGCCATATAACATTCTTCTAGAATCAATGCTATTTGGCTCTGTCACTTTCCAGGCAATTAATGTGATATAATAATAACATACAATGTTGTTAGTTTAGAATATTTTATTTTTCAATTATAAATGAGATGCAATCCTATAAAATACTCATTATATGACTCCAAAACTACAGCGATTAACATTGCTGAAACAAGAACCAAACAACAGCAAGAAGCAAACCAAATAACAACAAAAACTGGTCTGCTGACAACAAATATACATTCTATTATTGTTTATTCAGAAAAAGTAAAAAAGCAAATCAAACATTATTTTAGCTTTCCATAAAGAATTCTACCTACATGGTGCTACAGTAGACTCATAAATTATGTTGACAATGAAAACTGGAAGTGTTCCAGATAAAACCCTCTCTAATACTCAGTCTATATGGCACTTGCCTGGAAACAAAACTTCAGAGAGAATCAGAACAGAGCCCAGATGATCTCACAGGGCACACATGAATCTTTTGCAAACTTGACTTCTATATATGTGCTCTTGGGACTCTATTAGTTTGTTAAAGGCTGCCAGAATGCAATATACCAGAAATAAAATGACTTTTAAAAGGGAATTAATCCAGTATCAAGTTTACAGTTCTAAGGCCAGCATAATGTCCAATCTGAGGCTTCTAGACAAAGATACCTTGACTCAAGAGAGACCTGATGTTTGGATTTCTCTGTCAGCTAAGAAGGTGCACAGCTATGTCTGTTAGTTTTCTTTCCTGGCTCCTTCAAATGGCTTCCCCAGGGGTGTTTTCTTTCTGCATCTCCAAAGTCCTATGGCTGTGCAGGCTCTTTTGGCTCTGAAGCTTTTTCCAAAACGGTTCCTTCTTGCAAGACTCCATTAAGCAACCCCACCTTGAATGGGTGGAGACACATCTCAATGGAAACCACCTAGTCAAAAGGTCCCACCTACAATATTGAGTCAGGATTAAAGAACATGGCTTGTCATGTTCAACAATTTCAAACTGGCACAGGCACTTTTTTTTTCAGCCAGACATCTTTTACAATATAATTGCTTTATTTTACTTTCTTTTATTAGAAATGTTTGAGTTATTGTGTTTTAAACTATAATCCCATCTTTTCATCCTGTAAATGTAAGTTTCTCTTCTTTGTAAAACTTTAAATAACTTCTTCATAGTGACAACACTATGGAGAAACTTTTTGGAAGAATATGATACTTGAGTCCTATTTTCTTTTATCATATCCTAAAACTTGAATACTTTGGAAGCTGAGCTCTAAAATTTTACATCAAAATAACTCCTCAAAATCAAAAGAAAAAGTGAGATTCCATGAATTTTTGCTAACCACCCAATTTTCAAAATTTCAATTTTTCTAAACTTTCATAACATGCTTACTATGGATAATGTATTTCACTTTATTAAAAAAATAACATATTTACTGAGTCTCATTTGGAAGGCACTTTCTAAGTTCCTTATCTGGATTACTTCCTTTAATTCTGTCAAAATAATCTGGAGTTTATATTATTATCCCCAATCTACAGATAATGAGTTTGCCGCACTAGCTGTTATGAAATTTGCCAAACATCAATTAAATTAAGAAATAGTGAAAGACAGAACCAGTATAGACATAAGCTCTCTGAAAAGTGAGTTTAAGTGGCAAGAAAGCTGGCTTTCAGGTTTAAAATATGAATTTCTAAAGTATGCACATTTGCATGAATTTATACATCAGAGCATTAGTATCTGAGATTGAAAAAGCTATTTAAAGCAAATGATTCAATGGAATGTTTTTTTACTTATACAAAGTTCATTTTCATACACTTTTATTCAATATATATGTGCATCTGTGTGTATGTGTATTTTCTTAAACATTTCCAAGCAAAATTTATTTTAGTTTTAAACACTTAATCTTTTTTTTTTTTAAATGAGGTCTGTTCCTTGGGCAAATTCTAGTTTTCAGCCCCTAATATTTATTTATGCTATTTTTATTGTAAAAAACAACATATATACAGAAAAGCAGGGTGTGCATGGGTAGTTCAGTGGTAGAATTTGCTTCCGCATGGGGGAGGCTGGGGTTCAATTTCCATCCTTTGCACTTCCCCTCAAAAAATAAAAATCAATTCAACACATGGGGCTACAATAATGGGATAGTCACATGGAAAAGAATGAAATGTGACCCCAACCATACAGCATACAAAAAAAAGCAACAAATTTCAAGACTCACTGCAACAATTAGTTACAGAACAGATTTCAGACTTTGATGTGGGTCACAGTTGAACAATTTTAGGTTTTTCAAATTTTTAGCATAAAATTTCCTTTATCAGAGGTTAGAAACAATCTTTTTTCATAATTTCTTAAAATACAAACAATTTTAAAGTACATTGACTATTAAGTTCTGGAAAATATACTGCGATTGTTTTTGCTTTTGTTTTTTCCCAAGCCTAAATCCAGGAAAACTTTTCCATATCTCTCAAAGATCTTTCATTATACTTACTGAAATTTGGTAATTAGATTTTATTCAGTTACTCTTATCCCAAGGTTATTTACATTTTAATGATGATCTGATTACTACAGCTACCATTGCAAAGGTATTGGGAAAAAAAAATAGTATTAACAGACATAACCAATTCTGTTGCCTTTTTTATACATACCATTTCTAATCTCCAGACCCAGTAAAAAATAATTCTAAACCACACTTCTGTGCCTAGTCCTACCCCCATAACTACATTAGGTAGTTAGGGCTTGGGGCAGGGATAGGTTAGACAGAAAGAAACCAGGATTGTTGACCTTGGATTTGAAAGTCTTAGGTGAGGGCCATGGAATTTTAAGTATTTCCAATTATTAGATTTATTTTAATAAAAGCTATAACAGTGACAAATAGAAAGGTCTTTGCTTTTCCAGAGGTAGCCCTTCGGCAATTTTCTACTAATTAAAGAAATTCCAGGGGCAGTTACTTTCTTTCCATTGTCCAGGCTTGTTTACAGTAATTACAAAATAAGGGGTTTTAAATTTTGCCACTTAGAGAGGTTTTTTCACTTTTTTTATTACTTCAGAAATACCAATTTTATATAAGATTTACTTAAGACACCTATTTATTTCTTAAGCAAATCCAGCAGAGCTGTTTTGTAAAGAATTTTTGTTACTTTACTATTACCATCTGGAGATATGAGATTATACCTTGAACAAGCGGACAGACACAAACAGAAAGTCAGTTACACAAGAAACAGAAATGCTTTTGAGAAAGACACATAAATGATTAAATATACATCATCTCATCCTATATCTGCCTTTTTGCAGAACAATTTTAACTATAATTTCTTTAATTTTCATTGTAATGGCAGTATTTTAATTTAAAATCATTTTGAGGCCAGATTGTGTCACAGAAATAAGCCCCTTTTTATAGACTCATAACTGATTCTTTTTTTAATATTCAATATAGCCCAAAAGTTCCCTTTTTAATGAATTTCTGTAGTCGGTAACCAATTAGGAGCATTTGTCCAATACAAATGCAAGAACATACCAACTAACAAATTTAGATAAACTCATAACTCTTATTATATTTAAGTAACACACCAATTAATAACTAGGCTGAACACACCAACTAACAATTAAATGGCATATAATACTTAACACAATGATTAATGGTTAAACAAGCATTAAACTCTCATTGTACCCAAGTAACACACTGGCTAGCTCTTAAACAGACCTATTAGGTCAGGGCTTCGAAATCCATACAGCAAGGTACCCAGAAAACAGAAAAGTGTAGAGGTTAGAGTAAGGGGATTGTTCTGGAAGCATAACTCAGTCAGGGAGACTCAAACCAACATATGTATTCCCAACCCATTATTACCTTAGATAAGCCACTCACCCAGTCAGATGTCCAGACATGGAGCTGGGAACAGTTGCTCTGTTTGAAGATTTTTAAGAAATCAAAATTCTTTGGAGTACCAGCAGAAAAGAACAACCCTGGTTGCTGAGCCTCTAGATGAAATTCAGTTCAGCAGCAACAAAAGACTCATTCACCTGGCTTACCTGCTCTTTTAGGGCTCGACAGTCTTGGTCATCCATCCTATCTGGATTGTCAACTTGTTATCAGACAAAGGCAGTGGATTCTTTGCTGGATCCATTCAATGACCAATTCCTGCAACATCAGTGTTTCGAAAGAGAGAAAAAGTTTATTACTAGGTGTGAGGCAGGAGAGCAGAAAGCCTATCAGCCCAAAATTTGTCTCCCTGAGTTTAAGGGTGTATTAGTTAGGGTTCTCCAGAGAAACAAAATCAACAAGAACACTCACAAATATAAAATTTATAAAAGTGTCTCACATGAGCATGGGAATGCAGAGTCCAAAATCGGCAGGGGAAGCTGTGAAGCCAAAAATTCCGATGGAGGGTCTGGACGAACTTGATAGGAGAGGCTCACCAGCCAAAGCAGGAAGAGCCCTCTTCTGAATCCTCTTTAAAAGGCTTCCAGTGATCAAAATAAGCATTACTCATTGCAGAAGACACTCCCCTTTGGTTGATTACAAATGGAATCAGCTGTGGATGCAGCTGACATGCTCATGACTTAATTCCATGAAATGTCCTCAAGGCAACAAACCAGACAGTATTTGCCCACCCAGACAAACTGGTACCACCACTTCGCCAAGTTGACACATGAACCTGACCATGACAGTCCACCCCTTGTCAACTTGGCAGCTATACATGTCACCTTAAACCATACCTAATTTCTAAATAAAAGACAATAAAACACACATTTGTTCTTTCACCTAACAATACTCAACTGTCCTGCATATAACTGGAAACACATTAAATCTCGCCATAATAGGGTGCAAATCCTTGGGTGATATTCATTCTTAAACTTGATATCTTACAACTTAAACAGTATAACATGAACAAAACAGCATTACAGTCCTCGTTTCTGTAACTGATCACGTGGTCGAAGCTCATATTTATCACTACCTTCTTCCACTACTCATTTCATGTTCCCTTTACCCTCAGCAAGCACCTCAGTTGGCCATGGTTCTTTGCCTGGTGCGGTGAACCAAACCTTCATTCCTGAAGTTTTGGAACCATTGGTAGTCCTGCCTGGATGCATTGTTGCAGTTTTCCATTGATTTTAATCACAGGGCATGGTAGTACTAAAACACACCCTAGGGGATATCCTATATTCCAAAAAAACTTTTTTTTACCTCCATTATGTAGCTGAAGTCCTATTTCCCCCTGATAGTCAGGGTTAATCACCCCAGACAATATTGTAATCCCCTTCTTGGCTTCTTGATCCAGTGGCATAAGTACAACAAAGTGACCAGGTGGCAGTCTTAACTTCCAGTTCAGTGGAATCATTGTTGTTTCTCCTGATAGAAGCACACCCCATTTTGGAACTAAAACCTGTAGACTAGCAGAGCTCAGGGTTGCAGGGACAGGAAGGAAAATTTTTCCTAGTGGATCACTAGGTGTAATAGTGAGTGGTACCACTCCCATTTCCACCGCTTGGATCCTGAACCCATGGATCCTGACTATGGGAGAAACAGCACCATACAGCGGACACTGATTCAGAGCATATGCAGCTTCCTGCAAAACATTACCCCAGCCTTTCAAGGTATTGCTGCCTAGTTGGCACCGTAATTGAGTTTTCATAGGCCATTCCACCGTTCTATCAATTCAGCTGCTTCTAGATGATGGGGAACATAGTAAGACCAGAGAATCCCATGAGCATGTGCCCATTCCCTCATTGCATTTGCTGTGAAGTGTGTTCCTTGATCAGAAGCAATGCTGTGTGGAATACCATGATGATAGATAAGGCATCCTGTAAGCTCATGGATGGTATTTTTGGCAGAAGCATTGTGTGCAGGGAAAGCAAACCCTTATCCAGAGTATGTGTCTATTCCAGTTAGAACAAATCATTGGCCCTTCCTTGAAGGGAGTGGTCCAATGTAATCAACCTGACACCATGTAGCTGCTTGGTCACCTCAGGGAACAGTTCCATATCGGGAGCTGCATGGGTGTCTCTGCTGCTGGCAGATTGGGCACTCAGCAGTGGCTGTAGCTAAGTCAGTCTTGGTGAGTGGAAGTATATGTGCTGAGCACATGCATCACCTCCATCCCCACCACCATGACCACCTTGTTCATGAGCCCATTGGGCAATGACAGCAGTTGCTAGGAAAAGACACTAACTGGTATCCAAGAATGGGTCATCTCATCCACTTGATTATTAAAACCTTCCTCTGTTGAAGTCACCCTCTGGTGCACATTCACATGGGACACAAATATCTTCATGTTTTTGGCCCACTCAGAAAAGTCTGTCCACATACTTCTTCTCCAGACCCCTTTGTCACCAATTTCCCAATTATTCTTTTTTCAAGTCCCTGACCATCCAGCCAAACCATTAGCAACAGCCCAAGAGTCAGTATACAAATGCACCTCCAGCCAGTTTTCCTTCTAAGCAAAATGAACAACCAGGTGCACTGCTCAAAGTTCTGCCCACTGGGAGGATTTCCCCTCACCACTGTCCTTCAAGGACACCCCAGAAAGGGGTTATAGTGCCTCAGCTGTCCTTTTCAGGTGGTACCTGCATATCGTGTTGAACCATTTGTAAACCAGGCCTGATTTTTCTCTTTGTCAGTCAATTCACAATAAGAAACTCCCCACGAGGCCACAGATCTAGTCTGGGAAAGAGAAGGTAATGTGGCAGGAGTGCGGACCATGGGCATTTGGACCACTTCTTCATGTAACTTACTTATGCCTTCAGGACCTGCTCTGGCTCTATCTTGTATATACCATTTCCATTTTACAATCCAGTGCTGCCGCACACGCCCAACTTTATGGCTTGGTGGGTCAGACAACACCCAACTCATGATAGGCAACTCAGGTCTCATGGTAACTTGGTGGTCCATCGTTCAGCGTTCAGTCCCTACTAAGACCCAGTAGCAGGCCAAAAGCTGTTTCTCAAATGGAGAGTAGTTATCTGCAGCAAATGGTAAGGCTTTGCTCCAAAATCCTAAAGGACTGCCTTGTGATTCTCCTATAGGAGCCTGCCAAAGGCTCCAGACAGCATCTCTATTTGCCACTGACACTTCCAGCACCATTGGATCTGTTGGTCTTATGGCCCAAGTGGCAGAGCAGCTTGTGCAGCAACCTGAACCTGTCACAGAGCCTCCTCTTGTTCAGATCCCCACTCAAAATTAGCTGCTTTTCTGGTCACTTGAAAATGGGCTGGAGTAGCACACCCAAATGAGGAATACGTTGTCACCAAAATCCAAAGAGACCAACTAGGTGTGGTGTCTCCTTTCTGGTCATAGGAGGGGCCAGATTCAGCAACTTCACCTTCACCTTAGAAGAGATATCTCAGCATGCCCCACACCACCGGACACCAGAAATTTCACTGACGTGGAAGCCCCTGTATTTTTATTGGATTATCTCCCATCCTCTGACACGCAAATGCCTTACCA
Source organism: Tamandua tetradactyla (assembly GCF_023851605.1). Classification (NCBI taxonomy): domain Eukaryota; kingdom Metazoa; phylum Chordata; class Mammalia; order Pilosa; family Myrmecophagidae; genus Tamandua; species Tamandua tetradactyla. The sequence continues at coordinate 4,713,018 of NC_135350.1, read as the reverse complement.
GTAAATCTAGAGTAGTTGCCTCTTCTTGCTCACTAGGTTCAATCAACATGATATCATCAATATAATGGACCAGTGTGATGTGTTGTGGGAGGCAGAAACGATCAAGGTCTCTGCAAACAAGATTATGACATAGGGCTATAGAGTTGATACACTCCTGAGGTAGGACAGTGAACGTATATTGCTGACATTGCCAGCTGAAAGCAAACTGTTTCTGGTGGTCCTTACTAACAGATATTGAGAAAAAAGCATTTGCCAGATCAATAGCTGCATACCAGTTTCCAGGGGATGTACTGATTTGCTCAAGCAATGATACCACATCTGGAACAGCAGCTGCAATTGGAGTTGCCACCTGGTTGAGCTTATGGTAATGCACTGTCATCCTCCAAGACCCATCTGTTCTCTGCACAGGCCTAATAGAAAAGTTCAGTGGGGATGTGGTGGGAATCACCACCCCTGCATCCTTCAAGTCCTTAAGAGTGGCAGTAATCTCTGCAATCCCTCTAGGAATCCGGTATTGCTTCTGATTTACTATTTTGCTAGGTAGTGACAATTCTAGTGGCTTCCACTTGGCCTTTCCTACCATAATAGCCTTTCACTGTGTGAGTTAAAGAGCCAATGTGGAATTCTGCCAGTTGCTCATTATGTCTATACAAATTATACATTCTGGAACTGGGGAAATAACTACAGGATAAGTCTGGGGGCCCACTGGACCCACTGTGAGACAGACCTAAGCTAAAACTCCATTGATCACCTGACCTCCATAAGCCCCCACTCTGACTGGTGGACCAGAGTGATGTTTTGGGTCCCCTGGAATTAATGTCACTTCTGAACCAGTGTCTAATAATCCCCGAAATATCTGATCATTTCCTTTTCCCCAGTGCACAGTTACCCTTGTAAAAGGCCATCGGTCTCCTTGTGGAAGGCTTGAAGAAGGATTAACAGTATTAATTTGTGACAGTGTAACAGGGTTATGCCCCAAAGGGACATGGCCACTCCTTCATTTAAGGGGCTCTGGGTCTGTAAACTGTTTCAAGTCTGGAAATTGATTTAAAGGCTGTGACTCTGTGTTTTTATAAGTCAGATTAGACTTCTGTTCACTTGACCTAGAACTCTTTTGTTTATACAGCTCGAACAAGAATTTAGTAGACTGCCTTTTTATTGTATTTACAGGTACCCCATGATTTACTAGCCACAAATCTCTGTGAGTCATATAATTTTGATGCCTGCTTTGAGTTTGCTGTCTATTATAATAGCCACATCTACCCTGTCTTTGGCGATTAAGTGCTGCCACCTGGCTTCTGCCAACTTGAAATCCCATCATCCCCATTGTGTTTAAGGATTCCAGCTAAGTGACAGCAATTCCTACAGTAATATTTGACCTACAGAGAAGTGCAACCACAGAGCTCTTCAGGGATGATGGTGCTAGTCTCACGAATTTATTTCTCACTGTTCTGGTAAAAGGTGCATCTTCTGGACATTCCTGGGGTGTAAGAGCAGGCTTTGCATGATAAATCCACTCTAGCATTCGAATCTCTCTAAGCCTCTGGATCACCTCATCTACATTATACCAGGGCAGTTCTGGCATTTCAAACTCAGGTAACATCGGCAACCTTTTGATCCATGTTTCAACCAATCATCCAAACAAACTGTTAATACCTTTTCTAACCCCTCGAGCTAAAACAACGAAGGCAGAATCTCTGCTTAGTAGGCCCATATCAATAAATTCAGCCTGATCCATCCTTACATTCATCCCACCATTATCCCACACCCTTAAAAACCATTGTCACACATATTTCCCAGATTTCTATCTATATGAATTGGAAAACTCACACAGTTCTTTTGAAGTATAATGTACCTCTTCATGTGTGATATTTTGTATCTCACCTTCAGGGGCCTGTTGGGACTTCAGTCTACTTGTAGGTCTGGAAGAAATGTGGAGCGGTGGGGGTGGGTCATGAAAATAATTGGAAATATCTTCCAAGCCATTTGCTTCATGACCTTCATTTGCAGTTTCATCTGGTGAAACAGGATTAATCACTCTAGGGCTAATCCATTCAAAGGAGGTTGGGTGACCAACTCCTCAAAGCAGGCTGGAGATGGGGTGGTTATGTCCTTAGGGCAAACTATTACAGGGTTATCTAGAGAAGACTCAGCATGACCTAGGGTTTCAACCTCACCACCGACACCATTATCAATCCATATGTCACCATCCCATTTTTCAGGGTCCTAATCTTTTCCAATCAATGCCTTCACTTTAATGGCAGACACCATGCAAGATTGAGGTTTCAGTTTACGTTGTAAAGTTGCTACTCTAACATAACATTCTGAGTCTGATTTTCAGAGATCTCAATGTTGTATGGGATCAAGGGGCTACAGGAAATAAGATTTTCCTTTGGGATACTCATAGAAATGTCTACATCTGTCAGACTGCACTTACGCTTCTCATTTGAAGCCTTAAGCCCATCCTTTTCACTACTTAATGTAGCCAGTGTATCTAACAGTAACCAACCAACATCTCTGTACTTCTAATTTACACAAAACTCTGTAAAGGTGTCAAAAACATTATCCCCCAGAGCCTAGCTTCATACAAACAAAGCATTAGGAGAATCTAATGGTGATATTTTGACTCTTGCCAAGTCACTCCATGGATTGGGAGTGACATTCTGATGATGGGAATCAGAGTCCTTAGTGCCTTTGAGTCCAGTCAGAGTAGAAAACCATTCACAAAAACCCATTTTTAAGATTCTGTTTCTTATGAACCACTCCTGATACCAAGATGTATTAGTTAGGGTTCTCTAGAGAAACACAATCAACAGGGAACACTCGCAAATATAAAATTTATAAAAGTGTCTCATATGACTGTGGGAACGCAGAGTTCAAAATCCACAGGATGGGCTGTGAAGCCAACGATTCTGATGGAGGGTCTGGACGAACTCCACAGGAGAGGCTTGCCAGCTGAATCAGGAAGAGCCTGTCTCTTCTGAATCCTCCTTAAAAGGCTTCCAGTGATCAGGTTAAGCATTACTAATCGCAGAATACACTCCCTTTTGCTGTGGATGCAGCTGACATGATTATGATTTAATTCTATGAAATGTCCTCATCACAACAGACTGGCCAGCACTTGCCCAACCAGACAAAGAGGTACCACCTCTTGGCCAAGTTGACTCATGAACCTGACCATGACAAGGGGTTTAAGGTTTTTATGGATTTTACCAAGGAGAGATGAGGTCATTGCAATTTCAAATAGCAAGTTCTAAGCAGAAAAGGAGGCAGTGTTTCATTATCATTTTAATACTGAAGGTGCAAGCCAAAAGGAAGGGAGACAAATTATCTCTTCAATAGCAGAGTCCAGGGGATTTGATTTACAAATGTGAGGGACTGAAATTAATTAATGGCTGACTTCTAATTCTTCATTAGCATTAGGGCCTTTGTCCTGTCAATTATTTTAAGAAAATGACCAGTTAAAAGAAGTAAAACTCTTGCAATCACAAAAGCACAAGGTAAGGGCTTTTACAATCATTTCAGATATTAAGGCAGCTGAATTATAGTTTAGGGATTTCAGATATTTTCTTTTGTCTGCTTCAATACACCAGAAAGCAGAAAGGAATTTCTATATAATGATTCAGTAATCAAAATCATCCCTTAAATCCTAATTTCTCAGTTACAAGGCTCCCTTCAGTTGCCAAGATAAACTTGGAACTTTAAAAATAAAGCAAGAAGAAACAAGTAGATAAATATTCTTGCCAGGAGCTGAGCTGAACTGCCAGGCATCAAAGTAGTTGAGTGAGACAAAAAGTTAAAAATAAAGTAAATCTCAAGCATTTCATCATTTATTGCACTAGTATAAGCAAGAAGCTAAACAGAGAAAGCATAAAATGCTTAATGTTCCATTTTTCCCAATGAAATGGCACTGTCTGAGAGCCAGATAGATCAGTGCAGAAGAAGGAATCACTTCACTGTTGAGGAAGCAACAAATGAAAGACTCCAGGCGTTTTTTTGGATCCAGAGGTCATGGGGAGAAAAGAGGAATAGAGTAGAAGTCAGAGCAGAAAAAAAGTATATTCAAGGCCTCTTTCGTCTTCCTGATAAGGAAATCTCAGGAGAGGCACTTGTTATGGTTTCAGTTAAGAGGAATTGATAAGGAGGGCTCTCAGTAAAGGAACCTAAGCTAGGAATGCAGATGCACTTAAGTGCATGGCTTTCTGTTGAGGTCTGAGTCCTTTGCTGCAACTCTCTTCAGAGATTGCAATGTATTGGGTGTGTATCAAGTCTGACTTGGAGATGCATCTCACTTTATCTGTTTGTCATGGAAACCCTTAAAATGGCCTTTTACCAGAACTGAAAGATCACACATAAATTTTTGACCAAGAACCAGAAAGCCAGACTTCCCAATAATAGACTTATGCACGTAATTATACTAACAGCTTTAAAGTTTCTTCTGTGTCCACTATTTGGGTCATTTTGCGCTTGGTACAAGTTATGGTCTTTGTCCTTCAAACTCTGACAAGTTCAATTCATTCTTTCTATGGCATATCCTGGATCATATTTCTGATATTTTAAACACTGTATTGTGAGACACTGGTTCCTACTTTAAATCTTATGGAAATTGATTAATTTTGTTGACTTGTTTTATCAGGTGATTAACACAATTAGATTCAACCCTTAAAATCAATATTATCTTCTGTGGGTGATGATTGCAACATCTACTCAGATTTCAAAGTCTGCTATAATTTTGGGATCTCACACCTTGCAAGTCCTGTTCAAGGGTTGCTCTAGAACTTAATCAGCAACTCATCTTAGGTAGGTTTTCAAGGCTTACTTATGCCCGTTTGGGTTTATGCTGTAAATGTGCAGCTTAAGGGTCAATGAATACACAGGACTGGGTCTCAATTCCTTCAACTTTCTTGACTTGAGGATTTTTAGCACAGACTCTGATCCCAAGTAGTATATTTTCCTAGTTCTTTTTGTCCAAAAAGTGGATTATATTAGAGCTTTGGTCTTCTACAATATAGTGACAATCTCTTTAAAATTTAGATGGGGGAAGGTAGCTGAAAAGGGGGAAGGAGAGGGGGGAAAGAGAAAGAGACAAAGAGATAGTGAAAGGAGAATAACAACAAAAACAGAAGAAAGAAACACAGGAAAATGTTCCTTGCAAAAGATTGGCATCTATTCCCCATTCCTTTACCTAGAGGGTTGAATTTTCTCTCAGATAGTAGGTTCTTGCACTGCAATCACTGCATTATAACTGTGCAATTCCATGACTGGCATAGGCCTTGGAGCAAGGTTGAGAGAGAAAAATGAGGAGAAAATGATAATTCTTTGCACACTGCTTCACTAGAGGGGTGATTTTACAATCTTATGGCCAGCAAAATTGTTTTCTCTTAGAGATTTTGCTGGCTACTACAACTTCTTGTGTTGCCCTTTAATAGAGCCCAAGCTTGGGTCAAAGCTGGTTAATAGAGGAGTGATAAAAGCCCCAGAAAATACATTTCTGTAATATTGATCATTCCTCACTTCTGAATTTTCTTCCCAATCCATCAGCTATAATTTATTGTTCAGAAGTCTCATATGTTACCTATTATTTTTTTGGTCCAGAGTTTGATATAATGGTCCTACCTATGGACCTTAACAGAAGACTTTCTAATTATGTTTAAAAATAGTAATACACAGACACACAAAATGTACATTTGTTAAACCAAAGAGTCAATATGTGTCATAATTAACAATGAGGAAACTCTCCACTCAACAATGGCAGAAGAGATTTTTTTCAAATGTGCATGTAAGATTCTATATAATCATGGAGACTGCAATCATACAGTACATTTTCTTTGACCACAACACAATAAAATTAGGTATCAACAAATAAAATATATCTTCAACTCCCTGAATATTTATCCATTTGTGTGTTAGTTTTCAATTTTTAATTGCAATCAATGCAATTAAAAATAACTTGGAATCAATTAAACCAAAAGCTTATCTTTTGGAAAAAAATAAATGAAATTCACATATATATATATTTAGTGAAATTGATGAAGAATCAAAGGAAAGCATAAGTCACCAATTTCAGGAATGAAAAAGGGACATCTTTGCATAGATATTAAAATAATAAAATAATTTTATGAATAATGCTATCCCAATAAATTCAACAACTTGGATTAAAGAAACACATTTTTGGAAAGACTCAAATTACCCAGTTGTACAAGATGAATTAGACAATCTGAACTATATTTTTTAAATCAGGTTAACTCATTTTAAAAATTTTCCTTCAAGGAAATTTAAAGCCATATTGGTTACACTAATGAAGTCTGTCAAAAGTTTAAGAACAAATTAATAGCTCATTGCTATTTATTTGTTTTGATTAGTATTTTTTTAATGACTAATGATATTAAGCATCTTTTTATGTGCTTGTTGACCATTTATATATGTTCTTTGGAGAAATGTCTACTTAACAGCCTTTGCTTATTTTTAATTAGGTTGTCTTTCTATTATTGAGTTGTAATAGCTCTTTATATATTTTGATAAGCTTCCATCCATTGGAATAGTTAGTATTTAAAAGATGAATAGTCACAAGTATTGTTGAAGATGTGGAGAAATTGGGACCCTCATACATTGTTGATAGGATTGTAAAATAGTGCAACTATTTTGGAAAACATTTTAGCAACATCTCAAAATATTAAACAATGAGTTAGCATACAACCCAACAATTCCACCCTTAAATGTATACCGAAGAGAATTGAAAACATGTCCACACTAAAATGAGTTCACAAATTTTCATAACAGTATGAATCATAATAGCCCAAAAATGGAAATAACACAAATGTCCATCACCTGATAAATGATTAAACAAAATGTAGTGTTCCCATACAATGTGTCATGATCAGGTTCATGTGTCAGGTTGGCCAAGTGGTTGTACCTATTTGTCTGGTTGGGCAAGTGCTGGCCTGTCTGTTGCTATGAAGACATTTCATAGAATTAAATCATGATCACAACAGCTTCATCCACAGCTGATTCTATTTGTAATCAGTCAAGGGAAGTGTCTTCTGCAAAAAAAAAGAGTGGTGTTCAATCTAATCAGTGGAAGCCTTTTAAGGAGGATTCAGAAGAGACAGGCTCCCTTCCTGCTTTGGGTGGTGAGCCTTTCCTGTGGCGTTTGTCCAGACCCTTCATCAGAATCATCAGCATCACAGCCTGCACTGCAGATTTTGGGCTTTACATTCCCATGGTTATGGGAAACACTTTTATAGATTTTATATTTACAAATATTTCTTGTTGATTCTGTTTCTCTAGAGAACCCTAACTAATACAACAATGAAATATTGTTCCACAATGGAAAGGAATAAAGTTCTGATACTTGCTATAATAGAGGTGAAATATGAAAACACTATGCTAAATGAAAGAAGTTAGCCACAAAAGATAACATATTGTATGATTCCACTTATTTGAAATGTCCAGAAAAGGCACATTCATAGAAATTGAAAATAAAGTACAGTTGCCAGGAGTTGTGGGATGGCAATGGGGAATTAGTGCCAATGACGGGATTTCTTTCCATGTGATGAATATGTTCTGAAATTAGATAGTAGTGATGGTTGTACAACCCTGTGGATATACTAAAAATCACTGAACCATTTCAAAATGATTCAATGAATGGTATGTTAATTATCTGTCAATAAAGCTGTTATAAAAATAATAAAGAACAAATTAATAAAAATTTTATACATAATCTCTCAGGAAATAAAGGAAGAGCAAACACATTCCAACATATCTCACAAATTCCCAATGATCCTGATACAAAAATACAAAGAAAATTATATGCAATAATGTAAATCTATAGTCGAATATCTATCATGAATTTAGATTCAAGAATTTTCCTCAAAATATGTAAAATGAGCCATAAAGTTATAAACACAATAGCCAATCATGATCAGGATTGGCTATTATCAGGAAACCTAATGTTGAGTTAATACACAAAATAAATATTTCATATTCACAAAAAAGGATCAAAAAAGAAAACATATAATAGTGCCTATAATTTTAAAAAGCTATTCAGCAACATTCAATGCCCATTCATAAAATAAACTTTCAGTAAATTTTAATAAAAGTGTTTCCTTGATAAAATTCATGGATGGAAAATTTTCCTAATGGTGAAAGATGAAATGCTTTTCCCCTTAAGATCAATAGAACTGGAAACTTTTCCCTCTCCAAATCTATTCAATATCATATTAGAAGTGTCAGACAGGGGAATAAGGTATAAAAAAGATTAAATGGCATAGAGATTAGAAAGAAATAAGTAAACTCTTCTTACTCAAAGAGCCCACATGACAGTGCATTGAAAGATTAAAATAAAAGTCCCAAAAGAATAAAACTAGAAAAATAGAACTAAAAGGTAGGTTTATAAAGGCAACTGGATACCAAGCCAATAAACATTAAATTTACTGTGTTTCCGCAAAGTAGCAAAGAACAACGGGAAATGTAATATAAACATCCTGTATACAATGATTGACTAAAAGGTAAGAATTAATTATGGATAAATTTAACGAAGAATTTGCAAGGTCTTAAAAATAAAACACTGCTAAAGAAACATTTTTAAAAAACATTATTGGTTTAGGATATTTTATGTTGTTAGATTGGAAAACTCAATAGTGGATTATGTCATTTCTCCCCAATTGCTCTATAGATTCAATACAATCCCAAAAGAAGCTCAAGTGAATTTCTGTAGAAATTATCAATATGGACATGCAAAGAATAAAAAATAGACATAACAATTTTAAAAAAGAATAAGGAGTTACAGAACCTAATTTTAAGACTTATGGAAAAGTAGGACATTTTGGTCACAGCAAAAGGATAGATGCACAGACCATTAAAACAGAATAAATATTCCATAAACTTTCCCAGACACATATAAACAAAACTATTTAACAAAACTGTAATGGAAATTCAATGGTAAACTTTTAGTCTTTTTAACAAATTTTCCTGGAATTTCTGGGTATTCATATTGGAAAGAAAAGATCATTAACTCATACCATGTTACACAAATATTAACTTGAAATTTACTTGAAAGCACTTAAAATTTACTTAAAAGTTAACTGAATTATACTAAAAGGAAACACTAAAAATATAAAATTATTGAGAAATAAGCTTGGAAATATTTTTGTAATCCTCAAGTAGAAGATATTTCCCTAGACTGGACATAAACTCCACTAACATTAAAAGCTTCAAACAAACTGATAAATTTGACTCTATCAAAAAGCTTTTAAAAATCTGTTCTTCAAAATACTTCAATGAAAAATGTGAAAAATTTCACAATATATATATCTGACAAAGGATTTATACCCAGACTATATGTAGAGCTGTTATAGTTATATTGAAAGACTAAGCCAATTTAAAAATGAACAATATATTTGGACTTAAGAAAGATTCTATGTGAATGTTCACTTAACATATGAAAAGATTGTCAATGTCATTACTCAACAGGGAAATACAAATTAAATCTCAGGAGCGATTACTACATAACTCCTAAAACTGCTAAAATTGAAAAGTTTTCCGCTATCAATTGCTATCAAGGTTATCAAACAATCTTAACTCCCATTCATTGCTGGTGAATGATGGAAAACAAGTATAAATAAATTTGAAAAATAATTTTTCCATTCCTTATATGATGAAATAGATACTCAATAGTCAATGAAATTCATTCTTAGACATTTGCATAAGACAAAAATTGTGTCCTAGATAAAACACAGCACTGTACAACTCAGTGAACCCTAGGTAACATTACAATTATAACATTTTTTCAACAATTGTAACAAAGGTACCATGCAATGCAAAGTGTTTATAATGGGGGTGCAGTATATGGGAACATTACATTTTTTAACATGATTTTTTCTGTAAACCTACAACTTTTCTAATTAGCAAAATTAAAGTTCCGAGGAAGCATATGCCCATACAAAGGCATATAAGAGTGTACATAACAACTTAATTCAGACTACTCCAAAACTGAAAGCAACTGAAATGTCTATCAAAGGTAAAATAGAAAAAAAGAGCTGGCAGTATATCCATAAAATGAGCAGTATTAATCCAGCAATATTGAGAAATAACTACTGGCACACACACCAAGATGGATGAATCTCAAAAACATGTAGCTTGCTTAGCTTTCATAAGATTTTCTTTTCACTTTTCTTTTCATGGCTGATCAGAATGAAATAGGTGTAAATTATTTGTTCCAAGTTAAACACTAATCTTTTACAACTTAAGAACATTCTTTAATTGATTGGGTGATTGATTTCATGTGTATATCTAATTGGCTTTATGTGATGGATAAATAGCAGAGTAATGTAGAAGTTACATGACTAGGACTAGGATTATTAAAAAAAAAAATCTTCCCAAACTCTCTTGTAACATGCTTCCAATACCCAAGTCATTTACTTTTATGAGTACATAATAGTGTGGCAGATATTTCTGCTTGCCTTTCCAGACTCACTGTGCTTTCTTTACTCTTGTCCTTTCTCTTGGAGACCAATTTGTTGAGCTAAATCAATAAACTCCTTTTTTCTCTGTCTTTGTCTTGATGGCAGACAATGCAAAGCCCCAGCGTGAAGTTGGTAGTGATTTTAGTAAAAGAAGATGTGCTGAATGGGGTGAATATATGTGCATTTGTATAATATATACATAACATTCGCACACTGGATCATTGAGTAGGATGATTGAATTCCCATGTCCTGAGGCAGGATGACAGTGTTAGATGCTTTTCAACCTGGACAGGTTCCCAGGGATATAAATTAAATTAAAATAAAAATATCAAATGCTCTATCAAAAGGACCAAGAGTGGAGAGGGAGTTTGGATGTTAATGGTGCAAAATTATTAAAGATCATCTTGAGCTTCTTCAAAATTTTGTATGTGACTGACATGGGTTTCTCTCTCCATTTCTAAATTACCTGATGGGATAGGTATATTAGACCAATCCCATCCTATCTTTCCATTACCTTCCTTTAAACCATGGTTGATTTCAAATAATATGCTGCCAAACAAAATTGGATTGCATACCTAATATCTTATTTATGAAACTCAGTTTTGTTTAATTGACACAATATAATATGAACTAAATTTCCCATAAAAGGTATACTTATTTTCCTTTTGAAATTGGGTTTAAACTTATACATACATGCATGTATTAATGCATACATATTAATTAATGCACATACATATTAATGCATGTATATAAGGATATATCTCCATATATGTGTTCATAAATATATATATATACACACACACCATTTTAGGCATATCATTTTCTAAAATTGTCTATATTTTATGCTAAAGTAAGTTAAAAAATTGATGTGATTAGTTATCACATTTTGTCATTGTTTTTCAGTATTTATCTACTAAAACTCCTGTTGTATTAAGAAAAAATGCATATATTCTAGAAAATAAAGAAATGGAAAGCACTCTTACAGATAATACAGAATAATATAAAATATATTTTCAAGATCAAATATGTTCAAAACATGGAATATTTATTTTTGTGAATTTGTTAAGAAATGCCAAAGTTTCATAGCAGAAATTAAAAAGTAAATAATGTAAAGCAACTAATGTGAAAATTTAAGAAAACATCATACTTACCCAATGTCTCTACCTAACTTGGGTGTATGTACCTAAACTATAAACAGATATGCACAGTCAAATGAAAGAATTAGCATTTAGATTTTCTGGATATGATTTGTCTAAACTTAAACAGTGTTTCCTAAAACTATCTTTCATTCCATGAGCTATTCAGTTTTATTCAGAATATTCATCAGTCTAAAGGAAAAAGAAGAATAACCAAATACAATTCATGTAAAATAACATCAAGTAAACTTTGTTGAGTTCTTATCAGAAATCAGGAATTATTTCATATGTGCATGACACAATAACAATAACGTGAGTAGGGTAACATAGTGATTATGAACCAAAATGTCTTGAATTGAAACTGACTCTGCACCCAATACACATGCAAAATTAAATGACTGAGAGCTAAAAAAATGTCAAACACCACCTCTGAGCTTGAGACATATCAAAGAATATAAGTGACACAAATGTTGACACTTATGGAACATCCATTGTAGTCACAATAAGAGCTGTATGATCTTGTCAAAATTATTTGAACTTTTTATCCCATCATTACAAATCTGTGGCATGGGGATGGCAAAGGTAACCACTCTATAGAGCCCATTTGAAAAATCTTAGATAGTTCCTGGTACCCATTAAATGCTTAGTAAGTGTTAACTATTATCATTGAGTGAATGCTAAATTGTAGCTTTTAAAATATTTTTTGGTAGCAATTAAATTTTACAGATAAAAATAAGGTGCAATGTTTTAATTAATATTATTTTAATTAATATTAAAGAAGACACTGCTATTTCTATGTTAATCATAATAGCTAAGAGTTTTAAATTTATTAGAAATACTTGTAAATCAAATAAAGTAACAAGATCATTTTCACTCCTCATAAGATTTTCACTGGAATTCTATACTCAGTGTCTAAACTGAATTCTGTGATTAGAGAAGGATTTAAATAGTCTGATAACCACAAACTGAAAGTTTTCAAAGATGATTCAATAACTGAAAATATAACTGATGAAAAAAAACTAGTAGATTGAACTAATTGAATTTTTTAAGGCAAGATTGCTTTAATAAACTCGTTCAGTGGAAATATTAAATTGTTTTCCACTAACTACAATGAAAAACTCTGGACATTACATTTAAAACAAATACAAAAACAGCACTAAATGGTGGAGAAAATGAGGCAGTCTCAAGGGGGTTGGGATCCAAGAAACAATAAAAATGAATTCCCCAAATATTCTTTTTTGCTTACACACAAGTTTGGAACATAAATAGTTGGCAACCCAGAAGCACCAGTGGATGAAAGTAAAAACAAAAGCCCCTACAAAAAGCTGATCTCTCTAGCTGAGGGACCAGGGAAAGGCTAGAAAAATGAGAGAAAACAACTGCTGTACTCCAACCAAACAACACTGAAAAATTCTGATCCAACCTCTACCCATGCCATTAAAAGCCAAGTGTGAAGCCAAGACTCCCTTATATTCCAGGTTATAAATAAGCACTCCAGCCATCTACGCACATCACAGGGGTAATATCAGGCATGGCCTGATGGGGAGCTGGGTCTACCAAGGCTTCTGAGCCCTAACAACTTCCTTTCCCCCATTCTGGCCATGTAAATGGAGACCCTAGATCTTTCCCCCTTCCCAATAGAAACTTGGTGTCCTTTCCCCCTCCAGGATGGAGTGGATTCAGATGTGGTCTAGCAGAGATTTAAGACTTGCACCACCATTCAGCATTCTCTACTCACTCTTTTCCCTGTGCTGTATTAGTGGAGGTCATTCAAAGATCAATAAGGAGACACCATTTCATTTCTCAGCAAAGGAGATATTAGTGGAGGCCTATTAGGGAGCTAAAATACCTACCTCATCCCAACTGAGAAAAGGAACATCCTCTATCCTCATGTGTCATCAGAAAACTAGTGAAGAACCTGGAGTTATATTTCCAGTTGACAATATCAAGGTAGAGTCCCTCCCCATGCCAATACCATATCAGAAGATACCAGCCCAAACAGAACATCTGCATATGATTAAGAGACTCATAGTATAATACTCAAAATGTCTTGGTATCAAACAAAGAGCAGTTCTACCAAGAATCTAGAAAACTGAAACTGAATAAAGATAATCAAGAGATACTAGCATAAGGATGGCAGAGATTTGTATTATTTCACAAAATTTATGTCAGCCATCATAAAAAATGCTTTAATGGAAAAATTATGAACATGCTTGGAACAAATGAATATATATATAAGCTCTCAGCAAAGAAGTAAAAAACCTTAGCAAATAAATAAAAGTTATTAAGAAGAACCAAATATAAATTCTAGAGCAAAATACAACAACTATATTTAAAAAGTATAAAGTCTCAATATCAAAATGAAGGAGATATAGGAAAGAACAGGTGAAATGAATACAGAACTATATAAATTATCCAACCTTAACAACAAATAGAAACAGAAACCCATGAGTCTATAACAGAAAATCTAACATTTGTGTCATTGGAATCCTAGAGGGGTAGAAAAAGAGAGGAGCTGGGACAGCAATTGAATAAATTATGGTGAAACTTCAGAAATTTGGTAAAAAGCATAAGCCTATAGGTTCAAATCCCTGAGTTGAACCTCAAACAGGATAAAACCAAACAAATCCACACAAGACACGTCATCATAAAATCTCTGAAAATGAAAGACAAAGATTTTGAAAGCAGCAATGGGAAATGGCATCTAATACATGGAGGAATACCAATTTGAATGACAGTGGATTTCTGGCTTAGAGGTAAAGCTAACCAAAGTTGCATCACTTATACACTGTAAACTACAGCACAGTAATGAAAGTAATTAACAAAGACTTAAATAAATGGAAATATACAGTGTTCTTCAATTATCCACCAACTGTTGTACATGCTTAATGCAAATCCTATCAAAATCACAGAAAATCTTTTTTAGATATAAACAATATCATTTTTAAGTATATATGGAAAAGCACAGAACTATAATAGTCAAGTTGTTTTGGAATAAAAAAATGAGGTAGAAGAAATCACTTTCCAAGATTTAATTTATAAATAAATGGTGGAGGAACAGGCATATCAATCAATAGAACAGAAGTAGAGAAACCAGAATTGTCAACAAACATGGCCCACTCCTCTCGGACAAGACATCCAATGGAAGAAGGATACATTTTTCAACCAATGTTAACTGACACAGGTAAAACAATGGTTTTCAACACAAAGCACAAATCTATACAAAAGGTAACTCAAAATGCACCATAGGCATGCATGTAAAATGGAAAACTTTCAAACTTAAAAAAAAAGAATAAAATTTTTGGAACATATGACAAGAATGAGAGGCTGTATACTTGACATTAAAAGCGTGATCTATAAAAATGTATTGGATTTTTCAAATGTTTACTGCATCAATCAAAATTTTTTTACCTTTATTCTACTAATGTGGTGCATTATATTGATTTTCTTATGTTCAACCATCCTTGCATTCCAGAGCTATATCTTACTTGCTCAAGGTTTATAATTCTTTTTAAATACCGTTGAATTTCATATGCTAGTTTTGTTTCACAAATTTCCAAATTTAATCACAGTGGAACTTTTCTTTAATTTTCTTGGAAAACTTCATCTTCCATTTGTGGTATAAGAATAATGCTGTCCTCATATTTGACTTAGAAAATTCCCTCCTATATAGCATTTTGGAAAAGTTAGAGAAGGATTGGTATAAAGCTTTTAAAAATGTTTGGTGGAATTCACTGAGTTAATCACTTTAATCTGGTATACTAGATCTTCTATTTCTTACTGAGAGAATTTTGGTAATGTGTGTTTCTAGGAATTTTCATCTACATTAACTAATTTTTGCATCTACACTAACTTATTCATGAACAATCACAGTATTCACTTGTAATCCTTTTTATTTCTATTAAATAAGTAGTAATAAATCCACTTCCACTTCTCATTTTGGTTGTATGAAACTCTTTCTTTTTTTCTTTGCTATTCTGGATAAATATTTGTTAATTATGCTGACAAACATAAGAACCACCTTTAAGTTTTGTTGATTTTATACTGTTTTATTATTCTCTGTTTTGCTTCTCTCTATTCTCATCTCTATTGTTTCATTTTTTGTTGTTGTTGCTACTAACTTTGGGATTATATTTTCCTTCCTTTACTAGTTAGTTTCTTAAGGTATAAATTTAGGTATTTGACTTCAGACCTTTTTTCTTTTTATCATAGCCATCTACAGCTATAAATATCTCTCTGAGAACTGCTTTCACTACATCCCAAAAGTTTTGGTAAGCTATGTTCCCACTTTGATTTGCCTCAAACTATTTTCTAATTTTCCTAGTGATTTATTTTCTGGATCATTGACTTTTTAAATGTGTGCCATTTAATTTCCATACATTTGTAGATTTTCCAGTTTTTTATCTATAATTGATGCCTCCCTTCATTCCAATATAGTTGGAATATATGACGGTCAAGATTTTTTTATTTTTGAGATTTATTTTGGGACCTAACATATGGTCTTTCCTGGAAAATGTTCATGTTCACCTGAGAAGGGTGTGCATTCATTTGTTGTTTAGTGGAAGATTCTGTAAATTTCTATTAGATCTAATTATTTTACAGTGTTATTAAAATCTTTCATTTCTTTTTAATCTTGTGCTCTATTGACTATTGAAAATGGGATATGGAAATCTCCAACTATTAATGTTGAATTGATTATTTCTCCTACAATTCTGTTAATTTTTCTTTACATATTTTTGAGCTCTGTTATTTGCTGCATATTGGTATACATTTGCTTTATCTTCCTGATGAATTTACCCTTTTATCAATTCATAGTAACCTTTTAGTCTCTTCTAACAACTTGTGACTTTCAGACTACTTTGTTTTGATTACTGTTTGCATGGAATATCTTCTTTCTTTAACATTCAACCTATTCCTGTCTTTTAATCTAAAGTGAGTCTCTTGTGGACAGTATATATTTTGATCATGCTTTCTTGTTTATCCAGTCTGCCAAGTTCTGTCTTTTGATAGGTTGGTTTAATCAATTTATATTTAAGACATTATTAAGGAAGGATTTATTTCTACCAATTTTTATTTGTTTTCTGTATATCTTATTCAGTTCCTCATTATTATTTCCTGACTGCAAAGGTAAATACCATGCAATTGGTTGGCTTCAACAATGGAAATTTATTGACCTATGGTTTTGAGGCTAGGAGAAGTCCAAAATCAAAGCACTATTAAATTAATGTTTTTTTTCAAGAAGACTGTGGCATACTGGGGTTGGTTTCAAGTGATCCTTTCTTTCATGTGGCAATTCACATGGCAGCCTATCTTGGCACCTCTCTTTGCTTCCATGTTACACTGAGTTTCCAGGTCTGGAAGCTCCTTCTGGACTTTTACTCTTGACTTTTATGCTGTTATAAAGGACTCCAGAAATCCAGATCAAAGCCCAACTTGATTCATTTGCTTAGATCTTGAAAGAATCTTATTTACAATGGATCCAATGCCACAGAAACGGATCACATTTCAGAACATGTTTTTGGGGCTACAAAGCTCCAAATCACCACACTCATTTATGTCATACCTGCTGTCTTTTGTGTTTGACTCTTTGGTGGTACACAACTTTGAATCCTTTATTATTTCATTCTCTGAATATCTTTTTAGGTATTTTCTTAGCAGCTACCATGGAGAGAACTACTCTCATATTACATGTTTAAGATAATTGATAATTGATTTAAAGGCTTTAGCTGGTAAGTCCAATGTTTGTTCTTTCCCAGGGCCTGTGTCTGTGAATTACTTCTGTAACTGGGCATTACTTCCTTGTTTTTTGTCTTCTTCAAAATATTTTTTGAAAATTAGACACTTTGCATATTATAATGTAGTAACTCTGGGCATTAGTTTCTTCCCTCTCCCAACATTTGTTTTTGTTGTTTGCTGTGGGCTATACCAGTTGCTTATTTGGTTACTTCACAAATATTTTTAGTTATAAAGTAACTTTATAACTAAAAATAGTAAGTATAACATCTACATCTTTTGTTATGGGTGGGCTCTGAAGTCTTTGTGCCTTTCATTTTTTCAGTTAGTGCTTACACAGAGATTTTCTTGAATGACAAGAGCCATATCAAGCAAACAAACAAACTAAAAGGGAATGAAAGGAAAACAGAACAAAAAAGAAGAAAGAGAAAAAAAAAATCTCTGTTTTTGCGGATTGGCTTTGTTTTGGAGCATTCCTTCAATGCTTGTCCAAACATTTTACAGCTCTTCTTTAGCCTTTACTTCCTGATTGCATTGATCTTAGAGATTAGCTAGCAGTAAATGTTAAGGGCTTTTCTATGTATTCTCTGGGCTTGCATCCTCCTCTGGCATGCCCATGGCTTCTAAATTCCTCAGTACTCATAAGGAGTTTTGAATGTCCTGATTTATCAAAGAAACTCTCTCCCGCTTTTCCTGCAATGATCTTGGAGTTCTCTCTTCTGCTTCAACCTTAACATTTTTCCCAGGCACAGCATGATTTTCATTTGTTTCATGGAGGAATACCTACTGCTTTTCTTTACGTGGTGAGTTTCAAGTTAGGTGAGACAAAAATGAGCACTTTGTGTCAGTCCTTCAAGCAACCACCAGGCAGATTAAAGCAGACCAGAATAATTATGTGGTTAAAAGCTCTGCTAGACTCTCTTTGGGACTAGGGATTATAGTTCTGGGTATGTGGGCTGCCACC
Organism: Tamandua tetradactyla; assembly: GCF_023851605.1. Lineage (NCBI taxonomy): Eukaryota > Metazoa > Chordata > Mammalia > Pilosa > Myrmecophagidae > Tamandua > Tamandua tetradactyla. The sequence goes on along the minus strand of NC_135350.1, from coordinate 4,694,722 downwards.
TTCAGACCAATGTCAGATTGGGGAGTAGAGTGAAGCAACGGTAAATGAATAGGCCACAAAGATTTTCTAACATTTTCAAGTTGCCTTTTTCTTTGTTTAACATTTACTTGTTTACTGTAAACCTTTAACTTTTTTCCAGAGCTCTTACAGAATTGATTTTCATGATTTTGCCTGACATTTTTCCTGTTTCAATGGAGGGACAAGCCTTTGGAACTACCTACTGTGCCATTGTCATTGACATCTGTGGCTGGTCCTTTTAAATGCAGCAGTTATGCTTCCATAATTTGTGTCAGGAAAAGTATTGGAATCAGAAGCAACATCTATTTGCCATGAATGTAGTTTCAGTTTTTAGGACCTATATTTATAGAGGCCCTTCAATCAAGCAGAGAACTACAGCAATAATTCATTTCCATTTAGAGCCAATGACAACATTCAGCTTTCCTTGTTGTCTTTTTTATAATGCGAATAGTCAGAGCATCATGTCAGGAACCACACATGGTAATAAGAAGAGGATTGTGAAATAGATAAACAGCTAGCTACCTCACAACCCTCTGGCTCTGGGGAAGGTGAGAAATTTGTGAGATTATTGTGGATGAGTTGAAATAACCGTATCCTGTAGTAAGTTTCAAGTGGAAACCCTCAGGAAATTAACCATGGTAGACCAATAATGGAGAAACTACTCAAAAGACCTAACTGATTGATTGATGTACCATGGTTTCCTCCAAGTAGGTATTTATAATTCTAATGATATCAAATGGGAATTACTTTAAAAAGAATGAGAATTTAGAAAGTAGAGAAAACAAGCCAATTAGTTTGAGTACTCTATATAAATATTCTTTTAACTGTTACACTTATATTTTGGTTGACCTTTGATCCAGTCCTTCTGCTATTGTCCCTGATTTTCATTGTAGAGATTTTGATGATGATGATGATGATTTATTCCTTATTAAAGCTTTAGTAACAAAGAACCATCACTGAGTTTATCACTTAAATGACCAAAACAGACTTCTATTCTTATAAAATTCCTGAGAAAGCTGATCCCACAATCTAATCTGGTTACATTCACACTTATGACTTTGTTCATTCAATCTGAATTGGCACAAATTAAATTATTTTCCTCTTGATCACAGGAAATAGGAAATAATTGGTTGACATCTTCTGCTTTGTGATGTTAAGGTTGAAACTTGTTAGGCAGTCACTTAATGGAACAGAATCATAAAAACAAGATACTTTGAAAATTCATTGATGCTTTTCAACTCAATATTGAAATTACTTTCAGAAAGAGACATTCATATTTTTTGGAATGATGCTCCCAAACCTCACTATTAACATTGTAAAGCCTCAATATTACAACCTGATTGCTAGGAACTAATGATAAACTTACTACATTGAATGTATCATAATATCTAGCTTTAGTATATTTTTCAGATTAGTATTTTTGTATATTTATCTGCTCCTTAATGATTTAATAACCATTTCCTTATTCACAACAACACAGAGATCAAGTCATTTAGAAAATTACTTTCTCTCTCTCTCTCTCTTTCTTTCTTCCAATTTTGATTCCATGCTTTTGAATGATAGGTTTCATTTTCAAGTACGAAAATGACTAGCAGTAATTGATACCAGTTTCAAATTTATTCAATAAACATTAAATAAAGTTACTTGGTTCTAATCATAATAGTAAACTCCTTACAAGTCTTAACGCATTCAATCCTCATTAAAAAAAATATGAGGTAGGTAGTATTATTGTCTTTATATAATAGTTAAAAAAATGAGAAAGGAGATATTAAGTAATTTTCTCAGATTTTTCTCTGTAAAAAAAGAATGTATGTACCCTCGAAAAACCATGTTTTAATCCCAATCCTGTTTTGTAAAGGCAGCCATTTCTTCTAGTCCCTATTCTGTACTGTATGTTTGAATCTGTAATTAGATCATCTCCCTGGAGATGTGACTCAATCAAGAAGGGTTGCTAATCTGGGTTAGCTGGAGGCATGTCTCCACCCATTCGGGTGGGTCTTGATTACTGGAATCCTATAAAAGAGAAACATTTTGGAGAATGTGAGGCATCCAGAGATTCTGAGAGAGCAGAACGACACAGCCACAAGAAGCAGAGAGTCCATCAGCCAGTGACCTTGGGAAATGGAAGACGGAAAGCACCTCCCGGGGCGGCTTCAGGAGAGGACGCTAGCAGATGATGCCGCAGTTCAACCTGGGTCTCCAGGGTGGCCCCCAAATTTTTATATAAGCAATTTAAAATTTTAGCCTTTGATCTTCACCTCCAAAACTCAATAAATTTCCCATAAACTTTTAGATTTCTCTTCCTTCTATCTTCCACTCTTATTATCTTTCCCAACAATTTAGTTGGAAGGTTCATTAAAAACTCATTTATGTCACCTTGGTATGTTTTCTCAACTCCTGTGTCTTCCAAGATGCTTCCTTAGGTGGGATTAAAACAGCAACGGTAAATTTCATGACATTATAATAGTTTTTATTTCCTAATGATGCCATATGTCCCATACAAGAATGAAATCAACCCTGGGACATGGCCATGAAATAGTTTTCTCTGAATTTCTGAAAGGAAGTAGTGTAGATTCCTAAACACAGTGATGGTTATGAAAGAAATGGGGTTAACTGTGGGGGGATCACAAGAGCTAGAATTTCAGACAAGGATTGCAAGAGCAACAGTAATCATTGGACCTTCTGCAAATGTGTGGGTTACATGATAGATAAATGGAACTAGTTTATGTTCCACTCTACCTGCAGTAATGACAATCATTAAACTAGAAAATGGGATGATTTTGATAGTACAATTTTCTATCCCACGATTCAGAATTTAGATTCATGTGACACTGGAGAACAGCCCAAATAAAAATCATGCCAATGACAATATTCAGAGATGATGTATTCACCAGGAAACATTATTTTTGACATATCTTTTGAGCAAAGCCAAAAATATTGTATAATTAAAGACAGAAAGATGACAAAATAGAATCGATCCAGATTACTAAAATTTTGTTTACTATCAAAAGAAAATTAAGGAGTGAAATTGCTATGAATTATAAGGCTATAAATGGATATGGCTCCAGAGTGCCTTACTTCTTTCTAAGTTAAACCAAATCTATGTTTGGCAGCTTTAGTGGCTTCAGTGAAATGAAAACTCACATGATTTATTGACACTCATGTTAGCACCGTTAATTTTATATCATTATGGACCCATGAGACACAAGTGGGTTGGAGTGAAAAAATGTAAAGAAGAGGAATAAGGAAATGCCTTTCTAACTATTAGCAGGCCATATTCACATCTGTATTGGTTTCCTGTGCCAAAATGTGTCTAAATTCCTACCACCCTTTTTAAGAGAAAATTTGTAATAAAAGGTCTCGGTATGCTATTTAATAAATTTGTATTCCTTGTGGCCAAGAATAGTAAATTATAACACATGAGACATTCATGCCTGAATATTTTATAAGAGTAGTCATTTGATTCTCAGCAAATTTTTATTATTATTATTATTTTTCCATGGGCAGACACTGGGAATCAAACCTGGGCCTCCACCATGGCTCACCCTTCAACATACTTTTTAAGCATTTCCCAAAAGATCAGATTTCTATGCATCCTGTTTTATATTTATCAGTGTCATTCCAATATTAGATCATTTTGGGTTTGAGAACACAAAATGGCAGGTATAAATTTAAAATATTAGTAATAATACATTACAATATCTGGGCTGGCCAAATGTTATAGAATGAAATATAAGTAATATCTTTTTTATTCTTGATGCTCTTGTATATCACATAAATGTTATCATTTTGATTGAAGATTAATATTTTATTTGACAAGTATCAATATAATATATTTGTTTATTGGGTGGGATGAGACCAACAATTCAAGTTGGAAATAATATTTATTTTATTAGAAGAAATTATACTAGTTAATAAAGCCTATCATTAAGCAGATATATATTCAGATTGTTCAAGTACCTGCAGTAATAATTCTGAATAGCACTTTATTTTTAAATTAAGTGTTTATTAATCCAACATATAAACTATTCTACAAATAACTTATCTGATGGCTTGGGGATATGATATAAAAAAGAAAATAACACTATATAACCTATTTTATATCTTTTTATCATGAAAATGCATTAATTACTTTTTTATGGTAACATCAGTTTTGAGCCAAGGCTTATCCTTAGTTATCTTCAAGATTCAGGTGCATAGAAAAGTTTCTACTGCATTTTTTAGAGGTAAAACTTGTTTTTCTTTAAATTTATGTATTTTTATTAAGATATCTTCACAAACCATACAATCCACCCAAAGTACACAATCATTGGCTCACAATATCATCACATAATTGTGTATTCATCACCTTGATCATTTTTAGAACATTTGCATTACTCCAGAAAAAGAAATAAAAAGAAGAACTCCATTACAATGGTTAGGTTCATGTGTCAACTTGGTTTGGTGATGGTGTCCAGTTGCCTAGTCAAGAAGCACTAACTGCTACTGCAAGGACACTTCATGGACTTAAAATACCAATCATCTTATTGCACCTATGGCTGATTGCATCTACTATGAACTAAGGGGAGCATCTTCCACAATGAGAGATACTTAATCCAACCAGTTGGCAGCTTTGAAGTAAGAGGTGATGACTTCAGCAGTCAGAAGAGAGGTTTTTCACCTCCACTCAGCCAACCATCCTGTCCTGGGGAATCCACTGTAAACTTTCTTTGGAGTTGACCATTTGCTGCCTTATGGAATTTAGACCCATGAATCCACACAGTTGTTCAAGTCACTTTTATTAAATCTCATACTCTTTATAGATATCTCCTGTTAGTTCTGTTTCCCTAGAGAACCCAGACTACCATAATCCATATCCCTTAACACTCCCTCTTATTGACCACTAGTAATGCAATCCACCCAATTTAAAGACTTACAATAGAGGTAGGTAAACTAAGTGTGGGGATATTTGAAGATATAAATAACCTGCTAAAATGGCTGCCTAAAGAACTTCTGGGTCTGAGCTTCCAGGGTAGAATGATTCAACACATGTTATATAACCATGATTCAGCAGATAATATGTAATATTTGGCATGTTGCCACTTTGTGTAACAATGATATGAGAGCCCATCTCTGTGTGCAGTTTTGGGAGGAATGATGAAAGCCTGACCACTCTACTGATGGCTCCTTGTGCTTTCTTTCAATTTGCTACTGGGCTGGAATGACTGAACCTTGAGCTGGGACCTGACATTTGGCATAGTTGCCAGGATGCAGTGAGTGACCTTTCCACCACAGAGTATGAAGGACCGGACAGGATGTGCCCCCCGAAGACTTGCAGTCTCCCGTAGCAGCTGTCTCTCTGCACTGGTCTGCTCTGGGAGCTTGAGATGTTGATCACAACCCACAGGGGACTGCCAAGGCCTTGAAGGACTGTGAAGCTGACATCCCAGGTCCCTAGTGTGGTGTGGTGGGGAAGGTGTCTTGGTGGTTTTTTTTTTTTTTCGACCATTCTGCAAGAACAGCATAAGGAAGCTTTAGCAGCACAAGTACATACATGGAAGATGCAGCAATGGCAAAAAGAATTGGAAACGCAGGTCTGAGCCCTGGAAGAAGAAGGGGCAATGCTGGGGCCACCTGAAACAGAGGGAGTTGGGAGTGAGTTGGTGCCATTCCAGGCAAGTACTTCCCCCTTGTTTCGTGCCTGCCCCTTAGTTAAACAACATCTTGAGCATGAGGGCCTCCCAGGGGTCCACTGACAGAAGACATAGACAGCATACTCTCCAGAGGGACTCTGTGATCTCACAAAGCAGATATAGCAAAAACCCAGTGAAACAATCTCACAGCATGGCTGTCACACCTGTGGGACAATGGGACTGACAGCCTGGAACTCTTAGTAAGTGAAATGGCACAGCTAAGCTTTATAATTATCCATCGATCCCTATGACAGCATATAGAAAGCAGCCAATGATTAGCAAAAATAAATCATTTGTTGATCAACGGGCTAATGAGTCTGGCCTTACAGGTCTGGCAAACTCTGAGTAAACTCCCAGAGACTGTAAGTAGGTGGACTATGTATATGGATTTAGTCAAATCATCCAGGAAATGGGGATACAGCAGATGATGTCCCAGGTCTGGTATAGAACCTCTGCTGATAAGCCATTCACCACCATATGAAGGATGATTTTGGCCACAGCACCTCCAGGTACCTTTGGTGCTTTGGCTGTGATTCTGGCCCTTTACGTGGACCATAGTGTGCATGAAGTAACCACAGCCATGGCACAGTTGGGGGATGTGAAAGTGTGCAAACAAGAAAAAGGGGTGTACACAGCACAGAAAGGCGTAGGGCCATCAACTGAGTGGAAAACACCCCTGTGAATGGAGAGAAGCTGGAAAACCGATGACCTACCAAGGTTTCTTGGATGTAAACATGGGTGGACTTGTTGGCTACAGGGGTGGACCCAGAGTCCAGTGAAGTATTATGACTTTGTGGAAAGAATTGCTCTGAGAACAATTCACTGAACTAAAAGAAAGTCACCCACTAAGTGTTGGGGGTAACATGGACTTGTTTGACTGACAGTCTGACCAAGGAGCCCAGGTAGGGGGAAACTGGGAGACTTGAGGCCACATGTAAAACTATCCATATATTGGTCCTGCCACAATGCACAATGTATTTTAGCCCTAGTTGATATATTGGTCATGGCATATGTCATGGTCAGGTTCATGTGTGGACTTGGCCAAGTTGTGGTACCAGTTTGTCTGGCTGGGCAAGTGCGGGCCTGTCTGTTGCAATGATGACATTTCATAGAATTAGATCATGAGCATGTCATGTGCATCCACAGTTGATTCCATTTGTAATCAACTGAAGGGGAGTGTCTTCTGTAAAGAGTGATGCTTAATCTAATCACAGGAAGCCTTTTAAGGAAAATTCAGAAGAGACAGGCTCTATTCCTGCTTCAGATGTCGAGCCTCTCCTGTGAAGTTCATCCAGACCCCCCATCAGAGTCATTGGCTTCACAGCCTGCCCTGTAGATTTTGGATCTTCACTCCCACAGTCACGTGAGACAATTTTATAAATTTTATATTTGCGAGTGTTCCCTGTTGATTCTGTTTCTCTAGAGGACAGTAACTAATACATCTTGGTACCAGGATTCTTAAGAAACAGAATCTAAAAAATGGGTTTACATGAATGGTTTTCTACTCTGACTGGACTCAAAGACACTAAGGACTCTGATTCCCATAATCAGAATAAAACTCCCAAACCATGGAGTGAGTTGGCAAAGGAGATAGTCAAAATATCATCATTCGTTTCTCCTAATGTTTCACTTGTACAAAGCCAGACTCTGGGGGATAATGTTTTTGACACCTTTACAGAGTTTTGTAGAAATAAGAGGTATAGAGATGTTGGTTGGTTGTTGTTAGATACACTGGCTACACTAAGGAGTGAAAGGGATGAGCTTAAGACTTCAAACGAGAAGCATAAGCACCGTCTGAAAGATGTAGATGTTTCTATGAGTATCCTGAAGGAAAATCTTATTTCCTGTAGTTGTAGACTTGAGATCTCTGAAAATAAGACTCAGAATCTTATTATTGGAGTAGCAACTTTACAATGTAAACTGAAATCTGAATCTTGCGTGGTGTCTGCCATTAAAGTGAGGGCATTGATTGGAAAGGAGTGGGACACTGAAAAATGGGATGGTGACATACGGATTGATAATGATGTCAGGAGTGTGGTTCAAACTCTAGATCATGATGAGTCTTCTCTAGAAAACCCTGTAATAGCTTGCCCTGAGGACACAGCCACCCCACCTCCAACCTGCCTTGAGGAATTGGCCAACCAACCTTCTCATGAAGGGATTAGCCCTAGAGTGATTAATCCTGTTTCACCAGATGAAACGGCAAACGAAGGCCCTGAAGCAAGTGGCTTGGAAGCTATTTCTAATTCTCTTCATGACCCACCCCTTATAACTAGACTGAAGTCCCAACAGGCCCCTAAAGGTGAGGTACAAAATATCACACATGAGGAGGTACGTTATACTTCAAAATAACTGTGTGAATTTCTACTTTATGTAGCCAGAAATCAGTGGGATATGTGTGGCAATGGATTTTAAGGGTATGGGATAATGGTGGGAGGAATATAAGGCTGGATCAGGCTGAATTTATTGATTGGGCCCACTAAACAGAGATTCTGCATTCAGTGTTCTAGCTCGAGGGGTTAGAAAAGGTATTAACAGTTTGTTTGGATGGTTGGTTGAAACATGGATCAAAAGGTGGCCGATATTACCTGAGGTTGAAATGTAAGAACTGACCTAGTATAATGTAGATGAGGGGATCCAGAGGCTTAGAGAGATTGGAATGTTAGAGTGGATTTATCATGCAAAGCCTGCTCTTACACCCCAGGAATGTGCAGAGGATGCACCTTTTACCATACACTGAGAAATAAATTTGTGAGACTAGCACCATCATCCCTGAAGAGCTCTGTGGTTGCACTTCTCTGTAGGTCAAATATCACTGTAGGAATTGCTATCACTTAGCTGGAATCCTTAAACACAATGGGGATGATGGGATCCCAAGTTGGCAGAAGCCAGGTGGCAGCACTTAATTGCCAAAGATAGGGTAGACATGGCTATTACAATAGACAGCAAACTCAAAGCAGGCATCAAAATTATATGACTCACAGAGATTTGTGGCTAGTAAATCATGGGGTGCCTATAAATACAAAAAAAGGCAGTCTACTAAATTCTTGTATGAGCTGAATAAACAAAAGAGTTCTAGGTCAAGTGAACAGAAGTCTAACCTGAATTACAAAAACACAGAGTCACAGCCTCTTAATCAATTTCCAGACTTGAAACAGTTTACAGACCCAGAGCCCCCTGAATGAAAGGGAGGCCAGGTCCCTTTGGGGCAGAACCCTGTTACACTGTCACAAACTTATACTGTCAATCCTTCTCCAAGCCTTCCACAAGGTGACTGATAGCCTTTTACCAGGGTAACTGTGCACTGGGGAAAAGGAAATGATCAGATATTTTGGGGATTATTAGACACTGGTTCAGAAGTGACATTAATTCCAGGGGACCCAAAACATCACTCTGGTCCACCAGTCAGAGTGGGGGCTTATGGAGACCAGGTGATCAATGGAGTTTTAACTCAGGTCCGTCTCACAGTGGGTACACTGGGCTCCCGGACCCATCCTGTAGTTATTTCCCCAGTTCCAGAATGTATAATTGGTATAGACATACTGATAACTGGCAGAATCCCCACATTGGCTCTCTAACTCATGCAGTGAGGGCTATTATGGTGAGAAAGGCCAAGTGGAAATCACTAGAACTGCCCCTGCCAAGCAAAATAGTAACTCAGAAACAATACCGGATTGCTGGAGGGATTGCAGAGATTACTGCCACTCGTGAAGTCTTGAAGGATGAAGGGTGGTGATTCCCACCACATTCCCATTGAATTCTCATATTAGACCTGTGCAGAGAACAGATGGGTCTTGGAGAATGACAGTGGATTATCGTAAGCTCAACCAGGTGGTAACTCCAATTGCAGCTGCTTTCCAGATGTGGTATCATTGCTTGAGCAAATCAGTACATCTTCTGGTACCTGGTATGCAGCTATTGATCTCACAAATGCTTTTTTCTCAATAGCTATTAGTAAGGACCACCAGAAACAGTTTGCTTTCAGCTGGCAAAGTCAGCAATATAATTTCACTGTCCTACCTCAGGGGTATATCAACTCTCCAGCCCTATGTCATAATCTTGTCCGCAGAGAACTTGATCATTTCTCCCTCCCACAACACATCACCCTAGTCCGTTATATTGCTGATATCATGTTGATTGGACCTAATGAGGAAGAAGTAGCAACTACTCTAGATTTACTGGCAAGGCATTTGCATGTCAGAGAATGGTAGATAAATACAACAAAAATACTGGGGCCTTCCACCTCAGTGAAATTTCTAGGTGTCCAGTCGTGTGGGGCATGTCGAGATATCCCTTCTAAGGTAAAGGATATGTTGCTGCATCTGGCCTCTCCTATGACCAAAAAAAAGGTACAACACCTAGTTGGTCTTTTTGGAATTTGGCGACATATTCCTCATTTGGCTGTGTTACTCCGGCCCATTTATCAAGTGACCAGAAAAGCTGCTAGTTTTGAGTGGGGACCTGAACAAGAGGAGGCTCTGCGGCAGGTCCAGGCTGCTGCACAAGCTGCTCTGCCACTTGGGCCATATAATCCAGCAGACCCAATGGTGCTGGAAGTTGCAGTGGCAAATAGAGAGGCTGTGTGAAGCCTTTGGCAAACTGCTATAAGAGAATCACAAGGCAAACCCTTAGGATTTTGGAGCAAAGCCTTATCATCTGTGCAGATAGCTACTCTCCTTTTCAGAAATGGCTGTGTCTTGCTACTGGGCCTTAGTAGAGACTGAATACTTAATCATGGGCCACCAAGTTACCATGAGACCTGCTTTGCCTATCATGAGCTGGGTGTTGTCTGACCCACCAAGCCATAAAGTTGGGTGTGCACAGCAGCACTCTATTGTAAAATGGAAATGGTATATATGAGATAGAGCCAGAGCAGGTCCTGTGGGCACAAATAATTTACATGAAGAAGTGGCACAAATGCCCATGGTTTCCTCTCCTGCCACATTACCTTCTCTTTCCCAGACCAGAGTTATGGCCTCTTGGGGAGTTTCTTACAGTGAATTGACTGAGGAAGAGAAAACTCGGGCCTGGTTTACAGATGGTTCAGCACGATATGCAGGTACCACCCGAAAATGGACAGCTACAGCATTACAACCCCTTTCTGGGTGTCCTTGAAGGACAGTGGTGAGGGGAAATCCTCCCAGTGGGCAGAACTTCGAGCAGTGCACCTGGTTGTTCATTTTGCTTGGAAGGAAAACTGACCAGAGGTGCATTTGTATACTGACTCATGGGCTGTTGCTAATGGTTTGGCTGGATGGTCAGGGACTTGGAAAGACCATAATTGGAAAATCGGTGGCAAAGAGGTCTGGTGAACAAATATGTGGATAGACCTTTCTGAGTGGGCTAAAAACATGAACATGTTTGTGTCGCATGTGAATGCACACCAGAGGGTGACTTCAGCAGAGGAAGGTTTTAATAATCACATTGTTAGGATGACCTGTTCTGTGCATACCAGTCAGCCTATTTCCACAGCAACTCCTGTCATTGCCCAATCGGCTCATGAACAAAGTGGTCATGGTGGTAGGGATGGAGGTTATGCATGGGCTCAGCAACATGGACTTCCACTCACCAAGACTGACCTGGCTACAGCTACTGCTGAGTGCCCAATCTGCCAGAAGCAGAGACCCACACTCAGCCCCTGATATGACACCATTCCCTGAGATGACCAGCCAGCTACATGGTGGCAGGTTGATTACATTGGACCACTCCCTTCATGGAAGGGGCAGCAATTTGTTCTAACTGGAATAGACACATACTCTGGATATGGGTTTGCTTTCCCTGCACGCAATGCTTCTGCCAAAACAGCATTCATGGGCTAACAGAATGACTTATCTATAATCATGGTATTCCACATAGCATTGCTTCAGATCAAGGAACACACTTCACAGCAAATGAAGTGCAGGAATGAGCATATGCTCACAGAATTCTCTGGTCTTACCATGTTCCCCATCATCCAGAAGCAGCTGGATTGATTGAATGGTGGAATGGCCTTTTGAAAACTCAATTACAATGCCAACTAGGTGGCAATACCTTGAAAGGCTGGGGTAATGTTCTCCAGGAAGCTGTGTATGCTCTGAATCAGCGTCCGCTGTATGGTGCTGTTTCTCCCATAGCCAGGATCCATGGGTCCAGGAACCAAGGGGTGGAAATGGGTGTGGTACCACTCACTATTACCCCTAGTGATCTACTAGGAAAATTTTGGCTTCCTGTACCTGCTACCCTGAGCCCTGCTGGTCTACAGGTTTTAGTTCGAAAATGGGGTATGCTTCCTCCAGGAGAAACAACAATGATTCCACCGAACTGGAAGTTAAGACTGCCACTTGGTCACTTTGGGCTACTTATGCCACTGGATCAAGAAGCCAAGAAGGGGATTACAATATTGTCTAGGGTGACTGACCCTGACTATCGGAGCAAGTAGGACTGCAACTACATAATGAAGGTAAAGAAGAGTTTTCTTGAAATATAGTAGATCCCCTAGGGCATCTTTTAGTACTACCATGCCCTGTGATTAAAATGAATGGAGAACTGCAACAACCCAATCCAGGCAGGACTACTAATGGCTCTGAAACTTCAGGAATGCAGGTTTGGGTCACCCCACCAGGCAAAGAGCCACGGCCAGCTGAAGTGCTTGCTGAGGGTAAAGGGAAAATGGAATGAGTAGTAGAAGAAGGTAGTGATAAATATGAACTTCGACCACGTGATCAGTTACAGAAACGAGGACTGTAATGCTGTTTTGTTCATGTTATACTATTTAAGTTGTAAGATATCAAGTTTAAGAATGAATGTTGCCTAAGGATTTGCACCCTATTCTGGAGAGATTTGTGTATTTACAGTGATATGCAGGACAGTTGAGTATTGTTAAATAAAAGAAAAATTGTGTGTTTTATTGTTTTTATTTGGAAATTGGGTATGATTTAAGGTGATATATATAGTTGCCAAGTTGACAAGGGGTGGGCTGTCATGGTCAGGTTCATGTGTGGACTTGGCCAAGCTGTGGTACCTGTTTGGTTGAGCAAGTGCTGGCCTGTCTGTTGCAATGATGACATTTCATAGGATTAGATCATGGTCATATCAGCTGCATCCACAGCTGATTCCATTTGTAATCAACCAAAGGGGAGTGTCTTCTGCAATGAGTGATGCTTAATCTAATCACTGGAAGCCTTTTAAGGAGGATTCAGAAGATACAGGCTCTTGCTGTTTTGGCTGGTGAGCCACTCCTGTGGAGTTCATTAGACCCTCCATCGGAGTCATCAGCTTTACAGCCTGCCCTGCAGATTTTGGATCTGCATTCCCATGGTCACGTGAGACACTTTTATAAATTTTATATTTATAAGTGTTCCCTGTTGATTCTGTTTCTCTAGAGAACCCTAACTAATACAGCATGGATATATATCTTTTTCTCTATAGAATCCTAACTAATACAGCATGGATATATATATATATATATTTTTTTTTTTTTTTGCATGGGCAGGCACCAAGAATCAAACCCAGGTCCCCGGCATGGCAGGCAAGAACTCTGCCTGCTGAGGCACTGTGGCCCACCCAGGAATGGACATTTTATAAAGATTGACTTTGAGAACAACCCAAGGAGAATTCCAATTGCAGGTATGAGCAATGAAATCAGTGTGCCTAAAGAAGGCATGAAGAGTCTTAAAGGCACAACAAAACCAGTTGCTTGAAGGACATGTGGAAATTGGGAAAATGATCCTACAGCTGAAAAAGACAGGAATTGTAAGGATAGCACACAGCCCTTACTATTATCTGGTGTGGCCTTTCCAAAAGCCAAGTGGCATATGGGAAATGACTTTTGCTAATGGCCTGGCTCCAGAGAGCCAGGACCAATTTGTTTTCACACAGAAAGGGTAGCAATGGACCTTTGTAGCATTGCACAGGGGTATCTTCATAGTCCTACCATTTACCATGGGTTGGTGGCCCAGGACATGGCCACTTGGCAACATAAGTCCACAGTTTTATTTTATATCATCATATAGATGATATTACATTAACTCCTGATTCTCTTAAAGATGTAGAGAAATCCACAGGTGTCCTGCACCATGCACTTGATACCTGGGGATGCACAGCCAAGACCAAGATCCAGGGATCTGGGCTGTCTGTCAAGTTTTGGGGAGCTCTCTGGTCAGGTAAGACCAAAGTGAAGTTCTTGGGAGTTGTCTAGTTGGGTAAGACCAAAGTGATCACAGATGCCATGTTAGATAAGGTCCAAGCATATCTGAGACTGACCACAGTAAAGCAGCTACAAGCTTTTGTAGGCCTCTTGGGGTACTGGGGAGTGTTTGTCCCCCATCTGGCCTGGATTTTATACCCTCTATACATGCTGGCCAAAAAAGGAACTCCTGGGACTGGGGGATGACCAGAAATGTGTGTTCACAGAAGCAAAAAGGAAAATAGTGCAGGCCCAAGCACTACAAATGGTGGCTAAGAGGATTCCTTTCCACCTGGCCATGAAAGCCCAGGAAGTAGGCTTTAGCTGCAGACATCAGCTGTATCAAGGTAGATGCAAGATCCCCGTAGAATTATGGTCCCAATTATAGAAGGGAGCCAAGGTGAGGAATTCTTCATTGAGAGGCAACTAGCTGCTGTCTATGCTGCGTTGCAAGCAAATGAGTCCATTACAGGTCTGTAAAGGAAGACCAGCAGAAATTGCAAGTGATAGAAGCACACCCCACCCCCACCCCCACCCACTCTCTGGATGGCAGTGGGCTTATGGTCCAGGATTGGGCAAAGGTCTGGTCAGGATTGGGCCAAAGCCTTAGATATACAGTGAACATTGCATGTGCCTTGTAGATTGCAAGAAGTGGGAATGACTGAAAGGTACCCTGAAAGAAACACTCTGGGTTTTAGCACTGGAAGAGCCAATGTTGAAGGGGTGGGCTACTCAATTGGCTACGGCTGTTCACTTATTAAATAACAATTTTGGCACACAGGCTACTCCCCTTTAGACTTATAATAAGGGAACAAGCATTGCCCTTGCATATACAAGTGGAAGGAAGTGATGTGTTAGAAAGATCCATTTGGGAAGTGGGTTTACTACTACCTGCCTCCCATGTTTTGCAACCAGGGATAATGGATGAATGGACCTAGCCATGGAAAATACTAGCAAAAGCCTCTTCTTGGGTGGTATGTCTTTTGTTTGGGGTGATGGGATAACCTGAGGTTTCCAAATGCAAACTTGGATTGAGGGGTGGCCAGTTCCTGTACATTTGTCCTTTCCTAATGATGGGAAGGTTCTTTGATTTGAGGAACTTATGTTTGACATTTCTGGTCTATAGTCTTTATGCCTGTAGAATTTCATCCTGATCATGCTAGCATGGCCCAGGGGGATCTGGCTTGGTACTCTTGCCCAGGGCAGAGAACCCTAGCTGCCACTATCTTTTCACAGGATGCACAGGTGGCCTGTATGCTGCTTGAGGGATGATACTTACCCCTAATGCTTTCCAAAGCTTTGTTACATCTTTGACCAGGCTGATTGCAGCCAACAGCCTGGCAATGTGGGTCCACACCTTTAGAAAAGTCCACAGCATCTCTCATTGCTGGATATGTACTAAACTTCCAGAAGATGGCAGCGATCACCAGCCACTGAACAGAACTGGACCTGGCTGGAGCAGACTAATCAGCTAAGACATGGCAATGGTCACCTTGCCCTGTCTGGCAGGGTTTTTGGTAGTCTTTTGTTGCTCCTTCTATTGTTATTGTGGTCTGTGGGCCCAAAGTATTGCCCCGTGGAAGAAGATGACCCCCAGAACAAAGGCAATTTAAGGAATGGACTGTGGGGCCCAGAGAATTGAAGATGTAAACAGTCTGCTGAAATGGCTGTCTAAAGAACTTCTGGGTCTGTACTTCCCAAGGGGAGAATGATTCAGCACATGTTATATAACTGATTCAGCAGACATTATGTAATCCTTTTGGCATGTTGCCATTTTTGTGTAATCATGGTTAAAAGCCCATCACTGCATAGATTGCAGTGTGGACGGGAACAATTAAAGCCTGATCACTCCACTGATGGCTCCTTGTGCTTTCTTTCAGTTTACTACAGAGCTGGGACCTGACACTAAGGCAGTGCAGTTTTGGCAGAGACTGATACACACATTGGAACAATAAACATTAAGAAGTTGACCCATACAAGCATGGGTAACTGACCTTGTTTTCTCAATATAATTATACAATTATTATCAAAGATCAGGGCCACTGGATTAAAGTTCGTCAAGTTCAAGAATTTCCTTTGGGCTTTTTCTAAAACACTTGACTCTAAAAAGAAATGTCTTTGTAATGCATAAGTAGTCACAGCCATTTGTTAAATTCTAATTTCTCTGTTATACCTCCTTCTTCTCGTTTGATTTCTCTCTCAATATTCAGGGATCTCTGAGTGGTCTAGTTTGCAAGTTGCCAGAATGCAGTATACCAGAAATGGAATGCTTTTTAAAAAGGGAAATTTATTAAGTTACAAGTTTATACTTCTAAGGCTATAAAAATGTCCAATCTAAGGCATCCAGGAAAGATACCTTGGTTCAAGAAGGCCTGTGATGTTCAGTATTTCCCTCTTAGATGGAAAGCACATGGCAGTGACTGCTAGCTTCTCTCCAGGAAGCTTCAACGGCTTCCCCAGGGCTCTGTCCATTTTGTTAACTCTTTTGGTTCTGGTGGCTCTAAAGCTTTTACCAAAATGGTTGCCTCTTAAAGGGATCCACTAAACAACCCCACCTTGAATAGGAAGAGGCATATTTCCATGTTAGCTATCTAATGAAAAGTTACCACCCACAATTGGGTGGGTCACATCTCCATAGAAACAATACAAAAGATACCACTCAGCAATACTGAATGAGGATTAAAGGACCTGGCTTTTATGAGGTACACAACAGATTCAAACTGCCATCCAAAATGGCAATGGCCATTTTGACTTCCTCATGCTGAAAAGAGATGTTGACCTTCTGGGGTAGAGGAATTAACCTGGTGGTTGTTCTTGGAAGAGTGTACCTCTGGGACTCAGGCATTATATGGCCTAGGATCAATCTGGAAGCCTTAGATTTCTGATAGAATAACTTGCTAAGAAACTCTTTTATAGAGGCTTAAATAAAGCCCAGGGCACCCTAAGGTTTTCAGGCATACTGTTGGTTGGGGCTCGACATAATATGGTAATTTGAAATTCCTGGCTGAAGCTTGTATAAGAGTACATCTAGAATGAACTCCAAACTCTATTTGAAATCTCCCAGCCACAGAAACATTGCTTTGTTCTATTTCTCTATCCTTTTTCAGTTATTCTCAATCCTGCAATGCCTGGGGTAGGCTCATCATTGGCCCTGCATGGCCAAGGAGACACAACCCTGGAGGCCATGTCCCATGTACAGGAGATGGTAATGAATTTGTTTGCAGAGTTGACTTAAAGAAAGAGGCCACATCTAAGCAGTAAAAGAGGGTCTCTTGGGGTGACTCAGGCATAAGTGGAGCCGGTAGGAGCCGTCGGGGCCACGGGAGCCTGGCCGGGAAGATGCATGCCTAACTTCACCATTGCAGAAATAAATTTAGTTAGGGCAAGCCTCAAAATCAAGGGCTTGTCTTAATAAATTAGAGATGACTAATGCATGAAAAAATATCAGGAATTTCCCAGATGGAGAAATTTAATAGTTCCAGCTTTTTTCCCAGACTCTCAAGGTGACTTTGCAAATATGTTTTTATTTTCTATGCAAGGTATTCTATAATATTTGGGTATTGCAATAGCCTGTGCAGAACAACAAGAATTCATTCATTATTCTAGGTTCGATATAATTAAGATGTTTAAAGGGTCAATTAATTTAATTTAATTTAACCTGACCCAACAGTTTAGTGTGCTAAATCTTGGAGCAAAATGAACATCTCTTTTTTGGGTTTCCTACAGAAATTGAAGTTTAAAATAAAGGCAATAGCATTCTTTGCCCTGTATTCTGATGTATGTTACTCCTAAACAGGTCCATTTCATTCATATCTCTAATTTAATCCAATCCTAATCAGGCTCTTTTACAATTGCTATATGGAGAAATGCTGACTTTCAGAGCTGCAGAACTCCAGCCATGAGTCTCAGGTGTTGTTCCACAGAACTACCAGGTTATACTAAAAGAGCACACCAAGTTTAGAAACAGCAGTAAAAATCATGATTAAATGTGACTGCTGTAAGAGCTTACAGTCCAGGAGCCTTTACAATGAGCATTATTGAACATTCTCTACTCCTTAATAATTGATTGCCCAATCTCTCTTCACTTTCTATCCCCTGATAACCTATGCACTTGCATTCAATTCTTAAATTTTGCTCATTATAATTACTGAATATTAGTGAGGCCATGCATTTTTTTTCTTTTTTTATCACTCAACATAATGTCAAGGTTTATTCTCTTAGTTGCATGCCACCTAACTTCATTCCTTCCTGCAGCCACTCATTATTCTGTTGTATCTAGATATCATGTTTTACCTTTCTATCCGTCAGTCAGTGTACCCTTAGGCCACTTCCATCCAATGCAAATCATGAATAATGCTGCCATAATCACTAGTGCGCAAATGCTTATTCTTGTCCCTGCTTTCAGTTCTTCTAAATGTTTACCTAATAAAGGGGTAATAGGATCATGAGGCAGCCCTATACTTAGCGTCTTATGGAACCACCACACTGCCCTCCAAAGGGGCTGCACCATTTTACTTTCCACAATATAATAACCTAGTTATTCTTATGATATAATCACACAGTTGATTTCACCACCACAATTTATATGATAATTTCCATTTTTTCCACAAAGAGAAAAGAAGAGGAGAAAAGAAAAATACAAAGAAAGAGAAGCAGCCACCACAACAAAAAAAACATACCTCTCCATAATATCCCCATTGTTAATGACATTTAGATTTGGTATATCACCTTTGTTACAATTAATGAATGACACTATGATATTACTGTTAACTGTCAACGTTAGTTTGCACTAAATGTATTTTTCCATCTTCTGTCCCAATTTAACTTCTTACAATGTTGACCTTTAATTGTTCTCCCTCAGGTAAAAACTTTCTTATATTTGTACATTGAATCATCATCATTATCCATTCTAGGTTTCACTACATTATACAATCCCAGTTTTTGTCCTCTATTTTTCTGTCTGGTGCCATGCATGCCCTTAGCCTTCTTCTTTCAACCATATTCGCCTTCAATTTTGTTCATTATACCTCTAATATTGCGCAACAATCACATAGCATTGTGCTATCCTTTTCTGGAACTTTACAATCAACCATGTTGAATGTTCTGTACTCTTTCATCATCAAATTTAACTCTCAGAATTTATTCATTGATGTTAGTTCACATTAGTGTGGACATACAGAATTTCTGCTTTTGTTTCTGGCTTATTTCACCCAACAGAATATCCTCCAGGTTCATTCACATTGTTGAATGTGTCATGACTTTATTCCCTCTTACACCTACACAGTAAGCCATTATATACATATACACACCAGTTTGTTTATCCACTTGTTCATTGATAGACACTTGGGCTGACTTGGGCTGTTTCTATCTCTTGGCAATCATGAATAATGCCACTATAAACATGGATGTGCAAATGTCCTTTCGTGTCCCTACTTTCAGTTCCTCTGAATCATAGTAATAGGACTGCTGGATCATATGGCAATTCTATATTTAGCTTCCTGAGAAACGGTCAAATTGCCATCCAGAAAAAAAAAAAATTTGCCATCCAGAGTGAATGCACTGTTCTTCATTCCCACCAACAATGAATGAGTGTGCCTATTTCTCCACATCCTCTCCAGAAATTATAGTTTTCTGTTGTCTTTTTTTTATATTGACCATTCTAGTAGATGGGAAATGATATCTCATTGAGTCTTTGATTTGCATTTCCCTAATTACTAGTGAAGTTGAGTATCTTTTCATATGTCTTTGAGCCATTTATATTTCCTCTTTGGAAAAGTGTCCATTTATTTGGCCTATTTTTAATTGGGTCATTTGTCTTTTTTGTTGAATTGTAGGATCTTTTTATATATTCTGTAGATTAAACCCTTATCTGATATGTGGTTTCCAAATATTTTCTCCCATTGTGTAGTTTGCCTTTTACTTTCCGGACAAAGTCTTTGATATGCAACAGTATTCAATTCTGAGGGCAGCCTGAATGAATGCAAAAACTTTTATGGTACAATTAGTAAAGGTGCTTATGATTAATAACAACTCATAAAGGAAGTTAAAATTAATTCTAGAGTTAGATAATCTGTCCATCCTTTAATTAGAAAAACAAAATAAAATAGAATTAAATTTCAGATTTTACAGTAAGTAGAATTAATACCTCTTAATAAAATGGCTAAGACATTATCCTTAGTAATTATAATATAATAGTAATATTCCTTTGTAATTCCTGATTTCAATAATTCATTCAACTTCTGTATAATCTATTACTTTAAAATATTGGGATTTTCATCTTAAATTTAAAGACTGCATACTTTCCATTCCTTTTTGTTTGTTTGTTTCTGCATGGGCAGGCACTGGGATTTGAACCCAGGTCTTGGGCATGTTAGTTGAGACCTCTGCCACTGCACCACCATTGCACTGTCTTCCATTCCTTTTTAAACAGTTTTTTTTTTTTATGCATTTTCCTTAAAGTTTGGCATATGTTTTCTTCTGACTACACATTGGTAAAAGGTGACCTTTCAGTGTGATGTTTGACTGACTTCAGTACTAATAAATGGGGGGATGAAATGTTTAATGAACCTGTATATAGAAATAATGATAGAAGACTTATTTTGAATGCTATAGATGTATCACAGCCTAGCCTGATGAGGAGTCTTTGGAACCTAACTAATTTTAGAAAGAGTTTTTATTGATTACACAAAGACAGGGCACATTTTAATCATTTTCACAGCACTGTACTGCCTGAGGTACCAAAAATCCATTAAAGAAGGATTATAAACCTTGCATTGAACTGGAACCTAAACTGTTTCTTGATTTTTGTCAATAGAAGCTCTGTGAGATCAATCAGATTTACTAAGGCCTATTAAAATCAACTTGTTTAATAGCTCACATACCTGACACATTGAAGTGCAGCTGTTCATAAGACATTTCTTTTCTTCTGCACAGGAGTTCCATTATAGGTGTGGGTCTGTCCACCCTGCCAAGTCTGCTTATGTGCACTATTCTTTATTTTCTGATATCTATTCCTGCATGCAAACACAAATAATTTACTAGTACCCAGAAATGTTATATTTTCAGTAATATTACAAGGGAATAAGACTTTTTCCAAAAAATTATTTGATTTGAGCATTGAAACGTTTTGGAGTATATATGTGCATATACATACACACACTCATGTCGTACCAGATCTGCCTTTGCAGATTTCTGATTGATTTAAGAACTCTAATGCACACACAGGAATTGTGTTTTAATAGAAAATATACCCTAATGTACTAAATGGGCAGCCGATGTGTTTGAGGCCATGAAAATGCTGATTTACAACTTCAACTCTATTATAACTCAATATATTTTAATTCAGTTGCCTTATTCCATGACATTCGCAAGAGAAAAATAGAAAATAATTATTCATAACAGAGTCTATTCTAAAAATTATATAATTTATGGAACCAGATGACCAGTATTCAAAATTCAAATTCCCCACTAATTAGCCAAGCAATTGCTAGGGATTTTTGAAATTTGTACTTCCAAGCAGATTTGACACTGGCAGTTACCAATGACACACTCAATTTCCAGGTTATATTCCTTATATGATGATGTTGTCTGCATAAAACTGTTTTAATATTTTGTTAACCATCATTTTTTTACTTTAGGCCTTTTACAAATGTAAATATAATGACTTTTTTTCAGTCTTCCAAAATGACTTTATTGGAAAAAATATTACATATTTTGTAGAAATGTAAGAAATATACAATATACCTCTTCCCACCATTAAATTATAGTCACCTGAAATGTTATTACCAAAGTTTCCATTATAGAATTAAGAACTAAAGTCAATAGCCTAGGTTTCTATTTTTAATGTACTACTTATTAGCTATGTATGTGACTTTGGGAAGTTAGGTAAATTTTTATATCAGACCCTCTATATATGCAAAAGGGTTAATGATAATATCTACCTCTCTAGGGTTGAAAATCATTTACATTTTAACAGAGTTGCAAAAGAACAGGTTATTCAGTTTATTGATGAATATTATTTGGAATGCTCATTTATTTATTTGTTTGGTCACTCATTCACTAAAAAAGCTTTTCTGAAGTCTTTCTTCTGTGTCTGAAAGTCTTCTAGACATTTTAGGTGCATTAGTGAACAAAGTGACAATACTTCTGGCCTCTAGGAACTAATAATATCCTAACGACTATGAGATCAAAGCATAAAAGCAGCTAAACAAGCTATGTGGCACAGATAAAGTACAAAGATTAAAAGTTTATAATCTTTGCTTTGTATGATTATGTAGAATCAATATTTCTTTAATATTTAAATCATGAATTTAGTCCAGTAAATTTCAAAACATTATTAGCACTATTTAATGAAGAAAAATGAAGACTAAGTTGGTACTCATATAATAAAGGGTTCATACCTGATCTATCAGGCTCCATAATCCATTAATTTTATTACATCAAGCTGAATTTGGACAGGTTATTGGAGAAAATCAAAATCTTTTCTCTAAACAATCTTCCATAAAAAAGGGAAAGATGATACAAGAATATAGCTGATACATGTCTAGTAGTAACTGAGATGTGCATGAATTTATACTTAGCCTTGTGGTCAATAACAGCATGTACACATTAGGGTTAAAATGGCTGCTGGATCATCTTGTTTGTATAATATTTACATGACTGTGGACTGAAGGTGGGATTCACCAAAAAAATAGTTAAGATTGTACCAATTCAGAAATGAATGTTTTATGCTAAAATTTACTTAGTTTTCTAATATAATGTGGTGATTTTTTTTTGTCCATCAGGATATTGATCAATAACATTCACAGAATTCTGCATTGTTCCTTAGTCCAAAAACAGTCACCTGAGCTCCTACCCATTTTAAGCATCTGCTTCATCTATCATTTTGACAGCCATCGGGCTGGATCAGAGACCCGTCGAAAGCTGCATCATGAATGAAAAGAAACAACTCATTAGAAAGCTGTTGAAAATGAAAAGATTGCATTATTATTACATAGTCTACCTACTTGAACTTTACGCTTCAACAGAAAAAAGGAAAATGAAGTCAGCAAGCAGGACAGGTTAAATGTGAAAACCCAACTTTGAATCCAATTCTTAAGTCCTTTCTTAAACATGTTTTTGAGAATGTTTGCTTTTCCTCCATTACCTGCATGCTTTTATAATACATACTTTAGTTGCTACCTGAGGTCTTTGAAAACAGTCATTGATAGATGATTACTTCAAAACATGTCATTTCCTCCTATTTTATGACCTATCAATGAAGTAGTTTTGTGTTTCTTTTTTTCTTTACAAGCTTTATTGCTAAATTTTTAAAAGTAATTTCAATTACTATAAACTGTAAGGGAAATATCCGGGATATTTTTTTGTTTATTTGTTTAGAAAGAAAATTGAGAAAGATGTAAATGCATTTTGAAAAGTATGTGGTATCTGAATGATTATGAAACTGATATTTGTTTTTATAATGAACTAAAACCAAAACTATCAGCAAAATAATATTGCCAGAATATCCGCAAAATAATATTGCCAAAATATCCATTAAGTAAAAACATTGTATATTAAAATTATAAAAAAATGAAATTAACTTTTAAACTCAATCACATAAAAGATACATTTTTATTTGTTCCTAAAGGAAAAACAGAAATTTTCCTTCCTTTCTTAGAATTTTTAATAAATGTATAGTCTAAGAACTGACTTAACATTGTAATTATTTGAAATGAAAAAGATGTCAGTTCATTCTTTTCTCAACACTTATTATATTTAAATATCTACTCTCTCAACAATTATCATATTTAAATACTCTGTTTTTGACAAAATAATCATTGTATTCAACACTTTTTTCTGTTTATTGCCTCTCAAATTGTCTTAAGCTCTTCTTAATAAGTGAAATTATCTGTGAAAGAATTTTCTTGGAAATAAACCTACTTAAAGCTTTTCAAATATCAAGTTATTTAGAAACAGTTTATGGTGATGAAACTTAATAAAGACACAACATTTTGAATTTATCTGCTTACTGCCCTATTTGACTTAATTATTTCATACCATGATCCAGTCTGGGATGGTGAATAATGTCACTTTAAAATTCTTATGTAGGATATTTTGTGTTATTGTTATTTTTTAATTTTAATTTAAAATTTTTTGCTGCTGAATGGTACATTTTAATTTTTGGCATTTTAAATAAAATATAATCATTGTAAAGCCTGTATTTGTATAGTAAGATTCATAAACCAATTAAAAATTAAGGCAAACAAGGAAAAAAATCTAGAGAAACAGATATCAAAGTTTCCTGAATTCTAAATATTAAACCCTAGCTTAATACCATTTGATTAGCTATCAAAACTGTGAACATTATCAAAATTTCAAGTAGAAAGTTATTAGAAACATCAATTTTGTTATAGTAAAGACCTACGTTACTGAACACTTTCAAGTTTTTTATTTCAGAAAAATAAAAAAATGCAAATGTTTTTACAATTAATATATGAAAATCTTGACTCAAGCTAACTGTGCTGGTTTGAAAGGATGTATGCCCCCTAGAAAAAACATGTTTTAATCAAAATCCCATTTCATAAAGGTAGAATAATCCCTATTCAATACTGCATGTTTGAAACTGTAATCAGATCATCTCCCTGGAGATGTGATTTAGTCAAGAGTGGTTGTTAAGCTGGATTAGGTGGCGAAATGTCTCCACCCATTTGGGTGGGTGGTTTACTGGAGTCCTATAAAAGAGGAAACATTTTGGAGAAAGAGATTCAGAGAGAGCAGAGAATGCTGCAGCACCACAAAGTAGAGAGTCCACCAGCCAGCGACCTTTGGAGATGAAGAAGGAAAACACCTTCCTGGGAGCTTCATGAAACAGGAAGTCAGGAGAAAAAGGTAGCAGATGATGCCGTGTTCACCATGTGCCCTTCCAGATGAGAGAGGAACTGTTAACGTGTTTACCATGTGCCTTTCCACTTGAGAGAGAAACCCTGAACTTAATTGGTCTTCTTGAACCAAGGTATCTTTCCCTGGATGCCTGTGATGGGACATTTCTATAGATTTGCTTTAATTGGGAAATTTTCTTGGCCTTTGAACTGTAAACTAGCAACTCATTAAATTCCCCTTATTAAAAGCCATTCCGTTTCTGATATATTGCATTCTGGCAGCTAGCAAACTAGAACACTAACATAACATTTAAAATCTATTTTATCTACTACAACTAAAGCTACTTGTGCTTTCTTTTGGTTATAACGTGCATAGAAAATCGACTTCCATCTTTTCATTTTCTATGTTTGTGTCCTTGGGTCTGAGATAAGTCTCTGGTGAGCAACACAGAGGTAGATCATATTATCTAATCCGTTCTGTCAATACGTGTCTTTTAATTAATGACTTTAGTCCATTAACCTTATAAAATACTACTTTAAAAGTAGTTCTTGGTCTCTGTCCCACGTTGTCAGGAAGGTCCACACCCCTGGGAGTCATGTTCCACATAGAGAGGGGGAGGGTGGTGAGACTGCTTGCTGTGTTGGCTGGAGAGAGAGGCTGGAGAGAGAGGCCATTCCAAGAGATCTTGGAATGAGCTGAGACTCAGCATCAAGGGATTGAGAAAAATCCTAGAATGAGCTGAGACTTAGCATCAAGGGACTGAGAAAACCTTCTTGGCCAAAAGGGGGAAGAGTGAAATGAGACAAAGTGTCAATGGCTGAGAGATTCCAAACAGAGTCGAGAGGTTATCCTGGAGGTTATTCTTAAGCATCAAGTAGATATCATCTTGTTATTCAAGATGTAATGGAGAGGCTGGAGGGAACTGCTTGAAAAAGAAAAAAAAAAGTAGTTCTTGGGTCTAGAATCTTATTCTATAGTTTTTATTTATCAGATCTATGTATTCTTCTCCCTCTCACTTTTTATCATTTAAGTGGCCTTGGCTGATACCCTTCAATTCTGCACACTCCTCCAGACCTCCAGCTCTAGTCTTTTTCAGTCAACAAATCTCCCTTGAAAATTTCTTGTAGGGCAGGTTTCTTGGCAAATTCTCGCAGCTATTGTCTATCTGTGAAGATTTTGTTTAGCTGTTCTCTGTGAAGATTTTTAGTCCCTCCCTCAATTTTGCAAGACGACATAGAAGGATTAAGAATTTTTGGCTGGAAGTTTTTCTCATTCAGAATCTTAAATATATCATACCACTGCCTTCTTGCCTCCATGGTACCTGCTGAGTAGTCTGAGCTCGGTCTTATATAGTTTCCCTTGTATGTAATAAACCTCTATTCTCTTGCTACTTTCATGACTTTTGCTGCTCTTCAAGATTTGACATTCTGATAAGTATATGTCTTGGAGTAAGCCTATTTAGATTGGTTCTATTTGGGATTCACTGGGCTGGTTTGATTTGGATATTTATGTCTTGTATAAGGTTGGCAAGTTTTTCAAATAACCCTCCTAACCTGTTACTCTTATCTTCTCTCTTTGGGACCCAATAATTCTTATATTTATAATGCTTCATGTTGTCTACCATTTCTGTGAAATCAAGTTGCTTTTCATCTTCTTCTTTTTGCCATTTGTTCTTTTAAACATTCAATTTAATTTGTTCCGTCTTCTAATTTATTCTTTTTGAATACTATCTTTTGAAATCGACTTGTGAGCCTCTAATTGTTTTTTTTTAACATGGGCAGGCACTGGGAATCGAACCTGGCTCTCCGGCATGGCAGGCGAGAACTCTGCCTGCTGAGCCACCATGACCTGCCTGCCTCTAACAGGTTTTTAATTTGGTTTACAGTGTATTTCATCTCTGTAATGTCTGATATTTTTCAATTTATTCTTTCAAATTCTTCTTTATGTTGCTTTAGTGTCTTCTTGATATCCTTTATATTGCTATGAACAACCTTAATTAGTTGTTTCAAATTCTTATTCCCTTCAGATGATTTAATTTGGTCATTTGGCTGAGCCATATCTTTATACTTCCCCAGTGTCTCCTTGATGTCTGTTATGACATTCTGAACAAGTTTAATCAGCCATTCCAAACTCCGTGCTGCCTCAGGTGATTTAATTTGTTCATCTGACTGAGCTGTCTCTGCCTGGTCCTTCACGAGCTTTATGCTCTTCTGTTGTGCACAGGGCATTCTAATGTCTTAACAAGGTTATTTAGCAGATTTATTTCCTCCCCATGTCTAAGATTTTGCATCTACTTTTGTTTTGGAGGGGTGGGGGGCAGGGACCGTGGTCCAGGCATTGAACCCCAGTCTCCCACAGGGAGAGGCAAGCATTCTACACTGAACCACCCATGCACCCTGTATCTACTTTTATTAGCTGTGAAGATGCCCTTTTGGATTTGGTTTTTCAGTCTTTCCCCATGAGACCCTACTGGAATTTTACTTGGGGCTTTGGTAGAGAGGTAGGCAGATTAGCAATTGGTCAGTCTCGAGTTTCCTCTTCTCCCCAGCAGGTGGTGCTCTTGGGCCGTCTTGTCCACTTATGTCCACCTGACCCTGATGACAGGTTCCAGTTGAACCCAGTGAAACCCTGCCAGGACCCCAGCAGTGACTGCCGACCCCGGCATGTGCCAAAATCTGAACACTGGAATTAAACAAACATCACAGTGAAGACTTTTGTTGGCCAATGGATACAGTGGACTCCAGATTCCACACCCTTGGCATAATACCAGGCTGCAGGACTGGGTGCTTCAGCTTCATTTGCTGAGAACCAGTCCGGAAATGTGTGGAGGCCCGTCCTGGTGCTCAACTTGGCCGGCTTCCTTGGGCTCACCTCTCTGTTCACACTCACCTGCAGTCTTCAGGTCTCCATGGGGGTAGGGGCGCAGTACCAGGACCCAAACAAGTCTCTTCTGCCAGTTGGATGTTAGACCGGCACATTCTGTGTCTCCTCCTTCTCCTCGGGGGAGGGCCCCCAGTCCTTAACAAGAAACAACGGAGGTGCCCACAGCAGTGTGTGTCACAGGGCGAGGAGTAGACACTTCACCTTCACAAAATGAAGTCTGCGCACAGGAAAAGCATGCGTGTTATCTTCCAAACTCACCTTCTGCATTTTCAGCTAGGAAGCCAAAGAGAAAATCTTTCCAAGCCAGCTGCAGCGGTGGGGGGTGGCGTGGTTGGCAGAATCATGACTGAGAACATTCACCCTATTCTCTCCATCCCAATTTCTCCAGTTTTTAGCCCTTGCCTCCTATGCAGGATAAAAGACCCTACATGGACACTTGCACCCTGGAACCTCTGTCTTGGTCATTTTTATATTGCATCTCTCATTGTTGCATGGATTTGACTAGCTCTAATATTTTATCCAAATGCTAGTAACTGTGATATTACTATTCTTGAATTATCATTTGACTTTTTAATGCTTTGAATCTTACTCACCAAAGAAACCACACAGGATAGTGTTTGTAGTTATTAACATCCATAACAATGACATATACCAAAATAGCCTTGTTTTCAAAATAGTCCTGTCATATATAAACTAATGTACTTCATTTATTCAGTTAGTCATGCGTTCTACAACTATTATTGCACATCTACTTAAACTCAGGTACTCTGTCAGCTATGAAGGTCCTATTGCTAAACAAAGAATACAATCCCTCCTTACAAATCCATTTTAATTAGATCAATGTGCAACTGAATGTGTGTGTAATTTATGCAGCTTTTTTTTCCTGTACATTCCAATCAGTTCCTTTGGAACAGATATGTTACAGACACATGCAGCATAAAAGAAAGAGCATAGGTTTGTGATTCAAAAAACTGTATTTATAAAACTCATACTCTGTTCCCTGAAACTAATTAGTTGTTTGGACTAGGTATATTCAGTTAAATATCTGTGAGTGTGTTTCTAAATACAGATTTTTCAAATGACAGCAATAATTTTCAAACCAAAATTCTTAGTTAGGACATTTTTTGTTTGCTACATCTGATCCTAAACTTCTCACTAAATATAAGACTAAATAGAATAGCCATGATTATTATTTAATTTAAAATTAAAATCTGAGAAAAATTATTCAACTATTAAGGAAAATACTACTTATGTTATATGTTGTATTATCTGTTTGATTATTTTCCACAGAATTGAGTTGACTTTCAAATTTAATATACATTGTTGAACAGCAAACCATGTAAAGTTTACTGCCATCACATGTCATAAATTACCCTCTGATCTCAGCTGGTGATTATAGAAGCAATTCTCTCGATTCTTGCATCTACTTGGATATAAATGAAATATTTTTGCATATGTATACTTATTCTTGTTTTCTAACTCAGTTATATCATTCCTTTCTCTCTTTTGATGGCAACAAATCAAAGTAGACAAGATAGCTACTATAAGAAGATGCTGGCTTAAATTTTCAAGTTTTATTAAAAATAATGTTTAAATAGAACAAATGTACTTTTTCGAATTCTAAAATAATATTATTTCTTTCAGATATTCTTAACTTTTTTAGACAAAATACAAAAGAATTTTGGGAAGAAAATTCACTTTATTTTTGGAATTCAGGATTTCAATTTACATCATTGTTTTTGTATTGAATTCACTTTTTTAATCAGACAGGGTAACAAAAATTACTCTGAAATAAATTAAGAATGGTTCAAATATTCTGAAATATGTCTTACAAGAAAAAATATATATTGATTTTTTAAATGGAAAACTTTCAGAAAGAAATTTAAATGCACTGAAGACTTTTAAGAAAATGCAACACTAGAAAGAAATTCATAATCCCAACCCCAGGAGAGAAAATTTTTGGAGACCAGAGAAGAGCCCAAAATATAATAGTCAGCCGTTCCTTTAAAGCATTATGAAAATCTCAGCCTCCACAAAGTCCTGTGAAGTTTTTTGTCTAACTGACTCCATCCTTTCCACCTTGATAGTCAACCCAATAAATACAGTCCCAGAAAGTGTCTAAAATAAAATAAATTATTAAATATGTTAGTTGATATATTTAAATCATTGCAATGTACTTTAATTACAATGTGTAATATAGCTAAGCAAACAAAATTAATCCCAATAGGATTTGGAAAGGAATTTAAGATTATAAAATCCAAATGCTTCAAAATCTAAACAAGCAATATCCCAGTAAATTTTACCTATAACTCAAATGACCAAGCTGCTAAAATCAAAGGCAGAAAACATCAGGTGTGATGCAGGGTGAAGAGAAAAACCTGCCTGAAGGCATTAGTAAAATCAGTGAGACACCTGCAGAAACAAATGGGCAAGAAAATAATGGACAATAATGCACAAAACCAAATTCCTACTGCTTTGTTTTAGACTTCTGATTATGTCCAAATTATTCATCTCTTATATTAACACTGAGAAACTAACACAAGATCTTTAGAAATTTAGGAAATTGCTCCCTTTCCTAATTCAATGCAATCTTTAAAATAGCCCCAAAACAGGAAATGAAAAAATTATTCTAATAATTATGAAAAATATCAACTTAAAATAAATACAACATGTTCAATGATAATGAAGCATTTACCAAGAATTATTAAATGTACAATTTTTGAGTTCAATTAATATAATTTAAATTGATACTTTTTTATTTCTACACAAGGAAACATTGATTTTTCACTATTAGCAGAAGAACAAATATCTATTGGAAAATGATTATGGTTAGTATCAATTATATATCCAAAGAGATTATACATAATTTTAAGGAATTAAGAGGTCCTCTCCTCTCTAAACTATATGGCAAATGTTCCTTTGGCACTTAATTAACAAGTTTATATGTGAAGAATGTATTTTTTAAAACTTTTATTTTTTCCCACTATTTCTAATCCTCCCTTTTCTGATTTTTCCTTTCTTAGGTAACTTGTGGATTTACAAAGCAATTGTGCATAAAATATAGAGTTGCCATATACAAACCTCTTAGAAATACATCAAATCAATATGAAATATTTGTTACAATTGACAAAAACACACTTTTATAATTGTACTATTAATTAGAGTACATGGTTTAATCTTGGGTTCACTGTTTGTTTACTATAGTTCCATGGAGTCTTTACAAAATTTTTGCTTTGTTACCTAATGTGTTTCCTTTTAACCACATGCATATACATATTCCTTTGTTCCAAATAGGAACCCTGTATATTTTAAGTCATAACTATTCCATATTACCACCCTGTCCTCTGGTAAAGCACATTCTAGATTCTGACTTTTCATTTTTTTTTCTGGCCATTTGTATATCTTCTTTGGAGAGATGTATATACATATTCAAGTCTGTTGCCCATTTTTAAATTGTTTTTTTAATTGTCTTTTTATTAAGTTGAAGTATTTCTTTATATATTCTGGATATTAAACCTACTACTATGTAGGTTGTTGTTTTACTTTTGTAATACAATCGTATGAACCTCACAGTTCCATCTCTTCCTGGTCATATGTAGCCTGGGCAATAAGGCAAATAGCTTCTAAGGCCAGCACCATATGCTGGACAAACCTGAAAGTACAAGAGAATTGAAGGACTTTTTCTAAGACTCTCCAGAAAAGTACCTCAGACAGATTGGGATTTGTCCCATTCCCTGCATGGGAACACATTCTTGTTTTGACTGAGATACACAGATGGCCCAACTGCTGAAACAGTAGCCTAAAACAAACCTAGGTCTCCTGGACCAACGAAAAATAGAGCACCACTGGGAGACAGTCACAGAATTTTCTGTGGTGCCCAGTGCAAACACCCCAGCCCTGAGGCAGCATCTGGTTTGGGGAGAAGACTGGACCAAAGACAATCTACAACTGGCCTGAAAAAGAGAAGAACAGATAGGAAACAAAGCCAACTAACAAGTAAAAACTGGGCAGAGGGGAGAAAACTCCCTCCAGAATAGACTAAGCAAGAAAATCAGATGCTTAGACATCAGCAAAAAATCATGACATACAGGAAACACAATGATCTGGCCCAACCAGTGGAACAAACACACATCTCAAGTGATATAGAGTTGTTCAAAAATATCTTCTAAATCAAATAAAAAACCAAGTGACCGAGGTAAAGGAAAAATTGGCACAAGACATGCAGGATGTCAAGAAGACACTGGGTGACCATACAGAACAACTCTAAAGCTTGAGAAAAGCAAATGGAAAAACTTATGGGAATGAAAGTTACAACAGAAGAGATGAGAAACACAAGGAATCATACAAGAACAGATTTGAGGAGGCAGAAGAAAAGATGAGTGAAAGGACATCTGAAATCCTACACACAAAAGAACGTATAGGGAAAAGAATAGAAGATATGAGCAAGGTCTTAAGGAATTGAATGACGACATGAAGCACATGAATATACATGTTATGGGTTTCCCAGAAGAAGAAGAGAAGGGGAAAGGGGCTGTGCTGGTTTGAATCTACTGTGTACCCCAGAAAAGCCAAGTTGTTAATCCTCATTCAGTATTGCTGGGTGGGAGCTTTTTGAGTATTTCCATGGAGATGTGACCCACATAATTGTGGATGGTAACTTTTTGATTAGATGATTCCCATGGACATGTTTCTCCACCCATTCAAGGTGGGGTTGCTTACTGAGTCTACTAAGAGGGAACCATTTTGGAAAAATCTGAGAGCCAGGAGAGCCATCAGAACCACAAAGTTGGAGACCATTGGAGATGAAGAAAAAAAAAAAAAAAACACCTCCAGGGAAGCCACTGGAAAAGCCTGGAAAGAAAGCTAGCAGACATCGCCATATTTGCCATGTGCCTTTCAAGTTGAGAGACCCTGAATATCATAGGCCTTCTTGAACCAAGGTGCTTATTCTCACAAGCATTAAGGACTAACAATTTAATAAGCCAAATCCTCAATTGTAGGTCTGTCCTTATGAAACTTTCTCCTATAAAGGTGAAACTAAGCCTACTTATAAATGCCTAAGAGACACACCCAGAGAAACTTTTTTGTCACTTATGTGTGGCCTTTCTCTCTAAGCCACTCTGCAATAACCTCACCACTGTCCTGCCTGTGTAGGATATGACTTCCAGGCTTGTAAATCACCATGACAATGTATGACAGAACTCCTGGGGATGAGCCAGGCACAGGCATTGAGGGATTGAGAAAGACTTATTTACTGAAAGGGATAAAAGAAATGAAACAAATAGAGCGTTAGTGCCTTAGAGATGTCAGAGTTGAGAGGTCATTCTGGAGATTACTCTAATGCATTATATAGATATTCCTTTTTAGTTTCTGGTGTATTAGAATGGCTAGAAGGATGTACTTGACACTGTTGAACCTTAATCCACAACATTGTATTATTAATGATGATTGTATAACCACATAACTTTTATGGTGCGATCATGTGATGTTGAAAAAATTGTGCTTGACACTCCTTTTACTCAGTATATGGGCAAATGAGTAATAAAATAAAGACAAGAAGTAATAAATAATTGGGAGAGGGGTGTGTGGTATGCTTTGGGAGTTCTTTCTTCTATTTTTTGGAGTAATAAAAATGTTCTAAAATTTATCGTGGTAATGAATGAACATCTATATAATGATACTGTTTCCTATTGGTGGTATACTTTTGGTGATTATATGGTATGTGAATATATCTCCATAAAATTGCACTAAAAATGAGATATCATCTACCACCTACTATAATGTCCTTTATCAAAAAACAAAGGTACAACTAACAGAGAAGATGTGGAGAAATAGTTGCAATTATTCATGGTTAGTGGGAATGTATGTATAATGGTGCAGTCACTCTGGAAAGCAGTTTGGCAGTTCCTCAGGATCCTAAGTACAAAATTACCATATGATCCAGGAATCCCATTACTCAGTATATACTGGGAAGAACTGAAAGCAGGAAGATGAATAGATGGTTTTAGCAGCATTATTCATGATTGCAAGATATGGAAACAGCCCAAATGTCCATTAACTGATGAGTGGATAAACAAACTGTGGTATATACATATGATGGAATATTACACAGCTATAAGATGGCAATAAAGTTATCATGCATGCAACAGTATGGATGAAACTTGAGGACAGTATATTGAGCAAAATAAACCAGAACCAAAAGGACAAATATTGTATGGTCACATTAATATGAATTAATACTATTGCACAGATTGAGATTTGAGTTGAGAACATAGGTTATCAGGAGATAAAAATATGGTAGAGATTGGGCATTTGATGCTTGAGTACAGAATGTTTGAGATCAACTGTAAAAATTTCAGTAATAGGTAACACTAATACTGTGTGATTGCAACACAATATTGCAATTAAAATGAGCAAAACTGAGTGCAAGTATGTTTGAAAGAGGAATGCTAGGGAAATGTTTGGTACCAGAATGAAAGATGGAGGAGAAAAACTGGGATTATAATTTAGCAAAACCTAGAATGGATAATGATGATGATTAAATGCACAAATATAAGAACCTTTTTACATGAGTAAGAACAAATGTATGTCACTATTGCAAGGTGTTAAAAATGGGATTGTATATGGAAAAAAAAAGAATTAATGCAAACCATCGTCTATAGTTAACAGTAACACTGTAATAAGCTTTCATTAATTGTAAAAAAGGCAATATACCAAAACTAAATATCAATAAGAGGTGGACATAAGGTAGGGCTATGGGGTTTTTTTTCTCTTTTAGCCCTCTATTTTTTTAATTCTCTTTTTTCTTTGCAGAAGAAATGGAAATGTTCTGTACCGGATTTTGGTGATGAATGCAAATCTATGTGATTATACCAGGACAAATGTATTGTAAACTTAAGATGGATTGTATGGTGTGTGAATAAAATGCTTAAAAACTAAAGAGGGATACAATCACTGGAGAAGATTTTATAGAGAGAGATAAACCTAGTCACTGTTTTTAAGGAAGTAGAATGGTGCAGCCCCTGTGGAGGGAAGTGTGGCAATTCCACAGGAGACAAAGTATAGGGTGGTCCTGTGATCCTGCATCCAGTTATTAAGTATGTATTTGGAAGACCCGAAAGCAGGGGAATTAATAGATTTTTGCACACTGGTGATTATGGTGGTACTTTTCACAATTGTCTATGGATGGAGATGGCTCAAGGGTACATTGATGATCAGTAGTGCAAACTGTGGTATATAACTGCAATGGAATGTTGTGTGACTCAGAAAGTAACGAAGTTATGAGACATACAATGAGGTAAATGAACCTTAAGGATATCATGGTGAGATAAATAAGCCAGAAGTGAAAGGACAATTGGTGCATGGTTTCATTAATATCAATTAACTAAAATGTGAAAACTCTGAGAATTAAACTCAAAAGCATAGGTTATAAAGAGATAGAAAGTGGGAAGAGATTAGGAAATCAATAATTAAGGAGTACAGAATATTCAATAAGGAACATCATAAAGGTTCCTAGATTGCAAGTTCTAACAGCAGCCAAATTTACTCTGGAGTTTTAACTGTTATCTCTAAATTCTGAGATGCTGTGTTCTTTATGCATAACCTGGTAGTTCCTGAAACTTTGGATATATTGTGATGGCTGAGGCTCCATTAGACTTCTGCAACTCTGAAAGTCAACATTACCCTATACAGCAACTGTTAAAGAAGCTATAAAAGAGATCAGACTCCAATTATTAATATGAATAAAACCATTCTGGTTAGGACTCTAGTAAATCAGAACATAGGGTAAAGGATGATATTCACTGTATTTTAAAACTTCAACTTCTGTGGGAGACCAAAGGAAGATAGATATATATTGTCAAAATTTTAAATTTTCTGTCACACACTATCTGATTTAAACTTTCTGGTCAGTTTATTTATGCAACACTTTTACATGGTACCTAGAATACTGAATTAGATCTTACTATTTGGCACAGTTTATTGTATTACCCCAATACATTCCAGAGTATTTTGGGCAGAAAATTAAAAAGTCATTTTAAAGTCCCTTGAGGGACAGGAAAAAATGTGGAACTATTAATCTTCCTCACCTTGGAAATCTCTGATATTCTCTCAGACATTAGGGATGTCCAATTTAATAAGCCAAGCCTGCAATCTTGAGGTTTGCCCTTAAGAAATTTATTTTGTAATGATGAAGTTAAGCCTGCTTAAAATTATGCCTGAGTCAGCCCCAATGAATCTCTTTTCTTGCTCAGATGTGCCCTCTCTCTCTCTCTCTAAGCCAACCACTGCTAATACACTAACTGCCCTCCCTGCTATGTGGGACATGAATCCCAGGGATAAGCCTGGCCCTAACATCATGGGAATTGAAAGTAACTTCTTGACCAAAGTGGTGAAGAGAAATAAAATAAGATTTCAGGAGCTAAGAGATTTCAAATGGAGTTAGGTGTAATTCTGAATGTTATTCTTTTTTATTTTTAAACATTTTTATTGTGAAATATATATATGAAAAAGTGATGGATTTCAAAATACATTTTAACAAGTAGTTATAGAACAAACATGGTGCATGACTCCCTTCTTGTCCAAAAGGGAGAAAAGAAATGAAATAAAATAAAGTTTCAGTGGCCAAGAAATTTCCAATAGAGTTGAGAGATCATTGCAGAGAGGTTACTCATGCAAGCTTCAGACAAATATTGCAAATTGCCACAGTATGTCAAATTCCAACCAACAGTATTTCTATAAGCCCTAGAGAATACCCTGGGCTCTACCAAAGGTTCTATTAATGTTTGACCTGGTAAGTTTATTTTTTTTTTCAGAAAGTTAAAGCCCCCAGATGACTCCAATGCCAGATAAGCCCTGAAACAGAGGTACCAGTCTCTCCAAGGACATCAATCAATTTAATTCCTCTACCGCATAATGCCAATACCCCTTTTCAGCATGAAGAAGCTACAATGGTCACTGCTCAAAAATCCTTCAAATGGAGAGAATGATAAAATGAGAATGAGGAATTGTAACTGAGAAGCTAAGATTTAACAAATATTCTTACTACAGACATATATATATATATGCATTTACATATATACGTGTGTAAATATATATATGTA
The DNA here is from genome assembly GCF_023851605.1 of Tamandua tetradactyla. Taxonomy (NCBI): domain Eukaryota; kingdom Metazoa; phylum Chordata; class Mammalia; order Pilosa; family Myrmecophagidae; genus Tamandua; species Tamandua tetradactyla. The sequence goes on along the minus strand of NC_135350.1, from coordinate 4,658,024 downwards.
TTTCTTTTTAGTTTCTAGTGTATTAGAAGAGCCAGAAGGAAATACCTGAAATAGTTTAACTGTAATTTAGTAACCTTGATCTTTCATAATGATTGCATGACTATATAGTCTTTATGCTGTAACTATGTGATTGTTAAAACCTTGTGAATGGCACACCTTTAATCCAATGCATGTGTAGATGAGTAATTTAAAAAGCCAGGTATGGAAAAAATAATAGGCTCAGAATGTGGGGGAAATAGCCCTCACATAAACGCTAATAACCTTTCATCAACTGGAACAAACATTAAGTACTCTTAAAAAAAAACAGAATTACAAAAAAAAAGTGCTAACTATTGTAACAAATTTTCTTTGCAGATGCAAGTGTTGGTGGTACAGTTGTATAGGGGAATCCTACATTTTATTCATGATTGTTCTGTAAATTCAAGACTTCTCAAATAAAAATTTGCAAAAATGAAAAAAAAAACAGCATGGAAAGTAAAACAAAAAAAAGAAGAACTAGGTTTGGAGTTTTGAAGCCTAACTCTCACATTGTGTGTGCTTGTGTGATGTTTGTGCATATCTATGCTTTGTCATTCTCCTGAATTATGTCCTCTCCATTATCAATAGGGTTTCTTTCTTGAATTCCTCTTATTTGTAAGAATAAATTCTTAATTTTCTTTTTTTCCTAACAGATAAAGCCCATGGGAGCTAAATTTTAGAGTCCTTAAGCATGTAAATATTATTTTATGCTCCACATTGATCAATTTGATTATAAAATCTTGTGTCCTAGTGTTGATGTACAATTTGATTTTGATCTATTATTCTTTTGAATATAAACTTTTTCTTTGTACTCTCACATGGTTTTCATTTTCTTTATTATTTTTAAATTTTACATATTTAGGTATATAAACTTTCTTAATTTTTCTTTTTTTGTTACTCAATGAAACCTCAAATTATAAAGAACCACTCTTTCTTCTGATCAGTGACTTTTAAATTTATCATATATTTCATTATTATTTCCCTTCCTAATACTTTTCTATTAAATAACCATTTAACACATATTGAAATATTTTGATCTATTGCACATTGTTAAATTTTCTTAAATAATTTTATTGTTTTATAGACCTCTTCATTGTTTTTTGTTTTGCATCCTCACATATTTCCTTTACTTTATCTTCTAAATCATGAATTGGGCTTTTAGTTATCTTCTTTCAAATACTCAATACTTTAATAAGTACTTTATTTTAACAGTATTTTTTTTAACTTCAATGAGTTTTTATTCATTGATTGCCCTATATTTATAGCAACATGCTCTTGAAATATATATGAAATATTCTAAGTATCTACTAATTATTAGCTTTTAATTTGTCTTTAATTTCATGCATTTTTTTTCTGTCTACAAATATTGAGTATTCATACACTTTACCATAAATATTCCTTTAATTAATTAACTTGATGGTTGATTTAGAGCCCATTTCTACTGTTATTTATTTTTTTTACATGGGCAGGCACCGGGAAATGAACCCGGGTCCTTGGGCATGGCAGGCAAGCACTCTTACCTGCTGAGCCACCGTGGCCCACCCTCCTACTGTTATTTTGATGGCTCCATATTTGGAATTGCTCTCAAAGAGGAACTGCTCTCATATCAATAGTTCACCTTCATACAGTGCAATGCTCCAGGCACTTCTTCCAAAGCTTCGTGCATGTTAACGTGTACACTTTTGGTAAAAGAGACTTTGAAAAGCAGGGCAACTTATTAGGCCACAGAACAAACACTGACAGTTTGTTTCCAGTCCTGTTGGTATAGTCATCACACTATACAATGTTTCCTAGAATCTGTCTGCTAAGTTTTTGTACTAGAAATATCTCTGATGAGAAACCATCAGATCATGAAACTAATACAAGAAAGTCAAAGAACATTTATATAAATCATTTTTCACGTGAATTTTGATTATGCATGTATAAGAAATGATGCAGTATTAAGCACATAAAATTGTCATATGAAGGTTAGAAGTTGAGCATTTGAGTTAGCTTTTATTTATAAAAAAACATGCTTTATGTATCTCTATTATTATTTTTAAGAAATACTAAACCTAGATCATTTTTAAATTTATGAGAAATAGAAAGATGAACGTATTGAATGATAATTTTATCCAACATAATGGATTATGTTGAAAAGATAGACACTGATCCAATATATTCAGTTAAAAGAACTGTTAAATAATACTATATTAAAGGTTAGAAAATCAAGGATATCTGTGCTTTCTATGTGTCCCCCAATTGGTGATATAAATATTAAAGCTTAAATAATGCAGTAAGAGCACATCAAAATCCCTAGTTAAGACATGTCCTCAAGTAAACAAACTAGCAGGTTAATAATAGAACTGTCGACACTGGCACAATCTCTTCCGTTACAAATAGCTATAAAGAAGTCCATTTTAAATGGCAATCTTTTTTCCCAAGAAAGATGTGACACGCCAACCTTTATTTTGTTATATTTACCTCTTCCTTTTCAAGGGCATGAAAACCATCTCAATACAATTATTGAATTAGGTGTGTGAAAAGTGATCAGTAACTTGATCTTGATGAAAAATGCAATAGTGGAGATGTATAATTTTGGACTAAATTAAATGAAACAAGATCTCGAGAGGGGATTGTGACAAGAACTGATATGATTTTATGACAATATCATATGCCTACAGTCTTCTCTGACATTTGGGGAGTGAAAAATTAACCTAAGGCAGGTATATTTATAAGGTTTCCTGTAAAAAGAAAAATGGTGCACTTTTACCAATAGTATTGAATGGTGGGATGGAATAAAATGTGTAATGCCTAGAAAAGAGAGAGCAAGGAAGAAAAGCAATTTGCACAGTAATTTTAATAGTATAAGTTATGATACATTAAGACGTTATGAGGCAAAGATACCTAAATGAAAACTTCTTCAAATTCAGAAATGTGACAGTTATCTAAATCATAATCATTTCTGTGCTATGGAGTCTTATATAACAATAGATTTGGATTAGATTAATTCACACACTGCTATAGTTTCCATACCAAAAATGTACTGATAATTTTGGGAAAATATTGCCACCATAGTATTTCAATTGTATGTTTCTTTTGAAACATCTAAATTCTGCTAAGATAATAAAGCTTAAAGTAGATAAACTGTCCCCAAAAATGATTGAAATAGCAGAAGAAAGGTCTGAAGTCTTTGGGGAGTTACTGACACAACTATGACTTCAGAGGCCAGAATCCTAAAGGAGAAGGGACATCATAGAGAAAAAAGCTGAGCTTCCCACTAAAAGAAATTCAAGGAAATTATTCAGAGAAAAAGAAAATCATACCAGACAAAATATAAGAAATGCAGAAAGGAATCAAGAGTAAGGGAAAGTGTTGTCTTCTTTCCCCATTCAACTCTCCTTCTACCTGTCCTATTGTGCAAGACTATCTTATGATTCATATAACTCAATGCATTAAGATTATCCTGAATTTAAGGAGCATTTTTCCAATTGCCAGTATTGTAAAGTGGGAATCAGGATTAAAAGACATGGCTTTTCTGGTGTACAGAACACTTTTAATTAGTACATAAGCCGAATCCATCCAGGATTTCATCTGGCTAATAAATACAAACCTTAAAAGATCCATGAAATCTATGCAATTTCCTTAAAACATTTCCCCTCTCTCATCGGCTATTTTCTCTGATTTTGGCTCTTCTATTTGATGTTTTTCCTGGTTTTGATCCCAGCTATTGATATTTAGATTTGGTTTAACCCCAAACAACTTTATCAATACCACAACTGCTACCACTGGCATGAAATAGCACCGCTGTCAATATTTCCTCCAAGGCTTGTATCCCATGCCATTGCTGAATTGTAATCCAAGTAGCCTTGATCTTTGGTAGTGATTGTATAACTATATAGCTTTTATTGTGTGACTGTGTGACACAACAAAAAAAGGTAATAAACCTTGTAATGGACACACCCTTTATCCAGTATATAGGTAGATGAATAATAAAAAAGAACATGCATGATAAAATAATATATCTGGAAAATGGGGAAAATACCCCTACATAAACTATGGACAATGGTTATAGTACTACTTTAATAATATTTCAACAATGGTAACAAATTAACTACTATTAAAAATAATAGAATTACAAAAAAAGTGTTATCAGGAACTGTCACAAATTTTCCACACCAACACAAGTATTCTTAGTAGGGTGGTATATGGGAATCCTGTATTTTATATATGATTGTTCTGTAAACCAAAAACTTCTCTAATAAAATAAAAAGAGTAAGATACGAGAAGCAATACTAGTTCTACACAAATGACTTTGAATGATTTGTTCTTTTTTTCAATTCTGATTTTTATTGTGGTAAATTTAATTGAGGGGCTGGTTGGAATTTTGTAAAAATTAACGTTTTTCTTCTGATTATTGGCTAGTTTCTTTCATAACTACTTACTAGTAATTAATTGAAAATGCAAAACAATGCAGATTTAAATGCATATATGAGGCAGAAGAAGCTATATTCTCACTTTTTTCGATGAAAATAGAAATTTTCATCGAAAATTTGAGTGCAATAGAAATTTCTAATTTTTTGTTTTTTTTTTACATGGGCAGTGACCGGGAATCAAACCCAGGTCTCTGGCAGGGTAGGTGAGAACTCTGCCACTGAGCCACTGTGGCCTCCCTGCAATATAATTTTTAATCCAGCAATTTAAAATAAAGAAATTTAAGGGGCTATAAATCAAGCTATTTAGTAAGTGTTAAGGATGTATGCAAAAAATGTCTTTCTTAGAGTTGTTCAGAGAAAGACAAAGAATGGAAACGTGGAGAATCAAGATAATTTGCTAGCTTTTCATTTGGCACCTGCATCCCTAACTGTAATGCTCCAAATATTGAATATTCTATGGCAAACTGTTGCGGCGTGGGGCTTGCCTTGCCCGACCGCACTGGGGTCTCGTCCTCGGATGCGGTTCGGCTGGAGAGCGGCGTCAGCCGAAACCTCGGGGCTTGAAGGTCTGGAGGGCGCGCGAGCACAATAAACCGAGAGCAAAGAAATACTTGCAGCAGTTTATTGCAGGGGTGGCTCGCGGAACCTAGCTCGCTGGCAAGGCTTACAGGCTAGGCTCCCGAGAGGGGGAAGCACAGGGTATATATAGGGTTGGTGAAGGGGAAGTAACATAGGCGGGGAAACTTTGACGGACAGCTAGTATGGAGTATGTGGATTGGTTAAGAGGGTGTGTACATGGTCCAATGAAATAGCTTGAAGATGTTGCCAGGCAGAGAGCGAGGACGAAGGTTGGGCCAATCGGAGAGTGAGAAGACAGTGGTGCGATGTGAGGTCAGCAGTTGCTAGTTGGAGGGTTAGATTAGCAAGGCTTGCAAGAACGAGAGATGTTTGGACATGTCAGGGCATGTCAAGGCAAATAAGAGGAGGCAGTTCTTGAATATATGCAGCAGCAAACCAAACTAGAAGGATGATCTGCTTCCTTGGTAACAGAAGTAGCTGCATTACTTGATATTCTGTTTCAATCTTCTAGTAACAAAGAAAAGTTGAGGCATTTTGTGACTCTGATTTAAAACTAATTCTGCACATAAAGTGCTTATAAAGGCCAAGGGCACATGGAGAGCCCTGAAGGCAGCACGGGGGGTTGCACATCAGTGTTTGATACTTCATGGCAACTGATTATAGGAAAATGAAGCTAAAGCTAGTCTATTCATCTGTGTCATAGGGTAAAATAGTGTTTCAGTGATATGTTAATAATCCTAGCAAGAGTCTACCAAAACTGGTTTTAGAGTTAAAAGGATTTAATTTGTTCTTCTTTACCTACAAATGTATGAATGAGCATTATACTAGTAAACCCATATACACGGCTGCTGTGTTCTTTGCATTAAATGTCCATAGTGGTATAGTCTTCATGGTCTGTCGTTGAAATCTGTGCAACAATATACCTTTGCCCTATAGCAAAAATTGATAGCTTGATCTATGCTGGGAAGAAAATAGATGCTCATAACTGGGCCAAAATATTCCCATAAAACCCACTTGGTGTAAATTTAATCATTTCTTATCATAAAGAAATCATCTATTACTACAGTAGTGAGAAGAATGCACATGATCTGTTTTACTTAGAAAGAATTCAAACTGCAGTTTTTTTAGAAAATGAGGTTTTGACGTTTTTCCTATAAAAAGTAGTCTCCCTCCAGCAATAAAAGATCTCCCTAGAAGGCCCGCAAAGTAAAGCAATTGAAGTAAACTGTGAGTGGATTTTCAAAATAAGAAAACTAAATTTCTATCTTAGTATAGATGATCTATTAGAATTTCCTCAGTACGCCATCCGTTAGCAGACCACACAGAAGCTTTCACCAGGTTAGCTCATTTCTGCCCTTTAAAGAGCATGGAGTATGGCCTTGGGGAAACTAAAGACAGATGATCACACCTGTAGCGTGAAGATTGGGTAATGGAGGCATGGTGGTCCGGGGCATCAAAAGTGAGCACTAGGGACTAAGGATTTTGAGGTCGAGCTTTGGGCAAAAGGTGACTGGAGTAGCCTCAAAATTGAGCAAAAATTATAAAGAAGGTTGGACAGAACCAAAATGAAAACATAGCTAGTAGTAGGAACTTCCGAAACTTGGCTTAACATCAGAAATAGCAAAAGAGACGTGGTGTAAAATACTAATTCCAGACTCAGATCCAAGCCTAGAGTTATTAATTATTTGTAAACTCAGATAATTATATTAATTTCCAGGTTTGGAAACAAGTGACTTGAAAGAGTTCATGTACTGCTCTATCCACTGCATGCACACAAGAATCTATCTGTTGGAATGAAATGAAATTATACATTTCTGCAGCTATTCCTTCAGGAACAATATGGAAAATTGGAATGAGTGGAGGAGGAAACATTCAAGACTTCTACAGATATTATATTATGGGAAAGCGGGAGAAAGTGGAAATAAATGTGGTCATGTGGGACACTTTATTAAGTGTTAGAAGAAAGTAATGATAGGGATAGAAATATTCCTATTTTGTGATGTGCATTAATCAGAGTTCTCTAGAGAAACAGAACCAACAGGAAACACCTGCATATATGGGATTTATAAAGGTGTCACATGCAAGAGTCCTAGATCTATAGGGAAGGCTGTGATGCTGGAGACTCTGATGAAGGGTCTTGATGAACCACACAAGAGAGGCTCACTGGCTGAAGAAGCAATGAAAATTTTTTCTCCCTTAAAAGTTTTCAACTGATTGGATCAAATCCAAATTATGGGATTACCTCGTTTGCAGGAGTCAAGCCCTTAATTGACCATAAATGCAATCATCAGCTGATTGATGAGTTAATAAACCAGCCTTTTGGCTTATCAATGAACCATGAAATATTCTTGCAGCAATGGTTAGGCCAGTGCTTGCCTGACCATACAACTGGACATCATCATCTAGCCAAGTTGACACCAAAACCTCACCATCACAGTGGTTGAGGAGGGCAAGGGCTAATCTCCCAGAACGCTTTACACATAGAAGAATAGGTAATGCCAAGGATGTTCTTCATGGAAACATTTGCTCAGATATTGCTTCCCATCTAAAATAAATGAGACAAGATGAGTGGGATTTTCTGTCATGTGGTGACTAAAGGCCAGAGAGGCATTGGCACAGCAGTGTCTAAGTAATTAGGAGAATCCCATAAATCAAGAGAAAGATTTGAATGTCACGATGAACAGGGATGGTAAATGTAGTCCCTTAGTGAAGGCAAGGTGGTAACAAATATTCTCCAAAGAGCAGATGAACACTTAGGCTGCTGGTCCTCTCACCACAGTTATGGTCCTGTCAGAGAATGGTGTTCTTTGGTAGACCAGGAAGGCTAAGGCTCACTTGAATGTCAGCTCGTGAAGAAAAACCCAGACTTGTAAAGCAAAATTAAAATGCAGTACAAGGAAGATTCAATGCATTTTAGCTCAGTGAGTAGCACACTTACACTCCCACAAACACACCACACACAGTATATTAATGTTAAGCTGCAAGTAGAATATACCATCATCAAAAGGAAACAATATAAGCATCTTGACCAGACTTATTTTGTACATTAATGTACTATACATGAAAAGGAGATAAATAAGCATTTAAGGTAAAAAACAAAATGTTGGAATCTCCTAAGTAGAAGAACCACTAATATTTTTGAAGCTAAGGCTAAATGCTTTACTTGTAAGGTCTTATTTACTATGATTATACCTATTTTAAAACTAGAAAACTGAGTCTTACAAAGGTAAAGATGTGGCCTTATTTTATGTTGCCAAGAAATGGCAGGGCTTGGGTTTAAAACTAAAGTATCTCTCAATAGTTCATGTGCTTAACCTCTCTGTGATATTGTCTCAACACAAACCATACTTGAGTTGATTCAAACCTGAGTTTGAGGAAATACAAATAAAGTGTAAGAAAGCTTTCCATTTAACACATTTCATGAATCAGTTGAGCTGCTGCGCCAGAGAATACACAACTTTGTGAATATAAGCATCTAAACCAAGAATAAGACAATGCAAAAAGAGATACCAAAGACCAATAACAAAGTTTGCTCTCACGTCTAGATGTCATGAAAGCATACTCAGTGTGTATTGGTTGTTACTGAGAAACATTCTCATATGATAAGAGATGCAATTTGTTATACCTTTCATAAATTAATTATAGAATATATATAATTTATCAATGAAGTCATTCAAATTTTCATTGACTATTTCCTCCTGTAGTTCTGGGTTAAATAATGGAACATCCAGTCTCATAGTTCCTTGGAAAAGACAACGGTATATGGGGCCTGCCAGGTAATTGTCTATACAGCCAAGGGTACACAACCATTGTAAAGTGAAGATAGCTTCTGCACTAATAAATATCACATAACCAAGTCTTACTCAATTTGTAAAGCTCTAATCTAGAACTGACAGAAAATGTACTCTGGGTGATTTAAGACTTAGCAGTTTGTAAATATCCTTACACACATATTGACATTTTAATTAAGTTTTTTAACTATAAAAATCTATCCATTATTACATTCTTTAAACATATATGCATCAACTATATGTTAAAATTAAAGTATGTATTTAAAATATGTATGCTATCTTCCTTAAACAAAATTGCACCTGATGGACTTGATCAGGGGTGTCTTCCTTCAGCATACCCTTTTCAGATCATATCTGCAGAGGCACATAGGTCTTTACTTGCCACATAAACTCTACTGAATAATAATATGTAAACTGCAACCCAAGCCAATTTATGAACTACGTCAAATAAAATGTATAAGCATTTAAGTTTACCAACTGTGTTAGTTAGATTCAGTTGTCAACTTGGCCAGGTGAGCATACCTAATCTTGTTGCTGCGGACATAAGCCAACGGTATGTGAACCTCATCTGTTGCCAATTACATCTGCAGTCGGCTAGGAGGCGTGTCTGCTGCAGTGAGTGACGTTTGACTTAATTGGCTGGTGCTTAAATGAGAGATCACAACGTAGCACAACCTAGCAGCTTGGCATTCCTCATCTCAGCACTTGCAGCTCAGCCCAGGCCCTTGGAGATGCAGAAAGAAGTCACCCCGGGGAAAGTTGTTGGAACCCAGGGGCTTGGAGAGAAGACCAGCAGAGACCATCCTGTGCCTTCCACGTAAGAAAGAACCTCAGTGGAAAGTTGGCTGCCTTTCCTCTGAAGAACCAACAAAATAAATCCCCTTTTATTAAAAGCCAATCCATCTCTGGTGAGTTGCATTCCGGCAGCTAGCAAACTAGAACACCAACAAAAATTAATATTTAAGTGAAGTTAATTAGAGTTAAAAAATGCAGATCAAAGAGCAGAGAGCAAATAAACATAGATACTATGAAAGCAAGTCTTATTTACAGATTGTAGTTTATATTCAGTGAAGGAAATGCCAATGGCATGTACTAAGCAGAATAAAGGGAAATTTTTGAAGCATGATTAGAAAGACCTAATTACTTCTTTCACACTCAACATAAAAAGGTGAGATCCTTATAAAAGCATTGAGAATTAAAAATAAAACAAACCAGAAAATCTTTGCTACATGGTGGTTACTGGTTTTATGGTAAAATATACAAAAGTACTAATGTTCAATCCAGTTATACAACCATACTGTAACCTGATTGGATTATACATGTAAAATGACCACTTTGTGCCCTGATATCATGACAGGCAAATTCTCATGGTCCTCAAGTACTCTGCCCTCATCCCTCTTTCCAACTCAAGGAACTTCTCAATCACTAGAATTTTCTATTGTATAATTTGACTCTGTATTACCTTTGATAAAACTTTTGTGCTTTGTGATATATTCTGTTTTATTTTGGCAGTCTGAGTTATGTACCCCAGAGAAAAACACATTTTAATCTCATTCCTGTTGCTGTGAACCCATCATAAATAGGATATTTAGAAGATGTTCCATTTAGTTAAGGTGCAGCCTACTGAGTCTGGACGGGTCTCAGTCTGGGTCACTGGTGTCCATTATAAGATGAAGGAATTGAAATGCAGAGAGAGAAAACCACAGGGAGGAGCAGGAAGGTGGAAGTCAGAGGAAACACAGAAGAGAGAGAACAAAACAGGAAATCCCCATGTAAGGGGAAAGAAACTCAAGGATCGCCAGCCAGTCAGAATGCTGCAAACCCTGTACCTTCTGAAACCACGAGCCACCAAATGCCTGTTGTTGAGATGCCCATTGTGTGGTATTTGTCATAGCAGTCTGGAAGCTAAGACAGTTCCTAATGATAGCCTAGTGTTCAGTTAGGGAAAAGGACCACATAAAGTCATTCAGTTGATGAAGATTCTCCTAGATGCAGAATACATAGCTTCTTAAAATGTTTTACAGAAGTCCAAAGGTCTCTAACAATATTTGCAAATGCTACAGATTCTATCAATAATTATATTTAAGTCTAACAGGTACATATTCTTTACTGACTAAAGTAAAGAATTGTAAACTAAAATAAATAAAATTGCTTATGAGTGGAAGTTGATGGCATGTTTATAATAATGTTGGTGATGATGCTTAGAAAGGCCCTACTCTAAAAAAAGGAAAGCTCTGGTAGGCAGGCATTATGTGTCAGAAGTAAAAAAAAATATCACATCAGGATGTAAACTCCTGGCAGATGTGTCATTTCGAGCTGCCAGTTTGGGAGCAGGTGCACATAAATAAAGCACTCTATAGAAGTGGTTTCCAATCACGTTTCTGAAGCACTCATATTTCAGCCATTTAACTTTTCCATAGTTTTATATAAGAGGTTGTCAGGAAAAATGGATTAGTTTCTGTTACCTGTAACTTAAGAGTAGTATCAATATTGCCAGTAACTCCAAAAAGTGAAGACTTTATATTCACCTCCAACTCGGAGAGGATATCCAAATGAAAAGGATTATGTCTGAGGATAGTCATTTAAAGAGAGAAAGTTTGCTATTGTCACAATATATCATTAGCTAAGTATTTATAATCTTCCTGGCTGCAGCACTGGGGTAGGTACTACAGAGAAAAACTCAGTGCATACTCAGAAAAATGTTATGAGATAAGTTATATTATTGTTATTACTATCATCATTATCATCCCCAATTTTAGGATGAGAAATTTGAGATACAAATAGTTTGCCAAAGATCACACGGCTGATGAGCAACGAAGACAGAAAGTGACAGAAAAAGGTCATCTGATTCCAGACGCCATACTCTGAGCAACCAAACTACGCTGCAGGTGTTTCACTGCATTTATTCAAACTATCGCTTCTCATTTTGCCTATTAAGAACATCAGGAGAAAATAAAAACATTTAAACAGTCATTGTCTTTCATCTTAATTGTTCTCAACACTATTTAGGGCTCTGAACAAGATTTTTTTGTGAAATAAAACTCTCTAATCTTTAAATCTCATTTATTCAAACATAGCTAACATATAATACAAATCACATAGAGTCTGTATTTATAGAACATCTCATGTCTCCCATGAAAATCAAAATCAAATACAAGAAATACCACCTTTGGTGAAATTTTTCTGAGCAATTAAAAATATTTTTTGAAAGTCTATGGCAGTTATACCATTAAACACAAGGCACTGTATTGATGATTGGTCTCAATGTGGCTGAAGAATGAATTCCACACGTCACCTATTTGTGGGGTCTGGAACTACCTTTTGCACAAGAAAAAATTCTGTTACCCAAAGACTTAGTTGTAAAAACTTAATGGTATATTTTATTAATAATGTCTTCATTTGGAATTTTTCAATTTCTGGATTTAATTAACTCGTAAAGGAGACATTCACTGAGCACTTGCAAGTATAAAAACCATGTTGTAATTGTAAAGTGAAAAGGGGGGGGGCGGATAGAGAAGCCCACAAAGAGATTGATGACTAGAGAAGAAATTAATCAATATTTAGCGTATGAATAAATAGGCATAAGGACATTATGTGTTTGAAGCAAACAAAGTGGTACAATGTTTTCTCTGAAGAAATCTAGCACACCAAATATATAAATTCTGTAGTTTAAAATTATTTTAAACCTCCCTTCCATGGAGAGAGATTTTACATTCTTCAGATTTCAAATGTAATTTTATAAGCTATAAGGGAGTGCAAAGAAAAATGAGTGATCCTCACACACATTAATAAATTCTATTTTCTAAAATAGATTCCTTGAGAAGCAGACTAAAAGATTATCTTGGAAGTTATTTATTATTGAATGTTCCCAAGATTAATACTGTAGTTAAATTAACTAAAACATAGTTAGTATATGTGGTAGTTTGGATCTGTTTTGTACCCCAGAAAAGGCCATGTTCTTTTAAACCATTCCTGAAGGTGCAGACATTGGGGTCGGGACCTTTTGATTAGGTTGTTTCAGTTGAGAAGCGGTATTAAGACTTTTACTGGAGTCCTTCATGAGAGGACAAAAGACAGAAAAAGTCCAGAGAACTTAGAGAAAAGCCCCAGAGAAGCAAAGAGAGGACTCACAGAAGAAGCCACTGAAGTCAGAAGCTGAAAGCAGTGGAACCCAGGAGAGAAGGACCAGCAGACGCCACCCATGTGGCTTCCCGTGCGATAGATGTGACCCAGGTGCCAGCAGCCACTCCTCAGAGACGATATCATCATTTTGATGCCTTAATTTGGACAATTTTCATGATCTTAGAACTGTAAATTTGTGAGCTAATAAGTCTCTATTGTAAAAGCTAACCCATTTCTGGTGCATTGCATTCTGGCAGCTTTAGAAAACCGAAAGTGTATAATATTGATTTTTCAAGGAAACATTCTTGTGCAAAGTAAAATATTTTATTACACTCATCCCTAAATTAATCATTCAATAAATCTGTATAACTTCCCAATAAAATTGGGTCCTCAATGAATTCTTTTTGCTACAAAATTCTTCATTAAACCTAATCCTCTGAGCAGTGTAACAGAGATGGCTCAGTGGCAGAATTCTTGCCTGCCATGCCAAAGACCCGGGTTCAGTTCCTGGTGCCTGTCCATGCAAAAACAAACAAACAAACAACATCAACAACAAAAATTTATCCTCCAATCTCAAAGTTTCAGGATAGGATCAACTCTCCAGAGGAACTGCCAGATCACTGTCACTGTCAAGGGTTCTACAAGAATTATGCTTTCCTGGGAGGCAGGGCCAGTCTGGGAAAGATGAGGCTTCTTGTTCAAAGGCATATGGGCAGGATAGCTCAGTGGTAGCATCTCACCTGCCACTTGGGCCAGAGTTTGATTCCAAGCTCCTGCATTTCCCAAGAATCAGACAAACAAAAAACCAAATAAACCAAAATTCAGCAAATGATGCTGCAATAAGGGGATACTCACAAGGAAAAAGAATGAAACGTAACCCCTGCCAGAGAGCACACACACACACAGAAGACATAGGGTATTTGAGATTTGATGCCCAGGTGCTGAAAATGTTTTCAAGTACTCGTTTGCAATAAACATTCCTAATCTTGACTAATTAAAATAAAACTGAAAATGTCCCCATTGAGATACAATCAAAAGTAAATTTTTACAAAAATATGATCGTGTTTCAAAAAAAATAAGTTCTATAAACTATACTTGATTCAAGTATTATGATCAGGCATTTTACAAACTTGAATAGATAATGGCAATATCTTAGCTAAAGATAATTTAAAATTATCCTAGGACTAAAAAATGCAGAGAGTTGCCATAATGATTACCATGTATCCGGGAATCATTTCATCTCAAGGGAAGATGATGATCGGAGTCAAGCAGGAAGCGTACAATTTGCACATCAATTGTCTGGTCCACACATGGAGAATTGAATAATGGGAGAAGCATAGAAAATATCTGTCAGAAGTTAAAAAATAATTTTCATCCCCACTTAACACAGTAGCTGGATTATCTATTTAGAGATCTTATTAATGCTTTTGACACCATGTACTCTGTCAGCCTTCAGTGTCCCTTAATTGCTCAGAGTGAAATGGGGTAGACAGTCATTTGTAGCACCCACTCAATTATTCCAGATAAAAACAGAATCAGGGAAGCATCATCTACCATTATCTATGTCCCTAATACCTCAAAAATGAGTACTTAAAGCCCTTATTGTCATTTTCTGAATCATCAATCATTACGAATGCACAGGCATCTTCCATAAAATGGACAGATCCTAAAAATTGAACTGATGATGTATGAGAATACTCATCATTATTATCTCCATGATTCAGCAAACTATTTTCACTTTATAGGTAGCACATATCTGTTAAAATTGTATTAATCCTTATTTATAATGATGAATTTTTATAGGATAGTTAATGCCTAATGTGTTATCATAATATTGATTTTTAATCCCACAGTAACCTTGGAAACTCAGCCTCATGATAAAAGAACATCTCTTATTACTCTTCCCTATTAACTTTAAATTGCAGAGAACGCTATTCTCTCTTTGAGTTATATATATATTTAAATATTTTACATAAAATTTTCCTTTAGAAGTTGAGAATGAAATATAGTTATTAAAAAAGAGTAATCTTTAACAAATATATTATCCATAAGTCTAAGACCAGTTGAATATGCCATATTAATATTGATGATTTAGTAACAGGTATCTTTGATGTTTTACCTGTATAGAAATGCCATGTAATTTATTTTACAGAATACTCCAATTATTTTCTATAAGAGAAAGCCTTCAAATTATGCATTCTGGTATTTTTCTTCACACCAAGATAACACCTAGCACAACTTGTGAAATTAGGCAACACACTCAAATACTATACCCTTGCCAAATCTCTGGAGGTTTTGGAAAAAGTTTTAGAAATTTATTGCAATAGCCAAGGGACACTTAGTATATTAGCCTGCCACTTTCTCCTTATTTTTCATGGGGTCTATTAACAATATGGTGAGGAATTTTAATATTTGTATTAGTTTCCCATTGTTGCAGGAAAATCATTACCACAAACTTGTGGTTTAAAACAACACAAATTTATTACTTCTCAGTTCTGCAGATCAGAAGTCTGAGATGGGTTTCAAGGGGTTAATATTAATATATTAATGTTCCTTTCTGGAGACTGTGGGGGAGAAACCTGTTTCCTTACTTTCTGTGCTCTCTAGCGGTGACCTGCATTCCTTAGCTCATGGACTCGTTCCTCCATCTTCAAAGCTGGCATCATATCATATTCCTCTGACTACCTCTTCTGCCTTCCTCTTTCACTTTTATTAAACCAAAAAATGTGTGCCTTTTAAAATAGTTTTATTCACACACATATAATCCATCCAATCAAAGTGTATAACCAATGTCTTTCAATAAAATCATGAAATTGTGCTTTCATCACCACAATCAATCTTAGAACATTTTTATTGTTCCAAAAAGAAAAATATCCATACACCTTATAACCCCTAATTATTGACAATTAGCATTGGTGTGGTAACTTTGTTACAATTGATGAAAGAATATTAACATATTAATATTAACTGTAGTCCATAGTTTGTATCAGATGCATGTTTTACATCTAACACTAATGTCAGCTTATGTTATTTTTTAAACAGTTTTATTTACATACAATATAATCCATCTTAAGTGTGCAATCAATGACTCTTGGTATAATCACATAGTTTTGCATTCATCACTACATTCAATATGAAAATATTCTCATTTCTTCAGTGGAAAAAAATCCCATACCTGTTATATACCCTTATTATTGACATTTAACTTTGGTACAGTGGCTTTGTTACAATTAATGAAAGAATATTACCATGTTACTGCTAACTACAGACTTTACTTTTTATTAATTGCATTTTCCCATATACCACCTTATTTTTAACATCTTGTAATAGTGACATGTACTTATACTAGTTCATGTAAGAACTCTGTTATATTTGTACAATTAACCACCAGCACTGCCCACTTTGAGTTTTGCTAAGTGTTGAGTTTAGCTTTCCTTCTGGTGAGATATATGATTCTAGCCTTCCTCTATCAAACATGCACTCCACTTTGTTAATAACACTTACAGTATTCCACTACCATTATAAAATATTGTGCTATTCATTTCAGAACCTTTAAAATGAACTTTATTTAACTTTCTGTACTCCTTAATCATCGACCACCCAATTTCTGCCACTTTCTGTTTCCTGGTAACCTATGCTCTCAAATTTAATTCTCAAAGTTTGCTCATTATACTTAGTTCTTATAAATGAGACCATACAATATTTTTCTTTTTATTTCTGGCTTATTTTGTTCAACATAATATCCTCAAGGTGCATTCACCTCCATGCATGCCTCACTACTTCATTCCTTTCTGCAGTCACACAATATTCCATTGTATATTCACCCTTAGGCTCATCGATCAATGTATGCTTCAGATGCCTCCATCCATTTGCAATAATGAATAATGCCAGCATAAACATCAATGTACAGATGTCTGTTCATGTCCCTGCTTTCAGTTCTTCCAAGTATATCTCCAGTAGAGGGATTCCTGAATCATATGACAAGTTTATACTTAGCTTCCTGAGGAGTTGCCAAACTACAGTCCAGAGTGGCTGCATGATTCTACATTCCTACAAAACTTTCTTCTCCACATACTATCCAGCACTTGTGGTTTGCTGGTTTTTTTTGTTGTTGTTGCTGTTGTTGTTTGTTGTTAATGGCCACTTTAAGAGGTGGGAGGTGGTATCCCATTGTAGTTTTGATTTACATTTCCCAAACTGCTAGTGAACTTACACATCTTTTCATAAGATTTTGAGCCATTTGTGTTTGTCATCCATGTCTTTGCCCATTTTTAAATTGAATTGTTTGTCTTTGTGTTATTGAGTTGCAGGAGCTCTTTATATATTCTGGATATTTTAACCCCTATTCAATGTGTTGTTCCAAATACCTTCTCCAACTGAATAGGCTACCTTTTACTTTCCTGACAAAGAATACCTTTGAGTATTTGTAGTAAGAAACTCCTCTTACTACAAGGTCTATAAGTTATTTCCCTACCTTTTATTCTAAGAGTTTTATGGTCTCAGCTATAATCTGCATGTCTTTCATCCATTTTGAGTTAATTTTTGTATAAGCTGTAAGATAGAGATACTCTTTAATTTTTTTGGATATAGATATCCAATTCTCCAAGCACCATTTGTTGAAGTCTGTTTAGTCCCACTTGAGTGGATTTAGATGGGTTATCAAAAATCAGTTTCTCAAAGAGGCGAGAGTCTGTTTGTGAACTCTCAGTTTTATTCCACTGTTCACTACATCTATCTTTATGATAGTGCCATGCTGTTTTGACCACTGTAGTTTGTAATGTGTATTAAAGCCAGGTAGTGTGAGACCTTCCATTTTATTTTTCTTTCACAAGAAGATATTAGCTACTTTGGACATCCTGCCCCAACCATTTGATTATTGGTTCTTCTATTTCTGCAAAGTAAGATGCTGGGAGTTTGATTGCCATTTTATTGAATTTATACATCATTTTGGGTAGAATTGACATCTCATATAGATTCAGGCTTCCAATCCATGAACAGTGCATGTTATTCCATTTATTTAAGTCCTCTTTGGTTTGTTTTGGCAATGTTTTGTAGGTATATGTGAATAGATCTTTTATATCCTTGTTTAAATTTATTCCAAATTATTTTATTTTTTGGTTGCTAATGTAAATGGAATCTTTTTCTTGAATTCCTCTTCAGATTGTTCATTACTAGTGTATAGAAACACTACTGATTTTTGCATTTTTGCATTATCCAGCCATGTTCTTGAACTCATTTATAAGCTTTTATAGCATTGCTGACTATTTTTCAAGATTTTCTCTATGTAGATTCATGTCGTCTGCAAATAGTAACAGTTTTACATTTTTTTCTTTCCAATGTGGACGAATTTTATTTATTTTTCTTCCCTAATTGCTTTATCTAAAACTTTGAGCATAATTTTTAATGACAATGGTGACAGTGAGCTTCCATGCCTTGTTCCAGATCTCTAAGGAAAATCTTTTGCTTTTCCCCATTAACTACGATGTTAAACTATGGGTTTTGCATATATTCCTTTTGTCACGCTGCAGAAGTTTCCTTTCATTCTTATCCTTTGAAGTGTTTTCATCAAGAAAAGATTCTGAATTTTTTTCAAATGCCTTTTCTTCATCAATTGAGATGATGGTGTGTATTTTCCCCTTTGATTTATTAATGTGGTATCTTACAGTAATTGATTTTTTTGCATTAAACCACCCTTGCATAGCTGGAATTAAATTCACTTAGACATGGTGCATAATTCTTTTAATGTGCTGCTGGGCTCAAGTTGCAAGTATTTTGTTGAGGCCTTTTGCATCTATGTTCATTAGAGTGATTGGTCTATAACTATTTTTTCTTGTAGTGTCTTTGTCTGGTTTTGGTATTGGGATGATGTTTGCTTCACAGATTGAGTTATGTGGTTTTCCCTCCTCTTCAGTTGTTTTTGAAGAGTTTGAGCAGGATTGGTACTAATTTTTCCTTGAAGATTTGGTAGAATTTACATGTGAAGACATCTGGTCCTGGATTTTCTTTCTTGGTATGTTTTTGATGACTGATTCATATATTAATTTGTGATTGGTTTGCTGAGCTATTTGATTTTTTTCTCAAGCCAATGTTGGTTGTTCATGTGTTCTAGGAATTTGTTTATTTTGTCTAAGTTATCTGGTTTGTTGACAAACAGTTGCTCATAGTATCCTCTCATTAACTCTTTTATTCCTTTGGCATCTCCCCTTCCATTTCTGATTTTATTTGTTTTCATATTTTCTCTCTTTTTCTTTGTCAGTTTAGTTAAGGGTCCATTGACTTTATTGATTTTCTCAAAGAACCAAATTCCGGGTTTTTTAATTCTATTATTTTCTTGTTTTCTATATCATTTATTTCTGCTCTAATCTTTGCTATTTCTTTCCTTATGTTTGCTTTGGGGAGAGTTTGCTCTTCTTTTTGTAGTCCCTCCAGGTGAGCACTTACATCCTTAGTTTTTGCTCTTCTTCTTTTAAAAAAGTATATTTAGGACAATAAATTTCTCTCTTGGTAGTGTGTTTGCACCATCCCATCAAGTTTTTATATGTTGTGCTCTCATTTTCATTTACCTCAAGGTATTTACTGATTCTCTTGTCATTTCTTCCTTGATCCATTGGTTATTTAAGTGTGTTTTGTTTAGCTTCCATATATTTGAATGCTTCCGGTCCTTTATTGACTTCCAGCTTCAATTCATTATCATCTGAGAAAGGGTTTTGTATAATTTCAATGTTTTTAATTTATTAAGATATGCTTTGTGACCCAACATGTGTTCTATCCTGGAAAATGATCCATGGGCACTTGAGAAGAATGTATATCCATCTGCTGTGAGATAAATTATTCTATAAATATATGTTAAAGTCTAGATCACGTATCATACTGCATCATCTCTGTTTCCTTATTTATCCTCTGTCTAGATGTTTTATCCATTGCTGAGAGTATGTATTGAAGTCTCTATTTTTATAGAGGTGTCTGTTTCTCCCTTCAATGTTGCCAGTATTTGGTGCATAAATATTTATGATTATTTCTTCTTCTTCATTTATAGATGTGACTGCTTTAAAAGCTTACAGTAGTCCCCAATCTGATAACCCATGCTCTCAACTTCAGTTCTCTGAGTTTGTATATTATAGTTAGTCTTTATGAATGAGAATTTAAACTATTTATCTTTTTGTTTCTGACAACTCCAGAAGCCTCTGTTTGTTTCTATAAGCACTGCTTCCCCCTTGCTGGGAGTGGGGCTGAAACAGAGTCCTAGTTTCTTGCTTGCTTGCGGTGTAAATTTTCTGTGCTCAGAGCTGTTATTCAACAGTCTGAATTTGTTAACCCGATCGGTAATTGGAGCTTGTTGGAGCTCTCCTTTCCTTGCCCCTAGTAGAGAGGGCTTCCATTTCCCATCAGGGAGTGATTCCAAGTCAGCCTGCTGTGCGAGAGGTGGAGGAGCACCAATCTCTACAGTGTGGAATGATTTACTTATTAGCAATGATTTATTAGTCTCACATTTGCACTCATTCCGGACTGGTGTACAATATGCATCTATTCTCCAAAGTCCCCCCAAAGAGTTGTTTGAGACAGTTCCTGGTGATTTACTAGGTGCCTTGGAGGATGGACAAAATCCTACACCTTTCTATGCTACCAACTTTCTACCTCTCTTTCACTTTAAAGAGTAGGATTAATTGGGTTCTTATGGATAATCCAGGAAAATCTCTCTATACTAAGGTTACCTGGATAGTAGTCTTAATTCCTTCTGTACCATAATTCCTCTTTGCCCTAATTCTACATGATGCCACAATACCAAAAAGGGCATTTATTTCATGTTCAGAGTCAGATTGACTTGTTCACTTTCCTATGTGGAAGAAAAAGGCTACTTTTAAAAGACAGAAGCATGTCGATAATAATTTTTTGCACATTGCCGGTGTCTTGTACACCCTTCCTATCACACACACACACACACATACCTTTTTTAAATAAGTAAACTAATTCTAAAGCTTACATGTACTCCTGCCACTCAGCCTAGTCCTTAGTATTGGTACCTGCCAGGTGTCTACTTTTGAAACTATTCCATCTGGGCTCTGCACATCTCTTTCCACCTCTCACTCAGGATAGCAATTAAACTAGAGCTATCCATGTGTAAATACTAGTCAGGTTTGTGATTTGTGTCTTGCTAACATTCACAGTAGATGCTCTTCTAGAGTGCAGGGAAGATGAGCAGTTTAGATAGTCAGCAGGAAAAAGACAAATCATTACCCTATCATCCTTCCCCTTAGCACAAATGCAAAAGATACTTTCCAACTGAATTATCATTTCCAGGTAGTGCTATGGGTCTCCTTCCTAATTCCCTTTCTGTTCTGATCACCTTTCATTTTGAAGCAACTTTCCTTAATATTCTTACAAGCTCTTTGCTGAGGAACACAGTACATAATTCTTTATGAAGACACATCTCTCAGGATACTAAGGTAGAGCTATTTCATTTAAATTTGTTACCTGACTTTTAAGTTTTAACTATTTGAGTGTATTGCTTGTGAGCCTCCTTTTTACTCTTGCCCAACACATATCAGAGTACACTACTGGCCTAAATGCTCAGCTGTTGGAAACTCTTCTGATAAGAAGTGGAGAGAATTTTCCTATTGAATCAAGAAGAAAAAAGTATCTGAGATCAGGGATTGTTGGAAAGCAGAAAAGCAGTGAGGTCATAAGACACAAAAGTTAAGGATTTATAGTGTTTTGTTCATAAACAGCAATTTTATTTGAGAAAATCTTGCCCGGTTGAGACTTTTTGTAAGGAAGTGGTTCTGCCAACCTAGGACTTAAACATTTGCAGGGAGGGGGGAAGAAAAGAATTTACTTAAGCAACTTCAACAAACAGTATATAACTATTAGATCAAGTTCTAATTCCTGATACTTAAGGGTTACCACCAATAGAACTGACCACCTAATCTAAATATTTCTTTTATTTTTTATCACATTTATTTGACTGAAATCATTTATTGTTTATATAAAGAAGAGAGTAAAAGGTGACATTTATTGAACTTGCTTTAGGCAAGGGACTTGCAAAGTTGACATATTATCTCACTGAATTTTTTTTTAACATCACTCAGAAAGAGCTAGTATTATTCCACATTCCACAGGTGGGGAAAGAGGTTGTGTTCTAATTTGCTAGCTGCTGGAATGCAACACACCAGAGATGGATTGGCTTTTAATAAAAGGGGATTTATTTCATTAGTTCTTCAGAGGAAAAGCAGCTAACTTTCAACTGAGGTTCTTTCTTACATGGGAAGGCACAGGGTGATCTCTGCTGGCCTTCTCTTCAGGCCTCTGGGTTCCAATAACTTTCCCTGGGGTGATTTCTTTCTGCATCTCCAAAGGCCTGGGCTGAGCTGCGAGTGCGAGATGAGGTATGCTGAGCTACTTGGGCTGTACTACGTTGCACTCTCTCCTTTAAGCATCAGCCAATTAAATCAAACATCATTCATCACAGTAGGCATGCCTCTTAGCCGACTGCAGATGTAATGAGCAACAGATGAGGTTCACATACCATTGGCTCATGTCCACAGCAAGAGAACTAGGTGACTTCACTTGGCCAAGTTGACAACTGAATCTAACTACCACAGTTGGTAAAACAGGTATATTCTTATGTCCTACTCTGCCTCCTTCCTAGTTCTCATTAACTGCAAACTCATGCAAGCTTTATTTGCTTTTTATTTTAGTCAGGCTACTAGTGTTAGCTAAGGTAAAAGCATGTCTGTTTGGGGACAGTTCCAGGCTAGCCTTGTCTGCTACAGCACTTAATTTTTACTAGTGCTCCTGTTCCCCTCAACGAGTATACCATTTGGATGAAAAATCATACTTCATCCACATCTCCATCTTTTATGCCTTTGTCAGTGGAGGTTGTGTTTCATTTAGATAACTTTTTCTCTTCACCAAGGCTTTTCTTTACTTTAATCAGGAGTGTGCTTGACCGAAGATTTTCACAGTATCCTTGAAATACAAAGAACCATAACAAACTTTTGAAAATAATCATTTAGTGATATAAAACAAGTCTTTAGCTTCATTAAGCAGTACTTTAAAAATATTTTCTCCAGTTCATGTGTCTTATAGTCATCCATGTTGGTTGTAATAGTATAGATAATTGTTTCTACCTAGATGCTTCCACCTATGTAAACTTAAAATAAGTATATGTGGTATTATTTTTGTTCCTTTATTTATTCATATATTATCTAATTTCTGAAGAGTTTAATGATTGAAGTGAAGGACTGCTCTATTATGTTATTAAAGCCTGATTAAAGAAACAAAAAAGTGCCTAGAATAAAGAAAAATACAATTATGAAAAGGAGTAAGTTTTACTGTGTTTGATTTTAAAATTTGACACTTAACGTCAGAAAAAATGAAGGGGATCAGGATAAATCACAGTGATCTCATCAAAAATGGAGAAGCACAATAATTCTCTATGGGAAGCAAATGATTTCTTAATATTTTATTTAAAAGCATTTCTTTATAGGACATGGAATAATGCCCTGGAGATCACTTTTTTCACTTTTTTTTTTTCTTTTTGCAGTAAATACTAAAGGATATTTTATTTGACTCTTGCTTGGGGAGACATTTGATAAGTTCATGTCATTAAATGCTTTCCAGGAATTTGTGCATGATTTTTTTAGTCACTACCAAGGCTAGTTGTGTGCTGAGTGGTCTGCCTCATTCAGAAATGCTTACTTAATCGAGGGCAGATCTAATAACAGGCATGTCAAACTAATGTTGAAACAATCATAAATAAAAGATGTTTTGACAGCAGAAAGTATAAATAAAGCCAATGGTTCATGAAAAATCCCTTTTGATCTTTCCTTTATTTGGATACCAAGTATGCTGTGAAACCTGCACCATGCAATCTTACAGAAGAATAACTGTCTGTATCCTTCCACTCAGAGAATAGAATTCAAAATAGAAAGAGATGAAAATAATTATTGCAATGCAAAGACTTCATAAAAGTATTTTCCCCTATGAGGGGCCAACCAATAATATACAATGTAAAAATCTCTTGAAACACTTAAGGCTTATATTTTAATTGTGTGTTAATCTGAAGGCTAGCTTCTGGGCTATAAACCTGAAGTAACCAATAAATCGTATAAAAGGACTAGGTTAATGTGAAGACTGACTATTATGTCTAAGAATCTATATGAAATATAAATAATTAAGAGGCATTACTTAAATTAAACTGAAAGTATATTATTTGAATTGATGAAATTGTACTTTAGAAACTTATCTCAAAGTACCTAGAAAAATGTTAATTTTACAACTTAATCTATGGCAGATTGTGTCAATGACTTCCACCACACAGAATAAGAAAAGAAACAAAAGAAACGAACAATAAGACAAAGAAAAATCCAAATTAAGAAAGTTAGCTAAATTACCAGCTTTTTCTAAAATGATTTGTAAAGCTTCTATCATTAAGAATTTATTTTTTAAAGCTTCATTACCTATAGCTAACATTTTTTTCAAAATTTCAACTATCAATCATGAAATAATTTCTCCAAAAATGATTACAGAAATGGAAGAATTATTTAAAATATATTTTAATCCAATCTCTCAAATAGTAAAATTGTAAAAGTGAATTATTGATGAGTTTTTGCATATATATATGAACATGAAAAATAGAATAACAAAAGAAAAATTATGACATGTCATATATTGAAATGCCCTCTTTACTAATAATAGCTTAATGTTAGAAAAATGACTGTTGACCAGTGTGTTTATAAGGTATCATATCAGATCAGGCTTTGTGACCCATTCAGCCCACTTTAGAAAACTCACTAACCAATAGCTTTATTATCATAACACAATAAACATTGTGTGTTCACAGAAAGC
The DNA here is from genome assembly GCF_023851605.1 of Tamandua tetradactyla. Taxonomy (NCBI): domain Eukaryota; kingdom Metazoa; phylum Chordata; class Mammalia; order Pilosa; family Myrmecophagidae; genus Tamandua; species Tamandua tetradactyla. The sequence goes on along the minus strand of NC_135350.1, from coordinate 4,633,252 downwards.
ATAAGAAGTCCTCAAGTTTTCAAAGACTTTTAAGGGGCACTGTATTGGATATGCAAGAGTTTACTATTTCAAGCCTGTAAGTTATTCCTAAGGATTTTTTAAATATGCAATACTGTCATTGAGAAAGTATCACTTTCTCATAAAACATTGGCTCAATAACAAGATAGCAAAATAATCAACACATGTAAAAGTTTATTCAAATTTTATGTTTCTTACCTTGTACGTATGTGTGTGTTTGGAGACAATATGACATATTCATGACTTTTCTGAAATTCAATTATAAATTAAAACTTTATCCTCAATAACGAATACATATATATATATATATATATATATATATATATGAATAGCAACCAAAGTAAATATACCTTAGATTATGCAGTTTTATATACCTCAGTTTTTATACATTTGTGCAAAATTCTAAGTATTTGAAATTTAAATTGCATAAAATGAATATAGTTGTGGCTTCAAAAATATACTTTAATTCACAACAAACGTTCTTCAATTAACTAATCAAAACACTTTTTATTCCTCCAGATATTTTATTAGGCAAGTAATAGGTACAAGAGTACACCAGCTATTAACATCTGGTAATGGGCTATGACATGCATGTTATTTCAACTCAATGAGGTTTCTGTAATCCTGAATTTTTTCAAGCATTATTACATTCTAGGCATCATTGACTATATTTGGTGACGAAACGCATGCTGTGCAGCAGCTGTCTGTTTGGTTATATGCAGACTGTCTTTCAGAGACACAGCATTTCTTGGAGCATTTCTATTCATGATGGGCACCAAAGGGAAAAAATATTCTCAGGGCCATGGAAAGTCACTAATTATAGCTGACAGTTATAGCAGAGGGCAATAAATTCTTCCCAGTACTGTAGACAGCTTTAATTTCACAAATAATTTACTGAATAAAACAGAAAGCAAAGATTCTAGGGTAATGATAATAACTTTAAAAATCAACCATAGGGTGGGCCACGGTGGCTCAGTAACAGAGTTCTCGCCTGCCATGCTGGAGACCCAGGTTCAATTCGTGGTGCCTGTCCGTGCAAAAAAAAAAAAAAAAAATCAACCATAAATTTCAAGGGGTTACCCTCTTTTTCCTTTTTAAATTTATTTTTTATTAAAGAAGTTGTGGGTTTATAGAAAACTCGTATGGAAAATTCAGTTCCCATATGCCTCCACCTCCTCCCCTCTTTCTTTCTCTCTCTCATAGACACACACACAGTTTTCCCTACTAGTAACGCTGTGTGAATTAGTGCAGTAACTTTTGTACAATTGATGGAATAATGATATTATTTTAATTATATTATTAACTAGAGTCCATAATTTACACTGGTATTCACTGTGTTGCACGTTCTATTTTTGAATTTTTTATTCTGGTAACATATATACAACATACAATTTTCCATTTTAACCCCAATCTAATACATAATTCATCAACTTAATTGCATTCACAATGCTGTAATACCATTACCACATCCATTACAAAATTTTTTCATCTCTCAAATGTAAAAAGTGCACCAACTAAATATTAACTCCCTAGTCACTAACCTAATCTCTGGTAACCTGCATTGTTGTTTCTGACTCTATGAATTCACTTTTATGATTACTTTATGGCATTCAGATCTCCTTTCATGTCTAGCTTATTTCACTCAACATGGTATCTCCAAGGTTCATCCTCTTGTCACACATATCGGAATTTCATTCCCTTTTGTGATGGAATAATATTCCATTGTATGCATTACACCATAATTTGCTTATACCTTCATCTTGCTGACCATGGTGATGGTCACTTGGATTGTTTTCATCTTTTGGCTATTGCAAATAATGCTGTTATGATCATCAGTGTACAAATGTCTGTTTGAGTCTCTGGTTTCAATTCTTTTGGGTATATACCTAGAGGTTGGATTGCAAGGTCATATGGAAATTCTATCCTTAATTTTCTGAAGAACTGTCCAACATCTTCCACAATGGCTGCACAATTTTGCATTTTGATCACAATAAATATGTGTTCCCATTTCTCCATGTCCTCTCCAACACTTGTCATTTTCCATTCTTCAAATAATGGTCATTCTGGTACATGTTAAATGGTATCCCACCGTGGCTTTGATTTGCGTACCCTTAAGGACTAATGATGTTACACATTGTTTCATGTGCTCATTGGTCATTTGTATATCTTCTTTGGAGAAATGTCTATTGAAATCTTTTGTACATTTTTATTGTATTTTTACTTTTTGTTATTTGACTTATAGGGTTTCTTTATAAATTTTGGATATTAAATACATATGAGATATGTGGTTACCAAATAATGCTTCCCAAATTGTAGGTTGTCTTTTGACTATCATGAAGAAATACTATCAAACACAAAAGCTTTAATTTTATGATGTCCATTTATCTATTTTTCTTTAGTTGCTTATGCTTTTGATGTAAAAACTGAGAAACCATTGTCTAACATAAGATCCTAAAGCTGTTTCCCTGTGCTTTGTCTAGGAGTATTCTAGTTTTGGTAACTATATTTAATCTTTGATCCATTTTGAGTTTATTTTTGTTTAGAGTGTGAGGTAGGGGGCCCACCTTCATTCTTTTGCACATGGATATCCAGTTTTTCAAACAGAATTTAAAAATTCTACTTTCTCCATTGAATGTACTTGGTACCTTTGAAAAGATATGAGGTTCTATTTCTGAAACCCCAGTTTGATTCCATTGATCTGTATATCTGTCCTGGTGCCAGTTCCATATTGCTTAGATTCCTGTAGCTTTGTAATAAGATTTAAAATCAGAATGTGTGAGTCCGCCAATTTCATTCTTTTTTGTTCAAGAGGGTTTTGGCTACTCAGGGCTCATTGCTCTTTCTTATGAATTTGGTGATTGGCTTTCCCACTTCTGCAAAGAAGGCTGTTGGAATTTTGACTGGAATTACACTGAATCTTTAAATTGTTTTGGAATTGTTGTCTTATAATATTCAGTCCTTCCCTTTACTTAGGCCTACTTTTATTTCTTTTAACAATGCTTTGTATTTTTCTGCATATAACCATTATATCCTTGGTTAAATTTATTCCTAACTATTTGACTATTTTGTTTGCTATAGAAAATGGAATTTTTTTTATTTCTTCTTCAGATTGTTCATTACTACAGTATAGAAACATTGGTGATTTTTGTGTGTTTAACTTGTACCCTTTACGTTGCTGAATTTGCTTATTTACTCTAGTAGTTTGTGGATTTTTGAGGATTTTTAATATATATGATCATGTCTTCTGCAAACAGTGGAAGTTTTCCATTTTTATCGCTGCCATTGATTGCTAGCTTCCTTCTATTGTGGTGAGAGAAGGTACATTTTATAATTTCAATATTTTTAAATCTATTGATATTTATTATTTATTATTATTTACTGATAATTGTTTTTTGACCTAACACATGGTCTGTCTCCAAGAATGACTCACACACAGTATGGAATAATGTGTATCCTTCTGCTGCTCAGTAAGCTGGTCTCTATATGTCTGTTAAGTAGAGCTGGATTATGGTGTTATGTCCTCTATTTCCTTGTTGATCTTCTGTCTAGATATTCTATCTAGTATTGAAAATGATGCACTGAAGCCTGCTACAATTAATGTAGACCTGTCTGTCTCTCTTTTCAAATTTATAAATATTTGCTTCATATATTTTGAGGCTCTGCTATTAGCTGCATTACTTTATAATTGTTGCATCCTCTTGTCGTGACAGTTTAAGTAAAAAATAGCAATTTTTTACTTAAAGTCTATTATATCTGATATTAGCATAAATATCCCAGCTTTCTTTTGATTATCAATTGCATGGCATATCTTTTCCCATTCTTTCACTCTTCAAAGACTGTTCTTTCACTTTCTGTTCCTATACCTCTCTGTCTCCCAAACTTCTTGCTATACTAGTTACAAATTACATTTTCGTACATTTCATGTCCCAAACCAAACATTTATCATTACTTCTATGTATTTGATTTTAAAACCTGTCAGAAATTTAAAAGTGGGGTCATGTACCGAAAAACACAATACATTAATACTGGCATTTATAATGACCCATAACATTACCTTTACTGGAGATCTTTATTTGTTTCTGCTGCTTGATCCACTCTATGGTGTCCTTCACTTTTAGTCTAAAGAACACCCTTTAATACTGCCTGTAAGACAGATCTCGTGGTAATGAAGTCCGTTAGCTTTTGTTCATCTGGGAATGCCCTTTCTGTTTCTCATTTTTGAAAGACAGTCTTACTGGATATAAAATTCTTGGTTGGCAATACTTCTCTTTCCACACTTTAAGTATTTCATCCCATTGCCTTCTTGGATTTCATGTTGTGATAAGAAATTGATACCTAATTTTATTGGGACTCCCTTGTCCATAATGCATTTCTTTTCTCTCGTAACTTGTAGAACTCTTGCTTTGTCTTCAGCATTAAACATTTGAATATTTTATGTCATGGCTTGGTTCTCTTTGAGTTTATACTGTTTGGTGTCTGTTGGGATTCTTGAATGTATATTTTCATATCTTTCAATAAATTCGTAGAGTTCTCTGTCATTATTTCTTTAAATATCCCTTCTGTCCCTTTCTTTCTTCTCCATCTGGGATTCTCAAAATGTATGTATTGGTATGCCTCAGGATGGCTCACAGGTCTCTTAAGCTCTGGGCACTTTTTGTCCATTCTTTCTTCTTTTTTCTCCTCAGCCCAAACCATTTCAACTGTCTTGTTTTTGAGTTTACTGATTCTTTCTTCTTCCATCTCCAATCTGTTTTTGAAACCTTCTAAGGAATTTTCCTTTTCATTTACTTTGGTCTTTAATTCCATATTCCTGTTTGGTTTCTTTCTAATATATCTATATTTATTGAGATTATCATAATTGATCTTTTTGAGCATATTGAAGATCATTGTTTATTCTTTTTCTGGTGTGTCCAAAATCTGGTCTCTTCATCGACATTTTCTAAATTTTTGTCTTGTACCTTTTCAAGAACATCATTCTTGTTCCTTTGTCTTGTTGTCTTCTGTTGCGCACTGTGCACCTTAATTTTTTAATATGTTAACTCTAGGATTTGGTTCGTGCACTATCTCTTATCTCTTCCTTAAGACTTGACCCAGCTGGTGATGTGACAAAGATTTACTTGAGTGCCAGTAGCTAATAGAAATAGACAAAACAATGCTTAAAACACCTTTCACATTCTTTGCAAATTGTCTGTGCCTCAGCTGGTGTTCTCCTTCAGAATTTAGTCATACTATGAAGATCAGACTGACAGAAGACTGAGTCTTTCTCTGGAATTTTGCTTGTTCATGGCATTAGGAATTTTCTTGCTTACAGTAAGCTGAATGTCCTCTCTATTTCCAATGAGGACTGCCCTCTCTTCTTTCATCCCCTATTTTATATCTTAACTTCAGTATCCTCTTAATAGACTGGCACCAACATACAGGCAACCCTGTATGCACATATAGTCTCCTCTGCTCCCTCATAAACAAGACCATAAACATATAATAAGAGCATAGGTTTGCTCCACTCTATGCCAAGGAAGGGTGGAGGGCCAGAAAATTTGCCATAAGCTTCTCTTTCCATTTTTAAAGCCATGTTTTCTTGATTCAGAATTCACCCAGTTGCTGCAATCTTTTAACTGTTTTCTGGAGTTTTGAGGAAGTTGGTTCTGCCAGTTTTTACCACTTGTTCAAACACTCTGTAGGACTACAACACTATGAGACATCTTATGCAACCATTTTGGTCAACAGTATGTCCTCAGCTTGCATTTCTTAAGGCAAGATGTAGTCAGTTGGAGCCATTATGTCCCTACATGGTAGGTGGAGTACGCTTGTTATTCCCTGAAACCTGGTGAGAACGCCTTCCAGACTATGACAGATGCTGGTTGAGGGACTTTGCTTACATTATCATAACCAATGTGTTAGTCAAGGTTCTCTAGAGAAACAGGAGAGAACTGTAAATATGAGATTTATAAAGGTGTCTCACACAACTGTGGGAATGGAAGAGTCCAGAATCTGTAGGGAAGGGTGTAAAGCTAGCAGCTCCAGTGGGGTCTGGACAAACTTCACAGGAGAGGCTTACTGGTTGAAGAAGCAGTGAAAGAGTCCTCCTTCTTCCTTAAAATCCTTCAACTGATTAAATTATATTGCTGTGGGAGACACACCTTAGTTGATCGCAGATGTAATCAGCCACAGATGCAATCAACTGACAGATGATTTAATATATAAGCCTTCTGGTTTATCCAGCAGCCAGTGTTACCTGACCAGACAACTGGGCATAATCACTTAACCAAGGTGACACCAGAACCTAACCATCACACTCTTCTGCTTGTCAATTTGGCATCTATACACATCACCTTGAAACATGTTTAATTTCCAAATGGAACCGAATAACATATGTTTCACCTAAAATACTCAACTGAACTGCATACAACTGAAAACACACTAAACCTCTCCAGAATAGGGTACAAGTCCTTAGGTAACATTCATTCTTCAACTTCATGTCCTTTGACTTAAATATGACAACATGAACTATACAACCTATGTCATATGATAAGAGGAAAACAAGATATTTGCTTATGTATAAATGTAAACATACTCATAAGAAAACAAGGAGGAAATATTCATATAGTCACAGTCACTTCTATAACTGGTCACCTGGTTATAACTCATATTTATCACCACCTTCTTCTACTACCCATTCCATGTTCCCTTTACCCTCAGTAAGCACTTCAGCTGGCCATGAGTTTTTGCCATGTGGTGACCCAGATCTTCATTCCTGAATTTTTTGGGCCATTATTAGTTCTGACTGGATTGGTCTGTTTCAGTTTCCATTGACTTTAATCACAGGACATGATAGTACTAAAAGACACCCTAGGGGATCTCCTGTATTCCAGGAAAACTTCCTACCTCCATTGTATACTTGCAATCCTATTTCCCCTTAATAGTCAGGATCAGTTACCCCAGATGGAATAATAATCCCATTTTGTGCCTATTGATTCAGTGGCATGAGAAGCCTAAAGTGGTCAGATGGCAGTTTTAACTTCCAGTGAAAACACTAATGGAATCAGTGTTTTATCTCCTGGTAAGGGTACACCACCTTCTGGAACTACAATCTGTAGACCAGCAGAACTTAAGGTTTCAGGGACAGAAAGTAAAAATTTTCCTAGTGGACCACTAGGAGTGATAGTTTGTGGTCCCACTCCCACTTCCACACCTTGATTCCTGGACCTGTGAATCTTGGCTATGGGAGAAGCAGCACCATAGAGTAGACTCAAAATCAGAGGATACATAGACCTCTGGAGAATATTGCCCCAGCCCTCCAAGTTATTGCCACCTAATTGGCACCATAACTGAATCTTCAAAAGGCCATTACACTATTCTATGAACCCCTTTGCCTCTGGATTTTGGAGAACAAGCGAAGATCAGAGAATACATGTGCATGTGTCATTCCCACACTTCACTTGCTGTGAAGTGACTTCTTTGAAAGGAGCAATGCTGTGTGGAATACGATGATAATGGATAAGGCCTTCTGTAAGTCCATATATGGACCTTTTTGTGGAAGTGTTACATTCAGTGAATGCAAATCCACTTAGAATAAATTGCTGGCCCTTTCATGATGGAAGGGATCCAATCTAATCAACTTGTCACCAGGTAGCAGGTATACCACTTTTGGGAAACGTGCCATGTTGGAGACTGAGTGTGGGTCTCTGCTGCTGGCAGATTGGGCACTCAGCAGTGGCTGTAGCCAAGCCTGCCTTAGTGAGTGGAAATCAATGTTGCTGAGCCCATGCATAACCTCCACCCCTACCATCATGCCCATTTAGGAACCCATTGGGAAATGACATGAGTGGTTGAGGAAAGAAGAGACTTGTAGCCACAGAATAGGTCATATTATCCACATGATTACTAAAACCTTCCTCTGCTGAAGTCACCCTCTGTTGAGCATTCACAAATATTTTCATGTTCTTTGTCCACTCAGAAAGGTCTGTCCACATACCTCTTCCCCAGAGGCTTTTCTTACCAATTTTCTAATGATGTTCTTTCCAAATCCCTGATCATCCAGCCAAACCATTAGCAACAGCCAATGATTCTGTATACAAATGCACCTCTGGCCAGCTCTCCTTCCAAGTAAAATGAACCACAAGATGCACTGCTCGAAGTTTCACACACTGGGAAGACTCCCCCTATTCACTGTCCTTTAAGGACATCCTGGAAAGGGGTTGTAGTGCTGCAGCTGTCCAATTCTGAGTAGTTCCTGCATATTATGCAGAACCATCTGTAAGCCAAATCTGAGTTTCTCTTTTTCAGTCAACTGCATATAAGGAACTCTCCAAGAGCCGTAGCTCTGGTCTGGAAAAAAACAGGTAATGTGACAAGAGCGGGGGCCATGGGCAATTAGGTCACTTCCTCATGCAAATTTTTGTTCCTTCAGGACCTATTGGAACCCTATTCCTAATATACCATTTCCATTTCAGAATGGAGTTCCACTCGGCACCCCCAAATTTATGGCTTGGTAGGTCAAACAACACTCATCTCATGATAGGCAACTCAGATGTCATAGTAACTTGGTGACCTATGGTTAAGCTTTAAGTCTCTACTAAGGCTCAGTAGTAGGCTAAAAGCTCAAAATGAGAGTAGTTACCTGCAGCACATGGTAAGGCTTTGCTCCAAAATCCTAAGAGTCTGTGTTGTGATTCTCCTATAGGGGCCTGCCAAAGGCTCCAGAGAGCATCCCTATTTGCCACTGACACTTCCAGCCCCATTGGATCTGTTGGATCATATGGCCAAAGTGGCAGAGTAGCTTGCACAGCAGCCTGGACATGCCACAGAGCCTTCTCCTATTCCAGTCCATATTCAAAAATAGGAGTTTTCTGGTCACTAGGCAAATGGGTCAGAGTAGCACAGCCAAGTGAGGATAATGTTGTCTCCAAAATCCATAGAGACCAATTAGAAATTGTCATGGTCAAGTTCATGTGTCAACTTGGCCAAGTGGTGGTGCCCATTGCCTGATGAGGCAAGCACTGGCCTATATGTTACTTTGAGGACATTTCATGACTTAAATCATCATCACATTGGCTTCATCCACAGCTGATTGCATCTGTGTTTATTTAAGGGGATGTCTTCTGCAATGAATGATGCTTAACCTTATCACCTTTTAATGAAGATTCGTAAGAGACAGTCATTCTTCCTGTTTCAACCAGAAAGTCTCTCCTGTGGAGTTAGTCCAGACCCTTCGTCAGAGCCATCAGCTTCATAGCCTGCCCTGTGGACTTTGGACTCTTCCCTTCCCATGGTTGTCCAGCCAGCCTCTCCTCAGAGTTCACTGAGGACCTTCATTGGCATTACCAGCTTGCAGTCTGCCCTGTAGACCTTGGGCTCTACATTCCCATGGTTATGTGAGACGCTTTTATAAATTTTGTATCTATGAATGTCTCCTGTTGATTCTGTTTCTCTAGAGACCCCTAACTAATACAGCTGGTACCAGAAGTGGATCTTAAGAAGCAGAATCTTAATAATGGGTCTTTTTTTAATTGGTTTTCTATACTGACTGGACTCAGAGGCACTAAGGACTCTGTTTCTTAAAATCAGAATGACACTGCCAATCCATGGGGTGAGGTGGCAAAAGAGATAATCAAAATATCACTATTGGATTCTTCTAATGCTTCACTTTTATGAAGCTGGTTCTGAGGGATACAATGTTTTTGACACCTTTATAGAGTGTCATGGAAATAGGAGGTATAGAGATGTCTGCTGGTTATTGGATAGGCACTATATATTGATGAGGAAAAGGAATGAGCTGAATGCTTCAAATGAGAAGCTTACGCCCTGCATAACAGATCTGAACATTACTATGAGTGCCCTGAAAGAAAATCTTATTTTCTGTACCCGCAGACTTGAGATCTCTGAAAATCAGATGCAGAATCTCATTGTTAGAGTAGCAAATTTACAACAAAAACTAAATCTCAATCTTTCATGGTGCCATTAAAGTGAGGGCATTGACTGGAAAGGAGTGGGACCCTGAAAAATGGGATGGTGACATATGGACTGATAATGATGGTGGTGGAGAGGTTGAAACCTTAAATCATGCTGAGTCTTTTTTAGATAACTCTGTAATAGTATGCCCTGAAGACATAGCTGTCACACCTCCAGCCTGCCAGGAGGAGCTGGCCACCCAACCTCCACCTGAAGGGATTAACACTAGAGTGATCAATCCTTTTTCACCAGATGAAACTGCAAATGAATGCCCTGAAGCTATTGGCTTGGGAGACACTTCCAATTAATTTCATGGCCCGCCCCCACCACCCCTCATTTCTTCCAGACCTATAACTAGACTAAAGTCACAACAGGCTCACAAATTTATTTCTCACTGTTCTGGTAAAAAGTGCATCCTCTGGACATTCCTGGGGTGTAAGAGCAGGCTTTGCATGATGAATCCACTCTAGCATTCCAATCTGTCTAAGCCTCTGGATCCCCTCATCTACATTATACCAGGGCAGTTCTGGCATTTCAACCTCAGGTAATGTTGGCCACCTTTTGATCCATGTTTCAATCAACTACCCAAACAAGCTGTTAACACTTTTTCTAAGTGCTTGAGCTATAACATTGAATGCAGAATCTCTGCTTAGTGGGCCCATATCAATAAATTCAGCTTGATCCAGCCTTATATTCCTTCCACCATTATCCCATACTCTTAAAATCCATTGCTACACATATTCCCCTGATTTCTGTCTATATAAATTGGAAAACTCACACAGTTCTTTTGAGGTATAACGTACCTCCTCATGTGTGACACTTTGTACCTCACCTTTAGGGGTCTGTAGACACATGGTCTGGATGTGTCAGATAATCCTCTGATACCACATATGGAACAACAGGTGCAATTGGCGTCACCACTTGGTTAAGTTTATGATAATCCTCTGTCATCCAAAGCTATAGTGAGGTCAGCCTTGATGAGTGGAAGTCCATGTTGCTGGGTCCTTGCATAACCTCCATCTCTACCACCATGACCATTTTATTCATTGGGCAATGACAGGAGTTGCTGGGGAAAGAGGCTGACTGATATCCACAGAAAGGGTCATCTTATCCACTTGACTATTAATGTCTTAGGGGAGGGATTGTCTATCAAGGTCCCTGTGAACAAGATTGTGACATAGAGCTGGAGAATTGATATATCCTGAGGTGGGACAGTGAAGATGTACTTTTTGCCTTACCAGCTGAATGCAAAGTGTATATGGTTGATCTTACTGACAGGTATTTAAAAAAGAGCATTTATCTAATCAGTAGCTGCATCCAAGGCATCAGGCAATGTGCTGATTTGCTCAAGCAATGATACCACATATGGAAAAATGGGTGTAATTGGAGTCACCACTTGGTTAAGTTTATGATAATCCTCTGTCATCCTCCAAGTCCCATCTCTTTTCTGCACAGGCCAAATAGCAGAGTTGAATGGGGATAAGCTGGGAATCACCACCCATGCATTCTTCAAGTCCTTAAGAGTGGCACAAATCTCTGCAGTCCCTCCAGGAACATGGTATTTCGTCTGTTTGTTAACTTGAGCTATAATTTTTTAACTTAGAATCTAGTGGATTGTCCACCTATTTTATTTCTAGGTACCCCATGATCTACTAGCCAATGCCACAAGTCTCTGTGAGTTTTGACTGCTGCTTTGAGTCCACTGTCCATTTGGGGGCCATATTCACCTTGCCCATAGTGATTAACTATGGTTTCTGTCAACTCAGGATTCAATCATGCCCACCGTGTTTAAAGATTCCAGGTCAGTGTCTGCAGCTTCCACAGTAATATCTGACCTTCAGGGAAGGGCAGCTCTAGAACTCTTCAGGATGATGGAGATAGTCTCAGACATTATTTCTCAAGGTTCTGGTGAAAGAAGTGTCCTCTGGAAATTCCTGGTGTGTATAAACAAGTCTTCCATGATAAGTCCACCTTAACATTTCAATCTCTAAGCTTCTCAATCCCTTCATCTATGTTATACCAGGGCAGTTCTGACATTTTGATCTCAGGTAATGCTGGCCACATTTGGATCCATGTTTCAGTAAACCATCCAAACTAACTGTCAATGCCCTTTCTAACCCCTCAACTACAACACTGAATGTAGAATCTCTGTTTGCTGCTTCTATATCAATAAATTCAGTTTGATACAACTTTGTATTCCTTCCACCATTATCCCACACCCTTAATATTCATTTCTGTACATATTTCTCTGATTTCTATATATATATAGATTGAAAAAAATCATGCAGTTCTTTTGGAGTATAGCATATCTTCTCATGGGTCACACTTTGTACCTCACCTTTCAGGACCTGTTGGCACTTTAGTCTAGTTACATGTCTTGAAGAGAAGAAGAGTACTATGGGAACCCCTCAGGAACAGAACCATGAAAAGAAATAGAAGTGTCATTCATGCCAATTATTTCAAAGCATTCCATTGCCATTTATCTCTTGTGCAAGATTAGTCACTCCAGACAGTGGAGGGAGGGCTGTTTCCCAGGGGAGGTGTTTGCAGGTTTAGCAAGCACTGGAGAGTTAACCTTGTTAGGTGGAGATTGGGTGGCAGACTCCCCTGGGGAGACTGGAGGCTGAGAAGCTGTTTCCTTAAGGTAGGCTGGAGGTTGGGGAGCTCTTTCCTCAGGGAAATCTATTATATGTCTATCTAGCAAATGGCTCATCAATTCAGGGGATCCTGTCTCCACATCACCATTGTTATCAAGCCGCATATCACCACGCCGAATTTCAGGATCCCATTCTTTTCCAATCAAAGCTCTTACTTTAATAGCAGATACCCTGCAAGGCTGAGTTTTTAGTTTACATTTTAACTCTGCTACTCACACAAATTGGCTTTGTGTCTGGTTTTGAGAGGTCTCATGTCTGCAAATATAGGAAATAACATTTTCTTTCAGAGCCCACATGGACACTTTTACATCATTTATATGGTGCTTAAGGTGTAAATTTGAAGCTTCAGCTCATCCATTTCCCTCATCACTGTACCCAGCACATCTAAAACAACCAGCCAATATCTCTTAATTCCACAGAACACCATAAAGCCATAAAAAAAAAAATGTTCTCACCAAGAATCATGTCTCATATAAGCATACAATTAGTGAATCTAATGGTGATATTTTGAGTATCTGTTTTGCCAAATCACCCCATGGACTTTCAGTACTATCATGATTATTGGAAACTGAGTCATTAGTGCCTCTGAGTCTAGTCAGAGTAAAAAACCAATTGTAAAAACCCAATTTTAAGATTCTGTTCCTCAATAATCACTCTCGGCACTAAGCTGTGTTAGTCAGGGTTCTCTAGAGAAACAGAACCAATAGGAGATCTCCATAAAGACACCTTTATAAAGGTGTCTCATGCAACCATGGGACTGAAACAGTCCCAAATCCATAGGGCAGGCTGTGAAACTGGTGGCTCTGATGAAGGTTCAGGATGCACTTCACTGCTGAAGAAGCAGTGAAACAGTCTTTCTCCTTCCTTAAAAGCCTTAGAACGACACCTTATTTAATCATAGATTTAATCAGCCACAAATGCAATCAACTGACTAATGACTTCATCCATCAGTCTTCCAGTTTATTAACCAGCCACAAAATATCATTGCAGCATTGGTCAGGCCAGTGCTGCTTGATTAGACAACCTGGCATAATCATGGCCATGTTGACACTAGAACCTAACCATCACATCCATCCTATGAGGGTAACTGTTGTGATCCACGTAAGAATCCAAAAGAAGAGATGCATAGGTTCAATTCCAGGAGGGTCTCAAGCTTCCATGTCCTCTCTACAGGGAGTCAGAACACATCACCCTACTGGAAAAACAGTATGTATGTATTTTTTCAATCATGGAAGCCCCTGCCCTCTTTTTCTATGTACTATACATACTCTTATGTGGTGTCCTGGGAATGTGATAATGTGCCAAAATGATTTGTGGTAGTTTTTGAGGTTGCTATTAGCATGCTCAGCAAAATACTACAGATGATGTATAATATGGCAACCAGATTTTGAACGCTAGCTCTTACTTCAACTGTGGCACAAAAACATCCTCAATTCATGGTTCCAAGGAGAAGATACATGAATATCAAGTGAATTCTGGGACAAATTATGAACTGAATTGAACAATAACAATAAATCTATATAATATGGAAGCAAGATAATAGGTAGATCATATTTTAGGAGGTAAATGAAAACATAAATTTAGAAGCTTCCATTCTTCTTCTTTGTTTCTGAGTTGCTTCTTCTGATTTCTTTGTAAAAGTTCACTCATTAGTTTTTAACTATCATAGAGTTATCAAAACTAAGGTTTTGGGAAGTTTAAATTCCTTAGGGTCCACAGAAAATTTTAATCATTTAGTCACTGCCATTAATACCTATGCCTTTTATATCATTTCCACATATTGGAAATGATGGCAGACACAACTCATAAGTTGTGCTGCTTTGCATCTTATCGGTGCCAGAAAAATTAATCAATCACATCCTTTGAAACTCTTGCACAGTATTACCCAGGTCTGCACATAGTGGTCATTCCAACTCTGCATGGAACAAGTCCAAGAGCTGCACGGAGACGAGACGCATCTCACGGAGACGAGACGCATTCCACGGAGACGAGACGCCTTTCACGGAGACGAGACGCATTCCACGGAGACGAGACGCATTCCACGGAGACGAGACACATTCCAGAGATGAGACGCATTTCACAGAGACGAGATGCCATCCAAGTGGCACTCAAAGGAGTAACTCGGTGGTTCTTTTCAGGTACAGAGTCAGTAAAAAAGCAAATATACAGAAATAAGACAAGAACAATAAATCTACAGACCCACTGAGGGAATGAGATACAAACCAGAATACTGAAACTAAGCCCAACCATAGTTAGGCTGAGCAGGAAATATTTAATTAAGAAGTTGTAGAATTGTATTCACACATATACAAAATGTTCAATTATTCCCAACCAACTCACCGTACTCAGTGGGATAAAAAATAGATTACTTCATTCACCAGTGGGGAAGGCTCCAAAAATACTGCTAGGCCTGGACTCATAAATTCAGTTCTAAAGTAGGGATTAGACTAGTGCTGTCAAAAATGATTCCTGATGCTCAGCAAGCATAGACTGAAACTAGTAGGCAATAAATCAACAAACATACAAGCAAACACTTGGAACTTTCAAAAGCAATTTTGTGTGGTTGGCAGGTAGAATATGTGAGGAAAAAGGTGATGCATACCTAGGTTTCTATCTTATTCAAGGGGAAGAAGCTGAAGTTAGATCAAGAAAATATTCATAGGGATTTGATACAAGTGTTAATTTGGGGTAGTTTAGGTAAGAATGAGCATTTCAATATATATTTTTAATATCTCCTCTTAAAAATGAGAAGAGCTTGTGGATCACAACGAGGAGAGCAGTGATTAGGTCATAGTCTCTGGAGCAGACTACGGAGGTCAAATATTGTCTTTGTCACTCAATGGCCATGTGACCTTGGGTAATGTGGTTAATTTTTCTATTTCTTCATTTACTCTTTTGTGTGTGGGGATAATGATATTATTTATGTCTGGTCTTATGATGAGGATGAAATAAGTTGATATAAATAAACAGCTTACAAAATATGTTAGGTTTCTCTCACAAGCAAACATGTAGAACATCATGTATTTTTTCTCCTTTGAAAGGAAGAAGTAGAGATCAAGAGGAATTATTCTGACACTTTCAAAACTCTGCCAATTGGCCATGGGGTTTTAGAAACATTCACCTGTGTGATTTCTAAGGATTGTATACCTATATTTAATCCTTTTAGAAATTTATTTCACCGAGTTTAAACTTACGAAACTAAATTGTAGTTCACTGAAAAGTAAAACTCATTTTACTTTTTTTTAATTATACACTAAAAAGTACTGATAGGTAATATCAGCATAATACATTTTGTTCTAACTTTAAGGTACTTTCAGTTAACAAGCTCTGAAACTGTTAGTGGGTTGTTTTAATTATATATCATTTATAAACTGCATAGGAAAACTCATTCTTTACATGAAAGCAAAAAGTAATCCAAAAGCATTAAGAAATTTTTGATGCCTCACATGTAAAATATCAACAAAACATAACTTACATAAGGCCTTCTACCCTCAAATTACAATGGTGAATACAGGTTCTGCTTGAAATTAACTCATATATATTCTGAGCTTCAACAGCACTGGTTAAAGTGGAAACCCATTTATTCAGAATAATAACTAATCAGGTGTAAGTCTCATACTGAAGGACTAACCTCCCCTGGTGTTACGTGTCTATTAGCATCAGTCAAGAAGGAGATTCAAGTATCTCTCCATCCATGTACCTTGACCCCTTGACTTGCTACCACAGTCTAAATCCACAAGTGGACGTTTCCTCGTTCACATCAGTTGTTACAAGCCCAAGGTCACAGTTTATCCTAGTTTGCTCACTCTGTCTCTCAGGCAGCAGGCATTCTAATCCTTCAGAATTCCTCAGCACCTGGAGTTCCTCCCTTTTGCCATCTTGATTTTGTGAGAAACATCCCCTGCACCCTCACCTCTTCTTTAAGCATTCCCTTCATCTTTTTTACTCTCCTTTGATGACGCTGAGGACATATGTGGTAACTCCTCATTTTCTCCCATATCTATTATACCACTGGCCCTGAATATGGTGATTTTTCCTCCTTTGCTTCTCACTGAAGCTTCCAGACTATTGTCTTTATTCTCCCTAAACTCCCCAAACTTTAAAGCAGTCTTCTTGACCTACTGTGCATCATTTTCTACTGTGACTTCCCATGATTACTATCCTTCATTTCCATAATAATTGCCCCTGGTTTACGAATCCTTCTCTCCAACACATTTTCCATTTTCTGTCTTCATTATGACTACTTAAATATGATTGAAGATCATCTCTCTGACATACTGGTATTTCATTGCACTGAACTCCTCATCAACAATGTGTCATACACTATACCTGAGACAAATTCAATCATGGTTAAAATTTAGACCTTCCCATTACGAGTAGCTGAACCTCCTCTATAATGTCAGTTAGCTCAGTTTCATTCTCTGACTTCCAGGTTCCACTCCCTTTAGAAATGTTTGCTCCAAATCCTTTGTCCACATAATGTACTTAAATGTATTGGTCCTCTCACCATTTCATTGTTTCTACCTATCTTTTTGGTACCCTTAACTCTCTCTTTAACCAGTTTAAACCCATGGAAAATCCTTATAATCATTTATTTTTATATATCTTTAATTCTACAGCCATCATATCAATGTATCTAATAATCTGACAAAATTCAAAACCCCCCTTAAATTTGTTCCCTCCCCATTAGCTGCATCTAACCTCTAGAAGCTAAAAGTAGTTGGGGAACAAGATACACCAGTACCAAATGATATGGTTTTAAATTCATGAACATAAATCTCAAGAACACATAATTTGAGGAAATCAAATTATACTTCCTGTTCCATCACTCTATCACAATACTAAAGGACTCCTTCATACCTCTTTTACTCAGCTCAAAATTCCATCACTTCAACTTCCATCTTTAATTTCAGTTAATGACATTATTTCATAATTTACCAAAAGTGAAACAATCAAAATATTTCCACCATCACCTCAACATTTTTAAAGGTATTTATACCCATTTTCTGGTCAATCTTCCTCACACTATCAATGACGTATCTGTGTTTCTATTGAAAAGTTGGACCTTTATTTTTTTTAAGTAGGTAGGAAATTTAATGAGAACACATGTGAGAAGTCATGGGCATTCTCTCAAGTAAGGAAAGATGAAAGATGAAAGGCAAGATGCAGTGTGGGACATTTGCTCTCATAGATTGACTTTGCTTACCCCTTTCCTCCTTCTTTGTTTGAGGCTTTCTCTTCCCTTCTCTTCTTTCCGGGGCAGTGCCTGGTGATAGTGCAGTTGGGTGGGTCCATTGGCTCTGCCCTTCTCCATAATTGACTCACTTAGGTGGGGATTCTTTGGCTTCACTCTTCTCTGCAGATACTTTCTCAGGTGGGGGTCATTTGGCTTCAGATGTATTGGCTGCCATGGATATTTCCCATAACTGGGTGGCCTCTGGGCAAAGTGTCTGTGGGAACATGGACCCTCCTGACCTTGATTAATCACCTTTGTCCAAGGGTTCTGTCATGGTGGTTTTCTCTCCCCTCTCAGATTCCTGTTCTACCCTGGCACAATTTCCCTTCAGAGAGTTCTTGACCCTTAATTTTAATGGTTACTGAAGGATGAAGGTCAGTCTATTGTAGTTGCCTCTTGCTTGCCAGGGAGTAGGCCCTGCCTGGTGGGGCATAGGACTTTCTGACTCTTTCATTTAAACTGAGAGGGGAGGTGTCCAGAGGGGTGGTTGACACAGCTGAAAATTCTTTCATCAGCATTAGTTTTGTTTGAATGGCATTTAGTCTGGAAGAAATAAACTTGGTGAGAAGTTTAAAACTTCAAGGGCCAATTAATAGCAAGAAGAGGATAGAAATAACAAGAGTGGGCCTAGGAGAGGAATTAGCCAAGAGAGACTGGGAAAGGGGAAAGGAAATGACTGTCCTTCAGATCCAAGAGTGAATCTCAGTTGGGTGGCTTTTTCTTACTTAATCAGAAGGGCTCATGTGCTAAGTTAAGAGGTGTGGGGATGAGGCTTAGAAGGGGCTTGACTGATATTCCTACAGTCTTAACTGCTGTGCCAGTTCAGTTATTTCTTTGAGAGATGTTAGTATTATTTCTCTGATGGCCATGGCAATGAATTGCGGCTATTTTTTGTTGATAAGAGCATTAGATTTAAGAGATTAAAAATATCTTGACAGTGTTTAATTGGGGTTCTGCCTTTTTGGAGACAGTTTTGTTCTTTCCACACTGTTGCATGAGTATGCCAAACCAGGAAAGCATACTTGGTATCAATGTAGAGATTTAGCCATTTTGCTGTTCCTGGTTCTAGAGTTCAAGTGAGGGTAAAACAGTTTTGCTTTTGAGCTAAAGTTCCTGGAGGCAGGGCTTTGCAGTGACTTTAGTTTGGCTGCCTATTACATACTTTTTTGTTTTTTTTGTCTTTTGTTAATGGAGTTACTTTTAGAAATAAAAATATCTGACAAACTACAGAAGAAGTTTTGTTCTGATTTACCACTACACATTTACTAGGATTATGTTAATTAAAAGGTAGAACATAAATTCTATATTTGTATTACTGCTCAGTTAAAGTCCTTTTCATTGAAGATGAAATTATGACTTATAGCTGGCCACCTGTACTTTTAGAAAAGGCTGAGAATAAAGTGGGGTAACTGATAAGTAATTTAGGTATTACACAGATTATCACCCAGATACAACAGGGACAGTGAGAAAACTTCTATGATTTTAGAAATTTTATATAATTTTAAAATATATGACAAACTTAGCTGAACAAAAAAACAGAAAGTGTAATATTTAATATGTTAAATCATTTAGCACCTCACTTTTACAAGACGAGGTTACAAATCTTTTGTGACAGATTTCTTTTAAGGGTGAGAAGAATTGATCTATTTTGGGGGAAGTGCATGGTCATAGAATTGAACCCAGGTCTCCCACGTGGAAAGCAATCATTCTACCACCGAACCACCCATGCAGTCAGAAGAATTTCAATTGCTTTTTGAAATAAAGGATGATATGGTTAACATAAACATTAATAAGGACATTATTTTCATATAAAATATCTGTCTTTTGACAGTACTCAGATGGTTAAGGAAAACTTTTTATAACCTTTCATTAAGAGTAGACTAACAATTTACATTATTTTACAGTGAAAACTAAATTCTAGTTTTTTATGGATATACAGGTTTATGAAAAAGTTTCTTTTTAAATAATATAAACAGTCATTATATTTTAGCTAGTAGTTTCATTTGCTAAAGCTGCTGGAAAGCAATAAACAAGAAATGGATTGGTTATATATAAGCCAGTATAAATTTATTTTGGCTTATATATAAATTTATATAAATTTGCAGTTCTTTGGAGGAAAGGAAGCTAGCTTTCATCCAGTTCTTTGTCATAGGGGAAGACATACAGTGATGACTGCTGTCCTTCTCTCCTGACTTCTGCTTTCAAATGGTTTCCCTGGTGTATTTCCACTCTGCATCTCCAAACATTTGGGTCTATGTTGGCTCTGAGTTCTGTCTCTTTTCTTGCACCCCCTTTTAAGCCTCCATCTGATTAGATTGAAAGTCACTTATTGAAGATGTAATCAGTCATAGATGAAATCAACACGCCTTCTAGGGAGAGATTTTCTTTACCCATTGGAGCCCAGTAAAAGACTAGTAAACCTGGCTAGTGTTACTCCATGTTTGCCCCAAGTTCCCTACTAAATCTGAAGCTTTTTGGCATCCCAAAGGGAATCCTTGTGCAAATAAACCCCTCCTTGTGGAATAAAGGCACCTGAAACAAACCTACTAGATAGTCCCTGTCTGGATTCAAATTTTTATTTTTAGTCTTATATCTTAAAAAGCACATTTTTAACATCTTTCTTCAAGCTAAATCTAAGTACCTATTTGCTTTTAAATAGAGGAAACTTAAGGTTGAAATTCCTACCTTACTCACTTAAAAGACTTTGACATGATCCCTGTATTTTTACAAATGCCTTAGCAGCAGACCTCGCTGACCTCCAACTACCTCAGAGCATGGTTTTTCAAAGTGTTAACTTTCTAAACTAACTTAGTTCTGTTATGAGATTAAAGTTTCATATGAATATGGAAAGTTGCAGAAGATTTGAGAAAGTAAATTTTATAGTCAATTGATGACTACAAGCCCTAGATGTATGTGGAAAATTCGAGAAAATAAATTTTTAGTCTCTGCTAACTACAAACAGTTGTAAAAAGTTTTATGAAAGTAAATTCAGCCAATTATATTAAATGCTTGCTGTGATAGGTTCAGGTGTTGATGGTGCCCAGTTGTTCTGTTGTGTGGACTTAAATCATCAGCGTGTTGATTTCATCTATGACTGATTGCATCTTCAATGAGTGACTTTCCTATTCATGGACCAAAATTGGCCATCCTTCTGGCCATATTGTGGCCAGGCAGTATTGCAGTAGAAAATGTTTTTTTCTTTTTTAGCTCTGTAGTGGGAATTTTCTAGTCAGCCAGATTACTGGTAGAACTACCCATTTCTAAGTGAGAGAGAGAAAAAGGCAAGTTTCTGTATTGGTGCCCAGTATTCTGGGTGACCAACCTGTCATTCTGAGTGCTGATCCCTTGGGCCCATAGGATTAGGCTCCCTGTCCTCAAGCATCCCCAGGGATCTTAAAGACGCAGGAAACAGATTGCATGGTACCCTACTGAAGCTGCTGAGCTGACCCACTCATTTTCCTGGGTGTCTGTGCTTTTAACTTACTGATTCAATTATTATGTAAGAGACTAGAAAGGATTTGCTACAAATAAAGAAGTTTTAGAGAGGGGATTACCTGGGTGCCAGTCCCTGATGTTGCCATGACTGAGATAGAAGGAAAGGACATGTGGCGAGGATATCAGGCTCTTTCAAAGAACATGGCTTAGTATGCTTTTCAGGAAGTCAAAGGGACCTAGATATGGACACATTGTAGGACAGGACCAGGATTAAGGCTTCTTCCATCGTTTCAAGATAAAGTGAATGTACATGCAAATGCATTCTCCCCAGCTAATGCTTTCTTACTGTACTCGGAGACATCTTCAGGAGGGCTAATAGCAAAATATGCTGGGACTTGAGACATAGTGGATAAAGAGGTAGAAAGACCCAAAGAGAAAAAAGAGAGAATTTGGTCATGAGAGTTACACCATGAGCTAGCAAATGGAGAGCCAGAGACCTATGTTCTCATTTCAAGATGAAAGGGGCATGACAGCTATCACAAGTTTAGTTCATGCCCGTCAGGATAGCTGGAGCATTTCCTTACCCTGCAAACCTCACCTCTGGCCTTCAGGGAGAGAAACTCCCTTTGGAAAGCACCCAGTTCCATTGGGCCTAAACCAGAGGTGACACTCTACAATGTCAAAGGCACCTTCTTTGGTATTAGAATTCTTAACCCAAAATTCCTTGTGACAAAAGATGGAATGTCTCAGAAGGCATAGAAAGCCAGGCAGAGGAGAAGGGAGCTTCTCTGGAGCATGGGAGAGGATTTCTGTGGGGGAGGTAGATAGAGTAACAGATACAGTAAGAGGAAGGATGGGTTCCCAGAGGAGAGGAGAGGAGAAAGTGTAGAGAATTCTTGGAGACAGGAAGAGAGAGAGAAAGAGAGACAGACAGAGCAGGGAGACAGAGAGAAAAAGACAGAAGGGGGGACTTGAATTGGCTCCCATTGGACTCTTGCTCAGAGGGGATGAAGTCCCCAGTCAGATCTCAAAGAGGGGTATCACCTGAGCCTCCTTGAATCTACACAGTGTGGAGATGGGCTCCTACCACCTCTGTTGAAGGAGTTGGTAAGTCAGTGTGAACCGAGTTTCTGTCCTGGTGGAGCCAGATTTGAGCCTCTGGATTCCTAGAGAGAACAGTGAAAATGATTCCACCCTTTGGGAAGACACTGTTTTGCATGAGGACATAGAAAAGAATAACAATGAGCTCCAAGTGAGAAGAAAAAGAAGCGAATACATGTGGTCAAGCCTCCAGGAACTCACCAGTTCAGACCACTGGAAGGACAGGATGATTTAGGCTGGTTCAACAAAAGAGGCTGCCAAAGTTCAGCTTCCAGGTTCAGTGACTAGTGTGTACTTGGCTAGTCCTTGTGGCAGGAACTGACTTCCACAGAGACAGGCTCTGGCACCACCCAGCCTGTCAGACTGCCACTGGTGAGGTTCTGTACTACATTGCCAGGAAGCTGTGTGGCCAAACCCTTTTCTCACCAAATGTTGGTGCCATCTAACTGGACTCAAGATGTATCTAGTTCCTTTAGTTAATTGGGCTGAGCTGATGGTCCTTTGTTGACTCATGTCCTTGCCCAGCACCCAGGCACGGTACCAACTCCTCAGTGGACCATTCCCAGGTTCCATCAGATGGAGAATTAGTCATTGGAGTCAAGGTTGGGTAGGGCATTGAGATGGACAGGGTTGTACAGGAAGGTTCCTTATCATGTGCTTCTAGTCCTCCACGCATTTCTAATATTGGGGAATAGCACATCTTGGCAGTAGCTGCAATATTAGAGCCATCAAGAAGATATGATAACACAACACAAGAGCATCTAATTCAAAATCAAGGAAATCTTGGAGAAGAAGACATCTAAACTGATTTTAGGGTAAATAGTAAATAGCTCAATGGAAAACATCTAGATAGAAATATACTTAGATAATCATTTCAGAAAGAAGAAAAAACATCTGCATTGTTCAAAATTTAAAATAAATAATAACTAAAGCTAACTTGTATTGAAAGTTTATTATATTCCTGAGCCTATTTTCAGTGACATATCAATCCATTTTATTTTACCAAGAGACATAAAATGCAATCATTAATATCATTATTTTACATGTGAGGAAATAAGGCTTGGGGTATTTAATATATTTCCTAAGGTAATACAGCCAGTAAGTACAGCTCAGATTTGGACCCCAAACCATCTGTTTTCAGAGTTCATGCTTTTACCTGCTATACTATATGGCCTCTTGTTATACTGGATATGGTATACTATGAGTTAATTTGTGTTACTGGAAAAACATCCTAGATTTGGGGAGGCATGGCTTATAGCTAGAAAGACCCAAGGGTATAGATACTGACTTTGTAGAACATGTCAAAACTTTCCAACAGTGTTCTAAATAATATATATATATAATAACTACATATATAGTTCTAACTATATATATATATTATTTTGGTTGCTGTGTTTGTTTCAATTTTCAATTTCTTGTTTATTCATATGTTCTTGAAATGCAAAATCATACACTTAAATTTAAAGAAACAGTCAAATTATTAAAAAGGGCTCTAAAATCATACTCATATTTCTGGTATTTACCTGCTCATAGTAGCAATATATCATGGATCACCCTGGTACTCACTTTGAGTAACACTGTTTACATACTGCTCTGTAGATTTTATTATGACATTAGGCATTTAAACAAATTGTCAGGTTTGCATTTTGGTATTGGTTCCCCTGTGGAGGCAAGAATGGAGGAAGATAACATGGAATTCTGTGAGTCTTTTACAAATAAATTACTGAAGTCTAAGAAATGACTGTAACCTAAATTGCATCAGTAGTTATAGGGATGAAGCAGAGGAAGAAATTTGAGGAACACTTAGAAAACTTTAAAAATACTTAGAGAATAAAAGTTGTCTAACAGGAAGCTGCCATCATGAATTGCAAACAGCTCATGGAAATTGCTAGACTGCCTTCTTAAATTTAGAAGTTTTTTTTTAATTCCCAACATCAGATGCTAGAAGTCTTTCTAGTATTCACACAAAGGTAAAAATGTGAGTTTTCACCCTTTCGAAATCCACGGGTCATTTTGCTCAAATGATTTATTTTCAAACCCTGTGTTTAGGAGGTAGGAAAGATTGAACTGAGAAAAGGCAGGATGATTGGGAAAAATGAAAGAAGATGAGGTGTTAATCCCTTGCAAAAGCAGATAGATTTTTGTATCGAAATATGATACCACAATGGGAATTAGTCACTTGAAGGACAAACCATTAGGGAAAAGTGGGTGAAAGGTAGGGATGTAATAGATGGCACAAAAAACAGGTTCAAATTCTGAAAGCAATAAATGAAATGGATATGCGTCTATCTGAAAAGGGGAGGACCTGCGTATCAATGTGAATTCCTGCAGTAGATAAGTAGAAGAGGTCCAGGGACATGGATGATATGTATTATGGAAGTGGGAAAATGCATAATTGATACTCAGACATAAAGCCAGAGGTTTGTTCTTGAACATTGGGATACCAAGCAAGGACTTCTTCATAGGAAAATAAAAGGCAGGGATTTATTTCTTGGGACATGAGATACAAGTGGAGGGAATAATTCATTTTTAAATATGAACTGCAAGCTTAGTCATCTACTAAAAGCTTTTCATACATAATCACATTTAATTTTCACACCATACCTGCCAAGCCAATATCATAGTTTAATTACCTTTAGCCAGACAAGAATACTGAGGAAAAGAGAGGTTAAGACATTTGCCAAATTTCACACTATAAAGCAATCATAGGAGCTGCGTTGTCACATTCCAAAGCCCCATCTTTTCCAGGAAAGCACCTATAGGATTTCCTTGGACTTAGTCAAGGAATTCCTGTTTCTTGAGTTTCCTCAAGTTGTGAGAACAGAGAAACCATTACTGCAGACCCAGTTCATACTCAGTTTTGAAGCTCATAAATTTGAAGAACTTGTTTCACTTCAGAGTTTCTTCTAAGGAGAGAGTATGAGGAAAACTCCTGAAAATCCAGTATTTTTATCTTCCCATACAGCCAATATTTATTGATCACTTACTTAGTTTCAGTCACCTTACTAGATATTTGGGACCCAACAAAAACTGTTCCATTTACAGAGCTTACCTTCTAGTTTGGGAAGAAACAGATAATAAGCAATGTAATAAAATAAAAAATATGTATAATATAAGATGGCAAATGGCAAGTGTTATGGAGGGATAATGAGTTTTTATACGTGCAGGAGCAGAGGCAAATGATTACAAGGTTAAAAAATGTCATGGTACACTCATCTTAAAGGTGAATTTGAGCTAAGAAAATAAGGATGTGAGAGAGAATGAAGACCTGGTATGTTGGAGAAGGCCTCTGGTCTAGGGTAGTAGCAGGCCTGGATGATCCGAGGAGCAGGGAAGAGGTCAAAGTGTGGCTGGAGTGATGATAGTGTCAGGAGCATCACAGGGAAGAGAAAGGCTAGGTGGGGTGTGCTCCTCATTTTAAAGGGACTGACTTTTGCTCTGTGTGAAACGAAAAGGCACTTTGAGATTTTGATCAGAGGAGTGGCACGCTCAGTTTTCATATTTCACATCAAAGGGTTCTGATTAGTATTTTGGAAAACTTATGATACAATAAATCAGTGACTCCAAGGAATGGCATTGGATGACATGTAGTGGGCACTCAATAAATGTGTCAAACAGAATTTAATTTGAGGATTCTGCTTTGGTGCTCAGGCTATGGTGTCATTTATAATGCCAGCATGTATAGAATGGATTGCTTCACTCTATTGGTGAGATTTCTGTCTGCAACTCAAAGGCAGCTAGGGAAGCTTGATTCACATTCACTACCAAGGAAGATTTATATAAATGCAGATGTACAAACAGACAGCACACTTGGGATACGTAAACTCCCTAGAGAAGTAAGCTTTAAAATTAAACAGTGATGGGTAATTAAAATAATAAAGAAAATATAAAGAAAGGAAAATACATGGTAAATTGGAATTAACAAGCAAATTTCTTTTTTTTTTTTTTTTTTTTTACATGGGCATGCACAGGGAATCGAATCGAACCTGGGTCCTCTGGCATGACAGGTGAGTATTCTTGCCTGCTGAGCCACTGTGGCCCGCCCACAAGCAAATTTCTTGTTTTTGTTTTTGTTTTTCACATGGGCAGGCACCGGGAATTGAACTCAGGTCTCTGGTATGGCAGATGAGCACTCTGCCTGCTAAGCCACCGTGCCCTACCCCAAGCAAATTTATTTTTACATTCCATTTTGAGGTAAAACACATTGTTTTTTAGAAATTCACTTGGCTAGAATTTAATTAATTCATTAAATTTCTTATTAAAAATCCATTGGATTTCTTAGGTATTGATCTTTATTGGCATTAAAGCAAAAAATAATTCACAGCCTTGGGAAGAAATACTGCACCAAATCCTTCATGGTATCCTTACTGGAAGTCTATCAGTCATGCTCTTTCTTTCTTTTTCTCTTGTCCTTCCAAATCTATTAGCAAGTGCGGAAAAATGTACTCATCATCTTGATTGGATTTACAGTAAAATTAAAATGCAAAATAAAAGTCTGAATGGAAATGTGTGTGTGGAAATGTGTGCTCATCTCCAGACAGTCAATGATGAAGTGGAGGGAACTATGACATAATAAGAGACATAGGCTTAGCTGCAAGGTGGCAACGGGCACAGCTTCCCTTGAAGAACTGTGTTTGTCCTATTACATACTAACTGTCCTCAGCAACTTTGGTTTGGATAAGAACCATCTCTGCACACCTCACACCTCAGAGTGGCCTTGTGGTCCAGTTCAGGACGCTCAAAATACTTCCATTTCTGGCCAGGGCAACTCATTTTGTTATTGTTTTATGGTTAAAACGTCCAAATAAGCTCATCTCTGGAAAATCTTGGAAATATGTTCATGAAGGCATATTTTTCCCCCAGAATTTGTCACAATTTGTTGCCACATGAAGAGAGCCTATCTTAAAGTAAAACCAGATGGCAGCAAGTAATGGAAAAAATGGAGGGAGAGGGAGAGGGAGAGGGAAGGAGGGAGAGAGAGAGAGAGAGAGAGAGAGAGAGAGCGAGAGAGAAGGAAGTGGAGAGAATGAGAAAGTGAAGAAAGGAGCTAGAATGCACAAAAGTTTGATGATATCATTTAAAACTGAATCTAACTTTGTGCAATTGTCCTCATCCCTTTTTACTAACTTTTGTATCTCAATGTCATGACAAAACAAAAGGGCCAGGCTTCTTGCTTGCAATGGTAATAGACCTGACCACAGCAAGAACAGTTTGTTTTATACTATGATACATCAGTTTTGATATTTAGAGAAAAGAAACAAAGAAAAAAACTGTATCTGTGTTATGCTAAAATGAAATCCTGGATGAAATTCAAAGATTAACTATACTTTTTTTCTCTTCTTTTTCAGTGGGCAGGTTCTGGGAATTGAACCTGGGTCTTTAGCATGGAAGGCGAGAATTCTGCCACCGAGCCACACTTGAACTCCTCTAATTATACTTTTAAAACAAAGATAGGATTACATTTGGTGGAAAAAACAAGTTTGAAAGTGCATTAATGAATCTGGTGGAAAATCAAACTAACATATATAAAGCAATCAAACAATAAAAATTATTTCAGGGAAATTCAATTTGGAATTAAGAAAGTCAAGAATCACTACTGAAACATACCTAAATAGTTAAAAATCACTCAAAAAATGGCAAGGCTTTTAATTTGTTTTTTGAATAGTTTTATTAATTTTTAATTAATTAATTAATTTTGTTCAGTATCCCAGAATTCAAAAAGAACAGTTACAACTCTTGAATATATGTGACCACTGTAGGAGTTTGTAATCTAGGACCCTTTACTATAGGCCCCAGCCTGATAACCCATGCTCTTGACTTGAATTCTCTGCATTTTTATATTATAGTTATCCATATGAGTGAGGCATGATAATATTGATCTTTTTGGTTCTGACACTTCACTCATTTTTGAATGATATTGCTTCTGACATTTCATTGTTATCTTTGAATGAAATGAACAGAATTTTCATTTGTTCTTTAGATTGTTTTAATCTGGCTTTATGGACTATTAATGATTAGGAATATTCAGTTTAGGGGGAGGATTTTAATGCAGGACTAAATTGACCAGCTAGTATTTGAATAGTGTTCCACAATTTTAAAGTTCTAATGATTGTGCAGATCAGGGATAATCTTATTCCAGCCAATAATGCAAAAAATACAAAACTTTTCCTTATTGAGGAAAATAGACTTTTCAAAGTGACTTCTACTCCTGTCTTGTCATAGAGGAAAAGTAGTGGTACATTAACCAGCATGATAAATTCATTCCCTAAGAACATTTCTCGGTCAGTTTCTCAGTAGCACTTTGTATTCAGCTATCACTGGCTCTCCTTAAAGTTCTAAGAATGCAAATATTGTCAAGAATTAGATTTATAGTTTTCTTCATAATTAATCCATTTTCAACTTCTTATTATGTCTCAAAGCAGAAGTGCAATCAGTTAGGGAAGTAGATAATAGCTTTAGATTTTAATTTAAACCAAAAATTGAGTCAAGAATTGACAATGTTCATATCACTATGTAATTAGGTCAAAAGGTGACAGTGTTTTTCAAAATTTCAGAATAGCTAAAACTCCAATTATCACTGAAGAAACATTTGAAATTATAATAAATTTCAATGTCAAGTCATGGTGCTATTCTGTATGCCCTTAAAATTTCTTTTGAAATGCAGTTTAAGAGACAAACAATATTTAGTCTGGCACCAGGTTGCTTGAAAGCTATAAATAAATTAGTCCTCTGGAGAGAAGGACAAACAGAATGAAAAATACAAAAATCTCAATTAATATCATGTTTCCAAATATTTAGGATATGTGTAAAAATGCAATCTAGAATATTTTGAAAATTATTTCAATTTTTTAAGCCCCATCTACTTTGAAAGATATAGTAAAATGACACTTGCCTATTTCATTATCAGCTATTTTCCCTTACTTGTAATTAATCCCTGATTAGTTACTTAGAAGCAGTGAGATGACCAGAATAGAGAAAAGCATTGAGGAAGAAAAGTCAGGAACCAGATTTTTTTAGCTTCTTTAATTGTGCAATATAACATATACAAAGCAAAGAAAGAAAAAATCAATAGTTTTCAAAGCACTCTTCAACAAGAACTTAAAGGACAGATCCCAGACTTTCTCATGGGCTACCATACCATCATCTCAGAATTTTCCTTCTGGCTGCTCCAAAGTATAGGAGGCTAGAAGGAATAAATATCTTTTTTATCATCACAATTGATGTGTTTTGTGTGTGTGTGTGTGTGTATGTGTGTGTGTGTGTGTGTGAGAAAAAGTAACATAAACCAAAAAAGCAATAAATTTCGAAGTACAGCAAAATTAGTTGTAGAACAGATTTCAGAGTTTGATATGGGTTATATTTCCACAATTTTTAGGTTTTTATTTCTAGTTGCTCTGAGATACTGGAGACTAAAAGAAATATCAATTTAATGATTCAGCAATCATATTCATTTGTTAAAAACTACATTCTCTGTATAACTCCACTATAAACTTTGATCTTTCTATCCCCCTTTCTAGGGGTATTTGAGCTATGGCCATTCTAAATTTTTCAAGTTGGAAGGGGTTGTCAACAAGGTGGAGGGAAATGGAACTAGCTGATGTTCTCGAGAGGTTGGCCCCTCTAGGTTTTAGGACTTATGTGGTCTAGGGACCCACCTAGAATTTGTAGGTTTCTGGAAAATTACCCTAATACATGGAATCTTTGTAGAATCTTACATATTGCCCTACTTGTTTTTTAGGATTGGCTAGAATGGTTTTGGATGGAGTTTGGTAAGTGAAAATAGGCAGCAACGTTTAAGTGAAGCTTGCGTAAAAGTGACCTCCAGACTAGCTTCTCGACTCAATTTGAACTCTCTCTGACACTGATACTTTATTAGTTACACTTCTTTTCCCCCTTTTGGTCAGGATGGAATTGCTGATCAATGGTGCCAGAGCAGGACTCATCCTTGGGAGTCATCTCCCATGCAGCCAGGGAGACTTTCACCGTTAGATGTCATGTACCACATGGGGGGGTAGGGAGGCGGACAATGATTTCACTCATAGAGTCGGACTTAGACAGAGTGAGGCCACATCTGAGCAACAAAAGAAGTCCTCCAGAAGTAAGTCTTAGGCATGCCTATAGGTAGTCTAAGCTTCTCCACTACCTACATAAGCTTCACAAGAGTAAGCCTCAGGATTAAGGGCATGGCCTATTGATTTGGGTATCCCCAATGTTTGATGTAGTATTAGGGGATTCGATGATGGTAATGTTTAATTGTTCCATATAAAAACCAAGTTTTGACGCTAATGAAAAGTGAGTCAAAAAGCACTTTTCCTTTTATAAGGTCACACATTTGATGGCCTTGTATTTAATAGAGCAAAGTGTAATAACAGACTGCTACAACATTTTAAAAATATCTTAAGTATTATTAATGTTATTTGCCGGAAACATGCTCTTTATATAGCCATCTAATTTGGACAATATCCCTTAAACAATGTTTTATGTAAATGTTGTTTTTAATTTGAAGGTTTAATTCGTATTAAATAAATAAATCTATAAATAAAAGGGTGGTAGTTAGTAACATATTTTTACTGTACTTATCTAAAGAAAGCAATGGGAAGGGTTAAAAATATTGGAATGGATCATAGGAAGTCATGCCAATCAACACTTAATGTCAAAGAAACAAATAAAATGAGACAAAGGATCAGCTACAAATATGCCCCCCTCCTCAAGGCATGCATTTGATAATATTTAAATTCTAGGTAGTAGAAAACTAATTAAAATCAAAATCCATTTATGACAGACAATGTGAATAAAGACTAGTAGAACACAATATGACCCACAATAGTTTTCATTAATAAGCAATAACATAGAGCAAAAAATATGAGTTATTAAAATAAGGATAGAAACAAAATAAAAGAAATATCTTATTACATTGTATTTTACTAAAAGTTTTAAATAATACCATAATCAATAACAAAAAACTAAGAACTAAACATGGAAAGGAGGTAAAATGCTATTGTTTGCTTATTATATTATTCACCTAAGAATCCCAAGAAAGTAAATAGTACAAAAATGCCAGTATATCTTAAAATAATTTTAAGCAGTATGACCAATTTCAAAACAAATAATAAAAATATGAAGTTTTCTAAAATAAACTGCAGCTTTTCCTTAAAAGATTAGAAATAATGGAAAAATAGAATTAAAGAATATGATAAGCATTGGCTATCACATAAAGATGTTGATTTTTTAAACTGACAATGTTATTCAGTAAGTGTTCTTTGACTATGATTTGGTATATCAAAAATCACATTTCAAATTAATTTCATGGACTAAATTGCCAGAGGTATATTTGATGGATTTGAAATGTTGATAAAAACATGAGCATATAAATTGAATAACATTCAACCCTTCTATACTTATAGTGGCAAATAAATTGTGGATATCCACCCGCAGAAGAGGAGTTGGTTAATTAAATTATCTATGGTTATATTATGAAAAGTGGTACAAACACTAAATATAGTGCTGCATTAATTACTTATTTTGAATATCAACAGAGTAGGTAAGTATAATAGTTAAGTTCATTTGTCAACTTACCTGGGTTATGGTGTTTAGTTCTTTGTTCCTCCAGTATTGGTATGATTTTTACTGTGAAGATATTTTGTGGATTTAAATAATCAGTAAGTCGATTGCATCAACATTAAAATTGTTTGATTTTTGAAAGATATAGTTAAACAGAACAGCAAGTCACAGATTGGGAGAAAATATTTGCAAATGCAACAATAGGCTTCTACTCAGGAAGAGTAGTAAAGGATTCTTACAACTCAAAATTAACATGACAACCCAATGAAAATAACAGCCAAAGATACGAATAAGCGCTTCACAAATGAAGATATATTATTGTAAAGTAGCATATGAAAATACGTTTAACATTACTAAATATGATTTTGTTGATCTGGCCAAGTTATGGTGTCCAGTGGTTTGGTCAAACAAGCACTGGCATGATTGTAACTGTGAGATTATTTTTTGGACTTAACACATCGGTAAATCTATTGCACTGTAGTTGACTACATCTACAATCAGCTGAAGAGATTCCCTTCAGCAGTGAGAGAATTCTCATCCAGTCAGTTGAAGACCTTACAAGGATAAGTGATGATTTAAGGAGTCAGAAGTAACAGTTACCATCGGTACTTCAGCCAGCCAGCTTCTCCTGGGGCGTTCTTGAAAACCTTAATTGTGGATCTTAGCTTGAAACCTGCCCTGTGGAATTCAGGGTTGCCCATCCTCACAATTTTGGAAGCCAATTCTTATAATAAATTTCATAATAATTGCATTATGTATAATTATATATATATATTTCCAGGACTGATACAGTAACATAGTAAAATACATGATCATCTCAACAGTAGCAGAAAAACTATTTATCAAAATTACACAACCATTCACAATAAAATCTCTTTGCGAACTAGGAATTAAAGGAAACTTCTTCACTTTAATAAAGGATTCTAAAAATATTTTACAAAGATTTGTGTGAGATCAAAACCAAACCAAACCAAAACAAGTAGGAAATTGCATTTGCAATTCATGTCACAGATAAAGTGACAGGCATTCTTTTCTTAAAAAATGAGAATCAAATGTCAAAACCCAATAAAAAATGGAGCAAAGAAATTAAAACGCAAATTTAATTAAAAGAACACAAATAGTCCCCAAGCATAAAAAAATTCAAGTTCGATAATAATATAAGATATTAAAGCAAATGAAAAATATGTGGGAGAAACCATGTCTTATATCAGATTAAAAACACAGCATAAAAAAAGCTTGACAATAGAAACCATTTGAGTCCATAGAATAGGTGTTTCCAAAAATTGCTGTTAGAAGGGCAAAAATGTTAGCACCCCATGGGGTAGATTTCAGCAAAGCTGATATGCAGTTAGACATTGACCCAGCAGCTTTACTTCTATGAATTTATATTGGAGGTCCATGTTTACCAATTTTTGTAAAAATATAGGCATAAAACTACTCATCATGATATTATTTATAACAGCATACACAGGACATTGGTAGAATACAAAAAGACAAATCCACACAATGATGGATATGCAGCTATAAAAATAATGAGAGCTATCTCTATGAAATGATATTCAACAATATTCAGGTTTATTGCTAGGCAAAATGTGCTAAGGGCAAGAGCATATATATATTTACATACATATATTTATATACACATATATATATCATGGGAACTTTTATGAAAAAGAAATACGTGTGTATATACACACTCATACACACATACACACACATATGCCTCTGTAGGTATATATACACACACACACAGGCACATAGACATTTCCAACTATGAGTTCCATCATACTTCATGTCTCTTTAAGATATGAACCACATATTTTTGTCTCTTTAACCTGTATAATAAATATCCCATCCTCTACTGTAGTATTCATTTGTATGTATGATCAGGTGAAATACATAGATTTAGATCTTAGACTTAAAAACAAAAAGAAATCCTCATTTTAATATCCTAATCTACATACTTCATTCCTTTAAAACAAGCGATCTCTACTTCATACCATCCATTCATTGCTTAGCTCTCACCAATCTTGCATCTGTTGCTCCCACTTCATCATCAAATAATCACGTTAGCTAATGGCTAGACCTAACTATTAAGCTTGGTACATACCTTCCAGTTATTATCCCTACCAAGGGAGAATGCTAACTATGCTGTGCTCCACACTCAACTATGCTATAGATTCACAGAACTTCTTTCCTAACTTTCCTGTGTCTTTCTGTATACTCTTTCTGATGTATTTACTGATTTTAATCCTCTGGAACATTAGTCATAATTCCTGGGATTCCACACTAGGTCCATTCTCTAGTTTCATTCCACACTGTCTTTGTGGTAAAGGAATCAATTCTCAAGGCTTTATCTAATACAGTGATGCAGATGGTTTCTAAATCTACTCCTCAGCCTTGAAGAGATCAGCCTCTTAATTCCCCGAATTGTGAGCCCTCATGCTTCTTAAGCATGTCTGTATTTCTATTCCTTAAATATTGAGAGTCCTAAACTGTAATTCTTTTCTTTTCCTTCCCAAAGGAAAAAAAATAGGAGAAATGTGCACATGCATACACATATACACACATTGCCATAAGTCCTGTGTCCTCTATTTAATTTGCCATTGAACATCATCATTTTCTTATCACTTGCCAAAAACAGGTATCTGGAAGCCACTCTAGAAGATTCTTTCACAAAACATATTCAGTCAGTTGTTAGTTATAGAAAATTCTCTTCTTAAATCTTCTGTCTTTAATCTGTACTTATTGGCACCGTCATCCTTCAGCTTGGGCAAAGGAAACCATAAAAATGGACTTTCTTAATCTAGTTTCATCCCATTGCAACTCAATGCTACGAGAATATCGCCTCCAGAGTCTTAATTTGATATCACTGCTGACCCTGAAAATCTTTGTGGTTACCCATCACTGCTGGGATAAAATCCAAACTTTTTAGGTTAGTGTTTTAGTTTGTTATTGCTGCCAGAAATGTAATAGAACAGAAATGGGTTGGCTTATATAAAGCGAATTTATTAAGTTACAAGTTTACGGATCTAAGGCCATAAAAATGTCCAAATCGAGGTACCCAGGGAAAGATACTTTGATTCAGAAAAGGCTGAGCTGAGAAGGCACTTGGCTGGTGTCTGCTGGTCCTTTGACTTCTCATTTCAAACAACTCCTTGGGGGCATTTTCTTTCTATATCTCCAAGTGTCTAGGTCTCTTTTTGGCTCTGTAGCTTTCTTCAAAATGATTTCTCCTTAAAGGATTCTGGTGAGCAATCCACCTTGAATGGGTGAAGACGCATCTCCAAGGAAACCACCTAATCAAAATGTCCCACCTAACAATATTGAATCCAGATTAAAGAACATGACCTCTCTGGGCTACTCAACAGTTTCAAACTGGCACAGCTAGCATAAAAATGTTTTCACATTCTAGACTTCTCCTACCACTTTGTCCTTCTCTTTTAAATCTTTCTTATATTTCAATGCTATAATCATATTAACCCATCTGGAGCTGCAGGATTTATCCTGTTTTATTTTTCATCTACAGCTGGCCTTTTCATAGATTCTTCCTTTTTGGTTCAGTACTCCTGATTTAGTTGATCATCTCTTACTCAGCTCACTAAATTTAGGTTCACCACTATAGGAGCTCATGGCAATATAGGTAGAACAAAGCTCTCCTCCTTTATGTTCCTTCATGCATAAAGATGAGACTTACCACACAATACTATAATAAATGTTTCATTGTTTGCTTTCCTCACTAGATTTTGAGCTAGTGAAAACAAGGGCACATTTTTATCAATGATAAACCGAGTAAAAATACACGGTAGCAACTCAAGAAGTACTTATTAATTACGTGAATGAGAGATAATGTATGCTGAAAGATAAAAGGAAACCAAAGCAATAACTTATTGAAAATAAGTTATTTATTGACTTATTGAAAATAAGTTATTTTATTTAAAAAGTATATCCAGGTAGAAAGCCTACCAAGTTAACTGAAAAGAAGTATTTGATGATTTAAGTAGAAAACTAGCAAAGAAGAGTAGCATAGGATTTTAAAGGATAAAGAATTATGTAATAATCACTGTCAAGTGTTTCAGAGAAAGAGAGGGAGAAAAAGAAAAAAGAAAAGGAAGAACACTGAAAGGGTCTTTGTATGTGGCAACTAGAAATCTGGTGACCTTGATGAGGGCAGATCTCCTAGAGGAATGGAGTCAAATGTCTGATGGCTGGAGGTTGAAAACCATCAGCAATGGGGTCTGGAGGACTTGCTACTCTAACAGGAAATTCAAAGGTCAGGAAGGGAAATTGACAGATTAAGTGGTAGCAGATCCTGATGCTTGGGTGGAGGGGCCAATTAAAAGAGGCTTCATAGAGAGCCCTCTAGGGACAGGGATGATGCAGTTAGATGCCAGAGGATGGAGATGAGAGTTGGAATAGAAACAGAAAAAGAATTAGAGATGGAGAAAAATAATTGAGAGGTAGAAAGAGAAAGCAATGGCTGGCCAGGGATTCCTTATTTCCCCTGTGATAATAGTTATGTGAGCAGTCTTTGGAATTCATTGCTATACCAGAATAGGTGCAAACATTCTACGTAAGAAGGATTTTCTAATTCAAAATATATTTCCCTAATAATAAGTTACAAATCCAAAACCTAAGCCGAGATTTATGGGTTATAAGTATAGTAATAATATAAAGTACAAGTCTCCTATGCAGCCTGGGATAGGGATATTGTTGAAGAACTAATGGAAATGTGAATTTGCCCAATGTATAGCTTTTATTAGCTCACATGTGAAATAACAGTATGTCTTAGTAACAAAGTCTTGTTGTAATTGAAATGGTTTAAATGGGCAGAAAGAGACATTTCTACAAATATGCCTGCATTTTTCTCATCTCTCTAGATAATAAGAAGCAAGGAATCCACCAGAGAAAGAGTACAATCCAACATAGGAAGTAATTTCCAGTGAGGGAAATCAATTCTGGGGACAAGCTGGTAAATCCTGTATACACAGATAACTCATATACACATGCACCTACGTAATAACTGGTGCAGATCTGTAACTGTCATAGAAAATCTGAAATGATATATTTTCATTTGTTGCAAATTCTAGAGACACAATCACAGGATAAAAAACATCACACTATTCTTTAAATAAACATAATTTAGTCATAAATGTTTACTGAATCTTTCAAATTATAAAAGAGTAACATATTTCTCACATTTTAATTCTTTTTTGTTACTCGAATACTGGATGAGTTTTATTTTCCAATCAAAAAGGAAATTTGGGATTATTTATTCAGTTCTCTGACTGTACAAAAGAAACAAAATATATTAAAATTGTTCCCTTCCCTGTTAATGTGACTTTTATTATTTTACTTTGAAATAATTTTAGATTCACAAAAAACTTGTAAAAACAGCACCTAAAGTTCCTGAATAACCCTCATCCAACCTCTCCGAATGTTAACATCTCACATAACTTTTCAAAGCTAAGTTATTAGCATTAAATAACACTATTATCTAAGTTTGGTCTTTATTTAGAATGCATTAGGTTTCCCAATAATGGCTTCCAGGATATCTAAGATACCATATTGCATTTAGTCATTATGTTTCCTCCAATGTGACAAGTCTCTTGACTTTTATGACCTTTACACAGCTGATGAGTCCTTGTCAGATATTTTGTAGAACGAGCCACAATTTGGGTTTGTCTGTTTTTTTGTTTTTTTTTTTATGATTTGGCTGGAGTTGTGGATTCGTGGGAGCAATATCACAGGGGTGAAGTGCATGTCCCATGATAATGTGGGTGAACGAGAGTTACATGATTTTGAATTACTGGAAAATTTAACTTTGATCACTTAGGGGATGTCTGCCAGGCTTATCTACATTAAGCTATCGTTTTCACCTTTTCAAATCCTAAATTTTGGAAACCAGTCCCAGGTACAGTCCATAGTAGGAGACAACAGAATTAAGGTCCACCACCTGGAGGGACGAGCATCCAAGGATTTCTCATTGTATTTTAGAAATATCACACTAATTAAAACATGTTTTAGGGGTGATAATTTGAAATTACTAACATTTCTTGTTTCACTTTAGAGTTTTACTGTTCTTCTTTGACTCTTGCTTGTGGCCATTATTACACAGATATGCTACAGTGATTTCTACTTCTCCAAACCTTCTGTATTTATTTTGTTGGAACACACTCTCTCTCTCCTGTTTATGCAAATTTATTATTTATTCAGTCACTTCTTTATCTCAGTATCAACTCATTGATATTTATATTATTATTTGACTTATAAACCAATGATATCATTATTTATTTTGTTGCTCAAATGGTTCCAATTTTGACCATTGTGAGCACCATCAGGCTGGCTGTTTTTGACAAGACTTTTGTTTTTTTTTTAGCATTCTATGATTTCTAGCATTACAAGATGCCCCAAGTTCATCAGGTACTTTCACTGCCCCAGTCCTAGAAACAGCCATTTCTCCAGGGAGTTCTCAATCCTTTTATTAGAGAATAGTATTTATAAATTAAGATACGGGTACTAGACATGTTTGTTGCTGCTGAGGTTTCACTATTCTTGTCCTCTTTCTTGATTGTATTTGCTTTTCAATAAAAATACCAGGCCAAAGAACAAACAAAAACAAAAGCAAAATATTCTATGCCTTACAAAAGAAACAGCTAACAGAATCCTTGGCATATTTCCAATGTTGATTTTACTTTTTTGCTTCACTTAAATTCTTATATCTATCTTATCTGTAAATTCCTAGTTATCAAAACAATTGGGTTAAATGATGAACTAGGACAGGAGTTTTTTTAGTGTAGTTATTATTTCTGAAAGAGGATAAGTCAGCAACCATCACTTAGTATATTATGAACTTAAAACATCATTTATTTTCTGTGTAACACTTTTTCTTTAAGTACTGATTAGTTTAAGTGTGTTTTAATGCTGAGGTATAGTGATTAGAAGAGTTAAATTTCAGGTATTTAATATCAGTCAGGATACATTCATATATTATGCAAGTAAATTAATTAGCAACTTTGAACTCTGTAAATGGTTTCTAGTGTGTGTGTGTGTGTGTGTGTGTGTGTGTGATTTAACTTTTTTATTGTACACTGTAACATATATACAAAGCAAAGAAATGAAAAAAACAATAGTTTTCAAACCACTCTTCAATAACTAGTTACAGGACAGATCCGAGAGTTTGTCATGGGCTACCATTCGATCGTCTCACATTTTTCCTTCTAGCTGCTCCAGAATATAGGAGGCTAGAGGGTGTAAATATTTTTTATCATCACGATCGACTTTTTTTCCTTCTTTTTTTGTGAAAAATAACATATATACAAAAAAGCAATAAATTTCAAAGCACAGCATCACAATTAGTTGTAGAACATATTTCAGAGTTTGACGTGGGTTACAATTCCACAATTTTAGGTTTTTACTTCTAGTTGCGCTAAGATACTGGGGACTGAAAGAGATATTTTAATGGTTCAGCATTCACGTTCATTTGTTAATCCTATCTTCTGTATAACTCAACCTCATTAACTAACCGTTCACCCATCTCCAGCTTCTATATGTCTCTAAGTTCCCTATACTCTATATCAAAAGCCTCTGATTATACATTTATGATGGTCATAGATGTGGAATCATACATTATCTATCCTTTTGTGTCTGGCTTATTTCACACAGCATCATATCTTCAAGGCTCATCCATCTCATCATGTGCTTCAAGATGTCATTTCGGGTTCGTTTCCCGGTAAAAAAAAAAAAAGAAAAAAAAAAAAAGATGTCATTTCGTCTTACTGATGCATAATATTCCATTATATGTATATACCAAATTTTGTTGATCCACTCATCTGTTGATGGGCTTTTAGTTTGTTTCCATCTTTTGGCAATTGTGAATAATGCTGTTATGAACATCGGTGTGCAAATGTCTGTTTGTGTTATTGCTTTCAGCTCTTCTGGGTATATACCAAGTAGTGCTATTGCTGGGTCATAGGGCAACTTGATATTTAGTTTCCAAAGGAACCACCAAACAGTTTTCCATAGTGGCTGCACAATTCCCACCGGTAGTCAGTGCATAAGTGTCCCAATTTCTCCACATCCTCTCCAACACTTATAGATACCTGTTTGTTTAATAGCAGCCATTTTTATAGGTGTGAAGTGGTATCTCATTGTAGTCTTGATCTGCATTTCCCTTTTAGCCAATGAAAATGAACATTTCTTCATGTGCTTCTGAGCCATCTGTATTTGCTCTTCAGAAAAATGCTTATTCATATCTTAGGCCTATTTTATAATTGGGTTGTTTGTTCTTTTGTGGTTGAGTTGTAAGATTTCTTTGGGGATACAGGATATCAAACCTTTGTCCAATAGGTGATTTTCAAATATTTTCTCCTATTGACTTGGCTGCCTCTTTGCCTTTTTGCTAAAGTCTTTTGAGGTGCAGAAGTATTTGATTTTGAGGAGTTCCCATTTATCTATTTTTTCCTTGTTGCTTGTGCTTTGGGTGTCAAGCTTAGGAAGCTACCTCCTATTTACTAGGTCTTGAAGATGTTTCTCTACGTTATCTTCTAGAAGCCTTATGGTGCTAGTTCTTATATTTAGGTGTTTAATCCACTTTGAGTTAATTTTTGTGTAAGGTGTAAGAGAGGGGTCCTCTTTCATTCTTATGGCTATTGATATACAGTTCTTCCATGCCCAATTATTGAAAACACTGTTCTTTCCCAGTTCAGAGGATTTGGGGGCCTCATCAAAAATCAGTTGACTATAGATTCGGTGGTCTATTTTTGTACTCTTGATTCGATCCAATTTGTCAATGGTTTTATCTTTGTGCCAGTAGCATGCTGTTTTAATCACTGGGCTTTACAATAGGCTTTAAAGTCAGGGAGTGTTAATCCTCCCCCTTCCTTCTTCTGTTTTAGGATGCTTTTAGCTATTCAAGATCTCTTTCCCTTCCAAATG
Source organism: Tamandua tetradactyla (assembly GCF_023851605.1). Lineage (NCBI taxonomy): Eukaryota > Metazoa > Chordata > Mammalia > Pilosa > Myrmecophagidae > Tamandua > Tamandua tetradactyla. The sequence continues at coordinate 4,592,356 of NC_135350.1, read as the reverse complement.
AATTTGGTAACTGACTTTTCCAAGTCTTCAGAGTAGGTTGTTGGAATGTTGATTGATACTGTGTTGAATATTTAGATCAATTAGGGTAGAATTGACATCTTAACGATTTTAGCCTTCCTATCCATGAATAGGGACTTTCCACCTATTTAGATCTTCTTTGATTTCTTTTAGAAATGTTATGTAATTTTTACATGTACAAGTCCTTTACATCCCTAGTTAAGTTCATTCCTAAATACTTGATTCTTTTAGTTACTATTTTGAATTGAATTTTTTATATAACTGACTCCTCAGTTAGGTCATTGCTGGTGTATAGAAAACATTACTGACTTTTGCACATTAATTTTATATCCTTCCACCTTGGTGAATTTGTTTATTAGCTCAAGTAAGTTTGCTGTAGATTTCTCAGGATCTTCAAAGCATAGTATCATATCATCTGCAAATAATGGAAGTTGTACTTCTTCCTTTCCAATTTGGATGTCTTTTATTTCTTTGTCCTGCCTGATTGAATAATAGTGGTGACAGTGGGCATCCTTGTCTTGTTCCTGATCTTAGGGGGAAAGCTTTCATTGTCTCTCCATTGAGTATGATGCTGGCTGTTCTAGTTTGCCAGCTGCGGGAATGCAACACACCAGAGATGGATTGGCTTTTAATAAAAGGGGATTTATTTTGTTAGTTCTTTAGAGGAAAGGCAGCTAACTTTCCACTGAGGCTCTTTCTTATGTGGAAGGCACAGAATGATCTCTGCTGGTCTTCTCTCCAGGCCCTTGGGTTCCAACAACTTTCCCCGGGGTGACTTCTTTCTCCATCTACAAAGGCCTGGGCTGAGCTGCAAGTGCTGAGATGAGGAATGCCGAGCTGCTAGGCTGTGCTACATTGCGTTCTCTCATTTAAGCACCAGCCAATGAAGTCAAACATCACTCATTGCAGCAGACACGCCTCCTAGCCAACTGCAGATGTAATTAGCAACAGATGAGATTCACATACCATTGGCTTGTGTCTGCAGCAACAGAACTAGGTATGCTCACCTGGCCAAGTTGACAACTGAATCTAACTAACACACTGGCTATTAGTTTTTCATATAACCCCTTTATTATATTAAGGTAGCTACCTTTGATTCCTATCTTTTGGAGTGGTTTTATCAGAAAAGGGTGTTGAATTTTGTTGAATGCCTTTCAGCATCAATCGAGATGATCATGTGATTTTTCCATTTTGATTTTTAATGTGCTATATTACATTAATTGATTTTCTTGTGTTGAACCATCCCTGTATTCCTGGCAAAAACCCACTTGGTTATGGTGTATAATTCTTTTAATGTGTTGTTGGATTCAATTTGCTAATAGTTTGTTGAGAATTTTTGCATCTATGTTCATTAAGGAGATTGTAAGTAGTTTCCCTTACTTATAGCATCTTTACCCAGTTTTGGTATTAAAATGATATTAGCTCATAAAATGAGTTAATTAGACTTCCTTTTTCCTCAATCTTTTGGAAAAGTTTGAGCAGGATTAGTGTTATTTCTTTTTTGGAATGTTTGATAAAATTCCCCTGTGATACCATCTGGCCCTGAGCTTTTCTTTGTAGGAAGATTTTTGATGACTGATTGAATCTCTTTATTTGTGATTGGTTTGTTGAGATCTTCTATTGCTTCTTGACTCAGTGTAACTTGTTTGTATGTTTGAGGTATTTGTATGTTTCATCTAAGTTAAGTTTCTTGGCATATCGTTGCTCATAGTATCTTCTTATGAATTCTTTATTTCTTCAGGGTCTGTGGTTGTGCACCCCTTCTCATTTCTGATTTTGTTTATTTGCATCCTCTCTCTTTTTTTTTCTTTGCTAATCTTGCTAGTGGCCCATCAATCTCATTGATTTTCTCAAAGAACCAACTTTCGGTTTTATTGATTCTTTCAATTGTTCTTTTCTTCTCCCATTCATTTATCTCTGCTTTAATCTTTGTTATTTCTCTTCTTCTATTTGCTTTGGGGTTAGTTTGCTGTTCTTTCCCAAGTTCCTCCAGGTGAGCAGTTAAGTCCTCAACTTTTGCTCTTTCTTGTTTTTTAATATAGGCATTTAGGGCAATAAATTTCTCTCTCAGCAAAGTCTTTGCCACCTTTCATAAGTTCTGATAAGTTGTCTTCTCATTTTTTTAATTCATCTCCAGATAGCTACTGATTTCTCTAGCAATTTCTTCTTGGACCCACTGGTTGTTTAAAAGTGTGTTATTTAATCTCCATATATTAGTAAATGTTCTCATTTTTTGGTGGTTATTGAGATGCAGCTTCATTCCATTTTGATCATAGAAAGTGCTTTGAATAATTTCAATGTTTTCTAAATTTATAAAGACCTCTTTTGTGCCCCAGCATCTGATCTATCCTGGAGAATATTCCATGAGCACTAGAAAAGAATGTATATCCTGGTGTTTTGGGGTGCAATAATCTATATATGTCTGTTAGGTCTAATTCGTTTATCAAGTTATTTAACTTCTCTAGTTCCTTGTTGATCTTCTGTCTGGTTGTTCTATCTACAGAGGAGAGTGGTTTATTGAAGTCTCCTACTATTATCATCAAAACATCTATCACTCCTTTCAGTTTTGCCAATGTCTGTCTCCTTGAGGGGCACAAACATTGTGATTGTTCTATCTTCTTCATTAATTAACCCTTTAATTGCTTTACAGTGTCTTTCTTTGTCTCTTATGATGTCTTTACATATAAATTCTATTTTGTCCAATATTAATATAGCTACTTCTGCTTTCTTTTGGTTATAACTTGCATGGAAAATCTTTTCCCATCCTTTCACTTTCAGACTATTTGTATCTGTCATGGTCAGAGTCATGTGTCAGCTTAGCCAAGGGGTGGTACTTGTTTGTCTGGTTGGGCAAGTGTTGGCCTGTCTGTTGCAATGAGGACATTTCATAGAATTAAATCGTGAACATGTCAGCTACATCCATTTGTAATCAGCCAAGGGGAGTGTCTTCTGCAGTGAGTGATGCTTAGTCTAATCACTGGAAGCCTTTTAAAGAGGATTCAGAAGAGACAGGCTCTGTTCCTGCTTTGGCCAGCAAGCCTCTCTTGTGGAGTTCATCCAGACCCTCCATCAGAATCGTCATCTTCACAGTCTGCCCTGTGGATTTTGGACTCTGTGTTCCTATGGTTACGTGAGAGATTTTCATAAATTTTATATTTGTGAGTGTTTCCTGTTGATTTTGCTTCTCTAGAGAACCCTAACTAATACAGTATCCTTGTGTCTAAGATGAGTCTATTTTAAGCAGCATATACCTGGATTATTTTTCTTAATCCATTCTGCCAATCTGTATCTTTTAATTGATAAGTTTAGTCCATCAACATTCAAAGTTATTTCTGAAAAGGCATTTCATGAATCCATCACTTATCTTTTTAATTTTATTTCTCAAATCTATATATTCTTTTACTTCTTTCTCTTTTTATCCTTTAAGTTACCCTAACTGATACTCTCCAACTCTGTGCCCTCATCCAGACCTCCCTTTCCTATCTATTTTTTTTTTTTTTTTTTTTTTTTTTTAGGCAGCAAAACTCCATTTATTATTTCTTGTAGGGCTGGTCTCTTGTTGACAAGTTCTTTCAGGATTTGTTTGTCTTGAAAATTTTAATGGCTCCCTCAGTTTTGAAGGACAGTTTGGCTGGGTACAAAATTATTGATTGGAATCTTTCTCTTTCAAGGTCTTAAATGTATCATAGCACCGCCTTCTCACCTCCATGGTGCTATTTGAATAGCCTGAACTCAACCTTACGTGGTTTCCTTTGTATGTAGTAGATTGTTTTTCTCTTGCTGCTTTCAGAATTTTCTGCTTCTCTTCAACATTTGACAGACTGATTAGTATGTGTCTTGGGAAAGACTTATTTGGATTTATTATGTTTGGAGTTCATTGGGCTTCTTTGACTTGTATATTTATGTCCTTTAGAGGGGTTGGGAAGTTTTCCCCCACTAGCCCTTTACTCCTCTCTTTTCTTTCTGGGACACCAATGACTCTTACATTTACATGCTTTGATTTGTCTATCATTTCTGTGAAATCCCATTCAAATTTTTCCATCTTTTTTTTGCCATCTGCTGTTTTGTGGGATTGAAGTCAGTCATCCTGTCTTCTGGTTCACTTATTCATTATTCTCTCTCCTCAAATGTGCAGTTGTGTGCCTCGAGTATGTTTTTTATTTGGTCAACAGAGCCTTTAATCTCTGTGATATCTGCTATTTTTCTATTTACTCTTTCAAATTCCTCTTTATGCTCTTTTACTGTCTTCTTGATACCCTTTATGTCATTTGCCAACCCAGTTATTTTATTAAGTAGAATTATATGGACATCTTTGATTAGTTGTTCCAATGTCTGTGTCTCCCCTGGTGTTTTAATTTAGTCTTAGGTGGGGCTATATCTGTCTGTATTGTGATATGCTTAGTGATCTTTTGTTATGTCTTGATATATTTACTTTGGATATTGATTTCTTTCAGTAGTCTAAAGCCTTGTGTTTGTGGGATCGTTGTTCAGCAGGAAGCAGGGTTCAGGGTGAAGCACAGCCATGTGGTGATTTGTTTCAGTGCAGGTATAGGTGAAGGTTGGGGATTTGCGCTGCTGCTTGTAAGCGTGGGTGTCCAGCGAGTGAGGTTGTAGCTGTGCAGGTGCACCAGCCTGGGGAGCATAACCTTGGTGTGCACTGGTCTAAGGCGCGGGGCCCTTTGAATGCACAGAGCTGGTGGCAGCAGGTCAGCATTATGCTTTCATGGGTTGGGGGAAGATGTAATTCAGCTATGCAGGTTAGCACTTTCTCAGAGTTGGGAAGCATGACTGAGGACCCTGCACATATGTAGGTCTAGAAATGCCTAACCTAATGTTCCCAGAGCATAAGGGTATAATTGGGGGCCTGTGTGCATGGATAAGTCTAGGAGTGTTGTAAACTGATGCACAGAGTTCAGGGCTGCAGGGTGAAGCTGTGCGACACTATGGGAGGGGAGAGGGGTAGCCTAAGTGTGGTGGTTAGTGCCCACAGCCTTTGTGCACTGGCACCAGCATGCATGGAACACAGAGGGGGAGGTAGTGCTTGGGAGGGGTGAGAGAGAAGTGGGTTGGGCTGCACTTGGGATAGGGGTGTAGGTCAGGGTTCGGGTGCATGGAGTGTGAGTCAGGGGTCATGGGGTTGTGCTGGTGAGGGCGGTGCTTTCAAGGAATGTGGCCTGGCTTGCTTCCTAGTCCATGGCTCCCATCTGTGCACTCCCACTGATTGTACTGCTCACCAGGCTCCAGCTTTCTGCCTCTCAGTTCCTTGGCCTCTGCAACCAGCACCCCCATGTGGTGCAGAAGGCTCTCCCAAGTCAGTTTCATTCTTGAATCACCATCTCAGTCACCTTCCCATTCCTTCTCCTACTTTTCTGTGCAGCAGCACTGAACTCAAGCTATGCTATTCAGCCATCTTTCCAAAACTCCTCTAGGGTGTGTGTGTTTAAATCATTTCTGAAAAAGTATCAATCAAGAAGAAATTTTTGAAAAAGTTCACATTGCAAAGAAATCGTGATTCAAATGTTGGTTTGAGATTCTAAGCTTATGGTGAAGTTTGTTTTATGTCCAACACCCAGAGCTCTCTCAATTTGCTTATAATGAAAATATTGAGAGAATGAATTTTAAGGCATACACCACCAAATGTTTTTCTATAAGACATTAGGCAAAGTTGTCTAGGAATCCAAATTCTTCATGTTTTTCAGTGTACCTTTTCCAGTTATTTCTGGAAATAACTGGAATATTCTGATAGGATAATGGCTTAGATTTTCCCTTTCTAGCCCAGAACAATTTTAGAATTTTCGAACTCATGAAAGAAAATTGAAAGTTTCATTCTGCCTTTTTATTATTCCTAAGTTTGTATCTTATCAGAATGTACAACTTTCTCACTATCAGGGCTTTTCCAAATGAGAGATAGCAATTTTGGTATCAAGGAAATGAGAGACCTGCTGAAAGAATTACCACGAAGTTTCCCTTTAAATTCCATGTCAGAGCCCAGGCAGCAATGCACAGAGAAATAACTCTCTTTACTTCAAGGACTGCGCAGCTATATTAAAGTTACAATAACAAATCCTCATGGAGTACTACAGAAATAACATATCATATAAACAGTGGGATTAAAAATATGCTGATGTCTCCCCATTCCTTTTCTGTCAAAAAATTAAGATGTAATCAGAGAAAGAGAAACACAAATGAGGCTAAAAATAATACAAATGTTTGAAAGAAACTCAGAAAGTAGGGTCATGGACTCCAACTGCATAAGAGAATTTCAGTAAAGGAGTAAAGCTTTCATATATATAATTAAATCAATGAGAATTAAATTTATAGGCCATCATTAGACATTGACAATCCTTTTGTAGGAATGCAAGAGGAGATTTCATCAGGTAAAGACCAATAGTGCAAATATATCATTAAACATGGCATTTGAATACATATGCTTTTTTCCTGCTTCCATCTAAAATTTTAAATGGCAATAATTAAATTTAAAAATGTGTATAAGCTCATAACTACACAGAGAAGATGACAACAGGTGAAATGTGACAACACATTTTCTGGAGACTGGAAGCAGACTGATGAGGGGTGAATGAAGCAAAGAAAACTGAAAGCTAAGTGTCTGCATAGAACATAGGAGAAAGCAAATTATTTGTGCTGTAGAAACCACTCCTGAAATGGAGCAGGAATCTCAGGGGACAAGCTTAAGAGATTTTAAGTTTATGTAAGGAGGACTTAGATTGCCCAGAGACTGTTTCCAAACCAACACAGATACCTAATACTTCTTCCTTATAAGGCAAGAGATGAATATTTATTTTCATGAAAAATTGAGTCAAAGGAATTCCAGAAGCAAGGATATCAAGGATAGCAGAATGAAGATGAGGGTGAGAAATTGTCCTGCCAAGAAAGGAATTAAATGAAACTACAGATTATTTCTTACAGTTTCCTATCCAGTGTCCCAAATAGCTAACGGTAGGAGGGTACCTAGATGCATATAAGCAAGAGATTGGAAAATTCATTAAAGAAACTGACTAACTTAAAAGAGAGTAAAACAAACGAAAAGTAAAAACAGTGACCAGACAAATAACAATAACAAACCTACAGACATGGATGGTTTGGGGTTCTACAATAAATCTTCATTGTGAGTGAAGCCTATCAATCAATAAATTCTCTGCTACCCTCACGTAATCACAAAACACACACAAAGCCCTGGGAAGTATTTTAATGTATCACTCTAAATTATGATTCAAAAGCCAAAGATCAGTAGATATTTTATGAAGGCCTATAACATAATAATATTGAGGGGCAATCTCTCAGGATGTAGAAAAAAAGAAAGAGACAGAGATAGGAAACAGTATATTATATAAGGGAGTCCAATTCCAACTCATATGCATTTAGAGAGACAGAATGGAGAAACAAACATAACAAAAACTCTGAAATATTTTCAAAATAATGAATATTTGTATCCAGATTAAAACATCGCACCAATTTTCCATATCACCAATGAAAAAATATTTTTTCAGGGACTATCATTCTAAAATATCACAAGATAGGGAAAAGAGGAAACATTCTAAGCAACAAAGGAAAACAAAAAATAAAAACAGATTACATATAATGGAATAGAAATAAGAATGTCATCATAATATTCAAGAATAATTCTGAGACATCGAATGGAATAGAACATGCCTTCAGAAGGCTGAGCACAATTTTTTATCAATCTAAAACTTCATATCCAAATCTCACTAAGGTTTGAGGCTAATTAAGATATTTAAAAAATCTCAATTCCCATGTAAGCTTTCTCAAGAAACTACTATAGGATCAGCAGTACCCAAGAGCCAAACTATGAAAGATGTAAGAGCCATGAAATTGGAAATCCAACAAGGGAGAGTGGTGAAGGATAGAAGGCAGATGATAATGAGAAGATATTATAGGTATATGGCTGTGCAGCCAGCTAGAGGTCATTCGAGACAGATTGAAACAACTTCAAAAGAGAGACGTGAAAGATACATTACTAGATTTTCTCAACTATCATGTGAAGCATTTTGCGGTTCCTTTGGCTATATTGGAAAGATGAGGGGAAAGGGAAGATGCTTATCGGTAGAATAAGACACCTGTATCTTCATAGAACAGTAAGAAATAGCGAATATATTAAATCGAGAAAAACATCAATAATAGCTGTAAAAGTAGCATAGGTGTATCGTTTAGCAACATGGAGGTAAATATTTGAATATTCTGTAAAGAATTTAAATGCATTTTCCTTGGAATACGTAGGGTAGTATTTTGCCTTTTAATTATTAGTATTGTTATTAGGTTATTAGTATCATTTAATTTTAAACATGTATTAGTTTAATAAAACCATCATTTTTAAGTGACAAGTAAGAAAATGATATTTATTTTGCAAATTACTTTGATAAGATAGCTCAACAACATAACAATAAAAGAAGGACAGAGTCAAGTTATAAGAAGATATGAGAATGCAGATTTCTTGGTTGTAGGATGGAGTGGATAAAAATACATTTGTATTCTGAAAGTAAAAATCCCAGAGGAGAAAGAGAAATTGATGATTTGAATGAAAGGAAGCATAAATGATGGAGCCAAGCTTTGAGGGAGAGGGGAGAATTGGGTTCAAGAATTACGGGCAGGGCAGTTATATCCTATTATAGAGTCTAGTAAAGAATTTGGCCTCCAAAAAGAGTTCTGGTCTTAATTTGAGCCCTTGCGAGTTAATATCTCCCATCCTTGAAATTCCCTGTACTAGCAGGGTCTTTTGTTACTCAAGGCATGCCCAGGTCACCACGATCTGATAGCATACGCTGAGGAAATCAGATGACTCAGGATGGGGTTTTCTAATGGGAGTGAGAATTAGAGGATTGGGGCTTTGAACTACTACTACCAGCTTGACTTCAAGGGAGGGCTGGAGGGCTGGAAATTGAATTTAACCATGTAGGCATTGATTCAATCAATCACACCTAGGTAAACAACCCCCAACAAACCTCTGGACTAGAAGTTCAAGCAGGTTTCCCTGGATGATAATATGCATCCATTTTATTGCTAGGAGGATGTGTTGTGACTCCAGGACAAGAGATGGAAGTTTTGAATTTGTGACCATTCCAGGGTCTCAAAATCATGCATCTCTTCTTATTTGCGCCCTTTTCACTGCAATAAAACTAATTGTAATTATAGCATTTTCCCGAGATTTGTGAGTCATTCTAGCAAATTACTGAATCTGAGTGGGTGGATGAACATCTCCGAATGTATGACCGGTTGGTGGGCAGGGCTGATGTCTGAAGCAAGGATCACTTTTTAAGAAGTCTTTGGAGTCTGACATCTTTACAGTTCAGAAGTGCATTGCTGTTGGAGTCAGAAGTTACATAAGATAGTAACGACCCTTAATTAAATGGTCATTTGCGGCAGTCACATGATATATCATGCTGTCATCAAAACAGCCTTATGATGCAGGAATTATAATATTTATTTTAGAACATGAAATCTGGCATTCAGAGGGTGAGTGGTAGAGCCTGGGTTTGAGCTATGACTCAGTTCTCTGTGAAGCCAATCTTTCTAAACCTCAGTTTCACCTCTGGGAGTGTAAAGTGTGGGGAATAATAGTGCCTCTCACATAGGGTTATTTTAAAGATGATTTAGAATAGGTAAAGAACATAACGCTGCAGCTGGTTGAGTGTGAATGTTCAATATTGATTAACTCCATTCAACACTGTCAATATTCTGTCTTACTTGCAAACATTAAGCCAATGAGAGGTAAAATCAGGTGAATTAGAAAACATCTTACAGCTATGTTACTATTTGTACATTATTCTGTGTGACATAAAATTTCATTTCCAGAACAAGATTTTACTTTTAAAATCATGCAGGAAATAAAACATCAGATAATCTATTGTTCAGTAAAGCCACGCGAAGGAAAGAAGTTCAGGCAGACATTTTCAGATCAGAATTTTAACAGTATTAAGCAACCACAATGAGTTTCCCACATTTGCCGAAGAACACTAAAAGATTTATATCAAACAAAGTATAACTGGAAAAAATAGACTTCTAAAATATTGACCAAAGTTACAACCTAAAATTAATATATGCACTTAACCATACTTAAAACAATATGAGTACATATGTGCCCACTGAAGATATTTGGAAAGCTATGCAGTGATGCCAGTGTTGCTTATTAATATTATAGCTATTTAATAACTGGCTTGTGTCTGACTGTTAGGGAAAAAGAAGACAAAGGAACATGCTAGGTTGCTAAGCGACACAAAAGACAAGAAACACACTGGTTGAAGTGACTCTTGATTTTTGGGTTCCTGCCAATTTTTCACTTCTGAAAATCAATTTTCAGAGACAAAATAAACATTTAATATTTGAGAACCCATTCCTTTTCATCTCAATCCCCACTTGTAAAAAGCAATAACAATAGTTAAATTCATTCTCTTAAAACAGAGGAACAAATTTTAGAATAGAAATCCAGAAAAAAATGCAAATACTGTGCGACAGCTATGTTCTGCATCACTGATTACAACCAGATGGCACATGCAAGTACCTCAACCTCCTGACATTAATCAGATATAACCTTCTTCAAAACCTCTGAAATCAAACCCTCTCTTCTCTTTCTAATTTCAATATATGTGTTTAACAGCACTTCACTTCTTAATTTCTTTCCCAAGTGTCACTATAGTAAAGAATAAACCTTCGTAATCCATTAGACATCAAAGCTATGTAAATCATTACTAACAAATTACATGATATGTACATCATCTTCTTCTTTGCTTTTAATTCTACTTCTTGTATAGATTGTATCAGTCTTCTATTCTATTGATGAATAAGTACGCAGGTAAACAATGCCCAGGTAAACACGGCAAGCTAAATCAGAACCATTTGGCTATAAAACCAAAATAAGGCTTGCAAAGCCAAAATTTATTTTATGCAGTAAATGAGTTTTTCTGTAATTGCAAATAACAAATTAATTTAGTCACATTAATGTATTACAATCTTCGTTGTTGCCTGGCAATCCATTGAAATGTTGACAACAACAACAAAAAAAACACTTTCCAAATGATCATCCTCTCCCAAAACATCAAGCTACCTTGGTTAATCAATTAAAGAGCACACTGTTAATTTCACTTTTAACACATTGTTTTGGTTTCTTCAATACACAGTATGTACTCTGTGCCACTGTTAAGAAAATTAATACCAAAAATTTATGAAGCTAAATTCATTAGATGCCTAAATCATAACATTTTTTGCAAGCAATGACACTTGGCTTGATAGTTATATTTTAAGAAACTCAAAAGAAAATTAGAGTCAAGTGCATAAAGCATTTGGTTCCACAATTATTGTACCTGAACATTAGGAATTGCCATTCTACCTATGCAGGAAAATCTTATCTTAGTGAGCTGAGCTAACCTGGCTGGCTGGCAACATGTCAATAAATTCATGGGGAGTTAGAAACAATCCAACATTGTGCTTCATATAGAAAAGAGGTGAGCTGAAACTTCTGACAGCTCTGCATCAACTTTTTTTTCATAAGAAAATGACACTTTATCCATTTTCCTTCACATTCGCTGAAGGAAATGAAAGAGATGCAGAGTTAATCCATTTATTAGACAAGAAGTACTGCAGCACATGAGTGATTCTGCTTGCCTGAAATGACCCAGAGCCTGAGAAGTACATTACCCATCATGTCCCCAAGCCGTTCAATGTGAAAGTCAGGTTTCGTCATTGTGATTGTGGTTTGTAATCAAGATTCCCTCTTTAAATGTGTTTGTGTGTGTGTGTGTGTATGCACACACGAGTGTGCACACATGACTTTCCATTTAAACTCGTAAAAAATTTGCTTTCAAAATTCACACAAAAATTGTTGTGTTTCACGTAAAAGAAAGTATCTGTAGAAATTCATAATACATAGAAAACATTGCCTTAAACAGAGAAAAAACCTGCTGTGCAATTTTTTACCAGTCGTTAATAAATTCTTTGTACTCATAGGAATAAATGGGATGACTGCACTCTGGCAAGAAAAAGCAATTTACAAACTATATATATTGAGAAAGCTTTCTGTAAGTTAGTCTTAAAGTGATCCGTAGGAATGACTATGAAAAATATGGCATTGTTATTAAAATCTGCTTTATCGGCCACTTCTAAATTTACTGTTACCCATTTCTGTAAAAAAATAAGAATCAGATTTTTATTTAGAGTCCAGTATGACTAATTACTTGTATCTGTCCTTTAGTTAAAAAAAAAAAAAAAAAAAAGGAGAGTTATCCATCAACCTAACTCGTGTACTGCTTTTCCTCCTACCCTGGTTTCCTTCAGCACTATTGCCTTTGGAATTAGCAACATTGGATTTAGCCAGAACCAGGATTTCTATCAACCTTCACAGTAAATTTGAAGAGAGGAAAGCAAGAATGAAGGTTCCATTTAGACAACTGTTTTTTTTTTTCTATTTTTCTTAGATGGGTGGGTAGTGAGAGAATCATGCATTTCTTCCCAGTAATCTCATTCTGATATCCCTGATACATCCCCACCAGTGATTCATGTGGGAGCTCTGAAATTTTGTGGTAGCCAGCTCTGGACAAGGACTCAATAGTTCCAGACAAAGAAACTGTGATACTTTATCCTTTCCATGAAAATAAAGATATTCAGCATAGAGGTAAGCACAGTTTGTTCCTATCCAATTTTATTTTGTTCATTTATCAAATATTAACTGAGTATCCTAAGGTGTACATTGACATTCTTAGTAACTGGGAGAGAAAGATAAATGATCCAATCTTTACAATAGAGTGAGGGAGCCATTCTGACAGATGCAAGCACAGGGGTGTGGAAATGTGCTCAATATGTTACGGCACATCATCATGACAAAACACTGTCTTTCCAACAGCGTCCACTGTGACACTGTTTCGATTATCATGCAAGTTTGATACAATCAATTTATTGCTCTGGAGCAAAATTACTTCTCTTGGGATCAGTAAACCTTATTATTATTAAGCTAGTGCTCATGGAAGGCTGTGTCTACCTTCTGGCCTAAAATTCCTGCCTACACAAAGTGCAGCCAAACCCTACTGTACCTCATGGCCATCGCCAAGATTATAATGCTAAAAGCATCAGTTTAATGTTCATATTTAATTCCATTAAGAATTCATATCAGGTTTTTCATACTCAACCTGGAGCTAACTTAAAATGATCACCCTGGTTCTTGCACCAACAAATTGTCACACACGCATGAAAAAAATCCACAATTAAAACTTAACTGGGCTAGAGGACTTCCGGAGAAGATGGCGGCTTAGTAAGACGCGCGGATCTTAGTTTCTTCTCCAGGACAGCTACTAGGGGAGTAGAAACAATACAGAACAGCTCCCAAAGCCACAACAGAGAAAAAAAGACAGCGTACCCCATCCTGGAACGGCTGGCTGGCTGAGAGAAGCCGCTTGGGTGAGATCTCCGAGGGGCGCGGGCTTCACCGGGCGGGGCGGCAAGCAGCCGGAGTCACTCCCTTCCCCCTTCCCGGGCCGGCTGGGAGAATTGGACAGGCAGTCCCCTCAAACCGCGGTGGCTGGCGCCCACACCACGCGCGGCCCGCCGGACCAACTGAGAGAATTGGATCGGAAATCCCCAGGCCGCGGAGAATGGTGACGGGGGGGTGCCCTTCCAAACCTGTGACTCCCCGGGAACGTGCACCTTCCCGGGCGGGCCGCTGTGGCTGGCGCCCTCCCACCAAGCTTGGCGCCCCGAGCTGACTAGTAAATTCAGACAGGCGCTTTCCTGGGCTGCGGCGGCCAGCGACCCTCCCCGCGTTCAGACCCAGGACTGGTTGGCACTCTTCCAAGCCGCTTCAGCTAGCGAACCTCCCAGACAGCGAGAGTTTTCCAAAGTTAAAGGACCCACAGCACTTTTTACTGGTGGGGCCCGCAGAAAAACGTGTGCCACGAGCGCCACCTACTGGGCAGGATAAGAAAAACAGAACCCAGAGACTTCACAGAAAAATCTTACAACCTTGTTGGGTCCGACACCCAGGGAAATCTGACTAAATGCCCAGACGCAAGCAGCAGAAGATAACTGTCCACACTCAGAAGATTGAGAATATGGCCCAGTCAAAGGAACAAACCAATAGCTCAAATGAGATACAAGAGCTGAGACAACTAATGCTGAATATACGAACAGAAATGGAAAACCTCTTCAAAAATGAAATCGATAAATTGAGGGAGGACATGAAGAGGACATGGGCTGAACAAAAAGAAGAAATACAAAAACTGAAAAAACAAATCACAGAACTTATGGAAGTGAAGGACAAAGTAGCAAAGATGGAAAAAACAATGGATACCTACAATGATAGATTTAAAGAGACAGAAGATAGAATTAGTGATTTGGAGGATGGAACATCTGAATTCCAAAAAGAAACAGAAAGTATCGGGAAAAGAATGGAAAAATTTGAACAGGGTATCAGGGAACTCAAGGACAATATGAACCGCACAAATACACGTGTTGTGGGTGTCCCAGAAGGAGAAGAGAAGGGAAAAGGAGGAGAGAAACTAACGGAAGAAATTATCACTGAAAATTTCCCAACTCTTATGAAAGACCTAAAATTACAGATCCAAGAAGTGCAGCGCACGCCAAACAGATTAGACCCACATAGGCATTCTCCAAGACACTTACTAGTTAGAATGTCAGAGGTCAAAGAGAAAGAGAGGATCTTGAAAGCAGCAAGAGAAAAACAATCCATCACATACAAGGGAAATCCAATAAGACTATGTGTAGATTTCTCAGCAGAAACCATGGAGGCTAGAAGACAGTGGGATGATATATTTAAATTACTAAAAGAGAAAAACTGCCAACCAAGACTCCTATATCCAGCAAAATTATCCTTCAAAAATGAGGGAGAAATTAAAATATTCTCAGACAAAAAGTCACTGAGAGAATTTGTGACCAAGAGACCAGCTCTGCAAGAAATACTAAAGGGAGCACTAGAGTCAGATACAAAAAGACAGAAGAGAGAGGTATGGAGAAGAGTATAGAAAGAAGGAAAATCAGACATGATATATATAATACAAAAGGCAAAATGTTAGAGGAAAATATTATCCAAACAGTAATAACACTAAATGTCAATGGACTGAATTCCCCAATTAAAAGACATAGATTGGAAGAATGGATTAAAAAACAGGATTCTTCTATATGCTGTCTACAGGAAACACATCTTAGACCCAAAGATAAACATAGGTTGAAAGTGAAAGGTTGGGAAAAGATATTTCATGCAAATAACAACCAGAAAATAGCAGGAGTGGCTACATTAATATCCAACAAATTAGACTTCAAATGTAAAGCAGTTAAAAGAGAGAAAGAAGGACACTATATACTAATAAAAGGAACAATTAAACAAGAAGACATAACAATCATAAGTATTTATGCACCGAACCAGAATGCCCCAAAATACGTGAGGAATACACTGCAAACACTGAAAAGGGAAATAGACTCATATACCATAATAGTTGGAGACTTCAATTCAAAACTCTCATCAATGGAAAGAACATCTAGACAGAGGATCAATAAAGAAATAGAGAATCTGAATATTAGTATAAATGAGCTAGACTTAACAGACATTTATAGGACATTACATCCCACAACAGCAGGATACACCTTTTTCTCAAGTGCTCATGGATCATTCTCAAAATAGACCATATGCTGGGTCACAAAGCAAGTCTTAACAAATTTAAAAAGATTGAAATCATACACAACACTTTCTCAGATCATAAAGGAATGAAGTTGGAAATCAATAATAGGCGGAGTGCCAGAAAATTCACAAATACGTGGAGGCTCAACAACACACTCTTAAACAACCAGTGGGTCAAAGAAGAAATTGGTAGAGAAATTAGCAAATACCTCGAGGCGAATGAAAATGAAAACACAACATATCAAAACTTATGGGACGCAGCAAAGGCAGTGCTAAGAGGGAAATTTATTGCCCTAAATGCCTATATCAGAAAAGAAGAAAAGGCAAAAATGCAGGAATTAACTATCCATTTGGAAGAACTGGAGAAAGAACAGCAAACTAATCCCAAAGCAAGCAAAAGGAAAGAAATAACAAAGATTAGAACAGAAATAAATGAAATTGAAAACATGAAAACAATAGAGAAAATCAATAAGGCCAGAAGTTGGTTCTATGAGAAAATCAATAAGATTGATGGGCCCTTAGCAAGACTGACAAAAAGAAGAAGAGAGAGGATGCAAATAAATAAGATCAGAAATGGAAGAGGAGACATAACTACTGATCTCACAGAAATAAAGGAGGTAATAACAGGATACTATGAACAACTTTACGCTAATAAATACAACAATTTAGAGGAAATGGACGGGTTCCTGGAAAGACATGAACAACCAGCTTTGACTCAAGAAGACATAGATGACCTCAACAAACCAATCACAAGTAAAGAAATTGAATCAGTCATTCAAAAGCTTCCTAAAAAGAAAAGTCCAGGACCAGACGGCTTCACATCTGAATTCTATCAAACATTCCAGAAAGAATTAGTACCAACTCTCCTCAAACTGTTCAAAAAAATCTCAGCGGAGGGAAAACTACCTAATTCATTCTACGAAGCCAACATCATCCTCATACCAAAACTAGACAAAGATATTACAAAAAAAGAAAACTACAGGCCAATCTCTCTAATGAATATAGATGCAAAAATTCTCAATAAAATTCTAGCAAATCGTATCCAACAACACATTAAAAGAATTATACATCATGACCAAGTAGGATTCATCCCAGGTATGCAAGGATGGTTCAACATAAGAAAATCAATTAATGTAATACACCATATCAACAAATCAAAGCAGAAAAATCACATGATCATCTCAATTGATGCAGAGAAGGCATTTGACAAGATTCAACATCCTTTCCTGTTGAAAACACTTCAAAGGATAGGAATACAAGGGAACTTCCTTAAAATGATAGAGGCAATATATGAAAAACCCACAGCTAATATCATCCTCAATGGGGAAAAATTGAAAACTTTCCCCCTAAGATCAGGAACAAGACAAGGATGTCCACTATCACCATTATTCAACATTGTGCTGGAGGTTCTAGCCAGAGCAATTGGACAAGAAAAAGAAACACAAGGCATCAAAATTGGAAAGGAAGAAGTAAAACTATCACTGTTTGCAGACGATATGATACTATACATCGAAAACCCGGAAAAATCCACAACAAAACTACTAGAGCTAATAAATGAGTACAGCAAAGTAGCAGGTTACAAGATCAACATTCAAAAATCTGTAGCATTTCTATACACTAGCAATGAACAAGCGGAGGGGGAAATCAAGAAACGAATCCCATTTACAATTGCAACTAAAAGAATAAAATACGTAGGAATAAATTTAACTAAAGAGACAAAAAACATATATAAAGAAAACTACAAAAAACTGCTAAAAGATATCACAGAAGACCTAAATAGATGGAAGGGCATACCGTGTTCATGGATTGGAAGACTAAATATAGTTAAGATGTCAATCCTACCTAAATTGATTTACAGATTCAATGCAATACCAATCAAAACCCCAACAACTTATTTTTCAGAAATAGAAAAACCAATAAGCAAATTTATCTGGAAGGGCAGGGTGCCCCGAATTGCTAAAAACACCTTGAGGAAAAAAAATGAAGCTGGAGGTCTCACGCTGCCTGACTTTAAGGCATATTATGAAGCCACAGTGGTCAAAACAGCATGGTATTGGCATAAAGATAGATATATCGACCAATGGAATCGAATAGAGTGCTCAGATATAGACCCTCTCATCTATGGACATTTGATCTTTGATAAGGCAGTCAAGCCAACTCACCTGGGACAGAACAGTCTCTTCAATAAATGGTGCCTAGAGAACTGGATATCCATATGCAAAAGAATGAAAGAAGGCCCATATCTCACACCCTACACAAAAGTTAAATCAAAATGGATCAAAGATCTAAACATTAGGTCTAAGACCATAAAACAGTTAGAGGAAAATGTAGGGAGATATCTTATGAATCTTACAACTGGAGGCGGTTTTATGGACCTTAAACCTAAAGCAAGAACACTGAAGAAGGAAATAAATAAATGGGAACTCCTCAAAATTAAACACTTTTGTGCATCAAAGAACTTCATCAAGAAAGTAGAAAGACAGCCTACACAATGGGAAACAGTATTTGGAAACGACATATCAGATAAAGGTCTACTATCCAGAATTTATAAAGAGATTGTTCAACTCAACAACAAAAAGACAGCCAACCCAATTACAAAATGGGAAAAAGACTTGAATAGACACCTCTCAGAGGAGGAAATACAAATGGCCAAAAGGCACATGAAGAGATGCTCAATGTCCCTGGCCATTAGAGAAATGCAAATCAAAACCACAATGAGATATCATCTCACACCCACCAGAATGGCCATTATCAACAAAACAGAAAATGACAAGTGCTGGAGAAGATGCGGTGAAAGAGGTACACTTATCCACTGTTGGTGGGAATGTCAAATGGTGCAACCACTGTGGAAGGCAGTTTGGCGGTTCCTCAAAAAGTTGAATATAGAATTGCCATACAACCCAGCAATACCATTGCTGGGAATCTACTCAAAGGAATTAAGGGCAAAAACTCAAACGGACATTTGCACACCAATGTTTATAGCAGCGTTATTTACAATTGCAAAGAGATGGAAACAGCCAAAATGTCCATCAACAGACAAGTGGCTAAACAAACTGTGGTATATACATACGATGGAATATTATGCAGCTTTAAGGCAGGATAAACTTATGAAGCATGTAATAACATGAATGGACCTAGAGAACATTATGCTGAGTGAGTCTAGCCAAAAACTAAAAGACAAATACTCTATGGTCCCAATGATGTGAATCAACACTCGAGAATAAACTTGGAATATGTCATTGGTAACAGAGTTCAGCAGGAGTTAGAAACAGGGTAAGATAATGGGTAATTGGAGCTGATGGGATACATACTGTGCAATAGGACTAGATACAAAAACTCAAAAATGGACAGAACAATAATACCTAATTGTAAAGTAATCATGTTAAAACACTGAATGAAGCTGCATCCGAGCTATAGGTTTTTGTTTTGTTTTGTTTTGTTTTGTTCTTACTATTATTACTTTTATTTTTTCTCTATATTAACATTCTATATCTTTTTCGGTTATATTGCTAGTTCTTCTAAACCGATGCAAATGTACTAAGAAACGATGATCATGCATCTATGTGATGATGTTAAAAATTACTGATTGCATATGTAGAATGGTATGATTTCTAAAAAAAAAAAAAAAAATGGACAGCACAATACTACCTAATTGTAATGTAATTATGTTAAAACACTGAATGAAGCTGGAAAAAAAAAAAAAAACTTAACTCCGCTAATAATTTTGCTGGTGATCCATAAAGCAGAATGGATTTCAGTTTTAATCTCCCTCACCGAAATTTCTCTACATCACATAACGAACACTTTTATTAATAAATTAAGTAGAAGTGATTCAGAGAAACAGAAGACACAGATAAAGGTAAACCCACAGTGTTTTTTATATTCATCATAATATGGTTTTATATAATCTTGAAAAGAAGAATTAAATATGTGTATTAAAATCTGGTGCACATTATTAGTTATAGTCTCTCTAGCATATTTACTGCCTCTTAAGTGAATTATTCTTGCTGCTTCTACAAAAGAAACAAGAATACTTTTTACTTGAATCATTAATTTCAACTTAGAAAGCATTTCAGATGCATTACTTTAATCTTTAGAAAAAAACTTTTCATGCTATAATTCAGGCATTATTGTTCTTATGCAGATGGGGATTCATAGGTGAGAAGTAAAATCCAAGATGTATCTAAGGCCCTGTAATACATATATTCTGAATCCTAAATTTAATAAATTTAATAAAGCAGCTTTTATTATTTTTATCTACAACAAAAGAGTAAAATAGCAGTTTGGCTTCAAACAATCATGCATTTCAATAGCAATGTTTCACTGGTAATTGAGAAAAGAGTTTTGCAGTGCAGATGAGTGCTCAGTTTGATAATGTAGATTTTGTATTTTCTTAACCCTTCTGTTGCCACTGACTCTCCATTTACTGTTGTATAAAATGAAACTTGTCAAGGAGAGACACATAGATGTTTGCGTGGAACAATAAGAGAGGTGAAGTGCTTTGACTTTTAGTCAACCTTTGAAACTTAGATTAAATTACTTAGAAAAAATTTCTAATGAGGGAACCATATCTTCTTCCTTTTAGAAATAAAAGCAAATGGAAAGAGACAAGTAAAATGGGAAACATGAAGAGGGTGGAAGGATGTGCAGGATGTTCCCAAAGTTTCAAAGACAGGGTGGGTCTTATAATTTGAAGTGTTTGAATGCTCCAAACACTAGAGATGCCAATTTTTAATTTAAGCACAAAATTATATTGTGAGGACTTCAGCTCCAGGCCAAAATCCCAGTTGTGATCTTTCTGGCCCAACCATCAGCAATTCGAAAGGCGTCATTTGGCAGGACTCATGGGGAAAAGCTGCCCTCCACACCAGCAGTCTGGTCACAGTCTGGAAGGAGCTCCAGTGAAGCCTGCCCATGCTCTTGACGTATCTGCAATCCTACTCCAATGGCTCCATTTAGAGGCCTCCATACTGAAGAGTCCTTAGCTGAGACCCTTTCAAGAGCCTGGGCCAAGATTTCCTCATCAGGTTCCCTTGATAATGTTTGTTTTACTGCCTTCTGTGATTCAGTCCTTTTCCAATCTTTTATTTTGGGGGGGGGGGGGTGCATGGACAGGCACCGGGAAACGAATCTTTTCCACTCTTAGCTTTTCTCTCTCTCCCTTGTCTCCTGGTCCATAAGACAGCAGGAATCTGTTACTTGGGCCTCCCTCTGCAGTGAGATGGATCCCCAGTCTACTGAAACATCTCACCCTCACTTGGTGCTTCCACGGGGAGAAGTGGGACACTGGGGGAGCCGGCACCTTGTCTCTGGTTTCTTATTGATGTCATTACAGTGAGTAAATAAAGGCTTATTTGTAATTTTCAGTTCACCTTGCTGTCCTAACTGACCATGCCCATGCCTGGCACACTCAGCTGTTTCTAATTCAGCTCCTGACACATGTCATTTTCAATTTTTTTTTATTTTGTCTGCTTATAATATTCTTACTCTCTATTATTATACATTAAAACAGAAATTGAAATTTTTCAGCAAGAAAAATCTTTCAATCCTCATTGTTTGTTCATGCCTCAATTATTTTTGTTAAAATTATAACTAAGTGCAATAGATAAAAAAAAAAAAAAGGCGTATTGAATACTTAATCTGGTCAAGGCGCAAAACTGAATCACAACCAAGAACATTAGCCAGGTATTTATCATGAAGATCCACAGTATAGTAAACTCTTTCTTCTAGATAAGTAATTCACATATTTATATTAGTTGAACTAGTAAAATATAGACCAGCTAGTTTCTAGGTGGGCAATGGACGATATGGAGAGAATGGAAGATTTGAAAAGTTGAGTCCTTAGCTGGTAATCTCTGGTTCTTCCACTGACCTAATGAGGCAATCCTGAGAGTGAAATGACCTTGCTCATTTCTGGATTGATAGAATTTGGAACTATACATGGTTGGTATTTGACAAATGTTTTGATTTTTTTTGGGGGGGTGAGATTTTAAATGAATGAAGAGATGTGTGGTATATAAGGAAAGTCTGACTATGTGATCTAGTAAAGTAATTTATACTCTAGGAACATGAGTGACCTAGTCAGCACCTATGTTTTATAAATTATACATGCTGGGAATTTGAAAAGACATAAATAATAAGGAGGGAGAAATAAACTTGCCACTTTCAGTGAAACTGTTGACTGAGAAGACAGCATTATACTATCCATGAAGAAGTGAGTCTTGAAGGTGAGAAATTTTCTTTATCACCCTATCTCCAAGGAATTGTTAACTACAAGGAAGCTGAAGGAAACACATCTTACGTCAAAGAAAGAAGATACTAGCCAGGAAGTCAGCTGTCACAAGAGCTAGAGTTTAAGATACATTTGACTGAAAAATAAAATGTATTCATAAAGAAGGTGCCAGAATGGTGAAAAATCCAACCAGTATGCCTTGGAGTAAACAAGAAACACTTTGACCACTCTTTTCCTTATGATTTATTAACATTTCTATAGCATAGCAAGTCCAATATAAGTACTTTTAATACAGGAGAGGTATATTTAAAATTATTAATAATTCCTATCTCAGTTGTCCAACTTTTTAAATAATTAGTATATATTTTAAGAAATGGAAAAGATGCACTTTTTTCAGATGGTATAGCATTATAGGTTTAAAAAAAGATGAAATTATTCTCTTGAGAAAGCTCAAAAGTAAGTATAAGTGAGTTTTCGATGTAATCAGATATATGAGATTACTAGGGAAAGTAAATGCTAAAAAGTAAGAAAAGAATGTTCTAATCACAGGAGAAACAATAGTAAGGGAAAAGCAGGTTAATTGTTCACCCTCAAGACATTTTTTTTAAATGATATCAGCAAACCTGTGAAGTTTTTATTTTTTCCAAGTTTATATCCTGTTCTCCACAAAGTTAAGTATGTAACTAGACATTCTTCTAGAATTGTTGACATTTTGCATTACCATAAGTTGTCAAATTTTCTGTCTAAACACCTGAATAGTTTTTCAAAATTGGTATTCTGGAATACCAAGGAAATAATGTTCTTGAGATTGTCTCAGGAATAATGTGACAACAATTCAAATAGAAAAGTCAATGCATTTTCAATTTGTGATTTAGAGCTGAAATTACAATTATTTGTTGATGGATAATATGAAAATAGCCCCACTGGAAGGATGCATAATGTTTAAACAAAAAATATATATATATAAATGGACCTTGTCATCCCAAAGGATAGTGCAGTGACAACTGTTCATAAAATAAATTAGAAATATAAATATTTGTTCCAACCAGAGATCATTCATTATTGAGAAAATGGCAGTTGACTACTGTGCAAAACGTATGTAGACTTCGTCCATTTCTAATAATAGCACTGAAAGCAAAAGAGAGAAGTACTTTTTCCATCAGTTGAAAAGTAACACGACATTCAAGCAGGGATCCCAGGACTGGGTGTGAATTGATTAGACACCACTCACACCTGTTCATCATGACCTCACGCTGCTGCCTCACAGAATGAGCAATAGCGTCTATATTTACAGGAAAAGTCTCCACGTTCTACCCAACCATCACTCTTTAAAGCTTTATGTGATTATATGAGTGACAGAATAAGAGAGGGATGCTGTGTTTCTCCTTTTTGTGCCTCTATATTCCACTTAAAATCTTCAGCCTCTTGTTACGCAGTGTTCCTTAAATTGCCAGGGATATTTTTAGGGGAAAGAAAAATTCATTGATGGAATTACTTTGGCACATTAAAAATACTTCATAAGTCAGCAGTGAAGTGCATGTTCATTTTCAGTAGAGACTTTCTCTCCCTTAAATAAACACACAATGATACCACAAATGGCAATTAAATTTTTTAAGTAGAGTTTAGAGGCTTTTCAGTGCAGCAAGAACATATGATTTATTTGGGGAGTATGGGGTAAAAGGTATTCTCATTAGACT
Organism: Tamandua tetradactyla; assembly: GCF_023851605.1. Taxonomy (NCBI): domain Eukaryota; kingdom Metazoa; phylum Chordata; class Mammalia; order Pilosa; family Myrmecophagidae; genus Tamandua; species Tamandua tetradactyla. The sequence continues at coordinate 4,568,757 of NC_135350.1, read as the reverse complement.
TTCCATTTTCTCATTGTGTAATTTAGAGTAGATCTTCCTAATTTTTTATTGCTACAAAGGTAAAATGTAGAACATTGTTTTAACAAAGATGTTACAAAATACCTTGTTGCAAAATGATGCTTCTCGACTAAGAATTGATTGAAATCCTGTAGATTTTTAAGGATTCTCTGCAAAGTCGCAGAGAGCACCAAAGTCTAAAAAAGAATTAAATGATATTTATATTTTAAAGATATGGTGACTATAGTTAAAACTGTAAACCTTTATTGTATTATAAGTGTTAACAGAAAAATGTCAATTAGTAAGACCTCATACAGTAAAACAGGTTAAAAAATCAGCTTGACTTGTTAAATAGCCATCAACCTTCTGGTCTGTCCCATGACTAAATAAGACAAACAAGAATAAAATAAAGCCTGTAAATAAGTTCAAAATACTGCTGAAATATAGGACATAATGTTCATTGCTCGACCATTCTTTCTTCCTCTTTCTGTAATTCTCTCTTCTCTCTCTCATCTATGATATACCATTCTTTCCACACTTGGTGCTACACTCACCTCTAGGAATCTTTCCTTTACCATGAGGCAACTTGTAGATTCCTCAAGCATTATTGCAATTCATATCATATTATCACATGATTTTACACAGTGTGGTATAGAAATAAATATGCACTCACACTGTCCAAACAAACTTTTAAGGCCCTATTTCATTTCATTTCTTATAACTCTAGTCTAGAATTATATGTACACAAATGGGCAACACAAAACCACATAGTTTAATCAATGAATTGAACTTTTGATTATTTAGCTATTTATTTTGCCTCCATAACAAAATGATAAAACAGACGCATCAAACAGATGTACAACTCTTTGTATAACTGTAAAAATAGCTGGAAGATTGAAATAACAGTACAAAGATTAAAATACTCTCTTAAGATCTTGTTTTGAGAATGTCACTATTGTAGTTGGTAATCTTTTATCCATTGATCCTTATGGTAAGATACATTTTCATTGGAATAGATGCCATCAAAATATTAAGTTTCAAGAACAGGACAAGAAAGTAAATTATCTTAAAGTGACATCATAAATTTAGTCCATGAATATTTACTTAGGGGCACACAACTTGATATCCATAGAAAAATGTAAAACGTGTCAACCGAAATGTAAGAATTTTCTAACTTGTATAAAAAAATAGAGGCAGTATGAAAGTAATTCAATTTTAGTAAAACTAACATTTCTCTCCACAAGGCACCTTGACAGATTGTCATTTGGCTGTCAGACGTAAAAGGATCGCCCTAAAATCATGAAGAATAGTTGAGAGACAGCAAAATTGGTTTGGTTATAGGTTGACATTTGTTAAGGACGTCTACTTTGGAGGAACCCAGTTAGCTGACCATTTCTGCTCAGTCAGAATTGACTGGTAACTGAGACTTGAAAGGATTGAAATTTAGTTCCTGTAGAAAGGAGCAGAACTGACATTTGTTATAAGTAGTAATTGTAACGACACTCCTCAAACATGTTAATGATGGGCACCTCTTTGTTGAATTTCTCTTCCATTGTTATGTTTCCTATGTTCATAGATTTTTTTTTTTCAGCTCAGAGGAAGTATGTAACTTCTCATGATCAAAAAATGAACTGGGAATGTTAGAAATAATCTCTTTTGAGAAAGCCAAGAAAGAAAGGCAGAAGGACACTAGTACATCTTAAGAGAAGTGAGGCATCCCAGGGATGTTTACCAAGATGCTGGTGATGACTTAGACATCAGGTACTGTTTGAAAAATTAAGAGAAATATTTCAGCTATGCCTAAAAACTAGAGGCAAACCCCAGAGGCACCAAGATCATAAGAACAAGCAGTGTAAATAGCTGATGATTACATATCTCAGTTAAGTTGCATATTGTTAACTTGGAATGGGGTAGAATCTCTGATGCACTGATAAAGTTAAAAAAAAAGATCTTGAGCTTTAACTTCTGAGAGTACAAATAACCTCCCAGGGCAATGGATGAATTATCCCTCATATTTACACCAAAGTCTGTCATCCCACTAGGAGAAAAATGAATCATTCTAGTTGTTAGGCTGCAGGGACTCTGTTCTATGTGAATGGCTCTCTAATTGCGAATACTTCACCTTTCAGATTCGAGCAAAGTGGACTATATAGGCTTGTATGAAATTATATTTACTGTCCAATATTAATGCAATCATTTATTTATTAGGAAACTGACATTTAAATTCCAAAACTTTAATTACTTTGCCCTAGTATTTCTTAGAGGAGCTCCAATTTTCAATAAAGCCATAATAACGAAATTTACATAAGGAAGATTTGAGAAACTAAAAAGCCAAAGCAAAAAGAGACAGGCAACAGCTTTAAACTTTATCTAATCCTCATCAATCAGTGGGGAACCACAAGAGGAATCTTATTGTTATTGGATTTTGTATTATTGTCACTCATAGTACTTACAGAATCAAGTCTAGCTTACATAGACTAGATTTAGTAAACATATTTTATCTTGCAATAACATTTCCAAATATCTGATGTAAAGTTAGTCACTTATTTGAGAATAAGGGGATCAAGCAAAACCTAATATTATTTAAAACTATTATTTAAAATTCCTCAAGCAGATTTTACAACAGTCATGTAAGCTCAATATCCAGAATAAAGATATGCAACTTAAACTGGAAAAATTTTATAAATTGGTAGTACAAATTATATTCAAGGAAGAAGAAAAATATCCCTGGGAATCTCTTAGAAAGTAATAGTAGAGTGGAGTTGAAAGCTAATAATAATACAGCACAATGAAAATAATTTATCCCATAGTGAATTTTATGTGAGCTGATTTGGCTCCTTCATTTTATTTTAGTTTGCATAAATGAATAAATCGGTTTTGTTTTCAGCATTGAAATTCAAAAGATCATTTCCATCCATATCCCTCTTGAGAATCAGTGGGAACATGCCCCATGTTTTATATTTGCAGAAACATCTACAATTCTTTGTTACAGTGCAATTGAGCTGACATATTTTTGATATTGTGCTAGCTTTTGGAGTATCTTATTAAATTGCACTTAGAAAATAAATTTTTAGGTACAAAGATTATTTACCTTCTGCATGTTTTCGAAGTTATTCAAAATATGTTGCATTGTACTGAAAAATTTCCAAGCTACTAGAGGAACCAGATCTATAAAGTCAATTGAAAAGTTTTAGTAAATGTTCCTCCTATGACAATGATCTTAGATATTTTAAATTTAGAATTGCAATAAAGGAGGCTTTACACTCTTAATATTGGTTTGTTCTACTGAAGGATATAAGAAATTGTTCATAGCTTCATTTTGCCAAGATGTAATGTAAGAAGAACACTGTTCAAATAGAACTCTTCAATCAGTCCTTTTTTTTTTTTTTCCTGTAGAAAACACAGCTGCTTTGGTGGGACGATAACTGAGAGTATCACCAGACACCCACAAGTGAACAAGTTATTATAGGAGAAGTCAAAGTGAGTGTTTTCTTTCCTTAGTTTTTTCTTTGTAATTTTTTGCTGAGTTACCAAAATTGGTATTTTGTTTTATCAAAGATTTGACAAAACCACTTTTTGTTTTATGGTATGAAATATTATCAAATATTATGTTAAAACGGAGAAGGCATAGTATCCTTCAGGAAAGAGTAATTTGGATGAATAAATGACAATTCTAGCAATTTGAAGAAAAATAATATTTAGGTCACAAAATCTATTTTGTGCTTTGCTCAAAGAGATGGCAAATTTAGAGCAATGATTGGTAAAGTCAAATTGAGGCTCAATAACCACTTCGGGTTCAGCATTCTTTTTAACTTTTAAAGTAATGCCATCACTAATAAAAATACAATAGCAATCTCATTAATCTGTTCTCAAAATAAAATATCTTCAAAGATTGTCAGGAGTTGTTTGAAGGTTATGGATGCAAAAGTAGATAAAAGTCAAATAAATGTATTTTTCAGTGGAAATTAATACACTAAAATTAATATCATGTACTCAAATTCCAAAAAGAAAAACTAAAGCTTTTATATTATTTCACATTTTTCTGTTTCACAAATAAAATTATTTTAAGGAATTCAATGACCTACTAAATGTCAACCCAGCATGAATTTCCACATCTACTGAATTAATTAAACCTACTCATCTAGGAAAAAATACCTTTACTAGAGTTAAAGAGCTTTATATATTCATTCTCCTCTAAGTTGTAAAGAAATCAAAATAAATTGACTGTGGTTCAGTACATTTTAATTACCTGTTATGTGATAGATGGTGGCGAGAGTACATAATTACCTGATTGCATCTGAATTTGGAAAGAAATGGATAGTTTAAATTAATATCTTCTTAAGTATCTGATATAAATCATAATGTTCTGGATGTGAATCAGATCTTAATTTCAGATTGGCAAGTTTCTCTTTATAGTTTTTGTCTGTTTGTTTTCATGCTGCAATTAGTAAAAGAAAAACACTCAGCCAAAGCACCATTAAATCTTTCCTGCTCATTCAAATATACATTTTGCAATTGTTTGTGAACTTGTTACACCATGGGAAAAAATAAACCATTTTTAGAATTCTTTTTTGTATTTAGAAAGACATTTCGATTGCTCGGAAGTTTAGTATTATTTTGATTGCTTCAGTAAGTATTTGTTTTTGGAAAGCTGAGTTGAGAAAAGTAATATGAATATTTTTAAACTGGGAAAATGACATATGACACAACTGTCATTTTCTAAGTACTACTTTTTCAGTTGCTGATCAGTCTTCTAGCTACAGATCAGTCAGAAAAAAACTTATTAGAGTGCACAGGAAGTTCAATGGTAGAATTTTCATCTGCCTGCCTGTGTGTGTATATATGGATATAGATAGATAGATAGATATGGAAATATACATATTTAGGGAGACATAAAAAAGAGAACAATTATTGAACATCATCAGGTAGGTGTAGAAGACATGGCGTGATATGAGAAGTTGTCCAAATCAGCATCTCTGTGTTTTTTAAGACCTCTAAAAATGGATTTTTGTGTGTGCATATTAAAGTCTCTCATCAAATGCAATACAACTCATATAAATAGCTACTAAAATTCACAATTCTTAAATAAATCAATGATATGTATTCACCTGTGTAACAGCCACCCTGATCAAGATACAGACAACATTTCATCACCTCAGGATGTTCCCTCATAGCTTTTACCTGTGGGTCTACAACATTCTGACTTTTATTACTATATAATAAGTGTTCTTGAGATTTATTTCAAGTTTGTATAAAACAAGATATACTGGGGACTTCCGGAGAAGATGGTGGGTTAGTAAGACGCGCGGATCTTAGTTTCTCCTCCAGGACAGCTACTACGGAAGTAGAAATGATACAGAACAGCTCCCAAAGCCACGACAGAGATAAAAAAGACAGCGTACCCCATCCTGGAACGGCTGGCTGGCTGAGAGAACCCGCTCTGGTGAGATTGCCAAGGGGCGCGGGCTTCACCGGGCGGGGCGGCAAGCGGCCAGAGTTACTCCCTTCCCCCTTCCCGGGCCGGCTGGGAGAATTGGACAGGCGGTCCCCTCAAACTGCGGCGGCTGGTGCCAACACCACACCTGGCCCCCCGGACGAACTGAGAGAATTGGATCGGAAATCCTCAGGCCAGGGAGAATGGTGACGGGGTGGGGGGCCCTTCCAAACCCGTGACTCCCCGGGAACGGTGCACACTCCCGGGCGGGCCGCTGTGGCTGGCGCACTCCCGCCATGCTTGGCGCCCCAGGCAAACTAGGAAATTCGGACGGGCGCTTTTCTGGGCTGCGGCGGCCAGCGACCCTCCCCACGTTCGGACCCTGGGCCGACTGGCACTCTTCCAAGCCGTTTCAGCTAGCGAACCTCCCGGACAGCGAGAGTTTTCCAAAGTTAAAGGACCCACAGCACCTTTTACTGGTGGGACCCGCAGACAAACGTGTGCCACAAGCGCCACCTACTGGGCAGGATAAGAAAAGCAGAACACAGAGATTTCACAGAAAAATCTTCCAAACTTTTGGATCCAACACCCAGGGAAATCTGTCTAAATGCGCAGACGCCAGCAGAAGATAACGGATCACGCTCAAAAAACTGAAAATATGGCCCAGTCAAAGGAAAAAACCAATAGTTCCAATGAGATACAGGAGCTGAGACAACTAATGCTGAATATATGAACAGAAATGGAAAACCTCTTCAAAAGCGAAATCGATAAATTGAGGGAGGACATGAGGAAGACATGGGCTGAACAAAAGAAGAAATAGAAAAACTGAAAAAACAAATCACAGAACTTATGGAAGTGAAGGACAAAGTAGAAAAGATGGAAAAAACAATGGATACCTACAATGATAGATTCAAAGAGACAGAAGATAGAATTAGTGATTTGGAGGATGGAACTATCGGGAAAAGAATGGAAAAATTTGAACAGGGTATCAGAGAACTCAAGGACAATATGAAGCACACAAATATACATGTTGTGGGTGTCCCAGAAGGAGAAGAGAAGGGAAAAGTAGGAGAAAAACTAATGGAAGAAATTATCACTGAAAATTTCCCAGCTCTTATGAAACACCTGAAATTACAGATCCAAGAAGTGCAGCGCACCCCAAAGAGATTAGACCCAAATAGGCATTCTCCAAGACACTTACTAGTTAGAATGTCAGAGGTCAAAGAGAAAGAGAGGATCTTGAAAGCAGCAAGAGAAAAACAATCCATCACATACAAGGGAAACCCAATAAGACTATGTGAGGATTTCTCAGCAGAAACCATGGAGGCTAGAAGACAGTGGGATGATATATTTAAATTACTAAAAGAGAAAAACTGCCAACCAAGACTCCTATATCCAGCAAAATTGTCCTTTAAAAATGAGGGAGAAATTAAAATATTCTCAGACAAAAAGTCACTGAGAGAATTTGTGACCAAGAGACCAGCTCTGCAAGAAATACTAAAGGGAGCACTAGAGTCAGATACAAAAAGACAGAATAGAGAGGTATGGAGAAGAGTGTAGAAAGAAGGAAAATCAGATATGATATATATAATACAAAAGGCAAAATGTTAGAGGAAAATATTATCCAAACAGTAATAACACTAAATGTTAATGGACTGAATTCCCCAATCAAAAGACATAGACTGGCAGAATGGATTAAAAAACAGGATCCTTCTATATGCTGTCTACAGGAAACACATCTTAGACCCAAGATAAACATAGGTTGAAAGTGAAAGGTTGGGAAAAGATATTTCATGCAAATAACAACCAGAAAATAGCAGGAGTGGCTATACTAATATCCAACAAGTTAGACTTCAAATATAAAACAGTTAAAAGAGACAAAGAAGGACACTATCTACTAATAAAAGGAACAATTAAACAAGAACATAACAATCATAAATATTTACGCACCGAACCAGAATGCCCCAAAATACATGAGGAATACACTGCAAACACTGAAAAGGGAAATAGACTCATATACCATAATAGTTGGAGACTTCAATTCACCACTCTCATCAATGGACAGAACATCTAGACAGAGGATCAATAAAGAAATACAGAATCTGAATATTAGTATAAATGAGCTAGACTTAACAGACATTTATAGGACATTACATCCCACAACAGCAGGATACACCTTTTTCTCAAGTGCTCATGGATCATTCTCAAAGATAGACCATATGCTGGGTCACAAAGCAAGTCTTAACAAATTTAAAAAGATTGAAATCATACACAACACTTTCTCGGATCATAAAGGAATGAAGTTGGAAATCAATAATAGGCGGAGTGCCAGAAAATTCACAAATACGTGGAGGCTCAACAACACACTCTTAAACAACCAGTGGGTCAAAGAAGAAATTGCTAGAGAAATTAGCAAATACCTCGAGGCGAATGAAAATGAAAACACAACATATCAAAACTTATGGGATGCAGCAAAGGCAGTGCTAAGAGGGAAATGTATTGCCCTAAATGCCTATATCAGAAAAGAAGAAAAGGCAAAAATGCAGGAATTAACTGTTCACTTGGAAGAACTGGAGAAAAAACAGCAAACTAATCCCAAAGCAAGCAAAAGGAAAGAAATAATAAAGACCAGAGCAGAAATAAATGAAATTGAAAACATGAAAACAATAGAGAAAATCAATAAGACCAGAAGTTGGTTCTATGAGAAAATCAATAAGCTTGATTGATTTTCTTGCTAAGTTTCCTTAGCAAGATTGACAAAAAGAAGAAGAGAGAGGATGCAAATAAATAAGATCAGAAATGGAAGAGGAGACATAACTACTGACCTCACAGAAATAAAGGAGGTAATAACAGGATACTATGAACAACTTTACGCTAATCAATACAACAATTTAGATGAAATGGACGGGTTCCTGGAAAGACATGAACAACCAACTTTGACTCGGGAAGAAATAGATGACCTCAACAAACCAATCACAAGAAAAGAAATTGAATTAGTCATTCAAAAGCTTCCTAAAAAGAAAAGTCCAGGACCAGATGGCTTCACATGTGAATTCTACCAAACATTCCAGAAAGAATTAGTACCAACTCTCCTCAAACTCTTCAAAAAAATCGAAGTGGAGGGAAAACTACCTAATTCATTCTATGAAGCCAACATCACCCTCATACCAAAACCAGGCAAAGATATTACAAAAAAAGTAAACTACAGACCAATCTCTCTAATGAATATAGATGCAAAAATCCTCAATAAAATTCTAGCAAATCGTATCCAACAACACATTAAAAGAATTATACATCATGACCAAGTAGGATTCATCCCAGGTATGCAAGGATGGTGCAACATAAGAAATCAATTAATGTAATACACCATATCAACAAATCAAAGCAGAAAAATCACATGATCATCTCAATTGATGCAGAGAAGGCATTTGACAAGATTCAACATCCTTTCCTGTTGAAAACACTTCAAAGGATAGGAATACAAGGGAACTTCCTTAAAATGATAGAGGGAATATATAAAAAACCCACAGCTAATATCATCCTCAATGGGGAAAAATTGAAAAATTTCCCCCTAAGATCAGGAACAAGACAAGGATGTCCACTATCATCACTATTATTCAACATTTTGCTGGAGGTTCTAGCCAGAGCAATTAGACAAGAAAAAGAAATACAAGGCATCAAAATTGGAAAGGAAGAAGTAAAACTATCACTGTTTGCAGACGATATGATACTATACGTCGAAAACCCGGAAAAATCCACAACAAAACTACTAGAGCTAATAAATGAGTACAGCAAAGTAGCAGGTTACAAGATCAACATTCAAAAATCTGTAGCATTTCTATACACTAGTAATGAACAAGCTGAGGGGGAAATCAAGAAACGAATCCCATTTACAGTTGCAACTAAAAGAATAAAATACCTAGGAATAAATTTAACTAAAGAGACAAAAAACCTATGTAAAGAAAACTACAAAAAACTGTTAATAGAAATTACAGAAGACCTAAATAGATGGAAGGGCATACCGTGTTCATGGATTGGAAGACTAAATATAGTTAAGATGTCAATCCTACCTAAATTGATTTACAGATTCAATGCAATACCAATCAAAATCCCAACAACTTATTTTTCAGAAATAGAAAAACCAATAAGCAAATTTATCTGGAAGGGCAGGGTGCCCCGAATTGCTAAAAACACCTTGAGGAAAAAAAACGAAGCTGGAGGTCTTACGCTGCCTGACTTTAAGGCATATTATGAAGCCACAGTGGTCAAAACAGCATGGTATTGGCATAAAGAAGAATATCAACCAATGGAATCGAATAGAGTGCTCAGATATAGACTCTCTCATCTATGGACATTTGATCTTTGATAAGGCAGTCAAGCCAACTCACCTGGGACAGAACAGTCTCTTCAATAAATGGTGCCTAGAGAAGTGGATATCCATATGCAAAAGAATGAAAGAAGACTCATGTCTCACACCCTATACAAAAGTTAACTCAAAATGGATCAAAGATCTAAATGTTAGGTCTAAGACCATAAAACAGTTAGAGGAAAATGTTGGGAGATATCTTATGAATCTTACAACTGGAGACGGTTTTATGGACCTTAAACCTAAAGCAAGAACACTGAAGAAGGAAATAAATAAATGGGAACTCCTCAAAATTAAACACTTTTGTGCATCAAAGAACTTCATCAAGAAAGTAGAAAGACAGCCTACACAATGGGAGACAATATTTGGAAATGACATATCAGATAAAGGTCTAGTATCCAGAATTTATAAAGAGATGGTTCAACTCAACAACAAAAAGACACCCAACCCAATTACAAAATGGGAAAAAGACTTGAACAGACACCTATCAGAAGAGGAAATACAAATGGCCAAAAGGCACATGAAGAGATGCTCAATGTCCCTGGCCATTAGAGAAATGCAAATCAAAACCACAATGAGATATCATCTCACACCCACCAGAATGGCCATTATCAACAAAAAAGAAAATGACAAGTGCTGGAGAGGATGCGGAGAAAGAGGCACACTTATCCACTGTTGGTGGGAATGTCAAATGGTGCAACCACTGTGGAAGGCAGTTTGGCGGTTCCTCAAAAAGCTGAATATAGAATTGCCATACGACCTAGCAATACCATTGCTGGGAATATACTCAAAGGACTTAAGGGCAAAGACACAAACAGACATTTGCACACCAATGTTTATATAGCAGCGTTATTTACAATTGCAAAGAGATGGAAACAGCCAAAATCTCCATCAACAGAAGAGTGGCTAAACAAACTGTGGTATATACATACGATGGAATATTATGCAGCTTTAAGGCAGGATAAACTTATGAAGCATGTAATAACATGGATGGCCCTAGAGAACATTATGCTGAGTGAGTCTAGCCAAAAACTAAAGGACAAATACTGTATGGTCCCACTGATGTGAACGGACATTCGAGAATAAATTTGGAATATGTCATTGGTAACAGAGTCAAGCAGGAGGTAGAAACAGGGTAAGATGATGGGCAATTGGAGCTGAAGGGATACAGACTGTGCAACAGGACTAGATACAAAAACTCAAAAATGGACAGCACAATAATACCTAATTGTAAAGTAATCATGTTAAAACACTGAATGAAGCTGCATCTGAGCTATAGGTTTTTGTTTTGTTTTGTTTTTACTATTATTACTTTCATTTTTTTCTCTATATTAACATTCTATATCTTTTTCGGTTGTGTTGCTAGTTCTTCTAAACCGATGCAAATGTACTAAGAAATGATGATCATGCATGTATGTGATGATGTTAAGAATCACTGATTGCATATGTAGAATGGTATGATTTCTAAATGTTGGGTTAATTTCATTTTCCGTTAATTAAAAAAAAAAAAGAGAGAGAAGGGGTAATTGGAGCTGAAGGGATACAGACTGGATATAAAAACTCAGAAATGGACAGCACAACATTACCTAATTGTAATGCAATTATGTTAAAACATTGAATGAAGCTGCATGTGAGGTATAGGTTTTTTTTTCTCTCTATTATCGTTTTAATTCTTATTCTGTTGTCTTTTTATTTCTTTTTCTAAATCGATGCAAATGTACTAAGAAATGATGAATATGCAACTACATGATGATATTAAGAATTACTGATTGTACATGTTAATTTTTTTTAATTAATAAAAAAAGCGCAAAAAAAAAAAGGGCTGAACTGAGCACATTTGTGAAAGTATCAAGTTTATTAATCTGTCCAGTGTGGAGATAGAGGTAAAAATATTATAAGCCAGTTCTTTTTGTTTTTATTACAGAGATTCATTTATTTCACATTTCTATAAGCATATACATAGTAGAGTCACATACAAACATGTACAAACATGGTTTATTTAGTAATATATCCAAAAAAAATTGGAGTCAGTGCTTTAAATACTTATCACATTTGAAATATTTGCCTTCAGACAAATTTTCAGACCAAATAAATATATCTGCTCTCTGCAATCATGTGCTATCCCAGAATCCCAAAATACTGTACCTTCTTATTTGACTTAATATCCTGTATTTATGATTTTGACAAATGTAAATATGTTTAAATTACATTTCTTTGCATGTGGATGCATTATTAAATTATACCACATTAACATATTATCCTGAATTATAAGCAATGTTATGAATGCATAACCCTTCTAAAATTAAACATAGCATTATCAGTTTGCCTTTTAGTTTGCTTGCCAGCTGATAAAAAGTAAATACATGCAGATTTTTGTCTTTATACAGTTTCTGTACTTATTTTCTGTAGCTGGAAACAAAGGTAAAATTTATATTTGCTTTCCTGACATTAAAAAATGAAAATCCCTGAGAGCCTATAAGGGGTTATTATTCAATTCACTGTTACCCCAATTTTTCCCCCAGGCCTTTTTTTCCAGAATCAAGACTAGTTTACTGCGAAATCCAAATGGTAGTTATCACAGGTATATATGAGGCACTTTGGGCATCTTATACTCTTGAGTAGAACATTTTTGCAGTCAGTTTAATTTATATTTATTCCATATTTTCATATAAAACAGTTTTCAACATTTCATGCTGCATAATGCATAATGTTTCATAAACAAACATTATCAAAGTATTACTAAATTGTTTTATGCATAATCAAGAAGACTGATGAGAGGAAGTCATAAAGCAACTTTTCTTAGCCTTTTCTATCATAATGGTACCGATCACCTTCTTGTAATAAATAAATATCAGGTCAGTTTTCATTTATGTCCGCGGCAGTGTAACAATAAAAAATATTAAACTGCAAAAACAAAAACAAAAACAAAAAAAACAAGATACACTTTTCTTATCTGGTTTCTTCTACTCAACATACCTACTCTCTCTGAGATTCAGGCAGGTTTTTCTGAGATTCAGACAGATTGTTCTGTATGTGTATTTTTTAAATGTTTCATGCAATCATGTTGTATGCATTCACCACAATTTGCTAACCATTCTATTTATGAGTATTTAGATTGTTTCCAGTTTATTGTTATTAAAAGCGAAGCTGCTATGAATATCATTTTAGATATCTTTGATAGACAAATGCATTGATTTAATGTGGTTTTACAACTAGGGGTGTAATTCCTGGCTTATCAGGTGAGAAAATGCTTAGTTTTAGTAGAAACCACCGAAGGGATTTCCGAAGTGTTTTTTATGAATTTATGCTGTCTCCAGCAAAGCACAATAGTTCCAGCGGCTTCATACAGAGGATAAAATGCTGAACTATCAACTTAAAAAACTTTAACTGCTCTGCAATATATAGTCATATTTCATGGCTATTTTAATTTTCATTTCCTTAGTGAGTAATGATGTTGAGAACGGTCTTACATGTTTAATGGGCATGTTGATATTCTCTTTTGTTCAGCATCCTTTCAAGACTTTTGAGTAATTTATAAATTAGGTATTTGTGGCAGTTCTTTATACATTCTGGACATTAAACCTTTCTCATATATAAATTTTAATAACTTTCTTCCAGTCTTAAGATGTCTATTTGCTTTTGAAGGCTGTATTTTAATGTGAGCAAGTTCTTAATTGTAATAAAGTTCAATTTGTCACTTTTTATGTCGAGTTTTCTTTGTGACTTGTATGATACATTTTTTACTATACAATGTAATAAAGGTAACTCCTATGTTTATTTCTATAGTCTTTGATGTATAAATTCTCATGTTTGTATCTATGATCCACATAAAATTAATTTTGCAATTTGTATGAGATAGGGTCAATTTTTCTCCTGCAGAATTTATTAAAATGACTTCTGTTCCTCCAAATGAATTGAGTGTCTCTTTTCCCATGAATCAAGTGAAAATAAATGTTTTTCTATTTGTCCCACTTGTCATTTTGTCTCTGTTTAACTTAATTACTAGGGCTTTAAAGTAAACTTGGAAATATCGTAGTATAACACTCCAATTTTACTTCTTCAAGTTTTTATTACCTATTCTAAGCCCGTTGCATTTTTGGATAAATTCTAGGTTTTTGTAGTACTTAAATTTTTGGAAGAAATTATCTTGAAGCCATTTTACTCTTAAGGGATTTCTTTTTTGTTTTATGAGGGTGCTTTTTCAATTGCATATTTAATATTCATTTTTCTATTTTTTTTCAGATTAGGATGGTAATTTTATAATTTCTATTTTCAAAGTACTTGAAATTTTATTTTCATTGTATTCAATCAGTATATTAATTTGGGTAGTATTAACAATACAGAATGTGTATCTTAATTCAAAATTTTTAAACAATGAACATGGTATATAGCATTTTTATGTCTTCTTTTATTTTTCTCAGATATGCTTAGTAGTTTAAATGTAGAGATTCTTATGTCCTGTTTCATAAGATTTATTTACTTATATTCAATAATTTTGATGCTACTAAAAATGGCATTTTTACTTGTTTGTATTGTTTTGCTCATCTACAGCAATATAATTGGTTTTGTTTACTTATTAAATCCAATGACTTGAAAAATTGTCTCCTAAATTTTGATAGTGTCTTTGTAGAATTTTTTTAAATGGCATCATTTAAAAATAAGGACAATTAACTATTCCTTTCCAGTGTTTATACCTTTTTTTCTAACATTATTGCAGAAAGAATAGAGATACTATTAGAGGATACCCCGAAGCATTCATATCAATAATCATTCAAATTTCTCTAAGTAAACAAATATTTCTTTTACCCTGCAATATACTCAAATGAGAATTGTTGCCTGTTAGTTTTTGTGCATATGTTTGTTTGTTCATTGGTAGAAGAATCTCAGATAACATGTCATCTTTTTGTTGCTTTGAAAAAAATAATCATCTTTTATGAAGATGCACTCTAACTGGCTATATTAAAATGCACTTGTATATCTCTTTTTTAGGATATCTAGAATCATGACTAAACTAAGTGTAAGCAAGACCACAGAGAAAATCCAAAACTTATATAAATAGCTAATAATAAAACCCAGAAAATTATTTCATCATAGTATTTTAGTTTACTCTCTTAAAAAATTTTAGTAATTTTATGGTGGATTTCTGAGGATCCTTTGGGTCAGAGGAACTTAAGAACTTGAAATAATAATAATGATAATGATTATGATGATGAAAATGATATCATCTAACATTTATTAAGCACTTTCAACATGCCGAATGCTTGCTAAACACTTTACATAAGTCATTACAGTTAATGATCTCAAAATTCCTATAAGTATATGGATGCTATTAACATTCAAATACTACACGTAAGAAAACACAATTGGAAAACCTTCTTAACTTACTTAAAATCTCAAACTTAGTAAGTGTTGGAATTTCACGTTAATAAACACTATTCTTTAACACCTTTCGGCTGTGGTTATAACTTGTATAAACAAACAGTAGCAGAATTGGGAAGGAATGCTTTCTGGACTAATACATAGCTTAGCCAATTAATTACTCATAGTGGCAGAAGTTATGATCCCCCTAAATCAGTTCATCCAGAGAAAGAGAGAATGGGTGAGGAATTGTTCAGCTGTAAAAGAACAGTGGCATTCCATAACTTAGAAGAATAGAAAAAGATCATTCTATTTATCAGTTAAATGGAATTTAGGAAATGTATTACTCTGGGAACTAAGGGGGCGTTAAGAGTATTTGTTGAGTCCACTAGATACATGTTCTGCAATAAAGCACTCAACTGATGGTTTGGAAGAAAGGGAAATCAATCAAACTCTCAGAAATTATGTAACACCCACCCACATATATCATATACACACACACACACATATATAGTCATATATATGATAAAATATATATGATATTGCTCAAATTAATGCTTGAGTCAAAGAGCTGTTTGCTGGTAAAATCTGCATATAGTGACACCTTATGAATAAATAAGAAATATATGAAGGATTACATAAGATAAATACATTATATACTTTGAAAAATGTATTTATATGTAATTTGATTTGTAAGAATATCTAGGTTTTTTTAGAATTAAACCTGATTAGTTTCCCAAGTAGTTTTATCCCTTTGAACAAAAATTTTTATTGACAAATCTTCACATTCAGTCCATACATGGTGTACAATCAGTGGCTCACAATATCTTCATATACTTGTGTATTCATCACCATGATCATTTTTAAAACATATGCATCACTCCATAAAAGAAATAATAAGAAAAGAGAAAAAACTCATGCATCCCATAACCCTTACCCCTCGCTCTCATTGACCGTTAGTGTTTCAATCTACCCGATTTATTTTACCTCTTATCCCCACTACAATTTATGTTTATCCATATTTTTTTTACTCATCCCTCTATACCTTGTATAAAAGGAACATCAGACACAAGATTTTCACAATCATACAGTCACACTGTAAAAGCTATATTGTTATACAATTGTCTTCAAGAATCAAGACTACTGGAACACAATTCAACAGTTTCAGGTACTTCTCTCCATCCCCTCCAAGACCCCATAAGCTAAAAAGGATATCTATATTAAGCATAAGAATAATCTCCAGGATAACCTCTTGACTCTGAAATCTCTCAGCCACTGAAACTTTATATTATCTCATTTTTATCTTCCCACTTTTGGTCAAGAAGAGTTTCTCAATCCCATGATACTGGGTCCCAGTGAATCTCAGGACTTATGTCCCACATGGCCAGGGAAATTTACAGCCCTGGGAGTCATGTCCCATG
Source organism: Tamandua tetradactyla (assembly GCF_023851605.1). Lineage (NCBI taxonomy): Eukaryota > Metazoa > Chordata > Mammalia > Pilosa > Myrmecophagidae > Tamandua > Tamandua tetradactyla. The sequence goes on along the minus strand of NC_135350.1, from coordinate 4,552,181 downwards.
TAGGGGGCAGGGCCTAGTTGGCTTAGAAGAGAGGCCACATCTGAGCAACAAAAGAGGTTTGCTGGTATTAAACATAATTATAAGTAGGCTTAGCCTATTCTTTGCAAGAATATGTTTCACAGGGGAGAACACCAAGATTGAGGGCTCAGCCTATTGATTTGGTGGTCCTCAATACTTGCAAGAATATCAGATATTCTCCAGATGGGGAAGTTGAATATTTCTTCCTTTCTCCCCAGTCATCCAGGGGGACTTTGCAAATACTTCTTTATTCACTGCCCAAACTACTCTGTGACATGTTGGAACATCACACGAACTTGAACAAACCAAGATCTCACACCCTATTCAAGATTCAATGTACTTATGATGTTCAACTAAATTGACCATACAAGTTAAAGTAGGTAACGCACCACCCAAAATATAAATTTTGCACTAGCTAAACATTTCTCCCTTTGGTCTTATACAGAAGTTTTAATATACAGATGATATCATCCTTTACCCTGTATTCTGACCTACCTCAGTCCTAGCCAGATCAACTTCATTCTTATCTCTAGTCAAAGCCTGATCCCTTTTTAAACGTTTTAGACAGTTCCTGAATGGCATACTGCTAACTTTCATAGCTTCAGAGCTCTAACTTTGAGTTTCAAGGGTCATATAAGTACCCAAAGTTTCTGGGAATGATCAGGTTATATTGAAACAGCTCAGTATTTCTGAATTTAGAAATAATGGTTACTACTCCAGAATTGATGTAACTGCTCTAAGACCTTACAATCTAGGACCCTTTACAACAGGCCCTGTATTAGTTAAGGTTCTCTAGAGAAACAGAATCAACAAGGAACACTCGCAAATATGAAATTTATAAAAGTGTCTCATGTGACCACGGGAACGCAGAGTCTGAAAACCGCAGGGCAGGCTGTGAAGCAGACGACTCCGATGGAGGGTCTGGATGGACTCCACAGGAGAGGCTCACCAGCCGAAGCAGAAAGAGAGCCTGTGTCTTCTCAATCTTCCATTCTGTAGTTGCAGTCCTACTTCCCCCTGACAGTCAGGGTCAATCACCCCAGACAATAATATAATCCCCTTCTTGGCTTGTTGATCCAGTGGCATAAGCAGCCCAAAGCGACCAGGTGGCAGCCTTAGATTCCAATTTAATGGAATAACTGTTGTTTTTCCTGGTGGAAGCACTCCCTGTTTGGGAACTAAAACCTGTACACCAGCAGAGCTCAGGGTCACAGGGACAGGAACGAAAAAATTTTCCTAGTGGATCACTAGGGGTAATAGTGAGTGGTGCCACTCCCATTTCCACCCCTTGGTTCCTGGACCCATGGATCCTGGCTATGGGAGAAACAGCACCATACAGCGGATGCTGATTCAGAGCATATGCAGCTTCCTGGAGAACATAACCCCAGCCTTTCTAGGTATCGCCACCTAGTTGGCACCGTAATTGAGTTTTCAAAAGGCCATTCCACTGTGCATCAATCCGGCTGCTTCTGGATGATGGGGAACATGGTAAGACCAGGAAATTCCATGAGCGTATGCCCATTCCAGCTGAGAGAGAATCCCTGACTGTGTTCGCCATGTGCCTTCTGACTTGAGAGAGAAACCCTGAACTTCATCAGCCTTCTTGAACCGAAATATCTTTCCCTGGATGCCTTTGATTGAGCATTTCTATAGACTTGTTGTAATTGGGACATTTTCTTGGCCTTAGAACTGTAAACTAGCAACTTATTAAATTGACCTTTTTAAAAGTCATTCCATCTCTGGTATGTTGCATTCTGGCAGCTAGCAAACTAGAACAGGCCTCAAGCTGATAACCCATGTTCTCAACTTCAGTTCATCAATTTTTTCTCTGTGTTATAGTTAGTCCACTTGAGTGAGGCATGATAATATTTGTCTTTTTGTTTCTGACATTTCATTCAACATACAGTTCTTAAGCTTCATTCACTTGGTTGCATGCCTCATAAATTCATTCCTTCTTGTGGCCACTGAGTATTCCATTCTATACACCACCGTTCCCCCTTCCATTCTTCAATAGTTACAACCTTAGGCCACTTCCATCCATTGTGCAAATGTCCATTCATGTCCTCCCACGCAGCTCCCCCAGGTATGCACTGAGCAATGGTTACAGGATCATATGGCAAACCCCACCCTATCTTCCTGTGGAACTGGGCCCGAACTGGCTTCACCTCTCAGTCTCACTATGGACATTAATAGGTATATCTCTGTCCCCACATTTTCTCTAGCACTTGCTTGTCTCTGTTAATTTTTTAACTATCTTATTCACACATCATACAATCCAACCTAAGTAAACAGACAGGCTATTGCCATAATATTCTATCTGAACACATTTCCTTTTCTTCCACAAAGAATCCATACCCCTGCCCCATACCCATATCCCCTGATTGCTGACATTTAGTTTTGGCATAACTCCTTTGTTACATTCAGTGGAAGCATATTACAATGCTTCTGCTTACTATTGACTCTAGTTTGCAGTGATTGTACTTTTTCCTGTAAACCAACCATTTTCAACACCTTACAATGTTGACATTCATTTGTTCTCCCTCATGCAAAATATTTTTAATTCGTACATTTGATCACCATCATTGTCCACTCTAAACATTCCTGAGCTATACCATCTCAGTCTTTATCTTCTATCTTTCCTTGTGGTTTCATATGTGCCCCCAGCCCTCTCCCTCAATCATACTCACATTTAGTTTTTTCTGTGTACTTATAGTATTGTGCAATCCATTTCTGAATTTTTACAATCAGTCCTGTTGCACAATCTGTATTCCTTCAGCACCAAAGCCCAATCTCTTCCTATTTCTATCTCCTGATAACCTGTCTTCTTTTTTTTAAACTTTTTTATTAATTAAAAAAATTAACAAACAAAACATTTAGGTATCATTCCATTCTACATATACAATCAGTAATTCTTAATATCATCACATAGTTGCATATTCATCATTTCTTAGCACATTTGCATCGATTTATAAAAAGAAATAAAAGACAACAGAAAAAGAAATAAAATGATAATAGAGAAAAAAAAGACTATACATTCCATAACCCTTACCCCTCGCTTTCATTTACCACTAGCATTTCAAACTGAATTTATTTTAACATTTTTCCCCCTATTATTTATTTTTATTCCATATGTTCTACTCTTCTTTTGATATAGTAGCTAAAAGGAGCATCAGACATAAGGTTTTCACATTCACAGAGTCTCATTGTGAAAGCTATATCATTGTTCAATCCTCATCAAGAAACATGGCTACTGGAACACAGCACTACATTTTCAGGCAATTCCCTCCAGCCTCTCCACTACATCTTGAACAACAAGGTGATACCTACTTAATGCATAAGAATAGCCTCCAGGATAACCTTTCGACTCTGTTTGGAATCCCTAAGCCATTGACACTTTGTCTCATTTTGCTCTTTCCCCTTTTGGTCGAGAAGGTTCTCTCAATCCCTTGATGTTAATTCTCAGCTCATTCTAGGGTTTTTCTCAGTCCCTTGATGCTGAGTCTCAGCTCATTCCAGGATCTCTGTCCCACATTGCCAGGAAGGTCCACACCCCTGGGAGTCATGTCCCATGCAGAGAGGGGGAGGGTGGTGAGTCTGCTTGTTGTGTTGGCTGGAGAGAGGGGCCACATCTGAGCAACAAAAGAGGCTCTCTTAGGGGTGACTCTTAGGCCTAAATTTTAAGTAGACTTGACCTATCCTTTGTGGGGTTAAGTTTCATGTGAACAAACCCCAAGCCTGGGGGCTCAGCCTATAGCTTTGGTTGTCCACACTGCTTGTGAGAATATCAAGAATTCAACATGGGGAAGGTGAATTTCTCCCCACTGTCACCATTCCCCAAAGGGGGCTTGCAAATACATTTCCAGTCACTGATCAAATCATTCTGGGATTCATCGGGGGATCACTCTGGACAAACCAATGAAATCTCCTGTGCTACCTGAGATTCTAAGTACTTATGACATTCAATCAAACTATCTACATGAGTTATATTAGGAAATGCTTTAGTCAAAATCTAACTTTTGTAACAAATAAACACTTTTTGCTTTAGTCTCACACATAAGGTGACATTTTAAAGTATTAATTATCATCTATTTTTGGCACCCTGCAATAATGGCATTCCTTTGTTATTCCTCATGCCAAAACATTTTTAAAATTTGTACATTGTACATTTCACTATTATTACACACTCTAGGCATTCCTAGATTATACCATCTCAATCTTTAAATCTATCTTTCTTTCTGATTTCATTTATGTCCCCAGCCCTCCTCCCTCTAACATTCTCACATGCAGCTTCATTCAGTGTTTTAACATAATTACATTACAGTTAGGTAGTATTGTGCTGTCCATTTCTGAGTTTTTGTCTCCAGTCCTGTTGCACAGCCTGTATCCATTCAGCTCCAATTATCCATTATCTTACCCTATTTCTGTCTCCTGATGGTCTCTGTTACCAATGACATATTCCAAGTTTATTCACTAATGTCAGTTCATATCAGTGAGACCATACAGTATTTGTCCTTTAGTTTTTGGCTAGTCTCACTCAGCATAATGTTCTCAAGGTCCATCCATGTTGTTACATACTTCATAAGTTTATTCTGTCTTAAAGCTGCATAATATTCCATCGTATGTATATACCACAGTTTGTGTAGCCACTCATCTGTTGATGGACATTTTGACTGTTTCCATCTCCTTGCAATTGTAAATAATGCTGCTATAAACATTGGTGTGCAAATGTCCATTTGTGTCTTTGCCCTTATGTCCTCTGAGTAGATACCTAGCAATGGTATTGCTGGGTCATATGGCGATTCTATATTCATCTTTTTGAGGAACTGCCAAACTACCTTCCACAGTGGTTGCACCATTTGACATTCCCACCAACCGTGGATAAGTGTGCCTCTTTCTCCGCATCCTCTCCAGCACTTGTCATTTTCTGTTTTGTTGATAATGGCCATTCTGGTGGGTGTGAGATGATATCTCATCGTGGTTTTGTTTTTCATTTCTCTAATGGCCAGGGACATTGAGCATCTCTTCATGTTCCTTTTGGCCATTTGTATTTCCTCTTGTGAGAAGTGTCTGTTCAAGTCTTTTTCCCATTTTGTAATTGGATTGGCTGTCTTTTTGTTGTTGAGTTGAACAATCTCTTTATAAATTCTGGAAACTAGACCTTCATCTGATATATCGTTTCCAAATATTGTCTCCCATTGTGTAGGCTGTCTTTCTACTTTCTTGATGAAGTTCTTTGATGCACAAAAGTGTTTAATTTTGAGGCGCTCCCATTTATTTCTTTCCTTCTTCAGTGCTCTTGCTTTAGGTTTAAGGTCCATAAAACCACCTCCAATTGTAAGATTCATAAGTTATCTCCCTGCATTTTCCTCTAACTGTTTTATGGTTTAAGACCTAATGCTTAGATCTTTGATCCATTTTGAGTTAACTTTTGTATAGGGTGTGAGATACAGGTCCTCTTTCATTTTTTTGCATATAGATATCCAGTTCTCTAGGCACCATTTATTGAAGAGACTGTTCTGTCCCAGGTGAGTTGGCTTGACTGCCTTATCAAAGATCAAATGTCCATAGATGAGAGGGTCCATATCTGAGCACTCTGTTTGGTTCCATTGGTCAATATATCTATCTTTATGCCAGTACCATGCTGTTTTGACCACTGTGGTTTCATAATATGCCTTAAAGTCAGGCAGCGTGAGACCTCTAGCTTCATTTTTTTTCCTCAAGATACTTTTAGTAATTCAGGGCATCCTGCCCTTCCAGATAAATTTGCTTATTGGTTCTTCTATTTCTGAAAAGTAAGTTGTTGGGATTTTGATTGGTATTGCATTGAATCTGTAAACAAATTTAGGTAGAATTGACATCTTAACTATATTTAGTCTTCCAATCCATGAACACGGTATGCCCTTCCATCTATTTATGTCTTCTGTGATTTCTTTTAAGAGTTTCTTGTAGTTTTCTTTGTATAGGTCTTTTGTCTCTGTAGTTAAATTTATTCCTAAGTATTTTATTCTTTTAGTTGCAATTGTAAATGGAATTCGTTTCTTGATTTCCCCCTCAGCTTGTTCATTGCTAGTGTATAGAAACACCACAGATTTTTGAATGTTGATCTTGTAACCTGCCACATTGCTGTACTCGTTTATTAGCTCTAGTAGTTTTGCTGTGGATTTTTCAGGGTTTTCGATTTATTCCTAAGTATTTTATTCTTTTAGTTGCAATTGTAAATGGAATTCGTTTCTTGATTTCCCCCTCAGCTTGTTCATTGCTAGAGTATAGACACAACAGATTTTTGAATGTTGATCTTGTAACCTGCCACATTGCTGTACTCGTTTATTAGCTCTAGTAGTTTTGCTGTGGATTTTTCAGGGTTTTCGATGTGTAGTATCATATCATCTGCAAACAATGATAGTTTTACTTCTTCCTTTCCAATTTTGATGCCTTTTTTTTTTTTCTTGCCTAATTGCTCTGGTTAGAACTTCCAACACGATGTTGAATAACAGTGGTGATAGTGGACATCTTTGTCTTGTTCCTGATCTTAGGGGGAAAGTTTTCAATTTTTCCCCATTGAGGATTATATTAGCTGCGGGTTTTTCATATATTCCCTTTATCATTTTAAGGAAGTTCCCTTATATTCCTATCTTTTGAAGTGTTTTCAACAGGAAAGGATGTTGAGTCTTGTCAAATGCCTTCTCTGCATCAATTGAGATGATCATGTGATTTTTCTGCTTTGATTTGTTGATATGGTGTATTACCTGAATTGATTTTCTTACATTGAACCATCCTTGCATACCTGGGATGAAACCTACTTGGTCATGATGTATAATTCTTTTAATGTGTTGTTGGATACGATTTGCTAGAATTTTGTTGAGGATTTTTGCATCTATATTCATTAGAGAGATTGGTCTATAGTTTTCTTTTTTTTGTAATATCTTTGCCTGATTTTGGTATGAGGGTGATGTTGGCTTCAAAGAATGAATTAGGTAGCTTTCCCTCCACTTCAATTTTTTTGAAGAGTTTGAGCAGGGTTGGTACTAATTTCTTCTGAAATGTTTGGCAGATCTCACATGTGAAGCCGTCTGGTCCTGGACTTTTCTTTTTGGGAAGCTTTTGAATGACTGATTCAATTTCTTTACTTGTGATTGGTTTGTTGAGGTCATCTATTTCTTCTTGAGTCAAAGTTGATTGTTCATGCCTTTCTAGGAACTTGTCCATTTCATCTACATTGTTGTATTTATTAGCATAAGGTTGTTCATAGTATCCTGTTATTACCTCCTTTATTTCTGTGAGGTCAGTGGTTATGTCTCCTCTTCCATTTCTGATCTTATTTATTTGCATCCTCTCTCTTCTTCTTTTTGTCAATCTTGCTAAGGGCCCATCAATCTTCTTGATTTTCTCATAGAACCAACTTCTGGTCTTATTGATTTTCTCTATTGTTTTCATGTTCTCAATTTCATTTATTTCTGCTCTAATCTTTGTTATTTCTTTCCTTTTTCTTGCTTTGGGGTTAGTTTGCTGTTCTTTCTCCAGTTCTTCCAAGTGGACAGTTAATTCCTGAATTTTTGCCATTTCTTCTTTTTTGATCTAGGCATTTAGGGCAATAAATTTCCCTCTTAGCACTGCCTTTGCTGTGTCCCATACGTTTTGATATGTTGTGTTTTCATTTTCATTCACCTCGAGATATTTACTGATTTCTCTTGTAATTTCTTCCTTGACCCACTTGTTGTTTAAGAGTGTGTTGTTGAGCCTCCATATATTTGTGAATTTTCTAGCACTCTGCCTATTATTGATTTCCAACTTCATTCCTTTATGATCTGAGAAAGTGTTGTGTATGATTTCAATCTTTTTAAATTTGTTGAGACTTGCTTTGTAACCCAGCATAAGGTCTATCTTTGAGAGTGATCCATGAGCACTTGAGAAAAAGGTGTATCCTATTGTTGTGGGGTGTAATGTCCTATAAATGTCTGTTAAGTCTAGCTCATTTGTTGTAATATTCAAATTCTCTGTTTCTTTATTGGTCTTCTGTCTAGATGTTCTGTCCATTGATGAGAGTGGCAAATTGAAGTCTCTAACTATTATGGTAGATGTGTCTATTTCCCTTTTCAGTATTTGCAGTGTTTGCCTCACATATTTTGGGGCATTCTGGTTCAGTGCATGAATATTTATGATTGTTATGTCTTCTTGTTGAATTGTTCCTTTTATTAGTAGATAGCATCCTTCTTTGTCTCTTTTAACTGTTTTACATTTGAAGTCTAAGTTGTTGGATATTAGCATAGCTACTCCTGCTCTTTTCTGGTTGTTATTTGCATGAAATATCTTTTCCCAACCTTTCACTTTCAACCTATGTTTATCTTTGGGTCTAAGATGTGTTTCCTGTAGACAGCATATAGAAGGATCCTGTTTTTTAATCCATTCTGCCAGTCTATGTCTTTTGATTGGGGAGCTCAGTCCATTAACATTTAGTGTTATTACTGTTTGGGTAGTACTTCCCTCTATCATTTTACCTTTTGTATTTTATATGTCATATCTGAATTTCCCTTCTTTCTACACTCTTCTCCACATCTCTCTCTTCTGTCTTTTCATATCTGTCTCTAGTGCTCCCTTTAGTATTTCTTGCTGTGCTGGTCTCTTGGTCACATTCTCTCAGTGACTTCTTGTCTGAAAATGTTTTAATTTCTCCCTCATTTTTGAAGGACAATTTTGCTGGATATAGAATTCTTGGTTGGCAGTTTTTCTCTTTTAGTAATTTAAATATATCCTCCCACTGTCATCTAGCCTCCACGGTTTCTGCTGAGAATTCTACACATAGTCTTATTGGGTTTCCCTTTTATGTGATGGATTGCTTTTCTCTTGCTGCTTTCAAGATCCTCTCTTTCTCTTTGACCTCTGACATTCTGACTAGTAAGTGTCTTGGAGAACATCTATTTGGATCTATTCTCTTTGGGGTATGCTGCACTTCTTGGATCTGTAATTTCAGGACTTTCGGAAGAGTTGGGAAATTTTCAGTGATAATTTCTTCCATTAGTTTTTCTCCTCCTTTTCCCTTCTCTTCTCCTTCTGGGACACCCACAACACATATATTTGTGTGCTTCATATTATCATTCAATTCCCTGAGTCCCTGCTCATATTTTTCCATTTTTTTCCCTATAGTTTCTTTTTCTTTTTGGATTTGAAATGTTCCATCCTCCAGTTCACTAATCCTAACCTCTGTCTCTTGAAATCTACCATTGTAGGTTTCCATTGTTTTTTTCATCTCTTCTACTGTATCTTTCATTCCCCTAAGTTCTGTGATTTTTTTTCAGACTTTCTATTTCTTCTTTATTGTATTCCTTGCCTTCTTCCTGTCCTCCCTCAATTCATTGATTTGGTTTTTGATGAGGTTTTCCATTCCTGTTTTGTACATTCTGAATTAGTTTTTTCAGCTCCTGTATCTCATTTGAACTATTGGTTTGTTCCTTTGACTGGGCCATATCTTCAATTTTCCTGGTGTGATTTGTAATTTTTTGCTGGTCTCTAGACATTTAATTACCTTAATTAGTTTATTCTGGAGATTGCTTTCACTTATCTTACCTAGGGTTTTTTTGCTAGATGAGTTTGTTGCCTATCTGCTCTTTGACCTTCAGTTCAGCTTTTTCTGGGCCTCTAGCTTAAGTTTTGTTTAACAGAGGGTAATTTTTCAGTTCTTGTTTTCTTGTTTCTTGTCCTGCTTGCAAGGTGCCTTTTCCCTCCCCACCCTTAGGAGGGTCTACATAGGTATTACAGACTCCAGCCAGGTTTTCCTGGACTAAACTGGCCTCCTACCAGGGGGAAGGAGTCACCTGCATCAGTTTTCCCTGAGGGTGGGACCCAGCAGTTTGAAAGACTTTCTTGTGAGGTCTCTGGACTCTGTTTTTCTTATCCTGCCCAGTACATGGCACTTGTCTGCCTGCGGGTCTCACCAGCAAAAGATGTCGTGGCTCCTTTAACTTTGGCAGATTCTCCCTGCTGGGGGCATGGTGGAGACAGAGGAGAGGCTGTAGGCTGGTTTTAATGGCTTCAAATTGCCAAGCCCTGGGTTCTGAATTCCTTGAGACAGGGATTCCACCTGAGTTGGGCTTCACCCCTCCCCTGGGGAAGGCACACGTGGGAGACAGCCCTGAAATCAGTCTGTTTCTGCCTATTCCTGGGGCAGTTGCAGACCGAGTAGTCCCACCGCTGAATCCAGAGGCAGCCATGCCTCCATAGAAACAGCCACAAAATCCTGTTTTGTCCCCTTTCCTCATTTTTGGTTAACCCAGAAGCGACCTCCAACTTGACCAGTTTCACCTGAGCTGGGGGCCTATTTTAGTAGTCAGAATTTGTTTATTAATGCCACAATTGGTGTTTGGTTGGACTCAGTTCCTGCTATTGTTAGAGTCTCTTTCCTTTCCTCCGGAAAGCCACCTGTGAGGGAGGGGTGCTGGGTGCCGGCCGCCACGGCATGGGGAACTCACGGTTCTGGAGACTCAGAGCCAGTCTAGCTGGTCCAGACTGGGGTACGCTGTGTGTCTGGTCACTATCGTGGTTACGGGAGCTGTTCTATACTGTTTCTGGTTATTTAGTAGTTGTTCTGGAGGATGAACTTCCACAGTGGACACTTGAACAAGTCAAACAGACCCAGGGACTTTTGTTGGATCAGCACACGCTGCAGCACCAGGACGACGGGGAGCCTTTGGGGAACTTGGCTGAGTCTGGAGTGATCTAACCTGTCTTCTTAATGTCAACTCTCAAAGTTCACTCATTAATGTTAGTTCATATTAATGAGACCATACAGTATTTGTCCTTTTGTTTCTGGCTAATTTCACTCAACCTAATGCCCTCAAGGTTCATCCACATTGTTACATGTTTCATGACTTTTTTCTGTCTTACAGCTGCTCAATATTCCATCATATGTATATACCACAGCTTGTTTAGCTACTAGTCTGTTGATGGACATTTGGGGTGTTTCCATCTCTATTTGTCAAAATAATGCTGCTATAAACATCAGTGTTCAAATGTCCATGTGTGTCCTTGCCTCTAGTTCCTCTGAATATATATATGGTAATAAGATTGTTGGATCATATTAAAATTCTATACTTAGCTTCCTGAGAAACTACCAACTTTCTTCCAGAACAGTTCTACCATTTTACATTCCCACCAACAGTGGATAAGTGCCATTCTTTCTCCACATCCTCTCCAGCATTTGTCGTTTTCTGTTTTCTTGTTAACAGCCATTTTAGTGAGTGTCAGATATCTCATTGTGGTTTGGATTTGCATTTCCTTTATATCAGTGAAGTTGAGCATTTTTTCATGTGCCTTTTAGCCATTTACAATTTCTCTTCTGAGAATTTTCTGTTCACGTCTTTTGCCCATGTTTTGTTTTAATTTTTGTTTTTTGGTTTGTTGTTTACTTTGTTTTTGATTTGAAGAATCTCTTTATACATTCTGGATAATAGACCCTTACCTGATATGTGGTTTCCAAATATTGTCCCCCATTGCATAGGCTGCCTTTTTACTCTCCTGACAAAGATCTTTGATGAATGAAAGTGTTTGATTTTTAAATGACCCCATTTATCTATTTTTGTTTTCAATGCTTATGCTTTGGGTGTAAGGTCTAGGAAACCACTTCCCATTATAAGATTTATAAGATATTTCCCAACATTTTCTTCTAAAACTTTTGTGGTCTTAGCTCTAATGTCTAGGTCTTTGATCCACTTTAAGTTAATTTTTTTTTATAAAGTGTGAGATATGTATGCTCTTTCATTCTTTTGCATGTGGGTACCCAGTTCTCCAAGTACCATTTATTGAAGAGGCTGCTCTTTCTCAACCAGATCGGTTGGCTTGACTGCCTTATCAAAGATCATTTGTTCATACCTGAGAGGGTCTCTGTCTGAACACTCTATTCTAGTGCTGTTTTGACCACTGTACCTTCATAATATGCTTTAAGGTCAAGCCATTTTTCTTTCTCAAGATATTTTTAGCTATGTGTGTCACCCTTCCATTTCAAAAAAAAATGTGGTTATTCGTTTTTCTATTTCTGCAAAGTAAGTTTTGGGAATTATGATTGGTACTTCATAGAATATATAAATCAATTTTGGTAGAATCGACAACTATATTTAGTCTTCTTATCCATGAGCATGGCATACCCTCCCATTTCTTTAGGTATTCCATGATTTCTGTTAGCAATTTCTTGTACTTTTCTGCATATAGGTGTATTGTCCTTAGTTAAATTTATTCCTAAGTATTTGATTCTTTTGCTTGTTATTGTAAATAGAATTTTTTCTTGATTTCCTCCTCAAATTCCTCATGACTAGTGTATAGAAACACTACTGATATTTGGGCATTGATTGTGTACCCTTTACTGAATGCAGTTATTAGCTGTAGTAGCTTTCTGTAGATTTGGGGGGATTTTCAAGATATAGTGTCATGTCATCTGCAAACAGTGAGCATTTTACTTCTTCTTTTACAATTTGGATACATTTTATTTCTTTTTCTTGTCTAATTACTCTGGCTAGAATGTCTACCACAGTGTTGAATAACAATGGTGATGGTAGGCATCTTGTTTTGTGACTGATCTTAGGGGGAAACCCACATGTTATCTGTCGGTTTTTCATGGATTTCTTTATCATATTGAGGAAGGGTGCCCTCAAATATTATAGATCCCAGTCAATTTTTCCCAGATCAGCAGGCTCATGTCTCAGGAGGAAAGAGTAGCCAGTGTCAGTTTCCTTGAAGGTGAGACCTGGCAGGTTGCACACTTACCTATGAAACCTCTAGACTCTGTGCTTTTTCTAGTCTGCCTGACATGTGGTGCTTGTCTGCCCACAGCTTTGCACCATCTTAAAGTGATATGGTGACTTTAATTTACTTGTCAGGGGCATGGTTGAGACCGAGGTGAGATCATAGGATAGCTTTGATTGCTTCTGTTTGCCTGTTCCTGGGGCCTGAATTCCTTGAAGGAGGATTCCACTCGAGCTGGGCCCTGCCTCTCTTTTCTTATGCCCTTTAGGATATTAACCCCTTTCACTTAACTAGTTACTTTGTCTGTCAGGCACACTTAATTCCATCCTTGTCTGGGAAGTGCTGGAGCCTGAGATTGCTTGCAGTATTTCCTAATGAACTGCTTAGGAAGGAAAAAAAAATCATTTTCAGAGCAGGACCACTGCTCCTTGGGTTTGTCAATTAAGAGCTTGAATTGGCACATGTCTCTATATAGCTCCAGGCTCTAGGTGCTCTCTTTTCTTGGAGTCCAACCCATTTCCATCATTCTGTGCTGTACAAATCAAAAAGCCTCTGCTTTGTTTGTCTGTTTGTTTTCTGTCAGCCTTGACGCCTCTCTGTTGGGGCAAAAACTTCAAGTTCCTTTAATGCTTATTCCAGGTTTAATCTGTCCTGGGGGCCTGTTTGCAGTGGTCACAATTTATTAATTAATTCCATATTTGAAGTTTGGTTGAGCTAGGCCCTTGCTGCTGGTAAGTTTTCTTTTCCCTCAGGGAACCAACCTGCTGTGCCCAGGGGAAGGGGTAATGGCCTCTGCAGCTTTGGAGACTTACAGTTTTGTGTGGGATCTCAGCCATTCTATGTGGTGCAGACTGGTGAAAAACACCTGCTATAAAATTTGCCACTTGTGAACTTGGAGGACAGAGAATCTGGCAGAGATACTTCCCTGGGATCTATAAAACTATCCATGCTCACCAATAGTCCAAAATGGTCCAGCCAATAATGGAAGCACTAGGAGATGCAACAAGGAGATAAGCCTTCACCCTAGTTTCTCAAGCATCTACCTCCATAATCACCAGTGACTTTGCAGATTTTGTTTGAGTTCCAGTAGAAGAAGCTATGAAAGGTATTTTAGAACAACGATGGCAAGCTGCTCCACCACAAGAATGATTACGCCCAAAATGCCAGCTGCAGGGGCCCTGGATGTTTACTTTAACAGGTTTACTCCCTTATTAGAGCCTGCCCCTGTCCCACCAATCTCCAATGAAGAGCAGTTAGCCAGATTATGTCATTTTCCCTGAAAACTGATTTATCATTCAGAGTTCAAGAACCACCTTCAGAATCCTGTACACCAACAATTAAAGAAATGCAAAACTTTTATTTTCAATTTGGTGAATGGATTAAGCACCTCAGAATTCCTTATTGAGTTATGTGATAAAACACATACAAACATACACATATATGTTATATATTAACATATATTTATGTTTTATAAAACAGAAAAATATATATGTGGAACTTGGTAAGTGAGGAAAGAAAGATGAGTGCAGATAAATAAGTTAGTGCAGATAAATAAGGACTTTTTTTCAAACTTTTAGTGAAAGAACATAAAATTAAATGTTATTATTGAGTCAAAATGCAGTTCTATAGTTTCAGCAAAATTCCAAAGCACGTAAAAAAATGTCCCTAGCACCATCCAAATAAACAAACTGATAACCAAAGGGAGAAGAGAAAATATTGAAGGAAGACAGAGAAAAAGTCCCATTGTATAAAGGGGAACAACAATATAAATTATAGTTAACTTCATACTGGGAGCAATGGAGACAAGGTGACGATTCAATGACATTTTTAAAGTGCTAAAAGAGGGAAGGGAAGAATTTCAATCCAGTACTTTATACCAAATGAGAAATATTCTTTAAAAATGGAGGCAAAAAACAAAAAAATAAAAACAACAAACAACCAAAAATAAATGGAGGCAAATAGATGGAATTCAATAGAATTCTTTACCAGCCATAGATTCTTTAATCAAAAGATATGCTGGAGATAATTAATCAAGCCAAAGGCACATGCTTCCAGACGTAAGCATGAATCTACAGAAGTGAAGACTGGAAGGTATTGAATATATTTCGGTAAATAAAAAATTGTAAATTTTCTTTGACTTAATTATATATATATATATACAGAGAGAGAGAGAGAGAGAGAGAGAGAGAGAGATTGTTTTTCTTCCCCTTTTCCTAGTATATTTTCCTTCTAATTATTTTCCTCCAGTCTTGAAAAATTCTGTCCATGAGTTTTCAGATAAGGACAAGCCTGGTAGGAATCTGTGGCAGGTGAGGAGAAAATGCACTCAGTGAATGGTTATTGGCATGGGATTTCAGAACCTGTATAGGATGAGTGTGCATGTGCTTAGGGGCTCATCCTGAAGACATAAGGAGAACATCTCCACAGCGCAGTCCCTGAAATGTAGCCTAGTTTAGGTATTCAAAGAACTTGCAGGATGATGTGGATGTATATGTATGGGGGTGTGTCACCAAGTGTCAGAGTGCATGCTCATTATGGAGAGTGTTTCTGTGGGAAGGCGATCCAAGATGAGATATGTGAGACTGAATAAGGTAAGATGGGCATGCTCTTAAAAAGATGGTTGAATGCAAGGTTTAGGAGCCTAAGAGGTATGAGGATATAGTCCATCTGAGGCCAGACTGACATGGGTTGTCAGAGCCCTACTGTGACTGAGGACACATCCTCTCTCTTAAAAATACATTTACAAAGAACGTAGAAAGAGAAAAGATTTTTTTTTTCATTCTGACCATCCTACGTAAGTCATGCTTGTACTGTGGCCAAATTATGCATATTTTTTGCAATGAGAATTTACATTTCTATTTAAAGGAATGAGACAAGTGGGGTTCAGAGAATTGAGTGACTTTCCCACAGTGACGCAACTAGGAACAGAGCAAGGTTGCAAAACTGTTCCCCCTGAGTTATTATGCAATGCCCAATTCACTACAACCAAGACATAATTATAAGAACCAAGATAACAAAACTCCTAGAAGAAAATGTAGGGAACTATCTTCTGGATTTTGTGCTAGTCTATGGTTTCTTAGACTTTACAGTGAAAGCAATAGCAACAAAAGAAAAAATAAACAAATAGGACCTCATCAAAATTAAAAGTACTTGCGCATCAAAGGACTTTTTCTTGAAAGAAAAGACAACCAATGAGAGAAAATATTTGGAAACCACATAGCTGATGAGCAGTGAATATTCAGAATACATAAAGAAATCCTACTTCTCAATAACAGAAAGGTAAACAATCCAATTATAAAAAGGGCAAAAGTCATGAATATACATTTCTCCAAAGAGGATATATAAATGGCTAAAGGTCACATGAGCAGAAGTTCAACGTCATTAGCTCTTAGGGAAAGGCAAATCAAAATCACAATGAGATATCATTTCATACCCACCAGAATGGCTACTATTAAAAAAAAAAAAAGCAGGGAATTACAAACGTTGGAGAGCATGTGGAGAAAGAGGAACTCATTCATTGCTTGTGGGAATGTGGAATGGTGCAGTCACTGGAAGACAGTTTGGAGAAGACAGATTGGCAGCTCTTCAGAAATCTATGTACAGAATTACCACATGACCCAGCATTCCCTCTACTAAATATATAACCAAAAGAATTGAAAGCAGGAATTCAAACAGATATTTGCATAGTGATTGTGATAGTTAGATTCAGTTGTCAACTTGGCCAGGTGAGCATACCTAATCTTGTTGCTGCAGACATAAGCCAATGGTATGTGAATCTCATCTGTTACTAATTACATCTGCAGTCAGCTAGGAGGTGTGTCTGCTGCAATGAGTGACATTTGACTTAATTGGCTGGTGCTTAAATGAGAGAACACAATGTTGCACAGCCTAGCATCTTGGCATTCCTCTTCTCAGCACTAACAGCTCAGCCCAGGCCTTTGGAGATGCAGAAAGAATTAACCCCGGGGAAAGTTGTTGGATCCCAGGGGCCTGGAGAGAAGACCAGCAGAGACCATCGTGCCTTCCATGTAAAAAAGAACCTCAGTGGAAAGTTAGCTGCCTTTCCTCTGAAGAACTAACAAAATAAATCCCCTTTTATTAAAAGCCATCCGTCTCTGGTGTGTTGCATTTTGGCAGCTAGCAAACTAGAACACTGATGTTCATAGAAGTATTATTCATAATTTCCATAAGATAGAAGCAAAACAAGTGTCCATCAATAGATGAATGGATAAACAAATTGTGCTACACACATAAAACTGAATATTTAATCAGTATTAAAAAGAATGAAGTTCTGGTTCATGTGACAATATGGATGAATCTTGAAGACATAAAACTGAGTGAAATAAGCCAGAAACAAAAAGATAAACATTATACTGATATGAAATAGTTAGAATAAGGAAACACATATAAGTTAGGATACAGAATATAGGTTACCAGGGGCTAAGTTGGAGGTAGGAAATGGAGATTTAATGCTTAATTTGTTCAGAATTTCTATTTGGGTTAATTGTAAAGCTTTGGAAATGGATGGGGGTGATTGTAGCACAACATTATGAATATGATTAACAGCACTGAATTATATATGTGAATGTAGTCAAAAGGGGAAATTTCAGGTTGTAAGTAGTTTCAAGAATAAAAGTTAAACGAAGGATTGCACAACACAGTGAACCCTATTATAAATAATGTACTATGATTAAAATGTTCTTTCATGAATTATAACAAACCAAACTTATGCCAGCTATTAATAATTTGCTAGTATATTGTGAAAAATACAAGGCAATGTAAACTTTGGTCTATATTTAATAGTACAAGTATAATATTCTTTCCTCGATTACAGCAAAGATATCACAGTAATGCAAATATCAATAATAAGGGGGCAAGGTACATGGCAACAGTGTATTTTTTACATTATTTTTCAGCAAACCTACAATGTCTCTATTTAAAACATTAAAAGGCACTGTGTATAAAATTGTACTTGGAGAATTGTAATATATAGAAATGTAATATATTTGACAATAACAACACAAAATAGGTGAGTGCAATGAAAGCTGCAGCAGAGTAAGGAAATGGCAAAAGATGTTTTCTCAAATTCACAAAAACAAAGTAGAAATAGTAAATGAGAAATTAATACAGGTGTAACTCATTTCATTGTACTTCATTTGTGATTTGCAGAGATATTGTTTTTGTTTGTTTGTTTTTACAGATTGAAGGTTTGTGGCAACCGTGCATCAAACAAATCTAATAGTGTCATTTTTCGGACAAAATGTGCTCATTTTGTATCTCTGTGGAACATTTTAATTAAGTTATATACTATGTTTTCTAGACATAACCCCATTATACATGAATAAACTACAGAATAGTGTAAACATGTCTTTTATGCACTCTGGGAAACCAAAAAGTTGGTGTGACTTACTTGATTGTGTTATTTTCTCCATTGCAGTAGTCTGCAACTGAACCTGCAATATCTCTGAAGTATACCTGCACAATAAACTCATAAGTATTTATTTGCTCTCATTCTCTTAACTTCTATTAAAGAAATAAAAATTATATAAAGTAGTAATTATAGCAATGTATTATTGGATTTGTATAACATATGGAAATAACACACATACATATGTATATATAAAACAATGATGGCACAAAAGGGGGCAAGAGATAATAGATCTATACATGAGTAATGTTTCTATGGCTCAGTGAATTATGTCAGAAAGTCTGAATCAGATTCTGAATCATTAAGATATATTTGGTGAGCTCTATCCCAAAAGCTAAAAAGAAAACTAAAAATAACTTAGTGAAAAAAATAATTAAATTTAAATATTATGAGAAAATATTCACATAACATAAAAAAAGCATCAAAAAAGGATAGAGGAAATAAAAATGTATCAGATGCATTAAAAAGAACTAAAATGGCATATTAAATCTGTCAAGGCAGAAATTATCAGACGCTATTAAAGAACAGAATCTGACTATATATTATCTATGACAGACACTTTAGAGTTAAAGAAATAGGTTGAATGGAAAATATACATCATGCAGACAGCAACCACAAAATGCTGGCAATACTCATATCAGTCAAAATATATTTTAAATAAAAAATCAAGCTAGATATGTTATAATGAGAAAAAATTCAGTCAATCAGCAACATTGAATGATACAAATATATGTACAGCTAAATAGAGCCTCAAAATATTGGAAACAAAACTGAAAGAATTGAAGGGAGAAATGGATAATTGAACAAGCATGCCTGGATATTCAATACTTCAGATTCAATCATGGATAGAACAACTAGGCAGAACATTAATAATACTGTAAATGAATTAGACCTGATAGAGATTTAAACAATACTCTTCCCAACAACGCATGCAAACTTGTCAACAAAAAGCCTGAATATGAATGCTCATAGCAGCATTCTTCATCCTAGCCAGAATGAAAACAGCTCCAAACACCCATTATTTGATCCATTGACAAATAAATTATGTACATATATAAAATAATGTCACTGGCAATAGAAAAAGATATGAGACACTTTTACCTGCTAAAATGTGGGTGAAGCTCGAAAATATACACAAACTGAAAGAAGCTGACCACAAAGCAGAGCCTATTTCATAATTCCACTTGCATGGAATGATAAGACTAGACAAATATAGAGGAGACATGACGTAGATTCATGGCTGCCTAAGACTAGGTGTTTGGAAGAAATTGGGAATAACTGCTGAGGCATATGGAGGGTCTTCTTATGGAGATGAAAATGTTCTAGAATTGATTGTGTTGATGGTTGCACAACCTTGTGAGGAGACTAAAAACATTGAATCATACACTTTAGGTGAATTGCATAACATTTGAATTATAGTGCAATAAAGGATTTTCATACATATAAACGTAGTACATACCATAAAAATAGTTCTGCGTTTCCTCAGAAACAAGTCAGGATTTAAATTACCCGAACTAGCATAGAATATATGACAAACATCCTCTTCGGGAAGTCCCTACCAACATACTCCACTCTGGAAAGAGACTGTGATTGAGTATATCTGGTCCAATTAAGAATAACAACCCAGTTACACCTACCCGTCTCTGTATAAGACTACTGTTACTGCTCAAATCAATGGAACCCGGCCTATTTCCTTTTGCTCATAAAACTGCCTGCAAACTCCCCAGCCTCAAAACACCTTTCATTTTTTAAAGTGATTGGATTTCTTGCTGCAGCAATCTTAGTGTCCTGAATAAAATGCTGTAAACTGCAATTGCCTCTGATTTGTCTTTTAACATGCATCTGTATATGTATGTGTATGTGCATCTGTATATGTATGTGTATGTGTGTATATATACACACATATAATTTAAAAGTCATATCCGAGGCACTCTTTTATAAGCTTTAATTAACATATCATTTTAATTACTAGCCTCTAAAGGAAATCTTAGAGATATGTAGAGTTGCACAAGATAAGAAAAAAAATAGAGAAATTTTAATTATGGCTTTAAATAGTCATTGGTAAAAAAAAAAAAAAAAAAACAGTCATTGGTGGGAGTGAAATCTGAAATGACCTGCACAAAAATAAATGGTTATTGTGAACAGAAAATACAAGAAATTTCAGAATGCAGAGAGAAAAGACATAAAGGTAGCATAAGTAATTTTGGAATTAAAAAGTACTGATGTTCTTATAGAATTCCAATATTCAGGGACAAAATGGAATGAAACATTTCAAACTTAAAGCAAATTCCCAAAAGTCAAACACTCACTGAGTTACACAAAAATGTACCGAAAAATTAAAAGAAACAAATTTGGAGATAACCTAGTAATTTTATTAATTCTGGGCAATTCTTTTTAGTCCAGAAATTGGGGAAGGGTGTGGAGGGGAGAATGAATTAAAGAGAATAAACAGAAACAAATTTGAAATTGAGGCAGTAAATAAAAGATTCAAAGAACTTTTTTAAATTTTATTTTATTTTTAGTTGTGTGTGTGTGTGCTTGATTTTGCTATGTCCATGCAAGAAAAAAATGCAACATTGCCTGACAGATTAGAAGTCTTGATGAAATGGACATTGAATAGATAGATGTGAATCTGTCCCGCCTTGAACTTTTGGTCAATCGAGTAACATGTACCATAGTATGCTCTTTTGTATTTTGTTTTCCTCTAATCCAAGTTTCCTAAAATGTCTTGCTAACCTTAATATTACTCAGACATAGAGTACTGCCATTTGATAAATTGCATATAGTGGAGACTTTATGGCACTGAACAGTAACTATATACAGGACAGCTTGACCAAAAGGAATAAGGGTAGATATTTTGAGAGTCAAGCACCAATAGGTGTCCCACCGTACATCCAGGATTTTATACGGCTTTTGGGCTGCACAACATTTCCCACTATCGTATATATGTCTGTATATCTTGAAGTCAAAAAATAAATTTAACATAACATTAAAGCATATTTCCATCAGTTGAACTTATCTACCTCTTAAGAGAATAGCAGTCTACTAAAATATGAGAAATGTATCTTGCCATGTAGCCTATTCCTAAGGCATCAGCATTTTAAGTGATGGCTTTGTTTACTCATTAGATTTAGTTTTAAATGGCAATATTGTAGTTAAATATTTAAAAGATACAAGATGCTGCTGATCAAATTATATCAGTAGCCACAATTCTTCTAGACTTTCCTGGTGTGTGGGTATCAGTACAAGGACATATTTTGTTGCAGCAGACTCCTGTAAGATTTACTACTTTCTCTTATCGGAGTAACTCAACAGTCATCTCTTTTAGGTTTCCTGAATTAATTCACACAGCTCACTGTCAATGGAAAGAGGGAAGGAAGGTGGCAAAGTAAGAAGATATGGATGGGAAAATGCATGTTATAATTTATGTGACATAGTGCTTATACTGTTTCTTTAAACAAATAACTCGCCCCTGAGACATCTGCATTTTTTTCCCTCTAGAATCATGATAAATTCAGACCTGGAATAACTTCTCCCTTTGAACTAATAGAGATGAATGTTATTCATAGACTTCATATTCTTCTAGCAACTCATCTCCATCCAGAAAATCTGTGATTCTTGTCCAGCTGAATGTGCCTATATATTTTTTACAATATTTTTGTCTACTACGTAAAATTACATTTTGTACAATTTTATCTAGACTGTACAATCCCACAGCAAAGATGCAATTTGAAATAAAATATTTGCTTAGAAAACACAATGTAAAAAGAACAATGCATTCCATGTTTTAAGAATACTCAATTTATATTTGGATTCTAGGGCGTGTGTAATCTTTAATGTTTTAAGACATATATTTTCTCTATTTTTGCTTCTTTTTCAATACGTGTATCAACTTTTCTCTTCTATGAATATAAGGGAAATGAAATTGAACAAAACATGCCATGTGAACAGGTTTCCATTGGCATTTCCATAGTTGAAACGACATATAAGAGAGGGGTCTTGTAATAAGACCAAATATAGTTTTCGGTGAAGACATCACAGGCAGTTTCCTGTCAGAAAGACTGATTTAATCAAATGGAAGCGGCTTTTGCAGCTCCTGCAGAGGTAGTTTAGCTTCACCATCCTGGAGCAGGAATCCTGTTAAAACTGCAGTAAAGCCGATGCAGCATCTGCCAGCGCACTGCCTATGGACAATAGATGACCCACACACACCATTTATTTTACTTCTGTACATTTTGCTTTTGTGTTGTTATCTGTAGAACACGTGAAGCATGCACATCACTACAGAAAGACAACTAGGGAGTAAAGATGTTATTACGATTACCAAAAAGGGGAAAATGTTTTCTTCAGGGTTTAAGTTGCAATCACAGTTCTCTTACTGAGTAGAACAGCGATCCATTTTGATCATAGCATTCAAAGCCTTTAAGCTTGAGAAGAACACAATTGAAATGTTTCCATTTATAAGGGAGAGAAGATAGTGAAAGTTATATATTTAATATTGTAATAGCTCAGTATATAAGGAGATCTTATAAACCAGTTAAATCACCCTGCTTATGTGACCTTGAATGGGTAACTTAGCCTCTATGCTGATTTACTCATTTGGGAAGTGTGGGGGGAAATATCTACCTACTGGTTAGTATAATAGAAAGTAATATAATTCTATATAAGGCCATAGCATATGATAGATACTTAACAAATGAACTCTTCTTTCATTTCATAGAATTAAAGTCCCAGATTATCCAATCCTATACAGTCTCAACATCTATTCTTTATCATCATGTATTCCATAGATATCTATATGCTAAGTTAACATATGAAAGAATGTGATGCTAGATCAGAAATGACTAAAGAACACAGAAGTAGGAAATTATTCACAGCATTTGAATAATTTTGTATTTTCATTAATATCTGAATACATTTTTAATTAACTCATCCTACTGTAATGGAATTATGTCAAATTTTGGATATCCACGGAATCACTAAAAAGATTATATTTAAGTTTCAAAATTTAGCAGAATAATGTTTACAATATTAGCTACCATGTAGAAGCATTTGCTATGTGTCCACTAGAATGGGTATGTTAAAATGGTATCTCACTTAATTTTTATAATAGCTAAGAGAAGTTGATGGTACTGTCTCATTATATGTACACACACACATATTTATGACACACTGACCTATACTGTTACTGTGCCAGGTTCAAAATTCCATGCCATTTCCTTTACACTGCACTGAATTCTTGTTCCCAGGGCAGGGTCTGCCTCTATTTGGTAGTTTTCCTATAATTTGTTATAGTACCAAACTTGTAAGAGATCCTGGAACAAGTTACTGGTAACTACACATTAAGGCCACTTAACTTGCATAAGTGGCCTTAATGTGAGGAAGAAAAGGAACATTGAAAACCAGATCAGTTACTGAACAAAAACATTAAGTGCATTCCTAAAGTTTAGTTCACATCTTGGAGTCTAATGGGAAACTAGTCTGGCTTTATAATGAAGAACTTCAGAAGCAGGAATTATACCTCCTACCATTTGTTTTCTCAGTTTCTGAAAGAGGCCTCTGGGGTTATAAAGTAGTTACCAAGAACATAGTAGTTTCTAGATCATTCTTCCAACAATTTTGACTAGCATTGAATTTAGAAAAAAGTGCTCTGTAAAATGATCTAATTGCCAAGGGATAAACCTAAGACAAATTCCAACACCTCTATTTATATGAATGAGGTCAAATGACACAAATTATTAACACTTAAACATCTAGAAAAAGCTTGTGGGAATGAGTCCTGAACAAACTAAAAAGCAGAAGTTAGAGCAAGATTACTGTTTTAAATCAGAATTAAATAATAACAAATGCAAAAGAGATTGTAGGAAGATGGAGGACTAGGGAGCTCCTATTGAAATACTAAAACTCATTCCTTCAAGAAAAACAATTTTTAAATGGTTAGAAACTGTCTGAAATAGCTATTTGAAACTATAGGCCAGGAAACACTGTACAGCATCCAGGGAAGAGCAGAAAGAAGAGGCTGATAACTTGAGATAAAGAAAAGTAACCTGCTGTCTACACATGGATGCTACTTGAGCTTATCCACCATTCTTACAGCAGTCCATTGTGGGGTCCAGTCCATGGCTAGACAGCTGGTGACAGAAAAGGATGTAAAATGATCTTCCTCGAGATCAGATGTGGGCACAACTACTGATGAACTATGATGGACCTCTGGGGGCCTGGCTCTGGCGGTGGTCATTGTTTCAACCTGCCCTTCACAAAAGCCACAGTAGAGGAGCTGTGAACATGCTCTGCTTCCTCGGGGCTCTGGGAACAGTGAGCTGTAGGGCTGTATTTTCTGGGCAGGCCAAAATATTCAGTTATAGGGAGCTGTGGAAGAAGCTCTCCTTGTGGTTCACAATACCCTTCCCAGGCATTTTGGAGCTGGTGTGCTTTCCCATCATGGGTCCTTGGTTCTATTTTGGCTGGGAAAGACTAACTTTGGAAAGTTCTCTCTGGCATGCCCTTGCAGCAGAATTTCTCTCCAGGCAAAAGCAGCTTGAGACAATGAAAAGAGTGTAAGGAGCTATAGAAATAGATGGTCTGAGACAGAGGCCAGCCAGCTTCAAATGCAAGGGAAAAGAAGATCAGTCTCCTAGGAAACAAATCAAACTCTTGCCAATAGGGGAACTCTGAAACAACTAACAAGCACAATCCTAGGACAAAACTGAGGCCCAGAAAGACAGGGAAAGCCGTGAACACTGTATTCAGCTTGGGCAGGTATTCTGAGCATGAGGGCTAAAGCTCAAAGAAATCTCTCTCTTATCACCAGCTGTTATAAAATCAAGAATAAGATGTCTCAGGGAATCAATCCCAGACTTAATACTTGAAAATATTAAAAGGCCGACAATGTGCAACAAGAGTACAAGACAAAAAAAAAAGAAAATCAAACAGAAAATGGTGGTCCAAACAATGACAGAGAATAAAAATCCATAAACTACCAATGAATAAGACCAGAATATGGATCTACAGAAAAAAAATCTATTAAAAATTATCTTAAAAATACCCAAGAAGATAAAGGAAAATACGGAGAAAGAACTCAAGAATATCAGGAAAACAATGAACGAAAAATATGAGTCTTAGTAAAGAGATAGAAATATGGAAAAAGACCTAAACAGAACTCCTGAAGATGAAGTTCACAATAACCAAAATAAGAAAATTCTCAGGAGGCTATCAAGGGCAGATTGGAGATGGTAGAAGAAAGGATCAGTAAACTTGAAGACAAGACACTTGAAATAAGTCAGGCTGAGGAACAGAAAGAAAAATTAATTGTTAAAAGCAAAAATAGCCTAAGACATCTCTGAAACACCATCATGCATACCAATATATGTATTATAGGAGTCCCAGAAGGAGAACAAAAAGGGAGAAAGATGTAGAAAGAATATTCAAAGAAATGACCGAGAAATTCCCAAACTGAGCAAAAAATGTGAATATACAATTCAGGAAACCCAGAGAACATCAAACATGAGAAACATGAAGAATAATATGCCCCTTCATATATCATATGCAAAGGACAAGGAGGGAGTCCGTAGAGTGGCAAGAGAAGAGGATTATGTTATGATCAAGGGAGTCCCAATTAGACTGAGTGCTAATTTCTTATCAGAAGCCATGGAGGCAAGAAGCAGGGGGTTGAAATACTTTAAATACCAAAAGACAACAACTGCCAACCAATAATTATATATCTGGTGAGCCTTTCTTTCAAAAATGAGGAAGATAAACACAAGATGAGTGAATTCATCACCACAATTGTCCTACAAGCAATGCTAAAGGGAGTTCTCCAGACTGAAAGGAAAGGACACTAGCCAGTGAATTATAGCACATAAAGAATTAAAGACCTGTCATAAAGGTAACCATTTGGGTAACTATAAATGTCAATGTTATTTTAGTGTATTGTTTGGCAAGTAATTTTCCTTTTCATTTCTTACAGATGCTAAAATGCAAATGCATAAAATATAATGATAAATCTATGTTTCTGGACATACAAAATACAAATGCATATATAAGTGGTGTCAAGTTTAAAAATGGAAGGTGTGCATGGGTGGTGTGTCTTCCATGTGGGAGACCCGGGTTGGATTCCTGGACCATACAACCCTCCCCAAAATGGTGGGAGTTAGATGTTTATAGGAAATGTATATTTGTATGCTATTGAAATTAAATTGGTATCAAATCAAATATGATTGTTATATATTTAAGATGCTAAACTGTACCCCAATGGTAATGATAAGGAAAATAGATGAAGCATATACCAATTTGAACAGATAAGGCACTCAATATGGTACAACACAAAAAATCTAATAAATAAAAAGTAGGCATTACAGAAGAATTGAGGGTCAAAAAAGGTATACAAAATCTAAATAACTAAATGGCCACATTATTAATAAGAACTTTAAAATGTAAATGGATTAAACTTTACAGCCAAAAGGCATAGGTTGGCAAAGTGGATAAGAAAGCATGGACTAGTTACAGGCTGCTTGCAAGTAGATTGAAAGTGAAAGGATGGAAAAATGAAACCATTCCAGTAGTAACCAAAAGAGATCTGAGGTAGCTATATGAATATCAAATAAAATAACTCTAAATGCCTACATTAAAAGAGAAGAAAAAGAACAAATCAGAGATCTAACCTCAAAACTGAAAGAAATAGAAAAAGATGACCAAATTAAGCCTAAAGTGAGCAAAGGGAAGGAAATAAAAAATATTGTAGTGGATATAAATGAAATAGAAAACAACAAAACAATAGAGAGAATCAACAAAACCAAAAATCTGTTTTGAAAATATCAATATAATTAAGAGAACTTTAGCTGTATTAACAAAAAGTCAAGGAGAGAGGATATAAATTATGAAAATCATAAATGAAAAGTGACATTACAACTTACCCTGCTGAAATACAGACTATACAAGGATACTTTGAGCAAATTCATGCTAGTAACTTAGATAACCAAAATAAAATGGACAAATTCTTAGAAACACACAACCTACATTGAATAAAGAAGAAATAGAAGATCTGAACAAAAAATTACTAGTAAAGTGATTGAATAAGTAACCCAAAACCTCCCAACAAAGAAATATTCATATCAGATAATTTCACAAACATTCCAAGAAGACATAACTCCAATTTTGTTTGAACTCTTCAGAAAATTGAAGAGAGAGAATACTCCCTAATTCATTCTATGAGGCCAACATCACCCTCACATCAAAGCCTGATAAAGATGACACACAAAAAACAAAATTACAAACAAATATTTCTTATGAATATATATGAAAAAATCCTGAACAAAATACTGGGAAACTCAATACACCATGTGAAAATAATTATACAGGGGGTTTGAAGGTAGCTCAGTGGTAGAATTTTTGTCTACCATCTGGGAGACCCAGGTTTGATTATCACCCCAGGAACTTCCCAAACAAACAAAGAAACCAACAAAAACAAAACTAAATTCAACAAATGCTGCATAACAGGCTACTCGCATGGAAAAAGAATGAAATGTGACCCCACCATATAGCATACAAAAATTAATAATAATAGTAATTATACACTGTGATCAAATGGGATTTATCCCTGGTGTGCAAGGTTGGTTCAACATAAAGAAAATCAATTAATGTAATACATCACTTTAGCATAATGAATTAAGGAAAACAATGAGACTATCTCAGGACTTTTGACAAAATCCAGCACTTTTTCTTGATAAAAACAATTAGAACTCTAGAAATAGAAGGAAACTTCCTTGACATGTTAATGAGTATATATGAAAATCCCATAGCTCACATCCTACTTAAGGGTGGAAGATTGAAATCTTTCCTTCTATGATCAGGAACCAGACAGTGATGCCTAATGCTACCACTGTTATTCAACGTTGTACTGGAAGTTCTTGCCAGAGCAATCAGGCAAGAAAAAAGAATAAAAATTATCCAAATTTGAAAAGAAGTGAAACTTTCCCTATTTTCATATGACATGATCCTATATATAGAAAATCCTGAAAAATCCACAACAATGCTCCTAGAGCTAATAAATGAATTAAATAAAGTGCCGAGGTACAATATCAACACCTGAAAATAAATACTATTCTTATGCATGACAAATAAACAATGAAAAAAGAAAATAACTCAAGAAAAAATTCCATTCCCAATATCAATTGTAAAAACCAAATACCTAGGAATAAATCTACCAAAATGGTTTAAAGGAATAGTGTCCAATAAACTACAAAATATTAGATGAAAAAATCAAAGAAGACCTAAAGTCATCCTGTGTTTTTGGATTTTGAGAGTAAATATCATTAAGGTGTCAACGCTACCCAAAGCAATTAATATAGTCAATGAAATCAGAATCAAAATTCCAACAACATTCTGTGCAGGAATGGAAAAGTCAGTCATTAAACTTATACGAAAGGGTATGGGGCCCTGAAAAGCTAAAGCCATCTGGATAAAAGAAAGAAGCTTGGATGACTCACACCTCCCAATCTTAAAACTTATTGCAAAGTCACAGTAATCAAAAGAACATTTTTTAGATTTTTGATAGTTTGAGAACCATCAAACTCCTAGAAGAAATGTAGGGCAACAATTTTTTGTTTTAGACAATGGTTTCTTAAACTTTATACCCAAATAAAATAGACAATTGTGAACTCATCAAAATTATAAACTTTTTTAATGGATTTTTTTAACTTTTATGTTGTATAAAAACAAATATACACAACGTACAAATATATACATATATACAAAACAAAGAAAGAAAGAAACAATATTTTCAAAGCACTCTTCAATAAGCAGTTACAGGACAGATCCCAGAGTTTGTCATGGGCTACCATATGATCCTCTCAGATTTTTCATACTAGCTGCTCCAGAATATAGAAGGCTAGAAGGGATAAATATTTTTTTTATCATCATGATCAACATTTCTTTCCTTTTTGTGAAAAATAACATATATACAAAAGAAGCAATGCATTTCAAAACACAGCTCCACAATTACTTGTGAGAACATATTTCAGGGTTTTGCGTGGGTTACAATTCCACAATTTTAGGTTTTTACTCTAGCTGCTCTAAGGTATTGGAGACTAAAAGAGATATCAATTTAATAATTCAGCAATCAAATTCATTTGTCAAACCCAACCTTCTCTGTATAACTCCACTATC
The DNA here is from genome assembly GCF_023851605.1 of Tamandua tetradactyla. Lineage (NCBI taxonomy): Eukaryota > Metazoa > Chordata > Mammalia > Pilosa > Myrmecophagidae > Tamandua > Tamandua tetradactyla. The sequence continues at coordinate 4,522,843 of NC_135350.1, read as the reverse complement.
ACCTTTGATCTTTGTATCCCACTATTTCAGGGTATTTGGGCTATGGCCATTCTAACTTTTTCATGTTGGAAGGGGCTGTCTCTAATAGGGGTAAGGATATGAAACTAGCTGATGTTCTAGAGAGGCTGGGCCCTCTAGGCTTCAAGAATTATATGGTCCAAGGACCCTCTAGAGGTTGTAGATTTCTGGAAAGTTACCCCAGTGCATGGCACTTTTGTAGAATCTCATATAGGTGACAATGTCTAACTGAAGCTTGCATAAGAGTGATCTCCAGAGTTGCCACTCAACTCTATTTGAACTCTTTGTGCCACAGATACTTTATTTTTTTTATTTTATTTTATTCTTTGCCCCTTTTGTTCAGGATGGAATTGTTGATCCTATGGTACAAGGACTGGACTCCTCCCTGGGAGTCATCCAGGGAGACATTTACCCCTGGATGTCATGTCCCAGGTATGGGGGAGGGCAGTGATTTCACTTGCAGAGTTGAACTTAGAGACTGAGGCCACACCTGAGCAACAAAAGAGGTCCTCCAGAAGTAACTCTTAGCCATACCTATAGATAGGCTAAGCTTCTCTGCTATGTACATAAGCTACACAAGAGTAAGCCTCAAGATCAAGGGCTTGGCCTATTGATTTGGGCATCCTTAAGTTTAACACAGTATCAGGGGATTTCCAGATGGTAAAGTTCAATAGTTCCATATTTTTACTTCCACCCTTCAAGGGATTTTGCCAATAATTTTTTTATTATCTGCTTAATATACCATAGAATGTATTCAGGCATTACATTAAGCTATGCAGGATTAAGGACCTCTTTCTTATCCTGGACTTCCTGTGTTTCAATTGTTAAAATGAGCTATACAAATAGGTTGAGTTAGATTATATGCTACAGAAATTAGTTTCCAGACCAAGTAAACCTTTCTTCCTTTGGTCTCAAAGAATATATGTGGTTCTAAAATATAGACAACATCTTCTTATCCTTGTTTTCTGAATTACTTTAATATTGACCTGATTGGCTTCATTCTTTTTCTTTTCATTCTTATCTCTAAATACCAAGTTTTACGTATATAAACCTCTCAAAATCCAGAAATAAGAATTACCGCTCCAGACTAAATGTGTCTGCAATAAGAGCCCCCTGTATTCTCATAAGCATTTTCTAAAGGAGACCATACCATAATTGCTCTTTCTTTTCTGTCTTATTTTGCCTCACCAAATGCCCCACATAATCATTCACATTCACATCTCATGACTTCTTTCCTTTTTGTAGCAGCACAACATTCAATCATATGTATACATCATTGTTCACTAATCTACTTCTCAGTCGGTAAATCCTTCAGCCACCTGCATTCATCAGGCATCATGTATAACGTCCAAAGTCCACAGCATAACACTCTCAATTTTAGATAGTTCCATTGTTTCCAAGAGAAAGATAACCAATAAACATACACTCACCAAATAGAAAATCTAAATCTCCTCTTAACTCTTGTCCATCCTCCTATTATTTATCTCTGATGTTACTGTGGTAGTGCTAATGTTTTCCTCTTAAACATAGCCCATAGCAGGCAAAAACAGTTTTCCCCCGGTATTCTGGACTTAAACATTCTTTGTACACAAATTTTAACTTTGAAGTGGTTTATATTTCTATTTTTATACATATTTTATATAGAGAAATATAAAACTAATTTATATTTCTAGTGTTTAAGCAGTGGGACACATAGGTCCGTACAACCCCTTTCAATCTGGTTCATGTTCAATATGGTAATATTACTTATAGACCCACCAGAGAACTGCTTTCATGTCTATCTTTTCCCTTACACTGGAGTTCAATCTCATTAGCTAGCCTTTTATCCATATCTATCATCTATGTATCTCCAAATCCCCTATATTCTGTATTATAAGCCTCTGATTTTACTTTTTCCATGGTCATAAAAGTGGAATCATATAGTAGCTATCCCTTTGCATCTGCTTATTTCACTCAGCATTATGTCATCACGGCTCATCCACTCTGCCGTATGCTTCAGGACACCATTTCCTCTTACTGATGCATAATATTCCATCGTATGTATATACCACATTTTGTTGATCCACTCATCTGTTAATGGGCATTTGGTCTGTTTCCATCTTTTGTCAATTGTGAATAATACTGCTATGAACATCGGTGTGTGAATATCCGTATGTGTCATTGCTTTCAGCTCTTCTGGGTATATACCAAGTAGAGCTATAGCTGGGTCATAGGGCAACCTGATCCACCAAACTGTCTTCCATGGTCACTGCACCATTACACATTCCCACCAGCAGTGCATAAGTGTCCCAATTTCTCCACATCCCCTCCAACATTTACTGTTTCCTGCTTTTTTAATAACAGCCATTGTTATAGGTGTGGGTGGTATCTCACTGTAGTCTTGATCTGCATGTCCCTGATAGTCAATGAAAATGAACATCTCTTCATGTGCTTTCGAGCCATATATATGTATGTGCTTTTCAGAAAAATGCCTATTCACATGTTTAGCCCATTTTATAATTGGGTTGTTTGTGTTTTTATTGTTGAGTGTATGATTTCTTTACGTATACAGGACATCAAACTTTTGGCTGATATGTGATTTCCAACTATTTTCTCACATTGAGTTGGCTGCCTCTTCACCTTTTTGACAAAGCCAAAAAGTTCCCATTTATCTATTTTTCCTTTTGTTGCTTGTGCTTTGAATGAAAAGTTTAATAAGCTACCTCTGATTACTAGGTCTTGATGGTGTTTCCCTACATTTTCTTCTAGAAGCTTTATGGTGCTAGTTCTTGTATTTAGGTGTGTGATCCACTTTGAGTTAGTTTTGTATAGGGTGCAAGGTAGGGGTTCTCTTTCATTCTTTTGCTATTGATATCCAGTCCTCCCATGCCCATTTTGTTGATATCCAGTTCTTCCATGCCCATTTATTGAAAGGACCATTTTATCCCAGTTCAGCGGGTTTGGGGTCTTGTAAAAAATCAGTTGACCATAGATTTTGTGGCCTATTTCTGCACTCTCAAATAGTGCATTGGTCAATACTTCTATCTTTGTGCCAGTAGCATGGTGTTTTGACCACTGTGGTTTTATAATGGGTTTTAAAATCTGGGAATGCTAATCCTCCCACTCCATTCTTCTTTTTTAGGATGCTTTTAGCTATTCAGGGTCTCTTTCTCTTCCAGATGAATTTGGTAACTAGCTTTGCCAAGTCTTCAAAATAGGTTGTTGGAATTTGATTGATACTCTGTTGAATCTGTAGATCAATTTGAGTAGAACTGACAGCTTAACTATATTTAGCCTTCCTATCCATGAGAAGGGAATATCTTTCCACCTATTTAGATCTTCTTTGATTTCTTTTAGCAATGTTATGTAGTCTTTTGTGTACAAGTTCTTTACATCTCTAGTTAAATCCATTCCTAAGTACTTGATTCTTTTAGTTGCTATTTTTAATGGAATTTTTTCCCCTAATTGACTCCACAGTTAGGTTATTGCTTGTGTATATAGAAACATTACTGATTTTTGCACATTAATTTTACATCCCACCACTTTGCGGAATTTGTTTATTAGCTCAAGTAACTTTATTAGCTCAAGTAAATCCTAATTTCTCAGGATTCTCCAAGTATAATACCATGTCATCTGCAAATAGTGAAAGTTTTAGTTTTTTCTGTCCAATTTGGATGGCTTTTATTTCTTTGTCCTGTCTGATTGCTCTAGCTAGAACTTTTAGTACAATGTTGAATAACAGTGGTGACAGTGAGCATCCTTGTCTCATTCTTGATCCTAGAAGGAAAGCTTTCAGTCTCTCTCCATTGAGTACAATGCTGGCTATTGGTTTTTCATATATGCCCTTTGTCATATTGAGGAAGTTATCTTTGATTCCTATCTTTTGAAGTGTTTTAATCATAAAAGGATTTTGAATTTTGTTGAATGTTTTTTCAACATCAATCAAGAATATCATGTGATTTTTCCCTTTTGATTTGTTAATGTACTGTATTACATTAATTGATTTTCTTGTGTTGAATCATCCTTGTATTCCTGGTGTAAACTCCACTTGGTCAATATGTATAATTTTTTGTAAGGTGTTGTTGGATTTGATTTGCTAATATTTTGTTGAGAATTTTTGTGTTTCTGTTCATTAGGGAGATTGGCTTGTAGTTTTCCTTTCTTATAGCATCTTTACCCAGTTTTGGTATCAAAATGATATTAGCTTCATCAAATGAGTTGAGCTAGATTTCCTTTTTCTTCAATTTTTTGGAAAAGATGAACAGGATTGGTGTAAATTCTTTTTGGAATGTTTGATAGAATTCCCCTGTGAAGCCATCTGGCCCTGTGCTTTTCTTTGGGGAAAGATTTTTGATGGACTGATTGAATCTCTTTACTTGATTGGTTTTTTGTGATATTCTATTTCTTCCTGAGTCAGTGTAGCTTGTTTGTATATTTCCAGGGATTTGTCTATTTCACTTAAGTTGTCTAGTTTGTTGGCATATGGTTGTTCTTGGTATCCTCTTATGATTTCTCTCATTTCTTCAGGGTCTGTGGTAAAACATGCTTTCTCATTTCTGATTTTGTTTATTTGCATCCTCTCTTTTTTACTTTGTCAGTCTTGCTAGTGGTCCATCAATTTTATTGATTTTCTCAAAGAACCAACTTTTGGTTTTATTGATTCTTTCTTTTTGGGGGTTGGTTTGCTACTCTTTCTCACATTTCTTCTGCTGAACAATTAAGCCCTCAAGTTTTGCTCTTTCTTGTTTTATAATATAGGCATTTAGGGCAATAAATTTCCTTCTCAGTACAGCCTTTGCCACATCCCATAAGTTCAGATAAGTTACATTCTCACTTTTATTTGTCTCCAGATGGCTACTGATTTCTCTAGCAATTTCCTCTTTGACCTGCTAGTTGTTTAAGAGTGTATTATTTAATCTTCATATATTTATGAATGTTCTCATTCTTTTGTTGTTATTGAGATACAGCTCCATTTCATTGTGATCAGAGAAAGTTCTTTGAATAATTTCAAAGTTTTTAAATTTACAGAGGTCTGCTTTGTGCCCTGGCATATGATCTATCCTGGAGAATATTCCATGAGGACTAAAAAAGAATGTACATCCTGGTATTTTGGGGGTGCAATGACCTATATATGTCTGTTAGTTCTAATTCATTCATCAAGTTGTTTAACTACTCTATTTTGTTGTTGACCTTCGGTCTGGTTGTTCTATCTATAGAGGAGTGTGGTGTATTGAAGTCTCCTACTATCATTGTGAAACATCTATTACCCTTTTCAGTTTTGCCATTGTCTGTCTCATGTGCTTTGGAGTCCCTTAATTGGGAGCATAAACATTTATGATTGTTATTTGCTCTGGGTGAATTGTCCCTTTAATGAATTATAGTGTATTTCTTTGTTTTTTATGATGTCTTTACATTTAAAGTTTATTTTTTCTGATATTGTATATCTACTCCTGCTTTTTTTTTGTTACAACTTGCATGAAAATCTTTTCCCATCCTTTCATTTACAATCTATTTGTATCCTGTGTCTAAGATGAGTCTCTTATAAGCAGTGATTATCAGGATTATATTTTTTAATCCATTCTGCCAACCTTTATCTTTTAATTGGGATGTTTAGTCCATTAACATTTAAAGTTATTACTGAAAAGGCATTTCATGAATCCCCTATCTTTGGGATTTTATTTGTCTGATAGATATATTCTTATCCAACTTTCTCTTTTTATCCTTTAAGTTCCCCTTACTGGTACACTTCAATTCTGTGCCCTCTTCCAGACTCCCTCTCCCATATTTTTTTTCCAACTAATGGAAATCCCTTTAGTATTTCTTATACGGCTGGTCTCTAGTTAGCAAATTCTTTCAGGGTTTGCTTTTTTTGTCTGAGAACATTTTAATCTTTCCTTCAGTTTTAAGGACAATTTGACTGGGCACAGAATTCTTGACTGGAAGTCTTTCTCTTTCAGTATCTTAAATATATCATACCACTGCCTTCTCACCTCCATGGTGCCAACTGAGTAGTCTGAACTCAGTCTTACATGGTTTTCCTTATATGTTTAGATTGTTTTTCTCTTGCTGTTGTCAGAATTTTCTCCTCCTCTTCACCACTTTATAGATTGATTAGTATGTGTCTTGGGGAAGGCTTATTTGGATTTATTTTATTTGGTGTTCATTGAGTTTCTTTGATTTGTGTATTTATGTCCTTTATAAGGGTTGGGAAGTTTTTCCCCATTATATCCTCAACTACTCTTCCTAACCCTTTACTCCTCTCTTCTCCTTCTGGGGCACCAATGAATCTTGTATTTGTTTGCTTTGTTTTGTCCATCATTTTCCTGAGATGCAATTCAAATTTTTCCATCTTTTTTGCCATCCTCAAAGGATTTTATCATGATAGGAAACAGTGCACCCTACATTAAATAATAAAGAAAAACAATCTCTTCAAATTATTCACAAATAATAAACTAAAATAATTGCAGTAAAATGAATGTGCTTAAGCCTCATATGCTAAGGATGCAGATGAGAGGTTTTTTAAATAATAACAACACAAATAACTTCCTCTTGTCCTTATTTACTTGGACAAAATTTCAAGCATCTTCTAAATTCTGCTTTCCAGTTATTTCTTAGTCATTCTCTGTAGTTACACGCATGGCCTCTCAAACCTTTCTTAAGCTGCAGTGCCTTGTAACATCTACTCTGTCTTTCCTCTCACTGAGCAGCAATATCTGACAATATCTTCTGATTGCTTGAAAGTGCCTCACAGCTGTAACTCTTGGTGATGCCTCCCATGAGATTTCACCAAAGATGCTGTCTTCCTAGCTCCAAAATCCACCAATCTATGAAAAGCATACTGCCACCTCTTCCAAAGTTTAACCCATTGTGATGCTTGAATAATCTACACAGAACTATTTTGCAGTTTCCTCATTATACTTCAAACTTTTATTCAGGAAGCAGTAACATCAGTTTTTACTGGTCTCCACAAGGTCTCAAAAATAAAAACAATTCCAGAAAGCCCAAGGAATAGATCACACGTTAATTTTGCCTCTTGCATTGTTCTTTTTCTCTCCACTTAAGAATAACATTTGCCAGTTCCTCCAAAAATAAAGAAGAACATTTGCGTAGATTAAGAGAGGGTACAAAATCAATAGTACCCCAGATAGACATAAATGATTTTGAGTTATTTTTGGCGTCTGTCAAGTATTAAGCTGATGACATAATTTCTGGATAGGAATGAATGAATGAATAAATAATCAATAGATAAAGTGGTAGATAAGCGAATAAATAAATAAATGAAGGAGACTCACTTTTTAGATTCTGCATGTGAGAAGTGTGAAATAGTAGAAGAGTATATCAGTGTCTGTATTGTGATTATGCCCAGAGATCCAGGCGAGGTCCTGATGACTTTTTTTAGAATGAGAATATGAATGACTGGAGCCAAGCAGTGTGGACAATAAATAGCAATGACTAAATTTAACCATGTGTAATGGGGTAACTTTTTATTTCCCGAGGAATTTGCAGAGAAGAGTTTGATTAGGGTAATTTTTTTTTCTATGAAGAAGTTTTGATTTTCATCATTTTATCATTTTAATCCTTTAGGAATAATATATTTATAAATATTATACTTAACGCTGTATAGGAATAATTTTGTGAGTGGTTCTTTTATTTCAAACATTTGATACATCTGGATTTGCTTTTCACATAGCTTTTCTAAATGTCTACTTAGTTGTCCCACATCACTTAATTCAAATGAAAAGCAACCTAAAATATAATTCTCATACATTTGTATAGCATTTTCTGAATTCTATTATTTTTCCTTCATATGTCCATCTAAAATTTCTCTAGAGCCATTCTGTTTCTGTTTTCATTATTTTAGTTTTTATTTATGCATTGTAATATCTGATAGAGCTAGCAGTTCCACTTTATTCTCCTTTTTCTGTGACATCCTGGTTATTTGTGAACCTATTTTTCTAATGGATTTTAGAATTAAGTTATCAAAATGTTTATAAAAACATGTTGATATGTTGATTGAAATTTCATGATATATACAAATATTCACTAAATATACAAATCACATACTGACAATATACAGATTGTTATTGAGAACTTTACTCATTATAAAATTGATTCTTCCAATCTATAAAATACCAGTCTCTTTTATTCATTCGTGTTTTTTATTTTTTCATAGTAGCAATAATTTTTTTCATCCATGTCTTGCACATTTTGTTTCTAGATATTTTATGTACAATCATTATCTTTATGAGTAGATTCTTCTTTCTTCCTTTATATTTTCTGATTGTTTGATATTGAATAATGCTATTAATTTCTCAGTGTGTGCTTTATACTCAGCCACATTATTGCAATTCCTTGTTATTGAATTGAATAATCTTGTTGTTATTGTTAATTTTGTTATTGAAATCAACTAAAGAAAGAAGACACTTGAATGATACTGTAAACTGAATATGCCTAGCAGGTATATGTAGAAAATTTCACCCAAAAGCAACAGAACACACACACTTCTCTAGTGCAAACACAAAATTCTCCATAATACTTCATATCTTTAGTCACAAAAAATTTCAATCTATTCAAAAATATTGATATCAAAAACTATACCTGCCCCAATAATCGGATAAAAATAGAAATCAATTACAAGACATGGTTACTCACTGCCACCACTGTTATTCAACTTTGCATTGAAGTTCTACCAAAAAAATTGACAACAAAAAGAAATAAAATGCATTTAAATTGGAAAGAAAGAAGCTTTATATATATATATATGTATATATATTTTATATATATATAAAATCCTGAAAGATACATCAAAAAGCTACTAGAGCTAATAAATTTCAAAAAAGTAAGTAGGATAGAAGATCACATGCAAAAATAAGTAGCATTTCTATACATTATTAGTGACCAACATGAAGAGAAAATCAAGAAAAACATTTGATTTACAATAGCAACTAAAAGAATCAAATACTTAGGAGTTAATTTAACAGAGGATGTAATGGGCTTTGCGGTGGTTTGGAACTTTATGTAGAAAGGGTGAGTGTGCTCTTGGGAAGGGTGGACCTTCTGCCCCATTATTCGGAAAGACTGTTACCTTCCCCAGTGTTCTCAGATGCCTGAGGAACTGCAGAGAGCTTCGCCATTACTGCAATGCTTGAGGAAAGAGGAGCCCAGGGTTTGGTCACCATCCAATGCTTGACAAGGGTAGAGCAGAGATCCTGGCTATCACCCAAAAAGATACTAGCGCTTTCACCCCAGTGTTTGTGGTAAGCACAGGCTGTGCTAGCATCTGCAAAGGGTGGAGCTACTGCTCCATCTGGCCCAGAGGACAAAACATCATTCCATAGATGACTCTCAGATGTTGAAATCTAATGGAGTATGTCATGCATAATTTCAAAATTGTTTGGGACTCATGACCTCTGTTTTCCTTCTAATTTCTCCCTAGGGGAGTGGAAATGTTTATCAAATCCCTGTCTCTGCTTCATATATTAGAAGAGATTACCTTGTTTTCTAGGTTTCACAGGCACACAGAATTGTGCCTCAGGACAGACCACACTTATAACTGGATTTGATAAGACTTTTGTAATCAGTATTGTTAATAAAATGACTTAAGGCTTTTGGGATATTGAGATAGAATTCATGTATTTTGCGTATAGAAATAACATGACTTTTTAAAATCCAGAGGGTGGAGTGTGGTGGTTTGGAACCATATGTACTAAAGAAAATCATGTTCTTAAGGCTAATCCATTCATGTAGGTGTAAATTTATTGTAAGTAGGACCCTTTGAAGAAGTTACTTCTGTTAATGCATGGCCCAAAGTCGGTCTTAATCCTCGTACTGGAGTCTTTATAAAACAATGAAATTCAGACAAAGAGAGAGATAAAGCCATGGAAGCAAGAAGCTCTAAGAAATGAAACCCAAAAGAGAAAGGAAATACTAGCAGACAACACCATGTGCTTTTTCATGTGCCAAATATTTCTGGTAGACAGTCCTCAGGGAGAAAGAATCACCTTGATGATGCCTTGATTTGAACATTCTGTCTTAAAACTGTGAGCTTGTAAGCTACTGTTCCTTTGCTTAAGCTGAAACCATTTTCATAGCATCTGCTTTGAGCACTTTAGGAAATGAAAACATGATTGTACACAGAAAACTACAAAACATTGCTGAAAGAAATCAACAATCTAAATAAATGGACAGACATTTGTTGTTCATGGACTGGAACAGTATTGTTTAAATGTAAGCTCTAGCCAAAGCACATTACAGATACAAAACAATCCCACTGAAAATTCCAACAGTCTTCTATACAGAAATTTAAAGCCAGTCATCAAATCTATATGAATGAGTAAGGGACGATAAATAGCCAAAACCATCTTGCAAAAGATGAAAAGATTTGGAGGACCCACACTTCCTGATATTAAAACATATTACAAAGTTATAATAATCAAAATGATATTGCACCAGCACAAAGACAGACCTACAGACCAAGGGGAATGGATTGTGAGTTCAAAAGCACACCTCACATCTTTGATCAGTTGATTTTTGACATGAATGCGAAGCCCACTCAATAGGAAAAGAACAGTCCCTTCGCAATTGCTGCTGGGACAACTGGATATTCATATGCACAATAATGGAAACACACACCTACTTCACACCAAAATAAAAATGGATCAAAATCCTAATTATAAGAAACAAAAGTATAAAACTCCTTGCAGAAAATATAAGGAGGCATCTTTGGTACCTTTGGTTAGACGATGGTTTCTTAAAGTTTACGCCAAAAGCACAAGCAACAAAATAAATAAATAAATAAATGGGGCATCATCAAAATTAAAAAAAAATTTTGTATCAAAAGACTTCAACATGAAAGTAAAAAGACACTATCAGAATGGAGAAAATATTGGGAAATCACCTGGCTCATAAGAGTTTAATATCCAAAATACATGAAGAAATACTATAACTCAAAAACAAAATGACACATAACCTAACTAAAATGGGCAAAATACCACAATAGACATTTCCTCAGTCTATACTTGAATAGAGATATCCTCAGTTGTAACAAAGGTACACAGTAATGAAAAGCATTGCATTTAATTATAGAGAAAACTGTGTGTGTGATGATGATTACATGGGAAATCCATACTTCCTACATGACTTTTTTAAAACTACAACATCTTTAACTGGAAAAATAAAAAACAACCAAGGAGAGCTCAGAGAATGATAGTTATAGGGCAACAAATATAGAGGCAGCTTCAACAGTTCCAAATCAGACAAATTAGACAATTCAGGACATATTTGAGCATCAAATTTAAAAGTAATAATAGATACAGGTTTTCACACATTGAATAAAATAAGAAACCAAGACATCACACAAATAAAGCAAACAGATGAATAAATTGAAAGCTTGGAAAGAAGCAAGATGTTTTCATTGCTTAAAAGTTCCTCCCTACAGGGTGGGCCACGGTGGCTCAGCAGGTAAGAATGCTTGCCTGCCATGTCCGAGGACCCGGGTTTGATTCCCGGTGCCTGCCCATGTTAAAAAAAAAAAAAAAAAAGTTCCTCCCTACGAAATATTTATTAACCATTAAGAGGAAAATGCAATTTTAGATTGATGATGACTGGCAGAAACCAACTTAATGAAGAGAATCAAAATGAAGGTAATCAATAAGGAGTTAATAGAAATTGTGCATCATCTGATGAGATTACAAGAGGTAAAACACAATCTCACTTCTGTGATATTACTGCCAAAGATGCATAACCTAAATCTAACCACAAGGAAATGTTAGACAAAACCAGATTTGGGGATATCATACAGAATATATGGCCTGTAATCATTAAAACTTTTATGGTCATAGAAGTGAACACTAAATTTAAGATCTCTTCCAGATTGAAGGATATGAAAGTGAAATGACTAAATTTAACCTATGATTCTGAGTGAATTCTTTTCTTGTAAAGAGCAAATTGAGTGGGGTAATGGATTAAATTTCAGTAATGAATCAAAACTAACTTTCTGAATTTGATGGTTGCATTTCTGTTTTATAAGAGAATGCCTTGACTGTAGGAAATAGGAAATACCATGAAGTATATTTAAGACTGATGGAGCAGCATATTAGTAACTAACTCTCAAATGGCTCAGAAGAAATAAAATATTGTTTGTGCTGGATGTTCCAAACTTTCAGTTCTTTATGATAGTTTCAAAATAAAATCTTGTGAAGTCATACATTATGCCTGAATGGTTAAATATTAAAGATTACATATTTTGATTATACAAACTATTATTCAAACAATATTAGTGCTTAATTTACACCTTAGTTCTTTATATTAATGAATTTTGTAATTATCCCTAACAACTTTGAGTATAATCTCCAGGTTGTTGAACTCACCTGATTTAGAAAGCTTTTATTAAAGAAAGAAATCTAAACCAAGTGATTGCAACTGATGCCGAGATCATGAGTTCAGTTATATCTAAACATGGGAGATGGTGATGACAGAGGGACCTCTCTTTAGGAAATACTTCCCTTTCCATAATCATGTCCTACTCACATGGAAAGAACCTGCATAGAATCCTAAAAAAAAAAAAAAAAAAAAAAATGAGAAAAGATTATTCATTGGGTAAAATTTCTCAAAGCCATTTTAATAAAAAACACTTATTTTAAACTCTTGTGCTACATCAGGAAATAATTTTATCATCTTGGGACCAGAGAACTTCCATAAAGATATGTTGCCTATGGAAAGAAAGAAAAACAACAAAACTTCTAATTCTGAAAAAAAACAACAGAGGCGATGATAGTACCAGTTACTGTCAGACTTGGACATCTGGGGACCGGAGACCACAGGACATGTCTAAGTATTCCCTTTGCACAGCAAATACTCTGTTTTCAGTTATATTGTGTATTTGGGAACATTGATGGAGATTTTTATGTGGAAGTAAAATTCTACCCAGTTAAAGTCATCCCTCAGCATTGCCATTCAATAGTGTATATTAAAAAGTACCAACTTAAAAATCATATAACATCTTTCTAACAACAGCAACAACAAAATAGGACTTCAACCCTTACTTTTTGTCTGCTCTTCATATGTCACTCCTTGAAAAGTAGTTATTGCTCAACACAGGCAGGGCATTGAAATGGAAAGCTCTTACAGTGTATCAGACAAAGCACTGTGAGCTTAACAAATGGATTTCGGACTCATATAGAGAATATTTCAAAAAGTGATTTGTCTAACAAAGCCGGTGGTAGCATCCAAACTACGATGTCAATAACAATTATCTAGCCACTGCTGTCAAATGACTATAAAAGAATTTAGTTTTAAAAAAGGAAAAAAATATATCTTGAGATACATCCTATTTTAACTTCTTAAAAATGCTTCATCAACAACTTTTTGTTGTATTTATCAATACATTAAGCTTTATAATGTAGTAGCACCTACTCTTCTTAGCAATTAGTTCTACCAGTATTTGTAAGGTTTAATAATTTTCTTAATCTGCATGTACTTTAAACATCTGTAACTTTTAAATTCATTTTATAAAGTTGAATATAACAACAACAAACATCATACATGTAGAAGGGAGTGATGCTTGAAAGTAACATAAGCACGTTAAGGTTGTCTATACCAAGTTTCTTTGCATAATTTCATAAATTAACTGAGTCCCTCTCCTAGTGCAGTGTGCGAAACTGTCACTTATGCTGTTGTCTGTCCTATCATATTCATTAATACAATACATATTCATTTACGTATTTCTAACCACTTACTGCTATAAAAAACATACTATTTCCATTCAAAAAACATAACAATGCTCACCTGTCATGTAGGAGACCTGGGCTCAATTCCTGGGCCATGTGCACCTCGGCCCTCCACCCCCAGAAAATAAGATAAAAAAACATAAAACAGGGTCATGAAAAACACCAGATCAAGAGAGATAGATGTGGTACCTGTGGAAATATTCTGAAACTTTCTCAAGAAAATGAAAAAAGAGTTACAATTCAAGCAGAAAACTTTGTGCACCCACAGCTGAAGAATTTACATTGATTTTGCATGGCCTGGGATAAAAGAAAATAGAGAGAAAGAAGGGGAATTTCTGTAGCTCTTAATTGTTTTTCTGCCAAACACACCATTAACAGGAACTATAAAGGTTTATCATCTGCTAAATTTTCCCCTTTCATGGAGGTATAATCCCTGGTTTACAAGTCATTGTGTTCTAACCTGCTGGCTCAAACTGTCAGAGAGGTAAGAAAATGCATAGAGAGGCATGCCACTTTTGCATACGGTGAAACTGAGATTTTATAGAAGCTTTGCCATTGCCAAAAGCCCTCAAGCAACTGGCAATACTTAATAAGGTACAAACTGAAAACTTCTGTAATGCCCTTGTAATGTCTCTCTTACTGCTTCCCAGGATAGAATCAAAGCAATTGCCACCCACACCCACAGGAAGCCTCCGGGTTCAGAACGTGCCTTATTTATGAGTGAAATGATTCAATCTCCACTACAATTGCTATAAATGGAAATGGTGAACTTTGAAGCCTGGTGGATTTTCTTATATTCATTGATTTATCTTGTTAAATAATATTCTAGATTAAGAGGTCCTGGATCAGGGGCCTCTTCTCTCCCCCTTTGTTTAGTGAGGAGTTGTTCTTCATGTAAAAATCACAGAGACATTACATGAACTAGTTGATAAACATATGGTTAAGTTATGGAAGTTGATAGTCTACTTTTACTGTATAGGCAGAATACAATCAAGCAAACAAACAGCCCAGCAGGGAACTCCATGTTGGGTTGTTTTGCTTTCCACCTTTCACAGTCCTCTGTCAATTGTGGTATGAATTTTGTAAACAAGATCTTCTGAAGATGTTACTTCAGTTAAGGTGTAGTCTAACTGATTCAGGTTGGGATTTAATTTGGATGGCCAGATCCCTTTAAAAGCAGAAGGAAATCCAGAGAGAAAATGAAAGAAGCCAATGGGAGTAGCCAGAAGCCATAGTCAATGGGATCCAGAAGAGAAAGAAGAAAATGCCGCCATGTACATTGTGATGTGACAGAAAAGCCAAGAAACCCCAATGATTCACTGACCAGCCAGAAGATACCACTTGGGGAGAAATTACATCCTCTAACCTCTGAAACTTTGAGCCAATAAATTCCTGTTGTTAAGCCAATCTATTGTATGTTATTTGTCTTAGCAGTCAGAAAACTAAGACACTCCAGCTCAGTAAAGCAAAATGATTACTCTTTCCTTTCCTCTTCCAAAATGTTTTACTGTAACACCATCCACCCTTTAAACAATAGCCAGCTACTAAAGCCGATAACCTGGGATCCTGTACTTCATTTATTTCATTCAAAATCAGAATGCAAGACCAAGGGATGTTCAAAGGTGTTAAATCCCACATAACCAGCAAAGTTGATAGCTCAGCAGTTCACTACAGGTTGGAGAAGTGGAGACCTGAGGAGAAAACTCCCCCACTGAGGATGCTAGCAATGCTTCAGAGCAAAATTTTGTACAAAGAAGATGGCAGACTCTGATGGAGGCCCAAAGAAATCCTCATGGTACCTTGAAGATGTTGCCTCTTATGTCAATTTGAAAGAACTACGTTCCCTAGAAAAACCATGTTTTGATCTTGATCCAATCTTGTGGGACCAACCATTTGTTTTAATCTCAATTCGGTAGTATAGATTGAAATTTTGATTAGATCATCTCCACGGAGAAGTGACTCTACCCATTCCATAGGGGTCTTGATTAGTTTACTGGAATCCTTTAAGAAGGAACCATTTTAGAAAACTCTTCAGAGCCATGAGAACCCAAGAGCCCATGCAGCCAGAGACCTTTGGAGATGAAGAAGGAATACCTCCCTGGGGGAGCTTCATGAAACAAGCCTGGAGAGAAAGCTAGCAGACATCACCATGTTTGACATGTACCTTTCCAGCTGAGAGAGAAACCCTGAACTTCATCAGCTTTTCCTGAGTGAAGGTAATGTCTTTTTGGTGTCTTAATTTGGACATTTTTATAAATCTGCTGTAATCTGGATATTTTGATGGCCTTAGAACTATAAACTTGCAACTTAATAAATTCCCCCTTTTAAAAGCCATTCTGTTTTCTGGTATATTGCATTTCAGAAGCTTGCAAACTAGACTACCTTCCCAAGCTGTCATTTTGGGTTTTTGGACTCATTCCAACTATGGCCAACTCTCTGTTGCATTCTTCAACCTTACATTATTTCCTTAGAACTCATTTTTGAAAAAGTTCTAAGGATGGCATAGATGCTTGGGTTCTGAATATAAAAGAGAAAGAACTATAATATAAGGATTTCTAAGTACACAAAAAGGTCCTTGGGTTTTCATGCCAGGATGGTGATTGCTCATGTTATGATGACAGTGGTAGAAAAGCCATCTACCAGGGGAGAAACACTGATGAGAACTTCATGTGAAAGCACTCTGGTCCTGATATCTTGCATGAGGCAGATGTCAGATCCATACAAATGATCTAGTTTTTCATCTACCCTGCTAAATAGGAAGGCTGTGTGGAAATCACTACCTCTGGCAAAGCAAAAGATAAAAAGAATGTTATGGAAGCCATGGAGAGTTTTGGTGACAGGAATGCCAACACCCACAGATCAGCATTGCCTCTGGACACACCCGACTACAATTTCTGTTTCTGGAAGTAGCACCTGCAGCCAATGATCGGTTCTCATACTCTTCCACTTTTGTGCTTTTACTTCTTGTCTTTCTTTAATTTTCATGTTCTTTATCTCTTCCTGAAATTTAGCTAGGCTGCAGGGCAAAGTTTATGATTAATAATGAGATAAGATTTTAAAAACCAAACATTATGAGGAAGGTGCACAAGATGTTGAGGGCAGTGTGTCTCCTATCTAAAATCTTGGGAGTTGAGGGAGATGGGAACTCCAGTGTACATGAGTGAAATTCAATGACTAATATATGGTATTATTTGAGAACTAACAAAAAAACTAAAGGAACACTCATTGTCAGGACAGAAACAATTGACTGCAGCCATGATTCTCAAAGCCAAGGCTGTTTTTAGAAAAAAGACAAAAGTCTTAGCTGCTGTGGACCAGAACAAGCCTGGCCAAAAGGACCCCCCTACTGAGCTAAGTACATGATCTATTGCAGATTGACCAACCTAGCCATAGAGGTTTGAAAACCCAGCTATATAGATTGGATGTCCATAAGGAGGGTTCAAAAGATATCATTAGTTCACAAAAAACATCAAACTAACATGGAAAAATTGATTTGTATTTGTAATTGGGCTTTGAGTTAAGATTTAGATAAATCAACAATAAGCATACAAGCCAAAAAATATGTGTTTTCTTTATGACTTTAAGACATTTCAAAGTGACTATTTTGTGACAAGATAGTGGGTAAAGAATTATGTATTTAATAATTAGGCTATTTGTTTACTTTCACTGACTTAAGCTACAAATATCCATTGCAAGTCAAAGATTATAGTAGATCTTCCTAAAGGACGTTTTATAGATTTCCTGGGATCTATTCGTCTTTACTCTGTGTATAGGATGATTTGGAACTGAAGAAAAGTTTTATTAACATCAGGAATCCTCTTTTTTTGCTTAAGTCTGTCAATCTTTCAGGCCACACAAAAGAAAATGATACATACTTTGGTCTCTACATGAAAAAAAAAATCTATTTTAGTTTTTTTTTAAGACTAAATTTTGGGAGACTTTAATTTGTTCCTTAATTTGGAATTATGTCTGGCTGCAAAATAATAAAAAACATTGTGAACACTATGGGAACTGAGTGCGATAGAGAATATCCCCATAAGAATTCTGACTGAGCCCCAAAGGATTTATTTGTGTATAAGACTGTAATGCATGTCACATTTACTCAAAGCTCATGAGTACACACTTCTAAAAAAGCAAACTAAATTGTGAAATTCAGAAACTGCCAGGATTGGATGATACTATTGCTAAACACAAAAGCAAGCAATCTTGGTGCACCTAAAGTACAAAAGGACTTGGAAAACAAACTACTTTTTTCACTTACCATTTATTTTAGAATGGGTTAATTGAAATCATAATTACGATTTTCAGGCTGAACACTCATAATATTCAAGCTTTTGCTTGCATTGAAAATGTCCCAGATTCAATCTTTAACTAAAAAATATAGAGAAATATATTTTTAAAATATGAAATAGGGGAAAGTATGAAGATCAGGGGAAAATGGTTAAAGGAATAAATGAAATTAAATCCATATTAATTGTGTGCTTTCTAGATACAAAGTGCATTTCAGGAAATGTGAAGGCTCCTAAGACATATAAAACATAACCCCTATGTTAAAAGCAGATAACATTTTTGGTTTTCGTTTGTTTGTTTACAAAAACGTATTTAATGTCTACATGTTATTCATGCTAGTTTTTAAACTTTATCGTATAATATATATATACAAAGCAAAGAAAGAAAAAAGCAATAATTTTCAAAGCACTCTTCAAGTAGTTACAGGACAGATTCCAGAGTTTGGCATGGGCAACCACATCATTATCTCAGATTTTTCCTTCTAGCTGCTCCAGAACATTGGAAGCTAGAAGAAATATTTTTTTTATCATCACAATCGACTTTTTCTTCTTTTTTTTGTGCAAAATTGCATATATGCAAAAAAGCAACAAATTTCAAAACACAGTGCAACAATTACTTATAGAACAGATTTGAGAATTTGATATGGGTTACAATTCCACAATTTTAGGATTTTACTTCTAGTTGAAAAGCAGATAACATTTTAATCAGTTGAGAAAAGTATGGGATTATAATTAAATATAAAAGTTAGAATTTACAAATAATTTTCATATAAAAGAAAGGAGATAAGATGAAGCAGCGCATGATTAATTACCAAATGAAAGGAACAATTACTATAGCAGAAAAATTGCTTGTCACATTTTGGAGCATTTTTATAAGAATGTGAAATTTGAATTTGGTCTTGGAGCATGGAAGGTGATAGGAATATATATAATACACTAGATGTACAAAAAAATGCATAACGATTTTATTCAAGTGAAGCGTAGTCCCTTGACTGCAGGTAGCTACTGCTTCCATGTCAAGTTTGGACACAAGCATCTTTGTTGTGCTGGAATCCTAGTTAGTTTTCTCCTTTTCAAAGGTATCAGAAATCAGTTAATTCTCTTCCGCTATGTGGCCACTGGATCTGGACACTTCTAAGGAGTAAGCACAGACCTCCTAAACTTTGTTACCTGCTCTTCTGCTTTCACTTCTACTGATAAGCTTTCTCCTCACAGTTTTCTCTCCTCATTTAAAATCTCTTCCCTTTTCTCCCCTTCACCTGAGTAAATGTCCTTCAAGGTCTTTGGCCTTCTAGTGAAAACAAACTATGAAAACATTTTCTATTTCAAACTTCAACTTTCCCTCTGAGGATAAACTTCTCCTTGGCCAAGAATCTATATGCTTGGGAACTCACTTGGAATAGGAGGGGAAATAGAGGGATAGCAAATGCAAATTAATATCTCAACACATTATCTTTCCAGAGGTGAAAAAAGATATGTTGGGAAGTTCATGATGGGAAACAAATAACCAAATGAATGGCTTGAACAATACCATTCAAAAGACAATGAATAAAACACCCCAATATGTAGATGATCAATTCTAATTCTCTAAAAGAGAATTAAAATAGAGAAATGGTCTAAAAATATTACATTAATGTTTGGGCAAAATTTTAAGAACTCTGAATACAGGATGTAGGGTACTATACAAGACTCTAGCTAATGAGGGTCATTGAAGATTTTTTTTTAACAGAGTGTAATCAGAGCAATGATTGCAGAGTTACCGATGTTTATAAAGCAGAATACACTGGGGAACGGAGAGGCCACAAGGAGATGGAAGCAGACAGTCTATCAGATACAGAAATAAGGGATATATCTGTAACATATTTCTTTTATATGATAGTTGTGAGGCCAAGTGAAAACTTATTGTAAGGTAAATTTCAGTTTAGTTGGTTGACAAAGTTAAGAATAGAAAGCTAATGAGGAAAAAGGGAAAAGGAAAAGGAAGATGATTTTGAGAAGGAATTTAGAATTCAAGTGGAATTTAGGATTAGTATTAGTATAGAGAACATGGCCAATTATTCATAAGGAAACTTAAAATATAATTGATATTGTAAATCATTTATTATTCTGAGGTAATAAAATTATGAAAACATAGAGCTTCGCATACTGAAATCTCACTGTTTGGTATGGAAATTTGAAAAGCTAGCTAGGCGGTCTGAAAACTCTATCAAAATAATATTTATCTCAGGTTCAATTCCCAGGGCCTTCCCAAGCAAAAAATAAATAAATAAAAGATGAATAAATAAAATTTCCCTTCATGCCAAAGCCATGACACAGTTTGCCCATTTTCATCCGAAATACAAATTACCTATGCAAAATAATTTTATTTTCAATTAATTTTAAGACAGTCACTTGTTTTAACAGTGGCAGAATGTCTCCCCCTTTTTTTTTTGGTTGAATATCTAAAAGAAAATTGGAGTGCAGGAGATTCCATTAAAAGGTATTTTAGAAGGATAGTATTAGAATTTCCAGTTATTCAGAGTAAATCAAGCTCCCTAAGTTGCATATCTAGATGTTCAGAAATTTTAAAAGGTATTTTATCATAGTGCTCATGTAGACATTAAAACAGAATTTGCTTTGTAATATTTTCATAATAAAGAATTCTTAATTAGGAGACAAATGTATAGTCTGGAAAGAAAAATCCAGGAGTCTTGGGTGCCAGTCACAGTTTTGTGACTAATTAGCTCTGAGATCTTAGAATAGTTGTTCCTCTTTATAAACTTTCATCTTTATTTCTAAAACAAAATGAAGTGAGCTTGAATAAGAAGTCACAGACTAATCTGCAAAAGAGATTAGCTTAACCCATAGCATTACTTTAAAAAAAATCTAGCATCAAACATTTCACATAAAAATCTAGATGTTTATCTTCTTTTGAGCACAGGATCTGCTTTCTTAGTCACTATTGCCTTATTTGAAGTGTATGACCTATTTGAACTGTGTAAGTTATATACCAAGCACATGCAAAATGTTTGTCGATTTAAATGGATGAAGAAAAATAGCATATTCCTAGATGGAAAGACAGTGTTTTAGAAATGTTGGCTATCTCCAAATAATATACTGATTGAATAGAATTCCAAACAGAATTAAAGTTTATATTTTAATACCTGAATGGTTATAAAAAAATATTAAATTCCTTAGGAAGAATAGTAGTTGAGAGAAAGTTAAAATTATTGTGAAAAAGAAGTGAGGGTGGGCCATGGTGGCTCAGCAGGCAGAGTTCTCGCCTGCCATGCTAGAGACCTGGGTTCAACTCTTGGTGCCTGCCCATGAAAAAAAAAAACAAAAGAAGTGAAATAGATAGGCTTTTTGAGCATTTGATATTTAAGTGCATTTTAAAGCAAAGTAATCAAAGTAGGGAGGTGGAGGTGTAAAAACAGACACACACACCAGATAAATCAGAATCAGACCCTATAATATGTAAAGATTTGACAAATGATTAAGAAAATTTCATAAGGCAATTGAAAAAGTGTTTTTTTTGATAAATTAGATAAAATCGAAAGTGACTTATGTCCCATTACCCATGAAAATTCATTCAAGACAGATTAAAATAACAACATGAAATAAAAATAAAATAATAGAAAAAAACAGGGAATTATTTTCTGAACCTTAGATGGGAGAAGATACAGTAAACTTAAATCATTCACAAAATGTACATAAGGAAAAGTAAAAAATTATTGCATAACATTTAAAAGTACATATCAAAACTGAAATCACAATTTTAAGATAAAATCAGAGAAACTATGGCAAAATATTGGATGATAGTTAAAATGTGTAAAATACTTGTGAAATTTGTTAGAAAAATCCTAAATCCCTTAGAGAAAATAAAACAAATAAATATACTGGTATTTCGTAGAACACAAAATACTTTTTAACCACCCAAAAACATAATCAAAGATATGCAAATTGAAATAAAATTAAACTTTCAGTTTTTAGTCATAAAATTTCCAAAAATTTTAAAAGAGAAATTCATAGCTAGTATGGCTAGGGAAACATAACCCCTTTCACACATAGTATGGAGAATATTTATTGGTACAAAAGACCTCAAAATCAAGTTGAAATTATGTGGCAAACATTTTTAAAATATTTATATCCTTTAATTTGACCGTTCCACTTTAGGAATCTATCCAAAAGAATTAATTTAATAATATGAATAAAGACGTATACAAAAGTGTGCAGTTTACCACATTACAGTTTATTTATGTTGGCAATATATTGGAAAAGACCAAATATTCAAGAGTACAGCAATAATCAGTTATGTAAAAAATAATTGTATTCAAATATTAGGAATAAAACAAACTTCATAACTTTCATTGGTTATTCTTGATAAGGGAATCCTCTCCTATATTCATAATAGGATTATGTGTTACCATTATTTTATAAAAACAGTAAATGTTACTTAAAAATTGAAATATTTAATTCAATTTAATTTATTCATTTCAAAATGGATGAACAATTAAGGAAGGAACTTGATCTTTTAGTTCTGATCCATGAAAAATCCAAAATTTTCCAGAATATGTAAGCACCATAGATTTTCCTATCTGACTTTTATTTTAGATTTTAGGGTTATTTACTCTTTGATTTCTTTTCATTTTTGAGCTATTCAGACTTCTTTCTAACGGGACTATTTGAAGCATGTTTTAATTTGACAATCCATTTATGTAACAAGTTTTATCACCTTTAATATGAGGGCAGTAGCTAGCTAAGTGGCTGTTAAAACTATCAAAATCTTCCCCCACCATCAAATGCCAGTACAGCTCAGACTTGAAGACACGCATGACACCTACGAGGCTTATTCATGTTCTGGAACAACACACCCCACATCTCTTGCTCTTATTACAGCCCATGTACAAAATCGCATTTACATCAACTTCTTTCCACTGGGAACATTTCCTAAAAATGTGCCTTCAAATTGGCACAGTAAGTCATTTTCCAAGCTGTGCTTCTGTCCCAACAGGAATGGATTTTAAATTAGAGGCCTTGGCTACTTCTGGATATGCCTCTCTGAGTCCTTGGACTAAGTATGGCAAATTATGGCCTTTTATAGGGCTCTTCTAAAAACAGAGGTCCTTAAGGGGCCACAATCAGTCAGCCTGTGCACACAGATTCTCATAATGTCATGGGTGACAGATCATTCCCAGTAGGAGCTCAATGCAGCCACCGGGCCTTACTAGTAAAATGG
The DNA here is from genome assembly GCF_023851605.1 of Tamandua tetradactyla. Taxonomy (NCBI): domain Eukaryota; kingdom Metazoa; phylum Chordata; class Mammalia; order Pilosa; family Myrmecophagidae; genus Tamandua; species Tamandua tetradactyla. Next base: position 4,499,612 of record NC_135350.1, on the reverse strand, counting down.
AGTTGGGACCTAGACAAGAGAGTTGTGCTGGCTTGAAATGATTTATGTACCTTACAAAAGCCATGTTTTAATCCTAATCAATCTTGTGGGAGCAACACTTTCTTCTAATCGCTATTCAGTACTATAGGTTGGAAACTTGATTAGGTTATCTCCATGGAGATGTGACTCAATCAATTGTGGGTATTAAACTTGATTAGATGGAGATGCGTCTCCACCCATTCTACATGAGACTTGATTAGTTTACTGGGATCCTATAATAAGAAGACATTTTTTGGAGAGAATGCCTTTTGAGAACAAGAAAGCCACAGTAGAGACGAGCAGAGCCAAGAAGCTGAGAGAACCACCAGCCAGCGATATTTGGAGATTCTCAAAGAGCAGAGAAAGACAACAGAATGATGAGAGCCATGAAGCAGAGTCCACCAGCCAGTGACCTTTGGAGATGAAGGAGAATGTTCCTGGGGAACTTCATAAAGCAAGCGGCCTGGAGAGGAAGCTAACAGATGATGCCATGTTCACCATGTGCCTTCCCAGATGAGAGAGAAACCCTGAACATCATTGGCCTTCTTGAATGAAGCTATCTTTCCCTGGATGCTTTACCTTGGGCATTTTTATAGACTTGCTTTAATTGGGACATTTTCTTGGTCTTAGAGCTATAAACTAGCAACTTACTGAATTCCTCATTTTAAAAACCATTCCATTTCTGGCATATTGCATTCTAGCAGCTAGGAAACTAGAACAAGGGCTGTACTTGACAAACAGGACCTTTCCATATCACACCAGGATGGGGCCTCCCAAGTCCTCAGCCTCTTGATCTTGAGATGTTGCTGATGGCCCCTTCATTGCCCCCTTCTTTAGGGTTCATGGTCTGACATGGAAAGGCAGTTGGCTTATCTCACCACTGGCAACTCTATTTTTGTACACAGCACAGCTCACTGGAGGGCCATGGCATATCACCCAGCCTCAAACACCCCACTTACTCAGGATGGCTGTTTGGAGTCTGCACAGTTGATAGAGATGGAAGCAGGATGCTCTGAGCCACCAGTTGCCCCATCTCCAAATATTCTTTGATTCTTGGACTGTAGCCAAAGGCTGGCTGGGACTCAGACCAATGGAACCAAAATAAATTTCTTAAAAAGCCTTTTACTGGGTGCGGTGGGTCTACATTTGAAAGTAGCTTACAGTCCCACCCATTTCCTCACATACCTGACTTACCACACCAGAGTATATTGCCCAAAAAATGACATAAAATTCATTTCTACACTGTATATCTGATGGGTCCCTCAGAGACCACTCACTCAGGCCTCCCAAGCTTCCACTTACCAGACTGACCATCTGGGCCCATGACTCAGAACTCAGAGGCTCCTATGTTCTGGCAGCATGAGCACATATAAAGGAATTGCCTCTAGACCCATCATTGACAAAAATAGTCACAAAAGTCTGTAACTCTGTGACTTGTGCTTTAAAATTAAACATTGACATCCCATAGATGGGGTCATATTTCTCGGAGTAAGGGGAGACCCTTCTCCTATTGCCATATTAATGATATACGCCCACTTCTCGTTACTGCGGGAGCCATTGGGAAGTGGAGATTATCACTTCCAAACCAAGCTGTGGAACTATCAGGATCACCTATAGAGGTGAAAGAAAGCTACATCTGGTAGATGCCAGTCACAGTCACATCATAAAATGACTTCCTTTTACTCTGCTATGAGTACCAATTACCCACAAAAGCCACAACAGCTATGCTGCCAAGCACACGACATAGAGCAAACCCTGAAGTTTTGTAATTTCTCAGTAAGGCAGAAGCAGTTTCAAGTTTGGCTGTTATGATACAAATAATGGCCTTAGAAGCTGATCCTCACTAACTAGCTCAACGTCAGTGTTCGCCCTGGCACTGGGTTTAATAATTTTTCTCACTGCCTGGGTGATAGGCTTATTTACTGACCCACAGTGCCTCACCTTGAGGACCCAGGAATGCTCCAACAATATTCAGCTAATCCTAAATTTGTACCTAGAGATAGGACACAGGAGAATGTTGGCTGTTGCTCCTTGAGCGTGGCTGATGACCAAAGCTATCCAACCTGTACGTCAAGTGGGTCCATTGGCACCAATGCGTAAATGACTCTCAACCTAGTCATAACCTAAAAAGTATTCTCATTTAGCATCAATGACCTCACAAGTATAATCAAATCAAATCTGCACAACCAACTGTCTTCTACCCAGCCTTTCAGACATGCTATTCTAAGATGAGAGCTTAGATTGCAAAGAGGGCATGCAACAATTGGCATATTGACAAAACATATTCTTTCGAGAGAGGTGCAGGAGACTACATGGGAATATGCAATCAAAGCCTTTGTTTGCTTGATCCTAGATGACTCCTAGAAGTTTTGGAGCTCTGTGATGACAAACATTTTGCAGAAACCTACAGAAATATCATGACTAGAGCTGTCCATTGGTATTTAAAAGCCCATGCCAAATTCCCCATCCTGAATGGATTGCTGCCTGGGAGGGATATGCACCCCAGGCTGGTCCCTGATGTTTACTACCTTGACTCTTATGACATCACCCCAGCCCACAAGTTGACTGATGGTGGAGGTAGCCTCCTGAGGACCTCCACTGAGGAGGGTGCATCACCCACAGCTGCTCCTGTCACACCAACAAGCCAGAGACACCCCTATGCTAAAGCCAGGTACTGCTTTAAGAAATCAGCAAAAAGCCTTTAGACTGTCTACCCAGTTAGACAGGCTAACAATCTGCCCCTCTTCCTATGTGTTGTTTTTTGTGGTGAGTTGCACCCACCATGACTGTAAAGCCACGTTGCCCTCTGCCACCCCTCTAATGGCATGCTAAACTTTGTATCTCTAATATCACACAGCAGGGACAACCTTCCAGCATCTAGAGGAACTCATGATTTCCCTCAGTTTCCTTGCTGAGATTCTGTTGCCCAAGTACTCTTAGAAAACTATCTAGCCTTAGACTGCCTCTTGGCCAAAAGGGAGGTGGCTGTGCCTTAAGAAACACCTCCTATTACATAAATATCAATAATTCTGGAATGGTCAAATCTTGCAAAACGAAGATAAAGGTTTTCACCATCTAATCAAGGTTTTTTTCAACAAATATCTCAGACCCTAAAATACCTTGACATTTCTTCCTAGCTATCTCCTCAAGGGGGTAGGAGAGATAATTACCTAAAGCTTCTAGTGCTTGGTTTTATACTATTTATTGACCTTTTTATCATAACAATATCTTCAGGTGCCTTACATGCTGGCTCAATAATGGTATGTCACTGACAGTAAATGTATCAGCCACCCAAATTACCACAATCCTCCAAATAGATGTTGCTGAGGCATCATCGGATGGATTGTTCTATCAAATTTTGTGTGTGTGTACTGCCTCTGCATCCATCTGAATTTGACTAAACCACTTGCCTCAGCACTGTCTTTTGGCCTACTTAATAGATAGCTTTCCACCCCCAGGGCCTACATTCTCCAGGGTTCAAACCCACATCTGTGGCTTCTGCTCACATCACCCACAGCTGGCCCCAACCATCCTCTAATCCATTTCCTTTCCCTTTTCACACATATTTGCTGCAAACTAACTAAACCTTTACTCCGTGGGCAATCTACTAACTTCTATCCCCTGGACTCACAATAAAGGTACAAAACACAGGGTGGGGATTCCCAGCCCTTACTCACCCACTTCCTTTTATCTATGTGCAGATGTTTTGGTTTGCTAAAGCTGCCAGCATGCAATATACCAGAAATGGAATGGCTTCTACAAAGGGAATTTATTAAGTTGCAAGTTTACAGTTCTAAGGTCGTAAAAACGTTCGAACTTTCTTGTTGACTCAAGAAAGGTGGATGGGACAGAAACAGCTCTGTCAGCTGGAGAGGCACCTACCTGGCTGCTGGCTGCTGGTCCTTTGGCTTCTGGTTTTCAGAGAGCTTCTCTGGGGCATTTTCTTTCTGCATCTTCAAACATCTCTTTCTGTGTTGGCTCTGAAGCCCTCTTAAAGGATTCCAGTAAGCTACCCCACCTTGAATGAGTGGGTCACATCTCCATGGAAACAACTAAATCAAATAGATCCCACCCAACAATACTGGATGAGGATTAAAGAACATGACTATTCTGGGGTACACAACAGTTTTAAACTGACAAAACAGATGTTTTAATATGTTTCCATTTCGCAGTCGGGAAGAGAAATTAGGTTTAATAGAAGGACCTGATCACATCTTGAACCCAAAACTGGGAAATCTGCACAGGGTTTGCTTGATCATGTTTTTTTGCTCAGTAGCAGTGCCTCCTCCCAGGATTTTAGTAGACCCTGACCCATTTTTCCCGTAACTGATCCCACACACATACACACTGCCTAAGTAGCTCTCTAAGTTACAAAAATTTCCATTTCTCTTTTCACTGAAATTCCTACCTTTACAACCCATAGGTATGTTTTCATTTTAACAGCTCTAGCCAAATCAATCTTAATTAGCTTTAACTGCAAAGATATGCACAGTTAAAACAAAATCAACTCAGGAGAAAACTTTGCCTAATTATAATAGTAAAACTCACACTCCCTGAAACTGCTCACCCACTAGAATAGCCCTCTCTCACTAATTCTTAATTAACAGTTTTCCATTAAAACATTCACTTCCCTCTTTTAAGATTAATGAAGGATTCTCTAACCCCAGGACAATGTCCTGCTTTCTTCCCTCAGAGCTAACTGAAAGCAGGAAGCATGTGGTGAAAGGAAGAGAGCCACACTTAAAATGACCCCAGGACAAAACACACCCTGAAAAGGAAAGCGAAGTGAGCAGGGTCAACTGGGAAGAGGAATGTCAAAATCTGAAAGAAATAAAGACGTTGTTGCCTTTACAATTCTGGCAACATGGAAAGCCCACTCCTCAAGATAACAGAACCCATCAGCCAATGATAATAGCCAATTTACAATCCTAAATTTGAATATTTGCTAGCAAATCCCAAAGTGTCAATAGCTCCAACATCCCTATTCCCACCTCACTTTGTTTAATCCAATAAAAACCTCACCTTTCCAGCTCAGGGAGACAGTTCTGAGGAAAATGCTACTCTCCTGTCTTTGCAAGGTTAGTCTTTGCTAAATAAACATTTTCTCTTTTTGTTACTAGACAAAGGCAGTGTACTCTTTTGCCCCATGTGTTCAGATGACCAGTTCCTGAAACACCAGGATTTCAAAGAGAGAAAAAGTTTGTTAGGCAGGAGATCAGATGGCCCATCAGCCCCAAAATCTGCCATCCTGAACTGCAGTAATTCTGATAGTTTTATAGCATTGAAAGATTGCCAGGTTTTAAGATAATGAGCACAGTGGCTCCAGATGATGTAATTAGAGGTGATCTAACTATTGAGCATGTATAGATGGATTACATGCTTATTCACAGAATGTATGGAAGAAAATGAAGGAGTTAATATGATGATGGACATGCTTTTTAGTATTATCATGAGGTATAGGTGACTTGAAGATTAAAGTCTAAGCTACTGTGCATGTCAGATGAGCCCATTTTGGTCAAATGCAGCTTCAGTTATCAAGAAAACTTTGTACTTGGGGTGGGTTAATTCTAGGCTAACCCAGGACATTTCATCAATAAACATTAGGGTCTGTCATTAGTGATTACAAGAGTCCAAAGTCTAAGAACCAGATGAATGGTTACAAGTGAAGCTTAGTCACAAGGTTTTTACAATCACAAGGACACAAGATTAAGATTCTACATTCATCATCCGAGATCAAGGCAGCTGGATTTCAGTTGAAGGATTTGAAATATTTCCCTCTGTCTACTTTAACAGATCAGAAAGTAAAAAGGACAAACTATATAGTAATTCAGTAATCAAAATAATCCCTTACATCCTAACTTCTCATTTACATTATCAAAACTCTGGTCTACTGCTTGGATCTTTGCACATCTGGAGAGGAGACAATTTTGAGTTGCAATAAGGTTTGTCTCTCACCTCCAGCACAAAGCAGAACCATCTGTCGACGCTGACTGAGCAGTTGGCCTTCCCCAGGGACTGGCCATAGGGAGATTTTTTCTCCTGTCCTTTTGGAACCTTTGTTCTGTGTAAGGAATAAAGTGGCCATTTGCTGAGAATCCCTGTTGTGCCTGAGCCTGTGTTTCAAGGGCACACTGTTCAGTATTCCCTCCACATATAGATCTCCCTCGTTCTGCTGTGCACTCCCTTTGTGCTGGTTGAACCATCCCAGCCAATCTCTCTTCCTTTCGACTTTCATGGCATCCCTCTCTCTCTGTGACCTGTGAGAAACAAATTTTTTTCATGCATTGTGGCCTTGCTCTCCCGTTGTGTTATATCTGACCTCTACCAGAATCCAAATTTAAAACCAACTCAACTAATCTGAAATAGTGGCTTATAGATAATTAAATTATCTCTTTTCTATTACAAAGCTGGTATCAAAACTAAATTCAATTTACTGATTAAGCAAAAATTTCCAAGTCTATATCTCTTTTCGTGGCTTTACAAATACCATCTTTTGACACAAGGATTTTAAAATCATGTTAAAAAGCTATAAAATGTCTTTAAAATGAATGGATATTAAACATGCAATTATATTCTTTCTTGTTTGTAATTTAATTGTGTATTCATTATCTGAGGAATTTTCCTTTTACACAATTATTAATCACAGCATGCATTTTTAGAAATGAAATATGTGCTAATTATGTTTTGGAACAAAAAGTCCTTATGCATTTGCCGCATTATTTTTGCTTTTTACATTTGACCAATTACCTTATCAGTATTAAAAATGAGGAAAATCAAAGAACCTCCATAACTCTAATTTTCAAAGTATCAGGAAAGAGATTTTATGCAAAAATTTTCCCTGAGACGAAAAGGTTATGTTACACTGGTTTTCCTTTGCTTTCTAAGAAGCAAATAATATATTTTTCAACATATTGCTCGACACTCTTTTTTGAATTTTTTTTCTTTTTCCTTTTACTTGGCACTTTTTGATAAAATGATAGAATATGCTCCTCTTATTAAGGCATAAGAGAGTATGCATTTGTGAAGATAAATGACAAGTGGTCAGTTTATGTACAAATGTTTTGCTGTGCTGATTATCATTATCACTGATCTTTAAAAGTCATTATTTTCCTAAAGTGTTTAACAAAAACTTCCTTAATGAATTCATTCTTACGACATAAAATGACATTCATAAAAATAAATAAAAATTCAGTGATGTTCAGCCGCATAAGATATAACTTGAGGATGAATTCTGTCATTTGAAAATGTCTATAGAAACAGCATGTAAACAAGCAATGCAAACAGTTATTAAGGCCTGTAGTGACTGGGTCTTGTTCACACTAAAATCCACCTGAGACTCCTTCAAGGGCACTAAAATAGTGGGTTATGTTTAAGATATCACACAGTATAAAAACAGTGTAAATATGCTAGAACATATTACTGTGGGCCACGACCTGGGAATCAGCAAAGACTGATTTCACATGGCATTGGCATTCTTCATCTGATAAGACGAAGACACACTCAGGAGTACCTAAGTCACTTTGCTCCATCTGTAGAGAACATGCTTGAGTGGGAGTACCTTGAGCAGTGTTTACGTACATGAGAGGAAATATTTTGTACTTAGAAAATGAAAGGAAATATTTCTTTGAGAAAAGCACAGAATTCAGTTGTACTATGTATGCCAGGAACAAGCTCCAAGTGTATATTGGAATTAGAAGATAACAGAACATAATGGAAAATTCACTCTCAAAAAATGTTTAATGTAGCATACCGTATGGCTGAATAAACATCATAACATAACAACACAAATTTTCCAGACTCTAGCTGTTCTAAATTTCCCACAAGTAATATTTTTTGTTAGGAAAATTAACAGTAATGATAAATTCAATCATCATTTTCACAGGGGAAAATTTCTCTGAATTCCATACACCATCAGCAGATTAGGCATTAATTGATTCTATAATAAATAATTCAGTTGGAATTCTAAATTAAGTACTTATTTTTCTTTTTCTTTCACTATTCTTTTACAATATTTGTTTCCTTTGCATCCACTGAAGTTGTTTCAAAGATTTTATGAGAAGAATTAGAAGAAAATATGTTATAGAATGCACATGCTGGCCGATGTCATGTAGCAATAAAGAAGTAAAAAATGTATTGATTAACACTTTAAAGGGAATTTGTTCTGTGAATTTACCAATATTTGACATTTTTGCATACCCAATTCCATGATGCTTTCCCAAAAGGAATTCCTCCCTGAATATTTATTTTTGACTTTCGCCATTATGATGATTCTATTGAAGCAATGATGTACAAGCCATGAAATAACAAGGCATATACTATATTCAGGTTAAAAATATAAAAATTATTTTAATAAAGAATTTACTGGATGATGAAGATCCTTTTCTCCTATAATGAAGGCAAAAGACTAAAGTTAGGGAATCAGATCTGAAGAGAAAATAGCAGCAGTGATCACAGGTGGGAAAGTCCCATAATCGTGAAAAGGAGAGATTGGTCGGCAGCCAGGGCTTTTTAAAAAATGGCTTGTCAATATGCAGCATAGTATCCCTAAAGCCAAATTGATTATATTCTTCCTTCCCAGTTCCACATAAAGATTATTTTGTTATTTCTTTATACCTTTAACATTAGGTTTTAATAAAAATTTAAACAGACCTCATTAATATAAATGTTACTCATGTACTACCGGAAATGAATTGGTACCTTAACTTAGGGCAACTTAGAGACTAACCAGTCTCTGAGATATCTATAATTTGAGATATCTATATATCTCAAGTTGGACCTCTGCAGTTAATACCATAGGTTAATTTTCTTTGCAAAGGAAACAAATGTATTTTCCTTATGTTGAACCGAGATGCTATGAAAGGAAAACAAAATGGGCAAGTTGGTAAGAGCACCAATTTAATTTTTAAAAATTGAGCTAGAATTCTATTTGGCAGCCTTTTATATGAACATGCTGACCTTTTGGAGCCTGAGGAAAACCTCTAAAATTAGAGGTGAAGATTCATCATCATCTTTGTTATATCTCTTTTAGTAATTACATTTTTAATTCCCTTTATCAACAGGCATCATTTCTTAGGATTTTTTAATAATTCCAGTTTCATTTTCAGTGCTTTTCTTCATTACCAACAACCTGCTCAAAGAAAACCAGACTCTGCAATTACTATAGGATTATTTTTTTGTTGTGTGTCCATTAAGTTTGTGAGAACATACCCTTCTTCTCCATCTTCTGCTTCCAAGGAAAGAAAGTAAATTCAAATATTATGCCTTTTATGGGAAGATTTGCTAATAGAAATTTAAAAGCCTAGAGCAAGAAATATCAGATAGCATTGAATTATTCTCATATTTTAGGTATGTTATAGTGCAATTAAGCATAAAATTAATGGATTGTGGCTTCAATATCATTAGGGTAGACAGATTACTATTGGACATATTTCCAGTTTGAATTTTTTTATTTAATGAAGTCTATTGAAAGTGTCACAAAACTGCTAGAATCACTGGATTTGGGGGAAATGTAAAAGATTTGAAACATACCATGCTTTGTTTTATAGATACAGAAAAATTAAACAGCATAGGTAGGAATAAATGATTCTATAATTCACTTGAGGCTCTTGATAAAAATTTGGATTCCAAAAATGACATTCTAATTTTATAGGCAAGGCCCTGCCCCTGGTCATCTGCATTTCACAAACTTTCTAGATGACTCTGAACCAGGGAGTCCACTTATGGTTATGTCCATAAATGATATGGGCTGATAGCTCCAAATTTAATGCTTTTTCTACTACATCAAAAGTTTGTGAACATTGTGGAATTTTAAAATTCAATTTAAATGGGCATTATTGAACTTGATATATAGGTTCAGTACATTATGATTCAGGTGCAGGATAACTACATTTTGACCATGTAATTCATGTTTTGACTATGAATTACCCTAATCAGTAATTTGGACAGCCATCCTCTTCCTGGAGAGCACTCTGCTCCAATTATTTAGCTTTATAAGCAATCACTTTGTATATTCCTATATTATTGTGGTTCTGGGTGCAGAAATCTGAGTAATAATTTCAGGTCAAAGACATAGCAGGGGATTGAAAACAGACTCTTTGAAAGAGACCTTCCCACTGGTGATGAGATTTATAGAGAAAACACAATCTAGCAGTTGAGCCACCCTGGGGACACAGGGTTATTTACTATTTACTTCTTTCTGCCTTTTTGAAGTCTATGGATCAGAATTTATAGATGCATTGGTTCTTCTCAAATAAGAAACAGATTCAAGAGGGGACAAAAATTCTAGATATATATTGGGGAGAATACCTGTAAGGGGCAAAGGGGTAGGAATAAGAGCAAGTGTGTAGTGCTTCCACCACAGCGTAGGTGTAAGCATGTGGAGGAGAAGGTGAGGGAAGAAAGGCTGGCAGGCGGGCTCAAACAGCAGAACAATTCTGCAATTTTCAAATGGATGGAGAGTCCCAAAGCAAAGGTTAGGTGTGAAAAGAGTCCTGCGTCTTGCAGGAAAGGTCTGCAATTGTGTGCTGGGTACATTCAGTGATTAGTCTGGAGCTATAGACAGAAGCAGCCTTGGTGTTAAGGTCATGGGAGTTTGGGCCAGCAGCTCGGGACATCTCTCAATGATGCTCCTTCCACCTGGAGGTCTGAGCAGTGTGTTTGCCTGGCTTACACAGCCGACTCCCTGACTCCAAACAACTCCACTTCTCCGTGGATCTTTAGCAAGCTGATCAACCTAAAACAGATACTGTATGAGCCGGGGACCCACAATAGAGGAAAGAAGGTGATAGTGGGCCCATGGCCATATTTCTTGCTGCTGGAAATAGAAACCATTGTTTCAGTAATGTAGCCGCTGTACAAATTCTGTTTGCACCCACCTAACAAGCTAAATCATCAGTATACATTATCCCACCTTCACCTGGGCATTCAGGACTACTCGTATGACAATAAGTGGAGGGATTTCATAAGGGAAAGGGTTTAAATGACCATAGGTACAAGTTGGGAAAGAATGCTTGTACAGCTGTGGGGTATGTGTGTCATGGTATCTGAGTTACGTGCCCAATGTGATCACTCATGCCTTCTGGTTTTGCCTGGGTCATCCTGGATGTATCGTTTCCATCTGTTCTAGTTTGCCGGCTGCCAGAATGCAGTATACCAGAACAGAATGACTTTTAAAAAGGGGAATTTGATAAGTTGCTAGTTTACAGTTCAAAGGCTGAGAAAATGTTCCAATTAAAACAAGTCTATAGAAATGTCCAATTTAAGGCATCCAGGGAAAGACACCTTGCTTCAAGAAGTCCGATGAAGTTCAGGGTTTCTCTCGCAAATGGAAGGGCACATGGTGAACACAATGTCATCTGCTAGCTGCTTCTCCTGGCTTCCTGTCTCATGTAACTCCCTGGGAGACATTTTGCTTCTGCAACTCCAAAGGTCCCTAGCTGGTGGACTCTGCTTCTTGTGGCTATGTCATTCTCTTCTGCTCTCTCCAGAAACTTATCAAGACCCACCCAAATGGGTGGAGACATGTCGTCACCTAATTCAGCTTAACGACCACTCTTGATTAAATCATATCACCAGGGAGATGATCTGATTACAGTTTCAAACATACAGTATTGAATAGGGATTATTCTGCCTTTACAACATGGGATTTTGATTAAAACATGGCTTTTCTAGGGTCCATACATTCTTTCAAACCAGCACATTCCACTCTCTAGACCCTAAAAAAAGACATGTTTTCCCCATATACAGAATACACTAATTTCATAACAATATCAGAAATCTTTAAACCATTTCAGTAGCAATACAAATGAAATACAAGTTTAGAAACAATACAAACTCCTACCAAAGTTAGTTATAGGCACGGTCTGTTCTAAGGTAAGGTTCTCCTCTGGCTCTGGACCTATTAAAAACTCAAAACAAATTATTTGCTGCCAACATACAAATGAGGACCATTCATAGGATACATATATCCATTTCCACAGGGAGGAAGGAACACAGGGGTCACAGGACCCAAGCAGTTTCAAAACCCTGCAGGACAAAGTCCATTAGATTTCAAAGTCTGAGAGTCATTCATCCACCAGACTTTAGAAAGTGTCAGTTCCACCCGTTCCAAGGGCCTTCGCAGTGGCTTACCTCTCTTTGAATGCAACCTTGGGGGACTTTGGGGAGACCACCTTTTTCTCGGCTCCACTCTCTCCGGACATCAGGGCCACACCTGGGCTCTTTGTCATTTCTGAGGCACATGCTCAACCCCTCCATGGGGTGGCAGCCAGGCTCTCCCCAGTCCCCAAGGAACAACCATTCTTGATTAAATCACATCTCCACAGAGATGATCTGATAACAGTTTCAAACATACAGTATTTAATAGGGATTATTCTGCCTTTATGAAATGGGATTTTGATTAAAACATGGCTTTTCTAGGGTCCATACATTCTTTCAAACCAGCACACCATCTTATGATGAAATGCTATTGATGTATTTCCATCTGATATAATGACTGAGTGGGTCCAGTGGGACATAGCTCAAAATAGGCAGTTCTGGGTGCATGCATGTGATTTTAATCCAATGACCAGTTTATGTTTGTGTTCAACAGCTTCTCTGGTCAAGGACAGTACTTGTTTGAGCAGGAGATAATCTATAGTTCTTATCCAGGATCCATCTGGTTGCAGCAAGAGTCAGACTGGAAAATTAATTGGCGGTATGACAGGTATCACTAACCCTGTATCCTTTTAGTATTTAATGGTGGAAATAACTCTGCCATATCCGAGTATGCCATATTTCTTTTCCTCAGGGGGACAGGACAGAAAAGTTTCAAGGATTTCCACTTGGTCATCCTACCAGGATAACTCTTACCCCACATGGAAGGATTTAGGATACCGTGTGGGAATTTCTTCAACTTGAATGTACATCAACCCAATTATCCAGTCATGGAGTAGGGCTATGAATACTGGGTAAATCTCATATGCTGTGGACACACTATGGGTAGATTTTAGTCAGGCCTCCTTTTATTAGCTGGCTCCTACAAATCCCCATTCTAATATGGGGACCAAAATGAGAATTGAGATCTCCAGGTAGCAGCATTAGTTCAGGCTCTGTGTCTAATAATCCCTGAAACGTTTGAGTATTCTATTTTCTTTAGAGTATAGTTATCCAAGTAAATGATCATGGATCCTTTTGGGAGAAGACTGAGAAACCATTATAGTACTACTTGCCGGTATCCCTCTTCCTAGAGATTCAACTGTATTTTCAGCCAAAGATTCCAGATCCAAAAATTGACCCATGTCTGGGAATTGAAGAAGGGATCGGGTCTTTTTATTTGTTTACATTTCTTATCACTGATTGTTTAATAAAATTGTGTTCATTTATAGAATTGCCTGCATAGTCTTTTCTAACATCACTGAAATTTCTGTAAGGAGTCTGATATACCCACAGTTCAGACTGTTTTGTAGCCATGAACTATAACCTGATTCTGACTTTTTTAGGGAAAGCTGATTATGATGAGATCTGAGGAACCCCTTATCAAATTCAAGGTAAGTCTCACAGGACCTCATTGATAAATGGAAAGAAAGGCCAGAAACCAGTCATCTGAACGACCTGCCCTCGTGTGAATTTGGTAAACTTGAGAAGCTAAGAGACTCGATTATCTTGGGTCTCTCCTCACCTATTCATAGGAAAGACCAGGCTCTGGCCTAGTAAAATAAAGTCTATGTTGACAAAATTCTGCAGCTATTCCAGGCTTGTGGGAACTTAGAGAACACAGAAGGTTTACACCGCAAATCTGAAATTTTTATCAGGATCTCATTTTCAATAAGACAACTTGAAAGTACTGTCCTCTGATAAGGGTATAATGGAAGTTGTGTGATGCCCTGAATGAAAGTCTATTTTTGGAAGTCTTGTTCCAAACTGCAAAGATTAAACAAGCTATACAAAAATCAGACTCTGAACGTCTGAGAATCTGTATAGCCAGGACATTATTTCTGCTTACACTATCCATTTTTGAACAGATTTTTCTTCCTACTCCTTCATTTCTTCAAAAAAGTGAAACAGCTGGTTGCAAGCACAATTGCTGTTGAAGTTTATGTTTTTAACAGATGATGCCACAGATGATGATAAATGGTAAAAAAATGATTTTTTCAGGTAATTTTGTGCATTCTCTCAGAAGTTACAAACTCAAACTGGGATGTATCTTTCCCACTTTGAAATAACTGGGAATTCTTCCCACTTTTGGAAAATTTGATAATCAGAGATAATTTTCATCAGGTCAGGTACTAATGAGGTTACTGAAGCAAATGGGCTAGGGGTGTGAGACCATGGTTCTTTACAAGCTAAATTGGAGTACTATTTCTACAAAGGGGAGAGATGCTGGGAAATAAGCCGGCAAATATCCAGAACAATTTACCTTTCATAGCTCTCTACTTATTAATTCTTTATATGTCCTGCTTCACTGGAACCACAACAAAAATTTAAAAATATTTATAGAGATTCCTGATCATACTAGCAAGCAAAACCTCACATCTTGTATACAAAAATGTTATTTCAATTGCAAGCCCTCCATGTGTCTTCTAGGGGCTGGACCACATGGCCATTCCAGAATAGAACAGAGGGAGGAATAGAGAGAGGCTTCTAGTTTACAACCTAGAATCAGCTTGCTCATCCGTTCACTCAACAGAACTTTTGCTATTAGCCTGTTATCTGACTCTATAGTGAGGCCCACCAGATCCGGCATCAACAGAGAAATAAGTCTCTATCTTTGGTGAGAAGGTGAGTTTATTGAAGTCCATCAAGGAACTGGAAGGAAAAAAAAATCTTTCCAAGACCAATTCAAAAAAGAAGGGTGACTTGAGCTTTTATAGTCCAAACAGACGAAGGAATGGCAAAGGTCCACAAGAAAGCGAGAAAACGAGGAAGCAAGGAAGTGAGGAAGGCAGGAAGAAAGAATGAAAGAAGAAGAAAAAAAGATTAAGTAAAAGTCACAGGATTCATTAAAATTGAATAAGGATCATCTGTTCCATTGTGCTTGGTCAGCATATCCCATTATCTGGTAGGCCCTTTTTTCTCTTTTGACCGTTCAGATCTTTGATCTTGTCTTTTGAAGGGTGGAAGATATATATTCCATGTGGATTTCACCCTTCTTTGGGTAATATTTTATCCCTACAAGCAGAGTTGGGAAAAGATCTCATTAATGTAATGAACAACAGAGATTTCAGATTAATTGCAGCAAATTATGCCAGCAAGAACTTTTAGGCTTGAAATAATTTAAAGCTGCTTGAATGAAATTATTATAATAAGCATTTCTAGCTACTAAAGACTATACTAAGCATCTTCCAGCGAAAGGATTTTATTAAACATTTTTCTAACTATCTATCTATGGAGCCTGCCATATGCCAGAGGCGCGGTGCTGAATTTGTACATCTAGAATCTCTTTCAGTCCTACTCCTGGAGCTCCCTATCCGTCCAGTTTGCGAGCAAAAGGGAAGTAAATGAAAACCCAGGGAAGGCAGTCAAAACAGGTGGGTAGAACTAAGTGGCAGAGTCGCACTACCGTGCTAATATCTTCTATTACCATTAGGAAGTGGTTAGCCTGTATCTTCCCATCAGCCCTCCCAGGGGTGGGGAAGAAATGACTTTGTAAGTGACTGTGCCTAATTTTGGAGCTTCCAGGAGCCGGAGACTGGAACCCCTTCCAGGTGGTGCGACTCCAGCGCATACTTGGCGGCCACAACTCCACCCTGAGCCGCTGTGGGAACACCCCGGGTCTGGGGAGCGTTGGGTCTCCTGGCCCTGGCCTGGGCAGCCAGATCTTCGCGGCCGCGCGGGCGGAGGGAGTGCGCTCGCGGGCAGGCGGAGAGGCCGGACCACGGAGACGGCGTGGGATCCCGCGTGGCGCGGTCGGGCGGGGTGCTGGCGGCCACGGGTCACGCTGGAATGGGCGAAGTCACGCGCGCGCCCGTTCGCTCTATCAGCAGTTTCGTGCCCAGCCCCGCCCGCGCTCCGGGACCAGAGCGAGTCACTCCCCGGCTCCGTCCGCAGGGACGTGGTCGCGGGAGGGAAAGTGCCGCCAGTGCGTCCCCGGGTCCGGTCCTGGGCGCCACGTCCTCCCCAGCGCGTCGGGTGGTGGGGCAGCCTCAGGGTGCCGCCGAGGCGAGGACCCGGCATGGGAGAGGATGCCCGCGGAGCGCTGCAACCAGAAGTAGCCACGGTGCTTTTACTGGGTCCGTGGTCAGAAACCGGCCCGGGACACTTGAAATGCGGACTCCGGAGGTTGCACGCGCTGCTTAGGACAAGTTTCTCGCAGCGTGAAAAGAAGGTCTCCTGAACCGACGCTCATTTTATTGAACTAGCCCTTTCTCTCCTGCTTTAAATAAGTTTATTTAGCCAAATTATTTTGAAAACACCATCCTGAAAGTTTTAGCATGTTGTGTTTATGTGCTTCTATGTATATTTATGAACTCTTGGGCTAATCAGAAACCCTTAAACTTAAAATGTTCTTAAAGGTAATTATGTGTTGGATGTTGCATGACAACATGTATCAGCTCATTTATTATGAATAACTTCCTCGACTTCAATAGTGACAGATTTTGTTCTTGCAGTTTTCGCCTCCCAGGTAAATGGTCATTGTGCGGTTAATTTTATTAACGTGTTGCATAACTCGAGATTCTGGGGCGGCGGGTACCCATACCGTTGCTTTTGTTTCCAGAGGACCCAGGCTGATGGGATTGCATATAGTATCATCGCTACCCTCTATCATACCTGCCTTAAAATTTACTGATGTGCAGACTTCACCTCTTTGAGCTTTGCCTTCAGGTAAGTGTGTCTATTTACTGTATCCAATAATAGTGGCTCTCATACATGAATGTGTTAAATTTTAAAAGAGATGAAGCAAGTCCAGGTTTCTCTTAAAGTTAGGCACTATAAAATTTCAAAGTTGGCCCGGTGCCTATTTTGTTCTCATTTTAATTAATTTTAATTAAGTAAAACAAAGAGAACACTACTCAGAGATATTTGTAAAGTCTCTCTTTTGCAACATTCAGGTATTAAGAAGAGGGTCCACCCCTTATAATTGTGTCAGATTGTCACAATTTCCCTTCAAAAAGTTTGTTAAATAAACCACATGCTATGTTGCCTTGAGGGACTAGAATTTTGTAAGGGTATCAGGGATTCCTATTTGATGCAGTGAATTTTATCATCTTTCTAAATTAGTTCTGATTGAAAAACAATTTGGACCTCAAATTTACTTAGGATTTACGTTTTTTGGTTTGTTTAAAAAATGTTTTATGAAATGGAAATATATGGAATGTTTTTAGAAAAGCATTTTTAAAATATGAATAACTATTAAAATTGTAATAGTTATTGAGATCCACCTGAAAGTGATTTCAAATGTTGAGGCATTCTTTATTTAACCTTGGAAAGCTATATTAGAGCAGAATGAAGTTGAAGAGAATTTTTCAAAAGTACATAAAAAATGCGTTTTTCCCTTTCCTTTCCATAGCTTTCTATAAATATTGAAAAGACTTCATAAATAAAAAGGAGACTCTTTGAAAAACGGTGCTAGATATGAGAGAAGGCTTCCCCTAAGAGAACCTGTCTCTGACATTTTACCCCAGTTATCATAGTTTTTTTTAATGTACTTGATGGCAAAACCAGAAGGCTCATCTCTTGTGTATATAAAATGCTGATTCTAAGATGGCCTCGTCAATTAAATTTTTTCTTTAGAACCTTTAAAATGAAGCACTTTCAAATTAATAAACTATCTTGAAAAACAGCTTTATTCTTAAAGATTTATTATTTAATTTGCTTGGTTTTCAACATGATGCACTCTTTTATTTAATTTTCTTGGGAAATGCAGTGTTTCTGAAGATTGTAGCAAACATCTGAGTACTTTTGTTTTTGCATGGGCAGGCACCGAGAATTGAACCCTGGTGTCTGGAATCACAGGCGAGAACTTTGCCTGCTGAGCCACCTTGGCTGGCCCTGAGCCACAGTGGCCTGCCCCTGAGTACTTTTGATGAAATTAAAAGTTCATTTTAAAGACAGTAGCAATACTGTTTTAATGTATGGATTATTTTCTAGACTATGTATCATACAGGTGAAGTGTTTTATGAGCTGGAATTTAATTTGTGGTGGTTGATATAAGATTAGGTAAACTGTAATTTTTTTCTAATTAAGGAAGTATTTGGTTATAGAACTTTTTTGCAGTCAAGCTGTGTTTTCAGCTTATTCTTTGTGCTGAGAGCCAATTTTTAAACTTGAAGATGCACTGCTTCGTTAAGTGCAATATTAGACATGGAGGATTTGTCGGGGGTGGAGGGAATGGCATATGTGCACAGGTTCCTACAGCTGCTTTCAGTCTATTTGGGAAACACAAGACACAAAAGATAGCACAATTAATCATTTATAACTGTGTCGTGTGCCACAAAGATACAGTAGAGGGTGATGTGAGCTTGTGTAATGGGGAGTCCTGACCCACTGGGGAATCTGGGAAGGGTTTGTGAGACAGGAACATTTATGCTTACAGCCACAAGATTAATCCTCCTAAGGAGCATTAGGCCAGAGGAAGAAGTGAGGAGAAAAAGGGAGAGAGCATATGAGAAGCCCCTGCGGCAGAAAGAACTTTGCTTGTTTGGAGAACTGAAAGAGGGCCAGCTTACCTGGAAATTTAGCAGAGAGCAAACTGTATAGTCAGCATGGAGGAAAGGAGAAGGGGTGGTGGAAATGTCAAACTGGGTCTAATGTATAGGAATTAGAGTTTACATGAGAAAGTGAATGGTAGAAA
This sequence comes from Tamandua tetradactyla, assembly GCF_023851605.1. Lineage (NCBI taxonomy): Eukaryota > Metazoa > Chordata > Mammalia > Pilosa > Myrmecophagidae > Tamandua > Tamandua tetradactyla. The sequence continues at coordinate 4,480,825 of NC_135350.1, read as the reverse complement.
TAGATATAAGATGAGCCCTAATGACCCACACCCTCTAATCACACCTTTAGAGTGAGAAAAACTTGTGAATATGAGGGGATGTTACCCACATGCTTAGGTTATATTTATATAGTAAAGGAAAAGTGATACAGAAGAGGTGAGGAGATCTCCTAATCAGTTGATTTGATATAATCAAAATGGAGATTGTCCGGCACCTGAACTAATCAAGTGACCCTCGTAAAGAGGATCCAGGTCTTCCCTGAAAAAAAAAAATTAAAAAAAAGAGAGTTTTAGAAGGAGCAAAGAAGGTGTCTTGTTTTGGCCATGAAGAAAGAAAATGCCATGTTGTAGAGAGGACCATGTGGCAGGGGTGGCCGGCAGCCTCTTGGAGTTGAGGATCTCAGCCCTCCTGTTGCAAAAAGCTGAACGACCAGTGGGCTGAGAAGAGAACATAATGCAAGTTTGTGCTTGCTTAGTTTTGTACAGTTTTATCTACGAGTAACAGCAGAATAAACAATCTACACTCAGGTGACCTGAATCTCCTAGGAGTGCACAGAGCACCCAGACCTTGTGTGAGATGAATCCACCCCCATCCGTATGGGATGCAATCAGTAGCCTTCTGGTTTAAACAACCCTCCTTCCACCACTTCATTATAACTCACAAGGTGCAGCCTTTCTGATGCCTACTTCTACAAACATCCATCAGATCTTTTTCAAGATAAAGTGCTGTATTCATTTATTTAGTGTACTGTTATGTATTTCCTAACCATTTAATACGTGTGAAACAATGCTGTCATTTTTATGTTCCTATTTTTACTTTTACATCACTAAGTCTTTGAATGTGAGCCCTTACTCCCATGTTTGCCATAAGTTCTGTGGTTTAATTGTACAGTTTTGCCTAGTTTTAGCTATTTGTGTGTATAGGAGAACTGATGATATTATTTATATAGGTGCTTTATAAATCTTTGTTGAAAGCATGATCTGGGATATATAGTGGATTGGATTAGTAATGTCATATATTCATTATAATTCTGAGACTAATATTTGTTTCAGTTGCTACCACCCCAAACCATTCCATAATATGGTGGCTTAAGGAACACCATTTTAATATCTCTCATGGTTGTGTGGATGGAATGAACTCGAATGTATAGTTTTCTCGGTCTTCTTACTTGAGCTGTCAGGTAGTTGTAAGCAATCGATGAATGGAGCTAGAGGCGTCTGAGATGAGGCTGGCACACTAAGATAGCCAAGCTGTCCTCTCCTTCCAAGTAGCCTCAGGGCCTCTTCTTTCGGTATCTCTATGTGTTCTCCCCAGCAGAGTATTTAAATTCTTTACATGGAAGCTCTGGGATCCCAAAAAAGCACAAAAGTGGAAACTGCCAGGTGTTCCTAAGGCACCATATTGTGGAATATGGCACAGTATTCATTATTCTGGAGTGGCACAGTATCATTTTCCCTACCTACTATAGGTTAAGAAGTCACAGGGTCAACCTGATTCCCAGAGAGGGGAATAAACACCACCTTTCAATGAGGGAAATAACAAAGAATCTATGACCACCTTTAAAACCCACAGTTTTCTAATAATTTCATAGAAGGTCACAAGGTTTTAGGGCAGTGCCTTAGCCATCATTTAATCGAACGTCACCAATTTACATGAAGGGATGCTGGAGCAAAATATCACACTTAGAGTCAGAACTGGGTTATGAGCTATCTAAATTTTTCATCTCATGACCTTCGGCAGACTAACTGGCATGTGGTAGGTAATCAATACATAAATGTTGACATAGATTTTTATTAATTAGTGAAATCTAAGTTTTAATAATTTTCTGCTTTGAGTACCAATTTTTCTAACTTGTTAGAAACATGCCTGAATTTTACAAAAGGTATGTAGACCTGAAAGAGAATTTAAATTATAATAAATAGGTCAGGATATTTTAGGAACTTTTAACAATTTTTACATAATTAACTATGCTTCCTCCAAACATGTACACCCATACCTGTGCTTGCAGAAATGAAACATTACAGTGTGACCTAAATATGTATTTTAATCCTTTGGAACATATGACACCGTCTTGATCTAATATGAGAATTCACTAGAAGTATTTACTACTCACGTTCACCTCAATCCAGGAATATCCTTATTTAAGGAAAATCCAACTTTGTAAATATGCACTTGTAAAACACACAGAAAGTAAATTAGGTTGGAGAACCTTATTTGCGTTTCATTAAAAGAAGATTATTCTCCTAATGAAAATAATAAGGCCGATATTCTTTCACTCCTGGATTAAATTTAAATGTACTAACAAAATCCATTGCACATATAACCTAACTGAAAAGTCTTTTTTTGTAAGTGAGGCATGTAATGAGATGCTTTCAAGCTTTACTAACCTTTCAATATGTATAATAAAACATAATTAGCTTGGCTGTGTGTTACAGATGCCTACATGAGTTACTGGAAATGTCACGTGTTATGCAGGTGCCAATACTGTGATCTTAAATCTTGAAAAATGGAGAGCTACTGGATCTTCATAGACATGGGCTAAGGCGTCTGTCCTGGAGCTATCTAAAGCTTCAGTTCCATTACCTATGTAGCAAGTCTACAGCCCACTTAAAGATGGATTATTTTTTATGATTTCATTTCTTCCCCTTTATTTGTTTATTAGATATAACTCTTGTTATTTTAGTGGTTAATTTCAGGTTTATCGTACACATTTTTAACTGTCATGGCCTACTTTCAAGTGATATTATACCACTTTCATGTATAGTCTAAGAGTCTTTCATACTTCACACTGCTTCTTACTTGTACAATAACTTAGCGCTGTGGTATCCTTCCTATAAATTGTTAGCAAATTATATCCTAGATGGTTTCCATCGTAATTTGGTGGCTCTGCCCTTTGATGAAGTTTTAATTTAGGATGCAAATTAATATCAATCTCTGTTTTGGAATGCCTTGAACTTGAATAACTGCAATGGTTTGGGAAGGTTAAATTTTACTTTAATTTAACAAGTGTGTTCAGTTCAACTCTCTAGAAGTTTAGGACTTCTGCTGACATGTTAAGAAGTGTTTAAAATTAGGAGGGCACCATGAAAATTTTATTATCTGGTGGTGGATCACTGAAAGAGCTGGAATTGAGCATAATTCATGCAATTTACCTTTAGATTAAATGACTACTGTTCAGTAAAATAATAAAAATTGCCCACTTTTGCATATTAAGTCTAATGGTTTTTATAATGGCTTAATTTTCATTAATTCATTGTTACTGTTCTCTTGGTTGGGCAGATGAAAATAAAAGTAATTTCATGGCTATGTAAAGCATTTATACTCTTCAATAATAATAATAAGATGAAGGAAATTATAGTATAATACACTTACTCATTGATATCTCTCACACTGCTAGGAGAATATCCTGCATGGTCAAGTGATAAGATATGGTTTATCAACTCCATTTTATGGAGACAGTACTGTGAGGAGATAAATTACAGAGTTCTCCAAAGATTACTCAATAGCGCTTAATGTGGGATCAATTAACTGTTTAATTAGTTTCCAATATTTTATTTTTGGAAGTGCAACAATAGTATGTATAATTCAAAGACAATGTGATTTTTAAAAGCCAATTGATGTCACTGCCCCACAGTCACTGAAGCACCTGTCATCATTGGCATTATGTTTTCCTTTTCCTTCTTTTTTCCCTTAATTTAACTTCTCACTCTCCTTGTGCTTGTTCATCCATCCATATCAGCTTTAGCTTCTTTTTTTCTAGCTCCCTTTTCCTGATAAAAATTTCCCCTTATAATCTATTCACCAATTACCACAATTTACAAATACCGATGGAATTTTCCTTTGCTTCATGGTTTTCTTCCATAGCTCCCTTCTTTGATCCTTTGTATTATAATTCTAAAAGTAATTGTTTTTGTCTCCTTTCTTAGACACATCTTCCTTATTTTATAAATATGGTTTCCTCTATGCCATGTTTTCTTCAAAATAAGCTATCATATACTGTGAAGAGTCAGCTGAACTTTATTTAATGTACAAATAAAGTTGAACATTAAAGTGGACAGTCTATTGTAGCATCACCTACTGATTTATTCAAATAGTCCGTTATTTTTCTTCTTGGATGGAGAAATCTCTGTAGGATATTTTCACAATTTGCAACAGAGTTAGTACTCACTTTGGGATATAAGAGAGGCTATTTGTATTCAATTAACAAGAAACTTACTTATCACTGAACTGAAATGAACTGAATAGCTTCAGCAAACCGTTTTTCTTAAGTGGAGTCAGCGCACCAGCCTCTGTCCTCAGGGTCAGTTGTGTGTGTCCCACCTGGAGAAAGATACACTGAACAGAATCTGTAGGAAACCTTGTATAGCATCTAACTGAACTCATGGCAACAATGTTGAAAGTAGGCATCCTAATGAGAACCTGTTTTAACAGCAGATGCATTTGTTGTTACCATACAAATGATTTTTTGCATAACTTGTTACTTTATTCTAGGATGTAATAAGCATTTAAAGAGAATCAATGTTCATATATATGAATATAATATAAATATATATATATATATAATTTTTGTTTACTTTAACTTCCCTTTTTTTCCTGCCAATATTTCCAATATCCTTGTCAGTTACAATTTCTGAAGGATTAATTAGTATTTATTCACCATTCTTTGAGAAGGCCAGCTGCTCATCTCACATGAAAGAGCTCTCTTTCCCTAATGGGATGTCTTTAAAGAACAGTAGTGACAGGAGATCTCTGGCTCTTCTTTCTGAGATAATTCAGAGCCTCAGCAGAAGCCCAGAGAGTGCCCTGTGCTAAATATCTGTATTCAGAAAATGACACAATGTCAATGCCACTTTCTTAACACCAAAGAAAGTCTGGGATTGTTATTCACTGCATTGAATAGCACTGTATTGTTTCTAAGCCATCAACAGACTTTAAACCGGTTTTCAGTTATTTAAGTGTGCCTAAGGAATGATATCACTACTGAATATAATCTAAGTCTCCAGTTTGGCTCACATGACATTTTAAAAGATTTATAGCTGTGCTTTTAATGCCTGGAATATGTAAACATAGATGTTCTTAAAGCCATTATTAGGAAAACCTTTTTTTTTTTTTTTGATGAACAGTTTACAAAATAGCAGTATGCTTTGGTGATCTTTTTTCCGTTTTTGTTTTCTTTTTTTTAAAGAAACAATTCAACATATACAACAATGATTTCATCTTAAGCAATGTCCAACCAGGGAATATTTTAGTTTTACTTGATTTAATCACTTAACAACATAAGAACATTTAGCAGTTACCAAATCACTAGAAAATCAAAATAATTACTAACAGTACTTGTTGAAAATTAATGTCTTTAAGTCACAGTTTCTCACTTGGTAGACCCAGGGAGGATTCTGGGATCTGATGTTCTAATCCCATCTAATCCTTTCATGATTCCCTGGAGAAAAGATCCTGAAAGTTTCTTTTGTAAAAAATCCAATTCTCCATATACGTACATATGTAAATGAATAAAATAATCTTGAATTATTCCTTTTGTGAGTGGTTATGAACTAATGTAGATCATATCTGACTTTCCCTTATTAATGTACTTTGCATTACAATTCTGTAAAGATTATATTATCAGCTGTCTATCCTTGTGAAACTTCCTGGAAAGCAGGGGCTAGAGTAGATTTTTCCATTAAGGGCAAGCTACAGAACATTGGGGGAAGTATCCCAGTAAATTAATAGCAAAGTGTTTTCTAATATGAGGATGTTGGAGAATGTTGACAAAGTGAAGTAAGGGAGAGTGTCTTGACCATGTGACCTCTCAGGAGCCTAAACATCAATTGGGTCAATAGAAAGAGACTCTAGGAGCAGGGGACCTAGATGGGAGGTTTAGTAACCAGAATATAGAGTACTCATTAGGGAACAGAAGGACAAGTAGCAGGTAAAAGAGGTGTGAGGTATGACCAAGATGTCTCATGTATGACTGAATGGCTGAGTAAGGAAAAACAAATGAAAGTCACAAAGGGTTGGGTAGAATTATAGTTTGAATGGCCCCACGAAGGAGACAGAAATAGCCACTGCAGAGGGGAAGCATTTTTGAAGAGAGCAAAGAAATTTTACCTAAGGAAATTTTTAACTGAAAAAAAGCCATCAATATTTGTCTTTAAGAAGCCATTTTAAGGGGTAATGCTATTTTCAGAAAGAACAGAATTATCATTATTTCTTAAGTATATTAATAGCACACATTGTTTATAAAAAATCATACAAAACAGAAAAATAAAAAAGAGAAAAGGAAAGATTAGACCTAAGTATCTTCACATATTAGATTTAATCAGTCTTTAATGTAGGAACATCTGATAGGTAAAAACATTCCTTACACCATTATTATTAAGTTTATTGCTATGAAGTTTAAAATCTTCTTGTATATTTAGTGTCCTTTTTTATTTTGAGAATGGCCTTTTGTCTTATTTTCTGTTGGGGTGTTTCTTTTTCTTATTGATTTGTTAGCTATTTTTCCTTCACAAAGAAAATAAATTTGCGTTATGTGGAAATGGTAGTATTTGCTTGTGTTTTCCATTTTGACACTGCAGAAATTACTTGTCTTTGTTGTTGTAACTAAAAGGAGAAATTGATTTTATTATGCATTCAGTTGTCTTCTATCAAAAATAATGTTTCTTTTTATGCTGTATAGCATAAATATAATGGTATATTTCCCGATTTGTAAATAAAGCTCTAGTGTCTATGCCTACAGAAAACTACATTCAGCCTTCCTGTAAACTAGATTTAAAGAAACCTTGTTGATATTATAGAGTGAGAAATCTCTACATGTAACCTCTTGTAGAAGAGAAAAGTCTCAGCATTTGGGGTCTCTTCTCTGTTTTTGTCCCTGTAATGATGAAGCCCTGTCAATCACAGCTTAATGATCATAGAACTTTTTACAATCCAAACACAAATGAGTCTGATTCCTCCTCTATAAATATCGGAAAGGAAATAATTGCAGTTTCTACTTCATATGTCTCTTATGAGAATTTAACGAACCCATGGATGTGAAAGCACTTTACATTATAGGTTATTATTTATCTCTTGGTTTCAATTTATTTGTTTATAAAATGTAAAAATTAGATCAATAATATATAAGGTCTTAACAGCTTCTAATGCTTTGCATAGAGAAGTCCAGCACCCTTTGATTTGAAGAGAATGATTGTATAGTGGAATAAGTGGGCAAAATGGCCTCTTCTATTCTAATTCCCATCATCTACATAGAATGCTTTGCCTAATGTAGAGTATGCTCTGCGGTGTGATTGTCTTGTCTGATTTTGCTCTCTTCAGGTGAAAATAATAATTCATGCACACTCTGGCTTCCGTGAATAACTTTTCTATTATATAACTTTTCTATATCTACTATGTAACTTATTTGAAATATTTGAATATATTTATATAATTTGTCTTTACAATATGTTATTGTAGTAAGTTCCAAAAGCTTACTTTTGTAAAAAAGAGTTTACCCATCCCTCACCTTTAACCAAATATATGAACATTCTGCTTATGCCATTACAGAATTTAGTTTCCTAATTAAGTACTTTTAATGGGGGAAGTTAGTGCTTCTTTGCTTATACTATCCTTAAGCAATGGTTTCTTTTCTTACTGATGCATGTTACATTTTATTAACCATGAGTTATATATTGTACTAAGTTAAATCTTCATTCATTTGTACACCTTGCCCCACACTCTAATTACCAGGTATAAAAGTTGTATAATGTTGCAGACCAGTCAATTGGCTTTCTGAGGATAAGTTATTGCACAGTTTCTGACAATGTTGGACCTCAGAAGAATCCGACAGCTTTTGTGACTCCAGTACTAATGCTAATTTTCAAGCTGGGGGGTACACATGTAAATTATATGCAGCATAGTGTACCTGTCTTTAGAAAGCTGTTTAAAGCCATGTATATTTATTAGTTTTCCCTGGTTGAGTGCTGCACATTTTCTTTTCATTTCCCTTTATATTAAGCAAACACACACACACACACTCAAATTCCCTATCACAAAGATGGTGCAATTTATAATGTTTTATGGCTCATTTATTTTTCCTGCCTAAATCCTCCCATCATTGTTTAAGTATAGCCACTGTGGCCTGTCCTAGTGAGCAATTCTTAACCCATGTCATGCCCTCCTGTTTAGGCTACATTCTGCAAGTCCTGAGTTGCCCTGTAAATACTCTTCCTAATCTTGAGGCCGCCATGTGTAGGACCTGCAGTACACAGTCCCCACTGAGCCTAACCTTCCTGCCCTCTCCACCAAAGCATCAAATGTGAGTGAAGCTGTCTTGGATCCTCCAGAGTTGCCCAGCTCCCAGCTAAATACAATGAAAGAGCTGAAGCTGATGGCTATGTAGGAAAGGAGAATTGCCTAGTGAAAATCTGCCTGAATTCCTGATCCACAAAAGCTTAAGGTACAAGAAAATGTGTGTTATAACATTTACAAGTGAGTACATCTTGTTGAATGTATCAAAAATTAAGTAATTGAAAGAATAATTGAGAGAGTGAAAGTAAAGTCTTCACTATTTCCATTAGTATTTCTATAGAGCAACTAATCAATTAAATTTAAAGATATGCTTTTGTATTATTAAATGAAAAATTTTGGAAGGAAAACTGCTGTAAACTCTATGATGGATAAAAACTCTCCTTTTCTGAAGTAAGCTAGCAGTTCAAACCACACAAAGAAATATGAGGGTAACTGAACACAATTTCATGTTTAAATTGAGCAACATTAAATACGTATATATACACACATGTGCATATGTGTTATACACATAAATATATTATATATATATAAAATGTAACTATAGATATATAGCGTATACATACCTGTATATACAGCTATACATATAGTAAATTGTGGTACAATTATACCATAGAACACAGTTATTAAAAGATGGAAACACACACATATATGTATGATATGTATATATGTCACATTATATAGTCACATTATGGTGATTAGAACATACTGCCATTTGCTTATAAAAAGAATATATACATAATTCTAGATTGGGGACTCACTTTAGTCTAATTTACAGCTTAGGAAACTAAGTTGTGGACTGGTGATATAATCTGTCAAAGTCACATAGCTAAGTAGGTCTGTCTATCTATTTATCTACCTATCTGAATATATTCATAATGAAAAGATAATGCAACTATCTCTAACGAAGGGAATTGTGGAATGGAAGATCAGAACCAGGAGTGGAAAATACTTTCTTTTTTATTTTATTGCCTTTCACACTTTTGAGTTTGCATCATATACATACAATATCTACTGTAATAAATTAACATGAGTAACATTAAAACTGCCACTCTAAATAAGATTATCATAATATGACATAGTTTCCTACAACTGAACATTCTTTAAAACATTTCATTTGTAATAATTCTAAAAGCTATTTTTTTGTGTATTTTCAGAACCTTCAAGAGTTTATTTAATAAACACACAGATTGTTAGAGTTCTACCTACATACCAATACCATTGCCAGAATTTCCATGTGCATATGAATAATAAAAATATATATTTGAAAAGATAGGTGAGTTCCCATTAGTTTCTTTGGAATTTAATGAGCCATGGGATTTGATCCCAATATTTGATGCTGCAGTTCAGTGAAATTTTGGGTTCTCAATTTGAGATATTTGAGGGTTGTAATTGTGATCTTAAAAGGTTCTAAAGGCCTCATAAAACAATAAAATGCTGTCCCTACACCTTATATATGTGTATATATATATTTATATATATATATATTTATGAATATACATATATTCTTTCTTTATAGGAACAATTAGATAAGTTTCTTACAATTAGATAAGTGTAGTGATTTTGAGTATGTCCTTTTCTTTCTAGTAACAAAAATAACCATAAAATACAATACATAGCATGATGATGAAAATGTTGCTTTTTTTAAGAATGTTTCATACTACATTTTAATAGGAGTGAATCAAAACTAATTTGCTATTCTTAAATATGTTTTCCCAACACAAATGTCTTTTGCTTATAAAAATATTTTTTCACCCAAATATTTAAAGTTAGAAGCATATTTGTCACCTTATGTCTATGCATATGGCTACCTTGCTCAAAAGACATAAACAACTGTACCCCAAAATTATGAACATATTTTGGAAAGTGTTGAGAACGTCTGGAATGCATTGACAGGGAGAGAAACGAATGTAAATGACGTACATAATCAGTGATGTAATGCTTTATGCTACTTTGGTCTTAACCAATCAGAATATGGAGGCTGCTACCGTGAATCATTAGAATTCATACTAATGATTTCTGATACTCAGGCCCCCAGGCTCCCCAATTAGCCCTTAGGCTGGGCCAGGCCTGGCAGACACCGTGAGCAACGACAGTGACTCTGTTGGGTGAGCTTGTGCCACATAAGGGGATACCCAATACTGGGGAAAACGAGTCAAAGATATCTGCAAGTAGAAGCCTCTAAAACTACAGCTAAGGTAGTGAGAGAGACAGTCATCCCTGTACAGGTAGCACATACCTTCCATGCCATCACCTCCTGCTTGCTCAAAGTGGATGCTTTGCTTGTTGAATTAAATAAATGAGAAAAGGCTCTTTGAATCAAATGGTTTTTGTGTGCAGTTTCTCTTGATGTCATCAACTGTTCACCATTTCCAATCCAGGTCTTTGCTTAGACTTTGAGGCGTAGTTCCTCAGAGTAAGAGAGATAAGACCCTTTGAAGGCCTTCAAATCCCTTGCTTACAGGAAAGCTTTGCCACCTTTGCCTCAGGGGTTAATGGGTGAAAGCGTTCCAGTCTTGTATAATAGTTTGAACAAATAATATCCATAACAGTGTGAAAGTCACACCATGGGGAACACCAGGACTTTAAAGAGAAGATTGCCCAACATTTTCCTAATCTGGCCTAATCAAGGTTGATTGGCTTGAGTTCCTGGTCATTCTTTGCATACGTGTGGGATATGGGAGAGTCTTAATAAACGGAGCCCTTTTTGTTTTTTGTTCCCTCACAACAAACATCAATCTTTTCTCCTCAACTCCAAAGAAATTCATTTTTCTATCTTTCCGTAGGCAATTCCCCAAGCTCACCGTGATAGTATACCTTTTGTTCTGGCCTGGGAAATAAGTAGCACAGGAGAATGCTGCAGCCATGCAGGAAGGGGTCCTGCTCTTTGTGTATGATAAACAGCCTCCTCAACAATGTAACATTTTGTCTAAGAATATTTAAAAAAAACATATTTCAGTGCAAATAGTTACTAAACTGTAATAGCTACTCTGGAAGCTGAGATACTGTAAAGTTTGATGGTAAAAGAAATACTTTTTTTTTCTATTGAAAAATTACTTTAACACAGCTTAGAGGAGAAAGAGGTAATTTTGTCAAAAGAATAAATTAAACATTATTTGAGGAGAGAGGTTTGCGTGTTTTTAATCATGTTGTTTTTTCTCCTTTCTTTTGAAAGGCTTGTGTGTTTTTGTGAAAAATATAAAGATGAGCAGAATAAAATAATGCTTGAAATTTATTTAACAATTGCTGTGCTCCAGATACTGCTTTTCCTGCACCATCTCATTGACTTCTAGGAGGTAGAGATGATGTCACTTCTGTTTCTTGATAACTCACTTAAACATGTGCACTGTTACACAGCTATTAATCATCAAAGAACAGTCTTAAACCTATTTCAGTCTGAGCCTGTGGCTTGGATCCAGAATAATTGAGTTTTTGTTTTTTATTATTGTTTAGCTGGCAATCTATGATCATGGAAGTTGAATGGTAGGTTTTTCAGATTTGTGATTTTTCCCAAGCCATGAATGACCAGTATTATTTGTAAGTTCCAAATAAGGTCATAGGATTAATGGACGACTTAGCTAAATTCACATTGAAATTTCAAATGCTCAGCCTGTTTTTAAATTCGCTGTCATATAAAGATGAAAGGTGTAGAGTTGCTCAAACCGGATTTAAATTCAAGTTCTTCTCCACCATTCTGATATAAAGATGAAAGGTGTAGAGTTGCTCAAACTGGATTTAAATTCAGGTTCTTCTCCACCATTCTGATACGGGGCACCTTTACTTCTGCTTTCTGTGTCTTAATGGCCTCCTTTTTAAAATGAGGACAACAATTGATTACCAGTTTGGGTTATTTTGAGAAGTAAATGAGGTAATTTTGTAAAGTACTTAGTGTAATGCCTCACAAAGGATAAGTTCACAATCAACGATAGATTTTATAATATCAGAATAAGAAATTCTATGGTAGAATATCAGAGTTGGAAACACTGAGGAGTTGAAAGTCATATAAAAATATATACACACATACACGCACACACACACGACTATGGAAAAGTAATACTTTTAATAAGCATCAAGAACATAGTATTTAAATGACTTATGTTAGAAACTTAAAATTGAGGAATTTGAGTTCTAGCCCTTCTCTCTTCATCCAGTTCTGAAGTGGGTGGACCTAACAGGGAGCTGAAGAGGCAAAATGATCAGGACAACCCAGCCATGGACAACTCAATTTCAACTGCAATTCAACAGGCTGAGCCCTTGATCATGGGGTTCACCCTATGAAACATTCTTGCAAAGAAGCTAAACTTACTTATAATTATGCCTAAGAGTCACCCCCAGAGAACCTCTTGTTGTGCAGATGTGGCTACTCTTAGCCAATTCAGCAGGTGAACTCACTGCCTTCCCCGCTACATGGGGTGTAAATTTCCATGGCAACATGGGAAAGGATTCCCAGGATGAGCTGGGACCTACCATCAAGGGATTGAGAAAGTCTTCTTGACGTAAAGGGGGAAGAGAGAAATAAGACAAAATAAAGTCTCAGTGGTTGAGAGATTTCACACAAAGCCTAGAGGTTATCTTGGAGGTTATTCTTATGCATTATATAGATTTTTAGTTTATGGTGTATTGGAGTGGTAGAGGGAAGTACTTGAAACTGAAACTACTGGAATAGCCTTGTGTTCTAGTTTGCTAGCTGCCAGAATGCAAAATACCAGAAACAGAATGGCTTTAAAGGGGGAATTTAAAAGTTGCTAGTTTACACTTCTATGGATGAGAAAATGTCCCAATTAAAACAAGTTTATAGAAGTGTCTAATCAGATGCATCCAGAGAAAGATACCTTGATTCAAGAAGGCTGATGAGGTTCAGGGTTTCTCTCTCAACTGGGAGGGCACATGGCAAACATGGTTGTGACTGCTGGCTTTCCTGTAACTCTACAAAAAGGGACTCTGAAAAATGTTTCCTCTTTTAAAGGATTACAGTAAGCAACTCCTCCTTCAGTTACTGGAGACACATCTCCACGGAAATCATCTAATCAAAGTTACCACCCACAATTGGGTGGGTCACATCTCCATGGAAACAATCAAAATTCTCCCACCCAGCAATACTGAATGAGGATTAAAGGACATGGCTTTTCTGGGGTCCACCACAGATTCAAACTGGCACACTTTGATTCTTAAAGATGATTTTATAACTACATAGCTTTTACAATGTGACTGGGTGATTGTGAAAACCTTGTGTCTGATATTCCTTTTTCCAGGTATGGACAGATAAGAATAAAGAAGGGGATAAAGAGTAAAACATTAGATAGACTGAGATACTAATGGTTAATGAGAGGGAGCTGTAAGGGGTATGTATGAGTTTTTCTTTTTGCTTCTTTTTCTGGAGTGATGCAAATGTTCTAAAATGGTCATGGTAATGAAATCACAACTATGTGATGATATTGTCAGCCATTGATTGTGTACCATGAATGGAATGTATGTGTGTGAAGATTTCTCAATAAAAACATGAAAAAAAAAAGAACTAAGGAGGGAAGGGTAGAAGGGATACAGGTGTGGCTACAAAAGGCCAAATGAAGGCTCGTTGTGTTGATGGAAGTGTTTTGGATTGTGATATTGTACTGTGTTTATATAGGATGTTATGAATGGAGGAAGCTAGGTAAATAACATATTATATCTTTATTATTTCTTACCACTGCATGTGAATTTACAATAAACTCAAAATAAAACGTTTAATTAAAAAAAAAGCATCAGTGAGAATAGAATGAAAGAATGTGATGTGATATTTGTTTTGACTAGTAAACTTACTTACATTGTGCCCTTTTTGTATTTTTGAAATGCTTACTTTTATTACGGGTTCTGAGGTTTGTGGAGGCTATAGAACCTGCACAAGTGAATGTAAAGAAGAACTGAGCTTTAGCGCAGAGATGTCTAATTACTAAATCTCTTCCTTCTGACTTTCCCTTTCTGGGAACAATTAGTAATTTTATTACCATCTATTTAACTGTTTTATGATAATTGGAACAATACATTTCTGCTTTCCCTCTCTAGGTAATGCAATAATGAACTGTCTTTGCATAGCTGGATACATTTTTTTCATGAGATAAAATATGTGTGTTATTGATAAGAATTTCAACTTTGGAAACACATATTGTCTTATAATACACTTTCGTGGACTTGGTGCTTTCCTTATGTACTGTTTTCACGTGCAATGCACACACACAAATGTTTATGTGTATATTTTGTGTATCATGTTCTAAGTCTCTTATTCTGTTTATCAACCACGCACAACCACCCCAGCGACAGGTAACATCAGTAGAGAGATATTTTCTTTGATATTAAATAATGATTCAAAGTCCATAGTTTATGGAGAAACCCCTTTGAAAATCAAAACAAAATTGCTTTTATCTAGATATCACTCCAAACTATGTCACAATATGCAAACATAGGAAAGTCTGTCTTGAAATTCAGCATGAAATTCAATTTCTCGTATTCTGAGAAAATGGGTCATTCTAACCAGAATGATTGCTTTAGATTTGTTTTCTATGGTTCAGTAAATCTGCTTGCAGATATGTTTGCAAAATATAGAAATATGCAATAAGTCTCCTAATCATTGTGAAAACTTAAAGGCTTTTTTTTGTTCAAAAAGATTGAAATGGAAAAAAAAATTCTTCAATGTAAAATAGTACCTTTAATTACTAGCATGTGTTTAAATATCAAGGATAGCAATAAAATTATGTATTTGTTAATTAGACTTGATGTTTTGCTTAAAAAAGCTGAACACCAATATTCTTTTTTTTTTTTTTTTAGTTGAAGAATATTAATAGGAATTGTTTCCTAGGGAAAAATCACTACTTTTTGCTTACTAAGATTGCATTGGCTTCAGATCCTTTATTTTGAAAATATTTGATGCATAATAACAGTGCTTAACTTTGTATAATATTTTAAATATATACAGATATAAATTAAAAATTATAATACATATGTGGTAAAACCAAAAGCAAGTTTTCAACTGCAGGGTCAGAAGTTTCTCCACATATTCCTTATAAAAATATTAAAATTCTTCTGTGAGCTATTCTGTGTGCATTCTGCAGATTCATTGACAATTTACTTTCACTGGCATAATTGATGAAGAAAGGAAAGGAATGGGAGTTATGGAAGTTGAAGATTATGGAACCAATTATTTATTTGTTCACAATTATCTACTGAGTGTTTGCTATTGTATAAGCACTAGATTGTACAATAAACAAAGCAGATACACTACCAGTTTCATTGAGCTTATTGTTTAGTGAGAAAATCATATAATTATACAAATAACTAGACATTTATGCACTATACTGTATACATGCAAGGCAATTGAAGGCTTCTATGAGACGTTGTGCAGGAGTGGGGGTTAATTTAGGTTATCTTGGTTTTGCTATCTATTTTCTCAATCAGTTTTTCCCTTTTTTTTTTTTTTTTGCACGGGCAGGCACTCAATCAGTTTTTTTATGAGCAGATATAGAAAGATTAAAAAAACCAAAAAATTCCAAAAAACTCCCACTATACTATATTCTCAGAAATCTCCCCGGCTTAACTCTTTAGTAATGTGTGTATTACATATCATCTACTATTTTCAGTTTCCCCCAGTTTCCATATAAAAAGCGTTTGATCACAAATTCAAAGGACCAGAAGGAGGAGATTGAAAAGAATATGGTAATATATCTAAACCTTATAAAACCTTATAATCCTTGAATATAACATAGAAGTTCACATTGTAGAATAGTCTAACTTTGATTTCAGTTCACATTTTTCTAACGGAATGAGATTTCAGGTGATTCTATTTGGTAATGAATATAAATTTTAAGTTAATTTATGTTCGATTACCTAGTATTCTCATAAAGAGACTTCCCGTTAATCATCAGGTACTGGTGGGCTGTTAGAGGGCTTCCGGGCAGAACAAGAGGGTAGCAAGTCCAGAGTGGTTAAGGAAATAGAAAAAGACTTACCACTTGTAAAAGGAGTGGGCCAGTAATTTAGTGACGATCTCCTCAAACTTGAATGTTAATAAGTTTTGTATGACATCAGTAAATAAACTTAGCAGAGTAAAGATATAAGTCATAGTAGGAAATATTTATTACATGTTTATCATTTGTTGAGACTTGCACTTAATGTTTTACACACTCTTTTTTTTTAGGCATCCCCATACCCTGTGAGGTAAGTACTATTTATTTTTAGCATGTTAGTAAAAAAAGCTCAGAGGCTCAGAAAGTTTGAGTAACTTGAAAAAGAACATACAAAACACAAGACAAAAAAGTCTATTTTTCTTTAGAGTTAATAGCTGGAAGGAAAAAAAAATAAAAAACATACCTCTGTAGTGCATGCGTGTATACTGTCTGTGTAAAATCTATTTGTGGTTTGACCAGTCCAAGTAAGTAAGAAAGTATTTATACAATGCTGGACCATGCTTTTATTATAACATATTTCTGAAGCTACATTGTACATTTTTATAACCCTTTTAGTTTAGCGTGGTATAGTTTCCTGCAAATTTGGATTTGTACTTGCTGGAGTTGTGAATTTTATCTTTGTTTTTTTCCACTTTCATTTTTTGACGGAATTCAAAAGATTTGTTATCCTAATATCCAGGAACTTTTTTCCCTGCATTTTCTGTGGCTGAAATCTGTTTTCTTTCATTTAGTCTGTGATAATTGAACCCCATCCTTTAACAACTGTAAATCAATGCTACACTGATTTTATTTCTGAAACAAATTATGTATTTGTGTGATCTGAATTCATGATTCTTGGATGAATAAAATTAACCTTGCTTTACTTTGAGTTTTTAAAATACCCATTTTAATAAAAGGGAAGCTATTCAGATATTTCACCTGTATATTTTAGTTGAGTTTTTTTTTTTTTTCCATGGCACTGGAATCGAACCCAGGTCTCTGTCATGGCAGGCAAGAACCCTGCCACTGAGCCACCGTGGCCTGTCCTTAGTTGAGTTTTAAACAATATAATAATGGTTATGATAATTTCTAAAAAAAAAAAAAATAATAAAAACCCAAAACTTTTTCTCTCACCCTTCAGAAGCACCACTAGTATCTTCACCTCTAATAGGACCCATCTCCCATCTCACAATAGAATTATGATCATTTGTGTTTCCGGGATCCTCAGCCATGGCTATTTTACAGAACAGTTTGCTAAGATATGAGAAAGCGCTTTCCAAACAAAGGGAATAATAGGAGCGGTGGCTAGAGCACAGGCAGAAAGAAAACCAGTAAGAGTTGAAGATAGAGGTGGATGCTTGTAAGAGATATGGCACTAGATAGATTGAGATTGCATATTTATTAGCAAGAAGTCTCCGTGGTCTTGATGTAAAATACTCTTTTGATGAAGAAAAGCCAGACTAATTCAAAGAAAGCCAAAATATGAGTTGAGTATTTGATGGCTATGAGGCAATATTAACTTAAAGATAGAAAATTAAAGAGATCAGCAAATGTAGGCTTGTGTTTGTTTTTAAAAACATACCTAGAGCTGACATTAATGGTTATTTCAAATACTTTTTTTCCACAACATTTTGTTATAGAAATTTTCCTGCATGCAAAAAAGTTGAAAAACCTTTACCCACCACCTAGATTCTACACTTAATATTTACTGTACTTGCTCTATCACGTATCAGTTGTGATGTGTTTCATGGTAACTTGTAGATGTCATTGTACTTCACTCCTAAATACCTTAGCAAGCCTCCTATTAACTACAGTTCAATATTTATTTTTGTTTCTTTTCTTGTTCCTTTAGTAGTAAAATTTACATTCAATGAAATTCCCAAATCTTAAAGATCCCGTACAGTGAGTACTGAAAAATGAATATGCCTCTATAACCAAAACCTCTATTAGAGAATATCACTGTGCCACTAAAATACTCCTTTATGCCCATTCCTGAAAACTCCACAGAAGGAATCACTGTTCTCATTTTCCCCCCACTACGATTAGTTTTACAGAATAGCTTTAATTCTTTTTTAAACAGTTTTATTCATACGCCGTATAATCCTTCCTAAGTGCACAATCAATGGTTCTTGGTATAATCATATGGTTGTGCATTCACCACCACAATCAATATGGAACATGCTCATTTCTTCTGAAAAAAACAATCCCATACCCCATTTCCTCTCTATTGTTGATGTTTAACTTGGTACAGTGCCTTTGTTACAATTAAAGAAAGAATATTACAATTTTACTGTTGATTATAGACACTAGTTTACATTAGTTGTATTTTCCCCGTGTACCACCCTATTACTAGCACCTTGTAATAATGACATACCTTTGTTCTAGTTCATGTAAGAACTTCCTTATTTTTGTACAACTAACCACAGTCATTCATTGTCCACTGTAGGTTTTGCTCTGTTATACAGTCCCAGGTTCTATCCTCTAGTTTTCCTACTGGTGACAATCATGACCTAGCCTTGTCCCTTCTGTATGATACATAAATAGCTTTGTTGATTGTGCTTACAGTATTGCTCAACCATCACACAGTATGGCACTTTCCATTTCCAAACATTTACAATCAATCTTCTTAAACATTTTGTACTTTTTAAGCAGATTTGCCCAATCTGTACCCTCTTTCTATCTCCTCATATCCTCTTGAATTTTACTCCCTAAGTTTGCAGATTATAATTTGTTCATATTCATAAGACCATACAATATTTGTCCTTTTGTTTCTGGCTTATTCCACTCAAGACAGTGTTTTCTAGGTTCACCCAGATTGTCGTATGCATTATGACTTCATTCTGTCTTAGATCTGCATAATATTCCATCATATGTTATACCACAGCTTGTTGATCCAGTCATCAGTTGATGAACATTTGGGCTGTTTCCATTTACTGGCAATTGTGAAGAATGTTACAATAAATATCAGCAGGCAAATGTCTATTCTTGCCTCTGCTCTCATTTTTTCTGAATATATACCTAGTAACCAGTTTGCCAGGCCATATGGCAATTCTATGCTTAGCTTCCTGAGGAACCATCAGGCTGCCTTCCAGAATGGTTGCACCACTTTACATTCCCACCCACAGTGAATTGGTGTTCCTCTTTCTCCACATCCTCTCCAGCAGTTGTAGTTTTCTACAACTACAACTACTATATGGTTTCCAAATATTTCCTCCCATTGACTAGGCTGCCTTTTTACTCTCTTGAAAGTCCTTTGATAAGCAAAACTATTCAGTTTTGAGGAGGTCTCATTTATCTAGTTCTGCTTCATTGCCTGTGCTTTCCATATAAGGTCTAAGAAACTACCTTCTACCACAGATCTCTAAGATGTTTCCCTACATGTTCTTCTAGGAGTTTTATGGTCCTAGTTCTAACAATTAGGCCTTTGACCCATTTTAAGTTAATTTTTTTATAAGGCATGGGTTAGTGGTCCTATTTCATTCTTTTGAATATGTATATCCAGTTCTCCCAGCACCATTTGTTGAAGAAGTTGTTCTGTCCCAGTTGAGTCCCTTGTCAAAGATCAATTGGCCAGGGTGTGCAAGGGTAGTTTAGTGGTAGAATTCTCGCCTGCCATGTGGGAGACCTGGGTTCAATTCCCGGCCCAGGCACTTCCCAACAAACAAACAAAGAAACCACCAAAAACAAACAAACAAACAAATTCAACAAATGGTGGTACAATAACAGGATACTCATGTGGAAAAAGAATGAAATGTGGCCCTGCCATACGGGATACAAAAAAAAAAAAAAAAGTCAATCAACCTTATCTAAGAAAGTCTAGTTCTGAACTCACAGTTTGATTCCATTGGTCAAGTATATCTGTCCTTATGCCAGCACCATGCTGTTTTAACCACTTCATGCTTTAAAGTCTTGAAGTGTGAAAATTAATGGGTCATTTTAAGGGGAGAAAAACAATCATATGTTTATATAAAAAGTACATGATTTATATTTGTATTTACATAAAAGTTATTTAAGCCACAACAACAAATCATTCTTAAAACCTTCCAGATGTTTCCTAGGTTTATTTTGTGAGGGGACAAGACTTAGTGGGCACCCTCTGAATAGAAGAAGCATCATGAAACATGATTAGCTTAACATGCTTGCAATTTTCAGTATTTTACATAACACATATGTATTACACTCAAATTTTTTTCACATTAACTAAATTCTCAGATTATTTGGCACTTTTCAGAAATTCATGCTTCCACTATAAGGAAGACAGCGACTTCTAAGAAAATTACTTTGAAGCTTTTATTAACTTTTGAAAGCGTGTGCTTCTGCTAAGACAGAGAGCGCTGTCATTGGTCCACATGCTGAACGATCAACAGAAATGTGGCAAAATTGATGGAAACTGAGAAGTAGGCAAAATAAAATATTGTCACCAAGCCTAGAGACCTGCAAAGTGTTCTGCTCCTCATTTTATTTTGTGTGATATCTGAGTATTATTTTTAGCAAGTATTTGTCATTCAATCCACTGATTATGTGAGTAATAGAAGGAATGTAGATGCTATGTCAAAAGTGTATTGAATAGAAGATATCAAAGTTCATTCTCAAAACTCACTAGTCTTGTCCCACTTTGTCTCACACACAAACCACAACATCAAGGCTGTTGGAATAGCTATGATAATTCATGAATTCTGAAAGTCTTAAAAGTAACATCTTAATATTACCATACAATTGATTAATGATGAATTTAACTTGATTTATTTATAGGGTCTTAAAAAAATGTGAGCATAGACATATGATCAGAAGAAAATAATCAAGAATACCCTACCTCCCTACCTTACAGGATTGTCATAAAATAAAAGAAAGGCTGAATGTTACATGCTAATGAAATTCACGTTTTTAAAAATATCTCAAAACAAACAAACAAAAACAGAGTTGCCAGTGGTTCCTCTGGCTTAATTCAAAGGGACATTTTAGGGTGTCTTTCATTATATTGTTGTATTGAAAGAGAATGGCCTTGCGGGTCCAAGTTTAGTTCAGTGGCAAAATTCTTGCCTGCCATACGGGAAACCCAAGTTCGATTCTCTGCCCATGAACTTCCCAAACAAACAAATGAAAAGCCAAACAAATAAGAATTCAGCAAATGATGCTGCAGTAAGGGGATATTCACATGGAAAAAGAATGAAATGTGACCCTCACCATACAGCATACAAAAAAAGAGAGAACAGCCTTGGATTCAGACTGCTTCTATTAAAATTTCAGTTCTGACCTTTACTAGGTGTAGAAATTTAGGCAAGGTACTTAATGTTTCTAGCCTCAGTTTCTTCATCTGGAAAATGGGGATAATAAAATTACTTTCAAGAATTGTCATGAGGATTAAATGAGATAATGTATGTTAAATTTTTAGTATAGGCCTTGGCTCATAATAGCATATAATAAACTGTATTAAAAATTCCTTTGAAGCAAGAAAAAAACAGAATAAAGTAAAATAAAATAAAGGGTATCAAAATGTCTTTTAAATTACAATGCATATAAAAATTTATGGTGGCATGCATATGCCAGATATATCATGTAAAAGATATGTATATATATATACACATATATTAAAGCAACCCATCAAATTTAGCAGACAAGTTTGTTTTAGACTAGTCTAAATTTTTTAATATTATTGCTAATTTATTTACTGTTCAGAAATACAGAATCAAGTTGCTCAAACTCATGAGTTCATGACATGCAAATATTTTATACCCATGATTTTTTTGGTTAACTTATTGTGCTGCTGTCTTTATTTTTCATCTCCCAGTGCTAGACAATTCTCTCCTCCACAGGCACCAATTCTACGGTTTAAATATCTTTCCTTTAAATCCACTGACCAGGTGGATTTTCTTATATGTGTAGATATAACGAAGCAAACTTAAATTATGTTTGATAAATTTTCAAATGAATTTTCCAACAAATTCTTATGTCTCCCAGTCATCATCATGCATTTTATATTTGTCTGTATTCAACTTAAAAGAGTTATTTTCTCTTGTTTATTTCTTCTCACCACTACATGGTATTCTCCTATAAGGATATAGCAAATATTAACCTTCCCTTAATGGATACATCACATCATTCTGTAGAAGCTTCTTCCTGCTCCTTTGCAACAAGCACTGCCTCCCCTACCCCAGGGCCAGGAAGCAATATTCTCATCTCTGCTACTAGAGTTTCCCCTTTTATACAACTTTAAGTAAATGTAATAATTTAATCTTTTGTTTTTATTTCTTTCACTTAGCCATTAACACTAGTTTATTGCATATATTAATGTTTTTATTTTTAATTCTTTTTATTGATGAGTAGTATCCTAGTATATGATTAAACCTCAATTTGTTTTTCCATTCACCTGCAGAGAGTCCATCAGGTTAATTTATAAACAAAGTTGCTACCCATATTCGCATAAACATCTCTTTCATTTTACTTTGATAAGTACAAAGGTGTAAAGTTGCTGGTTAGTGTTATCTGTGTATATTTTACTTTATCAGATATACCTACACTGTTTTCAAAAATGACTATCATTTTAGATACCCACCAATAATGTACAGGAGTGTCACTTACTCCCCACACATGTAATAATTATCTTATATAAAAAATAACATTATCTCATGATTCTAACTTACGTTTTGACTGTCTAAGGTTGTCTAAGGAAATATAACTGACAGATATACAGATATTATGAGATTTTTATAATAATTCTCTCACGTGACTGTGGGGATAGGCATGTCCAAATTCCATAGAGCAAGCTGGAAACTCCAGTGAAGATTTTCAAAGAATTCCCTAAGAGAAGCTGGCTGGCTGAATTACAATTGTAAATTCTCTCTTCTGATTGCTGAAATCATCACTTCTTTTAAAACCTTCCACTGACTGGATGAGACATCTCATTATTTAAGGCAATCTCCTCAGTTGATTGCAGATGTAATCAGTCATAGAGATGGTACAATTATTGATGTTTTAAGTCCATGAAATATCCTTACAATAATATTCTCACTAGTGCTTGCTTGACCAAAGAACTGGACACCATAACTTGGTGGAGTTGACCCATGAACTTAATCATCACAGTTCATCCCTTGTCAATTCGGCAGTCATACAAATTTCCTAAAGTCATACTTTATCTCTAAATAAAACCAATGAGTCATATTTTCACCTAACAATACTCAACTTCCCTGCATCAAGCAAAAGTATACTAAATCTCCCCAGAATAAGGTGCAAGACCTTGAGCAATATTCACTCTTAAATTTGATCTCTTATAACTTAAATATTATGACATGAAGCTAATACAACTTATAATGTGTAAGGTAATAAAGAAAGAAATCAAGGATATTTGTCTTACGCATATATAACAACATACTCATAAAATAACAAGGAAGAAATATTTTAACCATTACATTTTTCATTTCTGTAACTGTTCATGTGGTCAGAGCTTGTATATTCGAATACTTTCTTCTTCCTATACATTCAATATTCTCTTTACCCTCAACAAACACCTGAGCTAGCTGTGGTTCTTTGCCTGGAGGTATAAACCAAACTTTCTTTCCTAAAGTGTCAGGACTGTCAGGACTCCTGTCTAAATGGGATTGTTGCAGTTTTCCATTGACTTTAATCACAGGGCCTGAAAGCACTAAGATGTGTCCTAGGGGATCTCCTGTATTCCAGGCAAACTCTTCTTCACCTCTGTTATGTGGTTGCAGGCATATTTCCCCTTCCTAGTCAGGGTCAGTCACCCCAGACCATATAGTAATTCCCTTATTTGCCTATTGATTCAGAGGCATGAGGAGTCTAAAGTGGCCATTTGGCAAACTTCACTTCCAGTTCAAAATAATCACAGTTGTTTCTCCTAATGGAAGCACTCCTCCTTTTGGAACAAAGACCTGTAGATCAGGAGAGCTTAAGGTGCAGGGACAGGAAGCAAATATTTTTCTAGTAGATCACTAAGGATAATAGTGGTAGTGTCACTCCATTTCTACCCCTTGATTCTTGAACCTGTGAATTCTGACTAGGGAAGAAACAGCACCATAGGTGGATTCTGATTTAAAGCATACACAGCCTCCTGGAGAACACTTTGCCATGAATCAGTGTACAAACTCACCTCTGACGAGTTATTCTAAGTAAAATGAACATCCTAGTGTACTGATCAAAATTTCACCCACTGGGAGGATTACCCCTTACCACTGTCCTCCAGAAAAGGGTATGGTGCTGCAGTTGTGCACTTTCAAGTGGTACCTGCATATTGTGCAGAACCATCTGTAAACGTGCCTGACTTTTCTTTTCCTCAATCAACTGATCATAAGGAATTCCCCAATATGCTATAGCTGTGGGCAGGGAGAGGGAAGGTAATGTGGCAGGGTCCGGGTCCATGGGCATTTGGGCCACTACCCCATATAACTTACTTGTGCCCTTACAACTTACTTGAGTTCTCTTTCATGTATACCACTTCCATTTTATGATGGAGTATTGCAGTGCATGTTGTACTTTATGGCTTGGTGACTTAAACACCCAGCTCATGATGGACAACTCATGTCTCATGGTAAGTTGGGATTCCATGGTGAGGCATTAAGTCTCTACTAAAGCCCCTTAGTATACCAAAAACTGTTTCTCAAAAAGAGAGCAGTAATATGCAGAGGACAAGAAGTTTTGCTCTAAAATCCTAAGGATCTGCATTGTGATTCTCTTTTCAGGGCCACACAAGAATTCAGACAGCAACTTTGTTTGCCATTGATGCTTCCATCACCACTGGATCTGTGGTATCATATGGTACAAATTGCAAAGTAGCTTGCCCAGCACCCTGGACATGTCTCAGAGCCATCTATTGTCCTGTTTCCCAATCAAAAGTAGCAGCTTTTTGGGTCCCTTGATAAATGGGCCACAAAAGTGCATTTTATACTATGGCAATTCTGGCATTTCAGCTTCAGGCAATGGAGACCACCTTTTGGCCCATGCTTCAGACAAGCAGGAGAACAAACTGTTATAGCCCTTTCTAATCCCTCAAGCTACATTATTGAATCCAAAATCTCTGTCTAGCAGCCCATATCAATAAATTTAGCTTGATTTAACTTTATATTCTTTCCACCATTATTCCACACCCTAAATATACACACCCATACGTATTCCCCTTATTTCTGTCTATATAGATTGGAAATATCTTCAGTATTTTTTAAATACAGTGAAGCTCCTCATGGATCACATTTTCTATCTTACTTTTGGGACCTGTTTTGACTTCAGTCAAGTCTGCAAGTTAACATGGTGGTGGGGAGGGTAACAAAAATTAGAACTGTCTTGCAAGGCACCTAACCCAGGAATTCCATTGCAGTTTCAACTAATGAAAGAGGATTACTTCCTTCAGTCAGAAGACTGAGGGCTGTTTGCTCAGGGAAGGCGGTTACAGGTTTATCACCAGCAACTGGGCTAATGTTTGTAGGTGGAGGTTGGATGGCCAATTCCTCAGAGCAGACTAGAGGTCAGAAGACTGGTTCCTCAGGACACTCTGTGATTGGGTGGCTGATTCTAAAGGGCAGACCACTGTAGGTCTATTTGGCAAAGGCCCAGCCAAATTTAAGGTTTCATTTTACCCATCGCCATCATTATCAACATATATGTCCTCATTCCAGTGTTTTTGGATCATCTTCTTTTCCACCAATGCCCTCACTTTAACAGCTGTCACTCTGCAAAGTTGAAAATTCAACTTATGTTGTTATTCAGTCACGTGTGCAATGAGACTTTGGGTCCAGTTTTCAGAAATCTCAAGGCTGTCTTCACACAAAATAAAGATTTTCCTTCAGGACACACATTGAAACTTCCCTGTCCTTCATGCAGTGCTTACATTGGCAATTTGAAGCCCTGAGCTCATCCTTTTCTTTTATAACTGTGTTTAATGAATTCATGAACCAACCAAAATGATTGTACCTTTTCACTCATGAAACCTGTGTTAAGTTGTCAAAAACAATCTCACTCAAGCCTTGCCTCTTATAAGCATTGGAGTAACTATATCTAATGGTTATAGTGTGCTTATCTTTATTGTCCACACATGTCCTGGACTACCAGTGCCATCTTGATGGTTGGAAATAAAATCATTGGTTCTTTAGAATCTAATCAGATTTGAGAACCAATTCCAGAAACCCCAGACCAATTCAGAAATCTCATCATTATGATTCTGTTTCTGAAAAACCACTCCTGGAACCAAAGCTTTATGAGTCAGGGTTTTCTAGGGAAACAGAAGTGACAGAAGATAAAACTTAATGTTAGGATATCTATATCATAACTGTGTCACAGGACTGTGGGTGGGTAATGCAAAATCCCATAGGGCAGGGAACAAACTGGGAACTCCAATGAAAAGTTTTCAATGAATTCCTCTGGAGAAGCTGGCTGGCTGAAGTAGAGATGGAAATTCTCTCTTCTGACTGCTGAAGTCATTGCTTCTCCTTTTAAAGCCTTCAACTGATTGGATAAGACTTATCTCATTGTTGAAGGCAGCCTCCTCCGTAGATTGTAGATGCAATCATCATATTGATGATTTAAGCCCAATATCCTCACAGTAGCAATCAGACCATTGTTCGCTTTACCGAACAATTGGGCGCTGTAATGTGGCCAAGTTGACTCATGAATTTAAGCATCCCATCTAGTGATTTCCGTAGTTTTTCACATGCTAATTTGCCATTATATACCTTCTTTTCTCAAGGGTCTATTCATATCTTTTGCTAACTTTTTAATTTGGGTTTTCATATTAATTTTGAGTTTAAGAGTTCTTTACACTATACCCTGATTAAAAGCCATTGTTGAAATTGCAAATATTTTCTCCTAATCTGTGGACTGTTTTTCAGTTTCCTTAGCCATGCCTTTTAAAAATAAAACATTTTTTAATATTGATGTTAATTTTTGGTTTTGTTGTTTAAGAAATCATAGTCTAAACTGAAGCTAAAGATTGTCTCCCATGCTTTCATTTTCCATATTGATTTCTGTATATGAGAGCAAAGTTACTGGAAGGTTAAAAAACAGTACAGTAATCCCACAAAACAAAACAAAAAAAACATTTTTATATTAAGTTTCTTTTGTTTTAGAAAATTATAGTAAGTCAAAAACACTTCAAGTTGAATTCTTTTGGGAAAAGTTGATGAATTAGATATTTTACTAATAATTGTAATGAAAAGTGGGGAATTTTCCCTGTTATATTTCTTCTAGTAAATTTTGACAATCATAGTTTCCTAATTGCAAGAAATATATTTTATAATACATTTCCCTTTAGGGGATGAATTTGCCAAGAAAAACTAATGACAATCATGATAATGTAGAAAGATTGATAATGGCAGATGAATTTGCTTAGATTTAGTTTACATGGGAAGATTGCCTAAATAATACTCTAAGGACTGGGGAGTACTCCCTGAAAACTATATATTATGAATCCTTTTTTTCCAGAAAATCTTTCAAGAACTTTCATATTTTCTTAAAGGTATTTTTAGAAATAGGTTAGAGTTTTAAGAAAATATTCATATCACTGTATCTTGCATAAAATTTTACTTAAGGCTATAGTCATTGTGAATTTATCTGATGTTTTTCTGCACTCATTGCATTTAGATATCTTAAGAAATAGTACCTTCAGTTTTTCCAAATGAATTTAGATTCCTTAAATAAATATGACAATATATTACACAATAAAATAGCTTGCAGATCTGATATATACCATTATTTTAAATCGAAATAAACTGAAAATTTTAAAAATAGTTATTTTTTAATGTAGTAGTTAGGTTCAGGTGTCACCTTGGCCAGATGATGGCACCCTGTTGTTCTGTGGCTGTGGACTTAAATCACAGGCCCGTGATATTCCTCTATAGCTGATTATATCTGGGTTGGTGAAGGGGAGTGCCTCTGCAATGAGTGATGTTTAATTTAATTAGCTGGAAGGTTAAAAGGAGAAATACGATGACGTCAAAGAAGTATAACCACATGCCCGACCTCCAGCATCAGACGTCAGATGTTTCGCTTTCTACACAACCACTTCCGGGTTTCTTGGCTTTCAATTGTTTGGGCGCCAATTACTTTGAAAGCTATTCCAACAGGAGTTAGTGGATGCCTGACAAAGTAAATGTCTCCAAGAAAAAATCTCAAAAGTTAAAAAGAAATCCAAAAAGAAAAATTGATGATGAAGAAATGGAGTTGTCAGAGAAAGAGGTTAGAAATACAATGGGAAATATTAAAAACACCCAAATCATCTACTTTCTGAATGAAAAACAAAGTATACTAATCTGAAACAGATAAAGATAACATCCAACAAGAGAAAAACCTGGCAACCTCTTCCAAAAAGTAGCAGAGAGTATTTACAATCTATGATGGAATCAGTAATAATAGCAATTTTAAGTAACAATATTAAAGAAAACAAACAAAGCTAATATCATCGCAACTGTCTGAAGAAAAGATTGCTACACCTGTGTGAAACACTGAAAGTCCCTCCCAAAATGAAGAAAAAGTTAACTGATGTGTCAAGTCTACTGAAAATGGAAAGGGCACAGCACACCGCTAATGAAAAAGCTCTGGCAATATTTCAGGAAGAAATAGACAAAATAGTGGAGACCACAGAGTCAGTGACTGAGAATATTCAAAGCCTCAAAAATCAAACTTCACCTTCTGACAAATGAGGTGGAAGAAGAGGAAGAGAAGAAGGTAAAACAGATGTTTCAAATAGATAGCAGTGAGGTACTCTTTCTTCCAGAACTTTCTCAGAACAATCTCAAAGCACCAATACTTCAAAAAGAAATTTTGATGCTAATTCCAAACCAGAAGGCTCTTCTAAAGGACTTGGTCCTTCTTCATAATTTATCCCAGATGAAGGACATATTAGCTTTCATTGAAGAAGCCTATAGGACACTGGATGCCTCCTAAGTTTTTCATATGAAATTGTTTCATATTAATTTAAACTTATTTATGAATTTATAAAACTATTACCCTACAATGATATTTCAGAGGCTCAGGCTTCTGTGGGAATTATTGTCCAGTAATAATTACATGCACTTTAAAATTAGGCTGTACAGATCTACCATAAGCATCTAGAGTAGTCCTGGAGGCTCTGTTTCAGCAACTGGTAAGCCTGGAGAATCACATTTATTATACTGCTGCATCTCTTGTTATTTGCCTGGAACCAGAAAATAAGAACTGCCACAATCTGTTAGACAATAACGGATGAATGGAGGTCATTTATTGTTTAATGCTGATAAAATATGATGCTATAAGTTAATATAGATAAAGTTTTTGTATGGTACCTAGTACCTAGTTGGCTATCATTAATATCATTTACCTGATATCATGCTGTTTGTTGTCTGGTCATCTAGATTTTCAGAAATCCTCAAATGCCTTTAATTTTATAAAGAACTCCTTAGTCTTTTTTGTGGTAGCTAAGATTTGGGAGGTGCCTTTCACTGTGACAGTAGCATCAACATTGTATTTATTTGATTGCATTAGTGAATAGATATTGAATGTTTATTTTCCATTGTGATAAAGGATGCTTTTATTTCAGAAAACTAAAAAAAAAAAAAAAGAAGAAGAAGAAGTTATAGGATAGAGAAACAGTTCAGCACAGTTCAGCTCAGTGCTCAGAGCTGATATACACCCAGACATTTGGAGATGCAGAAAGGAATCACTGTGGGGAAAGCCATTTGAACCCAGAAACCAGTGGGGAAAGCCTACTGTGTGCCTTTATATGTAACAGAGAAAGCCAGAAGAAAAACAGCTACCATTCCTCTGAAGAACTGTATATTTGTAACTAAATAAATCCCCTTTATAAAAACCAGTCCATTTCTGGTGCATTGCATTTCAGAAGCATAAGCAAACCAAAAAAAATTGAAATATGGACATTTCATCACTATTAAATTTCATAACACTTACATATCCCTTGTAATTAGAGAAATGGTTTGGTATAAAGTTTGTAATTAATTGTTTGAATATTTAAAAATAAAGGATGATGGAAATAGAAAAAGTACATGAAAAATTTACTCCAGGTCACTAGTAAATGTTAAATGGGTATCCATATTTGTAGCACATTGTATTTTAAAAAGATCACCACATATTCCATCTTACATAATCTTATGACTTGACCAACACTCTCCCTTATAAGAGGCTGGATCTGTGTTCCCTCTTCTTGAATCTGGGTTGGACTCAGGACTGTTCCTTCCTTAGAAAATGGTGATTTCAATGCTTCATCTTAAAAAAATATTATAGGCTCCATCTGGTTTTATCTTTCTCAGGATATTTGTTGTGAGGAAACCCAAACTCTGCAGAGGCCATGTGAAGAGGCACCAGGGGTGGAAACTGAGGTTCTGAGAAGACAGCCAGTATCAGCCACCCATACATGAATAAATGATTCCTGAGTCTCATAGCTGAAGCCAGACACAATGTAGAGCAGAGACAAGTCATTCCATTCTGCGCCTTATGTGAAATTCTGACCCACAGAATCCACAAGCATATCCTAGTAAGTTTCATTGTAATTTATTATGTAACATTAGATAATGAATGGTATTTAACATCTAAAGATGTAAATGTATTTTAGAATAATATGCATAATAGATCAGATACTGCTTTTTACTACTCATGAAACTTGGCCATAAAGTTAATTTGTGTATTAGGAGGCTTTGTTTCACTGAGCAGAATAAACCATTTAAGTCAACTTTATTAAACAAATAATTCCTCTGAATTGATCTTTGTAGTAGGGTTACCAATAAGAAACAAGCTTCCACATGTTTTATAAAAAGATATATGTGTTAGAACTACCAAAATTGTGCTCATCTCTAGGTTGCATGAGCCAACAAATGGGGCTGCTTTTGTAATGTAAGTCCTTGTTACAGGCCTTGGTTATTTTGTTGTTACTATTTCCTTGTACTGAGACCATCAACTCCCTCTGATTTTGATTAATCAAAATCAAGTGCGATAAAATTATATTCCCTGAGCCTGATACTATAATTTTTCATGGGGAAGAATGCCTGTTTTGTGAAAGCAAATTCCTTGTGACCAGCAAGGGTGGAGAAGAGGTAGTGGTATCTCCATGCATAGACTTGTTTTCTTCTGATATACTTTTGGGGGTGTGCTGGTTTGGAATTGCCATGTACCCCAGAAAAGCCATGTTCTTTAATCCTTGTCAGTGTTGTTGGGTGGAATCTTTTTAATTAAGTTGTTTCCATGGTGATGTGACTCAACCATTTGTGGGTGAATTAGGTGGTTTCCGTGGAGATGTATGTCCACCCTTTCAAGGTGGGTTTGCTTACTAGAGTCCTTTAGGAGGGAACCATTTTGGAAAAAGCTTGAGAGCCCACACAGCCAGAGAATTTTGGACATCCAGAATGAAAACACCCCAGGGGAAGTACTTTGAAAGAGAAACCAGTGCAGAAAGCTAGCAGACATCACCATATGCCTTCCTACCTGAGAGGAAACCCAGAACATCATTGGTCATTTCTTTTGAGGTAAGGTATCTTTATCTAGATGCCTTAGTTTGGAAATTTCTATGACCTTAAAACTGTAAACTTGCCACTTAATAAATTCCATTTTTAAAAGTCATTCCATTTCTGGTATACTGCATTCTGGCAGCTTTAGCAAACTAAAACAGGTGGTAAAGTCAATATTTGTGCAGGCCATTTTCCACAAAGAGAAACATGAAAACAACCTCCATTTTTGAAGCCAGACAAAAATAATCTTTCTCTTCCATGTTATGCTGTGGACCTAGAACTGTGTATTTAACATATTTGTAAATTCATTTGCATATGCATTCAATGGAGTTAATCTATTTTAGAGGAATGTTGTTGAGTAATCAATAAGAATATTAAGGCACAATGTCAGGAGAGTACAAACATAAACTCAATATTAAAGAACTGAATGAAATAGCTGCAGATGGTAATTCAGGATGCATTGTCTTTCTTTTTGCATGTTTCTCTTCCCCTGCAGTAGTCTAATGTTTTCAAGTATCATCTATATGCTGAATGTTAACCTGAAGCTCAGAATTACTGGACAAATATAAAAGAGCGTGCTGGAAACATGGGTGATATAATCTTAGCTTAATAAGAGGAGTGAATAGAAAAAAGAGAAACATGGACATAATTCTCACTTGTGGTGAGAATGGAGCCTTAGAAATGCAAGATTCTGGATATGATAACGAAGATGTTTAAAATCCTGGATCAAGAATTTCAAAGAACACAATCAAATGGTGTTTATGAGAAAAGAAAAGTGAAAGGTTTAAGTAAAAAGAGGAAACAGAGTGCTATAGACATAAGAATGCAAAGGAGACTATTCTTTGGTGGTGGAGAACAGTTCTAGAGTAAAACAGGGATGAGAAGTTTCATAGGTTTAGTATCAGTATCTCCTAAAAACTAATGCTCATTCATAACTCACAGTGATAAGCTAAGGCCTCTAACAATTGGATGATTCTCAATTGTGAGTTTGAGTGTTTTCTTTCCAGTTTTTTTCTCAGTAGTATGTACGATATTAGCATGCCGAGTGTGCTGGTTTGAAGTTATTATGTACCCCAGAAAGGGACATCTTTTAATCTCTTCCTGTTTGGGCAGACCTTTTGTGGGTAGGAATTTTGATTAGGTTATTTCAACTATGATGTAACCAACACAATTCAAGGTGGGTCTTTATCCTTTATTGGTACCTTTATGAGGATGAGACAGAAACACCTAGAGAGAGCTTAGAGAGAAACACTGAAATACAGCTGAGGTGGGAAAGGTCCCCCTAGGAGCAGAGACAGCCATTGAAACCAGAACCCAGGATAGAAGGAACAGAAGACATCACCATTTGCCTTCCCATGTGACAGAGGAAAGCTGGATGCCAGCTCCCTTTCCTCAGAGAAGTTATCTTCCTCTTGATGCTTAAATTTGAAAATCTTCATGGGCTTAGAATTGTAAAATTTTAAATGAATAAATCCCCATTGTAAAAGTCAACCCATCTCTGGTATTTTGCCTTCTGGCAGCTTTAGCAAACTGAAACACAGGGTCTGGCTATAAGATCTTTGTTGTACGTCACATAGAGTACGAGTATTAGCAAGTAGAAACTATGTTGGATGTCATGTGCATGTGAGTGACAAAGTAAGATGGTCTTACTGAGGGTAATCCATGTTATCATAATTTAACACAGTAGTTTAGCCTGAAAATCAAATTGGTTTTGCAGAGAGAGTAAATGCAATTATTTTCTATGGCTTGACTCTAGGCAGAACAGGTATAATTTCTAAAGAATGGATGAGGAGACGGCAGAATTTGACAGCACATATATTAACAATAGTGCTTATTTTAGTTTGTTAAAGCTGACAAAATGCAGTACACCAGAAACGGTTTGGCTTTTACAATGTTAACTTACAAGTTTATCATTTTTACCATGAAAATGTATAAGTCAAGACATCAACAGGAGATGCTTTCTCCCTGAAGACCAGCTACCAGCAAGCTTGGGCTCCTGTGTAAGATAGCAAGGCAAATGGCAACATCTGCTCGTCCTTCTCTCATGGGCCTCATTATGTTCAGCTTCTGGCATCTTTCTGAATCTCCATCTTTTTTTTTTCTGTGTACTTCTCTCTGTCTTTTATCCTCTTATAAAGGACTCCAGTAAAACAATTAAGATCCACCTTGAATGAGGTAGGTCACATCTCAATTTATATATCGAAATCAAAAGTCCCCACCTACAATATGTCTACACCTATAGAAATGCTTTAACTTAAGAACATAATTTTCTGGAAACAGTAAAGCCTCCAGATCATCATATGGCTTCAGCATTATTTTATATAGAGAATTAATAGAGTAAAAGGGCATATGTCAGCAGCAATTGAGACCTGAGCAGACTCTTTGCTGGTCACATATGCATGTGGTAAGATGGGGGGGGAAAGAGGTGCTGAAGGACATGAGAGAGGCATTGGAGTGGAGCTATAAAATACTACATTAGAGGATGTGTCATGAGCCTGAAAAATATTGCCATACTTTTGATCACAGTCTTCTCTGGGGTCAGAAATATGGGTAACATCAACAAACATTTGATTTTTAGTTCATTCTTGATAAGATTTGCAACACAAAAGTTCTGTGTATGTAATTTTTCATCTTTCTTTCTTTGTTTCTAAGCAAATTTCTAAATTCTGATTATATATGAAATACCTGGAGAGAATATCCATGTGTGGGGGTAGGAGTGGGTGCCGAGGCTCCATCATCAAATTTTCTGAGTTGTTTGATGATTTCCTTCTAGTCACACTAAGTGGTTTTAAGGTAGTTTTAATGTATAGACAAGAATGGGAATCAATGGATTATATTGCTTTCATTTCTAAGAATTTTTAATGACCCCCCCTATTAAATAAAGTTTTAAGGTGCACATAGGGATGAACATCATGGAGTTGGAATATTTAACCCAAGTTTACAGAGCTGCCTTTTTCACTATACTTTTCATACAAATGAAAAATCCTACTCTGAGCATTGATTAGCACTGCTCCAAAATTTTCATGAATGAGATATCATGATGATGCCAGTGTTTGGTAGTACTTCTGTAGAACATCACATTTTGTACAGAAGCTACTTAGCAATAACATGCCAGAGCTTTTATATGGCCTCCAACATTTTTTGTAAATTCTTTTCTGCATTAGTGAATTGGTCCATGCATTTGAATGATGAAGCACAGGCAGGTTTTTCACTGTCTCTTTCATTACTAAATGTAAGTTCTTCTCCCAATAAAAAGGACTGTGTGAAAATGGATCTCATATGCCGTGCACCTGGTAGGAACCTGTTGAAAATCTGGCTGTTGTTGTTTATATGGAGTTATTGAAATCATCTTTGTGTATAAACAGTCACAGATGGCCACAATTATTCTATTTTAAATACCTTCAAAGGTTGCTGGAAAAGTCTCAGGTAGAAACTGATTTATTTCTGTATTTATTTTATACCATCTGCTGATTGATAATTTTAATAGAGTTTTTCCTTGCAAAGTTCTGTTCCTGAATGATTAAATCTGTTTACTAGTTCTTAGCAAAAGCAACCCTGAAAAGACTTTTTTTTTAATTTTTTATTTTAAAAGTTTGCAATACCAGAGCATCATTCAATATTTTAAATATTATTTGTTCAATTATTGCCTTAATTCTCCCTTTAATAATTCCTTGATTAGTTTACCTACTCATGCAATACTTATTACACACATAGAGACATGCAAGATGCTATAAAATTTCTCGGCTGGCTGAGAAACATCAGTCTATTTGCCAGTATGTTTTATGCAAATCCCATCCGTTCTCTCCAAGACAAACAAGCTGCCAGTTGTAGGTCCATTTACTATAGTGAGATAACTGTTGCGTTCATGATACCCTGCTGTGAATTGATTTGATGTCCAGACCCTAAATTTTTGGTTAGGTATTGAGATACAGCATACAACCAAGGTAAGTTATATGAAGGAAAAAGCACAAGTTTTGTAATCTGATCATCTAAAGCCAAATTCCATTGCCAGCTTTAATATGCTGCATAACAGTAGTCATAGAATTAATTACCCCTACGGTCAGTGAATATATTAAAGCTGGCAAATGAGAAAGTTGTTTTGAGGATTAGATTAGACAATTTATTGAAATTTTCCAGAACAGTGCTTAAAATATTAAATGATGTTAATAATGTCAGTTGGTATTATTATTGATATTAGATATTAGATGGTAACACAGCTACTTTACTTCATAAATTGTTGCCCAAATATACTCACCCTGTTCTCTTGTCTTTTTATCTTGGTGAACTCAACTGGACATTTGTTTTCTCTTCAAAGCATAGACTAATATTAGATTGAACCAAAGCATGCACTCAAATCTCGATGTTCCTTTTCCTAAACTTGGCATTGTTCTTGCTTAACTTTTCAAATTTTACTCATTAAAAAAACAAAACAAAACAAAACAAAACTACCTTAAAACCACTTAGTGTGGCTAGAAGGAAGTCAACAAACAAATCATAAAATTTGATGATGGGGCCTCGGCACCATCAAGATGATGCTGACAGCCATGGGGTGAGTTGGCAAAAGAGATACTCGAAATATCACCATTAGATTCTGAAATTGTACACTTATATGAGGCAAGGCTTTGGGTGAGAATTTTTTTGACGCCTTTATGGAGTTTTGTGCACTTAAGAGGTATAATAACATTCCAATCTCTCTATGTGATGGCTAAAGGCCCCCAATCCCTACCCTCATGGCAGGCCACCATGGCTAGCTCACTAGTGACAGAACCAGCTCTAAAAATCTTCTTCTTCAGTACCAAAGGTAAGCATGGCTGATCACTGATCATGGTATTTGATTAGCAGCTTCAGATTGCTGGGGACCTGGCTTTGAGGGTGGCCATTGTTTCACCCTGCCCTGGGAATTCATGGAGAAGGAGACTTACTTATTTGGTGCCTCCTCAGGGCTGCAGGGGAAAGTTAGTTGAAGGGCTGCATTTATGGGAAGGCCAAGAAAGCTAAGCTTTGGGGAGCTATGGAAGAAGCTCTGAGGTTCTTGATCCCTTCCCTAGGCACTTTGGAACCAGTCTATGCCTCTTCCATGAATCTCTATCCCTGTGTCAACTGGTAAAGGGACTGCCTTGGGAAAGTCTTCTCTGGCATGCTCTTCCTCCAAGAATTTGCCTTGTAGGCAAAAGGAGCTAAAGAAAACAAAAAGAATGAAAGAAAACGCAGAGGTGGACAATATGGGGAAAAGACATGCTGGCTTCAGACATCCAGGAGAATGTCTATCTCCTGGGAAACAGAGGAGTTGACCAAAGAGGGCAACCAAAGCAACCATCAAGCACAAGTCTAAGACAAGACACAGGCACATAAAACAGTGGCGGGGCCTTGCATCGTGCATTCTTTCTGAGCAGACCTTCTTGATAGGAGGGCTGAGGTTCAAGAAAATCTCTGTCTGATCACCAGCTGATTACAAAGTCAAAGAAGGTAGCTCAAGGAATAAATCCCAAAGATAATATTCAAAAATATTAAAATGTATAGTGTGTAACAGAAGAATGCAGCACAAACAAAGAAACAGGAAATGATGGTCCATCCAAACAAAGGGGAAACAAAATCCAGAAAACACTAATGAAGGAGACCAGAATGTAGAAATACTGAACAAAGCCTTTAAAAAAAGATCTAAAAATGCCCAACGAAGTGAGTGAAAATACAGAGAAAGAACTAAAGAATATAAGAAAAACAATGCATAGGCAATATGAGAATCTTCTTGGAGAGACAGAAATTTAAGAAGGGACCAAACAGAACTACTGAAGTTGAAGTCCATTTGAACTGAAGTGAAAATTCCCAGAGGGTTTCAGGTGCTTATTGGAGCTGGCAGAAGAAAAAAAAAGTCCGTGACCTTGAAGAGAAGACACTTGAAATGAGTCAGACTGGGAAGCAGAAAAGAAGAAGAAGCATAAAAAATGAAATCAGCCTGAAACACCCCTGGACACCCTCGAGCATAGTGATAATATACGTTACGTAAGTACCAGAAGGAGAGGAAAGAGAAAACAGACAAAAGGACTACCAGGGCGGGCCATGGTGACTCAGCAGGCAGAGCTCTCACCTGTCATGTGGAGACCTGGGTTCGATTCCCAGTACCTGCCCATGCAAAAAAAAAAAAAAAAAGGAATAGTAAAAGAAATGACAGAGAGCTCCCCAAACTTACATTAACATGCACATCTAGGAAGCCCAGAGAACACAAAAGTAGATGAACATGAAGAAAAGCAACACATCATATACTGATCACACTGTCAAATGTGAAGCACAAGAAGATAGTTTTGAAAGCTGCAAGAGAAAAGTAACGTGTTAGGTACAGAAGAGTCCCATTTAGATTGGGTGCCAATTTCTCACTAGAATTCATGGGGGCAAAAAGGCAGTGGATTGAAATATCTAAAGTGCTGAAGGAAAACATTTGTCAATCAAGAATTGTATGACCAGCAAAGGTTTCTCCCAAAAATGTGGGAAAGATTAAGACATTCCCAGATAACCAGAAACTGAGGAAGTTCATCACCACCAGACTTGCCCTAAAAAGCAATGCTAAAGGGAGTTCTTCAGACTGAAAGAAAGGAACACCAGACAGTGGTGCAAAGTAGCATAAAGAAATAAATACTAGCAGTAAAGTTAACCATCTGTAATTATAAAGGTCAGTACTATTTTAGTGTATTATTTAGAATGTAACTTAATTTCTCACTTACTACAGATGCTGAAATACAAATGCATAAAAATTAATGAGAAATATTTGGTTTGGGACATATAATGTACAAAGATAAGGTAGTAAGAGGTAGAAAAAACTGGGCAGAGAGAAAGGTTTGGGGAAAGCTTATGTCCATGCTATTGAAGTTAAGTTGGATTCAAATCAACTATAATTGTTATATATTTAGGATATTGAATGATAACCCCATAGAAACTGCAAGGAAAACAGATGAAAAATGCCTAGAGAGTAAAAAGAAGGCACTAAATATGGTACAACACACAAAAACCAAATAAATATAAAGTATGCATTAATGGAAGAATTGACAGGCAAAGAAGGCATAAGACATACAAAGGCAAAATGCAGAAGAAAATCCTGCATCACTGTTAGTGACTTTAAAAGTAAACAGATTATACTTTCCAGTCGGACAGCAAAATTGGCAGAATGGGCAAAAGCATGACCCAACTATATGATTTGTGTAAAATACTGTCATTAAATCAAAGATACAAACAGATGGAAAGTGAAAGGGTATAAAAAAAAAATATGTAGCATGCACACTGTAACCCAAAGAGAGCTGTGGTAACTGGATTAATATCAAATAAAATGAAATTCGTAAAAAACAGCTACACAGGATGTATGATTAGGATTCTCTAGAGAAATAGAACTGAAGGGAGATACCTGACAATATTATGAGGTCTTTTAAGAATTGTCTCACCTGGCTGTGGAGACAAGCAATTCCAAATTGCATAAGGCAAGCGAAGAGCTGAGAACACCAGTGGAGGTTTTTAATGATTTCTTCAGGAGAAGCTTGCTGACTGAAGTAGAGTTGGAAATTCTTTATTCTGACTGCTGAAATCATCATTTGTCCTTTTAACACACTCAGTGGATTGGATGATATATATATATATATATATATATATATATATATATATATATCCCTTGTCATGTTCAGGAAATTTCCTTCTCTTTCTAGCTTTCTATGTGATTTTATCAAGCAGAAGTTCTGGATTTTCTCAATTGATTTTTCTGCATCAGTTGAGAAGATTATTCCCTTCATTGTGTTAATATGGTGTATTATATTAACTGGTTTTTTCAAGGTTGAATCAATCATATATATATATATGAAAAGCCCACAGCTAATATTCTATGTAATGGTGAAAGTATGAAAGCTTTCCCTCTAAGATAAGGAGTAAGACAAAGATGCCTGCCATTACAGATATTCAGCATTGTACTGGAAAGTATTGACAGAGCAATTAGACAAGAAAAATAAATAAAAGTAATCCAAATTGGAAAGGAACAAGTGAGACTTTCTCTACTTGCAGGTAACTTGAGCCTATACACTGAAAAATCCACAAAAAAGCCACTAGAGCTATTAAATTAACTCAGCAAAGTGGTGGGGTACAAGATCAATACACAAAAGTTTACAATGCTTCTATGCATTATTAATTAACAATCAGATGAAAAAATTACACTTACAAAACCAACTTAAAGAATCAAACATTTAGGAATAAATCTAACCAAGGATTGAAAAGACTTCTACACAGAAAACTACAAAAAACTTGCTAAAATACAACAAAGAAGAGCTAGATAAATGGATGGATATTCCATGTTTGTGGATTGGAAAACCATTAAAATGTCAATCCTATGCAAAGCAATTTATAGATTCAACACAATTTCAAAAAAAAATTCCAACCACTTTCTCTGCAGAAGTGGAAAAGCCAATCATCAAATGTATATGGGAGGGTAAGGGCCCAGATAGTAAAGTTGTCCTGTAAAAGAATGAAGCTGACAATTCAAACTTCCTTGTCTTAAAACTTATTACAAAGTCACAGTAATCAAAGTTAGCATGGTACTAAGGACAGCCATATAAACCAATGGAAAATAATTGAGAGTGCAGAAGTCAACCCTCATGTTTCTGGCCAACTGATATTTGACAAGGTGGCAAAGATCACTCAATTGGGAACAATAGTCTTTTCAACAAATGGTGCTGAGAAAACTGGATCTCAATTTTCAAAAAGAAGAGAGGATCCCTACCTCATACCTTAAACAAAAATCAACTCAAAATGGATCAAAAAATTAAATATAAGAACCAGAACTATCAAACTTCAAAGAGAAAATATAAGGAAGCATTTCATGACCTTCTGTTAGACAATGGTTTCTTATTCTTTACACCCAAAGCACAAGAAACAAAAGGAACAATAGAAAAGAGATCTCATCAAAATTATAAACTTGTATGCTTCAAAGGATTTGATCATGAAAATAACAGTAAAATCTACACAACAGGAGAAAATATTTGGGAACCATATATCTGATAAAAGTTTAATATCCAGAATATAGAAATAAATCCTTCAACTTCAGAATACAAAGACAATCTAATTAAATAATGGGCAAAAGACCTGAATAGACATCTCTCCAAAGAAGATAAACAGAAGGCCCAACATCACTAGCTATCAAGGAAATTCAAATCAAAACCATGAGATACCATTCGTCACTGATTACAATGGCTGTTCTTCAATAAGCAGAATCTAACAATTCTTAGAGGGGATGTGGAGAAATATAAATACTCATTTAATGGCAATGTAAAATTTTGCAGCCTCTGTTGAAGACAGTTTGGTGATCTCTCAGAAAGGTAAGTATAGATCTACAATATGATTCAGCATTCCCACTATTAGGCATCTACCCAGAAGTATTGAAAGCAGGGACTTGAACAAATACTTGCACACTTGTTTTCATTGCACATTGTTCTCAATAGCC
This sequence comes from Tamandua tetradactyla, assembly GCF_023851605.1. Taxonomy (NCBI): domain Eukaryota; kingdom Metazoa; phylum Chordata; class Mammalia; order Pilosa; family Myrmecophagidae; genus Tamandua; species Tamandua tetradactyla. The sequence goes on along the minus strand of NC_135350.1, from coordinate 4,439,743 downwards.
CAAATATGGGCACAACCTAAGTGTCTATCTGTCTATGAATGGATAACTAAAATATGATACATACATACATATTTGTATATCCAGCCACAAAAAAAGGAGTGAAGTCCCCATACATATGACAACATGGATGAACCTTTAAGACATCATGTTGAGGGAAATAAGGCAGACACAAAAGGACACATATTGTATGATCTCACTGATTTGAAATAACTTGCATAAGCACATTCATAGAGTCAGAATCTGGAATATATGTTACCACCGGATGTGATTTGGACAAAGAATGGAAATTTGAGGCTCAAAATGTACAGAATTTTTATTTGTACATGAAATGCAGATATAAATGTGCATGGAAATGTTTGGAAATGGTGGTGATAGTAGCACAATATTACCACTGTAATTAACAGCGTTGAAATATATATACAAATGTGATCAAAAGAGGAAATGTTTATATATATATATAAACAGAATAATTTTTTAATGGAACTATACTACACAAACAATGAACTCTAAGTTAAATTATTGGAAGTAGTTAATAGTAAAATTATAAAAATGCTATTATAAATTGTAACAAGTATTAAATGCCAAGGCAGGATATGTGATTAAGATAAAAAATTAATCACAATTTTAAATACTAATAATGAATAATTTGATAATTTAGCAATGAATGTTCTGAAAATGAATAACCTAACACCATGCTGCCTTGATTATTGAAGTTTTAGAATAAATCTTTATCTCAGGTAGTGTCCTCTAACTTCTTTCTCTACAGTAATGTGTTATCTATTCTGAATCCTGTATATTTTCATGCAAATTTTGGAATGAGGTTGTCCATATCTGAAAAATAGCATAAGGAGATTTTGATTGAATTCCAATAAGTCTATGTATCAAGTTAGCTAGATTTAACATTTTTAACAATATTGACTCATGAAATACATGAACATGAATATCTACCCATTTATTTAGATCTTTCAGCTTTTTTCCATAATTTTAAGTTTCTCTCAGATGGATCTTGAACATATTTCATTGGATTTATATCTGCATTTCATTTTTTTCTGCTGTAGGTTAGTGAATCTTGGCTGTGATTGTCTGTATTCACCCATTTCTCCAGATTGGAAACTGATGGTTTGTCCTGTGACCCCACTTCTCTTTTGTATGCAAAAAAATTGCTATTTTTCAGTTCATTGGGGTTATTTTGTTATTGTTGTAAAGACAGGAGTAATAACTTCTCACCTTTCTACTTGTTAAATTGAAATCAGAAGTCACATTCATTGAATTTTAAAATGTGAAAGCACAGCAAAGGGAGATAAAATACAAAGTAAAATTTTAAATAGATACTAAGTCAGGAGAGAATAATATAATTTATAAATGACTTTCCTCTGTTTTTGAAAAAAACAGTTACTCCTCTCTGGATGTTTGCTTCTGTAATTCAGCAAATTTCTAATTTATATTTATCTTTATGTCCACGTACATTTCCAAGGCAACATGTCAGAAGAACTACACTTTTCTTCACCTCCCAGAGCTTCTCTTTTGTCTTCTATGTTTGTTAATGGCATTTTTATCTTCTTAATAAATAAGGTTGGGAATCTTTCCTTCTCATTTCTATATCTCAGCGACTGCAGTACGCTATCCCAAATATAGGTCCACCTAAAATTTATACTGATTATTAAAGGAATTTATTGAAAACCAATGTCCCTAGATCCTCTCTAATCTATGTGTCCTATAATCTGCTGCTGTTATTATAGTCTTAATATATAATCGATTCTGTTGCAAAGATTTGATGACTTGTGCAATGCTCAAGTGTAAAGGCAAATAATTTAAACTTTTATTAAAATATCTTCAATTTTTCCTCTTGAACCATGACAATTTTATCTCCCACTACACCCCAGTGAAACAAATTTTCCTATCATTTCCTTCTAGTAGCTGTTTCTCAGTTCCAGTGAGGAAATTCCTCAATGTTAATATTTTTTCATGCAGATGCTTACATCTGGTGTGCAATTCCCTTTTAAAACCTTTCTCCAGAGTTCATGCACCCAATTCCTTCCACCCTGGTTCTCTCTCTTCCTTTCTCCTCCCATTGCTTTTCTAGTGGGTATTTTGTAAATGTCAATTCACACCAGACAACATTTAAAGTTCTTGAGAAATATTAGTGAGCAAGAAAGCTAATGGTGTTTACCTTTTAGTGCATAGAGATAGATAAATATTTAGAAAGCATATACATCAACAAATTAATGAATATCTCCAGAGTCAGTTACATTTTTGTTCCTATGAGAAACTTGACCCTTAATATATCTGCTATCACTCATTTCACCAATATTATAATACTTTAATACTGTATATGTTTCTTCTATTATGCTATTTTTCACATTCTTTCTTGAAATTGGATTATCGAAAATGGGTAACATTTTAAAGTTGAATTGAAGGAAATGCAACTTATGTAATTCAGATATCACAAAGTTTCTCCTATTGATTCATACCCATGTATTCATATGATTTATGTCTGAACATCTGCACACAATGATAACATCAAATTGCCTTTAATTTACTGGTTTTATTTACTCCAGCCAGCTTAAAACCCAAAGAATCAAAGTAAAATATTGAGGTATCTACATGACAAATCATTGAATGTATCATCCGCTTTGAATTCAAACACAACTGGGTTGTATTCAGGCTTTCTTCCTTACTATTTGTATAACTTGAACAAATTATTTAATCTTTTTAAGACCCAGTCTTTTCACTCATAAAAGAGATATAACTGTATTCACATCATAAAATTGTTTTAGTAGTAAAACAAATAATATTGAAAAATCTTGAACACACAGCCTGTCAAAGAGTGGGGACTTAATAAGCAGTAATCATATTATTTATCAATGTTTTGTCAGTAATGCTCTTTTCTAGAGAAATATTTGCAGAACCACTTATAAAATTAATTTATAGGCTTGCTAAATATTCAATTCCTAACCCTAACTTATCAAATTCTGATTCAGGTAAGGAAGGAAAAGATGGATGAATATTTGTATTTTAAACAAGTACCTCTGAGACAGTTTTTATGTTTATAATAGTCCAATTCCTATTATTACTCTAAGAACTATTGCATATGTATTTCTTCAAATAGCCATAGAAAAAGAGATATTTCAAAATGCTTAAATTCACAGTTAATATGGACAGGACCACTTCTTTTTTGGTCTTATCTAATTATTCACTTAAGTAATTTCATCAGCAATAAATTATCATAGAATGACGGTTCACAAATCCTGGAATACTTTGCTTTTATTAGAAATACACTATTACAGACATGGTCCCCTGGGATCTGAATTATTCACAAATTGCTTCTTTTATACCTATCAATATTTAATAATCACTGCTTAGGCTATTTAATTATGATACTATCTAGGCTCAATTTTCAAAAAATTTGATCAAGCTCACCTCCTAAATTATATGATATCTATGAAAGAGTCTGTTAAACTTATTTTATACAAATTAACTAAGATAAATAGCAAATGTTTAACTGAAGAATAATCAGTTTGAAATCATTTTTTGGCAATAAATTGTTTAACAGAACTGTGTATTTAATATGTTAAGGTAGTGAGATAAAAATGATTATCATTTAAACTTAGCATAAACAGCTCACCATTATACAATATTTCTTTATAAGTAGAAAGACGGCTATCACATTCTATTTAAAAATGATTTCATTAACGTATTAATGAAAGCATTTCAATTTATTCCTTCTAACTTGGTCAGAAACACTAATAGCATATTAGATTCAGAAAGTGTAGCAATATTTTATGATGGTATTATTTTCTAAGCACTGTGTGCCAAATTAAATCTTGGAAAGAAATTGATGTACCATTTGATTCTATAATTATTGAGTTGGCCATGGGCTGCTTACTGTAGTAGTTACAGCTGAAAGTTGATTGCCATCTGTTGCTGGCACAAACAGAGACTGTGTAACTGAGCAATAATCTCAACTGTATCTATCCCAGTTTCTGTATTTTCAGCTGATATGATTGATTGTTGACATTTCGTTACTTTTTCTAAACAGTCCTTGAGGAAACGCATTTATATATATATGTATTTATATGTGTGTGTATGTGTATGTGAATATAAAACCAAGATTAGACATGCAGGTTAAAAATAAGCAAGTAGGGGGCGGGCCGCGGTGGCTCAGCGGGCAAGAGTGCTTGCCTGCCGTGCCGGAGGACCCCGGTTCGATTCCCGGCCCCAGCCCATGTAAAGAACAAACAAACAAACGAAATATAATAAAAAAAAAAAAACAAGAGAATGTTTAAAAATGTTTCCCTTTCTTCCTTCCATCCTTCCTTCCTTCTCTGTCTTTCCTTCCTTTCCTCCCTCTCAAAAAAAAAAAAAAAAAAAAAAAAAAAAAAAAAAATAAGCAAGTAGAACACAAAATGAAAAATGAAACATACAAGATTACTTAAGGGCTTTTTAGTTAAAAATGTACTTAAAGGCTTTTTATTTAAAAATTCTGTACATTTAAAGTGTCTAGTTCTCAAAAGATTGAATTCTCTTCACAGGAACTAATAAGAAATCATGAAAAATTAATTGAAGTAAAATAAATATTTTTTGAATTTTGTTCATTTTAATAGAGCAAACTATTAATATGATGTTATATTTCCTGCAGTAATAAGCAACTTTTCTCATATGTTTCATCTCTGATGAATTATATAGAAGGAATTAAATCTGAAATAATATAATATCCAAAGTATATTGTTGAATTAATTGATTTAATCATGGATTTTATGTTATACTATGATGTAATGTTCAGGAAAGTATTTATTTAGGATGCCTTTTGCACATGATCATTTTAGCCAGTCTTTGCTCTGTGCGAGACTACCTGCAACGAGGGACAAGTGGACATCTGTACACCGGGAGTTTCGGACAGCAAAGTTTATGATGTGCAATGGATGGAGATGGCCTAAGGGTATAACAACTGAGGAATGGAAGGAGGAACTGTGATGTATACATACAGTGGGCTACTGAGTGGTTATAAGAAAGAATGAAATTGTAAGGCATACAATGAGGTGAATGAAACTTGAGGACAGTGTGTTGAGTGAAATAAGCCATAAATAAAAAGATAGACATTATAACACCTTATTAATATAGGCTAATCACAATGTGCAAAATCTGAGGATTGAATCTGAGAGCATAGGCTCTTAGGTGAAAGCCTATAGTAAAGGTTCCTAGATTGTAAGCTCTTATAGCAATCACATCTTTTCTGGAATTGTAACAGCTATTTCTAAATTCTGAGAGACTGAACTGTTTGTGTATAACCTGGTCTTTCCCTGGAACTTTGGGTATTTGTGTGATACCTGAGAATCAGAACCAGAGTTCTGCAGCTATGAAAGTCAGCTTACCCCATACAACAACTGTCAAAAACACTGAAAAAGTCATCTGGTTCAATTAGAGATAAGAATGAAGCTGATAAGGGAAGGACTAAGTTAAAGCAGACTAAAGGATAAAGGGTTATATTGACTGTATTTTAGACCTTCAACTTCTGTGTGAGACCAAATGAAGAGATGTTTCTTTGGTACAAAATCTATGTTTTTGGTATAGCACACTAATTTAATTTGTATGATCAACTTACTTGAACATCATAATTATATGGAACCTTGAATAGGGGGTAAAATCTGGTTGATTTGTACGGGTTGGTGTGATGCCCTGATACATCCTAGAGTAATATGGACAGAAGATTAAAAAGTATTTGCAAAGTCCCCTTGAGGGACAGGGGAAAAAGGTGGAATATTAAATTTTCCTACCTGGGGAAGACTTGATATTCACTCAAGCATTGGGGAATGCCAATTTGATAAGCCAGGCCTTTGATCTTGAGGCTTGCCCTTTTGAAACTTATTCCTACAGAGGAGAAGCTAAACCTACTTATATTATGTCTAAGAATCCCTCTCAGAGCATTTCTGTTGCTCAGACGTGACCTCTCTCTCTAAGCCAACTCTGCAAGTGAACTTTCTACCCTCCCCTCTATGAGGGACATGACTCCTGGGGATAAGCTTGGCCCTGGCAATGCGGGAGTGAGAAAATCTTCTCAACCAAAAGGGGGAAGAAAAATAAAACAAAATAAAGTCTCAGTGGCTGAGAGATTTCAAATAGGGTTAAGAGGTCATTCTGGAGGTTATTTTTATTCAAAATATAGATAGTCATTTTCAGTTTTTGGTGTATTGAAGTACCTAGAGGGAAATACTTATAAACTGTAATCCAACAGTCTTTATTCTTGAAGATGAGTAAATAACTATAGAGCTTTTAAGGTGTGTCCTTGTGATTATGAATACCTTTTGAACACTCACTTTATCCAGTGTATGGGTAGATGAGTAAGAAAAAAAAGAAAAAAAAGACCAAAAATAAGTAAACAAATGAGGAAGATGAAGGGTACAGGATGTTTCAGGTATTCTTTTTAACCTTTATTTTTATTTTTAAATTATTTTTTAAGTAATGAAAATTTCAAAAATAGATTGTGCTGACGAATGGGATATTGTGACCCACTGATTGTATACTTTGGAAGATTATATGGTGTGTGAATATATAATAAAAATAATGTATCAATTATTGGTTCATTAGTTGTGACAATGTACCATACTAATGAAGATGTCAGCAGTAGGAGAAACTGGGTGGAGAGAATAAGGGAACTCTTAACGATCTTTGCAACTTTTCTGTAAATCTACAATTGTTCCCAAATAAAACATTTAACAACAACAAAAATGCACCTTTGGTATGGTGTTTGAATAAAATTGCTTTTCAAAAAAAAGCTATTGCTGAATTTTTATCTAATCTGATTATATATGTATTTATTACATAACTGATTATTTAAATTTGTATACCATAGTTCAAAATGACCATATAGAAAATAAAATATTAATTAGTACAAAAAAACAAAAAAGACTACCTGCAACCCTAGTGGTTTTAAGCAATTTCTTTGGCTTCTGATTGTGTGGGTTGGCATTTGGAGCTGGTTTGCCTGGGTGTTGTACTGTCCTTGCTGACTCACCTATGAATCTGTTGTAGACTGTCAGATGTGGGGTGGTGAGGAGGGAACTGGTTGTTCTTCAGAAACCTCACCTGTTTGACTCTAGGTCTCTTCTCTGCCAACAAAATAGCTTGTTTGCATGGTGCCATGGTTCCCAGGAGCAAAAAACAACCATGCCCTAAGACATAAACATGTTGAAATATTCTGCTTATGTCAAATTTGCTTATTACCCTATTGACAAAGCAAGTCACAGGCCAATCCTAAAGTCATTACTAGAAATATGTGTAGCCCCTTTTGCAAGCTACTAGAGTCCTTCCTCTGACCACAAATTATTCACAAAAAAAATTTCTCAATGCCATCACAGGACTATACAAAATCTCATATAATCATGGTATCAGCCTTGAAGTTCCTGATCTCATTAGTTACAATTATATATGAAGTTAGCTCTTTAAATATAGCTACTTTGATCTAGAGGTCTATGAATACAATTATGTTTTCTGCTTCTTACTCTGTTGCTACCGTGCAGTGTTCAGACAGGGATGTGTTTGCTATAGTAGACACTCTTCTTCCCGTGACAGCTTCTGCTCCTTAGCATTCTAAAAATTCAATTGGAAATATGTTGCAAAGCTTCCAAACTCTGGAGACAAATAATACACTCTAATTAGGCCTAGATTTTTCTTCCTGTAAGTGACTTCTCTTTTTCTTTTTGCTCCAGGGGAATTCCTCCCTAGTTAATTTTTCTTGGTGCTACATTTAAAATAATGTCCCATTTGTCAAAAGAAACCACATGCCCATCCATGTCTGTGCTCTGGATGCAGTGACTCTTCTCTCCAAAAGTTCCTTTATTTTCCTTACAAAATGGTCCACATTTGCAGCTAAATAGCTCTGTCAACCTACTTTCTGCTTGAAGAAAATTGGGGGGTAAGAGGCCTCTTCACAGTTTGAATAATGCATGCCCCTTCAGTCCAAGCTGTTTGCAAACCAATGCTGTCTGTTTTAAGGTTTTGTTACAGTAACACTTAGTGTTAGGTATCCAGTTTTATGTTAATTATCTTTACTCTGTGATAAACCACCACAAAACCAAGTGGTTTAAAACAGCAGCCATTAATCACATTACAAAACTCTGGGTTAGGTTAAAAGTTCATGTTGGGTTGAGGTAGGTGGTTCTTTTGCTCATCTGAGCTGGGTCCATTCAATTACCTGGAATCAGTTACCTAGCTGACTAGAGGTTGTTTCATCCAATGGGGCTTCAGTGGGGAAAGCTCATCAGTTTTCCACGCGTGCCCTCTTCTCTGAGCAGACAAACCCAGGTTTGTTCACATGGCAAAGGTATTCTTGTCTTATGTTGAGTTTTGCAGAATCAAATCCTGAGATGGGGTATGGGGTGAAATATTTTAATTTGTGGTTAACTTCTGTATTTAGGAAGGAAAAGAAACATAATTGGGAAGAGAGGGAGAAAGACCTGTGAGGCAGCCCATCACATCACAAACACAAGCATGAGTAGTGACCATTAGTGAGGCTTCACATCCAGCAACATGAATCACTGCAGATGAGGCAGAGCATAAAGAGCTTGTCATTCTACTTCTACGTTGTCTGTTAACTGCCCTTCCTGAAGTTGGGTAGCAAGGATCTGGGAATTACCAAGCTTACTAAATTTCCTAAAGCAACTAGCAATCAAACCTTAGGTTTAACATTTTCTAACACCCCCTTTATAAAAGGAAATTACATGGCCAAGTCATATACTAACAAAGGTTGTGCATACAAAGAAAGGATAAATTTGAGACAGTTTTTTCAATCTACCAGGTTGTGACTTTAGTATTTTAATGACCTTGTGGTAGAAAAATGAATTAAAAATAAACAAATAAGAATTCATTTCCACGGGCTCAGGTTTAAAATTATTTTTCCCAAACATCAATAAATTTAAATTTTATTGTAAACAATAAATATCTTGGGAAGAGGAACTCAAGTGATAAAAAGTGGAAGAATAAAACAAAGAACAAGAATGAGGCTATCCATAACACTGTTCTGGTGAAGCTGAAAAAGAACATGTTACTTTCGCACAGACTTTAGAGTGTGCAGAAGAATATGCCTCTCTGACATGTTTTAGATATTTAAATATTTTGGATTAGAAATTGCAATTGTTGTATTTTTTTCATGATGTTAAGACCATTTGAGCTGAATATGATCCAAGTGTTACTTTTTTATTAAGGGTGGCTTTTCTGGCTTGGCGTCCAATTAATTTTCTTTTCCCAAACGACAAGGAAGTTTTAAAATTCTTGACAGAAGGCTCTGAAGACAGAAGCAGCTTACACTCATGTGTGTTTAGGGCACTTTTTGCAAGCTGTGTTAATGAGTTGGCAGAGACAGAGGCCATGCAGCCTGGCATAAATGATTATCACATCTTAGCAAATGAAGAGAGCCCCAAGGCATTAAGAAGTCTTAACTATTAATATGCGGTTTCCCCACAAAGCAGTTACATAAACCAACAGTTTGGCAAATGTAGCTTTTATTGCTTACCCTTTCACTGATTGCCTCTGAAATTTCATTAAAATATGAAGTATTTTAAGATATTAATGTTAAATTTAATGTAACAAGCTCACATTTTAGATGCAAAAATGTGAAAGTTTAGTTTGATGATCACATGATTTTCATTGCATTCCAAATCATAAAGTTGTATTCTTTGGTTTCTAACAGGAAAATATTGAGAAATTAGTGATCTTGATTCCAGAAAATATCAGTCACTCAAAATCAACCTCTGGATTTGCTTGAGAAAATGTCTTATAAGTATTACAATAAAAATTTAATATTCATCAGTATTATATGACATTTGCTTCAAATTATCCACAGTCTTATAGTGCAGTGAACTCTGGCATTTCAATTATGTAAAAGTGCTCAAATAATCTAAAAGCAATGAGAACAGCGGAAACAAAGGAACAAAATGTGCAGATAATAAATTGAAAATAAAAATGTGAAGTAGAACCTTTAAACAAAACGGATCAATAGTTAATATTACTACAAATGATATAAACCCATTGTGCACAAGAAATATGTTTAAAAATAATGATACAGAGACGTTAAAAGCAAAAGTGTAGTAAAATTTATTCTATGCAAACACTAATCAAAGAAATCTTGAGTAGCTATATTAATAATGAGAAAAATAGACCCGAAATCAAGAAAAATTACCAGAATGGAAGAGGACATTGTCTATCAATAAAAGGGTCAGTTCAGCAAAGAGAATTAACAATATAAAGTGTGTGTATACCACTGAAAGTAAAATTTCAAATACCTAAACACTAAAAGAACAGAAAGAAATACACTTAAAAATAACTTTCCCAGTAAAGAGAACACCAGCAAAGATGGAGAAGAAACAGAAACACACCATCCATTAACTGGAACTAATTAGGATTTATAGAACACTGCACAGCACAAGAATGCAGTTTATGTTATTTATCAGATGACTCTTAGACTGCCTTGTAGGGTTTTGGGATTCTTTGGGATCTGAACCCTGTTTCCTTTCTAATCTTTTCCTATAGGAATGGGAATCTATAGCCTATGGCTGTCTCTCTTTTAATATTGGAAGCAGGTAAGTTTTTCTTTGTGCTTCGCAGGTTCACAGACAGAGGGGCATTGTTTCCCAGGACACACTACATCTATAATCAATTTTGATGAGACTTTACAATTACTATTGTTACTGAAATGATTTAAGGCATTTGGGATTTTTGATGGAAGGAATGAATTTGCATATGGAAAGAACATATCTTTCTGGGGTCCAGAGGGAAGAGTTTGGTAGTTTGAAGCTGTATGTGTCCCAACAAAAGACATGTTCTTCAATTAAATCCATTCCTGTAGGTATGAACCACTTATAAGTAAGACTTTTGATGTGGCTCCTTCAGTTAACACAGGACACACCTCATTCAAGACGAGTCTTAATCTTATTACTGGAATCGTTTATAAATGGAAACAAGACAACAGTAATAGCTTCAGAGAGCAGGAAGCTGAGAGAGAGGCCAGAACAGAAAGAAGAAGCCAGGAGGTGCCACCGCGTGCTTTTCCATGTGGCAGAGGAGTCAAGGATCAGCAGCAGCTGGTCTTCAGGAAGAAAGCGCAACCTTGAGATGCTCTGATTTGGAAATTTTCCTGGTCTCAGACTTTACGAAGTTCTCGTTGTTTAAGCTGAATGAATTCATGATATCTACTTCACGCAGCAGAGGAAACTAAAACAGGACCTGCGGAACAATATGAAGTATGACAAAATACAAAATGGGGGCGTAACATAGGGAGAAAAGAAAGGAAAGGAGAAGAAAGAATATTTGAATAATAATTACTGAAAGTTTCTCCAAATTTCTGAAAGCCATATGTGTGTGTGTGTGTAAATAGTTTACACACACTCAAAACCAAAAAACCCAACAAACTCCAAATAATAAAAACTCAAAGAAATCCACTTTGAAACAGATTTTAATTAAAATGTTGACGGCTAGAGAAAAAGACAGGATCTTAAAAGCAGCAGGAGAGAACTGACACATCATGTATAAGGTAACCTCAATCAGATTATGTGCTATTTTCTCATTAGAAATTGTGAAGGTGAAGCGCAATGGAAAGACATAATTTAAGTGATGAAAGTGTGACTATCAGAGCAAAATCTATATCTAACAACTGTCATTAAAAATGAGGGCAAGATTAAGACATTTGCAGATTAACAAATCTGCATCACCACAAGACCTACCCTTCAAGAAATGCTGAAAGGAATTCTTCAGATTGACAAGAAAGGTCACTGGAGAGTAGCATGGAGCTATATGCAGAAAAAAAGATCTTGATTAAAGGTAAATACATAGCAATATCCTATGCCAGTAAAACTGTGTTCTTGGTAGATGACTCTAATTTTTATGTCTCACAAGAATTAAAATAAAAATGCATAAGAATATAATCATATTTTATGCTATTGGGCACAAAACATAAAAAAGGTAATTTATGATAAAAAAGGTAATTTATGATAAACATAACATGAAGAGGAAAAGGAAAGGGTATAGCAGAATATATTGTGTATGTTATGAAATTTAGTTGGAATCAGTTCAACCTAGATTGTTGCTGGTTGAGGCTATTAAATATAAACCTCATGGAAACTAAAAAGAAGATATCTAAAAGATATATGCAAAAGGAAACGAGAAGGAATTCAAAATGGTTGAGTATAAATGTCAACTATATGCAAAAGAAGGCACCACTGGAAAAATGAGAATTAAAAATGTATAAGATATATAAGAAACAAATGACAAATGGATAAAGTAAGTCCTGCTTTCTCAATAATTACTTTGAATGTTAATGGATTAAACATTCCAATCAAAAGACAGATTTGTAGAATTGATAAAAAAGGAATGATCCAATTATACTTAAAAGAAACTTACTTTAGACCCAAAGAAACAAATAGGTTGAAAATGAAAGGATACAAAAAATATTCCATGTAAATAATAGCCAAAAGAAAACTGTGGCTGCTATACTAAATTGAACAAAATAGACTGTAAGTAAAAATATTTCATATGAAATTATATCAATACAAGGTCAGTTATAAACATGTATACACCTAATCCCAGAGCCCCAAAATACAGGAAGCAAACTGACAAAGTTGGCAGAAGAAATAGTTCTGCAATAATTTTAGGGAACTTCAATACTCCAGTTTTATCAATGGATAGAACATGTAGACAAACGATCAATAAAGAACAGATGACTTGAACAAAACAGCAAAAGAAGTAGACCTAAGAGATTTTATAGAACAGCCGACCAAACAACAGCTGAATGCACATTTTTCTCAAATGCATATGAATCATTCTTCAGGTCACAAAACAGGTCTTAAAAAGAAATATAAAAAAGGAAATTATGTGAAACATCTTCACTGGCCACAGTGGAATGAAGCTTAGAAAGACAAGAGAAGGAAAACTGGAAAAAATATATAAGCAGATGGACATTAAACAGGATACTTTTAAATAACAAACAGGTCACAGAAAATATCAGAAGAGAAATCAGAAAATTATTAGAGGTAAAAGAAGATGAAAGTAAAACATACCAAAACCTATGGGACACAGCAAAGGCAGTGCTGAGTGGGGAATTTATAGTTGTAAATGCCTACATAAAAAGAAGAAAGAACTCACATCAACCCGCAACTTGAGAAACTGGAAAAGATGAGCAAACTAAAACTAAAGTTAGTAGAAAGAAGGAAATAATAAAGATTAGGAAGGAAATAAATGACAGCATTGTACTGACATAAAGATAGAGATATACTGACCAATGGAATGGCATAGAGTATACAGATATAGACCCTCTCATCTATGGACAATTGATCTTTGATAAGGCAGTCAAGCCAACTTACCTGGAACAGAGCAGCCTCTTCAATAAATGGTGCTTAAAGAACTGGATTTCCATATGCAAAAGAATGAAAGAGCATCCATACTTACACCTTGTACAAAAATTAACTCAAAATGGATCTAAGACCTAAACATTAGAGCTAAGACTATAAAACTTATAGAAGAAAATATAGGGAAATATCTTATAAAACTTGTAATAGGAGATGGTTTCCTAGATCTCATATCCAAAGTACGAGCATTGAAGAAAGAAATAGATAAATGGGAACTGTTCAAAATTAAACACTTTGTACATCAAAGAACTTCGTCAAGAAAGTAAAAAAGCAGTCCATGCAGTGGGAGACAATATTTGGAAACCACATATCACATAAGGATTTATTATTCAGATATGTACACCGGGAATCGAACCCAAGGTCTCTGGCATTGCAGGCGAGAACTCTGCTGAGCCACAGTGGCCTAAGAATCTTCAATTCAACAACAAAAAGACAAACAACCTAATTAAAAAATGAACAAAAGACATAAACAGACACTTCTCAAAAGAGGAACTACGAATGACTAAAAGGCACATGAAAAGATGCTCAACTTCACTGGCATTATCAACTTCACTGGAAGTGCAAATCAAAACCACAATAAGATATCATCTCACACCCATCAGAATGGCCATTATCAAGAAACAGAAATGACAAGTGCTGGAGAGGATGTAGAGAAAGAGCCACACTTATCCACACTGTTGGTGTGAATGTAAAATGGTACAACCGCTGTGGAAAGCAGTTTCGCAGTTACTCAGGAAGCTAAGTATAGAACTTCCACATGACCCAGCAATCCCATTGCTAGGTATCTATTCAGAGGACATGAGGACAAGGGCATAAAAGGACATTTACACATCAATGTTTATAGCAGCATTATTTATAACTGCTAAGAGATGAATACACAGCTATATGATGATATTGTGAGCCATTGATTTTACACCATGTATAGAATGTTTGTATGTTTGTTTGTTAAGGTTTACAATGAAAATACTTAAAAAAAAAAAAAGAAGAAAAAGAAGGAAAGCTGTTGGGCAAAGTTCCCTAATGCCAGCATTTCTTCCTACATGTAAATTAGGCATCTCAGTGCTCTAGATTAGCTCTTTACAGCATGGGTCTGACTCAGCAGCCAACTGCTGACATGGACAATAGCAACTCTTTCAAGGTTACAAGTTGGAATTTGTTATAATAATTGTGAAGGGAGGCACTGGACTGAAATTTATTTTTCCATCAGTTGTGAATAAATTTATTAAGGTAACAAATAGGTGGAAAAGGTTTGAGGACTGTATTATCAACGTAACAGAAAAAAATAAACTTTTAAATTATTTTGGAGAAAAAAGAATGGAAATACATGAATTAAAGAATAGATAAACAATAGAGAATCAATGAAACTGAAGTTGGTTTTTTGAAAAGATCAACAAAATCAACAAAATTTTAGATAGACTGACCAAGAAAGAGAGAAGGACAAAAGAAGCCATAAATAATTAAAATCCAAAAAGAAAGTGGAAACATTACTAATGATCTTGCAAATATTGAAAGATTCATAAGAGAATACTATGCACAATTTACCCCAACAAGTGTGATAAACTAGAGCAAATGAACAAATTCATAAAAACACACAATTTACCTCAATTGAGTCAAGAAAAAAACAGCAGATTACAGCAGACTAATAGCAAGAAAGAGATGGAATTGTTAATAAAAAAATCTCCCAAAGAAGAAAAGTACAGGACCAAAGAGTTACACTGGTAAATTCTACCAAACATTCAAAAAATTAACTCCAGCACTGCTCAAATGCTTCCAGATAAAACAAAGAGAAATCAACTATTTGTAGTTCATTATATTAAGCTACAATTACTCTAAAACAAAGTCAGATAAATGCACCCCAAGAAAACAAAACTATGAACCAGTGTTCCTCGGAATATAGATGCAACGAAATTCTAAGAAACACATCCAACAGCATCTTAGAAGGATTATGGGTCATGATCAAGTGGAGTTTATTCCAGGTATACAAGGGTCATTCAACATGACAAAATCAATTAATGTAATACTTACTACAAATCCAGAATAAAACACTGTATTACTGTCCTAAAGACAGACATATAGATCTAGGCATAGAATTAAGTTCAGTATTAAAATGATACATCTATGGTAACTGATTTTTGTAGAAGATGCCAAGTATATTAGTAATAAGAGAGAATGTTCTCTTCAACAAATAGTGCTGAGAAAACTGTATATCCACCTGCTAAAGGATAAACTTGTACCCCTACCTCGCAACATATATAAAACATTGGGGAAAATCTTCATGACCTTGGATTTGGAAGTGTTTTCTTAGATATAGCAACATTATCTATATTTTCCTTTTTTTTGCTATATCCAAATCAAAAGCACAAGCAACAAAATAAAATTATATAAAAATATATATCTAAGCCAAATCCAAGGTCATGAAGATTCCCCCAATGTTTAATTTTAAGATTTTTAGGATTTTAGCTCTTAGGTTTTGGACCCTTATCCATTTAGAGTTGTCCATTAGGTAGAAAAAAAATTGTAAT
Organism: Tamandua tetradactyla; assembly: GCF_023851605.1. Classification (NCBI taxonomy): domain Eukaryota; kingdom Metazoa; phylum Chordata; class Mammalia; order Pilosa; family Myrmecophagidae; genus Tamandua; species Tamandua tetradactyla. The sequence continues at coordinate 4,423,827 of NC_135350.1, read as the reverse complement.
ATGTAGATAGGCTCAGCTAAGTCTTTAGAGAATAGCATGTCATTTCTTAAATAGAAATCAGTATCAACAAGATTGTCATAAATTATATAATCTAATAATCATTAGCTTAGATTATATGAAACTCTATCAACAGCTAACATACACAATAAAATATGTTTTTCCTTCAAATAATTTAATACTCAATAGCACACAATAGCACATAACAAAGTGTTGTAAATAAATATGAAGATAAGGACATCTGAAACGTGCATTGCAGCATGTACCTAATAGCTGCACACATTTAGCACTCTTTTGTGTGTGTATGCTGTATGGGGGGGGGGGCACATTTCGTTCTTTTTCCATGTGAATATCCCATTATTGCAGCACTGTTGAATTTTTGTTTGGTTGGATTTTTCGTTTGTTTGTTTGCTTGTTTTTGGGGGGGGGAGTGCATGGGCCGGGAATTGAACCCAGGTCTCCCACATACATTTAACAAATTCTAAATGATACCTTCAGGATTCAGAAAACCTCATCTTGTACTTAGATCCCATAATCTACTAAATGAGCATCCATTAACCTTTTTGATATTTGGACAAACAATAGTTGATCAAATTCTTTCACAGAGTGGTTGGGAGAAACATGAGATAACTTATGTAACCACTTTTCAAAAACTATAAACAATTATTCATATTTAAGTCATAAATAGTAATGCAACTAAAAGCATAAGGGCACACCAATATTTTCTGATTCAGAGAAAATAATGAGTATTCTATAACATATTTAAATTTGAGGAAAATATCTTGTTATAATACTTTAACTTCTTTTTATGGGTACATACTTGAAAGACTTTTTAATAAGGCAAAAAGATAAATTACTAATATGAGGTGGATATAAAAGTAGCTTGAGAAATCGTAAAAGAATGCTATGAATTAAAATGCAGAGGACACAGTTCTTTACTGTGGGTCATTGGCTATTTGTAAGTGAACATATGATTTGTTGTTCAAACAGCCTAGAAAATTGGAAGTGACTCCATGAGCAGATTGTGCATAATATATTGCATGAATATATTAAGATTTTAAATATTTTTAGTAAAATTTAGTTTTGATTGATTGGGTACACACTGTATTGTGCGGGTCTGAGTCTAGTTGGAAATAGTATTTGGCCTTCTCATAGAGCAGCAGATGTGCTATTTGCATAAGTAGGAAATGTGGGTTTGTATTTTTGGATGTGTTTAGATCTATGACACAATAATGTTTTACACAGATGGAAGAAAATCTGATGATGTAAAGGATGTCCTTGTAAAGAGAGTTAATTCAGTTTCATTTAAAAATAGTAAATGTTTTTACCATTCCTCTGACATAATTTTGGATGTATGAGCTGATTGCTTCATTCATGGAAGCATAAATCTTATATAGACAATTTAAAAAGTAAATACGTGGCTTTATTACTTAGAAATCTTCCGTTATTTTACTTCAAAATCCATTCAATTTGAACATCATGCTTTAGTTCTTTCATTGCGACATAATAGTTTTCTATAAAATGCTGGATATTATCTGCCTTTTTCAATAAATATATATTAATTTTAATAGTTTAATTTGAAGTTAGCACAGAGTTACGTCTAACAGTTTTTAAATCTATTATTGTTATGGATACTTTAGGAATGAAAACGCTTTCAGAGAAAAAAGTTTGAAAAACAAAGTTTCTAGCTTAAAAGATAATACTAATCTTTTTCTTTTTTTAATTGTTTACCTAATCTATTTCTAAGTCATCAGTTAGAGAAAGGTATCACAGAGGAATGAGTTAATACTCAGCTTTCACTGGGGCACTGGGTTCAGACCTGGCCTCCACACTAATATAAATGAACAAAGACAGGAAAATTAGCTTGGTTTCCTCATTGGCAAATGAGAGCTAACATTACCTCACAGTAGTGTTGAAAGGATGTGTTCTACTTTACTAGCTGCTGCAATGCAATATACCAGAACAGCATGACTTTTAAAAAGGAGAATTTAATAAGTTGCTGGTTTACAGTTCTAAGGCTGAGAAAATGTCCCAATTAAAACAAGTCTATAGAAATGTCCAATCACAGGCATCCATCCAGGGAAAGATAACTTGGTTCAAGAAGGCCGATGAACTTCAGGGTTTCTCTCTCAAGTGAAAAGGCACGTGGCGAACACAGTCAGGATTTTTCTCTCAGCTGGAAGGGCACATGGCGAACATGGCATTATCAGCTAGCTTTCTCTCCTGGCTTCTTGTTTCCTGAAGCTCCCTGGGAGGTGTTTTCCTTCTTCATCTCCAAAGGTCGCTGGCTGGTGGACTCTGCTTCATGGTGCTACAGCATTCTCTGCTCTCTCCAAATCTCCTTCACTCTCCCAAATGTTTCCTGTTTTATAGGACTCCAGAAACTTCTCAAGACCCACCTAAATGGGTGGAGACATGTCATCATCTAAACCAGTTTAACAACCACTCTTGATTAAATCACATCTCCAGGGAGATGATCTGATTAGTTTCAAGCATACAGTATTGAATAGGGATTATTCTACCTTTATGAAATGGGATTTTGATTAAAACATGACTTTTCTAGGGCACATACCTCCTTTCAAACCAACACAGGATGTTTTTCATTAAACATGCATGTCCATATGTTATGCATTTATGTGTTTATGTGTGTATATATGTATCAGGTATAGGGTAGACAAATAAAATTAACTTTCATTTCTTCAAGAAGTTTACAGTGTAGTGATAGAAATTGATAAACAGAGAGTAGGTAGAAATATAGGCTGTCATAGGAGAACAGATCAGACTTTGTGCTATCTGTAGTGGGTAGTTTTATGTATATGTATATACGTGAGGGTGTGTAGGAAAAGGACCATGGGGTTGTATCTGGTTGGTTTTGCTGGAAACAGGTGGCAACTGGTTTGAGCCTTAATGATGAAATGAAAAACTATGGGAAAGAGAAATAGTCCATACATTAGGGAGCATAGAGAAAAACACTGAAAAGTTAAGACTGTGTAAATGAGAAATTAGAGGTTGTCTGTCTTTATTGTTTTTTTTATTGTTGTTTTAAGTGATGATATTAAGCAGAGGAGACAGCAGGTTGGATGAAAGTATAGGTGGGTGATAGATGTTGTGTGTAACGGAAGAGACTTTGGACTTTATTTTTTGGGCCAAAGATTACAGACCAAGAATTACCACTCTAAGCAATTTACCTCATTTTCCTGTCCTTTGTTGATGTTGTCATAAATAACAGATACTATTACTTACTGATCATCACAGAGTATGTTCTGAGGAATTTACTGGCATAAATTGATAGACTATTCAAAATTTCTGGTTGTTGCAGCATGATTGAAGACATTTTTCCCAGATGCTCAGACTTGACTCCTAACTCTCCCCACCCTCCTGAAGATGACAGGAGCAACCCAGTTCACTATTAATAAATTGTTTTCCTGCTTAGATGATCTAGACTCATGGAGGCTGGAGCGCACATTAAGCTACATCTCCAACTATCAAGCTGCTCCCCAGAGCTTCCTAAGAGTTTCATTTCTTCCACATTGTATCCATTATTAGCATATTTCTTATGCAGATTTCAAGGAAAATTGTTCCTCTCATCAAATGAATACTCATTGAGTTTCCTTGGATTTCTTTAATTATGTTTCTCATTTCTATGAAGATAAACATAAAGAAGGAATATTAAGCATGGAAAATCATAGCAAATCCTGGAAACTTGAGAATGCAGAAAAAACAAAGAGAGCTTATTTCTGTAATTTGTGTTCAAGGAGATAACCAGTAAAAACAATAATTACTTTATAATATTAGGGTTTTTTTTTCCTGTAGATAATGCATTTTAGCTTACAAAATATTACATTTGACTTCTCTTTCTATAATATCTGTACTATATGAAAAAAAGCAAAGCTTAGGTATTTCAATTGCAGAATCTACGGGAAAAAGAAAGTCAACAAAGGCAGAAAGAATATTTACACTTAATACGTATGATAACATCACAAAGCATGTTATCAGTAGGTTAAATGTCAAGGAGAAGCACATTTTTCAGAAAGATCACCACTGACTTTTCTTGTTTACGTTTTTACCATATACACCCTCAAAATTAATGACTGAGATTAAACAAAATATTCTATCTTCTCACTCTTTATCCTGGTTGATCTCTTTCTTTTGCAGAAAATGTCTGTATAATGTGATTTAAGGAAAATCAATGTTTCAAGATTGCCCATATTTTTAGAGGAAAAGAATTTTAGAAACTCATCAACAGATTAACTCAGTAAGGTGTAAATATTTAAGAATTATTCTTCAAAGTATGATTTTAAATTAAAAGATATTGGCACCAGCCTTTCCATATTAGCACAAGGATTGTTTAATGCAGATTCTAACTTTTATGAAATCAGTAGTGTTTCAGTTTGTTAAACCTGTCAGAATGTAATGTACCAGAAATGGAATGATTTTTAAAAAGGGAATTTATTAAGTTGCAAGTTTACAGTTCTGAGATCATGAAAATGTCCAAATTAAGGCACCAGCAAGGGGTGCTTCACTCAAGAAATGCTCAAGAAACACTGATGTCATCAGGAACACTCTTGTCAGCTGGGAAGCCATGTGGCTGGCATATACTGGGGTCTTTGGCTACTGGACACCTCTTTCAGCTGGGAAGGCATACGATGACATCTGCTAGCTTTGTCTCCTGGCTTCTCATTTCATAAGGATTCTCCAGGGGTGTTTCCTTTCTGCATCTCCAAAGGTCTGTGGTTGTGTGTTCTCTGTTGGCACTAAAGCTTTTCGCAAAATGGTTCCCTTTTTAAGGGTCCCAGTAATGGGTGGAGACACATCTCTATGGAGACCATCTAATCACAAATTACCACCCAAAACTGGGTGGACCACATCTCCATGGAAATAATAAAAAAGATCCCACCCAGCAATATTGAGTGAGGGTTAAGAAACATGTATTTTTCTGGGGTATACAACAGTTTTAAACCAATACAAGTATTATGAAATAGCATCATTTATTATTATTGATTAGTTACCATTTTATTCTTGAACTAAACTAATACATAAATATGATTAGTTACCATTTTATTCTTGAACTAAATCAGTACATAAATATAAAAGTTTAACTTAAGTTAAAATTTATCTGTATACATTTGATAAATTGCTTGCATAGTCTAAAGAAAATACTAATTATAACTTATATCATAATTAAATAATCTTATTTTCTTATTTGTTATTGATAATTGATGATTTTAAAACAACTACTATTTTGTAATCAAAAACAGGATAAATAATATGTGGAAAGTTTTCTCTTTGCTAAGGAACTATATTTCTTTAGTAATAGTACGAACTCTAATGATTATATTATCAGACATGGAGAGATCACTGGACACGTCAGCTTGGGTTGCTCACACCCTCTTCCATCTTAGGAAAACATCATATGAAACCACTGATTTCTTTGTATAAAATGTCAAAACAATGAAAATTTTATATCAAGGAAATAAAAGCAAGTTTTTATTGCTTTGGTAGCAGTAACAAATTGAAATGTGTTCTTCTTCTCTCCACCCCTTTCTGTTTTTTTAAGACAATAAATTTTCAAAATTTATGATGAGACACACAATTCACAACATATACTATACCAACTCTATGTATACATGCAGTCTACATATGTCACACATCATACACATCTATGACTGAAAAAAATATTTTACCAAAATAATACATAATTTTATAATGTACAGTGCACTGTGATACTTAATTGTTTTGTGCAATAAACTATTTCATTTTGTTAAAAACTTCATTGGGATCAAGTGATTTCATAACACCATAATGGGGACTACCTATGGTTCGAAAAATCACTTTCTCATGAGACTGAAGGTTAGGTTCTATTACTGGATATACTACTTTCTATTCTATGAACATTTCTCAGTATCTCTCTCATAGTCAGGCACTGAGAAGGATGGTTGCTCACTCTCAGATCATATCAGCCACCTTGCTAAGTCTATACAGCTTTCCAAGTGTGAAAATTAAAAATCAGCAATCTAAGGTATAGTAAGAGTGTATGTTTGATATTCAGCTCTCCAAACCCTGTAATGGCAAAAAATAAGTAATACATTTAGGATGGTCATAAAAAATCGCTGGGTCCAAGTCTGTAGAGTGATTAATAAATCTAAAATTTGTCTTTATAATCCTTTTTGTTTAAAATTCCTAATGACATTGGATGCAACTTTTCTACACATCTGCCCTTGGAATATTCATGGCATTTATATTGCTTTAGAGCAGTGCCCTTTAGGTCCTTAAATATTTTTTGTTTCAAACGGTTTTTCATTCTGAGTCAGTAGGTGATACTGTAATTAGCAATTTCATCATTTGATATCATGACCTACCATATCCTATACACCTAATATTTAACTGAATTTTTACTGTCATCACTTTCAATTATGCTGCCAACCTATTTCATGTTTTACCATTTCTCTCTGGGTCTGTTGTCTGCAATCCCCTCTATGACAATGATTTTATATTAGCCAGAAACTTACTCTGTTTAACTGAATACTGGAAAACCTAGTGGGTTACTGAGAATTAAGAAGAAGATTCACTATACCTGGTGAATAGCCAGGTATAGAGAAAGAGAAAGAAGTTAGGAAAACTAATTTATCCATCCCATAATCAATACTGCACAAAAAGAGTCTGGAAAAGATGTCACCATTGTCACTGCTGGAGTCAAGCCTCTGGATGAGGCCACAGCGCCTGGTCCTAAGAAACCCTTTACTGAGAGCTTCCCTGAATCCCTTTAGACTCAATGATTTCAGATCATGCATCTATGCTCTAATTGCAGTAGGAGACCATGTGTTGTTTATTTTATTTATTTAGTTTTTTACATGGGCAGGCACACGGGAATCGAACCTGGGTCCTCGGGCATGGCAGGCAAGCACTCTTACCTGCTGAGCCACCGTGGCCCGCCCCATGTGTTGTTTATTTTATTTGAAAAACTTGGCATTTTCTGTATTTATACTTTTTCCTTCTTTCATAATTCTTCTCCTGACATACAATCTTCCTTTATTACACTTCTAATGATTTTATTTTACGCACTTTTTAGGACCCATACTTATTCCCTTCTAATTACTAGCTATCTTCACATGAAGATAATGCTACATAAACTGAAAAAACATGGAAATGAGACACGAGAGTGAGCTGAGAAAACAGAATGATTCACTTCAAGCCTACTGTCTTGGAGCAATTTCCCACCACTTACCAGTCTCTCATCAGCTCTGCTGTAAACTCAGATCTGGAGGGGAAGAGAATGAGGTGGTATTTCTTCTCAGCCTTCATAGAATCCCACATGTCCATCTTTAGGATGAGCATAAGAACTTCATGGTACCCAGTGACATTCAGATGTCATAGGACTGTTTAATATGATAATTTAGTGTTGATGCATTTCTCTTCATTGGTCATTAAAAAATGACGTTATTTTTCTTCTTACTTGCCAAGAATAGTGCATGGATTATTTATTGTCCACTGTGCATTATTTCTACTCTTTTCTATGTGTTCCCCTAACATGCACTGAAGAAGCATGAGTATTACCTCTTAGATATTTTTTAATGGTACTTGAAATGGAAATTGCATTTCTTAGAATCCCCTGCCAGCTGAATGCCAGGTAGGAGTCTTCTAAAGTTAGGCACTCACGTACAATGAGGAAGTCAGGAAAGAAACAATTTTTCAGCTCAGTGGTGGCAAACAGATAAGTAGGGAGACAACAAATCAGAGGTTGGCACTTTTTCAAGGTCTTCAAACATGCAGACAGCTAAAATCTTAATTGGCTTTTTTTTTTGGCATGGGCAGGCACCAGGAATTGAACCCGGGTCTCTGGCATGGCAGGTGAGAACTCTGCCTGCTGAACCACCGTGGCTCTAAAACCTTAAACCTTAACTGTCTTTTCTCTGACATTGCTGCAGCATCCTGTTCTCCTGAAAGCCAAAAGCTCGTAGCCTCGTCTATATTTTCCTCAGAACTTCTAATGATTTTTTAGCCACCTAATTCTCTGTATTATCAGGCTTTTTCATTGCAATAGTTCAATTGATTTCATTTTTCTGACCACACTCTAATATATCCAAATTTTCTATAAATATGTCAAATTTAACACCCCTCCTTTTGATCTTCTTCTCTTGACACTTGTCACTGCATGATTTATTCCAGAGATGACCTCAAAGGGTTTCAGTGTCCTGGACTTTGTTGTACTAGTAAATAATCATTTAATGAATGGTTCTATTCTGGTAGAATTTTACATGCCAAGTAACATCTGTAGAAGCATGTATCCCTTTAGCAACCTACCTCATTTGATTCAACATTCATGCCTGCTTTTTAGAAGGTGTTCTGTTATTTTTGTCACATTTCAGTTGGAAAAAAAATGATCAGTCATATTGAAATGCCTTTTTCCAATACTTTCTTCAGAAACCAAGAGTACTTTTAAATAATAAATTGAAAGCACAACAGTTATCAGTAGACCTAAAACGATAATCAAACTAGAATTGTCTTTCCCTTTGTAATTTTGACTTGGTGTGCTGAGAATCCACGTCTTTTTGTTTCAGCAAGCCTAAATGAAAGAAATTGAGCATTGTTAATGAGATCATTCTCAAATTGAGCAATTATAGATATTATCACACTACTGAACATCTATTATTCAATTTGATAATAGATTAGTGAGTTTTCTTCTTCTTGCATGTTGTGGAACGAGTTGCTATCTGGTGGGCCATGGGAACACAGGCTCAATCGCAGCAAAGACTTTCAGCAAATGAATGGTTTGTTATTTATAAGCACAAGGGGTCCAATAAATGGAACAGAAAAGATCCACCATGGCTCTTCCAGCTAGGAGGTCAAGTGCTTAGTTCAGTGTTGGTGGATGCAGCTCCAAAGGCCATACTTCTCATTAGAGGGAAGAAACGAATCTGTGCTGCCTGAGGGCAGAGTTTTTATACAACATAGTGGGAGGGGGTTATGCCATTGATCACTCCCACATTGATAAGCTGCTTGGGATGCTTGTTCTTGGTTTCTGGGTTTAAGATATGGTCATGCAGCTCCCCGACCACATCTTATGAAAGGAGAGGGCTTGGAGTAGGTTGCTAGTGTGTCTGTGATTTAGTCAGCACATATTCTGCATTGTTCATTTACATTTTAACAGATTATTTATATTTTAAATAAGATAATTCATTCTGTTCAAAATCTTAAACACTGAATTTTACTCTTCATGTAATACAAGATATTGATTCACAATTTATTGCTGATTGCTGGTTCATCATCAGTAATGCGAAACTATTTAGTTGGATAGAATTAAATAGGTAAAATGCAGCACATTAAACTTTTTTATTATTACTTAAATTTGATTAAATACTTTGAGTATAAACAAGAAAGCCTATTATGTTAGTGGAATATATTTCTTATCATTATACATTTCAATCAATTTTTTTAAAAGAAAATCTGTAGTTAAATCTTCTGAATTGATTAAAGAAGCATCAGCTATTTTTAATTTTCTCCAAGAGATATTTGATTAAAATCTACAACAGGTAAATAAATGATCACTGGGGCTGATGTTTAACATAGATGAGACATATTGATCTTGAAAAAAATTATATTATATTCCTGTCACTAACTAGATATCCATAGCTAGAAAAAGCCCCTCAGAATATATATAATTGACTTGTTTGCAAGTAATAATCCCCAAATCTGCTTGTCCCCAGAACAACCCTAAGAGCAAAGAACACACTAAGCAAAAAGTTACCCATTTGTTTTAATTAGGGACTTACTAACAGGAGAAAGTCCTTCCCTGTGGCACCTTGTCAGGAAATGGAAGTCTGCTTTTAACAATACATTCTTTCCCCTTTGAGGGGGTGTCTGTGCTCTGGTCGTGATGGCTGCTATGTGCTTGAGGCTTCAGGCTTCAGGCTTCATTATTCTTCCGAAGGGAAGAGGTTCTGACCCCTCGGTTGTCACACACTTCTATGTTACTATCATATTTAAAGAAGAACTTATACGTGTATGTTCTCATCTTTTACTCTACAATTTGATATGGAATGTAGTCTTTAAGGAAATCAATAATGTGTGGCCAATTCATTTTTCCAAGGATCAACTAAAAATAATAATTAATCGCAGATTGCTTTAATTTCCAAAATGCTAAAACAAATATATACAATAGGTGGGTTTAAAAAATGGGAATGTATTGACATATTTTCTGGCTCGAAGAAGTCCAAAATCTAGGTGTCAGGAAGGCAATGCTTTCTCCACAAAAACTGTAGTGCTCTGGGTCACTGCTGGCTCTCCTCAGCTCCTTGCCTTTTCTGTCATATTGCAATGCTCATGGCATAGCAGTGTCTTCTCGTTTCTCTTCCAGGTTCTGTTGACTTCTGGCTTCTTGCTTCCTGCAGATTTTCTTTCTCCATGTCCAATTTCCTTTGCTCAAAAGGACTTCATCCACATTGGGTAAGGTCTACCCTCATTCTGCTTGGACACACTAATGAACTTCACAGCTCCTATTTACAAATAGGTCCCAATGCACAGGACCAGGCATTGGAACTTGAACTTGACTATTGTGGGGCATAGTATTCAATGTCCAACACAGATGGGTTTGATTAATTAATTAATTAAAATAAACATGTATTTAAAAGATAGACACTGAATACTACATAGCATTTCTCAGCCCTTTCTTTGGAGAGATATAGTTTGTATGTACTTGTATGGCAGGCCAGCACTCCTCTGATAAGACTCATCAACCTAGTAACTAGTACCTACCTATTGCATGTTGGAGAAGAGTTGACTCCTAATCATCATGTGAGTCCAGGCAGGATCTCTCTTCCACTTCTAAGGGTTGGCAATCTAATTTTACTGATGGAATGAAAAGCTGACTTACAAAATAACAGTGTTATTAGCAAGTAGGGAATCTGCACTTTTTTGACATATTTCTGCACAATTAGTTGTGTTTTTATTCATACCTGTACCATATCTGCTAGTACAAATGATAAATAATAAGGCAATCATTGTATGCACAAATGGCAACATAAATGAGGAAAAAGTCATAGGGTGCATTAGTAGTTCAGTGGTTAGAATCCCCACCTTCCATGCCAGAGACCCAGGTTTGATTCCCGGACTGTACACCAACGCCACCCCCCCCAAGAAAAAAAACATGACATAATTGCTTTAAATTAAAGTACATGCCTTTAAAAATGCAAATTTTGTTCAGAATTTCCCTGTAGTTCTTGGTATTTTCCTTAATTACCATGTATTTGCATTTGTTTAAAGCATGCCATGGTCTTTCAAAGATCTAGTGTCATTTCAGGTAGTCCCCACTTCGTTAAAATGAATTCAAATTCAGTATTTGTCACAGAAGTCCTAAGAACCTAAGATATTTTAGGACAAGAATCATTTAAAATTAGACTGGGAACAAATGTGAATATACTTTTAAAAAATCATAAAATTGCACACCTTGAATAGGTGAATTTTTATGGTATGCTGTGCCAGTTTGAATACGTGGTGGACCCCAAAAAGCCATATCCTTTAATCTTCATTCAGTATTGTTGGGTGGAGCATTTTCACTGTTTCCATGGAGATGTGACCCACCCACTTGTGGGTGGTAACTTTTGATTAGATGATATCCATGGAGGTGTGTCTCCACCCATTGAAGGTGGAGTTGCTTATTGGAATCCTTTAAAAGACGAGACATTTTGGAGAGAGTCCCTTTTGTAGAGCCGTGAGAAAGCCAGTAGATACTTCCATGTTCTCAATGAGCCCTTTCGGCAGAGAGAGAAACATTGATAGCCATCGGCCTTTTTGAATCAAGATATCTTTCCCTGGATGCCTTACATTGGACATTTCTATAGACTTGTTTTAATTGGGACATCTTCTCAGCTTGAAAACTGTAAACTTGTAACTTATTAAATTCCCCTTTTTAAAAGCCCTTCTGTTTCTGGTATATTGCATTCTGGCAGCTAGCAAGCTAGAACATATGCCAATCACATCTTCAGTAAACTACATATGCATAAATATTACATTGAAGTTATTACTTCAATGCACAGGTGTTTTTTGTTCCTCTGTTTTCACTTTGTCTGCCCCTCCTTTCTGGAGTACATAAATTCCCTCCTTTTACATGTTTTCTTATTCATTGGATGAAGAATTACTATGATTAATACCAAAGCATGATATCTATTATAATAATTCATAGATTTTAGTAATTTGTTTACATGTTATTTGATCCATTGGATTAAGAACTTGTTGTGGCCAGCAATGTTATATTATTTATCAATTTTTGCCTGTGGCCAGCTTAACATATAAAAAATATTAGCTGTCTCAATCGCTTAAAAATAAAGCAATTTGATGGAGAACTGAAAATGAAACTATAGAGATGTTTCAGCTTATAAATGTTCTGCATGGCAGCTATTGGAAGAAAGAGAAACTTTTTGTAGATATTAGTCATTTGGATGATTTCAAGGACAAAAGTAATTTGAGAATATTGGCATTTATAAATATTATTAGGGCTGTATTTAGAAGCGTTTTGAAAAGAAGATGAGGAATAGAGTGACTGGGATCAGGTCCTGGGGCTTCGGAGGCCATGCCAATAATCCAGGAAAACAACATTAACAACTGAACTAACGCAGCAGAGAGAGAAGGAAGGAGAAATAGCTTTGCCCAAAATCACTTGGGGCATATTCTTGGAAGTGTTCAGACAGTAATTTGGTCCAGTTGTGGATGTCAATTCCATCAGGCTGCTTTCAGCCTAAGTGGGAGAACACCAACTCAAACTGTAAAGAAGACCCAGTTAATTTTGGGGGGCCCATTATGTCATTAAGTAGGGTTTTTTCATCTCTTCTTTTTCTGCCACCTTTGGTGGCCAACTGTACCATCATTCACAAATCCAAGGGAAGGGTTGTCCTTAAAGAGAAAGGAAACCTTATCTGTAAATGTTCCAAGGAAGTTTCCCTCATGTCTCATTGGTCACTATTGCTTTATACAGCCGTGGCTAAATCAATTGATAGTGAGAGTATGCAGCATGTTAGCGCTAAGATCCATCAGGATCCATCCCCTACTACTGTAGCCATATCCAGACTATCTTGAAATACATGATCCCATAGAGGAGGAAAGGAATCTGAGAAAAAATTATGTTTTGTTCAGAGGTAAAAGCAAGGTGAAGAAGACATTAAAGTTTTCCACAAATGTTATCTAAAGGCAGTAGGGTCATTCTCAAAATAATGGTTAGACATAAGAGAAGAGGTGGAAAAAAGGATGATGACTTCAGGTTTGGGGTGTCTGATTTATACAGAAAGAAATGACTATTAGGAACCTTATGATTATAATGTGCACTGGTGATTTAAAGAATTTTCTGGCTTCCTGTCTTGATTTTAAAGTCTCCAATAACATTGAAGTCATGTTTATGGACTATCCAAAGAGTGCATTGAATAGAAAAAACAAAACTGCCAAGTCCAGCTCAAACAACTGTCCAAACAGGGTCAGAAGGGGCAGTGGGAGATTGAGAAAACACACAACACAAAGTTGAGGGAAAGCAGGGCCTAAGAGATTCATTGCCTAACTGAACACAATGACCACGAGAAGCCAGTGCAAGTCTATTTTATACTGTTTAACAACAGAAATCTAGATAAGGTAGGGCAGTACGTGAGAATGTGCTTCATGTAATGAATAGGGATACAGAACTTTCTTGAGAACAGAGTGAACATTAATTAGCCTGCTTGAAACTGCAGAGGCAGAACTTTCCCTCAGAATGGCCAGAGAATTATCCAGTAGAAATATCAGCATTGACAAACCCTAGTTTGTCAACATTTAAACAAGTTAATGAAAAAGGAGATGTAATAATTTGCTAGCATCTACTTAAACAGGTTAAATGTAAATTTATGAGGCAATATATTTTAACCTACCTATTACTTTAACCTATTTTTTCCAGAAAAAAATGCATATACAAACCATTTTATATATTAATACACAAAGCATATTCAATTATACCCTGATACAAAGAAAAGGATTTGATTTTACTTTAAATTGGTTTTATGCAAAATATAATCCTATAAAGACTCTATTATCCATCTATTGATATTTGGATCATTCCTCCATGATTATATTTTAGGTCTTAGTAGTACACACACTTGTAAAGTGTGACCAACACCTTTCAGGAAAGGAAAAATGAGGTATTAGGCATTATCATTTCAAAACAAACCACTGCGAATTATAATCCATTGTGGAGAGGTGAGTTACAGAAAAAAGATAAAGATTTGAAATATTTATTTTATATGCTATTGAATATCAATTGTATGGACAGATTAGCAGCTTAGCCAAGGACTAGCTCTTTTATAAAAATCTGTATATAGCAGTCTACTCACGATGTTAGAGTCAAACATGATTATTTTTTCTGTTAACTGTGGTTAATAGCAAAACATGATTATTTTTCCTATTACCTTTGGTTTGTTACCGAATGTGTTTTCTTTTTTTGTTTTGTTTTGTTTTTGGCACAAATGTGTTTTGTTTTAATCCTAAATTGCCTTGATCTTGAGACCTGTGTTGAACACATTATGCCGAAATCATTTCTATAATTTTCCCTGTTGAAAATCCCATTTTAATATATAGTAAGTAATTACGTCAACCAATTAACTTTTGGATACATTTTCTGCAAAAAACACATAAGAAACCAACCCATCAATCAAGGGGAATTAAAAAGGATCCCATTGTTTAAAAGATAAATTTAAATTCATCTTGATTTTAAGAAATGAATTCACGCATTTTAAGCCAACCATGCATTTTAAGAGGCTAAGTGTAAGAAATGTTTTTTTGATGAATCAGAAAATTCAGTTTTAAAGAAGTACTCCAGAATTACTGTTCTTTAGAAATTGTGTGAAGGGATCCACAGGTTCCATTTTAACCCCAAAGGAACAATTAGTAATTAGAGGGTATGTGACTTGAGTGAATTCCAGACTTGGATAAGGAGATATTTGGGGTTGAAGATCTTAGTCTAAAAGGAAATGGAAAGAAGCATAAATGCCAATGGTAAGCTCCAGCAATCTAAACAAACAAACTATAAATGTTGCACTCCTGCAATTAACACAAAGAATAAACCAGTGGGGCAACTCTGCAGAATCTATGAGAGTCTAAAGGTCATTGTGACAATCTAAAGACACCATCTCCTATTTTTTCTCAATGGGTTGTATAAGACAGTTTCTTATCCTTTTGGCTAGATGCCCAGCTTTATTTAAAAACAGTTTTATTGAGATATATTCACATACCATACAAACCATCCAAAGTGACAATCAAAGGCTTTGGGCATAATCGTAGAATTGTGCGTTCCTCACCACCACCATTCTGAACATTTTCATTACTCCCCAAAGAAAAACCCCATACCCTATTGCAGTCTCCTGTCAATCCCTCTGTCCTTCCCCAGACCTGTATAGCCACTGACCTAATTCAGTCTCTACAGAATTATTTATACTTAAATTTTATGTAAATGAAAGCATACAATATGTAGTACTTTGTGTCTAGTGTCTTTCACTTAGAATAATGTGTCCTTTTGAATTATTGTTACTTTTAATTAAAGAAGTTGCAGGTTTACAGAAGTCATGTAAAAAAATACATTCTCATATATTTTCCTATTGCTGACATTTTGCATTACTGTGATACCTTTGTTACAATGATGACATAATATTAAAATATACCTAATTACAGTCTGTAGTTTACATTAAGTGTGTTTTTCTCATCCCATTTTTAATACTTTGTATTAGTGTCATACATTTGTCATAAGTTATGAAAGAACAGTCTTATAGTTGTACCATTTAACTACACTCCATTGTGGTTTACTGTGTTATACAGTCCCATGTTTTATTTTCCTACTTACCTCTACAAACATACATGACCCAAAACCACAAACATACATGACCCAAAACTACCCCTTTCAACCAAACTCACAAACATAATTCAGCACTGTTAATAATACTTATGATAACGTACTACCATCACCACTATCCATTTCCAAACATTTAAAATCAACCTAAATAGAAATTCTGCACCCGTACCCCCAATCTATGCCCCTGGTAAACTATATTTTAGCTTTTAACTCAATGAGTTTTCTTAATTAGTTATATTTGCAAGATCATATATATTCATCCTTTTATGTCTGGCTTATTTCACTCAGCATAATGACCTATCCATGTTGTTGCATGCCTCACTTCTACCAAGATTGAAGTAGGCCTGGGTCTCTATTAAGAATTTTCTTCACATGTTAAAATGCCCCCATTTCTTATATTTAGGTAACATTATGAAAGGATTTTAAAAATTTTAAATTTAAGCAATGTTAAGGGATATTTTCCATTTTGCTTTTGAAATTATTTGACTATGAATCTAGCCTACATTTTTCCCCAAAGAACAGAATTTTTATGAACACTAATGCCGTATTTTTAAACATTTAAATATATATTAATCTTAGCTTTTAAATTTTTGCACAGATATTTTGAAGCATATTTTCCTTCAAATTTTAATCATTTCTCTGCATTGATGGATAAAAATAGGATAATCTAATAATTGACATACATTTACATCTTGTCACATATACTCATATGCTCTGAAAAAAAATCCCAACAGTGACATATGTCAATCACTCAGACATTAAGTGATTTTGTTGTTGTGTTTTACCAGACTTGTTTCTCAGAGCTGCTTCTATTATAGCTGATATATAACTGGCAGGAGTAACTAACCTCGCTTTAAAACACTAATTGTACAAACATCTTCCAATAAGCATATGAATGCAAATTATACTTGTTCAATGACAATAAATTATATGAAGTTGCACTAGTTCCCTTCGATGAAGCAATTAAAAAATAATCCTCTTTAAAACAGCATTAAATTTCAACTGATGTCAATGAATATCAAAATTCTTTAATTTTAAATTTTCTTTTAAAATTATCTTAGTGTATCTATCTTCAATATTATGAAATAAACATCAGATGATATTATGCTCAATTAGAATAATCTAATTGTATTCTCAGTGAAGCAAATCATCATTTCAAAATATAACCTTTTTATCCAAATGCACACCTACACATTTATAAAGGACTTAATTTCTACTAACTTGTTTAGGGATTCTGAAACTTTATACATAGTCATAAAAACATTGATGTAATCTCCTCATTGGAAGTCAGTTAATTTCTAGGTAGAATAATGAAGCTGGAGAAAGTTAGGGTTTTGCTTTGTTAAAGAAATCATTTGCTTTAATAACACGTTATACCTAATGAAATGTGAACTAAAAAACCTTCAAAAAGGAAAATGCAAAGAAAATTAATCCTTGTTTTACCAGAGACTACACTGAAAACATTCTGCACCATAATTTCACTTCAATCTTTTGTTAAAGTTGATTATTATATTATAATGCACCTTAGGATATTAAGCTTGAATCAAATTTTCTGTAGGGATTTCTACAATCCTTTCGTGGCAAGTTACATCTATTAAAGTTATTTGTTTCAAAGTGAATTTTCAATGTAATATTTTCCACTTAAATATTCATACATTGTAAACCAGCATGAATACTTGATTCCATAAAAATAATTTGAGACCTGACTGGAACACATGAACAGACAAAATTTCATGTTTTGAGAAAAACTTGAAATATCCAAAATAAATGACAATTGCTTTTAAAAACATTTAGCTATTTGACTAAATGTCTTCATATTCTATAAATATTCTCAATGAATTCATGTATAATCAATCTAAAATCAACAATTTGATAATTCTTTTTTTTTAATTTGAGAAAACTGTTCGCCTTTTATTTAGCTGAAAACTTGGATTGGAAGTGTAAGCAGTGCTGATTCACCACACTGTATCTCCTGCAATAAGCCCTTTTTAGCTAATAGTACCTTTATAATACCAGTGATTTCAGTGTGCCTTAAATTGTATGCATTTCAGGTTGCCCAAGGGAGAGAGCAAAACAACCAGTTACTCAAATAACCTGACTAACCCTGGATAATGACCCAAAATACCTCGGAGTAGCAAAATAAATTTCACACTGTGTATATGAATATGGTTATACGATGAAAGGAATAAACCTTTCAAAGCAAAATCAGATTCATCTCTTTCTGTCCCTTTAGTGTGATTCATTCACTGATGTTGATAATTTTTTAAAAAATCTCTATCAGCATGACTATGAAATCAGTATCAGTGACCAATTTTCTTTGCAATTTAACCTTCAGTTGCCCTAGACTTTTATAATTGTAATACATATAATATTACTTTTAACTCTGTCGATTTGGTGGTAAATTAAATAGCAAATAAAAGCACCTTAATGATGTTGTCAAATAATCTCACCAGGAAGCTGTTCGCTTTGGTAAAGCATGGATTGCTGCATAAAAACATAATACGTTACACATTTTTTAATTAAAATAGGAAATGATAAATATTAAGAAAAACTATTGGTACACTTATATGCAGCTAAGAAGCAAATTGAAAGTGTATTAAGTTTTACTGTACCTCTTCAGAGGATGCAACTGTCAAATCCTCAGAGTAGGGCATTGACTCTAACAATCGGAAGTTGTTAAACTAAGATTCCTAAGAAGATAATAAAGTGTATTTTTTAACATGTATTCTAGACATTAACACCCACAGATAATATCTGATCAGAGTTGAGAAAATATGGTTTCTTTTTAACCTCTGGAATGATTTAAAAAGAACTTCAAGTTCTATTCCTCCAAATATTTTATTTTAATTTTGAGCACTGTATAGGATTGCATCATCAGCATCTTCCTCTTTCTATCATTATCAGCATCATCTCTGAGAGTTATTATACACATTATTTCTTATATTCAGAAAAACCAAACAAGTATCATGATTTATACTCAATATGTAGGACATCTCAAAGAGATTGCATTATTTATCCTAAGGCACAGAAAGAATAAATGGATGAGCTGAGATACAGAAGAAACCCAGCATGCTACGAAGCCTATACTCTTACCACGACATGAAACTGCCTCCTGATTTCTTGAATGAAATGTACTTTTTTTGATACTCAAGACTTTTAAAATATTGGTAATAATGCTATCCTTTTTATAGCATGAGCGTATGAGCAGTAGGAACAATTAATATTATACATATAAATTTATGCATTTTTATATTCAAAGTACAAGTTGATTTTCTACTCTTGTCCCTGAGATTAAGAGTCTTCTCAAGTTATTTCTGGCCATCAAAAGTGAGGCAGGGGGTGGTGTGACGGTGGCTCAGTGGCAGAATTCTCACTTGCCATTCTGAGACCCAGGTTTGTTTCCTGTGCCTGCCCATGCAAAAAAAAAAAAAAAAAAAAAAGTGAGGCAGTAATACATTCACTTTCACAGCAGCACAAAATTTCACAGTAGAGGTTTCTGAGAGTGACTTGTCTCCTTTGGGAATGACGGTGTAGTCTCAAGTCAGGTTAGAAAATAACAGAAATTTGTTTGCATTTTTATTTGGACAAATTGCATTTTTTGAGGTGTCACTTTACTTTTATTTTCCCTCAATGAATTTAAATTTCAGTGGTGTAATGGTTAGGTTCCGGTGTCAATTTGACCAAATAATTATGCTCAGTTATTTGGTTATGCAAGAACTGGCCTGACTACTGCTGCAAGGATATTTCATGGCTACTTGATTAAATCATCAGTCAGTTGATTGCATCCTTGGCCGATTACATTTGAAATCAACTAAGCCACGTCCTCTACTTGATTAAATCATCAGTCAGTTGATTGCATCCTTGGCCGATTACATTTGAAATCAACTAAGCCACGTCCTCTACAAAGAGATAATCCAATCAGTTGAGCCTGCAGGCCCCTCCTGTGAAGTTCATCCAGACACTTCATTAGAGCTGCCAGCTTCACAACCTATTCTACAGACTGTGGACTCTTCCATTCCCGTGTTGCATGAGACACCTTTATAAATCTCATATTTACAGATTTCTTCTGTTGTTTCTGTTTCTCTAGAGAACCCTAACACAGTTTCGAAGCAGGAATGGTTCTTGAGAAACAGAATCTGAAAAATAATTTTTTACAAAAAATAAAAAATGGTTTTAACAAATGGTTTTCAACTCTGACTAAACACAGAGGCATCAATGACTCTGTTTTCAATAATTAAGATGGCACGGACAGCCCATGGGGTAAGTTGGCAAAAGAGATACTAAAAATATCGCCATTAGATTCTGCTAATTGTATGCTTATATGAAGAAAGGCTCTGCGTGAGAATGATTTTGACACCTTTACGGAGTTTTGTGAAATTAAGAGGTATAATGATGTTGGCTGGTTGTTATTAGATATGCTGGATATTGTGATGAGGGAAAGGAATGAACTGAAGGCTTCAAATTTGAAACTTCAGCACCATATGAATGATGTAAAAGTTTCCATGAGTGTCCTGAAAGAAAATCTTATAGCCTTGATTGCAGACTTGAGAGATCTGAAAACCAGACAGAAAGCTTCACTTTGTGATAACAGATTTGCAACATAAACTAAGATCTCAAACATGCAGGGTGTCTGCTATTAAAGTAAGGGCTTTAATTTGAAAAGAATGGGATCCTAAGACATGGGATGGGATATAATGATAATGATGGCAGTGGAGAGACAGGATCCCTGGAATCTGCTGAGCCACTGCTAAATGGATCTATAATGGAAATGCCCTGCGGAAAGAAGTTCTTGACCTCTAACATGCCTTTAGGAAATAGCTTACTGGCCTCTCTTCAGAGGAGGCTGCCATCAAACCTTCACTTAATGAGACTGACCTTTCACTGCCTGATAACCCTGTAACTACCTCCCCTGGGGAAACAGCCCTCATTCCTCTGTCCCGAAAGACTAATCCTGTTTCACCAGATGAAATTGAAATGGAATGCCCTGACATAATTGGCTTGATAGACACTTCTTTGTTTCATGACCCACCCCCAACACCCCTCTTTTCTTCAAGACCTATAACCAGACTAAAGTACCAACAGGCTCCAAAAGTTGAGATACAAAGGGTAACCCATGAGGAAGTACACTATACTCCAGAACTGCATGCTTTTCAATCTATATAGGTAGAAATCAGGGGATTATGTGTGGGAATGGATACTAAGGGTATGAGATATTGGTGGAAGGAATATGAAGTTGGATCAAGGTGAATTTATTGATATGGGCCTACTAAGCAGAGATTTGTGTACCATGTTTTAGCTCAAGGGGTTAGAAAGGGCATTAACAGTTTGTTTGGATGGTTGGCTAAAAACATGGATCAAAAGGTGACCAATATTATCTGAGGTCAAAATGCCAGAATTGCCCTGATATAATGTAGATAAGGGGATCCAGAAGCTTAAAGAGATGGAAATGCTAGAGTAGATTAATCATAGGAGACCTGTTCATGCATTCCAGGAATATCCAGAGGACATATCCTTCACCAGAATCTTGAGAAAGAAATTTGTGAAACTAGGTCCATCATCCCTTAAGAGCTCTGTAATCATCCTTTCCTGTAGGCCAGATATTACTTGGGAACTACTGTCACAGAGCTGGAATCCTTAAACACAATAGGATGAACAGATCTGGAGTTGGCAGAAGTCATGTAGCAACAGTTAATCACCATAGACAAGGTGGGCATGGCCACCATGATGGATAGCAGACTCAAAGAAGCAATCAAAATAATTTGACTTGCAGAGACTTGTGATATTGGCTAGTAGATCATGGGGTACGAAGATGTAAAATAGATGGGCAGTTTACTGGATTCTTTTTTGAGCTGTATACGCAGAAGCATTCTAAGTCAGGTGAATGGAAATCTAATCTGAAGTATAGAAACAAAGAATCATGGTCTATTAATCAGTTCCTAGGCTGAAGTCAATTTATAGACCCAGAGCCCCTGGGAGGGCCCTTTTACACTGCCCAAAATTTACACAGTTAACTTTCATTCCAGCCTTCTCCAAGGAGTACTATAGCCTGTTTTTAGGGTGACTGTGCAGTGGGGTAAAAGAAATGATCAGATATTTGGAGGATTATTAGACACTGGCTCAGAAGTGACACTAATTCCAGGAGACACAAAACATTACTCTGGTCGACCAATCAGAGAATGGGCTTATGGAGGTCAGGTGATCAGTGGAGGTTTAGGTCAGGTCTGTCTCACAGTGAGTCCCTGGACCCATTATGTGGCCTTTTACCCAGTTCCAGAATACATTATTTGAATTGACATACTCAGCAACTGGCTAAATCCCCACATTGGTTCTCTGGCTCATGGAGTGAAGGCTATTATGGTAAAAAAAAGGCCAAGTGGAGGCCAGTAGAACCGCCCCTACAGAGCAAAACAGTGAATCAGGACTGATACCCCATCCTGGAGGGATTGCAAAGATTAGTGCCAGTCTTAAGGACTTGATGATGAAAGGTGGTGACACATCCTCTTTCAACTCTCCCTATTTGGACTGTGCATAAAACTGATGGGCCTTGGAGGATGACAGTGGATTATTGTAAACTTAACCAGGTGGTGACTCCAATTATAGCTGCTGTCCTAGTTGTGGCATCATTGCTTGAGCAAATCAGCACATTGCCTGGTATCTAATATGCAGCTATTGATCTGGCAAATGCTTTTTGTCCATAGTTGTTAGTAAGAACTGCCAGAAACAGCCTGCATTCAGTTGACAAGCCCAGCATCATACCTTCACTGTCCTGCTTCAGGGGTATACCATCTCTCCAGTTCTATATTCCAATCTTGTCTGTAGAGATCTTGATCATTTCTGCCTGTCACCAGACATCATACTGGCCCATTATATTGATGATATTATGATAATTTGACCTAGTAAGCAAGAAGTAGCAACTACTCTAGGCTTATTGGCTAGACTTTTGCTGGTCAGGAGATGGGAGATAATCCAACAAAAATACAGAGACCTTCCACTCAGTGAAATTTCTAGGTGTCCGGTGATGTGAGGCATGTCAAGATATCCCTTCTGAGGTGAAGGATAAGCTGTTGCATCAGGCCCCATCTGCAACCTAAAAAGAGGTGCCTACTTAGCCTCTGGATTTTGGAGACAACATATTCCTCATTTGGGTGTGCTACTCTGGCCCATTTACTGAGTGACTGGAAAAGCAAGTAGTTTTGAGAGGACTCCAGAACAAGAAGAGGCTTTGCGACAGGTCCAGGCTGCTATTCAAGCTGCTCTACCACTTGGCCCATATGTTTCAGCAGATCCAATGGTGCTGGAAGTGGCAGCTTGCTACTGGTGGCAGGTTGATTACATTGGACCACTTCCATCATGGAAGGGGCAGTGATTTGTTGTAAATCGAATAGACATATACTCTGGATAAGGGGTTGCATTCTTTGTACACAATGCTTCTGCAAAAACTTCCGTACTTGGACTTATAGAATGCCTTATCCACCATCATGGCATTCCACACAGCATTACTTCTGATCAAGGAACCCACTTCACAGCAAATAAAGTTCAGGAATGGGCACATGCTCATGAAATTCTCTGGTCTTACCATGTTCTCCATCATCCAGAGGCAGCTGTGTTCACAGAATGGTGGAATACCCTTTTAAAGACCTAATTACAGTACCAACTGAGTGGCAATACCTTGCAGGGCTTGGGTAACGTTCTCCAGGAAGCTATTTACATTCTAAATCAGCATCTGCTGTATGGTGCTGTTTCTTCCATAGCCAGGATTCACCGTTCCATGAATCAAGGGGTGAAAATGAGAGTGGCACCATTCACCATCACCCCTGGTGATCAACTAGGAAAATTTTTACTTCTTGTCCCTGAAACCTTAAGTGCTGCTGGTCTACAGGTATTAGTTCCAAAAGGAGGGGTGCTCCTTCCAAGATACACAACAATGATTCCATTGAACTGGAAATTAAGACTACCACCTGGCCACTTTGGGCTTCTCATACCACTGACTCAGAAGGCACAGAAGGGAAATATCATTCTCTCTGGGGCAAATAATCCTGGCAATCAAAGGGAAATAGGACTGCAACTACACAATGGAGATAAAGAAGTATTCTCCTGAAATACAGGAGATCCCCTAGAGTGTCTCTTAGTACTGCCATACCCTATGATTAAAGTCAATGGAAAACTGAAACAACCCAATCTGGACAGGACTACCAATGGCCCAGAAACTTCAGAAATGAATGTGCATGTCACTCTACCTAGCAAAGAACCAGCTGAAGTGCTTGCTGAGGGTAAAGGGAGCATGGGATGGGTAGTAGAAGAAGGTAGTGATAAAGATGAACTATGACCATGTAACCAGTTACAGAAACAAGGACTGCAATTGTATGAATATTTCCTCCATGTTTTGTTCTGTGTACGTTTGTATTTGTACATACGCAAATATCTTGTTTTCCTCTTATATGACATAAGTTGTACTGTTCATGGTATAGTGTTTATTTCATAGGATATGGAGTTTAAGAGCAAATGTTAACTAAGGACTTGCACCCTATTCTGTAGAGATGTAGTACATTTCTGTTGCTAAGCAAGCCAGTTGAATATTGTTAGGTGAAACATATGTCTGTTATTGTGTTCTATTTGGACATTAAACATGTTTCAAGATGATGTATATAGCTGCCGCATTGTCAAGGGGTGGACTGTGATTGTTAAGTTTTGATGTCAACTTAGCCAAATGATTATGCTCTGTTGTCTGGTCAGGCAAGCCCTGGCCTGACCATTGTTGCAAGGATATTTTGTGGCGATTGATTAAATTATCAGTCAGTTGATTGCATCTTTGGCTGTTTACATTCGAGATAAACTAATGCATGTCTCCCACAAAGCAATAATCTAATTAGTTGAAGACTGTAAAGAAGAAGAGAGACTGACTGCTTCTTCAGCCAGCAAGCCTCTCCTGTGGAGTTCATCCAGACACTTCTTAAGAGCTGCCAGCCTCACAGCCTTATGGATTTTGGAGTCTTCCATTCCCACGGTTGCGTGAGACATCTTTATCAATCTCATATTTAGAGATCTTTCCTATTGCTTCTGTTTCTCTAGGGAATCCTGACTAGCACAAATGGAAAGGACTCTGGGGCTTCAATTGATATCAAACCTTAATAACAGTCCCTCAAAATTACTCTTAACCATCTATTCTAATTTTGATCTACTCTGAGATTTGTCAATTTCTCTTGAAACTGATGCAATGAAATCACCTGAATTAGCAGCTGATATAATCAATCCAGATTAGTTGATCAATAAAGGCAATAAATTAAAACTTCATCTTTGGCCTATCTTCTAGAAAATTAATTTTGAAACTCATCATAATCACCATCTCAGTTTTAGAGATACTAAACAGTGTGCATACTTAAACTGAGGACAGAGTCTAATGTTGCAGATTAATAAAGAGTTCAGAGTCACAGAACAGAAATTGATAGGTTTTGGACACAGATTCTGCTTTCAATCCAGGATATGTTTTGATATATCATACCACCAGTTTTTATATCTAATAAACTAAAACTGGGATTCATAAAATATTTAGTCTTATTATGGCATTAATAGCCCATTTGCATTCATGTCATTTGAAAAATGATGAGATTTTAAAAATCAATGCTTTTATCTTTCTTTCTTTTTCATCCTGATCAATACTTGGCTTTGTCAATATTTATTTATTTTTGGCCAGTCTTGTGGGAGTGAAATGTGAGCTCTATTTTTCAAATCTTGCATTTACATGTGTTTGGAAAAGATGCTAGTATTACTTTAAATTGTAAAATACTAATTTAATCTCATTTATCATGCTAAATGCAGTAACAACAGCAGCCACTACTATAATTTCATTATGAAATATTTAATTCTACTGTGCTCTTTGTAGGCATTTTCATGATTATTTTGCTAGCTCATGAAACTTCACATTTAATCCTGGCAATCCCACCCTTAGAATTCCAGTGGACTTTGCTAGGCAAGTGAGGACTGATGCTCTTCTCTCTGAAGCTGTTGCAACTCATTTTGTGCTGTGCTTGACAATGATTAAAGAATGATTTAATTCAAATGTCAAGATATCTGCCTGTTGTGTGATTTCCAGGAGTGATTCACATTTTCTGTTTCCTTGTAGATAGGAAATAAATGCTAGATGAGATCTCTGGTAAAGGAAAGAACAAAACTAAAAATTATTGCTTGCTGAGTAGAAATAGCAATTACTTTAGACCTAGATCTAACTATGTGCCATTTGTTTTATATAAATGATTCCACTTAATTTTTGAAGTTTTTTTTAAGAGATGGATATTTTTATTTATACCTCTTTTAGGGAGCCAGTGTCCTGTGTCACCCTGGCCAGATTCTAAATGGGAACTTTTCTATGGCTCACATCATTGTGAACTACTTTTAATTGTCTTTTATAATTGGAATGGAAAAGAATACATTTAACAAATAAATGTATTTGTTAAATGTATTCTGGAAGCAGAGAGGTGCACTTACAGCTACTACCTTATTAAGTCTGAAGTAGGCTGAATTCATTCTCCAGGATCATTTTGGACTCTGAAAAAGCCAAACTGGAAAATCAAATAGAGATATAATAGAGACCATGACACCTGCAACCTCATTTCATCAATCTCCCTATGATACAATATTATTTTTTATATTCTATCTTGGCCAGTGTGGAGAGCAATTTTAGGGGCTTACATTTGGTCTTCTCCACTACAGTTGTTCTGTTCATCAATGCAATGTGGAGGCTACTGCAAGTATCAAGTATTTTAATTCAAATTTTATATGGGCGACTAGAGAAATGATGACCGAGTCGCAAGAACTGGACTTGGTATGTAGAGTTATCCATTTAGATGTGCCTATCCCATATATCAGGGCCCCAGGCTTTCCAAAATGTCCTCTCTTTCATCCAATATACCTACCTTAGCCGAGCACCAAAGACCTTTGAAACATTGCATGTACATAAGGGTACACATCGCAGACTGGAGACGTCTACCCTTAGAAAAACTTGCTCGCAAAATTGGCTATTGCTTTTCTGAGAGCTCAGATTTTAGGAGGATTTCCAGCATTTATCAGCATTGATAAAACATGGCTTGCTGTGCCTACAACAAACAATGTGGCCTATTCTAAGTATTTACTTTCCTTCTGGGAGTCTGGAATTTTGGCATGTGCTCCATAGAGGTTTTACACATCACCATCCCCAGTAAAAGCCTTGGGTATTGAATCTCTAATGAGCTTAACTAAGAGACAGTGTTTTACTCATGTTGTCACAATACCTTCTTGGAGAAATTGAGCATTCCCTGTATAACTTCACTGAGAGAGGATTCCCGGGAGCTTGTGTCTGGTTTACTCTGGACTTCATCCTATATCCCTTTTCCCCTTGCTGGTTTTTCTGAGATTCTCTTGCTCTAATGAATCATAGCCATGAGTGTGACAATATGAAGAGTCCTGTCAAGTCCTTCTAGTAAATCATTGCATTCTGGACTGGTCTTGGAGGACCCATCTCAGGTGTGTAGCCTGTTACTGTGCTTTGGCTATCCTTCCACTTAAGATGATGCCACCCTTTTATATTAATATAGAAACCTTATGGCCCTCAAACTTAACAACTTGCTAATTCAGATGATCCTTCTTCAAGGCATTAATATATCTTTGCAGTAAACAGACAAGTCTACTGTTATTCCTGGCATAGTCTCTCCATATTTTCCAAATGTCAGTATCACACACCTGCTACAGTATTCCCATCACTGAGACATTTTCCCAGATCATCACCATTGTATTTTCAGTTGAGTTATCATACTGTGCCAGTGATTATACATGCTCCACCCACCAACAAGAACATTTTCCTCTTGGTCTGTCAGTAAAAAAACCAAATATATAAATAAATATGTACATATGTGTGCACATGCATACTCACCTGTATGCAAATGGTTCAATAAGCATGTGACAAAATTCAATTAAAAGAGGAAAAATGCATCAATAAGAAATCAGCAAAAGAAGAAATGCACACTTATGCATCTCCAGAGAACTCTCAAATTAAAAACAACCTTACTCCGTGCCCAGATTCTAAGCAATTTAGGAAATAAAATAAAGAACAAAATTTGAAGCTAAATATCATCACTCATATTGACAGAAGAAATGGTGAAGCTTATTTGGAGGTCCAATATTCCTGCTTTCTGAAACCTGTACTAGACTCGAAATAGCAGACTGCACTGGACCAGGCAGGCCTATCCACCTGGGAGGCAATGTTAAAGAGTTAGGGCATTATAGAGCAGTGAGAACCCATGATTTCTGCAGGGGAATTTACCCTCCCAAGAAAGAAGTAATGGCATAGCTGAGTTTTGCATACCTACATTACTCTTCCCAATAATTGAGTAAAGGAGAGGAAGCAGCCCAGAAAATTCCCTTATAAAAACAAAGAACAAGTAAAAATATACCATTCATTCTCTGTAATAGCAAATATAAACTTGAAACACATATGTATCTCTAAAAGTAAAATATTCTGTAGCATTATTTAAGCTTACCATCAAAATACTTATGCCACTGAAAACAGCAGATTTATCTGGGGGTCTAGAATGTCAATTTAAAAAGCAAAATAAAAACTAGAAACTGGAGGTACTAACTAAGTTGAGGCAGTGCAAAATACATTGGTAAATGCAGAAATTACAATTACAATATGGAAAGTCAGAGAGTAACAATCTTTGGAACACAAATAATGCTGGATATTCGTGTAAAAATCATGGCTTGAAGTAACAGAAATGTAATTGTAATGTCTATTTAGCTGAAGCACATTGCGTAATTATGTATTTCACGCAATGTCAAAATAAGTCCTTGAGGGGAACTTGGAAAGTCAGAGGGGACAGAAATTGCAGTAGCACTTTATTACAAAATACATTTGTATCAGTACTTGTATAACTCCAATAAGAAAGAATTAGGATGGTGAGAAACTTGTAGTCAAGTATGTGTGGTTAGATGATTAAGAACTATATTTTCCACTGTGATAGTCATTATCCTCATGTTTGATTTCAATTTAAATAAATTAATTTTAAAATAATTAAAATAGTTTCTCTGTCACGCTGGCCACACTTTAAGTGCTCTTTGGAGACATGTGGCTAGGGACTAACTCACTGTTCAACACAGATTAATAAAACATTTCTATCATTGGAAAAAATTCTGTTGAATGGTGCTGAGTTAATCATTTTTTTAGTTCTACATCATAACACAGACCAACAATCTTATTAATGAATTTTGTAAATATGAATTCAAACCACAGTAAAAAAAAGTGGTTTTAAAGCTGTAGAGGTAGAAATTAATAATTCTGAAAAAATAATTGAACATTTCTTCCAAATATGTATATATATGTATTTTTTTTTCATGGGCAGACACTGGGAATTGAACCCAAGTCTCTGGCATGGTAAGTGAGAATTCTGCCCCTGAGCCATGGTCACACCACCCCCAAATAAATATTTTAAAAAGTCCATGTCTAAAACTATATTTTTAAGAAGCATACACTCCTAAGTATTTTCAAAATAATTGTTAGCTACGAGGATGTATGGAAATCCCGTCATGGAAACAGACACTCCAATAGAATGCTTATTATATAGTTAAGACATGAAAAGAGTAATGAATTAAAACTAAAGCAGAAACTTCCACTGTGTGAAGATCAAATAATAGTTCTGGGGGATCCCTTAAAATAATTCAGAAATATTCAGGACATCTATTTTGAAATAAGCTACCATAAGTTATGCCACAAAATAGAAACTTAATTTTTGTTATCAACTCTAACCAAAACGTGTGGATGATAAGTAAAATCAAAAAACATTTCAACACTTTTTGTCATTAGAAATATTGAAACAATAGTGACTGAAATTTTAAAATAATTTTAGTTTTCTTGTGAGTATACAATGAATTGTGATTGAGGGAATATGTGAAAAACAAATATTAAACGATCTGGAATCACAGATTAGGAGTTCCACCATGGCGGGGCAGGTAACAACCTGTCAATAGGACTGAAATTCGAACATGGGAAGCACAGAAAAATTGTAATGTCAGGAATATGCTTACATCAAAATTGGCTTTCTTACAGTGATAAACAATGGAATTTTTTCTATTTCAATGGGAACAAAGGAGGTAGACATCAGAAGGAAATTATAAACTTTGACTGTGCACATGTACACAAACTCTCCCTCTCTCTCCTCTCTCTCTCTTTCTCTCATGCACATACTCTCCCAAACATATTCATTCTCTCTTCACTTACCATGGGTATTTATGCCCAGAAACACAAGTAGGCATATCAAACTCAACAGAAAACTTTAAAATTCAAATGACACTTGCTTCACTGTTTATTCTTTGCCATATCAACAATTATCCACTGATATCAATATTGCGTAGATGGAAGGAAAAAAAGATGAGGTATTATTTACTCCATTTCTCTATGATCAAATATAATAAAACAAAATGATGTTTCCAATGTTCAACTTTAATTTGTTTCTTTTATTGCTTTATTACCTTTTGAAGAATAGTTCAAGTTGACATGACCCTAATGAATATGCCAACTTTTTCACTCTTGCTGAACATAAAGAACTTCACCGAATTAAATTGAATATAATACTTGAAAGCAACTCGGCTGAGGATGAACGTAAGAAAAGTTTAACAAACAATTGGGGATAACAACACAAGCAACAAACAAGTAAACAGGATCTGGTCAGTTGTTAAAACGTAGATGGTGTCACTGACTGCTAAAAGAAACACTTGATATTAACTTCTTATCAGTGTCTGACATATGGTAGATAAGCAATAATTATTTCCATCCTTTCTTTCTTGGAATTTGTACTTTTCTTCTTGATTGAATTAAGTGTGCTAATTTAAGATAGAGTCATATTCAGTGATAGTACCAGTATGAATAGTTTTATGTAAATATAGGAGACTGCTTTCAATTATACTGTTGTAGAACCTGAGGACTTTAAAGTCCTCTTCGATCTCTCCAAGATTGAAGTGAAGTTTTTTCAAATAAGATTTGAAATCTTTTTTTCCTAGTTTAAATAACTCACAATTTTCTTTCCACTCTTATGGTTATGTGTGCTTATAAACACTTATATATGCTTCAGTCGCCAGAATATGTCTAAATGTTAGCCAGATCAGTTTTCTGTACCATGTCCTCTACTGAGTAATAGAGAGGGAAAGAGGGAGAAAAAAGCTTTATTATGGGAAGTAAAACAAAGCTTCTTTATTTCTTAGCATGTTAACTGAACTTTAAATGCTGTATCTCTGACGTAGAGCTCTGATGAAAGTCATCTTAACCCCACACAGTAACCATTAAAAAAGTGATCAGACTTTGACTAGAGATATGAATGAAGCTGATATGGATAGGTCTAGATTAAATCAGAATTCAGGGTAAAGGATGATATGGTCATTTTCATTTTAAAACTTCAACATCTGTATAAGACCAAGGGAAGAGATATTTATGTGGTGCAAAATTTATATTTTGGGTAGCACATTATCTAATTTAACTTATATGATCTGTTGATTCATACACTATAATCACATGTAATCTTGTATAGGTCGTGAGAACTTGTTGGTTTGTACGGGTTGGTGTGATGCCCCAATATATCCCAGAGTAATATGGACAGAGAATAAAAAAGTATCTGCATACCAAACAAAAACTAAAAAACAGAAAAATAAACAAAGACAAAGCAACAATCAAAATACAAAAAAGCAAAGCAAAAAAAAAAAAGCATCTTCAAAGTCTCCTTGGGGGACTGGTGAGAAAGGAGGAAATATTAAACTTCCTGATCTGGGAAATTTCTGATATTCTCACAAGCAGTGGGGACAACCAATTTGATAGAATGAGCTCTTGATGTTGGGGTTCGCCCCTAGGAAACATTCCTGTAAAGGAGAAGCTAAGCCTGCTTATAATTATACCTAAGAGTGACCCCCATTGAACCTCTTTTGTTGTTTAGATGTGGCCTCTCTCTCTAAGCCAACTCGGCAGGTGAGCTCACTGCCCTCCCCACTGCATGGTACATGAGTCCCAAGAGTGTGAATTTCCCTGGAAACGTAGGACAGGACCCCTGGGATGCACCAGGACTCTGCATCATGGGATTGAGAAAGCTTTCTTGACCAAAAGAGGGGAGAGAGAAATGAGACAAAGTAGAGTTTCAGTGCTGAGAGATTTCAAACAGAGTTGAGAAGTCATCCTGGAGGTTATTCTTGTGCATTATATAGAAATCCCTTTTTAGTTTATGGTGTATTGGAGTGGCTAAAGGGAAGTACCTGAAACTGTTATCTGTAGTTCAGTAGCTTTGATTCTTGAAGATGATTATATAATGATATAGATTTTACCATGTGGCCATGTGACCTTGTGGTTGTGAAAACCTTGTATCTGATGCTCTTTTTTATGCAGGGGAGGGACAAATGAGTTAAAAAATAAAGATAAAAACTAAATAATAGGTGGGTGGATAAGGGATAATATAAAATTGGGTAGATTGAAATCCTAATGATCAATGATAGGGAGGTATGGGATGTATGAGTTTTTTTCTTTGTATTTCTTTTTCTGGAGTGATGCAAACATTCTAAACATAATCATGGTTATGAATAAAGAACTAAGTAATGTTATTGTGAGCCATTGATTGTATACTTTGAATGGATTGTTTGTGTATAAAGATATCTCAGTAAAATATTAAAATATAAATGCTCTAAAAGAGTAGCTCTCCTGGTTCAATTAAAATAGAAATGTAATAGAAAATGTTTACTGCTGAAAAAAAAGGTGGATTGAAAATGGTATTAGGCCTAAATTCAGAATGAATTTCCCCTTCACTTCTTCCCACATGAAAATTATTCACAGCACTATAAGGTAAACAAACTTGGCTTGATCGAGTTTTCTGCTTGAGCAGAAGAAAGAAGAGAGATTACACTTTTGTGGTTGTACTTGTTTAAGAAAAAGAGAAAAGAGAAAAGCCAGAAACTTCTGTACAACAGTGAGAGGATATGCACTCCAAATATTCTTTGAGAATTGCTCCCTACCATAGAACAGAGAGAGAGCATCTCATCTCCTCAGGAATGTGCTTTGAAGTACACCAATATTTGAAAAAGTTCAAGAACCATGAATGCAATTCAGCTATAATTCATTTTTCTTCAGAATAATATCAATCATTCATGTTATAGGTGATATCAAAAGTGCCTCTATTTCAAATCTAGATTTCTCAGGGAATGCCATGTTTCAAGCGCTTTTGGAAAGAATATACCGACTGTAGCAGGAGTGGTAATAATAAATATTTCTTGCTGGGATATAAATAAAATGACTGGATTTGAATAAAATATCCACATGGCAGTTAAATCTTAGTAAAAATAAATCTCACTCTAAGTAACCAGAAATACTATTAATATTAACACTAATCTTTCAAGCTGTCCCCGTGCTTTGTTACATTTGGGTTCTTTAACAGTAGCCCACAGGATGGGCTGTGGTGTTATCAGCATTGTCAGAGTCCCCACTATCTTGAAGGGACACGTGTCATATAGCCTGTACGTGGTAACCAGAACTGATGTCTAAAATCATTTAATCCATGTCACACGAGTTATCTGGTATTGCTAGAATTAGTTGGCTGCCATCATTGGACTGCATTCCTCTCAAGAAGCAGCTTTCTCCAGCAATGTTTTTCTCACTTCACTTTTATTTTTTTGTTAAATAAAAATGGAAAAATATATATTTTTTTCATTCTCCATTGCTAAATAACGTATTATTTCCTTTTGAGAAAGTGAAATTGTCATTGTGGAATATTGTCATCTCAAAAAGACAGTACTGAAGCCAGAGATAATAACCCTTAAATTACAAGATGTTAAACAATTTGACTAATTTTATTTAATGATACTCCAGGAAAATGTAGGATAAGGAAAAATAGCTTGGTTGCTGAAAACTGTATATGAAATGACTCATAATTTTCATAAGAATCGACAAGACAGAATTTACAATTGTTGAAATGATTAATTAATGTGCACTGTTATTCTCTGAGAGATTGCATTTATCCTGGCGTTTTTACTTAATCAGAAGTAGCTTGAACATTTCTTCACTAGCTGACAACCTGAGTAAAGTTATATGAAAAAGGGGAAAACAGAAGAAAACAAAATAAAAGCTACTATTTTCGCAACATTGACTAAAGCTATTAAATTTCTCTCTGTCGTACTCAACACATATGTATATGGAATTCTTTCTTTAGGTAATTTATTTTTCTTAGCATGTTTTGTGATGTTTTAAAGACAGCAATAAATGATAACTATAAAATAGTTATAATACTTCAAATACAGTTCCAGTATTTTCTAGATTAAATAATTCACAAATGTTTATATAAATTACATATCAGGAATTAAATGAGTTTTCCCAGGGTGATTGTATGTTTGCTTTTATTTTTGTCTAGTCACTATTTCAGAAATATAAGCAGGCTTACTTTAAATGTTTTCCCTTAATTTTCCAACAATCATCCTAGATAATTTTCCTGTCGTCCTACAGAGTAACTGCAACATTAGATACTCAGAGTGCACAGCTATATCAATCACAATACTTATCCAAATTGGTTTCATCTTGCATTTTTGTTTTTATCAATATGTTAAATTTGACATATAGCATATGTTGACTTTCATGTCTATAACTCTCTTCTTACCTCCTGTTCTAGTTCGCTAGCTGCCGGAATGCAACACACCAGAGACGGATTGGCTTTTAATAAAAAGGGATTTATTTTGTTGATTCTTCAGAGGAAAGGCAGCTAACTTTCCACTGAGGTTCTTTCTTATGTGGAAGGCACAGGATGGTCTCTGCTGGTCTTCTCTCCAGGCCCCTGGGTTCCAACAACTTTCCCCGGGGTGACTTCTTTCTGCATCTCCAAAGGCCTGGGCTGAGCTGCTAGTGCTGAGATGAGGAATGCTGAGCTGCTTAGCAGTGCTACGTTGCAATCTCTCATTTAAGCACCAGCCAGTTAAGTCAAACATCACTCATTGCAGCAGACACGCCTCCTAGCTGACTGCAGATGTAATTGGCAACAGATGAGGTTCACATACCGTTGGCTTATGTCCACAGCAACAAGACTAGGTATGCTCACCTGGCCAAGTTGACAACTGAATCTAACTAACACACCTCCTTTCTGAACCAAAGATAGAAAAGCCAACTTTCTCCTCAACATCTGTAACTGGATGATTAATTAGGCATTGCATACTTAATATACCCCAAACACCCTCCATCCCTCTTCATAGGTCACTTCCTCCCCTGTCCTTTCCTCAACTAAATAATTATTACTTTCAGGCCAATGCCTAAGAATAATTCTGTAGGTTATTATCCTGACATCCTCTCAGTCCCTCTCCATATCTAATCCATCAGTAGGCCCTTTCGGCTCCATTTGCACTGAAACCACACAAGTTCATGCCAGCTTTACTTTCTCTAAGATGTTTGCCATAGCCTTCAAACTGGTCTGCCATTTTCCACATAACAGAGTAAAGTTTTAGCCATAATTGAATTCATATTACTCCTCTTAAAATTTTTTCCAAGCTTCCCATTGCACTTACAAAAATCGTCCAAAGTTCATATTTTTGCTGCAAGGTCTGGCTTATACCAATCTCTTCCTCTGATATTGTCCTTTCAAACAAGATTTTCACTTCAAATATCTAAAGGTCCCTTTCCGCCTTGGATGCTGTGACTTTGCTGCCATATTATTCTGAATTGCTTGGAGTATTATTTCATAAGGTTTGCTGGTTCTTTGTCCTATCACCTCTTCAGGAGGGACCTCTACCTTCAATATCCTATGAAAAGTAGTCCTCACCATAGACTGTCACTGTCAATCACATTTCTCTCTTTATATTCATTGAAGGTCCTTAACACGTACTAAAATAATCTTCTTTGCTTACTTGTTTATTAACTGCCTCCATCCAATAAAATGAAAGCATCAATAGAGATAGGCCCTCATTTCTTTTGTTTACTACAAAGGTTCTCTATAACATATTTGTTTAATACCTGATAGTCAACCTCCCAGGAATGTGACCTATTCAACCTATTTGATATTTTAACTAATAACATTAATTACTGCAGGGAATGCAATCTTTAATACATCATTTAATATTGGGATATTTGTTATCATTCCTTATTTAAAAATTGTTTTAGATTTGGTTATTTTTTTTTCTTAAATTGATGGCTGTTTAAGGCTACAGAGATTTTATATGGCATCAGGCCCATTGTTCTAAAAGTAGTTTTCTGTTCATTCCTTGTAATCACTGCTATTGACTGTAAAAATCGATTACTAAAATATCTATTTAATTAATATATTTTTGGTTTTGAAGAACAAAGTAAAAGTAAGTCTTTTGAGTTTGGAATATGAAGTTCCACAAATAAAGTACCACTTCTGGCAATAGCTTTATCTGACATCAAATATGAGATTTCATATTACTTTTTACACATTTCTGTAATTTTTGTTTTCTGCACGGAAACTGTAATGTTCCTCATCACTGCACAAAAGAAAGTCAGTAAACTCTAGATATAAATGTTAAATGCAGAAATAGTAGCCTTTGGCTGCCTTTATCTTGGGCTTGAAACCAGATTCCTGGCCAGATGATAAAACTTTTTGAATGTAATTAACAGCACTGTATTAAATATTTTTGAATATGGTTAAAAGGAGAAATTTTAGGTCATATTTATGTTACTAGAATAAATTTTTTTTTAAAACAACAACGTAGGCTTTACAGCTCAAACAGAAACTCTACTGTAAATGACAGATTATAGTTAATAGAACAATGATAAAAATCGACTTTTATGAATTGTAACAAATGTATCACTAATGCAAAGTGGTAATAGGGTGGTCTATGGGAATACTTTATTTTATATATTTCTGAAAACCTGCAACTTCTCTAATAGTAAAGGATATTATTAAGATATAAGAAAAATTGGAATATAGAATGCACATTTTATATTTATGTTAAATTTCTTGAACCTGATAACTTCACTTGAGGCAATTATATGAGTGAAAAATGAATATCCCTGCTCAGAGGAAATGTATAAGGAAGTATTAGGTGTTCAAGGATTATGAATATAACCTGCTCTCAAATGATCAGGGGAGAGGTGGGGAGGAGAGGGGAGAAGAAAGGAAAAGGAAGAGGATAGAGAGATAATGATATGACAACCATGGCAAAAAGTTTAAAGTTAGTGGATCTGGGTATCTGGGAGTTTGGTGGGGGTATGTTGAATTTATCTGTATAGAGTTTGCATTATTTTTGCAGCTGTCCTGTAAGTTTAAAATTATTTCAAAATTTATTTATTTATTTAAAGATGATTCATTTCTAGAAAGGACTAAGCTGAGAGGAAGTACGCAGGATTTCATGCTATCAGTAAACACCGAAAGGGAACATTTTGATAAGCATTTTGAGCCTGCCATTTTGGTGCAAAAAAAAAAATCACATTTTGGTGTGGCCATTTTTATTTAGTAACTTCAATGCCTAAACAAGGTATAAGACAAAACTAAAAATTAATTGCCAAGAAATATCTGCTTGGTCCCAGATGATAGCTAGTGGTTTGAAGCTGTTCTTAAAATTAAATAAATTGCTTTGGGTGTGGATCACTGTAAATAGAATCTTTTGGTAAGGCTGTTTTAGTTAAGGGGTGACCCACCTTATTCAGGATGGGTCTTAATCATCTTACTGGAGTCCTTTATAAAAGAACAAAATTCAGAAAAAAAGAGAGAGAAAGTCATGGAAGAAAGAAACTGAAAGAACAAATCCTGGAAGAGAAGGAGAGACCAGCAGACTCTGCCCTGTAACTGGAACATGTGGCAAAGGCAGCCTGTCTTTGGGAAAAAGCATTGCTCTGAAGATGACTTCATTTAGATGTTTTTCTCAGCCTCAAAACTAAGCTTGCAAGCTAATAAAATCCCATTGTTAATAGCCAACCCATTTTATCGTATCTACTTTGAGCATCTTAACAAACCAAGAGACGGTAGTTGCCTTTTGGTGATCTATTTTACTGTTTTTTCTAAAACACCAAATACAATTTTCTACCATGTGTCACTATGTCCAAATATGTCTACATTTCACCTCCTCCTTTCAACTAGGTTTTGTCATCTTGTCTACTAGGTAGGAGTTGTATGAGATATCTTCTGAGATATGGCTCTTAAAAGGATATTTTAACTCCCACTTTCTCATCCTCCTGCTTGGAATGTTTTTTCGCAACATTCACAGCTACAGTAAGTCAGTACGTAGCTTTGAGAGTAAAAGTAAGAGAAGAGTTTGTTTAACCCACGGAACCACTGTATATACCCTTACAATCTACTGCCAGACTTCTTCAACATTAGAGAAAAACAATCCGCTATGATTTTAGGATACTGTTAGTTTGGGTTTTCTGTTTCATGGCTATAAATTGATACAGTAGGCAATAAATCTGTTTCAATGATACCTATAATTCTTACCCTGTTTATGAGGACTTCATTTAAAGCATTTTGTGCTTTTATTTATAATGCTTTTGTTCATGAATGCTATTTTATAACTTAAAAATGCCAATGCTGAACTGAGCGAACTCTGAAAAAAATATTTAATTGAGATTTTGTTGAAATCAGAAGGTTGTGGTATGAATATCAGTCTCTTTCCTTCTAATCTTCAGTGTCAATCAAATACCCAATAAGGTTAGTTTTAATTTAAGAAAAGAGCCTTCAAAAATTACTATATAAATAATTTATGTTTCTCAATGGTAATGCACTTAACTAACTAAATAAATCTATTTATTCATTACAATTACTTGGGCATCAAAATTAAAAATTACAGAGAGAATTTGGACTATGTAAAACATAGACCATAAAAATATTTAGAATGATTTATAGTCTTTTTAGTGAGAAAATATTTTAAATATATCATCTTGGCTTACTTGTAAAATGTGTCCTTCCCGTTTCTCCCATCTACCTATTCTTTATCCTATCCTTAAGTATCACTTCCCTTCACTCCATCTCTTGCCTCTAACCCATTAGGTGGATATAAACTATAAAATAAAATTGAGTGATCAAGCTGTGTTTAAAATGATTAATAAAGTCAACTTCACTCAGTGATTACATGAATATGCCTTCTTCAAACATTACTTTGGAATAAGGTTTAAAAAACTAAATGTTTACTAGTTAGTATTTCAAACCAACCCTAATTTTTCTTGCATTGAAATAGACACCCCAGAATGCCACATTTCCCTTGACAAATATCTAATCAAACTCTGGTCTGGACCAAAGCTGCCATTTCAAAGCTGCAAAAGGTTTGTTTATTTTTCCCAAGGTTGTCACTTGAGAATGTTTTACTCTTTTTTTTTTAATTTTTTTACATGGGCAGGCACCAGGAATCGAACCCAGGTCCTCTGGCATGGCAGGCAAGCGTTCTTGCCTGCTGAGCCACCGTGGCCCACCCTGAGAATGTTTTATTTGAAGAAAATATTGATACTGAATGTTCCCATATTTTGGGAAAAAAATCACAAAGATAAATCCTTTTGCTGTGCATTGCAAATCTGACAGCTTTGGTAATCAGAGCTCTCAGGAGCTACTTTGCTCAGTGGGGTAATGTAAAAAGGTCATTCAAGGCTGAGAGGCATCTCCTCAATGTAAGCAAAGAGTTGTTTCATTGCTGATTGGGACTTGGTTCTTCCCTTTGGGGAGGTTTGAAGAGGGACACTAGCTTCACCCAATCCCACCTGCCAGAGATATGTCAATTTTTAATGTTCTTTATAGGATCAACACTTAGATTCTGAGAGTAAGTACAGGAGACATTTTTTCTAAAGACCACACTGGAAAGAAAGGTGAGAAGGAAATATTGCTTTCATTCAGGGCTTGAAAGAGTTGATCCAAATACTTGGTTCAATCAGTAAATTGTGTGACTTGCTGAAGAGCCTTAGGAAAGAAATTAATGAGGAAATCGAATTAAAAGTTTAAAATAACAAGAGTAGAATATTTGAGGGCCAGTCATTTTTATGAGATACTCAATATTTTGAATTAACAGATTATATATATATATTTTTTTTTCTCCTCCCCCTGGAATCTCAGTGTCCACATGAAAAAGGAAGGGCAACACCGGTGTGTACTTGAGTGCAGAGTTTGGTTAGAAAATTTATTAGAATTTTTTTTGCATTATTATTTAGCTCTGGTTGCAAAGTTACATAGGTTTGAGTGACTCATAATTCTATTTCTCTTCATGTATAACTTTACAGAAACTCCTATACATCTTTGATTTTAATTATTCTGATTTTAAAAATTCATAAACATCTTGCACAAACAAAGATGTCATTTTTGAATAATTGACTTCACTTTGTAGGGGAGACAATTTATTTATATGTTAACCATTAACTTTGATATTTCATCTACATCGTGTGGTGAAGCTGAAAATGCATTCAGTTTGTATAATGTAGCTAATGGGCATCTAATGGCACTAATGTGGATTTTTTTTAAAAATGAATTAATCATGTATCCTATAAGAAAGGAAATTTCAGACATAAAGTGTTGAAAGCTGGATATTAGCTTGCTTTTCTTTTCATAGCCATCGCATAGAGTTAACACATCACATTGTGTACTTCAAGGAATGAAATTTTAGTTTTAAAGTTCTGTCAATTTTTTTAAGTTGTGTGGTTCTATAGACATTTGAGGTC
Source organism: Tamandua tetradactyla (assembly GCF_023851605.1). NCBI lineage: Eukaryota > Metazoa > Chordata > Mammalia > Pilosa > Myrmecophagidae > Tamandua > Tamandua tetradactyla. Next base: position 4,383,361 of record NC_135350.1, on the reverse strand, counting down.
ATGAAAGAAGGAGCTCTTTGAAAGTATAGGTGAAATGAAAATGCAAAACACTGCCACTATGTCTTCAGAGCCGTACAATTTTAATGGTTCCTCAAATATAAATAAGGTGAAAGTGAGGTAAAAGTTAGCACAGAAGTCATAAGTAATGAAAGTAAAGAGAAGTGATAAAGTCATCGTTGCATTTCAGTAAAGCTTTAACAAATGACTAAAGCAAAACAGTAGAAGAGAAAATACTGCACTTAGAAAGTAATTTGCCCTGGCATTATTTCATTTCTACTTTATAATAGGATTTTTGTCTCTGCTTTTTCAATGATATATCATTACACAAAATTTGGAGCAAACTTAGCTGAAGAATCTCTTAGAAATATAAAAGAGTTACTTTTTACTGATCCTTTTGGCTATATCAAACTGACATTAGATAAAATAGAGGGATCCCCCTTCAACATTGAAATAAAATTTAGGCAAGAAGTTTTTAAGTCCTCTGTTGACAGAGAGGTTATTACTTTACCAACAAACAGGTGCAATATATTCAACGATTACAGATTCATTTTAATTTATTTAATTCCTAGCATTTGAGGGCATGCTCTTTCTCTTTACGTATATCGCCAGATCAACCAAAGTGGAGAAAGCAAGCCCGTGCAGATTAGCAGCAACAAACAAGCTTATTCATACATATTTTTGTCTCCATCATAAGCCGCTTTGTGAAGAAGCAAAAAAAAAAAATCCATCCATCAGTTAATCAGCCAACCAATCACATCCGATATATGTGGGTGGCCTGTAAAATAACTTTTCAGTAAAAAGAACTTTTCCTTCAGCCAAACAATGGTTAAATGTGATCTCTTCTTTAAATGGAGGGCTTTGGTTTAATGATGACATGCATAGACCTATTTAATGCACATGCCTAGGAAGCACAAAACCAGTCCCCCTCAGGAGGCTTCCTGATTCTGCTCAGTGGGATTAAGAAGTCTCTGTATAGATTAAGAAGTCTCTTCTGCTCAGTGGGATTAAGAAGTCTCTGTATAGATTAAGAAGTCTCTGTATAGCCCCAGGTATCTAAGTCAACCCATGTTTTATTGCCTATACTAAAGTACTGGTTTATTTTCAATCATAGTAATTACACGGTGCATATTTAGAAGATAGAGATCCAATTCATACTGTCTTTATCCATAACACCTTGCAAACGAATTAGTACAAGGTGGCAATGAATACATTTTCATAAGATAAATAAATGGATAAAAGAGCAAAATGAACACACTGATGATGTACAGATCAGAATTTTAAAAAAAGATTGAATAATCAAGAGTAATATTTTCTTTGAAATGTACATATTCTAATGAGTGGCTTTAAAATTCCATTAATAAACAAACAAACAAATAAATGGCTATTGGTTAGGATTATTAAGTCTTCAAAATAATACGGGCATTGGGCGGTGTGACGGTGGCTTGGTCGCAGAATTCTTACCTGTCCTGCAGGAGACCGGGTTCGATTACTGGTGCCTGCCCATGCAAAAAAATGAATAAATATATACATATATATATATATATATATATATGAGATATACATATATCTCATATTGGCATCATTGTACAATCTACTAGTAAAAGGGATAAAACATATCCATTTTAATAAAACAAAATAAAAGTTTTATTGTCAAACAGGAGAACAAAACAATTCTTTTGTTGTTTCTTAGAGGATGCACAATCTCTTCTATCTCCTTCATAGAGCACCTTACTAATAATAATTAATTTATTCTTAATTTTCACACTATAATTCCGTTCCAATATTTTAGAATAAACTTCTAAGCAAAATTAATTATAGTGCTTGTTTAAACTTTCCTCTCTCTGCATAGTAGTTTTTATGGCTTGCTTCCAGGTCTGTAAAGGACACCTATGCTTTTGTCAGTAATTATGATTAATCCATTAGGTTTTTTAAATAAGAGCATTTGGGTTTTATGTTTATCTTTAATGTATATGAAACTTTTACTTATTTTCTTAGTGGCTTTATGCCTAAAATAAAACTCGGATTTATGGGGAAATTTTAGATGGAAAATGTTCTCTCCTTTGATCAATACATATTATTCCAATGCTTTCTTACATATAGGTTTTGGAGATAGCTTTATGGCAGACTGATTTGCTTTTCTCATATAGTACCTTTTTGGAGGAGGAGGAGGGGAATGCTTACAATTGTTTGTTTGAAATTTAAAATTTCCTTAACATATGTCTTCATGAGAATCTTTAGTGAAAAATGCCTGTAACAGTTTCTTTTCTTAACTATTTCTAATTGTGATATTAGAAACATATTTTCCCCACTCAAGTTTTCATATGATTTTCCCTAAGCAGGTTCTCAGACTCTCTTTTCTCTATCACCCACTTTGACCCGAAGTAGGGGAGGTGATTTATCTGATATTTAATCTGCGAAGAGCCATGGCTGGTTCCCATGTACTCTTTCTCTTCTCTAGAATGAGTACTTTCCACTGAGCACAAGGTCTCAATCTCTGCTTCTCTGTGCAGTAATTTGTGCAGAAGTTCTGCTCTGTTGGGGTGAGCAGAGCTGGTCCAACCAGCAGGGGTGAATGCTGAGTCTCTTCCAAGGGAACCATATCATGTCTAGAAAAAGCAATGAATCCAAACCACAGTCCTTCCAGGTAGGATGGAATCCCACAACCATTAGAGTCTAAATACCCATCAGAGAATGTCCTTGTGTGCTCTAATGCACCTGGGTACTGTTTAGGCTAATGCTTTAATAAATGCCGGGACCAGATAAACTACCAGGTTTTGTATTCCAATTACATGTGCTCCCCAAGGTGAGATCCTCTTGTTCTGTATCCTCTCCCACACTGTCATCCCCTTGTGGACATGTAATTCCTTTCCTCTCACCCCAACTCCCCTTTTCTACTCTCAAATCATTTTCTTGCAAGTTCTGGAACCTCTGTTTCTTGGAAAACTTATTCTCATTCATAAATTCTCCCTTCCGTGTTCCCTCTTCTTCTTCCTGTAACTGAAACTGGAATATTCCTTTACTTTTCTCTTAGGTGAAGGCTGTCCATTCTTCCATATTTTATACCCCCAAAGACAGGATGGCGAGGACCTTGACTTGCTTGATATTCTGTTTAATGCTCCTTCTTGATTTCCTGCCCCTTATTTTTCTAAAATCAACTTGTTTTGCTGAAGGTAAAGTCAATCAGCTATAGCCTTCTCTTCATCTTTTCATTGTTTTCAAGTAAATGTACATTCACATAGTTGATTTTATAACCTAGATAGACCTTTCTGTCATTTTGAAGAACTTTGCTTATTTCCTATTCCATCTCAAATATCCAACATCATCTAGCTTCTTAGTTGTCTGGTACATTCATATCCATTGAGTTTCATTCCATGTCCTTTCTCAAGGACACACTCTGTTCCTTTTAATAGCATTCATTTCTTAAGTCTTTGAAATCTCAAGTTCAAATATTCCATATTTTAGGTCAGTCTTCTCATTCTCATTCAGTTATTCCTTTGTATCTCTCTCTCTCTCTCTTTTTTTTTTTTTTTTTTGGCATTATTGAGACTTTGGTCCTGTGGCCCCCAAGAATTCTTTTGTTTTCTTTTGATTTTAATCATCTTCCTTTTTGGTTTATCCTGTCAGCTGCCCAACTTAAGCATCATGGCAATTCTTATATAAAAGCTCATCTCCTTTTCTCTATCATCTTTCTTTGTCTTTGGAAACTCCAAAAGTTAAATTATTATACCTTTCCTATTCTGATCTGACTGCTGGATATGCCTGGATGAAATCACATTGCTTTAAATGTATTGCCACTGTAATTAATTGAGGACTTAACTTCATTGTGCCTTCCTGGTACTACAGGATTATCATCTGTTCTCCAATTTCAACCATCACTTCAACATTTTTCGAATCTGTCTAAATATCTGGACATCCAATTTACAGCATAAAATCTCACCATTTCCTCACAGAGAAAATAGGGAAATTCTTTTATTGATACTTTGAATGTAGCATAATACTATGCAAGTAATGAACAGAATTGGAAGAAATTGCCCAATTCCAATTTTCTTTTTGATCATTTACTAACCTGGCAACGGATAAAATGGAAAAATATGCATCATATGAAAAAGTAAAATCAGGATTTTCCTAGGTAAAATATTTCAAACATCTATGAAAGTTTAATATCTGCTCCAATTTTTAGTTTTACAAAATTATTTAATTTCAGATGCAACTATGAAATTTTATTTTATCTCTAATATTTATTATTGTTAGCAAAAGATCTCATTTATTCATGGATTTTTGCTGATTCCATAAAGACATTTAAACAACCCAGAGTCTGGTCAATATGAACTAATACTGGAAAAGAGTTAATATATTTTAGCTTCAATAGCCATTGGACTATGCTTAAATATCAGTTCTTATTTCTTCCTTAGTGGTAGTAATTATTGTTGTTTTAGTTTGTTTGTTTCTTTTAACTGCATTGGATAAGAAGAAAGCACTGGCTGTTTAGTTGAATTAGAATATGAAATTACTTTAATTTCATATTAAAGGTCTTTCTTATAGATCTAGTATCTAACAGGAATTATTGAGAAATTATTACCCTTTTTTATACTTCTAGCATCACTAGTCATTTATATATCCTTTCAGTTATTTTAAATTTATGAACTGAACTTGAAATTGTTTAGAGATCTGATAAAATATAGAATAACTCATATAAGTGGATAATATCTAAACAGATCTACAAAGGAAATACTATTATAGGCATCTATGGCATTCTAGGGTTTTGTGGTTATTGCTGTTTTAAAGACAGTTGCTATGACTTTAGACAGCAGAAACTAATGAAATATTTGAAAACATTGCCAGTGAAATAAATGAAGATACCATGGAATCACTTCCAATTAGATTGTCCAAATAAGAATTTAATTTGCTAATACAAGGTTATTGTTAATTAAGTGTCATATGACTATGACGTGAATTTATTGACATCTCTTGATGGTTAACCCAGAAATGTATCACCAATGTAGACTTTAATTTAGGCATGTATATTTTCCAGAGGAGTTATTTTATGCAACAACTCATGCTTGGGCCTATGATGAGCAGGAGTATACAGTTTCAGCCTTTTTGCTCTGGATTTTGTCACTGGGGCAATGATAACACAATCAAGGACTTGGCTGCTCTAGTTCTTTTATTTTCCCACAGTCCACTTGGCCTGGATGGCAAAGCACAGAAATTCTTTCACGTAATACCAGAAAAAAACCTTCCCTTTTTTTCCACTGGACTTATTAATTTATGAAATATGTATATTGAACACATGAGTTATGGATAAATATCTACTATGGCATCTTTTGGGCATGTGCCAGTTTGAAACGATGTATGTACCCTAGAAGAGCCATGTTTTAATCCTAATCCCATTTTGTAAAAGCAGCTGTTTCTTCTAATCCCTGTTCAGTACTGTATGTTTGAAACTGTAATTAGATCATCTCCCTGGAGATGTGACTCAATCACGAGTGGTTGTTAAATTGAATTAGGTGGAGTCGTGTCTCCACCCATGACAGTGGGTCTTGATTAGTTTACTGGAATTCTATAAAACAGGAGACATTTTGGAGAATGAAAGAGATTCAGAGAGAGCAGAACAGAATGACATAGCCATGAGAAGCAGAGGGTCCACCAGCCAGCAAGCTTTGGAGATGAAGAAGGAAAATACCTCCCGGAGAGCTTCATCAAACAGGAAGCCAGGAGAGAAAGGTAACAGATGATGTCATGTTCCCTTTCCAGCCAAGAGAGAACCCTGACTGTGTTCACCATGTGCTTTCTCACTTGAAAGAGAAACCTTGAACTTCATCGGCCTTCTTGAACCAAGGTATCTTTCCCTAGATGCCTTTGATTGGACGTTTATATAGACTTGTTTTAACTGGAACATGTACTCAACCTTAGAATTGTAAACTAGCAACTTATTAAATTCCCCTTTTTAAAAGCCATTCCGTTTCTGGTATATTGCATTTTGGCATCTAGCAAACTAGAACAGGGCACTACAATTTGTCAATAAGGCACTGCTGATTCTAATAGTTCTAGGTTGAGTCCATTTACTAAAGATTAGATGCAATCATTAAAAAATTAATTAAACCTACTTTAAGCAACTTAAAGTTCAGCAGTAAATTAGTCATTATTTATTGAGCACTTTAATACACACAAATTCCTATTTAATTACATGCCAGAAACAGAAAATTAAATCAGCCATCACCAGTGTCCTCAACAATCTCTAGTGACTAAAGAGAAAGAATGTGTGTGTGTGTTAGAGAGAGACAGTGAGTGATTCAAGTTAATATTAATACTTCGTTCCTTTGTATTGTACTGAAGCATCTACATAATCACTGTTCCACGTGACAGGATCAATGATTACCACTGTTGGAATTACATAGTTATAAGAAAAAAAGTAAAATGTGTACTTCTGTTTGAGACTTAGCCTGTTGAAAGAGATAAAATATTAATAGGAAAAAATATGGTTTTGTTGGCAGAGAATCCTAAGCAACTGCGACGTGATTTATTTGATTCCTCATAGAAAGTTGTCTTCCATTTCTCAGTTAACATTACAGGAGTGCTTTCTTAAACACTGTTGAGCTGTCCTTCCATTCTAGTTTGCTAGCTACTGGAATGCAATTTGCCAGAAATGGCTTTTAAAAGGGGGAATTTAATAAGTTGCTAGTTAGTTCTAAGGCCAAGAAAATGTCCCAGTTAAAAGTCTATAGAAATGTCCAATCTAAGGAATCCACAGAGAGATACCTTGGTTCAAGAAGACCAAGGAAGTTCAAGATTTCTCTCTCAAGTTGAAAGACATGTGGCAAACATACTCAGTTTCTCTCTCATCTGGAGAGGTAATGGTGAATATGGCTTCATCTGCTAGTTTCCTCTCTTGGCATTCTGTTTCATGAAGTTTCCCAGGAGGCATTTTCCTTCTTCATCTTCAAAACTTACTGGCTGGTAGACTCTGCTTCTTGTGGCTATGCCATTCTGCTCTGCTCTCTCTGAATCTTTCTCCAAAATGTTTCCTCTTTTATAGGAATCCACCCAAATGGATCAAGACCCACCCAAATGGGTGGAGACATGTTGTCATCTAACCCAGTTTAGCAACCACTCTTGATTAAATCAAATCTTCAGGGAGATGATCTAACTACAGTTTCAAACATATAATGCTAAATAAGGATTAGCAGAAATGGCTGCCTTTACAAAATGGGATTAGGATTAAAACATGGCTTTCTAGGGTACATACATCATTTCAAACCAGCACACCTTCCTTGCCTCTAATTTCACCGACAGGTATGGAAAAAAATTATCTTCCTTAAAACCTTCACAATCTTGCAGTGCTTGCTGAATTGTTTGACAGAGTTGTTAAGAGAGAGGAGATGACACAACACTGGGGAGCAAGTCTCAAGCATGTCTAAAGGGCAGTAAATGAATAATATGAATGAGAAATACAACTAAGAAAAGCAGTGCAAGAATCTGAAAAGATACGTGATTTTGTTAATTACTAATGTCATTCCTGAGGTTTTGAATGCTTTTAGTATCTTATATGAGAGTACTGATTTTCATTAATTTATTCAGCATACTCATTTGAATCACCTATCAGCCTGTCCTGAGCAACTTTTTATACCAGAAAACATTTTAACTTCTCAGCTGGGATTCAGAAAGACAAAAGAGTCTAGGAAAAAAATAATGAAAACACCAGATATGAAGAAGCAAATAGATGTTATAAAAAGTCAAGAGCATTTCTGGGCATTTCATTCATGTGGAAATATTTTTTGTCTGAAAAGGTGTTTTTAAAGGATAATGTATAAGCATCATTGTTTTGAATTATTTTCATTTCAGTTTTTGCTTAAAGATAATAGAATTAAAAACAAATGCTGAATATGATATCCAAGCAACAAATAAAATAATCGGAAAATTAATGAAATGAGTTGTTTGGATCACGAAGCCCATTTTCTTTGCTAAATTTTCATTTTCCAATTGATATTTTATTTGAGTATTAAGTGCATAAAATCCTTCCCACTGCAAGATTCACCCACACCTTGATTTTCTTTACTCTGTGATTTCAAGCTATGAACTTCCTTTTCTCTCAATGTATCCGAAAATTGTAGAACTCATTAATGAGGAAAGTCAGAGAGCTAAACATCATTATGAGCAAATGTTGCCATGCTTAATAAAATTTTAAGGTGTAAAAATGTATTAATATTTCTAGGGTGCGTGGGAGGTTCAGTGATAGAATGCTCGCCCTCCATACAGGAGACTGGGTTTGTTTGCTGGATCATGCACCCCACCAAAAAAAAAATTTATATATATATATATATATATATTTCTGTTTAATTTTGAAATGAATTCTCACTTCCAAGATAATGGGTCACTCTGTATAATTCTATTTCAATTAATCAATCCCATATATCTTATTGAATTACTTATTTCTCTTTATTTGGAGTTTAGATTTATTCTACATACTCCACTTTTGTGTTAAGTATCAAAAACACATACTGCACAATTTGCCATTATAGAACTAGAATGTGCTTCTGGGCCAACTTTATTTCTTTAGGGTTCAGGTTGTTCTGGCAAGAAACTTTTCTAGACTGCTATCATATATTATAAACTCTAATTTTTAACACCTCTAATAACTTGCAGATTACTTTATTTCTGTTTTAGACAGAAAACTCCTTGACCACAGCGAATGAACTAGAACCCATATCAGAATGTGGGAAATGTAGTTGAATTAAAGACTACCAGATATGAAGTTGAATGACTAGCAGGTATTGAATTCTAATTAATTCCAAGTTGATATTAAACAACACATTCTCATTCCTTGGCTAGACTCATACTAAGCTAAACTTTGAATGTCCATAAGGTTTTAGAGATAGCTGTCAAGACATTCCCACTGAAAAAGTTCCATTGAAGTATTTTTCCAGTTGCTCTATTGAATAACAGACAAAAATAATTATAATGTTAAGGATTGGTATTTTACAGTCTGTGATAATTTATTTCACATAATGCAAACAGGTTTTATAAAACAATCCCCGCTCCCCCCCACCCCAGGCCAGATAGTCTTGCTTATTTTAAAGGTAAAATTTTGTTAAACTTTAAATTGGGTAATTTTCACATATTGTCTGGTACCACTATTTGGCATGTATGCATTTTTAAGCTAGGCAATGACTTAACTAATAGTGAAGTATCATCTATTAAATTACATATATATTTTAGCCTTTCATCTCTCACCTCTCTTTTCTTTCTGAGAGTGCCTGCATGTTCCTCCTACACTGTACTTAATAAATTTTCTGCCTGTTTGATCTATGTTATGCTGTGCTCCCCACCTTGGGAGTGTAGGTTTAGACAAGTCCCTGAGAAGAATGTCCCAGGGCTGCCTGGTGATAGGTCCTGAGGATGCCTCGTGAATGCACTCCCCATTTACCAAGAGATTGGGGCAGCAGAAAGGAAGGACTCCTTGACAGAACTGTTATCAGACCAAGTCAGTGGATTCTTTGCCTGATGTGCTCAAATGACCAATTCCTGAGAAACCAGGATTTCAAAGAGACAAAGGGCTTACTGCTAGGCAGGCAGCAGAACAGATGGGCCCATTGGCTTAAAAATATGTCTCCCTGAACTACAGCAATTCTGATAGTTTTATAATATTAAAAGATGTGCAATGAGCACAATTTCTCCAGATGATGTAATTAGAGGCAGTCTAATTATTGAGCATGCAAAGACTCATTATATGACTGGTTGACACAATGTACGGGAGAAAATGGCGGCCTCAGTATTATTATTGGCATGATTTTTAGTATTATATTGAGGTATAGGTGACTTACATGTTAAAATCTAAGTTACTGTGCAGGTCAGGCGAGACCAGTTCGCTAGATCCATGTTTGGTTATCAAGATAACTTTGGACTTGGGGTGGGTTAGTTCTGGATTGACTCAAGACCCTTCATTAATAAACATTAGCAGCTGTTTTTAGGGATCATAAGAGACTCTAAAGTCAAAAAATCAGGGCCAGCAATGGTGACTCAATGGCAGAGTTTTTGCCTGTTATGCCGGAAACCCGGGTTCGATTCTTGATGCCTGCCCATGTGAAAATAAAACAAAATAAAACAAACCAGATAACTTGGGTACAGGTGAAGTTTAGTCACAAGGGTTTCCCAATCACAAGGGCACAAGAGAGAGGCTATACACTCATTATCAGCAATCTAGGCAGCTGGATTACAGTTCAGGGATTTCAGTTACATCCCTCTGTCTACTCTAATATATATGGAAGTAAAAAGGAATATTGTATAATGATCCAGTGATGATAATTATCCTTGAAATGCTAACTTCTTGGTGTTGCCCTGGAATTCTTCTGGGCAAGGCCCAGGAAACTGTAGGTACAAATATCTCTCAGGAAAAGTTCCCAGGGATACCTGCAAGCTGTTCTCCCATGTCCCCAAGATATTGAGCTGGCAGAGGGGGAAATGTCCAGCTCTCATGTGCACTGGGACAACACGTGGTCACAAAGGAACTAGTAAGGCTCCTCTATTAACTTCTTCAAAAAAAAAACAGGAAATGCCAGCTGTCGATATAAGCTATAAAATGGGGAAGCATAGCCCTCCAGTGGGACTCTCAATTAGAATACTTTCCTCCAGTATGTAAAGGACAGGGAAAGTAGTCAGAAATTCCCTTTGCCTAGATGTTTACAGTTCTCAATCACAACAAGACCCAGAGGAGGTTTTGTCACTTGTATGAGGTCCATGTCTCAACATCTATTAGAAAAGAAGATCTTAATGATCCCCTTTTAAAATGTGTGTGCTAAAAATCATGAGAAAATGTACCACCAACCCAGTTAATTGTAATAAACTGAAGGAGATCACTTGGGAAAAAGAGAAAAACTCAGCTCTGTTCCCGGGGAAGTTAGTGGAAGTCCTAAAGAAGAATCCTAATGTAAACCAGAATTCCCAGGAAGACCAGATTTTGTCTGCACCCATTTCAGTCTGCCCCTGACATTCAAAGAAAGCTGCAAAACTTTTCATGTGCCCACAAACTCACACTAATAACCTGTTAAAACTGCCTTTTCTTGCAGCTGTTCTGGAAGGCAGTTTGGTGGTTCCTTAGGAAGCTAACTAGAGAATTGCTGTCATGACCCAGCAATCCCATTATTAGGTATATTCTTGGAAGAACTGAAAGGAGGGACATGAACAGATATTGCAAACTGATGTTTATAACAGCATTATTAACGATTGCTAAGAAATGAAATCAGTACAAATGTACATAAATGGATGAGTAGATAAACTATGGTATATACATACGATGGAATAATACACAGCATAAGAAAAAATAAAGTCATGACATATGAATAACATGGACAAACCTTGAGGACATTATGTTGAGCAAAATAAGTCAGAAACAAAAGCACAAACAGTGTACAGTCTCACTAATTTAAACTAACTATAATGAGGAAACTCTGAGTGTTAATGCTGAGAACACAAATTATCAGGAGATAGGAGGATAGAGATTGGGCATTTTTTTATGCTGAAACTGTACAGAACCTTGTTTAACAAGGTTGATTGTAAAGATTCAGAAATTGTTAGCACAATACTGTGTGATGGTAGCACAAAATTATAAGTGTAATGAACAAAGCTGAGTGTGTGCATGGTTGAAAGTAGAAGGCTGGTGCCATTTATGACACCAGAAGGAAAGATAGAGAATTAAGAACTGGAGCTATATAACTTAGCAAAACCTAGAGTTGAAAATGATTAAATGTGCAAATATAATGAAGATTGTACATGAGGGAGAACAAAGAATGTCATCATTGCAAGGTGTTAAAAATGGGATGGTATATGGAAAAAATAGAACTAATGCAAACTAGGGTCCATAGTTAACAATAATATTGTAATATGCTTCCATTAACTGTAATAAAGGCAAATGTCAAAGTTGAATGTTAAATTTAAAAAAGTTAAAAATTAAATGTCAATAAGAAGGGGTGTATAAAGGAGGGGTATGTGATTCTTGTTTTTGTTTCTTTTTTTTCCCCTCCTCTTCTTTCTTTCTAGATGAAATGGAAATGTTCTCATATAGATTGTGTTGGTGAATGCATAGCAGTATGTATAACAGGAGCCATTGATAGTACACCTGGGATGGATTATATGGTCTGTGAATAAAACTGTTTAAAAACTAATCAGAAAGATATAAATGTTGGATAAAAAATGGAGAGAGAAATATACCTATTAGCCGTTGACATGGAAGTAAAATGGTGCAGCCCCTCTAGGGAGTAGTATGCTGGTTCTTAAGGAGACTAAGTAAAGGGTTGTCATATGATCCTGCAACCCATTACTGGATATATACTTGGAAGAACTTAAAACAAGGGCATGAATAGACATTTGCACACTGTCTATTTTATGGCATCATTTTATTTAAAATTTGCAAGAGATGGAGGTGGCCTAAGGGTACATCAACTGGTGAACAGAAGGGCAAATTATTGGGCATGCATACAGTGGAATATTGAATGGCTGCATGAAGGAATGAAGTCGTGAAGCATGCAACTAGGTGGATGACACTTGAGGACATTATGTCAAGTGAAATAAGCAAGAAACAAAAGAAAAGATATTTTATGGTGTCGCTAATATAAACTATAATGAACAAAATCTGAGAATCGAATTTCCGAGCATTGGTTATCAGGGGATAGAAAGTTGGCATACATTGGTCAGTCAATGATTAAGCAATACAGAATTCTCAATAAGACTCAAAGTAAAGTTTCTGAGAGTACTAGCTTATGCAGCAGTCATATCTATTCCTGAGTTTTAACTGTTAGTTCTAAATTCTGAGATTTTGTGCTGTTTCAGAATAACCTGATAGTTCCACAGAACTTTGGCTATCTGTGTAACACCTGACACTCAGAGAATTCTGCAGCTCTGAATGTCAGCATTATTCCATAAGCTACTGTTAAAGATGAGAAAGAGATCAGACTTCATTTAGAGATATGAATGAAATGGACTTGATTAGGACAAAGGTAATTCAGAATACTGGGTAAAAGATGATCTGTCTTTTAGTTCAACTTCTGTATAAGAGAAAGGAAAGAAGGTTTATGTAGTCCAAAACTTAAATTTTCTGTAGCACACTGTCTAATTTAACCTGTCTAGTTAGTTTATTTAAGCAACATATTTACATGGAACCTAGAAAAGTGAATGAGATCTTGCTTCCTGTACAGGGTAATGTAATACCCTGTTATATTCAAGAGTATTCCTGAAAGATTTTTTTTTTTAATTGCAACGTTGTCTTGAGGGACTGATGAAAAAAGTGGAACTATTAAATTTCCCAACATTTTCTCCCAAGCATTAGGTGCTCCCAATTTAATAAGCCAAACCCTCAAACTTGAGTCTTGCCCTTATGAAAATTAGTTCTGCAATTACAAAGCTAAGCCTACTTGTGATTTTGCCTAAGAGTGACCCACAGAGAACCTCTATTGCTGCCCAGATGTGGCTTCTCATTCTCTAAAATCTGCAAATAAACTCACTACCTGCCTCCCTATGTGGGAAGTGGCTTCCAGGGGTGAAAATCTTCCTGTTAACGTGGGACATGATTCTCAGTGATGAACCTGGCCCTGGATTCATGGGATTGAGTATAACTTCTTGACCAAAAGGGGTAAAAGAAATAAAATAAATAAATAAAGTTTCAATGTCTAAGAGATTTCCCAGATAGTTAAGAGGTCATTCTCAAGGTTATCTTATGCAGGATGTTCAACCAAATATTGCAAATTCCCACAGTACACCAAGCTCCAATAAACACTATTTCTGAAAATCCTAAGGAATACCCTGGGCTTTATCTAAAATTTTAGTCTTATCTAAGACTCTGTAAAAGATTTTATAATAAATACATATGTTTTCAAAGACTTTAGACCTCCAGATTGTTCTTAGGCCAGATAAGGCCTGAATCCCAAAGGTATCTGTCTCCCCAAGAACATCAACCAGTTTCATTCCTCTACCACATAAGGTCAACACCCTTTTTTAGCGAGAAGAAGTTAAAATGGTCATTGCCCAGAGATCCCCGGATATTGAAAGAGTGATCATATTCTGGTTTGCAAACTGCTAGAATACAATATACCAAAATTGGAATGGCTGTTATAAAGGGGAATTTATTAAGTTGCAAGTTTATAGTTCTAAGGCTGTGAAAATATCCAAATTAAGGCAAAGCTATGAAAATGTCTAAGCATCCAGGGGGAGCTACCTTGGCTCAAGAAGGCTCATGATGTTCAGGGTTTCTGTCTCAACTGAAAAGGCACATGGCAACATCTGCTAGCTTTCTCTTCAGGCTCCTCCAACAGCTTCCCTGGGCTCTGACCATTCTGTTGACTCTTAAGATTTTTCCAAAATGGTTCCCTCTTAAAAGGCTCCAGAAAGCAACCCCATCTTGAATGGGTGGAGACACATCTCCATGGAAACCATCTCATCAAGTTACCACCCACAATTGGGTGGATCACATCTCCATGGAAACAACAAAAAAAATCTCCCACTCAACAATATTGAATGAGGATTAAAGAACTTGCCTTTTCTGGGGTACACAACAGATCCAAATCAGCACATTCCACCCTTTAGACCCACAGAAAGCATGTTCTTTTCAAATGTAAAATTTGTTCATTACATAGCAATATCAGTAAGCCTTAAACCATTTAAGTTACAATACAAATACAATATAAAGTCAGAAACGATATCTCATCAAAATCCGCTACAGGCATGGTTTGTCCTAAGGCAAAATTCTCCTCTGGCTCTGGACCTGTAAAACTCAGAGCAAGTTATTTGCTGTCAACATACAAAGGAGGGACAGTCATAGCATGCATTCCCATTTCCATAGGGAGAAATTGGATGGGACTCAGGTTCATAGGACCCAAGCGGTTTTGAAAACCCCTAGGGCAAACTCCATTAGATTTCAAAGTCTGAGAGTAATTTATCTTTGGGGCTTTAGAAAATGGCAGTCCCACCCTATACAAGGGCCTATGCAGTGGCAACCTCTCTCCAAATATAACCTTGGGGGAGACCACTTTTCTTGGGTCCACTCTCTCCAAGCATCAGTGCTGTACCTGGGCTCTCTGCTCTCTCTATGGCACATGCTCATTCCCTCCAGAACAAAGTGATGGCAGCCAGGCTATCCCCAATCCCCAAGGAATGTGCTTTACCCTCTCCTAGGCCTGAGGTGGTGCAAGTCTTCTGCGTCAATTATGTGGAAGGCCCATCCTCTGCCTTTGGGGCAAACTCACCCTTTCCAAGTGCTTGGGTGGGTCTGCTCTCCTGGCCCAAGATTTCTTAACTTCTGACCTTAGCTTCCATAGTTCTGCCTCTGAAGTTATTTTTCCTCCAGTGTGTCCTTTTGTGCCCCACTTAGTCCAGACTGGCAGGGGTTTCATTTACACAGATCCCACAACTCTCATACTGGTTTCTATTCAATAGGCTTGGATTATATCCATTGGACAAAAGTACTTTCCACAAGTCCTTCCTGTATAACTCTATTGCCAATCCTGGCTTTTTCTGAAATGACTGACTGGCATTATTCTCTAAGGTGCCCCTTTCTGGAAGTGCAGAATTTTCCAGGCCATCAATTTCTGGTTTCTTTGCACCTAAGAGTTCAGTGCTCAACTTATGTCTTTCCTATCATATTTTGCTATAAACTGCAAGGAGAAACCAGGCTGCAGTTTCCACATTTAATTTGGAAATCTCTTCTGCTAAATATCCAAATTCATGGCTTTCAAAATCTGCCTTCCATCTAAAACCAATGGTCAGTTTTGCTAGATTCTTTGCCATTTTAAAACAAGGATCACCTTCCTTCCAGTTTGCAATAACACATGCATCATTTGTCCAAAGCCTTTAGAGTCCACATTTCTGCCAACACTCTCTTCAAAGCATTCTAGGCCTTCTCTGTCAAGCTCCTCACAACTCTTCCAGAAGCTTCTCCCTGTAGAAGCCAAGAGTTTAAAGCAAGACCTACAGAATTTGTTGCAAGCTGCTGGCCTCGGGATGGCAGCGGTAAACTGTGGCGATTGTTATGTAGAGCAGTCTGGGAGGAAGAGAATGTTTACCCAAAACAGTTATGTTAAGTATGAAGGACACTGTGAGATAAGAATCTTGCACCCTCAGGAAATGCCTGCATATCTATTGACATCCTGTGGTATATAACTAAGATCTGGTTGAAAATAAAGTTGTCTGAAGTCTGTCTGAAGTAAACTCAAGCTTCAGACCCCCTGAGCCCGTCTGTGTCTTTCTTTCTTTCTTCCTTTCTTTTTTTCTCATCATTCCTTAATATCTTTCGAGCTCTGTTTCTACAGAAAGCAACATCTCCCTAACTATTTAAAAAGCTGTTCTAGCATGTTTTTTATTTACATACTGCAGCAACACTGCACTTCTCTGGTACCAAAATCTGTTGTAGTTTGCAAGCTACCAGAATGTGATATACAAAAATGGAATGGCTTTTAAAAAGAGGAATTTATTAAGGGTGTGAAAATGTCCAAATTAAGTCAAGGCTATGAAAATGTCCAAGGTAAGGCATCCAGAGAAATATACCTTGGTTCAAGAGGGCCAATGATGTTCAAGGTTTCAAGGTTTCTTTCTGAACTGGAAAGGCACGTGGCAATGTCTGCTTGCTTTCTCCTCAGGCTCCTCCAATGCCTGACTCAGAACTCTTTCCATTCTGCTGGCTGTGTCGGTTCTTGTGGCTCTCAAACTTTTTCTAAAGTAGTTCCCTCTTAAAGGGCATCAGTAAGCAAACCCACCTTGAATGGGTGGAGATACATCCCCATGGAAACAACTAAAAAGCTCTCACCCAGAAATACTGAGTGAGGATTAAAGAATTCAGCTTTTCTGGGGTACACAACAGATTCAAATGGCACAGATCGTATGAGAGGGAGGAGGTGTAACTGAGAAATAAGGATTTAAAAAATCGTTATGACTGTTGATTCTTTATATACATATTTTATTTCAGTTTCTAGTGTATTAGAATAGCTAGAAGGAAATACCTGAAATTTTAGAACTCTAGTCTAAAATTAGTCTTATCTTTTATAATGATTATAATAATTATTAATCTTTTATAATTATTATATATGTACATAGCTTTTCTCATGTGATCCTGTGATGATAAAAACCTTGTGACTGACACCCTCTTTTCAAGTGTCTGGGTATGTGAGTAATAAAATAAAGACAATAATAGCAATAATAGGGAGAGATAAAGGGCATGGGATGTTTTGGGTTTCCTGTTTTATTTTTGCTTCTTTTTTTGGAGTAATGAAAATGTTGTAAAATTGACTGTGGTAATGAATTAACAACTGTATGATGATACTGTGAGCTTCTAATTATATACTTTACATGAATTATATGGTGGTGTATAAATGTATCTCAATAAAATTGTATTAAAAACTGTCTTTCTTTAGCAATCAAGGCAATGCTGAGGAGGAGGAGAAGGAAATAGAGTTAAGCAAAAGAACAAAGGACAGGCTCAGGTTATTGCAGTTGCCGTTAAAAGCGCTCTGCCACTTCGAGGTCACCTGAATCAGGGCTCCAAGCCTCTAGGGCTTTGTTTCAAGTGTAGGGCATAGGTCTACTGGCAAAGAGTGTCAGAAACCTCGAGACAACACTTGACCTTGGAACCCACTAAACCTTGCCCTGATTGCCAACACCATGGGTATTGGGTCAGGAACTGCACTGTCTCCCAGAGGGGGGCAGGAAAGGCCTTAGTGCCCCTCTCATAGAAAGTGAGAAAGACGAGGTACCTGAGGCTGCTTTGGTTTTGCTGACTTCACATCTGACTGTGAAACTAGAGAAGCTTCAGGTGACACTTGACATGGCGGGTAAGATGATTTAAGTTTTTAATCAACACTGGGGCTATTCTGCCCAGAACTGCCACTCTGGTGGCAATTTCCTACCTGCACTAAGACTTTCCTAGTTAAGGGAGTCGATGGTGAAGACAAAATTAGAAACAGTACTACCCCTCTCCTTTTTAAGCTTTGAGACATTCTAGTATTCTATCAGTTTCTCTTTGAATGCTTCCTCCCCCTTCTAGGGAAGGAACTTCTTCACTTCTTGGAGGCCACCTTATGATTAGCAAACCCACCTACTTTTTACTCCTTGCTAGCTTCTAGTCCCCTACTAGATCAAGTCCCCTACTAGATCTAGGCCTCTTTGCATCCCGGAGAAGATCCTTAAGCAAATAAACCTAGTTGTATAGGGTGAAGGAATCCGAGGGCTAGTCTGCCAGGTCTGCATTCAGGTTCTCAGTCTTACTTAGTGATAAGATTCCCTGTTCACTTAGTGCTGCCCCGAGGGTTTCAACATAATCCCGGTATCTTTAAGAATGCTCTAGCAGGAAACCTTACCGATTTCCAACTACCTTGGAGCACAGCCTTGCAATATGATAATTTTGTGAACTAATATATTCCTAGCCTGAAAGTGAATCTTGTTTATGATCATTGCTGAATACAAGCCCTAAATGGTTACAGAAAGTTGTTGAAGGTTTAAGAAAGTGAACTTTTAAAATAGTACAAATTTTTAGTCTACTGTTAATGAATGGTTATAAAAGATTTTCTTAAACATCTGAATACTATGTATAAAAGACAAAGATTTTATGTTTTGGTTGACCTTATCATCCTTTATTTTAAAGGCAAGTCTTCACATTCTTAAAGAAAAACTGTTACAAAGGATTTATTCTTTCACCTTGTAAAAATAACTACTATACTCTGAGGCTTCTCTAAAAGTACAAGTGTTCAGTTATAGGTAAGACTCCATCTTCAACGAAAAGGACTTTAAAAGAGAAGCAATGCAAGTATAAAAATTTTGTCTACCTGTTAATTAACATAACCGTGATAAATGCGTAGAAGTGAAGCATGAAAAAACTTCTGCTATAGATTGTAGTTGATGACTCCAACATAAAACTGTCCAAATGCTTTTATTTCTGAAAATAAATTCATTTAAAATTACTTATATGAAAATTAAAGCTTAAGCATAAACTCTTAGAGGAGTCAAATTTACTCTCACGTTAACTGTTATTTCTAAATTCTGAGATGCTTTGATCATTGTGTAACCTTGTAATTCACTAGAACTTTAATTATCTGTGTGACACCTAAGACTCAGAGTTAAAATTTTCCAGCTCTGAAAGTCAGTATTACTTCATACAGTAATGTGTGAATGATGCAGATCTAGTTAAGATTCAGGTAAATATAATATTATGCATTTAACTTCTGTGTAAGACCAGAAAGAGCCAGAGTATTTTAAGCAAAAGAAATTAAATATATATATATATATTTGCAAAGTCCCTTAAAAGACTAAAGAAAAGCATAAAACTATCAAATTTCCCCACCTGCAGAATTCCTTCTATTCTCTTAAGCAATAGAGGCTCCTAATTTAATAACCCAAGCTCTTGATCTTGAGGCTTGCCCTTATAAAATTTATCTCTGTAATGCCAAAGCTAAGCCTTCTTACAGTTTTTGCCTCAGAGTTCTCCCTGAATGTGTTTTATTGCTCAGATGTGGTCTCTCTCTAAGCCAAACTCTAGAAATAAACTGACTACCTTCCCCTTACAGGAGACATGACTTCCAGGGGTACATGTATCCCTAGCAATATGAAACATGACTCCCAAAGATGACCCAGGCCCTTGCAATTAGTTAACTCAAAGAGGAAATAAAATTTGGGTGGTTAAGCAGATTCAACTAGAGTTGAGAAGCACATTTCAGCCAAATTTTTAAAACTGCCAAAGTGTACCAAGCCCCAACCAACAGTTTTCCTAAAAACTTTATACCCTGAGCTCTATTTTATTCTTACTGTGTTCAGACCATGTGTACAATTTCTCACCCAGTTTTTCCTTCCAGATTAGGAGCCCTTCACAGCAAACTTCTCCTCATCAGAGACTATGCTCTCATTCCCCACCCTCAACCAGCCCCTCAACAGAATCGCCAGACACTTCTATGCTCCCTCAGGTAGGGCCTGCGACCCCACGGACAGCATGAAACAGCTACAGAAGATGGATAATTGGCCCAAATTCCCTTAACTTCAAGGGAACTAGAAACCTCTGAGTGGGGAATGAGATAGGGTTAGAATTAGAATGATGGCTTGCCTGAGGTAAGGGCAAATTTCCATAAACAGCCAGGCCGCAAAGACAAAGAGATATCTGAGAGGAAGAGCAATGAACATCACCTGGAATCAAAAGACCCCTGCCTGAGTGAGTCATCTACAGAGAATGTGGAGCCAACTGGCTCTCTCTAATGCGCTGTCACCAGGAACCACCCTGGAGAGAAGGACAGGTCGGTGAGGAGCCCTGATCAAGGAAGGTAGATGGGAAATAAGTAAAACTAATCTTTAAAAAGCAGATTTCCCAGATGGGCCACAGTGGCTCAGCAGGCAGAGTTTTGGCCTGCCCTGCCTGAGACCCCAGTTCGCTTTCTGGTCCCTGCCTATGTAAAAAAAAATGCAGATTTCCCCACAGTGTTGAGGGCTGATGACCCACACCTTCAAAGTCACAGAGCAGTGAGAGAGTGGCTATGAAACTGTGTTGTATACTATACCGTATTGGTGCTATATAAAACTGCAACTGAACACAAACAATGAAACAAAACTAATAGAGTAAAAATAATAATAATCAAAATATAAAAGAATGCAAAACTATTTTCTTCCAACACTGAATATATATCATGGGGCACTTTTGAAAAATATTTTACATGCATGATACTATCAATATTACTCTTCCCCTTGTATATCAACTTTCTAGTTAAATATTACAAAGAAAAATTGTAATATTCATGTTTAATGAGCAATTGTGTACTCAGAAATAAGGTGTTTTAAAATGTGCCATTTATTATCTCATGTATTTTTGCTGACTACATACTTTAGAATTACTGCTGCTCTTGTCATTATCAGTGAAAGTATGTTTTTCACTGTCATTATTTCTATAACAGCTGAAAGTCACTGATTATTTCTATAACAGCTGAAAGTCACTGAGAATTCTGTGAATTAATTTGTTAATATGAAGTTATTCAAAATCTCAGTAGAGACTTTGATATAGGGATTCATAATCCCCATTTATAGGTCAAGAAACTCAGACTTTGATTAAGGTCTACTAATGCATAGTAAAAATAAATAATGTATAGTAAAAATGCCTATAGACAGACTCAATTTTAATTCCAATGTTTCTCATTACAGATTTTGACTTAAGCAAGTCACTTATACTCCATTTTCCTCAATTTCCTCATCTGAAAAGCATAGTTGGCCATCTGGACAAGACATAATGTGCATGAAACTGACCTCTATTTTTTCACTGTGTAGTCATGATATCAGTTTTATTTCTTTAAAGTGGGAATGCAGATATAACTTTCCTATGGATGGAATAGAAATATGTCTTTAAGGTTAGAGAACTGTAAAAATTATTGTTTAATAAAAAGTTCAAAAAGTTCTTGAATGTCTTAACATTACTGCTTATACAATGCTGATTTTATCATGATTCTAATTTAATACAGTTCTATTCCTAAAGGAAAGAAAATTCAGAAACAATAATAGGTTCTATCTATTCAATATAAAAGATATCCAATTTCAAGAAAAGAAACCTAGTGGATAACTCAGGAGTTTCATTGATAGGACATGGAAAATATTTATGGATTGCTTCTGTCCTTCTCACAGAACCTCTTTAAAGCAGTCCCTGTACCCACTGTTATTGAGTCAATTCTAAGAAAAACAGACAATATTTAAAGTGCCAGAGAGCCTTAAGTAGAGGAGTTGTGAATTTAGTTTTGCCACTCTAAGACCAGAGTTTTCAATGTCCAGGTAGCTCAGTGCCCAAGAAGCAGAGACAGTCCCTTCTTAGCTATATTTATCCCGTCCATATGATGAACTTTACCTTATATTCATGATTATCTATCCATTTTCCCCACTGAATATTAGATATAGACCTGACTCTCAAACTACTCTTTTGGAACTTCAATACCTTGGAGTCGTGGCTTTGGCTGCCTCTCCTCCAAGGAAAGTGGACAGTGAGTCCTTAACCTACAAACCACCAATTCACATCTGCTGAATAAATCAATCTAAAAAAAAGTCTTCAATAAAGGTCCTCTTATTTTACTCCAAATAATCAGATGACAACACCTTTAGCTATGTACTCTGGCTGTCATCAAAACTTTCAGATCATCTATCTTTCAACTGTTACTTGTACAAAGAATTACCATATTGAAGTTATACCTTCTCCACTCTCAACCCCAATCCATCTAGTCCTCCTTACCTTTCCTGGGCCAATGTTTATCAGATTTCTGAATATTAGATTTATGTCAGAAAGGAGTTTTACAAGAAGCAAGAGAAAAATAAAATATCTTAGATTTAAAAGAATGTGTAGACTCAAAGTTAATTCAACCTAAACAGAATATTAACCTTGTTCCAAAAATGTAATATAATAAAGAAAGTATTAATTAATTCATGATGTCTGTGTATTAACACCTATATCCACATACTTGTTGAGTGTCTACTCTATCTGGAATTGCTTCATCCCACAGACTATGTAATAGCATATACTGAAATTATACTCACATGATACTTACATTATAGAAGAGAAGAAATAATAAACATGGGAATATTAAGTTGACTCATAATTTCGTATCATGAGAAATGCCATGAAGACAGAAAAAATAGAGAAACAATAAAGTGGTGACAGAGCGTATCTACCTTAGTTGGTCTGGTCAAAGTCACTCTCATTCTCATCAATTAAATAACATTAGAGATGAGAGTTGAATGACAAGAATAAGCCAAACAATTCTAGATATGAGAGCAAAGAATTCTAGGCAGAGGATATCCAAGTGTAGAAGAAATCCAGTAAGCTTGTACTATAGCAGGAACAAAATGGAGGCTAGCAGTAGAGTGTGGTAGAGAGAGGGAATGAGGTAGGCCAGAGGCCGTCTGGACACTTAGGCATGTCAAGGATTTGGAATGATTTTCCTAACTTGAACGAGGGTTCTTTTTTGCATACTGTACTTTGGGGTCACATTTCATTCTTTTTCCAGGTGATTATTCCGTTATTGAAGCACCATTTATTGATTTTTTTGTTTGCTTGCTTTCTTTCTTTTGTTTACTTATTTTGCGAAAGTGCATGGGCTGAAAATCGAACTCAGGTCTCCCACATGGCAGGCAAGAATTCTACCACTGAGTTACCCTTGCATCCCCTAACAGGGATTCTCAAGCAAATATATGAGTCTTTTACTTGACTTTTAAGTAGCTTTAACACACTGAACAACTTTAATTGGAAAAAATTATATATGATAATAAATGACTATCATGAGAATTGTTTCCACATTCTGATGCTAAAGGTGCATTTCTAAATAGAAACATTTTTTTATTGTGAGCATCAGATGTTTACTGAAAGTAAAATACAATACTCAGGGAAGGATACTCTTCTAGGCAATTGTCAAATCAAAATAATGGCTTTGGTTTTAAACAGTAGGTTGAAGTAATTCAGAGAGAAAGTTGCTATCCATTATGAGTTCTATAAAATACTTAAAAAATTGATACTCAAACACTCACATGACATATCAAATTTACCAGTAGGCCCTAAAATTAGTGATGATAAACTCACTATATGGCAATTTGTTCCCTCCCTATCATATCAGTTGGTAAAATCTTACAAGCATAATTTAAGACACTTTCCCTGACAGAAAGGGTTCTCTGTTAACTTTGAATAGGAAGCAATTGTCTGGACAATTCCAGTTAACAGAGTATGTCCCACAATATTAATATCCATTTGGAAATATATAGTAATTTGGGTTTTATCTACAGTAACCAATATGTAGGTTTAGTATTTTCAAAGTGATATTTAGAAGGAATCTGTTGTGTACAATGCAGTGGATCCGCAGGCATAATACAGAAATAAGTGACATAAGCAGGCATAATATAGAATTTGAAACACACACACACACATATGTGTATATAGTTACCTGCGATTTTTAAAGGCAAAACAAATACATAACCCACTAGCAAGTTATAGTGTTGGCCCATACTTAGTATGCCAGTGCCTGTGAAACATTCATCCAAAATAAATTTTGCTCCTTGCACAGATGCATGACTCAGAAATGATCTTATATACAGTTAACTATGTGGTTGACAACTTGTTGGTAATAATAAATGAAAAATAGAGGCAGTGATTGCATTTTTAATGTGCTGTATATAGTGTCAGAATTATGGAGCATATATCAACTAGATGAATGATTTGAATTCTGCTTTAAGTCTAGTTGAGAATTAGATACAGAATGGTCACAAACCTTTGAATAAAAGATCTTGCAATAACAAAATAATTAATTTTACTTTTAAGGCTTATAAAATGGAAGAATCAGAAAAGGATAAAGGAAACAAAACTCTGAAAAGGCCTTTGTCATGATAAAGGAGGCTACATATCACTATGGTAGTGTATAAATTAAAACATTCTTAACCCTTTGAATTTACTTCTGCTTTCTCAGGGCTGCATCTTTAATGGATGAAGTAGAGGAATGTATTTATGGATGCATGCATGGATGCATGTGTGTATATATAGACATGTTCTCATGCATGTACCTATATTTCTGTGTATCTATGCTTCTATAATGTTTTACTCTGGAGAACCCTAGCACAGCATCTCTGTACCTATTTATCTTCCTACTTATGTGGGTACACATGGACACACACACATGAATGAATGTATATGTGTGTCTATATGTTCACTACAAGCTCCCGAACCTAAGCTACAAAAAACTGTAAGCAATACCCAGTCACAAACACTACTCATGCCACAACATAAGACATTCAATGGAGGCAATGGAAAGAAAATTTTATTGGAAATGTATAGTCCCACTAAAAGTGTTCACGGGCTCTATTCCTTGAAGCCCTGAATGTGGTCTATTCAATGTTTAGAAAGTAATCATTTCAGCTCTTTATCTTGGTGCCTCGGAGGTGATCGGCTGCCTCTGCGTGAAGTTGAACGTCTCCCTCCCAGCCACTGGCTTCCAGAAGCTCACTGAAGTGGATGATGAACGTAAACTGCGGGCCTTTTATGAGAAGCAAAGGGCCACAGAAGTTGCTGCTGATGCTCTGCATGAAGAGGGGAAGGGTTATGTTGTCCGAATCAGTGGTGGAAATGACAAACAAGGTTTCCCCACGAAGCAGGGTGTCTTGACTCATGGCTTTGTCCACCTTTTACTAAGTTAAGGGGCCTTCCTGTTACAGACCAAGGAGAAATGAAGAAAAAAGAAAACGCAGATCGGTTTGGGGTTGCATTGTGGATGACAATCTGAATATACTCGAATTTGTTATTGTAGAATAAGGAGAGAAGAAAATTCCTGGACTGACTGATACTACTGTGCCTCATCACCTGGAACCCAAAACAGCCAGCAGAATCTGCAAACTTTCCAATCTCTCTAGAGAAGAGACAAGATGATATCTGCCAGTACGTTATATGAAAACTCCTGGACAAAGAAGGTAGGAAACCCAGGACCAAAGCACCCAAGATTCAGCGTCTTGTTACTCCACGTGTCCTGCAGCATAAACATCAGGGTATTGCCCTGAAGAAACAGCGTGGTAAGAAAAATCAGTAAGAGGCTGGAGAATATGCTAAACTTTTGGCCAAGCGAATGAAAGAAACCAAAGAAAAATGCCAGGAATAGATTGCCAAGAGATGGATGCTATCCTCTCTGAGAGCGTCTACCTCTAAGTCTGAGTCCGGTCAAAAATAAGATTTTCTAGGAGTTATGAATAAATGAGATCAGACATTAAAATAATAATAATAATTTCAAAGGTTTAATTAAGCAAGCAAGTAGAT
Organism: Tamandua tetradactyla; assembly: GCF_023851605.1. Classification (NCBI taxonomy): domain Eukaryota; kingdom Metazoa; phylum Chordata; class Mammalia; order Pilosa; family Myrmecophagidae; genus Tamandua; species Tamandua tetradactyla. The sequence continues at coordinate 4,357,593 of NC_135350.1, read as the reverse complement.
GAGATGTACACTTGAAAAAAATAATTTTCAAACAAATGAATTAATGAATCATTTGTAATATACAAGAATTGAGCACTTAGATTTGACAAAAGTTTAGACAATCCAATTGAAAAACTGATAGACAAAGCAAGGATAGGAAGATATGATTCACAAAGTTGAAAATATAAATGGCTAAAGCACACATGAAAATTATGTACATATTATGTTGGAAATTGAAGCAGCAATGAGATATGATTTTTATCCTATTAGTAAAGATGAAATCATGTATAATATTATTAATTGAGGGAATGTGGAGTATAAGATTTTCTCAGACCTATTTTCTCAGGGGCAAACATGAAATGTTTTTTTCTACCCAGGCATACTTAGAATTGTTTTCCTTTCTAATATTTATCTTTGTTAGCTGATATAATTCATTGCAAAGAAAAATCCCATAAAAATTTTGAGAATAATTACCCTTATACATAGACCCACAATTACATTGTTTTTGTTTTGTTTTGCTTTGTTTCTTTTAAAAGTATGCTCACATTGAACAACTATTTCAGCATTTCATCAGGAAGAAATGATTAAATTTAGAGGGGAGTTAGCTACAGTGCACTCTATCAAATAGATAACATTAATAGTAGCCCAGAGCAATATTTTAAAGTTGTTTAGAAAAGAACAGAAAGAGAAAAAAATACATGGACAACATTTTTTGTTCTCCTCTTATGCCAGGAATTGACTAGTTTTCATTCCCCTAGAGTATATGTGGAATGAGAAAGTAAATAGTTGTGATGTTGTAACGAACAGTACGAATTTTTTTACTAATGACAAATGTAGAGCTTGATTTCCTAGATCAAATGCCTACTTAAATAATATACATTTTATTAGTTAATCATTCCTGGGATAATTAGCTAAGAATATACACGGTCAAAAATCTAAGTTTCTTAAGTATACGCCCTTAACTTGTTCTTGCTACTTGATAGAAGTTTTCAAACTTGAGAATCAATTTTAACATTCGTAATTCAAAACTGTTAATCTGTACAGATTGGGAACATGACCCCACAAAGACATGTTTAAATCCTAATCTGTGGTCCTGTCACCGTGAACTTGAATGTACATGGGATCTTTTGAAGTGGGCCAAACTGAATCAGGGTGGGCCTTTGCCCAGTATGACTGGAATCCTTTAGAGCAGAGGAATTTTGGACAAAGTAAGAATTGGAGAGCAGGGGGACACCGATGGCAACAGATGTCTGTGTAATGGAGATTGAGACCAAGTTATGGATTTCCAGCAAGTTACCACCAGAAAGCTACAGACTTCAGAGAAAGCAGGATCCTGCTGTGATCCACTGTGAGATAATGTGTGGTAGTTTGAAGTTGTATGTACCCCAGAAAACAGTGTTCTTAGGTCTAATACATTCTTGTGAGTTTGAACTCATTGTAACTAGGATCTTTTGCTGAAACTACTGCAATTACAGTGTGACCCACCTCATTCAGGACAGGTCTTAGTCTTATTTCTGGAGTCCTTTATAAATGGAATGAATAAAGAGAGAAAAAAAGTCAGGCTGCCTTTCCAATTTGTCATGTGGACACATTACATAAATGGGATGCCTTGGGAAAGTGACTCTGCTACCCCTTTGGGTATTCAGATGACATCTTCTCTATCAAGTACTCCATTTTACTGTACAATCTACTCAGTAAAGAACCCAGTCTCATAGAACTAGCTGGACTTTCCACATTTCCAGCCACCCACAGGAGGTTGGCATTGTAGAGAACTTTTAATGGATGACTGAGAAAAGGAGCATTGATGTCCAAACCCTGAAAACTCTCTTACTGAATGGACTGTCTGTCTTACTTGGGCCTTCTGGAAGCTGAACTCAGCAGTTTTCAAGAAGAGAAGGACGGTCTTATCCTATTTCCTCACACAAGAAGGATGGAGTGGGAGAAGGACCCATACTTTGCTGTATACCTGTCCTTATACCCATTCAAGGTGAGGATTGGCCCCAAAAGGAGTACAAAGTATACAACACTTGGGAGTCTCCGTTTCAGCTATGATTAGGGGACTATCCTATGTTTCCCTCCATTATACCTTCCACACAATTCTCAAGATGATAGCAAGCTAAGCTTGTAGAAAGTGGGGTGATATTTCAGAAGTGAGTTCAGAAATGCTTAACACACAGGAGGTGATAATCCAGTGGGGGTGATAATCCAATGGGGACATGCATACTGGAGATTAGTGGCAACACCTACCCCTGGTTGGCCACCAGTTGAATGGTCATGGGACACTCTGAGGAGTCTGGACAATTCCTATGAGGAAGAGTGGAATTGGGTCAGATGATATGGGTAAGGCACATAGAACGATGGGGAATGAGTGAGGGCATAGACTGGGTGGGCTTTGAGGGTTTGGAGGCTGGAAGTTGTATGTACCCCAAAAACATTTTCTTAAATTTAGTCAGTTCCTATGGGTGTGAACCCAATGTATGTAGAGTCTTTGGATGAAGCTACTTCAGTTAAGGTGTGGCCAAGTCCAATTAGGATGGGTCTTAATCCTATTAGTGGAATCCTTTATAATTGGAATGAAATTAAGGTAGAAAAAGAGAGAAGGTCACAGGAAGCAAAAAGCTGAAAGTCAACAGAACTAGAAAAGAAGGGAGAATAAAGATGCCCCATGTGACAATCTAAGGACCAAGAACTGCAGGCAGCCAGCCCTAAAGTGCCACAGTCTTTTGGAAGAAAGCATTGCCTTTATGGTTTCTTGATTTGGGCTTATCCCCAACCTCAAATTATGTGAATAAATTCCCACCCATTTCATGTTATTTGCTTAGGCAACCTAGGAAAGAAAAACAGAGAGAAAAGATAGTGACTACAAATAGACCAAGAAAACTGTCTCCAATGGGAAGTGATTGTATGACCTCCAGTCAGGAATAGTTATTGCTTCCCTCTCCTGTTTTCTATAGATTTGACCTAGTGAAAACCTGGAAGGAAAGCACCTTTGTCCAGCTGACCTGGGACATCACACAGTAGGAAACTTGACCGACTGCTGGATCTGCCATCTGGCCCCTTGCTCTCACTCTCTTCTTTGCTGAGTCTGGATTGACACTCAAGAAGCTGATTTTCCTTGCCCCACATTTGAACTAAAGTGAAGAAGTCCTTCATTTCCACTTTATGACAAAGAATGGTTTCACCATTTTTCTTCACACTCCTGGGCAACAATTATGGATGTAATAAAACTGGCAAACGGCTTAGTCATCTTTCCATTAGCATCCCCAAGATAACCAGTGACTCTTGGGAATGGACTGTGCCCTTCCAGTGTTTTCTTAAAAGGTCATTGGACAATATACCCTCAGCTTTCTGACTTTCCCTTTGAAAATTCATAACCAATCTGTGACAGTGGTTGATATTTGTAGTGGCTTAAATGACCTCTTAGTCTAACAAGGAGGCACATGTGCTGTTGCTAACAAATCCTGCTATAAGTAGGTTAATACCTAAAGGGAAGTGGAACAGGAGGTGACTAAAATCCAAAGTCAAGTCCACTGGCTGCAAAGTGAATGGACAAATTTTATGTGGGGATTTGTCAGGTCTCTCCTGGGTAGGGAGGCATGGCTGCAACCATTGCATCGGACAGGCCTGATCACCCTGTTTGGAGTATTGGTATTTGTAGGTAAAGCCCTCTTAATATGCTGTAGCTGCTGGTGTTCCCAAACCTTTGCTGTCAATATTGTTGAGAACCGCAGGCCAGTGAGCCCCACTCATAGCCACCCTCATGTCTGAGGTGGGATGTGGGCTTATGTTGTGGAAGCTAATGGGGAGTAATAAGCTAGGCACGGTTGGGAGGCCAGAGGGTGGACGGTTGGAGAAGCAGAGATACATGCTCAGTAGCCATCTCCCAGCCCTCACTTACCTGCTGGAACCTGTTATTTGAGTAAGGTTCTATTCCATGGCCTGGAGGCCATGTTTGGTCTAATGAAATGGTCTGTTCATGAAAAGGGCCTGGCCATGCCTTGAACTCAGGGACTGGAAACAAGCAACATCACCTGCTTACCAGGGAGGGAAGTTTCAGTTTCAACACCCTTCCCCTGGTTGTATAAATAACCCACACCAGTAGGGCAGATTTTTTTCTTTTGCTTTTAGAACTTAACATTTGTATTTTGAAATTTAAAAAGGTCTTTAAATACAATTCTGTATAAGTACCTAATTGGATCCATATCACACATTCCTTTTTTTTTATTGGCATGGGCAGGCTCCAAGAATCGAACCTGGTGGTGGAAATTCTTGCCATTGAGCCACCATTGGACTGCCCCATATTCCATTATTTTTTAATGCAGTCTTTAAGAATCATTGCTTTAATTTCTTGATTTTCTCTTACTCTCAACTTATCCTCAAGCCATATTATATTCCCACTGTGATAACTACCATGAATATATCCCTTCATATTTTTCTCCATACTTTCAAATAATACTAAGCATAAATTTAAAAGGTCTTGTTATTTTATAAAAATGTTACAATACTACAAACTTATTTTTAGATTTTGTTTTATTATTTAACAATGTATTATGAAATCTCTTTAACTTGCATATTTTGAATTCTTTGCTTTTAAAAAATTTTTTTAGTTAAAGAAGTAGGTTTACATAAAAGTTATATTTAAAAATGCAACATTTCCATTTATCCCTTATTGTTGACCCTTTGTATTAGTGTGGTACCTTTGTTAAAACTGATGAAAAAATTATACTATCAACTATAATCCATAGTTTACATTAGGTGTATTTTTCCCCATATACCACCCAAATATTGACACCTTGTGTTTTTGACATACATTTGTTATAATTCATGAAAGAACATCCTTATACTTCTACTAAATGTAGTCCATTGTCTACAATAGGATTCACTGTTCTTACTTCTGTTTTATCTTTTAATTTTTTTCTAGTAACATATATGACCTAAAATTTCCTCTTTTAAACACATTCACATATATACAATTCATTGTTGTTAATTACACATGCAATAATGAGCTACCATAATGACCATCCATTTCTGAAATGCTGCAATCAAACTAAATAAAAATTCTGTACAAATCAAGCATTGATTCCCTTTTCTCTACTCCAAGTCCATCCCCTGGTAATTTATAATCTAGATTTTAACACTATGTGTTTGGCTTATTATGATTAGTTTATAACAGTGATATCATTTAGTATTTGTCCTTTTGTTTTTGGTTAATTTCACTCAATGTGATGTCTTCAAGTTTCATGGATGTTGTCACATGCATCAGGACTTCTCTCCTTTTTTTATGGTTGGATAAGATTTCATTGCATTTATATACCACATTTGGTATATCCATTCACTGGCTGATGGACACTTGGATTGCTTCCAGTTTTGGGAAGTTGTGAATAATGCCACTATGCATAATGGTCTAAATATATTTGTTCAAGTACCTACTTTCAATGCTTCTGGATAGATGTGTAGCAACAGGATTGCTGGGTCATATGGTAATTCTATACTTAGAACTGCCAAACTGTCTTCCAAAGCAGCTCACCCTTTTACATTCCTACCAGCAATGAATGAGTGTTCCTATTTCTCCACATCATCTCCAACATTTGAAATTTTCTGTTTTTTTTTTTTTTTATAGTACTCATTCTATTGGGTGTGAAACAGTTTCTCATTGTGGTATTGTTTTACATTTCCCTAATAGCTACTGATACTGAGCATCTTTTCATGTTCTTTTAACTATTTCTAGATCCTCTTTGGAGAAATGTCTATTCAAGTTGTTGCTCATTTTTTAAATTGCGTTGTGTTTTTTTTGTTGTTGAATTGTAGGGTTTCTTTATATATTTGGTATATGAAACCATTATTAGATATGTGGTTTCCAGATGTTTCCTCCTATGGAATATGTTTTCTTTTCACTTTTGTGCTAAAGTCCTTTGATTCACAAAAGTTTTTAATTTTGAGGAGATTCTATTTATCTATTTTTTAAAAATTTTATTGCTTGTGCTTTTGGTGTAAAGTTTAAGAAACCATTGCTTAACACAAAATCCGAAAATGATAACCTATATTTTCTTCTAGGTGTTTTATAGTCCTGGTTCTTTTAATTAGGTTTTTGATTCATTTTGAGTTAATTTTTGTATATGGTGTGAGATAAGGGTCCTCTTTCATTCTTTTGCATGTGAATCTCTCAGCAACATTTGTTGAAGATACTTTTCTTTTCCAATTGAATGTACTTAACAGCCTTGTCAAAATTAATTGATTATAGGTTGTACGGGTGGTTCAGTTGTACAATGCTTGTCTTCCATGAGGTGGACCTGGGTTTGATTCCTGGACCATGCACCCCCCCCAAATAAAAAAAATAATAATTGACTACAGATGTGAGGGGCTAGTTGTGAGCTCTCAATTTGATTCTATTGGTCAGCATATCACTCTCTGTGCCAGTCCCATAATGTTATGACCATTGTATATTTGTAATATGTTTTCGAGGCAGGAAGTGTGAGTCCTCCAAATTCATTCTTTTTCAAGATGTCTTTGGCTCTTTAGGGCCCCCTACCCCTCCAAATAAATTGGCAATAGAATTTTCCATCTCTGAAAATTAGATTATTAGAGTTTTTATACAGATTGCATTGAACCTGTAAATTAGTTGAGATAGAACTGACATTTTACATTATATTTAGTCTTCCAATCCATGAATATGGAAAAAATTTTCATTTATTTAGGTCAGCTTTGATTTTTGTAAGCAATGTTTTGTAGTTTTTTACGTACAGATCCAAATATGCAAATGATATAAAGGGAATTAAGAGACAAAGATTTCAAATATTGATACGAAATATTATTAAACCCAAATATGGATTTTATTGAACTTTAGTATTGAGAATTTCAAACATATAAAAACTCTTCAAATAGTGAACAAACTCTCGGTACTCATCATCATAGCTTCAACAGTTATCAACATATGGTCAATTTCATTTCATTTATAACCCCTGCCCATACTTCGTTCCCAGATTATTTGAAGCAAATCTTGGATATCAGTTTACATCTTTAATAAATATCTCATTATGCAACTACAACAGCTAAGAGCTTTTAAAAATAATAATCTCAATAACATTATCTTAACTGAATAAAATTAACAATAATTTCTTAATGTTATGAGGTTTTTAAAACTTTAGGATTTACATAGCTATTCACCTTTTCTTTCTTTTTTTTTTTTTTTTTTACATGGGAAGGCTCTGGGAATTGAACCCAGGTCTCCAGCACCGCAAGCAGGAATTCTGCCACTGAGCCAAAAATACCTGCCCAAGTATTTACCTTTGAAATTCTGTTTTAACTCCTATGGACAAAATTTTTCCTTCATGCCTCTGGCAATAAAATTTCTTAAAATTAATATGATGCCTCCTAAAATATAGACAGAATTAAGCTCACAGAGCCACTTTAGTTATTTGCTTCACTGTTACCTGTATTTATAATAGGGTAGTTTATTATTTATTTATTGCATTTGTTTAGTTTGTATATAATGCATTTAAATCAAGTTCAGAATTTTTTCTTTTGAGATTTTTTTAAATGAATAATAATTCCTCACATTTCTGTAGTGACTAATTTTTCCAAAGTGATTTCTTGACTTTTACCTGGTGAACTCTGACACCTCTGATTTGTAAAAATGTCTATTATCTAATGTTTAAAATTGCTATCAATTTACCTTGTGGCTTTTGGGCTTGGAGTGAGTAATAAACAATATATGCAAAATCCTCTTTTTGGGAACCAGTAAAGACTTTCTAGTCAAGCCTGGATGGATGATGAAAGGAAATTATTGAGAGTAACATCTTATCACTTATAATTTACTTAATTTCAGAGGGTATGAGAATATTTGTTATTCATGCACAAACACACAGACATGTGCTATTGATGAACTTAAATTCATGTTTATAATTCTATTTTTCTTGGGCTTAAAACTGAGCATAAATTTCTGAGAAACCCCTCCAAAAGGCTCGTAGAAAGATTTAACATATGTGGTAACAGATGAATTAGCACAGGGTTTGGGGCTGAAACATGCTTACAGATTACTTGGTGCTCCGTTCTTTTTTAATCATTTCTTCACTTTTCATTAAAATTTCAATTCATTACTAAACACACAAAAAAAGCATCTCCAAAATTCTGTAATAAAAGGGCTGGAGACTGCTTATTCAACAGATCAATCTAAATGTCATACTTAATATGCATTCTTATCTTTACTCATAAAATACAGAAAATTCAGGTATTCTTTAACACTTCAAGAATTATCATTTGTTTGCATACAAAGGATATTGAAATACCTGTGCATTCCCACGTGCTTTTCCAATCAACGCAGTGAAAACCTGCCCCCTGATTACAAAGAAGTGCATATTGAGAGTCTGGGCTATGGAACAGGACAAACTGGGTTTAAAACCACTGGTTTCGGCAAGCTGCATCGTTCCTCTATGAATCAGTTTCCTACAGTGATGTGCTGGAGTCTATTATACTGGCTACCAAGAGCTGATTGTCAAAAATGCAAGAACTTTGTGAGTTTGTGTTCCTACTGTTGTTAGCCTGAAATTGGTTTTGGTGGGAGTATTTATAGCACAGAAATTGGCAAACTCTACAAATTAGGGCTCCACCCCTCCCTGCAGCCAGAAGGGATTTAACAGCACACCACTGCCACCACACAGGTTTAAGGATGAGTTAGCTTCTGTAAAGAACTTTGCATAGTGCTGCTTGTCCCTGAACAGAAAACATCCAATAAATGCTAACCACTATTGCTGTTATTTTGCATGGAAAACAAATTTAACCAACTTTCTACTGGTTATTTATCAAATTAATAAGCACCTAATTCCTATGTTTTTTCTTTTGTTCCAGTTCAAAAATTTCACAAGCAGCATTATCAGGGAATATGCTCAGACATAGAAAACAATCAAGTGACATCTAAACAATTTACTGTAATGCTTATTAACATCCTAATCCTGACAAAAATATTTTATGAAAGACAGAGAGGAGGAGGAGGAATAGTATGGAAAAATGAATGTTAACTCTAATTTCGTCTTCTTTGAGACAGTTTATTGAGATTTCATTATAAAATGATAAATGACAAAAAGAACAATTTTGAAGATTTAATAGAAAAATCTGGCAATGCTGGATTTCCTTAACGAGCAATAGAATTTCTGCCCAAAATTTATTAAGCAAAATAAGAATGATTGTTTCTTGTAAATTCCAGAGGTAAAATTCCAGGGATAGACCTTGTTTCCAGCCCAGCTTGGTGCAGAGCTCAGATGAGTCGCGAGCATTCAGTGCCTCTGCCTTCTCCTGCCTTACCCTCATTCCCAGACTCCACGTAGCAGCTTCAGCAGTTCTGAACTCTGTCTTTTAAAGTGGAAAGATCCTTCCAAAAATTTGACTATCAGGAAAGAGAAACCCACTTTTCCTGTTATTTCTGCAAAATTCCCCAAGTTCATTCTAATTGAACGGCTTTGGGCACATGCTTGTCCCTGGTTTGGGAACTCTACCGGATTATAGCTAATGGAGTAGAAGCAATTCCCCAACCAAAAAAAAAAAAACCTACCAAAATCCTGGTGTGGCATTACACAAAGAAGGTGAAATGGATACTGAGCAACCAAGAAATGATTGTCCATGATAAGTTATCTTCATCTTAATTGGATAGATTTTGATGACTTGATTACGACACATGTATACATGGAAAGTGCACACATAATGGTTTCTCCTGAACAAAGTTCTCTTAATAACCTCCCCAGGCTGGGTTTTAGCCCTCAGCATTCCTGATGCCATTAACAACTGTAGTCATAAAGAAGCAGAAATAGTGACAGTATCTCTACAGAGAACTAACTTTGAGAAACCTGGGTAATAGAGTGTTCAATAGCAACTGCTAGCAATTTTACTTATTGTTTGTATAATACCTTCTGCCAGGCAGATTTCAGGTTTTGAGTGCAGGTAATAATTGAGTTTCCTGGTCTTCTCTTGGTGCCATTCTTGTTAACCAAAAACCATAGGCCCAAGGTACAGTGACCTTAGAGATTTTGGCAGTGCGAACGCCATGGAAATGGGAAGGGGAAAAAAATCTCTTTGTTTCTGGAAACAAACCTACTGACTTTTAAAATTCCATGGACTGTTTGGCTGTCAACTTGCTTTAGAATTTCATTCCAAGAAAGTAAGTTCTAACACCTAAGTTTGCAGAATTTTAAATAATTACACCAGTAAAGAAAAACAAACACAAAATCTTCTTCCACCGAGTATCAACCACTGCAGATTTACTTAGCCCTACCTGATTTAACGTATGAAGTTCTGCATATTATTGTCTCTGCTGGGAAGGTGATGCTTCTGTTTCTCTTGACTGTAACTTTGCTCAGCCTGAGCTCAGTGTCATCATGATTCCTGATCCTCCTTCTTAAAACAACAGACTGTAATGCATGAATCACAGAGTTTAAAATGTAGCCTTTTTCTGTTTTGTATTATAGGTACATTCTGCAATCATCTTGGAGTGGCATTCCATGATTCAAATCCTAGCCTGGTGAGCCATAATTAAATGCCAGAAAAGACTGGGGAATCTAGCATCACCTCGGCTTGAGTATGTAAATTGAGAACCCTGCATTGCTTGTTAGTATGGAGTGAAAAATCATATTTCTGTCCCTGGACACTTTGTTTTCTATTGTATCCCCATTTGCCTATGTGCCCACGGCTCTCTCACCTTCTGTGCCTGCAGCTCTGTCACTGCACTTCCTGTCAGTCTTCCTGTTTTGTTTTTTCTTAAATGTTAGCAGGTGTTTGTTGATGAGTATCTCTGTTAGCCTATTTCCTGCCTGTAGAATTCTGGGAGCCCAACCACATCTTTTTTATTCATCCTCTGTCCCTTTTGATCCAAACTTGCAATTTTTCTGGTGGCATCACATTCTCAAAAACTTTTGGGCTACCTGTGTATAACAAGGAAGTCCACACTGTTAAAGCAGAAGATTCTCCACAGACCATTCCTTGATGACCTCTCCCTATTTCTGGATTCTTCTGAGATGGTTGATTGGATCCATTAGTCACACACTTAATTTTATCACCAAAAAATTGTCCTGCCTACCCTTAGGCTTCCCTCAAGAGCGCACTCTCTCAGTGAGGTTCCTATTTTTAGCACCCCTTGTAATCTGCTTAGGGTGAGAAACTGCCAATATCAAGTACTAGTTCCTTTATCTTAAAAGATCCTTCTTCAATTTATGTCTTTCCTCTCACATTTTACCATAAACTGCAAGGAAAAATGAGGCTGCATCTTCAATAGCTTGCTTAGAAATTTTCTCCACTAAATATCCAAGTTCATTGCTTACAAATTCTGCTTTAATCCCAACAGTAGGATACAACTCAGCTAAGATTCTGCCTCTTTATAACAAAGATTGCCTTTTTTTCCTGTTTCCAATAATATGTTCCTCATTTCCTTCTGAGATTTTACAAGACGTACCTGTACCTTTATCACCCATGTTTTAACCAACAGTCTCTTCATGGTAATATAGGTCGTGCATACCACTCCTGAGCCCAAAATCTGTATTACATTCCTAATTTGCCTTAGCAAAGTACCACAAGCATGGCTGCTTAACACAACCAAAGTTTATTCTCCTGCAATTGTTGAACAGGTAACTGATATCAAGATGTCAGATGCATGCTCCCTTTGAAAGTTCCAGGGAAGAATCCTTCCTTCCTTGCCTCTTCCAGATTCTGGTTACCACAGTTTTTCTTTGTATTGTGGCAACAACCTCTGATTTCTGTTTCTGTCTTCATGTGTTATTGTTTTCTCCTTGGTGTCTGCATCTTCTCCTTTTCTGCTCTTTTAATGACACTTGTCGTTGAATTTAGGGCGCACTCTAATCCAGGAAGGTCTAATCTTGAGATCCTTAACTTAATTACATTTTCAAATACCTTTATTACAAATTATATCACATTCTGAGGTTCCAGGGGGAAATATCTTTTTGAATGTGGGCCACCATTCAACCCACTAAATATACCATTACTTTCTTGTTTCCTGTAACCCTCCCCCCATTCTGTTCCTTCATAGTATAAATTTATTTCATATGCAGCCAAAGATAGTAGTTTTGGTACCACTTTTGATCACTTCTTCTTCATCAGTCTTTATCTCCAAACAATATTTACTAAGAAATATTAACGTAAAACTGAGGACTTCTTTTGATAATTACTAATGTGGTTATTTTATGCAATCTGTGCCTGTATCAGTTCAACAGAACACGGCAGGAAAAAAATCTTGAAGGCATGCTAAAATTCTTATTTTAAACTCATGACTACAGACATCAAGTGCATCCTTTAAAATGTCGGGCATAGAGACAGAAAGTCACTAGTCCTCTCATTATACCATTCTTTTACCTGATTATTTTATACTGCCTCCCCTCCCCTCAGCCATAAGACAGCTCTTCCCCTGTCACTCATTCAATGATTTTTCTTCCTACTTTACTGGCAAAAATGAAAGCCTAAGAATTTTGCATGCTCTAACAACCATAACTATATGGTTACTATGATGAATAACCAATTCTTTGTTTTATCACCTTTGATTTTTGATAAAATGTTCATGTTCTGATGAAAACATATTTCTACCTGTGTACCAGCGGCTGTCTTCTCTTGTCTGCCTGAAGACATTTCTTTAGGAATCCTCCCCTCTATTTTCTACAACATCAACTTTTCATTTCTACCACATCATTTCCATAAGCAAACAACATGTAATCTTCTCTTGAGAACCTTTTTGCATCAATTACTGCACATTTTTAGCTCCACTAGGCAGCAAAACTAGTGCACTGATTATAGACTCTAACTCCAAACCTTCTTCCATGCTTTCTTAAAAAAGAATCTACTTCATCACTCTACATAAACTGCTCTTGTCAAGGACAACAATAAGCTCTCTTTTGGAAAACCAAATAGTCAATTTTTGGGTTCACATATTTTTTGAGCTAAAAGCAGCATTTGACATTGTTGAACACTCCCTCCTCCTTAATCCATGTCTCCACTTTGCTCCACTTCATCTCACTGGTCACTCTTTCTCAATCTCTTTATGGTTTCTCCTTGTCTCTGTGTTTTTTATGTTTTTTTGCATACTTTCTGTACCTTTATTTTCTTCTAACTTGTAAACACAATAAAACGTTTCCATTAAACATGTTGTGAATATTTATGTCTGATTGATGTGTCTAAAATTATATAAAGAATCATTTACCAGATTAAAATTTGCCTAAATTAACAAAGAATTTTAAAAACTCAAATGTTATTTTAGAAAAGGAATTTCTGTTACTTTCTGTCATTGTCCTAAAAAGCACATTGAATTTTGATATGTTAATCATAGAATTATATAAAATTGCTCCATTAATAAAATGTATAGCATGCTCACTAAAATATATAGAGTGGTTGAAATACAGAACTATTTTTTGTATAAAACAGATCGAATTGATGTTTCCATGTCTCTCCATTTATTATCAAATTAAAGGATAAAAAGCTGTTTTTCAAGATTCACAACGATAACATAATGTTCTTAGGACATTAAGTGAATGGGAAACACATTTTAATTTTCCCACTAATAATGTGCTTTTTCTGCCTGCCACTGGACATGAATCGCTGGACATTAAGGTAATTCCAGTTTTGAAATACTGGAATACATTATGATATCTGAATTAAAAGAAAAAACATTATGAAATTTACTCAAATCTTCCTGTTTCACAAATTCTTTAGTGATACAATCCACCCATGAAAATCTAAAGTCATCAATTGTATTGCTAATGTCATCAACAAGTCACTAGGAAAATGTTGAAATATTCTACTCTGTAATGCAATTCCATAATGTTTGTCAGAATTGACAACTCCGCTAGTCTAGAACGTATTCCCTCATAAAATAGTTTCCATTCAAAAGACTATTTAGGGAATAGTTTGTGGAATAATTTAGTCACTTTGGCAGAATATTAGTTCTCTAGGTTAACATTCTGTGAAAGATATTTGACTTTTTCATACACATTTTTGTACAATCTAGTCTATAACTCTTGCACCTTCAGTACTTTTCTCATGTTGTAAGAGCATAGTACTTCCCAAGGTTATGTAGCTCCTGCATAGGGCCCTTCTGCAGAAACAGTCCCTTGACCAGCTTCCTGGTGGTGCATGATTGGTGGTTCAGCAGACTGCAGTGCACATGCCTCAGAGGGTCAGGCTCTGAACCGGTCTCACCCCGCCACCTTCCCCCTGGCTTCAAAGATAAGTACAAGCAGAGAAACCTTAGATACTCTTGATGTTTTTACTGCTGAAGTACTTCATGTCCCAGTCTATTTTTTTCTCATTCTCTTAGCAATATCAATTAGCCTCATGACTTTAATAAATGTTCTGACGGACTCTTAAATTTATAACTTCTTCCCAGGCATTTTTCTGAAACCATAGGCTCAAATATCAACTTGCCCACTTGACATCACTTCAAGAATGAATAATAGATATCCAAACTGATTCTACCCAAAAATCGTTTTCCCCTCAAAACCTACATCACACGTAACACTATCAATCTCAGTGGGGATCTACAGTTTTCCATTTGTCCAAGCGCCCGGAGCTTCCTTGACTCTTCTCTTTTATACCACTCACCCAATATATCAAAAATTCCCTGTTGACCCTAACTTCAAAATATATTCATTATCTTAACACTCGTTGCTACCTCAGATCTGATCAAAGTTAACTGTTAGAGCTTCTTAACAGTTCTTCTTCCTCCTACCTATACACTCTTACAGTTAATTCTCAAAATAGAGAGTGATTATTTTAAAACACCTATTTGATCATGTCATCCCTATTCTCTAAATTCTACAGTAATTCCCCATTGCATTCAGAATATAAGCTAATGTACTTATTGGGGTCAACAAGACTTATTATTGTCTTCCTCAATCCTTCCTCTCTGACCTTTTCTCATCTTCGTCTTTTACTCACTCACTCTGCTCCAACGACAGCAGCCTCCTTTCTCTTCCTTCAATACTTTAGGCAAGTTTTCATCTTAATGCCTTGTTCTGTAAGTTTATTCATCTTTTCATAGCACGTGTGGCTTTCCAACAGAATATGTATATATATGCTTATTAAATTAATTTTATGGCAGTAAGCTCTATTAAGGCAGAGATATGTGTCTGTTATGTTCACTTATATACCCAATTTCCTGAAAATTAATAAATATTTGTAGAATGGTTAAACGGATTATGATATTATAAAATATCATTCTCTGTCTAATATTTCCTTACTCTAAAAACTATCTACTTTGAGACTGTGGTGATATTTATAAAATGAAATTCTGTGTATATTATATTGCCCCTTAAAACTCTTTAATTTCTTTTATTGAATGTCTTTAGATTAAAATACAAATTCTAAAATAGCTTACATAGCCCTTGAAGATTTTCTCTTGACTTATTTCCTCCAAATGATCTCTCATTACCTTTCACCATATACTGAAATAAATATACTGAATAATCTTTCCTTTCTTAAGGGTCACCAAGATTTATTTTAACTCTAGATCTATGAACAAGATATACAAATTAAAACACTCTACACTTCCTACTTTCTCTTCCGTTTTCATTAGCTAATTTTTATCCATCCTTTATATCCAAGGATAGGAATTGCTTGATGCTGCTCCCACACATTAGACGAGTCTCTGACAGCACTGTGAGTTTAGCCAGTATTTATGCACATACATACGGCATGGTGTTGATGTAGTTTGCTTATTTATGTCTAATTCCTCTTAGAGTCTAAGCTCCGTAAAGCACAGAAATTCTGAATACTTTTGTCTCTGCTATGTTCTTACTGCTTAGTACAGTTAACCTACATTTGTAGGTACTTTATATTTCCTGAAAAATAGTGTGTAAACGAATCAATACATTTAAAAAACAGATGAGCACATGAATCTCCCACGCTTTTTCAAATCTTAAAAGAGCATATAACTGTGTAGATTTCAGAAAAACAGCTGAGTTTATTGAATTCTCAAATATAGGACTGAACAAAATGTTGTGGTCCAGGAGCTAATTTATTGTATTTATATGAATAGACTCTTCTGAACAATTTGTTGCTCAAATGAGGATATTGATTTTGACATATATTTAAAATTTTGTTGTTTTATGAATGAAATGCCCTTTTTAGAGGTATGTAACTAGTTTAAAAGAACAAATATCAGTTGTTCACTTATTATATGCTTGCTATATGATAGTGAAAACAATTGGAACTTGATTGAAATTTCACTTTTAATTTCCATTTAAGTTTTTAATAAAACTTTAAAGCATTATTTAAAAATGTTTATTTTCAAATACAACTCACTTATTATATGACTTTTGTGTTAGTTTGGGCAATATTGTATAGTGAGCACATGGACACTGGAGTCAGTCTAACTGGTTTGATTTTTTGTTTGTTTGTTTGTTTGTTTGTTTTTGACATGGGCAGGCACCAGGAATTGAATCCATGTCTCTGGCATGGCAGACAAGAACTCTGCCTGCTGAGCCACATGGCCCCCCTGATTTGATTTTGCTGCTTACCAGCTCTGCACCTTGGGCAATAGTCATGAAATCTCTGAGTCTTAGTCATCCACAATATGGGGATGAGAATAGCCTCTCCTTCATGGAGTCAACATTAATGCTGCATGTATGGATATATAGCACGTAGGAAGGATAGCATGAATGTTGACTCTTCAATACTACCTATGTTCCAATTAGATACATGTTAGCTTTGGGCATGGACAGGGTGGAAATAATTAAATAATTTTAATACCATGCACATACCTCAGAATGTCTTTAAATAATAAATGATTTTTTTCTTCTCCCTTTATAGCCTTGTGAATACTTACCATCATAAATATTCTTGAACACACTTAAACAGGACAATGAAACAATGTCAGAGGAAGAGAATTAGTCACCTACTTCTAGGAATTTGTAAGTGAGCTGTGTGTATTCATTGGTTAAACTGCTGAAATGCAACATATAAGAAATGGAACAGCTTTTAAAAAATAAATGTATTGTTACAACTTTATAGTTCTAAAGAAGTGAGAGATTCCAAATTAAGACACAAACAAGAGGTTACCTTCACTCAAGAAAGACTGATGTCATTGGGAGCACCACTGTCAACTGGGAAGGCAAGATGCTGGCATCTGCAGGTTGTTGTTTCTGGATCATTGCTTCCAGCTTCTGATGCCAGTAGATTCCTCTCTAAGAGTCTGTGAGCCTTCACTCAAAACTCTGGGACACAATTCTGGGTTCAGGTTTGCTTAGCATTTCATGGAAAGGCACATGGCAAGGGCTCTGCCCTTGTCTAGGCATCTTCTCTCTTTGTGGGCACGCCAAGCATCTCCAAACATCCATGTCCCTGAAGTAACAGTTCTCCAAGCATCTGCATCTGTTCCACTCTCTCAAAAATGTTCCATCTTTTAAAATATTCCAGTAAATTAATCTAGACCCACATGGAATGGGTGGGATCACATCTCAGTCTCATCAACAGGTTGTACCCACTGTTGGGCACCCCACATCTCTGAGATAATCTAATCAAAAGTTTCCACCCTACAATGTTGAATCAGAATTAAAAGAAATGGCTGCTCCTACAAGATTGGACAGGATTCAAACATGGCTTTTCTGGGGTACCTAATAGAGTCAAACTGCCACACTGGGGTATATACACCATACTTTATATTCCTGAATTAAAATGTAACATCAGGGATTTCTAGCTCCAGGCTGCATCAGTCTATCCACTCTACTGATTACAACTGAATTATCTGACACTCTTGTAAATGTACTGCAGGGCTTACCATACAAATTTTGGGTGTCATCAGACTTACTTCATTACAGCTAATTTGATATATGAAAAATAGTTTTAAGATATTTCAGCACTGATGTGTCTGAAACTGCCTGTGGTAGTTAGATTCAGTTGTCAACTTGGCCAGGTGAAGGTACCTAGTTCTGTTGCTGTAGGCATAAGTCAATGGTATGTGAAACTCATCTGTTACTCATTATATCTGCAGTTGGCTAAGAGGCGTGCCTGCTGTAATAAATGATGTTTGATTTAATTGGCTCATGCTTAAATGAGAGAGCTCAATGTAGAACAGCCCAAGCAGCTCAGCATACCTTATATCAGCATTCACAGCTCAGTCCAGGCCTTTGGAGATGCAGAAAGGAATCACCTGGGGGAAAGTTGTTGGAACCCAGAGGCCTGGAGAGAAGGCCAGCAGAGATCACCCTGTGCCTTCCCATGTAAGAAAGATCCTCAGTTGAAAGTTAGCTACCTTTCCTCTGAAGAACTAATGGAATAAATCCCCTTTGGTTAAAAGCCAATCCATCTCTGATGTTTTGCATTCCAGCAACTAGCAAACTAGAACACTGCTTTATACATATAATAATCACTCATCTCTCAGAATATTTGCAGCTGTCTCTCTTCCATTTTTCTAAAAGAACTATTTCTCATATGCAACCACTTTTCTCCACATCTCTATCTGCCCCGTCACCTCACCATATCTCTGCAACAGCCCCTTTCCAACTTCCGCAAAGAATATGATTTGTGTTAGAAGAGACATTGGGGTGGTTTCTTTTAAAATAAAATAAAATCAGGGAAAGGAGATAAAGTGCATGAAATTCGGAGTTGAGAGGAAAAGAGGAGGACTTTGTCTAAAATGCAAGAACAGTTATTATTATCTTATCAATAGGAAGATAAAGAGAAGATGAAGCCTTAATATTAGAGGGTGACAAGAGATGGATGCTGATGAAGAGAAAAGCACAAGCATAGCTGCCAGATATACTGGAAAATGACTGAAAGATAAAATGGGATTTAAAAAAATGTTGCTGTTGGCAAAATATTTGATTTTTTTTTAATTGTTCTCAAAACATATGTAAAGGACCACCGTATTTTATCATGGCTTTGGCTTTGTCACACTTATTTAATTTTATATTTAAATATTAAACAATTTATTTTTTCAATATGCTGAATGCAGAGGGTTTAGTTAAACTCATAATTCAACTAATGGCACTGTATAAACACCAACCAGTCCAGGATCTCTCTCGGGTTTTATTTATATACTTAATTTCTTATTTTAACCATATTGGTTACTTTCATTCACAATCTATTCAGATGCAACCATACTAATATGTGTGCATCTTTTAATATCATTATGAAACATGAAGTGCTATTTTGTACATACATTGTAAATAATATAAATCAGTCTATATAGGTTTTTTATAGCATCCAGAATGCAATGTTCCAAAAATGAGTTGGCTTTTTCAATGGGAGTTTATTAGGTTACAAATTTACAGTTCTAAAGCCATAAAAATGTCCAAAGTAAGGCACCAAGAGGAAGATACCTTCTTGGAAGAAAGGCTGCCAGCATCTGGAGCTCCTCTGTCATATGGGAAGGAATATGGTGACACTGCTGGTCTTTCTCTTATAGGTTGGTTTCAATGGCTTCCTCTCTCTCCACTGGAGGCTTTTCTCTGGATTTAATCTCTTAGCTTTTCTCTGAGCCCTCTCCAAAATGTCTCTTCCATTTATCCTCTCATAAAGGAATCCATCAAGGAGATTAAGACCCACTTTGTATGGACTGAGTCATATCTCCATGGAAACAACCTAAATAGAAAATTCCACTGACAATAATTTTATCCCCACAGGGATAGATTAAAAGAACATGACCTTTTATGGGGTACAAAACTTCAGGCCAGAACAATGCATTACCAAACAATCTCTGGTAAATAAATATATTCCTTGAATCTATTATAGATGTAGTTTTATAGGATAAAAAATAAATCAGTAGCAATATTTTAAAATGAGACAAAATATAATCCTTTTATTGTTAGATAAAGACATGAGAATACATTTTAGTAAATACAATTAAATAGATATATCATATGGAAGAATAACTAAAATTAAGCATGGTTTTATTGAAAATGAAATTATGAATAAATATTAACTCATCATATTATGTGCTGTAGTAAGTTGAATTATGTCCCCCCCCAATACATGCTTTTAATCTTAATCTGCATCCCTTTGGTTTTGAGCACATTTTAATAGGACCTTTTGAAGATACTATTTTTAGTTAAGAGTTGTCCAAATAAAAAATAGGAGGATCTTAAACCTTATTACTGGAGACCTTATGAAGAGAAGAAACCAAACGTCAGAATCAGAGAAACATGAGAAGAACCAGATGTCTGACATAGCAGAAACTGAAAAGCTTAGGAAAGAAAGGACAATGGCATGGGAGGGAAGGCGGGGAGGGAAGGCGGGGAGGGAAGGCAGGGATATAAGAAAATGAGTCCTACGTACTGCGGGCAGCAAGCACCAAAACACTAAAGCCTTGCAAGAAAGAAAACCTTGCTGATATCTTGATTTTGGACTTCAATATTATTTGAAAAAGCTAGCTTCAAAACCATGATCCAATAAATACATTCCCATTGCTGAAGCCCATTGGGTGGTATTGGTATTGATGATGGCAGCAGTGGCAAACTAAGACACGTGCCTAAACACACTCATGGAGAGAATAGCATGTGGATCAATTTCTTGCTTGTTTTCCTACATTTTCTTTGCCTCTTTTTAATTTAACTCTATTCTTTGTAATTTCTTATTTTATTTCTAAGATGGATTTTTCATCTTCTTCTGTGTCTTCTCTAAGTTTTTCCATTTCTATTCCTAGTTCTGAAATATTATGCTTTTTTTGTAACATGCTAATTAAGGATATTTAATTCAGTGTGGAGTGTTTTATTACTTCTGTCTTCTTTTCATGGCTAGGTTTTAAGCAGGTAAGGATTGAACTTTTTGTCAGCCATGATAATACCATTTGCAGTTTTTTGTTTTCTTCTTACAGTAGATTAGTATGTAGTTTTAAAATATTTTTATTTTTTGTTTCTTCACATTTGGGAATATTCTTTCCTTTCCAAGTTTCCTAAGTTTGGTCAGAGTAGTAAAGTACAATTTCTTTAGTGGGTAATGTTTGTTGCCAGTAGAGCGGAATCATTTGACCTGTCCTGTTTCTCTTTTTCTTTCCTGTAGGATGCTTAATTTCCCCCTATAGTTCCTTTATTCTTGTCACTGTTTACTGTCATTATTTTTCTATTTATGTGACTCTTCCCCAGAGTCGATTCTCCTATTAGTTTGCCACCTTTAGTCCAGCTCAGTTTGAAGCCCATCTTTCTGTACTACTAAGTCACAGACATCTGTATATTTTTCCATAAAGTCTGCATTTTATCTTTTTAATTTATGCTCTCTCTCTCTCTCTCTCTCTCTCTCTCACACAGCCCTTTCTCCTCGAGTCATTTCAGCCTTCATTTCCTGTTACAGTGGCTTACAGTGACAGCAGGGTGTCTGTTGGAATTTTATGGTTATTTCTCCACAAATAGGTCATTTGATGTGTTCAGTAGGCATTCTCTGTCTCCTAACAAGATTGAAGTCATAAGGCATGAATGGACCTAACTGTATTACTCTTGAATTCATGTTTTGGGCAGTCAATGCATGGGAGATTTTAATTTCAACACGTCATTCTCCTCCACAAATTGCTTTCAACATGCTTCATGTCAAATGTAAAGTTTTAATATGACAAAATATATTGTTTCTTGATTGCTAAATTATGAAATTTAGGTTAACTGAAAACTACATCACTCAGAGAAGAAATTATATCTTTTTAATTTTAATGAAAGTTTTGTCAAATATCTAACATAGACATGAATAGAGGATATTTTATATGAATTTTAGCAGTCTCAGGGAATATCTTTTTTTTTAAATATTTTTATTGAGATATCTTCACACACATACAGTCCATCCAAAGAATACAATCAGTGGCTCACAATATCATTACATAGTGTATAATCATCATTGTGTTCATTTTTAGAACATTCGCATCACACCAAAAAAGGAATAAAAAGAAAAAAGAAAAAAAAAACATGCATTTCATACCCCTTACCCATCCCTTTCATTGACCACTAGCATTTCAATCTATCTAATTTTTCTTTTCATCTCTTATTGCCCCTATTATTTATTTATTTTTGTTCTAATTATTTTGTTCATCTAATTATTTTGTTGTAAGAGTCACATGTTCTAATTATTTTTGCATACCCTGGATAAAGGTAGCATCAGACACAAAGTTTTCACAACATCACAGTCACATTTTAAAAGGTATATAGTTAGACAATCACCTTTAAGAAACAAGGCTACTAGAATATAGTTCAACAGTTTCGGGGACTTCCCCCTAGCTACTCCAATACACCATGAACTATAAAGGGATGTCTATAAAATGCATAAGAATAACCTCCAGGATAAACTCTCAACTCTGTTTGAAATCTCTCAGCTACTGCAACTTTATCTCATTTCTTTTTACCCTCTTTTGATTAGGAAGTCTTTCTCAATCCCATGATTGGATCATGGCTCATCGCCAGAAATCCTGTTCCACATTTCCAGGAGATTTACAACCCTGGGAGTCATGTCCCACATAGTAGGGAAGGCAGAAAGTTTGCCTTATGAGTTAACTTGAGAAAGAGGCACATCCAAACAACAAAAGAGATTCTCTGGGGGGCGATACTTATACACTTATTCTTATTTGTAGGAGTAAGTAGGGGCAAATACCAAGATCCAAGGGCTCAGCCTATTGAATTCGTTGTCTCCACTACTTGTTAGAATATCAGGAATTCCCTGGATGGGAAAGCTTAATATTTCCTCTTTTCTCCTTAGTTCCCTAAGGGGACCTTGCAAATACTTTTTTTATTCTCTGTCTAGAGTAGTCTGGGATGTATTGGGGCATCACACTGACCCGTGCAAACCAACAAGATCTCACACCCTTTACAAGATTGCAATTATGGTGTGTGAATCAACTGGCGATACAAGTTAAATTAGATAATGCACTACCCAAAATACAAATTTTGCACCAAATAAATATTTCTTCCTTTGTTTTCACATAGATGTTGAAGTTCAGGGTGTATCTTTTTAACTGTTAATAAAAATAAGATAATCAATGATATAATTTGAATTTTCACCCAAGATCATTCCCCACTGGAAAATTCAAATATTTATTTTCTAAATGTATGGATAAATTGGTTTGCTTTTAAATGAAATAAAGGGATTCTAGAATCTGAAATTTCCAAAGCCTGGATCTTCTTTTAATAGAGAATGCAATTTAAATTGTTTTATTTTTATCAAATCCATAAATTATGTCTTGATAATTTTCTCTGCATGTGCAACCAAAACTATCACCTATAATATTAATAATTGTTGCTAAATTACAAGACAAGTTAGAAAATATTAGTAGAAATAAGAAAATTTAAATTTTTGCCCTTCAAATCTATCAAAATTACCTGCCATTGGAAGTTTATTGTATTTTTCTTTGCATATAGTGTGATGATTGTTAAAAAGTTCAAAGACATCAGAAAATAACTGACTCCTTTAAAAGGTTGAATCAAACTGGTTTCATGTCTGGAAGGCAAATCTAAAATATGTTTCAGAACCCAAAAATTTTAGTAGAATTCTTTCCTTTGATAACTATTGTGTCTCCTTATTCAATAAAGTATATTTGATTATCAGCTTTCATATTATCACATACAGTTAGGGATTGAATCATATCCCCCACAAAAAGCAAATTCAGGTTCCAAACCCTTCAGAATAGGAACATTGAAGATATTAGCACTTAAGATGTGCCCAGAACTGATTCAGGGTGGGGCTTAATCCAATATAACTGAAGTATTTATAAGTAAAGGAAATTGGAAGCAGAAGGAAACTACAGGGAGCAGCTAGAAGCTGGAAGTCAATGGAATGCAGAAGAGAAAGAAGATGCTGCCATGTTCACTGCCATGTGATAGAAAACCTAAGAATCCACAAAAGATACAGAAGCAAACCCTGCCTCTAGCCTGTGAAACCATGAGGTAGTAACTTCTTATTTCTATGCCAACTTAGTGTATGGTATTTGTGTTAGCAGTCAGGAAGCTAATACACATACAAAACATAAATATCTTTATTTAATACATTATTTTTTATTTATTTTACTTCATGTAAATTTTATTATATTACTGTATAATCCGTTTTGCTAACATGATTGAGTTTAAAGCAAGATATCTTCTTGGTGAAAGAAGCATGGAGCCACTTTATATCTGGACTGTTTTAATTTTATTTTTTATTAGAGAAGCATGTTTATGAAAACTTGAACATACTTTAAATAAAATACAGAGCTCCCATATACCATCCTATTATTAACATCTCGCATTAGTGTGGTACATTTGTGATAATACAGGAAAGGACATTTTGACAATTGTACTATTAACTATACTCCATCATTTAAAATAGTGTTCACTGCTTCTGTGGTACAGACTTATGTAGTACTTATTAAATTTTTATTCTAATAACATATATACAAGCCAAAATTTCCCCTTTTAGGCACATTCACATATATTAATCAGTCATATATGTTAATAAGTTTCACAGTTTTGTGTTACCATCATCACTATCCATTACCAAAACTTTACAGTCAACCAAACACAATTTAACATTCACTTACCACTGTTTACCCCCAGTTGTAACCTATATCCTAGATTTTAACTCTATGAATTTGCTTATTCAATTACTTCATATCAGTGAAATCATATAACATTTGTCCTTTTGTGTATGACATATTTCACTCAACATGATGTCTTCAAAGTTCTTCCACATTATCACAAGTTCAGAACTTCCTTCCTTTTTACTGCTGAATAATATTCCATTGTATGTATATTACCACATTTTGTTAATCCACTCATCAGTTGATGGACACTTGGGTTGCTTCCATCTTTTGGCATTGGTGGATAATGCTACAATAAATATTGGTATAAATATCTCTTCTCAAGTCCTTGCTTTCAATTATTTTGCATATATATACCTAGAAGCAGGATTTCTGGTTCATATGGTAATTCTATCATTAGCTTTCTGAGGAAACACCAAAATGTCTTCCAGAGTGGTTATACCATTTTACACTGCCACCAGCATTTATAAATGATACTATTTCTTCACATCCTGTCCCACACTTAACTTTTGTGGTTCTTTTTACGTTCTAGCCATTATAATGGGTGTGAAATGGTATCTCTGTATGATTTTGATTTGCATTTCCCTAAGTGCTAGTGCTAGTGAGCATATTTTCAAGTACTTTTTAGCCACTTTTATACCCTTTTTGGAAAAATGTCTTTTCAACTCTTTTGCCTGTTTTTTTCTAATGAGTTGTCATTTTATTGTTGAATTGTAGGATATCTTCATATTTTCTGCATATCAAATTATTATCAGATATGAGATTTCCAAATATTCTCTTCCACTGATTAGATTGTCTTTTCATTTTTGTGATAAAGTCCATTGAGGCACAAAAGTTTTTACTTTTGATGACATTCACAGTTTATCTATTTTGTTGCTGCTGCTGCTTGTGTTTTAGGTGTAAAGTCTAAGAAACCATTGGATAATACAGGATTCTAGAGGGTGTTTCCCCATGTTTTCTTCTAAGAATTGTGTAGTCCTCATTCTTATATTTAAATCTTTGATCTGTTGTGAGCTGATTTTGTATATGATATGAGATACAGATCCTCCTTCATTCTTTTGCATAAGGATAGCTAGTTCTCCATCATAAAGAGACTGTTCTTCCTAACTGAATGTATATGGCAGCCTTGTCAAAAATCAATTGGCCAGACTTCCAGAAAGATGGCCAAGCAGAGTAGCTTGAGATTAGGCCTGCCCCACAGAAAAGTTAGAGCAGGGACAGGAAGGCAACTGAGGTGGCAATTTGGGAGTGCAGCTGACCTGGGAGAGCCTTCTGCACCACATGTGGCAGCCATGGCTGCAGAGGCCGAGAAACTGAGAGGCAGAAAGTTGGAGGCTGGTGCAGAGGCATGGAGGCACAGAACCCGCAGGAGTGCACGGATGGGAACACGGGACTAGGATGTAGGCCAGGCTACGTTCCTTGGGCACACTACCCTCATCAGTATAGCCCATGACCAGCAACTCACCCCATGTACCCGAACCTCCTCACCTGCTCCCATTCCCTGCACTCCCAGCACCCAACCCCACCGGCTCCCAGGGTACATACCTGATTTACACCTGCACCCCAAATGCAGCCCAACCCACCTCTCCTGCACCCCTCTCTAGTACCTCCTCTCCCTCCCTGTTCTTTGCAGGCTGTTACCAGTGCATAAAGGTTGTAGGCACTAACTTCCCTGCAGAGGCCTCCCCTACCCTCCCACCCATAGTGTTGCACAGCTTCACCTTGCCCTCCCTGAGCTCAGTGCCATTTACGGCACTCCCACGCCCACACATGTGCACAGCCCCCCAATCACATTATCAGGTCTAGGAACGGCACTTTACAGGAGTCTTAGAACCGTGCATGCGCACAGCCCCAGTCTCACTTCCCAGCTCTGAGAAAGTGCCGACCTGCTTATTCAGGTCACATCTGC
Organism: Tamandua tetradactyla; assembly: GCF_023851605.1. Classification (NCBI taxonomy): domain Eukaryota; kingdom Metazoa; phylum Chordata; class Mammalia; order Pilosa; family Myrmecophagidae; genus Tamandua; species Tamandua tetradactyla. The sequence goes on along the minus strand of NC_135350.1, from coordinate 4,331,242 downwards.
CCCAGTCCATGAAGGCATAATGCCGACCTGCTGCTAAATCTCTAGGTAGGCACACAAAGGGCCCATGCCTTAGGCCAGTGCACACCAGGATTATGCCCCCCAGACCTATGCACCCACACACCTACATCCTCCCTGGCCACTGGGCCCCCATGTTCACAAGCTTCAGCATTATATCCCCAACCTGTACCCCTACTTGCCCTTAAACAAATCACTGTACTGAGTACTCCACCTTGTGCCCTGACCCCTGCTGTACAACCATCCTGCAAACACAAGACCTTAGACTACTGAAAAAAATCAACTCCCAAAGTAAATCAATCAAGATATTTACATTCAATGAAGACAACAGAAGATCACTAAACATATCACAATGCAGACAGATATACCCCTGCCTAATGACCAAATTAAAATAGCAGTGGAGACACAGATGTTGGAAAAATTAATCAAAGATGTTCATACAACTCTACTTAATAAAATAAGTGGGATAGCAAATGACATAAAGGAGATCAAGAAGACAGCAGAAGAGCACAAAGAGGAATTTGAAAGAATAAATAGAAAAATAGTGAAAATCGCAGAGTTTAAAGACTCTGTTGGCCAAATAAAAAGCATGCTATTAGGCACACAACACCAGATTTGAAGAGACAGAAGGAAAAATAAGTGATATAGAGGACAGGATAATTGACTTCGAAGACTCGAAACAGCAAATGGCAATAAAGATGGAAAAAACGGAATGGAACTCAGGAAAATGATAGACAAAACAAAGCACCCAAATATAAGAATCATTGGTGTCTCAGAAGGAGAAGAGAGGAGTAAAGGGCTAGGAAGGTTAGTTGAGGATATAATGGGGGAAAACTTCCCAACCCTCATAAAGGACATATATGTAAAAGCCAAAGATGCTCAAAGAACTCCAAACTGAACGAATCCAAATAGGGCTTCCCCAAGGCACATACTAATCAGTCTGTCAAATGTTAAAGAGAAGCAGAAAATCCTAAAAGCAGAAAGAAAAAACAATCTATTATATATAAGGGAGTTCAGACTACTCAACTAGCACCATGGAGGTGAGAAGGCAGTGGTATGATATATTCTAGATTCTGAAAGAGAAGGACTTCCAGCCAAGAATTCTGTACCCAGCCAAACTGTCCTTTAAAATTGAGGGAGAGATTAAAGTTTTCACAGACAAAGAAGTCCTGAAAGTATTTGTCAATGAGAGACTGGCCCTACAAGAAATATTAAAAGGAGTTCTGCTAACTGAAAAAAAAAAAAAAAAGACAAGAGAGGGAGGTCTGGAGGAAGGTACAGAATTGAAGAGTACCACTAAGGGTAATTTAAATAATACAAAGAGAAAGAAGGAAAAGAATTTATGGATCTGACAAATAAAATTTAAAAAAATAAGATAGTGGAATCAAGAAATGCCTTTTCAGTAATAACTTTGAATGTTAACAGACTAAATTTACCAATTAAAAGATACACATTGGGAGACTGGATTAAGAAACATAATCCATCTATATGCTGCTAATAAGAGACTGATATTAGACACAAGAATACAAATAGACTGAAAGTGAAAGAAAAAAAAATGTGCATGTAACTTGTAAGCAAAAGAAAGTAGGAGTAGCTATACTAATATCAGACAAAATAGATTTTAAATGTAAAGATGTCATAAGAGACAAAGAAGGCTACTACAAAAAGAAACAATGTCATGAGGCAAGCAATGATGTGAATGAGCATGTGGGACATTTGGTGAGACAAAATAAGCCAGAAACAAACAGAAAAAAACAACAACAATGGTATGGTCACCTTTAGAAAATGCTTATAAGAAAACAGGGGCCTAGATTTTAAGCTTTTAGAGCAAACACTTTAAGTCTGGAGTGGCGATTATTATTTCTGGATTTTGAGAGCCTGTTTTATATGTATAACCTAACACATAGAGATAAGAATGAAGCCAAACAGGTTGGGGTTAAAGTAATTCAGAACATAGGGGTAAGGAAGACAGTGTTTATATTTTAGAAACACACATACTCTTTGAGACCAATGGAAGAAAGATTTCTTTGATCTGGCACTGAAATTTTCCATAGTGCATAATCTAATTCAACCTATCTGTATAGCTCATTTGAACAACTGAAACACAAGATGTACAGAATAAGAAAGAAGTCTTTTAATCCTGTATAGATTATTGTAAGGCCTGGAAACATCCTAGAGTATATTAAGCAGCTAATCAAAAAGTATCGGTAAGATCCCCAGAGGGAGGGGAGAAAGACCATGAAACTATTAAAACCCCTGAGACCGTGTCAAACTTTAGGGGCACCCAAACCAATAGACCATGCCCTCAATCATGAGGTTTACTCTTGTGAAGCTTATGTAGGTAACGGAGAAGCTTAGACTACCTGTAGGTATGCCTAAGAGTTACTTCTGGAGGATCTCCTTTGTTGCTCAGATGTGGCCTCACTCTTTCTAAGCCCAACTCTGCAAGTAAAATCATTGCCCTCCCCACTACATGGGACATGACATCCAGAGGTGAAAGTCTCCCTGCTGGCATGGGAGAGGACTCCCAGGGATGAATACAGACCTGGCACTGTGAAATCAACAATTACATCCCGACCAAAAGGGGGAAAAGAGTGTAATTAATAAAGTATCAGTGGCAGAGAGAGTTCAGATAGAGTCAAGAGGTTACTCTGGAGGTTGCTCTTACACAAGCTTCAGGTAGACCTCGCTACCTATCATAACCTGCCAACCCCCAACCAGAACCATTCCAGCCAATCCTAAAGAATACCTAGGGCAATATATAAGATTCCACAAGAGTTCCAGGCACAAGAGTCACTTTCCAGAAACCTACAACCTCCAGATGTGTCCCTGGTCCAGACATGTCCTGAAACCTAGTCCAGCTTCTCCAAAATATCAGATAGTTCCATATCCTTACCCCATATTAGTGACAGACCCTTCTAATATAAAAAATTTAGAATTGCCATAGCCCAAACAACCCCAGAGAGAGGACTGGAAAGATCAAAGGTGATGGTGGAATTATACATAGAAGATAGGACTTAACAAATGATTATGGTTGCTGAATCATTAAATTGATATCTCTTTTACTTTCCAGTATTTTAGAGCATCTAGAATTAAAAAACCCAAAATTGTGAAATTGTAACCCATGTCAAAGTCTGAAATATGTTCTACAACTAATTTTGGTGCTTGCTTTGAAATTTATAGCTTTTTTGTATATGTTATTGTTCACAATAAAGAAGGAAAAAAAGTCAATTGTGATGATAAAAAAGTATTAAGCCCTGTAGCCTCTTATATTCTGGAGCAGCTAGAAGGAAGAATATGAAAGGATTGTATGGTAGCCCATGATAAACTCTGGGCTCTATCCTGTAACCACTTTTTGAAGAGTGCTTTGGAAACTATTGCTTTTTTTATTTCTTTGTTTTGTATATATGTTATTCTATACAATAATGGGCATAACCCAAATACCCCTACAAAATGTGAGAAAGATCAGAGGTGATGGAGGAGTTATACAAAGAAAGTCGGGCTTAACAAATGAGTGCTGAATCATTTTACTGATATTTCTTTTACCCTCCAGTACCTTTGAGCAGCTAGAAATAAAAAAACTAATATTGTGGAATTGTAACTCATACCAAACTGTGAAATCTGTTCTAAAATTATCTGTTGCGATATAGCTTGAAATGTTTTACTTTTAGATAAATATGTTGTTCGAAGAGAATGAGTATAACAGAGAAGATAGGATTTAATAAATGCGTATGACTGCTGAATCAATATATTGACATTTCCTTTGGTCTCCAGTGTCTTGGAGGTGCTAGAAGGAAAAACCTGAAATCGTGGAACTGTAACCCATACCAAAATGAAATCTGTTCCATAACTACTTGTTAAAATGTACGTTGAAATTTATTACTTTTTTGGTATATATTTCACAATAAAAAACTTTAAGAAAATCAATTGGCCATATATGTGATGGTCTATTTCTGACCTCTCAAATTGATTCCATTGGTCTATATGTCTATCCTTGTACCAGTACCATGCTGTAGCTTTGTAATAAGTTTTGAAGTGAGGAAGTATGATTCCTCCAACTTTGTTCTTTTTCAATATATTTTCATCCATTCAGTGCCCCTTACCCTTCCAAGTAAATCTGATAATTGGCTTTCCCATTTCTGCAAATGAGGATGCGCTAGTTTGAAACTGCTATGTACCCCAGAAAAGCTATATTATTTTCTTAATCTAATATTGTGGAGGCAGACCTGTTGTTTAAGGTGGGAACGTTGATTGGATGATTAGATTACTGCTATGGAGATATGGTGCACCCAGTTGTGGGTGTGACATTTGATGAGATGGAGCTATGACTCCCATTCAAGGTGGGTCTTGCTTAGTTTACTAGAGTCATTTAAAAAGCCGACAGAGATGCAGACAGTTGGAGAAACTTGGAGTGCTGAGAGAGGTGTTTGGAATGACATTAGAAACCAGAGCCCAGCAGATATTGCCATGTGCCTTCCAATAAGCCAGAGCCCAGAGTTTTGCCCTGAAGCAGCTAAGTCAGAACCAACAGAGGCTTAGAGATGAAGCCATTAAAATCAGAAGCTGGAAGCAACAGAACCAGAAACCAGGACCAGCAGACACCATGCATGTGCTTTACTATGTGACAGACATCAACCTTTCATGAGTCAAGGTATTTTTCTCTGGATGCCTTACTTTGGACACTTTGATGGCCTTGGAACCGTAAACTTGTAATTTAATAAATCCCCTTTATAAAAGTCAACCCATTTCTGGTATATTGCATTATTGCAGTATTAGCAAACTAAAACAGTGGATATAGGAAATGTGGTTGGGATTGTATTGAATCTAGTAATAATTTTGCATAAAATTGACATCTTAATGTTTAATCCTCCAATAAGAGAGCATGGAATGTCCTGCAATTCATTTAGATCTTGTTTGATTTCTTTTAGAAAAGTTTTGTATTTTAATGTGTACAAGTCCTTATAACTTCCCCTTCTATATAAATTTGATAATTGGCTTTTCTATTTCTTTGAAAAACATTGTTAGAATTTATATTTTTATTGCACTGTGTCTATAAATTGCTTTGGGTCGTGTTGACATCTTAGTGATATTTAGTCTTCCAGTAAAAGAACATCGAATTTCCCATTTAGGTCTTCTTTAATTTCTTTTTTAGCAATATTTGTGTGGTTTTCTGTGTGCAAGTCCTTTACATTATTGATTAGATTGCTACTTAGATATTTGATCCATTTAGCTGCTGTTTTGAGTGGAATTATTTCTTGATGCCTTGATCTGATCATCCATTGCTAGTGTATAGTAACACTGCTCATTTTTGGGTATTAATCTTGTTCCTATTACTTTGCTGAATTCCTTTATCAACTCTAGGAAATTTTCTGTAAAATTTTTCAAGATTTTTCTCTATATAAGATTATATGATCTGCAAATAAGGAAGAGTTTATTTCTTCCTTTCCAATTCAGATGCCTTTTATTTCATTTTCTTGCCTAACTGCCCTGGTGAGAATTTCCAGTATAATCTCAAATAACAGTGATTACAGTGGACTTCCTTTTCTTGTTCTTGATCTTAAAGGGAAAGCTTTCAGTCTTTCACCATTTGGTAGGATGTTAGCTGTAGGCTTTTCATATATTCCCTATATCATGTTGAGGAAGTTTCCTTCTATCCCTAGTGTTCTAAGTATTTTCATCAAGAAACTGTGGTTTATTTTGTCAGTGTGGATTGAGATGATCATGCGTTTTCTTTTCCCTTCTTTGTGTTAATACAGAATATTGCATTAATGCTTAGCCACTCTGGCATACCAGAGATAAATCCCACTGTACATGGTTATTATTCTTAATATACTGTTTGTGTTAGTTAGATTCAGTTGTCAACTTGGCCAGGTGAGCACACCTAGTCTTGCTGCTGCGGACATAAGCCAGCAGTACATGAACCTCATCTGTTGCCAATTACATCTACAGTCAGCTAGGAGGCGTGTCTGCTGCAATGAGTGATGTTTGACTTAATTGGCTGGTGCTTAAATGGGAGATTGCAACAGCAGCACTGCTAAGCAGCTCGGCATTCCTCATCTCAGCACTCGCAGCTCAGCCCAGGCCTTTGGAGATGCAGAAAGAAGTCACCCCGGGAAAAGTTCTTGGAACCCAGGGGCCTGGAGAGAAGACCAGCAGAGACCATCTTGTGCCTTCCACGTAAGAAAGAACCTCGGTGGAAAGTTAGCTGCCTTTCCTCTGAAGAACCAACAAAATAAATCCCCTTTTATTAAAAGCCAATCCGTCTCTGGTGTGTTGCATTCTGGCAGCTAGCAAACTAGAACACTGTTCTATTTGGTTTGATATTGTTTTGTTGAGGATTTTTGCATCTATATTCATAAGAGACATAAGTCTGAAGGTTTCTTATCTTGTGATATCTTATCTGGCTTCACTAAGAAGGTGATGTTGGCTTCATAGATTGTGTTAGGGACTGTTCCCTTTTCTTAAACTTTTAATAATACTTTGAGAAGAATTGAAATTAAGTTGTCTTGGCATGTTAGGTAGAAAACCACTGTAGAGTAATCTGGTCCTAAGCTTTTCTTTTTTGGGAGGTGTTTGATTTCTGATTCAATCTCTTTATTTAAGCAGGTTGGAAATAATATCCTGCTTTTCATTTCTGACTTTTTTTTCCTCTGTCTTTTTTACTGTGTCCTTCTAGCTAAAGGCTTGTTGATTTATTGATGTTTTCAGAGAACCAACTGTTGGTCTTGTTGATTCTCTCCATTGTGTTTGTTTTCTATTTCATTTACCTCTGCTCTAATCTTTGTTATTTCCTTCCTTCTCCTTGCTTTGGGTTTAGTTCTTCCAGCTTGAGATATGTCTCTGATTTGAAGTCTTATTTCTGTTTTAATGTAAGCATACAAAGCTCTAAATTTCCCTCTCAACGCTACCTTTTCTGCTCCCACAAGCTGTTATATGTTGTATTTTCATTTTAATTCTCCTCAAGATATTTCCTAATTTTACTTGTGATTTCCTCTTTAAACTCATTGGTTATTTAAGAATATATTGTTAATTTCCACATATTTTTAAAATTTTCCCTTTCTTCTATTCTTTCCTTTCTCCTTTTAATATTTATTTCTACCTTCAATTATATACTATACAATTTTAATATGTTAATTTATTGAGGCTCTTTTTGTGACCCAACATATGGGATATCTTGGAGAATGATCCATGTGCATTTGAGAAGATTGTTTTCTCTTTCCTTTGGAAATGTTCTATATATGTCTGCTTGATCTTATTAATTTAGTGTATCATTCAAGTTCTATACTTCTTTCTTGATCATCTAACTAGACGTTCTACCTATTATTGAGAGTGGTGTGTTAAAGTCTCCTACTATTAATATACAATGATCAATTTTCCCCTTCAAATCTATCATTATTTGCTTCATATGTTTTGGGGTTCTGATGTTAGGTAAAATTGCTACATCTTTTTTCTGAATTTTTTCCTTTATATATAATGGCCATCTTTGTCCTCATAAATTTTTTAAAAGACTATTTTATCCAATAGTAATATAAGCACTCCATTTCTCTTTTAGGTACTAATTGCATATGATATTTTTCTCCATCCTTTCACTGTCACCCTATTTGTATGATTGTCTTCAAAGTGAGTCTCTTGCAGAGAGCATATATTTAAAGTCATTTCCTACAATACACATCTTTCTTTGGCCATTTAGCTATTCAGCTGTTTTTGACTGAAGGGAAAATTCTGGGATGACTATCCCAATTTGGTCTTTCCCAGGAAAAACAGAGCCAGGGACCCACAAGGGAGGCAGACCAGTTCCAGAGTACCCTATGAGGCAGGTGAGGAAGGGTGCGAAAATTTTCTCTGATGGCTCTCCAAAGCTGAGCTTTCCTGGCTTTTCCAGAAAATGCTGCCCTTCAACTAACTTCCCCCAACACCCCTAAAAAAGTGGTGCATTTTTACATCTCTGACGCTTCTGCCCTATTGAAACAATTGCTGCGGTACAGGGATTTGAAACAGTAGCTGCCCTCAGAGCAGAAGCCAAGCAATCCCAATCTGCTAATCAAAAGCAGTAATCAGTGATTGGCCATGCACACCTCTCTGCTCTTGAGGAAGAGGTCTTTTATGTCCCTCGATGTCAGAAGCAGCTGGCCAGGGACAGACCCTTGGAGGCCGGGGTGAGAGTGGGGAATGAGCACTCTAACCATACAGAGGCATCAATTTACAAGTCGTTCGCATAATGCACCGACCTTGTCCTCCCATTCTTCTTGGGTATTGTACAGTTCTCCTGACCTCTGAAATCTCAACCTATCTGTTCCAGACAGTTCCTGCCTGATTAATAGTTGTTCTGTTGGAAGAACTGATTTCTGGATCTCCTTTTCCACCATCTTCCTCAGACCTCCTCCCCCACCTCCCTTTTTTCCCGTGATCCTTTCCTCTTTCTGGTTACTTTCCTGTTAGGGTGTCGTATCCTGGGGAGCCAGACGAGTCAATCCTGAAAGGTCCGTTTTCATTTAGGTAATGTAGCAATCAGGTGGACTGTGTTCATCTCTTGCCAGCAATGTAGCCAGGCCCTTTTATTTTTGCGGGTAAACTTTTGTATGCAGCACCTCTCAGAAACTTGTGATCTATCTTGGGTCTCTGTTGGCTTAGGTCCCTGTGCCTGGATATGTGTTGGGTTTTAACTTACTGCTGTTGAGTGGCTGGATGGTTGGCATGCTATTAGGAGGGACCTGGCTGTGCTGTGTCTGTGTAGGAGTGTGTGAGTAGGGTCCAGATTAGTGGGTCTGAACCACCAATCTCCTACATGATTTTTGTTTTTGTTTTTTCTGTTTCTTCAATTCAGCAACTGCAGAGTCATTTTCCTGTCTCTGTTGTCCTCCAGATTTACAAGAAAGTGGGATTTGTTCTTTAGTTAATTCTGAGTGGAAAATTTTCCAGGGGATATTTTATATCTGCATGCTAATGACATCTTTCCTAAGTGCCCTAATTTTGTTAACTATTCTACAATTGCTCCCTGATTTTCTGAAAAATCCAGTATACTGTTAACTGCTTTTGTCTATTTCTTCATATTTTTACTTTTTCCAGATTATTTGTTAAAGTAATAACTATGGCCTTTTATTTATTGTATCTATAATTCAGGTAGTATTTTAACTGCATATGTTGCCAAAAACAAAAAAATGTAAATCAAGTATACCAACTCTGATTAGTTTAAATAGTATTGACACAACATATATTTCTAAACTGTTATCATTTACACTGTAATTCCAAAATTAGATATATCAGTGCATTGAAGAATTTTTGTATTTATGAGAGTAATTGTGTTTAAAAAATAAAATTTCATTTAATAACATTCATTATAGCTTTAATTTTGTATTTTACATATATTCCCTGTAAACAGGTCAGCACTTCAACTTATCACAAACATACACTGGAGAGTTTTTTATTTTAATGCATAATTTCTTTAAAACATCTCTTTCCTTCTCCTTGTCTGTCTTCTGACATACCCAGCTTTTGAATAGTTGGTAATGATATTTATTTCAAATCATCTTACATAATTTTTTTCTCAGGTTAGTGAATATAATCGATACATATGAATTATCATTATTTGGTTCCTTTCTTTCAACTCTTATCCTCTTCAGAGTTCATTATTAATCTAATTTTGAAGTACAATTCTCTATTATAATTGGGTTTTCTTTTTAATTACAGACTAATGATATTCCTTTATGACTGAGGGTGTATTTTGAAATGTGTGAAGATGGGAACTAGATATCCCAGTTTAGCAAAAGTACCCAGAGGAAAATGTTACAAATTATTATGGTTTCATATGTAGGGGCAAAGTGCTTTCTATAAATTATTTTCTCTCTCAGGTAATGTAAAATACAATAAGGACTTGAAAACAATACTATGGTAAAATTGAAGTTCTGATGGTTTCTTCAAGGCTTTCCTGGGAGAAAAAATACCTATTTCTCTATATTTTTCCTATCATAAGCTAAATCTTTTTTTGTTTTATTTAGAAATAGAAAAGATGATAATAATGAAGGAGTTTACAGTCTGATCTGTACTATTTCACGAAGGAACATTTTCAAGTAAAACATAAAAATAAAAGTAGGAAATATTTTTTCTCACTGTATGAAAAAAACATTGATGAAGCTCTTTCTACTCTTTCGTCACAACTTTGGTCTTGATGCAAGGTTGTCAATAAAACTGTCACATTCCTTAAGGAATTCAGTGTCTATTGGGATACAGAAATTTGTGCTTGAAATTTAAAATTCATTGGAAAAGTATAATTAGCACAGAAGGATCCAATCATAACTTGATGGGAGATAACTGCAAAATGATTATTTCATTTCAATGATTACATCCTCAGAATGCTCAAAATGGCCTTCCTTGGCCATCAGCTTATTTATAATTTCACCCCACCTTAATTCAGTCTTATTCATTCTCTATCTTAGTTCATCATCTGCGATTACAAGTACTAGACAGTGGATTAACTTAAACAACAGGAATTTGTTGGTTCATGCATTAGTTAGGGTTCTCTAGAGAAACAGAATCAACAGGAAACACTTGCAAATTTAAAATTTATAAAAGTGTCTTACATAACCTTGGGAATGCAGAGTCCAAAATCTGCAGAGCAGGCTGTGAAGCTGATGATTCCAATGGAGGGTCTGTATGAACTCCACAGGAGAGGCTCGCTGGCTGAAGGAGGAAGAGAGCCTGTGTCTTCTGATTCCTCCTGAAAAGGCTTCCAGTGATTAGATTAAGCATCCCTCATTGCAGAAGACACTCCTCTTGGCTGATTACAAATGGTATCAGCTGTGGATGCAGCTGACGTGATCATTTAATTCTATAAAATGTTCTCACAACAGACAGGCCAGCACTTGCCCAACCAGACAAGCAGGTACCACCACTTGGTCAAGTTGACACATGAACTTGACCATGACAGTTCACACAGATTTCAAGTTAGATGAAGTCCAAAATCACGACATTGGCAAGGCTTGCTTTTTTTCTCAAGCACGGTAGCATTCTGCTGCTAGCTGTAAGCAAATCTTGGGTTCATTGGCTTACATTTCTGCCTCCCATCACATAGTAATGTCCTCTTCTTTCTCATTTCTGATCTCATTTCTACATTATTTTTTAAAACCTCTAGTAATCTGGATTAAAATCCACCTGGTTAACTTCATCATACTTTAACTACGAATAACATCTTGAAAAAGCCTGATTTGCAATCATTCACAGCCAGAAGAAAGTGGATTAAGAATAAGAACAAGTATTGATTGGGGTACATAATTCAACCTACCATTCTCCAAAGGCATTACCTTATTATTTTCTTTATCCTTGCTAATGGAGCCTGAAATTACCATGTTCATCATCTTGCTTATATAATTTTTGTTTCTCTCCACTATAATTTAAGCTCTTTAGGATGGGGTACTTGTTTTTCTTGCCCATTACTGTAATACACAGCATCTGTTAATAGCCTATCAATAGAAGTGACAATGTATATTTTGTGAAGGATCCCTACAGCTCTGAGTTATATTCCAAAGTTTTTCTTCTATATTTTAATTTACTTTCCCCATGGAAATATTAGTAGATACGTGTATTTGAAGCTTTTGATAACAAAGCATATGCTTAGATATCAATATTCCTCTTGCTAAAATATATGACATTTTAAGTGCTTTTTCAAGGTGCACATTTTGCATTTTTAAAAGCAACTAAATTTCTAGATTAGCTGTTTCTGTTATACAAAAGAGATCTCCAAATTTGAAAGCATCAGAGTCCCACATCTTTCATAAATAAATCATATTAAATAACATCCTTTAGAACATCATGAGACAGCAGCACCTAAATAAGCTGTATAAAATACAGAAATGTAGAATTCATCTTTCAATATTTATATTGTAAATATGTTTCTTTTAAACTTTAAATTATTTATCTTTATTCTTTTTTTTTGTTTTTTTCTAACATGGGCTTACTGAGGAGTCCTGTAACTTTTTAGACAATGCCTTAAATAATTGTTATGGAGAAACTGCAATGTAAGCCCAATTGTTCTTGGGAATGCGTGATTCTTATTGGATTGTGGTACACCTCATAGTAATGTGAATGCCTTAAATCAGTTCAATTCTTTCATTGTTCTGATATTCAAACATGGAAGACAAAAACAAAACATAATAGATTTCTTTTATAAAAGGAAGTGAAACATCTAGAGATGATTTATAAACTTATTCAAAAGTTTTTTTTCCTGCCATTTATAATCATCTTGGTCACTCTTATTTAGTTTAATAATAATAAAATTATTTTGAAAAACAAGTAGCTTTCCAAAGACTTGGGCTTAAAGCAAAAACTCTTTTTTCCTCTCTATAATCAGATTTTAACAGTTTATGTAATATTTATTATAATTATAAATTATAGCCATAGGTATAACTGGAAGAAACAGGTTTGGAGATATTATAACATGACTCTTAGGAAGCAGAAGTGTCAGAATGGAATATCAAAGTGTAATCAAATAATGTCAAATATTCCATGAACCATGCTTCTTTTGCAGAGGAAATGGCTTCAGTTAATGAATGAGGAGGACAAGTGAAATTAAGAGAACTTCTAATTCAAACCAAATGTTAATGTTAAATGACAGACATTGTAAGGCTCTTTAAAAAAAGTATAACTAGGACTTCCGGAGAAGATGGCGGCTTAGTAAGACGCGCGGGTCTTAGTTCCTCCTCCAGAAAAGCAACTAAAGAAACAGAAACAATACGAAACAGCTCCCGGAGTCACGACAGAGACCAAAAAGACAGCGTACCCCATTCTGGAACAGCTGAATGGGCAGGGAGAATCTGCTGCGGTGAGCTACCCGAGGGGCGCACGTTTTCCCGGCTGGGGTGGCTGGCGTCTGGGGTCCCCTCCACGCACGTGGCTCCCCGGTCTGACTGGGAACATTGGATAGCGGGGCCCTCCCGTCACGCTTGGCGTCTCGGGCCAGCTGGGCAATTTGGACCGGCACTCCCCCAAGCCACGGCCAGCGACCCCGCCTCCACGCGCGGTTTCCCGGGCCGACTGCCCCGCAGACAAACGACCGCCACGAGCGCCACCTACTGGGCAGGAAAAGAAAAACAGAGCCCAGAGATTCCACAGAAAAACCTTTCAACCAGCTGGGTCCTACACCCAGGGAGATCTGATCAAATGCCCAGACACCAGCAGAAAATAATGGATGACGCTCAGAAAATTGAAGATATGGCCCAATCAAAGGAACAAAGCAATAGTTCAAATGAGATACAGGAGCTGAGACAACTAATGCTGAATATACGAACAGAAATGGAAAAACTCTTCAAAAACCAAATCAATAAATTGAGGGAGGACATGAAGAAGATATGGGCTGAACAAAAAGAAGAAATAGAAAATCTGAAAAAACAAATCACAGAACTTGTGGGAGTGAAGGACAAAGAAGAAAAAATGGAAAAAACAATGGATACCTACAATGGTAGATCTAAAGAGACAGAAGCTACAATTAGTGAACTGGAGGATGGAACATCTGAATTCCAAAAAGAAACAGAAACTATAGGGAAAAGAATGGAAAAACTTGAGCAGGGAATCAGGGAACTGAATGACAATATGAAGCGCACAAATATACGTGTTGTGGGTGTCCCAGAAGGAGAAGAGAAGGGAAAAGGAGGAGAAAAACTAATGGAAGAAATTATCACTGAAAATTTCCCAACTCTTATGAAAGACCTAAATATACAGATCCAAGAAGTGCAGCGCACCCCAAAGAGAATAGACCCAAATAGGCGTTCTCCAAGACATTTACTAGTTAGAATGTCAGAGGTCAAAGAGAAAGAGAGGATCTTGAAAGCAGCAAGAGAAAAACAATCTGTCACATACAAGGGAAACCCAATAAGACTATGTGTAGATTTCTCAGCAGAAACCATGGAAGCTAGAAGACAGTGGGATGATATATTTAAATCACTAAAAGAGAAAAACTGCCAACCAAGAATTCTATACCCAGCAAAATTGTCCTTCAAAAATCAGGGAGAAATAAAAACATTTTCAGACAAAAAAAAAATCACTGAGAGAATTTGTGACCAAGAAATCAGCTCTGCAGAAATACTAAAGGGAGCACTAGAGTCAGATACGAAAAGACAGAAGAGAGAGGTATGGAGTAAAGTGTAGAAAGAAGGAAAATCAGATATGATATATATAATACAAAAGCCAAAATGGTAGAGGAAAATATTATCCAAACAGTAATAACACTAAAAGTTAATGGACTGAATTTCCCAATCAAAAGACATAGAATGGCAGAATGGATTACGACCCAACAATACCACTGCTAGGTATCTACTCAAAGGACTTAAGGGCAAAGACACAGACGGACATTTGCACACCAGTGTTTATAGCAGCATTATCTACAACTTCAAAGAGATGGAAGCAGCCAAAATGCCCATCAACAGACGAGTGGCTAAACAAACTGTGGCGTATACCTACAATGGAATATTATGCAGCTTTAAGACAGACTAAACTTATGAAGCATGTAATAACATGGATGGACCTAGAGAACATTATACTGAGTGAGTCTAGCCAAAAACTAAAGGACAAATACTGTATGGTCCCACTGATGTGAACCGACATTCGAGAATCAGCTTGGACTATATCATTGGTAACAGAGACCAGCAGGAGTTAGAAACAGGGTAAGATAATGGGTAATTGGAGCTGAAGGGATACAGACTGTGCAACAGGACTAGATACAAAAACTCAAAAATGGACAGCACAATAATACCTAAGTGTAATGTAACTAGGTTGGAACACTGAATGAAGCTGCACCTGAAATATGGTTTTTTGTTTGTTTGTTTGTGTGTTTGTATCTTTTGTTTTTGTTTTTTTCTTTTTCCTTTTTATATATATATATATTATTAGTATTATTATTTTAATTCTCTTCTCTATATTAACATTCTATATCTTTTTCTGCTGTTTTGCTAGTTCTTTTCCTAAATCGATGCAAATGTACTAAGAAATGATGATCATACATCTATGTGATGATACTAAGAATTACTGAGTGCATGTGTAGAATGGAATGATTTCTAAATGTTGTGTTAATTTCTTTTCTTTTTTTGATTAATAAAAAAATTAAAAAAAAAAAAAAGTATAACTAATCACTCAAAACCTGTAAGTTTGATCAGGTACTGGATAAGAAAACTGCTGAACAGAAGCAATAAGTAAATTGCCATAATCAAATAGCTAGTTAATGAAATAGCCAATATTTGAACACAGAATTGTGGCATTTAAAATCTTTCCTTCTATGATGCCTGAAAGATGAAAAGTGGGGTTGAACATAGCTTCCAGAATTCCTTGCTGCTTCTGGGAATTTTTCTCAGCTTCATCCATAAGAGATGGCAAGTTCTTTGACCTCAGGTCACAGTCGATTGGCTCTGGAATGTTCGCTTGAACCAAACTGGGCCAGATGCCAAGCTGTGGATAGTTAAGTTCATGTATCAACTTGGCCAGGTGATGGTGTCTAATTTGGTCAAGCAAGCACTGGTCTGCTTGTCGCTATGGGGGTATTTCATGGACTTCACTCATCAGTCAGTTGATTGCATCTACAATCAACTGAGGAGATGGCCTTAAACAATACGAGAAGTCTCATCCAATCAGGAGTTTGCCTTCAACAATGAGAGAAGTCTCTTCCAGTCAGGAGTTTACCTTCAACAAAGAGTAATGTCTCATCCAATCAGTTGCAGGTCTTAAAAGGAGAAGTGATGACTTCAGCAAAAGCAATCAAAAGGGAGAATTTCCATCTCTACTTCAGCTAGCCAGCTTCTTCTAGGGAGTTCATCAAAAACGTTCATCAGTGTTCCCAGCTTGCAGCCTGCCCTGCAGAATTTGGACGTGCCCATCCCCACAGTTAAGTGATTCAATTCCTATTAAAAATATCATAATATTTACATACAAAAAAAAAACTTTCCTTCTTTCTGTATAAAATGTTTAGTCTCTATAAAAATACAAGCTTTGCTTTAACTTGAAGCATTATTTAAAAACAATTTTTATAATCTTTTTTAGATCAAGTGTAAACTCAGTTTAACAAATATAAATGTATGTATTTACTGAAACAATTTGTTCTTCATTAAATCATATCTGTGATAGTATAATGTTTCAAAGGTAATAAAGTAAGATATTTGGCATAAAGAATTCTGTTCTAATTTCCCTATTACCATTTAAATTATTTTCAGATTGAAGTAATTGCATACTTTACATTTGTAAAAAATGTAGTACAAAGTTTTTTAGTTTGTGTTTTTTTGTTTAATTGTTGTATCATACTCATTTGATAAATTTTAATCACAGAATAAAAATTATTTGATAGCAGTTAGCAAGAAGAAAATCAATGAAGCAGAAAAAAATAGCAATTTTATTCATCAGTAAATGTACTTCCATTTAAGAAAATCATTATTTTATAAGAAATCCTTTTAGTTTTCCTCTATAAACTTTACAAAGAGCTTTGAAGGTCATGTAAAAATCTGAGTTATATTCTTTCACATTTTTCAATGTAAGTAACTTTAAACTTACTTCAAAGATACTAATTTTTTCCTGGTACTGTTCCTCCCATCTGCCTCATCTCTCAATTTTGTCCATTTTTCTCTGTTTTACTATTACTCTTCTTTAATATTTTTATTTGATAACTTGTGATGAATGCTGAAGACTGTTGCATTTCAGGACAATTTATGCTGATTTTTTTTGAGAATTTGTTTTGAATATGCTATACTCAGGGTTTCATTTATTTGCATTTTTATTGATGTTCAAAATGCATATACTTATAGTGTATATTTTGATAAATTTTCACCTAGTTATATACCCTAGTTTACACAAAGCCATCATCACAGATAATAATCAGTATCTCATCATCCCCCGAAATTTCCTTCCTCATTGCCTCCCTCTCTACCTCCACAGATAACTGATGTGCTCTCTATAATGGTAAATTAGTTTTAATTGTCTAGAAATTATATAAATGGAGTCATAGAACATGTATTCTATTTTGATCAGCTTATTTTCTTCAACATAATGATTTTGAGAATCCTCCTTTTGTAGGATGGATCAGGGGTTCATTCTGTCTTATTGTTCAGGAATATTTAATTGTATGGGTATATAACAATTTGTTTATCCTTTCACGTACTGATAAAAATGTAGGATGTTTCCACTTTTTAGTTAATAAAAATAAAGTTATTATGAAAACCACATGTGAGTCTTTGTATGGACACGTTTTCAGTTCTCTTGGGGAAATTTGTAGGAATGAATGACTTTGTCTTATAAGAGTATATTTAACTTTTAAAAATTGTTGCCATTAATGTGTGATAGTTTTAATTGTTCCATACAGCCAACACTTAACATAATTGATCTTAAGTTTTAAACTTTCTAATAAAAGCCTTGTGGCATCCCATTATGGTTTTCACTTGCATTTTCCTAATGACTAATTATGCTGGGTAGCATTTCTTGTGCTCTTCCATCAGAATATACTATTTGGCATATTGCCAGTACAAATTTTGTAATTTTTTTCATTATTATTGAATACCTGTGTTCTCATATAGGGATTTATCATTATGGGATAAGTCAAAATACTGGGGCATATCTAAGTGTAATATAAATATGGAGCTGTAACTGAACACGGTTGATATTTGATGACCAAGGATTTTATGTAAACTTCCTTAAAAAGAGTTTTTAAAATTTGTTACTAACCTATTTCCTACATCCTAAATATTATTTGTTTTCTCACATTTATAACATTGGGGATACTTAACACAGTACTGAGTTAATAAATATCTACCAAATGCTTTCTGAAAAAAGTTGGAATTAACACTAAAAATGCCAGTGACAAAACATATATATAACAATGATCTTGGGATAATAATTGAATAGGTTAATATGAAATAGGTTTAAGATGTAGAATTCAATGAAGGAAACTAAAAGAGAATTTTAGGCAAAATATTAAACACAACATTTAGGTTTTTTTTTTGATTGCTGTTGTTATATTGTACTGCACTTTAATTATAAATTGAGTAACTTTTATTTTATTAACTTTGTTTTCTCCGAGAAAGTAGAAATACATGATTTATTTGTGATTTTCTTTGGGGGAGGCTCAGATATTTGGTGAAACAATTGTAATGTTTATAAAAAGGACTGCTAAGCCAGAGAGCTCTCCCAAGGACTGAAAATTGGTATCCAGTTGCGTCAGGGTTTACCTAAGAATAAATAAGAAAAGAAAGGAAACAAATCAAATAAAATAATATTCTAAAGCTCAAGGTTGGGAGTTTTTAAACCTACACTGTAACATAAACAAATTTTAATGTCTCTGCATAGTGGACAAAATAGGAATAATACATTTTCAAAGTGCCATTGAATTAATAAATCTTAGTAATAAGTCAATTCAAAAATCAACATTTGTATTTATTTTTAAGAAGGAATTAAGCTCTGTTACTATCTACAATCTAAAGAATGTAAATGTGTATTACTTTTGCCTCCATTTTTCATAGCATTTTTGTCTAATTGAAGCAAGAGGAAAAAAATTAAGTTGAGCATAAAACAGTTTTGTATTTCCACAATGCAAGCATGCTCTAAAAGCTATTGTGGAATAACGTTCCAAGGGACAGCTATGCCACCAGCCTAAAGAGAAGACTACTAATAGCTAGCTAGTAATTATTTGAGAAAAAGAAAAGAAAATTATTACATCAATTAAAATATCTATGCCTTATTCCAAATGTTATGTGTCCATAAAGATGGCCAAAAGAAGAGCACCATTAAATCTTCTAACATGTAAAGTTTTCAACAATGTATATTATTATGTGGCTCTAATTACATGAGTTTTATATTTAATTTTTACATTAAAATTTATATCTCCAGGATATAAAACACAAAGATGGATACTTTTCATTAGA
Organism: Tamandua tetradactyla; assembly: GCF_023851605.1. Lineage (NCBI taxonomy): Eukaryota > Metazoa > Chordata > Mammalia > Pilosa > Myrmecophagidae > Tamandua > Tamandua tetradactyla. The sequence goes on along the minus strand of NC_135350.1, from coordinate 4,312,346 downwards.
AACATAAACATTTTAAAGGGAGAAAGCCTGCTGAACCAAAAGAATGAGGAAAATATGGTAATGATGAAAATATAAACCTAAAATGTGGTGCTTTGGAGCTATGTGCCCAAGAAAAATATATTCTTGGATTTAATCAATCCCTGTGTATGTGAACCCATTGCACATAAGAACTTTTAGTATCAGTGAAGGTGTGGCTCAATTCAATCAAGATGAGCCTTTATCCTATTACTGGAGTCCTTTATAGGCAGAATTAAATTCAGGCAGAAAGAAAACCACAGAAGGAACAGGCAGAAACTGAAATCAGTGGAACCCAGAGGAGATGGGAGGGGCCAGGAAAGGCTCCGTGGGCGCTGCCGTGTGACCGAAAAGCAAGGATGCTGGTAGCCAACCCCAGACCTCAGGCTTAGGGAATAAAGCATCATCTTGGGGATACCTTGATTTAGACTTCTATGCACCTCTAAAGTTTGAGCTAATAAATCCCTATTGTTTAAGCCACCACATTGAATGGTATTTGCTTGAGACACAATGGAAACTAAAATATGTCCAATTTTATGATGATCCAAAAATTAAAATAGGAGAACATTTTAAGTAACACCTTTTATATAGAGTATTTTAATGAGTTCATGTTTAAGCAATAATCTCGAAATAAATGAAAATCTTCTTTTGAGGAAAACAGAATTTTATCAAATAGATGTATCCAAAGTGGAACAGTGGAAACACTAGGGGAAATAGTAAAATAGGTTAAATAATTTAATACCACCTGGTACCACCAAAATTTAATAAAAGGTGATATTAATTCCACCTCCATTTCTAGCTTAATAGATGAATATGAATTTCCAGGAAACTAAAAAGGATATGGGTCATTGGGATTCCTTACACACTGCTGGTAAATTGCACAGGCACTTTGGAAAGCAGTTTGGCATTCTATTGCAAGGGTGAATATTTGGCTATCTTTCATCTCAAACATTTCACTCCTAGAAAGTTACCCCAATAAATCTCTTAGACATGAATATTACAAGAGTTATAAAAATATGTATTGCAGCATTGTGCATAATAACACATGTAAATAAGCAAAAAAAAATCGGAAAGTCTATTAAAGGGAAACTGAATGTGCAGCCTGCTGTCTTCACACAATATATCAAATGACCTAGAACCCCATGAAAAGATAGGGATGAGTTGTAATAGCATGTTGATAGGAGAAAGAAATTCTTGGAAGATCACAGATTATGATAGTCTCTTTGTAAATCTTGACAATGTTAAACTTTACCCAAACCTTGTGGTCTTGGAATACTGAAAATGTTAAGGAAATCCCGTGCCCTTTTGTTTTCTAGGTAACAACTTACCGCTGACCAAGATGGCTTTAACTACTCCTTAATTTAACCAATCTCATCACGTTAAGAGTATTCTATGTGATATTTATTAAATAGTTGTATATATGTTTTGTACATGTGTATCTACTGCCGTTAGATATACAAAGCTATAGCTTGGATAAATAACATAAATGTCCAAATTGCATCCAAAGACAGCTGATAATGATGGTATCAAATAGCATACTAATCTAATAAATGTATAGTTTGAAGTTTATTTGACTGAAAAGTTATATAGAACATTTACATGAAACATCCACCTACACACATACACACAGATAGACAACCACAGTAGCTGGATGAAAAAGAGAGAAAGAGAGAGACAGAGAGGAGAGACAGAGAGAGATGAACAGCTAATGAAAGAAATGGGTGGGAAATTTATAAATTCTCTAGACTAGGAAGCATATTGTCTATGCTCATATTCTAATATGCTAGCTTGCTAATCTAATGATTTTTGTAGCCTTAAGAGAAACATATGAGAAAAAGGGGAAAGTTTATGGAAATACAGATATTCTTACCATATATCAGATATTAATCCATACTTGTATAACTACAGAACACATCACTTATTCTTTATAACTTTATTGTTCCCATGATCAGAATAGGACTCTGTGTTGGCTGGATAAAATTCTTCAGAGAGAGCATTGCTTATGAACATCCAGTCATGTATATTGTTCTCAAAAAAGAAGCTTTTTAATCATGTTATTTCAAAGTTCTGTTTATTTGAAGCTGTTAAACATAAAGCTTTTATCACCATAAATATCTTACCTAATTTAAATATTTTTTATTTCAGAATATAAAACAGTTTACTCATATAAGGAAGCGACTTAAACAAAAAGTTACTTTAATCAATATAACCTATACAATTATGTCATTATATTATGTATTATGTCATCATAATTCATTATGTGGCTGCACCTGTAATTTATCTCTACCCAAGAACATAGACACAGTGAAAAACTTTTTGGCCTTTGTGTCTATAAGAATAATGCAGTCATTTTAAACTTCTTTTAGTTTGGCATTAAAAGCCTCCTCTATCACATGTTACTTTTTCTAATTTGAAGAACTCCATTTAGTCAATGAAAGTGCTTCCATTCATCCTCAAGAGATATTATGTAAACACATTTATAAACATAAAACAGCGTTCTGTCAGTGTTGTCAAAAGCATAATAATTCATAGATTTCATACATTATAAAAGAATATTGAGCAGAGCTTTTAACATTTCTTCCAAATTATTTAGCTTGATAAGCTTGTCATAATTTCCATACCACCTGCTCACCTGCTTTTCATGACAAGTCTCTGACACTAATTCATAATTGCTTGGGAAAAATTAGCAATTGGCATTTAGCAACCAAACTCAAGACTTATAAATAGAATGTAATTCTCTAAAATCTGTATTTTTTTCTAGCTTGGTTTCTAAGAAAAATATGATGAAATTAGATCATATGTGTAAAACATAAATGTATATGTACATTGGAACTAGAAGTTATAAAGTAGATTGGTCAAGCATACTTCCAAATTTATACAATATACTGTTAGGAGTTCAATTGCATCACCCAACAAGATGTGTTCAAGTCCTTACAACAGTCCTGTGAATGCCAAAATATTTGTAAATAGGATCTTTGAAGATAAGACATTATTAGCTAAAATGGGCCAAACAAGAATAGGGTGGGCCCTAATATGACTGGTGTTCTTATAGAAAGTGGGAAATTGGACAAAGACAGACAAATGGGAAAATACCACACAACAAGTGAGGCAGAAACCAAAGGCCCACTATTCCTGGTAAAAACCACTTGAAGCTAAGAAGAGTCAAGGAAGGATTCTCCTCTACAGATTTCAGGCTGCTAGGCTCCAGAACTGTAAGAAAATAAATTTCTGTGGTTGTAAGCCATCTGGTCCTTGGGACATTGTCATGTCAGTCCTAGGAAGCTGACAACAGAGTACGACGGTTTGTTTGTATTATATTGACCATGATAGATTATTTGACATGGTCTGTTTCAAAATCAGCCATGTTCAAGCTACAAATCCAATTGCCAATCTGAAATTCCTTGGCATAATTTGATTTTGTTCTGTTCTTTAATTATATACTCCTACAATGCTGATTTTTACTTCTAATTGTTCTCGTTTTAAATTTTGTTTTGCTTTTTTTGTAAAACATGAATTTCCTATTTTAGCTTCAGCCTCTGTACTGGAAAACATGAATATTATCTTCTTATGACTGAGTATTAATTAGTTTAAATGAGCATGAATAGTTCATACTCAATGAACTGAAAACTACTAACATAATATAGTCATAGCACAAGACAAGAGTGGCCTAAGGAACATCGTAAGATCAAAAACTTACAACTAGAGAAAAGTAAAAGGAGTTTAGCAATATAAGTTTAAGCTTCCTAACCTCCAGCAGGAAAAAATAAATCAGTTTTATTATCATTCTCACTGTCTAATGTATTGGGTTTGGTCTACATTTTAAGCATTTAAATTAATATAGTTGTATGAAATAGGTGTATTGAATTCGTTCTTTGTCAAAAATGTTGATAAAATTGTCAGGATTTTTAATTCCATACATATGCTTTGAGATCATATTTGTCTTCGGCACTGTTGAATTGAATGCTGTATATTTCTCCAAAAACATTTTGCTAGGTACTTTGCTAAAACAATATAATTAAAAAAGACAAAAATTTGGGGAGTGCAAGTATAGTTCAGTGGTAGAATTCTTGCCTGCTATGCGGGAGACCCAGATTCAATTTCTGGTCCATGTACTTCCAAAAAAACAAACAAGCAAAACAAGCAAAAAACAAACAAACAAAATTAATCAAATGGTGCTGCAATAACGGGATATTCGCATAGAAAAATATCAAAATGTGATCCCACCATACAGCATGCAAAAAAAAGGACAAAACTTTAAAAATAATGTGTTTTAGGTAAAATTTGTGGAAATATGAGAAAAAAATGACAAAAATTCTTAAATCTGCTGGAATGAACAGCAAATGATTTAAAATGTAATAAATTGCCAAATAAATTTAATCATTTGTAATCAGATGTTATTATTATCCCCACCAGACAAGCTAGCTGAACTTTTAAAAGATTAATTTGCTTGACCAAGTTTAACTGTTATTAAGTAACAGGCAGAAGATGAGAATTTAGGTGTATCTTATTATTGAACCTACATTAACTGCTATTTTCAGGGTGTATGGAAGCCTACTCAAAAAAGGAAGGCTTTCAAAAAAATTTTTGAAAGAAAGGCTTTCAAAAAATTTTAATTTAAGTTCTTAAGAAGTTCATGAGATGTTTGTTAAACATAGTTATTATCAGAAATTAAATGAAGTTAACAATAAACTGTATTGTGCTTAAAAAGGCAGTAAGTACCTATAATTCATTAAACCACTCCAATACTTCCTAATTATTTTACTACATTTCACTAGTGTCTGTGCTCTTCAGGTTACTTATCTCTATTATGTACTTTGTAACAAATTTGTTACGGTGTATCTATTGCAAACTCCACATTCTATGACTTCATATGTATAAATTGAGATCAGTTATAATGAGAGTTTTTTATAGTATGGAATTTGTAAAATGTTATGAATCATGGCTTGCTTTATTGCTTTGTGACTCAGCAAAAAAACTGCTGTCATTATTGATGAGCAAGTGCATTTTTTATTACAAATTTTTCATTTTTTCAATTTTGTCTTACTCTTTAATGTAAAGAAAAATATCAAGGGATATTCATGCCAGAACAAAACCTGATTGTCAAGTTTAAGCACACGTTGTTGAATATAAGATTTGGGCAAAAATTAACAAAAGCATTCTTGGAATCAACTGCCTTTATAGAATTTGCAATAGTGTTGCATATTTTAATGTTATTTGTGAATTCTGCACTCAATAACTTTTATATCACTATAATTTAGAATCAACTTATATACATATATTTATATATTTTCCCAGAGAGTCAGTTGTTAAAATGTTACTACGTATATTACACTATATCACATACTAAAAAAAAAAAATTCTCTATTAAAATCTTGGTAAGAAAATAAATTTCTTACTGAGCTAATTTCCACCTAAGGAAAGTTTTTAATTTATAACTCTTAGTTTGTTGCCCAATGTAGATTTGCTTGACTGATAGTTAATCTATTAATTCATTTCAGGAAAACTGTATCATCATTTCAAACATGACATAGAAGAGGCATAAAAGTTTACAATTCTCCAATCTTCTATATGGATGTCTCTAGCTGTTATTAAGAAGCTGTGTGATGTCTGTAATCTTTAACCTATTTTTAATTGGGTTACTTATTTTGGTGATTGAATTGTAGGATTTATTTTATTCTGGCTGTTAATCCTTATCAGATATGTAGTTTCCAATATTCTCTACCATTGGGTAAGTTGTCTTTTCAATTTCATGATAAAGTCCTTTGAGGCACAAAAATTTTTAATTTTGATAAGGTCCCACTTGTCTATTTTTCTCTTATTCCTTCTGGTTGGGAGTACAATCTAAGAAAACATTGCGAACTAGCACAAAGTTCTGAAAATGCTTTTCTTTGTGTCCTGCTAGGAGTTTTAAAGTTCTGGACCTTATATGTGAGTATTTGAGTCATTTTGAATTGATTTGTTTGTGTTTACTGTGATGTCAGGGTCCAACTTTATTCCTGCATTTGGAGTTCAATTTTTCCCAGTATCATTTATTGGAGAGAGTATTATTTTTCAGTAGAATGGTCCTCATTCCCTAGTCAGAAATCAGTTTGCCATAAATGTGAGGATTGATTTCTGAACCATCAAATTCCATTGGTCTGTATATCTTTTGCCAGTATCATGCTGTTTAATTACCATGGCTTTGTAATAAATTTTAAAATTGAGAAATTTAAGTTCTCCAATCTTTTTCTTCTTTTTCAAAATAAGTTCAGCCATTCACTTCCATACAAATTTGATGATTGGCTTTTCAATTTCTGCAAAGAAAATATCTAGAATTTGATTGGTGTAGCATTGAATCTGTAAACCACTTTGGGTATAATTGCTGTCTTAAGAAAACTTAGTCTTCCAACATATGAACATGGAGTGTCCTTATATTTATTTAGGTATTCTTTAACTTAATTTAGTAATATTGTAGTTTTCAGTGTATGAGTGTTTTACATCCTTGGTTAGATTTATTACTAAATATTTGACTATTTTAGTTATCATTATAAATGACAAGTTTCTTAATTTCTTCTTCTGACAGTTCATTTCTAGTGTACAGAAACACCACTGAATTTTAGGTGTTGATCTTGTCCCCACCATTTTTCTGATTTCATTTATTAGCTTTGTTGTGGATTTTCCAGGGAAAGTTCTACCTCTTCATGTCTAATTTGGATGTGTTTTTATTTCTTTTTCTTGCTTAATTGCTTTGGCTAGGACTTCCATTACAACACTGAATAACTGTGACAATGGGCATTCTTGTCTTCTTCCAGTCTTGGAGGGAAAGCTGTCAGTCTTTCTGTTAGTTGGTTTTTCATATATTACCTTTACTTGTTCAGGAAGTTTCCTTCTAATCTTAGTTTATAAAGTATACTTCTGTTAAGAAGGGGTGATTTTCTCTACTTGTATTTCTAGACAAGTATCTAAATGACATATTCTTATCAGTGAGGTCATTTGTTTACTGAAAGCAGAAATGAATTATTAACTGGGAATTATTAAAATAATTTGTGGGCTCATTCATCTATAAGGCATATCTTTTATCATTGCCAAAATACAGTCACAACATTTTTTATCCTGTCCTACACTATATGGCATAGAGTATTTTCATGAACATCAATATTTCAGATAGTCTGACTCCAAATGTGTTTTAATATTACCATTTAAAATGGAAGATAAGTGTTCCCTTCTTTTGTTAAGTAGTGAGTTGGGGAATTGATAGAGGACCTGGAAAAAGGTAACCATTGAAGCTTTTGACCACCCTAACATTCAAGTGCAGTCAAGATGAGGGTAACATTTCCAGGGATTTTTGCTACAACAGAATATATCTGTTCCATGTAAGCCTTGTGTTCTGTTTGATTATGACCTAAAACAATCAGTGTTTATTGGTGAAATAAGATTGAGACAGTTTACTCAAAGCTACCACAATCTATAGCCAGAACTAAAAAAAAAAAAAACTTGATGTCTTGGAAGACCTATCCATCAGCATAGGCAGACAGCTTAATATGGTTGGAGACTTCTTAAGGTGATGCAACCTCAAAAATAAAAAAGAAGGAAATGCTATCTTGTGGACCTTGAAATTTTGCCAGTGTAACTGGAGCTCTAAGCATGAGGGGAAGTACAAAATGCCAGAAGCCTAGGTTTATGTAAGGCTGGGGATATAAATTTCTGTAAAGGGATAATCAGGTACAGGCATTCATTTTAACATTTTGAGAAAATGAAGCCAAAAAATTATATAACAAAAGGTAAAACCAATAGAACTCCTCCTTGGGCAATAGCTGGGATAAGGGCTGTTTTCTTGCTTGCTTGTTGAAAACGAATTCTACTCCTGTTATTCTGGCTTTATTTACCTTAGAAAAATAATTCATATTACATGATATACCTACTTTGACATAGATTATTGTGCCATTTCCAGTTACATGTAAATTAATTGGAGTCTTAGAAACATACTGTATTAGAATACAATGTGTATGAAAGCTGGCTACCGGAAAATTAATTCCCTTAAAGTCCTCTATTCACAATTATCTTCTCAAAATCCTTGTGTACCCCTAGAAATATGTATACCCCAGGTGGAAGACTGCTGTATCACTTCATGTACCACAAGGGAAGGTACAGGGTAAAAATTTATGAGACAGGGCGATGCAATGGTGGCTCAGTGACAGAATTCTCGCTTCCCATGCCAGATGCCCAGGTTCGATTCTTGGAGCCTGCCCATGCCAAGAAAAAGAAAAAAAATCATGAGACCTAACTCCAAGGTCTGATATGAAGAGCAGTGAGCTTTTTCTCATCTGAACTGTGGTAATGATGTTACAACATTTTTCATTATTTTTAATTACTAAGAGATTATAGTCATAATTTAAACTAAATTTTAACTTTTGTAAATATATTGTATTTTATCTGAGGTAGATGAATAAATAAATAAATGAAAGGTTAAAAGATTCTACAGCTTGTATTTATTTTTTTGAATTTTGTTTTGTATAAGAACCCCTCTGTTGGCCGCAGCTATGACCCTAAGGAATGGTAAAGTAAAATGAGAGAAAGAAAGGGGTCAGGGGATCCGGAGACAGCAGTCTTCAGACAAGTTTATTTTCAGCCAAGTACAAAATTATATACTAGCAAGAAAGGTGATAAAGGTTGTTTGCATGCAAAAGCTATACAATGCAAATGAAGTTCTAGGAAGTAAATACTTATAAGTCTAGGATGTTAATTTCCCTTAAGCAAGTCTCTTCCACACCTCATTGTGGTTTATCTGTGTATCTCAGCTTCTGCTGAAGTTCCAGATCCTGAAAGCTCAAGTCTGCATTTCCTCATAGACTTGTGTCTACAAGCTTTAGGTTAAACATCAACCTTTTAACTTCCACATTTCCCCTTCTTTTGTAAAGCTAGGGTGACTGTGCCTGTCTTAGGTTGCCCTTATTCTCTGAAGTAAGGGTCTTCCCCATCATTGACTACCAGCCAAGCACTATAGCTTATTTAGGGGAGGAGTTCAAAGCTTTTATGAACATTACATTGAGAACTTGTGTTTGTTTATGATTAGAAGATATGACGGATAGCAAACGGTGCTTCAGGACACTTAAAAGGAAAAGAAGTAGTATTAAAAAGTAAAATTTCTACTCCCAATGTTGTCAGAAAATGAGAAGATTTCCACCAATAAACAAGATTAAGATTTTTTAGCTCTTGGGTAAGTGATTGTATAACATCATTTCCATCGGCTATATGTAAATTATTCTGAGATATTTCTAATACTTTTTTTTTGTAATTCTAAGCTATCAAGACTTAAATTATCTGAATGCCCCAAAAGATGCCTCTTTATCTTTTCCCATTCTATGTCAGCTTGATTATATCTTAAAGGGATAATAAAAAATTGCTCTTATTCCAGTCACATTTTAAACTTCGTAAAAAATTTAAATGTACATTTGATCTCCAATATGAACCAATGCTGTCTCTATATCATTTAATCTATTATTAATTTGCTCATCAATATGAGATTGACTATGCCACAGTTTACTGGCATTTTTATGCTATTCTCTAACATAGTGCTGTGTCTGTATAGTTTGGTGCAATGTAGTTCCAGTGACCACAACCGCCGTGATAATTCCAATGATTCCAATGACAGCTGCAATAATGAGTCCAATTAGTCTCTTAGTCCTTTTCAGATATTCTTTTGCCAAATGGATCAGGACTTGTGTTTCTGGAGAGGATTGCCAGGATCTTGACATCTGCACTGGCAGTTAAATACCTCTTCTTCTCTTTGCTGCTATAATCATCTCATTTTCCTGCAACATAAATGCTTGGAGACAAGTGAATAGAGAACAATTCTCACAATTAAAAGTTTGATTTCTTATATGTATATGACCTTTAACAAATACGCATGGATTTTTAGTACATATTTGCATATAGTGTTTATGGCTGCTATTCAAAGAGAAGTTATAGTTACTAGAATTTACTATAAAAATTAGTCTCAGTCCTAGGAAAATTTTCTATGAATTTCTTTGACTAATGTTATATTTATCATCCCATGGATTTGGCACAAATTATCCTCTATGTATTAAACTCTGATTTAGTTTGCCTGTCCATATAGTCTCAGTTATCTCTGAGTTAGAGATGGGAGGCCCCACAGAGGCCGCATCTCTTACAATTCCATAACAATCATCAATTATGATAACTACTTGATCCATATGACATAACTATCATCCATTCCAACTTTCTCTCCCATCTAATAGGCAAGTATCTTTTGATTCCATAGAGTTAAAAGAGGGATATACATATAAGTAATTATGAGAATCGTTCTTGATCTTAAACCATGTAGTTTGATCATTTATTGTCACACACAGTAATTCATTACTTATGCATATGGGTCTTTCTAAAAATGGAAAGGTTAAATTTGATACTATTTTTCCTTCTTCCTTAAGTAGTTTTGGAAGCCTTGAATCTACTGGACCTGGGAATCCTAAACTAGCATTCAGATATATTGGTAAAGTTGGATCTGCCCATGTTAGGGCCTGCAGGAGAGGTGGGTTAGAAATATAAACCCAATAAGCATAATTATGTCCCTGCCCTTCAGCAATTAAACTTATATGTCCTTTAATGTACATTACCTATTTAGTTATTTTTGTCAGGGCTGATAGGTCTGGGTTTTATTCTTTTCAAGGGAATCCAAACTGAGGTTCCATCACCCCTCATATGTAGAGCAGGATATATATAAATTAGAAAATAAGACATCCTTGAACTATAGGCATCCTTGAAATATCTTTCCCAAATGGAATTGAGAAATGGGGGTTGTGTATCCACTATTTCTAAGAAAAAATGCTTGAGATCTTAGTAATCTTATTAAATATATTTTAGTTAGTTTCAAAAAATGAACAAGAAAATATCTTGAGTTGCTCTTAAAACTACTATTCTTTGATTTTGACAACATGTACAAAAGATCAAAATGAACAAATTAATTCTGGAGCTAAAAATGTTCCACATTTATCACAAAAAGCCAATCTTTTTTAAAATAACAAGCCCAATAAGCTGCTTCCCAATTGGTGTTTTTACAAACAAAATTCCATCATTGCCTTAATAAACAATTGTGATTCTAGGATTGTAGCACATGTTGGCTAATCAGTTATTTCTTATAAATCATTTTAATCATGGAAAAATTTATGACTTTAGAAATAAAAATTTTAGATGCAAGAATGATTATGTCATCATTCGTTTTGAACTTACCCTTAAACAGTCTTGGTGCTTTATGAAAGATATCTGCAAATTGTACTCTGGAAATTTGTGCTTATACTGCATGCTGAATCTCCAAAATAGAAATAGGGTATGTCTGTAACCTTAATGACCACTCCAGAAGCCTGAAAATCTATTCTCTCTAAGATTATGAGATAAATCAGTGTTCTGAGCAAGACAAATGAGAGGTCCTTGTACTGTTCATAATTGTGCCTTACCCTATACCTAAAAAGCAGCATAAATTATACTTATTGAAGTAATAAAATTTCCCTATTTCACATACTGTATTATTATTATTTTATTTATTTATTTATTTATTTATTTATTTTTCCCCTCCTCTGCGACACACCCCGGGTCCCCCGTCTCGTCCTAACTTGCGTGGCCTGTCCTTACTGGCAGGCCGTGATGTAGAGGACCTCCCTTAGGAAATTGTTGTTTGGAAACAACATTATTGTTTTTTTTTTTTTTTTTTTATTAATTAACGGAAATAAAGAAATTAACCCAACATTTAGAAATCATACCATTCTACATATGCAATCAGTAGTTCTTAACATCATCACATAGATGCATGATCATCGTTTCTTAGTACATTTGCATCGGTTTTGAAGAACTTTAATAATACATACTGTATTATTAAATGTCCTTACAATGCTGACTGATTTTGATACGGTTGTGTAAACACATAAAGGGAAACTTGATACATAATGGCAATTGGACATGTGTGAAGACGTTTCTTAAAACATTTTCATCAAACCCCAGGATTATATAATTCCAAGTTAAGCAACATCATTTGATGGAATATGCACAAGAGAGAAAGATTTTAGCTAAATAATCATATTTAGTAAGTATATTGTGTCAGACTGCTTATAGCATTTAGTAAAAGTGGTCTGAATTTACACAAAGGGTTCTCATGTCTTGAGCAAAATCATGGGAATGAGGCAGGAAGTTGTATTCCCTAAACTTAAAGTTCACCTAATCTTTTAGTTGTTCCTTTGGTTTTCATTATAATGTCTTTGAGAAATATGGCTTCAGGAAAAAAATAGCTGTTATCAAATACTACTCCTAATATAATATAGAGGCAAGCATAGGAAGGAAGGAATATTTAATTACTCATTTCATAGCTTTTATTGTCACAAACCTGTACACTTTTAGATGTTCTAGTGTCTACCCACCAACATTTTTACAGCATATTATATCTGGGAAATTGAAACAGAAATCTTTTAGTTCTTATCTAATTAAATCCTCAATTTAAGGCTGGTGAAATGAAGGTAGCTATTTTTATTCCCATTTCACCATGAGAATTCAGTTGTTCCAGATTAAATGAATTGCTTAAACTCATCGGTGTTTAATCTCTTTCCAATATATACGTTCTCCTATCATAAGAAAAATATACGTGGGTGTGCATTCACATGCAAAACAGTTCTGCTGAAGATAATACATACGAATTGTTAAATATTCATTAGGCATTTTGTGCCAACAGATGATTAGCAAAAGCCACATTCAACTTTAGTGATTTTTTCTTGAATGATTTTTCTTTGTTGTGGTTTTCTGGTTTCTAGCATTATTTTGCTGTCTTAGAGAGATTGACTCTGTTAAGAAATGTGTTTTCAGTGCCTCTAAGCAGCACACAACATATTCAATATTCACATAATATTTTTAATTTAACAGTGAAAACTTATATTCCCGAAAGAATGTCTCACTTTACACATGAAGTTTTATATTTTTTGTAATTTACTGAGATATTAACATGGAAATGGTGATGTTAAACAATATTTCTGATAGCTGTAAAAATGTAGTGGGAATCATGATTTCATAAGAAGAAAATTAGTTATGTCCGTAAGATTATTGTATAATTTCCCACAGGATCTCTACATCAGGATTGGTTTTATTATATCCTAAAATATGTTGCCTATATCCACTTTAGATATAATGTAATGCTGAATGCAACAATATTATAAGGCAGCTCACAGTGCAAGCAAAGATATCTGTTTATAGCACGATGAATAGTTATGAACTGTGGGGCTCAAATGGCTTTGCTAGCAAAGCATTGCCTCCTAATTTATTGTTACAGCAAATGGAGACCTCGTTTTATATGGTTTGGTAGTTTGCATTCAAATATACCAATAACTTCAAATACAATCACTACTATATAGAATATTTTATTGCAGAATATAAGATGGAATTGCTGAGCTGTTGAAGGGTAGACAGCTTCTCCATCAGCAGTTTTGTCTTAATTTTTTCTTGCTGTTTTCAATTAACTTTTAAAATGAATTGTATTTTTTTTAGGAAAATGAAGAAGTCTGATTTTTCAGAGGATGTCGTATGCTTTGCAAATGTATAAAAATGAAAAATTCCAAATATCCTTTTTTAGAATTTTAGAATTGTGTCATTAGTTTTCTAATATTTTCAGTAGCTGACAAGATTTTTATATTAAAAAATGGCAACTTTGATCTATCAAAATATTACATGATTAAAATTTATGGAAATAAAATATCTGTAAATAAGAGATACATGAAAATGGAAATTTTCCCTCAAAAAAAAAAGAGCATAAATGGCGGTGGGAAAATAATGTATTACCATGTGTACAAATTTAAATTTTCAAACAGGTTATTCTATCTATCCCTTTTAAATTACTTATAGAAAGGTGGTGATGTTAATTTGATATGTATATATTTCTATTTATCCATGATTAATGAATTATAAAATATGTAATTTTATTCTTAAGTATATAATTCATGACTTCTGAGTCAAAATTAACATTTACCTATAAGGTTTTTTCCAAGGATTGGTAAACTATTGTGGAAAATATCTCTAGGTTATTTTGTGTATGACATCATAAAAGTATTATTGGACAAATCATTTTAGCATGAATATAATTAGGAGTTCATCAAATTTCAAAATGTTCTTAGGTATAAACAATTAAATAAAACAAACTTTTACTTAATTAAAAGTAAATAGAATAAAGGTTGCACACTTGCAAGATTGTATAACAATAACAAGAAAATAATAGATAAAATGAAGTAATGACATGTTTTGTCATGTAAGATACTTATCATGATGTGGTTAGGGAAAAGAGTAGCTTGGATAAAGTTGCAAGTCAAGCTGACAGTAGAATACAGTAAAAATAACAAAATAATAATATATTACTTAATAAGATATACTATTAATATTGCCATTATATAATAAATAACAATAGTGCTATTATTATAATGTATGCATATTATGCTTTGTGCCCAAAACATTTTTAATTTCTTTTCATAAAGCAATACATTTAATCTCACAAAAACACTAACAGAGAAATACCATCATTATTCAATGTTGAAAAAGAAGTTCTGGAAGGAAAATAACATTAAATCATATAAATAGAATGATGAGACCAGTATTTGAATTCACCATAACAAATGTCAGAGACTATCATTATAACTGTGATTTATATATAGTCATTGTAATGGTTAATTTCCTGTTTTGACTTGGTTAATTTATGGTGCCCAGTTGTTTGGTCAATAAAGCATTGGCCAGATTGTTAGGTGATGGTATTTTATAGATGGATTTGCACCTATAATCAGTTGATTGCAGTGATCTACAGTCAACAAATGAGATTGATCTCAGCAATGAAGGAAGTCTCATACAATCAATTGGATGTATAAATGTAGAACTGAGGATTTCAGAAGTCAGAAAGAATTTTGCCTCTTCTTCAGCCAGTCAGCTTCTTTTACGGAATACAACTTCAACTTCATTAGAGTTTCTGTCTCTGTCTCTGTCTCTCTCTCTTTCTCTCTCCTTCTTTCTCTCTGCCAGTTCTGTTTCTCTGGAATCCTGACTCATAGATCTGACATGGTTGAAAAGAGACAATCAATATTAGTGTTTTGATTGGTATGGTAATGTATTTGTTTATAATTTTTGTTTATTTTTCTAAAATATAATGTACACTTTGCAAAACATAACAAGTCAGTAGTATTATGAATTTAGCAGATATTTCTTGTTTTATGCATACAAATTAAAAGTGATGTATTTAGAATAAGGTATATGCACATAATGTGATAGTAATAACCATATGTAAAAATAAATTTAAATAATTTGAAATGACAAAGTAAATGAAATTAGATTATTTCATAATATGTACTAGAAAAATATTCCACCTACTAATAAATATCATGAATGCTTCTTAGAAATCTGTTTAAAATACACTAAATTAATAGATTGTTAAATATTAAGTTTAATGAAATGTGGTCTATGAAAAAAGTTTCAGGAATGGTTGACTCCTCAAATTGAATGCCCTTTAGGCATATTTTGTTTCAACAAGACACCTATAATTCACACTTGACTAGACTTCAGTGTGACTTCTCTTTTTATTTTCAGTGAAAAATGATTAATTAGAAAAACATTCACCTATTTCAAGATTGTGACTTGTCCTTTTTCTTACTACTTCTTGAATATTTTTTTGATGTTCTTTGAACTTTCCTCCATAGCTCACCTTACATTTTTTCAATTTCTACACCTGTAATAATATTGGTTCTAGTAAGATCCCTTAAAATGTCCAATTCTTGCATTTTGTCCTTGCATTTAGTGGTTATATCACATAATCGCATAGGCATCTTCTGCAAAAGGGCTATGCTGGAGATTGAATCATGCTGCTCCATCCACCAAAAAAGGGGGGGGGGCATATTCAAGTCTCAGCCCCTGGTCCTGTGAATGTGAACCCATTTGTGGATAGGACCTTTGAAGATGGTATTTACTTAATGTGTGCCCAAGCTGAATAAGGATGGGTCTTATTTCAATATGGTTGAAGTCTTTATAAGTTAAGAAATGTCCAGAATCTGGACATCAACAGAAACCAGAAGAGAAAGGACAAGATGCTGCTATGTGCATTGCCATGTGATGGAACAGCCAAGGAACCCAAGATTGCTGGCTAGTCAGAAGATACTGACCCCGGAAGGATGCAAGCCATTTAGCCTCTGAAACCATGAGGCAATAAATTCCTGTTGTTAAGCTAATCCATTTTATGGTATTTGTTTTAGCTGATAGGAAACTAATTCAAGCAATATGATTGACAGTTTTGAACTTACGTCAGTATCAAAGGGATTTAATACTTTGTTGCAAGAGTTTTTATTTTGATAAAAATTGAATCATAGTCATCCTTTCCAATAAACCAGTAAATATAGTATTTTACATGCCTTCAAACAGTAAAGTGTGAATGTTTGATGGAAGATATGATTTGGAATCTTGGTTTAGTTTCAATGTTGGCTGTAGTTTTTCTAAGAAACAACCATCATTCTATAGTCAAAAGTTAGTTCTAGTATAACTATAGATTTGTTAGTAATATTAATAAATACATTATTCTATTGCACATATCCTCCTATTTCTTCATACAATTTTGGTTCCACCAGCCTAATATTTTAACTCTGTGCTATTTCTCAGCAAGGCCAGAGCTACCAGAATATTTTTCTTCATGAGAACAGATGCCACTTCAGCAGAGAAATTTGAAAATGAGAGTAATTTGTTTGTTGCTGCTCTTTAATGGTTGGGAAAATATTTTTAAATGAGGAAGGGCAAATTTTAGAGTAATTAGATGTTCAAATATATTATTGTTTCCTTTCGAGTCTTCTGTAGTCAAACATTTGAGAATAACTGGACAGAGGTAAGAAAATGTGTGCATTAAGCCAGTGATTAGTGAGAAGCTAACAACAAAGCTTAATAAACACTTTTTCAAAATAAGTTCCTTAAGTGTCATACCAGATTTGTATTACTGCCTGAGTAATTTAAAACTCTGTAAGAGTAGAGGCTATTGTGCAGATTTTATATTGTTGGATATACAACTAAGTTCTGCTCAGTAAATTAGATAACAGCAAAATCAGACTTTGAGACCACATCTGTTACTGTAAACCCCACTCTCAAAACTGGCAGTACTCCACTCAGAAACACTACTTCAGGCTTGGCAATAATACCATTTCCAGTTTTCTCTTTTAAGTTATAAAACTGGAGATTGAATCTACTATGCACCCCAGAAAAGCCATGTTTTAAACCTGACTCAATCTTTTGGGAGCAGCCATTTCTTTTAATTCTGATTCAATACTGTAGGATGGGAACTTTAGATTAGATAATATCTATGGAGATGTAACATGCTCGCTTATGGGTGTGAGCTTTTGATTAGATGATGACATGACTCCACGCATTCGAGGAGGGTCTTGATTAGTTTATTAGAGTCCTTTAAAAGAGGAAACATTTTGAAGAAACCTCAGAGCAGATGCAGACAGTTAGAGCACAGAAGTGACAGAGCCTACACAGCCAAATCCCTTGGAGAAGAAGAAAGAAAATGCTCCTGGCGAAGTTGTTTGAAACCAGAAGCCAAAGACCCCAGAAAATGCCAACCACATGCCTTCCTATCTGACAGGTATTCCAGATCCATCAACCTTTTTTAAATTAAGCTATTTCTCCCTGGATATTTTAGTTTGGACATTTTTATTCTCTTAGGACTGTGAACTTGCAACTTATTAAATTCCTTTATGAAAAGCCATTCCATTCCTGGTTTATTGCATTCTGACAGCACTAGCAAACTAATGCAACATGTAATTATACTTTTTTGTTTAATTCAATTAAAAATCTTAAAATATGTGACAATTTTGTCTTAAATATGCCCCAGTATTATTATACATTTAAATTAAATATGTAAAACTGTTAGTCTTTTGGAAGTAAATGCATCTTTTTTTTAATAGACATGTTAGCCTTAGATATTTTCATTCCTAAATATATGCACTATATACTGAAATGTTTTAAATATAATTTTTCTCATTTGATTTAGTAATACTACAGTGATGTGTATATCTGTGATTTAAGCAAGATTTGTTCAGATATACAAACATCTTTTCCCCACAAAAAATTTTGAAATAAGGGAATCCTTTAGGGCTTTTAAATTATTATATTATCTAATTCATTAAAACAGTAAAAATAATACTAAGAAAAATAAGAATAAAAATAATGCCCAATAGGTATTGGTGTTCTCAAAATACCAGTGTATTGTTCAAGCTGCTTTACTTGAACCAGCTTCTTATATAATCACAATTCTATACATTAGCATATGCATAGTTAATAGCCCTATTTTGATAAATAAGAAACAAAGTCGTAGAGAGATAATATATTTGCTAAGGTTACTATGCAGGACAGGAATAACGCATCATGTCCAGGTTGCTCAAATTCTGCACATTCCCAAGAAAACCCTTGTGTTAAGGACTGATCATGGATGATAATTTCTGAGCGATTAGATAATTCTATCTCATAACAGTATTTTTTATCCCTAAGGTTTTTCAGCCACATTATACCATTGTGACCAGACACCTTCATGTTAACAATGTGATTTAGGGTGGAAACCTGTTTTTGCTCAGAGAATGGAAGGAGACTGAGGTCTAAGTAGTGGAGGTTAGTTCCATGGCTTCTGTGCATCTACATGACTGGGCCTCATAGAGATTATAAACCCTGGACACAAAGGCACAGTGAGCTTCCCCAATGAACAACACTCCACACCTGTTGTCATACATCATTGCTGAGAGAATTAAGTGCCTCCCATAAAGTCCCTTTGGGAAGGGGCACCTATAACCAAGAGCCTGGTTTCTCCTGGACTTTAACTGTGCAGCTTTTCCTTTTGTTGGTACCTGTCTATATCATTTTCACTACAATAAACCGTATTATGAATAGATCATGTTTTCTAAATCCAATGAGTCCAAGAGAATAATCAAAACTGAGGGTGGTTTTGAGGATGCCCAACACAGTCGCATGACAAAAAAATGTCAAATCCAAGATTTCAAGACAAATCCTAAAGTCCCTGTTCTTCATCAAATTTGCAATGTTCTATCCATAAACTATACTATATATCAATCCACAAGAAGCAATTAATAGATGAAATAATTTCATCTTCCCATCATTTAATTTTTTCAATGAAATTATGATAAAGTCAGAATGTCTGAGACTTTTAATTGTGGTTTTAACTATCACTTCTAAATCCGTGACTGGATATCTTTTGAAAGAAAATATTTGTGGTGGTTTGGAGCTATGTACCTACAAAAATATGTTCCTAAACTTAATCCATCCCTCTGTTTAAATGTTTAAAAAGACATTTAAAACATTTTAAATGTTTTAAAATAGATGCTTGATTAAGTTGTTTCAGTTAAGGTATTGGTCAAATAAATCAAGGTAGGTCTTAATCCTATTACTGAAGGCCTTATAGGGAAGGTCATAAAGAAAGAGCTAGAGATAGAGATAGATGGAGAAAGAGAGAGAGAGAGAGTGGGAAAGAAAGACAGGAGACAGAGAGAAATTCCAGTGAAGGCAAGGTTATATTCAAGGTAAAGAGAAAACTGATAGTTAATGCAGTAAGGTCAAGGATAGTTATGAAGGGATAACTATAATTATGGAAAATATAATTAATGGAAAAATATCATGCATTGTTAAGCTTTCCTAAATGCTACAAAAAAAAAAAAAAACTGTGCTGGTTTCAATGTGTTATGTACCCAGAAAAGACTAAGCTCTTATTCATTCTCATGGGGGGAGAACTGTGCAAATGGGGCCATTGGATTAGGTTGTTGTCATGGAAATATGACCCACCCAATTCAAGGTAGTCCTTAATCCTTTCCTGGAGAGATTTAAGAGAGCTCACAGAAAGAACTTAAAAAGAAATCACCCCAGGAGAAGCTAAGAGAGAAAGAAATGCCCAGAGATATTTGGAGACAGCCATTGAAACTGGTCACCATGTGCCTTCCCTGTGACAGAGGAACCCTGGATGCAGTAGCCTTTCCTCAAAGAAGGTATTTTATTCTCAATGTTTTAATTTGGACATTTCCATGGTCTTAGAAGAGTAAATATGTAAACTAATAAATCCCTTTGGAAAAGCTAACCCATTTCTGAAATATTGCGTTGTCATAGCTTTAGCAAACCAAAACACCTACCTTCAATATATTGTCAATATATTCAATACATTCTCCTATCTTGTATTGGTTTATTATCCTATTTTTGTGAAAAAAAATTTATTAATAATTATGCTAAGGAAAAATTAAAAACAAATGCGGAGGGATGGGGTACAAGAGTAGTTCAGTGGTAGAGTTCTCACCGGCCATGTGGGAGACTTGGGTTCAATTCCCAGTCTACGCACTTCCCAAAAAACAAACAAACAAAAACAAAGACCAAACATAAATTCAACAAATGGTGCTGCAATAATGGGATACCCACATGTAAAAAACAATGAAATGTGACCCTGCCATACAGCATACAAACAAAACAAAACAAAAACAAATGCCCTGTAAAAATCTTAATTGTACAAGTTAAATTAAAACAGCAAGTAATTCACATGACTGCTTGGCTGAAAATCCACTCTTCCCAGAGAAAAATAACAGAATTCAACATTATACATAATTCCTTACGATGTTATCAATGGGATGGAACAGAAAACATGAGCCAAAGACAATTTACCAATGGTGAAAGTTGTGATTAGAAATTTTATAGAAAAAATATTCAGAGATAAAAAGACAAATCAAAATCCTTCAAAGCTTGTATAAGAATCAGGAATTATTTCTCACCTCATCTTCAAGCCTGGGAGAACACCAATAAAGATGCACATTCATGGTAGTTCTCTTAATGGATATAAGAGAATGAAATTAAAAGGTGAATTTTCAGGCATAAATGAACACTATTCTAATGTGTTTCATTAAAATTGAAAAATAGATCAAAAGTTATTATAAAAAATAAATTTGCTAAACAGCTTTCAGGAGTTAACCATATATCTGCTATAAGAATAAAAATTATTAATAGCATCTCAAAAAGGATGAAAAGGGTATTAAAATATCCTATAGCTATGTAGATTTTGGTATTGTGTCATATAACTCTCATGCTCTGTATTGTTATTTTCAATCTTATTTCTCTCTATGCCTTAATTTGTATAATTTCCCCTTTCCTGTCTTTATGTTCAGTAATTTTCATCTGCTGTGTTCATTCTGTTACTAAACCTATCACTGATTTCATGAGTAAAAGAGAATATTTATTTCAGATGTTATATTTCAGTTCTGGAATTTCAATTAGTTCTTTTCAGAGCTTTATTTTCTCTGCTAAAATGAAATTTTATGCTCATTATCCCAATAATTCCCTATAAATTTCTTCATCTGTTTTCAATGTTATTTTAAATGCCTTACATGCTCACTTTAACTTCTGGATTATTATAGTTCTGCTGATATGGATTAGTTTTCTCTTGATTATGGCTCACATTTATCTACTTCTTTGAATGTCTAATTTTTTTTATTGTGCATTTAACATTGTATTTAAAAGAAGAGTAGAACTTAATGTAGAAAATATTTTCCCAAGACAGAGCAGGTTTTACTTCTTCAGGTCATCTAGAATGAGGGGCTTTTCTCTGTTATAATTGTAAATTGAGATGCATTGAGCTTGTCACTTTAGTTAGTCTCATATCATTTCTGGCTTCAAAAATATTGAGCATGGTGTCAGCCCTATCTCCATGACAGATTTAAGATATAAGGTCCATGAAACTATACGAATTGGTGGCCAGTTCTGAGATTGTAATGCCACTGTTTATTCAGGAATATTCATTACTTATCTTAAAATCTCCCAGGGCATTTTCAGTCTTCAAGAGCCTGTGCTTTTTCCAAAATGCCTCCCTTTTAAAGGATTCCAGTAGTAGATTAAGATCCACCTTGAATGAGTGGGGTCACATGTCCACAGAAACAACCTAATCAAGAGACCCCACCCAACAATGTCTGCCACACAGGACTGGATTAAAATAATATGAATTTTGGGGGTACATAAAGGATTCAAGCCAGCACATTCCACCTTTTGGATTCCCGAAAGACAATTTCTTTCCATGTACTGAATACTTCATTCTATCACAATATCACAAAAGCCTTAAACCACTTCAGTAACAATACAAATACAATGCAAAGTCAGGAACAGTACAAAGTCTCATCAAATTCAGCTACAAGCATTGTCTGTCCTAAGGCAAAATTTTCCTCTGGCTGTGGATCTGTAAAACTCAGAACAAGTTATCACCTCCCAAAACTAAAGGAGGGATAACCATAGTATATATGTTCCCATTTCCATAGGGAGAAATTGAGAGGAAAACAGGGATCACCAAGCAGTTCCAAAAGCCTGCAGGACAAGCTCCCACAGATTTCAAAGTCTGAGAGTCATTTATAGGATGATATTTTATTGCCAGGTCTTGAGAGAGTGGAAATCCAACCATTTCCAAAGGCTTATGCAGCAGCCCTTCTCTGTCCAAACTTTGGGGTGAGGGTTGCAACATTGGGGAGTGTTGAGGAGCCCGCCCTGTTCTCAGTGGTACTCTTCCCAAGCATCTGGTTTGCACCTGGACTTGCTGTCGTCTCCAAGGCACACACTCAACACCTTCAGGATGGTGGGGTGGTATCCAGGCTTTCCCCAATCCCTGGTGAATAAGCCATATCCTCTCTGAGGCCTAAGGCAACAAAACCTTTCCTGAACAGTGAGGTGGAAGGCCCTGCCATCTGTCTCCAGGGCAAACATATCTCACCACATGCAAGGGTGGGTCCCTTCTACTGGCCTGAGATTTCTTGGCTCCATACCTTAGCATCCATGATTCTGCCATTGAAGTCATTTTACCTTCAATGTGTCCCTTTTCTGTCCCTTTTAGTCTAGATTGGCAGTTGATCCATTCATACAGATCATGCAAAAAATGTGTTGTCTTGGCATGCAACATACAGCAGTCACAACTGTCAGACAATGCAACTTCCCACAAATCTCTTCTGGATATCTCCATCTCCAAGCCTGGCTCAACCTGCCATGGCTAACTGGTTCCATGTTTGATTAAATCCTCACATGGAGCACTATTTTCTGGAGTCTCACATTCTGGAAACCTAGAATTTCCAGACCTTCAATTTATTTCTGGTTTCTTTACACCCAACAGATCAATTTCTCAGCTTATTTCTTTCCTGTGACATTTCACTATAAGCTAAAAGGAGAAGCCAGGCTGCATCTTCCACATTTAGTTTGGAAATTTCCTCATCTAGCTAACCAAGCTCATTGCTTTCAAATTTCTACCTTCCATCCAACACCAGGTCTCATTTTTTTCCAAATTCTCTGCCACTTCGAAAAAAAAAGGATCACCATTTTGCCACTTGGGAATGACACATTCTTCATTTCTATCTAAGACTTCTGCAGAAGTTTCTTTAGAATCCACATTTCTACCAACAGTCTGTTCAAAGCAATTCAGGCCTTTTTCTATCAAGCATATTGCAATTCTTCCAGAACCTTTTTCTTACCCATTTATGTAGCTATTCTGGCATTTTGGGCATTTGTGAATCACAGCGCAACACTTCTGGTACCAAATCTGTTTCCATTTGATAAAGCTGCTGGAATGCAATAGGCCAGAAATGGATTGGCTTTTCAAAGGGAATTTATTAGGTTACACATTTACAGTTTTAAGACCATGAAAATATCCAAATGAAAGCATCTACAAGATACCTGAACTCTGAAGAAAGGCTACCAGCATCAGAAACACCACTGAGCTGAGAAGGCACATGACTGGCATATGCTGGCCGTTGTTCCCAGTTTGTTACTTTCACTTTCTGATTCCAGAGTCCTTCTGTCATTATCATGTGGGTCGTCTCTTAGTGTCCCCTGGGTATCTCTCTCTCTAAGCATCTTTGGGCCCTCTCTCAGCTTCTACAGGACAAACTGGATTTTATCTCTCTGCTTTGCATCTCCCCAGACATTTTCTGTCTTCAAGCACCCATGCTTTCTCTAAATGTCTCCCTCTTAAATGTCTCCAGGAAGCAGATTAAGATCCACCTTGAATGGGTGGGTTTACATCTCCATGGAAAGAACTTAATCAAGAGGCCCAACCAAACTTTAAAAGACCTGGCTTATCTGTTTATAACAGATTCAAATCAGCACAATTTCCAAACTGGATGCCTTTATTTTTCTTTTACGTCCTTAATTCATCTGGTTAGAATATTAAGGAAAAGACTGGATAGAAGTGTTGTGAGTAGATATATTGTCTTGCTTCTGATCTTAAAGGGAAAGCTTTTATTCATATACTATTAAATATGATGTTAGCTGCAGGATTTATATCCTATGTTCTTCATCAGGTTGGGAAAGTTCCATTTAATTCCTACTTTGTTGACTATTATGTTTATGTAAATGAGTTCATTAATGTCAAATACATTTTTCTGTTTATAAAAGATGATCACATGCTTTTGGACTTTTATCCTATTAATATTAATATGCATTATATTTATTTATTTTGTGAAGTAAATAATCTTGTAATCCTATTACAAATCTTTGGTCATAGTATATAATCCTTATTGTATACTGCTTATAATACTTGACTCAGTTTTTGGTTATTTGGTTGAATATAGTTTTGTCAATATTCATAATGGTTATTTGGACTGTAGAATTTTTTTCTTGTGATGTTTTTATCTGGTTTTGGTACCAGATGTTAATAGTATCATAGAATTAGTTAGCTAATATTCTTTCCTCTTCCACTTTTTGGAAGAGTTTTTGAAGTAGTGACGTTTCATTGTTTTGTAAAATTCACCAGTGAAGCTATCTGGGACTAAGCTTTTTTTTTTGTATGGGGGCATAAGATATTTTAATTGTGACCTGTTCATTATAATACATTTCTACAGATTTTTTATTTCTTATTTAGTCAGTTTTTGCAGTTAGTGCCTTTTTTAGGAATTTATTTATTCCATTAACTAATTTGTTGGCATACTCTTATTTATTGTAACTGCTTATAATCTTTATTTCTGTAAGTTTGTATACATATAAAAATTGATTTTATTGGATAGCCATATAGCCATACACTAGCTGATGATGCATATATTGTTAAAGTGAGAATATTTCTGGGTTCTTTATTACTAAGAGAGTCAGTCTCTTTCACACACTTCTTTTTTAGCATTGGAAATGTGTTGTCAGGCAGAGTTGTCTGGGGAATTTTTTTTCATTTTCTCCAATCAGAGGTATTTACAATATTAGTCTATAACCTTGCATTTGTCTACTTTTGTTGAAAGTGTGGATAACATGCCCTTAGTAGATAAAAGGACAATAAGGCAAAGTTATAATTTTGCTTAGTACTAAGTATGCTTGTCTTTTCTCTTTTGGTAAACTGCCTAACATCTTGAAATTACCAAGCAAACTCAAATTGACTAGAATGTTTAGTTAGAATCAGTTAAACCTTTTTGAATCCAGATTTTAATTGCTACAACATGAAGGTATAATTTAATGCACCTGATAAGTAACAAGGGACATTAGAAAGCTGAAATCATCAACAAAACTAATAGTTTCAAATACATTCGTAGCATTATTTTTTACTTGTTATATCTCAGTCAAATGAAGGAATATGTAAAAAAAACAGCTGTTTTAGTAAGAACAGTTCATCTTAATTTGGTTTTAAAAAACAATCTTGAGCATGAATTAAGTTTCCCCTTATATTTACTCAAACTGCATTTAATAGAATTGGAAAAATATTAAGGAATAATTTAACAATGAATATGGATTTATTTTTTCCTTATCTCTCAATGTTCATCTACTCTTCATTATTTTTCCTTAGTTTGTAATTCCAAGATATTTACCAAGTTTTTATTGTGATATGTTTACTATAACTATATGCAATTCTTGGTTCTCTACTCCAAGTGCTTTGCATGTTTCTTAATTTTCCTTTCAGGGCAAAGATCTTAAAGGAAGGGAAATATTGCTGTTGACTTAAATTTTGCCTTAAAGTAATACAGATAAAGAGTACACTGCATGTGCAATGATTGTCACTCCAAACACCGGGAAATAAATAAGCATACATATATAAGTTAAAAGGCTGCAATAGTAACAATAAACTTGAAAAGCAGTGCCAGACTTCTCGACTGAGGTGCAAAAGAGCCAGTCCCACTGACATGCACAAAATAAACACACAGAGGGTAGTTTTCTAACTACTTAGGTTGGAAAATCAGGTTTTTGTTGAACATGCATAGAAACCCAATGCAATCTACTCAATCAAATGTACTTGGAACTAGAGAAAAAATGTGATCTCTAAGCAGTGTGATAAATTTTATCTGTAGCTAAGAAGAGATAAAAGAAAAATATTATCATAACCAGAAGACATTGAATTATTCCACAATAATTAACAAAATGAATGGGAAAAGGTCCATCAAGATGGCAGAATAAGATAGTTTAAGTTTGCCCCTGCTCCAAGGAACAGCTACAGAAGGGATGGAAAGGCCACTGGCATGGCAATTCCAAGGTGTAAGTGACCTGGCAGAGTCTTCTGCACCACATAGGGAAACCCTGGTTGCAAAAGTTGAAAAATTGAGACACAGAGAACCAGAGACCATACAGTTAGTGCAAACAGCCTAACATGCCCATTTCAAAATGGAAGCCCAGAGCCCTCAGGAGTGCACAGACAGGGAGCCTGAGACAAGGAAATAAGCCAAGCCACGTTCCTTGAAGGCACTACACTCATGCAAGCTGCCCCTGAAACATGATTCACCCCACCTTCCTTGCACCTGTACCCCATCACTCACCCACCACCACCGTGATCGAAGTGCCCCTGTGCTGATCATCCTTGTGTTTGAAAGGATGTATGCCCCCTAGAAAAGCCATGTTTTAATCAAAATCCCGTTTCATAAAAGTAGAATAATCCCTGTTCAATACTGTGTGTTTGAAACTGTGATTGGATCATCTCCCTGGATGATGTGATTTAGTCAAGAGTGGTTGTTAAACTGGATTAGGTGACGACATGTCTCCACCCATTTGGGTAGGTCTTGATTCATTTGCTGGGAGTCCTATAAAAGAGGAAACATTTTGGAGAATGAAGGAGATTCAGAGAGAGATTCAGAGAGAGCAGAGAAGAACTACATAGCCATGAGAGCAGAGAGCCCAAAAACCAGCGACCTTTGGAGATGAAGAAGGAAAACGCCTCCTGGGGAGCTTCATGAAACAGGAAGCCAAGAGAGAAAATAGCAGATGTTGCCTTGCTCACCATGTGCCCTTCCAGCTGAGAGAGAAACTGACTGTGTTCACCATGTGCTTTTCCAGATGCCAGAGAACCCTGAATATCATTGGCCTTCTTGAAACAAGGTATCTTTACCTGGATACCTTTGATTGGACATCTCTATAGACTTGTTTTAATTGAACGTTTTCTCAGCCTTAGAACTGTAAACTAGCAACTTATTAAATTCCCTTTTTTAAAAGCCATCCCGTTTCTGGTATATTGCATTCCAGCAGCTAGCAAACTAGAACAACTCTCCTTAATGCATCCCCCCCCGACACACACATGCACACATGCCTGCACCAGCCCAATTCACCTCTCCCATGCAAATGAACAGTCTTGTCCAACCCCTCCCAAGACTTGGACACCCATGCCCAGCCTCTCAACCCCCACCTCACCCTCCCTGCCCCCTGCCAGCAGTCACCTGTGCATTTGGGCTGTGAGTACTCACACTCATATCCAGGCTACAGGTCCCCAGCCCATACAGTCACTTATCCCTGCCCTGCCCACCCTGATCTCTGCACACATATAGATAATCATATGGTCTTCCTAGACCTGTTCATGCCACCAGACCATGAACTCTGGGCAAGCACTGACCTGCACATCCAGGCCAAAATTGCCCACAGCCCATGCAGGCACAACCCTGTCTGCTGCCCCTGAGCTCTGCTCGGGTGCACACCGGGGCCCCTCCCTACAGACCTGCACATGTGTACAACCACATCCTCCCTGCCAGGCACCCACACATCAACATCTTGAACACTGGTCTGCATCACAATCCCCTCCCCATACACATGCACACCCTTGCCCCACACCTCAGCAGAAGTGCCGTGTTCCCACACCCGGAAGATGCTTAGGTGTGCATCATAGCACCCTCATTTTGCATATGCATGCACCCCTGCCCCAGCTCCCCACCACATGTGCACTTATGTCAGGGCCCTGCCCACTCAAATCACCCACCCCGACACATGTCCTTCAACTGCCGTGACCTGGGTGCTGTCCCGACATACAAACACATCCTCATCCCAGGACCCCTGGATCCCTCCCCCTATACCCTGCCTTCTCACTGCCCTGACATCTATGCCACCTACTCCATACCGTGATATCCACAATCCCCAAGATCTAGGTACCAACCCACATACTGCCTGCGTACCAGGTACTGTTCATCTGCACAGTCCCCCATCCACCTCCCACCTTGCCCCATCTCTGTGTCTCACCTGCTGTTCACTGCTCATGTGCTTCAAGTCCTGGCTGAGCCGAACCATGCCCCCGTGAAAACTGCAACACCCCTCCACAAACCTGGCCCCACACCCCAGGCTCACAGGCACCAGTGCAGCATTCCCAACCCATGCTTACACCTGCACTTCAACCCATCACTGCAGTGTTGTGCCCCACACCATGTCCCGCATCCTGGTACACATCCACCCCACAAATACAAAGCCTTAAACTACTGATGGAAATCAACTTCCAAAGTAACACTGTCAAGATATTTACATGCTTTGAAGACAACAAAAGATCACTAAGCATATCAAGATGCAGACAGATATAACCCAGCCTTATGACCAAATTAAAATGGGAAGAGACACAGACTTTGGGACAACTCATCAAGATGTTCATATAGCTCTACTAAATAAAATTAGTGAGATGGCTAATGATATAAAGGAGGTCAAGAAGACACAAAGAGGAATTTGAAAGAATAAATAGAAAAATAGCAGATGTCACAGAGATTACATATGCGGTAGACCAAATAAAAAATATACTAGAGACACACAATAGCAGATTTGAAGCAGCAGAAGAAAGAGTAAATGAACTAGAGGACAGAGCAACTGATTTTGGACTCACAAAAGAACAAATGGCAAAAAAGATGGAAAAATTTGAATCAGATCACAGGAAAATGACAGACAAAACAAAGGACATATAAGAATCCACAGACGGAGAAGAGAAGACTAGGACAATTAGTTGAGGCTTTTTTTAGTTTGCTAGCTGCAGGAATGCAATATACCAGGGGCGGAATGGCTTTTTAAAAAGGAAATTTAATAAGTTACCAGTTTACAGTCCTAAGGCTGAGAAAATGTCCCAATTAAAGCAAGTCTATAGAAATGTCCAATCTAAGGCAACCTTAGATACCTTGAACAGGTAAAGATACCTTGGTTCAAGAAGACAAATGAAGTTCAGAGTTTCTCTCTCAAGTGAGGAGGCACATGGCAAACATGGTCAGGGTCTCTCTCATCTGGAAAGGCACGTGGCAAACACGGCATCATCTACTAACTTTCTCTCCAGACTTCCCTTCATGAAGCTCCCCAGGAGGCACTTTTCTTCTTCATTTCCAAAGGTCGCTGGCTGACGGAATCTCTGCTTCTCATGGCTATGTCGTTCTGCTCTCTCCAAATCTCTCTCATTCTCCAAAATGTTTCCTCTTTTATAGGACTTCAGAAACTAATCAAGACCCTCCCAAATGGGTGGAGATATACCTCCAGCTAATCCAGTTTAACATCCACTCCTGATTAAATCACATCTTTAAGGAGATGATCTAATTACAGTTTCAAACATACAATGCTGAATAAGGATTAGAAGAAGTAGCTGCCTCTACAAAATGGGATTAGGATTAAAATATGGCTTTTCTAGGGTACATACATCACTTCAAACCAGCACAAGGACATAATGGGGGAAAGCTTCCCAAACTTTATAAAGGTTAAGAATATGCAAATCAAAGAAACCCACTGAACTCCAAATAGAATAAATCCAAATAGGCCTTCCCTGATGTGAGGATGATCTAACTGGGACATCTGTCACCCAATTGATTGCCAGGGTTGATTCTGCTGATTTGGTTGGCTAGGCAGGTGTCCCCTTCCTCCCTCACTGCTTCATGTGCTTCCCTCCTGAAGCTGTGAGCTAGGTAGAAGAGGATGACTTTCTGTGCTAGAGGAGAGGACTGTTCTTAAGTCAAGGGTATATGAGTGCCCTTGCTAGAACCCTGCTAAAACAAAGAAGCTCCCAAATAAGCCTGCCCAAAGTAATATCCTAACCAGTAGGCTAAATATTGAAGAGAAGCAGAAAATCCTGAAAGCAGCAAGAGAAAAATAATCTACTACATACAAGGGAAACCATATAAAACTGCATTCAGAGTACTCAACTGGCACTATGGAGGTGAGAAGGCAGTGGTATGATCTATTTAAGATCCTGAAAGACAAAGACTTCCAGCCAAGAGTTCTGTACCCAGACAAATTGGACTTCAAAACTGAGGGAGAGTTTAAAATTTTCACAGAAAAACAAATGCTGAAAGAATTTGTCAACAAGAGTTACAAGAATTACAAGAAATTCTAAAGGGAGTTCTGTTGGCTGAAAAAAAGAGAGAGGCGGAAGGTCTGGAGGAGGTTACAGAATTGAAGAGTACAGTAAGGGTAAGTTATGTGTTAAAAGAGAATGAGGGAAAAGAATATATAGATCTGAAAAATAAAATTAAAAAAGATGAAATGGTGAATTCGAGAGGTTTGAATATTAACAGACTAAGCCTACCGATTAAAAGATGCATATAGGCAGAATGGATTAAGAATTATAATCTAACTATACATGTGCTTCTTATAAGAGATTCATTTTAGACATAAAGATAAAAATAGACTGAAGATGAAAGAATGGAAAAATATGTTCCACACAAGTTGTAATAAAAAAAAGATAGAGTAGCTAAAATAATATCAAGCAAGATGGACTCTGAATGCAAAGACATCATAAAAGTCAAAGAAGTACACTATACATTAATAAAAGGGACAATTCAGCAAGAAAAAATAACAACCATAAATGTTTATGCTCCTAATCAAGAAGCTGCAAAGTACATGAGACAAACATTGGCAAAACTGAAGGAAGTGATAGATGTCTCAACAATAATAGTTGTTGACTTCAATATACTACTCTCCTCTCTAGATGAAACAACCAGACAGAGGTTCAGGAAGGAAATAGAGAATTTAAACAATTTGAAAAATAAATTAGACCTAACAGACATATGTAGGTCACTACGCCCCAAAACACCAGGATATACATTCTTCTCCAGTACTCATGGAACATTCTCTGGGATAGATCATATGCTGGGGCAAAAAACAAGTCTTTATAAATTTAAGAACATTGAAATTATTCACAGTCCTTTTTCTGATCACAACAGAATGAAGCTGGAAATTAGTAACCACCAAAGAATGAGAACATTCACAAATATATGAAGATTAAATAGCACATTCTTAAACAACCAGTGGGTTAAAGAAGAAATTGCTAGATAAATAGGTAGCTATCTGGAGATGAATGAAAATGAGAACACAGCTTAACAATATTTTGGGAATGTGGCAAAGAGTATGCTAAAAGGGAAGTTTATTGCCCTAAAAGCCTATATTTAAAAAGAAGAATGAGCAAAAATCTAGGACTTAACTGCTCACCTGGAGGAACTTGAGAAAGAACAACAAACTAACCCCAAAGCAAATAGGAAAAGAGAAATAACAAAGATTAAAGCTGAGCTAAATAAATAGGTGAACAGAAGAATAGAAAGAATCAATAAAAGCAAAAGTTGGTTCTTTGATTGAGAAAATCAATTAAAGCAATGGGCCACTAGCAAGGCTGACAAAGAAAAAAGTGAAAGGATGCAAATGAACAAAATCAGAAATGATAGGGGGTTCATTATCACAGACCCTGAAGAAGTAAAAAAAAATTGTAAGAAGATACTATAGACAACTATATACCAACAAACTAGACAACTTAGATGAAATGGACAAATTTCTGGAAACATCAAAGCATGCTACACTGACTCAAGAAGAAATAGAAGAGCTCAACAAACCAATCACAAGTAAAAAGATTTAATCAATCATCAAGTTTTCCTGCAAAGAAAAGCCTAGGACCAGAAGCCTTCACAGGGGAATTAATCAAACATTCCAAAATATTACATTGATTATGCAGGATTAAAGGCTCTCATTCTTGTTAGTATATTAAGCAGATAATAAGAGAGTATATTAAGCAGATAATAAAAATGTGTTGGCAAAGTCCTTTGAGGGATGGGAGAAAAAATATGGAACTATTAAACTTTACCACCAGGGAAACCCCTGATATTCTGTCAAACATTAGGGGCACCCAAATCAATAGGTCGAGCCCTTGATCTTGAGGTTTATGTTTGTAGTGGAGAAGCATAGCCTACCTATAGGTATCCCTAAGAGTTACTTCTGGGGGACCTCTTTTGTTGTTCAGATGTGGCCTCACTCTCTCTAAGCCCAACTCTGCAAAAGAAATCAGCGCCCTCCCCCTATGTGGGACATGACATCCAGGGATGAAAGTGTCTCTGGCAGCTTGGGAAATGACTCCTAGGTATGAATCTGGTCCTGGCACTGTGGAATCAACAATGTCATCCTGACCAAAAAAGGGGAAAATTAAGGTAACAAATAAGGTATCAGTGGCTGAAAGAGTTCAGATAGATTTGAGAGACTATTCTGGAGGTCACTCTTCTTCAATCTCCAGTTCAACATTGCTACTGACCTTAACTTGTCAAATCCCAATCTAAACCATTCCAGGCAATCCTAAAGAATCCCTACAGTGTTATCTAAAATTCCACAAAGTTTCCATGCACTAGGGTAACTTTCCAGAAACCTACAACCTCCAGATTGGTCCCTGGACCAGATAAGTCCTAAAATGCAGAAATGCAGAGGTCCCATCCTCTCCAGAATATAAACTAGTTGCATTCCCTTATCCTGTGTTATTGACAGCCCCTTCTAACATGAAAAAGTTAAAATGGGCATAGCCCAAATATCCCTAAAGAGTGGGAGAAAGATCAAATGTGATGGTGGAGATACACAGAGAAGATAGGGTTTAACAAATGAGTATGATTTGTGAATTATATTACATTGTATTTCTTTTATACTCCAGTATTATAGAGCAACTGGAAGTAAAAACCTAAAATTGTGGAATTGTAGCCCATATCAAACTGAAATCTGTTCTACAACTAATTGTTGCCCTATGCTTTGAAATTTATTGCTTTTTTCACATATATTTTTCACACACACAAAAAGAAAAAAACACATTTCTTCTAGCCTCCAGTGTTTTGGAGTAGCTAGAAGGAAAAATCTGAAAAAGTGGAATGATAACTCCAAACAAACTCTGAAATCTGTTCTCTAACTACTTGCTGAGTGTACTTTGAAAATCATTGTTTTTTCTTTCTTTTTCTGTAATTATGTTATATTTAACAAGAAAAAAAAACCTTAAAGAAAAAAGAATGGGAGATATCTCACCTCATATCATTGATTTTTATTCTGATTAGTGTACTGGTAAGCTCTCCAAACTCTACAATACTCCGCTTCCCACATGAACCAAGCACAAAAAGAAATTCAAACTTAAGATAATAAGCTTAGTTGTTCATGGTTAGGGGCATTTTGCATTACTTGACTTATGCTTTTTCTTTTTATTTGCTATGACAATTTTCAGCTTCTTCCCATGTTTTGCATGAATTTCTGAATCAGCTTGAAGATTCATTGTTGTACATGATTTTTGCATGGCTTAAATAAAGAATTCCCTCTTCGATGCTCAAAAACAAATGGAGCACAATTCTCAGTGCCTGCTCATGCAAACAAACAAACAAACAAATGGAACAATAGATTTGTTTAGTTTTCCAGTTCAAGTCACTCATGCAAAATATTTTCAATATTACATTATAGCTTTATAAAGCAATGAATAATATTTCTCTACTATGGAGTCATTTCAAGAATGCATTATTAACTGAAAAAAGTAAGTGTAAAATAATGTTTACAGAACTTTACAATGTTTTTAAGAAAAAAATACAATATAAGGAAGAAACTGACTTACAGTTTATTAATACAGAAGGAAAATTCAAACAAACAAACAAAATGTTGCTTTATTCAAGGAGGGAGTGAAATAGAATAGAGGGACTGTAAATAAAAGTAGAACCTCTGTGAGGTAACTCTTGTTATACTATAGGTTTTACTATAAAATGTATAACTGGTTTAATGTCCTATAAAATTAAATTAAACTGATGCAATTCTTAAAATTAAAAAAATATATATGATGAAAATGAATCTGACTTTTTATTGAATTAGTGGCAACTACAGAAAGGGATTATTTCAGGTGTTTTTTGTTTGTTTGTTTTTGTTTTTGCATCGGCAGGCACCAGGAATTGAACCTGGGTCTCCGGCATGGCAGGCGAGAACTCTGCATGCTGAGCCACTGCGGCCCACCCTTTCAAGTGTTTTTAAATCACATTTATTTGACTCTACAATGTTGATGAAGTATGAATAAGGAATGAGCAGAATGTATGCACTGTCTTCACACATTCAAATACACACTAAAAATATTTAAATAATTATAGAAATATTCAAATAATTTCAGTAATTCTATTGTGAATAATGATGTTGATATTGTTACTCAAATTATATGAAAATTGGAGAGAACAAATAAATAGTTTTGTTAATATTATTGGAAACCAAACAATATTTTCAACATTAGAACAAAGAAGTAAAAATTAAAAAATCAGAAGAGATAAATTATATCTTTTAATTTAAAAATTGAAACTCATATTGTATTCCTTCAAAAACTATTTCTGTCTTCATAAAGGGGCTAAGAACAATGACGCAGTAACAGTGAGTATCACAGACACCCAGATTTCTTTCTCTTCCTCTATTTTCCCAATACATTTAATTACTGTTTCTTGGATGAATGATTGAATTCAGATGAGGGGCAGGAAAATTTCATCAAAAAAGGCCTGGAGTATCTTATCAGGAAAGAAAATGCATTTCCTATACTTCTGAGAAGGAGAAGGAGAAGGAGTTTTAAATGAACAAGATTGTCAATAAATTCATCAATGATTATGGGGTTAATGGTCCTATTCTATGATTACATAAGTTAACAGCATCTTTATAGAAGACATATTCCAATTATTGATTATGCAATTATTAAAGTAGCAAAAGAATAATTATCTATACAAGGATTTTAACAAAAATAATATTATTTTTAAGAAAAAAATTGCCTTTAGTAGTTTGGCTTATGCATTTTCTACCAGTTATGGGTATAAATATATATTATAAATATTTTCATTACTCACACTCAGAAAATCTATTTTCTAAGTGCATGACAGTAGAATACATTTCCATATTATATTTGAATAGTACCATTGGTGGCATAAAAATTTAAACCAAGATGCAAAAATTCCATTGATTACAAAATTTTAAGATCTACCATTTTCTAATTCTTCATAAATAGAAAGATAATTAAAATGATTTTGTGAAACATACTATTGCCCCCTCATATGACCATCACCCAGCTTAGTCTAGATGTAACCAAGGTAAAATGTTAATTTAATCACATTTTATAAAAGAATATGATTATTAGAAGAGCAGAAATGTTAACCTATAAATTATATTACTATGATATCCACTATTTGGCTATATTTCCCTGATTCATGACAATTTTAAAAGATCAAATATTTTAGAAAATGTCAGTATAGAGTAATTTCAATTTTCTTTCATGTTACCATATAACTATAAAGATAAAGAAGATTATATCTATGCTTACTCTTATTATTATAAAAAGCTATTTGGTTGTTAATAAAAGAGATGTTATTCCTTTTAATTTTAAAAGAAGAAATTATTTTAATTTGAGCCTTGCAAATTGTAAGCATTAAATTGTTACCTGCTGTGTAACAAATATCTTGCTGTGTAAGATATTTTTAAAAGCAAAATAGCTTCTCCTAATACACATCCATAATTTGGGGTCTCATAGAGATTAATTGTTCAATGCAGCTTTTTTCAATCAAATCTAAAAATAAATGAGCACTACAGTTTTCAGAGATCCTTAACACCAGTTTTCCTCAACATAAGCATTCTATGAGACAATTTATCTTTTATATATTTTTAGCATAATCTTCTTACAGAAATTAATGACTACATTTAATTTCATATTCCAAAGGATTTTCTTTCATATCGTCATTTATTTATGTGTAGCCACACATAATTCTTGCCACAAAATGTCTCAGCTGTGCAAGACATTGACATAGCATTCCTGTTTCATCTCACTGTAAGCACAAGACTTCATTGACTACAGTTAGGTTGGGGCCTCATGCTTAAGTCTACACAGGCCCTAAAACACTGCGCATGATTCTACATGGATTTTGTTTTTTGGCTGTCAGAAAGCAAAGCATCCTCTGGTGAATTCTCTCAAGGCGCTGAGAAATCCCAGGATGGAAGGATCCTGGGTGCCCACAGCACTACTTAACACGACAGCCTCCAGGAGAGTAGTCTGATAAACATCAGATGGTTATGCAAGAAAGATACAACTTTCATTGCAGTAAGTCTCGGAAAAGTGAGGCTGTCCATTATAAAAGTGAGCAGGAAATATCCTAGTATGCTGGATAAATGAAATTCTACAGAATATCTGGATTTGTTGTGTGCATTTGTGTAACCTTGCTATCAGCTTCTTTAATTGTATAAGGTTAATGTTTTATTGAGGCATTTTAAAATTAGAATCTTAGTATGCACAGGAAAGACACCAAAACTTTTAAGAAAATACAGTGCAACCAGAAACCATGAACTTTGAGGCTCAAAACAATAGCATCTAAAACTGAGTGTGTGTATATATAATACATATGCATATATATATATACATATATATTCATAAACCTTGTTCATGGATGATTTATAGTACATCTACCTATGAATGCAGAATGTTGTATGGGACAAGTCACCAGATCACATTATTTGTTGTAGTATCCACAATATTTCATCCAGTGCTAATATATAACAGATGCCTGAAAACATCTAAATAAATGAGGAAATCATTTACACCACTGATATTTTGCTTGCTCTATTATACAACAGCATTCAGCTAGATCTCTTCCAGAGAAGATTAATCATTGCAACACTTTTCTTGTAAATGCATTTTCTCATTAAAAGGCAGTTTATTAGTCAGTGTTCTTCTCTAGAGAAAGAGAACCAACAGGAATCAATCTGTAAATAGGAGATTTTAGAAAGTGTCTCATGCAAACTTGGGGATCCAAGAGTTCCAGAATCCATTGGGCAGACCACAAGCTGGCAACTCTGATGAAGAGCCTTCATGAACTACACAGGAAAGTCTGGCTGTTGTGGTGATGCAAAAATTCAAAATCCAAAGGGAGTCCAAATGGCTGGAAACTCCAATGAAGGTTCTAGCTGAACTCCACAGGAAAGGCTGGCTGGCTGAAGAAAAGAAAAAATGAAACTTCTCTATTTTCCCTTAAAACTCTTCAATTGACTGGATTAAATCCAACTGGTTGCATTCTCTTTGGGTGGAATTGAATATAGTTGATCATAGACACAATCAGCCACAGATACAATCAACTGACTGATGATGTAATAAACAAGCCTTCTGGTGTATCAGCCAGTCATGAAATATCCTGCAGTAGCTGTTAGGCCAGTGCTTGCCTGTCCAGACATCTGGGCACCATCACAGAGCCAAGTCGACACCTCAAAGTAACCATCACACACCACCCCTTTTCAAATCTGGCAGCTATATGCATCACTTTAAATCATTGATCTCTAAATAGAACATAACAGCAGACATATCTTTCACTTAAAAATATTCAACAATTCTGGATACAACTGGAAATCCATTAAATTTCCCCAGAATAGGGTGTAAGCCCTTAGGTGACATTTACTCTTCCCTTGATATCCTAAAACTTAAATACTATAACAGGAACAATACAATTTATTTCAAATGATAAGAAGAAAACAAGATATTTTCTTTAGGTACAAATACAAAAATATTTATAAAAGAAAGAGGAAATACTCATACCATTGCAGTCCTCATTTCTGTCACTGGTCATGTGGTTGTAGTTCATACTTATCACTACCTTCTTCCACTACCCATTACATGCTCCCTTTGCCCTCAGCAAACACTTCAGCTGGCTAAGGTTCTTTGCTTGGTGGGGTGACCCAAACCTTCATTCTTGAAGTTTCTGGAAAATTGATAATCCTGCCTAGATTGCATTGCTGCAGATTTCATTAACACTGACCACAAGGCATGGTAGTTCTAAGAGATGCTTTAGGGGGTCTTTTGTATTCCAGGAAAACTCTTCTTTACCACCATTGCATGGTTGCATTCCTATTTCTCCTTGGGATCAATCACCCAACAAGTATGTAGTAATCTTCCTCTTTGCATGTTGATTCAATGGCATAAGAAATCAAAAGTGGTCAGGTGGCAGTCCTAATGTTCGATGGAATCATTGTTGTGTCTCCCGGTAAGAGCACAATTCCTTTTGGAACTAAGACCTGTGTAGATCAACAGAGCTTCAGGTTTCCGGGACAGGAAGCAACAAATGTTTTCTAGTGGATCACTAAGGATGTTGGTGAGTGGTGCCACTCCCATTTCCATCCCTTAACTCCTGGACCTTTGAATCCTGGCCATAGGAGAAAGAGTGGCACAGAGCAGATGATGATTCAGAGCATACACAGCCTCCTGGGGAACACTGCCCCAATCCTACAAGGTGTTGCCACCTAGTTAGCACTGTGATTGTGTCTTTGAAAGACCATTCCACCATTTTATCAACCCAGCTGCCTTAAATGATGGGGAACATGGCATGACCAGAGAATCCCGTGAGCATGTGCCCATTCCTGCACTTCATTTGCTGTGAAGTTGGGTTTTTGTCCAGAATCAATGCTGTGTGGAATGCTATATAGATGAATAAGGCATTCTGTAAGTCCAAAGAAGGTAGTTTTGGAAGAAGCATTACATGTAAAGAAGGAACACTCATATC
This sequence comes from Tamandua tetradactyla, assembly GCF_023851605.1. Lineage (NCBI taxonomy): Eukaryota > Metazoa > Chordata > Mammalia > Pilosa > Myrmecophagidae > Tamandua > Tamandua tetradactyla. The sequence continues at coordinate 4,273,338 of NC_135350.1, read as the reverse complement.
TATAGTGTATGCCCATTCCAGCTAGACCATACCACGGCCCCATCAATGATTGAAGTGGTCCCATGTAATCAACCTGCCACCAGGTAGCAGGCAGATCACCTTAGGGTACCCTGGGATCTACTGCAAGTCAGATTATTTTGATTGCTGCTTTGAGTCTGCTGTCCATTATGGTAGCCACAGCCACTTTGTCTATTACAATTAACTATTGCCATGTGGCTTCTGCCGATTTGGAATTTGCTCATCCCCATTGTGTTTCAGGATTTCAGCTCAGTGACAGTTGTTCCCACAGTAATGTCTGACCTACAGAGAAGGGCAACTATAGAACTCTTCAAGGATAATGGAGCTTCTCTCACATATTTATTCCTCAAAGTCCTGGCAAAAGGTGTGCTCTCTGGACATTCCTGGGGTGTGTGGGCAGTGTTCCATGATAAATCCACTCTAACATTCAAATCTTTGGATTCTTAATCTATATCTTACCAGGGCAGTTCTGGCTTTTCAGCCTCAGGTAATGTCTGCCACATTTTGATCCGTGTTTAAACCAACTGACCAACCAAAGTGTTAGCACCCTTCCTAACCTCTTGAACTATAACATTGAATGCCAAATCTCTGCTTATCAATAAATCCACCTTGATCCAACTTAATATTCCTTCCACCATTATCCCACACCCTTAATAACCATTACCACATATTTCCCTGATTTCTCTTTACATAAGTTGGAAAACTTACACAGTTTTTTGGAGTATAGCTTACCTCTTCATGGGTTACACTTTGTACCTCACTTTTCAGGGCCTGAAGGGACATTAGTCTAGTTATAGGTCTTTAAGAAGAGACAAGTGGTGGGGATGGGTCATGAAAATAATTAGAAATGTCTTCCAAGCCAATTACCTCAGGACATTCTATTGCAATTTCATCTGGGGAAAAGGATTAATTGCTCCAGACAGAGGAGTGGGGGCTGTTTCTCTAGGGGAGGTAGTTACAGTTTTGCCAGATGGATGTTGGATGGCAGATTTCTTAGGGCCTACTGGAGGTTGAGAAGCCATCTCCTCATGGCAGGGTAGAGGTTGGGTAGCTGTATTCTTAGGGCAGGTTGGAGGTTGGGTGGCTGTTTCCTCAAGGCAGGCTGGAGGTAGCGGGGGGTGGCTGCTCCTCAGGACAGACCATTGTAGGACTATCTAGCAAACTCAGCAGAATCCAGGTTTTCCATGTTCCCACTGTCATCAATATCAACTCATATCCCTTTCCAAGTTTTGGGATCCCACTCTTTTCCAATCAAAATTCTTACTTTAATAGCTGAAATAGTGCAAGGTTGAGAATTTAGTTTGTGCTGTAAATCTGTAATTTGCACAATGAGACTCCAGGTCTGGTTTTAAGAGATCTCAGGTCTGTGACCACAATATATAAGATTTTCTTTCAGGGCACACATAGAAACTTTCATATCTTTCATATAGCATTTAAGTTGCAAATTAGAAGCCTTCAGCTCATCCCTTTCTCTCACAACTGTATCCAGCATATCTAATAAAAACCAGTCAAATCCTTATACCTCTTAACTCTACAAAACTTTGTTAATTTGTCAAAAACATTGTCACCCAAAGACTTGTCTCATATAAGAATACGATTAGGAGAATCAAATGGTCATATTTTTTGGATTTCTATTGCCAACTCATGCCACGGACTGTCAGTGCCATCTTGATCACTGAGAATAGAGTCATCAGTGCCTTTGACTCTAATCAGAGTAGACAATCAATTGTGAAAACCCATTTTAAAAATTCAATTTCTCAAGAACCACTCCCAACACCAAGTTGTATTACTTAGGATACTCTAGAGGAACAGTAGCAACAGGAGATATTGGTAAATATTAGATTTATAAAAAAGTGTTTCATACAACCATGGGGATTCAAGAGTTCAAAATCTGTAATATAGTCCATGAGGCTGGAACCGCCAATGAAGATCCTTGACGAACTCCACAAGAGAAGCTGGCTGGCTGAAAAAAAGAAAAAATAAATGAAAATTTATCTTCTCCTTTAAGTCTTCGACTGACTGGCTTAAAAATCCAGCTGACTGGATTCTCTAGATGCAGAAGACATACCCTTAGTTGATCATAAATACAATCACCCACAGATGCAATCATCTGACTGATTTAATAAATCAGCCTTCTGGTTGATCAACCAGCCATGAAATATCCTTGCAGTAATGGTTAGGCCAGAGCTTGCCTGACCTAACAACTGGGCACCATCACCTGGCCAAGTTGACACTTGAGGATGTTTAAGAAGTAGCTGTGATGGCTGCTCTAATCAGGTATCACCTATTGAGGACAGTAGAATCACACATTCTCTACTGTGGTTCAGAAAACCTCTCTGCCCCTTGAGGGCATCATGTTCTTCAAATCGATGGAAAGAGAGCAGTCAAGGGAGTAGTCAAGTCTATGCATGTAAATATATAAAGCGTATGTATTCACACACTACTATTGACTCCAATTTAGAAGGTGCTAACAGATGGAGATGAGGGGAGAGATTCAAGGAATTGCAGCAAGTCATTTAAAGTGTTTCAAGTAAAGATGAAATTGTATGCAAATATTGATAACAATGTGATTAACTATTCATTGATACTCATCACACTGATGACGTAAATATGGAAATAATCAAGTATAACACTTTTTCTGGGGATAAAAATGAAACAACAACAACAAAAGAAACAAAATTATTCTTTTTGATTTTCATTATGTAAAAGTATTTTAATTTTTTTAAACAACATAATGGTATTTATCTAAACCTTTAGCTATGGAATTATTAATGAAAATAATGTTCTTTTATAGAATTTTTTAGCAAACTGGATATATTCATTTCTAATATGACTAATCAGCAACTTATCATCTGTATTGCTTTTCAGTTTAGCCTCTGTGTTTCAGATACAAGACCTCTTTGTAAAACAGTTGTTCCATAGGTATTTCTGCATTTATGCAAAGGGAAATTCTCTGACCTTGAAGTATTAGAAATTTGCTATTTCAGTTTGCTGGGGTTATTGCTGTGATAATGGTGTAAAAAAAACACAAATGGTCTGCACAAATTGCCTTTTTTAGTGTGAACTCCTGGCTAATCTATAATCATCTATAGTCAAGGTCAGCATCCCCTCAGCAACAAAACCAATTTTTGTTCTTATCCCTGCTTATAAATTCACTTTTAATAATACTGACCTTCTTGAGAATTTTCTACTTAGTATATAATCTAACCAATTGCTACTTTATCACCTCTATTGCCTATTTCAAACATTGCATGGAAAATAAGGCTTGAGGTACATAAAAGAAACCTGAGGCTGCAGCTTTATTCCTTCTAAAGTGTCAGGTATATTTATCTGCTTATAACCACAGGCTGAGAAGTGTTAGGCTCCTGAGAATTTAGAGCAACTCAAATGAAGGAAATCACCCAGGAGATTATTGAAGAAAGGATTAGTGGTAAAATTAGGCAGACTTGTGCGCCTTTCTATCTGCTTCATTACTTTGCACACTTGACTGCCTGAATGACAAAATGACCCATCTCTGCACTGTGCTTCAAGAAGCCACTCGGGAATTCTGAGTGCTCTTTTTTTAACCATTTGTAAAGTAGCACAAAGTATGATGGCATTATCGGTTTTCTTCTCCTGTACAAAAAGAAATCATTACATATAAACCCAGTTTAGCATTATCAGATACTTCAGATTATTAGTTACCAAGCTGTAAATTTAGAGTGACAATGGTTTGACAGAATTGCCATTATCCCAATTTCTGGAAAGATTTAGCATTGATCTACTTTTATCCTTGGTAGAGGACTCTCAAGGAAATAAGCCAAAATACCTGCTACCAGAGGCAAATATTTGATGAACTAGAAATAAAATTCTGAAATGTAGAAAGGAAAGAAAAAAAATTAAAACTAGGTTAAATTGCGTACATAAAACGGAGAGAACATTACATTAACTTGCTGTTTTATTAATTCATATGTCCACATACTTTCTTTAGCTGCGGTAGTACAAATTAATATTCAAGAAGATTAAATGGCATTGTCTTTCAGGGAAGTTGTATCAAACAATTCCTGAAGTTACTAGCTTGGAAATTATCCCACTATCCACATTTTTTGTGTTAAAAAAATACACACAAGAAATAATTGCTTAAGTAAATTTTACAGTCATTAAACATTGGATACCCCATGTGTGCCTATATAAATAAAATTCTAAGATCATTAGAATTCTAGAAATTAATGGTATTTGTATTTTACTGTGTTGTAATTATATAACTTTTTATTAATTAATTATAAATAAATATTTTATTTGGCATTTTTTTTGCTTCAATACTTTGTTTTCCCCTCATTCTTATGTTGAAAAGTTAGCCTTCTAAAATTTCATACCGAACACTTCCATTATTTTATTCAGCCAAGTGGTTAAAAATCTTGGAAAACTCATAGATTCTGAGTCTAAATTCAACTGCTCAGTTTTGCTTTGATTTTTTTCTCAAAACTTATTAAGACTTAACATTATGAAGAACTTACTAAAAGAAGCAACTGCTCCAGATGGTTTACATGTAGCATCTGTTAAGGATTGGGTTCATTATCCAAAACAGAAAACCAAATCTGGAGTGGCTTAAGTACACTAAAGAATACAAAGATAATTTCAGTTAGGCACTCCAGTGTTGGTGCCTATTTCATCTTTTTTGAGGCTTGACTTTTTTTCCCCATAATCTTAAGGAACGTTCAGTCTGCCAGGTATCAAATTGGTATTATTTGTGGAAGAGCAGTCTGAAAAAGTTTCCTGGCACTGTACTGCTTCCAACAAGGTTGCAAGTCTTCTAAACAGAGAGAATGGAAAGATGGATGCAAAGTATATCCAATAACGATATCTGCCATACATGGGTTGACTCATTTAATTTTTGATCTATCCTATAAAGTAGGTGCTATTATAACCCTCGTTTTTCAAAATAGGTAACTGAGGCAGGTAGAGATGAATTAACGTAAGACCAAAAAGTATACTTACCATTTTTTTCCGCCAATTTTTTTTTGCAATTTCCCAGTTGTATTTCCATAATGGGCTCCTCTTAGCTTTATTTGATCAACTTCCGACAAGCTTTTCTTCCTGGTTATGGAAAAGGCTTTTTAAAATGGCATACATTCATCCATTCATTCATTTATAGTGAGCAGCACATGAGCAAAATGACATGTTAATTCATGCATCTCAAAGACTATTTTATTATCTTATCTTCATATACAAAATTATGGCAATTTAAGGAAACCATGAATTGGTACCTGACTTTTAAGCTAATAAAGTAAAGCTTAAGTGGCTGGCAGCAGGAGAGCAAAGACACCGAAAGAGAAAGAATTTCCACTACAACTATCAAGTACCACATGTTTATCAATGAAGAGCAAGAACCAAGCACACTCTTTTCCCCAGAAGGTAAGTCAGTGCCACCTACAGTTGAACGGTGCTAGCTGCAGATGGTATGCTAGAGCAAAAATCCACAGATAATATATTTAATTGGGCATTTTTAATTTCTGAAATGAGGCTATGTTTTATGGATTAAATTGAGTATAGATATGAACAGAATATTCTACCAGTGACATAGAATAAGAATCCCCATTTAATAAGTTTTTAAAAGGGCAGTGAGAGATAAAATATAATTATATTTTTATTATACCCACACATTGTGATTATCCAACAATCAATTTGCATGATTATTTAAATATTCATATTATGTTTGCTAAACATTTTAAATGTACTTCTTATAATTGATAAACCTGCATTATTTTCTCTTCTATGGGGATTTTACCTTATATTATTTACATTTATTTTAGTTATTATTTTCATTGTAAGCTTGAAACAATTTTTCTAATTCATACAAATGATTTTTTGTGTGTTTTTTTTATTGATTTCAAGTTAAAAGTTTTTTATCCTTCTAAAGGCCAGGTAAAAAGGTCTATTACAATAATTTCCAAAATTAATTAATAATTTGCTTTACTTTATGCTTAAGATATAAACTATTTCATTGATTCCTATGTTATCACCAGTCTTTTCTCTTTGCTGTGAGTTTCTCTTAAAAGGTATTAAGAGGTAGGCCAGTTTCTTCTTTATCTGGCAGAAAGTCTTTATGTACTTAAATTTTCCTGATTTTCTTCTGTCCATCACATAAAGGATGAACAAGCTAACTGTGTTGGCTTGAAGCAGTTACATACCTCAGAAAATGCCATGTTCTTTTAATGCATTCCTATGAGTGCAGGCCGATTATATGTGGGATCTTTTCGTTAGGTTATTTCAATTGAGATGTGACCCAACCCACTCGAGGTGGATGTTATTCCTTTTACTGGTGTCCTTTGTGAGGGGATGTGCCACTTTGAATCTGTGGTGGACCCCAGAGAAGCCATGTCCTTCAATCCTCAGTCAATATTGCCGGCTGGGGACATTTTGATGGTTCCCAAGGAGATGTGACCCACCCAATTGCGGGTGGTAACTTTTGTCAGACAGCTTTGATGGATTTGTGACTCCTTTAAGGGAGGAAACATTGTGGAGAGAGTCCCATTTTAGAGCCACGAGAAAGCCACAGCAAAGTCCAGCAGCGCCATGAGGCTGAGGGAACCACCGAGTCCGCCAGCCAGCAACCTTTGGATATGAAGAAGGAGGAACACCCCTGCAGGAGCTTCATGAAACAAGAAGCTGGGAAAGAAAGCTAGCAGGCTGTCACCATGTTTGCCACCTGCCTTTCCAGTTGAGAGAGAAACGCTGAGCCCATCAACCTTTCTTCAGTGAAGAGAACCTCTTCTGGGTGCCTTCATTTGGAGATTTTTATAGCCTTGCTTTAATTGGGACATTTTCTCGGCCTTAGAACTGTCAACTAGTAACATAAAAATTATGTTATATTTTTATACTTTTATAATTATAAGTTTTTAAATTCCCCTTTTGAAAAGACATTCTGTTTCTGGTATGTTGTATTTCAGCGGCTAGCAAACCAGAACAGAGGATAAAAGACAGAAAAACCCAGAGAACTTAGACAGAGAGAAACCTCTGGAGGAGGTGTCCTAGATGCTGGCAGTCTGTTTTCAGAGAAGATGACATTTTCATGCTTTAATCTGGCCATTCTCATGGTCTTAAATCTCTAAATTTGTTAACTAATAAATCTTTATTGTAAAAGCCACTCCATTTCTGTTATATTGCATCCTGGGAGCTTTAACAAACAGAAACTGTAAACTATTGGGAGCTAGAAGAAAAAAACTTCTCTATATACTTTCATTGTATTTCTCAGATCTTTTTCATCCTAGGACTTTTTGTCTTTTTTATCTCCTACTGAAGGAAGTATATTAAAGTGTCCCCACTGTGATTATGAATTTTTTATTTGTCTTTTAGTTTTTCGTATTTTAAAATCATGCTATTAGATGCACACAAATTGAGATTTGAGAAATCTCCTTGTAGCTTTTACCTTTTCATCACTGTGAAATGACTCTCTGTATGCCTAGTGGTACTTTTTGCCTGATAATATTATACATGAATCAGCTGTTCTTTGATTAATGCTTCCTGGCCAATCCTTTCTGTCAATTTACTATCAATATTTGTGTTTTTTTATATTTGATATCTTTCTCTTTGAAGCTATATATACTGTAACAGCTTTTAGAAACAATCTTAGTCTTTCAAAAGAGCTATTGGTTCATTTAGTTTTAATATAATTATTGATGTAATTGAATTTATTTCTGACATTTCTCTATTTGGTTTTTATTTGACCTATGCCTTTCATTGTCTTTCTCTCTCTTTTCTTGCTTTTTTTTTTTGAGTAATCAAATTATTACTATTAGTCCATTTTTTCCTTTGTATACATTCTCTGACTATTCTTTTAGTGGATTACTTCACTTACAATGGACACTGTTGAATTATTGAAGGTTAATGGAAAGATTATTGTGATTGATTTCTTCAAAGAACACTTTAAACATATCCACATTTATATCTATATCTATATCGGTATCTATAGCTATATCTATCTATATCTTATGTACTTTAATGTCATCTAATATATGTATATATTGAAAGAGAGAGAAGATGTTTTTGTTTGCTTATAGCTGCTGGAATGCAATATACCAGGTATGAGTTGGCTTTTACAATGGGGATTCATTAACTTAAAATTTTCAGTTCCTATGTGAAAATGTCCAACTCAAGGCATCAATAGAATGATACCTGGATTCTGAAGACTGGCTGGTGGCATCTGGGACACCTCTGTCACATGGGAAGGCACATGGCCAGTATCTGCTGATCCTTCTTTCCCGGTTTTCATTGCTTTCAACTTCCAATTTCAGTTGCTTCCTCTCTTAGCTTAGGTGGGTGTATGCTTGTCTGTCAGCTTTTCTGGGGCTTCTTTCTATGAGCTTCTCTGAATTTCATCTTGTGTTATTTAGGTTTAGGTGTCAACTTGGCTCGGGGATGATGCCTGTTGTTCTGTTTCTGTGAACTTAAAATCATCAGTATGTGAAATTCATCTATGGCTGATTACATTTATAGTTAGCTAAGGGGACTACCTTTCTCAATGAGTGAGGTTTAACTTAATTAGCTGGGGCTTTAAAGAGAGATGTCAGAAGGTAGCTAGCTCAGTGCAGCTGAGTCCAAGCAGCTCAGCATACTCACCATTTGCAGCTCAGCCAGAAATTTGGAGATTCAGAAAAGAATCACTCCAGGGACAGCCACGGGGACTCATAAGCCAGGAGAGAAGGTCAACAGACATCGCAGTATGCCTTCCCATGTAACAGAGAGAACCTCAGATGAAAGATAGCTGCCTTTCCTCTGAAGAATTACCAAGTTTTAACTAAATAATTCCCCTTATTAAAAGCTAATCCAGCTGTGGCGTATTGCATTCTGTCAGCTTTGGCAGACTAAACACATCTCTTAGATTCTCTGGGGCTTCTCTAAGCTCTCATGGCTTTTCCGTTTTATCTTCTCAAGGACTCCTGTAAGGGGAGTAAGAGCCGCCTTGAATGGGTGGATCACATCTCAATTGAAATAACTTAACCGAAAGTTCCCACCTACAACAGGTCTGCACCCGCAGGAGTGAACAAAAAGAACATGGCCTTTTCTGGGGTACACAACAGTTTCAGATAGCCACACAGGAAGATTTCAGCTTTCAGCAATTTAGTTATTTTTTTCAGACTAATATTGTTATGTATGGTTAATACTCTGTCAGTATTCATTCAAAACTATGCATAATTTGCAACTTTCTTGGCCTCTTATATTCTGTCCTGCAATTCAATGTTTTCCCCTGGAATTATTTACATTCCAACTAAAAAATTATCTTTGTTATTATTTCTTTAATTATGCTTTTGCTAATAAAAATCAATTTTAAATTTTATTTTCTGAACTGTTTTTATTTCACCGTAATTTTTGAGGGATGTGTTCACTTGGTATACAATTTGAGGTTGTCAATTATTTTCTTTCAGTGCATTAAATATTTTATTTCATTTTCTTCTTGTCTGTACCTTTTTTGCCTATTGAAAATTTAGCTCTCAATCCAATTGTTCCTCATATGTCCATCTCCTTGCTTTAGCTGTATATTTTACAAAATCATAATATACTAGTTCTCAACCATGGAGATTTAGTTGCCTTTCTTCTGAAGAATTAAAAAGTTTTAACTAAATAATTTCCAGGGCACTTTTGGCAATTTCTAGAGATATTTTTGATAGCCACCAGAGGGTCTTATTACTGGTATCCAGTGACCCAGTGGAAATGAGACCAGAGTGCTGCAAAATATCATGCACAGTATACCTCCCCACAAAAAGATGGAATAACCAGGCCAACATGCCAGAATGCAGAAGTTGAAATACCCTGTTGTAGGAATTACTGAATACTTTAACTCCTCATATTTAATTCCTCAGATCTGGGTTATCTTGACCAGATAAGGTGCTTTCAGAACCTTAAAACTTGCTTATAGAGACAACTCTTCTTGAGAAATAAAGAAATTAATTTTGGAATTGTTTTTTGGTCATGGATTGGTTGATTATTGGAATTGCTGTTGAAAATTATTATTCCTCCTTCTCAAGCATTTACATATTTTGCTGTGGATACTGGCATCAATGTCCAAAGACTCTGTTTGTGTGTTCATGCACGTGTGCACATTATATGTGAATATGGCCACCAATTGTATATATATATATGAGTATAGTCACCAATTAAAAATATGTGTATAAAGCATGAGCGTTTTTTTTCTTAAAAGGAATTATTTATAGCTTTGATGCATTAAATTTGATATTAATTTCTAGTGAACCATCTTGTTTATAATATCAGTTTTACTTTAATTATCATACAACTATAATACTAGAAAATTTTAAAATAGACTATTTCAAAAGAATAATTTTGGCCTACATTCCAGAATTTATATATTTTTTAAAATCATCAGCACTCTACAAGAATATTGCACCTGCCTTTTAATTGAGTTTTATGTGGCAAGGTTCTCATTGTAAAGGTCAACATTTTAAAGAAACTGAAAAGCAGATATAAAAAACTGAAAAAATAATTTTTTAACTATATAATCTTAAAGCATCTTAATGCTCTCTATTTAAATTGTTTTGAACAATGAATATATGATTGTCTAGAATTTTTAAGAATATTATTTTGTAGTTGATTATATGTTCCATACATAATTTGGCATCGCTATATTTTTGACCAATGTGATATTGTTTTTCTTATTTTTCCTTTACTAGACAAGAGTTGTGGGTTTACAGAGTAATTGTGAATAAAATACAGAATTCCCATTTACCATACCAACAACAACGCTTTGCATCGGCGTGGAACATCTGCCACAATAGAAAACAGCATATTTTTATAATTATACTTTTAATTAAAGCCCATGCTTCAATTTAAGGCACACTTCTTGTGCAGTGTCATTGCATGGAATTTTTTTTTAATTTTAGCCTTTTACCATAAATACAGTCCAACAATTCTCTCTTCAATCACATTCAGTGCTGTTAATTATGTACATAATGTTGGTACTACGATCCCACCATTCACTACCAAAACATGTCCATCATTCCAAAGAGACCCCTCTATATTTTAAACTTTAACTTCCTATTCCTTATACCCAATCTGTCCCCTTGTAACCTATATTCTAGATTCTGACTCTATGAATTTCCTTATTCTAAGTTTTTTCAAATCAGTGAGAAAATACAATATTTTTCATTTTGTGTCTAGCTTAATTTAGTCAACATGTCTTGAAGGTTTATACATGTTGATCCATGTATCAGAATTACATTCCTTTTAATGGCTGAATAATACAATGTTGCATGCTTAGACCACATTTTATTTATCTAGTTATTGGCTGATGAACAACTGGGTTGCTTCCATCTTTTGGCTATTTTGAATAATTGTGCTATGAACAGCATTGTGCAAATCTCTGTTTGAGCCCCTGCTTTGAATTCTTCTGTGTACACAGCTAGTAGTGGGATAGCTGGGCCATATGACAGATCTATTCTGGGCTTTTAAAGGAGATGTCCAACTGCCCTCACAGTGGTTGTACCATTTAAAATTGCTACCAGCAATGAATAGGTATTCCTATCTCTCTGTATCCTCTTCAGCGTTTATTATTTTCTGTGGTTAATAACAGTCATTCTAATTGTTGTGAAAGGGTATCTCACTGTGGTTTTAATTTGCATTTCCCTGATGACTAATGACGTTAAGCATCTTTGCATGATATACAGATGTCTGTCTTCTTTGAAGAGATGTCTATTCAAGTCTTTTATCCACTGTTTAGTTGGTTCACTTGTCTTTTTGCTGTTTTGTTGAAGGATTTCTTTATATATGCTGGATATTAATCCTTTGAAAGATTTCTTTATATATCCTGGGTAATAACCCTTATTCTGATATGTGGTCTCCAAATATTTTCTCCCCTAATGTAAGCTGTCATTTTATAGTATGAGAAGTCCTTTGAAGGCCAAAAGTTTTTTGTTTTGATGAGGTACCATCTATCTCTTTTTTCTCTTTTGCTGCTTGTGCCTTGGGTATAAAATCTAAGAAACTGTTGCCTAAACCATTGTTTGCTGCGATCCTCCTTTTCTTCTTGAGTCAATGTAGGTAGTTTGTGTGTTTCTTAGAATTTGTCCATGTTATTTAGGTTACCTAATTTATTGTCATGCATTGTTCATAGTATCCACTTACAGTCTTTTATACTTCATCAGATTCAGCAGTCATAGTCTCTCTTTTCATTTCTGATTTTTGTTATTTGTATTCTCTCTCATTTTGTTTGTTACTATAGCTAAAGGTTTCTCAGTTTTGTTGATCTATACAATGAAAAATCTTTTGATTTTGTTGATTCTCTCTATGGTTTTTGATTTTCCATTTCATTTATCTCTATTCTTACCTTTGTTACTTCCTTTTTTCAGTTTGCTATGGGTATAGTTTGCTCTCTTTCAATAGTTCTTCCGTTTTGATGTCTGGTCTCTTATTAGAATTCTTCTTTTAATGTAAGCATTTAGAGCTATAAATTTCCTGCTCAGCACTGATTTTGCTGTGTCCCATAAGTTTTGATATGTTGTATTTTCATTTTCCTTTACTTCAAGATATTTCCTAATTTTGTTTGTGATTTCCTCTTTAACCCATTGGCTGTTTAAGAGTACACTGTTTAATCTCCACGTTTGTGAACTTTCCCTATCATTCTCTATTATGGATTACTAGCTTCATTCCACTGCATTTAGAAAATATACATTAAATAATTTCAATGTTTTTTAAATTTATTGAGACTCTTTTTCTGACCAAACATCTGGCTTGTTCTGGAGAATGCCCCATGTGCACTTGAGAAGCATAGATATCCTGTTTTCATTGGGTGCCGTGTTCTATGTATGTCTGTCAGGTCTAGTTGGTTTAGTGTATCATATAAGTCTTATACTTCACCACTGATTTTCTGACTAGATGTTATATTATTGAAAATGGTGTTTTAAGTCTCTTACTAGCAATGTAAAACTGCTAGCTTTTCCCTTCAACTCTGCAAGCATTTGCTTCATGTATTTTAATGCGCTGATGTTAGCCACAGTTACCTCTTCATCTTGAATTATCCAGTTTACAGTATATAATGACCATCTTTGTACCTCATAATTGTTTTTTACTTATATTCTATTTTATCCAGTATTAGTATAGCCACCTCAGCTCTCCTTTGGTCCCTACTTGCATAGTATATTTTACCATACCCTTTCACTGTCAATCTAGTTTTATCTTTGACTTTAAGGTGAGTCTCTTACAGACAGCATATAGTTGGGTCAAGCGTTTTTATCCATTCTACAAATCTATGCCTTTTGAATGTATAGCTTAATTCATTTACATTTAAAGTCACTACTGATAATTCAGGTCTTTCTTTTGCCATTTTGTGACCTAGCCTTTGTAAGTCTTATAACAATGTTGTCCCTCACTTCCACTAAAGCTTATTTTATATTTGTTTTCTTTCTTGAATTGTACCATATTGAGTGCATTCTCATTTCTAGCTATATATATTTTTCACCTGTTATCCTCATGGTTACCATAGGCTTAATATTTAACTGCTTAAATGTGTAACAAATACATTTGGTTTGATACGAACTTAACTTCAATAGCATGCATGGATACTTTTCCTATAACTTTCTATCCCCCAGCATTGTTTTTGTGCTTGTTACTGCTTATATCATTGTACAGTCTATGTCCAAAAACCTACATTTGTTATTACTCTATGAATTTGCATTTTATCTCCTATAGGAAATTAGAAGTAGAGTTACATACCAAAGAATGTAAGACAATAATGCTAACATTGATAAATATCCAAATGATCACTTTTATTGCAGACCTTTATTTCCTTGTGCTGCTGTGAACCACTGTCTAGTGTCCTTTCATTTAAAAGTCTGATGAATTCCCTTTAGCATTGCTTGTAGGTCAGAGCTAGTGGTGATGTACTCTCTCAGATTTTTTGTCTGAAAATATCTTAATCTCTCCCTCAGTTTTTAAAGAGGGTCTCATTGGATATAAATTTTTTGATGGGCAATTGTTTTACTTCAGAACTTTAGATATTTCAACTTCCTGCCTTCTTGCATCCATGGTTTCTAAAGAAAAATTGGTACTCAATCATATTGGGATTCCCTCATACCTAACATATTGCTTTCCTCTTTCAGCTTTCAGTACTATTTTCTTGTCTTCTGCATTTGATTGTGTAAATAATATATGATTGGGTATATTCTTCTTTATGCTTATCCTGTTTGGTGTTCTCTGGGACTCTTAGATGCACAGTCATATCTTTGATATGTATGGGAAGTTCTCTGTCATTGTCTCTTTGACAATTCCTTCTGCCTCTTTCTCTCTTTCTTCTCCTTCTGGGACTCCCAAAATGTGTATTTTGTTATACTTGGTGGTGTTTCCTAATTGCCTTAGCCTATTTTTAATTTAGTATTTCTTTTTTTTCTTTCTTTCTGCCCCACAGCCTGACTCATTTCAAGTGCTTTGCCTTCAAGTTCACTGATTGTATCTTATGCCAGCTAAGATCTGCCCTGGACACCCTTCTGGGTAGTCTTCATTTCAGCTATTGTGGTTTCACCTCCAGTGGTTTGGTTTGGCTCCTTTTAGAAATCCCTGTCTCTTTACTTAGACTCATATATTGTTTATTTATTGCTTTCCTGATTTATTGCTTTTCTTCTTGTCCTTTCTCTGTACTTTTCTTCATCTCTTGAAATGTTTTTTAAGGTCGTTTCTTCAAAGGCTGTTCATTATGTTCACATTGTGGTTTTCTTCATTGCTGTTTTCTGTATTTTTATCTTTTTCCTTTGGACAGGCCATAATTTCCCATTTCTATGCCTATCTTGTACTCTTTTGTTGCACATGGTACATTTTGATATTTTAAAATGCTAACTCTGGCATTTACTCCTTAGGATGTATGTTTCTTGGTTTTGTAACCAGCTGGTGTTAAGACAGAGTGTTACTTGGGCATCAGCCCTTTTATCAGGAAAGTCTGCCCAAAGCAAATGCACAGAGTATGATTTTCCCTGTCTCACAAGGGACTTCTACGCTTTCCTGGGCTTTTGCTTTACAGGAGTTAAGTTGTCCCCTCTGTTTCCCAGGGGACAAGTCTCCCTCTCCTGGGTATCTGAAGCCACCTTGTCTTTGCCTCAGACTGTCTGCCTGTATAGATTTTTACACTGCTTTTATGCTTCACTCTTATTTTGCTTGGAGGGTAAATTCTGGGAGAAGTGTTACCCTTGTAAGGCCTTTCCCAATTCAGTTGTCCTAACCCAAGGAAAGCCAGGGATCCATCCGTTCATCGAACCCCCTGTAGCCCTGAAGAAGCCTTTTATCTTTATAACTCAACTTCCTCTGCCTACTTTAGGGAAGGGCGGAAACAATGCTTCCCACCTCCTTTGTCTGTTGTAGGCTGTATCAAAGGTGCCCCCAGGACTCATTGATCAGAATTTGCTAATCAAAAGCCATGATCAGGCTGGGCCATGGTGGCTCAACAGAGTTCTCACCTGCCAGGCCGGAGACCCGGGTTTGATTCCCGGGGCCTGCCCATGTACAAAAAAACAAACGAACCAAAAAGCCATGATCAGTGACTACACACCACTGTTCTTGGAGAAGATGATTTTCTGTTAGTGAGGTCCAATCTGAAAAAAACAAACAAAAAAAATATTCAAAAAAGTGGGAGTTCTGATATATATTTTCCGTATGAACATTTTTTTTCATCTAAAATAAAAGTAAAACAAATGCTCTTATCCAGGTGCCAGGTGTCAATAAATTGGCCAGTGGACCAAATCTGGATCACCTTTTGTTAGGGATGATTTTTACATTTTAATGCAATTTTGTTGAGATATATATTCATATATCTTATAATTATTCAAAGTATACAAAGTGTACAATCAATGAGTCTGTGCATTCATCATCACAATTGATTTCTGAATATTTTCATTACTCTAAAAAATTAAAATATGAATAAAAATAAAAGTATAAAAGAACACCCAAATCATCCCATGCCCCCATCCCCTATATTATTATTTCTTGCCTTTTTTGCTTACTTAGCTGTATGTACACTGAATAAAGAAAATGTCAGTCAGAAAGTTTTCACCATCCCATGGTCACATCTTTGAAGCTCCTGTCGCAGCCCCTCAGTTAGTGAAGAAAGAAAAACAAAAACACAATGCCCTAAGCTGTTTTGATTTCTTCCTTTACCGAATGAGCATGGTTTTAATAGCTGGACATGGGCCTACATTGAACACTGCCCCTCTTGTCCCTTGCCCATTCTTAGAGCAGCACCCCCACCCATTCCATGTTCAGCATGTCTCGTGCCTAAGTAACAACTAGCTGGCTAGAAATTTGAAACTTTTCTGTAAACCTGAATTATGTTTTGGTGTAAATTTTTGCACTCTTCTGTTAAAGTTGCATAGTTGAGCTCTCTGGCTCAACTTATCTCTAGGGAATATGAACTGATGTTCTTAATTAAGATTTAGGGTTTTGTTTAGTATACTATCCACTACTCTTTAGTTTAGCCAGAAATTCTTTAGTAATCTGAAGCAATGCGACTGAATACCAGTTTTTAAATTATGTGTTGGCGAGTTGCCATATATTTAAAAAGAAAAAGAAAAAACAAAGCCTGATTGTGTTATACCAAATGATAGCAACATGAAGTCCTAATTTATTGTTTCTGCTTGCTTTCCTGCCATCTATGACACTGGTACCTCCTTTCCCAGAGCCCTCGGGATTACCTGCAGCTTCTATATAATGCCAATGCCTTCTCCCAAAGTGTTGGCCACCATCTCACCCAGGGCCTCTTCCTGAGTCCCACTCCTCTAAGTCAAAATTAAAGAGCATTACAATCTCTCCTTCCTTTTTGTTTGCTCTCCCAACAAGATATTTTTTCTGAATTTTTTTCTTAAATTCCTCTCCCCATAAGGGAAGCTGGCATTTTAAGAATTGGACACCAACTAGAGGGCTTTATGCCAAACAATCTCAAACCCATCTCTTTCTGTGTAGGGGTACAAGTTTTGAAGCTCTCAATTCCACCCCTAGTCTGCATGGAAAAATGTACTGTGATTTCCACCCCCTTCCTTCCAATTAGCTCTCACCTTTGGTGTGAGATGTTTCCTAATCCAACCTGAGCCTCTCCCCACCTGCCAACCAACCCTAGACAGCAGTAAGGGTCCATACTATGACCTCCTATTCGATACACTCCTGGCCTCATCCCACACTATCCTAGGGAATACCTTAATTCCCTACTCTATCCACATACTATAGCATTTGTTTTCCATCTCCCTCATCTTCTCACCTGTGGTTTATGGGTGTGATGAGGTTTTTAAGGTTATTATAAAGCAGTTAAAAAAAGTTATATAGTTAATCTTCTTCAAGAATCAAGGTTATTCTAGTACAGTTTAACAGCTTCAGGTTATTCCCTCTGGCTACTCTAATACAGCAAAATCTGGAAAGGATTATCCATATGCTGCATAAGAATAACCTCCAGAGTGGCCTCTAGGCTCTATTTGAAAGCTTTCAGGCACTGAAACTTTATTTTGTTTCATTTATAAGGTTTTCTCACTCCCACAAGGCCAAGGCCAGGTTCATTTCCAGGAGTTATGCCCAATGTTGCCAGGGAGATTTACACAGCTGGAAGACATGCCCCATATAGGGGAAAGGGCAGTAGTTTATCTGCAGAGGTGGCTTAGAGAAGCCACATCTGGGAAACAAAAGAGATTCTCTTGGGCTGACTCTTAGACATAATCATAAGTAGGTTTAGCTTCTCCTTAGCAGGAATAAGTTTCATGATGGCAAGCCCCAAGATTGAGGGCTCAGCCCATAATCAACTTGGCAGTCCCTAATGCTTGTAAGAATATCAGGTCTCCCCAAAATGAGAACTTTAACATTTCCACCTTTGTCCCAGTCCATCAAAGGGACTTTGCAAATGCATTTTCATCTTTTGCCCAGATTACTTTAGGATGTTTTGAGGCATCCCACCAACCTGTACAAACCAAAAAGATCTCATTCCTTACTCAAGATTCCATTTAATTACGGTGTTTGAATAAACTGACAATTCAAATTAAATTGGTTGTATGCTACTGAAAATATAAATTTTGCACAAATAAGTATCTTCCTTTAGTCTCACACAGAAGTTGAACTTTTAAAATACAGTCAATATCTTCTTTTACCCTTTAGTCTGTTTTGCTTTATTCCTAACCATATATAATTGAAGTCTGATCATTTCATTTTTTCAGTGTATTTTTACAGATGCTATATGGGGTAATGCTGACTTTCTTAGCTGCAGAATGCTAGCTCTGAGTTCCATGTTCCATGCAAATACCTGAAATTCCAGAGACTGATCAAGTTATATGCAAAGAACTGAGCATCTCAGAATTTAAAAATAACATTTGCAACTCTGGAATAGTTGTGACTGCTGTAAGAGCTTATACTCTAAGAACAATAGGCCTTCACTGACAATCTATGCTCTCAAATTCAGCTCTCAGAATTTGCACATTATGGTTAGTACACATTAGTGAGGAGTAACAATATTTGTCTTTTAATTTCTGGCTTATTTCACTCAACATACCGTCCTCAAGTTTCATTAACCTAGTCATATGCCTCACAACATCTTTCCTTCTTTCATTCACTCAATAATTCATAGTATGTATACACCACAGTTCCTCCTTCCATTCCTCATCAGTATACCCTTAAGCCACCTCTATCCAATGCAAATTGCAAACAATTCAAACTAAGGTCAAGAGTTAACAGTAACATTGTAATATGCTTCCATTGAACATAGTGAAGACAATATTCCAAGGCTAAATACCAATAAGAAGGAATATATGGAAGGGTTATGAGATTCTTCGTGGAAGAAATGGAAATGTCATGGTATAGATTGTGGTTGAGAAGGCATGGCTCTGTGATTATACCAGGAATCTTTGTTTACTTAGGTTGGATTGTAAGATGTGTGAATAAGTGTTTAAAAATGAACAGAAAGATATAGGTGCTGGTGAAAATATGAAGAGAGAGAGATGTACCCGTTCACTGTTGGTAGGGAAGTAGAGAGGTACAGCCCCTCTGAAGGCAGTGTGCTAGCTCCACAGGAGGCTAGGTGTGGGGTTGCTGCATAATCCTTCAACTCCACAGTTCGGTGTCTCCTTGGAAGAAATGAGGGTGGGGACACGAATGGACATTTGCACCCATGTGTTCATGGGGACTTTACATTTTTAAAAGGGTGATAAAAAAATGAAGAGTAAAGTTATGTGACCTACAAAATTATGGCAAACTGGTGTTTTATAACCAGAAATAAATTTTATTGGAAAACATCCAGGCTAATTTGCTTGCCTATTTCCTATGACAGTTTTGATGGCACATGCCAGAATTGGGTAATTGAGACAGAGACCTTATGTGGCATTCTCACAACTTCATACAGCTGCTGTTAAACCACAAATCCTAGTTACTCAGCTATAACTGTATTTCCAAGGATCATAAACTGGTGAGCTTATATTGAACTCAATATCAAACTATAACTGTGTTATGCAGTTTTTATGTGCAGATATTAGCACAATATAAAGTAAAATGTACAAAATTTTAAAGTATTGGTTTCATTTAGAAATGGAATAGTCAAGTATAATTTTATCTCCTAAAATCTACAGTGAAAGTTCAAGAAGATAGGTTTAGGACTTGCAGCTGTATTCTTAGCTAATACACATTGGACATACTGTTGTAAAAACATAGATCTTATTTTTTTTCTGATATATTAGTGTTCTGGTTTGCTAGCTGCTGGAATGCAACACACCAGAGACAGATTGGCTTTCAATAAAAGGGGGTTTATTTAGCTGATGTATAGTTCTTCAGAGGAAAGGCAGCTAATTTTCAACTGAGGTTCTTTCTTACATGGGAAGGCATAGGGCAGATCTCTGCTGGCCTTCTCTCCAAGCCTCTGAGTTCCAACAACTTTCTCCCAGGTGGTTCCTTTCTGCATCTCCAAAGGCCTGGGCCAAGCAAAGAGTGTTGAGATGAGGTATGCTGAGCTGCCTGGCTGTGCTACATTGAGCTCTCTCATTTAAGCACCAGCCAATTAAATCAAACATGATTCATTGCAGCAGGCACGCCTCCTAGCTGACTGCAGATATAATCAGCAACAGATGAGGTTCACATGCCATTGGCTCATGTCCACAGCAATAGAACTAGGCACCTTCACCTAGCCAAGTTGACACCTGAACCTAACTACCACAATTAGTTTCAGTAATGTCTCATACTCTTATTTAGTTGTATTTGTTGTTTGTTTCTAACCCAGTGAGGAACTGATTTTTAAAATTGTCATTCATTTTTTCTACCACCTCCATTAATAAAGTGTATGTATTAATGATGTCATAATTTCCTGAAAATAGAATATTAATAAAAAGGAGAAAGGATGTCATTTTGTATGATTATCTATTGCTCCCTGTAAATATGTAGCAAAGCAAACATTTTAAGAGATGTTCGTTTCTTTATAACTCTACTATGGAACATTTGAAGCACTACATTGCATAAGTAATGCAATGTAGATTGAAATTTCATTTCATGTTTATGACCCATTTAGTCTGAATTGAAAATGTAGCCAAGGGTCCAATTCTTTACCTCTCAAATTATATGGTAAATGGTATCTTAGTGTATAGAAAATGAACATCTCCCTCTAATCTAAAATACTAAATTATCATATGCCTTGGAAAATGCTGACAAAAGTTTAACAGCTCTGAGAGAACATGATTTCTCAATGAAAATAGTAATTAAAAACCTTTAATAGAGCTGCTCTTTGAATTGTAAACCCAAGGGCTTTCAAATATGTATCCACGTATGTACTAGGAAGAAATTCTATTTCTGGAGCTTACTAATCAGTTGAACTAATATTTGATAAGTATAAAGTATTAATTTGAAAATCATTGCAAATTTCATTGTGTTCTTATGAGTATTGATGTAGAGTCGATGTCTGGTTGTTTCTTTTAAATATTGATTTAATGAAAATTACAATTGCAGAAATAGTAGTAGAGCCCGTTTTGTGGTGCAGGTGGTAGATAACTAAATATCAATGCATTAAAAAGTAGGAAGAATTAGAGGATTGCAGCCTGGCAGCTGGGGATAAGGTGGGAAGGGGGTAGTTGTGTTGTGTCCAGTTGTATGGAAGGCAAAGCTCTAAGAAGAATGAGTCATTTTAAAGTTGCTTCCTCTTCTGCATTATGCTGTACTTTCATTCCGTTAGAAATAGAAACAACGAGAGTTGGAGCTGGACAGGACAGTCCATCTGCCTTACAACAACCCTCCCCTGAGGCCAGCTCAGATGGCATCACCCAGTCAGCAGAAGGTTGTTACTGACTTCTAGGGAAAAGCTAGTAACAAAGAGTGCTGAGGCCCATTGTTATCAAGAGGGAATCAAAACAGTTGTCTATTCACAAAACCCTTTCCATCCAACTATATTTGTTAAAGGTTATCCTTGAAATGTTGACCAAGAAACATTTTTTTAATCAGAGAAGTTGAGATTTTACAGAAAAAGTATGCATAAAATATAGGGATGCCATACATCACCCTATTATTCATACCTTGCATTAATGTGGTAAATGTGTTACAATTGATAGCATATTTTTATAACTGTATTATAATTAAATTCCATGATTTAACTTAGGGTCACCGGGTAGTGTAGTTCCGTGTTTTTTTTAATTGTATTATCACCACATATACAATTTAAAATCTCTGCTTTTATTCAAATTCAGGTGTCTATTTCAGTGCTGTTAATTGCATTCACAATGTTGTACTACCACCAGTACCTTTCATTACCAAAACCTTTCCATCATTCCAAATATGAATCCTGTATATTCTTAAACCTGAACTTCCCATTCCCACCCCATCCCATGGTAACCTATATTCCAGAGACTGACTGTATTAGTTTGTCTATTTTAATTGTTTCAAATACACTATTTGTTGCTTTGTGTCTGGTTTATTTCATGCAATATGATGTCATCCAAGTCCATCCATGTTGTCACATGTATCAAGATTTTATTCTTATTTATAGCTGAATAATACTCTATTGTATGCATGTACCACATTTTAAATATCCATTCATCAGCAGATGGACACTTGGCCTACTTCCCTCTTTTAGCAATTGTGAATAATGCTGCTGTGGACATCTGTATAAAAGTACCTACCTGTGGAATGAGGTGCTATACAAAGGAAATAACCTATTTATAACTTACACAGCAAAATGAGCAGGTGGAGAGATCCTCTTATGTCAGTTTCCCAGTGAGGGAAACTGCGTGGGTCAAGATCACTGCACGTCAGCTCCGCAAAACTCACTGTGTCAGAGGTAAGAAACAAATCTATGCCACTTGAGTGTTGAGTATTTAACCACCCCAGTGGAACATGGCCCTGCTGCTGTCCCTGATAGGCATCTGGAACTTGCTGTTCCTGGTTTCATATGTTCAAGATATGGTCTGGCCTTTTTATTAGACTCAGTGTCTCCCCTGGGTTGCATAATGCAAATAAACTGAAAAATCTGCACACAAATAGAAGAAGAGGTATGGGTACATGGAGGATGGGAGGTGGCCACTGAATTTGTGTCTGATTTCCCCAGCAGTAACTGCCCTCAGAATTAGGCCTCTGGCCATCTGAAGTAGCAAAGGAAAGACAGTGATCAGCACTCAGTCTGTAAACTACCAGATCTTGGAGAACTGGCTCTATCTACCTTGTGGTACCAGCAAGCTTGCACATTCATTACCTTACTACTACCTGCTCTGAGGTTGGGCGATGCCTGATACTTGCTGTGCACAGATAGAGCACATCACTGGTATTTTCCAGAATTTACCATGATTTTCCTTCTCCTCTTCTTTGTATGCTGCACAGTCTTTTACTGGACTCTGGAGTTTTGAAATAGTTGATTCAATTAGGTCATGTCTGTTTAATTGTTTTTGTACAGAAGGTACTAATTCCTGGAGCTTTACTCCACCATCTTCCAACAATCCTCTAAGAAATTAATTTTATTATATATTTATTGTTTCTGATAAAAATATAATAGCCTAAAAATCCAGCAAATGAATCAATCTCAAACTGCGAACATTAGAAATAATTATGCTCAAAATTTGGTGTACAAATCATCTCATTTCTGGAAGTCTCCATTATATAGAAAGCATTACTGTGGGAATATAGAAATGGCAATTTCTTCTTAATCACCCAACCTCATTCTATTGCATATCTACTAAACTTTGGCTGCTTTCAGCTATATTTCATCCAAACTCTTGAATCTCTGGAGTTAATAGACTGTTGGTTCTTATGATACTTATTTTGAATAAGTGTTTTCTGTTCAGTCTTAGAATTTCTGTGAGAGTTCTTATATCTCTCTAATTTAAATCCAAATTCTATAGTAATTGATGATATGAAATTTGTGGCATGAAATTGTCTCCCTGAGTTGTGTGGCCTTTGTGACCTTTCTTTTGTGTTTTCCTTTTTCTTTCCCATGGATTTAAATGAAGGTGAGAGGAGAAGAATTCCTCATCTGTGCTGTATCTGTATAGCATTTCTCAATATTTAATGCTAATTAATTGTCATTAGTGCATTTTCCAATTTTACAATAGTTAACTTTTCCTATACATTTTCTAACATGCAAACATGATGTAGCTCCAGTACTCAAATATATAATTTGAAAATCCTAAGTCATTGTAGAAAATTATCACGTCAACAACCATTCACATCCATAGAAGGAAATAGTATGAGAAATACTTCTTTGTTTACTTCTCACTTTAATTGAACTCTGTTTCATCAGTACAGCATGACTTCCCATAAAACCCTTGAGTTTGTATGTGTGTGGGTATGTGTTTGGGTATACATGCTGGGAAGCCTATCATGTATGATATAAACTGCACAATGAATCTGATTAAATTTTTTAATGTTAAAACTAGCTATATTTCTTAGTGTTGCTTGCACTTTCAGTATTATATCAAATAATCCACTGTCAAATATGAGGTCATGAGGATTCCCCCTTATGTTTTCTTTGAAGAGTTTTATGGGTTATTTCTTATACTTACATTCTTGATGTATGTTGAGTTAATAATTGTATATAATGTGAAGTAGGGATTCATTCTACTTTTTGCATATGAACACCCGATTTCTCAACATCTTTTGTTAAAGAAACTAGCCTTTTCCCAGTTAATGTATTTAGCACTCTCACCAAACATTAGTTGACCAAAAATGTGTGGGCGTACTTAAGAATTCTCAATTCTCTTCCATTGGTCTACATACCTATTCTATTTTCCATACTATACTTTTTTGATTAAATAATGCTTTGTAGTAACTTCTGAAATAAATAACTATGAGTCAAAATTTTTCTTTTCTTTTTATAAATGTTGTTTTGCTTATTATGGTCCCACACAATTCTATTTCTCAAAGAGAAAGTTGCTGGAATTTTTTTTTAATTATTTATTTATTTATTTATTTATTTATTTATTTATTTAATTACATGGGCAGGCACTGGGAATTGAACCTGGGTCTCCAACATGGCAGGCGAGAACCCTACCTGCTGTGCCACCATGGTCTGCCCAATTGCTGGAATTTTTATAGGAATTGCATTGAATCTGCAAATCACTTGGGTAGTATTGACATCTTAACAGTATTATTAACAGTACTTGGTAAAATTGACATCTTAACAATGTTGTTATGGAAAGATATGCACAGGTCCTGATGTCAGCCCTGTGAATGTGAACGCATTTGTACTCATTTAAAACAGGGTCTTTGAAGGTATTAGTTAATATGAGGACAAAGTGGATTAGAGTTGGCCTTAATTCAAAATGACTGGAATACTTACAAGGAGAAGAATTTGAACGGAGAGAAACTGATGCAGTGACAGAGAGAATGACAGCATGTCCTGCAGACAGAGATCGAGTCATGGATTGCTAACAAAGACATCATCAGAACCCTACAGACTTCAGAGGAAGCGTGGGGTGCTGGTTTGAAGCTGTTATGCAACCCCAGAAAAGGCAATGCATTTTAAACCATTTGTGTGGGTGTAGACCTACGGTGGGTGGGACCTTTAGGTTAGGTTATTTCAGCTGATATGTGACCCAGCCCATTAAAGGTGGGTCTTAATCCTGTTGCTGGAGCCCCCTACAAGAGGATTAAAACATAGAAAAACCCAGAAAGCACAGAGAGAAAAGCCCTAGAGATGCCAGAAAGGACCCACAGAAACTGAAAGAGCCACTGAAGCCAAAACCTGAAAGTTATGGAACCTAGGAAAGAAGGATCAGGAGACACTAGCCATGGGCCTTCCCATGTAAAAGACACGTGTCAGATCCCAGCAACCTGTCTTCAGAGCAGGTATCCTCCTGGTGATACCTTAATTCAGACATTTACATGGTCTTAGAATTGTAACTTGTAAGCTAATAAATCCCCATTGTTAAAAACCAGTCTATTTATTGTATATAGCATTTCAGCAACTTTATGAAGCCAAAACACAATGGCCATATAGACACATTGAATTTTGACTTTTAGCCTCCAGAACTGAGACACAATAAGTTTCTGTTGTTTAAAGCCAATTACTTTGTGATATATTGCCACTGCAGCTCTTGCAATCTAGGAGAGATTTCAGTAGAAGGATGTGAGGTTCTGCTGTTACAAATACCTAAAAATGTGGAAGCCACTTTGGAATCAGATAATGGGATAGAAACTGATACAATTTTGAGGCATTTGATAATTAGTCTTGATTTCCTTGAAGAAATTGTTGGTAGAAATATGCATGTTAATGGTGATTGTGGTGCAGCCTTAGAAAGAAATGATAAAGGCATATTGTAAATTGTAGGAAAGTGACTCTTAATATAAAGTGGCAGAAAATTTGGCTGAATTATGTCCTACTGTAAGATTGAAAGGGGAATTTGTAAGTGAGGTACTTGGACATTTAGCTGACAAATTTTCAAACATATTGCAGAAATTGTGGCCCAATTTCTCCTTGAAAGTTATATTAAAATATGAGAATAAAGAGATACATTGAGGAAGGAACTGTTAAGTATAAAGGAATCAGCCCATGTTAATTGGGAAATTCTAAACCTAACAATATAGCACGTTCTGAGACTAGGACCAGAAGCAACCCTAACAGAGACATGCCTGAGATCTCAGGAGTTGAGTCCTGAGATCTGAACAATACTTTACTAAAGAAATAGACATATGGCACACAGACCCAATCAACCACCTCAGTGTATGTCAGGAAATGTCTGAGAAAGATCCTTTTGTCTGATGGCTTGGAATCCCATGTAGATCAACAGAAATTTTGAGAAATTTATACCTGCAGAAATGCTGTCAATCTGAATGTAAAGTGACAGAAACAGGGTATCGTGAAGGAAAAATGGCTGCAGAATAGAATAGAGCAAATATACGGGCCGAAGTGGTCTCCTCAAGCCAAGAGAGGGAAGCTGCTACTGAGGTAGGTGGAGAGGATGAGTTCATTCCAGTGTAAACAAGGGTGGGGAATATCACTTCAGTACTCAGAGAAGACAAAGCATGAAGCCACAGATTACTCTCAATCCTTTAAATCTAATGGAATTTGCCCTGATGATTTTCATACTAGCTTGAGGCCTGAGAAGGTAAATTTTACCTGACAACTTGACCAGATTATTGTGTCCTGTCATGCAAACATTGATGATTTTTGCTGTGAGGATATTTCATAGTTTAATTAGACTCTATAGTCAGTTGGTTAAATTGTATGAATTTGTTTATTTGCTTTATTAGTTTTCTTCTGAATTCCTTGGGATTTTATAGCTATGGGATTATGGCATCTGCTTATACAAATATTAATATATAATCGATCCTGGAGAGTGATCAATGCACACATAAGAGGAAAGTGTATTCTGCTAATGTTGGATGAAGTGTTCTTTAATGTCTGTTCTCATAATTTTATAGTATTGATATAATCCTCTATTTCCTTACTGATTTTTCATCTAGATGTTCTATCCAGTACTGAGGTTGTATATTGAATTCTCAACCCATTAACTTAGAAATTTCTATTTCATTTTTTTCAATATTTCCCACATCCATTTCCAAGTTCTGTTTATAATTGCTTGCGTGTTTATAATTTTTATATCTTCTTGATAAATGTATCATTTTGTCATATATTATGTTCTTATTTGTACTTGGTCACATATTCGGTATTAACATTCATTTTGCTAGCATTAAGTATATCTTCCCCAACTCTCATCTGGTTACTATTTGCATGAATTCCATCCTTTCACTTTCAGACTATTTCTGTCTCTTATGAAGAGTGAATGATTGCATCATGCTTTTCTATCCATTCTGCCATTCTTTGACTTTTTTTTTGCATGTGCAGGCACTGGGAACCGAACCCAGTTCTTTAGCATGGCAAGCGAGAACTCTACCTGCTGAGCCATCTTGGCCCCATTCTTTGACTTTTGATTTGGGAATTTAGTTCGCTTCCATTCAAAGTAATACATAAAAAGATGGGACTTACCTCAAACTTTTACCTTTTGCATTTTGTATATCTCATGCTTTTTTGCTGTCGTTTCCTTCATTGTTGCTTTCTTTGGTGCATAGCTTAATTTTCACTGTAAACCAATTTGAACCACTTTTTCATTTCATTTTCCTTTTCTTTCAGGTTAATAAGGGGGTTGTCTTTGATATCCTAAGTATATAGCAATCTATTTCAAATTGCTACCAATTTAACCTAAATAGCATGCACAATCTCTGTTCTTTTTGCCTTCTTTATGCTTTTCTTGTTACAAATTTAATGCTTATACATTGTGGATCCAATAAAATAGTTTAAGAATATTTTTATTTCAAATTTTGAAATTTAAAATGGCTTCATGTACTGTTTAATGCCTTTCCTTATCATCTTGAAGGACATTCATTAGCATTATTTGTAGGGCACATCTAGGGATAAGAAATTCTCTCTGTTTGTCTGGAGTTGTCTTGACATCCCCATCATTATTTTTTTGGGGGGTGGGGTAAGTATGCATGGTCTGGGAATCGAACCCTGGTCTCCTGAATGGAAGGTAAGCATTCTACCACTGAACCATCTATGCACCCTAAGAGTATGACATCCCCATTGTTTTTGAAAGATGCTTTTGCCAGGTATAAGATTTTTGGTTGACAATCTTTCATGTTCAGCACTTTAAATTTGTCATCCCACTGCCTTTTGGGTTCAATAATTTCTGATGAGAAATCTTTTCTTAATGTTAATGAGTAGTCCTTGATCAGTCACTTTTCTCTTGCAGCTTTAGAATTCTCTTTTGGTCTTTAATTTTAAGCAGCTTGATGGGAATCCTTTAGATTTATCTTTGTTGGAATTTATTGCCCTTCTTGGAAATGTAACTTCATGTATTTCATCAAGTTAGGTAAGTTTTTGGCTATTATTTCTTCAAATATTCTTTCTGTCACATTTTCTTTTTCATCTCCTCTAGGACTGCCATAATATATAGCTGGTATGCTTCATAATGCCCTACAGATCCTTTAGCCTCTGCTTAATTTTCTTTGTTCTGTTTACTTTCTGCTCCTCATATTGGGTGATTTCAATTTTCCTATTTTGCTGGTTTGAAATTTTATGTACCCCAGAACAGCCATATTCTTTATCCTAATCCATTCTTATGTGAGCAGACCTATTCTCTTGTTGGGTGGGATCTTTATGATTAAGTTGTTTCCATAGAGATGTGACCCACCCAATTGTGCATGGGATCTTTTGATTTGGTGGCTTTGATTTGGTGGAGATTTATCTCTACCCATTCAAGAAGAGTCTTAATCCATTTACTGGAGTCCTTTAAAGCTTCAGAACTGACACAGATAGAGACATTCAGAGACGCGAAAAGAAAATGTCCCTGGGGCAGTTCTTAGAAACCAGAAGCCAAAGAACCTGCAGACACCCACAATGTGACTTCACAGCTGACAGAGGCGTTCCAGATGCCATAGGTGTTTCTTGAGTCAAAGAAACAGGATGCCTTAGTTTGGACACTTTTATGGCCTTAGAACTATAAATTTATAACTTAATAAATATCCTTTATAAAAGCTTACCCATTTCTGGTATATTACATTCTGATAGTGGTAGCAAACTAAAATATATTTTGGTGCCAGAAGGTGGTGTTGAAATTTTTAAATAGTAAAAATGTTTTTTAAATGGATAAGGGGAGATTCTGGAAGAATTGTGAGGCACACTAAAGGAAAGACCTAGAATGCTTTGAAGAGACTGTAGCTAGAAATATGGATGCTAAAGGTGCTTCCAATGTGACCTTAGAAATGATTTATATGTTATAGAAAACTGGAAGGAAAGTGATCCTTGTTTTAAAGTGGCAGAGAATTTGGTAAAATTAAGTGTGGATGTTGGATGGAAGGCAGAATTTGAGAGTGATGAACTTGGATATTCATCAGAAAATATTTCCAAACTAAATATGGAAAATGCAGCCTGGCTTCTCATTGCAGCTTATAGTAAATACTACAGGAAAGGGATAAGCTGGGAACTGAGCACTGAGTACAAAGAAGAAACTGATGATCTGGAAAATGCTGGGCTTCCAGAAAAGGAGACTCCACAGAATAGTTCTCCACATGATGATTTAACCAGACATGGAACTAGTCAGCTATTAAAAAAAAAAAGCCACAATTGTAACTGGAGTTATCCAGAAAGGATTTATGTAAAGTCTGAATAGCTGATGATTGTGATATGTGTATACAGCAAGGAAAACTGATAAGTTTCTTGTGATACCTTTATAAATGGAACTACTGTTGGTCTGGACTAAAAGGAACAGAAGAGGAAAAATTATTTCAAAGGTAGAATCATGGAAGATAAGTCTGAAGTGAAGAAATATCAGGCCAGTGGAGTGGACCTACCCATGCAATAAGAGAAGGTGAGTTTGTCCTGAAAACAGAAGGCTGGCCTTCTGCCTCAATGTTCAGGAAGAATTTTGGTGCCCCAGGCCTGAGAGAGGGTGGAGTGTATTCCTTGGGTATTAGGGAAAGCCTTCCTTGGGTGTCTGCAACAGAGATGGCAGAGAGTGCACGTGCATCCCCAAAGCATGGAGAGAGTGGAGCTGAGAAAAAAGTGGTCTCTCCAAAGTTACCTATGGTTGTAATCCTCACCCCAGCATTTGGAGAGAACAGGACTACTGCACAAGCCATTGGAAAGGATGAGACTGCTGCTCTTCCAATCCCCAAAGACAAAAAATGACTCTCAGACTATGAAATCTAATGGGGTTTGCCCTACAGGCTTCCAGAACTCTTTGGGTCCAGTGACCCCAGTGTCAAAATATTTAAAACATGCATATATTTAACTAGTTAAAATTATAGATTTTAAAAATAATTTTCAACTTTCTAGAAAAAATGAATACTTTTTAAAACTTTCCCTTGGAATAAAAACTAAATTTAATATTTTTTCATCTGAAAATGTTGCTAAGCACTTACGGAAGCAACTGTCATTTTTTTGTTCCATTTAACAAATAGAAATCTGAAGTGAAATCAATGGCCATTGAAATATAAAATCTAAATTGGGAACTTGATTTCCCACAGAGAAGCTCTTCCGCTTTCCATTTTTCACCATGTTGTTTGCAAGGTGAAGACATTTGGATTCTCTGCAGACTATGTACTGCAGGTGCTTAATTGTCTAGTACAATCACTTATCTGTGAAATAAGACCTGTAATGATACTACAGCTTTGGAGAAGTGAAATTACCATTAGTCTCAAAGGTAGCTGCAAAGTATTTTAACTGCAGTATAAAGTATAATTTGTTTAATGATTAATAGCACATAGTTTTAAGATTACCTTCTAGTACCTTAGGAACAGAGCATGCACATAACTAATTACCATTTGGCTGATGTTTTAATTTCTATCCAAGATAGAAGTTTCTTTTGCATTGCACTTGAGCTAATGTAACTTTAGGTAAATACATGAGAATATATATTGAATTTCTCCTAAAATATGGTCAGAGAAGAATACAGGAATCACAGGTGGCCCAGATCCTGAAAGATTAAAAATCAATGTTTAATCAAAGCAAGTCACTTTTAGACACCTGCCTCCTCTTGATTACATGATTTCTGACAGCAAGTCTACTGTAATTCTCATCCTTTTTCCTCTTAAGTTAGGTATCTTTGAATACCCGCTGCCTTCATGGTGATGATTGCTTGTTTTATCTCTTCAGTGTCAAAGAAAACTGTGCTTGTTAATGATAAATAAGGATAACTTTATTCAAAGCAATACGTGACTGAATAGAGAGAACAGAAGGTTATTTGTGATAGGGAGAAACAGAGACCAGTAAGCTATCACGATAGTTGGGGGAGAGAGAGAGGATTCAATTCTTCTGAATCAGAGGTCTGAAAAGTTTTTGAAGAGTACTTGAGGGAGAGGATTACATGACGTTACCTCCTGACTTACTGTTGTGGCCAGGTGGAACAAGTGCTGTCTGGATACTTAAAAGGCAAATATGAAGGAGGTCTGAGTCAAGAGAGGCCCAGAGTCAAGAAGAAACCCGTATACAATTTTCTGAAGCTAAGGAGAAATTAAGGTCATCTTGGGCAGGAACACAATGAATGTTGGATCCTTTAACCTATGCTGTATTCCTGGAATCACACGGTGCAGGTGAAACCAACATTATTATGAGATTGAGTGTGTGAATGATTTGCCTTTTGTATGCCATTATTTTGGGGATTCAGACATTGAATAGGAGAGTAGATGTTAAGGAAATTAATTATTATGGTTGGATATGAGCACAACTTTCCTTTTGCTGGCTCAATATAGTACTTTTTTAAACAGTTGTATTGATAAATATTCACATACCAAACAATCCTTCCAAAGTGTACAATCAATGGCTTTTAGTATAGTCACAGAATTGTACATTGTCACCAAAATCAACTTAAGACCATTTTCACTAATCCGAAAAGAAATACTCCATACCTTCCAGCAGTTACCCCTTGATCCCTCTCTTTTCCCAGCCCTTCATTACCACTAATTTAATTGTCCCTATGAATTTATTTATATTTATACTTTATATAAATGGAATCCTACAATATGTATTAGTTTGTGTCTGTTTTCTTTCATTTAGCATAATGCTTTTTACATTATTCTTATCTATTGTTATTTTTAACTAGAGACGTAGCATGTTCACAGAAAAGTCATGTATAAAATACAATGCTCCTATATACCCCTCTCTTGTAGATATTTTCCATTAGCATGGTTCATTTGTTACAACTGATAAAAGAATATTAAAATATTACTGTTAATTGTAGTCCATAGTTTATATTGAGTGTATTTTCCCCATGTACCACCCTATTATTTACACTTTATAATAGTGTCATACATTTGTAGTAATTCATGCAAGAACATTCTTACATTTGCACTACGAACCACAGTCCATCATCCACAACATAGTTAATTGTGTTATACAGTCTTATGTTTCATCATCTAACTTTCCTTCTAGTAACATACATGACCCAAAACTTCTCTTATCAACCACATTACATACATGATTCAGTGCTGTTAATTATACTCACAATAATATGCTGCCATGATGCCTATCCATTTCCACACATTTACAATCAACCTAAAGAGAAATTCTGCATAAATTAAGCATTAGCTTCCCATTCACTATCTGTATTCTATCCCCTAGTAACCTATACTCTAGATTCTAATTCTAGAAGTTTGCTTATTATAATTTGTTCATATGAGTGAGGTCATGCCATATTTGTCCTTTGTGTATGACATAATTTACTCAACATAATGTCCTCAAGGTTCAGCCCTGTTGTTGAATGCATCAGGACCTCATTCCATCTTAGAGATGAATAATATTCCATCTTATGTATATACCTCATTTTGTTAATCTATTCATCAGTTGATGGACACTTGGGTTCATAATGACACTATGAACATTGGTGTGCAAATGTCTGTGCTATTTAAAAACAGAAAAACTTAAGCCCCGTTTTCAGTTCATCTAGGTATATACCCTAGCAGGATAGCCAGATCATATGCCAATTCTATGTTTAGCTTCCCAAGGAATTGTTAAACTGTCTTTAACAACAGCTTTTCCATTTACATTCATAATAATGGTGAAGAAGTGTCCCTATTTCTCCACAACCTCTCCAATACTTGTCATTTTCTGTCTTTTAGATAGTGACCATTATAGTAGATGTGAAATTATACCTCAAGGTGGTATTGATTTGCATTTCCCTAATACCGTGTGATGTTAAGCATCTTTTCATGTGCTTTTACACATATGTATTATCTCTTTGGAAAAGTGGCTATTCAAGTCTTTTGTCCATTTTTTAGATGGGTTGTTTGTCTTTTTACTGTTGAGCTGTATACTTTCTTTATATATTCTGAATATTCAAATCTTATCAGATATGTGGCTTCCAAATATTTTCCCACCATGTATGCTGCCTTTTCACCTTTCTGATAAAGTCCTTTGATGCACAAAAGTATTAAATTTTGATGAGGTCTCACTTATCTGTTTTTTCCTTAATTGATTTTGCTTTAGTGTAAAGTCTAAGAAACCCTCTTACCACAATATCTTGAGGATGCTTCCCTACATTTTCCACCATGCGCTTTATGGTTCTGGCTCTTTTATTTAGGTCTTTGATCCATTTTGAGTTACTTATTTGTATAAGTTACTCTTTCATTCTTTTGGGTATGCCTATCCAGTTCTCCCAGCACCATTTGTAGAAAAGATTTTTCTGTCCCACTTGAGTGGATTTGGCAGTCTTGTCAAAAATCAATCAACAATAGATGTCAAGGTTGATTTCTGAACTCTCAATTTGATTCCATTGATCAATATATCTATCTGTTTGCCAACAGCATGCTCTTTTGACTTCTGTATTTTGAAATAAGCTTTAAAGTTAGGAAGTGTGCATCATCCAACTTTGTCATTTTTTTCAAGATGTTTTGGCTATTGAGGGTACCTTACACTTACAAATTATTTTGATAATTGGCTTTTACATTTCTGCAAAGTAAGGTGTTGTCATTTTTACTGGGGTTGCATTGAATCTGTTTATCAATTTTGGGAGAATTGACATCTTAACCATATTTAGTCTTCCAATCCACTTCAAAGGCTGTCTTCCCATTTATTTTCAGTCTTCTTTGATTCCTTTAGCAATGTTTTGCAGTTTTCTGTGCACAAGTCTTTTAAATCCTTGGTTAAATTTATTCACAATTTGATTATTTAAGTTGCTGTTCTAAATGGATTTTTTTTTTTTGATTTCCTCCTCAGTTTGCTCCTTAATAGTGTATAGAAACCAAACAAATTTTTGGCATGTTGATGCATATCCTGCTATTTTGCTGAATTTATTATCTGTTGTAGATTTTTCAGGTCTTTCTGTATATAGGATCATTCATCTGCAGATAGTGAAAGTTTTACTTCTTCATTCCCAATTTGGATGCCTTTTGTTTTTCCCCTAGCTGCTCTAGCACTCCTAACTCCCCTTCAATTTGTTAATGTGATGTATTACATTAATTGATTTTCTCATGTTGAACCATTTGCATTTTGGATAAAACTCACTTGATCATGGCATAGAAGTCTTTTAATGTATTGTTGGATTAGATTATCAGGTTTTTTTCTTGGGGATTTTTCATCACTATTCATTAGAGGAATAGGTCTGTAATTTTCTCTTCTTTAGTGTCTTTATCTGGCTTTACTATTAAGGTCATGCTGTCTTCATAGAAGAGGTAAGCAGTGTTCCTTCCTCTTCAATATTTTTGGAAAAACTGTAGCAGGATTTGCATTAGTTTTTCTTTGAATGACTGGTAGAATTCACCTATAAAGTCATCTTTTCCTGAGCTTGTCTTTGTTGGAAGGTTTTGATGACTGCTTCAATATCTTTACTTGTAATTGATCTGTTCATATCTTATACATCTTTTAGAGTTAGTGTACACTGTTTGTGTTTCTAGGAAATTTTCCATTTCATCTAAGTTGTCTGATGTGTTGGCGTACAGTTGTTCATAATATCCTCTTACAGATATTATGAAGCCCTGTTTTGACTTATTAAAGCTGATGAAATGCAAAATACCAGAAATGGGTTAGCTTTTACAAAGGGATATATTAACTTACAAGTTTACAGTTCTGAGGCTGTGAAAAAATGCCTAAATTAAGGCATTACCAGGCCTCTGAAGACTGGCTACTTGCAAGTGTAGGCTCCTCTGTCACATAGCAAGGCAGAAGGTGATGTCTGCTGGTCCTTCTCGCCCTGGTCTCATTGCTTCTATCTTCTTGCTTCAGTGCTTCCTCTAAGTTTCTGTGGAACTGTTTCTTTGACCTTCTCTGCAGTTTTATCCTCTTATGAAGCACTCTGGTAAGAGGATTAAGACACACCCTATAGCGCGCCTCAATTAAAATATCCTAATGTTACACCCACAACAGGTCCAAACCTACGGGGATGGATCAAAAGAATATGATCAACAGCTTTAAACTACCATAGACTTTTTTTAATAAAAAATAGTAATGTCCCCTGTCTCATATGTGATTCTTTTTGTTTGCATCTTCTCTTTGTCAGTCTATCTAAGGTTTGGTCAATTTTATTTATTTTCTCAAGGAGTCAAATTTTGGTTTTGTCAATGCTATCTGTTGTTTTTGTATTCTCAGTTTCATTTATTTCTATTCCAATCATTGTTATTTCTTTCTTTGTGCTCATTTGGAATTAGTTTGCTGGTTTTTTTTTTCTCTAGTTCCTCCAGTTGTGCAGTTAGGTCTTTGATTACAGCTCATTCTTTTTTAATAAGGTAGGCAATTAGGGCTCTAAATTTCCCTCTCAGTACTGCCTTCACTGCATCCAATAAGTTTTTATTTTAGAGTAAGTAGTAAAAAATGTATTAGATACACAATTAAGAGAACAAGTGGGCACTCATGCAAAGACAGAGGTGTGGGAGGTAAGAGGCAATAGGCAATATGAGAACATTTACTTTCATATATTAGATTTACATATTCTTCTTCCCCTTTCTTTGTTTGGGATTTTCTCTGTTACCCTCCATATTAGTTTATTAAACTACCAGAATGAAATATACCAGAAATGGAATGGCTTTTAAAAGGGGAATTCAATAACTTACAAGTTTACAGTTCTAGCCTATGAAAATGTCAAAACTAAGGCATCCAGGTAAAGATACCTTAATTCAAGAATGGCTGATGGGTCTTGGAAACTTCAGTCAGCTGGGAAGGCATGTGGCTGGCATCTGCTGATTCCTTGCTCCTGGGCTCTGTTGCTTTTGGCCTCTGTTCCTGTGAGTGTTCCTCAGTTTGCCTCTCTGGGGCTGGCTTCTCTTGACTTCTCTTGGCTCTCTTTAGGTTCTGACTTGCTTAGCAGATCATGAGAAGGCATACAGAAATGTCTGCTGGGCTCCATGCATCTTCAAACATCCATTTCTCTGTTCTCTGAAGCAAACGTTCTCCAAGCATCTACCTCAGCTCTCTCTGCCAGATCTGCCATCTCCAAAATGCTTCCTCTTTTAAAAGACTCCAGTAAACTAATCAAGGTCTAACTGGAATGGTGGAGTCACATCTCCATTTAGTCAAGAGGTCAAACCCACAGTTAAGCATGCCACATCTCCATGGGGATACTCATCAAAAGTTTCCACCTACAATATTAAATCAGGATTACAGAAATGGCTGTTCCATAAGATTGGATCAGGATTAAAATATGGCTTTTCTGGGGTACATAATAGCTCAAACCAGACCATTCCACCTTCTGGACCCCAAAAAGACATGCCTTTTTCCATACACAAAATACATTCATTCTATTAGTATATCCAAAGCCTTAGTACATTTCAGTTAGAATACAAATACAATACAAAGTTAAAACCAGTACAAAATTTCATCAAAGTCATCTACAGATATGGTTTGTCCTAAAGCAAAATTTCCCTCTGGTTCTGGACCTGTAAAATTCGTAGCAAGTTACGTGCTTCCAATATACAAAGGAGGGGTAGTCATAGGCTACATGTTTCCATTGCCATAGGTAGAAATCAAAAGGTAAGCATGGGTCACTTGTCCTAAACAGTTCCAAAAATGTGCAGGGCAAATACTATTGGATTTCAGAGTCTGAGTCATTTGTCATTGGGGTTTTAGAAAGTGGCAGTCCCACCCTTTCCAAGGGCCAAAATAGCAGCCTTACCCTCTCTCCAAATGCTGAGGTCAGATGCAAAACAGGGGCATATTGGAGGAACCCACTTTTTCATGGCTCCACCCTCTCCAAACACTGGGGCAACACCCAGGTTGACTGCCATCTCCAGGGCACATGCTCAAACCCTCCAGAACAATGTGTTTGCACCCAGGCTCCCCAACCCTCAATCCCCAGTTTATGTACTTCACCTTCTCTGAGGTCTGAGGTGTACAAGTCTTTCTGATCAATGAATAGGGAGGCCCACCCTCTGCTTCCAAGGCAAACTCACCCTTTCCACATGTATGGACAGGTTCGCTCTCCTGCCCCAACACTTAGCTTCCATGGTTCTGCCTCTGAAGGCATTTTTCCTTCAATTTATACATTTTCTGTCCCTTTCAGTCCAAACTGGTGATGATTCTGTTAATACAAACCCACAGCACTCTTGTTGGTTTTCTGTATAGGATACTGAGATCATACCCATCAAATAATAATACTTTCCAAAATTCCTTTCTGGACAAGTTGTTCTCCAATCTGGATGTTTTATGAAATGACTGATTTCTTCCATATTTGGTTAAATCCTCATGTGTGGACCTATTTACTTCTGGAAAGCTTCAATTTCTGGAAGCCCAGAATGTTCCATGCCATCAATTTCTGTTTTCTTTGTACCCAAGAGTACAACTTGGGTTCTCAATTTATCTCTTTCCTCTCACACTTTACAATAAAGCAACTTATCTCTTTCTTCTCACACTTTACAATAAGCTGCAAGGAGCAGCCAGACTGAATTTTCCACATTTAGTTGGAAATTTTTTTCTGCTAAACATCCAAGTTCCTCACTCTTAACTTCTGCCTTTCATCCACTAAACAACAACTTCCTTTCAGTTTGCACTGATATATTCATCATTTTTGTCTAAAACCATGTCAGAAGTATCCTTAGAATCCACATTTCTACCAACAGTCTCTTCAAAACATTCTAAGCCTTCACTATCAAGATCCTCAAAAATCTTCCAGAATATTCCCCTTATCCATTTCAAAAGCTGTTCCAACATGTTTGGTATTTTTAAACCACAGCAGCATCCCACTCCTGGTACCAAAACGTGTATTAGTTTGTTAAGCTGCTGGAATGCAGTATACCAGAAATAAAATGACTTTTAAAAGGGAAATTTAATCAGGATTACAATGTAGCTTTTCTGGAGTACGTAATAACTTCAAACCAGCAGACACTTCCTTCACTCCAGAGTGTTGCCTGGTGGTAGGTAGAGCATTTAGCCATGTTCATTTGTTTCTACCCTTCTCCATAGATGACCCACTTAAGTTTGGGGTCATCTGGTTCCACCTGTCTCTGTAGATATCTCACTTAGTTGGAATTCATTTGGCTCCAAGTGGGTTGGCTGTGGCTGGGTGTTTCCAACAAGTGAGTGACACCCAGGCAGTGTTTCTGTGGAGACAAAGGCCTACTTGATATTGATTAACTATCCTTGCTTAAGCGATTCTTCATAGTCTTTACTCTCAGCTCTCTCCCTGTTTTAGCCTACCTCAAATGCCCTTTCAGATAATTCTTGTCCCTTAATCTTAAGGGCTGAGGGATGAGGGCCTGTCTTCTCTAGCTGCTTCTGGCTTGTCTGGGGTTGTAGTTCCTGACTGATGGGGTTTAGAACTTTCTGACTATCTCATTTAAGTTGAGAAGGGAGGAGTCCTTAGGGCACTTTGAACAGCTGAAAATCCCAACATCAACATAGGTTTGGTGTGAAAGGCTTCTAGTTTGGAAGAAATAAACTTGGGGAGAAGCTTAAAAATGCAGGGGCAACATGCAAGGGCAAAAATGCAAGAAGCAACAGAAAATGCAAGTGGATAGATGCGTCCAGGCCTATGAGAAGTTTTAGCCATGTGAGACTAGGGAGGAGGGAAGAAAATGTCCATTTTTAGGTTTGAGAGTGAATCTTAGCATGGTGGCTCATTCCTGCTTAAGTGAGAACAGGAGGTTGCATAAGAGGTGAGGAAATAGGATGTAGATTGATTGAGCTGGGTCTTGGTTGTCATATTGGGCCAGTTATTCCCACAAGAGATTTTAGTATTATTTTTGATGGCCAGGGCAATGAACTATTGCTATTTTCGGTTGGTAAGAGTGTAGCATTTAAGAAATTGAGTATTTTTTTGTAATATTTAATTGGGAGAAAGCTTTACTCTTTCTAGACTACTGCATGATCATGCAAGAAAAGAAAGGCATGGCCATTTTCCATTTCCTAGTTCTAGAGCTCAGGTGAGAATGAGTTTTGCTTTCTGAGCTAAGGTTCCTGGGGTCAAAGCTTTGTATTATTAAATTAGGAACCATCATTGTTTAAGACCATGGAAGGAATTCCCCAGGTGGGGATGCTCAATACTATTATTTTTGTTGTTGTTGATTAAGGGACATTGCAAATATATATATTTCATGTTTTCCTTAAAATATTTTGTTTTTTTTTTTTTTTGGTCTCACACTGAAGTTAAAACTTTAGAGTATAGACAATATTTTATTTATTTTAGTCCTAACTAGATCAGCAAATTTTATATATTGCTATATGGAGTAATGCTCACTTTCAGAGCTGGAGAACTTTAACTCTGAGTCTTGGGTGTTGCATAAATACTTAATGTTCTAGGGAACTACTAGGTCATAAGAAGAGCAAAGCATTTCAGAATTTAGAAATAACAGTTGAAGCTTGGGAATAAATGTGATTGCTGTAAGATCTTACACTTTATGTTTTAATTTTTGTGACCATTTAAATGAATTTACTTTTAGAAATAAAAAAAATTTGAACTAAGCAGAAGTTTTGTCTTGTTTTGCCTCTACACCCTTACTAGCATTAGGTTAATTAACAGGTAGAACATTGTTTGTATACTTGCCTTGTTTCTCCTTTAAAGTCCTTTTTGTTGAAGATGGAGTTCCGATTTACAGCCAATGACTTGTATTTTTAGAGAAGACTTAGAGTAAACTGGTGTAATACTTCTTAACAACTTTTTCATGTAATATGTTAAACTATTTTACATTTTTCTTTTATAAGGTGAGAGGACAAAACTTTTGTAAGTTTTCCTTTAAGAGTGAGAAGTCTTGTTTTCTAAAATAAAAGATGATAAGGTTAAAATAAACATTAGCAAGGGTGGTATTCTGATATGATATAATTTTTTTATCTTTTAGCTATAGTATTCAGATTGTTAAGAAAAACATTTTACAACTGTTCATTAAGAGCAGTTTGACAGACAGCAGCCTTAACTAGGACAGACAGAATTCATTTTTATAAACGCTTAATAGATTCTTATAGTCTGCAGTGACTACAAATAAAACTTACTTTCTTAAATTCTTCACAACTTTGCACATTTATCCAGGACTTGTAGTCAGTGGTGATTGCAAAATTCACTTTCTTAAGTCTTCTGCA
Source organism: Tamandua tetradactyla (assembly GCF_023851605.1). Classification (NCBI taxonomy): domain Eukaryota; kingdom Metazoa; phylum Chordata; class Mammalia; order Pilosa; family Myrmecophagidae; genus Tamandua; species Tamandua tetradactyla. Next base: position 4,232,930 of record NC_135350.1, on the reverse strand, counting down.
ACTTTCAATACCCATTCAGTTGGTGATTATTACAACAAACAATAGTTCACTTAGGAATAGGTGAATTTATAAAGATAACATATTGCAAAACTGTTCTTTGAGGCAGTCACAGGCCAGTAAGGTCTGCTGCTAAGGTATTTTCAGAGATGTAGGGATTATTTGAAACCCTTGGGGCAGCATTGTCTAAGTGAGGTGGATGGGAAACTTAAAATGCAGACAGGGGTACTCAGTGGACTTGTCCTGGGATTCCTTATACTTACAAAATTTTTGGAGGGTGTCAAAAGGCCTCGCTTTTTAGGAACCTTGAGAAAAAAAGGGGTAAACATTAGCTTGGTTTAGTAGTCTTAAGGTGGCCCCCAAGGAGTGAAGAAGATCCCTCCTTAGTAGGGGGGTGGGATTCAGGGACATGAGAAATTGATGTGATGCTAGAATGTCCTCAATCCTAAAATGATAGGGATGGTGAAGATTTTAGATTTGGCATTATTGTCAACTCCCATAATTAGGTAAAGTCTAGTGGTAGTAGGCCCAGAGTGGCAGTTTAGGACAGAGAGGCTCCAGTGTTAATTAAGAAGTTAATCATCTTGCCTGTCACGTCAAGTGTCACCTGGGGCTCCTGTAATTAGTCAAAAGTGAAGTCAGCAGAGACATATGCAGCCTTGAGCTTCTTTACTTGCAATGAGTAGGACTCAAGGGGCTGTTCTTCCCCCTTCAGGAGACAGTGTAGTCCCTGTGCCTGAAGCGCATGTTGTTGACATCTGGCACAAGACCCCAGTGGGTCCAGAGGTTAAAGGTTTTCTTGAGATTTCTGGCAACCTCTTTGCCAGTGGCTCCCTGGCCCATACTTTAAGTTTGGGCTTTCATTTACCCTGCAAACCTTGCTGCTGGTTGCCAGGGGGAGACATTCCCATAAACCAGAGGTCACGTTCTAGAATGTTAAAACACCTTGTTTAAGAATCCTTAGCCCAGAATTTTGTTAGGAAAGTTGTAATATCTCAGAAGGCATAGAAAGCTGACAGAAGAAAAAGATTTTCATGAAGACAGTGGAGAGGACCTCTGTGGAGGAGGTGAAAGAGCAACAGATTCAGCAAGAAGAAGACTCTGGGTTCTCAGAGGCAAGAAGGAAAAGAGTGGGGAGAAGTTTTGGGGAGCCAAGGGGAGGAGAGAGAGAAAAAAAAAAAACGAAAAGAGAGAGAGGACATATGGGGATTTAGCTCCTGCTCAGCATAGGGAGAAGCCCCCAGTCAGGACCCAAGGGGTGGGACCCATGCCCTGCGCCTTCTTAGATCCACATGGCATGGAGACGGGGCTCCTGCCACCTCCGAGGAGGGAGCATGAGGCTCAGGGTGACCTGAGTTTGTGTCCTGTGGGAGCTGCGTGGGAGCCTCCACATTCCTAGAGAGAGTAGTGAAAATGAGGGCAAAAGAGAGAATAGCAATGAGCAAAGTGAGAAGGAAAAGTGACAGTACATGCTAAGCCTCCCAGTACTCACCAGTTCAAATGGCTGGAGAAAAGTGCCTCCTGGCTGGCCTTCCAAGATACGTTGCCAGATTTTAGCTTTCAGGTTCTTGACTATGTTATGAGAAAGAATTCTAGGGCACAACACAATACAGAGTAAGTGGGCAGAAAAGGTAGTAGATACACACATAAGAGAACATTCAGACACTCTTCAAAAGACAGAAGTGAGGGAGGCAAGAGGTCACATCCCATAAGTTCTCATATTTTATTTTCTCATTTTCATTCGTCTCATGTTATTTACTGATACCTCTTACAATTTCTTTTTTGACCCATTGGTTGTTTAAGAGTGTGTTGTTTAACTTCCATATATTTGTGAGTTTTCCAGTTTCTCCACCTATTATTGATTCCCAGCTTCAGTCCATTATCATCAGAGAAAGTATTCTGTATAATTTCAACATTTTAAATTTATTGAGACTTGTTTCGTGACACAACCTGTGGTCTATAGAAGGAGTAATCCATGAGCACTTGAGAAGAAGTATGTCCTGCTTTGGGGGTACAATGTTCTATATATGTTAGGTCAAGTTCATTTATCATATTTTTCAAGTTCTCTGTTTCCTTATTGATCTGTTATCTAAATATTCTATCTACTGATGACAGTGGTGTATTGAAGTCTCCAACTATTATTGTAAAGGCTTCTATTTCTCTCTGCAGATTTGCCAGGGTCTACCTCATGTATTTTAAGATACCATGGTTAGCTGCATAGACATTATGATGGCTATTTCTTCCAGGTGAAGTGTTTCTTTTATTAATGTACAGTTTCTTTCTTTGTCTCTCATAGTATTTTTGCATTTCAGGTCTATTTTAACTGATAATTAAATATACTAAATAGTTAGTATAGCTGTCCCAGCTCTCTTTTGTTTATTATTTGTGTGGAATATATCTTTCCAATTTTTCACTTTCAACTTATTTGTGTCTTTGCATCTAATGTGAGTCCGCATATATTGGATCATACTTTTTAATCCATTCTAACGATCTGTGACTTTTGAGTAGGGATTTAATTCAGTAACTTTCAATGTTATTACTATAAAGGAAGTACTTAATTTTATCATTTGATTTTTATATGTCATATCTTATTTTTGTCTCTTGTTTTATTCTTTTAGTTGCCTTTATTGATAATTTTCAATTCTACACTCTGCTTCAGGCCTCTGTCCTATTTTTCCTTTCACCTTACAGAACTCACTTTAATATTTCTTGCAGGATACATCTCTTGTTCATTAATGTCTCAGTTTCTGTTTATCTGTGAATATTTTAAGAAGCTCTTCACTTATGAAGGAAGTTATTCTGGATAAAGGATTCTTGGCTGGATATTCTTATCTCTCAGTATCTTAAATACATCATACATCCACATGCTCATCTCCACAGTTTCTGATGGGAAATAGACACTTAGCCCTATTGTGGCTCACTAATGTGTGACAAATCAATTTTCTGTTCATGCTTTCAGATTCTTTTTTGATCTTTGGTATTTGAAATTTGTAATTAGTATGTGTTTCATAGTAGGTCTGCTAGGATTTTGTCTGCTTGGAGTAAGTTGAGCAAGGATGTGTATATTTACGTCTTTCATTAAAGTTGTGAAAATTTGGGATATTTCCTCAAATATTCTTTCTGCCTTTCTTCCCTTCTCTTCTTCTGAGACATCCATGATCTATATGTTTGTGCACTTCATCTAGTCATTCATTTCCCTAAGACCCTGTTCAATGGTTTCCATTGTTTTCTCTTTCTGTCCTTCTCTCTGTAGCATTTAAAATGTCATGTCTTCTAATTTGCTGTTTCTTTCTTTGGCCTGTTCAAATCTGTCATATGCCTATAGTGTATTTTTAATGTCTTCTACTGTGACTTTCATTCCCATAGTTTCGGTTAGGTGTCTTTTTATACTTTTAAATTCTTCTTTATGCTCACTGTGTGTCTTATTAATGTCCTTTATCTCTTTAGCCATTTTTTCCCTTAATCTCCTTGAATTGATGTAAGAGATTGTTTGGAAATCTTGGGTGAGTTGTTCCAAATTCTATGTGTCCTCCAAAGTTCCAATTTACTTCTTTAACTGGGCTGTATATTCCTGTTCCTTGGTATGACAGGCATCTGAGTACACTGATGGATTCATCTGAAGGTCAGGTTGTGAGTGTCTTTCTGTTAACACTCCTCTTCCACACTTATTATAGATTATTAGAGTATCCCATGTTTAGCTGATCCTACTTTTCAGCTCTTTTTTTTTTTTTTTGATTCTTGTTCTGGATATGTGGTACAAATTTTATTTGTGCTATTGTTTGACCCCCAGAGAAAGCTTCCTATCCCTTGCTCCTTCTCCAGGAATCTTGTTCTGCTATGTTTGTTTTTGTTTTGTCTCTATAGTTCTTTTTAACCCTCTTTTCATTGCTTCTAGCTACTTTTCAATGGAGGGAAAATTCTTGGAGGATGGTCACCTTGGAGAAGATCTTCTCAAGTCGATATTTCCAAGCTAGAACAGGGCCAGGGGCTCTCAAAGGAGGTGCAGACCGACTCCAAATACCCCTTGGGTGAGGGTGAGGAAAGATTCCCAAACCCTTTCTGATGAGTCTCTGAACATTAGCTTTCCTGACCTGCACAGCAGATTGTGCCCTTCAGTAAATTGTTCCCCACAGTCCTAGGGAGGTCTGTGCCTTTATCCTCCATTGTCTATGCCCCTGCTGGAAGAGAGGCTGAAACAATTGCTGTGGCCTGTTTGGTGCTGAAACACTATCTCAGAATCATGACTCAGTGGTACAAATTGACTGAATAAAAGCTGTGATCAGGGGCTGACATAGGAATGGGTATTGACAGCCATGGTGGAGTGAGTTCTCACAGTTCTTTAGTGGAGTTTGCAGCCTCTTCCTTCCACTCTTCTCTGGATGCTGTACAGTGCTGCCCTGGCTTACATAATCCTAGAGTAGTTGTTTCAGATATTTCCTGCCTGTCCACTAGCTATTATGGAGGAGTCTTGGAGCTCCCTACTCTGCCATATTCCTCAAAAGTTCCCCTGTGTAGTGTCTTGTGTTAATTTATGAAATGAGTTGGGTTGGATTTAAAGTGTATTATTTCTTTGGTCAGTGCATTACAGGCTTCAAATTTCTCCTGTAACATTTTGTTTTTGTCTCCCCACTTCACTTTGAATTTTCCCTTCATGCTTTCTCTGTTTCCTAGAGAAAGCCATCTTTTGCTATTCTACCAGATATATTCCACTGTGATTTTTCCTTGAGTTGATTATATGGTGTTATTGCATGGTGGGAAAAGTGGATGTTTTGATGAGATTAAACCTCAGTCTCCGGCAAGGACTGTGATTTAGGTTTCAGTGGTCTTCATATTCCTGCTAGCAAATGCAATGAATCTTTCTCTCTTTCTTCACTTCACCCAGTTGTTGTACATTTCTACCATGCCTTCAGGCTACAGGTTTGATGTTCTCCCACCCAAAGAATAAGGTTTATGTCCTTTAGGGAGATAAAGGAGATGGGTATAAGCAGAATTTATAGAGCCACTACCAGAACCTTGAGAGAGCTTTCTCAGGGTTCTCCTCAATCTTTATTATGAGTACAAATAAGGATCTTTGGGGAAGAGAGTGTATGAAAGCTCCTAGGCCCAGGACCCCCAGAAACTTCAAAGTTTTATCCTAGCCCATACACTCTCTTTAGCTGTTCATTAATAATTTAATCACTTTACCAGCAGTGTGGCTTTCCATACTGTCTGGACTAGTTGAGCAAATGTTCAGCTCCCTGTACGCCCTACAGGTACCTGTGTTCTTTTAGGTTTTGTGTTAGTTTGTCCTGTGACTTCAGTTTTGGAATTGCTCAAAAAATATTGTAAATTTGCAGTTCATCTAGCTTTGCTTTTCTTTTCATAGAGTGGAACAACTCTTTTCTCAGAAATCTACTTCTCTATGCTAAAATCTTAGTGCCTCTAAATCCAAAATAAGAATCGTGAGAAACTGTCAATTTGTTGCTAGGTCAAATGTATGAATCCATTTAATACCTTTAATAATGATCCAAAATTTCTAATTTAAGCAAACGCATCCTTACAAATTTGTTGATTTTGTTATAAGGTAACATGCACAAGGAATGAAAGTAATAACATTCATTTCAGTCTTTAGAGAAATCAGTCTGAAGATGTTGAAGTTGAGGTATAAAGAGTTAATACATTACAAAAAGTGCATAATAACGTTTTTCGACAGGCAAAGAGGCCATGGCATATGTAAAATATAATCTTGCTTATCAAATGAGTACACCATTCTTTTAAGCACTGAAATGTGAAGAGAATGATTAGAAACAGTAGCAATCAAACTCTATTATTATTTCAATAAGTAGCCATTATTAGTAAGAGCAGATAAGCAAATTAGCTAATTAAATTACATTTTCTGATAAGGTGTTCAAAGAAGTTTTTGTCCTGCATTTTTTAACAATTTCTTAAGAAATCATATTAGAATGCATTTTAATTGAAATAAATATCTCCATGTGAACTAAAAGTCTTTTAGGTAGCCTTGGATATCATTATCAAATAGCATGACATGCCACCAATTTTAAAGCAATTAGTTCTGAGGAACCTACAGAAAGATGAAGGTCATTGACCAACAGTTCTGATAATGTAAAACACACATACACAGACAGACAAAACTTTTAGGCATTATACTGTAGTTTTAAAAAGATAGAAAAGTTAGTAGATATCAACTTATCATCCAAATACACTTTAATAAACATAAATATAAAACACACACATAATTTCAATTAAATAATTATCTACTATATATGTTGTCACTATAAAGTTGAATTTCTTCCTATCTTATTTGCAAAAAAAGTCAAAATATTTCATGTTTTTGAAAAAGTATGTGTGTATGTGTTTTTCTAATAGTTTTCCTCTAAGCTCTGGTGGTTTGCAATGTTGAAAGTATGACTTCTTTAATAAATAAACTAGTGTACTGTGTTTGTTAATATTATAAATGTTTGTGGTAAGAGTTTAAGTTTTTTCAGTAACTGCAATCATTAACTTGTTAAATGTGGTTTCATAGATCTTGAGTTAATTTTACACCTGTAATTTGATGCAAATTTTCAGAGTACTGATGAGGTATATATTACTTCTAAGTTGTAACTATATTATCCTTAAGATGAAAATATCATTCAAGGAGACTGCTTATCTGCTTCTTCCCAACATGAAAAACAGAGTTAAACATAGTACATCATGGCTAATGGAGTGTATATATACACAAACACAGTGCCTCAAAAGAAGTGAAAGCTAAGGATAAAAAATTTCAATCAAAACATGCCTAGTTTTATTTTGAGTTGAAGCCAAACATTATTTTTCCATGGTAAATAAATACATTTATAATCTCACTGACTGATTTTTTCAAGATATTCAGAATATTCTTTTTTCTATCTTTGAAAAAAAGAATTAACTTTGTTAAAAAGTGTTTTATACTCATTTTTGTGTAGATAAGGAGAAGTTAAACATTGCACTGGACCATCCCCTGGGAAAATTATTTCAACTAAAAATAGGTTTTTAGCAAGTATTAAGACAAAAATACAAGGCTGATCACAATGATATTTCTATCAGTGCTTATTCATCTGTGAGAGAATAATATCTGAACTGCTCTGCCAGAACACATATTAAATCTTTTTCTGCCTCTTGCAAATCCCTGCCTAAACCAGGATGGTCAATGTCAATACAAATTTGCTAGGAATCGACAGCATGACCAATGTCTTCCCAAGAGAACATCCGTACAAGGCAACATTTTAGGATTTCATCCACAATTTACTCTCTGAATGCATTCCTCATTTTGCATGCAAAGTAAATCTTATTCAGTGCTTATTTGCTTTTCTTAGCACATATACCAACAACTAACTTGAAGTGATTGCTCTTTGAAATAATACAAAATGGTAAGAAAAGATGCATCAGCCTTAATATTTATCTAAACAGTACGTCTTATAGCAAGAAAAAAGCCTCAATAAATTAAAAAAAGACCAGACTGCAAAACATTACAGCAAAATATTTTATGTGGTCCTTAATTACTTCAAAGAGAAATGCAATATAACAAATTTTGCTTGATAAATTATCTGTATGTCTTTCACAATTTAGCACATGAAATATCATTAACTAATGTTTTGATAGTCTTTTATCATGCAACACTTCATTTCTTTAGGTTAACTATTCTTATTGGTATATTACATATGTTTGCTTTGTTTTCACTCTTCTATGTTGATTCTTCCTCAAATGAAAATCCCTGAAGAAATAAGCACATGTGTAAGACATGTTGGGGCAGAAGTAGTAATTTGTTTGAAAAGAAATAACAATATCTACATAGGGTGATTTTGTCTTTTCTCATTATCCTTTATTCCTCTGGGGCCATTTTCGTCCCCTCCCCCTACCATAGGTCTTTCTCTTACTAGAGTGTCAAGATATTAAAATTGACTGCCTGAACTCAGATACTTAATAAATTTTATTCTTAAGATTGATTTTCACATTCACACACTCTCCACAGAAAGAAAGCTGTTCAATTCTGACTTTTCAGGGGATGTTCATTTAAGACAAATGCTTACCATATGTTTTTTTAATCAATTAATTAATTAATTTTTAAACATAACAACATACAAACATGAACATTTTTACCGTATGATCATTCCATTCTTGATATAACCAATTATAATATTTAAATCCTAAGCGAATGCCCCAATTTCTTACTAGTACAATATATATTCTATGAGAATTAATTTTAAAAGTTTTTTCTGTTTTGGAGTACATAATGCAAGGAAAACTCTGTCTTCTAAGGTGTCTTAAATGTAAAATATGGCTTGAAATAAAGCATTCAGCTACAAAAACTTCATCATGTTATTCGTAGTTAATGTCTTTGGAAAGAAGCTTTGGTCTGTACATATTAGAAATTTTTAGCAACATCAAATAAATTGAAGATATGTGAGGTGTTGAAAGTATAGTTAATCTTTGTATTCATAATCTGTTTATAATCCATATTGTGTTCGAATTTGTGTTGCTTAAACTTGTTTTCTTAAACCCTAGAATCTTGTATCTTCTCTTTTGCACAAATTTTGTTAGATAGCATATTATATCCAGAATAAGTCCTAAGAAACTTCCATTCCTATCAAATTTCTTGTAATTTGTGTTTCAATCTCCCCAGAAAGGATTCTGATCTTCACATTACAAGTATTAAATATAATTTTGTGTAAATGTCTAAAAACACCCAAAAAAGTCTCCCCTATTCTTCTAGAAAACTTTCTTTGATTCTTTGAAAATAGAGAACTTAAGAGTTGAATTAGGATATAGGAAACATTTTTTTAGATGAGATTTAGTAATTGATTGATAGCAAAAGCAAATAAAACAAAAGAAATTATAAATAAATGACCTCATTAGAATTAGAAATTTTTGTGTATTGAAGGTCATCACCAAGAAAGTAAAAGTAACCTAAAGAATGGGAAAAAATAGTTATGAATCACATGTTGGGTAAACATTTAATCTCCAGAATATAGAAAGAACATTTACAACTAAACAGCAACAGGAAAAACAACCTAATTTAAAAGATTTCAATATAATTTCTACAAAGATGATATGCAAATGGCCCAAGAGTATTGTTGCTTCCTGTAGAAACGGAGCTCGAAGGATAGTAAGGAATGATGAGAAAGAAAGAAAGGAAGAAAGAAAGAAAGAAAGACACAGACGGGTTCAGGGGGTCTGAAGCTTGAGTTTACTTCAGACAGACTTCAGACAACTCTATTTTCAACCAGATCTTAGTTATATACCACAGGATGTCAATAGATATGCAGGCATTTCCTGAGGGAGAGAGATTCTTATCTCACAGTGTTCTTCATACTTAACATAACTGTTTTGGGTAAACATTCTCTTCCTCCCAGACTGCTCTACATAACAATCGCCACAGTTTACCGCTGCCATCCCAAGGCCAGCAGCTTGCAACAAATTCTGTAGGTCTTGCTTTAAACTCTTGACTTCTACAGAGTATATGTAAAGATGCTCCAAATCATTAACCATTAGGGAAATGTAAATTAAAAGCACAATGAGACACTATTTCACATCCACGGAATGGGTGTCATTATTATTATATTAAATTATGCTTTTTTTTTTTTTTTGTATGGGCCGGCCCCAGGAATCGAACCCAGGTTTCCTGCATGGCAGGCGAGAACTCTGCCTGCTGAGCTGCCATGGCCCACCCGGAATGGATATTATTTTTAAAAGTGGAAAATAATGTGTTTGAAGGGATAGAGGGAAATTGGGACACTAGTGCATTGTTGGTGGTAAGTAAAATGGTGTAGTTATTGTGAAAATAATATGGTGCTTCCTCAAAATGTTAAATATGGAATTATTATATAACTTAGCAATTCCACTTCCAGGTATATCCCCAAACAAAGTGAAAACAAGGTCTCAAAAAGATACTTTTCACACCAATATTTATATCAGTCATAAAAAAGAATGTTCTGAAACATGCTGCAACATGGAAGAACTTTGAAAACATTATTCTCAGAGAAATAAGCAAAGTGCATTAAGAAAAGTATTGCATGATGTCTCTTAGTTGTCTAGAACTAGCAAATTTACAAAGGCAGAAAGTAAATTGAAAGTTACTTGGAGATGGGAATATGGAAAAGGAGGAGTATACATATGTTGGATATAAGGTGTCAGAAATTTAATTTTTATGAAAGCATGTTACAACAAAAGAGTATATAGAACATGATCTTTTAATAAAAAGAAGAGTTGGGTCAGGCAGCCAACAAAGTGTGATTTAATGCATATTGCCTTCGAAAATTATGGTAAGATATAATTAATATTGAATTTACAACTTAAGATGCTGATATCGTGGATGATAGTGAAGGTAGATACAGAAGAGTTTTGGTAAAATTGGAGAAAGTGTGTTCATAAGAATATGGAAAAAGCAAAACAGATAGCAATTATATATAATGATATAAATAATAAATAAAATTAGATAGAAAGCAAGCATCCCTACTAAAAATATCATTTATACTTAAGCATTTATTTGGGAGAAAATGGCCGCTTTCTCTTAACATGAACTAGATATACTTGGCAGAAAAACACATAAACGTATTTCTTCCCATGGTATAATTTTTGCTTGTTTTTTTTTTCCCAAAGAAAATAGAAGTTGCTTTTTTTTTAAGGCTGGAATTTTGCAGAGAGTAAAAATTATTAGACATGCTGTAAAGATATTTATTGTAAATATTAATGAAAATTTAAACATAATTCCAGATGATATATAGGTATCCATATCATAAATATACTAACTGATCAGAGTGTAACTTGGTTTATAACAATGTTTTAAAAGGAAATATACTGTTATTTGTTGTTTATCTTATTGCAACTCAATGGCAAGGTATTGAAAATTGTTAATTTGGACTAATGCAGGGAATGATAGTCTTTAAAATGTTGTTCTTTTTAGCTTTCGACATATGTGCACAAATACACTATGCTTTTACCCTGATACATTTGAGGGGAAGCAAGTTTGTGTTCCTTAAAATGCTTTATATGTAGCTTAATAGGTGGTGCAGATAAGAACTTCTGGACTAATCCACAGATTAAAGTCATTATTGTGTCACTATAGTAAACCCATTGGAATTGCTAAATGTTACCTAAATATTCTGTTCTCCCGTTTAAATTTTTTCCTGGATCTCTGTGTGTAGAAACAACATCTGTATAATATCCTACCAGAATAATAAAAGTTATCCTCGAAGCCTCTAATTAACCTTACAGATTTTCATACCTGTGTATTGATCAAGCCTGTTTTCACAATGCTAATCTTAATGCTAGTGTCTTAATTTCCTGCCCAAATTTATTGCTACAGACAGTATAAATCCTTGATATTGACCTAAGCATGTTTAGGAGGAAGAAGCTAATTTTCAAGTATAATGTCTTGAATTTTAAATTGTTAAAATGAAGTGAACTTTCTCCTTTTTTTGAGATTTAATTGCTTTTTATAAGTTTGAGAAAGAAAATTAATATAGACATGACTACATACAAAAAAATGGATATATAAGTACATGAAAAGTTAAAATAATTTTTCTACTTTGCAATTTTCAACAACTCATTTTAAAACTCTTCTGAAGAAATGATGACAAATAAATATCATAATTTCCCAGTGATGTTATATTATAATAAAATCTAGAATATGTCACAAAATAATTAAGAAACAACAATATATGTCACAAAATAATTAAGAAACAACAGTGATAACGCCTCTCCTTTGAGCTTGTCATCTTCACTGAGATCTTAAATATCTGACTTTTAAATTGTTTTTTTTGTTGTTGTTGTTGTTTTTTTGCAGGGGAAGTCACCGGGAATCAAACCCAGATCTCCAGCATGGCAGACGGAAAATTCTATCACTGAGCTACCATACATCACCCTTAAATTGCTTTTAACTAACATAAAGAACCTAATGAAGTTTCAGGGCATCCTGGCTGGAATAACATAGATTGATGTTTGAACCTTATTCTCACAAATGTGAGTTAAATTAATTTAGTATAAAGCCATTCTCTACCTGAAAGTTACTTTTTTAAAGAAAACTTCTTATAGTTACTTTCTTTTCTTGTGCATTTTGTTTTGACAACTACAAATATAAGAGACAGCCATGAAAACAAAGATTGTACCAGCAGATATGTAACAAACTTTAGAAAGATGTTAGTATGATTTATTCATCTGATTCTAGATTTTCATCTGGCACACTTGCGTTCTGGCTTCATTTGTCACAGCTGGCTGCATGGTGGTTCAATGATAGCGAAAATGAGCAGTGGTAGAGATTAAGCAATGTTGAAGGGAAGAGTTAGTTTTTGGATATGTGAGTGTGAGGTGACTCTGAATCATCGAATTAGGGATGTGCATCCAGCAGTTATTTAACAGAACCTGGAAGCTGTATACCTATGTTATGGTTCTCTCTCTCATTTATTTAAGCAAACATGTTTTGATATAAAGATTTCAAACGTAAAGAGATTTGACTCTGTATTTAGCAATTTCTTCTTATCAGCTTAATCAAAGGTTTTTGATTTTAGAATGATAAATAGCTTTACTAATCATCTTAATTTGCTTAAACTACAAAGAAGGAACAAGAACACCTGAGACAGGCTGACATACCAACAATAATTAAGATCCCTGTCTCCATGGTAAAGAAGGAACCGATATAAACAAGTCATACTGACACCACAGGTCTTCCTATCTTTACCAGACAGGCCCATTCCTACCTAAACATTCTGTTTGGGAAGCTTTTGCAGATATATGATACCCGATGATGCCCAGCCCTAGACAGCTCCCATAGTTTACATCCTCCATGCTTCCCCCTCCCCATTCATCCATATGATTCTTTGTTCTTAGCACTTTGCATTGAGTGGTGTTCTAGTTTGCTAGTTGCCGGAATGCAACACACAAGAGACAGATTGGCTTTTATAAAAGGGGATTTATTTCATTAGTTCTTCAGAGGAAAGGCAGCTAACTTTCATCTGAGTTTCTTGCTTACATGGGAAGGCTACAGGGTGGTCTCTGCTGGCCTTCTCCCCAGGTCTCTGGGTTCCAACACCTTTTCCAGGGTGATTTCTCTCTGCATCTCCAAAGGCCTGGGCTGAGCTGTGAGTGCTGAGATGAAATATGCTGAGCTGCTTGGGCTGTGCTACATTTGAGCTCTCTCATTTAAGCACCAGCCAATTAAATCAAACGTCATTCATTGCAGCAGGCACACCTCCTAGCCGACTGCAGATGTAATGAGCAACACATGAGGTTCATGTACCATTGGCTCATGTCCAACAGAACTACATGCCTTCACCTGGCCAAGTTGACAACTGAATCTAACTACCACAAGTGGTAACTTTCTTTTAGTTCTTCTACCATACATGCCACCTAGCTCAATAAAGTTATTTGGCACCATAGTTTCAGAGTCAATTTTCAAATTAACAGGTTAAACTAAGCTTTGAAATAATTTGATTTCATCAAACATTACTGACATTTTAGAGGATATTAACTTAAGCATAATAGCCTGGAATCTTGAGAACAATTTAATTCAAAACCATACTTTGTAACAGAAGATTGAAGACATGATTTGCAGGCCCTTTTTTGTCCTACTGTAAAGTACTTTGGCAAAATGTAGCATTAGCTACTTGCCTTTTGTCTTTGGTGTTCAATGTTCATTTAATTTTACTACTCAATGCATTGCTCACTCTAATTATGGGTCTAAGCAAGGTTCTGTTCCGGTCCAGACTGAGAGCATGGAGAGCACACACTGGGATTGTTGCAAGACTGAAAAACACACCAGGTACAGAAACAGACATTGGTTTATTGGGAATTACACACAGGGGTTGTCTGGTGGTGGCTGCAAGGGATGAGGGAATACAAGGAGCAATTAGGAATTTTAGAAAACAGACATTCCATAAGGTATGAGGACATCAGGCCTCATGTATAATCATTAATGAGGCCTAAAACCTGATGTTTGCTGCGATTAGTGTTTAAGACTAAGATGTCATCAATGACATTTCACATCTGTGGCTATATTCTTTCCTCTTGGGGGAGATACTTCATTTTCTCAACTTTTGTCCTTGTCCTTGGCCTGAACAGATTTGTTATGGGCCATTTCGGAGGGGGGCCTGGGCTCTGGGCCACTATAATCCACCAGCTCTCCCGTAACAGGCTGCGTTGACCATAAGACAGACAATGCATTCATATTCCACTGCTGACAATATAAAAGATAACATAATAGCAATAATCCAACAGATAATCCTATAAAGAAATGCCACCAAGTTTGATTAAAAGAATTAAACCAAGTTAAAAGTGTAATCAGTAGATAACTGATCAATACTCTGTATGTACTCTTGCATATGATTTAAAGCTTATGAAATATTGAGAGTGATCAGGAGTATATATACACAACATCATATGCTTATAAGGGCACAGGTTTCGCCTTGTGCCGTATGTAAAATGCTTGAAGCCATTCTATTTTGTGAGACTACTTTCTAGAATTAGGTGGCCTCATCATTTAACAATGATATTGGTAATTAAGATTCATTGGGTGCCTGAGCTATGAGGTTGGCTAAGGCTGTTAAATGTTTTCTACTCCCTCTGGGGCAAGAATAGCTAAAAGATAAAACTACCAGGGGGTGCACTTCACTTAATATCCAGATTTAACCATTTCCCAATTGTCAGGAGTTTTAGTAAGAATCGTATAATATGGCAGGGACATACAGCTGCCCCCCTGTAGAGTGTCCTGCACAATTTGAAGGCAAATAAGGCTTTCCATATTGCCCACAGGTCCACAGCCACCCCACAGGGGAGTCATAAACTTTGTGCCATTGAAGGAGGCCTGTTGGTTAGAAAAAGCTATTCTCTTGTAACTTAACAATAAAATTACACGCTTCTGATGGTAACCACCCCACATCTTATCTCCCATTAAGAACCTTCTGTTAGCATTTCAGTAGGAGCTGGGGCTGCAGCTCCTGGTGTAGAGTTTAGGCAGATGAGGGCCTGATAAAGCCTTTTAGTCCATTGTTGTACTGATTTCTTATCATTTTCATAAAAATCAATCAGGTAATGACTCCCTGGCTTTCTGCCTATAATGCTGCCCAAGGCCACCTAATTTTTCAGCAGTATAATCTCATGATAATACGGAGTTTTATGCAGGAGGTCGTAAATTCTAAGGGTCCACCCTGGCTGGTCACTCCTGTGCTGTTTTTAATTTTTGCTGTAGCACTGGGTGTAGTTTCTTGGGGGAAGTCTTCCTCTTCCTCTACGTCCCACACCTCTTCCTTTTCCTCCTCTTCATCATAAGATGTAGAATCTCTGGGATCCCAAGATTTTGGGGGCCACCCCAGATTAGTTATGATTCTCTGTACTCAAACTCTGTAATTTTCTACCATGGGCTTGAGCATACCTACAAGCTAAGTTTTCTAACTGATCATCCACGTGATGCAAGCACTCAGTTAAGGCCACTTTCACGTCTGTTTGAACAAGCTGTGATTACCTCTCTAATTTTAATTCCTCCTCTAGATAATGAGCTGCTGTGTTCGCCACCTGTTCTTCTTCTGGGTCCATCCATAAGGCCAGGCTGTGGGTATTGCTCCTTGGTGTTTTCTTTTCCTTTTGCTAATTTTAGTTGTCCTGCTCTCTATTGCAAGACAATTAGCAACCTTGCTGATGTTTTCAGGGTGTCCACATAATCTCATGGTAGTCCCCATTTTCCCAGGAGGGCAGCCTACCCTTCTCCACATGGACAATGTAGGCCAACATGGAATTTTCCCTGTGGATTTTCCCTTCCCCAGATTCAGACCTACTACTGCTGCTGGTGTCTTGGTCTCCTTGTTGGATTGCAAATTGTTCTGGCCCAGACCCAGTTCATGCAGAGCACAGGCTGGGGCTGCTGCAAGATGAAAAACTCACGACACAGAAACAAACAGCTTTTTCAGGAGTTACAAACAGGAGAAGTTCTCTGATGTGGTCATCTGCATGTTTAGCATGCCACAAGGGATGGGGGAGTATAAGGATTAATGTGTAATTTTAGAACAAAGACATTCCATATAGTAGGAGGACATCAGGTCTCTAGTATAATCATTAAAGGGGCATAAAACCTGATGTTTTACTAGGATTAGTGTTTAAGACTAAGATGCAATCAATGCTGTTTTACATCTGTGGTTATGCTCTTCCGACTAGGGGGAGATTGTTTACCTTCTTGACTTTTGTACTTGGCCAAAGGAGGTTTGTTTTGGGTCATTTAGGAGGGGCCCTGCATCCCCATGGGCTCCTTTCTTGTTTCACTTATTTACTTATCTATTTTTCCTTTAATTTATTTCTGTGATTATCATTTCCATATCCTCACTCACATTCGCTTTTCCATATATGTATATGGAATACAGTTCATCAGAACTACCTAACATTAAAAAGCTAGAGACTTTTAATCATGGGTTTGTAGACTGGAATAGAAAATTGGGCTGCTTAACATGAGGAGAATCATGTCTTTGAAGCTATAGGGTACTTTTATTCAGGTTTTCTATACTTTGAACACTTCTATAAAAATCCTTTTTATCAGTTTCTAGCCAACATATTAATAGTAAAAGATATATACATTGAGTAACATGAAAGATTTTCAAAACTATTTAAAAATATATCTTAAATAGCAAAATATTAATAATAAAAGTCTTCGTAGAAAAAGTTGTTTACTCTTTCTTCTGAGACTCAATCATGAAGTTCTTATAATAAAGCATTCAAGTTTTATTATAAAATAAAATACTTGTGGAGACCAGGATTCAATTCCTGGTGCCTGCCCATGCAAAAATAAATAAATAACAATAATAATTTGTACTTTTCTGCAAAGAAAAGTGTATGGTTAGTACTTTATTTTCTCTGAGAATTTCTCATGCCTATCTATGTACATACTCCAGATATGTGTTTTTTACATTATCAGTAGTTAGAAGTACTAAAATTCAATTACGTTTAAATAAATCCAGAGTAAATTGATTCATAATTTCAATAAAGTATATTTAAATCTGGGGAAGAATTAAAACTCTAAGCATTCAGCTAATAGAAGCTTGCTTCTGATGAGAAGGAAAGAGAAAATACCTAGCATTTCTGGTGAGCCCAAGTGTGACCAAAGTGTTTGCAGTCTGTGCTTCTCAAGTACAAATCACTGGTCAGTGGGCTGTGATGAGGGCAACAGAGATTACAATACCCATTTTTTTCCTTTGTGAATTGGGAAACATGATGAACCATTCTATGCTTCAGTTACCATAAGCCTCCAAATCTCTATGAAAGTCTCCTCTTGAGAATTAGTTTTTGTAATCTATGTAAAGAGAGTTAAAAGTGTCTACCAAAGGAAAATATGCAATAAATGTAATTATTTTGTATTATTATTATTTTAATTTAATCGATGTACTCAATGTGTGATTTCAGTATCCCTTAATTTGTCTTGTTTATAGTTCAAACACTCAGAATTTTTTGCTTAATGTATTAACATCTAGTCATTTTAAAATTTAAAGTAACCTGCAAAATTATAAATCAAAAATCAGTATGGATCCCTGTCCTTGCCTTCAGGGGCCTTTCCAGTCAAGAGACCTAAGAAAGGACTAGGCAAAGACTGAGACATATTTTATTGTAGGAATCTACCTACAGGAGTGAAAGAAGGCAGTCAATCAGGGAATTATGCTGCTCCAAAGGCAATTGATTCAGAGCTTGGGCGAAAGTACCCCACAATTAGGTGGAGATCAACAGAGCCAATTATAAGGGCCTGAGATAAAGACATCAGAGAGGTCTCATGGAAAAAGATTACAGGTTAACAATAAACATTTTTCTGAGAAGGAGGAGTAGGGTTTGAATTAACATCTTAATCATAGAAGGGCCTGGTTTCTCCTGTACATTGACCATCTGCACATTCTCCCTTTGTAAACAGGTTAGCATAAACATTCACTGACCCAATTCTTGCAAGCACTTGCACACTTTAGAGTTTCATAAAGACTCAGGGAATGGCTCAGCCCCAAGGTTCCAACAATCCCTGAGCACTAATGTGAAATTATTGAGGTCAGATATGTTCTGAATTCACAACTTTTTGCATTTTACAAATGTTCTGTACAAATTTAGGACATTGTTCCAGGTAGGGCTCAATGAGAACACTATAATGAAATTTACCAATATTTCTGTGAAAATCCATTTTTAAGAAGATTCACATTAAGTGGGATGAATAAAAACTATCTATAGCCAAAAATAAATTGATGTTAGGTTTTGATAAAAAGTATATTTTTGGTTTAGAGTTTTTAAAAAAGTATATCTGTTTTCTAAGCATTTTGCACTCCTGGATTAATGTAGTCATTAACAATCTCTGAGTGTCACACAATGCCTTGAGGTGAAATTTTAAGGATATAGACTTATTTTCCTTTTTTTCTTTTTTAGCAATAGGGTCAAATGAAGAGACCCAATGATGCAGCCACAGAACTCATTATATAATTTAAATTAGCCTGTAGTGCCATTCAACAGGGCAGTGAAAATCTCCCTTCCTCAGGGTACAGAAGTTCCAAGGGATGACACCGGAGAGGGTCAATATTTATTCACCAGTGTATTCAACAGGCTGTTAAATCCCAACTTTAGAATAGTAAGTAGGATTACCATGACAGCTGCCCTATTTTGAGCCAACAATTCCAAGTTGCCTATAGCTTGGTAAAACAAAAGACAATGTTATTCTCATATATAAAAGAAAATGTTGAAGCATCACATCTCAGAAAGGGGAATTGGGGAGCCAGAGACTTTCTAGGGGTTTCAGTGTCTGTCAATCTTCAGAGACTCTCCTGGGCATTGACACATGAAAGAGTGACTAGGTCAATAGATGCCAAATATTTCTTTCGGGATTTGTGTCAGGCGGTGTAAGAAGTTCTTCAGGCCTGCCTTATCACCTTGACACAGGACCATGAGACAACATGCTCAAGCATATATCCAATGATGAAGTTGCACAGTAATGACAATCCAAAGACCAGCACAAGAGTATAAGTGGTAGACAGACAGCAGCAAATATCAAATATACTAATAGGATCATTCTAATAATATAGATAGAAATTTTCATTCATCTTATTTGATGTTACAGAAAAGTAGTCTTACATCTACCTATCTACCAACCTGCATGTGTGTAATTAATCTGTGTTTCTGCATCTATCTGTGCATGTCTGTTTATCTGTATACAACTTTGTTTGTTATTAAAGTTATGTATACAACTTTTAATGGTTACTTTCATAGCATTTCCTGAATGAATTTTCTCATGATAAAACTGAATATTACAAGCTAATATTACCAGATGGTTAAATTATATTGATATAGGTAAATTCACAATTGAAAATGGCTAATGTAAAATAACCAAGGTGGGTTAACATGAACTAAGACAATATCCTATATCTGTCTCTTCAATATTGTTCATGGAATGCAATAAATCATGAAATTTTAAAATGAGATTTTTCTTGAAGAGGAGGAGACATAGAATGAGAGCACTCAGAAATGATGGCTCCTAAAGCTTTCCTTCGGAACTTGAATTCATCAATTCTGCTTGCAAGCCATTAGCCAATGCAAAACACAATGCCAAGCTGAATAGATTATTTATCCTGAGTCACTACTTGAAAACTATATGACCTTGTACAAGTTACTCAACTCCTCTGTGCCTTATATTCTTTATCTTTGGTATGATGCTAACAATAGTTTCAATCCTACGGGATGATTTGTGACCTCAAAGAGTTAATATATGTAAAGCATATGGAACATTATTTGGAAAGAACAAACCATAAAGACATGTTAGAGAGGTAGGTTACTTCTTCATTCCCAGTTTTGATTTCCTCTCCATGTGCACAGATTTTTCGGCTTGTGCTATTGCTGTGTGAGCCTCAGTGCCTTCCAGTAGGAGGAATATAAATTCTTGCCTTGTTGGTATTAGGCTTGGCCATGTGACTTGCTTTGACTAATGACATGTTGACTGAGCAGATGATTTAAGTGCCATTGCATGTTTATTGTTCATTCTCATTCTTTTTTTTCCCTCTATTTCAAGAAGAGCACATTCCAGTGTGGTTGCTGTTCCTTCAGCTCAATCCCATTTTGATGAAGACTCATTGAATACTGTTGGCTTTTGTAGAGTTTCAGCTGACCAAACTGCCAAAATGCATTATGAGTTAGAAATAAAATGTTAATATACAGCACTGAGATTTGAGAGTGTTTCCTTATGTTCTTTTATTTTTAGGAAAGGTAGCATGTATACTTAACTGTTGGAAACATCTCAAAATGTTCATGTGCATTTCTTTCTCATGCCAGAATGCTTTCAGGAAAAACTTGGTATTACTCATGTTTTAGAGATTACAGAAAAATTTAAGTAGAAAAACTATTTAAGTGATTAAAAAACAAATCTTGGAAATGTGTTTTATATATTTATATATAATGTTTCATATATTTATATATTTTGAGGGGACTCATGCTAGAATTTTTTAAAGGTGTAGAGCACATTACTTTGGAGGTGGTCTATTTCATAGACCAGAAAAAGCAAGTTCTGTACTTTCCCAAGAGACTTTTCAATAAAATGGCCCAAGCATCTTCCCAAACATGCACTTTAGAAAGCATTTAGACTATTATTTAGAGGCATCTTAATTAGCATAAAAGTGTCAACTTAGTAAATCCTAATGTATATCAAGAAGACAATAAAGGCCTTTCATTTGGGTCTTGAATAATTGTTGTGGACTATGTTTGTGACTCTGGAAATGTGTCAATCCATTTAGTCCATATGATAGGGCACAGTCTTGTCATGACCCGTTGCTTTTCCCTGGGACCCATGAACACATCCTGTAGCAACAGAGATGTTGACCTGGAAAGATAAAACACATCTGCTAGCAGATAGAGGACAGCTGGTACATCCCCTTCCCTATTGTCCAGAGATATGTAGACATTCACTGCAGAGAGTCTGATTAAACTGGGCAGGTTTTGTGATACATAGTTCATCTCCCAGTGATATATTTACTTCTGATGGAGAGGGAATGGTATCCCTCCACTACAGCACAAGCTGCACAAAATCTCCCTGCATCACTGCAGATTGAGACCTGCTGACCTTGGGGGATTGGTGCCCACTGGTGGAGATGGCCATGCTCTGTCTCTAGTTTGATGTAGTGAGCAGGGTGCTGACAGCCAAACAGTCCTTGATAATAGAAACAGGAAGGACTTATTGTTTTCTGTGGATCAGAAAACTATCACAACCAACTTCATATGCACATACACACAATATAATGAAAAACTTGGCTGGTCTTTAACCCCAGTTTCTGGAGAAGCAACCTCTGAATCTTTAAAATTCCCTGTAATATGAGTGCTTCTATTCTTTACTCTGGACCCAGGACTATACTTGATAGTCACTGGGTAGGACCAGTCAGCCAAATGGAGAAGATAAGGAAAATTGCATTTGAGACCCTCCCAGACCTCACCTTACTCAGTCTCTTCTTTTGGATTCTTCTTACTTGAATCTCTTAAAACTATAATTGTAAGTAAAGCACTTTCAGAGAGTTCTGTGGGTCTCACTAGCAAATTATGAAACCTGAGGGGAGTTTGGAACCCCTAAATTTATAGCCAGTTGGTCATAAGTGCAGAGGCCCTGGGCCCCTAGTGTTGTGATTGGAACTTCAAGGACAATATCATAGAGGATTGTCTTCAACCTGTGGAGTTGGCCTAATTCCAGGTAGCTAAGATCAAAATTGAAGAAACAGTCACAGCATCTTCACAGTTTCTGATTGAACCTTTTTTTTGTATGCTATATGACAAGGTCACATTTCATTCTTTATCCAAGTGAGTATCCCGTATTGCAGCGCCATTTTTTGAACTTGTTTGTTTGTTTTTGTTGATTTATTTTGTTTGTATGTTTGGGAAGTGCCTGGGCCAGGTATTCTGCATGGCAGGTGAGAATTCTACAACTGAACTACCCTCACACCCTATGATTGAATTTTTGATAACCTTTATATGTGTAATATATATATATATATATATATATATACACACACACATATATATTTGAAAATATATATATTGTAATGCTATCTGATGATTTGGGTGGGTAGATTATCTGCATTTTACAAATTAAACACTGAAGCACAGAGTTGTTAAATAACTTGCATAATTCATAAAACAAGTATGCAGCAGAGTGGAGATCATTGCAGGAAGAACTTCTGTCCAGGCCATGCTCCTGACCAATACATTACAGTCTTTATTAGATTTCTTTGGATATTAGATATACTGTCTATCTTATTTATTCCATGGATGAAGTTTGAAATTAGGTTACGTTTAAAATGTAAATGAATCAAAAATAAATTTAAATGAACCTATATAGTTCTTTCTATTTTACATTAATTAATTACTTATACTAAATAGCATTCTTTTTTTTTTTGCATGAGCAGGTACTGAGAAATGAATCTGGGTCTCTGGCAAGTGAGAATGCTGCCACTGAGCCACTGTCACAGCGCCCAATAGCATTTTAATGACACATCCACAAGCAATTTTATTTTTTCCTATGAAATGAATTAAAGAACATATCCTTTTGGCAGCTATTGGCTTGTTTTGTTATGTCTGAAATTTTCCTTAAAAATAAATTTTGTAAAAAAAAAGAGAAAAAGGTAAATTGTGTAGAAACAATACAGATACTTTAATGTTTGCATAGGATCCAAGTCAGAAGTTTATGAACTGGTTTCTGTACTTTTTCAGCTTTTCTGATGATTAATGTGTCAACGTGGTTAGGTTATGATGTTTAGTTGTTTGGTCAAACATTGGCCTAGTTGTAGCTATGGAGGTGTTTTATAGATGGGACTACCACCACAAACAGTTGACTCTAGGTAAAGGAGTTTACCCTGAAAATGTGGTAGGCCTCATCCAATGAGCTGGAGAGCTTAAGAGAGGAAAACTGATAGTAGAAGAGAAAAGAAGACATTATGTTTCAAGACTACACCCATCCTCCTCCCTAAAGTTCCAGTCTCCTGGACACCCCTATAAATTTGGACTGAGGACTTCAATATCAAGTCTTACCAGAATTTCCAGGCTGATGGCTTCCCCCAAGAAATTCAGACTCAAGACTTCAATAGCACTCTTACTGGAATTTCTAGTCTCTCACTTTCTCTATGGAATTAAGACTTGACAGCCTCCAATAATGTAAACCAATCCTTGAAAACCATCTATCTTTCTATCTGCCTGTTTGCCTGTCTATCTATCTATGGATATATATACACACACACACAACACACACACACACACAACACACGCACACACATACATCTACAAACAACCATATATACTGTTGGTTCTGTGTTTCTGGAGAGCTGTGACTAATACAGGTTTCTATTCTTCGATATTGTTTCTATTTTCTTATAAGAAATGATATCTTCATACTTGAATATCTTGCTAGAGCATACTTAAATAGCTCGTCTTTTGCCCAATCCACTTACTCTCCCTTATGCCAATGTTATGTAGACAATGACCCTTTATGAACTTTGAAAATTCTAGATTTCCATCGAAAATAGCTCAAATTCATACTGTCAGTCTAAAATGTGGACCCATTCTAAGTAGGATCTTATCATAAGGTCACTTCTGTTAAGGCTTGGCAGTGTGGGTCTTAATGCTCTTACTGCATCCTTTCATAGAAAATAAAATTCAGACAAAAAGAAAAGGCTGAAGGAGCAAGAAGCCAAAAGCAACACAATCCGGAAGAGCAGGGAGGGACCAGCAGATACTGCCATGTGCTTGCCGTGGGACCAAGGAGTTAAGGGTTACCACAGCAAGTCTTTGGGAAGAAGCAGTATCTTGATGATGCCTGGATTTGGACATGTTCATGGCTTCAAAACTGTAATCTTGTAAGCTAATAAATTCCCATAAATAATGTGAACACATTTCATGGTATCTTCTTGAGCATCTTAGAAACCTCAAACAGAGATGAACGAAAATTCAAAGAAAGAACTAAAGGACATCAAGAAAAAATGAAGGAATAATATGAGAAAGACTATGAGTAAAGAGATACAAATTTTAAAAAGGAACCAAACAGAACTACTGGAGTTGAAGACCAAAATAACTGAAATAAAAAATGCCCAAGAAGGTTTCTGGAGCAGATTGGAGGTGGCAGAGGAAAGAATAGGTGAACTTAAAGAAAAGACATTTGAAATGAGTCTGGCTGAGAATCAGAAAGAAAAAAGAAATATTAAAACAAAAATTGCCTAAACACATCTGGGACACCAACAAGTGTATCAATATGTGCATTAGGGGACGTACAGATGGTGAAGAAAGAAAGAAAGGGGCAGGAGGAATTGTCAAAAAAATTGATGAGAGCATTACCAAGAGTAGCAAAAGACATGAATATGAATACCCAAGAAAACCAGAGAACACAAAGAAAGACAAATATGAAGAAAAATACACCCTATCATATGTTGTTCACATTATCAAATGTAAAGAACAAGGAAAGAGTACTGTAAACAGCAAGAGAAAATCAACATGTTAGGCATAAGGTATTTCATCTAGGTCCAGTGCAGATTTCTCATCAGAAATCATGGGGGCAAGAATGCAATGGATTGAAATACTTACAGTGTTAAAGAAAAAAAAAAAAACTTGCTAACCAAGAATATAATATATATGGTTCTTTTTAAAAAATGGTGAGGAGATTAATATATTCTCAGACAAAAACTGAGGGAGTGCATTACCACTAGACCTTCCCTACAAGCAATGCTAAAGGGATTACTTCAGATGGAAATGAAAGACACTACAAAGTGGTCCAAAGTGGCATGAAGATGTAAAGACACTGGTAAAGGTAACTATATTGATAATTATAAATACCAATATTATTGTAGTGTTTTGTTTGGTATGTACCTCCACTTCTTAATTCCTACAAATGCTAAAAGGCAAATGCATAAATATAATAATAAATCTAGCTTTCTGGACATACCATGTACAAAGATATAAATGGCAGTAGGTATAAAAAAAGTCATGTGGTGACAGTAGGGTATAGGAAAACAGTATGTGCATGCTACTGAACTTAATGTGATATCAAACCAAATATGTTATATATTTAGGGTGTTAAATTTTATCATAATGATAAAATTTCCTGATAGCCACAGGAAAACAGATGAAAATTATACCCATATAAAAATGAGAAGGCACTCGTGCCAGTTTGAAACTGTTGTGTATCCCTGAAAAGCCCATTCTTTAAATCCTGATTCAATAGTGCTAGGTGGGATCTTCTTGATTAAGTTGTTTCCATGGAGATGTGAACCACCCAATTGTAGGGTGATTTTTGATTAGGTGGTTTCCATGAAGATGTATCTTTGCCCATTCAAGGTCAGTCACTTACTGGCGTGTAGGAGATAGGATTAGCATAAGACCTGCAGAACTACTTGGGAGTAGATGGCATTAGGGTGGTGGCGGCAGTAAGCTGCTTTATGTTATCTGATTTATGTAAGACAGTTTACGAGGAAGAGAATGTTTGTTTACCCCAAATGGTTATTTTAAGTACGAAGGAAGAAACTGAAAGATAAGAACTTTGTTCCCTCAGGAAATGCATGCATGCCTATTGTCATCCTGTGGTATATAACCAGGATCTGGTTAAGGATAAAATTGTCTGAAGTCTGTCTGAAGTAAACTCAAGCTTCAGACCCCCTGAGCCCGTCTGTGTCTTTCTTTCTTTCTTTCTTCCTTTCTTTTTTTCTCATCATTCCTGTTTCAACAGGAAGCAACACTGGCGTCCTTTAGGAGGAAATCATTTTGGAAAAACCTTCAGAGCTGACACAGAAAGGGAAATTTGGAGATGCAGAAAAAAAATGCCCCTGGGAAAGCTGTTTGAGACCAGCCAAAGGATCAGTAGATGCCAGACATGTATGTTCCCAGATCAGCCTTTCTTGAGTGAAGACATGCTCCCTTGGATGCTTTAGTTCGGGCATTTTTATGGCCCTAGAACCATAAACTTGTAACTTAATAAGTTCCCTTTATAAAAACCAACCTATTTCTAGTATATTGCATTTCTGGCAGCATTAACAAACTAAAACCGATATTGGTACCAGAGTAGAAGAGTGCAGCTGAGTTTGCAAATACTTAACTAATTAGAACGGCTTTTTGAATGGATAAGGGGAAGATTCTGGAAGAGCTGTGAGGAGCTTGTTAGAGATGGCCTAGAATGCTTTGAGAAACTGTTAGTAGAAATATTGACTTTAAAGATACTTCTGATGCATGTGTTACTGCAAACTGTAAGAAAGGCAATCCTTGTTTTAAAGTGGCAGGGAATTTGGCAAAATTGACTACTGCTATTGAATGGGAGGCAGAATTTAAATGCCACCAGCTGGGAAACTTAGCTGTAGAGATTTCCAAATTAAATGTAGAAAGTGTGGTCTGGTTGCTCCTTGCAGTTTATATTGAAATGTGACAGGAAAGAGAAAAGCTGAAAACTGAACTCTTGTTTATATGGGATGAACATGACTTTTTGTGGTCCAGAGGGTAGAACGTGCCGGTTTGAAACCATGAGCTACCCCAGAAAAGCCATTTTCTTTAATCCTGATTCAGTATTGTTGAATGGGATCTTTTGGATTAAGTTGTTTCTATGAAGCTGGACCCATTCAATTGCGTGTGGGAACTTTTGATTAGGTAGTTTCCATGGAGATCTGTTTCTACCCATTTAAGGTCAGTTACTGACTGGAGTCCTTTATGAGGGAATCATTTTGGAAAAAAGCTTCAGGGCTGACACAAACAGAGACTTTTGGAGATGCAGAAAGAAAACACCTCCAGGGAAGCTGTTTGAGGCCAGAAGCCAAAGGACCAGCAAATGCCAGCCACATACCTTCCTGGATCAGTCTTTTTTTTTTGAGTCAAGGTATATTTTATCTGGATGCTTTAGTTTGGACACTTTTTGGCCTTAGAACCATAAATTTGTAACTTAATAACTTCCCTTTATAAAAGCCAACCCAGGGCGGGCCGCGGTGGCTCAGCGGGCAAGAGTGCTTGCCTGCCATGCCGGAGGACCCCGGTTCGATTCCCGGCCCCAGCCCATGTAAAAAAACAAACAAACAAACAAAATATAATAAAACAAGAAAATGTTTAAAGATGTTTCCCTTTCTTCCTCCCTTCCTTCCTTCCATCCTTCCTTCCTTCTCTGTCTTTCCTTCCCTTCCTCCCTCTAAAAAAAAAAAAAAAAAAAAAAAAAAAGCCAACCCATTTCCCTTATATTTAATTTCTGGCAGCATTAACAAACTAAAACAGCACTGAATATGGCACTGCACAAAGAAATAAATACGTATAAAAGTATGCATGAATGGATGTGAAGGACAAAAGAGGAATAAGACTTACAAAGGCTAAACAGCAAAATGGCAGAAGAAAGTCCTGTATTATCAGTAGTGACTTTAAATATAAATGCATTATACTCTCCAGTCAAAAGCCAGAGATTGATAAAAGCATGACCCAACTATATGCTGCCTGTAAGAGACTCACCTTGAAGTAAAAGATACAAGTAAGCTACGGTGAAAGGATGGAGAAAATATGTCATGAAAGTACTAACCAAAGAAAGCTGGGGTGACTCTTTTTTGTACTAATATTGGGTAAAATGGTCTTCAAAGAAATAGATACAAAGGACAAAGATGGCTGTTAATAACTGAAAAGGAAGACAATTCAAGAGGAAGATGTAAAACTAATAAATACATATGCTCTTAACAGTAGAGCCACAAAATATCCAAAGTAAATACTGGCAATTTTGCAGGTAGATATTGATGGTTCTACATCAATAGCAGGAAAATTTCATACCCAGATCTCAATAACAGATAGATCATCTAGTAAGAAGATCAATAAAGGAGTACAAGGTGTGAATGATACTCTATACCAGTTAGACCTAACAGACATATATAGAATATTTCACTCAACAAAAGCAGAATATACATTCTCCTCAAGTGCACATGGACCATTATCCAGGATGGACCATATTTTGGGTCCCCAAAAAGTTTCAGTAAATTTAAAAATATTGAAATCACACAACGTAATTTCACCAATCACAAAATAATGAAGACAGAAGTCAATAAGTCAGGGAAAAATGGAAAATTCACAAATATGTAAAAATTAACATTTTCTTAAACAACAACTGGTTAAAGAGAAAATCACAAGCAAAATTAGGAAATATTTTGAGGTGACTGAAAATGAAAATGCAACATACAAACACATGGAATGCAGTGAAGGCAGTGCTGAGAGGGAAATTTATAGCTCTAAAGACGTACAATAAAAAAAGAATAAAGGATCCATAAAAAATATCATGCTTCAATTAGAGAAAACACCAAAGCTAATCAGGTTAGAATTAAAATAAACCAGAATAATGGACAAAAGATTATATTGTATTATTTTAGAGCTTCACCTACTATATGAGACCAAAGGAAGAGAGCTTTATTTTATCTAAAACCTAATTTTTCTGGAGCACAAAATCTAACTCTACCTACATGGATAGCTCATTTAACCAAACCAAACACATGGAACCCAGAATGGAAATGAGGGCTTATAATTCTATATAGGTTAATATATTACCTAGCTACATCCCAGAGTATGTTACACAACATATACAGATGATTAAAAAGTATTAGCAAAGTCCTTTGAGAGACTGGAAAAAAAGTATGGAACTATTAAACTTTCCCACCTGGAAAGCCGTGATTCTCTCTCAAATATTAGGGATTCCCAAGTCAACAAGCCAATCCCTTGATCTTGAGGTTTATTCTTATGAAATTTATTTCCATAGTGGAGAAGTTAAGCCTTCCTATGATTGTACCTGAGTTACTTCCAGAAAACTCTTTCGTTGTTCAGTTATGGCTTCTCTTTCTCAAAGCCCAATCTGTAAGAAAATCATTACCTTTCCCTCTTGGCGGGACATGGCATCCAGGGATGAAAGTCGCCCTGGTGAGATGGGATAAGGCTTCCAGGGATGAGCCTGGCACCATATCTTTGACAACGCCTTCCTGACCAAACGGGGGAAAAGAAATTTAACAAAATAAGGTGTCAGTAACTAAGAGAATTCAATTAGAATTGAAAGGCTATTCTGGAGACTACTCTCATGCAAACTTCAGCTAGATATCATTAAGTTCTTGCCAGAGCTATTAGGTGGGATAAAAAAGAAAAATCTATACAAGCTTGCCCTACAAAAATATTAATTTTGTGTTTCAATTCAATACTTCATATATGAATCATGAATAGGTTGTAGGAAAGAAATTGAGTATTTGACTCTTTAATGATTGATTTCATCTGATCTTCAGATTATAAAAGGAAAAAAGAAAAAAGAAAAAAGATTGCCTAATATAGAAGAGACAAAGAGTTATAATGAATGTTTCCCACTAACATAGAGGAACATCTGGCAGATTCCCTTGGAATAGTTTACATTTGATTAGAGTAACAACCTCTTTACTTCACAGAAGGCAAATGGAAACAGTTGTGTTTTGTTCTTGCTATTTCAAAGATACTAATCTCAAACTTTACCTCCAACACTGGACATTTCAGGCAGGATAGCAAGAGGGCCTCCAACTGTGAAGGATAGCCTTGCTGCAACTGATTTGAATTTGGAATTATAACTGCCTCTGATGATGTCAATAGACGATGTTGGGCAACCTGATACGTTAGCACTGAGTCTTTGTGTACAAGGAACACAATATACCTTATTTTTTCCTTTGGTCTAGAGGTTTATAAATAAGCATGTGATATACCAGAAACAGAACAGCTTTCAAAAGAGGGAGTTTATTAAGTTGCAAGTTTACAGTTCTAAGGCCAAATTAAAGCAAGTTTATCAAAATGTCCTAATTAAAGCACCAGCAAGAGGTTACTTCACTCAAGTAAGGCCAATGATGTTCAGAATTTCTCTCTCAATCGGAAAGGCACATGGTGAACATGGTGATATCTACTAGTTTCCTTTCCAGGCTTCTTGTTTCTTGAAGCTCCCCCAGGGGCATTTTCCTTTTTCATCTCCAAAGGTGTCTGGCTGTATGGGTTCTGAAGCATTTTCCCAAATGTTTCCTCTTTTAAAGGACTCCAGTAAACTAATCAAGACCCACCTAGAATGCATAGAGTCACATATCCCTCTAATCAAAGGTTAAAACCCACAATTAGATCTGTCACCATAGAGATAACTTAATCAAGCTTCCAACCTACAGTGCTGAATAGAGATAACAAGAAATGGCTTCCTCCACAAGATGGCTCAGGATTAAAACATGGCTTCTCTAGGGTAAGTAATCCTTTCAAACTAACACGTAAACTAGATTTTCCAGGTTGTTAGATAAAGATATGATCAAGTATGGAGACCCTTGGAAACAGGACACAATTCATCAGTGTACAATGAATATTTGACAAATAATCATAATTGCATAGTTATTCTTGATTTCCAGATTTTCTGTGTGTTGCATACAAAATTTCCAAGTCTACATCAATCAGGTTTGCATGCCATATGACTACATTTACACGATTAAATTTAGCCTCTGGTTGTTAGGTAAAAACTCATTCTATTAAAGATTTGCCTCATTTATTGTGTTTTTAATTAAAAAATAATTAAGGGTATACTTTAAGTTCCAAAGGGTGGCTTATGTAATGTCATGCATACTACATAATTGGGGAAATCAGGTTTTTTCTCTTGGAGAGTTCTGCCCACACTGTTATCTGCTGAAATGCCCATTTTCCCATGCCATCCTGTCAAAATGGTGTGATTCCCTTTAGTTATCCCCATTGTTGAGCTAATGTCCATATCTAACTTGGGAGAACAGAAAAACAAGTGTGGTTCCCCAGGTCAGGGCAGGCTGTGGAAACTTGATGGGATTACTCAGGACCCCTTGCTGTACCTGACAAATCTTCTGTCATCTACTACTGTACCACAGCAGCAAGGCTCATGTCTGCCTGCAAAATATCACCTGCTACTCTGCCTCTTGCTCTCTTGACTCTAACTACAGTGGCTAATGCTTCTCAAACTTTCACCAAATACAGATCACCTGGGAATGTCAATAAAATTCAGATTCTGATTCAACAGCTCTGGATGGGGAATCATTTCAGAGCCAAAAACATTAAGCCATATCTATTGAAAAATTCCTTCTAAATTAAGTCCCCTATATATTGTGACCATCAATAAAAGCTTGTGTATGACATAAAATGAGATAGTAAAATTGTGTATTTTTGGCAAGTATAAGGGATTTATAGCCTTTGAAATTAAGTGAGTAAATATCATGTTAAAATTTATAAAAATAATTTATAAATTTAGAGAACAGTCGATCATACTGTCATGAATTTTAGTCTTGTTTTCTTTTAAATGTCATTGCTTGTTCTGATATTTCCTAGTCCTTTACCATCTTCTGTGACCTTTTAAGTTCATTATCTAGTGCCGGTATCCTGGCATCAAAGGCAATGGAACATCTGGCGTATGTTCTTTCCCTTTTCATTATCCCCTCAATCTTTTCCAATGAACTTTTAAGTTCATTTGTATTGGACAATTTTACTTGATGAAATAAAATAAATGATCCAGATTACAGTAAAATACACAGCAGCATGCTAGCATGCAAATCAGTTGTCCTAAATTTGCATCAAACATTTCTTAATTTCTGCACCAATTTAAAAATAAATCAGAGAAATAGTTGTATAAATCAAAATGTTATCTTTCCATAATTGCCAGTACTTCCAACTGCACTTTTAAAATATTCAAATCAATGATGTTAGGTCTATGAAATCTAATAAGATAAAAAATGAGATTGTGTTATCTGTTATCAAGGAGTATAAATGATATGCAATACAAAAGCCACTTTTTTATTCTTGACCATTTTTCTAAAACAATTAGAGGCATAGACATTTTAAATGAAACAAGGTATAAAAGAAGCCTGGGAAATAACCTAAAAGAGAAATGGTTACATGCTTAGATCATGAATCTGAAGTAAGGCCTCCCACCAAAATATTCAATGACTATACTGTTCAAGTGTAAATCTTTAATTGATCGCAGAGCAACTATTTCCCATAGTATTTTAAAAATAGAGACAAAATACTTTAAAACTCAAATTGTCATTGTTATTTTGATCTTTTATAAGGCCTGCCTCTACAGAAGTCCTACTTATTTTTAAAAAATGTAAAAGTTAAGGTTCTTGTAAAAGTAAGCTTTTGTCTTCTATTTTTCCATATTTTTATTTTATTTATTGGATTACCAGTAGAAAAAAAAAAGCCATGTAGCATATTAAGACAAATATCATATCTGTACCAAAATTATTACACTATCTTATCCCAAAGTTTGTGACTATACCTGGTAAATTCCACTGTTTTTCTGAATATTAAAAATATGAGTCCCAGGAGAACCACAGTGGCTCAGCAGGCAGAGTTCTCACCTGCCATGCCAGAGACCCGCGTTTAATTCCTGGTGCCTGCCCATGCGAAAAAAAAAAGAGTCCCAATACAAATACTCAAAATATCAATATAATAATTATGACTACCATTCGTTGAGAATTTTTTGTAGTAGGAAATGACGTCTATATTTTATTTTCTAACACCTATGTCACAAACCTATTAGCCAAAAACTATTCTCATCTTAAAATAGTAAAATATGCAACTGAAAGTGGTTAAATAACACCACAGGGACAAACAGCGGATAGAAGTCAAACCTAACTCTTAGAAGTTATAGTTTGGCTCATTTTCCTTCAATTTTCTTATTGCTCTGCCATTTCTTGGTCTCAATGGCTCTGCAAGAAGGCTGTCATAGTCAAACACTTTCCACCATGAGGCTTACACTGATGCTGGTATAGTTCTAATTAATGCATTCAAAATCTTAGAGAAGTAAACATATCAGCATAAGCAGAGAGCATGAAAATGTGATGAGAGAAAAAACCCATCTATTTTGTGTTTCATTCAATTAGGTTCTGTATTACATGATGGGTCCTTACTCAATTATCTGTTGAAAATTGCCCTTCATTCAAATGTAAGAGTAAAACATTAAAATACTGATTGGAAGGTCCTTGTGTTGCATGTATGCTATATGTGATTTTTGACTTGTTAGGTTCATTCGGAGTTAACAAATGGTAAGACATCCCCTTCCTATCTCCCTTTCTTGTTCCTTACCTCTTAGGAAGTAAAATAAATAGAAAATTTGGATGTTTGATTGGTACAGGTTATGCACATTCTGGTAATCTAAGGTTTTTTACTTGTGAAATTGGGGAAATGATTATACATGGCTATTTTACTTCACAGGGGGTTGGTTATCATCAACTGATATGATAAATCTGAAAACAGTCTCTCATTTAACTCATTTTTAAATTATGATGGCACCATTTAACCATATGGTTCATTCACTTACACTCAACAGAACTTAGCTGAAATATCTTCTTCCAGTGAGCCTTTCCTAGATCATGCTATTTAAACTTGTCTCTTCTTTCTATTCTGCATAGTATTTTCCACACTCTAAACACATCATACACTCTTCTTTTGCATATGGATATCCAGTTCTTCCAGCACCATTTGTTGAAGAGATTTTATTTTTCTTATTGAGGAGACTTGGCAACCTTGTGAAAAATCAATTGGCCTAGATGTGAGGGACTATTTCTGAGCTCTCAGTTCTATTCTGTTGGTCTATGTGTCTAAACTTGTGCCAGTGTTATGCTCTTATGACCACTGTAGCTTTGTAAACAAGCTCTAAAGTCAGGAAGTGCTAGTCCTCCAACCTCATCTACTCAGAGATGTTTCTGGCTATTTGGGACTCTTTACCCTTCCAAATAATTTTGATAATTGGCTTTTCCATTTCTATGAAGTAGGCTATTAGAATTTTCATCAGAATTGTATTAATCTATAAATCATTTGGGGGAGAACTGACATCATAAGAGTATTTAGTCTTCCACTCCACAAGCTTGGAATAATCTAACATTTATTTACATCTTCTTTGACCTCTTTTAGTAAATAATGTACTTTTCAATGTATAAGTCCTTCACATCCTTGGTTAAATTTATTCCTAGTTATTTTATTCTTTTAGCTTCCATTGTAAATGGAAGTTTTTTTCCTGATTTATACCCCAGATTGCTCATAAGTAGTGTATAGAAATATAAGTTTTACATTTTGATCTTGTACAATGTCAATTTATTAGCTTTAGTTGCTTTGTTGTACAGTTTTCAGGAATTTATATATACATAAATGGTCATATTATATATATATATAATATGATGATATTATTTTCAAATAGGGAAAGTTTTACATCCTCCTCTTCAATTCGGATGCCTTTTATTTCTTTTTCTAGCCTAACTGCTCTGACTAGAACTTGCTGCACAATGTAGTATAGCAGTGGTAACAAAGGTGTGCTTGTTTTCTTCTGGGTTTAGATGGAAAACTTTCAGCCTTTCACTATTAAGTACGTTGTTACCTGTGAGTGTTTTGCCTATGCCCTTTATCATATTTAGGAAGTTTCCTTCTTTTATTTTCTAAGTGTTTTTGTCAGAAAAAGGATGCTGGAACTTTTCTGAGTCAATTGAGATGATCATGTGTTTTTCTTCCCTTTGTTTTTGTGATGATTGATTGCTTTTTTATATTTACATTGATTAATTTTTTTGTTAACCCACCCTTGCATACCTGCGATAAAACCTACTTGGTCATGGTATATAAATCTTTTAATGTGCTGTTGGATTCTATTTACAATTATTTTTGAGGATTTTGCATCCATATTCATAAGAGAAATTAGTTCATAATTTTGTTTTCTTGTGATATGGCTTTAGCATTAGGGTTATAATTGGCCTCATTGAATGAGTTAGGTAGTGTTCCCTCCTGTTCAATTTTGTGGAACAGTTTGAACAAGATTGCTATTATTCTTTCGTGAATGATTGAATTCATCTGAGCCTTTCTTTGCTGGGGTTTTTTTGATGACAGATACATCCACGTTACTTGTAATTTGTTGAAATCTAGTATTTTTTCTAGAGTCAGTATAGGTTGTTTACGTGTTTCTAGCAATTTTCCATTTCACCTAGGCTGTCTTATTTGCTTGCAAACAGTTTTTCATAGTATGATCCTTTTTATTTCTTGGGGTTAGGAGTAATGCCCCCCACCCCCGCTTGTTTCTGATCTAATTTATTTGCATTTTCTCTCTGTTTTTCTTTGTCATTCTAGTTAAGGGTTTGTAAATTTTACCGCTCTTTTCAAAGAACTACCTTTGAGTTCTGTTATTTCTCTCTCTCTTTTTAAAATTTTATATGTCATTTATTTCTGCTCTAATCTCTATTATTTCTTTCCTCCTGCTTGCTTTGGGTTTAGTTTGCTGTTCTTTTTCTGGTTCCTCCAGCTGTGCAGTTAGGTTCTTGCATTTAGCTCCTTCTTCCTTTTCAATGTGTTTAGGGCTATAAATTTCCCTCATAGCACTGCCTTCACTGCATCCCATAAGTTTTGAGATGTTGTGTTCCTGTTTTCATTCATCTCTAGATATTTAATAAATTCCCTTTTGATTTCTTCTTTGACACACTGATTTTTGTTTTAAAGTGTGCAATTTAATTTTCATATGTTTGTGGATTCTCCAATTCTCTGCCTTTTCTGTATTATTTTCCCCAGTTTCATTCCATTATGGTCAAAGAAGACACTTTTCATAATTTCAATCTTTTAAAATCTATTGAGGTGCTTGTTTTGTGACCTGAAATGTGGTATAATCTGGAGAATGATTCATGTGCATTTGAGGGGAAAAAATGTATATCCTGCTACTTCAGGGTGCAATATTCTATATATGTCTGTTAGGTGCAATTCATTTATTCAAGCTCTTTATTTCCTTATTGATCTTCTGTATAGATGTTTTATCTATTGATTAGAGGGTATATTGAAGTCTCCAATTATTATTATAGAGCTATCTATTTCTTCCTTCAGTTTTGTCAGTTTTTGCCTCATGCATTTTGGGACACTGTTCTTAGGTACATACATATTTATGATTATTATTTTTTCCACATAGTTTGGCCATTTTGTTAATATATACTGTCCTGCTTTGACTCAAGTAACGACTTCTAACTTAAAGTTCCTGTTTCAGCTAACAGTATAGCTACCACAGCTATTTTTTCGTTACTATTTGAATGGAATATCTTTTGCAGACTTTCCTTTTATCTATTTGTGCCTTTAGGACTAAGTTGAGTCTCTTGTAAACAACGTATCATTCTATCATTCTTTTAATCCATTCTGACAAACTTTTTTTTTTGATCAGGTAGTTCAATCCATTAACATTCATTGCTATTACTTTAAAAGCAATACTTATACATCAGCCATTTTGTTCTTTGGTTTGTATATGCCATATCTATTCTTTTTTGTCTCACTTTTTCTTTATTGCAAACTCTTTTCCTGAATAGTTTATCTTTTTTGAGGCATCTCACTGATCCCTTACTCATTTGTGTTTCTGTATATTTTTAAAATGCTTTCTTTGTGATTACTCTGGGGTTTCTACTATACAACCTACATATACAATTTGCTAAATTGAAACGATAGCAACTCAGCTTCAATAGCATACATGTTCTCTACTCCCATATCCTTCTATGTCCCTTCTTCATGTTGCTTTTGTCCCACAATACCCTTTTATGTTTTGCATGTTCATTATCAAGAAATATGCATTTTTCTTATTTAATTGTGCCATGACTCTTCCAGTAATTAAAGAGTGGAGTTATATGCGGAAGATACTGTAATATTAGGTTTTTCCCTTACCCTTTTGGTCACCTTTACTGAAAAGTCTTCATTTCTTTACAAAATCCAAACCATTTGTCATGGTCAGGTTATATGTCTCAACTTGGCCAAATGGCGATACCTGCTTGTCTGGTTGGGCAAGTGCTGCCTGTCTGTTGCGATGAGGACATTTCATAGAATTAAATCATGACCACATCAGCTGCATCCACAGCTGATTCCATTTGTAATCAGCCAAGGGGCATGTCTTCTGCAATGAGTGATGTTTAATCTAATTACTGAAAGCCTTTTAAGGAGGATTCAGAAGAGACAGCCTCTTCTTCCTGCTTCAGCCAGTGAGCCTCTCCTGTGGAGTGTGTCCAGACTCTCCATCGGAATTGTCAGCTTCACAGCCTGCCCTGCAGATTTTGGACTCTGCATTCCTATGGTTATGTGAGACACTTATAAATTTTATATTTGCGAGTGTTTCTTGTTGATTCTGTTTCTCTAGAGAACCTTAACTAATACCACTTGGTATCAGGAGTGCTTCTTAAGAAACAGAATCTTAAAAATGGGTTTTTATAAATGGTTTTCTATTCTGACTGAACTCAAAGGCATTAATGACTCTGATTTCCATAATCAGAATGACACTCCCAATCTCATGGAGTGAGTTGGCAAAAGAAATAGTCAAAATATCACCATTCAATTCTCCTGATGCTTTGCTTGTACAAAGCCAGGCTCTGGGGGATAATGTTTTTGACACCTTTACTGAGTTTGTGGCAATAAGAGGCATAGAGATGTTAGCTGGTTGTTGTTAGATGCACTGAATACATTAATGAGTGAAAGGAATGGGTTTAAGGCTTCAAACAAGAAGCTTAAGCACTGTCTGGCAGATGTAGAAGTTTCTATAAGTATCCTGAAGGAAAATCTTATTTCCTGTAGCTGTAGACTTGAGATCCCTGAAAATCAGACTCAGAATCTTATTGTTAGTGTAGCAACTTTACAACTTACACTGAAATCTCAATCTTGCATGATGTCTGCTGCTAAAGTGTGGGCATTGATTGGAAAGGAGTGGGACCCTGAAAAATGGGATGGTGACATATGGATTGATAATGATGGTGGGGGCGAGGTTGAAACCCTAGGTCATGCTGAATCTTCTCTAGATAACCCTGTAATAGTCTGCTCTGAGGACATAGCCGCCCCACCTCCAACCTGCCTTGAAGAGTTGGCCACCCAACCTCCACCTGAAGGGATTAGCCTTAGAGTGATTAATCCTGTTTCACCAGATGAAACTGCAAATGAATGCCCTGAGGCAAATGGCTTGGAAGATATTTCTACTTCTTTTCATGACCCACCCCCACCACCCCTCATTTCTTCCAGACCAATAACTATTCTAAAGTCCCAACAGACCCCTAAAGATGAGGTACAAGGTATCACACATGAGGAGGTACATTATACTCCAAAAGAACTGCATGAGTTTTCCAATTTATATAGACAGAAATCAGGGGAATATGTGTGGCAATGAATTTTAAGGGTGCAGGATATTGCTGGGAGAAATATAAGGCTGGATCAGGCTGAATTTATTGATATGGGCCCACTAAGCAGAGATTCTGCATTTAATGTTGTAGCTCAAGGGGCTAGAAAAGGTATTAACATTTTGTTTAGATGGTTGGTTGAAACATGGATCAAGAGGTGGCCAACATTACCTGAGTTTGAAATGCCAGAACTGCCCTGGTATAATGTAGACAAGGGGATCCAGAGGATAAGTGAGATTGGAATGTTAGAGTGGATTTATTGTTCAAAGCCTGCTCTTACACCCCAGGATGTCCAGAGGATGCACCTTTTACCAGAACAGTGAGAAATCAATTTGTTAGGATGGCACTGTCATCCCTGAAGAGCTCTGTAGTTGCACATCTCTGTAGGTCAGATGTTACTGTAGGAACTGCTGTCACTGAGCTGGACTCCTTAAACTCAATGGGGATGACCAGGTCCTGAGTTGGCAGAAGCCAGGTGGCAGCACTTAGTTGCCAAAGACAGGGTAGACCTGGCTAATATATTTGACAGCATACTCAAAACTATATGACTCACAGAGATTTGGGGCATTGGCTAGTAAATCATAGGATACTTAGAAATACAATAGATAGCCAGTCTACTGAATTCTTGTTCGAGCTGTATTAACAAAAATTCTAGGTCAAGTTAATGGAAGTCTAACCAAAATTACAAAAACACAGAGTCATGGCCCCTTAATCAATTTCCAGACTGGAGACATTTTACAGATCCAGAGCCCCTTAATGGAAGGGGAGGCCAGGTCCCTTTGGGGGAGAACCCTGTTACACTACCATAAATTTATACTGTTAATCTTCCTCCAAGCCTTCTCCAAGGAGACCGACGGGCTTTTACCAAGGTAACTGCATTAGGAAAAAGGAAATAATCAGATATTTGGGGGATTACCTGACACTGGTTCAGTGTCATTAATTCAAGAGGACCCAAAATGTCACTCTGGCCCACCAGTCAGAGTGGGGGCTTATGGAGGCCAGGTGATCAATGGAGTTTTAGCTCAGATACATCTCATAGTGGGTCCAGTGGGCCCCCGGACCCATTCTGTAGTTATTTCTCCAGTCCCAGAATGTATAATTGGAATAGACATACTGAGCAACTGGTAGAATCCCCACATTGACTCTCTAACTCATTCAGTGAAGGCTATTATGGTGGGAAAGGCCAAGTGGAAACCAAGAGAAGTTCCCCTACCTAGCAAAATAGAAAAGCAGAAGCAATACCAGATTCCTGGAGGGATTGCAAAGATTGCTGCCACTCTTAAGGACTTGAAGGATGCAGGGTTGGTGATTCCCACCACATCCCTATTCAACTCTCCTATATGGCCTGTGCAGAAAACAGATGGGTCTTGGATAATGAAAGTGGATTATTGTAAGCTCAACCAGGTGGTAACTCCAATTGCAGCTGCTGTTCCAGATGTGGTGTCATTTCTCGAGCAAATCAAAACATCCCCTGTTACCTAGTATGCAGCTGTTGATCTGGCAAGTGTTTTTTCTCAATAGCTGTTAGTGAGGACCACCAAAAACAGTTTGCTTTCAGTTGGCAAGGTCAGCAATATAGATTCAATGTCCTACCTCAGGGGTATATCAACTCTCAAGCCTTATGTCACAATCTTATCCACAGGGACCTTGATCGTTTCTCCCTCCCACAAGACATCACACGTTGATGATATCATGTTGATTGGACCTAGTGAGCAAGAAGTAGCCACTACTATAGACTTATGGAAGATAAATCCAACAAAAATGCAGGGCCTTCCACCTCAGTGAAATTTCTAGGTGTCCATTGGTATGGGACACATTGATATATCCCTTCTAAGGTGAAGGAGAATTTGCTGCATCTGGTCCCTCCTACAACCAATAAGGAGGCACAAGGCCTAGTTGGTATCTTTGGATTATGGTGACAATATATTCTTCATTTGGGTCTGCTATTCTGGCCCATTAGTGACCAGAAAGCTGCTAATTTTGAGTAGGGGCCTGAACAAGAGGAAGTTCTGTGATAGGTCCAGGCTGCTGTATAAGTTGCTCTGCCACTTGGACCATATGATCCAGCAGATCCAATGGTGCTGGAAGTGTCAGTGGCAGATAGAGATGCTGTTTGGAGCCTTTGGCAGGCCCCTATAGGAAGATCACAACACTGACCCTTAGGATTTTGGAGCAAAGCCTTACCATCTGCTGTAGATAATCACTCTCCTTTTGAGAAATAGCCTTTGACTTGCTACTGGAACTTAGTAGAGACTGAACGCTTAACCATGGACCACTAAGTTACCATGAAACCTGAGTTGCCTATCATGAGCTGGGTGTTGTCTGACCCACCAAGCCATAAAGTTGGGTGTGTGCAGTAGCACTCTATTGTAAAATGGAAATGGTATATACGAAATGGGGCCAGAGTAGGTCCTGAAGGCACAAGTAAGTTACATGAAGAAGTGGCCCAAATGCTCATGGTCTCCACTCCTGCCACATTACCTTATCTTTCTTAGACCAGAGCTATGGCTTCTTCTGGAGTTTCTTACAGTGAATTGACTGAGGAAGAGAAAACTCGGGCCTGATTTACCAATGGTTCAGCACGATATGCCGGTACCACCCGAAAGTAGACAGCTGCAGCACTGCAACCCCCCTTTCTGGGGTGTCCTTGAAGGACAGTGGTGAGGGGAAATCCTCCCAGTGGGCAGAACTTCGAGCAGTGCACCTGGTTGTTCATTTTGCTTGGAAGGAGAACTGGCCAGAAGTGCATTTGTAAACTGACTCATGGGCTGTTGCTAATGGTTTGGCTGGATGGTCAGGGACTTGGAAAGACCATAATTGGAAAATTGGTGACAAGGAGGTCTGGGGAAGAAGTATGTGGATAGACCTTTCTGAGTGAGCTAAAAACATGAACATATGTGTGTCCCATGTAAATGAGCACCAGAGGGTGACTTCAGCAAAGGAAAGTTTTAATAATCAAGTAGTTAAGATGACACATTCTGTGGATACCAGTCAGCCTATTTCCCCAGCAATTCCTGTCACTGCCCAAAGGGCTCATGAACAAAGTGATCATGATGGTAGGGATGGAAGTTATGCATGGGCTTGGCAACATGGACCTCCACTCACCAAGGCTAACGTGGCTACAGCCACTGCTAAGTGCCCAATCTGCCAGCAGTGGAGACCCGCACTCAGCTCCCAATATGGCACTTTACCCCGAGGTGGCCAGACAGCCACTTGGTGGCAGGTTGATTACATTGGACCTTCCCTTCATGGAAGGAGCAGCAATTTGTTCTAACTGGAATAGATACATTCTCTGGATATGGATTTTCTTTTTCTGCACGCAATGCTTCTGCCAAAACTACCATCCATGGGCTTACAGAATGCCTTATCCATCATCATGGCATTCCACACAGCGTTGCTTCTGATCAAGGAACACACTCCACAGCAAATGAAGTGAGGGAATGGGCACATGCTCATGGAATTCTCTGATCTTACCTTTCCCATCATCCAAAAGCAGCTGGACTGATAGAACGGTGGAATGGCCTTTTGAAAACTCAATTACAGTGCCAACTAGGTGGCAATACCTTGAAGGGCTGGGGTAATGTTCTCCAGGAAGCTGTGCATGCTCTGAATCAGCATCCGCTGTATGGTGCTGTTTCTCCCATAGCCAGGA
This sequence comes from Tamandua tetradactyla, assembly GCF_023851605.1. Lineage (NCBI taxonomy): Eukaryota > Metazoa > Chordata > Mammalia > Pilosa > Myrmecophagidae > Tamandua > Tamandua tetradactyla. Next base: position 4,191,161 of record NC_135350.1, on the reverse strand, counting down.
TCCTTGGGTCCAGGAACCAAGGGGTGGAAATGGGAGTGGCACCACTCACTATTACCCCTAGTGATCCACTGGGAAAACTTCTTCTTCCTGTCCCTGTGACCCTGAGCTCTGCTGGTCTACAGATTTTAGTTCCAAAAGGGGGAGTGTTTCCACCAGGACAAACCACAATGATTCCCTTGAACTGGAATCTAAGACTCCCACCTGGTCACTTTGGGCTACTTGTGCCTCTGGATTAACAAACCAAGAAGGGATTACATTATTGACTGGGGTGATTGACCCTGACTACCAGGGAGAAATAGGACTGCAACTACACAATGGAGGTAAAGAAGAGTTTTCTTGGAATATAGGAGATCCCCTAGGGCGTCTTTTAGTACTACCATGCCCTGTGATTAAAATCCATGGAAATCTGCAACAACTCAATAAAGGGAGGACTACCAATGGCTCTGAAACTTCAGGAATGAAGTTTTGGGTCACCCCACCATGCGAAGAACCATGAGCAGCTGAAGTACTTGCTGAGGGTAGAGGGAACTGGGGATGGATAGTGGAAGAAGGTAGTGATAAATATGAACTATGACCACGTGATCAGTTACAGAAACGAGGACCGTAATGCTGTTTTGTTCATGTCATACTATTTAAGTTGTAAGATATCAAGTTTAAGAATGAATCTTGCCTAAGGATTTGCACCCTATTCTGGAGAGATTTAGTGTGTTTCCAGTTATATGCAGGACAGTAGAGTATTGTTAAGGGAAAGAAAAAAAAAATGTGTGTTTTATTGTCTTTTATTTAGAAATTAAGTATGGTTTAAGGTGATATGTATAACTGCCAAATTGACAAGGTGTGGGCTGTCATGGTCAGGTTCATGTGTCAACTTGGCCAAGTGGTGACATCTGTTTGTCTGGGTGGGCAAATGCTGGCCTGTCTGTTACTATGAGGACATTTCATAGAATTAAATCATGGTCACGTCAGCTGCATGCACAGCTGATTCCATCTGTAATCAGCCAAGGGGCATGTCTTCCTCAATGAGTGATGCTTAGTCTAATCACTTGAAGCCTTTTAAGGAGGATTCAGAAGAGACAGGCTCTTCTTCCTGCTTCAGCTGGTGAACCTCTCCTGTGGAATGCGTCCAGACCCTCCATCAGAATCATCAGCTTCACAGCCTGCTCTGTGGATTTTGGACTCTGCCCCATAGTTATGTGAGACACTTTTATAAATTTTATATTTGTGAGTGTTTCTTATTGATTCTGTTTCTTTAGAGAACAGTAACTAATACACCATTCTATCCTGGCTTTTCCTTCTAACCTTTAGTAACTATTTTAGGGCATGGATTTCATTGAAAAATTTTCTCAGTTTCTGTGTATTTTGAACTTTCCCTCAGATTTGGAGGAAAGTCTTACCAGACACAGACTTTTGGCCTAGCAGTTTTTCTCTTTCAGTACCTTAAATACATCATGCCATTCCCTTTTTATCTCTAGGATTTGTGATGAGAAATCAGCACTTAGTCTTATGAGGATCCCTCGATATGATAAACTGTTTTTCTCTTGCTGCTTGCAGAATCCTGCAATTGACATTTTGATCAGTGTGTATCTCAGAATGGATCTATTAGGGTTTATTCAGTTTGGCGTGTGTTGTGCTTTGTGTTGTGTTTGGTGTGTGTTGTGGGCATGTAAATTTATCTCTTTCATATGAGTTGAGAAATTTTCAGCCATTATTTCTCAAATATTTTTTCTGTTCTTTTCCCCTTTTATTCTCCTTCTGGAACACTCATGATGAAGTGCATTTATACACATCATACCGTCACTAAAATTCCTGAGATACTGATAAATACTTTCTATTTTTTTCTCTATCTGTTCCTTTGACTGTATGATTTTTATTTTGTCCTGTTTTCTAGTTCACTGATGATTCATTTCCTGTTAAAATCTGCAGCTGTATGCCTCTAGTATATTCTTAATCTCCAATATTTTAGCTTTCAGTCCCCAAATTTTGATGTTTACTTTAAAACTTTCAAATTCTTCTTCATGCTCAAACATTGCCTTCTTAATATTCTTTAGCTTGATATCCATAATTCCATTCATTTCCTTGAATTGATTTAGGAAATTTTTCTGAACTGCTTCGATTAGCTGTTCCAAATTCTGTGTCTTCTGTGAGGTTTTAATTTGTTCTCTTCACTGAGCTATATCTTCTTGTGTCTTAGAATGGCTAGTAATTTTTTGCTTATGTCTGAGCAGGTGATTATTTTGATGTGTTAACCCTGAAAGTCAGTTTCTCCCTCTTGGCTCACATCGTATTGTTGATTGTTTTGTGTTAAGGCTCTTCTTTGATGCTTGGTCCAAATTATTCCGGACCTTTTGAGTAGCCTCCATTCAACTATTCATATTTTCTCAGTTCCTTTTAATCTGTTTATTGCCCTGGATATGATGAACAATTTTTAAAATAGCACTTTTTTTGCATGCAATTATTTCACCTCCAGGAGATAGATTACTTTTCTTTGTTCCTTTTCCAGATAACTTGATCTGTTCTGCTTATTTTTGTACAGACATTTCCCAGCCCCTATGATTTAATTAAATTGTCTTCCTCACTCAGTGTCTCTTTTTCCTTATACTTTTCAGTTCTGGGACCCATCCTGTCTTAAAGTAGCTGTGCCCATACCTCTCTTTCTTTACTATGAGGCTTTTCTGCCTCTGATTTCTTCCCTTTTAAGGTATCCTGCCCCTGGAGCCCAGAAAGGTAAGTCAACCCAGAAAGGTCTGTTTTACATTTAGGTGGTTTAGTGAACAGAGATTTGATTGTGTACCTCTTGCCAACAATTCTACCACAGTCTCTCCACCACCCACCCTGGGGCCCTTTAGAAGTGATACTCCTCAGTGACTTGTGCTCTGCCTTGAATCTCTTGGATTATGTGCCTTTATATTTGTGATATTCTAACTTGCTGCTGTGAGTGGCTCTATAGTCTGTATTCATAGCAAAAGGGACCTGAGTAATGCTACTTTTGAGTGACTCCCATGCTGTGGGGGAACAAGTGAAGGGAAGGGGTCAGGATGGGCAGGTTCTGGAGAGAACTCTACCTGATCTTAGAGATCATTTTACTTTTTCTTTGATCATTCATTCTCCAGTCTCTATTATATTCCAGAGTTCTGTGCTTGCAGGATGTATGCTCTTTTTTGGTTGTTTCTGATGGGAAGCTTGTCCAGAGGAAGTCTTATACCACCATGTTGGTGAAATCCTGTCCAATTACATTTTTGCCAAACTGGGAATATCTATGTCTTAATATTATGCAATAAACATTGTCATACCTTATTAAATATTTTTTCATCTTAGTTTTTAATAGCTCTTTGTAGCTATAATATGATATGCTATAATTGACATTCCAATTTCTCATTACATATTAATTTTGTAGAAATTGGTAATTGCTACACATTAATATTACTACATCTTAATTCTATGATGCCTTTTTGCACTCATATTGCTCTTGGTTTCTCTATAATTCTCCCCTCTCCCTACCCCTTTTTTATGCATCTAAGTTTTTTTGAGATGGCCCATTTTGACCGAATCAAGAAATACCAAATTTTTCCCTAAGTGAGAAGCTGAGAAATGTAAGGGATGTCTAGGAAATATAAGCTTCCACCTAGGAGTCTTGTGCATCTCCCACAGGATATTCAGTTATTTTTTTCTTTGTTCCACCATTTCCATAGTTAGGATCAATTTGTAAATGAATGTCATGACATTGAAGTCCTGAGGATCTGAGTCACTATGACTCCTGCAGCACTAGAATTAGTGCCAGGATCAATGAGGAGGCTTACCTGCTTCTGGTCATTTCCTCTCCTCTGGACTCTTATCTCAGGTTCTTAAAGGAGATTCAGCTGCACTATAACCCTAATGCAAAACCAGTGAAGTTCTTCCAGGATCCCTTGAGGTAGTTGTATCTGGATAAAGAAGCAGTTTGGGTAATTTTACTTAGAATTTGGACAAGCAGGTCATTGGTTATCCACTCTTCTGAGAGTGTTCTTCCAAGGACAACAAAAATGTCATGTAAATATACATGATACATTATGTCAAGTACCATAGTCCTACCAGAAGAATGAAGCTTGATGGATTTTTTTTAATGTATTACTCTAGTATCTGCCATCAGAAGGGGAAGCCTCATTATTACTAAATTATTACAAAAGGTTTCTGCCTTAGAAGCTAGTACACACTTTTCACTGGTTCATCAGATTTGTGTAGAGCTTAGGGGGAAAAAGGATATTCACAAGAAAATGTATGGTAGAAAGTATACTAATGTAGGTAATGTCTTCTCTACTTCCTTTGTTGAAAACATTGCACAAAAGTGAGTGACATAGCCACTAATGTTGGAATGAATATTTGATTGTACACAAGTATTAAAAGGATGATTTTTCCACAAAATAAGACTACATTACATGACATAATGCACAGAACTCTCTAACCTGGTACAATTTACTCCATTCATATGCAGATATATAACCTGGCCATTGCCAGTCCTCTGCTATGACACTCCCAAAGTTATTCACCCTGAATTTAATATTTTAGAATTTAACAGATACTAAATCTCATTGACCTTTACTATTGAAAGTTCAGGAATATCCTGTTATCACAATTGCCTTAATTAAATTGTCTTAATTTTTAAAAGATAATTTTTGTGAAAGGCATTTCAATGTTTGCAATTTTGTTGTTCTTCTGTAAATGGTACCAATTATTATTTCACAAGCAGCAGTGTGCACACAATGTCCATGCTTTTTCATGTCATTTTAACCTTTTGCTCTTTTATGTTTTTGCATTATAATTTAGTTGCATATGTGAATAAAAAACAAATACAACAAAAGAGAAAATAAAATTCCATAATTAGTTCTTGAAGTCAATTATAATTATATAATGATTCATTAATACATGTTATATAAATAAATTATGTATTGAGATACATTATATATATTCAAATACTTTAAATGAAGTTTGACACAACTTTAAATATAGGTACTTGAAATATTTTGTAAAAAAAAGGCACTTAATAAAAAAATAAAATTATTAAAATTTTACCCTCTCAATTGCACAAAAATAGCATGTAGTGTTTGCAAAAGGAAGGCAGACACTTTTTGTGTCCAGAGTACAAAAAGCTATAAATGTCATCCTGCAACCTCCTCCTTCTGATATCTTACAAAGACTCTGACAAAATTGTGTTTCTATAAGTCTTATACATTCTGGTGTGTCTAATGTGTTTTTTTATGTTGATTTTGTGGAGTTGGTAGCTGACAAATATGGAGGTCCCAATGAGATCTGTCATGACCATCTCCCCATGTTGGCTTGGCCACAGGCTATTTTTCTGAGGCTGCATTTCCTATGTTTAAGGGGGATCTCTCAGACTATGGCAGCAATATCATTTTATCATGCTATTTATCCTCCTCACTTGTGTTGTGAAATTGTAAAGAAATTCATGGGAATTATGATAAGAAAACTCCTACATGTCCATCTTTTGAGCCAGACCTGGGAGCTGATGAATTCTGAAGGATTCATCACCTTGATTTCCTATAGAACTAATTGTCTTTGGTCTCCTACCAGAATGTAGGAGAATTTTCCTTGGTTTTATCTTGTTTTGTTCATGAGAGTCATAGAAAGAAGTCTCCAAAATTTCTGCCAGCCAGCAACTGTGTATTTAAAATATATGCAATTAGGCCAACCATTAGGTTAGGTACGAAGACATGAGGTACACATGACTGTGTAGTTAGATTCAGGTGTCAACTTGGCTAGGTGAAGGTGCTTAGTTCTATTGCTGTGGACATGAGCCAATGGCATGTGAACCTCATTTGTTGTTGATTACATCTGCAGTCAACTAGGAGGCGTGCCTGCTGCAATGAATGATGTTTGATTTAACTGGCTGGTGCTTAAATGAGAGACTCAATGTAGCACAGCCCAAGCATCTCAGCATACCTCATCTCAGCACTTGCAGCTCAGCCCAGGCCTTTGGAGATGCAGAAACAAATCACCCCGGGGAAAGCTGTTGGAACCCAGAGGCCTGGAGAGAAGGCCAGCAGAGATCACCCTTGCATTCCCACATGAGAAAGAACCTCAGTTGAATGTTAGCTGCCTTTCCTCTGAAGATTAATGAAATAAATCCCTTTTTATTAAAAGCCAATCCATGTCTGGCATGTCACATTTTGGCAGCTACCAAACTAGAACAATGATTAACTTTACCCTGGAACTCATGGTTAATTCAGTCAAAACTCAAGATACTGTCTGCTCCAGGCATATTCTTGCCATGTAATCTCACTCAAACTATTTTTATATATATATTTATTACAATTATGGCAAAATTTCAGCAAGGAGAATTTAAATTTATTTTGAGAGAACTTTTGATATGAAAAAAATGTTCATTTGAGAGACAAGGAGAGGAGAATAAAATTTTAAACAATCTAAATATGATTTTAATTACCGTGAGGAAGTTTTAAGTTTGTTAATGCTGCAGGAATGTGATACACCAGGAACCAATTGGCCTTTATAAGGGAAGTTTATTTAGTTACAAATTTACTGTCCTTCAGAGGAAAGGCAGCTAGCTTTCATCAGAGTTCTTCTCTCATATGGGAAGGCAAGCAGTGATACCTGCTTCTCTCCAAGCTTCTGATTCAAAAGGACTTCCCTGGGGCATTTCCTCTCTGCATTTCCAAATGTCTGAGTCTATGTCAGCTCTGAGTGCTTTCTCTCTCTTCTGACTTCTCCTTTTAAGCCCCCAGCTGATTAAATAAAGGAAAGTACTCCCCTTAGCCAACCACAAATATGATCAGCCATAGATGAAATTCAGGTGCTGATTATTTAAGTCTCCAGCAACGGAGAAACAGGGCACCTCCACCTTGCAATGAACCTAACTATCACAGGAAGCTTTCAAAAGAAATACAGATTCCAAAATCACTACCTTATAGATTCCTTTAAAAATTGCTTGCCAAGACGCACAAAGCTGAAAAAATGAAAAACATCTAAGACTTTATCTATGTTTGCTTCTTCTATGTATGTCCCATCTTGAACCTAATAGTCTTTATACTACTATTTCCCCACCGCTATTTCATGCTCCTTCATTACTTCTGCTCTCATCCTCTTTCTTATCAGTTCACTTCTCTTATTGTTAGCCAGAAAGCCAAAGCTCAATAGTCTCTCTATGGTAAACCTTTTTAGAACAAGTAAGTTTCTTACGGTTAATTTTAAATTCTGGTTTCATGAGCTTAATATCATTGTCTAAAGCATAGGCAAGATAGACAAATGTTTTCAGAGCAAATTAGAATAATTATATAAGCATAAACAATCCCAGGTTATATAATTAATTCCCAAGTTGGTAGGAAACTCTGATGTAAAATATTTGGAAATAAAGCAAGAAGAGTTAGGAAGATGTTGAGGGGGCTGTAACAGACAGTAAATCTCATGAAACACTAGAGAGGCTTAGCAAAGTTATACATATTGGACAATGTATTTTGGCGACTATATCCCAAGTCTCTCCTACAAAAATAGATTGTTCCAGTCATAAAATAAAAAAAAAAAGATACATCAATGGAGGTTTTCTAGGATAGATTCTTTATCATTTTATGCAGTACAGAAAAATAGATCCTGAAGGAGATGAGACACTGATGCTCCGCCTATTGTAAGGAATATCCTTAGCTATAATTAGGAGCTATAGCCTGGTCCTGCCAATGAAGATTTCAAGGAAAACAGAATCTTAATTAAGCTGTAATACTAAAATCTGTTTTATTTTATTTATTTATTTGTTTGTTTATTTTGGAGGCTGTACGGTGGGGTCACATTTCCTTATTTTTCCATGTGAATATCCCATTATTGCAGCACCATTTGTTGAATTTTATTTGTATTGTGTTTGTTTGTTTTGCTTGTTTGTTTTTTTCAAAGTGCATGGACAGGAATTGAATCCAGGTCTCCTGCATGGCAGGTGAGAATTCTACCACTGAACTACTCTTGTATCCCCTAAAATCTATTTTATTTTGATATCATTCTTTTTCCCACTGATTTTTATGCTAATAGTCACAAAGAATCTCATGTATATTCTGTGCAGAACTTGAAAAAATGGTAAGAATCTATACAAAAGAAGAGTGTTAAAAATCCTTGTTTGCATGTGTTTTGGGTTGTTTGTTTCGAAGTAATTTAATAGTCTACATCTCCAAGCAAAAAACCTAGTTGCTGTGATTTAATCAAATGTGATTTGTCATTAACTGCAGACTTTCTATAACTTCAACATGTCATTTCTGTGTAAGTTAATGGTTATTGAAAAATCAACACACAACGTGGAACGGAGCTCACACTTAAATTTCTCAAAGATGTCATGTTAGCATAGATATTTCTGAGAGAGATGTTTAAATTACCACATATAATCATAGAAGCAATGCGGAAATAAAATGTGTTGGTGGAACCTATTCATCGGGTATTATTTAAAATATGGCATTGCTAAAACCTAATCCACAGTGGACAACATGGGTAAGAAACCAAGGCAGAGGTTTCTCTGTTCACAGGTTAGAGAAATACCTGAAATCCCATTGCATACCAACTGTCTCCAACAACAATGAAGCGTGGAGTGGATGCTTTAATCCTGAATACTTACCTAGTACTAAAGGATAGAGAGATGTTTAGGCAGTAGAACTGAGTTGTTAAATCATCATCATCACCACCATCATCATCATCTGGAGTTGGACATCAGTCACATCCAAGTGTGACCCCTGTTTCCTCCATTACCCAGGTCTGTAACCGTTGGTTAAGGTCTAAAGTTTACTACATGCCCAGCTCTATGCTAAACATTTCATATACCTTAACAGGTGAGAAAACAGAGGCACACAAAAAATAGAGGCACACACACTTTTGAAAGTTCTAAATAACAAAATCTTCAATCAAAAAATGGAATATAGGATATTGTGCATGGATAGAAATCTGCAAAAATTTTAAAAGCACATTTATGGAAAACAGTGTTAAAATGGCTATGCAAATTCCTTAGACAGCAAATTTCAGTGGCAAAAAGGAAACTTGCAAAAACCACAGATGACAAGAGATCCAGTTTGTTGTAGCATCTAAAGCAGTGATATGAGGATATATGTTGCACAATTAATCCTTTTTAGAATGAGTGATTTTTATGTTGTACCAGATTGATTTTGCAATAAGGAATTACGTGTGTGTGCATGTATGTGTGTGTGGGTGTGTGTACATGAGAGACAAAGACAGAGACAGAGAGAGGGATAAAGAGGAGGAGAGGGAAAGCATATTACCATAAACCAGGGAAAACTAATAAATATACATGAATGTAAACAGATTTCTGAAGACAGGTATACTATGTTGAGCATGATTTAGATGTTTTGCTCCTGGCTTGCAAATGAGCCTCAGCACTGGATTTGCAGAAGCTGTTAAATTTTTCTGGGGTTCAGTGCCTCAGGAAAATGCTCCATAACTTAGCTATATTCTCAGAAAGCCAATGGCCTGGTTTAAAAATTTATACAAAATTTATACCTGGTAAATTGGGCATGTGGGGTAAGGGTGGCAGGGATGAAAGAAGGTTTAATTGACTCAGGGGTATAATTTATGGTGAATAAACTGTAACATAATCAGTACACAAAGAAATAGAGCTGGACAAGGGCAGAGACAAAATGGCATTATGTTTTTCCATTGTAAATGTACTTAATTAGCACAGCCCATCCTCTTGGGGAAACCATGAGACCATGACAGAACTTCCTTCTGAATGCCAACAAAAGCAAAAAAATTGCAACAGGGTTAAAAATCTCTCTTTTATAGGTCAGGAATATGGTAATCACACATATACTTTCAATTAGAATAATAAGAAAAGTCAACAGAATATATTTATAATTCAGTGGTATTTATATCCATAGATGGCATATGCATGTCTATATAACTCTGACATTGCATATGCCCTTTGCAAAATAAATTGAATTTTATAAGTATACCATGAATTGAGAAAACAGTACGTCTGTAGTCTGAACAGAGATGAGGATTTGTAAACGCTAAAAATGTTCCATGAAGTGCACCATATTTTGTAAAATAGATAAAAATCAAGCACTAGAAGATACACTTTCTTATAGGATTATTCACATACCATGAGATAGATATTATCACCTGTATTTTTTCAGGTGAGAAGACTGAGATTCAGAAAGTTTAAGTAACTGACAAAGGTCTAAGTTCAGTGTGAACCTGAAATATGAAGACAAGTCTGCCCAGTCAAAAGGCCGATGATCTGTTCACCTGTATTTATTCTTTGAGTGGTGGGATTGTTTGGTTCTGATGTCACCTTGGCCAGGTGATGTGCCCAGTTGCTGGTGAGGCAAGTGCTGGCCTGACTGTTGCAACAAGGATATTTCATGGATAGTTGATAAATCAGAAGGCTGGTTTATTAAAACATCTGTCAGCTGATGGCAGCTATGACTGATTACATCTGCAATCAACTAAGGGTGTGTCTCCTGTGAAGGAGATAATCCAATCAGCTGGAGAGTATTAGAGAAGACAGATTTTTGCGCTGTTTCTTCAACCAGTAGGTTGAACTCTCCTGTGCAGTTCATCGAGATCCTACACCAGAGCTGCCACCTACACTGCCTGCTTTACAGAGTTTAGACTCTTCTATTCCCACAGGTGCATGATAGTTTTATAAATCTCATATTTACAGATATCTCCTGTTGGTTCTGTTTCTCTAGAGAACCCTGCCTAATATAAGTAATAAGAGAAAGATAGGATTCTATGTGCAAAAAGCAAGGCATATTTCAGAATCTTGACCTCTCAGTTTTGTAGGTTATGTTGAGAAGTGGGGCAGGGTTGGGCTGTACAGTGAGTCAGTCTGTCTACTTAAGCATCTCTCTTAGAGCAAATATGATTTCAGTTTTCAATTGTTAGGTCTTCCAGTTGGTACCATAGAAAAGATATTTTATTCACCATGATTTGTTTAAATTATTAATTGAAAGTGGTATTAATATTGATGGCTTCACATGTATATTACACTGTGCTGACACCCCCAAAAAAGCACTGAATTATCTTATCCATAAGTGTTGTATAATCAGGTTGCAATCTAATTAGAGAACACATATACAAAATGTTAAGTAAAGGACAATGTGTCATCTATGACAAATGACAAATGACAGTTTCATAAGCTCAGATAGGCTTTCCCTGAAAATAGAAAGCTAAGGAATGCATTCAGTTGCTCTTTTATTTCTGTGTCATATGGTTAAATTTAGGCCAGGGCCTTGAAAGTGTCTTAGGGCTTGGCCTTCTCTTATTCTCACATTTACTGCCTTGCCTTAGAAGATTACATTCATTTCCAATGCTTTAAATATCATCAATACTATAATGAACCCCATACTTTTCCCTGAAATCCTGCACATTCCACTTAGGTACCTAAAAGGCATTACTAACTTAACTTGTCCAAATCTGACTTTTCTCCCCTTAATCATAACTAATACTTACTATGAACTAGACACTGTTCTAAGTACTTTACCTGCATTAACTCATTTAGTCTTTGGAGCCAAACTATGAAATGTGCGCTAATAAGGTTCTCATTTTGCATATGAGGAAACTGAGGATCAGAGAGTCTAAGTCCACTGGCTAAAGCTGTGAAAGCACATTGCAAAGCCTCCTCTCCTCCCATCTTTCCAGTGCAGGGGCTCCTTTATTTACCCTGCGGTCAAATCACTCTTTTCCTATTCTCCCACACGGAATTCCTCAGCACATCCTCTCAGCTTCATTTCCCAGTTGCACGTCAAACCTGATCACTTCTGACCATCCTCACCACCCGTACGCTCTTGGTTCCATCATTTCTTGCCTAATCTTCTTCCATATTTCCTGTTCTCTACATGGCAGCCAATGCAATCAGAATTTAGCACTTTCTTGCTGAGGGCTTCCAACATTTGTCCCCTGAAATTAGAATCAAATCCAAACTCCTCTCCTTGGCCTTCCGGACTCAAAGTAATCTGGTCTCTGCCTCCCCTTCTGAAGTATCCTTACCCCGGGTTTCCACATACCCATTGTGCTCTAGTCACACTGGCTTTCCTCCTCTCCCTTAACCTCACAAGCTTGTTCTATTTCAAGGCTTATTTCTTTTCATAGAATCTCTTAAAACAGAATTTTGCACTGTAAGCTCTTCTCATCTTGCAGTTGTCAACTCAAATTCTACATCAAGGTGAATTTAACCAATTTCTACAGATCAACACTTGCCTTTTGTCTCTCCCCTACCCCCAGCACACACCCACCACTCTTTAGCTCATTATTTTGTTTGTTTCTTTCCTTATGACATCTGAAATCGTCTCATAATATTTAAAGATTTTTGAATTGTTTTTCTATTCCCTTCATAATTCATGTGGGAAACTTACTTTGTCCATCACTCTATATTCAGCTCCTGGAGTGTGCTAGACATACAGCAGACACTCAAATATTTTTTTCAAATAAATAAATAAATGAATGAATGACAATAAGTTACCTCCTTCTCTATTATTATGTCTCTGAACTTTTTTGAGACAATAATTTTGCTCATTTTCTAATCTCCTCAAAAGGGTTTTTCATTTCTTCTGTCCATATTCATGGTAAAAACCTTAATTAACAATAGCTCAACTTTCTTTAAGTCCTACTGAGCATTAGGCATAATGCTATGTGTGTACATTGTAATTCTTCAGGTTAAAAATAAAGACAATAAATCTATGAGAAGATTTAACCCTTCATTTGCAATAAAATAAAATTAACTACAAGAAATATGACTTTTTCCCAATAGATTAATTTCAATGTTACTGTCTTCACTTAAATGTTTATATGTAATGTAAACCTCAGATTTTTACATAAAAAATGATTTGCTAATGTTTACTCCAAAGGAATATAAAATGAACCATAGCTTTCTAGCCTTCAATGTTATTGAATCTAGTTAATTTTGGCCAGTGTTTTCCCAAGCACAACACGTCTAATTTCCTTAACACAGGGAATCTCCCCATTTCAGATGCTGGAAGACTTGCTTCCTCCCAGGGTGGTTAGCGTTTTGCTTTGCTGGCAGTTCTTTTGACTTTCTTGCCATATGACAATATCCTGTCTTCTCGCTCCCTGCTTCCACTCACTTCTGGCTTCTACCCTCCATGTGGCTTTCTCTTCATAAAACCCCCAGTAATAGCATTAAGGCCCAATATCATTCTGCTAATGGAAAATAACATCTTCAAAAGATTATGTTTACAATGCGTTCAAACACGCCATTTTATTTTCAAACACCACAATGACATATTAAGCATGAGGATTTCTGAGTTCTCCCCATATCTAACATGTCAGAACCCATGAGTATGAAATTGAGAAATCCAAATTTTAAGCAAGACTTTAGGTGACCCCCTTTCCGTTTTTTCTATGGTTTGGTAGGTACTGAAAAACATTTTAATGTTAACAAGTGATTAAATAAATTAAAACATTCCTTGAGTAAATACTGCAAAAGCAGAAACTATTGGCAAGTTGCTAGAGTTTTTCTTTAATTAAAAATATCATAATAGCATTTTATATCTTTGCAAACTTTTCATTATTTCACACTGACTCTAAATCTGTGTTACATTTTTTAACAGCTACTGTTAAAGAACAATAGTCTTATTTTCTAAATGAAGATAGCTCTATTGCTTTTTTCTGTATATAAAAACTGCATATTCTCTGTAAAAAGAAAATGCAAAAAGTAAATAGAATAAAGGAAAAATGTCCTTAAATCTCACTGCATATGATATTTGGATAATCGTTAATGTTTGGAAATTTGAGAGGAAAAAGCAATATTGCATTTGTATTAATTTCATTTTATAATTAACAAAGGGTGAAATCTTCTCATATATTTGTTTCCTTTTTTTAAATTTGGAAGTTGCCCTTCATCTTTCATTTTAAATATTAAGTTCTTACATTTGTTTAGCAATGTTCATTAATCAACAAAATAAAGAAAATATTCTAAATTTAATTTGTTCTTTTATGTTTTCCTGGCGTACTGAAATTATCTTATTGCCCAAAGAAATTGTACTTACCCATTGTTTTTGTTCCCTAGCTGCTATGACAAATACTGCACAATGGATTGGCTTAATAGGAATTTATTGGCTCACTGTTTCAAGGACTAGAAAATTTGCTTCTACTAAGGGAATAAATAGTTTCTGGCTGGCCAACAGTCTTTGGGTTTCTTTTCTTTTCCTGGTGATGTTCTTTCCTTCCCTTTCTGGGTTCTGTTGACTTTTAATTTATACTTTATTAATAATAAGTACTAGTTACTATGCAATACAATACTTTAAAAAATTAAGCATCTTCAGATCAGTGTTTTCTTTATTTACATACAGCAGTTTTTTACAGTGAGAAATATAATAAATTTAAGCATAGAAATACAGTTTTTATATGTGTGCCTGTATATTCTTTAACAAATTTGGAAAGTTAATTAGTCATGTATATATGTGCAGTAATTTTTTTGTATGCTTTTCACTCATACTTATTCAAACTAATATTCAGAGATCCTAACTAATATAACAGACACTGCATATCTGGCTTTGCAAACTATCTGAATTTGCTACCACTGAAACTATTTATTATCATAAAAAAAGTACTCATCTTGAATTAATATTTAAGTAGGATAGAGTCTTAGATTAGTTATATTATTACATATCTTTTTAATTAGGGAAGTTGCAGATTTATAGAGAAATCATGCCTAAAATACAGAGTTTACATATATACACTATTATAAATAACTTGCATTAGTATGGTGTATTTGTTACAATTCATAAAAGAACATTTTTGTATTTGTACTAGTAACTATAGTGGATCATTTACAATAGAGTTCACTGTGTTGTATAGTCATGTGTTTCTTAAAAATACATATTCTATAACATATATACTAGAATATATAAAACTAAAATTTCCCCCTTTAACCACACTCACAAACATAATTCAGTACTTTTAATTACATTCACAAAGTTGTGCTACCATCACACCATTTACAGTAATATATTTTAATGGTAAATCGCTTTAAAAATGGTGTCCACCTTGTAACTGTGGGCCACACAAGAGGAACTTGAGGATCATGAGAGGCTCAATGCTTTGGTACTGTCTTCCCTTGGAATCCAGATAGACGTATATACCATACTTGCTCAACCTGAGGCAGAGAGATGAAATAAAATATGAAATTTTGAGATACTAGACACGTACTTTAATACTGATATTCATCATTTTCCCCACCCTTACCTCAAGGATCATAGATGCTCATCACCAACAAAGGACCTGTTCAGAAGCAGTCAGCTTTTTACCAGAGAGGGAAGGAGATGGCCTCTATGAAGATATCCTTTTCTAACCAAAATTAATTTGCTGCCTAAAAGAAGTCGCTGAATTCCATCATGAAGCCCAATATGTGCAATAGTAGCAAAGCAATATAGCTTTAGAGATGGGAGTGTTTTCTGGGGTCTTTATGCTACCAAATATTATAGTTTGATTGATAATTAGTTGATAGTTAATGTGTAACAAGTAAAACAACAACAAGAACAAACAACAAAATGATACAGTCAGTTTCAGGCAAAGAATTAACAGGCTTAGAATATTTGGTCACAAATAAGCAACAGAGATTGAGAATAAATATAATGATGCACTATAGCAAGGTTTCTGTATGTGGAAAAAAAAGAGGAAGATTTCAACTGAAATCTCTAGGCTCTTTTCATTGATGGGCTCCAATGACACCCATGACATGCTCTACACATATTTTTCTAAAAGGCCTTTGTCCCAAGAGTCCAACTTTACATGCTTCAAAATAATCTTGTATATACTGAAAATAAATTTGCCATTAATCTTACCTATAATTGTTAAGAGACATCCCTTTCCAGGAGAAATTTAACAGCTACTGCAATCTCCTTTATTTCAAAATCATAGTGATTTATTGGAAACAGGATGAATACTGGCTGCCCACAAGTGGCAACCATATGGTGTTCTTTCCTCAAGGAACTAAAAAATGTCCTCTACTAGCCCTAGTTAGAGATTAGCACAGTACACTACTGAAGGTGTCTTAGAGAGTACATTCTCTTATGTGGAGTCATTGTACAAGTAGAAGATCAATATGATAATGGTCATCAAGCAAAAGGCAGGGAGATTCAGCATTAAAAAAACAACAACTGTGAATTTTTCAGAAATCTCGATGAGGATATGGACTGGGGAGGGATCCTACAAATCCCGAATTAAAGAAATGCAAGAGAAGTGAAGGGCTTTTTCAGAGAATACCCAGAAAATTATTTCAGGCCAACTGGAGCACGTCAAGACCCTCTGCACAAGGACCCATCTCTGTTTTGGCTGAGAAACTTAACGACCAAGCTGTTAGAGCAGTAGTCTAAACCAAGCCAGGTCTAGCAAGACAGTGTAAAACAGAGCACCACTGGGAGCCAGCAGACTAGTTTTACCCACAGAGACACTGATGTGGTACCCAGTGCCTGTTCCCACCCCTGAGGCAGGCCACTGTAGGTGCTTGCTTTTCTGGGAATAGACTGGCAGACAGAAACAAATCTGACAATTAGCCAGTGAGAGAGATGAATAGATAAAGAGTAAATGCAAACAACAGGGAAACACTAGGAGAAAGAGACAAAATGACCTTTAGAATAAACTAAGCAAGAAAATTAGATGCTTTGACACCAGAGAAAGTCATGACTCATACCAGGAAGAATGAAAATATGGCCAAAACAAAGGAACAAAGTAACACTTCAAATGAGATGCATTTATTGAAACAATTAGTTAATGATGTAAAAACAGATCTTCTAAATCAATTCAATGAGCTGAAGGAAAATATGGGAAAAGACATAAAGGATAAAAAGAAGACATAGAGTATCCATATAGAAGAACTTGAAGCTTGAAAAAAAAACAAATTGTAGGACCTATGGGAATGCAAGCCATAATAAAAGAGATGAAAAACACAATGGAGACATACAATAGCAGATTTGAAGAAGCAGAAGAAAGGATCAGTGAACTAGAGGACAGTACCTCTGAAATCCTACACACAAAAGAACAGCTAGGGAAAAAAGAGAAATTTGAGCAGAGTCTTAGGGAAATGAATGATAATATGAAGCATACAAATATACATGCTATGGGTGTCCCAGAAGGAAAAGAGAAGGGAGAAGGAGCAGAAAGAATAAAGGAGAAATAATTGATGAAAATTTCCCAGCTCTTATAAAAGATGTAAAGCTACAGGTCCAAGAAGTGCAATATACCCCAACCAAATAGATCCAAATAAATTACACCAAGACACTTACTAAACAGATTATTAAATGTCAAAGAAAAAGAGAATTTTGAAAGCAGCAAGAGAGAAACAATCTATCACATACAAGGGAAAATTGATAAGACTAAGTGCAGATCTCTCAGCAGAAACCATGGAAGTGATAAGGCAGTGGAATTATATATTTAATACACTGAAAAAGAAAAAAATGCCAATCAAGAATTCTATAACTGGCAAAACTGTCCTTCAAAAATGGGGGAGAGTTTAAGATGTTCTCCCACAGACAAACACTGAGAGAGTTCATGAACAAGGCACCTGCTCTAATGGTCTCATAAAGAAATAATGAAGAGAGCATTACAGGCAGATAGGAAAAGACAGGAGAGACAGAGGTTTGGAGAGGAGGGTAAAAATGAAGATTAGCAAGAAGGGTAACTAATTAGGTTAAAAGAGACAAAAATAAGACACAACAGATAAAATCTAAAAGAAAAAAAGTGTTGAAGAGAGCCAACCTTTATGTTAATAATACTAAATGTCAATGGATTAAAATTTCCAATGAAAAGACATAGATTGCCAGAATGTATAAAAATAATAAGATCTATCTATATACCATATCTATATACAAGAGATTCACTTAAGACCAAAGGTCAAAAACAGTTTGAAAGTGAAAAGTTGGGAAAAGATATTCCATGCAAATAACAGGCAAAAAAGAGCACGGATACCTATACTAATATGGTGCAAATTAGATTTCAAATCTAAAATAATTAAAAGCAAGGAAGAAGGACACTATGTATTAATAAAAGGGACAATTTATAAGGAAAACATAACAATATAAACATCACAGTACCCCAAAATACATGAAGCAAACACTGGCAGCACTGAAGGGAGAAGTAGATGTTTCTACAATAGTAGTTGGAGACTTCAGTACACCCCTCTCATTAATGGATAAAACATTTAGACAGAAGATCAAAAAGGAAGCAAAGTTCTTGAATAATATAATACATGAACTAGACTTAACAGACATTTATAGAACATTGCACCCAACAACAGCAGGATTCACATTTTTCTCAAGTGCTCATGGATCATTCTCCAGGAGAGACATGTTGGGGCACAAAACAGGTCTCAGTACATTTAAGAATATGAAAATTATGCAAAGTACTTTCTCAAATCACAGCTGAGAATGAAGTTGGAAATCAATAACAGGCAGAAGACTGAAAAATTCAAAAATTTATGGAGGTTAAACAGTACATTCTTAGACATTCAATGAGCCAAAGAAGAAATTACAAGAGAAATCAGTAAACATCTAGAGGCAAATGAAAATGAGAACACAACATATCAAAACTTATAGGATGCATTAAAGGTAGTGCTTACAGGGAAATTTATTGCCCTAAATGCCTGCATTAAAAAAGAAGGAGTGAATTTGAGGAATTGGCTGCTCACCTAGAGGAACTAGAGAAACAACAGCAAAGAAACTCCAAAGCAAACAAAAGGAAAGAAATAATAAAGATTAGAGCAAAAATAAATGAAATTGAGAAATGAAAACATAAGAATCAATCAAATGAGAAGTTGGTTCTTTGAGAAAGTCAATAAAATAAATGGACCCTTAGTGCTAACAAAGAGGGAGGATGCAAATAAATGAAATCAGAAACGGGAGGGGTGACATAATTACTGACCCTGAAGAAATAGAGGAGATAATAAGGGTATACTATGAATGATTATATGCTAACAAACTAGACAACTGAGATGGCATTGACAACTTCCTAGAAAAGCATGAGCACCAGTGTTGACTTCAAAAGAAACAGAAAGTCTCAACTAGCCAATCACAAGTAAAGAGATGGAATGCCATCAAAACACTCCCAAAAAAGAAAAGTCCAGAATCATATGGCATCAAATGTGAATTCTACCAAACATTCAAGAAGAATTAGCATCAATCATGCCCATCTCTTTAAGAAAATTGGAGAGGAGGGAAAGCTACCTAACTCATTCTATAAAACCAATATCACTCTAATACCAAGTCAGGCAACAATATTGCAAGAAAAGAAATTACAGAGCAATCTCTTCAATACATATATAAATATATAAATACAGGGGCAAAAACCCTCAGCAAAATACTTGCAAACTGAATCCAGCAGCACATTAAAAGAAGTATACACCATGACCAAGTGGGCTTTACCACAGGTATACAAAGGTGGTTGAATACAAGAAAATCAGTTTAATGCAATACACCACATCAGTAAATTAAAGAGGAAAAATCTTGTGATCATCTCAATAGATACAGAAGTATTTGACAAAACTCAGTATCCTTTTGTGATTAAAATGCTTCAAAAGATAGAAATAGAAGAATACTTCTTCAACATGATAAAGGAAATATATGAAAAACTCACAGCTAACATCAAACTCAATGGGGAAAGATTGGAAGCTTTCCCTCTAAGATCAGGAACAAGACAAGGATGCCCATTGTCACCACTGTTATTCAACATTCTGCTGAAAGTTCTAGTTAGGGTAATCAGGCAAGAAAAAGAAATAAAAGGAATCTAAGTCAGGAAGTAAGAAGTAAAACTTTCACTGTTTGCAGGTGACATGATCCTGTATGTAGAAAGTCCTGAAAAACCTACTGGAGCTAACAAACAAGCTCAACAAAGTGGCAGGATGCAAGATCAACATGCAAAAATAAGCTGTGCTTCTCTACATCAGCAATGAGTGATCTGAGGAGGTAATCAGGAAAAAAAAACTTTCATTTACAGTAGCAGCTAAAAGAATCAAATATTTAGGAATAAATTTAACCAAGGACATAAAAGCCTATGCACAAAAAACTACAAAATTTTGCTAAAAACATATTAAGGAAGACCTAAATAAATGGAAGGACATTCTGTGTTCATGAATTGGAAAACTTAAGGATGTCAATTCTGTCCAAACTGATGTATAGATTCAAAGCAAAACCTATTAAAATCCCTACAACTTACTTTGCAGAAATAGAAAAACCAATAATCAACTTTATTTAGAATAATAGGGGGCCCAAATAGCTAAAAATATCTTGAGAAAGAAAAAATGAAGTGGGAGGTCTTTCACTGCCTTACAATCAAGCATATTGCAAAGTTGCATTGATCAAAACAGCATGTTACTGGCGTAAAAGTAGGTGCACTGACAAGTGAAATTGAATTCAGTATTCGGAGATGGGCCCTCACATCTTGATCAATTGATCCTTGATAGGCAGTCAAGGTAACTCAACTGGGACAGAGCACCCTCTTCAACAAATGCTGCTTGGAGAACAGTATATCCATATATAAAAAGATGAAAGAGGACCGTATTGCACAACTTATATAAAAACTAACTCAAAATATATCAAAGACTTAAACATTAGCACTAGACCATAAAATATTTAGAAAAAATGTAGGAAAATATATTAAAGATGTTGGGATAGTGGTGGTTTCCCAGACTTTATACCTAAAGCACAAGCAGTGAAAGAAGTAGATAAATGGATTTCTTCAAAATTGAATATTTCGTGTGTCAAAGAGCTCTGTCAGAAAAGTATGCAATGGGAGACAGTATTTGGAAGGCACATATGCCAATTTGAAACTGTTGTGTACCCCAGAGAAGCTATGTACTTTAATACCTGCCACAAATTTATACTGTTAATCTTCCTCCAAGGCTTCCCCAAGGAGACTGATGGCCTTTTACCAGGTAACTGTGCATTGGGGAAAAGGAAATGATCAGATATTTCAGGGATTATTAGACACAGGTTCAGAAGTGACATTAATTCCAGGGGACCCAAAATGTCACTCTGGCCCACCATTCAGAGTGGGGGCTTATGGAGGCCAGATGATCAATGGAATTTTATCTCAGGTCTGTCTCATAGTTTGTCCAGTGGGCCCCTGGACACATTCTGTAGCTATTTTCCCAGTTCCAGAATATATAATTGGAATAGACATACTGAGCAACTGGCAGAATTCCCACATTGACTAACTAATGCAGTGAGGGCTATTATGGTGGGAAAGGCCAAGTGGAAGCCACTAGAACTGCCCCTACCTAGCAAAATAGTAAATTAGAAGCAATATCGAATTCCTGGAGGGATTGCAGAGATTACTGCCACTCTTTTTTTTTTAATTTTTACATGGGCAGGCACCGGGAATCGAACCTGGGTCCTCTGGCATCACAGGCAAGCATTCTTGCCTGCTGAGCCACCGTGGCCCACCCGATTACTGCCACTCTTAAGTGATGCAGGCATGGTGATTCCCACCACATCCCCATTCAACTCTCCTATTCAGCTTGAGCAGAAAACAGATGGGCCTTGGAGGATGACAGTGGACTACCATAAGATCAAACAGGTGGTAACTCCAATTGCAGGTGCTGTTCTGGATGTGGTATCATTGCTTGAACAAATCAAAACATCCCTGGTGCCTGGTATGCAGCTATTGATCTGGCAAATGCTTTTTTTTTTTTCTCAATAGCTGTTAGAGAGGACAACCAGAAACAGTTTGCTTTCAGCTGGCAAGGTCAGCAACATACTTTCACTGTCCTACCTCAGGGGTATATCAACTCTCCAGCCATATGTCATAATCTTGTTCACAGGGAACTTGATCATTTCTCCCTCCCCCAAGACATCATACTGGTCCATTATATTGATGATATCATGTTGATTGGACCTAGTGAGCAAGAAGTAGCAACCACTCTAGACTTGCTGGTAAGGCATTTGCATGTCCGAGGATGGGAGATAAATCCAACAAAGAAAAACAGGGGTCTTCCACCTCAGTGAAATTTCTAGATGTCCGGTGGTGTGGGGCATGCTGAGATATCCCTTCTAAGGTGAAGGATAAGTTGCTGCATCTGGTCCCTCCTATGACCAAAAAGGAGGCACAATGCCTATTTGGTCTCTTTGGATTTGGGTGACAACATATTCTTCATTTAGGTGTGCTACTCCAGCCCATTTATCAAGTGACCAGAAAAGCTGCTAATTTTGAGTTGTGACCTGAACAAGAGAAGGGTCTGCGACAGGTCCAGGTTGCTGTACCAGCTGCTCTGCCACTTGGACCATATGATCCAGCAGATCCAATGGTGCTGGAAGTGTCAGTGGCAAATAGAGATGCTGTCTGGAGCCTTTGGCAGGCCCCTATAGGAGAATCACAACACAGATACTTAGGATTTTGGAGCAAAGCCTTACCATCAGCTGCAGATAACTACTCTCCTTTTGGGAAGCAGCTTTTGGCCTGCTACTGGGCCTTAGAAGAGACCGAACACTTAACCTTGGGCCAGCAAGTTACCATGAGATCTGAGTTGCCTATAATGAGCTGGGTGTTGTCTGACCCACCAAGCTACAAACTTGGGTGTGTGCAGCAGCATTCTATCATAAAATGGAAATGGTATATACACAATAGGGCCAGAGCACATCCTGAAGGCACAAGTAAGTTACATGAGGAAGTGGCCCAAATGCCCATGGTTTCCACTCCTGCCACATTAATTTCTTTTTCCCAGACTAGAGCTCTGGATTCTTGGGGAGTTCCTTATAGTGCATTGACTGAGGAAGAAAACTCGGGCTTGATTTACACATGGTTCATCATGATATGCAGGCATCACTCGGAAGTGGACAGCTAAAACACTGCAACCCCTTTCTGGGGTGTCCTTGAAGGACAGTGGTGAGGGGAAAACCTCCCAGTGGGCAGAACTTCGAGCAGTGCACCTGGTTGTTCATTTTGCTTGGAAGGAAAACTGGCCAGAGGTGCATTTGTATACTGACTCATGGGTGTTGCTAATGGTTTGGCTGGATGGTCAGGGACTTGGAAAGACCATAATTGGAAAATTGGTGACAAAGAGGTCTGGGGAAGAGGTATGTGGATAGACCTTTCTGAGTGGGCTAAAAACATGAAGATATTTGTGTCCCATGTGAATGTGCACCATAAGGTGACATCAACAGAGGAAGGTTTTAATAATCAAGTGGATAAGATGACCTGTTCTGTGGATACCCGTCAGCCTCTTTCCCCAGCAACTCCTGTCATTGGGCTCATGAACAAAGTGATCATGGTGGTAGAGATGGAGGTTATGCATGGACTCAGCAACATGGACTTCCACTCACCAAGGCTGACTTGGCCACAGCCATTGCTGAGTGTCCAATCTGCCAGAAGCAGAGACCCACACTCAGCCCCTGATATGGCACCATTCCCTTAGGTGACCTGCCAGCTACATGGTGGCAGGTTGATTACATTGGGCCACTCCCTTCATGGAAAGGGAAGCAATTTGTTCTAACTGGAATAGACACATACTCTGGATTTGGGTTTGCTTTCCCTGCATGCAATGCTTCTGCCAAAACTACCATCTGTGGGTGTACAGAATGCCTTATCCATTGTCATGGTATTCCACATAACATTGCTTCTGATTGGTGAACACAGTTCATAGCAAATGAAGTGCGGGAATGGGCACATGCTCATGGAATTCTCTGGTCTTATCATGTTCCCCATCATCCAGAAGCAGCTGGATTGCTAGAACGGTGGAATGGCCTTTTGAAAACTCAATTACAGTGGCAACTAGGTGGCAATACCTTGAATGCTGGGGTAATGTTCTCCAGGAAGATGTATTCAGGATGCTCTGAATCAGCGTCCACTGTATGCTGCTGTTTCCCCCATAGCCAGGATCTATGGGTCCAGGAACAAAGGGGTGGAAATGGGAGTGGCACCACTCACTATTACCCCTAGTGATCCACTAAAAAAATTTTTGCTTCCTGTCTCTGCGACCCTGAGCTCTGCTGGTCTATAGGTTTTAGTAACAAATGGGGTAGTGCTCCCACCAGGAGAAACAATAATGATTCCATTGAACTGGAATCTAAGACTGCCACCTGGTCACTTTGGGCTACTCATGCTCCTGGATCAACAAGCCAAGGAGGGATTGCATTATTGGCTTGGGTGATTGACCCTGACTATCAGGGGGAAATAGGACTCAACTACCCAATGAAGGTAAAGAAGAGTTTTCCCGAAATATAGGAGATGCCCTTGGGCATCTTTTAGTACTGCCATGCTCTGTGATTAAAATCAGTGGAAAACTGCAACAACCCAATCCCGGCAGGATTATCAATGGCTCTGAAATTCCATGGATGAAGGTTTGGGTCACCCCACCAGGCAAAGGGCCACAGCCAGCTGAAGTGCTTGTTGAGGGTAAAGGGAACATGGATATGTAGTGGAAGAAGGTAATGATAAATATGAACAAAGTGATCAGTTAAAGAAATGAGGACTGTAATGCTGTTTTGTTCATGTTATACTATTTAAGTTGTAAGATATCAAGTTTAATAATGAATATTACCCAAGGTCTTGCACCCTATTCTAGATAGATTTAATGTGTTTTCAGTTATATGCAAGACAGTTGAGTATTGTTAGGTGAGAAAAAATGTGTTTTTTATTTAAAAATTAGGTTTAAGGTGATGAGTATAGCTGCCAAGTTGACAAGGGGTGGACTGTCATGGTCAGCTTCATGTGTCTACTTGGCCAGATGGTGGTACCTGTTAGTTTGTTTGGGCAAGTGCTGGCCTGTCTTTTGCTATGAGAATATTTCATAGAATTGAATCATGATCACTTTATCTACATCCACAGCTGATTCCATTTGTAATCAGCCAAAGGGAGTGTCTTCTTTAATGAGTGATGCTTAATCCAATCACTGGAAGCCTTTTAAGAAGGGTTCAGAAGAGACAGTATCTCTTCCTGCTTTGATTGACAAGCATCTCTTGTGGAGTTCATCCAGACCCTCCATTGGAATCATCAGCTTCACAGCCTGCCCTACAGATTTTGGACTATATGTTCCCACGGCTACGTGAGATACTTTTACAAATTTTATATTTATGAATATTTCTAGTTGATTCTGTTCCTCTAGAGGACCTTAATTAATGCAGTAGTGAAAGTCTCAAAAGGTTACAAGAGATCACACATGATAGGGCCAATATTTATTCACCATTATATTCAATAGGCTGTTAAATCCCAACTTTAGAATATTAAGGAGGATCAACGTAATAGCTGCCTCATTTTATGCCAACAATTCCAAGTTCCCCATATCTTGGTAAAGCAAAAAAAAACCTGTTATTTTCATATACAAAAGAAAATCTTAAAGCATGATATCTCAGAATGGGGAGTTGGGGAGCCAGGGACTTTCTAGGGGTTTCAGTTTCTGTAAAAGACTTTTCTGGGCATTGACACATGAATGAGTGAATAGGTTATTGGATACCAAATATTTCTTTTGGGATTTGTGTCAGGTTGTATAAGAAGTTCTTCAGGCCTACCTTGTTATCTTGACTCAGAACCACGAGACAACATGGTCAAGCATATATTCAGTGGTGAAGTTGCTTGGTGAAGACAATCCAACGACCATGTGTTATATTCAAACTGCCAGAATGCAATGTCAGAACTGAAATGGCTTTTAAAACAGGGAATTTAATATGTTACAAGTTTGTATGTCTAAGCCTATAAATATATACAAACTGAGACATCTAAGGAAAAATACCATAAATCAAGGAAGGCCAATGTGTCTGGAACATCTGTGTTAGCTGGGAAGTCACATGGCTGGCATCTGCTAGTCCTTTGCTTCTGGGTTCCATTGCTTTCAGCATCTGATTTTGTGAGGGTTCCTCACTTTGCTTCTCGGGGGCTGGCTTTTATCTCTTAGCTTCCCTTGGCTGTCTCCATGTTCTAGTTTAGCTATAGTGCTAGCTGCTGAAATGCAATATGCCAGAAATTGAATGGATCTTAAAAAGGGCACTTTAATCAGTTGCTAGTTTACAGTTCTAAGGCTGAGAAAATGTCCCTATTAAAAAAAGTCTAGGACAGGGGGCCAAGATGGCTGCTTAGTAAGGTATGCATGTCTTAGTTCCTCCTCCAGAGCAACTACGAGGTGACCAGAAACAGTGCAGAACAGCTCCCGGGGCCACGGCAGGGAACGGACACACAGCGTACCCCACTCTGGACTGGCTAGACTGACTGCGAGACTCTGCTGCTGTGAGATCCCCAAGCGGCGCATGCTTCCCGGGGCTGCGGTGGCTGGTGGCCGGATCTCCTCCCTCCCTCCTTCCCAGGCTGGCTGAGAGTCTCAGAGAGGCAAGTTTCCCAAGCTGCGGTGGCCAGCGTCCCTCTTTTGCAGGCGGCTTCCTGGACTGGCTAAGATTCTTGGATCAGCAGGCTCCCCAAGCCACGGTGGCCGGCAACCAGCACCCCTCCCCCATGGGTGGCTTCCCGGTCTGGCAGTGGGTCTCAGATCGGCGAGCTCCCCAGTCTGCGGCAGCCGGTGACCGGTGCCCCTACCCCATAGGTGGCTGCCCAGAGGGAGAGGAGGGAGTTTCCGACAGTGGCAGGGACTGGGTCCAACCAAACACTAATAGTGGCATTAATAAAGGAGCCACAACATCTTTTGCTGGTGGGACCCGCAGACAGACAAGCGCCACCTACTGGGCAGGATAAAAAAAACAGAGTCCAGAGACTTCACAGGAAAATCTTTCAACCTGCTGGGTCTCACACTCAGGGAAATCTGATTAAATATCCAGATGCTAACAAAAAATAACAAATCACACCAGGAAAATTGAAGATATAGCCCAGTCAATGGAACAAACCAATAGTTCAAATGAGATACAGGAGCTGAGACAACTAATTCTGAATATACGAACAGAAATGGAAAACCTCTTCAAAAACCAAATCAATAAATTGAGGGAGGACATGAAGAAGGCAAGGGATGAACAAAAAGAAAAAATGGAAAGTCTGAAAAAACAAATCACAGAATTTATGGGAATGAAAGACACAGTAGAAGAGATGAAAAAAACAATGGAAACCTACAATGGTAGATTTCAAGAGACAGAGGTTAGAATTAGTGAACTGGAGGATGGAACATCTGAAATTCAAAAAGAAACAGAAACTATAGGGAAAAGAATGGGAAAATTTGAACAGGGGATCAGGGAATTGAATGATAACATGAAGCGCACAAATATACATTTTGTGGGTATCCCAGAAGGAGAAGATAAGAGAAAAGGAGGAGAAAAACTAATGGAAGAAATTATCACTGAAAATTTCCCAGCTCTTATGAAAGACCTAAAATTACAGATCCAAGAAGTGCAGCGCACCCCAAAGAGAATAGATCCAAATAGGCGTTCTCCAAGACACTTACTAGTTAGAATGTCAGAGGTCAAAGAGAAAGAGAGGATCTTGAAAGCAGCAAGAAAAAACAATCCATCACATACAAGGGAAACCCAATAAGACTATGTGTAGATTTCTCAGAAGAAACCATGGAGGCAAGAAGACAGTGAGATGATATATTTAAATTGCTAAAAGAGAAAAACTGCCAACCAAGAATTCTATATCCAGCAAAATTGTCCTTCAAAAATGAGGGAGAAATTAAAATATTTTCAGACAAAAAGTCACTGAGAGAATTTGTGACCAAGAGACCAGCTCTGCAA
Organism: Tamandua tetradactyla; assembly: GCF_023851605.1. Classification (NCBI taxonomy): domain Eukaryota; kingdom Metazoa; phylum Chordata; class Mammalia; order Pilosa; family Myrmecophagidae; genus Tamandua; species Tamandua tetradactyla. The sequence continues at coordinate 4,163,556 of NC_135350.1, read as the reverse complement.
GAAATACTAAAGGGAGCACTAGAGTCAGATACGAAACGACAGAAGAGAGAGGTGTTGAGAAGAGTGTAGAAAGAAGGAAAATTAGAAATGATATATATAATACAAAAGGCAAAATGGTAGAGGAAAGTACTACCCAAACAGTAATAACACTAAATGTTAATGGACTGAACTTCCCAATCAAAAGACATAGACTGGCAGAATTGATTAAAAAACATGATCCTTCTCTAGGCTGTCTACAAGAAACACATCTTAGACCCAAAGATAAACATAGGTTGAAAGTTAAAGGTTGGGAAAAGATATTTCATGCAAATGACAACCAGAAAAGAGCGGGAGTAGCTATACTAATATCCAACAAATTAAACTTCAAATGTAAAACAGTTAAAAGAGACAAAGAAGGATACTATCTACTAATAAAAGGAACAATCCAACAAGAAGACATAACAATCATAAATATTTACACACTGAATCAGAATGCCCCAAAATATGTGAGGAATACACTGCAAATACTGAAAAGGGAAATAGACACATCTACCATAATAGTTGGAGACTTCAATTCCCCACTCTCATCAAAGGACAGAACATCTAGAAAGAGGATCAATAAAGAAACAGAGAATTTGAATATTAAAATAAATGAGCTAGACTTAACAGACATTTATAGAACATTACACCCCACAACAGCAGGATACACCTTTTTCTCAAGTGCTCATGGATCATTCTCAAAGATAGACCATATGCTGGGTCACAAAGCAAGTCTCAACAAATTTAAAAATATTGAAATCATACACAACACTTCAGATCATAAAGGAATGAAGTTGGAAATCAACAATAGGCAGAGTGCCAGAAAATTCACAAATACGTGGAAGCTCAACAACACACTCTTAAACAACCAGTGGGTCAAGGGAGAAATTACAAGAGAAATTAGTAAATATCTCGAGGCGAATGAAAATGAAAACACAACATATCAAAACCTATGGGACACAGCAAAGGCAGTGCTAAGAAGGAAATTTATTGCCCTAAATGTGTATATCTAAAAAGAAGGAAGGGCAAAAATTCGGGAATTAACTGTCCATTTGGAAGAACTGGAGAAAGAACAGCAAACTAACCCAAAGCAAGCAAAAGGAAAGAAATAACAAAGATTAGAGCAGAAATAAATGAAATTGAGAACATGAAAACAATAGAGAAAATCAATAAGACCAGAAGTTGGTTCTATGAGAAAATCAGCAAGATTGATGGGCCCTTGTAGGAGATAGGATTAACATAAGACCTGCAGAACTACTTGGGAGTAGATGGCATTAGGGTGGTGGCGGCAGTAAGCTGCTTTATGTTATCTGATTTATGTAAGACAGTCTAGGAGGAAGAGAATGTTTGTTTACCCCAAATGGTTATTTTAAGTATGAAGGAAGAACACTGAAAGATAAGAACTTTGTTTCCTCAGGAAATGCATGCATGCCTATTGTCATCCTGTGGTATATAACAAGGATCTGGTTGAGAATAAAGTTGTCTGAAGTCTGTCTGAAGTAAACTCAAGCTTCAGACCCCCTGAGCCCGTCTGTGTCTTTCTTTCTCTCCTTCTTCCTTTCTTTCTTTCTCATCATTCCTTAATATCCTTCGAACTCCATCTCAATAGGAAGCAACAGGCCCTTAGCAAGATTGACCAAAAGAGGAAGAGAGAGGACACAAATAAATAGGATCAGAAATGGAAGAGGAGACATAACCACTACCTCACAGAAATAAAGGAGGTAATAATAGGATACTATGAACAACTTTATGCTAATAAATACAACAATGTAGATGAAATGGACAAGTTCCTAGAAAGGCATGAACAACCAACTTTGACTCAAGAAGAAATAGATGACCTCAACAAACCAAACATAAGTAAAGAAAATGAATCAGTCATTCAAAAGCTTCCCAAAAATAAAAGTCCAGGACCAGATGGCTTCACATGTGAATTCTACCAAACATTTCAGAAAGAATTAGTACCAACCCTGCTTAAACTCTTCAAAAAAATTGAAGTGGAGGGAAAGCTACCTAATTCATTCTATGAAGCCAACATCACCCTTATACCAAAACCAGGCAAAGATATTACAAAAAAAGAAAACTACAGACAAATCTCTCTAATGAATATAGATGCAAAAATCCTCAACAAAATTCTAGCAAATCGAATCCAGCAACACATTAAAAGAATTATACATCATGACCAAGTAGGATTCATCTCAGGTATGCAAGGATGGTTCAACATAAGAAAATCAAGTAATGTAATACACCATATCAACAAATCAAAGCAGAAAAACCACATGATCATCTCAATTGATGCAGAGAAAGCATTTGACAAGATTCAACATCCTTTCCTGTTGAAAACACTTCAAAGGATAGAAATACAAGGGAACCTCCTTAAAATGATAGAGGGAATATATGAAAAACCCACAGCTAATATCATCCTCAATGGGGAAAAATTGAGAACTTTCCCCCTAAGATCAGGAACAAGACAAGGATGTCCATTATCACCACTGTTATTCAACATCATGTTGGAGGTTCTAGCCAGAGCAATTAGACAAGAAAAAGTAATACAAGGCATCAAAATTGGAAAGGAAGAAGTAAAACTATCACTGTTTGCAGAGGATATGATACTATACGTTGAAAACCCTGAAAAATCCACAGCAAAACTACTAGAGCTAATAAATGAGTACAGCAAAGTAGCAGGTTACAAGATCAACATTCAAAAATCTGTAGTGTTTCTATACATTAGCAATGAACAAGCTGAGGGGGAAATCAGGAAACGAATTCCATTTACAATTGCAACTAAAAGAATAAAATACTTAGGAATAAATTTAACTACAGAGACAAAAGACCTATACAAAGAAAACTACAAAAAACTGTTAAAAGAAATCACAGAAGACCTAAATAGATGGAAGGGCATACCGTGTTCATGGATTGGAAGACTAAATATAGTTAAGATGTCAATCCTATCTAAATTGATTTACAGATTCAACGCAATACCAATCAAAATCCCAACAACTTACTTTTCAGAAATAGAAAAACCAATAAGCAAATTTATCTGGAAGGGCAGGGTGCCCCGAATTGCTAAAAGTATCTTGAGGGAAAAAAAACGAAGCTGGAGGTCTCACGCTGCCTGACTTTAAGGCATATTATGAAGCCACAGTGGTCAAAACAGCATGGTACTGGCATAAAGAAGAATATCGACCAATGGAATCGAATAGAGTGCTCAGTTATAGACCCTCTCATCTATGGACATTTGATCTTTGATAAGGCAGTCAAGCCAACTCACCTGGGACAGAACAGTCTCTTCAATAAATGGTGCCTAGAGAACTGGATATCCACATGCAAAAGAATGAAAGAAGACCGTATCTCACACCCTATACAAAAGTTAACTCAAAATGGATCAAAGATCTAAACATTAGGTCTAAGACCATAGAACAGTTAGAGGAAAATGTAGGGAGATATCTTATGAATCTTACAATCGGAGGTGCTTTTATGGACCTTAAAGCTAAAGCAAGAGCACTGAAGAAGGAAATAAATAAATGGGAACTCCTCAAAATTAAACACTTTTGTGCATCAAAGAACTTCATCAAGAAAGTAGAAAGACAGCCTACACAATGGGAGACAATATTTGGAAACGACATATCAGATAAAGGTCTAGTATCCAGAATTTATAAAGAGATTGTTCAACTCAACAACAAAAAGATAGCCAATCCAATTACAAAATGGGAAAAAGACTTGAACAGACACCTCTCAGAAGAGGAAATACAAATAACCAAAAGGCACATGAAGAGATGCTCAATGTCCCTGGTCATTAGAGAAATGCAAATCAAAACCACAATGAGATATCATCTCACACCCACCAGAATGGCCATTATCAACAGAACAGAAAATGACAAGTGCTGGAGAGGATGCAGAGAAAGAGGCACACTTATTCACTGTTGGTGGGAATGTCAAATGGTGCAACCACTGTGGAAGGCAGTTTGGCAGTTCCTCAAAAAGCTGAATATAGAATTGGCATACAACCCAGCAATACCATTGCTAGGTATCTACTCAAAGGACTTAAGAGCACAGACACAAATGGACATTTGCACACCAATGTTTTTAGCAGCATTATTTACAATTGCAAAGAGATGGAAACAGCCAAAATGTCCATCAACAGATGAGTGGCTAAACAAACTGTGGTATATACATGCGATGGAATATTATGCAGCTTTAAGACAGAATAAACTTATGAAGCATGTAATAACATGGATGGACCTAGAGAACATTATGCTGAGTGAGTCTAGCCAAAAACTAAAGAACAAATACTGTATGGTCCCACTGATGTGAACCAACATTAGAGAATAAATTTGGAATATGTCATTGGTAACAGAGACCATCAGGAGATAGAAATAGGGTAAGATAATGGGTAATTGGAGCTGAAGGGATACAGACTGTGCAACAAGACTGGATACAAAAACTCAGAAATGGACAGCACAATACTACCTAACTGTAATGTAATTATGTTAAAACACTGAATGAAGCTGCATCTGAGGTATAGTTTTTTTGTTTTTTTTCTTCTTTTTTCCTTTTTATTTTTTTATTTCTTTTATTTTTTCTCTCTATTACCATTTTATTTCTTTTTTTGTTGTCTTTCTATTTCTTTTTCTAAATCAAAGCAAATGTACTAAGAAACGATGAATATGCATCTATGTGATGATATTAAGAATTACTGATTGTATATGTAGAATGGAATGATTTCTAAATGTTGTGTTGGTTAATTTTTTTAATTAATTAAAAAAAAAAACCAAGTCTATAGAAATGTCCAATCAAAGGTATCCATCCAGGGAAAGATACCTTAGTTCAAGAAGGCTGTTGAAGTTCAGGGCTTCTCTCTCACCTGGAAGGGCACATGGCAAGCATGGCGTCATCTGCTAGCTTTCTCCCCTGGCTTCCAGTTTTATGAAGCTCTCCGGGAGGCATTTTCCTTCTTCATCTCCAAAGGTCGCTGGCTCGTGAACTCTCTGCTTCGTGGTGCTGCAGCATTCTCTTTCATTCTCCAAAACGTTTCCTCTTTTATAGGACTCCAGAAATTTATCAAGACCCACCGAAATGAGTGGAGACATGTTGTCACCTAATCCAGTTTAACAACCACTCTTGACTAAATCACATCATCCAGGGAGATGATCTTGATTACAATTTCAAACATACAATATTGAATAGGGATTATTCTACCATTATGAAATGGGATTTTGATTAAAACCTCACTTTTCTAAGGGACATGCATCCTTTCAAACCAGCACACTCCATGTTCTGGCTTGCTTAATATCTCATGGCAACATCTGCTGGGCTCCAAGCATCTCCAAACACCCATGTCTCTGTTCTCCAAATGTCAGTGTCTGTGTCAGCTCTGCTCTGAAGTACCTGTGGGCTCTCTCATTTCTGTAATTTCTGTTGGTTCTAATATGTTTCCTCTTTTAAAGGATTCCAGCTAACTAATCCAAGACCCAACTTGAATGAGTTGAGTCACATTTCCCTTTCATCAAAAGGTCACACACACAATTGGATGTGTCACATCTGCGTGGAGATAATCTAGTAAAAAGATTCCAACCTACAATATTGAATCAGGATTAAAAGAAATAGCTGCTCCCACAAGATTGTTCAGGATTAAAACATGGCTTTTCTGGTATACATAATACTTTCAGACCAGCACAGATCATTACAAGAAAAGTGTGCTAGACAAGCAACAAGAAATATCAACTATACTAATAGGCTCATCCTATTACTATAGATAGAAATATTCATTCATCTTACTTGATGTTGTACAAAACTATTCTTGCATCTATCTATCTACTTATCTGCATATATGTGATTCATCTCTGTGTACTCACAGAGCCCTACCTGTTGTGATATCTTAAATACGTACAGAACTTTACATTTATAAAATGCAGAAGCTGTGAATTCAGAACACATCTGACCTCAATGATTTCACATTAATGATTGGGTATCCATACTGATGGATTGTTTTATAGTTTTGTGGAGATTTTAGAATTTCAAAAGGATTTGAAGATAACAGATTGAGTTAGGGAGATTTGTGGAATTACTTTATTCTTTATCAACAAAATTCTGAATATTGATCGAGACAAATTAAGGAACATTGAAATCACACATTGAGTGTATCAATAAAAATTACAATAATATTAATAATGATACAAAATAATTGTATTTATTGGGGATTTTCCTTTTGGTAGGTACAATGTACAAAAATTAACTCAAAAGTAACTCTAGGGTTTTCAGTTTCTGTAAAAGACTTTTCTGGGCATTGACACATGAATGAGTGAATAGGTTAATGGATTCCAAATATTTCTTTTGGGATTTGTGTCAGGTGGTATAAGAAGTCCTAAATATGAAAATCAAAGACCTAAATATGAAAACCAGGACTACAAGACTCTTAGAATAAAAAGCTCAGGAAGCATCTTCAGGATCTTGTGTTAGGCAATGATTTCTTAGACTTTATACCCAAATCACATGGAACAAAAGAAAAAGAATAAATGGAACCTCATCAAAATTAAAAAAACTTTCATGCATCAAATGACTTCATCAAGAATTTAGAAAGACAACCACTTAGTGGGAGAGAATATTTGGAAACCCAATATCTGATAAAGGTTTAATATCTAGACTAAAAAAAGAAGTCCTAAATTCAAAATAAACAGCCCATTTAAAAAATATGCAAAACCTCTGACTAGAAATTTCTCCAAGGAGGATATAAAAAAGGCTAAAAACAGGGTGGTGCAAAGGCGGTTCAGTGGCAGAATTTTTGCCTGTGATGCCAGAGACCTGGGTTCGGTTCCAGGTGCCTGCCCACACCAAAGGAAAAAAGAAAAAAAGGCCAAAAACAAGATGCTCAATGTCATTAGCTATCAGAGAAATGCAAATCCAAACCACAATGAGATATCTTTTTATATTTACTAGAAAGGTTACTATTAAAGAAACAGAAAATTACTAGTGTTAGAGAGGATGTGGTGAAATAGGAATACCTTTTCGTTGCTGATGGAAATGTAAAATGATGCAGACACTGTAGAATATAGTTTGGCAGGTCCTCAAAAAGCTAAGTATAGAATTACCATATGTTTTAGTTTATAAGCTGCTGCAATATGATATGCCAGAAACAGAGTGACTTTTAAAAAGGGGAATTTAATGAGTTGCAAATTTACAGTTCTAAGGACATAAAAATGTCCAAGTTAAGGCACCAAGTAAAGCTTACCTTTACTGAAGAAAGGCTGATTATGTTCAGGGTTTCTCTCTCAGCTGGAAGGGTACATGGAGAGGTCTAAATAGCTTTCTCTCCAAGCTTCTTGTTTCATGAAGCTCCCCAGGGACATTTGCCTTTTTCACCTCCAAAGGCGTCTAGCTGCATGGGCTCTGTTGGTTCTGGTGGCGCTAAAGCTTTTTCCAAAATGGTTCCCTTTTAAAGGACTCCAGTAAGCAATCCCACCTTGAATCAGTGGAGATGCATCTCCATGCAAACCATCTAATCAAAAATAGGTCACATCTCCATGGAAATAATTTTAAAACTCCCACCCAACAATATAGAATGAGGATTAAAGAACTTGGCTTTTTCTGGAGAATACACAGATTCAAACTGGCACACCATATGACCTGGTAATCCCATTTCTAGGTATACATGCAAAGGAAATCAAAACAGGGACTTGAACAGATATTTGCACATTGCTGTTCATAGCAACATTATTCAAAATTGCCAAAATATAGAAGCAGTCCGTGTCCATCAATGTATAGATAAAAGAAATATGGTATACATATATATATATATATATACATATATATATATATACACAATGCAATATTATTCAGCTGCAAAAAGAAATGAGGTTCTGGGGCAGTGTGATGGTGGCTCAGCAGGTAAAATTTTCGCCTGCCATGCTAGAGACCTGGGTTCACTTCCTGTGCCTGCCCATGCAAAAAAAAAAAAGAAATGAGGTTCTGATTCATGTGAAACAAGGATAAACTTAGAAGAAATTATGTTAAGTGATATAAGCCAGACACAAAAGGACAAATATTCTATGATCTTGCTGATATGAAATAAGTAGAATAAGCAAACTCAAAATCAGAATCTAGAATATAGTTTACCAGGGGCTGGGCTGAGGGTAGGGAATGGGGAGTTAATGCTTAAATTGTACAGTTTCTATTTGGGTTGATATGATATTTGGGTAATAGATGTTGATGGTGGTACCACAACATTTTGAATATGTTTAACAGCACTAAATTATATATATATGAATGTGGTTAAAAGGGGACATTTTAGGTTACATTTATGTTCCTGGAAAAACAAAAAGCAAAACAAAACAAAACACATGAGGCTGTAAAACATAGTGAACCTGACTGTAAACAATGAACTGTATTATACTTAATAGTACAATTACAAAATTTTTCTTTCATGAGTTATAACAAATGTACCACACTAATACAAATTGTTAATAATAAGGTGGGATATGAGAACTCTGTATTTTACACATTTTATGCATAATTTTTCTGTAAACCTACAACTTCCTGAATAAAAAAGTTAGATATAGGACTACCATATGGCCTAGCAATTCCTATTCTAGGACTATACCCAAGAGAAATTAAACAAGGACTCAGACACTTGCATGCCAAACTTTACAGCAATATTGTTCACAACAGAGAAAAGGTGGAAACAACCCAAGTGTCCAGCGACAGATGAATGGGCAAACAAAATGTAGTATATCCATAAAATGGAATATACTGGGCCATAAGAAAAAATGAAGTTCTGAGACATGCTGTAATGTGGATTGACCATGAAAATATTATGCTCAGTGAAATAACCAAGGGGAAATATTGCATAATGTCACTTACAAGAGATGTCTACACATAGAAAAATTGAAGATTAGAGGTCACCTCACCAGGGGATGGAGGCAAGGGGGAAATTACATTTGGTGAATAGAGACTGTGTGCTGGTTTGAAAGGATGTATGTCCCCTAGAAAAGCCATGTTTTAATCTAAATCCCATCTCATAAAGGCAGAGTAATCCCTATTCAATACTGTATGTTTGAAACTGTAATCAGATCATCTCCCTGGAGGTGTGATTAATCAAGAGTGGTTGTTAAACTGAATTAGCTGACAACATGTCTCCACCCATTTGGGTGGATCTTGATAAGTTTCTGGAGTCCTATAAAAAAGGAAACATCTTGGAGAATAAAAGAAATTTGGAGAGAACAGAGAATGCTGCAGCACTACTAAGCAGAGAGTCCACGAGCCCAAATACTTTGGAGATGAGGAAGGAAAATGCCTCCGGGGAAGCTTCATGAAACCAGAAACCAGGAGAGAAAGCTAGCAGATGACGCCATGCTCGCCGCGTGCCTTTCCAGTTGAGAGAGAAACTCTGACTGTGTTCACCATGTGCCCTTCCACTTGAGAGAGAAACTCAGAACTTTGGCCTTCTTGAACCAAGGTATCTTTCCCTGGATTCCTTTGATTGGGACATTTCTATAGACTTGTTTTAACTGGAACATTTTCTCAGCCTTAGAACTGTAAACTAGCAACTAATTAAATTCCCTTTTTTAAAAGGCATATTGCAAGCTAGAACAGACTGTTTCTAAATAAATTTAATTTTTATTAAGAAAAAGCAAAAAATAAGAAAACTCTCACCTCTAGAACTCGGATATTTCATGACAGAGGGAAGAAAAAGTGCACTCTGAGGCATTATACTGGTTTCATACATTAAATGGAATGTGATCATCACTATAAAATTCTCTGATTTGAAAACTTAGGAAAAGATAAAAGCCTTTCATATTTTTTAAAAGAAAAAAGAAAGAAAGGAAACCATCTCATTGCCATTAGCTTCGTTGTTCTGGGAAAACTAAGAGAGGAAAAGGTCTCCCTTATTCTATTATATTCAGCCACAAGGCCCTGTGCCCAATAACATAGCCTACTCAGTGCCAACAATTCAGTGTTAAGGATTGTGGTAGGCAGAAAAATAAACTCCCAAAGAAGTTTACATCCGTATCTTGGATCCCATGAATGTACTACCTTCCATGACAAAAGTCACTTTGCAGATAGAGTTGAGGATTTCAAAATAGGGAGATTTTCCTGGCGGGGTCACAGGGGTCCTCCTCAGGAAAGACAGAGGCAGGACAGTCTGAGTCAGCGTGATGCAATGTGAGAAGGATTCAACTGGCCATTGCTGGCTTTAAAGATGGAAGAACAAGGTGGGAGCCAAGGAATGCAGGCAGACTAAAGAAGCTGGAAAAGGAAGGAAAGCAGATTCTCCCTGAGAGCCTCCAGAAAGAGCCAGCTCTGCATCATCTTAATTTTAGCTCAGTGAGAGCTTATTGGCCTTCTGGTTACCAGACTTGTAAAATAACAAGCCGATGGTGTTGAAATCCATTAAATTTGTGGAAATACAAGACTTTAATATCACCCTTGTCATCACCATCCTTCATCAAATTCTTGGAGACACGCGGGCGGGCCGCGGTGGCTCAGCGGGCAAAGTGCTTGCCTGCTATGCCGGAGGACCTCGGTTCGATTCCCGGCCCCAGCCCATGTAACAAAAACGGAGAAACAAAATACAATAAAACAAGAAAATGTTTCCCTTTCTTCCTCCCTTCCTTCCTTCTATCCTTCCTTCCTTCTCTCTGTCTTTCCTTTAAAAAAAAAAAAAAAAAAAAAAATTCTTGGAGACAGGATAGAGTTTACCCAGTGCCTTCATAAGTGCTCGGACTATGTGACGGAACTGTCGAGTTCAGTTTCTGCTACATTTTAGAGTAGCTATATCAGTCAGAGAAGCAGATGGTTGAAAGAAGATGAAGCAAGCAAAGAGATAGATGCAGAGAGGGTCGAGAGGTTTGAGGATGCTGCTTCCTTCATTCTCTGTTCTAATAGAAAACTGGTGTAACATACGGATGGTTGCCATTATAAGAGACCCTGTAAGTGTAAATATATATTGAGTATACACTGTATTCCGTGAAAATGAATTTGCAAGCAGACAATATAGTGACTAATCACTTGGACTATGGAGTCAAACTTGATGTGAAGCCCAGCTCCACCACTTGCGAGCTCCATGACTGCAGGTAGGTACCCTAACTCCCTGTGCCTCACCTAACCTATCATCAAGAACAGTCATAATAAAAAAGATTAAAAACAAAATGTGAAATGTGTGTGTGATAGAGATATGAAAAGGTTGTAGACAAGAACCCAAATATTTTTAATTCTTTTAGTTAACAGAGTAATTGGTAAGAACTTTTGAGAAATGATAAATAATATACATTAATTGTACTAGAGTTGAATTGACTGCCCCATCCAGTCATATGTAATTTACATAAAGTTGATTTTGTTGAAAAGCGCTAGAATTTAAGAAGGGGATTAATTGTTAACTCTCACAATGACATCCAGCTCCTGATTTCTGATACAGACTGTTCTAGTTTGCTAGCTGCCAGAATTCAACACACCAGAGATGGATTGACTTTTATTAAAAGGGGGTTATTTCATTAGTTCTTCAGAGGAAAGGCAGCTAACTTTCAACTGAGGTTCTTTCTTATGTGGGAAGGCACAGGGTGATCTCTGCTGGCCTTCTCTCCAGGCCTCTGAGTTCCAACAAGTTTCCCTGGGGTGAGTTCTTTCTACATCTCCAAAGGCCTGGGCTGAGCTGCAAGTGCTGAGATGAGGAATGCTGAGCTGCTTGGGCTGTGCTAGGTTGAGCTCTCTCATTAAGCACCAGACAATTAAATCAAACATCATTCATTACAGCAGGCACACCTCTTAGCCGACTGCAGGTGTAACAACAGATGATGTTCACCTACCACTGGCTCATGTCCACAGTGATAGATCTAGGCACCTTCACCTGGCCAAGCTGACAACTGAATCTAACTACCACACAGTCCGAGAACATATATAACTTTAGATATTAGGATAGTTTGGGTAGAAGAAATAATTAACATTATCTTTCAGGTTGTTGATTTCTGTGGCTTGATAAGATGCTTAATCTGTACAATTATTCAGAGTCCATGAATTACATTATATTATAAAATATTATGATCCATCAGGGTGTGTGGGAATATTTAAGCTCCAAAAGTTGCAATGAAAGGAAAATGAACCCCAATTGTTCCCCTATTCTCAAATCTTTAAATAATTAAATCCCAAGACATTCACTGGTAGTTGGTGCTTTTGTCCTTAAATTCCAAATCCATGTTTTTTTTTCTTAAAAGGCTTACAACTCACAGTATACAAATACAGTTTTGTTTTGTTCTTCAACATATGAATCTTCAAGTTTCAAAACCGGCCTTCCGCACCAAAGAGCAGCTAGATTGAGATGCAACTATATTGAAAGAAAGCTATACAATCACATATTTCTTGAATTAAAAAAATCACAATTTATGTATCTTGAAGTATAAAATGACATATTAAGAAATAGTTCAATTCCAGGTGATAATAAACACCTTCAACAAGACATATGGTCCTGAATAAAAATTATGGCATGTTAAAATAATGATCTTTTCTCTTGTGATTTCAACAAACTTTGCTACAACCTTCAGATATATTGCTTTTCTCAGGAAAAATAACTAAAAGAGAAGGCCATACTGCAATTCAACCGAATTAAGTACAAAGCAATATCTTTAGAAAAAAAGATAAAAGTGTTGTTCTAAACGTTTTAGTAATTTGAGATCTCTTCATTGCAAAGACTAAAAAGAAATAAATGAACTGATAGAACCAGTTTAGAATCAATATTTTACTTATATAAGAAAACATGACTTCTATTTTTACCATTGAAATAAAACACATTATAGGGAAGGCAGATACACTGGTAACTGAAAGTGAGAGAGAGGAAGAGAGACTCTCTTGATCTGTATAGTATTATTTAAAAAGAAGTGTGTTTCAAGTTTAATTTTAAATCTCCTGCAATGTGGATAAAGAGTTATGGTGAAAGGAAAAAGGAAATACCCTTAGGTGAATATCAGAGCTTTGAGAGTTTCTCCTCCCTAGAATTCTGCTTTTTTGTGAGTATAATGGCTTAATAATTGATAGGATGGTATTTTCTAAGGACAAAGAAAAAGTATCTAAGGGTTTGTGATCAGTCTCATACGCATCTCAATTTCAAAGGATTTATATTTTAATCTATGTTAATATATAAAATGTAGCTGTCTATATTGTTTAGGAATGAAAGTCTTCTCAAAACCCTTCCAGATTAAATGTGTTGCTGCATCAAAGTATATTTATAAAAACACAATATTAAAGGAATTTGAGGCTCAAATGATTTCTAGAGTTTAGAAAAAGTAATTGAAGCATGATTTTGGTAAACCCCTTCTATAGTGTGACTTGTTCCCACAAAATAAGGAATACATATTTTTTTACAATTGAAAATCCCCTTATTGTATTCACGATGACTCTTTCAAGTTGCATTTAATATTATTAATATAATTATGTTTTATTTTTAATAAATCTATAAATCATTTTATAAATAAAACAATACTGATAAAACTGATAAATTTCATTCTATCAAATAGGAACATATATACCTAAATCCCTGATATTGTAACAGAATTCTAGTTCATCAGGTTAACAGCAAATGTGCTGGCAATTACATATTGGCTGTATATTTTAAGGGGAAGAGTCCTTTTATTGCAAAAGAGAGACTTCAAAAATACATAAGAATGATAAGAAGCAGGGTTTTAAAAATACAATTCAACTAATGTTTTATTGCATCTAAGAGAACAGAATTGGGTTCTATATAAATTCTTAATTTTATGGATGGTTTAATCTCAGAAGAAAGCAGAGCTGCTTTTTGTCTTTTAAAAGTTCCTACATTTATGATTGATGTACTATTAGTATATACTGCAAATAAAAAGTCACACTTACCCAGAATTAAATCAAAGACCTTGAGAAAAATTTTAAAAAGGTGGATGCCAACCAGGCATCGCAGTTATCCACCCCTGTCGATTTAGGACACGGGCTTCACAAGTGGCAACAGTGGAGGGTCCAGCACAGTTGCTTCCTGTTATATGGCACGTTATTAACAACCATCAAAAGGCCGTCAAACCATTGAGAGTCTCTAGAAAGCAAGTGTCACAAGCAAAACCATCATCAAGGGCCCCGTTTCGATATTATCCTAAGAACACAGTTGATGATAGTGGTGGAAAATGACTCTCAAACACAGCAGCCAACTTACAGTGTACCTAGGATATTTTAATGCCAATTTTATGACTAAAGCATTAACAGGTTAATAAATATGAGTAAATATCCACAGCACTAAAAAACTTTCAAGAGTATAGTTGCAAGCCCATAGTCACCCAGAAGGCTGATGCTCTGACTGTCGGAATAAACTAATTTAAAACAGAAGAAGAAAGGCTGACTTAAAACTGAGGGACGGTTTCAGAAGCCCTCCGTTAAAGCTGGCAGGAACTCGTCGGAAGCAGCGCGCGCGAGCTCTGGGTTCCGGTCCTCTCCAGTCTCCGGGGTCTGGTTCCCCCGCCCCCCGCGACTGTCCCGGGACGAGCAGGGCGCGGCGTCCTCCCGCGCGGGTTCTCGGCCTCCTCGGCTCCCCACGCGGCCCACGGCCAAGGCGGCGCTCGGGTGCCCGGGCCGAGGGGACGGAGCTGGTGGGTGACTCGCTGGCGTCCCGGAGCGCGACGGCACCAGGCAAGAAGCCGGTGACTCCGGCGCTTCTCCCAGCGCCGCCCGCGGCCCCCGCAACCCTTCAGGCGCGCAGCCGAGGCTCTCCCGCAGCTCTGGGGCTCCGCGTCCGCGCGCGCTCGCCCGAAGGAGAGGCAGGAGCGGGGGCGCCTCCAACCCCCCGCCTCCGCCGGGGCAGCCCAGCCGATCCGACTGCCCCGGTCGTCACGGGAGACCCCGCGCGTCCTGCCGTGGCCGCCGCATTTCGGCCCGGCACGGATGGCGTCGGCTGCCGGGGGTGCCGAGTTGGCGCCCCTGGAAGAGCGCCCAAGTCCCCGAGGCGGTGCCCGGAAGGCGGCTGCCTGGGGCTTTACGAGGTTAGGCGCAGCCCATAAACTAAGACCATTACTTTTGACCCCTAAAATGATGGGGGTGCGGGCAGGCAGTATGCGCTTCAGAGTGGTGATACAGATCAACACAGTCTTACTCAGACTTCCGGTAAATTAGTCCACGTCGCACCTCTCCACTGGTTTTCCTTGACATCCTCCCCACCAGTCCTCACACCAGATACCCAAGGACGAATTGAGGGCTTTCAAGAACTTGACTGAGACATTGTTTTTAAATCTTCGGAATCTAGCCCAGCATTCCTGCGCATAGTAGACACACCGTAATAGGCGCACGTGTTTAATGACGTTTTATCTAGTGAGCCGCAATTGAAAGAAAAATGTTGTTGGTTTAGCTCACCAACACTAGTGTTTGCGTAGGGGACTCAATCACTGTTTCCCACTTGTTTTTGTTTCAGTAGCACAAAGGAAAGTTTTAATAAGTAGGAATCTACTAGTGGTAAACTTTTGTGAGCACTTGTGGTTTACTGCCCAGCACTGCTTCCCCTTTGAGGAAGCATTATCCCATTTTTCATTGTGAGGAACCCACAATCTCCACACTCAGCCATTTGCCTCCGGTTATACATAGTCTTGCCCTGACACAGCAGATGACATGACAAAGATCTATTCATTGCAATCATCGTGTCTCCTAATGATAGAGATTGTTTCAGAGGTAAGTATGTGGCGCAAGTCAAGTCAAGCCAACCTGAGACATAGTCAGTCATCCCTATGAGAACAGTATAATGGGGCATAGACAAGAATATACATTCACAATCTGTGTTAATTCTCAAACCTCTGTAAATTCTCCCATCACCTGTTACAATACAGTATTAAAAAATCTAAAACAGCTGGATGTCCAACAGAATATCACAGTGCAAGACTTAAATTGTGTATCCCCTGATGTCCTAACAAGAGAGAATTTCCCTGAATAAATGGACCTTCCTATCCTTCTACTTTTTTGCTGATCTGCATATATAGCAAGTTATTATTTTTTTAAACAATTAGTTGATGAAAACAGACTACTTAAGATGTTGAGATTTTATTAATAACCATATTTCCACTTAGCAAAATATTTAGACTAGGGGGTGCAAGGATGGTCCGGTGGCAGAATTCTCACCTGCCATGCTGGAGACCCGGGTTCAGTTACCCACCTGTGCACTCCCTGCCAAAACAACAACAACAACAAAAACTCAACAAATGGTGCTGCAATAATGGGAAAACTGCATAGAAAAAGAATAAAATGTGACCCCCACCATCCAGCATACAAAAAAAATAATTTAGAATAATCTCCAAAGTAAAGTTTACGAATTTACTTTATGCATGGAGAAAAGATGTATAAAATAAATAAATGTAAACCTAAGCTTTAGGATTCTGAAAAAAAAATCTGATATGTTTGTATTCAAGAGTTATGGCTGATTGTTAATATCTGTGATATGCGTTGTTCTCAGTTAAAGCAATCCTCTTCATATAATTGACATGCATTTCCTTAAGAAATACTGAATACTGATAAAATATGTGGGGACTACAATTTAAAATAAGAAAGAAAAATTGATGGCAAGTTACAGAAGCTGTATTTCTTTAACCATAATTTTCCAATTCAGAGTAAAAATATTGATTCATACTCAAAGACTTTTTGGTTTAAGAGGTAATTCACAAAAAATAAGAAGCCCAACTGAGATGCTTGTCTTTGGAAACGTTAAGATGTATACCTACCCTGTGATACTATAAGACCATTAGAGTGAGGCTCCAGAATGCACACAATTAGGGCACTTAATGAAATACTTGCAAAATATTTTTATTTTGTCACTTCTTATGAGTAAATTTTAAGTTATTTGTAACTGGTTCAAGACTTCTAATAAATTTTCTTAAAAAAACAAGTGAAAGCAATAAGATGACTTCATAGTTTACTAGATATTTAATGACTGCCATCTCATTAAACTCAGATTTTTGTGTTCATTTTATTTTATTATACTTCTGCAACAGGCAACGTATCCAAGGCAAAGTACACTGACTTGTGCAATCTTCTAAATCAGTAGTGGGGAAAAGCCTCAATTCAAGGGTTTTGACTCAAAATTTTTGCATTCTCCTATTGACAAACAAGCTTAGTGTTGGAGGTATCAGGTATTACAACTGTTGTGGTGGTGAGATGTTGTAATAGCCACCCCAGATATTTAAATATTCAAAATCTCTTTGATCATGTAAATTTTTGAAGGCTGATAACTCTCTTTAAATAGCACAAAAAATCTCTTGTAATCTCTCACTGTTTTTCTCTTCCTGAAAGCAGAAAAATAAAAAGAGAAAGAAAATGAATTAGCAGAACTTTCTGGGATGTCATTTGTACTGCACAATTTTAGATAAAAAGGAAGAGATAAAGGGCTGACTAATTTTCCTACATGTGATGAAATAGAAAGATGGCAAACAAAAAATTTTAATTATTTTTTTCCTTTCATTGAGAAGTTCCTTCATACTTTTAATACAGAAACTCTGTGATCCATTTTGATGTATTTTTATACTTTTAGTTTTTATACAAGATTAATTTTTTCAATAACTTGACCGTTTTAAATTTATAATTAGAAATTACTGAATTAGATAGGAGCAGCACTTTTTAACTAGAGTTCATTTAATTATAGCAGAGTAAATCAAATGTTGCTACACATATCTGTCCAAGTATATTCCTTATAAATTTCACCACCAGAGGTTCTGTTCCAGTGCAAGGACCATGTTTTGAGTTCCCAGCTACAGCTTTAAGTGGAATCCCCAATCAGATCTTAGTTATCCCTCTCTCTAGCCACAACCACAATATGGAAATAACCAAAATGACAACTTGTGTGCCTAAATAGGTAGAACCAAGTACTCCTAGGAAGAAAGAATGACATTCTGATTACTAATTTCAATAATTCATGCTCAAGATGAATTCAGTGCATACTCTGAATCAATTTATACTAATTTACATTAATTTAATACACGTCCATAATACTATAAGAACTTGTAGTAAAATGGAAATGGAGTTGGGGGTCTTAGGTTTCTGTCTAGGTCACTGTTTCTTAAATGCAATTATTGGATGAGAATCATCTGGAATTCTCATTAAAACTCATAACCCTTGGTTCCAGCCCAATATTTAGATCTTTAGAAGATCTGACAGAGATATATGGGGATCTGTACTTTTATCAAGGACCTAAGATCAATATGAAGAATATTACTCTTGCTTCTACCTAATTTTTCTTTACTTATAAAATAGGCCTCTTAGTTTTCAGCAGTGCCATAACAAATGCCACAACCTGTTGGCTTAAAATAACAGGAATTTATTATCTCACACTTGTGAAGACGAGAAGGATGACATTAAGGTTTGTAGGGATCATGCTCCTTCCAAAGTCTGTAAGGAAGGATCTGGCTCTTGCCTCTTTCTTGTCTTCTGACGATTGTGGCCATTCTTTGGTTTGCGTGGACATACCTCCCATCTCTGCCGGGATGGTCACATGGCCATCGTCTCTCTATGCCTCTCTGTGTCTCTTTTTCCCATCTTATAAGGACAACAGTCATATTGGAATAAGAGACCACACTACTCCAGTATGACCTTTTTCTTGGGGGGGGGGGGGGTACACGGTCTAGGAATTGAACCCAGTCTCCTGCAGGAAAGGCGAGCAGTCTACCCTTGAACCACACATGCACCCCCAGTGTGATCTTATTTTAACTTAATTGATTTCATATACAGTAACACTGTTTCCCAATAAATTCTCATTCTCAGAGTCATGAGACTGTATTTTTGGAGGACATGATTAACCCATAGTAGCAGGGTTTCTCAATCGCAGCACTGTTACTATTTTGAGCCAGATTGTTCTTTGCCTAAGGGGCCGACTTGTGTGTGGCAGTATATTTGGCAGTATCCCTTATTTCTACTCACTAAATGTCAGGATTACGGTAGCAAGCCCCCACCTGCCCTTCCCCAATTGTTGACAAGTGAGAATGTCTCTGTCAAGGTCAGGTTCATGTGTCAACTTGGACGAGTGGTGGTACCTGTTTGGTTGGGTAAGCGCTGGCCTGTCTGTTGGGATGAGGACATTTCATAGAATCAAATTATGATCACATCAGCTGTATCCACAGCTGATTCCATTTGTAATCAGCCAAAGGGAGTATCTTCTGCAGTAAATGATGCTTAATCTAATCACTGGAAGCCTTTTAAGGAGGATTTAGAAGAGACAGGCTGCTCTTCCTGCTTCGGCTGGCGAGCCTCTCCTGTGGAGTTCATCCAGACCCTCCATTGGAATCGTTGGCTTCACAGCCTGCCATGTGGATTTTGGATTCTGCGTTCCCACAGTTACGTGAGACACTTTTATAAATTTTATATTTGTGAGTGTTCCCTGTTGATTCTGTTTCTCTAGAAAACCCTAACTAATACAGTGTCCATTGCTTAATGCCTCTGGGGTGCAAAAGTACCACTGCTAAAAATTACTGGAGTGTAATCTTTAAGAACTTAGAAGTTTCTTCCACTGCTTTCTTTGGTCCTCAAAGACCTTAACGTTATTTATCAATACTTGCTTGTTTTATTTTTCATTCAATGAAAAATATAAATGACATGTCCTATAAGAGTCTATTTTCTTTAAGGATATTATAGTATTTACAGTTTATCTAAAATAAAATAAGAATTCAGGGTCTTATGATTTCCCTTGTTATTTGTAATAAAATTTTTTGCATAAAGGATGTAATAGCTATATTTTTGTCAAAAAAAAAAGTATATCTCAGAGATGAAGGAGATGCCCACACAACAGTGCAAGTAAAAACTATAATGATTCTACAGTAAAATTTCAGAATAAGCACTGACACTAAATCTGAAATGATTGAAGAGCCCTCAAAATGATTTTAGACTGAAGGGAATTATAGAATGAAAGTATTGCAGATTAAAAGCAGAGGTGATGATAAATAGTCTCCACAAGCTGCCCAATGCCAGCAGATTCTTACAAAATGCCTAATAAGATTTAGCTTGAGTTTTTAAAATGTAATAATATGACATCAATAAATCAGTGTTTATTCTTGATAATTGCACAGATGAAGAAATTACAGTCAAAACTTCTATGTAATTTTTTTAAATTCAAAGAAAGAAAGTTTGATGTAGATTAGAAATCAAGAATTCTTTTTAGAGCAATCTGAAATGGCATTTTGAGGTCTGGAACATGTGAGAACACTGTGTGTTATCTTCTCCCCACATCCTGAGTCATTCTCTGTCCAACATGTCCAGACTTTTAAATGTTACCAGAAATAATATTAAAGGAAGGAGAAATTATGAAGTCAGCCAGAGGAATACATTCAGAAATGGAAAGGAGCAGTGCTCTCACTTTTGCCTTGCATAATGTTATTTATGTGAAGAGGCCATTTAAAAAAAAAAAACACTGACTTCAGCCCAACATTTTATTTTCTAACATATTATTGATCACTGTTATGGTACTCTTCCACATGTGAGAGCTGCATCAATGATTTTGATTTAAATATGAGATCCTAGCTCTATTCCATGGCTTCCAATTCAGTGGGAAAATGATCTCATTTGTCTTCTAAAATGCTCAGCTAAAATAATAAATGCTTTTAATCTGAATACAGAATGCACCTCAGGACATTTTAGCAAATATTTATCTCTGCTGAAATATTGGTACATGAAATAAATATTTCAAAAGCAGATAATAATATTGATGTTACAGTAGTAAAAGGCAAAATAAATTGATGGAAAGATAAGATTTAGGGGAAATAATTTTAACTGTGTATGTACCTAAATATCAAATATCTTTCATAATCCTTAATGGACTGAATAAAACCACAAATTGTGCTAATTTTTCTAAATGTATTTATTTAAAGTGAGAGTAAATCAATGTGATCTCTTTAGTAGACACATAGTACTACTCGACATATGCTTTCTACAATGGATTTCCTTCTAAATTTTCTCATAATGGCTTTAAAACAAGTTTCCAAGAAATACCCTCATTCAAAGCCAGAAGTATAGTAAAAGGACATTAAAAGAAAAGACAGTACTAGACACTGAAATTATACCTAGAACAGATTAATAGAGGCAGTTAATACACTATCTATTAATAGAGAATGGTGTGAGAGAATGGGATTGCCAGCTTTTCATCCAATGAAATGATTAATTGAATTTATTAGTACATTATGGGATCAAAATATTTCTAATGGTAAACTTAGCAAGTCTGTAACAGTTAATGTTTATTATGTTCCTCAGCCATATTTTATGTTAGAATTAGGCATTTGTTTTAGTTTATTAAAGCTTCCAGAATGCAGTATGCCAGAAATGGAATGGCTTTTAAAAAGGGAATTTATTAAGTTGCAAGTTTACAGTTTTAAGGCCATTAAAATGTGCAAATTAGGACACTAACAAAAGGTTAACTTCATTCAAGAAAAGCTGATACCATCAGGAACACCCCTGTCAGCTGGTAAGACGCGTGGCTGGCATCTGGGGTCTCTGGATTCTGAATCTCTCTCTCTGCTGGGAAGGCACATGGGGACATCTGCTAGCTTTTTCTCCTCATTTCATAAGACTTCCCTGTGGGCATTTTCCTTCTGCATCTGCAAAGGTCTCTGGCTGTGCAGGCTCTGTCAGCACTTTCAAAACTTGTTTGCACTTAAGGGGGTCCAGTAAGGGACTCCAACTTGAATGGGTGGAGACACATCTCTATAGCAACCCCCTCATCAAAATTTCCACCCACAATTGAGTGATTATGTCACATTTCCATGAAAACAATAAAAATGATCCCACCCAGCAATATTGAAAGAAAATTAAAGAATGTGGCTTTTCTAGGGTACACAACAGTTTTAAGCTAGTACAGCATTACTGAAAGAAAATTTTCTTGTTAAGTTGTCTTTGTTTTTGTAACTCAAATAGCCATTTGGAGCTAGTTCCTGATAATAGATTAGTAGTGGTGAATACTGCACCTTTGGCAGCAGAATATTTCCTTTCTTTCACTACTGTAATATTTCCTCTCATGCACGCAAACACTGTCCAAGGTACTTAAGTACAAGAAAGTATGAAGCAAATGGGGCAGTCACAAAATAACTCATACACACTTGAGCATGCTCTGTATTTAATCAGATTAAGAAGAATCATGCAGCTATGCAGTGGCAGTATTGATTCTCAGCACTTAGTCCACTGAAAATGAGTTTTAACATATTGTTACTGTTTGCACACTGTCTCACTGGTGTAGTATTATTCACCATCTTAACATCTCTGATAGAAATTGGGTAGGATTTGATTGTGAACTGAGCTCAGTAGCTGTATGCTTTAGCTTTTCTGTTATATAATTTATTGGTATGTAATTTTATTACAGTTTTTTAAAATGGTCCATGTCATTTTCAGGATTTTACAAAATGCTAAAATTCCTTACTTATTTATGTTATATTGTTTTCTTTGCATGTGTATGATTCCCAAAGAACTTTCTCTTAAGGAACTTCTGTGTTAAAACACTGTCGTAAAGAAAATGGCTTTTAAAGTTCAGCAATAAGTTAATATGTGAAAGATCATTTGTCATTTAGCTTTATAGATACATTCTATATTTTGGTTTAATGGACTAGCTAAGTCCAATATATTACACAAAAGAGTATTTAATTTATAGTTTGAATGCTCTTTTAACAGAAAATTTGAAGGTAAATAATTGAGATGTTCTGTGAAGCAAAGGAATGTCTGTGTGACCTCACCTCTTAGCCTTAGGGGAAATGTTCTGCACAAAGTCAGTTCCCTTATGCTTTTAAGTTTAGGAGGGTGCAGGTCATTTGAATTTCATTGTTTGATTCTGTTGATGTGCTGACATGTCAAATGAAAAAGACTATAAGCAACGTGGGTGCTGTAAGCCTTATTCCAAAGTTTAAACAGTATCTTTCCCATTTCTAGAAATATGCGTTATTTCTCATATTTGTGCAAAAAAAAGCTAATGGAACTAAAACTGCATTAAAAATATGTAGCAATCTAATTGTTAATGTACTTCATGTTTTAGTGTCCTAGGCTGCTTAAAGCAGAGACCATGAAATATGCTGGCTTAAACAACGGGAATTTTTTAGTCTGCAGTCTGAAGACATGAAAATGTCCAAATCGAGTCATCATCAAAGTGATTCTTTCTTCCCAAAGACAACCAGCCAGCTTTACCTTGCTTCTCTGCCACATGGCAACTCACATGGTCTTCTGGTCTCTCCCTTTTCTTCCAGTTTCAGCTCCTTGTTTCCATGTCTTTTTTCTCTCTCTGTTCAGTCTGTTAATTAAAGACTCTAGTAATAGGATTAAGATGCATCCTGAGATACACCTTAACTGAAGTAACCTCATCAAAATATCCTACTTACGATGGACTCCGATCTATAGGAATGGATTAGATTTAAGGACATGTCTTTCTGGAAGGCATACAGCTTCAAATCCCCATACTTATTATTAAAATATTTTATTAAAATGCCTTTATAGGTACCTAATAATTTTACAATCTAAAAGTCAAAAGGTAGTCATTTCAATAAAAAAGGAAAAGACCAATAAAATTGCAGGATCAGTAAGGAGTGTGAGTTAAGTTTTTGTGGAGCTCCTGTTCCTTAGGTGGAGAAAAGAAATTAATTCAATAAACCAAAAGCTATGCAGCAGTTTGAAGCTGAATGGACCCCAGAAAATCATGGTATTAAAGTGAATCCATTCCTGTAGGTGCAAACCTATTGTGGATGGGTCATTTTGATTGGGCTATTTCAGTTGAGGCATGCCCCAGGGGGTCTTACTCCACTTACTTGATTCCTTTATAAACAGGATGAGCATGAAGAGATTTTGGTACCAGAAGTGGAGCACTGTTATTGCAAATACCAAAAAATGCTGGAATAGCTTTGTAAATGGGCAAGAGGAACATTCTGGAAGTAATGTGAGGGGCTTGAAGGGACTGTTGGTAGAAATATGGGTGCTAATGGTGCTTATGAGGAAGCCTTAGACAGGAATGATGAATGTGTCATTGCCAACTAAAGCAAAGGCAACCTTTATTTAAAGTGGCAGAGGATTTGGCAAAATTGAGTCATGCTGTAGGATGGAAAGCAGAACGTAAAAGTAACAAACTTGAAGAGTTGCTGGGGAGATTTCCAAGCTAAAAATGGAAAAGGAAGTTTAGCTTCTGCTTGCAGCTTATAGTAAAATGAGGAGATTTTGTGAGATCTATACAAACAGATCAACTGCCAGCCCAGACTAGAAGGGATATAAAAGCGACAGGTAGAATGGAGAATGACTTCAAATGCAGAACCATGGAAGCTGAGGTCTGGAACAGAGACACCTCCAAGCCAGGAGCATAGACTGACCCATGTATGTGGAAGGAATACTCCCTGGTGCTTGCAGAGGGTGGACCTTCTGCCCCAGTGTTCAGGAAAAATGTTATCACCCCAGGACCCTCAAGAGACTGGGGGATTGTAGAGAGCTTGGCTGCCACCTTGATGCTGCTTGATGAGGTGGGAGCTGAGAGCATGACTGTGGGACAAGCACTTGCAAAGGGTGAAGCTGCTACTCCAGCAGGTCCTGAGGACAAGGTATAGTTGTACAGATGACTCTCAAACCTTGAAATCTAATGAAGTATGTTCTGCAGGGATTCAGAACTGTTTGGATCCGTGACAACTGTTTTCCTTCCAATTTCTTCCTCTGGCAATGGGGGTGTTTACTGTATGACTGTCCCTCCCTTATGTATTGGAAGCAGATAACTTGTGCGTTTCATAGGTCCACAGTCAGAGGGGAATGGTGCCCCAGGACGGACCACATCTTTGACTGATTTTGACGAGACTTTCTACTTAATATTGTTACTGAAATTATATAAATCACTTGAGATATTGTGATGGAATGTATTTATTCTGCATGTGGAAAGAACATGTCTTTTGGAGGTTCAGAGGGTGGAGTGTGGCAGTTTGAAGCTGAACAGATCCTCAGAAAATCATGTTCTTAAAATTAATCCATTCCTGGATGGGACCTTCTAATTAGGGTTGAGGATGTCCCCCGTGGGTCTTAAATTTTACTGGAGTCCTTCATAAACAGGATGAAAGCGGAGAGAAAGAAAGAGAAAAAGAGCTACAGGAGCTGAGAGAGCAAGCCCCAAAACCAGAAGCTGAAGGCAATGAAACATGGAAGAGAAAGGAGAGACCAGCAGACGCTGCTGTACGCATAGCCATGGGACAAATGAGTCCAGATTGCCAGAAGCTGGTGCTCAAAGAGAAACCACTGCCTTGACGATGCCTTGATTTGGATATTTTCACAGCCTCAGAACTATAAGCTTGTAAGTTAATAAATTCCCATTGTTAAAAGTCAGCCCATTTCTGGTATACTGCATTTTGGTAGCCTAGCAGACTAAAACAGCTGGCTAAACAAATATGTTCTTCATTTTCTAAATGGAGAAACTGACAAATGAAAATGGTAAGCTTGCTGAAGTTCACGCAAATAAAGAGATGGTAAAAAACAAAATAGAATTTCATTTATGCTTATTTGGAGGCAAGCCTAAACGGCACCAAAACAATAGGAAATTAAATTATCAAAAACCCCAAAATAAAAGTAATTTTGGGTGGTCTCCCATTTAGAAAGACTGTCCAAGCCATTTGGACAGCATTTCTCTATTCTGGAAAATTAACTATTCATAACTTGTAATAGATCATTTTCATTACTTAATTGTGCTTAACTTCTGACATGAGGGCCACGGTGGCTCACCTGCCATGCCAGAGGACCGGGTTCGGTTCCCGGTACCTGCCCATGTAAAAAAAAAAAAAAAAAAAAAACGTCTGACATGAGTCAATAAAATTTAATTAAATAGTTCAATCTAAATAACTTTATTTAATGGTAATCAATAATTACTATGCTAATATAGGATTAAATAAATAAATAACATAAGCATAATCAAATTAGTAAGAATATGTAAAATTTTAATATGTTCTCTTCAAGATTTTAAATAAATATATATTTTTAATATTTAATAATCTAAGCCATAATATATTCATAATCAGAACTATGAGGTCATTGCTTATATATGATTTAAATTCTTATTATCTCTTCTATTTGAGCAACATATATACATTGTAATGTTCAAAATGACTTGCATATTGTTTATTCATATCTCTATATATACAATGGATAGGGTCTTATGATTGTAATTATCACATTAAATAATATTGATCTTATTAAGTTGTTTTCTTCATATTTTAAACTTCATTTTGAGGCAAATTGTATCCTTGCCTCTTTAGCAGTTTATAAGAGTACATATTTTACCAAAACCATTACTACCAATGGAAATTATCACACATAATACCTTTAGAATGTTGTTTAAATTTGCATTTAAAAATATATATATATATATTTTTTATTATAAATATATTTCTTGGTTACTTTGGATTTTGTTTTCTATGTCCTATCAATACATTTATTTTATTTTATAATTCTCTTGGGATTTTGGGCTTAACTTACAATTTTACATGAGTGTTTTAAACATTATAATTAGGCAGCATCCTGCCACATTTTATCCTTTGCATTCATTTTGTACTAAAGGGAGATTAGACAGTATCCTGTTCTATGTTTCATCCTTAAAAATTAATTTTCTTAATACCATTTATTGAATAATCAATCTCTTTCCTTTTGAACAGCTTTCCTGTCTTTGTTGTTAAAATCCTTATATGGAATAGGATCCATTTCAATATTTCTTTACAATATCACTGATATGTGTGTCTATTTTTTTACTAGTTCAAATGCCCTCTTATTTCATTTCTTTTTAGCAAATTATCTATTCTTGCTTGTTTTATTTTCCTGATGATCTTCAGCATGATACTTTTTAGTCTTTTTCAAAATTTAAATTTCCACTCTCATTTTAAATAGAATTACATTAAACTGTTAAAACGTTTGTGTGTAATCATCATCTCTAAAATCTTATCTTTCTATCTTGGAATATGGTACGGATATTCATTTAGGTCCTTAGAAATATAGATTTAGAAAATTTCATAATTTTCCTCATGGCAAGCCTACAGATTAAAGTTATATATATATATATATATATAAAATGACTATTTTAAACAAGGATCATTTTGTGCATTGTCGGTTGTTTTAAATAGCTTTCCTAATTGCAAAATTGGTGTGGCATTAGTGTTTCTAAGTCATTTGCTATCTAATTCACATTGGATTAACCAAGAGGATTGATTCTTTAAGACTTAGCTAAGCAAAACTGTAAATGCACGTTGTTTCTTAACTTAGGTAGCTATCAAGCTATGTCAGAAGCAACTGAAAATGTTATGCAGTAAAGAGTTATTTGACTATTAGAGATACTTAGAATATTAGATTCATTATAAGGAAAAATTTTTAGAAAAATAATTTGGTGTACGTGGGTCATTTTATGACAAGGAATCAGGTTGTTAGCAATATTATGTTAGTATAAGCTAAGATTTATCTCACCCACCCTTTTTATTCACACATCACCGTGTTGATATGAATATTTTGAGGATTTTCCACATATATTTTGGAAAACAGAATTGATTTTCCTATTGTTTGTTCCAATACAACAATCATTAATGCTGAAATGTTCAGTGTCAATAATAATAAAATAAATGAAAATTAAACAATTATGAAGTAATATTTTATTTTCATATTAGTATAAGCTTTAAAAGTGACACTAGTTGAATGTCAGTAAGTTTCTAACAAAATTGGTACATTAAATTGAAGCAGAGTTAATTCACATATACTATTTGAGAGCTACTTGGCAGTATATATCATGAAACACAGAAAAGCCTTTACTCAATAATCCTACTCTTGGGAATGCATCCTGAAGAAACATTTCAAAAGAATAAATAAAAAATAGAAGTGGTGTATGCTAAGAATCTTATAATAATAACTATTATTATAGCAAAAATTGTGAATAAACCTAACAAAATTACATGAGAATAAATAAATTAGCTAAATCAAAAGAGAGACAATTTTGGGCATATTATGCTTCCATGGAAGTGATAATCCTTAAAATGGTTAAAACTTGGAAAATTATTTATAAGTAATGTTAAATGGCCAAAAAAAAGGAAAAGAGACTTTTAAGTAACCTATGATCTTAAACATATCTAAATCCCAATGAAGAAGAACATATCCTGGAAGGAAAAATTACACATAGGATAGAGTAAGAGAAAATTAGTATAAACCTTAAATATTGCAGATATTTTTTAGAAGTCTAAATATTTTAATAGGCATATTACATTTTATTGCATAAAGATAAGTTTTATTAATTCTGTGTGCATAGAAGATGTTACATCAAGGAATTAGGTTGCTGATAAGCTATTTAATAGCTTCTTGAAATACTTCATGAAAAATTCATTTCCTTCATTCAGCTCAATTTTATGTCCTGTCCATTTCATATTTACTACTATAAAATCATAGTAACATAAAATACTTATATAGCAGATACAGCATTGGACGATTTCTTTGATATGAATTTACTGTAAAGATATTTGTAAATCATTTAATTTAGTTACTTGATGAAACATCTATTTCTATATGGTATGTGCGCATATGTATACACATGTACACTTAATGTGTTCATGTTTCCAGAATTATCTATGACTTTTACAGTAAAAGCATATGCACGATCACAAAGGTAGTCATCATACAGTGTGATGAGTGAAGTTGCAAAGGCATATTGCTTGATAAAGAAAATGTGTAGAATGAAAATAAAATGAATTAGTAATAGAATTACATAATAACACATATACATGGTGTACAACCAGTATTCTTAGGCATTTTAGGGAACTTAGCATCAGTTAGGTCACAGACAGTACACTGAAGTGTCTACGCAAGCCAGGACAGTAATGCCAATAAGTAAAGCTCTTAGGTTCCACTTTTAATGTGTGACTGTTCAAAGAGGTCAGAGTGAATCCGCTCTTGCTGATTATTGTCTGATCACCTGTTCAAAAGAAGCCAGACTCCAGACTTTAATGTGAAATATCTTAATTCTTTTAAATATTGTAAATCAAAATAAAACTCTGTGAACCAAGCAAAATACATATGCAGGTCATATCTGATGTCAGTCCGTTTGAGAGTTCTAGCTCTAATTCCAATTCTTTTATTTTAGAAAAGGTATAAGGGTTATGAAATGAAGCAACTAGTAAGACACCACTAAGACCAGAACTGGGACTAGCACTCAAGATTTCTGGATCTTTCTTTGTACACACACTTAAACACACAATTACACATACATGCATACAATCATGCTAAAGAAAAAAATCTTAAATCATACCAAATTTTTGAAGGGAATACAATTTTTATTTTTACTTGGGCGTTATAATAATGTACCTAGTTAAATTTGTGGACATTTATACCTACAGACTATAGAAAACATTTTATTCTGTGACTATCTAATAATTTTAGAATATCTGAAAATTCGAACATTTCTCTTAAATGATATCTCTTAATTTAATATTGATTTTATGAAGAAAATAATTATGAGTGCAAAGAAATCTTTTACAATTAGAGTAAATTATTCTCTTAAAAGTGGATAAACCAAAATAGTAGAAACTTGACCACCATTTTATATCCTAAATGGCACTGATGTTTGAGGCCAATTTTATAAATAGAGATTTTTGTGCTAGCTAGCTCATTTATTAAATGTTTATTCCAACTAGTGGGGTTTCAAAATGTTGAATTCTGTGTTTTCTTGCACTTCTTAAAATAATAACTGATGTATAATATCATTTGCACTTTAAAATTGCATTTAAAATTATGTACGTTTGATTGTATCCTCTAGTATAATTCTAAGACATTAGTTTGCATCCTGAATTAGTTCTCAATATCATCTCTTTTTTACCTAGCCCCCTTTCCTTCACTATCTTAGTACTCTGAAGCATGTCAATTAACTCAATGGCATATTCATTTAAAGCAAATGCCCACACATCATTAAAGAAATAACTGGACAAAGCAAAGACCTTTTGCTGGGTCCTTGCAACTTCTACCTAGTTTTTGTACTTCCCTCCTTCATTCTGTTCTGCAGTCAGATCTGGAGTAATTCTTCTTACCACTTCCTTTGATTAGGTTGTTCCTCTGCTCAATGTTCATTATATAGGATTTATGTATAAACACTTCTTTAAAACATCGCACAATTTAAATTCATACAGATAGAAAATAGAAGTTACAGGCTTTTGGGGGGTGGGGGGATAGGGGAGGATTGCTTTGTAACCACAAAGTGTATGGAAATTTCAGAAATCTAGAAGGAAAAAAGATATTTTATCTTAAAATTTTGCATGTTTTTATTTTCAGTTAGAGAATTAACATTAATTGTCTCCATATAGCAGCATATCTATTCATTGTCTATTAATTTAATTTGCCCAGGTAACCCGTTAGTTACTTAGTTCCCAACCTGGACATCTCAGCAAATTATTTTCCACATGTAGCAGTAATATTTCCGGAGATATTAATCTGCCTTTTTAATCTGGGTATTTCCTACTAATTATATTTAGCAGGTTACCAATTCTTTATTTATCCTTGACAAAGTGTAAATTTATTTTCCTACATATAAAGTAGAAGCTGTTCACGGACATCTTATCTTCCTGGATTCTCTTGGTTTGGTTTGTGTTTGTTTCCGGAAATATGTGGCAAGATTTATGCTTTTGCTAAGGGGAGAAAAGGAAAAAGACTATCTTATGGGTAGGAGGGAAAGAATAAAAGAGAAAAGGAACCCACAGGTGGGAGAGGAAAGAGGCTGGCAGGTAAAATTTCCTGAGACCTGTGCTTCCTCTTTGGCAGTCCCAAAAGAGGTGGCAAATGTTCAGCAGAGAAGGGATTGATTTCTACCACATCTGGAGAGAAGAGACCATAGCATAAGCAAAGATCATCCTGTCCAAACTTGGCATGGAAGATTTTAGGAACCACAGGTTCGGACCACACTCTAAATACAATAATTTTACATTTTTGTACATGGAAGTCTGTAGAATGAGATGTATCTCTATTTCCACATACACAATCTCACCCATTCTCCTAGAATGAATTCAAATCATGTTTTATCTCTAAAGCTATTCTGAAATAGCCCTGGTTTGCATCATCCTTTTTTCTCTGTGCTGCTTGTTGCCTTTACTTGGCATTATTATTTTCCTTATATTTTTAAAAACTGTTTTATTAAATATACTCACATACCAAACAAACCATCCAAATTGTACAATAAATGGCTTCTAGTGTAAGTACAGAGTTGTGCATTTATCACCATAATCAATTTTAGCACATTTTAA
Source organism: Tamandua tetradactyla (assembly GCF_023851605.1). Classification (NCBI taxonomy): domain Eukaryota; kingdom Metazoa; phylum Chordata; class Mammalia; order Pilosa; family Myrmecophagidae; genus Tamandua; species Tamandua tetradactyla. Next base: position 4,132,342 of record NC_135350.1, on the reverse strand, counting down.
TTATTTCAAAAAGAAAAAATCTGTACCACTTAGCAATTACCTCTCAATCCTTCTATCCTTCTTTAGCCCTTATAAGCCCTAATCCAATTCTGTTACCTATAGATTCATTTATATTTACATTTTATATAAATGTAATCCTAACATATGAGCTACTTTGTGTCTGGTTTCTTCAACTTAGTATAATGGTTTTTAAAAAAATATTGTTATTTTTTTTTAATTAGAGAAGTTGTACGAATACAGAAAAGTCATGTAAAAATACAACATTCCTATATAGCCCCCTGATATTAGCACATAGCATTCATGTGGTACCTTTATTAAAACTGATAAAAATATTAAAATATTAGTAACTATAGTCCCTAATTTGCATTAGATATATTTCTCATATACCATCCTATAATTACCACCTTGTAATGGTGACATATATTTGTTATAATTCATGAAAGAACATTCTTATATTTGCACTATTAACCACAGTCATTGTCCACAACAGAGTTCACTATGTTATATAGTACTTTATTTTCTAACTTTCCTTCTGTTAACATACAAGACCCAAAACTTCCCCTTTCAACCACATTCACACGTGTAATTCAGCAGTGTTAATTACATTCATTAATGGTTTACTGTCACTTCTATCCATTTCCAAACATTTATAATCAAATTAATTAGAAATTATGCACAAATTAAGGTCAGTTCCCCATTCTCTACCTTCATTCTATCTCCTGAGAGCCTATATTCTAGATCCTAATTCTATGAATTTGTTTTTCATAATTAGTTCATATAAATGAGATCATATAGTATTTTTCCTTTTATGTCTGGATTATTTCACTCAATATAATGTCCTCAAAGTTCATCCATGCTGTGACATTATCAGGACTTCAATCCTTCTTATAGCTGAATAATATTCCACCATAATTATACACCACATTTTATTTATCTATTATCATTTGATGGGCAGTTGGGTTGCTTCCAGATTTTGGCAATTGTGAATAATGCTGCTTATGAGAATTGATGCCCAAATATTTGTTTGAGGCCCTGCTTTCAATTGTTCTGGGTATATACCTAGTAGCAGGACTGCTAGATCTTAAGCCAACTTTTTTCATAAGCCAATTTTATACTTATCCTGAGGAACTTCCAGTCACTGTCTCCAACAGTGGTTGTGCCATTTTATACTTCGTGGGATTTGATCCCAGAAATAGTTTACCATATTGGCAACAGAAATGGATATGCAATCCATTTACAGCCAAGGAGATTAAAATAACCTTTCTTGGGGAGCTGGGGAGAGACTGTATGGAATCAGGGGGGCACTTTCACCATATAAGTTACTGGAGATCTGGAAATAAAATGCTGTTTTGATGACAGTATTTGTGTTACTGTATCAAGCATTTTCTTAAATCAGCCATATTTTTAGATTTTCAATTATGTACTAGAATAAATTCTCTTTACTATTTAAGACAGTTTGATTTTGTCACTTTCAACTTTTAAGTCTAATATGATGCACATCTCAAAAGCTGATCTTACAGAATGACATTTAAACTAGATACCATTTAATTAGATACAAATAACTTAATAAAAAGACAGAGCTTTTCAAGTTTCTAAGCTGCCAAATCTAAGAAATTAGGAGATAGATTCAAGAAATTCATTTTAAACTAATAGTTGTACTAGAAAGAGAAAGTAGAGAAAAAGAAAGGAAGGAATCCAAAGATACATTATCTTATGACCAAGTTGGGTTTATTCCAGAAAAAGTTTAAAATTTTCCTCCAAATCGATATAATTAATCATATCCATAAACCTAAATAGAAATAATATAAAATCATCTCAATTAATCCATAAAAAATTGACAAAATTCAACAAATATTTTAAAAACAATATCTCAGAAAACTGGGAGTTGATGGGAACTTCCTGAAACTGAAAATTCATCACAAAATCCCTGTAGTTAACATTACTCTTATTGATGAAAGATTGAACGCTTTACCCTAAAATGAGGAAAAAGTTAAAGATATCCTCTGTACTAGTTCGTAAGCTGCCAGAATGCGATATACCAGAAATGAAATGCCTTTTAAAAAGGGGAATTTTTAAAATTGCTATTTTACATTTCTAAGGCCATTGAAAATGTCCAAATTAAAGCAAGGCTATAAAAATGTCCAATCTAAGACATCATGGAAAGGCACCTTGGTTTAAGAAGGCCAACGTTATACAGGGTTTTCCTATCATCTGGAAAGGCAAATGGTGAGATGTGCTAGCTTTCTCTTCAACAGCTTCTCCAGGGCTCTGCCTGTTCTGTTGGTTCTGTTGGTTCTGGTGGCTCTTTCCAAAATGGTTCCCTCTTAAAGGGCTCCAGTAAGCAACCCCATCTTGAATGGATGGACACACATTTCCATGAATACCATCTGTTCCAGTTTGCTGGCTGCCAGAACACAACACACCAGACACGGATTGGCTTTTAATAAAAGGGGATTTATTTTGTTAGTTCCTCAGAGGAAAGGCAGCTAACTTTCCACTGAGGTTCTTTCTTACGTGGGAAGGCACAGGATGGTCTCTGCTGGCCTTCTCTGTAGGCCCCTGGATTCCAACAACTTTCCCTGGGGTGACTTCTTTCTGCATCTCCAAAGGCCTGAGCTGAGCTGCAAGTGCTGAGATGAGGTATGCTGAGCTGCTTGGGCTGTGCTACATTGCACTCTCTCATTTAACCACCAGCCAATTAAGTCAAACACCATTCATTGCAGCAGGTACGCCTCCTAGCCGACAGCAGATGTAATGAGCAACAGATGAGGTTCATGTACCATTGGCTCAAGTCCACAGCAATGAACTAGGTGCCTTCACCTGGCCAAGATGACAACTGAATCTAACTACCACACCAGCTAATCAAAAGTTACCACCCACAATTAGATGGATCACATCTCCATGGAAACAATAAAAAAGACACCACCCAGCAATATTGAATGAGGACTAAAGAACTTGGGTTTTCTGTGGGTAAACAACAGATTCAAACAGGCACATTTCAGTCTTTGGACCCCAAAAAATCATGTTCTTTCCAAATGCAAAATACATTCACTCCATCACAATATCAGAAAGCCTTAAACCATTTCAATAACAATACAATTACAATACACAGTCAGAAACAGTACAAAATCCCAGCTACAGGTATGGTCTGTCTTAAGGCAAAATTCTCCACTGGCTCTGGACTTGTAAAAACAGAACAAGTTATTTGCTGCTAACATACAAAGGAGCAACAGTCATAGGATACATATACCCATTTTCATAGGGAGGAATTGGAAAGAACACAAGGGCCATTGGACCCAAGCAGTTTCAAAACCCTGCAGGACAAACTCCATTAGATTTCAAAGTCTGAGAGTCAGTTATCTTTGGGGCTTTAGAAAATGGCATTCCCACCCTTTCCAAGGGCCTATGCAGCAGCCCAACCCTCTCCAAATGCAACCTTGGGAGAACATTAGGGAGACCATCTTTTTCTCAGTTCTACCCTTTCCAAGCATCAGATCTACACCCGGGTTCTCTGCCATCTCCAGGGAACATGCTCATCCCCTCCAGGAAAATGTGGTGGCAGCCAGGCTCTCCAAAATCCCCAAGCAATGTGCTCCAAGGCCTGAGAGGCATCACTTTTCCACTGCAATGAGGTGGAAGGCACACCCTCTAACTTCTGGGCAAACTCTCCCTCTTCAAGTGCTTGGGTGGGTCTGTCCTCTTGGCCAATGGTTTCTTGACTTCAGAACTTAGCTTCCATAGTTTTGCTTCTGAAGTTTTTTTTTTCCTTCGATTTGTCCTTTTCTCTTCCTTTTAGTCCAGATTGGAAATGGTTCCATTTATACAGATCCCACAAGACTTTTGTTGGTTTTCTATTCAATAGACAGGCATCCTGCCCATCAGATGAAAGAACTTTCCAAAAGTCCTTCCTGGATAACCCAATCTCCAATCCTGGCTTCTTCTGAAATGGTTGACTGGTTCTACCTTTGGTTAAATACACATGTGGGGCACTATTCTCTGAGGTCTTCCTTTCTGGAAGCTCTGACTTTTCCAGGCCATCAATTTCTGGTTTCTTTATACCCAAGAGTTCAGTGCTCAGCTTATCTTTTTTCACAATAAGCTGCAAAGAGAAATCAGGCTGCATGCTCCACATTTAATTTGGAAATCTCCTGAGTTAAGGATCCTGGATTGTTGCCTTTAAATTCTAACTTCCATCCAACAACAGTACACAACTTTGCATGATAGTATGCCTTTTTAAAACAAGGGTCACCTTCTTTCCAGTTTACAATGTCACATTCCTCATTTCTGTCTAAAGTCTCATCAAGGTATCTTTAGAGTTCACATTTCTACCAACAGACTCTTCAAAGCATTATAAGCCTTCTCTACCAAGCTTCTCATAATTCTTCCAAAATCTTCCCCTTATCCATTCAAAAAGCTGTTCCAACATGTTTGGTATTTGCTAACCACATCAACACTCAACTTGACTGGTACAAAGTTATGTTCCAGTTTGTAAGCTGCTGGAATGTGATATATTGGAAATAGAACAGCTTTTAAAAGGGGGAATTTATTAAGTTGTTAATTTATAGCTCTAAGGAAGTGAAAATGTCCAAATTAAAGCAAGACTATAAAAATGTCTAAGGCATCCATAGAAAGGCACCTTGGTTCAAGAAGGCCGATGACGTTCAGGGTTTCCATATTAGCTGGAAGGTCACATGGTGAGATGTGCTAGTTTCTCCAGTGCTCTGTCTGTTCTGTTGGTTCTTGGGTTCTGGTAGCTGTTTCCAAAATGCTTCCCTCTTAAAGGGCTCCAGTAAGCAATCCCATCTTGAAAGGGTGGAGACACATCTCCATGGAAACCATCTAATCAAGATTTATTATCCATTATTGGGTAGGTCACATCTCCACGAAACAATTAAAAGATACCACCCAGCAATATTGAATCAGGATTTAAGGACATGACTTTTCTGGTGTACACAACAAATTCAAACTGGCACATCCTCTTTCAACATTTTCATGTAACAGTACATTGAATGTTCTAATCAGTGCATTCAGATAAGAGCAAATATTAAAATGGCACTGAGATTGGAAAGAAAGAATTAAATTACATCTGTCTTTCTTTTCTAGCAGACATTGACAGTTGATCTTTGACAAATTCAATATGCAAAATTCAGTTATATTTCTACATATTAGCAATAAGCATTCAGAAATTTTGAAAGTCAATCAATTATTTATAATAGCATTGAAATATGGACTACTAAATCAGGAAGAAGTTGCCAAAACCTATAAAATAAAAGCTACAAAATATTGCACAGGTAATTTAACGATCTAAATAGAGACATATATCATGTTCATGGATCTGAGAAAACATTATTGTTAAATTTCATGTCTTTCTTGTTTGATATATAGAATCAACCCAATCAAAATCTCGGTAGCATTTCTTAAGAAATTGATGTTTATTAAAAATTTCATGAAGCAATGCAGTGTATCTAAAATATCTGGGGATGGGGAGAGACAATGCTGAGAGGAAGTCCTCCTTATATTAGAGTCCTCTGTCCCTTTTCTTTTTTTTTTTTTTTTTTAAAGGAAAGACAGAGAGAAGGAAGGAAGGATAGAAGGAAGGAAGGAAGGAAGAAAGGGAAACATCTTTAAACATTTTCTTGTTTCACTGTATTCTGTTTCTCCGTTTTTGTTACATGGGCTGGGGCCGGGAATCGAACCGAGGTCCTCCGGCATAGCAGGCAAGCACTTTGCCCGCTAAGCCACCGCGGCCCGCCTCTGTCCCTTTTCTTATGTGTAGGAATGGGAGAAGGGGAGAAAGGTCAGGAAGCAAACTCCCAAGGTCTGGCAGCCGTATGTTTTAGCTCTCTCAACCAGGTTTCTCTGCTTCCCAGATGCATTCCCCTGGATGTCCTACACAGCAGTTTGAGTACTAACACTAATCTCCACTGACAGATTCATCCCAAGGCAACATCAGGGGAGAACTAAGAGCAGCAATCAAACTGCTTTTTCTATTTTTATTTTTTTATTAGAGAAGTTAATGGACCCACCATATCCCAGGCTGCGGTCACCCACAGCCCAGTACGCAAGAACTCAAACAGCCCTGTCTCCTTTGGGGTAAGTCAAAGTTTTCTCCAGTATTTTTCTTTAGTTCCTTCTGGGTTGAGTGGATAGGAGTGAGTCATCAGCATCTTGTAACAAGCATGAATGGATGCTAAAGAGATTATTTTCTCTAATGAGATTTATAACTGTGAAGGATGTGGTTCTGAAGCTTCCTGGGCTATTTTGCCTAGCTCCATTAAGTCAGCCTGTCTGCATTAGAATACAATGAGAAATAATACAGCAGAAACATTGCTGGGACGTTCAGATGTGTGTTTGGGGGCATTAAGATTGTGTATATATGTGTGTGTGCACATACATGTGCAAGAATAAGAGAAAGACTGTGGCACAATGTGAGATAGAGACAGAGAGATAGAGACAGACCGAGAGAATCAATGACCTTTTTTTCTGAGTATGTGTGAATCTGTTTATTGCTGTGTCTAAACCCAATGCTCCCCTGGACTTCCCAGGTAATGAAACAATAAATTCCCTTTGACTTGCTAGTTTGAATTGAGTTGCTTTGGTTAATAGCAAAAAATTTCTGAATAGTGTGGGGATTGTTGCACTCTTTTTGACACTTTTCAAAATACAAGCACCAGGTTCCTATCAATTTTGTTTCTCTCTAAGTCTATTCCTGCTTGAGATCAAACATCACACTTTAAAAAGTATTTGAAGGGTACAAAGCTCCAAGAGTTTCTGAAAACATTAGCTTAATGATAATTCATAACTCAAATTAGAAATTAAGACAAACCTCAATATTTTCTCTTACTATGGATAAAATATGTTAATATATATTGCAAATATGTGATAGTGCAACTTCTTAGGTATTAAGTTTTTGTCACTATTATGTAAAATTATTTTTAAGTGACTGAATAAAATTTGGGAAAATGCAATATGTTTTAATTTTCTAAATAAAGGGAACTATTGTAGTGCAGTGAGCATAAATATTAACCTGAGAAACAGGCGCTTCATGACACCTAAAGATGCCTTTTTGTTTTCCCCAGAATAGTCAGCATACTTCATGGAGCTAATCTTCCCTTCATGGCCCTTTGAAGGGTATTAAAATAATGTGGGAGCTTTTTCACACCATCACGATACCTCAGCATCTCTAAAGTCAATAATAACACATGGAGTTTTGCATTGTTGTAATGTCTTCATCATCTTAGGCCCTATGGTTTGTTCCCTCAGTGATCACCTTGATACCTGTTAAAACAAGATACATAGCTTCTACTTCTCCTCCTAGCATCCTACCCAGGTTTATGCCCCACGAAAATCAAATACAAGCTCCCCCCAGACTTCACTCTTGCTTGGCCAATTGCTCCAGCCCCACCCCTACAACGCTGTAAAGACACTCCATGAGTCCACTTGCACTTCTTGCCTTGCTCCCCACCTGCTTGATTGAGCCTATGCTCCTGGCATGTCTACCCTTATGACCTGTGAGGTATGCCACTCCTCTCTGCTCTAAGACCTGAGAATACGAATACATTTTTCTTTCATACCTCTCAGACATCCCTTGTTCTGTCATGCCATACCAGACTATTTCTGTGAAGAACCTCTCGAGACACCCTCCTCTCTTGGCAGGGATATGTGCTCTGGTTCCAGTGATGGCAGCCGTGACAGCTGGGGACAAGAGGGAGCGGTGGGGAGTCCACGGGCCCTGAGCTCCTGACCTCTGTATTAATAAGCTACACTACCTTGTCTCCAAGGCCAGTAAATGTTTGTTAAAATGAGTAAGATGTAATTTTGACATGCACTGTATCCCACATGAGTACAAATTTCATAAGTGGTTGAGGAGGAACTTGAACCCAAAAAGACTGCCTCCTGAAAATGTAATCATAACCGCTCTCTATAGTTCAGGAGTGGAGGTAAGTAGCAAAGCCTAAGGCATCATATAACGTGAATGAGAAATCAGCCTTTGTTGTTGGGGCCATTTGTTACTAGCATAACTTAGCATAAGATCATGAATAATCTTCATTTAGTTTTGTCTATTTTAGTTTTATGGTATCTTGGCTTTTGTATAAGTGGTAAATTCTTAGTATTTCGTTATGCAATTGAACTTTAAATTCACTTCATTAATGCATTTATTTTGCAAATAATAAAAGGATTTTCAAAAGAAAAGATATGTATATATATAGGCTACCAGGATCAGTAGAAGAAAGAAGCGTCCTATCAGCGCTGTCCCTGAGGCATTGCCACAGCATGTTGCTGGACCGGCCACATGGGCGAGAGCAAGGGCTCCATTCCCACAGGGCTGTCAAACATCGGTGCCCGATCTTAATCAACGTCTTGGCACGGTGCCTTCCATTTTACGGCTGTGAGTTCCAATCCCAACTTTTCCAAACCTGCTAATCTCCTGTTCTGTCTCTCTGGGAAGTGATGATACAGCAACCCGAGTTTCTGGGTCCTCCACAACCTGGATGAGAAATCCACCAGCATTTTCTGAGTAACTGCTTTCCTATGTGGGTGGCTCGGAGAATAAACAAGACCCATCCGCATGCCTGCGTAAATGCCAAGGGATACTTTGTGTCATATTAGGGGAGGAAGTCCTGAGAAATGATCAATCTTGATGCTAATCTGGGCAATATGGGAAGCTGGGATAGCACTGTGGAGTGACATCAATGCATCCCAAGCTGTGGAGGTTGCACACACTTATTCATACAATAATAAGCGAGTGAGTCTATATAAAGACCATAGCAGTTTTCTTGGTTTATGGTGGTTGTTTAAGTGGCTGTTGGTCATAATGGTCATTACTATTTTTGGTGTTGTTAATATGCTACTACTGATATCACTATGGTTGAACATTAACGAGGCTCTGATTATGTTTTACAGCAACAAAAATACTTACTCTCCAAGCCGAACAGTTAATTTAGTCTTCCATTCCACAGTTCCAACAGAATAGTATCCTCCAATGTATAATGCTGTGCTTTATCCCACAAGTAGACTCTTATTTTTCTTTTGTTAAATGACTGAACAAGTCCCTCATTTTGACAATATTTTTCAAATATGTATTCCACATGCCTATGAATCCATGTACATCTGCCATCAAGAATGGGAAATGAAAACAAAACAAGTGTCTCTACTACTGCTGTTTTAATTAAACTTTGGATTTGCCTATTTCCTGGTTTTTAAATGCCTGCTTTCATGTTTTAAACTCTATTCTTATGGATATGATTTTGTTTGAGTCTGCCAAAGGAGACATTAAGATAGAAGTTACAGATGTTTTCAGTTTGCTTATTTAAACATTGTCTGTCACCTGAGGGTAGCTCTTGGCAAAGGCAAAACTTTCGAAACGTAAACTTGGTGCCGTATGCAAGGGTATGTCCCTATCTGCATTCAATATTGAACATTTTAGACCCAGCAGCTCAGAATACAATGCCATATAGAGCTGGGTTTATACTTCCGTGAAAGGGAGAAACTCAGCAGATGATAAACTTTTATAGATCCTGTGCATGGTTTGGTTGAGAGCGAAACAATTAAAATCTAAAGTGTATTCTCATTGTATTTTCTTCCTACCTAGGGCCATAAAAAATTTGACTATATCACTCACATTCGGGCACAATTGTCATATAAAATTGCTATTTTTTTCATTTCCTTTGAAAAGTTATAAGATTTTTCCACAAGCATCACATCTCCATACATTTCAACCTATGCTTACGCAGAAACAGTGAGTATTTACAGGGTAGAAAACAAACAGAAATACATGACTATCCAGCAGAGTTGAACCCTGTGGTTACAAAGATAAAAAGAAGACAGGTGTCTAAGTGATACCTTTTTCACTGCACTTAGATAGGGGTCCTATTAAAATCTTTGGTTCTTTCAAAAGAATCTTAGATAGCTTTCTTAACACCCCTTTCAATCTCCACTTACAACTTTATAATGTTATTTGATAGCTTTATAATTGACTTTAGGCAAACAAAGTCCACATGATCTTCAAAAAGTACCAAAGTTATTGTTGCTTTGTTTTTCAAATGGTTGGGCTCCTTATAATCTTATTAGGAAAAACAGGGGATATTAATACACAAAAAGGGTTTAGTGTATTGATATATATAATATAAAGCTGTTGGTCATAGAACATTATATCTTCTTGCGAATAAACTTAGTTAAATGTGATTAGATCACAAGAAATTGTAGACTGTTTTTTTCTTAAGATGTGCATGGGATTATTTACTTTCCATTTTTTAAAGGAAATTGTTTCCTGATGCTTTGGCAATAGTGGTTGGGTGATTGGTATTGGGATTCTAATTTTCAAGTGGTCCTTTACCTTGATAATCAAATCCCTTACATTTTCTCTATATGATTAAAAAAATTACTGAACTAAATATACTTTACTTTATTATGTACTGAGAGCTTCTGATTTCTATGCCCTGACTTTAAATTGAAATAATTATATCCTTAGATACTGTTAAAAGTTTTGTTGCATGGTTATTCTGTTAGGATTTATTGAACAATGGCCATGTGTAAAGGACTAATTTAAACAGATTATTAATGTTAATAGTGCAGTCCTAGACAAGTGGATCAAATCTATAGCATCTAGAAATACACATCTAAATATATAAGAACACATTCTACTTCTGGGTGGCAATTTAAATGACTGACAAAAATATATATTATTTAATAATTATTGTTGAGAAATCAAGTACTTATATAAAAACGTTACACCAAATTCTTGATCCAAAATCAATCTCAAATATTTAGATTTATGAGCTGCAACCATAAAAGTATTAAAATAAGACAAGAATATAAAAATTATGCTATTTCTAACAGGGAAATTACTGTAAAACTGCAGAATAAAAAAAGTTAATAAAAAATCAAATATTATTAATGAAATAAAATACCTTAAACAAAATGTCTTCCTACAATCATGTCCTTCTTTGTTAGGGAGGCTTGTACCCCTGGGAGTCATGTCCCATGTAGGGGCGTGGGTAGTGAGTTTATTTGCAGAATTAGCTTAAAGAGAGAGGCCACATCTGAACCACAAAAGAGGCTCTCTGGCAGTGACTCTTAGAAATAATTATAACAGGCCTAGCTTTGTCATTATGGAAATAAGTTTGAAAATGGCAAGCCTCAAGATCGAGGGCTCAGTTTATTAAATCATGAATTTCACGGTTGGGAAAGTTTAGAAGTTCCTCATTTTTCCTTAATCACTCAAGAGGACTTTGCAAATACTTTATTTTGTATTTTCTGCCAGGACTACTCTGGATTGTATCTGGATATTACATTAACCTGTACAGAATAACAAGATCTCATTCCTTATTCTAGGCTTCATGTAATTAATTTGTTTAAATAAACTGACAAGTTAAATTAAACAATGTACTACAGAAAATTTAAATTTTGGACCAAAATGTCTCTTCCTTTGGTCTCACACAGAAGCTGAAGTGTTAAAATACAGACAATATTATCCTTTACCTTGCATTCTGGTTCACCATGCTTTTAGCAAGGTTCATTTCATTCTCCTTTTCAACTGGCATCTGATGTCTCCTTCAACCAATTCAACAGCTGCTGTGTGGGACAGTGCTGACTTTCAGAGCTGCAGAACTCCAAATCTGAACCTCTTATGTCACATAGATTCAGAATATTCCAGGGAATCACCAGGTCATATACCAGAGCACAGCATCTCAAAATTTAGAAATAATAATTAAAACCCAGGAACAGATGTGAGTGCTGCAAGAGCCCACAATCCAAGAACTCTTACATTGTGCCCTATTTGAACATTCTGTACTCCGTAGTTATCAACCACCTGATGTCTACACACTCTCCATCCCATGACAACCCATGCGCTCAAATTCAATTCTCAGAGTTTGCTCATTAAAGTTAGTTCACCCCATTAAAACTACACATTAATTGTCCTTTTGTTTTCAGCCTATTTCACTCAACATAAGGTCCCCAAGGTTCACTCACTATTTGCATGCCACATGATTTCTTTCCTTCTTGCAGCTACTCAATATTCTGTCTTACGTTTACACCACAGTTTGCTGCTCCAAGCATCAGTCCAAGCACTCTTAGGCCACCTCCATTCATTATAAGGCATGAATAGTGCCACCTAGACGCCAGTCTGAAAATTCCCTCTTGACCAAAAGGAGGAAAAGAAATGGGCCAAAAGAAAGTTGCAGTGGCTAAGATATTTCAAAGAGAATTGAGAGGTAGTCTTGAAGTTGACTGTCTTGCAAGCTTCAGCTAGACACTGCAATCTACCACAGTACGCCAAGGCCCAATCAACAGTATTCCTGAAAATCCTAGGGTGTGGTCTAAGCTCTATCTAAGTCTCTACATAAGCTTTTTTTTTTCTTTGTTTCTTTTTTTTTTTTACCTATTTTTCCCCCAGAGGGGATGCACCATTCCTGGAAGTACTGCAATACCAGATCGATGCGTGAAGTGGACAGAGCAAGCTCCCATTCCATCTCCTTGCTCCAAAAATCCATTTAATATATTGTCCTCGGATAGAGGACATATCAGATTTTAAACTGATAAGAACAGATACTACACTTGATCTTAGCCAAAAGGCCCAGAAGCAATTCTATATAAGCTTTTATAGGTAATTTACTTTTGTTTGGATATCGAGAAGAAGATCAAATGAGAGGGAGTAGGTATAACTGAGAAATTAGGATGTAATAAATGACTGTACCTAGTGACACACTATAAAGATACTTCTTTTTACTGTCTAATGTATTAGAATAGCCAGAAGAAAATACCTGAAGTTGTTGAATTGTAATCCAGAAGCACTGTTTTTTGATAATGATTGTAGAAGTATATAGAAAAAAAAAGTCAGTTGCCCGTTTTCTGTGTGGATCTACTTATAGATTTTTTTTTTCTGTTGCAGTGACACACACACACACACACACACACACACACAATATGTATTTCTGACAATCCTACACTGTCTTAGTTAACCTACCACTATTGGAAGTCTTATTGTGGTGAATAAGAGGGTGGGGAAAGGGATATAAGATGGTTGGGGTTTTCTTTTTTCTGCTTCTTTCTTTATCTGGAATAATGCAAGTGTTCTAAAAATGATCATGGTGATGAATACATAACTATGTGAGGATATTGGGAGTCATTTTTTATGTACCCTGAATGGACTGTATGGTGTGTGAATGTATCTTAATAAAATTACAATAAAAAAGACTCTTTATAGATACAATGAAGAAAATCCATGAAATGAGCCCGAGGAGGACATGTTAGGATATGGTGCTCTCATATCACTACTGGTATAATACTTTTAAACTAAGTACACTAAAAACCCATCTGGAATTTTACTGTACTGCTTAAGAGACATATTTAGAAAGGATAGTCTCCATGGAAGAATGTCTCTCTATTCCCTAATAGTGAATAAAATTTCTGAGTATGATATATGATAATCAAATAAACATTAAATTCTATGTTTTGGCATTCTATTATTTTGGTTTTTTCTTTCTTTTTTTTTTTTTGAAAAACCAAAACACTATGATGACAAAATCATAAAATTAACATGCAACATTTTTTATTTTGAATCCCATAAACACACATATGTATTTCTATAACAGAATGACTATAGTTATATTTATACAGTAATAACAGTTGCTGATCTTTGCAGGTTAAATTTGTTGCTGATCACATTTTTTTATTAGAAAGTGTTTTTATATTTGTATCATTTGCATACAAATAAAATATTTGTTGTGACATTATATTTGTTTCATGTCATGTATATATGCACACTTATGGGCGTTATATTGTTTTATTTTATTATAAAATTCATTTGATTTTTTCCTAATTTTTTGTATCAAAAATGTTGTAGGATAACAGGACATCATGCATAAAATACAGAGTTATCATATACCATTTAATCATTAACACCTTGCATCAGTGTAGTACATTTGTCACGATTCATGAAAGAACATTTGTATAATTGTACTATTAACTATAGGCCATCATTTACAATATGGTTCACTTTTTTGTCATTGAGTCCTACGTGTTTTTTACATTTTTATTCTAGTAATATGTATACAACCTAAAAGTTTCCTTTTTGCCATATTTACACAGTGCTGTTAATTGCATTCACAATGCTGTGCCACCATCACCACTATTCATTACAAAAGCTTTCCTATCAACCCAAATGCAATCCTCAACTCTTCCTTCCCTACCCCTATCTCTCCCCTGGTAATTTAGTTAACATTTCTTTTTTTTTATCATTTCTTAATGAAATTACTTGCTTTAATAAATCTTCAGACCCAGCCATTATTATTTCCCTTTCTCTTAGTACTTTTTCTCATCATTGGTGACATGATTCCCTCAATAATCTTTTCATATAAATATTTTCTTCCTATAAAATAGAGGATTTTACCTACTGAACAGTTATCTTTACCTCATTGTATTCTCTAGTGTCAACCTCCTTTGTACGTACCTTGAGACAAAAGTCCACAGTCTTATGAAGAAAGATGTAAAGTGTCACCTCCAAATTCCAAGGTGCTTTTCTGATGCACCTCCTCACAGCAATGTGGATACCATTTTAAATTTCACCTGCAGAACTGCAAATAAACGTATCCTACTCCCGCTCTCCCTGGCCAAAGTATGGATATATATACATTGTAAATTGTAAAATAATATTGTTTTCTACATCTGGAATGTAAAACATATCCCAAAGTGATTCTATAATTCAAAAATAATTATAAATCTAATATTACAGGCCAGAAACATGTATTTTTTCCTCATATAACATAGTTAATTCAATTTTTCTTCAGCTCAATACTGCAAAGTATATTCACCCCATCACAATATCCCAAAAGTGTAAAGCCATTTCTGTAACAATTCTAAATCTGAGGTAAAGTCAGTTATAGATATGGTCAGTCGTGGGGCAAAATTCCCTTTTGTCTGTAGACTTGTGAAAGCTAGAAAATAATTGATCTGCTTCCAACATACAATGGTGGGCTGGCAAAGGGTAGACATTCCCATTCCAGAAGGAAGAAACTGAAAGAAAACGTGAGTCATATGTCTCACACAAATCTGAAATCAACAGGCAAACTTCACTAGGCTTCAAGGTCTGCAAGTCACCTATGGATGCATGTCTGTTCTCCAGGGGTGATGAAGTACCAGGCCCACTCTTTCCAAGTTCTGCACTCACTTGTACACCCTCTCTGAGCACTAGAGTGGTAGACATGCTCTGATTGAAAACGGGAACATAGACCCCCTACTCTCTCCAAATGTTGGCATGGTGGCTGAGTTCTCCCCAAAATAAGCAGAAGGCTTGTCTCCCCCAAAATCCCCTAGAGGAAGTTCCTTCATATTGACCTAAGGAGATCGCTTCAGTCCAGGCCTCTACTTTCACAGTTTTGCTCTTGAGGTTATTTTCCTTCATTCTGTTTTGCTTCTGTCCCTTTCATTTTAGGTTGGCAGTGTCCCTGTTTTTTCAAAATTTTCAACAATCTGGCCAGTTTTGCATTCAGTTCAAGGAGGTCTAGATGATCAGACAAAAGGATTTTCCACAGATCCTTCCTAGATAATCACATTTCCAATCCTGACTTTGTTGGAGATGGTTGATGGCATCTGCGCATCATATCTCTGTGCTCCTTACCTAAGAGCCATTCAGCCACACTTTCATCAGCAAAAGGTAGTTCAGTAATGTTATTCATAGAGCCCTTTTCTCTGGAAATTCCCCTCCTAGGCGACTTCTCCTCCTAGGAGTTCAGCGAGGGCCCTAATAGGATTGTTTCTGGCCCTAGTCTCAGAGCCCACTCTCTGGACAGGCTGAGAAATTTCAAAATCCTTAACTGATGGCTCCTCTTTGCTTAACAGTTCAGTCCTCAGTTTATCCCCTTCTTCTTTCATTTTCCTATATGCAACAGGAGGAAACCAGATAGGTTTCCAAAATTTGCTTGGAAATTTCTTCAGCTGAATATACAAGTTCATTATTTCTAAAGTCTGTCTTCCAAGGAAAGTCTGAATAATATTCTCTCAAATGGTCAATAATTCTTTCATCATTTCTTTCTAAGACCTCACTGGAAGTAACTTTAACAGAATTTCTACCAACATTCTACTCATGACAAATTACGTATTCCCTAAAGTGATAGAAACTTTCTCTACAACTCTCACTTATTTTTGAGCCCTTTCCATAATTCCTTTAATATCCATATTCCTACTGACAGTCTCCTCAAAACAATTTAGGATTTTTCTAACAAACACATCAACGTTCTTTCTGCCCTTGCCCATTACCCAACTCCAAAATCACTCCTACGTTTTTAAGTATAATAGCAGTGCCAACTTCAGCAAACCATGTAATTGTTTGATCTTAAAGCAAGGATTTATTGGTCCATCGTTTTGGAGGCAAGAAATCAAAAATCAAGCTGTTGGGAAGGCAATGCTTTCCCAGTAAAATCTGTAGCATTCTAGTTCTAGCTTGTCATAACTTTTTGGGACCTTTGTCTTGCAGCTCTGCCTCCCATTATGTGATGTACTCCTTGTGTCTGTCCTTCCAGCTGCTGTTGACTTCCAGTTTTGGGCTTCTTTCTGTGATGTTCACTGACTTACAATGTCCAAAATTCTTCTGCTTATAAAAGACTAGTAATACAGATCAAGGTCCACTCTGGTATAGTAAGGCCATAATTTAAATAGTAACATCACAAAAGTCTCTATATTCACATAAATTCACACACATAGTTATGCAGATTAAGATTAAGGACATGCCTTTAGAGATGGTATATAATTTAACCCACCAAAGGCTCTAGGGGAAAATACATTTCTTTGCTTTTCTCAGCTTCTAGAGATAGCCTAACATGCATAGGTTATGGCCCTTTTCCTCCATCTTCAAAGCCATTGACACACTATCTCTGTAACCCTGATTTCTTTTTGACTCTGAACACTATCCAGAAAATTTTTACCCATTTAAGGACTCATGGGATTAGAGTTTGCCCACCCATATAATTCAGGTTCTAGGAATAATTTTGGCTCAATATTCTGTACATCACACTTAGTTTCTTTTTTTTCTTTTGATATATTCACTTAGATAAATTGTAATGATATTCTATGTGTGTTTATTTATCCAAGCAATGCTCAAAATGCTGGCAGGCCTTGTGAAATTTCCCTCAGTACTTGACATTAGATAAGTCTTATATGTACAGAAAGAAATACAATTCATGCTCATGTTATATAATCATATTTTAAATATTTATACACGATTTTAATGAGCTCTTAGACATTATTGTTAGTATATCATTAACTGTTTGTGTGAAAGTAAAATTAAAAGCAGCAAGGAAATCAATATATGTGAAGAATATACTATGCTCAGTGCCCTTCAGTACAAAGACTTTTAAAATGTTAGACGGAATTTACACTAGTGGTTGCTTCCCATTTTATAGACAAAGATACAGGTGCTTAGAGAAGTTAAAAGATTTGGTTTGATCACTATAGGACACAAGGGCTGAAGTGTGGACTTCAATTCAAACATGCCTGGTTTCAAAACCCACATCATTTCCAGAATATAGGGTTAAAGGATATGAAAGTACATTAGTTTGTTAAGCTGCCAGAAGGCAATATACCAAAAAATGGAACAGCTTTTAAAGAGGGAATCTAACAAGTAACAAGTTTGCAGTACTAAGGCCATAAATATGTCCTAATTAAGGCATCCAGAGAAAGATACCTTGGCTCCAGGCAGGGTGTTCTAAGAGGGCACGTGGCTGGCATCTACTGGTACTTGTTCCCAGTTTATTGCCTCCAGCTTCTGGATGCCAGTGGTTTCCTCTCTAAGCATCTGGATGAACTCCATAGGAGAGGCTTGCTGGCAAAAGCAGAAAGAGAGTCTGTCTCTTCTGAACCCTCCTTAAAAGGCTGCCAGTGATTAGATTAAGCATCACTCATTAAAGAAGACACTCCCCTTGGCTGATTACAAATGGAATCAGCTGTGGATGCAGTGCAT
Organism: Tamandua tetradactyla; assembly: GCF_023851605.1. NCBI lineage: Eukaryota > Metazoa > Chordata > Mammalia > Pilosa > Myrmecophagidae > Tamandua > Tamandua tetradactyla. The sequence continues at coordinate 4,114,386 of NC_135350.1, read as the reverse complement.
GTGATCATGATTTAATTCTATGAAATGTCCTTGTAGCAACAGACAGGCCAGCACTTGTTCAACCAAACAGGTACCACCACTAGGCCAAGTTGACACATGACCATGACAGTCCACCCCTTGTCAACTTGGCAGCTATACACATCACCTTAAACCATACCTACTTTCTAAATAAAAAACAATAAAATGCACATTTTTATTTCACCTAACAATATTCAACTGTCCAGCATATAACTGGAAACATTAAATCTCTCAGGCTGAAAGACCTTGGATAATATTCATTCTTAAACTTGATATCTTACAACTTAAATAGTATAATATGAATGAAACAGTATTACATTCCTCATTTCTGCAACTGATCATGTGGTCATAGTACATATTTTCACTACCTTCTTCCACTACCCATTCATGTTTCCTTTACCCTCAGCAAGCACTTCACAGGGCCATGGTTCTTTGCCTGGTGGGGTGACCCAAATCTTCATTCTTGAAATTTCAGAGCCATTGGTAGTCCTGCTGGGGTTGGGTGGTTGCAGTTTACCATTGATTTTAATCACAGGGCATAGTAGTATTAAAAGATGCCCTAGGGAATTGCTTATATTCCAGGAAAACTCTTCTTTACCTCCATTGTGTAGTTGCAGTCTTATTTTCCCTAGATAGTCAGGGTCAATCACCCCAGCCAGTAATGTAATCCTTTTCTTGGCTTCTTGATCCAGGCCATGAGTAGCCCAAAGTGATCAGGTGGCAGTCTTAGATTCCAGTTCAATAGAATCATTGTTGTTTCTCCTGGTGGAAGCACTCCCCCTTTTGGAACTAAAACCTGTAGACCAGAAAAGCTCAGGGTCAGAGGGCCAGGAAGCAAAAATTTTCCTAGCGGATCACCAGGGGTAATAGTGAGTGGTGCCACTCCCATTTCTGCCCCTTGGTTCCTGGACCAATGGATCCTGGCTATGGGAGAAACAACACGTTGCAGCAGATGCTGGTTCAGGGAATATGCAGCTTCCTGGAGAACATTACACCAGCCCTTCCAGGTATTGCCACCTAGTCAATACTGTATCTGAGTTTTTGAAAGGCCATTTGACCATTCTATCAATCCAGCTGCTTCTGGATGATGGGGAACATGGGAAGACCAGAGAATTCCAGGAGTGTGTGCCCATTCCTGCACTTCATTTGCTGTGAAGTGTGTTCCTTGATCAGAAGCAATTCTGTATGGTATCTCATGATGATGGATAAAGCATTCTGTAAACCCACAGATGGTCATTTTGGCAGAAGCATTGCATGCAGGGAAAGCAAACCAATATCCAGAATATTTGTCTATTCCAATTAGAAGAAATCACTGCCCCTTCCATGAAGGGAGTGGTCCAATGTACTCAACCTGACATGATGTAGCTGGCAGGTCACCTCAGGAAATGGTGCCGTATCAGGGACTGAGTCTGGGTCTCTGCTGCTGGCAAATTGGACACTCAGCAGTGGCTGTTGCCAGGTCAGCCTTGGTGAGTGGAAGTTCATGTAGCTGAGCTCATGTATAACCTCCATACCTATCACCATGATGACCACTTTGTTCATGAGCCCATTGGGCAATGACAAGAGTTGCTGAGGAAAGAGGTATTCACAGAATGGGTCATTTATCCACTTGATTATTAAAACCTTCCTATGCTGAAGTCACCCTCTGGTGCACATTCACATGGGACACAAATAAGTTCATGTTTTTAGCTCACTCAGAAAGTTCTATCCACATACCTTTTCCAATTATGGTCTTTCTAAATTCCTGATCATCCAGCCAAACCATTAGCAACAGCCCATGAATCAGTATACAAATGCACCTCTGGCCAGTTCTCCTTCCAAGCAATATGAACAACCAGGTGTACTGCTCGAAGTTCTGCCCACTGGGAGGTTTTGCCCTCACCACTGTCCTTCAAGGACACCCCAGAAAAGGGTTGTAGTGCTGCAGCTGTCCACTTTTGGGTGGTACCTGCATATCGTGCTGAATCATCTGTAAACCAGGCCTGAGTTTTCTCTTCCTCAGACAATTTAATCTATGGAACTCCCCAAGAGGCCATATCTCTGGCCTGGGAAAGAGAAGGTAATGTGGCAGGAGTGGAGACCATGGGCATTTGGGCTATGGAATGGCCCAATCCATGGAATGGAAGTGTCCAAATCCATAGGGCAGACTGTAAACAGGTGGCTTTGATGAAAAGTCTGAATGAACTCCATAGGAGAGACTCACTGGCTGAAGAAGCAATGAAAGAGTCTCTCTCCTTCCTTGAGGGTCTTCAACTGATTAGAGACATGCGTTAGTTGATCCCACATGTAATCAGCCACAGATGCAATCAACTGACTGCTGACTTAATATACCAGCCTTTCAGTTTATCAACCATCCATGAAATACCTTTTTAGCAACAGTCAGACCAATGCTTGCTTGACCAGACAACTGAGTATAATCACTTTGCCAAGTTGACACCAGAACGTAACTACCACAATATACAAGGGGAACTCAATAAGACTGTGTGGATTTTTTTACAGAAACCATGGAGGTGAAAGGCAGTGGTATGATATATTTAAGATCCTGAAAGAGATAAACTGCCAACTCACAATTCTAGACTCAGAAAAATTGTCCTTCAAAAATGAGAGACATTAAAATATTTTCAGACAGTCACTGAGAGAAATTGTTATTAAGAGACCAGCTCTACAAAAAATAAACAGGGAACACTACAGGCAGATAGGAAAAGACAGGAGAGAGAGGTCTGGAGAAGAGTGTAAAATGAAGACTATCAGTAAAATTAAAAAGAGAAAAAAGTTAAATATGACATAAAATCCAAAAGACAAAATGGTGGAAGAAAATACTGTCTTTATAGTAATAACATTAAATGTTAATGTATTAAACTCCCCAATCAAAAGACTTAGACTGGCAGAATAGATTAAAAAGCAGGACCCATCTATAAATTGTCTACAGGAGACTCATTTTAGACTCAAAGGCAAAATAAATTGAAAATGAAATGCTGGAAAAAGATGTTTTATGCAAACAACAATCAGCAAAGAGTAGAGGTAGCTATACTAATAACTGGGAAATTAGATTTCAAATGTAGAACAATTAAAAGAGACAAAGAAGGACACTATTAATAAAAGGAACAATTCAACAGGAAGACATAACAATCATAAATATTTATGCACTGAGCCAGAGTCCTCCAAAATACAAGAGGCAAACACTGACAACACTTGAAGGGAGAAGTAGATACCTCTACCACAATAATTGGAGACTTCAATTCCCTGCTCTCTTCAATGAATAGACCATCTAGAGAGAGGATCAATAAAAATATAGAGACTTTGAATAATATTTGGTGATTTCTTTTTCTCCCGTTGTGTTGAGGAATCTCCTCTCTTCAATATTTGACAGTCTGATTAGTATGTGTCTCGGAAAGGGTCTATTTGCATTTATTCTAACCAGAGTTCATTGGTCTTCTTTGATTTGCATATTTATGCCTTTTATAATAGTTGGGAACTTTTCCCCAATTATCTCCTCAAATAATCTTCTAGCCTTTTTCTCCTTCTGGGACACCCATGATTCTTATATTTGTGTTCTTTGTGTTGTCAGTCATTTCTGTGAGATCCAGTTCAACTTTTTCCATCTTTTCCATCTTTTTTTGTGTGCATTCAAATTCAGTTGCTTTGTCCTCTAGTTCACTTATTCTTTATTTTGCCTTTTCTAATATGTTGTTATGTGCCTCTAGTATATTTTAAATTTTACGTACAGTATCATTCATTTCTGCAATATCTATTTTTCTGTTTTTTCCTTCAAATTCTTCTTTATGCTCTTTTGGTGTCTTCTTCATATTTTTTTTTTTTATCTCTTTAGCCAACTCATTGAAATTATTTAGTAGATTTAAATGAACACCTTTGATTAGTTTATCCAAATTTATGTCTGGCTTTTTATCTTGTTCATTTGGCTGGGCCATATCTTCTTGACTCTTCATGTGTTTTTTGATTATTTCTTTACTTCTTGTAATTTGATTATCCAGATATGGTTATTTTGAACGTTTATTCCCTCACTCATTTAACATTTTGTAGTTTCTTGGGTTTGCACTGAAGGTCTACTGTGGCACTTGGTTTGTCAGTTATTCCCAACCAAACCAAGGCTGGGGCCTCACAGAAGAGGTGCAACCCTTTTGAAAGTCTGTTAGGAACTGGGCAGAATGGTAGTTTGCCAGACTTCACTTTTGCTGTCTTCCCAACAAATGATGTTCTTGAGTCACCTTCTCATAACCTTATCTTTCCCTATCTGTGGCAGCCTGCTGAGCTAGGACCCAACCAGGCTACAGTCTACTCAAGCCTGCAGTTCTCCAGGTGTGCTGGAAGCTGCCAGTTGTGACTGAGGGATGGACACTGTGTACCTTGGCTTCAACTTCCCCGTGGGCACAATGTGTTTAGTAATTCTCAGTCTCCTACATGGAAAGACCTTGGACTGGGGTGCTAAGTAGTTCAATTTTCCCAGCCAGCAGCCTCAGGAGTCTTTTCACCTGTCAGCTAGGTCTCAGTTTTTCTAGGGTACTGCTTTGACAATTGGGTCATCTGTATTTCTCAGCCAAAATAGTGCTGGATTCTCAAGGGGCTGTAGACCAGCTCCTGTTGGCCTGGAATAGGGTATGGAGAGGCTCTTAAAAGCTGTGCAATTCGCTTGCATGTTCCAGCCTGCCCAGTGGATAGCACTCCTTGATAACTGTGTCTGATCAAGTGGTGTCTGACCAGGCTGGGCTGAAACTATGGGTTTCTGTGCATTTACCTTGCTGGCCAAAATCCATATCAATGTGGGGCTGTTTCACCCACTATTCTTATGGGGGAGGACTTCCAGCTGCTCAGTCTGCAGCTGTCCTCTAAGCAAGACTCATGTCTCCCGCTGCAGTTTCCTTCAAGGGTGGGGAATGGGCACCATCATCCAGGGCTGGAAGCAGAGTCTCTGATCATGTTTTCTCAGACTCTTCATCCTTCACTCACCTGGGCCTTCAAATGTCCTCTCCTGTCCCCCAGCTTCCCAAACAGCTGGTTTGGGTATTTGCTGCCTAGTTTCTCACTGCTTTTAGGGAAGATTTTATCATTTCCTCCCTAATCTTCCATTTAGGAAATTCTTCCTTGCTGCCCTTTTGTATTCCACCCCCCGCCCCCATGGTTTAAATCCTGCATAAGACTATAGGCTTTGTCTCTGTCTGGATACAAATGGGGATCTGTCCCATTTATGTAAGAGATTTTATAATCTGTGTTCCTGGTAGGAGGTGGGAGGGACTGCAACTGCTGTTTCTTTGCACTTTTCATGCTGTGTGGGACTGAGTGAAGGGTAGGGGAGAGGATGAGCAGCCCAGAACAGAAGTTTCCTTCCTGATGTTTTTCTCTTTCTTCAATTCAGCCATTTGGGGACCCTGCTCAAGTCTATACCTTCCTACACAAAAAAAAGTGATAATTTTTTTTTTGCTGAATCTCTGGAGAAAGGTTTCCAGTAGCTGTTTATTTTATATCACCATGCTGATCTTTAGAAGCTTTATGATAGTATACAATGTGTCTAATTTATGTAATATATAGATGCTATGGGCCTACTCTCTTTTTCTCAGAAATGGTGAAAAAGTGGCATGAAAAAAATCAAGGAGAAATATTCACTGCCATAGTAATAATAAGAAGATGGTGCATAAAAGGAAATTCACTAGCTTTAAAACTGGAGAGTTTTGTGTATAATACTAATTCAATAATTTACTAGTGGTAGGACCTTGAGCAAATTGCTTACCGCTCTGGGTCAATTTCTTAATATAAAAATTGGAATAGTAACATCTAGTTCTTAAGGCCACAATGAGAATTAAGGGAGATAGTATATTAAAGTGTCTATTGCAATAAGCAAATGGTAACTGTTAATACTAGGTAATTATGATTTTAATTATTGTTTTATTTTATAAATGTATAAGGGTTAGAAAGATAATTTCTGCAGTGATTACTTGGACAGCCAAAAATTGCCATAAATCCATTCCTATAGGTACAACAATGTATCAAAATTAATCCCTTGGAGATTCTAAATTTAAACAACTTTTTCCAATACTAAGAATAATCTCCTTCTTATGCCCTCTTTCATTATCTCTGCCTTTAGCTTCATATTCTCCAGATACAGACAGAACATGCTATCATTAATGAATTAATTTATATAATATCAAAATATTTATTAGATAACTATGGTAATAAATTCAAAGTTGAGGAACTATATAATATTGGACCTATAACATGGAAACCTGTATTAAAATACAAGTATTTTAATGCATTCCACAAGCCTTAGTAGTTTTTGACAGTTTGATAAAAAATGAACCTCTGTCTCACTCAGTGGCAAGATTCTGACTAGTGGCTTAAATAAAATATGAAGAAGCATTTTAAAAATTGTTTTCCTAACCTAATAGCATGTCTTTTCCTCCTTGGAAGACCCGTAGTGATATATAGGCTCAGTATTTTTTTATAGCTAGAACAGCACAAGATCAAAATGTGCAAGAAAAAAATGGTGCGTGCGGATTGTCTCTTGTCTGTAGGCAGTGTTCACGCAGCAGGGCTGTTTGTTTTACTGTGGTCTTGACAGGCTGCTTGCTCTGTGATGGAGAAGCTAGCATGGCTTGGCAGTAGCTGCAAAAGTAGCTTAGAGTGATAAAACCTCAGTCTTTTTGTCAGGAAATAGCCTGTAATGTCTTTTCTTACAAGTACATTATGTGTCATTACAAGACCTTTTCCCTTTCTGTACGTTTGGGCATTACCCAAAAGAAACATCTAGATTTTCTGATCACAGTGGGCTGTTGTAAAATATGTGAATGGATAAATAATATTCATCTGTTTTGACAAAGGAGATGCTGATCAAGGCTCAACGAGTCATGTAGCAAAAAAAGTCAGATAACTTAGGAAGAGTTATATTTATTAAAGAAGAAGTAGCACTAGGTCACATAAATTACGACATACTTCCCCTCTTCATTATTTCTTACTTGGCCCCCATTTGCATTTATGAAATACAATAAGTGGCCCATTTTTTAAAAAATAAAAAAAATTTATTGGTACGTGTGACAAGGATAAATCCTGAAGACATCATGTTGCATGAAATAAGCCAGAAACAAAAGGACAAATATTGCATATTACTGCTTGGAAACAATTACGATGAGCAAACTTGTAGAGTCAGAATATAGAAAATCAGGGGATAGAGTGGAAATAGAAAACGCAAAGTTAAGGCTCAAAATGTATGGTTCCTATTTAGAAGGGTGGAAATGATTTTATAATGGATGGGGGTAGGGTAGCCCAACATTATGAATGAAATTAACAGCACTGAAATATATATCTGAATGCGGTTAAAAGGGGAAATATTAGATTGCATATGTGGTAACCAGATAAAAAAATGTTAAATGTTATTGAGATATAATGCCCGTGACATAAAATTCACTGCACCACAATCAATTTTAAAACACTTTCAACGCCATAAAGAGAAACTTTGTACCTATTAGAAGTCACTCCTCACTTCTTCTCAGTTCTCTCAGTCCAGACAAGCATTAAGCAGCTCTGTCTATAAAGATTTGCTTATTCTGGTAATGTCATATAAATAGAATTATACAACAGGTAGTTATTTGGGTCTGGCTTCTTTCATTTGGAATAATGTTTTCAAGATTCATCCATATTGTATCATTTATAAGTACTCCATTCCTTTCTATTGCTGAATATTTCACTGAATGGATATGTCACAATTTATTTATCCATTCATGAGTTGATGGACATCTTTCTTTCCACTTTTTGACCAATAGAATAATAGTACTAGGAACATTCATGTACAGATTTTGGATGTTATTTGTTTTCATTTCTCTTGAATATAAACTTGGGAATGGGATTGCTGGGTCATGTGATAACTCCATGTTTTAACATTTTTTTCTAAAATGGATGCACAATTTTACATTCTCAGCAGCAGTGAATGAAAATTTCTATCTTTACACACTTTACCAACACTTGTTATTGTCTGTTTTTAATTACAGCCATCCTGGTGAGTGTAAAGTGGAATCTAACTGGGTTATAAATCATTTCTATTGTTAAATGCAAGTGTTCTCTCTACATATTGTAGATTCAAATTCCATATTAGAGATAAGATTTGCAAATATTTTCTTTCATTCTGCACATTGTCTGTTCACTTCCTCAATAGTATCTTTGAAGCACAAAAGCTTTGATATTGTATGAAGTGGCATTAACCTATTTTTTCTTTTGTTGCTTGTCTTTTTGTTGTCATATTTAAGAACCTTTGCTAATTCCAAAGTCACAAAGATTTATGTGTCACAAAGATATTTCCCTCTAAAAATTTTATAATTTCAGCGCTTACTTTTAGTTCAACAATTCATTTTGAGTTAATATTTGAATATGATGCAAGGTAAGGGTACAAATTCATCCTTTTGCATGTAGATAATCAGTTTTTACATATCTTTTGTTTAAAGACTTTTCTTATTAGAATATTTTAGCTTCCTAGTCAGAAATCAAATATCTGCAAATGCTATGGTTTAATTTCAGAATTTTTATTTAATTCCATTGTTAATCTGTCTGTCATAATATCAGTAGCACACTATCGTGATTACTTGATTATTTTGATTGCTATAGCTTTTGTGAGCCTCCCAATTTTGTTCTTTTTCAAGATTGTTTCAGCTGTTTTGACTTCCTTGCATTTCCATATGAATTTTAGATTTAGCTTGCCAGTTTCTATAATGAAACCAGCTGGGTTTACGGTAGTGATTATGTTGAATCTATAGATCAAGTTAGAGAATATTGCTGTTTTTAACAATATTGACTTTTTATACATAGACAAGGGATGTCTTTACATTTATTCAGGTCTTCTTTCACTTCCATCAACAATGTGTTATAGTTTTAAGCATATAAGTTTTACAATTCCTTTGTTAAATTTATTCCTAAGGGTTTTTTTTTACATTATTGTAAATGAAATCGTTTTCTTAATTTCATTTTCAGATTATTCATTGCTGATGTATAGAAATATAATTGATTTTGTATATTGATTTTGCATCCTGCAACCTTGATGAACTTTTTTATTGATTCTAATAGATTTTTTTGGTGGATTTCTTAGGATTTTACATAGACGAGATCATGTTAAGTGCAAATAGACATAGTGTTACATATGTCTTTCAAATTTGTATGCTATTTACTTACTTATAGCCTAAATTCCCTGGTTAGAATCTCCAGTATATAGCTGTGAGAGAGGATATCCTTGCCCTATTCCTGATAAAAAAAAAAAAAAGTTAGAGAAAACTGTTAGAAGCAGTCAGTTTGTAGTGTTGTTCAAATCTTTTGTTTCCTTGTTGATTTGCCTCATTGTTCCATCTATTCATGAAATTGGGGTATTAATATCTACAATGATTATTGCTGAATTGATTATTTCTCTTTTTAATCCTGTCAGTTTTTGCTTCTTGTATTTTGTTACACATATAGGTATGTGTATACTTATTAGTATGTTTTCTTCATAAGTCCTTTTGGTCTTATGTCAATAAACTCTGCTGACCCTTTTTTTATTGTTTCAATTTGCATCATGTATTTTATTCCTATCCTCTGCTTCCAACCTACTCATATCTTTGAATACAAACAGTGTTACCTGTAGTCATAGACAGCATAGAGTTAGATGGGGGCTGTTTTGGTTTAAAATCTAATCTGACAATCTCTGCTTTCGGATTGGATTTTTAATGCATTAACATTTAATGCTATTATTCAATAATTGGATTTTTCTGCTTTTTTACATTATGTTTTCTGTATGTCTCGTGTCTTTTTTCCCTTCTATTTTACCTTTAGTGCTTTATTTACATTGACAATATTTTAATGTGTAACATTTTAATTTCTTCAACATATTTAAGCTATTTTATTATTATTGCTCTAACTCATACCATAAATATATCAACTAAACAGAAATGGCTTCGGATTTATATTAACCAAATTCCAGTGAGATGCAGAAATACGTTTACATAGCTCTATTCTCTTTCCATTTTTTTGCAATTTTCTTTATATTACACCTATATATGTTACAATCCAAAAGCACATTGCTATAATTATTACTTTCCATGATTTTGTATCTTTTAATGGAGACAAAAGAAAAAAGAATATTAAATACACATTTATAGAGTGTGTTATAATAGCATGCTTATTTACTTTTCATGGTTATTTTCATATTTACTGTGGATTTGAGTTACCACCTCACACACTCTTCTTACTCTGGTGCAGCTTTATACCCAAAACCACCATTGTTCTTTTCCTGTCAAATATATTGCATTTTATATGTTACAGACACAGCAATACAATTACAGATATTGTTTCATATGATTATTTTATAAATCAGTTAGGAGACAAAAACAAGATAAATGTGCACTTATAGTTAATGTGTTTTAAAATTACATAATTGACATTATGCTTTTACTTATGTGTTTTGTTTTTCACGTGGGTATGAACACCATCTGGACTTTAATTTTTCTTGTAAGGTGGATCTCCTGGCAACAAAATTTCTCATTTCTTGCACATCTTAGAATGTATTTATTTCGATTTTATTTCTGAAAGACATTAATATACACATCAAGAAGTTTAATGAACTCCACATGGGAGAAACACTTAAAGATACATATCCAGACACATCACAGTAAAAATGTTGAAAGATTAGAAAATTTTAAAGCAAAAACTGAAAAACAGTTTGTCAAATGCATGAGAACTCCAATAAGATCAACAGCTGACCACTCTTTAGAAACAATGGAGCCCATTGAAAAGGGGAGAGCATATTCAACATGTTGAAAACACAGATATTATACCCAGCTAAACTGCATTTCAAAGATAAATATGTGAAGTGTTAGGAATTAATGCTTAGAGTTTTTTTTCTCCTGTCTTTTCTTTTGGCAATCTCATTTGTGTGTGTGTTGATATGCTTAGTGGTATTTCACATTTCTCTAAGCCTTTCATCATTTTCCTTCTATCCTCCCAATTGCTTATTCTCTACTTGTGTACCTTCATATATTCTTTCTTCTGCAAATTTAAAACTATTGTCCAGTCCCTCTAATTAATTTTTCATGCAAGGCATTATACACTTCAACTGCAGTATTCCATTAGGCTGTGTTTTTTTTAATGGTTTCTATCTTCTTATTGATAAAAACTTTGTTTTGTGAGACAATGTTATTATATATTACTTTTTAAAGCATGGTTTCCTTTAGTTAATTGAACATATTTATATTGGCTATATTGAAGTCTTTGTGTATTATGGCTGACATCTGGGCCTTCTCATAAGCAGTCTTAGTTGACTTCTCTCTCTTTTTTTTCGTATACATGGCTCACATTTGCCTGTTAATCTGAATGTCTCAAAATAGTGTTTTTGAAAACAGGAATTTTAGTAAATATATTGTAAAAAGTCTGGATTCTGACCACTGCTCACTTCAGGGTTTGCTTTCATTGTTGCTTGTTTATTTGTTTAGTGACTTGAATTGTCCGCTTTTGTGGAGTCTATTTTTTCCACAATATGAAACCTGTGATGTCGCTCTTCGAAAGTAAAGCCTTGAGATTGCACACAGTCATCCTGGGATGAAAATAGTTTTAGCAGATCTCTGCTGTCTGTTGTTGATCTGTTAAGCTGACTATCTCTGTTGGAATCATGCTTTTAAGTATCACTATGTGCAGATGATTGCTCTACTGTTTGTGACAACACTCTAGGTCATAGACATCTTCATGGTACGATCAAATTAGAGGCTTCTTTTCAGGGTTAATATTTTAGTCTATTCTTTGAGTTTTTTCTGACTACAGATGGCATCTTTTTAAGTTATCTCTTACTGTGTTTCTCTCTGGTAAACTAGCTGGCCTGTGGTTTAGCTTGCAGCTTTTATGCACCTATAAACTTTATCTTAATTGTTTACCACCAAAATTTCCATTGTTTTTATGAATGTTCTTAGGCTTTAGCTCCCCCACATTCTGTTTTATAAAGAGTAGGCTCCTGAGGCTGATGCTTTGGACTTCTTGGTTCTTATGGTCTGCCTCTCCTCTAGGCAAAATCTCTGAACTCCCTCCCCATATCTAGCTTCACAGATAGTTGTCTGTTTCTCTCAGACTGAAATTCATGTTTTGTAAGCAGGATGCTGGACAGCACAGTAGTCTCTGTTCTTCTCAGCTCACTTCTGATAGCGTGGGAATTCTGCTCTAGCTATGCGATGAGGAACCCGATTCTTGGCCTGTGACCTTGGGGAAGGGTTGCACCCTACTTACGGGTGGAGGAGAGAAGCCCCTGACCCGGCACCAGCTATTGCCTGGAATTTAGTCTACGTAAGGCAGACCTTTGGTGAGGCCTAGGAAATACTGTGTTCTTGCCCTTCTGGGGAGATATCTTAGTATATGACAGGGAATCTAGCAGAAAGGGAAGCCTAGTTTCTTGACCACTCCTTCCAAGAATGAAGCTTTTGTCGTGCTGGGTTCTGTCTAGTGGAGAGAGAGTAGAAAATCTCATGGACCAAATGTCAAGATTCTTGCTGTACTTAAAGAAGGTTAGATTTTCTTGAATAAATGGGTCTTTATTTCCTGTATGCCCTAGGGATCCTTTTCAAAGAGACTTAAATGTGTTTTTAAATCATTTTTACCACTTATAGTTGTTTCTCTGCAAAGTGCATCTTTAAAACTGTTCTTCTTGACATCACCATTCCAGAGTCCATGTGGTTCCTGCCAAATAAGTAATTTCAGTAAAGTCAATGAACCCAAATATCAAGTTGCTTTTGGAAAGAAGAAGAAACTAGAGTTTAGTATAAATTGAGTATCTTTGCTCTCCCACACCTCCAAAACAGTGTCAATTTTATTCAGAATAATTGTGGCAACTATCTGGTATTTCTGTCATGAAAGACTATGAGTTTTTAAACATTTTGGTCCCATCTAAAGTATATTAAAAGCAAGACCCAAAAGGGTCAAATCATTTTCAGATAAATTAACTGCATTCCAAAACAGAATAGTTGTAGAAAATATCCAATAGCCACAAATGGTAAATTTTATAAAGTCGGGAATCCAGTCAAAGTTCACTAACATGCAACAAAGCTGGAAAATAATGCCTATAATTAGGAGAAAAGGCAATCAATTAAAATATATCAAGACAAACATACATTTGAATTAATTGACAAGAACTTTAAAATAGTTATTATTACTATTATTATAGTAATAGTTATTACTATATCCCATATGTTCAACAAATACGTAGAAATATGGAAGATATGTAGAAGGCACAAACTTTTAGAGAGCAAACCTACAATGAGTGAGATGAAAAATATCCTGTATGTGATAAATGATATGTAAAAAATTACAGAAAGAAACATTAGTAAACCTGGAGAAAAAATAATGGAAACTATCTAAAGTGAAATACATATTTAAAAAAATCTGTAATAATAAAAAAAGCATGTAAGTGAACTGTGGTCAACTTAAAATACCCTAATATGCATATGATTTGAATATTTTGTAAAAAATAGAAGAAAATGTCTGAAGAAAAATTGCTGGCAATTTTAAAATTTGGTTTAAACATATAAACCCTCAGACTCAAGATGTTCAAGGAATCACAAGCGCAACACATATGAAGAACACTAAACAAAGACCAATCAACATCACAGTTAAATTACTTGAAAAATGTGATAAACAGAAAATCATAAAGTAATAGGAATAAAAAAAGACATAATAGAGTAGAAGGTTCAATAAATTCGTTACAAACAATGTGAGTCAGGAGGCAGTGGAAAAATATCTTTAAAGTACAAAAAGAAAGAGAAACAAAACTGTATAATTCCATACTGGCCAAATATCTTTCAAAAATGAAAGCAAAACAACCTTTTTCAGGCACATAATAGCTGAAAGAATTCATCATCAGTTGATCTGAATTATGATGAAATATGAAAGAAGCACTTTCAGAGAGAAAGAATATGGTGCTAGATGGAAAAATGAATAAACACACAGAAGTAAAGTATACCAAAAATGATAGTCACATGAGTAAATGTAAAATATTTGCTTATTGTTTGAATCTCTAAAATATGATTGACTGTTTAAACAAAATAATAACAATGTATTATGGTGTTTGTAACTTATATATACATAGAATTCATGAGAATTTTATATTGATAGAAATAAGGAAGGGATAAAGCAATGTATATTAATGAAATATTCCCAGAATTCACACGAATATATTATCATTTAAAAGGTAGGTTGTGATATAATAAAGAACAATACTAAATCCTAAAGTAACCCCTAATATAGCAACCAGAAATGAATATTCACTAAAAGCCAATAAAGGAGAGAAAATGGAATATGAAAGAGAAGTCCAAAAGAAGGAAGAACAAACGAGATAGATTTAAACGTAACCACATCAATAATCACATAAGATGTAAATGGTGTAAATTATTCCAATTAAAAGACAAGAGTGTCAGGGGCAGCATGATGGTGGCTCAGAGGCGGATTTCTCACCTGCCATGCTGGAGACCTGGGTTTGACTCTGGGTGCCTGCCCATGCAACAGAAAAAAAAAAAAAAGACTGTCAGATTAGATTTTAAAAAACAAAGGAAGATTTAAGTATACATGTTCTACAAGAGAATCAAGGAGATGAGATCAAAAGAAAATGAATGTAAAATAGAATGATCAGGAGCAGCAACATCTCAATTTCTGGACCTAGATTTAAAGATTGATATGGTAGTAGATTAATTTATAGGAAAAATGTGAAATTAAGAGAAATCTTATTTTATGGTTTAAACATTCCCAACAAAGTTAAGGTAAAAGTCAAGTTCATCGACTGTGAGAAAGAGTTAAGTAGTAGACTTAAAGAAAGAAAAGATTATAAATAGTTACTGGAGTTGGTCATGGAAAAGTAGAAATTTGAAGTATACTGAGGATTGAGGTTGGATTAGAGGCCTTGAAAATACAGTAGCATTAACCTGTACATTTTGTTTAGCTCTAGGATGCCTCAGTACTGAAAAATGTAGTTGAATAGCATTTATTCAACCTCCAATAATTTAAAAATTGTTTCTCTCTTTTCTTTCCTTCCTTCTTCTTTTCCTTCATCCCTCCCTCCTTCCATCCCTTCCTTCTTTCTTTCCTTCCTTCCATCCTTTTTTCCATCTTGCTTTTTTCCCTCATTATTTCCTTGCTTCTTATATTCTTCTCTTTTTTATGTACTCTTTTTTGCCTTACCTCACTCTTTTCTTCCTTTTTCTTTCTTTCCTTCCTTTTTTATTCTTTCCCTTTGTCTCCTATTTTGCATTGAGCATATTTGTGGTCAGATATTGTGATAAATGAGTTCTGAGTATATTGCATGCATTTATAAAACTGTTCACAAAACAGTTGGCAATGGCCTTCTGATTGAGATATGATTAAGCCTTCACAATGTCAATTTGTGTAAGAGGAATATTTATTTATTACTTTTGGATTCTAGGCAATTTTTACGTGAGTTCAGTTCCATACTCAAAAAATATTCTGATTAAACTATATTAATTGTGCAATTATTTCATTTATCTAGTTATCTACTTGACTTAATAAATGGAAAAGTTAATTTTGAGAACAAATGCTAATCAAGTAAAATGCTTGGGCTGAACAATATTAATCTCCATATCCAAAAAAGGAATGTTAACTATTTTCGTTTCAGTTCTAATTTGAAGTCTTGACTCACTTGAAAATGCTGGGATACATTTATATCTTAATTTTTGCTATTTTAATAAGCTGTCTAATCTCATTAAACATGTGAAAGCTGACTTTTTATAAATTTTAACATCTGAAATGTATTTCGCTTAAGAACTTATCAGTAATTACAGGTAAATATAAGCCATCTATATAGGATAAAAAGTATATTCCTTACAAAAAAATTTCAGTTCCTAATTGTTTACTCATCTTTGAAAATTAAAAATTGAAAACACGATGTATAAAGTTGTTTAACATAGTAGTAGAGAGCTATAATAACTAGAAATTAACATTAGAATTCATTATAGTTTCACCTGGATTTGAAATAAGTAACATTAAATATAATGCTATACAATTAATTCCAAAAAAATAAACTCTTACTTCTGGAAACAGCTGAATAGTTAACAATCATAATATTCAGAAATATCTGTGTTTTAATTCCAAGTTTCTGTCTTTTGTACTTAATAGATATTTGAATTTATTTTAGGTCAAACTAAGTTACTTAAAATCTTTAGACTATTCATCTTTAAATTAGAGTTCCTCTCATTGATAATATACAATACAATTTGCCTAGTGCAGTGCCTTGCTCACAGGTCATTTCTAAATGTTTACGAAATTCATCCTCAACACCGTCATCATTTTATATTTATCATAATTACCTACAGGAGAGAAAGTTTTTAAAAGGTGAGAATTAGGACAGTATCACTTACAAAATTTTCAATGTCAAGAAAATCTTCCCCACTTCTCAAGTATCTTTTTAGATTAAACAAACAAAAGAGAAATTCACACCAAATTAGTAGGTAGGGCAGCTTTTCCACATTCCATTTTCATAGTACTGTGTTTCTGTTGTTCTAAAGAACACTTTAGTAAACACATTGCAATTGTTTTGAATATTTAAAAGAACACTGGAAATATACTATATTATAGCAACTGTGAAAATGCAGAAAATATTTGACCATATGTAAATTTCTCTTCTAAAATAAGTAAGATGCCTTACTAGAACTCAGAAGTAAAGGCCAAGCAATGTGCTTTCACTCTGCCAGATAGTGTGGTGCTCTTAAAGACACAGTTCTCATTGAACAATGACAGCTCCACCTAAATCTCTGCCAAATATCTAAAGATGCTGCTCTATGGAGCAAAGTTTAAGATCTCAGGAACAGAAAGGAAGTGTCTCTTTTTAATTGTTGGTTTCTGTAATAGGCAGAATTATAAAATGGCCCTCCTAGATTTCCTGCTCTAAACCTGGGAGTGTGAATTTGATGAGACTACATGTGCTGATGTTATATTCCAAGACAAAAGAGATTTTTTCAGTTGACTTTGAGTTAATCAAAGGAAGATCATCTGGGTGGAATTACTCTTATCATATGAGTCCTCTAAAAGCAAAATTTTCTCTAGCTAGCAGTAAAATAGAATGACAGAGGAATCCCACACAAGGGAGAGATTCCACCTTACTGGTATTAGTTTTGAAGATGGAGGGACTGCTTGGGAAAACCTGAGAGCAGCCTCTCTAAGTTGAGAGTAACTGTTGGTTGGCAACCAGCATGGAAAAGGAACCTAAATCAATTTAATAACACTGCAAGGAATTGCATTCTGTAAACAACCTGAATGAACTTGGAAGGAAATTCTCCTGAGGATCCAGACAAGAGCCAAGCCTGGTTGATTTGGCCTTGTGCAACTTTAACTAGGTAACCCAATTGAGCCTGCCTGGGCTTCTGACTTAATGAACTGTAATATAACAAATGGGTATTGTTTTAAGCCACTAGGGTGGTAGTAATTTGCTGTTGTTGCAACAGAAAAAAACTAGAACAGGTCCTTAACTGTTTTCAAAGGCACAAAAGAAAAATGAAATGCCAATATTAATTTACCTAAAAAGATTGTATTTAATATTTGACAAATGAATCAAATCATTATCAATTTAATCAATCTTTTCGGCTTGCCAATATCCTAATATCATTACAAAACTATTACTGACCCAATAAGGAATATTTTGTTTGACAGGTTAGTAAATCTGAGGTCTTGAGTTCCATGAATTTAATGAAAGCAATCAATACTTATTAAGCAACTATGATGTAAAACACTAAAAGAGATCCCAATGAGATTCCAAATCATTTTTTTTAAGGATTCTGTTTGAGAATGGGATGGGTAAGGCATGTTTCTAAGAGAAGCTCATGCCTGACTTCTTATAGCAGGGTTAATTTTTCAAAATTATTCTTCCCTGATTAAAACACTTCAAGGGCTCTCCATTAGATTAAGGATGACCTCTGAACGCCTTAAAATAGAAAATGCGTTTTAGTCTGCCAAAGCTGCCAGAATGCAACACACCAGGGATGGATTGGCTTTTAATAAAAGGGGATTTATTTAGTTAAAACGTATGGTTCTTCAGAGGAAAGGCAGCTAACTTTCAACTGAGATTCTTTCTTACATGGGAAGGCACAGGGTGATCTCTGCTGGCCTTTTCTCCAGGCCTCTGGGTTCCAATTCTGCATCTCCAAAAACCTGGGCTGAACTGTGAGTGCTGAGATGGGGAATGCTGAGCTGCTTGGGATGTGCTATGTTGAGCACTTTCATTTAAGCATCCAGCCAATTAAGTCAAGCATCATTCATTGCAGAAGGCACGCCTCCTAGCCAACTGCAGATGTGATCAGCAACAGATGAGGCTCAGGTACCACTGGCTCATGTCCACAGCAATAGAACTAGTTGCCTTCACCTGGCCGAGTTGACAACTGGATGTAACTACCACATATGGAATGAGATGCCCCTATGTTAAATTCCTCTTTACAAATGGCATAGCATTTTTTTGAACCTCCATGATCAGTAGACTAATTTGTACACAGAACAGAAAGATAATAGATAATTGAACTACTATGTCAGAGTACAACGACGAAACTTTGTTTTATTATTACTGCCTTGCTAACTGAGCCCAAGGTTGCCCCAACTAAAGTGCAAATAGCTAAGGAGCACTACGACAATACGTAGAACTTAGAAACTAGGGAAAATGGAGAGACCAGATAGTTTAAATAAAACATTCTCAGAAGACTATGTAGGCCAGGTGGTCAGTGGAAAAAATTTAAGAAAAACAGATAGTTTTTCTACCTGTTATACCATTACTTTCATGATGATATTTTGGATTAGAAAGGGAGCTTTTTGAATCACTATGGTGAGTCTCTAAGAGAACTATGTCAGGGTATTGTGCAAGTACAGGGCGCTATTTGTGGATGGGATGGCTAGGAGCTGTATAAGTGACTCATTCTCGACCTCTCTCTTAACTGCCAGTTGATTTTTCAAAATTGTACTTCCATGATTAAAATTCAACATTGGTTCCCTATTAGAGTGAGGCTGACATTCCAATTCCTTAAGATAAAAAATGTGGAATGACCAGCACCTAACTTAGCTTTTCAGTCTTGTCTTTCCATTATTCCCTCTCACAATACATGTCCCAGGCAAACTAAATACTGTTCTCATACAATATTCTTTTTCTCACTTCTGATTCTTCATATATGCTGTTCATTCTGCTTGAATATTCTTTCCACCTCAATTTATCTGACTAATTCACCCATCAGATCTTAGCTTATACAACACTCCTACAGGTTAGATTTCCCCAACTTCAACTTTTTAATAGGTGCTATAATATGTGATGTATGTAATAACTGATACTTTCCTTTTCAAATAATTCATCTCAGGGTACTAAACTGATAATTGTACTTTGATTAACTGATTGTATTTTCCAACAAATAGTATGTCTTGTGAAAACTAATAGTTTTCTATGATTTTCTTCTTAGAGCTGATAATATTTTTAGCACATAGTTACTAAATACTTTTATTTATAGAGTGAATTGAATTTGGAAGGACATGAAAGAGTCATCTAAGTGAAAAAGAGGAGGTAGGGATTTTCCTACAGAAGGAACAATGTAAATGAAACTGTGGAGGTCAGAAAGACTGTGATTTCCTTAATCCTCAAGGAATTTGTAATAATGATAAATAAAGAACAAGTGGAGAATAGCTAGAGAGGTAACAGCGGTTAACCTCTGTAGGACCTTGTTTGTGACATGAAAATAGGCAAAGAATGCTTTAAATTAGGAATTTGCATTAGTGGACATTGGCAGAATTCATGATGCCACTTACTGATCCTAGAAATAGTGGTGGTGATTGATTCTCTTCTGAAGGAAAATCCCCTACAGTTAATCAGGAATTGTGCTGTTTTCTCTCAATTTAGGTGAATATAAATGATAGAATCTTTAAAGAAATAAAGATGAAAGACATATATAATTTAAATAATCCTATAGGGAATTGAAATGCTTTTATGGAATTGGTAGTAGTAATTTCAAATTTCATTTGAAGATAGAAATGAATATTGGTAAAATCGTATTACATGTATGGTAAAATGAATGTTGTCCACTATTAAATTTGGCTGCAAGAGGGATAGTGGAAGGGCTAATTTAGACAGTCAGAAAAGGATGGGCCTTAAAAGAATGGACTGATATGGGAGGCAGAATTGTAAGATGTCCTCCAAGATTCCTGTCCCCTGGTGGACCCCACTCTCTCTCAGTTGTTCAATCAAACAGTAATCTAGGCACTGCTATGAATGGATTTTGCAAATGTAATTACTTTGCCTTAATTAAGGTCCCAAATGAGTTGATCTTAAGATGGGGAGGTTGACTTCAGTGGTCTAACATAATCATGTCAGCTCTTAAAGGGATTGGGTTCCTCCCGAAGAAAGAGATTTTAAATGTGTGGGATATTCTCCATTGCTAGTTGGCTTTGGAGAATAAGGTGGCTATATGTCCCAAAATACAGACAGCTTCTAGGTGATGCATACAGATACATCTTTCTGATACCCAGAAGATGGGAACTCCAGTCCTACACGAAGGGACCTAATTGCAAATATAATGCAATTTATTATAATAATTCGGTCACATGACAATGAGAATTGTACATCTAAATTCCATAAGAGGAGCCACAAGGTGGGAACTCCAATGAAGTTTAAAATGAATTTCCAAGGAAAAGCTGGCAGAGATACAAATTCATTCCGGCTGCTGAAATAATCAGTTAACCCTTTTAAACCTTTCAAAGGATTTGATGAAATGTCTCTTGTTGTTGAAAGCAATTTCCTTTATTGATTGTAGGTGTAGTAAGCTATAGATAAATCAGTTGACCAATGATTTAAATCCACAAAATACCCTCACCAGAAGAATGAGGCCAGAGCTTGCTTGACCAAATAACTGGACACAGTAACCTGCCCTGGTGAATGGACATTTTTGGGGGGGTGGGGATTGGTCAGCAGGTCTTAAATGATTAATCACTGTACAATCCGATCTTTTTTGACCTTCTCTTTCTACATTATATCTGGGCAGTTACAGCCTTTCAATATAGTCTATATTTTGGTCCATGCTTCAGCCAACCACCAAAACTATTAAATTCCTTTATAACCCCTCAAGCTACAACATCGAATCCAGAATCTCTGCTTATTGAGCCCATATAAATAAATTCAACCTAATTTTTGTTTCTCCACCATTATTTCACACCCTTAATGTCTGCTTCCACACATTTCCCTTGATTTGTCTACTTAAGTTGTAAAAATCATGCAGTATTTCATGGGTCACAGTTTGTATTTCACTTTTCAATGCCCCTTGATACTTCTTTACTTATATGTCTGAAAGCAAAGAGGATGGTTAGTCAAGAGAGGAATTAGCAGAGGCTTTCAATACCACTGCCTGGGGCATTCCATTGCAGTTTTCTCAGGTAATGCATGGCTCATCTCTTCAGATGGAGGTTTGAGGGCTCAGGGGAGGTAGTTCCAGGTTTATCAGACACAGCAGTGTTTAATTTCATGCAGGATAGCTGAATCCTCAGGAAAGAAATTCTTTTTCCAGGTTGCTGAAATCATCGGTTTTCCCTTCCAGTCTTGCAACTGATTGGATGAGGCTTCTCTTGTTGCTGAAGGCAATCTTCTTTTGTTTATTGTGCTATAAGCAGCCACGGATGTAATCATCTGACTAACGATTTAGGCCTCAAACATTCCTTTCTCAGAACAATCAGGCCAGCGCTTGCTTAATCAAACAACTGAACATCATAACAACTAATTTGGCACATAAACTATCACCTTTTGGGATAAAAAGACATGGCATATAAAGTCAATACTGGTTTTGGAGAGGAAAATTCCTCTATACAATATTGCATCTACTGACAACATTGAAATGTGGGTTGTAGATTAAGTATCTCATCAAATTTAAATTTCCAGAAATATGAATACTGTTGTGGTAATATGTGATAATACATGTTTTTTCTAAATATAAAGGAATGAAAAAAGCATGATGAATACAATCTACTTACAGATGGTCCAGGAATGAGAGAATGATACAGAAAATGTGACAGATTATTAAAATAGATCAAATTGAGTGAAGGAGACATAGTCCATCTCTGTATTATTTAAAATTTTTTTCTGTTCGTAAGGATTTCAAAATAAAATTAATAAATTCTTTGGAAAGTTGAACGTGAAATTCCACTTCAAATACCAAAAAGTAAAAAAAAACATCTAGATGTTTGGTTTTGTAAAGTTATCTAATACAGTTTGTATTGTTTCACTTTTCACTGTGTCTTTTCTTATCTTCCTGAAATTTTAGATCTTTTTATATTACTCACAGTGTCTTCTGCACTGATAGGAACCTTATGGGCATTTAACAAATATTTAGTCAATTAATTGGGGGTAGAACACGGCTCAGAAATACAAAAACGATTCTTTAAAAAATCAAAGCTATGTTATTTTTCAGTTTCCCAATTAAAAACAAGTCATCTCAGTGTCCTCAACTAGCCTTTTGGAAACAATACCAATAGTGCTAAGTCATGAGAAAATAGAAGCATTCACTATAACTCAAAACATGTTGTAGAAATGGGTTTCTCTTTTCCCATGGTGTCAAGTCAAAATAGGACAATTTGTAAATGTATAGTTGAATGAACATAGGATTTACATGTGGCTTTGGCTATGTATTTTGTTTTAAGTAGTGCCAGAGAGTGATAAAAATCTATGTAGAGAATCTTACACATCTGAAAATGAGATCATTCAGATCTCAGATATTACATTAAGTATCATATATTGAAGAATATGTTAAGCCAATACTTCATTTTTTTAAAAATTATGCTGCAGAAACTGATTTAATATATTTTTGCTAAAAATAACACAATGTCTTGTTAACAAATATATTCATTTTGATTTCTGTACACCTTGAGAGGAGAGAGAAAAATACTCCTTTGCAGCTTGTCTAATAAAATGCCTTGTTTCTAGGCAAGGAGATTTAATTAATCCAGTAGACTGCACAGTGGTGCTATTTTGACATTTAGTAAGCCACGATGCTTCATAGAAATCTTCATATTTTGCTTCGGAAAATATTTTTAAAATTCCAAGCCCGTAGTTAGCTCTTTTCACTTCGCAACCACAATTATTTTTCAATGTGCAATTCTTATTTAATCTTCAACTACTTGTGCACACCTGTTTTATTTGTATAAATGTTATATATATATAAATTTATAAACATTTTCAGGAAAAACTTTGCAGAAATTTGATTTCAAGAACAGATTTATGAATTTGATACATAATTTTCTTTAATTAGTCGCATCTTTAAAAGGTAAAGAAATAATTTATGCTTAGGGTGATTATTGTTCTTCCATTTATTAACAAGATTGAATGAGTATATATCTAATTTTTGTTTCCTCCCTGGCAAAGTGAAAATTGGTACAAGGTAAATTCAGTGACCCACTGTTTTAAACTTTACCACATTTGAATTTACTCAGAAAAATTACTCCATGATAAGGGAAATGATGTCTTTTTCACTAGATTAAAGAAATCCATGATGTTCTGTAGAGTAAATACTAAAATAAAATGATAAAATATATTTTTGTTACTCAGTTGAAAGAGAAACTGGGCCTCAAGGTAGGACAACAACACATTTCATTTGACAACATCAGCTCACTTATTGCATCTGGCTATTGTTTCCTTAAGGCAGATAAGCTATGTCTTTTACAGTAAGGTTGTAGACTGAATGAGTAATCCTATTTATCAGGATTCCTCTTATCTTAACTTTTGTTAAGATGGAGCCAGAAATAGGTCCTTAAATTCTTCATCAGAGCACAAAAAATAATGATAAATAATGATCCAGATATGGAAATAATTTCTTACATCTCTGGGATGGAAGAATATGTGGCTCTCACTTCTGAATTTATTTTACATGTTTGACATTTAGCATTTTTTTATTAAAAAAATGAGAAACTTCAACAAATGCTTAAGATATTCAAGAATTATGTTTCAAGAGAATCTTACTATCTAGATTTACTTGAAGATGAAAAATTGATTATATATTTTCTCCTAAGACTATGTCAGCTTTATTGCATTATGGCAAAAATAGTTTTAAATGTATTTTCAAGGATGACAGCAATGAAAAAACTCCTCATCGATTCTCATTGTATGGTAGAAATGTATATTGGTGGAAAATACAGTCTCCAAATGTAAATGGTTAAAAGGTAGATAGATTTATTTATTTATGCTAACTAAGCCAAGAATAAGAGAATATACATATATGCATATGCATATCACGCTATCATTTCATTTTATGATATTTCTAGGGAATTTATTTTTCACCTTGAATATATCTTGAACCAGTGATTTTTAAATTCTCAAAGTTTAAATCAAGTGTTTTTTACAGTGGATATCAAATTTAAATTATTGTCTGTAGGATCTATTAGAAATTTTGAATAAGGTTTTGTTTGATCACCTTAACTATAAGAATTCTCTGAGCAAGTAATAGTTTTCCCTCAGATATTTTGAGTATTATTTTTTGAAAAAACATATTCAAATAGTTCCATTTATTTATTCAACTCCACAAGTATACCAAAAAATCAATGTCTTTATTTCTCTCTAACTTTCTAATATATTTAGCCTTCAATTATGCTTAGTTCCTGTTTTAGTTTGCTAAAGCTGATAAAATGCAATATATCAGAAATGGGTTTTACAATGGGGATTTCTTAGCTTACAAGTTTACAATACTGAGGCCATGAAAAATGTCCAAATTAAGGCATCAGCAGGATGATGCCGTCTCCCCAAAGACTGGCTACTGATGACCCTTAACTCTTCTGTCACATGCCCAGGCACATGATGACATCTCCTGGTCTCTGCCTTCTTTCTGGATTTTCATTGTTTCCAGCTTCTGGCTCCCTCTCTGAGCTTCTATGTGTGTCCTTGTCACACAGATGATCCAGCTTTCCTCTGCTTTAGCTTCTCTGAATTTCATCTCTTAGATCTCTGGGGCCATTTCCTGTGTCTTCTCTCTGACTTTTATGCTCTTACAAAGGACCCCAGCGAGGGAATAAGACCCACACTGAAAGAGGTGAATCATACATTGACTTAAGATCTTACTTACCAAAAGATCCTACTTATAGTGGGTCCTCACCCAGAAGAATATATTAACCTTAAGAACATAATTTTCTGGTGAACATAACAACTTCAAACCACCATCATTCCTTTAGTTAATTCCACTTAGGGTGGTTTACTAATAATTCAGATTATCTAAGAAACAGTAGAAATAAAGCTTTAATTCCTACATGATCTTGTGTCCAGTGTCCTTTCAAAAGTCACTTATTATTTGCAGTAGTTTGTGAATTTCTCTGAGTATCTGTGTACTAAACTCCTCACTATAAAGTCTGTTCTTCTTCCTCCTTTCTTACCTTTATGCTTTTTAAGGAAGAATAATAGTTCATTTATGTATATGCCATATTTTGATTATTCATTCATATCTTGATGGGTACTGGGGCTGCTTCCATCCTTAGACAATTGTGAATGATACCTCTATGCACGTCAGAGTGCAAATATCTGTTCAAGTACCTGTTTTCAATTCTTTAGGGTATACAACTAGAATTGGTTTTGATGGGTCCTAGGGCAATATCTTACTACTTTCTGAGGAACCACCAAATAATTTACCAAAGTGGCTGCACCATTTTGCGTTCCCCAAAATGATGAATAACTAGTGTTCCTATTTCTCCATGTCCTCTCCAACACTTGTTATTTTCTGGGTTTTTTTTAGTTTGTTTTCATAGTTGCCATTTTGGTGGGTGTGAATATGTTTAAATGTTAAAGAAACTGCCAAACTATATTCCAAAGTGGCTGCACCATTTTACATTCCCACCAGTAGTGCATGAGAGCTCCAATTCCTCTACATCTTTGCTAACACTTTGTATGGTCAATGTTTTACTTTTACCCATTTTGTTAGGTGTGTATGGTAACTCTAATATTGCTACACAAGTTTGTAAATGATTATTTGCTTTCTGTGTATCTTCTTTGGTGAGATGTAAAAATTTTTTACACATTTATTTTTGGAGTAAAATTATTTGGAGGGATTGTTTTTCCTTTATTATTGAGTTATGAATGTATGTCTTGGGAATAAAAGAATATTTTGTTGAATCAATAAATCATTTTTAAAAGAAAATAATTAGCACAAATATTTTTATTTACATAAATCTCCAACTTAATGTTTTACCTTACTTAAAGCAAAACAACTTATCTGAGTAAAATATCAACTGCATATTATGCTACTGAGTCTGCCTTTCTTCTCTTTATTTGCCATTATTTGTATCAAGCAACATCTTACATGGACAATTTATATTTGGCTACTTAATATTAGGTTATAATCCATAATTTTTTAGATAGTACCTTGTTACATTCCATATTTCTATATATGCTACCACCATCCATTCAGATACTTAAGTCAGTGATATCTAGGAATCCATTTTCAGTTTTCTGCTTCTTTATCTAATTTTCCCTACCAATATTAATTTTCACAAAGTTCAGTTATTCCAAAATCTAAAAACAGCTCTTGTCTTATGTCTCATTATCTCCTTAACTTAAGTTCACTTCTTAAAAATTGGAATGTTCCTCTAGCCTTCTAAATAAGTCATATAATTTATTCATACAGCATGTCATGCTTTCCTACTTTTCCCATAGTTTGCACATTCAGATATATTTCCCTCATACACTATTCTTCTTTTTCACCAAATGACACACTGCTTATCCCTGAGGACCTTATATAAATATTAACACGATGATTTCTTCTAATTCTTGTTCAAAATTTAGTCTATTCTTTATTCTTCCCTAGAACATTATAAATGCACCCCTTAAGACAAGTGTGGCAGCCCAGGAGTTGGAACTGCTCTCCCTTAGGGGTCACCACCTTGAGCATGCAGCAGTCTGCATGACCAGAACAGAGATGCCGAAGGTCACTGAGCCTAATCACTTTTGGTAATCGACTTTCAGGGGACTCAGTTAAGACTTTCTTGTAACCAAATATTGGGAAGCTCTGCTATATAAAACACATCCTTTCCTCTTGTTTTTGCAGATAACTGAGTCTCATTTCCAACCCAGCCACCATTAGGATTTACATGCTCCTATAAATAAGCCCCTCATTAAACTTATGGGCAACTCTTTGCCTGATGTGTTGTGAGGCTTCAGGTTTGAGCTGAGCTGGAACATTTAGTAAGCCAGGCAGGAGAACAAAGAGCTGCTAGCTGTAAAGTAAGTACTGGGAAAGGAGACTCCCTAGGGGGAATCCTGGGATAGCCTAAAACATTCATGTGGGAAGGGGTGGCTACTCTCGTAGATGAATGGGGACAGCTGAAAGAACACAGAGATTCTTATAACTCCCCAGCTGGACTAACAGCTCTCCTGCCGTAGGCTGCAATAGGCTGTAAGACAGTTGGGATTTCATAGGAACAAGGAAAGCTGCCAGGCTACAGCAGCTGTAGCCTGGTTTCTTTGGGTGGCTTGTGCGATCAGCTGTGGAAGAGGTCCTGAAAACTAAAGCAGCAGTTCACCACCTAGAGGAGGGACCTAAGCTAGAAAGAAGAATATGGGTAGCCCAAGCAGAGTTGAAAGATGCTTTAAATGAGTGGCTACACCTAGTAGATGAAAATTTGCAAACATTAGCATGTCCTTATGCTGGGGTAAGGAGGTGGAAGTTACCTAAGGCTCAAGTAAGACATATTCTTACTGTCCCTGATTGGGACCCCAAAGTTTTGAACCCAGAGAATTTTTCTTCAAATGATGAGGGTTCTCAATTAGATTTAGAGAGGGAGGATGAAATGTATAAATTTGTTTGCCCTCTGGCCCAACCTAAGATTAAGTTCATCTCTCAGTACAATTGGGCCCTCAGAAGTTGCTTCAGCCCCATCCATGCCTGCTGAGCAAAAAATGCCCGACAGTGTGGGATTTTACCACCTCCGAATTATGAGCAATAGGGAGTCATTATGGACAAGAACCTCAAGAACTTTTATCAAAATGGATGGCAATTGTGGGATACTGGTGAAAATGATATACTGCTCTCAGGGTATGCTGTACTCTCTCACCACCCATCCTTCTCTATATAAATGCATATATTTTTTAGTCCCTGAAATTGAAATAAATTTGCTATTTAATTGGCTCATATTCCAGCATAAGGAGGTATGGCCCAATGAGGGGGATTTTCCCCAGTATGCCCCCATTGGAACACCACTGACAAACTACAAGATGACTAAGGATGAGGCATGTGATTTACACGTCAGATACTATTGGACCAGATAAGGTAATTTACACCTCAGGAATGAGATCATTCAACATACTGCTCCCAATCAGTGGTATGGGGCTTTGGTGCCCATTCTCAGCCCACTTATAGGACAGTCATCTCACAGGCTACCCAAATGATTGCACACCTGGGAGACACAGATTGCCTATGATGAAGGAGAATTGGAGTTAGAGCTATGGGTCATGTTCCAAGGAGACATGATGGTCAGAACTGGGTGTCACATAAACCAATATGGGAAAGATCCAATAGCTACTGGAGCTAAAACTGAGGATATTGAGGGGTATCCAAGTGTCATATTAGTTGAACTGTGGAACAAGTAGGCCAAGAAGCATAGGTTTATTAAGCTTGAAACCAGTTCATTAGAGGAAGATGTGGATTCTGACTGAGAGACATGGCCAATACCATATAAAAAAGGCCTTTAATCCCCCAGCTGAGAATGTCTGAGAGGTTCCCTTCACCCTAGCATAGGGTTGAGCTCCTCAAATAAGAACAATACAGGGGGACACTAAGCATCAGAGTTCACATATAGAGCTACCTTTTGACTCCCCACTAATGAACATAATGTTTTGGCCTTAGTAGACACTAAAGCAAAATGCAGTTTAATATACAGAAGATTGCCACCAATTGGGGGTCCCTACACTAACCATTGCTGGATTTGAGGGCCATAGTATTAAAGCAACAAAACAACAACTACTAGTGCAGATTGGCCAGTCACTACCTCAAAGGTATACAGTGTACATATCTCCTATTCCAGAATATAAATTGGGAATTGATATTTTACAAAATATCATTTTGCAAACTACTATAGGTGAATCCCATTTCCGGTGCTGGAAGGTCAAAACCATCCAAAGAGGATGTGCTAAGTGGTCACTGGTAAAAGTAGCCTCTCCCAGACACACAGTGGCAGTGCCTTAATATAAGTTACCAGGAGACCACAAAGAAATCAGTGCCGCCATCAAGGAATTAGAAACAGTGGGCATTATAATCCCCACTTACAGCCCATTTAATAGCCCAGTTTGGCCAGTGAAGAAGCTGGATAGATCCTGCAGATGACTACTGATTACAGAGGATTTAACAAAGTAGCTTCTCCTTTGTTTGCAGCTGTACCAAATATAGCTACATTGTTACAGTATGTAAGTGCTCAATTAGGCCAATTTCATTTTGTGTTAGAGCTTGCTAATGCATTTTTTTTTTTTTTTGTATTTCTTTACACCATTCCAGCAGCTTGCATTTTGCCTTCACATGGGAGGGAAAACAGTGGACATTCACCATGCTACCACAAGGATATCTTCATAGCCCCACTATATGCCATGGTTTGGTAGCCCAAGAATTAAAATATGGAAACCTCTGCAGAGGTCACTTTCTTTCATTATATTGAAGACATTATGCTAACTAGTAACTTTCTTGCAAAATTGTAAACTGCTGCTAAGACTGCAGTGGCCCACCTTAAGAACTGAGGAGGGGTTGTAATCAAGGACAAATTACAAGGGTCTGGATGCTCTGTCAAATTCTTGGGTGTTGTTTCATCTGTTGAGACGAAAACTATTCCCTCTGCTGTTGGTAAACTGCAAAATACCTGACTCCCCGTACTCCTAAAGAACTCATGGCTTTCTTTAGTGTGTTGGGTTATTGGAGTCCATTTATATTCTATTTAGTGCAAATTCTAAAACCTTTGCATGTCCCAGTTAGGAAAATAAAAACATAGGAATGAGATGTTCCACAGCAGGTTGCATTTGGAAAAGCTAAATGAGCTATCACCCAAGCTCAGGCTCTAAGGGGAGGTTGACCCATGCGCCTTGAGAATTAGATGTGGCTATTACAAATATTGGCTTTGGGTGGGGCTTATGACAAAGGCAACAGGTAAAGAAAATTCCTGTTGGCTTTTGGTCTCAGCTCTGGAAAGGAGCTGAACTGCAGCCCCTTAGAAAACAGCTGTGTACTGCCTATAACACGTTACTGCAAGTTGAAGGAGTAACTCAGAAATGCCCTGTGAAATTAAGAACAGCCATCCCCAAACAAGGATGGATAAGGGACTGTGCAATTAAGCCTCACTCTTGCAGGACGCAATTGAGCCCATTAACAAAATGTAAAGCTTATCTGCTATGTGCAGCATCTTCAACAATACCCATTTAAGTACAGAAATGCATGATATGTTAGGACCAGTCTTTTTGTGTGGAAGAACACCACTTGCCCCTCCCTGCCAACCTTACTGAGGTGGCTGTTTCTGTGCCCACTGTTGGCAGATGTAGCAGTATGCCTGAGTCTGCCTGGTGCACTGATGGATCAGCACATGGTAATTGCCAACTGATGGCAGTAGCCATACAACCTAGTATGTACATTATATGGTGGGAAACTGGGACTATGCAAAGAAGCCAATGCGCTGAATTAAGAACTGTATGGATGGCCATTGTTCATGAGCCAGGAGTTGCATTAAATATTTGTACTGAAAATCAGGCAGTGTACCAGGGCCTGACAGTATGGATGTCCACATGGAAGCAAGTACAGTGGACTGTGATTGGCTGCCCCTTATGAGGAAAACAAATGTGGAAGGACATCTGGACTGCCTGAGTGTCATGTCTCTATCATAACATTGATTCTTTACCTGACAATATTAAAGCGGATGCTTTAGCAAAAATTTGTAGCCTAGATTCAGTGTCACTCAAGGCTACCAAATGGTTGATTAAAAAGACAGAACATTGATGGTACCAGATTCTGTGGAGACTAGTACAGCAATTCCAGCTGCTCATCACCAAGAATAATTGAAAGAAGTCATGGATGCCTGGTGCTCTTGTTTGCTATGACACCAAGGATGCTTTCTCATCAACTCACCCACATTGGCCTCAAGTGGATTCTAGTCACCAGGTGGCAAGTAGATTACGCTGGGCTCCTTCTCTTATCTGAAGTTACAAAATATGCCTTTTCATTTGTGGATATGGCCACTAGACTGTTGCTGGCCTTGCCAGTAGGACAAGC
The DNA here is from genome assembly GCF_023851605.1 of Tamandua tetradactyla. Classification (NCBI taxonomy): domain Eukaryota; kingdom Metazoa; phylum Chordata; class Mammalia; order Pilosa; family Myrmecophagidae; genus Tamandua; species Tamandua tetradactyla. The sequence continues at coordinate 4,083,145 of NC_135350.1, read as the reverse complement.
TAACCAAAGAGCTGCAATACGTAGCCTAGAAGAACTAAGTGCTTTTATGGGGTCCCCACACATGTAGAGAGTAATAAAGGGACTCCCCTTACCAGTCAACTAACTCAAGCTTGGGCTACTGAATATGGCATCTTAAGGACATTTACTTGCCCTACAACCCCATAGCTATTGTGGTTAATTGAAAGAATCAATGGACTTTCAACAGAACAGTTAAAAGATAAGCAATTTCTGCAGCAGTGGACATACCAGTTGTTTCCCAGTCCTCGCCAACCTCAATTCATGGGCCTGAGCAGCTGCACCCACTCTTGCTGAATTAGTAATGGTTGTACTTATACGAACCCTATGACAAGTAAAGAGACCAAGAATGCTACAATTGCAATGAAGTAATGAAAATAACTTACCCTTGCCTGTGTCACAAACACTAGAAATTGGGAAAAACAAGGTCAACTGGGTCTGGTTCTAGCTGATGTAGCCATGCTGGTTGGCTACCCTAAGCCTCTGGGATATATAGGTGTTGTTCTAAATTTGAGTATTAAACCACAATGTATATGAAAGATGCCACAGGTTACTTATATCACTAATCCAGGACACGAATACAGGGGAACTATGTATATATATATATTACTTTATGGATACATTATGCCTAGTGTAACAATGGATATAACCTCAGAAAGCTCCCTGCAACTTCATGGAGAAAAAATATGGTATTTGAAACCCCTTCATAACACTCCCTCTTCAGGAACAATTTTGTCTACTAACAGAAATTTTGTTTGTATCCTATTGGATCAACAGGATTTGCCTTTCATGGTTCCCTAAAACATCTTTCTTTTCACCCTTAGCATTGTAGTAAATACATTTCTTCAAATAGTCTACTGCAGTAACCTATGTGCACAATAAATCTCAATGTTGAGTGTGCACTGAACTGTCATCATGGGGTGCTGGTGGCCTGCCTTGGATTGCGAGCCTTCTGAATTGGATTGCCCTGCTGGCCAGATAGAATTCAGTACTTTGAAAAATCTGGAAAATAATATTGTCATTTAGGTCTCAAGTCACAGGTTTTGTCCATTGTTGGTAGAATAGCTTAATTCCCTTTTTTGACCATGGTGGCATCAATTCGTGAGGTTATTATCTCTGTGTAAGGGACTCCTAGTGTGCTGTTATCTCTTATGCTATTGCTGTGGAATACAGATAAAATGTCTGTCCCATGGTCGATGCAAACTGCTGCACAGAGGTGGATTGTAGCAGCCAGGGGTCAGAAGCCCCTCCCTTAGGGAAAATGGTTGAACCTTGAGCATGCAGCAACCTGCAAAGCCAGAACACATAGAAGGCCATTAAGCCTAATCACCATTTATAATCAACTTTCAAAAGACTCAGCTAAAACTTCTTTGTAACAAGATCTCATAGGAGGCACTGCTATAGAAGGAAATCCTCTTCTTCTTGTTTGTTGCAAATTACTGACTCATTTTCCAATGAGTCTGCTGTTGTGAGAATTATATTCTCCTGTAAATCCCTAATTAAATTCATGGGCAACTTTTTGGCTGGTGTGCTCTCTAGGCTAAGCTGGATTGGAACAGTATGGAATTATGAATTCTTATAGGGCCTTAAATGGTGTTTCTGCTATCGTTAACTCTCCAGGACTTCTCTAACAAAATGATAGGCACATCACACTCAATAATCATGTGATTCCTGGATGTAGTGTGAATATATTCTGCTTTAAGTGAATAAACTATTAAGTTGATTCTATTTTTTAACATTTCAAGAAATTACTGTCCTTTCAGTCACTGATAAATTTTATAGCATGTAAAAATACACAGAAACTAAATTGTCTATAAATATTTTTGAAAGCAATGAATGAATGGGATTTCAGAATCTTGCAAGCAGCCCTTAAGATTTTCATATCACTATCTCTACTGAATGTTTCCTCCTGAATTCAATAACTCTTAAGAACCCTACATTCTTGGGAAATCATATTTTAGTCTTTTCATTGTTGATTCATTTAAAATGCAGGGTATGTATTTTAAATAGAAAAGTAAATATAATATCAATGAAGCAAATATTCAGCCCTTGTCTATTTTTGTCTTTTACTTCTTGAAGATTGCAAAATGCAACGTTATGATATAATGCTCTTATGTTAATTTTGAGAAATATTTAGTGCCATCTAATGAATATTCAGATTTGCATATTGCTTCAGAAATAAGCTGTTTTAGGCATTCTGTACTGAATACTACCAAAATGAAAGTTCAAGTTAGAGAAAAGTAAGAAACCCAATTTTGGTCAAAACTCTCCACTCTTTAAGACAAGATTCTTTGGTCATGTTTGTATTTCTACATTTATGTATTCTTAACTCACTGTGCAACTTTGTATTCACAGAGCTCTAAACGATCATGTGTTTAAAAAAGTATGCATGCAAACAAAGAAATAAAAATCAATGATATAAGAACAATTTAAGTGTAATTTATAATTTTTCTCCAGTCTTTTGTCCTGGGAAAGTTTTCTGGGTGTGTACATAACATTTTGAAGATTGCTCATATATGGAGATGAAAAGGGCCTCAACTTGAATTGAAGTGGTGGAAATGGCTGACGTGGAGATCGCCTGTGACCAACATAATAAAGAATATCCAAGCTGCACTTGGATACCTAGGTTATGGTTTTTGTTATGAAGGTGCATGAGGTGGCAAAGATTCTTCTCATATACCAAGACAATTAAAAAGATGAAGAAAGTTTAAGGGCTAGAAAAAAATTGGAGGATAAAAATAGATTTGGGGGAAAGATAATGTAGAAAGTTTTGAGTACTGGTACATAAAAAGTTAAAATTGGCAGAACATTGCTAATGAAATGTAAAAAGCCATAAGTGAGTCTCAACCAGATGATACATATTTGAGAATCATTTACAATAGAAGTAATTGTTGCAATTATTGGATATTTTGTAGGTCAAGGACAAAGAGGGAAGTTGGCAAAACTAAGTGGAAGTCTTACATTTGTGTGACACATTTAGAAAGTAGAAACAGTATAGAAAAGCAGCCAGAGGAAAGAGGTAGAGTTGGATTAGAGCCAAAGAGAGCTGGCAGTCTTAAGGGAAGAGAGGATGTCAATAGGCTGGAATTTTAGCAAAAGCAAAGGCTATTGATAGATAAAGGAGCAAGAGAAACTCATTGGATTTAGTAATTGAAATGATATGCCTTTTCCAAAATACTTCCTCTTTTAAAGATTTTTAGTAAACTAATCAAGACCCATGTAGAATGGGTGGAGACACTTCTCTATCTAATCAAGTTTAGTACCCACAATTGGTTGGGTCACATCTCCATGGTGATAACCGAATCAAGTTTCCAACCTATAGCGCTGAATAGGGATTGGAAGAAACCATTGCTTCCACAAGATTAGGATTAAAACATGGTTTTTTAGGTACATAAATCCTTTCAAAACAGCACATTCCACCCTCTGAATCCTAAAAAAAACATATTTTACCCATACACAAAATACATTCATTCCATTACAATATCAGGAATCCTTAAACCATTTCAGGAACAATACAAATACAATGCAAAGTCAAAACCAGTGCAAACTCAGAAACAATTCAAAATCTCAAAGTTAGCTATAGCCATGGTCTGTCCTAATGCAAAAATTCTCCTCTGGGTCTGGACCTGTGAAACTCTAGTTATTTACTGCCAACATACAAAGAAGAAACAGTCACAAGATACATTGACTCACTCCATGAGGAGTTGGAAGGAACGCAGGAGTCACAGGACTCAAGAAGTTTCAAAAACCTGCAGGGCAAACTCCACTAGATTTCAAAGTCTGAGACTGATTTAACTTCAGGGCTTTAGAAAGAGGCAGTCCCATCCTTTCCAAGAGCCTTTGCAGTACCCCACTTCTCATTGAACACAACCTTGGGGAACATTGGGGAGACCACCTTTTCTTGGCTCCACTCTCTCCATGGATCAGGGCTGCACACATGCTCTCTGCCATCTCTGGGGCATATGCTCAACCCTACCATAAGGTAGCAGCCAAGGTCTCCCCAAACCCCAAGGGATGTGTTCCATGCTCTCCAAGGCCTGAGGCGGCATGACTCTTCCACTGCAATGAGGTGGAAGGCCCATTCTCTGCCTTTGGGGCAAACTCACCCTCTTCAAGTGTTTGGGTGGCTCTCCTCTCCTGGCCTGAGGTTTCTTGACTTCAGACCCCAGCCTCCATGGTTTTGCCTCTGAAGTTACTTTTCCTCCAATGTGTCCTTTCTCTGTCCCTCAGTCCTGACTGGCAGTGGTTCTCTTCATACAGATCCCTCAACACTCCCATTGCCTTTCTATGCAGAAGCCTCAGATTGTGCCCATCAGACATAAGGAGTTTCCACAAATTCTTCCTGGATAATCTTGGCTTTCTCTGAAATGGCTGGCTGATTCCACATTTGGTTAAATACTCACATGGGGAACTATTTCCTGGAGTCTCCCTTCCTGGAAGCCCAGAATTTTCCAGATCATCAGAATCTGGTTTCTTTGTACCTTACAAGAGTTAGGTTTCAGATTATCTCTCTCCTGTCACATTTCACTATAACCTCCAAGGAGAAACCAGGGTGCACTTTCCACATTTAATTTGGAAATCTCTTCTGCTAAATATCCAGCTTTTAAAATCTGCCTTCCAGTCAAAGTCACTAGTCAACTTTTCCAGATTATTGGCCATTTTAAAACAAGGATCACCTTCCTTCCAGGTTGCAATAATATATGCCTCATCTCTGCCTAAAACCATGTCAGAGCTATCTTTAGAGTCCACACCTCTACCAACAGTCTCTGCAAAGCATTCTAGGCCTTCTCTATCAAGCTCCTCACAACTCCACCAGAATCTTCCCCTTATCCATTTAAAAAGCTGCTCCAACATGCCTTGTATTTGCAAACTGCAGCAGCACTCCACTTCTCTGGTATCAAAATCGGTTTCAGTTTGCTAGTTGCCAGAAGGAAGTATACCAGAAACAGAATGACTTTTAAAAAGGAGAATTTAATAAGTTGCTAGTTTACCGTTCTAAGGCTGAGAAAATGTCCCAGTTAAAACAAGTCTCTAGAAATGTCCAATCTAAGTCATGTAGGGAAAGATACCTTGGTTCAGGAAGGCCGATGATGTTCAGCATTTCACTCTCAACCGGGAAGTCTTGCTGCCAGCTTTCCTGGCTTCTGGCTTCACGAAGCTCCTCAGGAGTCATTTTCCTTCTTCAGCTCCAAAGGTCACTGGCTGATGGACTCTCTGTTTCTTGTGACTGTATCATTCTGAAGCTTTCTCCAAAATGCTTCCTCTCTTAAGATGCTCATCAAGACCTACGTAGAATGGGTGGAGACACATCACCATCTAATCAAGTTTAATACCCACAATTAGTTGGGTAACATCTCCATGGAGTTAACCCAATCAAGTTTCCAAATCATACTGCTGAAGAGGGATTAGAAGAAACCACTGTTCCCACAAGATTAGTATTAAAATATGGCTTTTGTACGGTACATAAATCTCTTCAAACCAACACAGGAAGGATGAAGAAAAGAAAGCAAGAGATAGAGAGAAGGCTGGTAATGACATCACCACGATCTCCTAGGTTTTAGGCACTGCACACATGCTTTATTCAATTTTCTCATTCATTCACTGAGGAAAAAAAACAATGATGTCAAGAAACTCAGTCAAACTGATTTTCATTCAATCTATAGTTCCAGGTTTTCTTGAAATTCCTTCCAGATAGACATTTTTTTGTTAATACTTAGAATACAAATATAAGATTATAAGTGTAGATTCATGGTGTTACCGTATCTTAAAAACATGAACATTCTATGTTTCTATTTTAGGCCTCAGGGCTAAAGATATTTCATAAAAAAATCTAAAGTATTTTAGCCAGCACTTCCTTTAACAAAGATCATATTATACATGTATTTATAGTGATGCTATAAATGTAGTTCTTAAATTTATTGCTATAGAAATGGATATTAAAAGTTATGGGGCAGGGCCACAGTGGCTTAGCAGGCAGAATTCACACCTGCCATGCCAGAGACCTGGGTTCACTTCCCAGTGCCTGACCATGAAAAAAATTATATAATTAGGGTTTGAAAACATCTTACAGGAATAACGTTTAAATTTGGGTTCTACAAAATATGTCTGTTTGCTGAATCTTTACATCTTGAACACTGTCCTAGCCATCAAAAATTTATTCCTTCAGCATCCAACCACCGTACTTTGGCTAAGTGACTTGATTCAACACTGAGCTTCAGCCTAGTTAAGCAGTGTGGTAGTTAGATTCAGTTGTCAACTTGGCCAGGTGATGGCATCTAGTTTTGTTGCTGCAGACATGAACCAATGGCATGTGAACCTCATCTGTTGCTAATTACATCTGCAGTCGGCTAGGAGGCATGCCTGCTACAATGAATGACATTTGACTTAATGTTTTTAGCTAGTCAGGGTCCCTTCCCCTTTCAAATAAATTTGACAATTAACCTCTCTATTTGCAGGTAAAACATAGGAAACAACCTCCTGTCACAAGATCTTGGAATTTTGTTGATGTTGCAATGAATCTGTAAATCAATTTGGGTAGAACTGACATCTTAAGGATATTTAGACTTCCAGTCTATGAGCATGGAATGTTGTTCTACTTATTTAGGTCTTTGATTTCTTTTAGCAATGTTGTGTAGCTTTTTGCAAACAAATCTTCATATCCTTGATTGAATTTTCTGAAACATTTGGTTCTCTTAGTAAATGGATTTTTTTTTCAGGACTTCCTTCTCAGATTTCTGTAAACATGACTAGTTTACAGAAAGACTACTGATTTTTCCATGTTGATCTTCTAACCTGCCACTTTGATGAATTCGTTTATTAGCTCTTGTAGCTTGATTGTAGATTTTTAGGGATTTTCCATATATAGGATCTTGTCATTGGCAAATAGCAAAAATTTTATTTCTTCCTTTCCAACCTGAATACCTTTTATTTCTTTTTGTTGCCTAACTGACCTACATGAACTTCTAGCACAAGGTTGAGTAGCAGTGGTGACAATAGGCATCCTTGTCTCATTCCAAATCTTAGGGGGAAAGTTTTCAGTCTTTCACCATTGAGTAGGATGCCAAGTCTGCATCTTTAAAATTTTTCCTTTATCATATTGAAGAAGTTTACTTCTATTCCTGTCTTCCTAAGTGTGTTTTATCAAGAAAGGATGCTGAATTAAAAAAAAAAAAAAAGTCTTTTCTGTATCAACCAGCATGATCATTTGATCTTTCCCCTTTGATTTGTTATTATGGTTTATTACACTAATTGATTTTTTATATTGCACCACTCTTTCATACAAGGGATATACACCATTTGATCATGAATAATTCTTTTAATGTGCTGTTAAATTCAGTTTGCAAGTATTTTATTGAGGATTTTTGCAACTATATTCATTAGAGAAATTGGTCTGTAGTATTTCTATCTGCTTTTGATATTAGGGTGATGTTGGTCACATAGAGTGAGTTTGCTAGTATTCCTCCTGTTTAATTTTGTGGAAGAGTTTGAGCAGAATTGGTAGTCATTTTTCTTGGAATGATTGGTAGAATTCACCGGTGACATCATCTGGTCCTGGACTTCTTTTTCTTTGGCGGTTTTTGATGATAAATTTGTCCATTGAAACTAGATCATCTAATTTGTTGGAATACAGTTGTTCATAGCATCCTCTTCTGATCTGTTTTATTTCTGTGGGGTCATTAATAATTTCACCCCTTTTATTTTGATTTTACTTATTTGTTTCTCCTCCCCTTCTTTCTTCATAGGTCTAGCTAAAGTTTTACAATTTTATTGTTCGTTTTGAAGAGCCAGAGTTTGGTTTTCTTAATTCTATTTTTTTTTATTTCCAATTTCATTCATTTCTGTTCTAATCATTCATTTTGTTCTGCTTGTTTTGGGATTAATTTGCTGTTCTTTTTCTCATCCCTCCTATTGTTCAGTTAAGTTTTTTTATTTTAGCTGCTTCTTATTTTTTTTTAATATAAACACTTAGAGCTATATATTTCTCTCTCAGCACTGTCTTCACTGCATTCCATACTTTTTGATCTGCTGTGTTCTTGTTTTTATTAGTCTCAAGATATTTACCAAATTCCCTTTTAATTTGTACTTTGTTTAAGAGTGTGCTATTTAACGTAATTATATTTGGGAAATTCTCCAGTTCTCTACCCACTACTGATTTCCCACTACTTTCTATTCTGGTTAGAAAAGATGTTCTGCATAACATCAATCTTTTTAAATTTACTGAGACTTGTTTTATGACCATTCTGTGGTCTATCCTGGGCTATGAACCATAAGCACTTGAGAAGAAGGTGTACCTTCCTATTTGGAATAAAGTGCTCTGTACATTTCTATTAGTCTTAATTAATTTATCATATTATTCAAGTTCTCTGTTTTCTATTGATCCTCTTTCTATATGTTCTATCTGTTGCTGAGAGTGCTGTATTGAAGTGTCTAGCAATTATTGTAGAGATATCTGTTGCTCCCTTCAGTTTTGCCAATGTTGCCTCATATATTTGAGGGCACCCTGGTAAAGTGATAAACATTTATGATTGTTATGTCTTCTTGGTGAATTGCCCATTTTACTAATATATAGTGTTTTTCTTGACTCTTATAACAGCTTTGCATTTAAAGTTTATTTTGTCTGATGTTAATATGATATATTATATTATATTAATATTAATTTTGTCTGATGTTAATATAGCTACACCAGCTCTTTTTTGATTACTGTTTGCATGAGATATCTTCTTGCTAACCTTTCATTTTTCAGTCCATTTGTGTCTTTGAATTTAAGGTGTGTCTCTTATAGGCAGCATACAGATGGATCATATTTTTATCCATCCTGTCAACACATTCTGTGTCTTTTGGTTGGGCAGTTAAATCTATTAACATTCAATGATATTATTATGAAGACAGTCCTTTACCCTTCTTATCTTTGGATTTTCATATGCTGAATCTTATTTTTATTTATACCTTTTAATTACCAGTATTGATAATCTTCATTTCTCACTCTTGTCCAAACCTCTCTCTTTTATTTTCCTTTCAGCCTACAGATCTTCCATTAGTATTATTCGTAGGGCCGAACTTTTATCGCCAAACTCTCCCAGTTTCTGTTTCTCTGTGAACATTTTAAACACTCCCTCTTTTTTTTTTTTTTTTTTTTTTTTGTATACTACATGGCAGGGTCACATTTCATGATTTTGTCATTTGAGTATCCCATTATTATAGCACTGTTTGTTGATTTTTTGTTTTTTTTTTTTTTTGTTTGTTTCTTGGGAAGTGCATGGACCAGGAATCAAACCCAGGTTTTCCACATGGCTGGTGAAAATTCTACCACTGAACAACCTTTGCACCCCTTCTCCCTCATTTTTGAAGGATAATTTTGCCAGAGAAGGAATTCTAGTTTTACTGGTAGTTTTTCTTTTTCAGTTCCTTAAATATATCATATTACTGTCTTCTTGCCTTCATATTTTCTGATGTGAAAGAGTAAGTTAATCTTATTGCTGTTATGTTGTATGTGATGAATCACTTTTCTCTTGCTGCTTTCAGGATTCTCTCTTTATCTTCGGAATTTGACATTCTGATTATTGTGTGTTTTGGAGTGTGTCTATTTGGATTTATCAATTATTTGGCGTATTTTGTGTTTCTTGAACATGTATGTTTATGTCCTTCCTAAGAGTTGGAAAGTTGTCAGCCATTATTTCCTCAAATATTAATTTTGCTCTTTTTCCTTTCCCTTCTCTTTCTGGGACACCCACAGCACATAAGTTCATGTGCTTCATGCTGAAATTCTATTCCCTGAAACCCTGCTCACTTTTTTCCATTCTTTTCTTTCTCTGTTCTTCTGTCTATAAGATTTCAAATATCTCATATTCTAGTTCACAGATTATTTCATCTGCCTGTTCAAATCTGTTCTTGTAGGTTTATAGTGCATTTTTAATCTCTTTTATTATACCTTTCATTCCTATATCTGTTTTGTTTCTAAGCATACTTTCAAATTCTTTTTTAAGTTCACCCAGTATCTTCTCAATATTCTTTATCTCTTTAGCATGTTTTCCTTCATCTCCTTTAATGATTTAAGGAATATTTGAACGTATCTTGCTAGTTGTTAAAAATTCTGTATTTCTGCCGAAATTTTGATTTTTCCTTTGTGCCATAACTTCCTGTTACTTTGTATGGTTTTTAATTTTTTTTTCCTGAAGTCTAAGCATCTGATAATCTTATCAGAGTTTATTCTGAAGATCAGTTTCTCTCTCTTGTCTAGGACTTTTGTTGATTGACTTTGTGTTAAGGCTCTTCTTAGATACTTGGTTCAATTAATTCTAGACCCTTATTATAACTCATGCTTAACTGATCAGATTTATTCAACTCTTCTACTTTTGCTAAGTTTCTTGGGTATGTAATACAAGTTTTAAGGTTGCTCTGTTTGTGCATCTGTTTCATCCCCGAGAGTAAGTTTCCTTTTCTCTATTCCTTCTCTGGGAGACTTGATCTGCTATGTTTGTCTTTGTTTTGCCTTTATAGTTTTGTTTTGCTTTGTTTTGTTTTACTCTTCTTCCATTATCTCAAGCTGATTTGTCTGTAGGGCAAAATCTGGGAAGAGGGTCATGTTGATGAGAACTTTTCCAAGTCAGAACAGGGCTAAGGCCCATGAAGTTGGTGCAGACCAATTTCAAAGGGCCTGAGAAAGAGGGTCAGGAAAGATGTCAAAAAGTTTTTTTATTGGCCCTCTGAGGCTGTGCTTTCATGGTCTTCCCAGCAGATGACAGTCTTCAGCAAACTCACTCACCACCCTATGTAGGGAGTGTGTCTTTAAATCTCTTTTGGCTCTGCCCCTGCTGAGGGTAGGGTTGAAGAAATGACCACAGCAGTTCCTGTCTGAGGTGGACTAAAACCACCATTCAGAGCTGGGATCCAGAGGTCTAAATTCACCATTCAAAGTCGTAATCAGTACTCAGCCATGCCCCACCCCATTCTTGGGGAGGAAGGCTACCACATTCCTTTCCATCTTCTAAAGCCAGCCAGGGACCCAAGGTAGCTCACCTTGTTGGGGGTGGGAATCGATGTTAGTCACCACAGTAGAGCATATTACTCAAAATTTTTCACCACAAGTTTTTAGTCTTTTCATTGCACTCTTCTATGGATTCTTTACAGTGTTCTACTGGCCTTTGGAGCTCCAGATAGTTGTTTCAAACCGTTTCTGTTTGTCCACTACTTTTTCTTGAAGTAAGAGTGAGTCCTGTAACTCCCTACTGCACTATTGTCTTTAGAAGTTTCCAATAAATTTTTATTTCAGTTCTAAATGTTACATTGTAATTCTACCAACCTCGCTACCTGACATTATTCTTAAAACAACACAAACATATTGCTTCTCTTGTATTTCATAAGACCAACTTTAGGAAACTGTTAAAATGTTTATATGGACAATCTGACAAGTTTTTGGTAATGTGAAAATTTCAAAACTCAGAAAGACTAGTACTCAGACAATTTTCTATAAACAAATGGTACATAAATTTAAAGCTACTAAAGATTTTCAGAAAGCTTCTGAGGTTTTGAGTACTTTCTAACATTTTGGAAACAGAAGATATCCCAGGCTCATCTTGCACAGTTTCTACCCAGTCCCAGAAGCAGACATTTCTTCAAGAATCCCTGGTACTCTCTACTGGAAAATGATTTTAGAAACAAATATCTGGGCACTAGGTATGTTCAATGCTGCTGGGGTATCATTATTTCAAGTGCTTTTCAGCTGTAGAGCAAGGGAATACATTTTTATATATGTGTGTGTGTGTACTAAGCCATGCATGTACACATATCTATAAATATTGTCATTTATGTCATCTTTATATATATATACAAATCTAAACATAACTTTGTAATGCCTTCTGCAATACGAATCTATTTTCCCAACAACTGTCCTTGCTTCCTTTCTTTTTCTCTAATATCCCACCATTAACTGTGAGAATCATGGCTCCCACAATCTGGCATTGTTTTAGTTTCTTTAGCTGCTCAAGCAAATACTATGTGATGGGCTTCGTGTGAACAATGGGACTTTTCTTTTTTCGCATGAGTGGGCACTGGGAATTGAACCTGGGTCTCGGGCATGGCAGGTGAGAAGTCTACCTGCTGAGCCACCTTGGCCCACCTGAACAGTGGGAATTTAATGGCTCAAATTTTCAAGATTAGGATAATTCCAAATCAGGTTATCATCAAAGCAGTGCTTTCTCCCTGAAGAGTGGTGGTCTGGTGGCAGTTGCAAGCAATCGCTGTCCCTGGCTCCTCTCTCACGTGGCATATTAGTCAGGGCTTTTGTGAAAACAGAACCAAGAGGAAATATCTGTAAACATTATGAGATCATATTTAAAGTTGTCTCCTCTGACTGTGGGGATGCACAAATCCAAATTTTGTAGTGCAGGCTGCAAGCTGGAAACTCTAATAAAGGTTTCTGATGAATTCCCTAGAACTTGACTGACCAAAGTAGAGATGGAAATTCTCTCTTCTCTATGCTGAAATCATCATTTCTCCTTTTTACTCGAAATGCACATGGTGGCTTCTCCTGACCTCTCCTTTCTCTTCTGGGTTCCACTGATGTTCACTCTCTGGTTATTTCTTCTGTGGCTCTCTCCCTCTATCTTTCTGAATTTCATTCTGCTTATAAAGGGCACTGGTAATAAGATTAAGGCCCATCTTGATTGAGGTGGGACACACCCTAACTGGTACTACCCTCTTAGAAGGGTTTTCACCTACAGGAATGGATTCAGTTTAAGAACATGTTTTTCTGTTGTGCATACAGCTTCAAACTATCACAGGAATCTATTAATTTAAGGATTCAGTTCTGGTTTACATGGGTAATAATTTCAAAATTGTTCATCTGTAGATTCATGAGAAACAACTTTATAAACTAATGCCTATGTACAGTTCCTTTGGTTACAAGGCCCGCTTAATTTCACAATGCTTAATCTTTCCCTTCCCATTGTCATGACCATGAGGTCATCTTTTTCAGATCCTTTGTATGAGAATGTAGGAAATTTCCTGGAGATAATGTCCATAAAAATGTGGGGGACACATAAGAAAGACTGAAGACCTAAGGAAAGTCCTTCCATACATATAAGTTCACACTCAATCTCCAGAAGTTTGATAAAATTACCATCTAAACGGGGTTCAAGGGTAGTTCAGTGGTAGAATTCTCACCTGCCATGCAGGAGGCCTGGGCTTGATTTGCAGCCCATGTACTTCCCAAAATAAACAAACATGCAAAACAAATAAAAAACAAACAACCAAAAAAAATTCAACAAATGGTGCTGCAAATATTGGGATACTCACATGGAAAAAGAATGAATTGTGATCCCTGCCATACAGCATAAAAAAAAAATTACCATTTGAGTTTTCCTACTAGTATATGGCTCCAGAAACCTCTGCTGCAGGTATGTAGATCTCAACTGCTGTATTTTTGTAGATGTTCCTGTTCTCTCACAACGTCAGGGTTTTGGTTTGCCCTGAAACCTCCATTTCTGAAAAGTTCAAGAAATAGCATTGAGTTTCCAGTTTATATGCCTTTTTTCCCATTTTAAAGACCAAAATGATAAATTCCAAGCTCTTCATGTCAAAGCTAAAACTTGAAATCTATGGAAGTCTGGAAGTAGAGGAAAGATAATTACTTATAAGGAAATCACCTGTAAAGGTGTTTATATAGGCTTCATAAAACTACAGAAATCTTAATAAATAATTATGACCTTGGTGTGGTAGTTAGATTCAGTTGTCAGCTTGGCCAGGTGAAGGCACCTAGTTCTGTTGCTGTGGACATGAGCCAATGGTATGTGAACCTCATCTATTGCTCATTACATCTGCAGTCGGCTAGGAGGCGTGCCTGCTGCAATGAATGATGTTTGAGTTAATTGGCTGGTGCTTGAATGAGAGAGCGCAATGTAGCACAGCCCAAGCAGCTCAGCATACCTCATCTCAGCACTCGCAGCTTAGGCCAGACCTTTGGAGATGTAGAAAGAAATCACCCGGGGAAAGTTGTTGGAACATAGAGGCCTGGAGAGAAGGCCAGAAGAGTTCACCCTGCGCCTTCCCATGTAAGAAAGAACCTCAGTTGAAAGTTAGCTGCCTTTCCTCTGAAGAACTGACGAAATAAATCCCCTTTTATTAAAAGCCCATCCATCTCCGGTGTGTTGCATTCTGGCAGCTAGCAAACTAGAACACTTGGACACAGTAATTTTGTTTCTTGAATAGTTCAATGCTTATTACTAGTTGGATTTTTAACTATTTAGCAACTTTCTATAGTAGTACATTTTAAATTTGCTTTAAAGTTTCTACTTAGGCTACAGTTATTATGACCTTATTTTGGTTGATTTTCTGGTTAACTTCATTTTCTTGACATAATAATATGTGCTGCATTCAGACATTTCACTCTAGCTTTCGGGTGGCTGTCCTTTGGAGACAGAGGTAGTATGAGACACTTCTCATCCTTAAGGTCTCACCTCTTCAAGAATAGTGAAAGTTTATCTTCTCAGGTAAATATGGTGGGTTTATTCTTCTCTCCTCATTCTTTATGTCATTTCAAATTCACAAGAAACATGATTACTAAAGTATAGTCATCAACTACATCACTTATGGTCCAAATATTGAAGTTGATTAAAAACAGCAAGAAATAGCTTCTTTTCAAAATTTTAAGCAGTTTTATTCACACATCCTACAATCCAACCTAAGTGTATATACATACCTTCACTACTATACTCTATCTGAATACATTTCTTTTTCTTCCACAAAGGATCCATACCCCTTTCCCATGTCCCCTGCCTGTTGACATTTAGTTTTGGCATAATGCCTTTGTAACATTCAATGAAAGCAAATTACAATGTTACTGTTAACTATAGATCCTAGTTTGCACTGATTGTATATTTTTCCGTATATTATCTATCTTCAATACCCTGCAATATTGACATTCATTTGTTCTTCCTCATGCAAAAGTATTTTTTAAATTGTACATTTAATCACCATCATTGTCTACACAAGGCATTCCTAAATTACTCTTCTTAGTCTGTATCCTCTACCTTTCCTTCTGGTTTCATACATGCCCGGAGCCCTTCTCCCTCTATCATATGCATATTCAGCTTCATTCAGCATACTTATGTTATTGTGCTACAATCAGGTAGCATTGTGCTATCCATTTCTGAATTGTTACAGTCGATCCTCTTGCACAATCTGTATTCCTTCAGCTCCAGTTGCCCAATATCTACCCTATCTCTATCTCTTCACAACCTGTGTTCTTAACTTCAATTTTCCAAGTTCACACATTAATGTAAGTCCATATTAGTGAGACAACACTGTTTTTGTGCTTTTGTTTCAAGCTAATTTGACTCAGCATAATATCCTCAAAGCCCATCCACATTGTTCCATGTTTCATGACTTTATTCTGTCTTGTAGCATGTAATATTATCTCATATGTGTACACCACAGCTTGTTTAGCCACTCATCTGTTGATGGGCATTTGGGCTGTTTCCAACTCTTGGAAATCATAAATAATGCTGTCATAAACATTGGTATACAAATATCTGTTTGTGTCCTTGCCTTCAGGTCCTCTGAATGTATACCTAGCAATGGGATTGCTGGATCATATGGCAATTCTATACTTAGCTTCCTGAGGAACTGCCAAACTGAATTCCAGAGCAGTTGTACCATTTTACTTTCCCAACAACAGTGGAAAAGTGTGCCTCTTTCTCCACATCCTCTCCAGCACTTCTCGTTTTCTGTTTTTTTTTTCTTTTTATAATGGCCATTCTAGTGGGTGTGAGATGATATTCCATTGTGGTTTTTATTTGAATTTCCCTAATAGCCAGTGAAGTTGAGCATCTTTTTGTGTACCTTTTAGCCATTTGTATTTCGTCTTCTGAGAAGTTCTGTTCATGTGTTTTGCCTGTTTTTTACTTGGGTTGTTTGTCTTTTTGTTGTTGGGTTGAAAAATCTATTTATACATTTTGGATACTAAGCCCTTATCTAATAGGTGGTTTCCAAATATTGTCTCACATTTCATTGGCTCCCTTTTTTGCTTTCTTGACAAAGTTTTTTGATGCATGAAAGTTTAATTTTGAGAATTTCCCATTTATCTATTTTTTCCTTCAGTGCTTGTGCTTTGGATGTAAGGTCTAGGAAACAGTCTCCTATTACCAGTTTTTCAAGATACTTCCCTATATTTTCTTCTAAAAGTTTTATGGATTTAGCTCTAATGTTTAGGTCTTTGATATATTTTGAGTTAATTTTTGTATAGGGTGTGAGATATGCATCCTCATTCATTCTATTGCATGTGGATGTCCTGTTCTCCAAGCACCATTTATTGAAGAGGGTATTCTGTCCCAGACGAATGGGCTTGACTGTTGAATCAAAGAACAATTGTCCATAGATGAGAGGGTCTTTATCTGAAGACTCTATTTGATTCCATCAGTCATTGTATCTATCTTTATGCCAGTACCAAGCTGTTTTGGGTACTGTGGTTTCATAATATGTTTAAAGTCAGGTAGTGTGAGACCTTACACTTCATTTTTCTGTCTCAAGATGTTTTGAGCCACTAAGGGCATCCTTCCCATCCAAATATATTTGATTATTTGTTTTTTCTATTTCTGCAAAGTAAGATTTTGGGATTTTAATAGGTGTTGCATTGAATCTATAAATCAATTTGGGTAGAATTAACATCTTAACTATGTTTAATCTTGCAATCCATGAACATCATATGTCTTTCCATTTATTTGGGTCTTCTCTGATTTCTCTTAGTAATTTTTTGTAGTTTTCTGGGTATAGGTCTTTTGTACCCTTAGCTAAATTCATTCATAAATATTTCATTATTTTGGTTACTATTGTAAATGGAGCTGTTTTTTTCCCTTGATTTCTCACTCAGATTGCTCATTACTGGTGTACAGAAACACTACTGATTGGGGGGGTGCTGATCTAGTACCCTGGCACTTTGCTGTATTTATTTATTAGTTCTGGTAGCTTTGCTGTAGATTTTTTAGGGATTTTTGACATATAGTATCATATCTGTAAACACAGAGTTTTATTCTTCCTTTCCAATTTTGATGCCTTTTATCTCTTTTTCTTGTCTAATTGCTCTGGCTAGAACTTCCAGCACAAAGTTGAATAACAGTGGTGACAGTGGGCATCCTTGCCTGATGTGATCTTAGAGGGAAAGCTTTCAGTCTATCCCCACTGAAGATGATGTTAGCTGTGGGTTTTTCAAATATTCCCTTTATTATGTTGAGTAAGTTCCCTTCTATTCCTATCCTTTGAAGTGTCTTCATCAAGAAAGGGTGTTAAATTTTGTCAAGTGCTTTTTCTGCATCAATCAAAATATCATGTGGTTTTCTGCTTTGTTGTCATGAAGTATTACACTAATTCATTGAATTATGTTGAATCATCCTTGCGTACCTGGATTAAATTTTACTTTGTCATGGTTTACAATTCCTTTACTTTGCTGCTGGATTCAATTTGAAAATATTTTGTTGAGGATTTTTGCATCTATATTCATTAGAGATATTGGTCTGTAATTTTCTTTTCTTGTGGTATCTGTGTCTGGCTTCGTTATGAGGGTGATGTTGGCTTCATAGAATGAGTTAGGTAGCTTTCTTTTCTGTTCAATTTTTTTTTGAAAAATAAATGCTTGAGCAGGATTGGTAATAATTCTTTCTTGAATGCTTGGTAGAATTCATATGTGATGCCATCTGGCCATGGACTTTTATTTTATGGGAGCTTGTTGATGCCTGATTCAATCTCTTTACTTGTGATTGATTTATTGAGGTTGTCTATTTCTTCTTGAGTCAATGTTGGTTGTTCATGGTTTTTTAGGAAGTTGTCCATTTCATCTACATTGTCTAGATTATAGCATATAGTTGCTCATAGTATCTTCTTATTCCCTCCTTTATTTCTACAGGGTCAGTGGTTATGTCTCCTCTTCCATTTCTGATTTTATTTATTCATGTCTTCTCTCTTTTTTTGTCAATATACCTAGGGGACCATTCATTTTATTGATTTTCTCAAAGAACCAAATTCTGGTTTTGTTGATTTTCTCAATTGTTTTCATGTTCTAAATTTCATTTATTTCTGCTCTAATCCTCATTATTCCTTTCCTTTTGTTTGCGTTGGGCTTAGCTTGCTGTTCTTTCTCTAATTCTTCCAAGTGAACAGTTAGTTCCTCAATTTTTGCTCTTTCTTCTTTTTAAATACAGGGATTTAAGGCAATAAATTTCCCTCTAAGCACTGCCTTTGTTGTATTCCATAAATTTTCATATGTTGTGTCTTCATTTTCATTTGCCTTGAGATAAGCAATCCATCACATACAAGGGAAGCCAAGTAAGACTGTGTGGATTTCTTAGCAGAAACCATGGAGGTGAGGAGGCAGTGGTATAAGATATGTAAGATTCTAAGAGACAAAAAACTGCCAACCAAGTATTCTATATCCAACAAAATTTTCCTTCCAAAAAATAAGGGGAGATTAAAATATTTTCAAACAATCACTGAGACAATTTGTGACCAAGAGTCCAGCTTGGCAAGAAGTAAAGAGTATGCTGCAGGTAGATAGGAAAAGGCACAAGAAAGCTGTTTGAGGAGAGTGTAGAAATAAAGACTATCAGTAAAGGTAAAAAGAGGAAACAATTTAGATATGACATTTAAAATCCAAAAGACAAAAATGAGAAGAAAGTACAACCTTTGCAGTAATAACCCTAAATATTAGTACAGTAAACTCCCCAATCTTAAGACATGACTGGCAGAATGGTTTTAAAAAAGAAAACCCATCTATACACTGTCTGCAGGAGACTCATTTTAGATCCAGGACAAAAATAGGTTGAAATTGAAAGGTTGGGAAAGGATATTTCATGCAAATAACACTCAGAAAAGAGCCAGAGTAGCTATACTCAGTCTAGTAGTTGACACATTAGACTTCAAATGTAAAACAACTAAAAGAGATAAAAAAAAGGATACTAGGTATTGATGAAAGGAACAATTCAACAAGAAGATGTAATAATCACAAATATTAATGCACTGAGCCAGAGTGCTCCAAAACACGAGGCAAACACTGACAACAGTGAAAAGAGAAATAGACACATCTACCATAAGGGTTGGAAACTTCAATTTCCCACTCTCATCAGTGAATAGAACATCTAGACAGAGGATCACTAAAGAAATAGAGAATTTGAATAATACAATAAATGAACTAGACTTACCAGACATTTATAGAACATTATATCCCACAACAGCACAATATGCCTTTTTCTCAAGTCCTAGCAGGTTGTCAGACTTTCCTATGAAGCCTCTAGAGTCCGTGATTTTCCTGTCCTGCCCAGCATGTGGCACTTGTCTGTCCATGGCTTCCCACCAGCATAACATGATATAGCGCCTTTAACTTCAGCAAAATCTCCCTGAGACAGAGGTGAATGTTGTAGGTTGACATTACTTGCTTCAGTTTTCCAGTCCCTGTGGCCTGAATCCCTTTAAGAAAGGATTCCACTTGAGCTGGGCCCCACCTTTCTCTTCTGGAAGGTACAGGCTTTAGGGAATTGACTCCTTTAGCCTCACTAGTTACTTTGTATCTCAGAGAAACTTAATTCTGCCCTTGCCTGGGGCAGTGCTGGAGCCTGAGAAGGCTTCCAGTTCTATCTAAAGAGCTGCTCAGAAGGAGGGAAAACGAACAAACAAACAAAGCAAAAAACCTTTTCAGAGCAGGACCCCCTGCTCCTCAGGTTTGTTGATCAAGAGCTTAAGTTGATACATGGTTGTTCAGATCACCGGGCTATATGTGACCCCCTTTTCTTGGGGTCCAGCCCTTTTCCAGTATTTTGTGCTATCTCTCATAAAAAAAACCTCTGTTTGTTTGTTTTCCCATCAGCCCACTCCCTCTCTGCGGGGGCAAAATCTCCTACTGCCTTTAGTGCTTATTCCAGGTTTTATCTGTGCTGGGGGCCTATTTTCAGTAGTCAGAATTTGTTAATTAATTTCTGCAATTGGAGCTTGGTTGAGCCAAGCCCTTGTTGCTAGTAAAGTCTGTTTCCTTTCCCTTTGGGTGTTTCCCAATGGGAATTTATTGATTATTGATTCCCCAACAATCAATGTTGGGGCCTTGATTAAGATTGGTATTCAATGTGTATTTCTCAATTGATTGTTCTAGAAATTAAAAAAAAAATTATAGGACATGAATGACGGAGACTGATCTTTTAAATTTAAAATGCATTTTTATACATACCAAGATATATAAAATGTGGTAAGAATACCATAAGATAACAAAATGGAAAGTAGGTCAAGATTGGTGTGCTTTTATTAAAAATAGTTATTTCTTATATGAATCTCACCAATTCAATCTAGAAAACCCTTCCTGAATAAGCTGGAAATCTGTATAGTGTTCATATGCCTCCTCCCTTCTTATGAAGTTTGTGTACCTTCATAAGAAAGAGGTCTCTTCACTTTCAGTTTATTTTAAATATATTTCACATATGTATAAATGGAAAGAAATATGTTATTGTCTTTGGAAAATGTTTTAATTAGTTTAATATTAGTATCAGATTGCAGGCATAAAACTGAAACTTCCCATCCCTCCACTTCCTGCTACTTCTGTATCTATCCATTTGCACATCTTTCATGTCCAGGACATACTTGTAAGAGGAAGATGTCAAGAGAAGGTTCAAAGAAAGACAAAATTTACTTGGTCAGTCCTAATCAGTTCTCTGTGCTCCAAAACTATATTTTCAATGTCTAGTGGAACATTTCTACTTATATTTAGAACTCCTAAATATTTACCTCTTGTGTGGTTAAGAGTAAAAACAAAAATGTTAACTTTTATTCTAGGACATCTAACTTAGGCACTGCAGGTTGTTAGATTTGTTTCCTTGGATTTATCCTTTCACCCAGTTTCTGATCTGCATAATATGAAAAATAATGCCTTAATAAATTGTGAAAGGGTTGTTTTAACTTAAGTATAAAAATTTCTTTGTACACTGAAATAAAAATAAAAAATACAGGAAAAGATATAGCAGCAATCACAACCCATTTAAGAGACAGAATATTTGTTACTGATTCTATAATTACTAGTATTTGAAACTTTTAAAAAAGTATATTGAATTATTTTATAATTGAATAAAATATATTATCTTTTTTGGACTGCTAAAACATTTAAACCTGAACTTCAAATTCTATTTCAGATAGAGACATTGTCTTCTTTTCTCTACTTTCAGCCCTGTTTAAAATATGTTATATCATATGTGAGCAAAAAACTCACATTAAAGAACACTATAGGCTTATTTATATTTGTGCCTTTTCTGTTCTGAGTCACCATTGTTTAAATTACTGACAAAACTTATTTTTTAAACTCTCAACCAAGCAAATGAACTTAGCTAAGGATGTTTTAAGTTGAATTCTTATGTGACTTGCATATTAACAAAAAAATTACTAGGTCAGTTAATTTTGATTGTTAATATTTATTTTTGTGACAGATGTTACAAACGTAAGAAACTTGGTTGAAATAGCAACTCAGTGCAAACAAATATGGAACATCAAAATGGCATTTTCAGCATTGCATTGTATGGTGGCAAAGGTTTTGGCTACATTTGTGTGTAGGTAGTGACTTTTGGTAAGGGAGGTGGACACAGATTTCCATGGAATTTGTTAATAATCCAAAAAAGGTCTATGAATCCCAAGTGAAGTAATATTGATTCTTTTCAGGAGATTTCTTGGGACACAGGTAGACTTTGATTGGAGACAATGTGGCTAGAATTTATGTCCTTTTAAATCATGCTCTGAAGGTATGCTATTAAGAAGAGACTATATAGAGCAAGTGTAAGAGACATCTCTATCGAAACATTTGTTATTCTTTATGCAATGAATTCTTTGCTGTGAGAAGCTCTCAATAAAAATTTAATAAATCAAGCAAAATTAGGTAAGATTATTTCCCCCAGTTCTACACTGGATATTCATGTTCACAGAATGACAGAAAGCAACCTGTTTCTTGGAATTCTTGTGCTGTCGACAAGCTCTGACTAGAGTGGAGCTATGTGTGCATAAAGCTGTTCTCAGCCCAAGAATGAATCACTGCTGGAGATGTGTCAGGGACATGTCAGAGCGAGGTCACTGAGAATGTATGATACTGATTTACTCACTAACCACCTCTCCATGAAAATAGGAAAATGTACTTGACCAAATGAATCTTACTCCCTCACTTTCCTGTAATTGGATAGGATGCAGAGGCTGATGGTCTTCCTCAGAATACAATTACTTAGATTCTTTGATTTCCTATTCAAAGAATTCCTATTTCTCACTAATTTCAATGATGAATTACTCTGAAAAAAATAAATTGAAGCAGGAGAAGAGAAAATACAAATCTGCTTGATTTGTTTATATTGATCCTAGTTTTGTATATGCTAAAGGGCACATTTAGACTTAAATTGTAATTACTCATATTAAACTATAAATAAAATTTCATATTTATTGGCTGAGATGTATTGGATAAATGCAAGATTGGAAATTCCTAAGTCATAATTCATGTAAAAAATCTTGTTCTTTTTTAGCAATTCCTACTTTCTTTTTGACTATGATAGGCAGAGGATTCCAAATTTTCCTTTTTCTTTTTAATCAAGCATTTGCCTCCTTTGTTACTGTAATTCCAAAGCAATGATTAGTGAATGAAATGCACAATGGGTTGGTACTCTGCCAGACTGTTTTTTTTTTACTTTGCATAGTGTATAGGACTCTTTTCTTGTGAATATTGAAAGTGCATTTTTAAAGATAAAGGTAGTAAATGAAAATGCACACATAAACACAAACATACAGAGGAAAGTACTAATGTGCACATAATAATCACAGTAGTGACATTTTGGCCATATTGATGGCTAATATTCTTCTACAGCATTGCAAATGCTACAGGTCATTTTAGTCAGGCAAAGATAATTGGATATACAGCACAACTTGACAAACAAATGGATAAATCTCAAGTACTGACAGCCAATATCTGTCCCATTTTTTCTTGTGAGTGTGTGAAAAGGAAGAAAATAATGTTTTATTTTGTAATGTGAAAATCTGACAGGGCACTATTGGATATATTAGCTCAGCCTCCCTTGCGTAGGAAATATGATGATGCAATGATGTGTTGCTTCTAACTTCCCTATGAATTTACTGACTTCATGTTGCAAGACAGTAATCTTAGCTCACTAATTGACTTTCAGTTGAGCAGGTAAAAGAGCAACTGTTAACATCTGTTGAAACAAATTGTTTCTAGCTTTCCTTGGAAGTGCTTAATCCCAAATCAAGAGTCACTCTTTAGGGTGGGAGAAACTGCCAGCATCTGGACTCATAAATAAACCCAACTTCATATTCCTATGGCTCCTTGGAATCAATTTTTAGTGACATGGGTCACAGTGAAATGAAGAGACCGAAAGTACAGTTGACACCATGCTCTTTAGTTGAATAGAGCTGACAAAGCATTTGGAAAGAACTGTTCATAAATGTTTAAATGGATTCATAGGGCAATAATTAACATTATCGTATAATATTAATGGAACTAATTTAGTGTTTTTTTTTCAATTACGGAAAAATACATTAGCTGAATAAAATAGTTTTGACTTTGTCAGCTTTATTTTACAACCTCCTAGTTTTAATTTAGCATCTCTTGGCCACTCATGCACTTGTAAATGCTACTAATTCAACAGTAGTAGGTGAATTCAATCTACATATTAAATGAGTTGGAGTTGAAGCAGCTGATACAGACATCAAGTAATTTATAAGCAATTCTTTTCATTGCTTTGTTCTCTAATGGGTTGCATAGGTTCATTCTTTACTACCCTGACACTCTGACAGTTGAGAAATAAATTAAGGAGACGTGATTGGCAGTTAAGAACATATTGTAATTAGAAAGAGTAGCAATGGTATGATTTCAGAGGTACTGATGAATTTACATAAAACAAGTGCCACACAGCTGAAGTTCATGTTTATATATAATCTGACTGAGATCACAGGTGCTATACTATGGCTGCCATGAACATTTGCTTTAGTTTTTCTGTTTCTGTTCCAAAGTCTGTTTGTTTTTTTTCCCTGTTTAAGAGAGTCTTTTAACTATAGTGCCTGATTTCTCCTTCTTGAAAGATAATACAGGAATGAATCCTCAAATATGGAAGTTTTCTTAAGTCTTTGATTGAGGATTTTACGCAGGATGCCAAGAATCCAACAATCAGAAGCAACTTCGAACAGTGTGTTTTTTTTTCTTTATGTAGAACTTGGCAGCCTGGTGTGTTTTTGCAGCCTTTAAAAATTACAATTAGGCAAAGGCGCATTAAAATGCAGCAATAAAAATTGCATTTATTTTATTCACCAGTGGATGTGATATGCATCATTACATACTTAGTATATATCTGCATGCGTATGGACACACAAATCATTTAAATTATTTGTTTAAATAGAGAAAATTGTTTTAACTGAATTAACCCCTTAAAAGTTTTCATCTAAAAAACTTGCTTGTCCTTCTTTTCTTTTATATTTTTACTGAACAATAAGTTTCCTGAAGATTTATTTGTGGTATAATTTTAAAGTGATTTCATTATTGGGTATGATACTTTAGCCAGTACAGAAATCTGAAGAGATTTTAATCTTACAAAATGATGTTCAAATGTTATCTGCTTTATTTAAATAATCTTAATTTTCTTATATGTTCATTAATAGCAGAAATAGTAATGATAATGACAGCTAATATTTTAATTCTCAGTCAATTGTAGTGCTATGGTCTTTATTTACAATATTTTATATTTAAAATAATAAGATGGGGAAATACTGCTATTCCTCAAAACTTTATACAAGAAACACAAGGCTCAGAGAATTTAGACTCACAAGCTTAAGAACAAACTTTTGTTTAAAACCCTGCTCTTCCACTTATTATGTGTGTGCTCTTCAGCAAGTCATTAACCTCTTTAAATTTCAAGTTATTGATGATAAAACAGAAATCCTAAAGCCTGCATCATAGAGTTATCAGGATGATGAAATGACATCATCTGTGAGTGGTACAAAATGAGTATTTAATAAAGCATAATTACTGTTTCTATGATAGGGCCTAAGTACCATACCCATGATTTTGATCTCATTTATTATCTCATTCCTATCTCTTTCTGAAACTTCTCTATTATGTCTCCTTGCATTTATGTCATCAATTTCTCATTTCCCACAGGAGTTCAAATTTCACACTGGAAAATGATCTCAGGTCCTCCATCCTAATACAAATAAGGAAAAACATATTTGTACCTTTTAAAATAAACAATTATCAAAAAAGTAATAATGATAACTTAACATGGCTATATACTGAAAATTACTTTGGCCTTACTTTCCCACTAAACTTATCAAAGTAACTTACAATAATAAAAATCTGAATAGAAACAACTCGACTTAAGAATAATTGTAGGGCAAGCAACAATGGCACAGTGGCAGATTTCTCGCCTGCCATGCTGGAGACCCAGGTTCGATTCCCAGAGCCTGCCCATGCCAAGAAGAAAAAAAAAGTAATTGCAGGATCGTTTTAATAGAGTAACATCATAAGTTTCTAAATCCAATAATAAGAAGAATCGAATAACCAAACAGAAAAAAAAAGAGTAGAAAGAGGAGCATGGGGAGGAGAAAAAAGAAGAAAATTATAATAAATAACTTAGCCTACTCACCAACAAACTGGTTGTGAGGCCCTAAGGTAACCTCTTGCAAATTTTTAAAAATTATTTTTAATTAGAGAAGTTGTAGGTATACAGAAAAATCACGTGAAAAAACAGCCCACCCCCCTATTATTAACATTTTGCATTAGTGTGGTACCTTTGTTGCAACTGAGTAAAGAATGTTATAATTGTGCTATTCACTATAGTCCACATTAGGGTTTAGTTTTTCTAAAGTACCACCCCAGTAATAACACCTTGCATTAATGTGGCATTGTTGTTATAATTCATGAAAGAACATCCTTATAATTGGACTATTAACTATAGTCCATTGCTGCAATAAGTTTCACTGTGTTGTACCGTCCTATGTTTTATTTTTTTAACTTTGATTCTAGCAATATATATATAGGACCTAAAATTTCTCCTTTTAACCACATTCACATATATAACTCAGTGTCGTTACTTACACTCACAAGCTTGTGTTACCATTACCATCCCCCATTTCTAAAACTTTACAATCAGTTCAAGCAGAATTTCTACAAAAATTACCATTAATTCCTCATTCACCTACCTTCAACCCAGCACCTGCTAACTTGTATTCTAGATACTAACTCTATGAATGTGCTTATTCCAATTGCTTCGTATCAGTGAGGTGTTATAGTATGTGTTCTTTTGTGTCAGAATTCTTTCATTCAACATTCTCCATGCTGTCACATGAACAAGAACTTCATTTATATCTAATGTTAATTAATATTCCATTGAATATATATATACCACATTTTGTTTATCCATATGTTGTTGGACACTTGGGTTACTTCCATTTTTATGTTATGCCACTATGAACATTAGTGTGCAAGTATACACTCATGTTTCTGCTTTCAGTTCTTCTTGGTAAATACCTAGTAGTGGGATTCCTGGGTCAAATGCTAATTTTATATTTAGCTTATTGAGGAACTGCCAAACCAAACTTGCACAACAGCTGCAGCATTTTGCACTTCCAACAGCAATGAATGTGTGTCCTTGTTTCTCCACATCCTCTCTAACACTTGTAGTTTTCTGCTTCATTTTTCCTAGTGATGGCCATTCTAGTGGATGTGAAATGCTATCTCACATATCTATGTGGATTTGATTTGCACTTCCTGAAGAGCTGTGAGGTTGAGCATCTTTTCATGTGCTTTTTAGCCACTTGTGTGTCTTCTTTGGAGCAATGTCTATTCAAGTCTGCCCATTATTAAATTGAGTTGTTTGTCTTTTTCTTGTTGAGTTGTAGCATTTCTTTGTATATTTGGTATATTAAACTCTTACTGGATATGTGGTTTTCAAATATTTTCTTCCGTTGCATAGGTTATCTTTTCACTTTCTTGATAAAGCCCTTTAAAATTTTTAATTTTGATGACGTCCATTTATCTGTTTTTTCTTTTGTTGCTTTTACTGTGCATAAAAAGTCTAAGAAACCATGGCCTAACAAGATCCTGAAGATGGTTCCCTACATGTCCTATGAGTTCTGTGGTCCTGGTTATTTTATTGAGGTTCATGATTCATTTGGAGTTAATCTTTGTACATGGTATGAGATGGGGGTTTTCCTTCATCCTTTTGCATGTGGACATCCAGTTCTCCTCGCACCATTTGTTGAAGGGTCTAATTTTTCTGAATTGAATGGACTTGGAAGAATCATAAAAAATTAATTGGTTATAGATATGGAGATCTATTTCTGAACTCTGAGTTCAATTCCATCCGTGGTAATAACTGTCTTTATGCCAGTACCATGTTGGTGTGGCCACTCTAACTTTGTAATAAGATTTAAATTCAGGAACGGTGAGTCCTCCAGCTTTGCTTTTCTTTTTCAAGATGGGTTGGATATGTGCGTTCTCTTTACTCTTCCAATAAATTTGATGATTGGCTTTTCTACTTCTGTGAAATTAGTTGTTGGAATTTTGGGATTGTGAATCTGTAAATAATTTTGGATATAATTGATATCTTACCAATGTACAGTCTTCCAATCCCTAAGCATGGAATTTCCTTTCACTGATGTAGTTCTTCTTTCCTTTTAGCAAAAGTTTGTAGTTTTCCATTTGTGCGCTCTTTTCGTCCTTGGTCAAATCTATCCCTAGATATTTAATTTGTTTAGTCGCTATTTTAAATGTATTTTTTCCTGATTTCCTTTCAGATTGTTCATCACCAGTGCATAGAAATGCTACCGATCTTTTCATGTTGCTCTTATACCCTGATATTTTTCTGAACTTGTTTATTATGTCTAGTGTATTTGTTGTAGATTTTCGGGGACTTTAATATAAAGGATCATGTTATCTGTAAACAGTGGCAGTTTTGCTTCTTTTCAATTTGGATGCCTTTTATTTCTTTTTCTTGCTTAACTGATCTGATTAGAATTCCTAGCACAGTATTGAACAACAGTGGTAACAATGTGCATTGTTGTCTCATCCTAGATCTTAGAGAGAAAGCTCTCAGTCTTTCAACATTGAGTATGATAGTAGCTGAAGGTTTTTCATATATGTGCTTTTAATCTGTTCCCTTGCTTGAGTCACATCTTCTTGTGTCGTAGTATCACTTGCAACTTTTAGTGATGTTGGAGTATTTGATATTTTGATGCGTTATCTCTTAAGTCAGCTTCATCCTTTTGTCTAGGGTTTTATTGTTGATTGGCTTTGTGCTAAGACTCCTCTGTGATGCTTTTTCTAACTTATTCTGGAACTTCCAAGTAGTTTGTGTTTAACTGTTCAGATTTTCTCAGCTCTATTTCATATGTTTTTTTACTCTGGATATGCACTACAACTTTCTAAATTGTACTTTTTGTACAACTGTTTCACTTCCAAGAGAATGCTTCCTTTCTTCTATTCCTTCTCCAGAAATCTTGATCTGTTCTGTTGGTTTTTATGAGGAATTTTATCTCCAGCTCCTATGATTTGTTTAAATTGTCCTCCTCACATAATATCCCCTTTTTAATTCTGGGACCCATCCTATCTTGGAGCAACTCAGTCTTTCCCCCCTTTGTTTTTTCCACGGCAATTTATTACCTCCAGTTTTTTCCTATTTAGTATAGCCAGGTAGCGCAGAGTAAAAAGTTCATTTTGGGTTTAGGGGTTTCAGCAAACAGACAAGACTGAGTGTATGTACCTCTTGGCCACAGTTCTGCTGTGCTGTCTCTCTCTCTCTCAGTTCCCCCTTCCCTGGGGGTCATTGTATATGAGGCACTCACTGCCTCTTGTTCCACCCTGGGTCTCTGTGGTCCTTGTGTCCATGTGCCTAGATATGCATGGGGCTAACTCACTGCTGTATGTGGCTCTGTACTTTGCATCTCTGGCTGGAGGGGCTCAGGCCATGCTTCCTCTGTGCAGTTCCCAAGCTGTGCAGGGATGACTGAGGGGGAGAGGTCTGGACTGGTGAGTCTGGGAGGAAAATCTCCTATCTGATCTTGGAGATTATTTATCTTTTACTTTAATTAAGCTTTTGTGGAGTCCTCTCCAGAGTTTTAATCAAGTGGGATTCATCCTTTTATTTGTTGATTTTAAGGGAAGACTTTACCAGGGGATGTCTTATATCATCATCGATGATGTCATCTTCTGGGAAATTTTGTATCTGTCTATTCTGGCATTTACTTCTGTTTTGTAAATAATAAATTCTACTGCTTCCTTATTATTTGCTTTCAATTTAAAGATTATCTATCTTTTTTAAATTATGGCAGATGGTGCTCATCTTGTTATGTCCTCCAATTCCAATACACCAACATGTCTTCTTTTCTTTCACACATTTAATGCATTCAAAGGTACTGGGAAACTTCTCCCCATAGTAATACACATCAAGCATTCTGTCTATCCCATTTCCTTCTCCTAAAGTTGCTCCAATATGTCTTAGATGATCTGTAGATAGCTACATCCACAATCTCAGCATGCCTATTCACTACCATCTAGCCTCTGTCCTTGATTTCTTTCCTTTGTCTAATCACATGTTCCTGGATCCTATGTCTTGTTTTTTCTTTATATGTTCTCTCTTTTGGATGCTGTTTATCCTGCAATAATTACCTGTGCATGAAGCTTGGGAAATCAGTTTCTTTAAGGTCATATATGTCTTAAAATACTTTGATTGTAGCCTCAACCTTGGTTAGTATTGGGGTATGGAGTTTTGGATTATAAATCAATTTCTCACAGCCTTCTGAAGGCATGCACACCTATATCAATCTCTCAGGGTTACTACTGATGAAGTTTCAATATTTAATCATTGCGTATGATCAGTGTTTCCCATTTACACTCCCTTGGTGACAACCTGTAAGATTTTTCCTATATCCTTGTATTATGAATTTCAAGACGATCATCCCAAGAAGGATACTTCTTCATATTGTGATGATATGGAGCTAGTATGACTTTTTAACATGGATTCAAATGATCCTCATGAATAAAATGATGTTGTTTTATAATCTCCTCCCATTTGTCTCTTCATTCTTTCATATCTAATATCTGGATAATGGGTCTCATCATATAATGTGCTATTCTTTTCTATTTTCTGTCTCTGACATTTTATTCAAATTATAAAAAGATTTCTTCAAAGTTATCATATATGATTTCAGCAATAATTTCTTCAAATGTCTATTGATCTTTGCCTGCTAGATGATATAAAAGAATAAAATATTAAATAGCTTATTGGTGGAAATAAAAAGGAATGAAGTGCTATAACATAGATGAAACTTGGACCCACTATGCTAAGTAAAAGGAAATTGTCAGTCATAAAAGACCACATATTGTATACTTCCATTTAAATGAAATGTCAGGAATAGGCAATTCTATAGAGACAGAAACCCCTAGGGCTGGCATTATTCGAGGAAAATAGGGAGTAATTGTAAATGGGTATGGGGTTTCTTTTAGGAATGATACAAATGTTCTAAAAGTACTTTTTGTGATGATTGTTTAAGTCTGTGAACATACTTGAAGTCATTAGTATAATTCATAAAGTAAGGTGTGCTCTTTAAATTAGTCAACTGTACATTATGTGCATTATACCTTGCTACTGTTACATACTAAAAATAACAAAGCTTGTTGGTGAGCCTCAAAAACATTATGCTAAATAAAAAAGATTTGTCACAAAAGACTATACGTGATTCCATTTACATAAAATATCCAGAATAGGCAAATCTGTAGATACAAAAATAGATTAATGGTTGCCAAAACCTTGGGAGAGTTGGAGGGAAATGGGAAGTAAGTTCTAACACAGATGCATGGGTTTCTTTTTTGGGGTGATGAAAATGTTTAAAAATGTGATTGGGTAATGGTTCCTCAGCTCTGTCAATACAGTAAAAACCATTGAACTCTATACTCTAAATGGGTGAATTTTATCTGTAAATTATATCTTTATACAGTATTAAAACAACAAAACTATAAAAGGCATTGAGGTTCCATGTGTGTTGGGTGTGGAGGCTGATTGGGGAATGATGGGCTTCAGTCTGTAATGAATTATTATTATTGATACTCACACAGGCCGTATCTGTGGGTTTTGTTCTCTTTAGGTTGGCTGGTTTCTTTAGAGATTCATTCTCAAATCTCATGTCTGGCGCTATAATCCAGATATCCTCACAATAGTAGGGAAACACCGGATGCAATTCCATTTCATTCCTTTGCTGTCGAGACTGTTTCTCACCCTTGCCCTCAGCTATCCCTGGCATTCCTGGGTCTTGGTTCATCTCTTTTGGTTCACAGTTTTTCCAGAGCATACAAGCACACATCGCTCTTTCATTCCCTGGTCATGGAGACATGTTCACCTATCTGTGTGGAACTGGGGATGGAAGCTGAGCAATCTAAGTGTTCACGCAGACTTTCACCTAGATCCACCTCTCACCCTGCTCACAAGGCACCTGGTGCCTCCCCTCCAGGAATTCTTCATGGGTTCTTTGATTCACAGACAGCTTGCTTCATCTTTTCCTACTTCTCTACAGGCACTGACTCTCAACTTTCTCTGTTCTCTGAGTGATTTCAAGGCTTATCCATTGCTTACCATCTCTCAAAAATGTATTGACATCTCTCACCTGCGGTCATCTCCTCTCTAGTACTAATTGTCTTTATGAGCACACACATTTTTTTTTCATTGCTATTGTTTCAGGTTCTGGGTATCGGAAGAGTAAAGTTCATGTGTTTACTGCCTCATATTTGATAATAACTCTGTTCGTTCTTCAGCTTTCATCTTTGAGAAATCTCCCTTTTTCCTTCCCTCTCCCACACAGAGGTAAGCAACAACCAAGTTTAATGATCACCTTCAATTTTTTCTCTCTTTGATTCAATTTTTCATGCTAAATCTTTTTTTTCACCGAGATTTTTAAAAAAATGCCCATTTTTGCAGAGTCCCACTATTTAATGGTTCCTCAATCTTCTGTTATTTCATAGTCTCAATTCACTAACCCCTTTTTCTCCTACTGCCTCTTATCTCTTTGGTGACAAAGCAGGGATGGGCAGATTTTATTTCTTTTTCTCCCAGTGTTTCTACTATACGTTTTTCTTGATAAACTCCATGAAGATTTGCCACTCAATTGCAACTCAATTCTCTAAGGGAAGAGAGTTATTGGCCTACCTGCATTTTTGCCTAGGCTGCCAGTAAAATACAAAGAAATCTTCATGATGATTCTCTCTAGGATTCTCTTGCCCTTTTGATTCCAGGAATCTATCTCTTACATTTATTATTGTCAACAGTAAGAAAATTGTCTATTTTAGCAAGGAAAAATACAGATTATTAAAATATCCCAATAATGGTACTGTAACTGGAAATATGCTTTAGAGAATAATGAAGAATCTGGATTTCTAGTCAACATTAAATGGTCAGTGTGTCAAAGTAAGAAATTTTGATGTGTTTGCCTTAAAAAAGTATTCTTTGAATGCTTTCATTGAGAACAAGAGGAGTGATCAGGATAGAAAAGGGGACATAAAACAAATCTTAAAATATCAAACATATTAACCATTTGAATGAAGATTGCTCTACAATTAGTATTAATTTCTTTATTTGGCAATTTTTGCGGTACAAAATTATGATATTGAGCCCAAAGCTGATCGTTAATTTATGCTCATAATGCATTAAAATCCACTTAAATTTAACATTTGTAATCATATGTGTAAATTACTAAAAATTTCAACCAAATTAATCAATATAGATAAGAAGAAAGCACATTATTTCACAGCAAATGAATGGAGCCTAAAGACTCAAGAAAATGGTGATGGTATTTAACTAAGGTCAATCATATATATCGTATATGGTAGTATTGAAACTCATTATTTTCTAAATGATAATCTCTGACTTATGCTTACCTGACATGATTTAGAAGATAAGGGCATTATAAAACCACTTATTTCAAATATTTCACCTATCTACTATACAGAACTAAGAATTGCAGCACACAGGAATAATGCTATGGGACATGTACAAAAATCTGTCAGGGTTTTTGGGGAAAAGATGATTTCTTTTGGGCATAGCGTTTTTTATTGAGAAAAAAATAACCATTTAAAAAAGTAATTAAATCACTTTTCTTTTGTAAATGTTAGGTCCATGAAAATTATGTCTATGCTGTGGTTATTTAAGTAACAATCCGATGCTTTTTAGGACTTGAAACATGTCTTAAAATTTTACTTAAAAGTCTCCGTTTCAGATTTTCTATGACAGAAGCACACTGACCTGTAATTCATTTCTATGTGAGGTAAACATGTCTACAAACTACAGAACGTGCATGTTAGACAAGGTGAGGTCATACTCACTTAACTGAGCTGATCTTGCTGATCAAAGGATCAATTCTTGTACTGTTTTTTTTTTTCCTTTATCTGATGGGTTTCTTTTTTCTCATCACTTGCAAGAAAATGAAGAAAAGGCAGATACATTTCCAAAAATCTATTTTTCCACCCATGTGAGTCATTTTAGCAAAAATAATTATTTGTAGCTATCACTATCCTACTTCTAAATGTGGGAAAATAAATGATTTGTTTTAAATATATTCCTATTTCTATTAGCTCTTATATACGTATTTAAATAAATACAGCGTGACAATTGTAACTGTATGGGAGGCCATTTATTACTAATTTCATTTTTATGTCATAAGGAGCATGGCTTTCTTTTTTACATCCATCTTGGTGCAACTACATCACATTCCGTTATTTTCGTTATGGCAGACAAACTGATGTCAAAGACTGTTCACATCCCTACAGTCTGAGGGATAGAAGAGAAATAAGGAACTCTTAGCCAGTCATTGCTTTCATTTCTACCTTTCAAAAATTTTTCTCCAGCACTAATTTTTTTCCGTTTCTTATCTCCTTATTCTGGTGTCCAAATGCCCCATTCCTGTTACTGAATTGCTGTCCCTAAAACTTCTCTTAATTAACCCCCAGCCCCAGGTACAGGAGCGCCTTCCATCTGATCTCAAATCTCCCCTCACAGCCTTCCAAGATTCCTGTAAGAGTAGCTCACCCTCCACGGCGCCTTTTAGACGCCCACGTCTTGGGGTCAGACATTTGACTCCACTCTTCCGGCACGTCTGTTCTCATCAAGGTCTCTATGACCTTCTAGTTGTCAAACTCAAAGGCCCTTTTCTATGTTCTTTACTTTTTTTCTTTTTTTCCTTCTCTGTAGCATTTAGTAACTCTTTACTAGTAACTCTATTAGATCTTGATATTATTCTTTTCTAAATCTTTAACTTCTGCATCTTTATTACTTTTTAGTCAAACGAGTAGACTTTCTGTCTACATACTTTTCAACATTGCCACTTAAAACGACATTGTCAACTTCTACTCTAAGCAACATGCCCTGCTCTCATCTCTTCTCATTCCTCCTTCCTAAGTGCAAGTATAAATCCCAGCTAAAGCACAACAGGCAACCTCAGGAGGACTCCAAAAGGAGGGAAGAGGAAGGTCGATAGGCTCCGAAACCCTAGGACTGAAGGAACAGCACAGCTAGGGATGTGCTACATGGTCCCTTCCAGCAACAGCAGGCAATCCAGACCTGGCATTTTCCTACCACTGGCCTAGTCACCGAGGACATACCATGCCGAGTTCCATGGTGCCGTTCAGGGATATCGAGCAGGAGCCTGCTGGCAACAAAGGGCCAGAGGAAGTGCTCTACCAGTCATGTCAGGGAGACACCCCTTCTCCACCTAGACACACCCAGCTGAAAGCCAGGGAAATGCTCTTTGTCCGCTACAGACACCCTATTACTTGTTTATATTGGTTAATAATACTTGTTCCATGGAAATTTATACCCAACTAAGTACATATCTTTTGTGACTAGTGACATAGATTCAAAAGTGTATCATACATCAATGATCCCATAAGCTATAATAATGTAGTTAATTTAATTTATTATGATGCAGAAGAAGAGAGAATGCTTGGTTGTAGTTCTTTCAGTGTTTTCATTAATAAAAATGACAAAAGAAATTGTACACATGTAGTATCTGCAAACATCTTTATAATGTTTCCTTCAGAGAGATCAAAATACACAACCATTACTCAGAGAATTCAGCCTATGCAACAAGAATTAAATATTTCATTTAAAATTTCATTCATGAAAACCCATATTACAAAATTATGAATGCCCAGGAATAAAGAAATCCTGTGTAATGCCTCCCAAAACTGTAAAATAACATAGGTAATTGCAGTTGTGTAATAACTCATGTTGATACTATTGTGGAGCCAAAAAAATCTATCACTAGCTCTGCATATTCAGAAAAAAGGGGACATTACAAAAGGAGCATATCTCAAGATCATAATTATGCTTTCTTAAACTATAATCTGCTAAAACCAACCAGCCAAACACCACTGGAAACACATCTGTACTTTGCTATCTTATTAGAGAAGAAAAGAAATGACCCCAATGCAATCCTATGGATTACTGGTTAGAAGTGTGTGAGCATGTCTGTTTTGAAGATTTAAGCTGGTGCAGGGGAATTTCTAAGGTGAGTTTAGGGAAGAGGAGGTCAGTTTTGGGAGGGTGCTATCAGAAAGAGGGGGCAATTTCATTTTTGGGGTATTTTGATAATTTTATAGGAGGCAGGAAGATTAAAGTTGGCATAATCAGTCAAAAGTAAAAAAATAATAGTACCCATGTACCTGGAAGAAGAGTATGCTATTTTTAAAGCTAGGCAGTGTGCTAGTCTCAGTACTTTTGGACATTATTACAGAGTGCTCTTGTTTCTTATTCTGTTAGTATTAGAATGTGTTTTTGACTAAGTAATGTTTGTAATTGGTACAAATACTTATGTTCAATTAGAACTCTGAGGCCTAGCTATCCACTGTTATCTGTCTGTTCCATTATTCACTGCTCACTTTTCCTCTATATAAGATAACAACAACATAATTCATTTCTTTAAGTGGCTTCAAGGCCCTCTTTAGCCTCCTTTATTATTAACTGCCCTAGATATTTCCTTTAGACCAAATGAGTAATGTTGGGTCTGTTTCTTGATTCATCTCTCCAATTTTCTGCTTAATTTTTAAATAAAATTCTAGATGAAGAGAGAAAAGATAAAACGAGTCCATGAAACTTGTTAATAAGAATGAATGAGGCTATGATAAATGTCAGTCACAATTTGATATGTTTTGCATATCAACTGAAGTTCTTGTGTAACATGATATAAGTTGTTTATTGGGATCGCATGAAAAATGACATGGATATCCTCAAGCTTCTTCATTTTAGTAGGAAAGATTGGTTCTTATTTGTGAAGGATAAAATTGGACTTCTGAAAGAAAGTAAATGAAGAAGACATTGTTAACCATTTTTGAAGGAATTGGTCCTGTGTTCTGGTGAGGCAACCAGGACAATTAAAAAGGCTCAGTATGTTTTATGAACATTTATAAACATATCAGAAAATATTCCCTCACTTTTGTGTATAACTATAATTCATATTTAATCAAATTGTTTTTTTTTACATAATTCTGGTCACTTGACCTTAATTTAGAAGATTAAACAGAGAAGTCCTGAATAAAGCAACTGAACATATATAAATAGTAGAAGAATTGGAAATAGATCAAATATTGTAAATGTTATGACTTTTGTACTTATAAATGTATATTATAAACTTCTCTCCTTTCCTTTTTCCCTCCCTCCCTCTCTTCCTTCCTTGCAATGTACTGCCTTTCTGATTTTTTGCCTTTCTCCACTCATTGCTCCTTACTCCCCCTCTGCTCTCCCTTTCACTGAATAGTGAAGCATAGAATATGCTTCCTTTTTAATAAATAGTTTTTACAGAAATGTGTACAAATTATTTTGTACAGAAAAGTGCACAAATCTTAAATTTTTATTTTTGTAAACTATCATTGAATGGACACATTCATTCAAAGAAGAGTCTAATTAAGAAATAGAATAATTATCAGAATCTGAACATATGTTGATCCACATATACACTCATTTCTGTGTGTGTGCATGTAAGAATGAAATTTCAGGCTCAACTGTACTTGATAGTGGCAGTTATCCAAAGTGGATGCACCAATTCACACTCCCAACAGCAGTGTGTAAGAGCTTTCCTCCAACACTGGTTTTATCAGTCTTTAAATTTACCATTATGGTAGGTGCATAGCGGTATCACTTTTCATTGTAATTTCCATTTTTACTGACAGACAATGAGAGTGGCACTTCTTCATGTGTTAATTGGTCATCTGGATAATCTTTCTTTTTTTTGAAGTGTCTTTTCATGTCTCTTGAAATACAAATTAAAATAGGATGTCTCTCTTTTTGTGTAAAATGTTACTTTTTCTTACTAATTATTAGGAATTGTTTTACATTCTGGTTACTGGCCATTTTGCAGGTATGTATTGCAGTCGTTCTCTCTAGTTGGCACCTTTTCTTTTAATAACCATAATGATATCCGTTGATAAACACCAATCCCTAATTTCATGCAGTCCAGTATAGCCATCTACTTTTACGGTGAGTGATTTTTATCTTTCTATTAAGAGATCTTTGTCTACTCAAGGTCATAGGTATATTCACTTCTATTAACTTCTAGGAAATTAATGTGATTTCTCCTTTGATCCGTGGGTTATTTAAGAGTATACTGTTTGGGGATTTGAAACTTATCTTTTTATTAGTGATATTAGTTATATTCTATTGTGTTTAGAGAACATACTCTGACTTCAGTCCACTGGGATGTGTTTTATGGCCAAGATATGATCAATTGGGCTAATGTTTCATATATCTTTAAAAGATATGATCAATTGGGCAGTTGTTGAGCACAATGATCTAATTATAACAATTAGATAAAATTTGATCCCTTGGCCTCAGGCAAGCTACTGATGTGCTTTCTATTACTTTAGACCAGTTTATGAAATCAGTCATGTTTTTGATATCTATGAACATTTTTGTTTACATTAGTAGTTAGCTCTGTTTTATTGCTGAGTAGTATTTGAGTGTATGAATATTCCACATTTTATTTATTCTTTTATCTGTTGAGAGACATTTGGACTGTTTCTAAATTGGGGCTATTATGAGTAAAACTATTAATAACATTCTTGTACATCTTTATGTTTTTATAGACATGTTTATTCAGTTTGGTTAGGAGAAATACCTTAGAGTACAATCGTTTGGTCATATGGTAAGTATATATTTAATTTTACAAAAAAATTTCAAAAATTTTTACCAGTTGGTTGTGTCATTTTATATCTATACTTACAATATATTAGAGTTTCAGTTACTCCACATCCTTGTTCACATTTGGCATAATCAGACTTTTTTCATTTTAATCTTTCTAACATTTCACTACGGCTTCTTGATGATTAGTATTATTGAACGTTTTTTATGTGCACATTGACAATTCACATTGGCTTTTATGAATTTTCTATTCAAATTATTTGGCCAATTTTTCAAGCTGTATTTGTATTGTCTGCATTAATCTTAATGTAGACTTTTATCAGAATAAAATATATTGTGATTTTCTCCTAGTCTATGACAGGCTTTTGGTTGTTTATTTATATTTATTTATCTTTGTAGGTTATTTTAAAGA
The DNA here is from genome assembly GCF_023851605.1 of Tamandua tetradactyla. Lineage (NCBI taxonomy): Eukaryota > Metazoa > Chordata > Mammalia > Pilosa > Myrmecophagidae > Tamandua > Tamandua tetradactyla. The sequence goes on along the minus strand of NC_135350.1, from coordinate 4,044,547 downwards.
GCAGAAGGACCGCGGGGCAGCTGGGGAAGCATGTCGACCCGGCCAGGAGGAGGCTCATGCGGGATTTCAAGTGATTGCAAGAGGACCCACCTGTGGGTGTCAGTGGCGCACCATCTGAAAACAACATCATGCAGTGGAATGCAGTTATATTTGGACCAGAAGGGACACCCTTTGAAGATGGTACTTTTAAGCTAGTAATAGAATTTTCTGAAGAATATCCAAATAAACCACCAACTGTTAGGTTTTTATCCAAAATGTTTCATCCAAATGTGTATGCTGATGGTAGCATATGTTTAGATATCCTTCAGAACAGATGGAGTCCAACATATGATGTATCTTCTATCTTAACATCCATTCAGTCTCTATTGGATGAACCAAATCCGAACAGTCCAGCTAATAGCCAGGCAGCACAGCTTTATCAGGAAAACAAACGGGAATATGAAAAAAGAGTTTCGGCCATTGTTGAACAAAGCTGGAATGATTCATAATAGATAATTGATCTTCTAATCTTTTTCATCATTGTTGTGTATAATTTACCTTTCAGTAGAAAGGCTAACAAATTTTAAGTGCCATCAGTTTTAAGGATTCTGCAGAAAGAGAAAAAGAAACAAATCCTTCAGTTTAGAACCTACAAAAGCTTGTGTATCTTGATTAATGTACTTTTTATTGCATGGTGTGAACTAAGTTATTGCTACATAAATTTGTAATATATTCTGTTTGTATTTTTTTCCAAGTGTATAATGTTGGTGTGGAGTTTTCATGACAGAATATACACATTTTGTAAATCTGTACTTTTTTCAAATATTGAATGCCTTATTTTTGAATTCTTTAGATTTTTAAATTGGAGAAAAGCACTTAAAGTTTTTTATATATGAATATTACATGTAAAGCTGTTAAAATACATAACTTCAGTGCAAAAAAAAAGCAGAAGCTTTTAATATTTCATTTATCTTATTGTTTTTCTGTTGTTGTTTTTTCTTTTTCTGTCCTATCTCTGATACATTTGCATAAATAAGGATTTCTTTTATGGTTTCTTCTAGAAATTTTATAGTTTAACAGATCACAAGGCATTATACATTTTCAATTCTTTACTGTCAGGATCTTGAAAATATCGTTTCATTATCTTGTGGTTTTGATTGCGTTTGTCAATAAAATATCTCTCAAATTTAATGCTTCTCTTGTGAATATAGTAGGTCACTTTCTTTGGCTTGTTTTTAGACTTTCTCTTATACTTGGTTTTATCAAGTTCTCTATGATTACTAAGGTATGGTTTTCATTCTAATTAAGCTTTCATTTGGCTATTTTCTACTGACTTTTATGTGCTCTTTATAATCAGCTATTAAAAGCATTCACTGTCTTGCTAAATTTAATTAATTTAATTATTTATATCATTTCTAGAATTTCTATTTATTTTCTTATTGTTTCTATGTTTTAATTCTTTATAATTTTTGAGGCTAAAAATAAAAAATCATAGTCTGTTTTTAATAGCGCTAATACACGGGTTTTTCAGAATCTGTTTCTCTTCTCTGTTTCTTTCTGATATTTCAGTCATTTGTTCTTGTTTTCTATTTTTCCCTATATATTTTTATACTCGCATTCTGGATACTATTTATGTAAAATCTTAGTGCCATTTTTGAGGACTTGAATGACCTATTTCTAGAATTTACTTTTGATAATCATAGTTTGTTATTGTACTGGAAGTTCAACTTAATTCAACCAAGGTTTAAACACCTCCAGTTCATCTGCCTCCTTAGATTGAACTCTTTGGGTTTTCCAGTTGAAAACTTGGCATATTTACCAGAGCTCCTGATTCCACCAATTCTTGTTTCTTCAATGCCAGGAGCTCTCATAAACTTTCTGGTTTCCAAATGGCTGGTTGATAAATAGCAAATATCAGGCTTACCATTGTGTTTTCCTTTCCATAGAATCCCTAGGTATCACTATCCTTGTAGGTATTACGCATTTGCTAAAATTTTGTAAAGTTTTTTTCTGTTTGACTGTTTGTTCCAAGTGGAAAGGGTGGTACGTAATCATTCAATTTGTTATTCTGTGAAGTGTAAACTCCTTGTGGAGATTCTTTTTTATATGGTTTCTTACGGCTTTGTATATGGCCCTACTTTAAAAACTCTTTTTTTCCTTTCCTTTCCTTTCTCTGCCCTTCCCTTCCCATCTTTTCTAATATATATTAGAAAATATAAAGATAATATATTATGAATATAATGTATTAGAAAACATAAAATGTATTAGAAAAATACTAGAGTTAGTGTTTCTGATCAATTAGGATGATGCCATGGTCCAGATGTAAGATAGGTGTAGCCTTTACTTTGTGTTTGCCGTAGCCCCAAGTCCACTTGTTCTTAACCCATAAATTCTTCTCAGGCAACTTCAATTAAAAACTTTATGATGCCCCTCAATATTGATTTTTAAATTTCAGATTTACATATCCATCTTCCTAGGGATAGCTCCACTGGATATTTCAGAAGCATCTAGTATTTAACATGTCCATCCAAAACAGTGCATTGTTTTTTGCTAAATCTGCTCCTCTTCAAATAACCACAAAAATCTAGTAGAAAATATTAGGTCTTCTTCTCACTTCTTTACATATCACTTCTCTTAGGCATTACATGTAACTGAAAGTATTATTCGTGAAATATTTTAGGTACATCTCTATGTCATGCAGTTTTCTGAATTCAGGTCCCTACCACCTTAATTTAGTTCCCATTGTTCTTTGCCTGTACCACAGCAACAACAAATAATTTTTCCTTAATCCAGTGTTGTTTCCCTTTAATGTAGATCCTATCCTGTAGCTGGCATGGTCTGCCTGAAATACAAGCCCAGTGTGGAGGTGGTTGCTACACTGTGCGTCATGGGAACACAGGATCAAGCACGACAGAGATTCTCAATAAATGGTGATCTTCTTTATTACGTAGCACAAAGGTCCAAAAGAGCAGGGAAAAAGTTCCCATCACAGCCCATCCCCCAGGGAGGCCAGCTAATCCAACCAGATCAGAGGACAATGGCTCTGCATGCCCTGCTTTGCATCATAAATGGAGGTCTCCTGTGTTGCCCAAGAGTGGGGTTTTTATACAGGTTACAGGGAGGGTCCTGCCACTGAGCAAAAAGCATGCATCAAGCAGTGTTTGTGCAGAGTTCCTATACTGGCAAGCAGCTGGGGCTGCTTGTCCCTGTTTTGAATTCAAGTTAGGTCAGAACATTCCTTTAGACTTACGGTTTACCCCTGTTGCAAAATAGAAACATACTGAAACATCTGCAGGTAACAAGCAAAAGAGGAAAGTGAAGGGTGCAGGGGAGGCCGGGGAGATGCCTGCTGAGCATGTCTGTGACTTCCCCAGCACCCAGACATGCTATTTCCCTTATTAACTCTTTGAATGTTTCTTTTTCTTCAGAGCAAAGTTAAAACTCATTATCAGATATAAAAGCCCCACCATATTGGGCCCAGGCACCGTTATATATATTTTTTTCACTAATAATCTCTTCCCCCACATGATTAAGAGGTACTGGATTATAATTTATAGTTTTTTCTCTTTTGAAAAATATACTACTTCCAGATAAACTTTTGCAATCAAACATGTTTGTGATATGGATTCTGCCTCCATAATTCTTATAGAGCAGTTATCTAATAAACACAAAAGAATATGACATCTGTGGAGTCTTGCAAAACCACAGTTTTACATCGCTTTCACCCTGATCCTTTAGGGCAACATTAGTTTACAATTTAGTGTGTTGTTTGCTGTGTGTATGTGTATATTTATGAACATGTTTATAATTTACTTATGAAAATTTACATATAATTTATGCACAGTGAAATTGAATTCCTAAATATAACTCCATTTCAGGTTTTAAAAAGTAACATCTGCACTAATATTGACCATTTATACATTTCACTGTTGTTCAGTTAAGGTGGCTACACAGTATTCATCTGACTGAGACCATGTTGTTCATTTTTCATTCATTCATTCAATAATTACGTATTATCCACTAAATAGTCTGACATTATTCTAGTGGTGGAGATTCACCTGTGAATAAAATAAACAAAAATCCATGCTATCATGGAGTTTATTTTTTCTTGATGGAAGATAAGGCACTGACTTGCTAAGGACTGGCATCTTAAATACGGAACACACTAGCCCTAAATATGTTTATATTAATTTTGATCCTGTTACAGTTGAGTAAAATTGATGGGCACAATCATATAGCAGATGCTGCTGAATTCTGCATTGCCTTATTTGTTTCCTTTATAAATTTCAATAGATATTTTCTTCTTTCCCTCAGGAAATTAAAGAGTGGTTCTCACAACCAAATGGGTAGAATTCATATCTCTAAATAGCTAATTAGATGTATTAACAGCAGAGAATGAGGTCTACTAGTAGAGATATGCTGCTGGGAAGTGGTAAGCTTTTATTTTCCTATGGTACACTTCAGCATGCCTCTAAACCTGTTCAGTGCCAAATTTTGATGCATTGATTTATTTAAAAATGGCAACAGATACTGTTAGCTTATAAAAGAAAATTAAACCTCACACTGAGAGAGGTGCTAATATCAGTTAAGTGGACAGTTAGTCAGCTGTACCTGTGCCAGCCATTGTCATTAGGGGTGATTTTAAATTTTTATTTGTTTCATCACATATATCAGATTTTTTTCTGGGCCAATCTCATTGTTTAGGTTTATGCATGGCGGTTGGCACTTGTCTATTTGTATAGATACAGTCTATATGTGGTAAAGATGGTCAAAACAGAACTTCAGTAGTCCAACAATTCTTTCAAGTTAAACAATTTAGGAATTTTGCACTACAGAGTAATAGCATTTCCATAGGACTTGCAGATTTGGAGGCAGAGAGCTTGTGTGAACTTTTCTTCAATAAAATATTCCATGGCTAAAAATATCCCTTGGACTAAAAAAAGCAAACCTAACTGAGACTTGCCTTCTCTCTCTTCTCTGAGTGAAAACTAAATCCTACTTTTTCACAGAGGTTAAAAGTTGTTACATGGTAACAAGATTTCAGACTTTAATTTTGTATCTTCAGGTACCAAGAATGGTCATCGTGAACTACTGATTTTCTGTAGCAGGTAAATTTTTAAAATGCTTATTATTGCAAAACCTAAATTAATATGGTGCTATTTAATCACATCAGAGTTTGGGAGACATAAATTTACATTCATATTAGCTTAGCCTTAAATTTAAGTGTACTCTATTTCACTTCAAATTCACTACAAAATCATGAAACTTGTCCATGCTCTTAATTTTATTTTCTTCAACCATCACAGTGAAATTTTCTACCCACAATTAGGGAAAAAAATATGATAAGAAGTGTTGTTTAATCAAGAGATTGAGTTTCTAAAGTAACTATGAAGTAAAATATTCTTGGTATTAAGAAAGCATTATGAAATCAGAACAAATGAAATCAGAAGGAAAGATACACGATAAAGACTGAGATGGTATAATCTAGGAATGCCTAGAGTGTACAATGATCCTGACTAAATGTACAAATTAAAAAATGTTTTTGTATGAGGAAGAACAAAGTAATGTCAATACTGCAGGGTGTTGAAAATAGATGGTAATTAATATTTTAAAACTTTAACTTATGTGTGAGATTAAAGCAAAAATGTTTATTTGATATAAAATTTAAAAAAAAGAAAGAAAGCGTTATGTGGGTGCAAGGGTAGTTCACTGGTAGAATTCTCACCTGCCATGCAGGAGACCCGAGTTCAATTCCTGGACCATGCACCTTCCCCTTCCTCAAAAAAAAAAAAATACAAAAGAAAGCATTATGAAATGACATAATTTTCTGAATCATGGAAATAGTCATCACATTATTATTATTTGCAGTAGGAGCTCAAATTTCTTAACATCTATTTGCTTTGTAGAACATGTGTGGATATATAATATGCAATGGTGATTTAGAACAAAGAATATTAAAATACTCACTTCAAGAATTTGAGACATAGCTAATGTCTCTGCTTCTACATTTTCTGTGTAGTAATTTACAGGATGCTACTAATGACCATCCTCTCAGTTTCACTCTGAGCAATTAAGGGACAACTGAATCTGGCTGAACATATGTGGTATCAATAGCAAATGTTCTCTATAAATAAATCCAGCTCCTGTGTTATATGAGAATGAAAATGTTGATTTTTAACACTGTCGAATAGATGTTTTCTCTACTTCTTTCATCAAGCAAGTCTTCCAAGTGTGAACCAGAAATTGGTTTTAAACATTTTCACCTGCTACGCAAATAGGATCATCATCTCCTCCCATGGGATGAAAAGAAATACACACAATATGCTGACAATTAAGAAAACATTCTGCACAATGATTTTGGACACAATTTGTGAAAATGGAGTGGTAAATAGTTTTCCCAACCAACTGGATTTGTTTGAACTCCACCTTTTTTCCCAGGAAACTAGAGAGAAAGAAGGAAAATAACTGAGGCACGCTGATATTACAACAATCCTTCATGGTGCTAATTAAGACCCCTACCCCACGAGAAAGGAGGAACTGTAATAAACATGTCCAGCAAGTCTGCTTGTCTTCACCAGGTCAGCCCAACCCTACAAACACCTGGCAAGCAGACCTTGCTTTAATAATTTAATCAGTCCTTAAATTATGGTCCATGACCCAAGGACATCCTGCCCTGTACAACTCGCATAGCTCAAGCCCTGTCCTCCTTGTCTCCCCCTTCCCATCCCTCCTTACCCTTTCTTTGTTCTAAGTAGCTATATAAACATTTCCCCTCCACTTTTCTTTGAGCAACTTTTCTTTTAGTTGTTCTCCCACGCATGTCACTTGGCTCGATAAACTTATTCTACACTTTGGTTTTCAGAGTCTGTTTTCAACTTAATAATTTCTGTGTATTTCATAATACATAATACATAATAATACATAATATTATTCACATGAATAAGCAAACCATTATTGACGTTCTGAAAACTAAAATTTTTATGAACAGTTTGTTTTAGGATGAACCTTGTTTCGAAGTTTTATTTTGAAAATCACTTATTTTTTTCTTATCAAAAGTATTTCAAGTAGTCAGGATTTGGAACATAAATTTCAAATAAGAATTTTGAAAATTTTGGATTTCTGAAATATATTTATTTACATTTCTGGCATCTTTTAGCAACTGAAAGATTCCTGTTTTAACCACTTTCACATGTATAATTATTTACATTCAGACTATTGTACTGTCATCACCACCATCAATTAATTTTTCACCACCCACACACTTTACCCATTAAGCAATACCTCTCCCATACAACACTACCTTCAGCTCATGGTAATCTATACTCTACTTTCTGTCTCTGTGAATTTGCTTATGCTAGGTATTTCATATAAATAAAATCATACAATATTTTTCTTCTTGTTGTTTGTCTTATTTCACTAACACGATGTCATCAAGGTTCATTCATGTAGTATCATATATGAGAACTTAATTCTTTTTGTAGCAGAATAATATTTCAATTGTTCGCATATACTGCATTTTGCTTATCCATTCATATGTTGATGGCCACTTGGGTTCTTTCCTCATTTTGGTTATTGTGAATAATACTGCCATGAGCTATTGTACAAATACCTGCTTGTACAATTATCTGTTTTCAATTATCTGGGGTATATATCTAAAAGTAGGACTGCTAGCCAGGTCATGTGGTAATTATATGTTCAACTTTCTGAAGAACTACTAAACTGTTTTCCAATGAGATGCCATGTTCTCCAATCCAATTAAAATAAGGTTTTCAATTTCTTCTGACCCTCATTAATACTTATTTTTCTATATTTAATAATTGCCATACTAGTGACTATGAGATGGTATTTCATTTTGGTTTCAATTTGCATTTCCCTAATGGCTAATGTAGTTGTGAATTTTTTCAGGTAAATTTATCTATCATTTGAATCTTCTTTGGAGGAGTTTTTATTCAAGATTTTTGTCTATTTTTAAATTTATCTGTCTTTTTGTTTCTGGAACGAAAACATAATTTGGTCTCAGTATCATGAAACTGTGAACACACAACTGCCTGCTAACCAAAAGACCTTGTAAATCTTATATATTGTTGATATTAAAACTTTATTAGTTATACGGTTTGCAACTATTTTCTCCCATTCTGTAGGTTGCCTGTTCACTTTCTTGCCTGTTCTAGTTTGCTAGCTACTGGAATGTGATATACCAGAAACAAAATGGCTTTTAAAAGGGGGAATTTATTATGTTGCAAGTTTATAGTTCTAAGCCATGAAAATGTCCCAGTTAAAGCAAATCTATAAAAATGTCCAAATTAAGGCACCAACAAGAGGTTACCTTCACTCAAAAAGGCCGATGAAGTTCAGGGTTTCTCTCTCAACTGGAAAGGTACATAGGGAGCATGGTGACATCTTCTAGCTTCCTCTCCAATCTTCTTGTTCCGTAAAGCTCCCCCAGAGGGGTCGTCCTTCTTCGTCTCCAAAGCTCTCTGGCTGCATGGGATCTCTCATTCTCGTGGTTCTGCCATGGCTCTACAGCTTTCTCCAAGATGTTTCCTCTTTTAAAGGATCTAGCAAATTAATCAAGACCCACTTGAAATGGGTGGTGTCACATCTCCCTCCAATCGAAGGTTAATACCCACAATTGGGTGTGTCACACTTCTGTGGAGATAATCTAATCAAGTTTCCAACCTACAGTGTTGACTAGGGATTAAAAGAAACGGCCGCCTCCACGAGATGAATCAGGATTAAAACAAGGCTTTTCTAGGGTACATAATCCTTTCACACTGACACAATGCCCTTTGACGGGAAAAAGTTGTTAATTTTGATGAAATCCATTTTGTCTATTTTTCTTTTGTTTTCATGGCTTTGGTGTTTATCTAAGAAACCACTGCCAAATCGACGTCATTGAGGCTTTTCTGTTGGTATTCTTCAAAGAGTTTTATGATTTTATCTGGGACTTGATCCATTTTTAGTTAATTCCTAGTATATAGTGTGAGTTAGGAGTCCAACTTCATTCTTTTGCATGTGGACATCAGTTTTCCCTGCACCATATGTTGAAGAAACAATATTTTCCCCATTTAATCTACTTGACACCTTTGTAGAAAATCAGTTGGCTAACGATGCAGGCAAAAGGTGTCTAATTCTGGACTCTCATCTATTCCATCGGTCTATATATAGACCTTAATGTCAGTAACATACTGTTTTGATTAATTTTATAAGTTTTGAAATTGGCAACTACAAACTATATTAAAGAAATTCCTTCAGTAAGAATAAAATCATAGCAATATATATAAACAAAAATTGACAAGCACCAGAAACGGTAACTCTTTCTTTCCTGGCTGCATTTCCTAGAGAAAAAGTTAAGTTTCTCTTGTGCCATTTGTAGGGAAACCTCAAATATATGATGTAGTTAAAACTGAAAGCAGACCCTCTTTTGGACTCACTGTGACCATTCAGTTCAATATTGATGAGTAGTTCTAGTACATTCATATTTAAATATTCTAAGGCCTGTAACTTGTGATCAGCATGAGCATAAAAGAGTAAAAGCGGAAGGAAAAGGGAGAACTGTGTCATGACAGACAATGCATTGAGGGTGGCGGTATTTAAAATACTGGATACTATCTTGGCCTATCATTTACTGGGTTACTTTGGAAAGTTAAACTGTTAAACTTACTGGGTTATAATTCCCTCACTTATAAATGAAGGGTTTAAGAAATTCATGTTTAAGACTCATCTGCCTCAAAATCTTTCTTGCATTCTCAGAGCTGCAAAGAGAAATGGAAAATGTCAAGTAATGTGCATATATTAGGTCAATAATTTCATAAATTTCAAACATTATAATTTGGACTTTCCAGGAGAAAACTATAGGCATTTAATCTGGAATAATTTATTGAAACAAATATAGAGTAATTTATCACTATTATGCTATGTGTTGGGGAGCCAATGGCTTATGAATGAAGCAGTAATGTAATGCAACTTCCTTTAGTAGTTAAATCTTAAAAAGTAAATAATGATAAAACTCAAAATACAAACCCATAGAATCCTCTGAAGAGCAAATATAATATTGGTGGCTTCCCAGAATGTATCCTGAGTGGTTAAATACTGTGTACTTCCCTTTTACTTTCCTAGTCTGAAATAATCATGTCATATGAACATCTGCAGCAATTTTTCTGCACTTGTGTTATGATTATTACATTTACCTCAGAACACTAGATGGGTGTTTTTGGTTTTGTTTAGTTGCTGTCTTTTTGCTTTGTTTTGTTTCAATAAGCACTGCTTAATTTCAACTCCCAAGGATTCTTCCTGTGAGTTTTGGGGTTTCAATCATGACCCCCACACAAGGCGTAGTCAATTTCCAAACCCTGGTCCTGCAGGTGTGAACCCATTTGTAAATTGAACCTTTGAGGATGTCATTATTTTAAGGTGTGCACAAACAGAATGATCCAATATGGCTGAAGTCCTATAAGCAAAGGAAATTGCAGAGAAGGAAGCCATAGGGAGCGGCTGGAAGCTAGAAGTCAGTGGAATGCCAAAGAGAAAGGAGAAGACACTGCCATGCACAGTGCCATGTGGTGGGAAGGACAAGGTTCCCTTAAGATTTCTGACTGGCTAGAGAATGCACAACTGTGGAGGAAGTAAGGTTTCCAGCCTCTGAAACCCATGAGCAAAAATTCCTGTTGCTAAGCCAACTCATTGTAAGTGATTTGTTTTAGTGATTACAAAACTAAAAACAAAACATCTACATTTGAAATTTATCTTTCTCTGCAGCAAGCTTTCACCTTTAAAGTATTCAGTGAGTATTTGTTGCATGGTTTTAATACAACCTAATTATAGAAAAACTTCAAGTGGAGGTTTTGTGAGTGGGAACATATCTTTAAGTTCTTTAATATTTAAGACCTTAAGTAACAATGTTCTCTGCACATGAATTCCCTAAACAAGAGAAATGTGATTCATTTTTCAGTCATATTAATGAGATATTAGGTTCAATCTTTCTCTATGTCTCTTATCCATTTGATAATTTCCATATTTTTAAAATAAGCTTTTTATTTTAAAAGAATTTTAGATTTTCAGAAAGGTTGGGGCAATAGTAAAGGGAATCCTCATATATGTCATACCTAGTTTCCTCTATTGGTAATGACTATCATTAGATTGATATATTTGTCACAACTAATGAACAATGCTGACACATTTTTATTCATTAAAGTCCATATTTTACTCAGAGTTAGGTAATTTTTACCTAACATCCTTATTTTATTCCATTTTCTAATCCTGAAGAACTTTGCATTTATTCTCTTTAGGTACCTCTGGTAATTAATGTTCCTCCTGCTTTCTATGTTTTTTTTTGCTTCTCCTACTTTCTGATGGTTTTGAAAATTATTGTTCAGATATTTTCTTAAATGTCCCTGAAATGAAAATTGTGTCATTTTTTTCTCATGATTACATTAGGATGTTGTGTTTTGGGAGAAAAACCACAAGGGCAAAATGCTATTCTCATCATATCATATCAAGAGCATATGCCATCAACATGACAATCACTGTTGTAGTTAAACTTGGTCACCTGGCAGAGGTAGTATTTTTCAGGTTTCTCTGCTGAAAAGTTACTCAAATTCCTCATTTACATAGTGTTCTCCTCAGAAAGGTGTCACTAAGTGAAGTCCACAACTAAGGGGTGAAGAATTATACCATCTTTCCTGGGTACTGTCTGCCTAAATTATAATGAATTCTTCTGAATGGGAGATGTGTCTTTTCTTTCTCATTTATATATTTCCTCAAATGTTCATTTACGCCAGCATGAAATCCTGGATATTTATTTTATTCTTTGGGTTATAATCCAATACTCTTTTATTAATTTTGTTACTTAAATTTTTCTAGATTTGGTCATTAAATATTCTTTCAGGTGGTCCCTGAGTACTTTGTCATATGTTATCATTGCATGTGTATGTTTTTTGCTTGTTTATTTTGCCCTTGCTTATTTGCTGGTGTTACAAGAGGCCCAGACTCATTTTTATATAGTTACTTCCTTTGCTGGCTTGAAATGATGAATTTACCCTAGAAAAGCCATTATTTCAATCCTAATGCCATTTTGTAAAGGCAGCCGCTTCTTCTAATCCCCAGCACTGTATGTTTGAAACTGTAATTGGATCATCTCCCTGGAGATGAGATTTAATCAAGGGTGGTTGTTAAACTGGATTAGCTGGAGGCATGTCTCCATCCTCATCAGCAATTGGAATTCTATGTTTTATAGATCTATTTTGTCTTTCATGGGTTGCTGTGCTTTTTTTGTATTTAATATTCAATTTACCAAATCCAAAGTCATGTTGATTTTCTCCAATGTTTTCTTTTTAGAAATTTAAAATTAAAAAATTAACATTTATCATTTTATATTTGGTCTAGGATCCATTTTGAGTTAATTTTGGGGTAAAGTATAAGGTTGGGGTACATGTCCAGCCTTTAACAAATGGATATCCAATTGTCCCAATGCTATTTGTTGAATAGACTGTGCTTTCTCCATTGAATTGCCTTTCCATCTTTGTGATATCTGTACTGTCCCTTCTGGTCCATTGACAAAAATGTCTATGATTTCTCCAATACTATGCTTTCTTGATTATGATGGCTTTATTTTAAGTCTTAAAATCAGCTAGTGTGAGTCCTCCATCTTTACTCTTCCCCTTAAGTATTCTGTTGGCATTTATCAGTTCTTTGCCTTTGCATGTAATTTTTAGAATTATTCTGTCTATATCAAGAAAATAGCTTTCTGGAATTAGATCAAGTTTAGATTAATTTTGTAGGTCAAGTTGGGAAGAACCAATATCTAAAACTATTGAGTTTTAAAATGCATAAGGACACAATGTTTCTCCATTTATATAGAACTCTGACCTTTTTTCATCAGTATTTTCAGGTTTCCACATACTAACCCTGTACATATCTATTAAATGTGTATCCCAGTATTTGTTTTGTTTGATGTTATTGTATATGGTATTGGTATTTCAATTTGAAATTCTTATTGTTCATTACTGATGTATATACAAAAGCAATTGGTTTTTCTAATTTGACCTTGAATCTTGCAACCTTGCTATACTTGCTGGTTAGTTTCAGGAGGTTTTTATAGTCCTGAGATTGTCTACATAGACACTCAAGTCATGTGCATATAAGAATTTTTTTCTTCTTTTCCAATCTATGTACTTCATTTCTTTAATTATGTTATTGTACTGACTAGGATTTCCAGTATATTTTCGCATAGGAAAGATTAACAAGACATCCTAACCATGTTCCTGACTTAAAGGGAAACACATTCAGTCTCTCATCATTAATGTGATATAGGATCTATTATACATAATCTATTTTAAGTTAACTATACTCTAATTCCTCGATTTTGAGACTTTTATCATAGATATGTGTTGAATTGCATTGAATGTTCTTCCTGGAACTATTGATAGAATCATATAGTTTTTCCAATCAGTATTAATATTTTGAGTTACGTTAATTTATTTATGAATGTTGAACTACCCTTGCATTCCTGAACTAAAACTCAATTCATTCCTATGTTATTATTATTTCTTTTTCCCATGGGCAGGCACCCAGAACTGAACCTGGGTCTCCAGCAGCAACCCAACCGAGAAACTCTGCCACTGAGCCACCACTGCCCGCTTTATGTTAAATTTTTTATATACCTAGATTCAATTTGGCAATATTTTAATAAAATTTGTATGTCTTTTTTCATGAGAGCAATTGGTTTGAAATTTTATTTTCTCAAAAAGGCTTTACTTGGTTTGGGTATTAGAATAATATGGCCTCATAAAATGAGTTGGACAAAAGGAAAAAAACAGAACAAAATGAGTTTGACAGTTTTCCTTGTACTTCTAAATCTATTTTCTGAATAGATGTGGAAATTTCTTACTATTTTTTTCCTTAAATGTTTGGTAGGATTTACTAGTGAAACCATCTCAGTCTGATGATTTCTTTTTGGAAGGTTTTAATTAATTATTACTTACATTATTTAATAGATATTTAATGAATTATTAATTCAATTTCTCTAGTACATATAACGCTACTCATGTCACTTTTGTTTTTAACTTAAATGAGTTTATATCTTTCAAAGAATTGGTTCATTTCATCTCGGCCATAAAATTTGGGGCAGAGAGTTGTTTTCTCTTATCATATTAATGTCCTTGTGTTAGTTGTGCTGATTAGTTTTTTAAATTTCTGTTATTGATAATTGTGTCATATCTTTTTTCCTTGATTAGTCTTGTTAGAATTTTGTCAATTTTATCATTCTTTTCAAAGATGCCTTTTTTTAGTTTTGTTGATTTTCTCTAATATTTTCTCCTGTTTTAGATTTCATTAGTATTTTCTCTAATTTTTATTATTTTTCTGTCTTTTACTTCTTTAGCTTTAAATTTGTCTTTCCTTCATCAGCAATTGGAATTCTATGTTTTATAGATCTGTTTTGTCTTTCATGGGTTGCTGTCTATAAATGAAACAAAATAATATTTATTAGTAAGTTATGATGTTCTTAATAAATAGTAAACTAAGTTTAACAGGTTTTGAAAGTCATCTCATATTTGGGGGCATCCTCATGAAGACCCTGACTAACAGGTGACTTATTAACAATGTCTCTTGTAAGGTTTCACCGCAAGCTCCAGGATCTCATATTTGGGAGGCATCCTCATGAAGACCCTGACTAACAGGTGACTTATTAACAATGTCTCTTGTAAGGCTTCACCGTGAGCTCCAGGATCTCATATTGGGGGGCATCCTCATGAAGACCCTGACTAACAGGTGACTTATTAACAATGTCTCTTGTAAGGCTTCACCGTGAGCTCCAGGATCTCATATTGGGGGGCATCCTCATGAAGACCCTGACTAACAGGTGACTTATTAACAATGTCTCTTGTAAGGCTTCAACGTGAGCTCCAGGATATACATTCAAATTTTGGTGCTTCTTTTTTTTTTCCTTATAATAGAAGTTCTTGGTTTACAGAACAATCATGCATAAGATACAGGATTCCTATATACCACCCTATTATTTACAATCTGCATTGGTGCAGAACATTTGATACAATTGATAAAAGCACACTTTACTAGAATTATTAAAATTGTTTTAATTATAGTTCATGGTATAACTCAGGGTTCATTGTGTGCATTGTGTTGTTCTGTGTATTTTTAAACATTTTTTACTGTTGCCATATGTACAGTTTTTATTCTATTTCGATATATACAATCTAACATTTCCCCCTTTAATCATGTTCAGATATGTATTTTAGTGCTTTTAATTTCATTCACAATGTTGTGTTACCACCATCATTATCATCAACCATTAGCAACAAATGTCTGTTGTTCCAAATAGGAAGCCTATACATTCTAAACTTTAACTTCCCAACCTCTGTCCCCACCATATTCCCTGGTAACCTATACTCTAGATTCTGACTATATGAGTTTGCTTATTCTAATTTTTCATATCAGTGAATCCATTCAATATGTGAACTTTTGTATCTGGCTTGTTTCACTCAGCATGGTGTCCTCAAGGTTCATCCATGTTGTCACATGCATGAGAACTTTACAGCTGAATATATTCCATTGCATATATTGAGGAATGAGCCTATGCCACAATTTGCCTGTCCATGAGACAAAGGAGCCAAAGATTGCCAGCAGTTATTCTTCCAGAAGAAAACACCGCATTGATGATTCTTCATTTGAACATTTTCTCATCCTCTAAACCGTATGTGAACAAAGTCCCATTGCTTATGTGGAACCATTACATGGTACTTCCTGAGCAGCCTAGAAAGCTAAAGCATAGCTAAATGTCGTTAACATCTCCCACTCTCTCCTCATTCAATGCATCTTTTCCTAACTTGCCTATTCTTTGACTGTGAATATTTTGTGGTTGGTGATAATCTCATAATTACACTTAACTTTTCTCTCTTCAATTCATTTGAAATTCAAAATTCATGGGGGGAGAGGAAGGGAATCTTGAGGAAAGAAAAGTAAAATCTCTCCTACTTCAGGGATTCTGTTTGCCATTTATTTGTTTCACTTTGTTCATGTTCTTTAGCCTATGTCCTCCTGCTTCTGTTTGCTGTCTTCTGATGATCCTTGAACAAATCTCTTCCAAAGGATTTTATTATCTTTTCTGGCCCTTTTAATATTTACATTTCCAAATGTTCTATTTCATTGCCTCAGTTAACTCTTACAATACTCTTTTGTGATATAATCTACGCATTACTCAAGTACTATCAACTTTTTACCCAAATACTGATGCCTTGCCATTTATTATTGATTAATGTCAATCTGCAGCAGGATTTCTACAGTTTCCTGAAACTTAACCTATCTAAAATAAAATCTATTGTCACACAAAACCTATGCTTCAATTTGTTTTATTTTCTTTGTTACTTTCTTTTATGCTAACACCTAAATAATACTGTTCATTTCTACATCTGAAAATGTATCCATGATTTACAGAAATATGCACCATACAAGCTCTCATTTCCTCTGGATTCTTCATGGTTATATATGCTAACTAGTTTGCTTGTATTGTTACCAGCCTATTGGTATAAAATACATATGAATCCTTAATGAGCATTCTAAAAATGAAAAATGGATTATAAAACTTTTCCAAGGGAAAATTAAAGTATTTTTATTGACTAAAAAGTATTTTAAAGCCAAAAAGTATTTCAAAACATGCCAATAAAGATATTTGACAATTGGATTTCAATTTGTTTCCCAGTTTTATCTCTGGGCTTTCTATACTGAGCTCCAATACATAAAGCAAATCCTTATTCTAAAAAGATTCATCATTATTTAAGCATCCTATTTAAGTCCCATATTTCCCATTGCTTTCCTTGAAATATCCTTTATCTATTTCTTTTTTAATTATGAAAGATAATCAAATAGAAAATTTACAGACAAGACAACATATAAAGAGATATCCACTAATCAAAAATAAAATAAGTAAACTGTCACTATTGTGCCATATCATGATTTTGATATATATTTCATCTATATGTTTGTACATATCATATTTACTGAATGTATACAGTATGTGTTGGAAAATTTGCATAATTTGTCCTTATTCAGTGTATTATGCTGAAAGCTGTTTATTTATTAGAGCTCTTCAATGTCTTTGTAGTGTTTAGGGCAAGAATGCCTCTGTCCACTGTTCTTTTAGGGAGTATTGTGGCTATTACTATGCCTTTACCACTTAGAGATTTAAATTCATGTTAAGTCCCATTATAAAATCTATGGCATTTTGATTGAAATTGTATTGACTTAGATTAATTAGGGGTATATGGAGACTCAGGGCAGAGGCTCCTCCTCCATATTGAGTATTTAGTTTGCCTGGGACATGTATTGTGAGAGGGAATAATGGAAAGACAAGGTTGAGAGTAACTTGCTGTGCACAGTTGCCTATACGACTGGGACAGAAGTTAAAGGTCAACGAACTCCTTATGGAGGAAAAGTGTACAGATGGCATTGTACACTTATCTTGTAAAACTTTAAAACTCCTCTCACCTGATCATTGTTGATAACAAATCTCTAACCCCTATGTCATGAGACCCTGCTGAAGCTGTTTCATATCCTAGGTATGTCTTTGTCTTAAACCCTTATAAGTTGCTTCTTGCACTCTCACCTTGTGTGGTGCTGCTTTCATTTTCCAGACGGAGACACTCTTCTATTCATAAGTCCAAGTAGAACTCATTTATGACCCTGTGCCTAGCATGTCCTTTTGATCTTAGCTGCATTGGAGCAGAGTATAATTTACACATTTATAATATTTGGTTTTCACCTGCATGTGTAATGCATTTTTATTTTATTTTATTTCATTTTGTTTGTTTATTTTTTTGCACGGGCAGGCACCAGGAATTGCACCCGGGTCTCCGGCATGGCAGGTGAGAATTCTGCCTGCTGAGCCATGTGCCTGCCCTATAATGCATTTTTATTGCCATAAATAACTTCTAATTTTCTCCATACTGTTCTTCCCATGGTATATCACAGTTCACCCAAGGTACCTGGCAAAGCTTGAATATTTTGATGTAATTTTGTTATTTTTTTCCAGGAGTGAATTTTCATTTCATTTCATTTTCTTTATGTTATTGCTAATATAGACATAAGTATGGATTTCTTATTTGTTTTCTATTGCTGACCTCTCTCTAACTGGTCATAATTTATATGTATCTTTATTTTTTCTCAATTTTTGAGAATAGTATTTTGTAAAATGGGCACTGTCGTTGAAATTTTGATAAAGTTCGTATGTACACTTAATGTCAATATATACTCAGTTTGTTTTCTACTTTAAATTTTCTTTAATATGTTTTTGTGTATTCAGGATTTTTTTTGTTGAATCAATTACATTAATTGATAGTTGATATGAAACAGTCTATTGCATCCAAGCTTTCAAAGTTATAAAATTATCAATAGTATAATCTTACAATTGTACTGATTACCAACTGTATTTATATCATATTTCATCTTTATTTGTCATGTTCATCTGTGCTTCCTCTTCTTTCTGATCAGAACATTTTAAGAAAAAAAAACAGTTGGGTTTTTTGACCTTTTTTCCACTTATATTTTATTTAATTTTCATTCACCCTTATTTTTATCATTTACTGACCTAGAATAGCTTAAATTCAACTTACTAGGGACTTTTACTCACATCTGAAAAATTCCTTCACAGTAGCACCTAGATTAGTGTTTGAATAAATAACTGGAAGACGTTTGTATTTGTCAAAATGGTTACTGCCTTCTGTATTCCAGCTCTGTCAAGAGTTCACCCCAATGGAAATATACAGTGCGAAAAGTAGAGGAATTTTAGCTCAGCCTGTCCAAATTGATGCTTTCAAAACCATCAGAGTAATACTTTAATTATTTATTTGTGATTGTATTGTAGTTTAGCTAGATATGTTTCTAGAAGGTAAAATAATTCTCCCATTTTTTTTAACTCTTTGGAAATAAACATGTACATGTACATAAATACACACTTCCTATATTATGAGACAATTTAATCATTTAAATTTAAGTTGATACATTTAATGAACTTTTGTCTGTTTTTATTTAGTTCTCTTTTTTCTCTATCTTTATCTCTTTCTTTCTGACACTCTTGATATTGTCTCCATCTTCCACTTGTTTGTAGCATCGCCAGCGATGGCCACATTTGATATTGTGGTTCTAACTTCCTGCTCACTAGAGATATTGTGGATATCACACATGTAACTGGAAAAGTGAGCAGCAGGTCAGTTCCCTATAGAAGAAAGTGTGTCTTCTGCCTTCATCGGTACCTCCCTCTGTATATCTGAAAACTGCAGGTAGTCACTTGGCAATGGAAATGGTTCCCTTAAACCTCCTATCAAGAGCAGAGAGAAAGTCAGCGCCATGTTCTGATTCACACTGTGATTTTAGCTCTGATTCTCCTGGGAGAAGTTAGTTCCCGTCAGATGCTGACAAAACTATTTCTAGATAACAATCCTTGGCCGCATTTTCAGTCCTACTTTTGCATTTCTGTCTACAAGAATGTTATTTTGTTTTGGAGTATGGGAATATCTGTGTACTTGAATTTGTGTGTTTATATGCTGAAATCTATAATCACCACTAACATTTATAGAGACCTATCACAATATTGCCATATTAGGATTGCAAGTTTCTAGTAGGCATAGTTAGTGTTTGTACTAGTTTATTTTTATCTGGAAAACATAGCAGCTGAGACCTAGAGAAATTAAGAAATTTGCTAGTCACATAACTAATTAGTGAGAAATCTTGGGATTGAATGCAGGTCCTCTCGTTCCCAAACCCATATCATTCACGGAATAACATATTGCTTATGTTCACATGCTCACTCTCTCAAAAATACTCTATGACATAGGATAAGGGAATTGATTTAGAATATCCTCAATTATAATAGAGTGAAATATGCATATCGTTTTTATGTATCAATGCATTACATCAAATTATGAAGTATGCCTTAAATGCGTATTTTGTTAAAACATGCTAAACATTATTTTTTCCACTGTATATTTACCCTGTTAAAACAGTAAAAAATTTGCAAGGATACATAAACCCTGTATGTATGCATGTACATGCAGATATGTATGTATGTTCTAATGATAGTTTTGACTGCCGATTGTAATATTTATTTGAAAAATCTTACTCACTACAAATGTTATAGGAAGTATAGAATAAACTTGTCTAGGTGTTGTCAAATTTTGGGGTGATAGGAAGGGGATTTTAAGTAGTAATAAATGTAAATAAAAGAGCAGATCAGTGGTTTTGCAGAGAGGAAGTCTTACAGCGTACAATAAAATGAAACCTCTATTGAAGAGAAAATGAACAGCAGCAACTGAGAGTCATGGTATAAGCAATTAAAAATAAATAAGTTAATTTTAATATGGTTTATTAGTTCTAACTGATCTTTTTTTTGGCGGTGGTGGGGGATGGGCAGTGCCTGGCCCGGGAATCAAACCTGGGTCTCCCGCATCGAAGGCATTCTGCCATTTAACCACCCGGGCACCCTTTAACTGATCTGATAGAGTTTCTGTTGACAATACATCAAAAATCAATTTAGTTCCAGTTCAAAACAAAATTTGTTGTCTTTATTTAATGGATTTTGATATCTCAGGAGTACAGGGATAGAAAAATTACTAAAATGTGCCCTGTTTCTGTTAAATCAGTAAAACCTCTCTCAAAATAGTTTAGGTTCAAAAGACTCCTTACCAGGCTAGACTGTGCTGTTTATCTGGAGTTCCAAATAAAATACTGATCATTATTTCTACAATAGGTTCATTATTTAACTGATATTCCTCAATCAAATCCAAAGGTCACCCTTTAGCAAACAGCTAATACCAAATTATAGACTAAAACTCTAGCCAAAGTTCAACAAAATGAAGTGTTAAGAAAATGGTTGGAAAGCATGCATATTTGTATATTTCAGATAACAGGAACGTTCTACAAGGACTTCTTTTTAAGTGAAAGCTATGAATCAATTATTGAAATAAGGTAGATGAAAGAGAACAAAAATTCCTATTAGCTATTTAAGTATTATGACATTGAAGTTCTAAGTTTTATGTTCTCCAAAGAATGGACAAGTTAGCTAACTTTGGAATTAATTAACTTCCACAACTTTAAAGATTATATTATGGGATTTTCTAAACTCATTTATGCTTTTGTGTTAAAATTTACTCTTCTATTGTCATTGTAAAAAATTGCAGTAATATGACTTCTATTTTATTTTTACTATATATAGAAGCATATACATCTTTATGCATGACAGCTCGATTTTATAAATGTTATCTTCAAGGAAACTTTATGATTAATATAGCAAAAGAAATTTAGACTATATCTCTCATATCCATTAAACTACAGCATATATATGAAACTACTATGTTTGATGAATTTCCACCTTATAATTATCTAACAAAAAATACTTATTTGTTCTAGAAATATGCTAATCATAATATTCACTATATTTTGTTGAAATAAATAATAACAATAACTTTGTAAATATTCATGGATTGTAACAACCAACTATTTCTTTATATTGATTCTAATTATAGTATTAAAATAAATTTAAGGATAAATAATTATTGCAGTTTTTTGGATATATATTTGTGTGTATATGGATGGATGTTGATATGTATTGGTGGAATTGAGGAATTTTTGTGTTTTTTTTTTCTGAAACAGACTGCGTACTATAGGAATGAATATGTGGACACTGGTTTTGTATGTACTTGGGGTCCATCACATACTGTTTCCATAATTCTTCAAGAGAAATGGAGAAAATACCTTGTTTTAAATTACTGTTAGAATTGTATTGAATGCTTTACCACTGCTCTGTGTGTAAAAAGTTTCAACTATTTGTTGAGGACTCATTACAGTAAGAATTTTACATGAATTATAAATTTAACACTTTAAATAAACCCCTGTTAGATTTTGTTGTTATTCCCCTTTTACAGATAAAGAAAGTGACATACAGGAATATAAACAACTTGTCCAAGAAAATACAGCTTTTACGTAGTCGAAGCGAAGATCCGAAACTGACTGACTTATGAATCTAGGCATTGCAATAAACTGCCTCATTTTACCCAGAAAACTTACAGAAGTCATGAAGAAATGCTCTGGAAAGATGGAGACTCTTTATTGCCAATGATATTAATTGGGTCAGATGGTGTGGAAGCAACATTGCATTAGCTGTTTTGTACCTGTGTCCTTTTTTGCTGCAGGCTGAAAGCCATTTTCTATTTTGTGCTTATTCTCTCTACTTTTTTTTTTTTTTTTACCTTGATGCTGCTTCCATTTACTAATGTTTTCTAAGTGGGAAGGCAGTTATTTGGCTTCTGTAAAGCTTCTAACTGTGTGTGTAATTATAGGGAGTGTATAGCACATATTTACACTCCTTCAATTACTAATATAGGTTTAAACTCACCATTTCCAGCATGCTACAAAATTTGAGCTCCTAAAAATTGAAGACAAAGTTTACATACATATATATATATATATAAACATATTTCATATTAAATAAAATGACATGATTTCTTGCATAAAATGCATTAGAGAGCAGGCAGCAATGGTTCAGTGGCAGAGTTCTCGCCTGCTGTGCCAGAGACCCAGGTCTGATTCTCAGTACCTGCCTATGATAGTTAGATTCAGTTGTCAATTTGGTCAGGTGAAGGCACCTACTTCTGTTGCTGTGGACATGAGCCACCGGTATGTGACCCTCATCTGTTGCTGATTTATATCTGCAGTCAGCTAGGAGGCGTGCCTGCTGCAATGAATGATATTTGACTTAACTGGCTGGTGCTTAAATGAGAGAGTACAACATAGCACAGCAGAAGCAGCTGAGCATTCTTCATCTCAGCACTCACATCAGCCCAGGCCTTTGGGATGCAGAAATAAATCACCCCGGGGAAAGATGTTGGAACCCAGAGGCCTGGAGAGAGGCCAACAGAGACCATCCTGTGCCTTCCCACATAAGATAGAATCTGAGATGAAAGTTAGTTGCCTTTCCTCTGAAGAACTAACAAAATAAATCCTCTTTTATTAAAAGCCAATCCATCTGTGATGTGTTGCAATCTGGCAGCTAGCAAACTAGAACATTGCCCATGTAAAAAATCAAAATATTTCTAATTTTATTTTCAATTTATTGTTTTATTTTAGAGAACAAAAAGTCAAAAATCATTCAAAATAAAAGCAATATATGTTTGATGTTGATATAGGGGCTCTCCCATCTTTTCCCATTTTCCAGTTTGCTTTCTTGTCCTGGAGATAATGTAAGTTCAAATATTGTTCTAGTTTGCTACCTGTCAAAAAAAATGCAACATGCCAGAAATGGAATGGCTTTTAAAAGGGGGAATTTACTAAATTTCAAATTTACAATTCTAAGGCTATGAGAATGTCCAAATTAAAGCAAATCTATAAAACTGTCCACATTAAGGCACTAGCAAGAGGTTAGTTACTTTCACTCCAGAAAGGCCGATGAAGTTCAGAGTCTTTCTCTCTCAACTGGAAAGGCACATGGCGAACAGAGTGATGTCTGCTAGCTTTCTCTCCAGGTCTCTTGTTAGAGGAAGCTCCTGCGGGGGTAGTATTTCTTCTTCATCGTCAAAGGTCTCTGGTTGCCTGTGCTCTGGCTCTCATCCTTCTCTTCACCCTGTGTGGCTGTGCTCTCTTGGAATCTCATCATTCTGAGGCTTTCTCCCGAATGCTTCTTCTTTTAAAGGACTCCACAAAACCAATGAAGACCCACATGGAATGGGTGGGGTCACATCTCCCTACAATCAAAAGTTAATATCCACAATCAGATGAATCAGATCTATCCCCATGGGAACAATCGAAAAGCTCCCAGCTGGCAACTTTGAATGAGGATTAAAGGACGTGGCTTTTCTAGGGTCCACCGCAGATTCAAACCGGTACAAATATCATACTGGTTTCTATCAACTGGATGGACTCACATGAGATTTGGAAGGGAAAAAGCCTTTTTCATGGTTGTTTCTGGAAGCACATAGTTGGGAAACAAAGTTTTTTTCTTGATAGTATACCAGTTTTCAGTCTTTAGCTTTGGGTGTGTCAAAGAGAAATTGCAGTAAGAAGAGTGAAAGTTCCTTTGGTTCTCTCAAGAAAGTGGCAATGCAGCAGCTTCTCCAGAGGATACTCCTTTAATATTTTGGAGACATTCCTGGAGACTTAGCATAGAATCAACTCTTTTAGTCATTCTAATAACATAATAAGCACTTAAATAACTTTATGAAATCACCTTTTGCATAAAATATCTAGAGAAGTTTATTATGCAATTGAACCCTCTGATGCAATATATGAAGAAAAGATACATGCTCATGTAATGGACCATGAGGAAAAAGTTTTTTTATAAAAAAATATAAATTATATAGCATTTGTTTTCCTATTTAATTCTGTAAGTTACAAAATATGGTAATTTATCACAGATTATTTGGATAAAAGACTTTATATTTAATACAAAAATAAATGTTTAGAATACATTGCTGCAGCCGATTGAACAATTTGAAAATACCTACTTAAATGATTGGTTTCATTGGCTAACAAGATTAAAATGAATGTTAATCTCCAAACAATATTTATTTTCAAGTCTTTGTCAATCCAGTACACCATACCCATCTTCTACAGATACTTATAAATAACTGATGGCTGCTGAATCACAATGGAAATATTTATAAGACTTAAGAGACCATCAGAATAGTATGGCAGATGGTAAATTAACATAGCCAAATGTCATAACACATTATTAGGTGAAATATGGAAATTATCTCTGCCATGTTGTAATCAACTTTTATCATCATATAGATAAAAGAGTGACATTAATAAAAGTGATCCAGTTCATTAAGATATCTAATCCTCTGATACATATCAAATTTTTTTATGAGAATCCAATGGTGGATGCCATAAAATGTTTAGACATGGATACCTCATAAATTGGGATTTATCTTTCCTTAAACCTAAGTTATTGCTACAAAATTCAATTATAATTTTTTGTAGTTAAAATAAGTTCAGAGGGAGAGTCACTTTACATAAACAAGTGGATTTGAATTGAAAAGTTTTGTTATGAAAATATCACTCAATTTCTAAACTTATTCAAAGTTATTTCTAAATATATCACAAAGGGAACTTCCCTTAAAAATAATGTTTTGATTCTGGTTGGCCAAAGTGGTGGCATAAGATGTTCCAGAGTTCCATTCCCCCACAAAATCCTTAAACAATTAGCAAAACATGGCAGAACTGTCTTCCTCAGTGCTCCAGAAAAAAAATTAGTCATTAGTCATTCTAATTCAAGAGAGGAAGGCCAAAATTTTGTAGAGGTTTTAAAAAGGTAGCATGGATCTGGAAGAAAAGATAATCACTTAATTTGAAGATAGGACAATTGAAGTCATTTAGGCTCCAGATCAGAAAGAAAACAGAATGAAGAAAAATGAAGAGAGTGCAGGAAACCTATGGGACACTGTGAAGGGCACCAGTGTAAACAAATTAGAGGTGGGGTTTTCAGAAGTAAGAGGAAGAGAAAGGGGCAGAGGAAATATTCAAATAAATAATGGCAAAGAACTTCCCAAGTTTAACAAAAGACAGGAAGGTATACAGTCAAGAATTCCATTGAACCCCAAACAGAATAAACTCCAAGAGAACCATGCTCAGACACTTTATAATGAAATTGTTGAATGCCAAAGTCAAAGGGAAGATTCTAAAAGCTGAAAGAGCAAAACAAGTTGTATTTACAAAGGAGCCCCAATAAGATTGACCTCCAGATCTCATCAGAAACCTTGGAGATGAGAAGGAAATGGGAATATTTAAAGTGCTGAGGAAAAATTAGATGACTATTGTATCTGATGAGACTGTCTTTCAAAAATGAGGGAGCGATAAAGACAATCCCAGATAAACAAAAGCTGTGGGAATTTTTCACCGCTAGACCTGCCCTACAATAATGCTAATGAGTCTTCTTCAGCTTGAAAATGAAGGATACAAAACACTAAATCAAAACAGCATAAAGAAGTAAAGATCTCCAGTAAGGGTACCATAGTAATACACAAATGTTACTAATAGGGAAAATCGTGTGGGTGAAGTATATGGGAACTTTATACTTTCTGCCTGATTTTTCTGTAAAAACTACAGTCACTTTAATAAAAAAAGGAATATAAGATAAATTTAATGATACATTAACTAACAATTTTATTGTCTGACTCAATTCTTTGAAGCCAAATGACGGAGGTCTGGTAAAGGTTTGGTAATCAGTCATCAATACCATTTAATTTCTCATATGTAAACCAACATATAACTTTCTGTTTCATTTTGGTTTTCCAAGGATTTTTACACTTGGGACAACATTGGAGAGCATCAGTTAGGAGGGAGGAGAATTTGAAAGGGGATGTTTAAATCCAAGGCATGATCAATTTTTTTGAATAAGTATATTTGAATTTAAGTATGCAGACATTAAATCTCTTTGTGACTATAGTCACAACAAAAGTTAAGTTGTGGACTGCATTGTACATAGGATCTTTAAAGGTAGTATTTAGATGAGGCCAAAAAGATTTTGTGTGAATCATAATCCATGTGACTGAATTCCTTATAAGGAAAGGAACTCAAGAAAGGGATATAGGTGACTGTGCAAGAGAAATAGAAGTCAGAAGAAAAACCTTGTAATGGAAGCTGAGAGGAAAACCAAGGAATCCTGAGGATTCTGACAAGCCAGCACCACAATGCTACAGGAGAAGGCATGATGTGTCGAGATCTTGATATTGGACTTCTAGCATTCAAAATGTTAAGGCATTAAATTTCCT
The DNA here is from genome assembly GCF_023851605.1 of Tamandua tetradactyla. Lineage (NCBI taxonomy): Eukaryota > Metazoa > Chordata > Mammalia > Pilosa > Myrmecophagidae > Tamandua > Tamandua tetradactyla. Next base: position 4,017,797 of record NC_135350.1, on the reverse strand, counting down.
TTGTTTAAATCAATCCATTGTGTGGTATCTGTTATACAAGCCCTGGCATACTTTGACATCAACAGCTGGAAAGTTTTAGTTTTACAATATTGTTGGAGAAGATGCAGACATTTTTCTGTAGACCAAGTGAACCCTGAGAGGAGACCCAAGTTTAAATCATCTTCAAATTATCTTACATCAGATGGCAGCCTGGAAAGGTAAGTTAATAACACAAAAATTAAATATTCCTTTTGTTCCTTATGAAAGAACCAATGGAGGTGCATCCCAAGTAGGCTATTTTAATATCTGACACTGGCAGAAAGGTATAGAATATATTAAAGATGCTGTCAAACAGTGGGGAAAGGGGAGCTAACTAAGGATACCTGAAATAGGGACTTGGGAAAAAGAGCTATTTCATCTTTTTATTGCATAGGACACAGCTCACTGAATTGCACTGTCTCACAGCTTTGTCATTGTTTAATGTAAAACTATTAAATAAATGTTAAATATGTGTTGACAGTTTTCAAACAAAATTGTTGATTCAAGAGATAGTTCTGGACCCTACCCACATAACATATACAGATTAGAGACAGATGGAAAAGATAAGGAATAATAAACCTTAGGACACACTTCTGGAAGCTACAAAGGTTTTTAATGATATTTCATAGTAAAATCTGTTGGCATTCTTTGTCTTCCAGTTATAAAGCCAGAGAAGGTCCCCAAATCACATCATCTAAATGTGAGAAGTAATAAACATCTACACTATCAAAACTGAGGAGAAAAAAGAAAACCCAAGAGAAAATTTACAGAAGCATTAATAAGTTGCTATCAGTAGAAGATATATATTTTTTTTGGTTAAGAAGAAAATCCAGATAGTGTAGAGATACATACACACAAACACAGACACACGCACATACACACACACACACACACACACACATATATATAATGAATACAAATTAAAACAATGAGATACATCTTTATAGTCAATAGATTGACAAAGTTTGAAAGCTGGAGAATACCAAGTATTAGTAATTTAGAGAAATAAGAATCTCATACACTGTTCTTTTAACAAGTGATTTCTAGGAACTAGATATAGGCACAAATAGCGAGGTTATTAAAAAAAACATTTAGAGAAGTTGTAGGTTTACAGAAAAATCATGCAGAAAATACAGAGCTCCCATATACTCCATTATTAACAGTGTGAATCAGTGTGGTATCATTTTTACAATTGATAAAGAATATTACAATTGTACTATTAACCATAGTGTACGTAGTGTACATTAGGACCTTCTCTCCATAAACCATCCTAATGTCAACAGCATACATTTGTGTGGCATATTTGTTATAATTCATGAAAGGATAATTTTATAAATCCACTTTTAACTATATCCCATCATTTACACTAGGGTTCACTATGTTGTAGGGTCCTATGTTTTTTCTTTAAAGCTTTATTCTAAAAGGATCTACCTAAAATTTCCCCTTTTAACAATATTCCCATATATACTTCAGTGTTATTAATTACATTCTCAACGTTGTGATAACATCACCACCATCCATTTCCAAAATTTACAATCAACTCAAATAGAGATTCTCTATAATGTGAGCATTAACTCCCCAATCTCTACACCCAATCCAGCACCTGTTAACTTATATTCTAGGTTCTCAATATGAGTTTGCTTATTCTAATTATGTCATATTCATGACATAATACAAATTTGCCCTTTGTGTTTGTCTTATTTCACTCAACATGATGTCTTCAAAGTTCATCCATGTTGACACATGAATCAGAACTTCACTCTTTTTTAATGCTTAATGACATTCAATTTATGAACATACCACATTTTGTTTATCCATTCATCGGTTAGTTGACATGGGTGGCTCCCATCTTTCAGCTATTGTGAATAATGTCACTGTGAATATCAATATGTAAATATCTGTTTGAGTCATTGCTTTCATTTGGGGGGGTATATACCTAGTTTTGGATTGCTGGATCACATGATAATTCTACACTTAGCTTTCTGAGAAACTGCCAAACTGTCTTCCGCAGTGGCTGCACCATTGTACATTCCCACCAGGTGAATGAGCATTCCTATTTCTCTGCATCCTTTCCAACACATGTAATTTTCTGATTTTTTTTTAAATAGTAGCCATTCTAGTGGGTGTGAAAGGTTATCTCATTGGGATTCTATTAGCATTTCCTATGACTAATGATGTTGAGCTTCTTTTATGTGCTTTTTTTTTAGTCATTTGTATATCATTTTTGGAGAAATATCTATTCAAACCTTTTTCCTATTTTTAATTGGGCCATTGTTCATTTTATAATTGATTGTAGGGTTTCTTTATATATGCTGGATATTAAACTCTTATCAGATATGTGATTTCCAAATATTTTCTCCCATTAAGTAGCTTGTCTTTGCACATTCATATTAAGTGAACACATGTACAAAAATATTTAATTTTGAGAATGTTATCTATTATTATTTTATTGCTTGTGATTCGCATGTTGTTGTGGTTTGTTAAAACTGACAAAATGCAAGACTCCAGAAATAAACTGCCTTTAAACAGTGGGAATTTACTAGCTTACGGATTTGGAATCAAAGGCCATAAATGTGTGTGAATTAAAGCATCAACAGGATGATATCTTGCCTGAAGTAAGGCTGCTGACATCTGGGACTCCTCTGTGATATGGCACATGACAATGTCTGCTGGTGCATCTTTCCCAGGTTTTATTGCTTTCACCTTCCATTTTTAGTGGCTTTCTTTCTATTTTGTGTGTGTCTTCTCTCAGTACCTGTGGGGACTTTTCTCTAAACTTATCTGGGCTGTTTCTGTTTTTTATCCTCTTATAAAAGACTTCAGTAAGAGGATTAAGACCCATCTTATAGTTTTCCACATATGAGTCCTTTACATCTTTGGTTAAATATATTCCTAGATATTTAATTATTTACATTGTTATTGTAAATGGACTTTTTTTTGGGGGGGGGATGCATAGTCCAGGAATCAAACTAGGGTCTCCCACATGGAAGGCAAGCATTCTACCACTGAGCCACCCATGCACCCATAAATTGACTCTTTTTTCTTGATTTCTTTATCAGATTGCTCATTAGTAGTGTAGAGAAACACTACTGATTTTTGCTACTTGATCATGTACATCACCATTTTGCTGAATTTATTTGTTAACTCTAGTAACTTGTTGCAGTGTTTGAGAACTTTCTATACAGAGGATCATGTCATCTGCAAATAGTGAAAGTTTATGTCTTTCCAATTGGAATGTCTCTTCTTCTTCTTCTTCTTTTTTTTCTTGCCTAATTGCATTGGCAAGATCTTCCAGTACAATGTCGAATAACAGTAGTGAACCATCCTTGTCTGGTTCCAGTTTTTAGAGGGAAAGCTTTCAGTCTTCCACCATTTAGTAGATGCTTGCACCGGGTATTCTTATTTCCTAGGTGTTTACTTTTTGTGAGACTTTAAAATTTTTTCATGAGATTTTAAACTAAATTAATTTTCTTTCCAATTTCTCACTATCACTTAAATTATATCACTGAATATAAGCTTTTAATTTAGACTTTTGTGTGAAAAGAAAGAATTTTAGCCTTTAAAATTTACCTCTGATAAAATGTTCCAGGAACAGATGTGATTAGATATTTTATTAACTGTATTACTATACTAGAGGGATTGTTTACAGAAGATGAAATTCAAGGAGGACACAGAAACAGATCTCAACAACTAAACTGTCTTCTAGCAACTTTGATGTTTTCTGAGATTGTTTAGAAGACTGATTTATGTCTCAGGCACTATGCTTTACCTGAAAACATAATCAATACATAACTCATAATGTTTTGGAACTTAAATGACTTTGCTTCTGATCTTCCTGCTCTTGCTCTTTATTGAAATGCTTGGGAAACCGTGACATTTTTCCACCTTTCCCAAGCTTCCCGTCTGATCAGTCTGATGGCTACGTTTTTTGTTATTGTTATTGGGTCTGTTTGTTTGTTTGTCTGTTTTTGATCTTGAAGAAAAACTGTATTGTTCCAATATAACTCTTTCTGTTATGAAGAATGTGAATCTCACTTGTGAGGAAATTATACTGAACTTTGAATCAGAAGATAGAGGTTTTAGACTTTTAATTTTCTGTTTACTATCTGTGTGACTTTAACCAAGACAATACTTCTCAGAATTTCAGTTTGCTTACCTTCATAGAAAAATTAACACATGGATCAAAGGTTGTTTGCATATAAAATGAAATAGTATTTTGTATGAACTCTATTGCTTCTCAAGCCAGAAAACTAAAAGTCAACCATGTTTCCTCATTTCCCATCAGTACATACTTCAGTCTGTCAACCAGTCCTCATTCCACAGTAGCTCACATTCCACAGTTGATCTCAAACCACACACTCTCTCAACTGCCTTGGACTCCATAATTGCTTACCTGCACTGTTACATCACTCTCCTAAAAGGTTTCCCTGCATTTACTGTAACAACCTTATGATATTCCCCACATTGAACCTGGAGTGATCTTAGATGTAAGTCAACTCACTTCATTACTTTGTTTGCATTTACTTTTTTAAAATAAAATCCAAATGTCTTACTATGCTTTCCATTGCCCTTTAGGCTTTTACCCTGTCCCAGCCTTTCAACCCCATGTTGGGTCTCTCTCACATTGCTCAGTGTGTTCCAGCCACACCCTGCTTCTTTGACATATAGCATAGTTCCCAACAGAGAGTAAGTAATGAATAAATATTTTTGAATTGATTAAATGAAGTGGTATCTTCTAAATTGAAAGAAAATGAGCTATGCACATAAATATGTTAATCATAAGTTACTGGATATGTAAAATATTTAGGGAAAATAAAGAGATTAGAGAGAGCTTTACTATTCAAATACAATTATAAAGCAAATACATGCATCTAGATGTACATATACAAATGTGCACACACACACACAAACATTAATCACCTTGCAGTACAAAGAAATACACCGAGTATAAAGCAATACAGAAAATAACTTCAAGAGGAGATTATAATAAATTAAGAAAAAAATACTCTAACCTTAAAAGACATTTCTCTTGAGACAATTCAGTAACTCAAAGAAAACAGAAAGACAAACTTCAAAGCAAGTGATATGACAAGGGTTGTTATTAGCTGATGAGACCAACAGACATGCAGATGAAAATAGCAGTGACATTACAAATCATCATGAAAATAATTCTTTGTAGAGAGAAATCAAGACCAACAGCAAGAGCAAAAGAGACAGTGAGGGAGAGAGAAGATAGAGTGTAGAAGTAAAAATTTTTTAAGGAAAGAAAATACTAAAGAATCCAAAAGTTTAAGAATCTTTATTACCTTGTTTTATTAAAATGCATATTTTACCCAATTATAATATATGCATGCATTATATATGTATATGTATTGTGCACAAATATATACATATAAACAAAATTCGAAGATACTCTCCACATAATTGAATCTTAATGCAGGAAGTTTAGAACTAACTTAAAATAATATCTTTTTACAGAAATAGTCTATTAGAGAATTTGAAACATTTTTATGTTGAGAATGAGAAGATTATAAAAGCATTAAATCTTTACCCTAGGCATGACACAAACATTCACTTTGATTTAGGGTATTTATCTCTTTTTTAATTTAATTTTTCAGATTAATTAAGAAAAAAGACATTAATAATTAAAGTAACGCTTTAAAATATACAGGTATATATTTTCTTTTCTGATAATCATGGATGGGGAGGAAATCTTCAGGTGGAGGTGGGCAGATAAATGCTATTATCGTACTTTTAAAAGAAGAAACATTTACTGGTCAGTTTTTTTTGGAGAAAATGTAATGAATTGTTACAGAAAGCGCGGATTTATTATTGAATCATCTAACAGGAACAACAAATTTACTAAAAAAAGTTTTAAGGATTTTGAGGGGTGTAAAGATAGTTCAACAGTAGAATTCTTGCCTGACACGCAGGAAAACCAGGTTCGATTCCCAGCTTGTGCACTTCCCAAAAATTAAAAAAATAAAATAAAATAAAATTCAACAAATAGTGCTGCAATAACAGGATAGTAACATGGAAAAAGAATGAAATGTGACCCCCACCATACAGCATAAGAGAAAAAAAGAATTTGTTAAAAAAAGTTTTAAGGACTTTTTAAGCACTTGTAAAAATCGAAAAGGAAAAGATATCTTAAAGTGATTGCTTGAATACCTACATAGCTAATTCTTTATTTTTTCTTCACCATGGAAAAAATTGTGATAAAGTGTGTGTTTTACACACTAATCTTCATTTTTCATATACTGTATTTTCATTATGTTTAGAGGTTATGGCTGAAGTTGTTCTCAGTGCTTTGATCCTTGATTTAATGAAACCGGTTAATTTAATTTTTAACTCATTCTTTGATAAGTCAAGCTGTTCATTTATATTTCTCAATGAAAAACTACACAATTTAACTGCATTGTTATCAATTAATATTTGAAAAGGTGTGTTCCCTGTTTTGGTTTTTTGTTTTGAGATAGGATCTAAGCATTGTTCTGAAGGCAATTTCATAAAAATGATTGAAAATGATAAGCAGAGGAACCCTAATTTTAATTTTTCTTTCCATGACAACCTGACAAAGTTCTCTAATCCTATTATTTTCAATAAGATGCACATTTAATGTTGGGCCTCATGGAGATATTTTTCATCCTGGATTTATTTGGAACTCTTTGTCATAATTTCTGATCTTAATTTGCTTTAGAGATTATGAGCCATCTGAAAAATATTGGGGAGAAAAGAGTATTAACAATTTGCTAGATTCACAATGCATTCACAAACTGTCCACTTTTAGCCAGATAATGTTTTCTACAATTGAAGTAAATGTCTGTTAGTTGTGAAGAGTATTGCAATTTCAGACAGAGATTTACCAAAACTAAAATTTATTTCAGGAGGTGAGATTAGAGAAAAGTTTAAAAATAGGAAGTGGGTACTGGGGATAATTGATTGGAAAGCTGCTATCAGAAAAGAGATAAGAAAAGCAAAGTCATGAATCATCTTTACATATGTCTCTCAGTAAATAGTTGAACATGCTTTATAACAATACATCTGCTTTTATATGAAATTTATGTATATTAGCTAGAAGGACAGGAAGAATACATTTTCCCCTTATTTTTACATCAGATTAAAATATTTCAGTTTTATCGGAATACTAAAAACATAGAGCGAAAACTCAAATAGCTCAGGAAGGTTTATAAAGGCAGGCAAAAGTCTTCTCACCCAGGCTATTCTACCAATATTTTCATTCCGCAAAGGTAATAGTAATCATTTTCTATGATTGCTAATTTTATAGTGACATCATTACATGAAATGTATCTAAACTTTCATTTCTTCATTTATTAACTGTAGGCTGTGTCTATGGACAACTCATCCACCTAACAGTTGATTATTAGTAAACTTAAAGTAGTCCACCAACACCTCTCGTCTTCTCCTCTTCTCTAAATGAAATATATATGTATCTTTATTCCTACAGCTGTATTTTCTTATCCCCAGTTTTCTTTCTCTCTTACTTCCAAAATACTGACATTTATATCTTATTTAAATTATAATGTAAAATCTATGTTTTATCTTGCAATAATTATTTTGTTGAACATGAATACAGAATATCTACATTATAAGTATTTGTATCCAGGTAATGTGCTAAAATTAATTTTCTTTGCTATGGTTTCAATCTTATGGCCCCAGTGATATTTATAAAAATGATATTCTCATTTAAGGTTAAGTGAATTGTATTTTGCTTGCACTATCAAATACACAAGATCTTACAATAGTTCAATTTGTTCTATTGGCGCCATGATTTCATTTTTTTCAGAAAATCATACTTGCAATATTATTTGCATTTTCATTAAGATTTTCCAGGGAAAATCCCATAATATTGATTGAAAGCTACGTTATCCTTGGAGATTACTGATTTCTTGCCATAATTCAGAGTAATAGATTTCTGGGTCTGTCACATATTTCTTTTTTTTTTTTGCCTTCAAGTGAGATCTTATGCTTCTTGGATCCTAGCCTACAAAAATAGATGAAGCTTGAAAACTTTGTGGTAAATGAAGTAGGACAGAAAATGACAAACATTGTATGAGTCCATGTTTATAAAATACATAGAATAAGAAATTCATAGTGACAAAATAAATTAGAGCTATCAGGGGCAAGGAAAGTAGAAAGGGGTATTGTTTAATGGTTTCAGAGTTTTCGTTTGGATGACGAAAACATTTACTAATGGATGGTGCTGACAGGAGCACAATATTGTAATTATAATTAATGCCATTCAATTTTATACTTAGAAATGGTTAAATTGTAGCTTTTATGTTTGTTACCATAATAAAAAATGAGAAATAAAACATGGCACATATTGAAATTAAAAAGAAGGAAATATGGTTCATATTTATGATTAATCATGATATTGTAAATGGACAGTCGTAGCTGGTTAAAAGACAATTGTAAGAATGGATAAAAATCATCCACCAATATGCCATTCTAAAATAAAATGTGTTTTTTTCAATATTGTGGCATATTTTATTTTGACCATAATGTAATCATAATAGACAACTCTGGATCAACTAAACATAAAATGGAAATTCAGATAATCAATCCCACGTATCTATGTTTGGATATTCATAATTTTGACTCCATTAACTTATCAATTTTTATCTTTTTCTCTTCCCTGTGTTTACTATCAAACACTTACGTGCATTTTCCCACTCTGCTTAGCTACCCATAGTGGTCTTGTGTTCAGACTGAGAATCAAACTCATAAAAAACTATAGTTCCTAGCAGCAACAAATTTCCTTAACTGTATATAATAAAGGAATCAGGGCAGGAAACAGTAGGGCATTCTCAGCACCAGAGATATCATTGTGTGGCTTTTGCTACTGCCAAACTCAACTTTCAAAGCCCCAGACATTCCAGCATCAGAATGTATGTGGCAGTGCCTGCCCATGCAAAAAAAAAAAAAAAAAGTATTTGGCCACAAACAATAAAGCTGAGTATGTGTGGGGAATCTGAGTTCAGGGAAGCCGATATCTCTAGCTTTGGGTTGTTTCTGCTTTTTATTTTTCTTTTAATAAAATATTTTATTTTGAGATAACTTTAGATTCACATGCAATTGTAAGAAATAGCGCAGAGATCCTAGGTATCATTATGCCACCTTGCCCTCTATAGAAAGACCTTGGAAAGTTGTGCTAAAGTATCATAACTAGAATATTGACATTGTTACAGGAAAGATGCAGAACAATTTTGTCACCACTAAAATCCAACATATTGCTCTTTCATAGGTATGTTTACCCTCCACTCCCCACCCCTGAAGTCTTTAATGTCTGGAAACCACCAAACTATTCTCCGTGTCTAGAGTTTTTTTGTTTTGAACATGTTATAATTGGAAACATGTTATAATTGGAATCATAGTGTAAGTGAACTTTTGAGATTGTCATTTTTTCATTCAGCATAATTCTTTAACAATTCATCTAAGTTTTTACATGTATTCATAGTTCATAACTTTATATTGTTGAGTAGTATTAAATGCTGTATTAGTTAGGGTTCTCTAGAGAAACAGAATCAACAGGGTACACTCACAAATATAAAATTTATAAAAGTGTCTCACGTGACTGCAGGAACACAGAGTCCAAAATCCGCAGAACAGGCTGTGAAGCCGACAATTCTGATGGAGGGTCTGGACGAACTCCACAGGAGAGGCTCACCAGCCAAAACAGGAAGAGCCTATCTCTTCTGAATTCTCCTTATAAGGCTTTCAGTGATCAGATTAAGCTTCACTCATTGCAGAAAACACGCCCTTTTGGCTGATTACAAATGGAATCAGCTATGGATGCAGCTGACATGATCATAATTTATTTCTATGAAATGTCCCCATCGCAACAGACAGGCCAGCACTTGCCCAACCACCACTTGGCCAAGTTGACACATGAACCTGACCATGACAAATGTCATGGATGTACCACAGTTTGTTTAACCATCTGTCCATTGAGAAATATTTGGGGTGTTTCCAGTTTGGGGTTATTATGAATAGAATATTGTATAAATGCTGTTTAGACTTGTTGGTTAATGGTGTTGTTGAGTTCTATACCCTTCCTGATCTTCTAATTGTTCTAGTAATTACTATAAGAAGGGTGTTGAAGGATCAAACTCTCATTGAAGGTTTGTTATACAGGTTTCGGCTTTACCTATTTTGCGGTTCTGTTGTTTGGTGCACACATATTTAGAATTACCATGTCTTCTTGGAGAATTGGACCCTGTGTCAGGCTGTAATTGCCCTCTCTGTCTCTGCGTATTTTCTTTACTCTGAATTCTACTTTATTCGATATTACATCTGCTTCAGTTTTCTTTGAAAGTTGCATGATATGTCATTTTAAATTATTTTAGTTTCCTCATATATATATATATATATATATATATATATATATATATTTGTAATTATATATTAAGTGAATTTTCAAAGAAAGCATTTAGTTAGGTGATTTTTAAAATTTGACTTTGCAAATCTCTGCCTTTAATTGGTGTATTAAATCATTTATATTTAATGCAATTGTTGATATGTTGGGGCTTAAATCAATCTTTGTCTTTCCCTTATTTTTCTGCCTTCCTCTGGATTATTTTAACATTTTTTATAATTCCATTTATCTATAGTATTTTATATAGCCGTTTTAGTGGTACAACTAGATACTACATGGTTGTACATAGCATCATTGCAGATTGATGTTGACATTTCACCAATTTGAATGAAGTATATAAATGTGCTTGCCTGTGCCTTTACTGTCCAGGTTCAGAATATAATTATCTTAAATATTTTTTCTGCATCTATTCAGAACCACATAAGACAGTATAATATTTTTCTGCAATCATCAATAATAACATAGAAAATTCAAGAAGAGAAGGAAATTGTACTGTATTACTCATTTTTTTTTTTTCTATTTCCATAGCTTATCATTTACTTTCTTTTTGTGTTTTAGGGTAGGTGTGCTGGAAACAAATTCTTTGAGTATTCCTTCACTGAAAATCTCTTGATTTCTCCTTCATTTCTGAAAAATGTTTTCACTAGATATAGAATTCTAGCTCAACAATTCCTTTAGCACTTAAAAACTGTGCCACTTCCTTCTAGTCCCTAATTGATTTTGGTGATAAATTCACTGTTGTTCAAATAGTTTGTGTATGTCTTGGTATGGCTTTAGTTGGGGTATATAGTGCTAGGTTTGCTCAGCTTCCTAAATCTATAGATTTATGTATTTTGCCAAATGTGGGAAGTTTTCAACAATTATTTATTTGAGTACTTTTTCAAGTCTTATCTATTTCCTTCTGTCCTTTAAGAACTTTGAATTTTAAATCATTTTTATGTCCTATAGGTTATGTTCATTTTTTCCTCTATTGTTCTGCTACTATAATTTATGTTGTTCCTTTTATCCCCATGTGTTTCTTTCTTCTGTCCCCTTCATTCTGTTGTTGAGGTTATCTGTTGTGTTTCTTATTTTGGTTATTTCATTATTAGTTCTGTAACTTCTCTTTGGTTTTTATTTATGTCTTTTATTTTTTTCTGGGGCTTTCTATTTTATCATTTGTCTCCAAAGTGGTAATATTAGTCATTGTTCACAAGAGAAACAGAACTGAAAGGATATATACATATGTAAATATTAAAAGATATGTTATTGGAGTTGTCTCATGTGATTCTGGGGATTGGCAAGTCCAAATTCAATAAGACAGTCTGCAAGATGGAAGTCTGATGAAGGTGAAGTTGAATTCTATAAGAGATGCTTGCTGACTGAAGTAAAGAAATATATTATTCTTTCTAAATTCTAAAATCCTCAGGTCTGACTTAAAACCTCAAATTCATTAGATAGGGGGACCCCTCTCATTGCTGAGGGTAATCTCCTTTGTTGTTGATTGTAGATGCAATCACCTGTATATGCAACTAACTGACCTTAGCTGCAATCCATCTATAAAAAACCCTCACAGTAAAAACCAAGTCAAAGCTATTTAATCAAACAACTATAACCTAGCTAAAATGATGTATAAGATTAACCATCAACAAAGGGTTATGCATCAGGCCCAGGTTCCCAATTTGGCTTCTGTTGATACTCAAAGAAAGGGAAGGTTGCCAGCTGGGAGTTGGAATTTGGGCTTTCCACCAGACCGCTGTTCATATACCTGCTTGGGCACAGTAGCAGAACCTTGTTACTACTTGTCCCTAATAGCTTTTGATGACATATTGCCTCCATTCACACCAGTGGTGCATGGCCTTTTTAGTGCTCAGTAGTGGTAAAAGTCATGACTATTCACTAAGCTTCTTCTGATACCACCCTAACATGGAATGGTACCTCATTCCTGTCAGATGGGAATGAAAACCCAGCCTCCTTCATGTAGTCTCCACTGACACTTAGTTTGGAGTAAGGGAGTATGGGGTTTGCTATTGCTACGTGAGGATGAAAGTCGTGGCTCCCACTTGATCTTTGTTGTTATGAGTGAGGGTGGAGCCACACTTTTCTATAGTAATGTGTTTGGAATAGATGAGCTATTGTTTTCCACCTTGCTTGGCTGTCCCTTGGTTTTTGACTAGAGAGCAAGCTTTTGTTCAGCCATCTCTCTCTGGACCTGTAGACATTTCTAGGTTGCCATCTTTATTTCCAAGTCTGGGATATATGAAGAGAAAACCATGGGAACTCACTACCATATTATTCTTTCAGAATATATATATATATATATTCTGGTAGCTTGCAGTCAGAATTAGACTGTGGGACACAATGGGAAGAGGGTATCATGCACTCCAGCACTTAGCCTGGCTTTTTGGAATGCTTGCTTACACCTAGGTCAGTATGAAAGGATGTGGGCTCCTGAGGAAGCACTTTAATTTCCTTGCTGCTGAAACATAAACCATTCAATAGGCTGTCTTAAACAAAGGGATTTATTGGCTCATGGTTTGGAAGTTATGAAGAGTTCAAAATTGAGATGCTAGCAAGGTCACGCTTTCTCCCTAAAGACTGGGATTCCAGGGCTGGCTATCAGTGATGCTTGGGGTTCCTTGGCTTTTCCACCACTTGGCTATATACTCTCCTTTCTCCTCCAGGTTCCATTTACTTCCAGCTTTTGGCTGCTTTTTTTGGTGTCTTTCTGTGTTCTAATGTCCTTTGTTTATAAGGATTTCACCTGTATTGGATTAAAGCTCACCCTCATTCAGTTTGAGTACACCTTAATGAATAACATCTTCAAATGTCCTATTTACAAGTGTGTTAATACTCACAGAGTCAGATCATCTATTCTATTCTGGAATCCCTCTCTATTTCATCTGCACAGATATTTACACTATAGTCTTAGCAAATGGATATGAATTGCCATAGCCTATAAGTCAAGTGGCAAACTTTGTCAGTAAATTATTATACAATAGAAGTGTACACATGGACATTGCAAACAAGGCACCTGAGGGAGTTACTAAAATTCTTCAAAAAGTTTGAAATCTCCGCATTTGAAAACTGCTGCAACATTGCAAAGAAAATATACAAAGTCTTAAAAGCAGAAATTAAAGATCATCACATTTGATGGGAACGATAAGAAGTTTTGCTGAACCAGTTATTAATGATGCAGAAAATTCAAAAATTATTTCTCCTAGTAATTTAAGATATAGCAATAGAATGCATAAAGAGGATTTTGAATTAAATACCACTCATGAAACTACACCTGGTTTCTTTTATGACTTTCACAGATTACAGGAAATGTCAGAAGAAATATTAAAATGCCATTTGATACATTATATCTAAAATTAAATTCAAACTTACATAAAACTTATTTGTATGAAGGGTTACATCTTTTTGGAAATTTTTGTCTCCCAATTTTATCAGCTCTTAATATATGAAAATACGCCTTTCAGAAAGTTTATCAGAATTCTGTCCAATGTTACAATGTATAAATCTTCTTAACAGCTCAACGTATAGTGTATCAGCCAAAAGATCCTACTCAAAATTTTTAATTATTTTTTAAAAATTTGAAATCTTGCATTTTCCAAAAGGAAATGATGTCGCTTTCAATTTTATTGATTGAAAATGAAATTGTGGAAGTATAAATTTTAATAACCCAATAAAATGTTTTGACAAATATGAGCCAAAATATATTATGATCAATTAAGATATCACATTGATAAAATTAATTCTGCAATGTGCAAAATTATGACAAGGAGAATGTTTTTGCAATTTTTAAATTTAGGTTCTTACTCATGTTTCACTATTAGTTCTACAACTTTTACATTATTAAAGTTTCTTTAAAGAAAAAATTACATTTCAATGTCTTTGAAAGCACTTTTTCCCTTTTTTTTAAATAAAGAGATCTGCATTTTCATTTGGACTGAGTCCCACAATCTGAAGCCAGTTCTACAGTCACTTCCAGAGGAATGGAAAGGCAGACAGGAAGGTGGAAGGAATACCCTACACCTTGTTTCCTCATATGTTGTGATATCTTGTTGCCATGTTCTATTGGCTGAATTCAAAAAATAAACCAGAATACAAGGGAGCCTAGGTAATCCAATCTAGAGATCAGTCTCCTAGGACAAAGAATGGCAAGGAAAGGATGCATAATGGATCTGAAGACTAAAACAAATACTACCCAACACAGTGGTTGAATAAGTTTAAAAATGTTGCCTATGTCATCCACAGCTCTTGGAAATTAAAAAATCAAATTAACATTCTAAAGGCCTTTACAAGTCCCACTGGAAAGTAATGCAGTAATGTTTAGTTGGCAAGCATTTTTTAAACATGTTTCCATTGATTTTAAACATTTCTAATTAGGAAAAATCAATAGTATTTGATGAGTAAGCAAATAGATTTGAAGTATATCTATATATACAGTTATCCCTTCCACATCACAGAACCCCTGCAATCTGGAAAACTTATGTAAAATTTTTTCAGGGCTTCAGGAAATTCCCTAGCTCCATCTTGATCATCAGATTCTGTCTTTCCCACTACTTTTATATTGTATAGGTTAAATCTTCAAAAATTTTCCCAAACCAGCCTTTCCTGACCTACAAATCTGTAGTGGTAGACTCTTCACCTTCATTTTCCTTTAGGGAATAAGGTAATAATTTAGCCTTTTCGTGGATGATGCCAGGATCTACCAGAATGCCTTTTTTATAACAATCCTGTGGCCCAAAGAATGTTGTACTTTTATGCAAAAGAGATGTGATATGGTTTATGCAAATACTTTGCAGTTGTTGATGTAGTTGCAACAATGCCTTCATGGATTTCCCTCTCTTTTTTTCATATGCCTTACAGTGGAGTCAGTAATGCCATAATGATGGCCAACTGCAGCAGCCATTTTGCCTAAGCAAAGCATATTTAACAATTCTACTCTTTTTCTTCCAGTTCATCACTTTCCTCTGTTACCTGGGAGCACTTACTAAACTATTAGCAACACTATACTTGAGACCCATGATTTTAGTGCCTATGACATTTAAACAACACAAGGTACAAGAAATTCAAGATGCGAACATCAATGCAAGACCATCGCAAGATGTCATACAAAAGATTGCCATAAACACACTTGGCATCCCCAAACCAGTGCCTAAGACAGCAGTTCTTTTACTACAAGTTTAATTTCAACAACAAAAAAGTAGGTACCTGTTCATTTATGCTATTAAATGGTAAGGTGCATAATGTACTTAAAATATGCTTTATGCAGTGACGACCTACTGAACTTTTAAAGATATCTCTCCATTTCTAACCTTTTTGAGTTGTCTGCTGGCCTTTCTATGACATCTACAACTTTGCCAAAAGTCTCCCCAAAGTTTCCATTTAAGTTCTTATGCTGACCCACAATATATCAAAACTGTGATGGGGAAAGTCAAGATATAGAAGGGATCACTTTGTTCGTATATTGCAATGATTGAAGAAGATCAAAATAGTAGGATAATTTACATGGAAAAAATATATAGACATCCTGGGCTTTATGAAAGTTAGTTTTATGAAATAATATTTACTTGAAATATTAATAAATTATTGTGCCAGATATCCTCTATGACAGCATCCAATGCTCCCTGCTTTTTGGTATCCATACCCTTGTGTGACCCCCTCCCTTCAGTATGGGCTGGACTTAGTGATACTTCCTAAGACTTGAATAGAACTGAAACAGTGGAATGTCACTTCCAAGATTAGTTTATATAAGGACAGTGACTTCTGATTTGGAGGCTGAATCTCTATCTCCCTTCATCCCCCCCTCCTTTCCTTCTGTCTTCTTTCTCTCCCTCCCATGCACTCTCCTTCCTTCCATCTTTCTCTTTCTCATCGCTGCCTTGACGGAAGACAACTGCTCTGTTGTAAGAATACTCAGGCCACATCCTTCAAGGGTTTACTGTGCTGAAGAACTGAGTTTAGTTATTTCCAACCAAACACACACACGAGTTGAGTACTCCTGCAACAGCCATGTGAGTAGTTTCAGTAAGGGCTTCAGATGATGAAGCTCCAAACAATAGTTTGACTGCACTCTCATGAGAGACCTTGAAGCAGGACCATGGAATTAATATCCTCTGTGATCCCTGATTCTCAGAAACCGTGGGAAAATAAATGCTTGTTTTTAAGCCCTCAGTTTGGAAGTGATTTGTTACACAGCAATAAATGAATGCTGCTGTACAAGGTGTCTTTTTCCCTAGTACATAAACACAGAAGAAGACCTAGTGGGTTACATGCAACTTAAACCCTTCAAAAATCTTTCAGCCTTTAGTTGATAGTCAAATTCTCTCTCCTTTCTCTGGAAACTAGGAGTGTTCTCAACTACTGTCACTGAATTTCTTTTAAATAAAGTTCTGTGTAAGTGTCATATAGTCATGATTTTATATTTGTATACCTTACTATCTGTTGAGGCGGAAGTATTGAAATGAAAGCAAAGTGCGTGAAATTGGTGTTAAATAAATATTTTTACTTAATCAAATAAATACAATATATTGAGTAGGGGAGGATACATAGAAACATGATAACCACAGCTAATCATATCATATATGCAATTTACATGATGTGTATTGTATTGGTAATCATATTAGAAGTAAAATTTTCTTCATTTATCATAATTTCCTAGTTCTCAGTGAGATTTTCACATGTTAAATGACAATCACTAGAATAGGGAGGAATATTGGTTTAGGTTCAAATTGCAATAAAGACTGAACTATTTGTGAAATTTTGCTTACATCAAATTTTAAGTAATAGTTGAAAATTTTAAATTGAACCTTGCCATTTATCCATTTGAAAAATAAAATAAAACTATATATTTTTTGCTTTTTGTATGTATCTAATTACACAGTCTTGAGACTTAAAAATATATATATTTATATCATCCCACCGACCCTTTTTTCTTGTCTTTCCTCCCACCTGTTTTTTGTAATTGGAGAAAAAGACTTCACTGAAGTTACTAACATTTGCAAGACTAATTCTTAAGGAAAATTAGTTAATTTTCCTACCAGGATATGTTCAAAGGTAAAAGAACATATTGAGAATATAATATATATGCTGAAGTGGTTAGAATTGAAATGTATTTATATGTTCCACTTGTGGATTTATCAAAATAAGATGTTTTAGTGGATGAATAAAATAACGTGCATATGGCAAGTTATATGTCAAAGTAAATACAATAATAAATATATATATATGCTTTTAATTAGATCCAGATATGCTTTTATATTTAAGGTGAGGTTAAATTTATATACAGTGAAATGCAAAAACTATGAACTAACTGGTTCATCCAAAGTGTTTTGACAAATGCATACACATATATAACACAGACATCTATCAAGAGAAAGACCATCACTATTGTACAAAAAAATCCCTTCAAACTCATTGAAACAACCCAACAGTGGCTAAAGGGTTTCTTACTTTTTTGTACCATAAGTTAGAAATACCTGTTTTATACAAATGAAACAATATGTCATAAATTCTTTTGTGTGTTGCATTTTTACTTATCTCTGATGGAATTTTGTATTCATAATACTTTTTCCTTAAATTATATCCTGTAGAGATTATTCTATTCAAGGTTACCATTAAACTCAGTATAGGTCTGTTTCAAAATGTTATTTTTATGATTACTTTTAAAATATCATTTCACTGGACATACCATTCTAAGCTAACAATGTATGGAGGATTTTTAATCTATGGATTGGTGTCTTTTACCAGTTTTCTCTTTCATCTGTACTCGCTCTGAAGCTTAGATTAAGGCAGTTAGGTCATTTTTTCTATCCTTCATCCTCTCTTGATCTTTCTTTCATAGACTTTATTTCTTTGTCTCTCTGAGTTATGTCTCAAGTAATTTTTACATATTTACCTTTTTAGGTGAATCAAATTTTCTGTTAATATCTGATAACTTTAATATGGATGTTTGCATTTTTAATTTCAAAAAACTCTACTTAGAACTTTTTCAGAATTCCCTGGTCAACTTTATTCATCTCTTTAGTCATGCATTTCACATTCCTTTGATTTCTAAGTAATGACATATAATACTGTACATATAACGCTAATATTATCATGCTTTGCAGGTGTAATAACTTTTCACTATCTTGTGTGCCCATAGTAGACTGTGGTCAATATTTTTGTAGTGAGTTGATATTTTGGAAATTTGTCTCAGAAATCTTTGAAACTGCATTTTCTTTCTTTATAGAAAGTTGGATTATACATTTTAGTAATGGTGAAAGAAGGGAGGCATTGGGCAACAGTGCAGGGGCCACAGGAAGAAAAAGACATTGAGAACTAGGGTTTGGCATAAATCTTACAAAGTATATGAAGAATCTCTGTTTCTCTACAATAACAAAAAACACAAAGGCTACAAGAGAGGTTGTATATACAAAACATGGACATATTGCTTCACTTGCAAACAGGTTCCTGACCAGGTGGGAAGATGAGACAGAGACAGGGCTGGGGAGGGAGCACAGAGAGCAGCACGTGCAAACGAGGTGGGCTAGGTGGGAAGGAGCCTTCTCCCAGGTCATCTACAGGCAGGAGCTGGAGTAGTGCATGCATAGGCGAGGAATTGAAGGTGTGCCAGTGCTGGCTGTACACGGGAACAGAGACTGTAATTTTTTTGCACACTGAACCTTAAACTGTTGTTTTTGGTTTATTTTTGCTAGGTGTCTAGGATGCAAATATAAACTCAGTATGCTTTTTACATTTCTTCACAATAGCGACAATAGTTTATTGGCTCACCCAGTGAATTGAAAAATGGCCTGATTCAGGGGTTGTTCTAGTTTGCTGGCTGCTGGAATGTGATATACCAGAAACAGAATGGCTTTTAAAAGGGGGAATTTAATATGTTGCTAGTTTACAGTTCTAAGGCTGAGAAAATGTCCCAGTTAAAGCAAGTCTATAAAAATGTCCAAATTAAGACACCAACAAGAGGTTACCTCCACTGAAGAAAGGTGGATGAAGCTCAGGGTTTCTCTCTCCACTGGAAAGGCACTTGGCAATCATCATGACATCTGCTAGCTTCCTCTCCAGGGCTCTTGCTTCATGAAGCTCCCTGGTGGCATTCTCCTTCATTTCCAAAGGTTGCTGGCTGGTGGACCCTGGTTCTCTCATCCTTCTGTTGTGGTTCCGCAGCTCTTTCCTCACTCTCAAAATCTTTCCAAAATGTCTCCTCTTGTATAGGATTCCAGTAAACTAATCAAGACCCACATAGAATAAGTGGAGACACATGTCCTCTAATCAAGCTTAATACCCACACTTGATTGAATCACATATCCGTGGAGATAAGCTAATCAAATTTCCAACCTACATTTTTTAATAGGGGTTAAAAGAAATGGTTGCTCTCACAAGATTGATTAGGATTAAAACATGGCTTTTCTAGGGTGCATAACTCTTTCCAAACCAGCCCAGTAGTTAAATATATGGTTGTCACACTTTCTCACTTGCATTTCTCCTCTTGTTTCAGCATCATTCAACTCCAGTTATTTTTTGTTTGTTTGTTTTGGCATTCATTGCATTTGTTGAATTAAATAAGCATAGATTTGCAGAAAATACAGATTTTCTAACCCCCATCTAACCCTCTTCTATTAATACCTTGCATTACTGTGGTATATTTGTTACAACTGATGAAAGAATATTATTATAATTTTCCTATGAACTATATAGTCAATGGTTTACATTAGCGCCCTTGTTTGTGCTGTATAGTCCTTTTTAAAAATTTTTATGCCAGTAACATATACACAACCAATTTCCCTTTGAACCACATTCAAATGTATTATTCAGTGTTGTTAATTAGTTCACAATTTTGTGCTACCATATGCTTTGAGGTAATGAAAAGCAGTTCCAAGCTCACAGAAGGACAGTCTTGTAACAAGGAGTTAAAAGGGATATATTTGTTTACCCCTGCTCTAACCAGGATTGAAACGAAGGCAGGAAATCAAGTCACTAAATTTCTCAGTCAGATGGTTTGGTTGCTTATCCACAGTAATGCATATGTTCTGCGGTCCCAGCTTTATGTTGGTGTCTATAATTTCACTTTCTACTCTAAAAAGGGCTCTGAATGAACCATAGTTTTTTTTACTCCTGTTCCCAACAGGAACAAGCACATACATTTTCTAATATACACCAAATACGGTGCATTGAAATGGACTCAGGCCTCCAAACTTTATGCTGGTTTATACATTCACTTACTTCTCTGAATTTCTGTTGTTAGTAATTTCTGACCTGTGATGATTCCTGTCATTTGTCTACTGCTTCAACAATTTATGGCTTTTTGGTGTATTGAACCAGTAGTGTATTTCTAGCATCCTATTGTGGTAGGTGTACCCATGTCCATTAAACAAAGGACAGATAGTTATCTGAAACCATCTGAAAGTTTATCAAGATGAAACTCAAATTAGAAAGGAAAGCTACAAGAGAAAAAGGCACTCCCTATCATTTTAGTAACCCTCTCTTATATATATATAAGAAAGGTGTATATATATATATATACACCTTTCATCACTTTGACTCTTTTTCTCCCCAGGATTAATGTAAAATTCAAATGCTTTCTATTACAAACTCTTCATTGTTGTAGTAGATTATTCCGCTGCTTTTATTTTGTCTAATTTTTCTTAAATAAATTTTCTTTTTTTATATATCTATAACAGTTTGTAATGGCTAGGGATTAATATAAACCTTTGTGCATAAACATCATATATTATATATATACTTCCTCCAGATGTATTTTCTCATATCAGATCCTCTCTATTTCAGTTTTCTCTTCAAAAAATGGATGTAGATATTTAAATAAACATAAAGTTGTGAGATGACAAATTGTTTCATATGAGTGTATTCAATTAGACTTAGAAAGAAATGTGTTCTGGGCTGGCAATGGTGGCGCAGTGGCAGAGTTCTTGCCTGCTATGCCGGACACCCGGGTTCAATTCCCGGTGCCTGCTCATGCAGGGAAAAAAAAAAAGAAAAGTGTTTTAATTTGTGTACTCTATACTAAACTGAGTCATATGCATGTGCACATCTTTGTGTACAATATATAATGTAAGTTGTTACAAATCTATTGCCTTCAGCCACCTGCGAAATAAAATTTCACATTTAGCATAGATTCTCAAACAATTACAGATTATCTACACTAAATTCCTATTTATTAACAGATGGTTCTCAAAATTTTAACCTTTTTAGTACTAAAAAACCAACCCTCCTGTTTCATATATATTTCAAATTAATTTTCTTAGTAAGGACTTTTTAAAACTATGCTTACACATACCACGTTAGCATAAGCAGGAACAAGTTTACAAGGAGTTTAACTTTAATCTTACTCCAAATAGAAAGCTTCTTTAAAAGTAATATATTATTTTCTTGTTTCATGGCTTTTAATGAAAATGAAATGCCTAAGGTAAAGCATTTCCCTTTTGCCTCCAGAAAGTGAGACACCAGAGGAAGATATTATTTGCATATAAATGTGTGGCAACTTGCATAAATAAAACATTTATGAATTCAGCTAAAATGAAAATGTTTCTTGAAATGTCTTTTCATAACTGTCTTCTAAAGTCAGAATACATCTGTCTTAAATTCAGAGACTACAGGTGTGAAGTAGTTGACAATGCTGGCATGTGCCCTCCCTCTTCTCAACGGTCTATGGTCTCTGGCAAATGGGATGAAAAGGAGCAAATAGAATATAGTATTCTATTGTTCATATTTTATTTATAATGTAAGGGTAAACATTATTTTTTAAGATGAAATGGATATATTGAGCAATTTTGTATGATAGAACAATTTCTTTTTAAAAGCGTTTACTGAAAATGTATTAAGCAAAAAGAGATTAACATTTAAGGTGAGATAACATATTCAAAGAGAGCTACTCCAAATTGATATTTTATATTTTTTCCCAATGATTTCAGTTATTGTTCCACTTTGAATATTGAGTCATTGAAATCTATTGGTTCAGAGCTAAAAAAAATTGTATTTCATTATTTGACAATATTAGAGTTTAGATGTTTGGGATAAAATCAGTAGGCAGAAATGCAAGTAATAAAATATTCAGCAAATTCATCTGAGAATGAAGCTTTATTTTTCAGTTATATTTAAATTGATCAAGAGTTTCATATGGTGACAGCCTAATACCTCCATTGTGAAATTTTCTATTGACCTTTCATCTAATTATTTCATCCATGGATAGTCTTTGAGTCAATTTTATCAATAGAGTTGTACTGTGATGGTTTGAAGGCATTGTGAACCCCAGGAGATCATGTTCTTAAAGCTAATCCATTCCTGTGGGTGTAGACCTATTGTGGGGTGGGGACTTCTGATTCGGTTATTTCAGTTGAGGCGTTACCCAGTTGGATCTTGTTCTTCCTACTGCAGTATAGTAAAGGAGGATGAAACTCAGAGAAAGAAACAGAGAAAAATGCACAGCAGGCAGAGAGAAAGACACAGAAGCTGAGAGAGAAAGTCACAAAAACAGAGAGGAAGGCCCTGAAGCCAGAAGCTGGAAGCAACAAAACCCACAGGAGATGGGAGGGACCAGCAGATGCCATCATGTGTCTTGCCATGCGATAATGAAGTCTCAGAGCAACCTGTCTTCAAGAAGAATTGCCTTTATTGTCCTAGTCAATAATGATCATATCTCAGGTTCAATAATGTTTGAAACATAGTTGTTTGGCAATTATAGAGGGTGTGCTGCAGGATTATTCACTGAGCCAGAGTCACTCCCTAGAAGGTTGCTACCAAACAGTAGAGAAGTAATAAAGCTCTGAACCAAGGTACAGGCAATGGTTGGCAAGAAATATATAATAAGTGAACAATTAAAGGTCTAGAATGATCAAATGAGGGACTTAGTAGATATGGGGGAAAAATGAAAGTGATATTTGGAGTGCCTTCCAAATTTTAGGTTTGGAATACCAATTAATAAGCATACCTATACCTGGGATAAAACAGAAACATATTTAGGGAGTGGAGAAAATAGGCTTAATAAGATAAGCATTGTTGCATTTAAACATACTACTATCTGCACATTTTAGTGCGGCAATCTTACAAAGCTGTTAAGAGCATTAACTTTGGGGCAAGTCTACCCAGGTTCTCATCCCAGTTTTCCAATGTACCAACACTAACTTGCTGGAAATTTTGGGCAAATATTTTACTCTCTGCCTATTCATTTTCCTCAGAGATGCAATGGACCAATAATGCTGCTTATTTCACAATGTTTTTGGAAGAATGCAGTGAGTGATATTTCTTAAGACCTCATACTTATGCACAGAAATTGGCAAATCGTGTGGGTATGTATTAAATAAACTTTTAAATGAACTTAAATAATTTGAAATCCAGTCACTTTATAAACTTACATGTAAAGCCTGCCATTCAAGAATATAGAATGGCTAAAAATAACCTTCTAAATGATGTGATCACAAGGAAAGTTTTATATGAGGAAGAGATTGCTAACTCAGTGGATAAGCAGAAGAGGATTTAATTAAAATGCTAATCATAGAAAAGAAGAAACAAAAAAGTTAGATGGTATAATGAACTCAAAAGAGTAAGTTTATCATAATTTTCTTGTAACAAAACTTATAGTAGGAGGTTTGGAGGTATAATTCCAGAAAATCCTAATGAATTTTTGAAGCGATTTTGATACTGAAGAAAATGAATGAGCTTTTTATCTTTTCTTCATGACTCTACTGCATTTATCACAATTAGATGGCCCCCTAACAAGTTTCATCCTTAATGTTGATACACAGAAAAAGACAACCAGTTATTGCCTGTTCCAGTGATCCATGGCAAATGGATGTAATTTGTTACAGGAGCAATTTAGATTTGATATGAGAAAGAACTTCATGAATATGTATGTTACCAGATAAGATTGTAGAATTCCCTTTTTCTGGCATTTTTAAAAACAAGGCTGTTAGTCTAGGGTAATCTGGAAGAAAACCCTAGTGCTGGCTCTTTGGTGCTAATTCTTTATTAAGGAAAATTATCAGTAATAATACTATTAAAGGAACACTAATATTTTTAAAAATACATTCTCAATAAAATAATTTAAAAACAAAGATTAAACAATGGGGAAAAAGGAAAATAGCTTAAGGGTATGATTTAAAAATCATAAAATTTCACCAAGGTAACATTTGTGAGAATGTTTCTATAAAATATTTTTAAATAGGCATTGTTTGAAAAAGAATTTAAAGAGAATAGAAAGCAAGTCATTTATTTTAACAAGACTATAAATGTCTCTTTAGAGGAAACTTGGGTGGATCAATCAAAGTGTGTGTCTTTTCAATGGTTTTTCCAATCAAGGTTAATTTCTAGTGTGTTTCCATTAGGACAGATTATTGCTTTGCCATCTTATCCATCACAGATTTCGCAGAAAGCTCAGCTTCCCCATAGCCCAAGTGCTGGGAGCTGTGTAGCCCCTCCTCTGCCTCATGATCCTCTTCTTACTACTACCAGGCTTTCTTCCCGAACTGATGCCAGGAGCTCATCTATTTGCATTATGAAGAATTTGCATGAGCTATTGAAAAGTCAGTTTTCAATGTGGTCACGTTCTCCTGCTTGATGGAAGAACCTCCATGAACAAAATCTAAAAGCTGAAGCAATATCTATGACAGAGAAAAACTGGATGACTTCTCTTGCTTCTGCATCCAAATATTTCCCCTGGCATGTGAGAGAAAAGTATGCAAAATAATTTTAAAGGAGCATCCAAAATGACTAATTCATATCCACAAATCATCATATTTAAAGATATAATTCAGATTTGCCTATAATGACCAGAAAAAAATGGGACAAGTCAAAATTTGGCCACAATGCAGCCTTTAATTTTCACCTATTAAAACATCGTTACCCATGTGTGATGGTTCAGCTCTGGTGTCAAACTGGCAAAATAATTATATTCGGTTGTCTGGTCAGGCAAGCATTGGCTTGGCCTTCGCTGCAAGGATATTTCATGGTTGGCTGACAAACTGGAAGGATGGTGCATTACGTCATCAGTCAGGTGACTGCATCTGTGTCTGAACACATCTGTGATCAACTAAGGCGTGTCTCCCACAATGAAATAACCCAATCAGTGGAGGGTTGTTAAGGAAGAAGAGAGAATGTTTCACTGTTTCTCCAGCCAGCGAGCCTCTCTTGTGGAGTTTGTCCAGACCCTTCATTGGAGCCACCAGCTTCACAGCTTGCCCTAAAGATTTTGGACTCTTCCATTCTCATGGCTGCATGAGTCACCTTTATAAATCTCACATTTACAGATCTCTCCTGTAGGTTCTGTTTCTCTAGAGGACCTTGATAACACAGCTTGCCACAAGAGTGGTTCTTGAAAAATAAAATCTTAAAAAATGGGTTTTTACACTTGGTTTTGTACTCTGACCAGACTCAGGGGCACTACAACTCTGCATCCAATAATCAAAATGGCACTGAGAGTCCATAGGATGAGTTGGCAAAACAAATACTCAAGATATCACCATTAGATTCTGCTAATTATATGCTTATACAAGGCAATAATCAAAATGGCACTGAGAGTCCATAGGATGAGTTGGCAAAACAAATACTCAAGATATCACCATTAGATTCTGCTAATTATGTGCTTATACAAGGCAATAATCAAAAAATGGCACTGAGAGTCCATAGGATGAGTTGACAAAACAGATACTCAAGATATCACCATTAGATTCTGCTAATTATATGCTTATACAAGGCAAGGATCTTGGTGAGAAAGTTTTTGATAGCTTTGTGGAATTCGATGGAATTAAGAGGTATAATGATGCTGGCTGACTGTTGTCAGATATGCTGGATATAGTGAGGGCTTCAAATTTGAAACTTCAGCACCATAAGAATGATGTAAAAGTTTCCATGTCTACCCTGAAAGCAAATCTTATATCCTGTAGTGGCAGACTTGAGATCTCTGAAAACCAAACTCAAAACTTCATTGTGTGAGTAGCTAATTTACAATGTAAACTTAAACCTCAAACTTGCTGTGTTTGCTGATCAAGTAAGGAATTTGATTGGGAAAGAATGGGATATATGGGTTGATAATGATGGCAATGGGGAGACAGGATCCTTGGAATTTGCTGAACCTTTGCTAGATAAATCTGTAATGAACTTTCCTGAGGAAAGAGTTTCCAGACCTCCAGTCTACCTTGAGAAAACAGTTTACTTGTCTCTAGTCTCCTCAGAGGAGTCTGACAACCAACCTCTACTTACCAAGATTAACCATTTACTGCCTGCTAATCCTGTAGCCACCTCCCCTGGGGAAGGAGCCCGCACTCCTCTGTCTGAAGTGACTAATCCTGTTTCACCAGAAGAAACTGCAGTGGAATGCCCTGAGGTAATTGGCTTAAAGATACTATTTCTTTTCATGACCCACCCCCATCACCCCTCTTTTCTTCAAGACCTATAACTAGACTAAAGTCCTAACAGGCCTCAAAAGTTGGGGTACAAATTAACCCATGAGGAGGTATGCTATGCTCCAAAAGAATTGCATGGGTTTTGCACTCTGTATAGACAGAAACCAGGGGAATATGTGTGGGAATGGATATTAAGGATGTGGGATTATGGTGGAAGGAATGTAAAGTTGGATCAAGCTGAATTTATTGATATGGGTCCACTCAGCAAAGTGTCTGCATTTGATGTTGCAGCTTGAGGGCTTAGAACGGGCATTAATAGTTTGTTTGGATGGATGGCTGAAACATGGCTCCAAAGGAGGCCAACCTTAACTGAGGTCAAAATGCCAGAACTTCCCTGGTATAATGTAAATGAGGGGATCCAGAAGTTTAGAGTGATGTGAATGTTAGAGTGGATTTAACATGGAAAATAAGCTGTCACACCCCAGGAATGTCCAAAGGACACATCTTTCACCAGAACCTTGAGAAATAAATTCATTAAATTAGCTCCATCATCCCTTAAGAGCTCCGTAGTTGCCAAAGTAGATCAGATATTACTGTGGGACCTGCTGTTACTGAGCTGGAATCCTTAAACACCATGGGGATGATCAGATCCTGAATTGGCAAAAGCCATGTGGCAAGAGTTAATCACCACATGCCAGGTGGGTGTGGCCACCATAATGGACAGCAGACTCAAAGCAGCAGTCAAAATAATTTGTCAGAGACTTGTAGTTTTGGCTAGTAGATCATGGCGTACCTAGAAGTAAAATCAATGGGCATTCTATTAAATTCTTGTTTGAGCTGTATAAGCAGAATTCTAGATCAAGTGAATAGAAGTCTAACTTTAATTACAAAAACAGATAATCATGGCCCCTTAATCAGTTCCCAGACTTGAGACTGTTTACAGACCCTGAGGCCCTTGAATGAGGAGAGGGCTGGGTATGGGGAAGAACTGTTTTACACTGCTCAAAATTGCTGTTAATCTTCCTTCCAGCCTTCCCCAAGGAGACCTATGGTCTTTTACTAGGGTGATTGTGCACTGGAGAAAAGAAAATGTCAGATATTTGGGGGATTATTAGACACCAGCTCAGAAGTGACACTAATTTCAGGAGACCCACATCATCACTCTGGTCCTCCAATCAGAGTAGAGGCTTATGGAGGTTGGGTGGTCAATGGAGTTTTATGTCAGGTCTATCTCACAGTGAGTTGAATGAGTCCCTGAGCCCATTCTGTGGTCATTTCCCCAGTTCCAGAAGGCATAATAAGAATTGGCATACTCAGAAACTGGCAGAGTCCCCACATTGGTCCTCTAACTCATGGAGTGAGGGCCGTTATGGTAGGAAAGTCCATGTGGAAGCCACTAGAACTTCTCCTACCTAGCAAAATAGTGAATAAGGAAGCAATACCGTATTCCTGGAGGGATTGCAGAGAAGAGCATCACTCTTAAAGACTTGAAGGATGCGGGGGTGGTGATTCCCACCACATCCTCATTCAACTCTCCTATTTGGCCTATCCAGAAAGCAGATGGGTCTTGGAGGATGACAGTGGATTATCCTAAATTTAACCAGGTGGTAACTCCAATTGCAGCTGCTATCTCAGATGTGGTATCATTGTTTGAGCAAATCAGCACATTGCCTAGTACCTGGTATACAGCTATTGATCTGGCAAATGCTTTTTCTCAACAGCTGTCAGAAGGACCACCAAAAACAGTTTGCATTTGGCTGGCCAGGAAGCAGTATACCTTCACTGTCCTGCCTCAGGGTATATCAACTCTCCTGTCTTACATCACAATCTTTTCCACAGGGACCTTGATCATTTCTCCTTCCCACAAGACATCACACTGGTCCATTAATTGATGATTTCATGCTGATTGGGCCTAGTGAGCAAGAAGTAGCAACTAATCTAGAGTCATCGGTGAGGCATTGGTGGGTTAGAGGATGGGAGAAAACTGCAACAAAAAAAGATACAGGGACCCAGTAAAATTTCTAGGTGTCCAGTGGTCTGAGAATATCTAGCTATCCCTTCTTAGGTGAAGGATAAACTTGCATTTGGCCCCTCCTATGGCCAAAAATGGTACAATGCCTAGATGCCCTCTTTAGACTTTGGAGATGACATACTCCTCATTTGGGTGTGCTACTCCAGCCCATTTACCAAATGACCAGAAAAGCTGCTAGTTTTGAGTGGGGACCTGAACAAGAGGAGGCTCTGCAACAGGTCCAGGCTGCTGTGCAAGCTGCTCTGCCACTTGGGCCATATGATCCAGCAGATTCAATGGTGCTGGAAGTGTCAGCGGTAAATAGGGATTCTGTCTGGAGCCTTTGACAGGCCCTTGTAGTTGAATCATAATGTAGACCCTTAGCATTTGGGAGCAAAGCCTTACCAATCACTGCAGATAACTACTCTCTTTTTGAGAAACAGCTTTTAACGTGCTACTGGGTCTTAATAGAGACTGAATGTTTAACCATGGACTACCAATGTACCATGAGACCTGAGTTCCCTATCATAAACTGGTTGTTATCTGACCCAACAAGCCATAAAGTTGGGCATGCACAATAAGCACTCCATCATAAAATGGAAATGGTATATTAGAGATAGGGCTTGAGAAGGTCCTGAAGGCACAAGGAAGTTACATGAGGAAATGGCCCAAATGTCCATGGACCCCATTCCTGCCACATTACCTTCTCTTTCCCAGACCAGAGCTAGGACCTCTTAGGGAGTTCCTTATTCCCAAAGTTGGTTGAGGAAGAGAAAAGTTGGGTCTGCTTTACAGATGGTTCTGCATGATATGCAGGGAGGACTACCTGGAAGTGGACAGCTGCAGCACTACAACCCCCTTCTGGGAGATCCTTAAAGGTCAGTGATGAGGGAAAATCCTCCCAGTGCGTGGAATTTCGAGCAGTGTACCTGGTTGTTCATTTTGTTTGAAAAGGTAACTGACCAGAGGTGTGCTTTATACTGACTCTGTTGTTAATGGTTTGGCTGGATGGTCAGGGATTTGGATGGAGCATGATTGGAAAATTGATGATAAAAAGGTTTGGGGAAGAGGTATGTGGATAGACCTTTCTAAGTGGGCAAAGAACTTGAAGATATTTGTGTTCCATGTGAATGTGCACCAGGGGGTGATGTCAGCAGAGTAAGGCTTTAGTGATCAAGTGGATATGATGACCTGTCCTGTGAATAAAAGTCATCCTCTTTCTTAAGCCACTCCTACCATTGCCCAATGGGCTTAAGAGCAAAGTGTACATGGTGGTAGGGATGGAGGTTATGCATGGGTTCAGCACCATGAACTTTCATTCACAAGGGCCAACCTGGCTATGTCCACAGCTAAGTGCCCCATCTGTCAGCAGCAGAGGCCCCCACTCAGTCCCTGCTATGGCACCATCCCCCAAGACGTTCAGCCTGCTACCTGATGGCAGATTAATTACATTGGACCACTTCCATCATGGAAGGAGCAGCAATTTATTCTAACTGGAATAAGCTCATATTCTGAATGTAGGTTTGCATTCCCTGAATGCAATCTTTCTGCACACAAAAACTACCATATGTGGACTTACTGAAATCCTTATCCACCATCATGGAGTATTCCACACAGCATTGCTTCTGATCAACGAACTGTCTTCACAGCAAATGAGGTGCTGGAATGGGAACGTGCTCATGGAATTCTCTGGTCTTACCATATTCCCCATCATCCAGAGGTATCTGGGTTGATAAAATGGTGGAATGGCTTTTTGAAGACCCAATTTTGGTGCCAACTAGGTGGCAATACCTTCCAGGGCAGGGGTGATGTTTTCCAGAAGGCTGTGCATGCTCTGAATCAGTGTCCACCCTATGGTGCTGTTTCTCCTATAGCCAGGATTCATGGGTCCAGAAATCAAAGGGTGGAATTGAGAATGGCACCCCTCACTATCACCCCTCCTATCCACTAGGAAAAGTTTTGTTTCCTGTCCCTGAAACCTTAAGCTCTGCTGTTTCTACATGTCTTAGTTCCCAAAGGAGGAGCGCTCCTTCCTGGAGACACAAGAATGATTCCATTGAACTGGAAATGAAGGCTGTCACATGGCCACTTTGGTCTTCTCATGCCACTGAATCAACAGGCATGTAAGGGGATTACAGTCCTGTCTGGGGTGATTTACTTTGAAATCAGACTGCAACACACATGGAGGTAAAGAAGAGTTTTCCTGAAATACAAGCAATCCCTTAGGGGGTCTTTTAGTGCTACCATATCCTGTGATTAAAGTCAAAGAAAAATAGCAACAACCCAATCCAGGCAGGATTACCAATGGCCCAGAAACTTCAGGAAAGAAGGTTTGGGTTACCCTACCTTGCAAAGAAATATGGCCAGCTGAAGTGTTTGCTGATGGTAAAGGGAACATGTAATGGGTAGTAGAAGAAGGTAGTGGTAAATATGAACTACAACCACGTGACCCATTACAGAAACAAGGACTGTGATTGTATGAAGTCTTTCTCCCTGTTTTGTTTTCATTTGTATTATAAGCAAATATCTTGTTTTCCTCTTATCATGGCATAAATTATATTGCTCAGGTTATAGTGTTTAAGTCATGGGATATGAAGTTTAAGAGTGAAAGTTACCTAAGTACTTGCACCTATTCTGGAGAGATGTAGTGCATTCTGTTGGTATGCAGGACGGTTGGGTATTGTCAGGTAAAACACATGTCTGTCATTGTGCTCTATTTGGAAATTAAGCTTGTTTCAAGGTGATGTGTGCAGCTGCCAAGTTGACAAAGGATGGACTGTGACATTTAGGTTCTCATGTCAACTTGGCCAAATGATTATGCCCAGTTGTCTGATCAGGCAAGCCTGATTGCTGCTGCAAGGGTACTTTGTGGTTGGTTGATAGATTGGAAGGTTTGTATAGTAAGTCATCAGTCAGTTGATTGCATCTGTGGCTGATTACATTTGTGATCAACTAAGGCATGTCTCCCACAACAAAATAATCCCATTAGCTGATGGCTTTTAAGGAAGAAGAGAGCCTCTTTCACTGCTTCTTCATTCAGTGAGTCTCTCCTGTGTTCTTCCAGACCCTTACATCAGAGTTGCCAACTTCACAGCGAGCCCTAAGGATTTTTTTTTTTTTAATTACATGGCCTCTGGCATGGCAAGTGAGAACTTTGCCTGCTGAGCACCATGGTCCACCCTACCCTAAGGTTTTTGGACTCTTCTTCCATTACCACGGTTGTGTGAGACACCTTTATAAATCTCACATTTACAGATCTCTCCGGTTGATTCTGTTTCTCTAGAGAACCCTAACACACACTTTGCACATGCTTAACTGGATAGTGAAAAACTGAACAAATTATCCATATGCAAAATGCCAAAATATTTTGTCATGTCAGTATTTTAAAAACATTTTTCACATAATTAACAACAGTGAAATATATATCTGAGTGTGGTTTAAAGGGGAAATGTTAGGTTGTATATAGAGTAGCAGAATAAAATAAAAAACAAATCCTTGGAACTACACTGAACTGCAGTTGAACACGTGAACTGTAATTGAAAACATGGGCTAGAGTTTGTAGTACAATTATAAAAATGTGTTTTCATTAACTGTAACAAATGTCCACACTGATACAAGGTTAAAAATAGGGTGGTATATGGGAATCCATGACTGTTCTATAAATCCACAACTTCTCTAATAAAGAAAGGAAGAAATAACGTCACTTTTTTTCCAGATGTTGTGATCATTGCAGAGTCAATCATTTTTATTCATTTTTGTCAAATTTTGATTCTGGCAAATCAAATGAGAAGCCATAGTAATGGTTTTTTATTAATTCTCATGCAAAAAAAGTCTAATTTTACTTTGTCTTCTTCATTGTGAGTGTTAGTGGCCATATAGCAAAGTTTGAATTGCATTCTAAATAAGATTTATAATAAAGTTATAAAAAATTCTTACTTGAGCAAATACAGCATTTTATCATTATTCTTGCTGTTGATTAATTCTCATTCTTAGAATTAAAAGTACTCTCTGTAATTATTAGACATTATTCAAATGATAGGTCTCACCCTGAATAACACTTTTATTGTTTTCTACTGAAAGTAAGTATTAAGTCATTCTTCTTGACTTTTTTTTTTCAAAGAGTTGTATCTAATGATCTACAAGATTTTCTCTACGGCTTTTATTTCTTTTTCTTTACTTCTATTTGTAGACTTCTTATTTGTTATAATCATATTATCTCTAATCTTCTGTAATAGAAAAACCCATAATGGGTACTGGATACCATTCATTGTTATTGTATCATAGACTTTTTTTTTATTGTATTGGACTAAACATTACCTTTGTTATTTAACAAACTCATTTCAAAAATCTACACACTCAGTTCAAACACAAACCATTGGAATAAGCAGTTGGTGTTAGCTAATATAGGATAAAGATAATATAAATAATTATTTCCTGCTATCATTGGGTAAATAAATTTATAGTGGAGATGAGACTACAAATTCATCAAAAATTTCATACATTTGGAAAAAAAAGACAGCATTACACATATAGGGCAGCCATCTTTTCCCAGGTCATTGCATCCTTCCAGACTTACATTATCTATCCATTTGTGCTGTGACTAATCATACTTCATTTTGCCCCATAACTTGGAGGAAAGGATGCATTTGTGTCATGAGTGAATGTCATATAAAATTCAAATATGTAAATTTCATTATTTTCCTGAAAATTTCATCCCTGTGAACAAGATAAATATGGACAATTAATTTCATCAAATTAGTAGGTGGCTAGACTGAAAATAATATCCGTAGTAATGGAAATATTTATTAAAAGAAAATTGAACATTTCAGGAAAATCCTTGCAGTATGCAGCAGTTATACAGATAATTATTAAATAAAATTTCAAAGTCACTTCATTTATTGTTATAATCCAAAGTAACGTTTTCCATGTTGGAAATACAAAAAAAGCTAACGTTTATTGAGTGCTTAATGTGATGGATAATAATAATTATTATTTTCACTAATATTTACTGACCTCTTTCTCACTGCTAAGTGCTTTCTTTATCTAAGCTTGCTTACTTCTCACAGACAAACCTTTCAAGTCAAGAGAATTCGCTAACTCCATTCTACAAAAGAAAAATCTGTTAGCAATTTGTAGGTCTAGGAGTTTTACTGAGACAGTCTGCTTACAGAATCTCTGCTCTTGTTTTCTCTGCTATATTGTCTAAGGCTCAGCTGTGTGCTATCATATAATAATATTCTGTTATATAAGCCATAGGTCCACTCTAATTGGGCCAATTTATTATAATAATAAAATCAGTACTTTATTATTTTGAGAGTTCCAAAATTGAGCAACAGAGAGAAAATGACAGAACCTATTTCTTTTTACAAAAGCTCTGAGTATCCAGGAAGAAACTGTCTGAACCAATTGTTTGGGGGCTCCAAAGACCAGGGGAACTCAGTACAATATTCAGGGAAATGCAGGATTAAGAGACTGAGAATGGGGATCAGAGATTGTGAGTAATTCTATTCATGACTCCTAGCACCCATTGTCAGGCCTCAAGGGAAGCAGCTGCAGGCAGCTGGAACCTTGCCTGGGGGTGGCTGTGGAAGAGGATGGTTATGGGAATCTTCTGCTCCAAGCAGAGAAGGGAACCCAGCTCATCGCTGAGCTAAGTTTTGGTTGGCAAAGTGAGAACTCAGAATCCCACAGTTTCAGTCCATCCTGGTCAGACACTGCTGGGCACCGTTGTTTTAACCACGTCAGAACCAGAAATGGCAAAGAGCCACAACAGCCTGTCTTCACAGGGCTGAGGGGAATAGGTTGCCAAAGATTACCATCTGCTAATCAGACTTGAAAGTTCAGCTTAATGATGTAGAAAGGGGGTGGGGGGGAGGCATTTTGGATTCTTTCCAGAACCTCTCCTAGGGCCCTTTGAATCTGCTCTATGCTCCTGCATGGGCTCCCTGTTTGGGCTGGGAAATACCATCAAACAAAGCATCAGGGAAGAGCCTTAATGCAAGCCCAATCAACAACAAAATCCTAGACAAGAGACAGAAACTGACCTTCAGAATAAAACCATCAAGATGATCAAACAGGCATGTATGAACAAGAAATCACAAAGCATAGTGAATGTAGAATATAAGGCCCAGTCAAAGGAACAAGTTACACAGTTGGAGGGGAGATGATCCTGCAGAGGTGAACAATCACATCAAGGAGAGGTTTGCGCTCACATTCAAGAACACCACTGCCTGAAGTAAACCAGAAGAAGGAGAAGTAACCTTTGCAAATTTTGATGGGGTCCTTGATCAGATTTCAAATCCTAACGGAGACAAAACAAAAGTGATGGTCAATATTTCTTTGAAATTCTGTAAGGAACTTCAGGCATATGATGTTGATGAGCTATTAAACAGGGTGTATAGGTTATCCAGAATCAGGTTATGATGTCTGTGCTATATTACCTTGAAAATCTTCCTGCATTGAAGGATTTTACTGTGCCTCAAGCTGGCATGTTAAAGTGAAATTGTTTTGCCTTTATCTTTGAGAAATACATCCAGCTCCAAGGAAAGGGCAAGGAAGGAGAGAATAGGGCAGTTATTCATTATAAGGATGATGAGACCAGGTATGTTGAATCCAAAAAAGATGGAATCACAGGAGTCTTCAGCACAGTGTTTAAAGATGAAGATGATGTCATTGGAAAGGTGTTTATGCAAGAGACCAAAGAAGGATGCAGAGCCAGCCACACAGCCCCCCAGCTCCTGTTCAGCCACAGGGAACTGCCTCTGGAGCTGAAAGACACAAATGCCACTGTGGGTGACAGCCTTGGCTATACTACCTTCATGCTGTTCCTTCACCACACCAATGTCAGTGCCCGAGATGACACCATCAACCTGATCCACACATTTTGAGACTATCTGCACTATTACATCAAGTGCTCTGTTGCCAATATTCATATGTGTATGTGGGCATAAACATCTCACTCCCTCAAGGTGCTGAACTATGCATGCCCCAGTGCTGAGGAAATGAAAACGATCATTGGGAAGACATATTCACCCCACTAAATCTTGGGTACAGAAGGAGGGAGTAGCTGGTAGATGAAGGCTGGAACAACTGCTACTGGATAATCACAGCTTTTAATGCTACACCTCTTCAGGTTCTTAAGGGAGTCTCCACTTTGGTTCCATTTTGGCCAAATTCAGAAAATAACCTCTACAAATGAGCTGTGCTTTCAAGGGCTTCACGGTTCCCAAGAATTAAAAAAAAAAAAAAGAATAATTACACTGATCAACTTATTTCTTTTTTTCTTTGTCTTCTTTCCCTCACTTCCTTCTCTTCTACCCTCTTTCCCAGGGTCTTTGCTTTGCAATATTTTACTGGTGCTGATTTACAAGATAATGCAATCTTAACTTGTTTTCTCCTAAATATTTGAGTTCAAATATCCCGTGTCTAAAGGAATACATTTGGGGTCATTAATAACGAAAATCTATCTTAAAATAAAGTTGGAGGAAATATGGAAATTGGAATACTTAATCAAAGCTATTGAAACAAATCTCCTAAATCAATCCAGGATGATGGATGAAGACATAAAGAATATTAAGAAGTATAAAGGAGAATTTGAAAGCATGCAAAGAAAAATAGCAGTTTCTAGTGAAAATGGAAGAGACAATAGATGAAATTCCAAATACACTAGAGACACACATTAGCCGATTTGGAGAGGCAGAAGAAAGAATCAGTGAGCTAGAAGAAAGAGCATCTAACTTTGAACAGATAAAAGAACAAATGGAGAAAAATGAAAAATTTGAGCAGAATGTCAGGGAAATTATCGATAATTTGAAGCATGAAAACACACATCATGGGTATCCCAGAAGGAGAAGAGAAGGGAAAAGGACCAGAAAGGATATTTGAGGAAATAATAGCTGGAAATTTCACAACTCTCATAAAAGACATAAATATACAAGTCCAAGAAGCCCAAAGTACTCTAAACAGAATAAATTTGAAATAGACCACTCACAGGCATATACTGTGAAATGTCAAAGAGGAAGAGAATTCTGAAATCAGCAACAGAAAAGTGATTTACCACATGCAAAGAAAGCTGAATTAGACTAACCACAGATCACTCATCAGAAGCCATGGAGGTGAGAAAGCAGTGGTATAACACATTTAAGATTCTGAAAGAGAAAAATTGCCAACCAAGAATTCCTTATCCTTCAAAAATGAGGGAGAGCTTAAAATAATCACAGATAAACAGAAACTAAGAGTTTTTCACAAGAGACCTACACTACAAGAACTACTTGTGCAAGGGAGCTCTGGCAGCTAAAAAGAAAAGACAGGAGAGAGAGGCTTAAAGAGGAGTATTGAAATGAAGACTGTTGGTAAGATAGCTAAAAGGAGAAAAAGACAGAAGAAATAGATCTGGCAAATAAAAGCCAAAGAATAAAGTGGCTGAAGTAAGTACTACCTTTAGAGTAATAGTATTGAATGTTAATGAATTAAACTCCCCAATCAAGAGACACAGATTGGCAGAAGAGATTTAAAAAAATGAGCCCTGAATATGCTGTTTACAAGAGACTCATTTTAGACTCCAAAATACAAATACGTTGAACTGGAGACAGATATTCCACACAAGCAGTAACTAAAAAAAAAAAAAAAAAAGAATGAAAGAAAGAAAAAAAAAAGCTGAGGTAGTTATACTAGTAACAGAAAAAATAGATGCTAAATGCAAAAGTGTCATGAGACAAAGGACAAAGAAGGGTTACATATATTTAAAGGGGTGGAACTCACCAAGAAGAAGTAACAATCATAAATATTTATATACCTATTCAAGGTACCCCAAAATACTTGAGGCAAACACTGGCTAAACTGAAGGGAGTACCAAATGTCTCAACAATAACAATAGGAGACTTCAACACCCCACCCTTTTCCACAGGTAGAACATCTAAAAGAGGATTGATAAGGAAACAGAGAGTCTAAATAATATGATAAGTGAACTCGACTTAAAAGACATATATAGATGATTGCCCCCCGAAAAAGCAGGATATACATTCTTCTCAAGTGCTTATGAAACATTCTTCAGGTTAGATCACATGCTGAAACAAAAAACAGGTCTTGATAAATTTTAAAAGATTGAAATTACACAGCACTTCATTTGATAATAATGGAATGAGTGAGGAATAATTAGCATCCAAATATTGGAAAATCCGTAAGTATCTTTAGGATAAAACACACATCCTTAAATAATAAGTGGGTCAAAGAAGAAGTTGCAATAGAAATCAGTAAGTGTCTCACCATGAATGAAAACAAGGACACAACACATCAGAACTCATAGAGCACAGCAGTGGAAGTGCCAAGAGGGGAATTTATAGGCCTAAAGACCTACATTACAGGGAGTAAAGTACTAAAACCAACCTAACTGGGCACTGATGAAATTAGAGAAAGAACAGCACACTAATCTCAAAATAAGCAGAAGGATAGAAATAACAAAGATTAGAGTAGAAATAAATGAAACTGAGAACAACAACAAAAACAGAATCAATTCTCCACTTCACTAGCTATTAGTAAGATACAAATCAAAACCACAATTAGATATTATTTCACATGACTTGAATGGTCACTCGTACACAAGCAGGAAACTATAAGTGCTGGATAGTGGAGAAATAAGAACACATTCACTGTCATTAAGAATGTAAAATGGGACAGCTGCTGTGAAATTGGCTTGGTGTTTCCTCAGGAAGCTAAATATGAAGCCGCCATATTCTCTGACAATCCCACTAGTAGGTGTACCCAGAAGCTCTAAAAGCCGGGCCATAAGCAGACATCTGCACACCAATGTTCATAGTGGCATTATTCACAATTGCCAAAATATAGAAACAAACCAAGTGTCCATCAACCAATGAGTGGATAAACAAAATATGTATGGATTTCTTGCTCACATGTAATAAAGTGATCCATAGGAACATGATTATTCTGAAACAGTTTTTGCATCTATTACTAAGTAAGAGCATTGTTTCTAATCTAGCTTCTTTTTTTTCACTTTTGTGGTAATAATGTTGTTATTCAAAAATTTCACCTGTCTTTTAAACAACTATTCAAGGATATGAATAGCAGTAAAATATCATAAATGCTCATTTGAAAACATGTTGTGAAACAATGAATAAATTAATAAGATTCAGAGATAACATCATCCTGTAAAAACTAACTCCGATTGTCTCATTGTAAACTAACTGGAAGACTCTTTCTTAACTAATTGATATTAACAGTTCAAGTTTATTTCAATTAGTATGGTTACAAACATACATGTTAACTCTCTAAATAAATAATCAAGGTCGATATCTCTATCAACATTGGATCAAATAAAACTTATCCTGGTTACCTGATTATAAATTATCCTAAATTAAGAAATGAAGAGATCCAAATAGAAAAAAATATATTAAAGATTTAGTTATTGACCAAGCTGGAAAAAGCTCAACATATTTAATAACTTTTATTTTCATTAAACAGAGATTTTGGAGTCTTGGATTCTTTCATTTACAGTATCTCTTTTAGTAACACCTATCTAATGTATTGAGGGATCTGTTCCCTTTTTATCTTATGTAATAAGAACTGTGTGTGTTTGTGTGTGCATAGCCACCCTAATACAAAATCTTGATAGAAAAAAATGCATCTCTTTAAACCAAGGTGTTACGTAGCTTATTGATTAAGAAAAAAGTTTTAATGCTAATGCAATATTATATTCTTTGTTTCCTTGGTGCTAGCCAGCAAATATAATCCTTTCATGCAACCTTACTTTCTGCATGGTTGTTTATCACTGCTCCAGGTTTTCTCCTACTCATGCAGGGAAATAGCTTAATTTTGCCCCCACCTCTTTGCACTTGGGGGCCTCATATACAGTAGCTGTGATGTCTCTGCTTAAAAGAGTACCTCCAAGAAAGAATGCCAGTGCAAGTCCCCTTCAGGTGT
Organism: Tamandua tetradactyla; assembly: GCF_023851605.1. Lineage (NCBI taxonomy): Eukaryota > Metazoa > Chordata > Mammalia > Pilosa > Myrmecophagidae > Tamandua > Tamandua tetradactyla. Next base: position 3,978,094 of record NC_135350.1, on the reverse strand, counting down.
AGTCTGAAGTTCAGGAATGTGATGATATTTTAGAGTGCATATTCAGTATAAGTCAAGCTCTCAGATTCAATTGCAACAATTTCAGCATTTTTGACAATGAAGGAGCATCTTGACATTCTCTTCTTGGGAACATAAGGACTCTCTGTCATCACAAAAATGAATGATTTTAAAGGTAGATGCTGCAAAGCGGAGGCTTGTAAAGTGTTCTATTTCAGGAATAGATCTCAGTAAAAAAAAAAGTAAAAATCTAGTAGTTTCAAAATAAATAATTTAAGAAGATAAGTGGAAATTGATGAATAGAAGTTTATAAAGACGGACTTTGCAGAAACAAGAAGCTTTAGAAAACAAAGCAATTACTGAGGGGATTCCAACATCTGAAAGGAGTGAACCATATGTTTCGTAAAATCCCTTTCAATCTCAGCTACTAATGATTTGATTCATTAATTCATACGTGTGGATACTTTTGAGAAAAAGCATTTTATTCCAAGAAGATGGCTTTCATTTCTATTTAACTCATTTTTCAGAGAGTCTCTTATTTAGGATTGAATTTCAGTTCCACAATGTGTTGGTTGCACGGCTATGAGTTGAGGCAGATTATAAAACCCTAGTGCTTCAATTTCATTTTATGTAGAATCAGGAAAACAATCCTAGCCTCAAATTGTAAAATTAAAAAAGATAATCCATGCAAGGGTTTAGGAAATGCCTGTCTCATAACTGTTTAATAAATGTGTTATTATGTTAAGTGAAATGTATTATCCATGTGTATGACCGTAAGCATGGTGTCACAGTTTATAGAGATCTAAAATTTGCAATTAGTGATTCACAGAAACCTATATGGCATGATTCTGCTTTGATTAGAGCAGCGTTTATGATATCAGATTTTTAGGTCAACCTTCTAAATTATACACGTTTTATAGGACTGGAAGCTACGTGAAATAAAATATATGAAATGTCATTTAAAATTCTATTGTATTCCTCTAAGCATGTGATATATTTAAAGACTTTAGGAGGTTGAAAAGGGAAACAAAATTTTCTGGAACCATGGCACCCCATTCTCCAAAGAATTCAAAGATTAGGTGGCAAAGAAAGCAGAAAAGAAAGGCAGTTTTCCACAGATTCCAAACATTAAAAGTTTTCTAAAGAAATGCTGGAGACACTCCCTTCCTTTCTTAGAGAAAACATTTTCTCCTAGTGTGTTATTACTAAGAAATGATTATTATTCTGTAAAGAATAGAAGCCACAATTTACCAAAATAATAAATGGGGCTATAGACTAAAATACCATAAATATAACATCTGTGAGTTATAAATATATAAATAAATATTAATTTCATGCCAAAAAAGTATCAACCTGAATCAAAACTTCACTCAAGCAAAGATAAAGCAATTGAGATTGTTGATCCCTTTGGTTGTCACTTTCAGAGAACATTTGGGATATGTTCTGTGTCTTCCTGAAACAAAACTTTCCTTCCAAGCAAATACAAGATGAATTGTGCATGAGAACAGATTTTGCTTGTGACATTTCCAGGTGCCATTATATCAATAATATTTAAGAGTCTTTAGTAGGGTAATCTGTTGGTTGACTCCCTGGTGAAATCAGAGCAAGGATGTTTTATTATTTCTGAATGAGATACAATAGAATTGGAATCTATTGTTGCTGGCAGGTCAGTTTTTGCTTTTATTATTATTATTATTATTATTATTATTATTATTATCTCTTTCAATCACCCTACTGTAAATGTTATAAAAAAATATTTAATAGGTTGACATGCTCTTCTATCTGAGAAAAATTCTAGATTAGCAACATTACTTGCAAAAGAAATTTATATTTATTGCCAGGAAAGTGGCAATGCCAAATGGCATTGATTCTAGCATGATGTACTAGAGCCCTCATCTATCAGTTCAGGCCCTGATCAATACATTCTTTGCCTGGAGAAGTCTGAGGTTTTCCCTGCATTTAGACCCAGGGTCCCTAGATTGCTGCTGTGATTAAAGAATAATCAGTCTTTTTAGAAGTTTTATTTCCCAACATAAATGTACAAAGTTTTTACTTCACAAAAGTTTTTTTGATCAAACTTTGATTTTCAGTTTTTGTTTCAGCTCTCAATTCTATTATAGCACAATCTTACAAATTATATCCTTTGTGACTCCCAGCTGAAGTTTATGTAAATGCAGTTTGTACAATACCTTAAAACACAGCACAGTATGACTTTTCTTTAATGATCAATAAATATTTATGAAGGAATAAAAAATGCAGTTAGGAAAATATGTTATAGCTTTTTATTTGAAAAGTGGGGTATAATATGCTTTAAGTAATTGTCAATCATTTGTATGTAAATATTGGGATTGTCTCAAATGTATCCTCATTTTTTGGTAGAAAATTTTCTTTTTAGCTAAAGGCCAAAAATGCTCTTATTTTTCTTGCAATACCAAGATAGTTTAACCCACTTAAAAAGTTTTACTCCACTGTAATTATTTCATCTACATCAGTGCATATCAGAATCCAAATCATAGATTGTTCTTCAATTGAATTAAATTCACTAAATAAGAAAGAACTTTGTTCTTCATGAAAGAAAAAGTAAAGACTGGTTGAAAATAGAAGAAAATATGTGTCACTCCATGTGGTGTGAAGTGTTATATACATTTTATTTCCCCTCAGATTTAAGTGACTGTTATTAATATGACTTAAGAGTGCTAAAGACAGTGATTCCCCTGGCCCTTTCCTCTGCATAGGCCTAAGACATTTCACGTCTTGTTATAATTTTTATTGTTTACATGATGATATCTGGATTGTTACTGCGGAAAAATATATACCAGTGGAGAAAATATAGTTGTTTCATAAAGAGGTAAAAGGAAATAGCCAGAATACTGATTTTGTATTGCAAAAAAAAAATGACATACTTGTATATGAAGTAATAAACATAATCTGAGTAAAATGGAGACTCTCATTATGCAAATACCGACATTATGTATAGATCATCTATTTGATTTGTCACGCATTACACCTTCCCTGCGTATTGACAATGTTTTAACCTCTGTGGTTGAAAGTTCATAATGTAAAAACTCCACAGGGGCTTTTCTTGTAGGCATTTGAGAAAGGGTTGGAAGTAATTAAACAAATGATAAGATAATTCCTTTCTTCCCCCTCATTCCCCTCTCCTCCTCTTCCTTCTCCTTCCATACTCTTCCTTTCCCTTCCTTTTCCCATCCCAGTGTTTCCCTGACCTGCCCTTCCTTCTGTTCTTTCTTTCTTTCCATGTAAAACTACATACTACATAACGTATGCCTATAAAAGTTTGTCAATACATAAAATATCAAGAAATTTGGAATGAAAATAAAAAAGAGATTCTAATTTAGGCAAACTGACTATAAAATAATTGTTTATTATAGATGTTTGCTCAATTTTGCCACGTTTTGGGTCTTTCTTCATGGAGTTTAGCTTTGTAGTAGTATCTTATTCTTATCATTAGAAAGTTCCATACAAAATTAGATCTTTGGGTGGGGACATTTATTTAAAATAGAGCTCATGGTTAACATCAAGGACAAATAATGAAATATGGAGACTTCTCACAGTGGAACTTGCTATTTCAAATCTGTTTAGCTAGGTACTGACTAATAGTTACCCTTTGAAAGTTATTTCTTAGCTGGTAAAAAAAAAATCTGTTAAGCATATCAGTTCTCTTCCTGGTGATATGTGGATGGCAGTTTGTAGAAAACCTTGAGGAATTTAAAGATAAAATATCAAGGTAATTGGTTGTAGAAGCCCAAAGTTGAATGGAATAGAATAAATGTTAATATTTATCAGGGAATTATAAACCTTCTGGTGCACAGAAGGAATTTTTAATTATTTCATATTTTCTTATATATGTAGACACCTTTACTCAAAGTGGTTATTCACTGGATCATGTTATTTTATATATGGGGTAAAGATTCAAAGTACTATCTGTTGCATTCAGAATTGGGTTTATGACATTGAACACCACAACGCTAATTGTTAGTAAGTGAAATTGTTTAGATAGCATTCATCTATTTTATGATATGGTTAGGAAATCGGATTTTCTGTTTAACTAATGTAATGGTTTAAACGATTTAATACATAAATCTATACGGACAAACCAATGTCTAAATTTTGAATTTTGAATGCAAAAATTAAATTAAAGTTTTGAATACAGAAATTAATGAAACTCTGGGACAAAGTATTATCAGAAATTGCTTCAGTATTTTTTTCAGGCTTCCAAGTTGCAAAAATCAACTGCATGGCTGTGCTAAAGTATGTTTAAATAATTTCTGATCTTCAGAATAATAAATCATAGGAATTTCAATATTCCAGAGAAAGTAAGTGTTGAAACATTATTTGGATTTAAAAAATGTATAATGCTTACCAGGAAAGCCACAAAAAGTTTCTCTGTAAGAGAAACACAAAAGCAGGATGCCCCATATTATGTAATAGCAAACTATTTCTTAAATCTTGGAAAGAATTTAGGAAAGCAAAAAATAAAGTGAACTTATCAAGAAAGATGTTTTTATTTTTTAAAAGGGATCAGTTTAGCAAGAGTAGTCATTGCCTCTCTCTTTAGTCTCCCTGCTCCTACCTTTTGAGCTCTGCTATCTTCAGGAATAACTTTTCTTTGATTATCTTCTCTGTTACCGAGTATCAGAGTTCTGTTTGTCAAATCTCAAAGCAAAATAACTATTTTTAAATTCCTGATGATATTGAGGGCAAGTGTACCAGATAATTAATTGTTCTTATTTAGAAACTTAGAAATTAGAAAAGCTTGCCAGGACAATGACTTCATTCAAGGCGCGCTTTAGCAAGGGAGAGAAAGTGGAACTTAACTCCATTGAAACAAAGAACAGCCAGATTTTTAAGGGCTGGGAATGGGTTAGAAGAAAAGCCCTGGAGAAGAGGTGTTGAGTTGCAGAAGGCTTTTTTTTAATCTCCTACTTCCACATTTCTCTCTAAAGGAAACACAATTGTTTAGTGGTATTTTCTTCATTTGTTTATAGTGTCACCAAGTTTCAGAGTTCAAAGCAGGTGTAGCGGCAATATTACCCAAGGCTTTGACTCCATTTGATAGATAAGAAAACGTCAGCTACAGGAGGTGGCTGGCCCAAATTAAATATGAATCTATAATTCTTAGCCTAACCAGCGGTTAAACCGCATGTACAAATTAGCAAATTTATTTGAAAAACATGACATGGGAAAAATCTTAGAATATTTTATGACAACGGACCACTTAATTTGAAATATTTTATAGATAGAATGGGATGTGACATTGTATTTTCCATTTTGGGGAACATTGCAACAGGGTCATTTTCCCAGCTGACCATGAAAGTTAAAGGAAATAAGAAGAAGCTCGTTAGGAAAAAATATCAGTGAATAAAATATGGCAATGTATTGAAACAATATTTTCAAGTGACTTAAATATAAATTAAATTCATTCTTATTAAGTGATTATTCATTAAGGTATTATGTGTTGTTTGTGCAATTTAAACACTAAGAAAATTATGAAAATAGCAAATATTTTATGTATAGTTTTAAATTATAAAGAATGAAAATTTCAAAGAAAATCTAACTTTGAGTACATAAAAATTCTTTACAATGTAAATTACTTTTTAGTAATTACAAATACTATAACAGTTGGTTAAACAGAAAATCACATCTAAAAGGCACTGTGGTTTTGGAAAATCACAAACATTGAATCACTTCTCCATTAAAAACTACAAATAGTCTTTAATTACAAATTAAATACTACAAATAGCTACAAATTAAATACTACAAAGCTACAAATAGAACTTTGGGTAGCTTATTTACTCTCTTGAGTCAGTTTTATTACAGTTAAAATCAGGTGATGATTCTTATTCTGAAGAACTTGTACCAGAAATAAGATAGATAAGATGATATCTTTGGTAAATAATAGATTTCCTTATCAACATTGTCTTTAGGAGCACTCAAATTAAATCTTATTTTAGGATATAGCAAGAAAGGATCCAAATACTTCTATAAATTAATTTTAAGATTATCTAAGTGCTCAGTAGCCTCAGCCATTAAAACTATTAGTCGCTCCTACTTTTGCTCTATTGTGGAAAAATGTATATATATGTATTTTTTCTTCTGGAAAATATGTATTTTTAATTATATGAATTTTAAAAATTCTTTACTGTGGCACTTTAAAGGGTCTAGATTTGAGCTAAAATCCAGATTATCAAATCATTTTTAATTTTCTCTCTAGGCATTTACCATAAATGTAAGTCAGGAATATAAATTTACTTTAGAAGTTCTGATTTCCTTCTCTCAGGTTAGAAAGAAATAGCCTACACTCATGCAAGCCCTTTCTTCTCCTTTTGCACCTCTTTCTTAATACTTTTCAACTTGCCCCTTGTATGAGTCTTTAATTATTTGCTGCTATTCTTCAGCATGTAAACATACTCAAGACTGTCATTTAAAAAAAAATTCAGTGCTTCTCTTCAAGCTTTCTCCTTGTTAACAATATTGTTCATGTAAGCTCTCAATCTGTAGAGACTTTAGGAAAAATAACACGTAAAGTTTCCTCAGAAGAAGAAACACCTTTGAAAAACATTAGCAAATTGCTATCCACTCACACTCAGACACACACTGAAGTTAGTGATCAGTGATATAAATATTTATTTGGTAATATAAAATGCCAAAGAAAGAATAGAAGGGCAGAAATGTATGAAGAAATTTGACAAACAAGGTTTTCTCAGTGGCTTTTGATCATTTTCACATTTCACTGTAAGCCAAAATATTTAATATGTAGCCTTATTTTTTCCTACTTTCTTATGCATTTCTCATCTTAAAGTAATGGCAAAGCATTCTGACTCAGTTCACATTAACATAATAGAAATTAACTAATAAACAAGTGTTTTCTATTTCATGTCTTTATAGATTTAGTGGGGCTAGGATCAAATATTGTTTTATTTGTTATATCAAATGTAATTATAATTCTTCCAATGCCCTATAGCTTTAATTTATAGTTTCCATGCCAAATAAAATATGCTATAAAAGCAGTAACAATGCACTAGTATATTTTGATAGGATGCATATTTATTCAGTAGATCAATATATGCAAAATATCTCTAACGTGAATTACTTTCTACAATTTATATTGTCTTGCTCACAAAACCCCATTGCTGGCGGGCCGCGGTGGCTCAGCGGGCAAAGTGCTTGCCTGCTATGCCGGAGGACCTCGGTTCGATTCCCGGCCCCAGCCCATGTAACAAAAAACGGAAAAACAAAATACAATAAAACAAGAGAGTGTTTGGAGATGTTTCCCTTTCTTCCTTCCTTCCTTCCTTCTATCCTTCCTTCCTTCTCTCTGTCTTTCCTTTAAAAAAAAAAAAAAAAAAAAACCCCATTGCTTTGATACAAGAAAAAAATTAGAAGATTAAATATGCTGTTATTTTCTAGTTACTATATTCTCATTCTCAGTGAGTTACTTTGGAGTAATTTCATCAGTCAATTCAGTGTTCAAATTTCCTAACCAATCTTATCTTTTAAGGTTCCCTTTTCCCAGTCTTACTTTCCAAATGTGTCTAAAGACAGAGAAATATTGTGTTTTTATACAAGGAGATGTCACCCAGCCTTTTTCTGCAAGCTTCTAATGACTACCATTTGGATATATTTCCTTTCTAGGATCTCTCTCCGCATTTGTGCAGCAGAGGAGTGTTTGCAGCTAATGCAACATTTGATCTATTCCCTGGGCAAGGTGATAACTCCCAAGAAGCTCCTTCTTGAAGTGGCACCACCAAGATTCTCATTAACTTGCAGAGCCTTGATAAATGGCTGCAAGTATCATTAGATTCCTGACTTGGAGATCCTCCCTGCAGCAATAAACTAAGGAAAGGACCTATTACTTTTGATAATGGGGCTTCCCTGGCATCTCACCAGCCAAGTCAGTTGTTGTTTTGTGGTCCCTCACAGCCCATAAAAAATATGTAGTCCTTTAGCCCTGACTGACATAAGAGATCAAATAGTGCAGCCCTGGGCGGTCTGAGTAGACACTGCCCTCTGCTCTTTCTCCTCTCCTCTCCTCTCCTTTCTTCTTCCACCTCAGGAGTCAGTAGAGAAGTCAGAAAGGTTTACAGGTGTTCCAGGAAACTTTCTCCACATTCCTCTCTCAAGAAGCTCAGCATTCTTGTGTAGCGTATGCTGGGTCTTTGCTCTTTCCTCTTTCCTCAGGACCAGATTTCTTCTTTTCACTCCAGGCTCTAATTCTGCCATACCTAGGAATTCCCCTCTTCCTACGCAAGTAGAAAGTGGTATTATCATACACTGAGTTCTTTCTAACTTTAAATTTTATATTCAAACACCAAAATATTGATCCTAATAAATAAATGGCTGATTTTAAAATTCAGAAATCCCTTTTCTCATTCAATAAAATCAGACTTTCAAAGCTTTTGTCTCAAAATTATTTCAGGAATTATTTATATTTAATTATTTTATTGACTTCTATTTTATTTCCTATATAATGTATAAGATAAGATTCTCTTTATGTACAACTGCAAATGAATTACCAGCTTTTCTGGCACCATATGTTAGCTAACCCATTCTTTTCTCACTAATTAGCCTAATAAATATATTGAATTTTAACTTTCCATATATATACTGAAATATTTTTCTGAATGACTTGTTCTGCTGTACTTATTTGTCCATCCCTAAATCCATACCTTACTGATTTTAATGTCTTTATCACATATCATGAAATCTTACACAGCAAGTTCTTCTCATTGATAGTTTATTAATATTTTTGGTTATTCTAACAGATTTGTTATCCCTGTTATTTTCACCCAATTCCAAAAAGAAAACTAGAGTGTTTAAATTCTCAAAGGAAATTTATGCAAAAAATTTTTAAAGGTAATTTTGCATTTTATGATATTAAATCTTCCTCTCCAAGAACATGTTATACTTTTCCACTGTTTAGCTTATATACTAGCTTGAGATTTTTAACTATTCCATTGAATTTGTTGGTCTTAAGTTACAATCATTATGCAACTTCATTTTCTTTTTAACCCTGTATCAATCTAATAGGCTGTTCTATGATATTAATAGTTTCCTTGCTCCTCAGAATCTAAATCAAAAGTTAGCTACAAGATATTTGTTCACTCTCTGAAAATAAAGTCTTCTGGTCATCTTAATCCCTATATTAGTCTTAGTTCAGTATTTATTATAGCCAGCCTTGTATTACAATAAAAATTCCCAATTGAATTTATACATGCTTTCAATAATTTTATTGACATGTATTGCCATATGACAGATAGTTCTAGGCCCTGCACACACAATAATAAAAAAGCAAATGAAGGAAAATAAACTTAAAATAATCCCTACTTCATTCTTGTAAGACATGACTATACATGCATAATAAACATGTTCGTTGCTGATAACGTTAAGCAGAAAAATTAAGAACATTAAGTACTGGAGTGTGTAAAATTGTTATCCTATGTGAAATTGTCACGGAAGGCCCCTCAGGAATGGATCCTCTGATAAAGTCCCTTTACATCAGAAACATAGGTAGCAGGACATGACGATGATATACAGGTACTAATGTTTCAGAGTGTGCTTGGGTGTGTTTGATGAATAACAAATAAGCCATTGGCTCCACTGGAGAAAGCAAAGGAGAGAGAATTAGGGAAAGAATCAGAGAGATGTTATGGGGCTGGATCATTTAGGGGGGGTGCAGATCTTCAATGTGAATCTTTCTTGGACTTTCAGGACTCTTAGACACGTTCTCAAGGATTTAAAAACACTGCCAGGAAGGGCCCTTTTTCTAAATGCCAAGAGCTTGCCTGGACCTGCCAGCTTGCCGTCCACGCCTGGGTCTAGAGATTCTTCCCCAGATTCTTGCCCAAACCCAAATGTGATTGGCCAAACTGAGGCCTCACTAGACAAACCACATGCTTTTCAGTTACAAATAAAAGAAATGATTGTAAAACTTCAAACGATATATAAAAGGATGTAATGAAAATAAATGTGGCCAGCCATAGTCCCCTTTTTCTTCTCAATCTCTTTTCAACAAGGTTGATACCCTGAATATATAAGCATGCAGATTTTATTGAACATATAAATATACAGATGTATTGAATTTTTTTTCTCATACAAAAGAAGTAGTATTTTTTGTATACAAAAGAACTGTATTTTTTGACAAAAATATGTTTTTACTCAACAGTATATCTTAGGCATCTTTCATTTCTGAAGTCCAGTTATACTGAGAATTTTGAGGTCCTTCCACACTATACCCCAGTCAACAAGGAGAAAAACGGTAATTCCCTTGGAAGTTTTTCCTGAGCAGTCACTTTGAACAGAATTTTCCCTCCTAGGGACTTTGAAATTCTGAGGCTGACACCAGAAAACGTAAACTATTTTATTCATCTGAAGGTGAAATGATTGAACAAAAGCTAATTAATTCAACAAATGATCATCATGGCACACTGCTCAGTGACTAAGTGGTCAACTATGAGTATTTCTAATCATTTAGTTTTCAATAATTTAAAATTGTTTGCACTGGGATACTTTGTCTTTTTTAGGCAACTGTAAGCATCTCTATTGCTCTATTGAAATTTGGGGGTAACTTGTTGCAAATTGGGAGATGATTTTGAAACTTTACATTTGATTCTTAATACCTTGGCCCATTTTTTTATATCTAGATATGTCAATGAAGGTGGTTGATATTGCACATGATTCCTTCTAAAGCTTCAATCTAAACGAAGAGACATTCTACATTGTACTACTATAATGACATACAATGGTAGAAATTTTACTTAAAATTCTATTGAAATATTGTTTATATAGAAAATATACAATGGAAAATAGTGAAAACATAATTAAGGAGGGAAAATAGGAATCATTGATTGAATATTAATTATAGTTTTAAAAAATTCTTGAGAAAATGCAAAAATTATTTCAAATTTTGAGATTTAACTTGTTTTTAGTCATCTCATTAGGATGGAAATAATATTTGAATAATTTGAAAAATATCTTTGGTAATCAATTTGCATTCATATAGTTCACAAATATCCAGAAACAAAATTTTAAACTTTGTGAAAACAAGTAAAGCAAGAAAAATTGACTGAAAATTAAATAGAAATATATTCATAAAAAGAAACAAAAAACTGAAATATTACCACACCATCTCCAAGCTGCATAAACTCACCAATATATAAAAACCACAAGCAACTGAAAACATGTTTGTAATTCCAACAAAATTTTTCTTGACCCTGAATCGATTGCACCCAACTTATTTATCTGCTTGAAGTCCTCAAAATATCCCCCAAAGTAGCTGACTTCAAATGTCCACAGGAAAAACTTCTCAGCATTTTATATGTGATCCTAAAGAAAATAATTCTTTATTAATGGTACATAATAAAGACATCTTAAATAATCAAATGAATTAAACTTAAGTCCTTGAAAATTTGTCATGTCTTCTGATCCCAATAACCATGTTTATTATACATGTATTCTTTATTTCTGTTGTCTAAGATCTTGTTGTTATAGCAGAAGCTTTCAACTATCTTTGTGCCTTTTATTTTTTCTGGCTTCTGGTTGATGACAGCACATTATCCAAGGCAAACAGTGGAACTAAAGACAAACAATGGAACTATTCTAGGCTGTACTGTCATTGAGACACACTACAATTTCCAAAGATTTTCCTTAGTTTCTGTTTGGGGTGATGGAAAAGTCTTAGTAATGGGTGATGGTGACGGCAGCACAACATTGTCAAGATAATTAGCACCGATTTATTATATATGTGAATGTCATTAAGAGGGTAAATTTTTATTTGTATATATGTTACCAGAATAATTTTTTTAAATAGGACTATACAACAGAGTGAACCTTAATATAAACTATGGACTACAGTTAATGGTTTAATTATAACAATATCGCTTCATCAATTATATCCAGGGTAGCACTGAATTGTTTTTGTAAAAGTGGCTTAACGGGGAAAATTTTGGTTGAATATGTTAATAGAACAAATTTTTTAAAAAACCTTAAGGCTGTACAACACAGTGAACCCTAATGTTAAACCATGTACTACATACAGTTAATAGTATAATTATAACAAGATTGTTTCATCAATTGTAACACATTTGGACACTAATGCAAATTTTAATAGAGAAAACTGTGTGTGCGTGTGACACTTTCTATGTGATTTACTTTCTGAATGATTTTTCTGTAAACATATAACTTCTTCAGTAAAAAAAATGTTAGCTTTAAGGAAAACAGTCTTCCTTTAAGTTTCCTATTCATTATTACTTTTGAAATTTTTCTCATTAATTAAATGAGATTCAAATTCTAAGAGGTCATCAATAAGCAATATCATCTCTGCAAAAATATATTTTTAATACCCCAGATCTAAAATGCAAACTTCACATGTTCTTCTATATGTATAAAGATATGAAATATATTACTTTCATCTATATAATAGGTTACATATGCCTAACTCATCCAACTCATTCAAACTTGTCCACCAAGGTACATAGCATATTGAAAGTCAAAGCTGTTTTTTAATGGGCACTTTAATTTTGAAAACAAAAATGACATCCTGGAATAATCTACAACTAGTCTAAGGAAAGCTTATAGAAATGTGAATGTTTGGCAAGTAAATTTAGTTCACTGACTTTCCTGCAGCATCAAACAGGAGAGTTCTAACAGAGAAGATCCTGTCCTTTAGTTGTCTTATCTCAGAGAGATAAGATAATTACTTATCTCTTCTAACAGAGAAGATTCTGTCCTTTATGAAAAGAAAACTAAATTTATGAAAGAATGTAGGGTAAGACAGTATCACAGAATAAATCTCAAGGGTCTATGAAATGTTTAGCTTTGAAAACATTTTCCTGGGGGATTTGTATTGACTTTAGATTTATGTCATATTAAAAAATAATTCTTTCAAAAGCAAAAAGAAAAAAATAATTCTTTCAACTAAAAAAATGCAAGAGAAATCTTTTAGATTCAAATTAATATTAATAAATTCACTGCTGGTGAAATAGTTTTTCTTATCTAAAACAACTATAAATATTTGGGTAAGGATGGCATAGATATTATGTTAATCTTTCCACTTATCATGTATAAAATCCACTTCACAGCTGCCAAAACAACATTATCTCGAAGTAGTCCCGCATACAATCTCTGATCTCTTCTGGTTATAATGGGACATTCCCATTAATGTTATAATCCTTTGAAAAACACTATAATATATCAACGGTTTTGAAAAATCATGCACCTTTGAAAATGCTAATTTACTAAAGTTTCATACAGATGCGTGGGCACTGGAAAAAATCAAGTAATTTATGCATTTTAGTCCATTATTTCTCAACCCTGCTATTATTGACGTTTTGCACCAGGTAATTCAAGTCATGAAAACAAAAACTGTCATCAGATATGCCAAAAGCCCACTGAGGATGGCAGAGCTAGGCAAACCATGCCTGGATGGGCACTCAGCTTCTTGGTTGAAGTCCATCCAAACGTGCAGTACAATATGAGATGGAATTACAACAATAATTTAAAGGCAGATCACGTTCTAAAATGAACACAACGATAGCATCACTCTAAAAACCTGATTTTATAATATATATTTTCTGGACAGTGCACCAGTGGCTCAGTGGCAGAATTCTTGCCTGTCTCTGTCTGTCGATTCCTGGAGCCTGCCCATGTGAAAAAAAAAAAGTGTGATATGTATTTTTAAATGTCAATATTATTTGTTTTCTTTGAGATAAGTAATTATAGTATTGACAGCTCTACCAAATCTATCCATTTGTGGAAATACCACACACTACTATTTATGCAAATGTCTTATAGACTTTATAGAGCTACAAGAAAATCACCTGAAGCATCTGTATTAGTCTGTTAAGCTGCCAGAATGCAATAGTGCCACGGCCAGGCAGCTCAGTGTCGGGTCTGAAGGCAGACAATGGGGAATTGAGAAAGAAACACAAGAGACAGAGGTATAGTTAAAGCTGGGAACTGGTAGGACTCTGAGCTCTGATGGGGAGTCAAAGACCAGGAGATGTTCAGCACACAGGGCTGTGAGATAAAGAAAGTCAAAAATGTAATTAAAGAACAGGGAAGGAGGAAGCAGGAGCTGAACCATCTGCTCCCCTGTGACTGGATGAGTCAAAAGTTACACATTTCCCAAGGCCTCCTTCTGCCCCAGACTCAAGCAGCTTTGCAACACTTTAGTCTTTTCAGGACATCAGGTGCCTATTCCCACAGAGACAGCTTTGCTATATCTCTGCAGCCAGCATGTGACCTCTGTCTCATCCATGTCCTACACAATAGACCAGAAAATGAATGGCTTTTAAAAGGTGGATTTAATAAGCTGCAAGTTACAATTCTAAGGCTGTGAAAAAAGTCCAAATTAAGGCACCAATAAGAGATGACTCTCATTCAAGAAAGGTTAATGCCATCTGAAAAACTTTTCTCAGCTAGGAAGACATATGCTGGCATCTGCTGGTCCTGTTCCCAGTTCTAATGTTTCCGGCTTCTGATGACAGTGATTTCCTCTCTAAGCATCAGTGGACCTTCACTCAGTTCCACTGGGATACACCTTTGGGTTCTGGCTTGATTAGCATCTCATGGGAAGGCATATGGCTATGTCTGTGGGGCCCTGCATCTCTAAACATTTGAGTCTTGACTGCCTCTGTCAGCTCTGAGGCAAGTGTTCTCCAAGAGTCTGCAACTGCTCTTTCTCCAAAATGTTTTCTCTTTTAAAGGGCTCCAGTTAACTAATCAAGACCCGCTCTGAATGAGCAGAGACACATCTCCATCTAAACAAATGGCTATACCTGCATCTGTGTGGTGATAATCATTAAATGGTCACACCACAACTGGGAGTGTTATCATGGGTATAATTAAATCAAAATGGTTTCCATCCCACAATATTGAATCAAGATTAAAGGTCATGGCTTTTCCGGGGTACACAATGCTTTCAAATTAGCGCAGCATCATTAAGCATGGGCCTTCATTTTGAATACTGAAGTAATTCGAAAGGAGTGTATGTTCTTAGAAAAGGAAGTTGGGGTCCCTAAAGAGTTTTATCATAAGAATTTAGCCAAAATTCACCTGGTTATAGGAATAGTTTGCCAAAGATATTTCTCAGAAGAAAGAAGAATTGTTCTTTCAGTTTAGCTGTGTTTGATGGGTAGATTGATAGATAACCTGGTTTTATCACAAGGGATCGGAAAGAACTGCTGCAGGGGGATACCACCATTCATTTTGACATTGGACATTTTTCAGTCCTTCAAGGACTTTTCCATATTTTTCTTTGAAGTTTGGATATGGTTCATATTTTTTAATTAAAAAGGGTTTCAGACTTATGCTCTTTGTTTAAGAGATTCGTAGGTCTTTTTTTGATGCTAAAGAGGTGTATGGATTTATACTTGCATGGAATTTATTCATTTTTAACTCCTTAGAGCTCTCCATTAGAGACACTAAATTTTTCATGGCAATTGTAGAACCCATTGAACAAAGGAAAACTCATGTTTGTATATATATTTCAAAATAAACTCTTGTAAAGAGATAATAGGCACAAAAACATGGTTTTCTATTGTGAGAATCATCCACTTGAAAGAGAAGAGGATTTTCTGAACTCCAAAATCTAATATTTAAATACTAAAAAGCTAATTTGAAGGATTTGGACAATATTTTTTTCCTCTAAATGCCATAAAAGAGGACAAATGATGGATATGCCATAAGATCACGTTTACTCATATAAGAAAATAAAAGTTCTTCTTCTATTTAGGGAGAGGAATTTCAGGGAGAAATTTAATTTGGGTAAAGCTAAAGGGAAGTTCTCTTCCTTTGAGTGAGGTCTAAGTGACCACCCATATCTTTTGTACCAAATTGGGAGAATGTAATAGACTTCAGGGGAATCCCAATCAGAAATAAGTTGTGATTTGTTTCCATTTGGAACTCTTAGAGGAGACAGCCTAGAAAAATATGCAGAACAGATATATCAGAAGAGCACTAACTGCAGACAAGTAAAAAGATGGAGTAATGTGACTAGACAGAGAGAAGACAGAGGATTTCTGTTTCTTTTGAACTGGCTATGGTCTCAAAGAAATGAAGATTTTTTATGTCTCAGTGGCAGAGAAAACCTGGAAGATACTGCATAGGCCAGTGGACCTCAGAACTACAGGGTTCAGTACAAGAAAAGTCCAAAACCTGGAGCTCTTATAGTCAGGGATATTGGCTGGTAGTATGTATACCAGCAAAGGAGACACACACACTCACAAAGATTGATTTGTACTCATTATTTCCACAGTAGATGGCAACAGGAATCTGGAGGATAGTGGAAAACTAGAAGTCCCTTCCAATAGCATTCATTATTTATTTATTTATAGAGCTTGTAGATTTACAGAAAATTCATGTAAAAATATCTAATATTCCCAAATACCTCCATAACTGCTGACCCTGTGCATTTGTGTGGCACCTTTGTTACAACTGATAAAAGATGTTATAAAATATCAGTTAACTGTAGTCCACAGATTACATTATGTGTTTTTTCACCATATACCACTGTATTATTCACACCTTGCAATGGTGCTTTTTTTTTTTAATTCATGAAAGAACATTCTTATATTTATTGTATTAACCACAGCCCATTGTCTATACAGGGTTCACAATGTTATACAGACTCATGTTTTATCTTCTAACTTTCCTTCTAGTAACATAGAGAACTCAAGACTTCCCCTTTCTACCACATTCACAAACACTGTTCAGCACTGCCAATTACACCCGCAATAATGTTCTGTTTTCACCACTACCCATTTCCAAACATTTACACAATCAACCTAAATAGAAGTTCTGCATAAAGTAATCATCAGCTCCCCTTTCTCCACTCCTATTCTAGCCTCTGGTAATCTGCATTTTGGATTCTAACTCCATGACTTTTTTCCAATGAATATAAAAAGATACTGATACTGTACAAAATAAAGTGGGGACTGTTTATTATTTGTAATATCAAAAATATTTTCATCATCCTATAGAATTCTCTCATATTCCTTTCCAGCTTGTGTGTGTGTGTGTGTGCTTAACTCTGGATTCTCTATTTTGTTTTATTGACCTATTGTCTATACTTACAGCTTATAAGATTTTTAAATTACTTCTCCATTTCTGAAAGAAAGCCTCTTGTGATTTTAATGTAATTGTATTCAATTTATGGATCCATTCCATTCCACAAATATAATTTTATAGTTTGCAGTGATCTGGTCTACATGTCTTTTGTTAACTTTATTCTGTCACAGGAAACAAAGCACAGTCAAGGCCATGGGATTGTTGAAAGACTGCTTGAGCAGAGTGATCTGAAACTGGGGAAGTCAGGGTGAGAATCTCAAGGTAGCCAGTAAGTTACAGTGGCTTATAATGGCAATTAGGGGATTTCCAAATGGGAAATTTTCAGATGGGAAATCCCCTAATTGTCAATTGCAAAAATTTGTTAGCACTTAAATTTTCAGGGAACAGATATACATTGGTTGATATGGCATCCTCGTCCATTTTTAATAAAAGGCGAGTCCTACCAGCTTGAGACCAGCTAAACGCTAAAGGAGAGAAAATTGCAAGTTTATTGAGACTATTCTGCTTTCTTAGAAAGTCCCATATTTGGTGACTTTTTAACCTTTCGAAATTTCCTGCCATGTCTTGGATAGAGTTTCTCCCAGCAGCTCCCAAGTGGGTGACTTTTCCATTTTCATTTAACAGTCTCCCTCGGTGTTATATTCCTGATTATCTCATTGAGAATTTGACCAGAACACTTCAACCCACATCACTAGTATTTTTTGTTGGGTGGTTGCAGTAGATTCAGTCAGCAGTAGTCACAGTAGTTTCAGTTGACAGTTGTGTTTCTCTTCTGTTTATTTTCTGGGTTTGTTTCCTTTTCTTGATTGTTGTAAGGTGCTTTTGGGTGGCTAATAAATTATATTTAAGATTCTCAGAGTGGGGTTCTTGCTTAGTTTTATGGCTTATTGTTATAACCCTCTCTCTGGGTCAGAGTAATTACTATTTTAACCTTGGCCCACTAGAGACAATTCCACTTTCATTTCGTATTCCTTTTGATCAGCTGTCTTAAGAATAACAATTTACCTTGAGGGTGACAAGGAATTTGATCAGAACTCAGTTTTCACAAAATAAATAAAAGCAGACTGATAATTAAAATTAAAAACATAAACCCAATACTTCTGAGTTGTCTCTGTGTACTCCATTAAAACAAGAATCTAGGTCTGAAATAGGTTTATTTCAGTAGTTTTTTTTTTAAAGATTTCTGAGATTTTTATAAACAAAAGGTTAATTATGAGTAAGGACAGTTTTACTTCTTCCTTTCCAATATTTATGCTGTTTATTTATTCTTCTTTCCTTACAAGGTACTTATAATTGAGGTTTGCTATTTTAATTTAGTAAGAACATAAACAGAGACAAAGCAGAGTATTGGATTTGGCAAAGCAGAAACTGTGGGAGTTGTTCAAGGTTTTAAAGCACAGGATTTTCCCAGTTTATACAACCATAAAAGTCTGACACTAGTGTTCAGAAATTTCTTGTCCTAGAACAGATAGCAGTGGTGCTCAAGAGAAAGCATGCTGCAGCTATAAGAAGTCTTGGTCATTTCTCACTTTGCTCAGCTATCGCCATTTGGCTGGAAGTAGAAATGACAAGACGATGAAACTGGTGAGGAGAAAAGGAAGAAAATTCAGTGCTTGGAATGACATAATGAAGATATACATAGCTGCACCTGAATTAAGTTGGCTTCAGATCAATAGTATAAATCAAATAATGAAAAAGAGGCTATAGTGTAGATCACAGCTAATTTGCTGGATTGTATCCCTCAGAGTATTTTTAAGTGACATGATTTTAATAGTAGACATTTGGATGAAATTAAATGCATACATCATTTTAAAAAATGTCTTCTGGTAGATAAACTTTAGAAATGGGTAAAGGGATTTAATAACAATATTTATCAAATTTGTATCCCCTGTCTAATTTTTTAATTATTTGCCTATAAAGAATTTATGGTTTTATCCAACATACCTTATATGAATATTATGAATGTAGGCCTTTTTATGAACATTAGTTAAAAATAATAGAAGAGAAAATGAACTTCGAGTACAATAAATTCAACAGCTAATATTTATCTCATTGTCTATGTGACATACTCAGACCTAATAACCCATTTCACAATAACAGAAAAAGATTAAAGTAGAAACTTTTTTTTGCAGCAGAAAATCAATGATTAAAAGCCAATTCCAAATGAAAGCAGAAAATAGTTTTAACCAAAGGAAGTATTAGATCACCAGAAGGAAGTTAAATAAAGGTTTATCAGAAATGGTTTTAAGCAATCATATTTCTAAACTGCTGTCCTTCTGCCAGTCAAGTCAATGAATAACCATATCGCTCTAAAAGGGAAAAACTGAAAAGTATTCTAAGTTATTCTAAATTATTTTTATGTGGATAGTATTTTTAAAGAGAGAAGAGAAAGGTAAAAATTACATTCAATAAATGGTGGTTTAGCAGATGAAAGTAAACATTTTGAAAGGAAAAAATAGTTTACATTTAGGAAAATTCCCATGTGCATGAATATTGTACTCTATGAGATTAGTTTAATTGATTCATCTCTATGTTTATGCTTAGACTTTGTTTGTTTTTGTATGCTGTCTGGTGGGGGGGTCACATTTTATTCTTTTTTCATGTGACTATCCTTTTACTGCAGCACCATTTGTTGAAATATTGGGGGGGGGTAGTGCACAGGGAGGGAATTGAACCACTGAACTAACCCTTGCACCCCTAGACTTTGCTTTTTACATGAATACTTTTCTGAACTAAAATTAACTCTTCAGAGCACGTGCTTTTGTTTTATTTAACTTTGCATAGACTGGTTGTTTTAGTTTGCTAAAGCTGCCAGAATGCAACGCATCAGAGATGGATTGGTTTTTAATAAAAGGGAATTTATTTAGTTAAAAGCATATAGTTCTTCAGAGGAAAGGCAGCTAACTTGCAACTGAGGTTCTTTCAGACACAGGAAGGCATAGGGCAATCTCTGCTGGCCTTCTCTCCAGGCCTCTGGGTTCCAACAACTTTCCCCAGGGTGATTTTTTTCTGCATCTCCAAAGGCCTGGGCTGAGCTGCTTGGGCTGTGCTATGTTGAGCTCTTTCATTTAAGCATCCAGCCAATTAAATCAAACATCATTCATTGCAGCTGGCATACCTCCTAGCCAACTGCATATATAATCAGTGACAGATGAGCTTCACATGCCACTGGCTCATGTCCACAGCAACAAAACTAGGCACCCTCACCTAGCCAAGTTGACACTTGAAACTAACTACCACACTGTTTTTCACTATTGAATCCATAAACAAGCATCCCATAAATTGACTAAGAAACCTTTTTATGTTTTTTCTTCCAGAGACACTATTCATTCTGAGCAATACATGTGGATTTCAATTAGGAAAATTAATCTTCCCCACAAAGACTTAGAAGAATATCTGTCTGAAATTATTACCCCACATCATGAAAGATTTTTTTCCCACTTTTAGCAGATAAGTCAGACAAAACATTGTTCTTTCAGTGCCTTCTAGGTAGCGCTTTTAAGCAATAAAATATTTTATAATAATAACACCTACTTTGTATATTATTGCGTTTATACTGTTTGAGTTAATTTTGTTTGTTTGAGTTCATTTGACTACTATACAATATAGAATTTTAAAACTTGGAACTGGAATAAACTTTCTAGATTTTCTAGCCTAGGTTTTGCTCTTGAGTTTAGGAAAACTCCATAAAATTAAGCAATTTACCTAGGCTACTTAATTAGTTCATTCCAGAACCATAGTGAGAGCTTATAACTTAGCTATTAATTTAATTTTTATAATCAAGTTAATTGAGATTAAATTTGATAAGATAAAATGTAATGATCTTAAGTGGAAAGACTTTGAGTAAAAAAATATTTTAGAGCTCTTTTAAGTCCTTGGTCAGTTTAAGTTCTTACATATATGTACACCATGTATTTATAATGACCACCAGAGTCAAGGTACGGAACATTTCCATCACCAATACTAAGTTGCCTTTTACTTCTCCCAGAAAATTCTCACAATCACTTCCTCAAGCAACCACTGACTGGCTGTGTGTCAGCATGGATGCAAGTTTGTCTGAATAGATTTGCCTTTTTCAGAATTTAATAGAAGTGGAATTATAAAGTACATATTTTTGTGTTTAGATTATTCTGTTCAGCCTGATGTTTTTAGACATTATTCCGTATTGTCAGGTGTAATGGTTATTTAATTTTTCATTGCTGAAAAAATTTGTATTTTATGTAATAACACAATTTGCTTATGTAGTCTTCAGCTGATGGATGTTTGGTTGTTTCAATATTTAGCTTTTAAGAGTAAAGCTAATATGCTCATTAATGTGTCTTTGGGGAGGAATTTATTGGATCATCATGTAGTAAGTTTGGTTAGACTTTCTGAGAAACCTATGGACTATTTTAAGTGGTTGTGCAATTTTACAATCCCGCCAGCAATTTGTGGAGTTCACATCGCTCTGTAATCGAGCCAATTTTGCAATTATCATCTTATCCTTTTCTTCTTGTTATTATTTTAGGTATAGCATATTATGGTTAAATCCATGTGTCAACTTGACTAAGTTATGGTCCAGTTGTTTGGCCAAACAAGCACAAGCCTAGCTGTGGATTTTAATCACTTGAAAGTTGATTGTGTCTATGACTGATTACATCTACAACCAACTAAGGAGATTGCCTTCAACAATCAGAGAAGTCTCATCCAATCAGTTGACGGTCTTAAAAGACGTGATGCTTTGATAATTTTAGCAGTAAGAAGGGAGTATTTCCACCTTCATTTCAGCCAGCCAGCTTCCCCTAGGAAATCATCAAAAACCTTCATTGGAATTCCCAGCTGATAGCCTACCATACAGAAGTCGACTTGTTCATACACACGTTCACGTGAGCCAATTTCTATTAACAAAATTTCTTTATCCTGTCAGTTCTGTTTCACTAGAGAAACCTGTCTGATAAAGATTTGGTCCCCAGTATGGATCTTAAGAAACAGAATCTTAAGTATGAGATTTATGAATTGGTTCTGGTGTATTTGATATTGTTCTCTAATCTGATTAGATTCAAAGGCACTAATGACTCTATTTCGACGAAATATCATCTCTGGATATGGCTATTAAAATGCTTATAAGAGGCAAGGACCTGTTTGAGAAGGTTTTAGACAACTTAACAGAGTTTTGTGGAGTTAAAAAGTAAAGTATCCTGATGTTGGCTCGTTGTTCTTAAATATACTGGATAAGGTTGTAAATGAAAGAGATGAGCTGAAGGCGCCCAGACCTTCCTACAGCCAAAAAAATAGGCACAATGCCTAGTTGGCCTTTTTGAATTTTGGAGAGATCATATTCCTCATTTGGGTGTACTATTGCAGCACATTTACTGAGGTTCTGCACCATAACTCGACTGCTTGCAATGCTTTGCAACTTGGTCCGTATAATGCAGCAGATCCAATGGTGAATGAAGTTGCTGTCTGAGGCCTTTGGAAGGCTACTATAAGAGAGTCAAAGTGCAGAACCTTAGGATTTTGGAGAAAAGCCCTGTCATCCTCTATAGATAACTACTGTCCTTTTGAGAACAGCTTGGGCCTTAGTAGAGACCAACAAATAGCCATGGGCCAGCAAGTTACCATGATACCTATCATGAGCTGGGTTTTGTCTGACCAGCCAAGCCATAAAGTTGGGCATACATGTACAGCAGCACTCCATCATAAAATGGAAGTGGTATATATGAGGAGATGGCTTTAGCAGGCCCTAAAAATACAAGTAAATTATGTGAGACTGTAACCCAAATGACCATGACTTCATTCCTGCTGCATTGCCTTCTCTTTCCCAACTCACAGCTATGGTCTCTTGAGGATTTCCTAACTATCTTTGACTGAGGAAAAGGAAAATTAAGTCTGGTTTACAGATGGTTCTGTACATTATATGGGTACCATCTGAAAATAGACAGCTGTAGCACTACAGATCTTTTCTGGGATATCCCTAGATGATGGTTGTGGAGGAAAATCCTTCCAAAAACTTTGAGCAGTGCACTTGGTTGTTCACATTGTTTGGAAGAAGAAACAGCCCCAGAGGTGCATTTATATATGATTCATGGGTTGTCACCATTGCTTTAGTTGGATGGTCAAGGACTTGGAGAGACATGATTAAAACATTGATGACAAATATTTCTGTGGAAGGTGTATGTGGATAGAACTTCATAAGTGGGGAATAAAACATGAAGATATTCGTGTTCCATGTGAATGCTCACTAGAAGGCATTCAGCAGAGGAAGATTTTAATAATCAAGTAGATAAGATGACCACTTCTGTGGATACCAGTCAGCCTCTTTTCCCCCTACTCCTTCATTGCCTAATTGGTTCATGAACAAAGTAACCATGATGGTAGGGATGCAGGTTATGCATGGGTTTAGTAACATGGACGTCTACTTACTAAGGTTGACCTGCCTATATCACTGCTGAGTTCCCAATCTATCAGAGGCAGAGAACACTCAGTCCCCAATATAGCACTGTTCTCCAAGGTAATCAGTCTGCTACCTGTTTGCTTGTTTATTACATTGGGCCATATACATCATGGAAGGGGCAGCATTTTGTTCTAATTGAAATAAATACATACTCTGGATATGATTTGTCTTTCCTGCATTCAATTCCCTGCACGCAATTCATCTTCCCAAACTATCACCCATGGACTTACAGTATGTCTTATCTGCTTGTATGGCATTCCACTCAGCACTGTCTATGATCAAGGAGCCCACTTCATTGAAAATCATGTTCAAGAATGGGTGCATGCTCTTGGAATTCATTGGTCTTATTTTATTATTGATCACCCTGAACAAGCTGGATTGATGCAATGGTGGAATGGCCTTTTGAAGACTCAACTACGGCACCAAATGGTGGCAGTACCTTTCAGGGCAGGAGTGGTGTTCTTAAGGAAGCTTTTATGCTTTAAATCAGCATCCACTCTATGGTGCTATTAATCCAATAGCAAGGATTCAGAGGTCCAGGAATCAAGGGGTGGAAATGGGAGTGGAACCACTCACCACTACCCCTAATGATCCACTAGAAAATTTTTTTGCTTCCTGTCCTTGCAACAATAAGCTCTGCTGGTCTACAGCCCAAAAGGAAGAATATATGCAACAGAGACTCAACATTTATTCCTTTGAACTAGAAGTTATAATTGCCACTTGACCACTTTGGACTCTTCATGCCTCTGAGTCAACAGGAAAATAAGGGAATTACTGTATTGGCTGGCATGATTGATCCAATTATCAAAGGGAAATGGGACTGCTAGTACACAATGGAGGTAAAGAAGAGTTTACCTGGAATATAGGAGCTCTGCTAGGATATCTGTTATTACTACTGAGTCCTATAATTGAAGTCAATGGAAAACTGCAAACTCTCAATCCAGGAAGGTCTGCTAATAGCAAAGAAAATTTTCTTTATCCTGCTAGGTAAAGAACCATGGATGGCTGAGGTGGTTGCTGATGGTAAAGAGAATACGGAATGGATAGTTGAAGAAGGTAATTATAACTGTGAACTGTGACCATGTGATAAATTGCAGAAATGAGGGTGGTAAAGGTTATGAATATTTCTTCATTGTTTTTTTTTGTGGCTATATTTATATATATCCATAAAGCACACATCTTTGTTTTCTTCCTTATCTTATGCCCTTTTCACATTTCATAGTATTTAGTTATGATATACAGTTTAGGAAAGTATAATTACTTAAGGACTTGTACACTATTCTGAGGGAAGTTGTATGGTAGTACATAGGACAGTTGAGTATTGTTAGGTGAAAATATTCTCATTATATTGTCTTTATTTAGAGAATAAGTATGGTTGCAGGAGATGTGTTTTGGCTCCCATTTGGACTTTGAGAGTTAAATTCGTGTGCCAACTTGATGAGGTGATAGTGAAGATTTGTTTGGCCAAGCAAGTCCTGGCCTGATTCTTACTGTGTGGATGTTTCATGGATTTAAGTAATTAATAATTCAATTATATCTACGCCTGATTGTATCTACAATCAACTGAGGAATTGTCTTCAATAATGAGAGATGTCTTATCCAATCAGTTGAAGTAATGAAAGTGATGATTTAGCTTTGAGAAGGAAGAATTTTCATCTCAATTTCAGCCAACCAGTTTCTTCTGGGGAATTCATCTGAAACCCAATTTTAGTTTCCACCTTGAGGTCTGCCCTTCGGAATTCAAACTTGCCCAATCCCACAGTAATGTGAATTAATTTTTATGAATAAATCTGTTTGCCTAGAGAACCCTGACTAATACAGTGTGGTATATATTGCATCTAATTATGCAATTCCTTGATTACCTCTGATTTTGAGCATCATCCCTAGTGCTTATTACCCATTTTTATATCTTCTTATGTAAAGTGTTTATTCAAATCTTTTTACCAACTTTAATGCCTTTTTGTCTCTTATAATTAATTTATAATGGTTTTTTAAAATATTAGGGATAGAAGTCCTTTGTTAGTATTTGTATTATTAATATATTCAACCAGGTTTTGCCTTTTCATTTTATCAGTAGTAATTCCTGAAGATCAGAAGGTTTTAATTTTGATGAAATAAAATGTAGACTATTTTCTTTCATAGTTCATCATATGTGTATTCGATCTAAAATATTTTTGCCCACTCCAAGTCCATAAAGGTGTTTTCCTATACTGTTTATCCAGATTTTTTTTTTTTTTTTTTTACCTTTTAAGTTGATTTTGTGATTTTAAGTTCATTATTTGTGTATGGTGAGAGATAGGGCAGGATTTATTTTCTTTTTCTCTGAATGTGACTACCAATCATTCAGCACCCTTAATTAAAAAAGACAAGAAATAAAAGAAAGAGGCAAGATGGAAGTGTAAGATACACCAGTTTGCCATCCTTCTACAGAATCTTTGAACAACTAGTGAAAATTGGCAGAGACATCTGCCTCAAAACTTTGGAAAACTGTTGAAGGCTAGCTGTACCGGGTGACTTCCAGACTTAGAAAAGACAGCTTGAAACTGATAGGAGCTCCTAATGCCCATTCAATACCCTTCTACAACCCCTCCACTGAGTGGTGTGTAGCCATCCTGTAATACACTGTGGGTCCCTTGCCCTGTTTCAGAGGAAGCAGAGTAATTCCTACAGGCATACTCTTGTGCTTATATGTCAACATCAGATCACTTAGTGGAAGCATGGAAGACTGAACCAGGAAACACATCTGTGGCTTGCCTTTGCAGAACTTGCCTTATAGGCAGAAACAACTTGCAAAACTAAAGCAGTATAGGAAACATCTAAATCAAAGAGTCCTGTAGCAGAGGATTACTGGCGCTAAGTCACACAAAAGAGTACCCAGGAAGGGCTGAAGTCTATTTCAGAGGGAGTAGGGACAGTGCATTCAGATTCCCATTAATGAGGGAATTTCTAAGGCCGTGAGCAAGCACAAACCTGAGACAAGACTTGTACTCAGAAGAAATGGAGAAGACTCTACACTACATATTTTCTTGGAGTTGGTCTTTGATGGAAAGGATAAACTTTGAAGTGGAGCATCAAGAAATGCATAGCCAATTTGCAAAAAAAAAAAAAAACTGTGAAAGGTGTTTTTTGTCTTGATATGTATGTTCTAATTAACTTTGTGCTCAAAAAAATTTCTATCATGTCACTAGCTGAATCCAAACTTAGAGGCAGGAAGCCTTGGAACTAAATGTGAGAGCTAGCACTTTAAATTATATTTGTTCAACATAAGATGACAAGACAAGCAAAGAAACAGAAATGATGGTCCAAAGGAACAAGATAAAAATCCAGAAACCATTAATGAAGAAGACCGGACTTTGGACGTACCAGAAACAGACTTTTAAAAATTGATCCTCAATTTGTTCATGGAGTTAAAGGAAAACAGAGAAAGAACTAAAGGATTTCAGGAAAACCATGAGTGAACAATATGAAAAGCTCAATAGATTTCCTTTAAAAGTGAACCAAATAGAGATACTGAAGTTGAAGAACACAATAACTGAAAGTAAAAATTCCATTAAAGGTTTTAGTAGCATATTACATATGGAAGAAGAAAGAATCAGTGAAATAAAATACAAGCCAATTTAAATGATTTAGGCTGATGAGAAGAAGGAAAAAAGAATTAAAAAAAAAAACAACAACAAAACAGCATACAGAGCCTAATAAATCTATGCGACACCACCAAGAGTACCAATATTTGCATTATGGAAGTCCCAAAGGGAGAAAGAAATTAGCAGAAGAAATATTCAGAGACCTAATGGCAGAACACTTACAAAGTTTAACAACAGACATGAATACACACATTCAAGAAACCAGTGAACCACAAACAATATAGACTTAAAGAGAACCATGTCCAGACACGCTGTGGTTAAACATTCAAAGGCCAACGATAAGGAGAGAGTTCTGAAAGCTGTAAAAGAGAAACAATGAGTTATGTGAAGGGCAGCTCAAATAAGATTAGCATGATTTCTTATCAGATACAACGGAGGAAGGTGGCAGTGGGACAAATTATTTACAGTGTGTAAGAAAATAAATGTGAATCCTTAATTTTATGTCTGGAAACACTGATGTTCAGAAATAAGGGACAGATTAAGACATTCCAAAATAAACTAAATCTGAGGCACTATGTCACCACTAGCTCTACTCTATAAGCAAAGCTAAAGGGAGTTCTTCAGTTTGAAAGGAAAGGACATTAGACCATGGATCAAAGCAGCCTAAAGAAATAAAGATCACTGGTAAAGATAATCACAGTAAAGATAATTATAAATGCAATGCTATTGTATTATATTTATTGGTATGTAACTCCACTTTTTACTTCTTACAGGTTCTGAAATGTAAATACATAAAAGTAATAATAAACCTATGTTTTGGGCTTACAGCCTATGAAGATATAATTTGTAACAAGAAAAAATAAAAGTTTGGGAATAGAGAGGATATAGGAATATAGCATGTATATGCTAGTTGAGTGGATATCAAATAAAATGTGATTTTTATAGATTTAGGATTATAAATTTAATCTACATAGCAACCATTAAGAAAACAACTGAAAAATATATACAGAATACGTAAGAAGGGACTCAAAATCGTACACCATAAAAAATCAAATAAATATGAAAGAAGCAATAATGGAAGAATTGAGGAATAAAAGTGTGTAAAATTTACAAAGATCAGATAACAAAATAGAAGTAGAAAATTCTGCATCATCAGCAGTTCTTTAAATTGTAAATAGATTAAACTATTCAGTCTAAAGACAGAGATTGGCAGAATGGTTAGAAAACAGTGGTTATAATATACTCACTTTAAATTCAATAACACGGTAGGTTGAAAGCGAAAGAGTGGTAAAACAATATTCCACACAAATGGTAACCAAAAGAAAGCTGGGGCAGCTATATTAATATCAGATAAAATCAGCTTTAAGTGAAAAATGCTAGAAGGAACAAAGTGGGGCACTATACTGACAAAGGCAGGTGTCAATTCAACTAGAAGATGTCATAATTAGAAATATTTATGCATATAACAGCAGGCACCAAAATATATGAAGAACATATTGACAGATTGGAAGGAGAAAAAGATTCTACTTTAATAGTAGAAGACGTCAATACACTACTTTCAGTAATGGACAATGTCTAAATGGAAAACTAAAAAAAAGTAGAGTACTTTAATGATACTATAGACCAACTATTTTGGACTTGACAGACATATATAGACACTTCACCAAATAACAGAAAAATGCATTTTCTTCTCTTGTGGACACGGGTCATTCTTCAGGATAGTCCACATGTGAGTCCACAAAACAAGTCCAGTAAATTTAAAAATATGAAATCATACAATTATCTTCTCTCGCCACAACTAGAGATCAAAGCTAGAGATCAACAACAGATGGACAGCAGGGAAATTCCCCATTTGCGGAAATTAAATGATACACTCTTAAACAACCAATAAGTCAAAGAAGAAATTCACAATGGAAATTAGGAAATATCTTGAAGAGAATGAAAATGGAAACAACCACATATCAAAACTTATAGGATACTGTAATGTCAGTGCTCAGTGGGAAATATATACCTTAAAATGTTTACATTAAAAATGATTTCAGCCTAGAGATGCAACCTCACACTGGGAATTAATAAAAGAAGAGAAACACATGCAATTTTCCCTATTAAGATTTTGCATTAGTATAGTACCTATTTTACTGCATGATTTTTCTATAAACCTGTGACTGACTGCTCACATAAAAAAAGAAAAATCATAATAGACACACTTAAGTTTTTAAAATAAAGCATATAATTTGGTCTTCCTCAATATTTAAAAGAATGCAACATACAAATTTTAAACAGAAAACATCTTAATTTTAAGAAGAAACTTGGAAAAATACACTTTTCTCTGAGAAACTTAATTGATAATTTTATAAGATAAATAAAATGTATACCATTCATCCATTTAGAGAACTAGAAAGTTCAAAAGCTGTTCGTTTCCTACTTTTCAGGGTCCTTGCATATTTTTATACCTTTAACACAAAGAACACTTTAGACTGGGTAATTAACAAAATGATAGGTAGAAAGCTTCAGCTATTTAAACCAATTTTACTTAAAGCTCTTCTTGTGAATTCCGTCAAACCTGTCTGACTTGTTTTTTCTTCACAAGGAGAGAAATATGTTTTAAAAATGGCCTAGAATCTCTCTAAATCCCTTCCATAAAGGCTAGGAATCAGTAAATTACAGTTCTGCATAGAGAAAGAATGGCATTAGAAGGCTTTCTGGATCTAACGTGGTAATATGAATAGATTTGGGGTGACTTATTTTGCGAATTCTTTGTTTTCAGGTTCTAGATAACTGAATATAACTTCCTAACTCATAAAAGGCTACTTTTGAACCACCCAATAAAAGCTTTATTGGAAGCTTCTAAACCATGAATGAGGGAATTTTTCTTAAAGGGACAAATAATAAATATTTTACGTTTCTCGGGCCACTTGTGACATAGGTTGCATAATGTTTTGTTTTTTATTTCAGTTTTACAATCACTTAAAGACATAAAAAGCATTCTTATCTCTTAGTACGAAGGATGTATAAAATTTTCATAGAGTACGTTTAGCTCCCATGTTATAGCTTCCTTACCCCTGATTTATATACTGAAATTTCAATTCAAAGTAAACTAAGAGACTTTGTTTCCCACTGTATAACTTAACTAGGCAAAGAGCACAGCAGTTCTAAATGGTTAGCATTTTTGTTTTTAGGGGGGAAAAATCAAAGTGGTTGTACATTAATATGAGAATTCACTATTTAAGTGGTCAGGAGATAAAAAAAAATTCTGACACCAGGGTAAAATATAGAAATTTTGACAGTGTAGTCTCACTGCCAGTCAGAGATAATGTTAAGTACTACTAGTAATAAATAGTGAAAAAGGGTAGGACATACTTTTTAATAACTGTTTTCTAACCTTCCTTGTTTTCTTTTCTTCTCCAATAAGGCACATTGTTCTCTAACAGCAAGTCTAAATTTCATTTAGTTTCTTGGCTTTATCCTAATTTAATTTAGGAAAAGTTCTAGATACAAACAGTATGGTCACCATCACTAACTTTAAAAAGTAAATTTTCTGATTTAAGAATATTTTTAGGTTTACAGAAAAGTTGCAAGCATAGCACAGAGATTTTGTATACACTAAATTAATTTTTCCATACTGTTAACATTTTAAAAATACAATATGATATTTGTCATAACTAGTGAAACAATATTAATACAGTATTATCAACAAAAGACCAAACTTTATCCACATTTCTTTAGTTTTTATCTAAGATTCTTAACTCTACTTGGATTCCATTAGCGATACAACATTACCTTTAGTTTCCATGTCTCCCCAGGCTTCTCTGGGCTGTAAACATTTCTTAGTTTTTTCTTGCTTTGGATGACTTTGACAGTTTTGAAGAATGCTGGACAGGTCTTATGTAGAATATGTTTCTATTGGGATTTGTTTCATGTTTTTCTCATGATTAGTCTGGGGTTATGTGCTGGGAGGAAACATCACAGAGGTGAAGTGTCATTTTCATCACATCATATCAGGGCCCTACATACTTTCAACGTAACATCACCGATACTGTAACACCTGTACCAAGTGGGCAAACATGCTCCACCTCCTTGGCAGTGAACATAAAAATAAATGGCTTGAAATTCATTTGTAAGAATATTTGTCTATTTCCCCCATTTTAAAATTTATTTATTCAGTCATTTATAACAGTTTGGATTTATTGTATACTTTTGGTTACAATATGATGTTATATTGTAACTATAATATGTTACAATAGGTTACTATATAATATTATATTGTAACTATAATATGGCATGATTTATTTTCTTGTTTGAAATGTTCTAGCCGTGGCCATTGAGAACACATTCAGTTGACACCTGTTTCCCTTTGTCATGCACACATGATTTTTTTCCATGTCATGCACAACATGTTGCATTTTTATTTGCTGCATTTTGTTTGTTTCTGCTGTTTGTTTATTTTGAGAACACGCCCATCTTCTGTCAAGGTAGTCCAGACTCATCTTGCATATTTCCTGTTCCAGCCCTAGAATCGACTGTTTCTCTAAAAAGCTCTGATTCCTTTTACCACAAAATGGTAGTAGAAACAAAGATTGTGTGCTCTGATGTGTTTGCTGTTACTGTGGTGTCATTGTTTATAGTAAATGATCTGGGAAACACATGTGCACATACCAACCCATGTCTATACACATATCTATCTATTTAACTATCTATATTTAGACATGTAAAGATATAATGCATATCTTACATGTCTCTATCTGTATTATATATTACAGAATATAATATATTATATATTTGTGGATGTACATTGTACCTGTATAAAGTTAAACATGAGTTCGTACTAGTATTTCCAATTCTAATCCATTACTATGTGGTTCTTTTTCAGCCTCCTTCCCTTGTTTATCAGTAAAGGACCCTGCAATATTGAGAAACCTGGTCCCCATCACCTGCCATCAATTTACTTATCAGTTAAACCCCAATATATGTGCATAACTGCTTCAGAATACTTATCTGTAAGCCCATGGAAAAAATATCTTTCCAACTAGCATATACCATGCACATACAGTTTCATCATCTTTAGTCATGCATTTCCCACTCATTTCCAAAGTTGCTTAGGTCAGCACCTTTCTATCTCAATCTCTTCAAAGATGCTATGTCATAAATTTGTAATACAGTTAGATTCTTTTGTCATAGTCTGCATTTGCTCCTGATCTGCCCCAGATCTTATATACTTTTTAAAAATTTATATACATAAAGGTACACTTTTGTGCTGTAATATTTTGGGGGTCTTGAAAAATGCAAAGTGGTTTCTATCAATCATTATAATATCAAACAGAATAATTTCATCACCCTAAAAATTTTTGTTTCACCTCTCCAAACATCTCCCTTCTCCCCCAATGTTTATTAACTCTGATTTGTTTACCATCTATAGTTTTGCCTTTTCCAATAAGTGGAATCATACAACATGCTGCATTTTTATTTTTGAACTGGCTCATTTCACTTTCTAATATGCATTTAAGATGCCTTCATGTTGTTTGGATTGATAGCCCATTTTTTCCTTTGTGTGTGTGTGTGTGTGTGTGTGTGTGTGTGTGTGTGTGTGTGTATGGTGAGGGCCACGTTTCATTCTTTTTCCAGGTGCCTACCCTATTACTTCAGCACCGTCTGTTGATTTATTTTTTTGTAAGTGCATGGGCCAAGAATCAAGCATGGCAGGCAAGAATTCTACCACTGAATTACCCTTGCACCACAGCCCATTCTTTTTAATTGCTGAATAATATTCCATTTTATGGATGTACCACAGTTTGCTTTCCTCATTCACCTGTTGAGGGATCATTTGATTCTTTCCTGCTTTAGGTGACCGTGAACAAAGTTATTATAAACATTGGTGAGAACATAAATTTTCCTCTCAATTAAATATCCAAGAACACCATTGCTGAATTGAATGGTAAGATTACATTTAGCTCTTAAGAAGCTGCCAAACTGTTTTCTTAAGTGGCTGTTCCATTTTCCTCCCGACCAGCAACACCAGCAATAATTGAGAGTCCTTCTCGATTAACATTCTTCCTCTAAATTGGTATAGAAAAGATTTTTGTTTTTGATGCTTTGTGCTTTTTTTTGGATTTCAACCATCTAGTAGATATGTAGTGGTACCTCATTGTTCTAATTCGTATTTTCCTTTGTGGCAGATATTGTCAGCATCATTTCATATGGTTGGTTGCCATCTGTATATCTTCCTTGCAGAGATGTCTGCATTACTCTTTTTCCTGTTATTATTTTTCTCTGATTGTTGAGTTTTGAATTCATTTAAATTCTGGATACAAATTTTATATCAGATATGTGACTTGCAAATAATTCCTCCCTGTTTGGGGCTTGTCTTTTTATTCTCTTCATAGTCTTTTGTAAAGCAGACATTTTTAATTTAATAAACTTCAACTTGCTATGTTTTCTTTCATGGAGTATGCTTTGGGTATTGTTTTAGAAATTCATCAACAAGCCCAAGCTTGTTTTCTCCTACGCTTTCTTCTAGAAGTTTAATAATTTTGAATTTTTAGGGCCTAGATTGATTTTGTTGTGTTATATGATAACTGTGTCCAGGTTCAATTTAATTTATATGGACATTCAATTATTCCAGACTATTAATTGTAAAGACTGTTCTTTCTCCATTGAATTACTTTTTGTATCTTGTCAAATATCAGTTCACTACTTTGGGTGGGTTTGTGTGGTAGTTAGATTCAGTTGTCAAATTGGCCAGGTGAAGGCACCTAGTTCTGTTGCTGCGGACATGAGCCAATGGTACGTGAACCTCATCTGTTGCTGATCACATCTGCAGTTGACTAGGTGGTGTGCCTGCTGCAATGAATGATGTTTGATTGAATTGGCTGGTGCTTTAAATGAGAGAGCTCAATGTAGCACAGCCCAAGCAGCTCAGCATACCTCATTTCAGCACTCACAGCTCAGCCCAGGCCTTTGGAGATGCAGAAATAAATTACCCTGGGGAAAGTTGTTGGAACCCAGAAGCCTGGAGAGAAGGCCAGCAGAGACCATCCTGTGCCTTCCCACGTAAGAAAGAACCTCAGATGAAAGTTAACTGCCCTTCCTCTGAAGAACTAATGAAATAAATTCCCTTTTATTAAAAGCCAATCCATCTCTGGTGTGTTGCATTCCGGCAGCTAGCAAACTAGAACAGTCTGTTTCTGGGCTCCCTATTCTGTTGTATTCATTAATGTATCTAATCTTTTGTCAATTCCATGATTTCTGATTGTGGTATCTTTATAGTAAGTCTTGAATCTGATGCCAGTAATGGGCATCTTTACTTTTGCTCCTGGTCCAGTTCTAAAATTTTGTCTTAACCAGAAACTAACTCTTGTTAAATTCCTGTAATTGATCCATATGTTAATATCACTCCTCTGGGGTTATGTGTCTGCCTCTATCTTGCCTTTCTCCCTCACAACCAATAAAACTCTTATTGTGATCTCATGGTAAGTGATTAGAGTATTATATCTGCTGACAGGCTTCTTTCTAATATGATTATAGGATATTGATTGACCCTGAGTTGTCTGTCATCATGTTGCTCGTGTCTATCATAATGTCTGTCTTATAGTCCTTATCTAATTTTCAAGTATATTCTTTACTGGAAACAGTTACCCTGCTTCAGACAAAAAAACTGAGTTTTGCTGGGACAGTATCAAATAGATATACTTAAAAGTATTTTAACTTACAGAATAAAATATTTAATGGGCCCATTATTTCTTTCACAAAGTGGTGCAGCAATTCAGCTAGTTAATAAATAAGAATACATTGGGTGTATGGTGAAATCATCAATTTAAAAAATAGCTTGCCAGAGATAATTTCACATTTACTTATTACTTTAGAAAAGCATAAATTAGTTTAAGATGAGCACCCCAAATGAATCCAGTGTAAGATGAGAGCATTTTCGTTTCATTATGTAGTTCTGCTCTGTAATAGAAAACATAGTAAGAAATTTTCTTGACCTTGGGACTTTTATTATAAAATATTTCTACTACTTTTCTTCACAGATGCAGGTCTTTCTGTCATTATTTAATTATCAGACCTTGTGAAAAGCACGCAATTCTCATTCTATCCATTTTGTAGCATTGTTAAAACACTGCTGACACATATGAGAAAGACAATAACATCAAATGGTTGTGAGCCAAGGGAATGAATAGGAAATGGATTTCTGTGCTCCTGCGATTGTGGGTTATAACTGATCCTACTTTAGAGCCTGTAATGTGGGAGACCTGCTAGGAGAAATACAAATCATGGCTGCCACAAAACTGACATTCACTGATTGATGCATTATATAGAAAAGAATTTGTGAGAAAGGTAGCATGTTGAGGCACATTAAAATTATTTTTCTTGTCAGAAATAAATGGTGCAGAGTCTTCTTTGCCCTTGCCAGCATATTGCAGACTTCTGTTCTCAAGGTATTGTCTTTTATTTTGTAATATATGAGAAAAGTTTCAAAAATTTTAAGACTACCGTCCAAATCTTTAATCTGTGTGGAAAATGTGAAGTGTAGATTGGCAATGAATTGTTCATTGAACTACTACAAAATAGTGAGTCTCTTTCTCTAGTTCAAGATCCAAGCTATACTTTTGGTTTCAAACTGCTAAAATTGTTTTTCCTTATCCTCTGTTGTAACCAGAACCTTGGAATGTCTCCATGCCAATCAGTGCCACAGTATTTCATTGATCAAACGGAATTCAGCATGAGTGGGAAAGGTCCTTTACTCCAATTCCACATTTTAACTGTTTCTCAAGAAATGTTTGTTTAATAAATGAGTTGATAAATGTCAACACAAGTCTAATTTTTTCATAGTATTGTGTAGAAATCAAGATGACTCCTGAAAAGAAAATTTTAGTAACAAATATGAACACAAATCTTCAATCTATATACTTTTATAATAAATAGAACATTTCTGGCTATCTCCTTCAAACATTATTTCAGTTCTTTTCACAAGCAGCCATCACTTCAAATATGCATTGATTGCTTTGCACTCCAAAAAGGCATGTTGGACTGTATCTGTTTTCGCTGTTTTATATTCTTTAGAGATGCGATAAATGTCATACTTGTTATAAACTTTTTTTGTTAAATATAGTAATTTGTGAGAGCAGAGTTTTGATAATGGACACAAGTGGATTTGGGTCAGTAGTGCTACATGTTTATATATTACAACAGAGCAGGAGTGTAATGCATAGAAAACACTCCAGTTCCAATTTTCAAATATAATAAGTACATGTGATTCTTGTAATTTATGGCATGATTTTTACAACATCTACATGATTCTTCCCTTATATTAGTAGATGTCAAATTGATCAAATTATCTGGCTATGCAAAGGAAAACAACAGTGCATATCACTTCATACATTATGTGCCATTACAAATCAATGTTTGGCTATATTTAAAATTTAGAGCCAGTATTACAGGAATTAAAAAATAACAAAAAACCTCTAAGTCAGTGAAGGCAAAACATCTGCTTTTATTTATTTATTTTTAACTCATAGACCACTGTTTCATCCCTAGCATGGTTCCTCCACTGTAGAAGTACACTGAATACGCAAAAATTGCCAAATCTTATTTCAGGATATAGTTTTAAAATGTGAAAGGTATTTGGCATCTCACAAGCAATCCCAATACCAAGGAAATAATTAAATAAGTACTTTGGATTTGTGACTATTTTTCTTAGGATCACTTCTTACTTCATGCTTGAGCAATATTGAAATGCTTTCAGATAGCCTGAATATTCACACAGGTTGTCATCTGTGGTTGGAAAATTACTCCTCTTTGCATCTGTGCTCCCTGACACATGGGTGACGTAGGCAGAATAAGGAGCTACTATTAGGGTACTCGCACCCTCATCCCTGGAACCTGTGAATGTTACCTGGCAAAAAGGACTTTGCAGGTATATTGAGTTAAGGACCTTGAGATGAGAGATTTTCCTGGACTACTCTAGTGGACCCAATGTAATTACTAAGGTCCTAAAAGATGGAAAATTGATGACCAAACCAGAAGTCAGAGAGATGTGATTGTTAGCTTTGAAGTTGGAGAAAATGCCCATATGTCAAAGAATGCAAGTGACCTCTAGAATGTGGAAAAAGCAAGGAAATGGACTATCCCCTAAGGCCTCTAGAAGGAACACAATCCTGCTGACAAGTTGATTTTAGCACAAGTTAACCCTTTTGGACTTCCGACTTTCACAATTGGTAAGATGATAAATGTCTCTTGTTCTAAGCCACTTAATTTGTGGCAGTTTGTTACAGCACAATGAAACTAATACAGAGGTATTAGCAATATGAAACTAATACAAAGGGTGACACATATACTTAGCTCCAAGGTGAAATAGTGCTTCTTTCAGGAGCTCTCGTCTTCAAATGTTCTATT
Organism: Tamandua tetradactyla; assembly: GCF_023851605.1. Lineage (NCBI taxonomy): Eukaryota > Metazoa > Chordata > Mammalia > Pilosa > Myrmecophagidae > Tamandua > Tamandua tetradactyla. The sequence goes on along the minus strand of NC_135350.1, from coordinate 3,940,603 downwards.
TCAATGCTTATATTATTTGTCTCACTATGTGATTAGTGTTTAATATTCATTGCAGATGGAATGAGAACCTATCTCGGGAATATAGGCTATTTGGCAGAAAAAGATTAAATAAGTATTCCTGAATAAATAAATGAATGAATGATGACCCTACTAATACTACATATTTATGTTTGTGGTGTGTATGTATGTATGCATATGTATATGTGTGTATATGAAACTTTTGTCAACCTGGTCGCACTCATCACAAACTTAGCAAGTAGAAATTTATCATTATATACTCGCACAAACTAGAAGGAAGGATGTGGACAGGGTGACAAAAGGAAGTAAACTTTTAAAGTTATAGGATGTGATAACTCAATGCTGATGTTTCTAAACAATTTTGTTCTGATGGACTAAACTTATTGTCACGTGAAACACCAAAGTGAAAATAGCAATGAGGGACCACAAGACAACCCCACAGAATGGGTAAAATTGAAAGTGTCTGACCATAACAACTGTCGGTGATAATGTGAGGAAAGGAACTCCTTTGTGCAATCACTTTGGAAAACAGTTTGCCATATCTGATAAAATTGAATGTGAGTGTAATCTCTGATTCTACATTTCTACTTCAAGAGACCTTAGAGAACATTCATGCATATGTCGACAGGACACATGTTCAGAGACGTTCATAACAACATTTTTTATAATAGCCAAGTAACAGCCACTCTTGCCTGGTGCATACCTGTGCTGTCAATTGCTACATTGCCTGGGGCCTGGCTGTCATCTGGGCTCCTTCAGTTTTCCTACATTGATATCTCCTAAACAGTTTAACTCACACTTGTTTATAGGAGAGTCCCAGGGTTCCAAGGGAACAAAAGGAAGCATGTAAATCCTCTTTTGCCCAAGAACCAGAACTTGTACATATTCACTAAAGGGATTGGTCTGTATTTTTCTTTTCTTGCACTACCTTGTCTGGCTTTGGTATAAGGGTGATGTTTGCTTCATAGAATGAGTTAGGTACCCTTCCCTCCTCTTCACTTTTATTGAAAAGTTTGAGCAGGAATGGTACTAATTCTTTCTTGAATGCTTAGTAGAATTCACATGTGAAGCTATTTACCCCTGGACTTTTCTTTTTGGGGAGTTTTTTTGATGGCTGATTCAATCTTTTTACTTGTGATTGCTCTGTTGATGTTTTCTATGTTGTCTCATGTCAATGTTGTTTGTTCATGCTTTTCCAAGAAATTGTCCATTTCATTCTAAATTGTCTAGTTTATTAGCATATTGTTGCTCATAGTATCCTCTCATTATTTCCTTTATTTCTGTGGGGTCAGTCATTATGTACCCCTCCCATTTCTCATTTTATTTATTTGCATCATCTCTCTTTTTATCTTTGTCAGCCTAGCTAAGGGTCCCTTCATTTTGTTGATTTTCTCAAAGACCCAAATTCTGGCTTTGATGATTTTCTCTACTGATTTCATGTTCTCAATTTCATTTATGTCTGCTCTAATCTTGCTTATTTCATTCCTTCTGTTTGCTTTAGGTTAGTTTGCTGTTTTTTCTCTAGTTCCTCCAAGTGAGCATTTTCTCAATTTTTGCTCTTTATTCTTTTTCATTATAGGCATTTAGGGAAATATATTTCCTTCTCAGCACTTTCCTGGCTGTATCCCATAATTTTGATATGCTGTGTTCTCATTTTCATAGAGAGTCATTCTTTCATAAAGGTACCAGTCTTTCTAAAAACATCAATAAGTTTCATTCCTCTGCCCCTTTCCAGCATGAAGGAGTTAAAATGACCATTGCCCAGATATCCCCGAAGATTGAGATACTGATCAAATGAGAGGTAGGAGGTGTAACTGAGAAATTAGGATTTAAAAGTAATTATGACTACTGATTCATTACATAGATATTTCTTTTTCATTTCTAGTGTTTAGAATAGCTGGAAGGAAATACTTGAAATTGTTGAACTGTGATCTGGTAGCCTCGATCTTTGATAATGATTACATGACTATATAGCTTTTATCTTGTGACCATGTGATTGTAAAAACCTTGTGACTGACACTCTTATTGGGTGTATGGGTAGATGAGTAAAAAATAAAGACAAAAACAATAATAATGGGGGAATAAAGTGTATGGGTATGGGTTGTTTTGGGTTTTCTTTTTACTTTTTATTTCTTTTGGAGTAATAAAAATGTTCTAAAATTTATTGTGGTGATGTATACCACATACCACAATGATGGAGCCATTAATTGTATTCTTTAGATGAATTGTATGATGTATAAATATATCTCAAAATTGTATTGAAGGATTAAAAAAATCTAGGAGCAATATATAAAAGTTTTAGGGCTAGGTAATAAAATTAAGAAGCAGAATTCAAACTATTCAAGTTTCATTCATAATAATATATGTTTATTAATATGTATCAAATATATAATTACATTTATACTTCAGAAGAATAATTTTGAGACAGTTTGAGAAGACTTCAAAATCATCAGACTATCTGAAATATAATGAGTTGTGAAATAAAGTGATGGATTCCCTTACTGGAAGTGACTCAAACTCAGTCTATGAAAGCACTGATAAAATTATACTGATACTAGCATAGTCTGTCCTTTCCTGTTTCAGTCATTAATAAAATCTGATATACCTCATTCAGTTAGTCAGATATTGCATTATAAATACGTTGTAAATCTCATTCTTCCTAGGGTTCGTGGTTAGCAGCCCAGCTGTCTGGTACTGTGGAGATACTGGTCTTTGTCCTGAGTTAGACAGCCCAAATTGGTTCATGCTTTACTACCTAATTACTCTCTAACTCTAGCAATTCATTAGCCTCTATGGACCTCAGATTTATTATTTTTAAAGTAGGATAAATGGTACATACTTCAAAGGATTGTTATGGGGATCAAATGAGCTCATACATATAAAAAGAACTGAGCAGAGTAGCAGGTAAAAGTAAATTCTTGATAAATTTAACTCATATCTCCTTCTATTTATAAGAAATGCATGCACATTTCCCTAAAGCTCAGTTATGGACAATTTCACATGATCATTACTTGCTTGCATGTTCACTGAATGGAAAGAGCACATGAAGCTATGAAATCTAAATTGTGAGGAAAACCATTGTGGAGATAGATGTAGTAGATTTAGGTATAGTCAATTCTTCCATATTAACTGAAGGACAGGAATCTGTGTCATAACTTAATAACCAGCAAAATCTCAAAATATATATTTTAAATATTTTTTCCAACCAAGTTCATAAATAATCCTTTGAAAACTTGTATGAGAAGGCTTTTGTCCAAGTAAGTTTTGTTAAGCCATAAACCAGAATTTTTAATGGTGAAATTCTGATAGTCCATGAATATTAAACAGAATTGAAAATAAATGAAAAATATACAAACCAAAAAATGCAACCAATTTCTAATACTCGATTTTTTGTTTTTGAAGACAAAAATTCTAACTTCCACCATTTCCTTTCAATATGAAGAAAGCATCTGAAGTATAAAATATTGCCTATATCTATCTATCTATACTGTGGATGCTACTAAAGCTAACAATGAAAGGTATTGAAGGAATATTGTGTTGTCAAATATGATTAAAAGTCATAACCAGAATGTAGATAGGAAGTGAGGAACATTGTGTATGAATCACAAAATTGATAGAATTTATGTTCCTGGTAACTCTGGTCAAATTCTAAAATGAACCCTAGCATTCATGGAACTTTTTTCAAGAGACCATTTTAAATTTAAATAAAATGAGTATTTCAACTCAAATATAACCTTAAAAAATTAATGTTTAAGGTTTTGATATGGATGGCACAAAGTTTTATTAGCAGATTTTTTACCTTTTCAGCAAAAACTACTATTCAATGTTACTTTTGCACAGACATACAATATGCTACTATTATTTATATAGTAATGAAGATTAGGTTTCATTTCATTTCATTACCACTTTTATGTTTATTGGTGTAGATAGACATATAATTCCAATAGTAGATAACAGAATCTACTGTTTATTTCAACTCTAGTGAAACATTTTCCAAGACGAATAAAGATAACTGCTATTTTTTTTTTTACCCAAGAAAAATAGACTAAGAAAAATAAAAGTTAGCATTTTTGAATGCCTGGAAAAACTGACCTATTCAATATTTCAAATTAATGTGAGGGTAGTGCGATGGTGGCTCAGTGGCAGAATTCTCGCCTGCCAGGTGCCTACCCATATAAAAAGAAAAAAATTAATGTAAACTTATTTGCATAAATTTATTATATTTTTCTGTGTAGGAATTTAGTAATTAATAATGGAATCAACTTGTTTTTAATAACACTCATCAAAGGCCACTACAGCCTTTAAAATTAAAGGTATCTAGTTTAATAGAAAATATTTTAAAATTTTCCCACAATACATTTCATTTTTTCTGGTTAAAGTGATGGTTTACCTTTGCAGAACCACCCTATACATATTCTGTACATTTCTTTTGAACGTTAAATATAAAGGATGTACATGTAAATTAGGCCTAGCTAAAAAGACTCAAATATAGGACTTTTATTAGGTATTATTATGCATAAGAAACCCTTTTTATGCAGGAAAAATGAAACTGGGATCATGTAAAGAATGAATGGACAGTAGGTGTCTTCTGTTGCTGCATGGAAGAAACATATCTGTTGCAAGAAAAAGTAAGATATAAAAATGACAGATGAAGAAGAAAAATTGTCAATAACATGGCTTGAACTTCTGACTCCAACTCTTTACAACATTATTCTATTGTTGTTTTTGGCTTTGCTTGTTTGTTTTTATTTTCCTTAAGCCTAGGTGAATGGAGTTAGTGATACTTTCAATCAAAACCACCAAAAGGACCTAAATTCATTAGGCATAAGTTGCTTATCCATTCAAGTGTTGATGACCATATGGGCTATATTCAATGGAGGGGATATCAGAAATAAAACTGCTATAAACATTTGCACAAGTCTTTGTGTTAAGATATGCTTTTATTTCTGTTAAGTAAATGCAGAGATATGGGAAGGCTAGTTTGTGTGGAACCTTACAAGAAATCACCAAACGGTTTTCCAGGTGGGTATATTATTTTACACTCTCAATAGCAACATATGAGAGTTCCTATTGCACCACATTTTTGCTAACATTTGATGTTGTCAGATGTTCTAGTCGGTGTGTAATAACATGACGTCTTTTTTTTTTAACTTAAATTTCCCTGATTAATGCTTGTTATTATTGTTTTATAAGTGATTTTTATTCATTTGCCATATCTGTCCTTTGCACTCTCCCTCTCCCTCTGTATCTATCTATCTATCTATCTATCTATCTATCTATCTATCTATCTATCTATCTATCTATCTATCTATTTCTATATCTCCACACATGCTGGAAATACTCTCCCAAGACTTCAGCTTGTACTTCCATTTCCTTAATGTTGTTTTGAAGAGTAAATGTTTTTAATTTTCATAAAAGTTTAATTTATCATTTTTCCTTGCATAGCGAATCCTTTTTGTGTCCTAAGTAATACAAGCTTACCTCAAAGATGCAAAGATACCCTATTTTTTCTTTTAGAAATTTTATAATTTTCATTTTTACATTAAGGCATTGGTTCATTTTGAGGATTTGGTTTAATAATGTTTTCTTTTTCTTTTTTTAAAATTTTTTTTTCTTTTGTTGAGTGATGATGTGTGGGAAGGTTCTAGTTTTGTTGTTTTACATATAAATGTCCAATTGTCCAACACCCTTTAATGAAAAACCCTGTCCTTTCCTCATTAAATTAATTTGGCCTTTTTTTTGAAAATCAACTGATCACATATATGTGCATCCAGTTTAGGACTTTATTCTGTTCTAGTGATTTATATATGTATCTTTATGCCAGTACTTTATGCCAGTACCACCCGTCTTGGTTATTGTTGATTTATGATACGTATTCAGATCATGTAGTTTAGTTTCCTCAGTTTAGATTGTTATTTTCAAATTCATTTTGGAGTTTTGGGTTATTGCATTTTGGGTCAATTTTAATAAAAATTAAAATCAGCATCTCGACTTCTACCAAAGATATCATCCTGGGATTTTGATCTGCATTATGTGAATCAGAAGATCAATCTGAAAAGATGACCGTTTTAACATTGTTCATTCTTTCAAACTATGAAAGTACTGTATATTACCATATCCTTATGTCATCATTACTTTTTCTTATGCATGAATATTTGTACGGTTCACTTTGATCTGTGCCCCTTCTTTGTGGGGAGAGGGAAAAACTATCATAGTTGCACAAGTAGTTTCAGAAAGCCGGTCAAAAATAATGGCAAACACAAATATAAACAAAAGCTTCAGTTCAGGAATTATACAAATATTTTTTGTATTTAGTGTGCCACAAAAGTCACCATAAGCATGTTACTTTTGCCTGTAAGAAGACTTATGAATTCTATATTTAAATTTTTATTAGTTTCAAAAATGTAAATACGCACTTTCCTGAATAAACCCTTGATAAGTTCCACAAGGCACTTTTTCCTACTGACTTCTTACAACAAATTTGATATTTTCTCATTTCTTGATGCCCTAATTTTTGCATATATACTTATAATTCTGCATCGAGCTAGTGAACCTCAAATAGCACTCTTAAATGACTTTCTGAACCAAGAACGCACAACAGTTAGGAAAACTAAAGAAAAGACAGTGCAGCAGACCCTTTAAAAAAAGTGATCTGGCCAATGCGTAAGACTGAAGAAGTAAGGTATGTTTATGGAAAAATATGTAGGTACTTTCCTTAACTCAGGAACACTTAACTACAATCAAATTAATTATGCACTTGTTTGATATTCTGGGAAATGCAGGTAGCACTATTGATCATAGTATTTTCTTCAATACCTTAAAATAATTAAATAGATTTAACTTCACCTTTAGTCAGTTCACAGCATTTAGAAAAAAAAGGATGCAAGGCAACAGACGTTCCAGAATTAACATTTGCTATTTCCTTTAAATTACTTAACACTTTTGTTCTGGAATGCATACACTAAACTTCAAACTTTGACTAAGTAATTATAATAACTCATGACACACAAAAGAAACAATAAAATTGTTCTAGATTCAAGGTAAAATTTGAAGACAGACGTGAAATTTTAATTCTGAAGTGTATCAGCATATCCCAAAGAAGCTGGTTTTGAATTTTAGAAAAATTATATGCAAAATCCATAATAATAAGCATGAGCTTGTTATGTACTAGAGCGAGGAAATTCAGTTTGGTGCTTTGTGACCAAAAATTTTTTCATAAACTTCTGACTCCACTTCTAACCACCATCCAATCTTTTAATAAAACACAAGTACTAAATAGGCAACATCATTACGACGACCATTATTATTATTACTATTATTACAATTTTGCTAATAGCGGGACTAGTTTTAACAGGCTTTATGCTTGATCCAGGTGTGACTGACTTACAAGGGGAAGTGATTGGTGTACTAGTAAAGAGCATATATTCCCGATGGGGCCAGAGGGTATTCTAGAGTTGGCTCTGACATGTACTAGCTTTGTGTTTACTAGTTAAATAATATTTCTGTACCTCGGTCTCTCCTCTGTAAAACGAAACGGAGAGATTATAACAGCACCCACCTCACTGGACTTTCTAGCAAGATCAAATGTGTAGAGATATGTAAGGTGCTTAGAACAGGACCTGGAAGATGCAGCAAGCGCTATGTGAGTTTCCTAGTCTGTTGCTGTTGTCATCCAGTTGCCGTTATCATTACCGTTTCGATGAAGAGCAACCAGCGCTCCATCCTCCTTTGCACGATTATCGGTGGAAATGCTTTCAACAAAGCACGAGGGACGGTGACAGCGGCTCCGGAACAGCCGCGATCCGCCCGGAAGGTCGGCGCGGGGAAGGCGCGGCGCTCCAGCTCCCTCCCTGCCGGCGCCCGCCCTCCGGGGCGCACGCGCGGACCGCGGCCGGCCCTCCTGTGGGCCTTCCCGGGCGGCTGCGGCGGCGCGGGTGGAGCGCGGGGATGCGGCGCGGAGGTCCCGCTGCGGCCGGGTCTTCGGCGCTGCTGCGACGGGCAGCCGGGGGGAGGCGGCTGTGATTCGCCGGTGAGGATCTGGGGAGCGCCACCATGGCGATCCGCAAGAAGAGCGCCAAGAACCCCCCAGTCCTGAGCCAGGAATTCATCCTGCAGAATCACGCGGTCATCGTCTCCTGCGTGGGGATGGTCTTGCTGCTGGGGCTGCTGTTCGAGGGGACGGCCGAAGCGTCGATCGTTTTTATGACTCTTCAGCACAGTGTCACTTTCTCTGCCGCAGAGCAGCCCACGGAATCAGCGTCCCTCTATGGTTATGGTGTCAAAGACCTGGCCACAGTTTTTTTCTACACGCTGGTGGCAATAATTGTGCACGCCACAATTCAGGAATATGTGTTGGATAAAATCAGCAGGCTAATGCAGTTTCCCAGAACGAAACAAAGCAAGTTTAATGAACCTGGTCAGCTGAGTGCCTTCTACCTGGTTTCTTGTATATGGGTACATTCATTCTAATCTCTGAAAACGACGTGACAGACCCAACTCTCTTGTGGAAGGCTCGTCCCCATAACATGATGACATTTCAAATGAAGTTTTTCTACATAGCACCGTTGGCTTACTGGCTTCATGCTTTTCCTGAACTCTACTTTCAGAAAACCAGAAAACAAGACATTCCTCGGCAGTTTATCTACGTTGGGCTTCACCTCTCTCACATTGCTGGAGTTTACCTCTTGTATTTGAATCATCTGGGACTAGTCCTTTTGATGCTGCATTACTTTGTGGAATTGCTTTCCCACATTTGCGGCCTGCTTTATATTCGTGATGAGAATTGTCATAAAGGGTTTATTTTGTGGGCGTTTGTGTTCATTTTGGGGAGACTTGTGACTTTAATTGTTCCTGTACTCACTGTTGGTTTTCACCTTACTAGGGCGGAGACGCAGAAGCAGGATGTCACTTCTGGAAACTTCAATGTGTTAGCTGCTAAAATTGCTGTTCTGTCATCCAGTTGCACTATCCAGGCATACATAACGTGGAATTTAATTAATGTTCAACTTCAGAAGTGGCGAGAAGAATCTACTTTTCAGGTCCCATGTGTGAAGAAGAAACGGACACGTAAAGGCAGGTCTTCTAGAAAAGGAACTGAAAATGAAGTAGAAACTTCAAATAGAGCAGACTCTCCCTGTAATAGAAAAGAGAAGTCTTCATAATGAATTACAAGTTAATTAATAAACTCCCAAGAAATCTACTCTTTAATATATCTTTCTCCACTACAGATTTCTTTTCTATTCTTGGAAATAGTTTGCGCTCTTTGATTTTTTGTTATCATACTGTTTCATGCATTTTTTTGTTTAAAGGAATTTGAGGGACGGATGATTATATAAATGAGAAAACCATTTTAGCTTAAACTGCTGCTCTTTAAAATCGTTTAAGTAGCACAAACAGATATATTTTTTTAACTTTGAACATTTTTTTAATGATTTGGAGAGAGAACTAGAATGGTCCACATATCAGTTATATAATACCTTGTTCCACCAATTTTTAATGATGGGGTCTTCCAGCAAACTTATGTTTTTTTAAGCTATATTTCAGGGCAAAATAGAAATACTATAAAGGTGGAAGTCAAATTTGATGTTTTCAGTATTCTTTAATTCTTGGAAAGTCTTTTGTAGAATTTACAATCAGAGAAAAGGTTTGTAAACCACCGAAATAGTCACGTGCTGTGTTTTTTAGATAGTGGTTGTTAGTGTTCTATCCCCATTTTAAAAGAAATACAGGCTAATGGTTAAAATGTGTGGATATTTACTGCCATATATATTGAATCAAAATGTCTTGAGTTAATATAGAAATAATATCGAAGAAGTAAAATCATTACTGTCCATTTTAAATTCCTGTAAACTGGAAATCTGAAAAATAAATATTTCCTTAAAGAGGAAGAACAGACTTAAATTGTGATATGTTTATTAAAACCATGGGGCCTGTCATAAGTTCTGTGTGTATAGCATCTTAGAAAAACATTGTTTAACCTGTCATAATTTGAAAAATAGTGCTTGATTTATGAATATGAAAAGAATGTCAACTAATTGCTTCTGGAAAACATTTAATTCCCTAGCCTAAAGAAATAAAAACATTAGGGAATAGTCTTAAGAAAGTTTTTTTTAATGTTATAATTTAGATTTGCTTCCATTTTAAATTGAGAAATATTTATCTGTATAGCACATTTTGGGTACATGAAAAGCCTTGGCTATATCTTTACAGAAGCCAATAGAAACAATGAGCTGGAGTGGGAGAGTATATGTATTGATGTCCCATTAATCTTCAGTTTGATTTCATTTCCATAATACGAGTATCTATGTATTTTGGGAAGACTGAATTTATTTAACAGTATTCTTGGGTGCAACAATGTATTTTCTATACCTCTATATTTTCTTCTATCTTTCTGAAAATTAATTTAGTAAAGTTGAATCACTGGCCAAAGACAAAAGGTCTACTCTTGGAAAAAAAAAAAATGTTTTCTGTTGTTTCTGTTGTGTTGGCTTTCAGAGGTAAGCAGAAAGCATGGTTACTTCTTGTTTTTAGCTACACAATCCACAATATTACCAATTTTTTTTCTTCATTTGCCTAGTAACTCTAGTGTTGGTAGCACATGCTCTGAGGTCCAAAGTCCAGTGACTCACAATTTAACCAATTATTTTACAATTACAAAACAAAGATCTTCAGCCTCTCAAATGACATAAGCTCTTTCTTATTTCCTTCTCTTTTTTTTAGTGTTCTTGTCTGTTTCTTGTAAACCCCACTCCTGGTAGCAAATTTCTTATGCATTGTATATTTCATTTTCAAACAAGTGCAGACTTGACTTTATCTGCCAAAAGATAGCAGGAAAATTATTTCCTCATATGACTGAACATGTAAACAGTTAAACTGGGCTTGACATTCAATATGATTAGGGCCTAAATATATTTCCCTGGGATTTGTTTAGTTCTGCACCTTAGATTTACCTCCTGTTTGGCAGTAAATGACTACAAGAATTGTAGTCTTAATATTTCATACTGCATGGTAGAAAGGAAGAGAGAAAATCTGATTTCTAGATTTCCAAGCCACTAAGAGTTACCTTTATTGAATGCATTCATGAAAGGGTAAACTGCACTGATTTGTTTAAATTGTTATACCACTGGGAAAAAGGCCAAGCCTCTTTCTTATAAAATATGGATTCACAAGAGATTACAGGGCTATTGAGAAGAAAATTAAGGAAAGATGCTGGGTACATCAAAACTACTCATACAAGCAGTAAATATTGCCTGAAAATAAATATATCCCAAACAGATTAATAAAGCACATTAAAAAAAACATATTCAGCTCAGTGTATCCAAATTGTCTGTCTCTTAAATTACATTCTCAAGATACTATTCAAATAGTAAATCTCAAAGTGAAGATTTGGTCTTTGTCAAAAGGAACCACAAAATTTCCCTTATGATTATTCAGCTATTTTTAAAACAGGTATTAGTTAACCCTGTGCAGTCTCAAATAGCTAATTAATCAGCTACTGTTGCAGAAGACTGAATTTACAGACTTTGCTCTGATTTATTGGCTTCAATGCTTGCTAGTCATCATTCTCTAAATAAGTCTTAAAGGTATAGCTTTACCTTTACAGATTTTACATTAATGATATCTTTAAAACATAGATTTTACATCTTTAAAAATGTTTCTGTTAACATTTAATTGCAAGTGTATTCCATCTTTCTTAAATACTAGGAATATGTCAGTCAAACCACATATCTCCTAAGGGACCGGCAACTTTTAGGCACTATTATTCTCTTACTGATGAGTATAACTCTCCATTTCATTCCAATAAGAAATAACCTTGTAAAATATTTCTTCATTTACCTCTCATCAGTATTAATTTATCTGTATGGAAACTACGTATAGCAATAGTATATTAATTTGGATTCAGATTCAAGATCATTCGAGTTAGCACATTGATAATGTAAAGCGTTCCTGAAGACAGAATGTTCTGTTGTCTTTTTCACTTGGAAAAACAAGGGCAAAGTTTTAACTTGTCACTCAGACTAAGTGAGAATATATAAACAAAAAACATTGCAGATACTTTGCACAGGAAATGTAATATTGGGGCATTCCTGAGAGGAAGTTCTTGGGGAAAGCATCCTTGAGAGTGTGCCATGTGGAGTGGGTCAGGACTTGGCAACTTATAATATGGTGGAGTACATTCCAATTGGCAGAGCAGACCACTGTAATCTGGATACAGAGGGATGAATTCCTGGTTGAGAAGAGACAGTGTTGGTCAGGATATGGAGTTGATTGTGGCTTAATAGCATAAGCCCAAATTACAAAAGAATTCACACAGACTCCCACCTCGTCAATTTCTTTAGAGATTGAAGTTTTCACTGCCCCAACTTTCAATCAAGTCTACATACTGCAAAAACTTCCCAGACTGATTAAGACCGAGAAGTACCTACCATTACCGCTCAATTACACAGAAAAATTACTATAGTTTCATGACAAATAAAACATGCATTTCAAAAATATTAAATTGGAATATTCCTCATGACTATATTTACACTGACTAAATTTTGCCATTTAAATCCCTATAAGCAAATCTTCATAGACTCAACAACACCTCTGGTAGTTTGAAAGACTCAGTAAATATGGATTCATTCAAGCATTAATCAATCAGCTCTTGACATAGTTAAATTTGCTTCCTTCCTCTTTTCCTTGCAGTTGACTTCAATTGTGTTTTTGGCCACTAAATTGTGTCAGCTAATCTTTTATTTTACAATCTGAAAGCTACAATCTGAAAGCTACATATAAACTGAAAACTTCAGAGAATACTTGCATAGTTGAATTTAAAAATGAACATATGAACTTCACAGTAACATATGTCACATCTTCAATCTTCATTGGAAGTGCCTAGAGTCCCTGTGAGGACATGCTTCCTCTTGGTAATTCAGGAAAAATGTCCATTGAATTCCCCAAACTAAAAATAATGGCTCAATTTCAATACCATGAGCACCATTTCTCAAATCAGATCATGCCCATGCACAGACTACTTCGGCTTAATGAAAGATTGAGAAAATGTAAAACATTTCCTAGTACTCAATTGAGATTTCACTGAAACCATCAGGTATTGAAAAGTATTTAGATGACAATATAGAGTTAATATTTTCTTTTCTTGTTACTTAATTAATTAATTGCTTAATTAATTAAAAAATAAATGTGGTCCTCTTTCCTCCACTCTCAAATAAAAGAAACCAATAAATGCAAAGTTGTCAGCACAAATAAAATATAATTTGAAAATTAAATATATTCCTATTTTAAAGGGTCTGCTATTTTATATGGATAGAAATTGAGCAGAGAAAGGTAGTAACATAATGCTAAAAAAAAAAGAAGTCAGAATCAAGCCTCTGCTCTGGCTATTACAACTATATCAACTTTGGAAGTCACCTAAGCATTCTAAACGGGTCCCATAGCACTAATATGATAGATAGTTATCTCAAAAACCTGCTATCAGAAATAATACTATATGCATATGCTGTATGTGGGTGCTTATATATAAACTTCATATATGTGTAGCTATGTATATATAAACTTTATATATGACTGTTTTTTACATATATATATATGTAAAGTTGTGTGTATATGTATAACTTTATATATGTTTAGTTGTGTGTATATATTCCATTTATGTATAGAGTTTTTTAACACACATGTGTTTCTCTGTGTGTTTAGATGTGTTTACACACATGAATATATGTATACAGTTTTAACTTTGTGGTGGTTTACAGCTGTATGTATTCCAGAAAAATCATGTTCTTATATTTAATCCATTTCTGAGGATGGGAACCCATTGTAAGTAGCACCTTTTGATGAGGTTATTTCAGTTAAAGTATGGCTGACTCCGATTGGAATGGGTCTTAAACCTATTACTGGAGTCCTTTAAAAGCAGAATGAAGTTCAGACACAGAGAGAAAAAGCTACAGAGGGAGCATCCAGAACCTGAACATCAGTGGAACACAGAAGAGAAGGGAGAAACTAGGAGATGCCATGTGAGAAGCTGAGGACTAAGAATTACCAGCAGGCAGCGCCAGAATGCCGTAGTCTTTAGGGATAAAACCTCACCTTGATAAAGCCTTCATTTGGACTTTTTCTAGGCTACAAACTGTGAGCAAATAAATTTACATCATTTAGCCCAACCCAAGCAAATGATATTTGCTTGAGCAGTCTAGGAAACTAAAACCCTTACACATTTTAAGCACTATACAAATGCATGGTGTTCATTTTTTCCTTCATGTCTAGATAAAAGCAATAAAATTCAAGCACAGTTATTTTACTTCAATATGCAACTGATAGGTCATAAGGAATCCTTTCCCCAAATGAATGTGTTTTGGTAGATTAAATAAATAATATATACCACATACATATATGATTATCCTTAAAATGTACACCTATTATTTTCTGAGGAAACATACACATTTCAAAAAAGAAATATTATTTTGTAGTAACTTTGTATTATTTTCCTTATATAAATCACAAAATACAAATAGACTCATATGAGAACCCTTGATATTTGTTAACTCTGAATACAGGTCCTTATATTTAAACATTTGAAGCCACTTGTCTAGGTAATTTACTTAAGAAATACAAATGAGTTGTTATCATATTCAAAATTAGACTGAGTAAATGAACTGGAAGTATTTATTTAGTCAAACCCTGGAGCTTCAACAACCAATTTAAATTGTCCTGGATACCACAAACAAACTGTTTGGTACCAGTTAATGTAAATTTTTCATCTTTATATTTTCATTAACTAATGCAGTGTCTCCTAAATTGTTCTTCTCTGACACACTATTGATTTGAAAACACAGCATACATTTTTCTTGTTCATGCATGCCTTATAAAAACTAAATATGTAGACTTATTACTTTGTTCTTAAACTATTTAAATGAAAACTCTGGCTGCAGCTAGACTTTTATTTAGGAATAACTGCATGTAATGTATGATGGGTGTAATGGGTCCTGATAGGAAAAAGAATCATCACCCATCACAGAAAAAGCAATTTTTGCATAGGTATGAGGTAGGGGTTCTCCTTCACTCTTCTACAAATGAAGACCCAGTTTTCATACCACCATTTGTTGAAGAGGATATTTTTTCTCAATTGAATGGTCTTAGCCCACTTGTCAAGACTCAATTGTCCATGTATGTTTGGGTTGATTTCTGTGTTGTCAATTCGATTCCATTGGTTTATATGCTCCCTTCGTGTCAGTACCATGGTGTTTTGATTACTGTCACTTTTTACTAAATTTTAAGACCAGGAAGTCTGAGTCCTTCAACTTCATTATTCTTTGATGGCTTTGGATATTCAGGGCCCCTTACTCTTCCAAATAAATTTTCTGAGTGACTTTTTAATTTCTACAAAGAAGATTTGTATAATTTTGATTGGGATTAAGTTAAATCTGTAAATTGCTTTGGGTAGAATTTATGTCTTAATAATATTGAGGTTTCCATCCATGAAAATAGAATGTCTTTCCATTTAATTAGGTTTGCTTTGATTTCTTTTAGCAATGTTTTGTAGTTTTCTTTGTACAAGACCTTTACATCCTTGCTCAGATTTATTTGCATATATTTGATTATTTCAGTTGCTATTTTAAGTGGAGTTTTGTTCTTGAGTTCTTCTTCCAATTGTTCATTGCTTATGTATAGAAACACTACTGATTTTTGGATTTTGTTCTTGTAACTCTCCACTTTGTTGAATTTATTAGCTTTGGGGGCACTTTTTCCTCAGAAGCCATTGTGGAAGACAGTTTGACAACTCCTTACAAAGCTAAATATAGTACTACCATATGATTGAGCTATCCTACTACTCAGTGTATGCCCAAAAGAATTGAAAGCAGGTACTTGAACAGATATTTTCACAGTGAAGCTCATGGTGGCATTGCTCACTATTGCCAGAAGGCTGAGGTAACCCAAGTATCCATCAGATGATGGATGGCTAAATAAAATGCAGTTTATGTGTACAATGGAATATTATTCAACCATAAAAAATATATCCAGACTTCAGCAGAGACTTGACTGGTCTTTGAGAAGCATAAAGTTGATGTGTTCAAGTATTGATGTAGTGTGAGTCCCTGGCAGTAGTAGACAGAAGAGTGGTAGATCTGAAGTCAGGGGAATAGACAAATTTTCACAGTCACACAGAGAAATTGGTGGACCAGATAAAGTGTTAGTGATGGAGATGATTTAAGCCATACTTTAAAAGGAATATCAAGTGTTGACCTATAGCAAAGTAGAAATGGCAGTGAAAAGAATAGCTGAAACTAACTTGGGAGAATGAATGAGATGAGATTTTAGTAAAAGGAAAGAATCTTAAAGGAATTGATAAGTCTGAATTTGCACCTGTCAAAATTAAGTCAGTGTGATGGCTTGGAGGCTGTGTGGACTTCAGAAGATCATATTTTAAAGCTAATCCATTCCTATGGGTGTAAACCTATTGTAGGTGGGACCTTTTGATTAAGTTTTTCAGTTAAGGCATGCCACAAGTGGGTCTTAATCCAAATGGAGTCCTTTACAAGAGGACGAAATTCAGAGAAACACATAGAGGTTCAGAAAGAAAGACACAGAAAAAGAGTAACACACACAGAAGTTCAGAAAGAAAGACACAGATGGAGCAGCCAGAAGATGAAAGCAACATATCAGGAGAGAAGGATCAGGAGATGCCATGATGTGTCTTGCTTGCCATATGTCCAGAGGAGTTCAGGATCACCTGTTGATGTCTTGATTTGGACCTTTTCACAGCCTCAGAACTCTTAAGATTGTAAACTAATGAATCCCTATTGTAAAAGTCAACACATTTTATGATATCTACATTTCAGAAGCTTTATCTATGTAAAATACCCACTAATGAAATTCCTTTGAGAATGTTACATCCTCATATTGATGATGCTTGGAGAAAACAATTCATCCAGTAAGATGTTTCAAATAGCTGTTATCAATTAAAATATATCACGTGGAAATCATTTTGAAAAACTACACAAAATGAGTTTAATTAACAGACATAGGGAGCCTTACACATTACTGCACAGTTGTTTGTTAATAGTTGACAGCATGAAGATATTTCTAAATTAGAGAGGAGGCAGAGAAATCCACTCCACACTTTGTATGAAATTCTGTGTTCACTGCCTGAATTAATCCTAGGTACCTCAATGGAAATATCTCTTTATTTTTATCACTTATCTTCCTACAGGATATGAGTAACTCAAGCTTTCAATAGTTTCCTCATCTGAATCAGTCTTTGGAATGTGGTATTATTAAAGAAATATTAAGAGATGGGAGAAAAAAAACATGACTGGGTCAAATGAAGCCATCAAATAGGGGTTCTGGGAGAAAAATTTATAGTGAAGTGCCAACTTATTCTCCACTGGGGCAGTGATACCAGGATGACCTGCATTTTCAATCTGCAATGCTCCTGACCAGCAACTGTATCTGTGAAGTTTACTTAGAGATTGATTTTGTTTCCAGGGAAATAAGGTTTATTCACATCTGTTGTCAAGGTTGTTAAAAAGGAAAACACGTGCATTCCCACTGCCTATAGCAGGCATTAAGAATGGCATTAACCATGCCATTTTTTTGGTTTTTTGCTAAATATTGACATTAATTACCTAATGATATTTGGGTTGGAATGGATTGTGAATTGTTTCATGTGAAAAAGTGAGTTCAGTACTAACCCAGAAATAATTTAAACTAGTTGCTATAAATTCAACAATAAAACAAAGGGAAGAAGCTTGTCTTTTTAATCATTCCCATGTACTTTTGCTTAAGAAATGCTTTTACAAAATAGAAAATCCTTAGGAAAGAAATATTTTGCTATATTTAAATCAACATTGCAAAATAAATACTCTTCTTTTGGAAAATATTTTAGTTAGTAAATTATAGAGTGACTTACCTCTTGATTATTATAAGAATAGCCTAAATTTTTAAAGTTATTATAGTTTCATCATTATTAATTTTGCTGTACTCTGGAAGAAAAGAAAAAACAAAGTCCAAACTATTTATAAAGTTTTGATGAAGAGTTAAACCACATATAAAGGTTTAGGAAATAAAATGTCCCACAATTAACGAAATTTAACAAAGTTCTCCATTTTCAATATTATTTTTGAAATCCTTTTCTTGTCAATTAAAGATTATATAAAATAGGGAAACAAGAAGTTTTATATATTTGCAGATATCACAAAAATGTAAATTGAATTTGTGCTGGTTTGAAGCTATTATGTACCCCAAAAAGTTCATTTTCTTTTAATCCATTCTTATGAGAGCAGAGCTATTGTGGGTGGGACCTTTTGTTTAGGTTGTTTCAATTGAGACATGGCCCGTCCATTTCAACATGGGTCTTAAGAGTTTTCTAAAGTTCCCTATGAAACTAAAAGATAGAAAAAGCCTAGGAACCTGAGCGGGAAACAACTAGAAAACACAAAGAGAGAAAAGCCTTGGAGGACCTAAGAGAGGACTCACAAAATCTCAGCGAGGAGCTGTGAGACTTGGGAGTGAAGGGCCAGCTGACCCTGGCCCTGTGCCTTTTCCATGTGGCAGAGGTATCCCAGACAGCAGCCTTTCTTCAGAGTCGAGGTACTATTTGGATACCTTAATTGGGACATTTTCATGGCCGAAGACCTGTAACTTTTAAGTTAATATGTCCTAATTTTATAAGCTAATCTGCTTCTGGTATATTGAAGCTGGAAGCTTTAGAAAACTGAAGAAGTATTAGAACATTATATTCAGATGTTTATGTTTTTCATCAGTTGCTGTAAATTCTTATATCATCAATTTTCCCAAGTACATCAAAGATTCATAGCTATTTGAGCTGATGCTGATGCTGACCCTGCCATTGCTTTCTGAGTATGGCCATAACTGCATTACTATGCTTTTTAAAAGTATATATTTGATCACTGTATGTCTTACTAATCTGTATAGATATTATGGGGACAGAAAATGGTTGTTGAACTGAAAGTGCTTATTTGTAAAATGCTTATTTTTAAAATTGGCTA
Source organism: Tamandua tetradactyla (assembly GCF_023851605.1). Lineage (NCBI taxonomy): Eukaryota > Metazoa > Chordata > Mammalia > Pilosa > Myrmecophagidae > Tamandua > Tamandua tetradactyla. Next base: position 3,921,581 of record NC_135350.1, on the reverse strand, counting down.
GGCCCATTCTCATTTATCATGGAAATGGCATTATTTACAGGCCAGAAATGGAATTCCATAAGTATGTAGCATGAAAAGTGTGATAGAACACAACATAGATAGAACTTCTAAGATTTATTCAAGTAAATGCTCCAATGAATGTTCTCCTATGGGAATCCATCCCTGTAATCCACAATCGGCAATAAGTAAACATTTCAATCTTCATTACCTTAATGGGTTTGGATTTTTTATGATGAATTAGATCATAAACTACTTGAGTATAGAATTCTTATGCTTCAGTGTATGCCTAAACTTCCATAGCATATAGTGTGATGCCCTGTTAAAAATCAGACTCAAATTACATATTTGATTAACTATACTTGGTATGAAAGGTTAATTCAACTCAGTAAACATTAAGAGTGTTAGCTGTTTATTACATGTTACCCTATGTAATAAAAAAGACTAGTTATCAAGTATTTATAATTCTCTGTGATAAAAAAATATGATTGGAGTGAATTACTGAGGCTATGGGAGAAACTAGTCTAATACTATTGGTTTAATAAATCTTCCTCAAACAACTGATTACATGAGAATGAAAGACCAGTACAATTTGAAGTATGGAAAATTGTATTCCAGACAGAGAAAAGAACAGTAAAAGACTTCAAACTGAGTTGAGACATGGTGCTCATGGGAGCTGAAATTATTTTTGAAATATAGAGGACAGTTGAGGGAGGAAAGGATGACCTTGAATATAATACTAAGAAGTATGTACACTACCCAGGATTCATGTGCAGTCACAGAAGGGTTTTAACAGGACAGTGACATGATGAAATTTTATTTAAGGAAAATCATTACCGGTCTTATGAAGAATGACTTAGAGATGGTGAAAGGAAAGTTAATAAATTAAGACTGTTTCATAGAATGACACTAAATGAATTATTTTACTCCAATTAAAGTAATAATAATAAGATGAAGAATGGAGAGAAGAGTACACATGAGAAACTATTAATATTATAGTCTTAATGTTTTTGGTTATGGTTAGTGAGAGAAAAAATGTTGGTAAGGATTTATTCCCTTCCCACATTCTGACTTGTGTACATTAGCAGCTGGTGTCACCGTTTCTTAAGATCAAAAATACTAATTGAGAAATACGTTTGTAGAATAAAATGAATTAAACTTTTGGATATTTTTAAATTGGGATGCCCTTAAAACATCAAAAACATCAAAATAGAGGTTATCCAATACCAGCATCATACAGATCTTGAGATGGTGGGAAATAACTAGATGCAGATGAATATATTTTGGAAAGTCTTTAGCAAACAGATTGCTGGTTCGAAAGTTTTGGTTACCCCAGAAAAGCCATGTTCTTCAATCCTGATTCAGTATTGTAAGATGGAGACCCTGATTAGATTATTCCCATGGAGAATGACCCACTCAATTGTGGATGCGGCCTTTTGATTAGAATACTCCATGGAGATGTGACATGCCTGATTGTGGGTATGACATTTTGATTAGCTGAAGATGTGATTCCCCCCATTCAAGGTGGGTCTTGATTAGTTTACTTAAGTTCTTTAAAAGGCAGGACATTATGGAGAAAACATAGTAGCTTCAGAATCAACAGAGGTGCATACATTTAAAGAAGCTTGAAGTGCTGACAGAGTGACCAGATGTCCAGACATGGGTAAGTGGAGATGCAGAGCCCAGCAGACCTCACACTGTGCCTTCCTGTGAGTTTCTAAGCAAACCAGAACCTAGAACTGTGTCCCAGATGAGCCAAGGCCAACAGACACTTAGAGAGGAAGCCAACGGCATCAGGAGCTGAAAGCAACTGAATCAGGGACAAAGACCAGCAGAACAGGGTCTCACCTTCCCGTGTGACAGACACTGGCCTTCCTTGAGTCAAGGTATCTTTTTCTGGATGTCTTAGTTTAGACATTTTATGACCTTAGAACGGTAAACTTTTAACTTGATAAATTCCCTTTTAAAAAAGCCATTCCATTTCTGGTATACTGCCCTCTGGCAGCAATTAACAAACTAATACACAGATGATAATTTTAATCACATTGTAGTATGAAATTTCAAAGAATGAATATGTTTATGGAAAAATAAAAGAACTTATGAAAATCTTTAAGGATGGAAACATAAGGAAAAATACAAAAGTGCCTTAAAACAATTAGCAGAATCTCTAGGAATAGCTAGACAGTGACTTCACCCGTGCAAATTGCATAAGTAAAACCATAAAACCAATATGTTCTATTCACACAGTCTCTCTTCTCTGTGATCCTACAAAATGCACATTCTGAAATAAGAACTGGCGATATTAAATAGATTTAATTATTTAACTAAAATAACTTATTTAATCTATTTTTATAAAATTATACAGATAATTTCCAAAATGATTTTATAAGAAATAATCATCTCACAATAAATCAAATAATAATTAAGACAGAAAAAGCAAAACAAAACATATGATAGATGACAGAAAAATACCTTTCTATATTAATCCTAAAAACTCCTTGTATTAAATTTACCATACATTTTACTACTACACCTAATATGTTAAAAAAATTTAAAAGGACACAAACAAGATTGAATATATTTTGAGGAAACAAGAAACTATAAAATGTAGCCTAGCAGACTTGGATAAAAAAATAAAATTGCAGGAAAAATATTTAATAAGAAAAATTAATATGCAATGAAATAAACAACAAATGTATGCTATGCTATGGACTATGTTTAAAAGGGAAACATTGGCACTACCACAGCAACAGCAGAGGTTAATAATGGGGTCAGGGACGAGAGTTAAGTGAAGGTTTAAATTTCCTATTTGGCAAGGATATGTGTATTGGTTTTCTTTCAATCCCCTGATACTGTGTCAAACTTTAGGGACACACAAATCAATAGACCATGTCCTTGATCTTGAGGCTTACTCTTATGAAGCTTATGTAGGTAGCAGAGAAGCTTAGCCTACCTATAGGTATGTCTAAGAGTTACTTCTGGAGGACCTCTTTTGTTTCTCAAATGTGACCTCATTCTCTCTAAGCCCAACTCTGCAAGTGAAATCATCCCCTCCCCTCTGTGGGGGACATGATATCCAATGTGGAAGATGACTCCCAGGGATGAATCTAGCTTTGGCACCATGGAATTAACCATTCCATCCTGACCAAAAGGGGGAAAAGAAGTATAACTAATAAAGTAACAGTGGCAGAGAGAATTCGAATGGAGTCAAGAGGCTACTCTGGAGGTTGCTCTTATGCAGTCTTCAGTTAGACATTGCTACATATCATAACCTGCCAAACCCCAACCAAGACCATTCCAGCCAATCCTAAAAAACACCTAGAGCAATAAATAAGATTCAACAAGTGTACCATGCAAAAGGGTAACCTTCTAGAAACCTACAACCTCCAGAGGGATCCCTGGAGCAGATAAGTCTTGAAACCTAGAGGGCCCAGCCTCTCCAGAACATCAGATAGTTCCATCTCCCTACCCCATATTAGTGACAGACCCTTCCAACATGAAAAGGTTAGAATATCCATAACCCATACACCCCTAAAGAGAGGGATGTAAAGATCAAAGATGATGGTGGAGTTATACAAAGAAGATAGGATTTAACAAATGAATATGATTGCTGAATTATTACATTGATATCTCTTTTTGTCTCCAGTATCTTAGAGCAGCGAGAAGTTGAAACCTAAAATTGTGGAATTGTAACCCATGTCAAACTCTGAAATATATTCTACAACTAATCATGGTGCTGTGCTTTGAAATGTATTGCTTTTTTGTATATATGCTATTTTTCACAAAAAAGAAGGAAAAAAGTCAATTGTGGTGATAAAAAAATATTTAAGCCTTCTAGCCTCCTATATCCTGGAACAGCTAGAAGGAAAAATATGAGAGGATTGGATGGTAACCCATGACAAACTCGGGGATCTGTCCTGTAACTACTTGTTGAAGAGTGCTTTGAAAACTATTGCTTTTTTATTTATTTGCTTTACATGTATGTTATACTATACAGTAAAAAAAAAAAAACCTCAATGAAATAAACAGCAAATTATAAAATTTGAAAGAAGATTCAATGTAATGCAGGACATGTCAGGACAAAATGATAAAATTGCCCATGAATAAGCCCTTATACCCTTGACTAAATCTATTACTAGGTAATTTTTAGTTGCAAATGTCAATAGAAGTTTTTTCTTAAAAAAAAATTTCCTTTACAGATTGTTCATTACTAATGTATAGAAACACTGATGATTTTTCCATGTTGACCTTTTACCCCACCATTGTGCTGAATTCTTTTATTAGCTCTAGTAGCTTTTCTGTGGATCACTTAAGGAAAATTCTACTTTTACCACTCTAATTTAGATGACTTTCATATATTTTCTTAACTAATTGTTCTGGGAAGAATTTTCAGTCAGTGCTGAATAATAGTGGTGACATCAGGCACCTTTGATTTATTCCTGATCTTAGAGGGAAAGGCACAAATGAAAAACCCATCATCATGAAAGGCTGAATGCTTTCCCTCCATTACTAGTTTTCTATATATTTATATAAAGAAGCATTGCTGGTTTCATCAAAAGCTTTTTCTGGATCAATTGGGATTATTGTGTTTGTGTGTTTGTTTTTTCCTCTTTCTATTAATGTAGTATATTACAAAAGTTGATTTTCTTATTTTGAACCACATTTGCATAATTAGAATAAATTGTTTACGGTTATAATTCTTTTAATGTTCCATTGGAATCTGTTTAATAGTATTTTTTGCATCTGTATTTATAAGGGCTATCAGTCTATAATTTTATTTTCTTGTGGTATCTCTGTCTGAGTTTTGGTGAGAGGGGGAAGGTGATCTCATTGAATAAATAATGAAATTCTCCCTCCTCTTCAATTTTATGGAAGAGTTAATTCTTTTTGGAATGTTTGGAAAATTCATGAGTGAAGTCATTGACTCCTGGGCTTTTTTGTTGAGAGGTTATTGATTATTGATTCAATCTCTTTGTTATTAATCTGTTAAGATATATTTCTTCTTGAGTCAGTTTAAGTAATTTGTATGTTTCTAAGATTTTTTTTCATTTCATCTATGTTATCTAATTTGTTGGAGTACATTTGCTTATAATATCTTTTATATCCCTTTTTATTTGTGTGGGGTAAGTAGTAATGTACTTTCTTTAATGTCTGATATCATTTTATACTTCTCTCTCTTTTCCTTTGTTAGTCTTGCTGTGCTTCTTAAATATGTACAATTCTGTCTTTTGCTAAATATAGGAAGCTTTCTGACATTATTTCTTTCAATATTCCTTCCTCCTTTTGTCTCATAATGTGTGTGTTGTGGGCACTTCATTGTGCCCCTCAGGTCACGTAGAATGAGTTTACTTTTGAAGTCTTTTTTTTTGCTTCCTAGCCAGAATCATTTTCATTTTCTTTGAGTTCACTGATTCTTTTTCTGCCAACTCTAATCTGTTCCTTTTTTTTTTTTTTGTATGGGCCAGCATCAGGAAGTGAACCTGGGTCTCTGGCATGGCAGGCGAGAGCTCTACCTGTTGAGCCATCATGCCCTGCCCTCAAATCTGTTCTTGAAACCCTCTAGGAAATTTTTTATTTCAATTAATGTTGGCTTCAACATCATTATTTCTGTTTGGATCCTGTTGGAGAAGCCAAGGATACATTCAGTAGCCATTTACTAGCCCTCACCTATCCCTGTCATTTTCTCTCTTTTTTTCTCTCTTTCTTGTTTAGGTCTCCACCCAAAATTAGCAGCTTTTCTGGTCACTCAATAAATGGGTCAAAGTAGCACACCCAAATGAGGAATATGTTGTCACCAAAACCCAAAAAGCCCAACAAAGTTTTGTGCCTCTTTGTTGGTCATAGGAGGGGCCAGATGCAGCAGCTTCTTCTTCACTTTAGAAGGGATATCTCCACATGCTCCACACCACTGGACACCTAGAAAATTCACTGAGGTGGAAGGCACCTGTATTTTTGTTGGATTTATCTCCCATCCTCTGACATGCAAATGCCTTACCAGTAAGTCTAGTGTAATTGCTACTTGTTGCTCACTAGGTCCAAGCAATATGATATCATCAATATAATGGACGAGTGTGATGTCTCATGGGAGGGAGAAACAATCAAGGTCTCTGTGGACAAGATTATGACATAGGGCTGAAGAGTTGATATACCCCTGAGGTAGGACAGTGAAAGTATATTGTTGACCTTGCCAGCTAAAAGTAAACTGTTTCTGGTGATCTGTCCTAATAGTTCTTGAGAAAAAAGCATTTGCCAGATCAATAGCTGCATACCAGGTACCAGGGGATATATTGATTTGCTCAAGCAATGATACCACATCTGGAGCAGCAGCTGCAATTGGAGTTACCACCTGGTTGAGTTTACAATAATCCACTGTCACTCTCCAAGACCCATCTGTTTTCTGCACAGGCCAAAGAGAAGAGTTGAATGGGGATGTGGTGGGAATCCTTCAAGTCCTTAAGAGTGGCAGTAATCTCTGCAATCCCTCCAGGAATCTGGTATTGCTTCTGATTTACTATTTTGCTTGGTAGGGGCAGTTCTAGTGGCTTCCACTTGGCTTTTCCCACTATAATAGCCCTCACTGCATGAGTTAGACAGCCAATGTGGGGACTGCCAGTTGCTCAATATGTCTATACCAACTATACATTCTGGAACTGGGAAAATAACTACAGAAAGGGTCCGGGGACCCACTGGACCCACTGTGAGATGGACCTGAGCTAAGACTCCATTGATCACCTGGCCTCCATAAGACCCCACTGTGACTGGTAGACCAAAATGACATTTTGGATTCCCTGTAATTAATGTCACTTCTGAACCAGTATCTAATTATCCCTGAAATATGTGATCATTTCCTTTTCACCAATGCACAGTTACCCTGGCAAAAGGCCATTGGTCTCCTTGGGGAAGGCTTGGAAGAAGATTAACAGTATAAATTTGTGGCAGTGTAACAGGGTTCTCCCCCAAAGGGACCTGGCCTCCCCTTCATTCAAGGGGCTCTGGGTCTGTAAACTGTTTCAAGTCTGGAAATTGATTAAGGGGCCATGACTCTGTGTTTTTCTAATTCAGGTTAGACTTCTGTTTACTTGACCTAGAACCCTTTTGTTTATACAGCTTGAACAAGAATTTAATAGACTGCCCTTCTGTTGTATTTGTAGGTATCCCATGATTTACTAGCCAATGCCACAAATCTCTGTGAGTCATATAATTTTGACGCCTGTTTTGAGTTTGCTGTCTATTATAATAGCCACATCTACCCTGTCTTTGGCAATTAACTGCTGCCACCTGCCTTCTGCCAACTCAGGATCCTGTCATCTCCATTGTGTTTAAGGATTCCAACTCAGTGACAGCAGTTCCTACAGTAATATCTGATCTATAGAGAAGTGCAACCACAGAGCTCTTCAGGGATGATGGTGCTAGTCTCACAAATTTATTTCTTACTGTTCTGGTGAAAGGTGCATCCTCTGGACATTCTTAGGGTGTAAGAGAAGGCTTTGCATGATAAATCCACTCTAACATTCCAGTCTCCCTAAGCCACTGGATCCCCTCATCTACAATATACCAGGGCAGTTTTGGCATTTCAACCTCAGTTAATGTTGGCCACCTTTTGATCTATGTTTCAACCAACCATCCAAACAAACTGTTAATACCTTTTCTAACCCCTCGAGCTATAACATTGAATGCAGAATCTCTGCTTAGTGGGCCCATATCAATAAATTCAACCTGATCCAGCCTTATATTCCTCCCACGATTATCTCATACCCTTAAAATCCATTGCAACACATATTCCCCTGATTTCTGTCTATATAAATTGGAAAACTCACGCAGTTCTTTTGGAGTGTAACATACCTCCTCATGTGTGATACTTTGTACCTCACCTTTAGGGGCCTGTTGGGACTTTAGTTAGTTATAGGTCTGGAAGAAATGAGGGGTGGTGTGGGTGGGTCATGAAAAGAATTAGAAATATTTTCCAAGTCATTTGCCTCAGGGCCTTCACTTGCAGTTTCATCTGATGAAACAAGATTAATCACTGTAGGGCCAATCCCTTCAGGAGGAGGTTGGGTGTCCAACTCCTCAAGGCAGGCTGGAGGTGGGGCAGTTATGTCCTCAGGGCAAACTATTACAGGGTTATCTAGAGAAGATTCAGCATGATCTAGGATTTCAACCTCACCCCCGACATTGTTATCAATCCATATGTCACCATCCCATTTTTCAGGGTCCCACTCCTTTCCAATCAATGCCCTCACTTTAATGGCAGACACCATGCAAGATTGAGATTTCAGTTTACGTTGTAAAGTTGCTACTCTGACTGTAAGATCTGAGTTTGATTTTCAGAGATCTCAAGTCTACAGATACAGTAAATAAGATTTTCCTTCAGGATACTCATAGAAACATCTACATCTGTCAACTGGTGCTTAAGCTTCTTGTTTGAAGGCTTAAGCCCATCCCTTTCACCCCTTAATGAAGCCAGTGCATCTAACAACAACCAACCAACATCTCTGTACTTCTTATTTTTACAAAACTCTATAAAGGTGTCAAAAACATTATCTCCCCAGAGCCTGGCTTCATACAAGTGAAACATTAGGAGAATCGAATGGTGATATTTTGACTATCTCTTTTGCCAACTCACTCCATGGATTGGGAGTGTCATTCTGATTATGGGAATCAGAGTCCTTAGTGTCTTTGAGTGCAGTCAGAGTAGAAAACTATTCATAAAAACCCATTTTTTAGATTCTGTTTCTTAAGAACCACTCCTGGTACCAAGATGTATTAGTTAGGGTTCTCTAGAGAAACAGAATCAACAGGGGACATTCATAAATAGAAAATTTATAAAAGTGCCTCACATGACCACAGGAATGCAGAGTCCAAAATCTACAGAGTGGGCTGTGAAACCGACGATTCCAATGGAAGGTCTGGATGAACTCCACAGGAGAGGTTCACCAGCCGAAACAGGAAGAGCCTGCCTCTTCTGAACCTTCCTTATAAGGCTTTTAGTGATTAGATTAACCATCACTCACTGCAGAAGACACACCCCTCTGGCCGACTACAAATGGAATCAGCTGTGGATGCAGCTGACAAGATCATGATTCAGTTCCATGAAATGTTCTCACTGCAACAGACAAGCCAGCACTTGCCCAACCAGCACATGGCCAAGTTGACACATGAACCTGACCATGACAGTGTCCAAGTGGGATTTTTTACCTGCTGTTTTGGGCTATAGATGTTATACACACAATAAAGTGGTCATTTCCTGGGAGTCTACTGGGCCTGGGCTTTTGTTACCATAACTTACCATATTGCAACTTGCTCCAATGTTCCTTTCTAAAATTTCTCTGTTTCTGGAAATTCTTGTATTGTTCATTCAGTGTTTTCCCGACATCTCTTAATTTTATTTTCATGTTTTCCTTTATTACCTTGAGCATATTCATGATCTTTTTTTTTTTCCAAAAACCTTTGTCTGGTATGTTCAAAGCCCAATCTTGTTCATTGATGGTTTTAAGACTTTTGTCTTGTTCCTTTTGTTGGACTGTCATTCCTGCGTCTTTGCTTATCCTGTAATATTTTGTTTTCACTCTTAAACATTTACATTTTAGTAATTTAACATAAGCTCTGAACTGTCTGCTCCTTAAATTTGTAATCCAGCAAATTGCATGACAGAGATTTCCTTGAGCATAAGGACTACCAGGAGCTCACAGCAAACAAATAAAGCAATTCAAGAAAACTCCTTTTATAGTCTTTGCAAATTGGTTGTGCATCGTTGGTGCTCTCTTTCAGCTCTTATCCCTCTTAGCAAGATCAGCCCAAGGTCAAAGTTAAATGCTAGGTCTTTTTTTGTATTTTCTATGCCTGCCTCTTTTATTGAGTTTATGCTTGCCCCTGGCTTGAGGAATTCCCAGGTTTGCATATATCTGGAGTTTCACCTATGCTCCTTAATTGTATACACTTATGCAATTAAATTGACCACCCCCCTCCATTGTGGTGTTTTGTACTCTGAGAGAAGTGTCTGAAAGAAAGTAAACTTTTGCCCCAGGCTGCTTCAACTTAAATATTTCTTATATTGATTTAACTATTAGCAATCTGATTCTACCTACAAAGTAGGTTTTGGGAGGATAAGCCAGAGGGCAGTACAGTGGCTCAGTCTTTTGGGCTTTCACCCAGTACATTGGTACTTACATACAGGCAAACAAGTATAGGCATAAGGGTTACTCTATTCCCTCTATACCATGGCTAGGGACCCACAGTGGGAATGCAGGCTCGCTCCACCCTTCAACTGTTTTCTGGAGTTTGAGGAAGATGACTCTGACACTTTTTTCGCTAGTTGTTCAAAGATTATGTGGAGGATCTGCATCCTAGAGAATCTTAGGCTGCCATCGCAGTCAACCAATCATGAGAATTTAATTTTACTTTATTTGGAGGTAGAGTGGAAAGCTTCGATCATGTAGGTAGGTACCTCAAATTACTAAGTATCATGTAATTTCCTTAAAAATACAGCTACATAGAATGAGCAATTTAAATGAACACAAAATGCTACCAAAGCATTCTGATTACTAATTTCTTTCTGTATTCTATCTAGACAAACACACACACACACACACTCAAACACTTTAACTTTTCTAGATGGGGTATTCAGTTAAATATATCAAAAATTTTTTTAAAAGGTGGGAAAAAAATACTATGGTAAAATATTGTCCTGTTTAATCTCAGAATAAAATGTTCCCTCAACACTAGAGCATAAGGTTAAAAGATTCAATTTTTCATGGAAATCACTACTCAGAAGGATTCTTACTCACCTTTTCATGTTTAACTCTGAAGGGTTTTCTGATTTATTGATTAATTTTAAAGAAAAGATCCTAGAATAACCTCAATAATTAAAAGTATGAAATTCAATTTCCCTAGAACATATAGGTTGTCGTATATCCCTCCTACCAATTTATACTCCATCCACTCACAAATCCTAGGGTATTGAACCCTTTGTGATACAGAGCTCTGCCTCACAGTTGTCCCTTGGCCTAAACCAGTCAAAGAGGGGCCTGTGGCAATTTGACACAGAGGGAAAACTGCAGCTTCTCATCAAATATCAAGCATTACTATGTTTTCATTGTTCATCTGGATTTGACATTTAATTTACAAAGTATCTTAACATAGATCTATACACACACACACACACACACACACACACACGTACACACAGAGCAGGTAGCAGCTACAAAACAATTTTGTCTTGGTTAGAGATGAAAGACCTGATATCTGGAAGGCAGAACTATTTTAAGAAAAGCATCATTGCTCTACCATTGGGAAGATTAACAGTAATAAAAATGTTACTGTTCATTTTCACTAGTTCTGGTAAGGAAAATAGTGGTGATTAATAAAAAAATATATTTGCTGTCAATATTCAATTTCTGTTAATATAATTAGTTACCAATGAATAAAAATATATTCCACCTGTGTGTGATTGCAAAAATATATGTGCAGAAATGAAAATTATATAATAAAAGTATTGGAATATTTTCTTATAGATTATTTCTTTTATTAAAAAGTGGGGAGTTTGCTCATAAAAATACTTAGAAACATGACAGCATATTTTGATTTTACAGAAAAAAAGGACATACTTATATGGCATAATTATGATAGAATCATATTCCCCCATATTATCAACTTAATAAAAATGTTTTGAAATTATTTAAATTTGATCCTTGATGAAAAACAACTTTTGGTAGATAAAAAGCAGATTTCAGTATACTATTTTCAGTTACCAGATTAAAAGACACTGTGCTAAATTTTAGCATATAATCAAATTATTTATTTCTTACCCTAAAATAAGTTTGGATAGCAAAGTCTTAGAGTAACAAATTTCAAGATCTATTTAAAATACCTGATTCCTCCTGTGCTGAGTTGTCAGTAAACTTTGCATTACTACAATGTCCAGTACTACATTTCTTGGAATTCTTTTCCCTCAATGACTCCAGATTGTGTTTGCCAATAAGCAGCCTTCATATTAGATATTAAAAGTAGGAGTAAGGATAAGTCATTATGCTGTCATTAGATCATGGTGATGAGATATGACAGCTACTCATACTTCTCTGCAATTTCTACTGTTCCCATTACAAGATGAGACAGGTGGTAGTATTGTGTCCATAGATGTGAGAATCATACCAGTTTCCTAGGAAACATTTGAAAGCCATTTGCTTTGGGAGTTCAGGCTGATATCCTCTGTGACTATACACCTGGCCTTCCAGGAGCAGCCATTGTGACCTTCACGTCTCTTGCCCTTCCCACGTGTGTATAAGCTCTAAGTCCCATATTAAGTACCTTTGTTTCATAATACTAGGTATGGTTCTATGTACTTGACAAGAGCACCCATTGTGACCTTCACGTCTCTCGCCATTCCCACATGTGTACAAGCTCTAACTCCCATATTAAGTATCTTTGTTTCATAATGTTTGGTATGGTTCTATTTACTTGACAAAACCCAGAATGATTAATCTTCACTAAAAGATAAAATGCTTAAACCTTAATAACTTGCGTTGAAGATCTGTACATTTTATGGGAATAAAGTAGCTATAGATCTTCATAGGATTTCCTACCTCCATACTTCTTTTATTTTCCATAGCTGTACTACCTCTTGCTACATCTATAGTGCAAATTCAAGGCAGTAATGACCTAATATCCACAAAAACACTCAATGAATCAAAAAGCAACTACTAAAAATCCAAGGAGCCCTTATTCCATATAGAGGTCAATTACCCAAAGTGTAAACATCAGTATCCCTTGTTGGGAAGTTATTGTGTATAACAAATTTAGATCCAGGTTCTCTATCAAAAGTATAACACTCTAAGGGATTATATAAAGTTTCATTTATATCTGGCCTTAACTTCTCTTTATAAGCAGAGAAAACTTGTCATCTTATGAATGAGACAGGACTTAAAAATCGTCCTTTAAAAAAAATCACCAGGAACACAAAACCCCACTACTGCAAGTTGAGAAGATTTGGAAAGAAGTCTCTGGCTACCTGCCCAATTATCCTCTGAGACTGAGGGCTCAACCTGCACAGAACTGACTTCTTCAGTGCTTATGGTCTGAGAAAAATACAAATATGTATAATGATTCCAGGTACCTTCTCATCTCTGAGGAAGATCATGAAATAAATCCTGAACCTATGAAGGCCTTTTACTTGGGATTTTATTTGGAATTCCACTGGTTTACCTGAACAGAATTTTTTGTTCCAGGAATAATACTTAGTTTCTACAGTTGATTCTTTTGCTTTCTTTATTCATAATTGTATTATCACACTCTTAAAAACAACAACAGGAAAAAATGTGAGAGATCGTATTGCTTACATGCTGGTGACATTAATTTACCTCTTGATTGGAGTCCTGGTTTTGTTACATTTCCTTCACCACCATTATCCAAAGGTCATATTGAAAATAATGTTTAGACAACTTCCCTAGCAGGGACAGCCTATCCTTCATTGCAAGGATATTCCTGCGGCTGTAGCTTGTGACTATATACCCACCCCTAGGCTATTTGGCTTGTGTGCAGCTACTGTGCAACTTTCCATTTGCTGATTCTTAATCTAAGTACTGTGAGAGCTGTGGCAATCAGGTCCTGTTTCTACCCAAACATAGGAGGGCTCATATGATATTCAGGAGCAGTGTGTGACCTGGCCTGTGTGATCATAAATCCATCTGTCATCTTTATAGTTTCCCTCCACCAAGGAAAGTGTGTGCACATGGCCTAATTAATCTTTCACTTTTTCATCATCATTTTTGCTCTAGCTAACCTGATTGCTCATTTTTCTTTCTAAAATGCTGAACTCCTTCTCAAGGTCTTTCATGGTATTTTGAGTTTTGACAACTGTTCCACAAGAATCTAGTTGTAAATTCTGTTATTGTAAATGTTTTTTCCTTAAAATAATTTGAAGGCAAGAGAAAAAGTCATCCATTAATATTTTATTAGAGTATGAAAAGGGGCAACAAGACTGATGTTATTATCTTCTCATATTCAGTTACCTTCTCATTCTCATTTTATTTTCTGAATAGAAATGTGTGCCCTAGGAAAATTCATTCTGGATTTTCAAGATACATGGTAGGGTTTATTTTGGGTACAATAAAGATTTCCAGGGTATCACAGCAACATATTGCCAGATCCTACTTCTGTTTTATGTTTCAGTGTATTCACTTTTCTTTTATTACCTGCTAGACCAATTCTACCATTTGTCCGAGCTTCTTTAGTTTGGCATAGTAAATGAAATACCTCATTTAAAAAAAGTTGCTTAAGAGTAGCCTTCAGAATAGCCTCTCAACCCTATTTGAAATCTCTTAGCTACTAATACATTATTTTGTTACATTTATTTCCCCCCTTTTGGTCAAGTAGGCATTGTCAATCCCAAGATGTCAGGGCCAAGCTCATCCCTGGGAGGCTTGCTCCACATTACCAGGGAGACTTACACCCCCATATAGAGGGGAGGGTAATGAGTCTACTTGAAGAGTTGGTTTAATAGATGGAGAGAGGCCATATCTGAGCCACAAAAGAGGTTCTCTGGAAGTGACTTAGGCATAAATTATAGGTAGGCTTAGATTCACTATTACCGAAATTAGTTTCAAAAGAGCAAGCCTGAAACTTGTCCTATTAACATGGGAGTCTCTAATGGTTGAGAGTGTATACTAATTTCCTAGATGTGGAAGTTTATTAGTTCCATATTTTTTCTCCAGTCCTTCAAGGGACTTTGCCTATTCTTTATAACTATCTGGCCAACATACTTTGGAATGTATTAGGTTATTACATTAAACAATGCAGAATTTCAAGATCTCATTCCCAATTCTATGTTTCATGTGTTTAGGCTATTTTAATGAACTGGCCAAAGAGGTTAAGTTAGATTGTGTGCTACAGAAAATTTAAATTTTACCAAAAATAAATGTGTTTTCTTTTGATCTTATACCTCAGGTTAAATTCTAAAATACAGACAATATCATATTGTCTTAACTCTTTATTCTGATTAACCATAGTACAAACAATATTCTTAGCTCTTTATTCTGATTAACCATAGTACAAACTGAAACAACTTCATTCTTATTGAAATCTGATCTCTTTTTTTCAGCTTCTTTAACAAATGCTGACTTTCATTGCTGCAGAACTCCAACTCCGAGTGTTAGGTGTCACACAGGTATCTAAAGTTCCAGGGAAAAACCAGGTTGTACACATAGAGCACAGGGTCTCAGAATCTAGACATAACACCTAATGCTCAGGAATAAATATGACTGCTGTAAGAGCATACAGTCTAGGCCCTAATTTTCTTATAAGAATTTTCTAAAAAAGACTATAAAATATTTGTCCCTTTGTTTTTGTTTATTTTACTCAACATAATGTCCTCAAAGTCCATTTACCTTGTTGCATGTCCCATGACTTCACTCCTTTCTGTAGCCATGCAATATTCTATGATATATATGCATCCCAGTTCACCCTTCTGCTTCTAAGTTGATGTACACTTCAGCCACCTTCACCCATTGGATCATAGGGTAACTGGATATTTAGTTTTCTGAGGAACCTACAAAATGTCTTCCACAGAAGCCATACATTATATATTCTTACCAGCAGCAGACAAGTGTTTGAATTTCTCTACATCCTTTCCAACATTTGTAGTTTTCTGTGTGTTTAATGGCAGCCATTCTTATAGGTGCGAGATAATATCCTATTGTGGCTTTGATTTGCATTTCCCTAGCAGCTAATGAATAAAACATCTTTTCATGTGTATTTTAGCCACTTATATATCCTCTTCAGAAAAATGTCTATTCATATCTTTGCCCATTTTATACTTGGGTTGTTTGTTCTTTTGTTGTTGAATTGTGGTATTTCTTCATATAAACTGGATATCAAACCCTTATCAGATATATGCTTTCTGAATATTTTCACCAATTGAATTGGCTGCATCTACACCTTTTTGACAAAGTCCTTTGAGGTTTGGAAGCATTTGATTTTGAGGAGTTCCCATTTATCTGTTTTTTTCTTTCATTGTCTGTGCTTTGGGTGTAAAGCCTAAGAAGCTACCTCCTGTCACTTAGTCTTGAAGATGTTTCCCTATATTTTCTTCTAAGATTTTTATAGTACTGACACATATTTAGGTCTTCTATCCTTTGAATTAATTTTTGCACAGGGATTAATTATACAATCCCTGTATAAATGAATGAAATGTGGTCCTCTTTTCTTCCTTTGGCTATGGATATTCAGTTCTCCCAGCCCCATTTATTGAAGAGACCATTCTGTCCCAGTTGAGTGGATTTTGGCGCCTTGTTGAAAATCAGTTTACCATAGATCTTGGGGTCTATTTCTGAACTCAATTAGAGTCCATTGATCAATATGTTTATCTTAATGTCAATACTATGCTATTTTGAGCACTGTGGCTTTATAATAAGCTTTAAAGTAAGAAAGTGTAGGTCCTCCAATTTCATTCTTCTTTATAGGAAGTTATTGGCAATTTGAAGCCTTTTTCCCTCCCAAATAAATTTGGTGACTATCTTTCTAAAGTTTGCAAAGTAGATTATTAGAATTTTGATTGATATTGTATTGAGTCTGTAGATCAACTTGGGTAGAATTGACATCTTCAAAACATTTAGCCTTTCTATCCATAAACACTGAATATTTTTCCACCTATTTAGGTCATCTTTGCTTTCTTTTAGCAAGATTTTGTGGTTTTCTGTGTTGAAGCCCTTTACATCCTTGGTTAAGTTTATTCCTAGATACTTGATTCCTTTTGTTGCTATTGTGAATAGAACTTTTTTCCTTAGCTGTCTCCTCAGTTAGGTCATTACTAATGTATAGAAACAGTACTAATTTTTGCACATTAATCTTGTATACTGCCATTTACCACATTCATTTATTAGCTCTAGTAATTTAGTCATGGATTTATCAGTGTTTTCCAAATATAGGAAAATGTCATGTCACCTGCAAATAATGAAAGTTTGACTACTTCCTTTCTGATTTGGATGTGTTTTATTTATTTATTTTGCTGGCTGCTCTGGATAGAACTTCTAGCATAATGTTGGATAAAAGCAATGGCAGTGGTCATCCTTGCCTCATTCCTGATCTTAATGGGAAGGCTTTCATTCTCTCACCACTGAGTATGATGCTGGCTATGGGTTTTTCTTATATGCCCTTTATCATATTTGGGAAGTTTCCTATGATTGCTAGTTTTTGAAGATTTTTTTTTAATCAGGAAAGGATTCTGAATTATGTTGAATACTTTTTCAGCATCAATCAAGATGATGTAACTTTCCCTTTTGAATGTGTTAATGTGTTCTATTACATTGATTGATTTTTCTCATGTTGAACTACCTTTGCATGCCTGGAATGAACCCCACTGGTCATGGTATAATTATTTTAAACTGCTTTGGATTCTATTTGTAAGTATTTTGTTGAGAATTTCTGCATCTGTATTCATTAGCCAGATTGGCCTATAGTTTTCTTTCTTGTAGTATTTTTATTTGCTTTTGGTATCAGAATGATATTAGCATTATAAAATGAGTTAGGTAGTGTTCCTCTTTCTTCATTTTTAAAGAAGTGTTTGAGCAGGAATGGTGTTAGTTATTTTTGGAATGTCTAGTAAAATTCCCCTGTGAAGCCACCTGGCTCTGGGCTTTCCTTTGTAGGAAGGTTTTTGATGATTGCATGAATCTCTTTACCTGTGATTGTTTTGTTGATGTCTTCAATTTCTTGTCAGGTAGGTGTGGGATGTTCATATGTTTCTAGGAATTCTCAATTTCCTCTAAGTTGTCTAGTTTGTTGTTAAATGATTGATGATAATATCCTGTTATGCATTTTCTATTTCTTCAGTATCCATAGAAATGGTCTCCTTCTTATTTCTAATTTTATTTCCATCTTCTCTCTTTTTGACTCTGTCAGTCTAGCTAAGGGTTTGACAATCTTGTCAATCTTCTCAAAAAACCAAATTTCGGTTTTGTTGATTTTCTTTATTGTTTTTTTTGTTTTGCATTTCATTTATTTCTGTTTGAATCTTTGTTGTTTCTTTTCTTCTACTTGCTTTAGGCTTAGTTTTCTGTTCTTTCCCTAACTTCAGTTGTTCAGTGTTCAATTAATTCTTTGGTTTTAGCTCTTCCTTTCTTCTTCTTCTTTTCTTTTTTACATGGGAAAGCACCAGGAACTGGACCCAGATCTCTGGCATGGCAGGTGAGAACTCTGCCTGCTGAGACACTGTGGCCCTTCCTTCCTTTTTAATGCATGCATTGAGAGCTATTAATTTCCCTCTCAGTACCACCTTCACTACATCCCATAGGCTTTGATATGTTGTATTCTCAACTTCTTTTATCTCCATATACTTACTGATTTCTCTTGCATTTTTTTCCTTGACCCATTGGTTATTTAAGAATGTTCTGTGTTACTTCAGTATATTGGTGAAAGTTCTGTTTCTTTCAAGGCTATTGATTTCCAGCTTCATTCTATTATGGTCAAAGAAAATGACTTGAATAATTTCAGTTGTTTTTCTATTTATTGATACCTGTTTTTGCCCCCAACATATGATCTATCCTTGAGAACATTCCATGAGCACTAGAGAAGAACATATATCCTGGTGTTTTTCAATGCAATGATCTATATATATATCTGTTAGGTTTGTTCTCTATTTTCTTATTGAATCTCTGTCTCATTGTTCTATCTATAGAAGAGGGTGGTATATTGGAGTCTTCCACTATTATCGCAGTAACAGCTATTGCTTCCTACAGTTTTGCGAATGTTTGCCTAATATACTTTCTGCTCCATGCTTGGGTGAATACACATTTATGATTGTCATTTCCTGGTGAATTGTCCTTTTTATTAGCATATAGTGTCCTTTCTTGTCTCTTATGACATTTTTTATTTAAAGTGCATTATAGCTACCCCTGCTTTCTTTTGGCTACTACTTGCATAGACTGTTTTTCCATACTTTCACATTCAGTCTATTTGCATTCTTTGGGCTAAGTCTCTTATAAACAGCATATATAATCTATTCTGTCAATCAGTAGCTTTTAATTGGAGAGTTTAATCCATTCACATTCAGAGTTATTTACTGTACAATAGGTGAACCAACCATCTTATCCTTTAGATTTTATTTGTAAGATGTATTTTTTCCCTCTCACTCATATATCCTTTAAATTACTCTTACTAATGTTCTTTAGTTCTGTACCCTTCTCCAACCTCTCTCTCATTTCTTTTTTTTTCTGCCTACAGAATTCCTTTAGTAATTCTTGCAGGGCATGTCTCTTGTTCACAAATTCTTTCAGCATTTGTTTTTTCTGTGAAGATTTTAAACCTCCCTCACTTTGAAGGACACCTTTGCTGGATAAAAAAATCTTAACTGACTATTTTTCTCTTTCATAATCTTAAATATGTCATGCTACTGCCCTCTTGCCTCTATGGTGGGCATTGAGTAGTCAGTACTTAGTTGTATGTGGCTTCCCTTGCATGTGATGTATCACTTTTCTCTTGCTGCTTTCTGGAATTTCTCCTTCTCTTCAGTTTTTGGAAATCTAATTAGCATTTATCTTAGTGCAGGAGCATTTGGATTTATTCTATTTGAAGTTCAGTGGGCTTCTTTGCTTTGCATATTTATGGCTTTTATAACTGTTGGAAACTTTTCCCCAATTATCTCTTCAAATACTCTTCCTAACCCTTTACTTTCCTCCTTCTGGGACACCAATCATGCTTACATTTGTGCACTTCATGTTGTTCATCATTTCCCTGACATCCACTCCAAGATTTTCCATCTTTTTCACCATTTGTTCTTTTCTACATTCATATTCAATTGCCCTTTTCTCTAGTTCACTTATTCTTTCTTCTGCTTCTTCAAATCTGCTGCTGTATGCCTCTAGTGCATTTTTAATTTGATCTACAGTATCACTTCCTTAAACCCTGCTATTTTCCCACCTATTCTTTCAAATTCTACTTTATGCTCTTCTAGTGTCTCCTTGATATCCTTTATGTCTTATCCAAATCATTGAAATTATTTTGGAGATTAGTACATACTTCTTTGATGAGTTGTTCCAACAGTGTCTCCTCCAGCTTTTTAATTTGGTCATTTGGCTTGGCCAGCTCTTCTTGCATCTTCATGTGCTTTGTGAGTTACTGGTGATTTCTAGGCATTTAGTTATCTTGATAAGATTATTTTTAAAGTTGATTTCCCTTGCTCACTTAAGATTTTATATTTGCATGGTTTTATTTTTTCATTTTGTTTTCTTTTTCTTAGTGTGTGTGTTTTGTTTGTTTTTTTGCATGGTTCTGCACTGAAGACCAGAGTGCACTTTACCTGTCTCCCAGAAGATCATGTTCTTGGGTCACCTTTTCTTACAACCTCATCTTTCCCCACCTGTGGCAGCACACTGGGACCCAGGCAGGCTGCAATCCAGCCAAGGCTGCTACTTTCCATATGCAGTGAGCCACTGACTCTGGGAGTAGGGAATGGACACTGCACCCCTTGAGTAAGGCCCCATCTTTGGGCACAAAGTGTCTGGTGCATCCCAGGCTCCAGTGTAGAAAGGCCTTGGATTGCAGGATTGAGAGTTTCCACTTCACCAGTCAACAGCTGACTCAGGAATGATCTGCTTTTTCTCATCCAGCAAAACCTGGGTTTGTTTTAGTGCATGGCCTTGACAGTTGAGTTGTCCATGTTTCTCAGCCAAAACAGAGAGTTGTTTGTGCAAGGTGTGTCTGTGCAAGGTGTGTAAATCAGCTCTGACTGCATCTGAGAAAGGGGTTGCAGAGTCTCTATTAAGCCCTTTAATTCCCCTGCACTTTCCAGCCTGCTGAGCAGATGGCACTTTTTGGTGAATTAATTGTCCTCAGAAGCTGTTAGCCTCCAAGCCTAGGCAGCATCTGACTGGGCAGGGATTTATTACATCCAAGCCCAGACTACTTCTGACTGGATGAGGCTGCAGCTGTGAGTTTCCTGTGCCCAGTCAGATGCTTCATTGGCCAAAATCTGGCTCACTGTATGGCTATGTCCCTCACCTTACTTGCCTCAGGATTCCTCCAGTTGCCCCCATCTGCTGCTTTCCACTAGACAAGAACTGTGCCTCCTGCAGCTATTTCTGTCATGGATGGGTAAGGGGAGTGTATTAGTTATATTCACTTGTCAACTTGGCCAGGTGAGCATACCTAGTTCTGTTGCTGTGGACACAAACCAATGGTATGTGAACCTCATCTGTTGCTAATTACATTTGCAGTTGGCTAGGAGGCGAGTCTGCTGCAATGAGTGACGTTTGACTTAATTGGCTGATGCTTAAATGAGAGATTGCAACATAGCACAGCTAAGCAGCTGGGCATTCCTTATCTCAGCACTCACAGCTCAGCCCAGGCCTTTGGAGACGCAGAAAGAAGTCACCTCGGGGAAAGTTGTTGGAACCCAGGGGCATGGAGAGAAGACCAGCAGAGACCATCCTGTACCTTCCACGTAAGAAAGAACCTCAGTGGAAAGTTAGCTGCCTTTCCTCTGAAGAACCAACAAAATAAATCCCCTTTTATTAAAAGCCATTCCATCTCTGGTGTGTTGCATTCCAGCAGCTAGCAAACTAAAACAGATTTTGGTACCGGAGAGTGGGGTGCTACTGCTGCAGTTTGCAAATACCAAACATGTTGGAATGGCTTTTTAAATGGATATGGAGAAGATTCTGGAGGAGTTGTGAGGAGCTTGATAGAGAGGGCCTAGAGTGCTTTGAAGAGACTGTTGGTAGAAATGTAGACTCTAAAGATACCTCTAACCAGGCTTTAGACAGAGATGAGGCCCATGTTATTAGAAACTGGAAGGTAGGCAATCCTTGTTTTAAAATGGCAGATAATCTGGCAAAGTTGACTAGTGGCTTTGGCTGGAAGGCAGATTGTAAAAGCCATGAACTCGGATATTTAGCAGAGGAGATCTCCAAATTAAATGTCGAAAGTTCAGCCTGGTTTCTCCTTGCAGCTTATAGTGAATTGCAACAGGAGAGAGATAAGCTGAAAACTGAACTCTTGAGTAAAAAGAAACCAGAAATTGAGGTCCCAGAAAATTCTGGGCCTACAGAAAGGGAGACCCCAGAGAATAGAGCCCTGTGTGAGGATTTGACCAGATATGGAACCAGCCAGCCATTTCAGAGAAAGTCAGGATTGGACATGGAGTTATCCAGGAAGGATTTGTGGAAACTCCTTATGTCTGATGGGCATGACCCAAGGTTACTGCACAGAAAGCCAATGAGAGTGCTGTGGGGCCTGTATGAACAGAGCTGCTGCCAGTCTGGACTGGGGGGTTCAGAGAAGGGACACATTGGAGGAAAAATAACTTCAGAGGCAAAACCATGGAGGCTGAGGTCTGAAGTCAAGAAGACTTGGGCCAGGAGAGTGGACCCACCCAAACACTTGAAGAGGGTGAGTTTGCCCCAAAGGCAGAGAATGGGCCTTCCACCTAGTTGCAGTGGAAGAGTCATGCCACCTCAGGCCTTGGAGAGGGTGAAACACATTCCTTGGGGCTTGGGGAGAGCCTGGCTGCCACCACATGGAGAGGTTGAGTGTGTGACCCGGAGATGGCAGAAAGCCTGGGTACAGCCCCAATGCTTGGAGAGGGTGGAGCCAAGAAAAAGGTGGTCTCCCCAATGTCCCCCAAGGTTGCATGCAGAGAGAGGCACGCCTCTGCATAGGCATTTGGAAAGGGTGGGACTGCCACTTTCTAAAGCCCTGAGGATAAATGACTCTCAGATTTTGAAATCTAATGAACTTTGCCCTGCAAGTTTTCGAAACTGTATAGGTCCAGTGACCCCTGTGTTCCTTCCTTCCTATGGAAATGTGTATATGTATCCTATGAATGTTCCTCCTTTATATGTTGGCAGCAAATAACTTGTTATGAGTTTTCAAAGGTCCAGAGCAAATGGAGGGAATTTTGCCTTAAGACAGACCATGCCTGTAACTAGCTTGATGAGATTTTATACTGTCTTTAATTTTGTACTTCATTTGAATCGCTACTGAAAGGTTTAAGGTTTCTGATATTGTTATGAAATTAATGTGTTTTGTATATGGGAAAAACATGTCTTTTTTAGGGGCCAGAGGATGGAATGTGCTGGTTTGAAAGGAATATGCCCTCTAAGAAAAGCCATGTTTTAATATAAATCCCATTTCATAAAGGTAGAATAATCTCTATTCAATACTGCATGTTTGAAACTGTAATGAGATCATCTCCCTGGATGATGTGATTTAGTCAAGAATGGTTGTTAAACTGGATTACAGGATGACATGTCTCCACCCATTTGGGTGGTCTTGATTAGTTTCTGAAGTCCTATAAAAGAGGAAATACTTTGGAGAATGAGGAATTTGGAGAGAGCAGAGAATGCTGCAGCACCACAAAGCAGAGAGTCCACCAGCCAGTGACCTTTGGAAATGAAGAAGGGAAACGCCTCCCAGGGAGCTTCATGAAGCCAGAAGCCAGGAGAGAAAGCTAGCAGATAACGCCATATTCACCATGTGCCCTTCCAGCCAAGAGAGAAGCCCTGTGTTTGCCATGTACCATCTCATTTGAGAGAGAAACCCTGAACTTCATCAGCCTTCTTGAACCAATTTATCTTTCCATGGATGCCTTTGATTGGACATTTCTATAAACTTATTTTAGTTGGGGCATTTTCTCGGCCTTAAAACTATAAACTAGCAACTCATTAAATTCCCCTTGTTAAAAGCCATTCCGTTTCTGGTATATTGCATTCTGGAAGCTAGCAAACTAGAACAGATTTTGGTACCAGGAGTGGGGTGCTGCTATGGTTTGCAAATGCCAGATATGAACGGTGTTTTGGACGGCTAAGGGGAAGATTTTGGAGGAATTGTGAAGAGAATGATGGAAAAGACCTGGAGTGCGTGAAGCGACTGTTGGTGTAAATGGAACCACTGCCAATCTTAACAAGGGAGGACACAAAAGGGAGAGATTGGAGATTGCAGAGTGAGAATCATGGATGCTCAGGTCTGAAGCCAAGAAACTCGGCCAGGAGAGTGAACCTGCCTATATACACGGAGAGGGTGAGTTTACCCTGAAGGGTGAGGATGAGCCTCTCATCTTGTTGCAGTGGAAGAGTTGTGTAGCCTCAGGCCTTGGAGACTGTAGAGCACGCTCCTTGGGGGACTGGGAGAGCCTGGCTGCCACCATGTGGAGGGGTTGAGCATGTGCCCCAGAAATGGCAGACAGCCCAGGGGTGGCCCTAATGCCTGGAGAGAGTGGAGCCTAGAGGTGGTCTCCTCGATGTTCCCCGAGGTTGATTTGGAAAGAGGCAGGCCACTGCATAAGCCCTCAGAAAGGGTGAGACTGCCACTTTCTAAGCTGAAGGATGAATGACTTTCAGACTTTAAAATTCCATGGCACTTTCCCTGCAGGTTTTACATCTGTGTTTCTTCCAATTTCTCCCTATGGACATGAAAATCTGTATCCTGTGAATATCCTCCTTTGCATCTTGGCACTAGACAACTTGTTTTGAGATTCACAGGTCCACAGCAAGAAGAGAATTTTTTGCACCTGTTTAAGGTGATGCTTGAAGTTGCCAAGTTGACAAGGGGTGGACATGTATTAGTTAGATTCACTTGTCAACTTAGCCAGGTGAGCAAACCTAATCTTGTCGCTGCGGACATAAGCCAATGGTATGTGAACCTCATCTGTTGCTAATTACATCTGCAGTCGGCTAGGAGGCGTGTCTGCTGCAATGAGTGACGTTTGACTTAATTGGCTGGTGCTTAAATGAGAGATCACAACATAGCACAGCTAAGCAGCTGGGCATTCCTCATCTCAGCACTCGCAGCTCAGCCCAGGCCTTTGGAGATGCAGAAAGCAATCACCCCGGGGAAAGTTGTTGGAACCCAGGGGCCTGGAGAGAAGACCAGCAGAGACCATTCTGTACCTTCCACGTAAGAAAGAACCTCAGTGGAAAGTTAGCTGCCTTTCCTCTGAAGAACCAACAAAATAAATCCCCTTTTATTAAAAACCATTCCGTCTCTGGTGTGTTGCATTCCAGCAGCTAGCAAACTAGAACAGGGAGCCACCAGAACCAGGGCTGGAAACACAGTCTCTCTGTTCACATTTTCTCAGACTTTCTCCCTCACTGACCTGTGACTTGAAATGTCTTCCCCTGTCCCTTGGGTCACCAACTACTTGGTTTGGGTAGTCCCAGCCTGGCTACTTGCTGCTGTTAAGGAAGATTTTGCTGTCTCCTCCTTACTCCTCCATTTCATAAAATTCCCCCATGCTTCCCTTTTGAATTCTGCCCTTCCACACAGCTTAAGTCCTGCCGTAGGTATCTGTGGGCTTGAGATTCTGTGTATGGATATAGGTGGAGATATGTTCCACAGTTGTGAGAGATTTTATAACTGCATCCCCAGTAGACAACGAGAAAGATTCTGGCTGCTGTCTCTATACGCTTGCCAACATATGTGAGACCAAGTGAGCTTACATGGAAGTTTCCTACTTGAAATTTTTATTTTTCTTTGACTCAGCTTTTGTAGACTCCTTCTCCAAGGAGAGATTTTCAGTAGCTATTTACATTTCCATGTTGATGATGCAGCCTCCTTAACTGTGCTTCTTAAGGCCCTTTTTTTCTCAAGCATACAGAAAGATAGAATAATAAATTGACATCCAGCTATGCATAACTTAGATTCAGTAATTATAGGATCTCACCACATTTGCTTTGTTTATCTCCTTTTTCCTTTTTCTCTTCCACTGAGGAAGTTTCAAAGCAAATTTTATATATCATGTCATTTATCTCTACAAATTTTAGTATGCAGCTAATAACCTTTTTTTGGATTTTTAAACATTTTTTTAATTGCATAGTATAACATATACAAAGCAAAGAAATAAAAAGCAATAGTTTTCAAAGCACTCTTCAAAAAGTGGTTACAGGATAGATTCCAGAGTTTGTCATGGGCTACCATATAATCATCTCATATTTTTTCTTCTAGCTGTTTCAGAATATAGGAGGCTGGAGGACAAATACTTTTTATCATCACAATCAACTTTTTTTTCCTTCTTTTTTGTGAACAATAACAAATATACAAAAAAGTTATTAATTTCCAAGCATAGCACCACAGTTAGTTGTAAAACATATTTCAGACTTTGACAGGGTTACAATTTCACAATTTTAGGTTTCTACTTCTAACTGCTTTAAAATACTGGAGACTATCAATTTAATGATTCAGCATTCATATTCATTTGTTAAGTCCCATCTTCTATGTATAAGCCACCATCATCTTTGATTCTTCCATACCTCTCTTTGGGGTGTTTGGGCTGCGGCAATTCTAAATTTTTGATATTGGAAGGGTCTATTACTAATATGGGCTAGGGAGATGGAACTATCTGATGTTCTGGAGAGACTGGGCTAGGTTTCAGAATTTATCTGGACCAGGGACCCGTCTGGAGGCTACAGGTCTCTGGCAAGTTACTCTAGTGCCTGAACTCTTGTGGAATCTTATATATTGCCCTAGGTGTTCCCTAGGATCAGCTAGAATGGTCCTGGTTGGGGGTTGGCAGGTTATGATAGGTAGCAAGATCTAATTGAAGCTTGTATAAGAGCAACCTCCAGAGTAGCCTCTCGACTCTATTTGAACTCTCTCTACCACTAATACTTTATTAATTACACTTCTTTTTCCCCTATTTGGTCAGGATGTAATTGTTGATCCCACAGTGCCAGGTCTGGATTCATCTGAGAGCCATCTCCCATGTTGCCAGGGAGACTTTCACCCCTGGATGTCAAGTCCCACATAAGGGGGAGGGCAATGATTTCACTTGCAGTGTTGGCCTTAGAGAGACTGAGGCCACATCTGAGCAACAACAGAGGTCCTCCAGAAGTAACTCTTAGGCATAACTCTAGGTAGTCTAGGCTTCTACGCTACCTACATAAGCTTCATAAGAGTCAGCCTCATGATTGAGGGCTTGGCCTATTGTCTGGGTGTTCCTAAAGTTTGAAGCCAGTATCAGGAGATTCCCTGATGGTAAGGTTTAATAGTTCCATAGTCTTTTTCCCATCCCTCAGGGGACTTTGTCAATACTTTTTGATTATCTGGTTAATATATTCTAGGATATTTCCATGCATTACAATAATCTATACAGGCTTAAAGGAACTCTTTCTCATTCTGTGCTCTCTGTGTTCCCATTGTTCAAATGAGCTTTACAGATAGGTTGGATTAGAATATGCACTACAGAAGATTTCAATCCAAGATCAAATAAACCATTGGGCTCAAAGAGTATGTGTGGTTCTAAAATATAGACACTGTCTTCCTTACCCCTATGTTCTGAATTACTTTAACCCTGTGCTGGTTTGAAGGGAAGTATGCCCCCTAAGAAAAGCCATGTTTTAATATGGATCCCATTTCTTAAAGGTAGAGTAGTCTCTATTCAATGCTGTGTATTTGGGACTGTGATGGGATCATCTCCCTGGTTGATGAGATTTGGTTAAGAACGGTTGTTAAACTGGATTAGGGGATGACATGTCTCCACCCATCTGAGTGGGTCTTGATTAGTTTCTGAAGTCCTATAAAAGAGGAAACATTTTGGAGAATGAGAGATTCAGAGAGAGCAGAGAATGCAACCTGTCTCCTCTGAGTCCTCCTTAAAAGGCTTCCCATGATTGCATTTAGCATCACTAATTGCAGAAGACACTCCCCTTTGGCTGATTACAAATGGAATCAGCTGTGGATGTAGCTAACGTGATCATGACCTAATCCTATGAAATGTCCTCATTGCAACAGACAGGCCAACGCTTGCCCAATCAGATGAACAGGTACCACAACTTGGCCAAGTTGACACCTGTCCCTAACCATAACAAACCCCAACCTGTTCGTTTTCATTCTTATCTCTAAATATCAGGTTATATATATAAAGCAGTCTCTAAAAATCCAGAAATAACAATCACCACTCTGGACTTAATGTGTGTGCTCTAAAAGCTTTCAGTCTAGGCCCCTGTTTTCTTATAAGCATTTTCTAAAGGTTACCACATCATTGTTGTTTTTTTGTTTCTGGCTTATTTCATCTCACCAAATGTCCCACATGTTCATTAATATCGTTGCATGACTCGTGACATTGTTCCTTTTTGTAGCAGCACAGCTTCACTCATAAGTATACACCATTGTTCACCATTCTACTTCTCTGTCAGTGCATCCTTCAACCACCTGCTTTCATTGGGCATCATGTGGAGGGCCCAAAGTCCACAGTCCGTCAACATTCTCAATTTTAGATAATTTCATTGGTCCCAAGAGACAGAAAACTAATAAACACACCTTCACCAAATAGGCTGTGTGGTTGTTCTATCTATAGAGGAGAGTGGTATATTGAAGTCTCCAACTATTATTGTTAAAACATCTATCACTCCTTCAGTTTTGCCAATGGCTGTCTCATGTACTTTGGAGCTCCTTGATTGGGACCATAAACATTTATGATTGTCATATCTTCTTGGTGAATTGACCTTTTAATTAGTATATAGTGCCCTTCTTTGTCTCTTGTGATGTCTTTACATTTAAAGTCTATTTTCTCTGATATTAGTATAGCAACTCTTTTCTTTTGGTTATGACTTGTGTGGAAGATCTTTTTTCCATCCTTTCCCTTTCAATCTATTTGTATCCTTGTGTCTAAAATGAGTCTCTTGTAAGCAGCATATAGCTGAATTATGTTTCTTAATCCATTCTGCCAATCTGTATCTTCTAATTGCTAAGTTTAGTCCATTATCATTCAAAGTTATTACTGAAAAGCTGTTTCTTGATTTCACCATCTTATCCTTTTTATTTTATTTGTCAGATCTATATGTTCTTTTCCCACTTTCTCTTTGTGTTCTTTGAATTATCCTTAGTGGTACTCTTCAATTCTGGTCTCTCCTCCAGACCTCCCTCTCCTGTCTTTTTTTTCAGCTGGCAGAATTCCTTTTAGTATTTCTTGTAGGGCCAGTCTGTTGTTGACAGATTGTTTCAGGACTTCTTTGTCTGTGAAAGCTTTAATCTCCCCCTCAATTTTAAAGGACAATTTGACTGGGTAAGAATTCTTGGCTGGAAGTCTTTCTCTTTCAGGATCTTGAATATATCATACCACTGCCTTCTTGCCTACAGGGTGCTAGTTGAGTAGTCTGAACTCAGTCTTATTTGATTTCCCTTGTATGTAGTAGATTGTTTTTCTCTTGCTGCTTTCAGGATTTTCTCTTTCTCTTCAACATTTGATGGACTGATTAGTATGTGCCTTGGGGAAAGCCTATTTTGGTTTATTATGTTTGTATTTGTTTGGGTTTTTTGACTTATATATTTATTTCCTTTATGAGGGTTGGGAAGCTTTCCCCCATTATAACCTCAACTACTTTTCTTAGCCTTTTACTCCTCTCTTCTTCTTCTAGGACACCAACAATTCTTATATTTGCATGCTTTGTTTTGTTTATCATTTCCCTGAGTTCCCATTCAATTTTTTCCATCTTCTTTGCCATTTGCTGTTTTGAGTCTTCAAAGTCAATTATCCTGTCCTCTCTATCACTTATTCTTTCTTCTGTCTCTTCAAATCTGTTTTTTTGTGCCTCTAGTATGTTTTTTATTTGGTCAACAGAATCTTTAATCTCTGTGATTTCCACTATTTTTCTATTTATTAGTTCAAATTCCTCTTATGCTCTTCTACTGTCTTCTTGATCTCCTTTGTGTCATTTTCTATCCTGCTTATTTTATTAAGTAGAGTTGTATGAACATCTTTGAATAATTGTTCCAATGTCCGTGTCTTCTCAGGTGTTTTAATTTGGTCATTAGGCAGGGCTACATCTATCTGCATTGTGATATGTTTAGTGATCTTCTGCTGTCTTCATCGCATGTAGATATCTTGATTGATTTACTTTGGAAGTTGATTTCTTTCAGTAGTCTAAGGCCTTGTGATGTGGGATGGTTGTACAGTAGGAGCAGGGCATGGGGTGGAGCATTCAGTATGGTGATTTGTTTCAGGGCAGGTATGGGTACAGGTTGGGATGTTATGTTGGTGCTTGTGAATGTGGGCACCCAATGGTCAGGGAAGATGTAGCTATGCAGGTGCTCTGGTCTGGGGGAAGAAACCTTGGTGTGTACTGGTCTAAGGCATGGGACCCTTTGTGCATATGTGTAGAGCTGTGGCAGCAGGTCGGCATTACATTTTCATAGACTGGGGGCAGATATGACTCAGCTGTGCAGGCTGGTACTTTCTCAGAGCTGGGAAGCAAGGCTGAGGGCTGTGTGCGTGCATGGTTCTGGGACTGCTGTAACATGCAGTTTCCAGAGCTGAATGACATGATTGGGGGGCATGTGCATGAGTGGGCCTGGGAGTGCCGAAACAGATGTGCTGAGCTCAGGGAGGGTGGGGTGAGGCTGTGCGACACTATGGGTAGGGAGTGGGGGGTGGTATGGAGGTTAGTGCCTGCAACCTTTATGCACTGGTAATAGCCTTCAGGGAACAGGGAGGGGGAGGTAATGCTCAGGAGGGGAGCAGGAGAGGGGCTTGGGCAGCACTTGCAGTGGGGGTGGGGGGCAGGTATGTGCACTGGGGGTTGGTGGGGTGGAGACACCTGGAGTGCAAGGAATGGGAGTGGGTGAGGGGGTCAGGTGCATGGGATGTGAGATTAATTGTCAGTCATCGGGCTGCACCTACGAAGGTAGCATGCCTAAGAAACATGGCTCAGCTTACTTCTTATTCCCACATACCCATCTGTGCACTCCCGTGGGCTCCACCACTCCAAGCCTCTGTACCAAGCTCCAGCTTTCTGCCTCTCAGTTCCTCAGCCTCTGCAGCCAGGGCTGCCGTGTGTGGTGCAGAAGATTCTCCCGGGTCAGCCGATCTCCTGAATTGCCACCTCAGTTGCCTTCCTGTCCCTTCTCTAACTTTTCCGTGGAGCAGGGCTAATCTCAAACTGCTCTAGTAGGCCATCTTCCCAGAAGTCATCACTAATAACCTTTTGAACTCACCTTCATTGATAGAGATGATTTTAAAAGTTTTTAACAGAAACTGTTCCTAGAAGTTAGGGCAATTGGAAATATTCTGCATGAGGTTTCTGGATGCCTGTGTTAACCTCTGGTATGGGAGTCTTTTGATCAGTTAGCAGGCACAGGAATCCAAAATGAAATAGAAACTTGAGAGCTCTTCTGGGTTTAATCTCTTTTTATTCCTAATTGTCTCCTTTGCCTTTAAAATTTTTAGGGACAGAACTTTCAAAGCCTCTTTTCAATGATGTACTGAGTGTTTAACACATGGAAAAGTGATGTGATTTTTTTTTGCCCAAGTAGTGATGAAAGAAAATATGAAAATTAATTCATTATTTACTACACTAAAAAGTGAAGTGGCTTTTTGCTTTTGTTTTCTTTAAAAATCTCAGATTCTTTAGAAACTTAGAATCCTGTTAGACTAATGCTGGATGACTTTGTCTTTTAGAGTTCTTTTCATGGGACCCATTATTTGACTTGGTTTGTGAACTCCATATGTGTGACTGTATGTATCCTGGCTTATGCTTTAAGATGATAAGATGTGAATTCTCTCAGTCACATTAAAATTAATTTAGAGCTTCTTTCCTCTATTCCAATTTCTGTGAATTTTCTTAAATTTCTTTCACTTTTTGCACTGAAGTGGTTAATCCTTAGTTGCTTTGAACTTAGCTTATTTAGCACAAAATTGAGGATATTATAAAGTTTAAAATGGGTTTTTTTTTTAGATGTTTTTCCTTAGAATGCTTCTGGATGAAAATGTGGTATGCTAATACTAAAGCAGAAAGGAAAACAAAAATGTAAGTTTGATGTCTGTGGAAGACAATAGCCCTAATTCAATTCAGGATCACACCCCCAAAATGTAAGGAATAAGTTTAGCCATAAAAACAGACTTTATTAAATATTCGCTTTGTTTATATTAAGTATATTTTAAAGTACAATGTAATGACAGCTATTAAACGTAGAAGTAGATGGGAAATAATCACCAGTATCCTCTTTATGGAATAAAAATGATGCAAATCTATCTCATCCTCAACTCATCTTTTGTCCATTCCTTTCTATTTAAACTTCTTTGAGAGCAAAGACCAAGCACTGCCTATAAATGTAAAGATATTTTTGCCTTCTCAACCACAATGCATAGCATCATGCTTTACACGTACATAGGTGCTCTCCAAATATTTATAATTAAATTAATAAGGCTTAATTTCAAGTGAGGTGAGAGATGAGGAGGTAAGAGAGGGAGTCATAGTAGGTCAGCTGAAGAAACTGAGATTCAATTGCACTCCACACATCAGCTCGGACCAGTTCATTAATGCTAAGAATAAGAACAAAAGGACGAAGATTCGACACATACGGAATGGGAGTGTGTTTAAATGGAAGCAGCTGGAAGGCAGGAGAACAAGGGAATTGAAGATAAGCATGACGAGAAGTGGTCAAATATGATGATGAATTTCATTAGGAAAGTAAACCCAGGAAGCATATATATTTTTTTTTAAATGGTGTTTTACAGACCAAAGTGAATGAATGAGTTTATTTGGTGTAGCTAAGTGTTTGGTATCAGAAGGAGGGGTTTAGGATATAGTTCAGCTTAGGTGTTTGTAAATCCTGTCTGGGGCATTAGGAGTAGTTTATTGAAGAAACATGATGTGAAATCATTGTCACAGAAAATATTAAGTAATTGCAAGTGCAATAAAGTTATTCAGAATAATGAAAATTATGGTAATAGAGAGGAACAAAATTAGCTTCTCATCACATTCTCCTTTGAATGTAAGACTAGGCCCCCACACTGAGAAGATACATTAAGAAAAAGAACACTAGCTATTCTTAAAATCTCCAAATCACATTCATTTAAACAAGTAATCTCTCTTTTTTTTCATTCACAGCACAAACCAAATGAGTAATTGGATATGCAGGTACCCAGAATCCTTCTGTGGCCTTGGGTGGTTGACAGGCTTTCCTGCATCTGGTTAGTAGCTGAGCAAAGGCAGTGATTAAGGAGGATCAAGTGAGATATATAGAGGCCAGCCCTGTATTGGTACATTTGAGATCTGTCCAGTTATCACTGGCTGGAACTCAGAGGACCCCAAGTAATTACAGGAAAACAGCTTAATTGTGTGCATAGGATGAAAGGAGACATATGGATATTGGTAAACATGATTATTCTTTGTCACAGCAGGTGATAGTGAAAGCAATCTGTGAGGTAGGATCCTCCAAGAAAATGATTTTACAATGAAAGGAAAGAAGACTGTAATGTGGAAGAATCTGAAAGGGCAATATAGATCTGGGAAAATTCTTAGCTTGTTCTCCGACAAGGATTTTGTGAGAAAATGAGTAGCTTTTTGATAATGTTATCACAAGAACAAATTTTATTCATACTGAGTTGTTTAAACACAAGTGGTGTAAAGAACAGGAATTGATTAGGATTCCGTAAGCACCATGCCAAAAGTGTGGAGAGCTATTATGTGATTTAAACACTCAGCACTCAGAAGAGGCGAGAAGGCAGGATATGGACCTGAGATCAAATAAACAAAGTATGGGTTTGCCCCTGGGTATTATGGGGGAATATAGAAATTTTAAAGGACAGGCTGCCAAGGGAAAAAAAATAGAGACTACATATGCCAAGGATTGCAACTATAACTTCAATGAAAAAAATATTGTCTCTGAGCCAGATGCCCATATATCAATGCTTGTGGAGACATGGAGGTAAATGATCATCAACAGTTGTATAAAGAGATAAATGTCTGTCATAAGACAATGAAACAGCATATCTGACTTATATTAAACAAATAGTAAGATGCTATTGTAAGGTGTATTGTCATACACCTTTGAATTTATATTTTTGTACTAATCACAGCTTTACTCTTATCTTTTCAACCAGACAATAAATTAAATTTTTATTTTTCTCCTGCTGTAGGTTTGACACAGCTGGAGGAATAAAAAAGGGAAATTCTCGCCTTAAGGGTAATTAAAATATAGTAAAGAGGGAAAATCAGGGGTATGTGGGCAAGTGTCACAAATGATAGAGGTAAATATATGAAAGTGTTCATACAAATATGATTAGAATAAAAGAATTATGATCTGAGTGGATTTCTCTCCTCTCTGTCTCTCTCTCATACACTTCCTCTCTTTCTTATATATACACACATGCGCACAAATGCACACCCTTACATTAGGGAGCTTGTTTCACTGCCTAAGCAATGTATGTGTACATTATGGGGCAGGCAGTAACTAGGCCGAGAGAGGGAAGAGCATTGCAGAATGACATGCCTCCCAATAATAAAGCTTTCCAGGGAATAATTAAGAGTTTTGTGCAGTTAAGGAGCAAGGAAGATCTCAAGAGATTGACAAGGGATTGACTGTATGAGTTGGCATGTACCAAATCATAAGGCACCTTTGGTTCCATGTTAAATGATTTGAGTTTCATGTGATTCACTAAAGAACAATAAACAGAGAACTAACTTTACTAACTTATATTATGTGGAGACCCCCTGGCTATTGTGTAGAAAATGGATTTTAAGAAAACAAGAATCAGGTGGAAATTTTAAGAGGTGATTACCATGAATCAAGTAAAACTGGTTAATTTTAACTAAGGTAATGGCAGAAGTAACTGAGAGAACGTAGACTTTGGTAACATCTTGTGGCTGATTAACGGTAAAGGATGCGTAATAGCAATGATGCTAGGCGTGGTGCTGGCTGGTTGATTCCATCTACTAATACAGAAATACAGGAAGAAGAGAACAGATCATAAATATGTTACTTTGAGACATCTGTGTGGAGATGCCTCATGTCTGATTGGAGTTACAGATTTGGCACTCAATGGAGATGATTTGGTTAGAGATACTGCTCTGGAGGTCATCAGCAATTACATAATATTTAAATCCCTATTGATTGTTTTTTATGAAGTTATCAAGGGAGGACAGAAAGCACATATCAAGTACAAGAACACGGCAACAAAAAAATATTGGGTAATTGGAAGAACTCAATGAGAAAGAATGAAAATGAAAGCAGGAAGAAAATTGGACATTTTAAATAATAGAATTAAATATAAGATAGTTTCATGAAGGAGGTAGAGGTCAACAGTTGCAAATACTGCAGAAGGCTTTAAGAGCCAAGAATTTGCAGAATTAAGCTTAAATGGCAGGATGAGAAAACACTTACGTTAATGTTAAAAACTACAGAGGCTTTACAGATGTTAAGGTGGTGAATTATGAGAAGGAATATTTTTCATGGCAATAATTTTTTGTAGGGGGTTGAATGCTGATTTCCATGAAGACATGTCCTCCTATTAACCCAATGAAAAAGGTTCATCATGTAACCTTTTTTGAGAAAAAGAAACTTGCAGCTGTAATTAAATAAGGATCTGGAAAGAAGATCATCCAGAATTACCAGGTGGGTCCTAAATTCACTGATGAGTGTCCATAAGGTATGGTGTTCTTCTTGTTATTTCTTGTATTTCTAAAGGTTTTATTTCTATGAGTGGAAAATATGACTATAACAATGTTCCAAATAATGGCTAGTATCACAAGAATTTTCCAAAGTACTAATGGAAGGAATTGATTAACATAAAACTTTAACTTATTTAAAGACAACCACTATTTTCTGAGGATTAGGGGAAAGTCTATCATTTCGCTTTGCAAAAACTATATTAAAAATCATCAATTCTAATGGTGAAACAAGAATGTTTGCTTTTGGTGAACAGGTTACTCAAGGAATAAACAATATGGAAGGAGTTGATGAAGAGGGAATAATGGCTACCTGGAGAGAGAGTAATCTTTTCATCTTTGTATCTATGATATGTAAATGAAGAAAGAACATAATTACAGACCTTAGAGTTTAGGAAAACTGAATTTGAAAAATTCAAGTATAAATGACTTATTTCTTAGCTCTGAAATGGATAAAACATCAAGTATTCTGGAAAGCACTAAGAAAAAAAAGTTTCTTCATGAGATTACATATGACTTCAGTATGGAAAAGAAGACAGAGGTATTTTATAAAAGATCGTGTGACTGCATTTGAGCTTAGGGAAAATTAATAGAGAGGGATATTTACCTAAAATAGAAATAAAGTACATAAAATATATGAGGAAGTGTAACAGTACCTCATTATTTAAAAAATAATATCAGCAGGGTGCTCATGACATCCTCCTTTAGGGTGGAAATTCCTGAGAAGTTTTAAGTTGTTTCTGACATGGAACATGGCTTCTTATTGTCAGGTTGCAGTAGGTATGGTGCTAACTGACCTTGATTAGCCCAAGGGAGATATTCTCTGGTTTGGGTTATGGTTGAGAGGATTGTGAGATGACTTCCATAGACTATAAAGTGTTACATCCTGTTTCAGGGAGTATCCTAAGTTTACCTGTAGTTTTGTTGAGATTCTTAACACAATTTCCATATCTGGAATCAGAGGATAATGTACATATCTGGTCTAATTTTTTCATTTCAACCTACATATTGAATCATTTTTAAAGCTAAACACTGGAACACTAAACAAGAAGGTAATGATAATCTTATTTATTAAACACATGTGTCAAAAGTCAACCTGTGAGAGGAAATTTTAGAATGTCTCTATAAGAATATATTTCAGTTTAATGAAGAAAATATTCTCTCACAATCATATCTTTGCATTGATTAAATGTGTTACCTTAGACAGTTACAAAACTTAAAAGTGTAATGAAGTAGGGCACAGAATGAGGGAGAAAATTTAAACAAATCATAGGGACTGGGAAGAAGTCTTTGTATAAAACCAAAGAGAACAGATCAAGATTCCCAGAGAAGGAACAGAGGAAAGAAATGTTTCTTCTGGAAGAGAAACAATTACACAAAAAGCATAATCTTAACAATTTTACCACATATCCAGGACAAGAATCAAATGAAGAAGAGCTGAGAAAATCTTATTGGTTAAACTTGGGCTATTCTAAAGTTCCAGAATAAATTGTCGCAAGAGAGAAAGAAAAGTCTTAACACAAAGCCAATCAAAAAATAAAACCTAGGCAAGGAGAAGCTGATCTTCAGAGTTAAGCTCCTCAAGATAATCTGATGCCTAGGCATCAGCAATTATTACAAGTCTCTTGTTGAATTTGTATCTTTTGTTTAGGGAGTTTAATCCACTAACTTCAGTATAATTCCTCAAATTTCAGTTTAATCCATCAACTTCAATTTAATCCATTAACAGCAGTGTTGTTACTACAAAGGTAGTACTTCAGCCATTTTCTCTTTTGTTTTCTTTTTGTCAGTTCTATGTTGTCTCTCTTTTCTTTTTTTTTTTTGCAACATCCTTTTCTGTGTATTTGATCTTTGGTGATGAATCTGATTTATCCCTATCTCATCTCTGTCCCTTTGTATTATTAAGATACTTTACTTTTTGTTACTTTGGGGATTATATTGCACAACATCTACAACCTACTAATTTGAAAAGATAACAACAGCTTCAGCAGCAAACATATTCTCTGAATCCTCCTTTCTTCACACTACTCTCAATCACTCTCTTCTCTCTGTTCTTTTCAACCTTTAGAACTTCCTTCAGTAATTCTTGTAAGGTAGACCTTTTGTTCACAAACTTTCTCAGTTTCTGGTTATCTGTAATATTTTAAACCCTCTCTCATTTTTGAAGGAGAATTTTTCGAGCTGAAGAATTCTTGTCTGGCAGTTTTTCTCTTTCAGCATCTTAAATATATCATACCACTGCCTTCTTGCCTCCATGGTTTCTGTCAAGAAATTGGAATTAAATCTTATAAGGATCACCTGTATATGAAAAATTGCCTTTCTCTTGCTACTTTCAGAATTCTCTATCTTTGACATGTGACATTCTGATTAGTGTGTGTCTTGGAGCAGATCTATTGGTGTTTATTCTGTTGAGACTATGTTGCACTTATCCCTGAAACACTGCTTTTTTATTATTATTATTACCCTTTATCTGTCCTTCTGACTGTATGATTTCAGTGGCCAGGTCTTCCGGTTCCCTGACTTTCTTCCTTTCTTATGCCTGTTCAAAGCTGCTATTGTATGCCTCTTGTGTTGTTTTAATCTTTACCGTTGTTCCTTTCATCCCCATAATTTCTGCTATGTGTCTTTTTATACTTTCAAGGCCTTGTTTATGCTCACACATGGCTTTCTTAATATCCTTTATCTCTTTATGCATAAGTTCCTTCATTTCCATAATTTTTATTGTGATTTGCTTAAGCTTTGTTGAGTAATTGTTCCAAATTCTGTCTCCTCTGAATTTTTAATTTGTTCCCCTGACTGAACCATATTCTCATATTTGTTCCCCTGACTGAGAATACATAGGGACAGAGATGAGATAGAGATAAGTCAGATTCATCACAAAAAATCAAATACACAGTAAAGGATGTTGCAAAAAAAAAAAAAAAAAAGAAAAGAGAGACAAGATAGAATTGACAAAAAGAAAACAAAAGAGAAAATGGCTGAAGTACTACCTTTATAGTAACAACACTGCTGTTAATGGATTAAATTGAAGTTGATGGATTAAACTGAAATTTGAGGAATTACACTGAAGTTAATGGATTAAACTCCCTAAACAAAAGATACAAATTCAAAGAATGGATAAAAAGCACGATCTAACTATATGTTGTTTACAATAAATGCGCTTTAGACTTACAGACATAAATAGGTTGAAAGTGAAAAGTTGGAAAAAGATATTCCATGCAAATGGTAACTTAAAAAGAGCTGGAATATCTATACTGATATTAGACAAAATAGACTTTAAATAAAAAGCTGTTATAAGAGATAAAGTACACCTAATACACCTAATCATGATGTCCCAAAATACATGAGGTAAACCTTGGTGAAACTGAAAGGAGAAATAGACATTTCTACAATAATAGTTGGAGACTATCAATAGATGAAACACTACAAGAGATAGAGCATCTAGGCAGAAGATCAATAAGGAAACAGAGAACTTGAAAAATATGATAAATTAACTGGACCCTTCAGACATCATATACAGAGCACTGCACCAGAAAAGACTAGGACATACATTCTTCTAAAGAGCACATGGAAAATTCTCTAGAATACACTAAGTTTTTGGGTCATAAACCAAATCTCAATAAATTTAAAAGATTGAAATTAGGGAATGCATCTTCTCTGACCATAATGAAATGAATCTGGAATCAATAACAAGCAAAGAACTAGAAAATCTGCAAATATAAGGAAATTAATAGAACATTCTTAAACAATCAGTTGGTCACATAAGAAATTGCAAAGGAAATAAGTAAATATCTTGAGATAAAAGTAAACAAGAAAAACAAAATATCAAAACTTTTTGAAGGGAGCAAAGACAGTGCTGAGGAGGGGATCTTATAGCCCTAAGCACTAAACATTAAAAATAAGAAAGAGCTCAAATCAAAGACCTCAGTGCACACATGAAGGAACTAGAAACAATTCAGCAAAGTAATTCCAAAGCAATCAGGAGGAAAGAAATAACAAAGATTAGAGCAGAAATAAATGAAATTGAAAATATTTGTGGGAGCATTGCTACCGACCTCACAGGAAAAAAAGGGACCATAAGAGGATACTATGAACAACTGTATGCCAACAAAGTAAACAATTTAAGTGAAATGGACAAATTCCTAGAAACAAAGGAACAAACTACACCAACCCTAGAAGAAACTGAAGACTTCAATATATGATTCACAAGAAAAGAAATTGAATCAGTCATCAAAATCCCTCCCACAAAGAAAGCCCAGAACAGACCAGTTTACCTCACAGATGAATTCTACCAGTCATTCCAAGAATTAATACCATTCCTACTCAAACTCTCCAAAAATAATTGAACAGGAGGGACCAGTACCTAACTCATTCTATGAGGCCACCATCACCCTGATGCTAAAGCCAGATAAAGAAGTTACAAGAAAAGAAAGTTACAGATTATTTTTTAAATGAATATAGATGCAAAATCCTCAACAAAATACTTGCAAATTGACTCCAACAACACATTAAAAGAATTAGTCACCATGATCAAGTGGGCTTTATCCTTGGTATGCAAGGGTAGTTCAATAGAAGAAATTCAATTAATGCAATATATCGCATAACAAATCAAAGGAGGAAAACCACATGATCATCTCCATTGATTCAGAAAAGGCATTGGAAAAAATCCAGCCTTCCTTCTTGATAAACACTTGGGATGACAAGAATAGAAGGAACATTCCTCAGCATGATAAAGGATGTATATGAAAATCCCACAACTATTATCATGCTCAGTGGTGAGAGATTGAAATCTTTCCCTCTAAGACAAGGGATGCCCAAATCCCCCAGGTTATTCAACATTGAACTAGGTCTACCTTGAGCAGTGAGACAAGAAATAGAAAAATAAGACATCCAAGTTGGAAAGGAAGAAGTAAAACTTTCACTATTTGCATATGACCCTATGTAAAATCCTAAAAAAATCCACAACGAAGTTACTAGAGCTAATAAATGAATTCAACAAAGTTATGGGATACATGATCAACATGCAAAGATCAGTAGTATTTCCATACAATAGAAATGAGCTATTTGAGAAGGAAATCAAAGAAAAAGTCCTTACAACAGCAACTAAAACAATGAAATATCTAGGAATAAATTTAACCAAGTATATAAAGGACTTGCAGACAGAAAACTACATAAGTTTACTTAAAGTAATCAAAGAAGAGTCAAAGAAATTGAAAGACATTTCATGTGCATAGATGGAAAGACTAAATATTGTTAAGATGTAAATTCTACCCAAAATAATTTACCAGTTCAACTCAATACCAATTGAATTTCCAACAGCTTACTTGGCATAAATGGAAAAGTCAATTAACACGTTTATGTGGGAGGGTAAGGGGCCCTGGATAGTGAAAAACATCTTGAAAAATATGAATGGAGTTGGGAGATTCACACTTCTTGTCTTTAAATATCTTACAAAGCTACAATGGTCAAAACATCCTGGTAATAGCACAAGTATAGATATTTTGATTGATGGAATTGAGTAGAGAGTTCTGAAATAGACCCTGACATCTATGGCCAATTGACTATTTCACCAGACTTCTAAGTCCACTTAACTGGGAAAGAATACTCTCTTCAACAAATGATGCTGGGAGAATTGGAGACCCCTGTACAAAAGAATGAAAGATGAACTCTGTTTCATACCACATGCAAAAATCAACTCTAAATGGATCAAAGACCTAAATATAAGAACCAGTACTATAAAATCCCTAAAAATAAATGTAGGGTATCTTCTTCAGGATATTGTGTTAGGCAATGAATTCTTAGACTTTGCACCTGTGCTGGTTTGAAGCTGTTATGTACTCCAGAAAAGGTTATATACTCTTTTGGTCTGTTCCTGTGGATGTAGACTTATTGTGGATGAGACCTTTTGATTAGATTGTTTCAGTTGAGATGTGACTCACTGAATTCAAGATGGACCTTAATCCTTTACCAGAGTCCTTTATAGGATAACAGAAAGCAACACTGAGAGAGGGAGTGCTTGGAAGAAATGTCCTGGAGATGCTAAGAGAAAACCCACAGAAACTCAGAGAGAAGGCCGCTGGAACCAGAAGCTGAGAGTAACGAAACCCAGGAGTGAAGGATGAGCAGATGCTGGCTATGTGTGCCTTGCTATATGACAGAGGAACCCTGGATGCCAGCAGCCTTTCTTCAGAGAAGGTACCAGTCATGTTGATACCTTAATTTGGATATTTTCATGGCCTTAGAGCTCTAAATTTGTAAACTAATAAATTCCCATTGTAAAAGCCAACCCATTTCTGGTATATATGCCATTTCAGCAATTTAGCAAACTGAAACTACACCCAAAGCGCAGGCAACAAAAGGAAAATGGATAAATGGGACCTCCCCAAAGTTAAAAAAATTTGTGTCTAAAAGGACTTTGTCAAAAAGTGAAATGGTACCCTATGCACTGAGAGAAAATATTCGGAAATCACATATCCAATAAGTGTTTTTAATATACAAAATCTATAAAGAAATCCTGCAACTCAACAATAAAAAGACAAATCAGTTTTAAAATGGGCAAAGGACTTGAATGGACATTTCTCCAAAGAGGATATACAAAAGCTAAAAAGCACATAAAAATATGCTCAACATCACTGCAAATCAAAACACAATGAGATCTCATTTCATATCTATGAAAATCGTTACTATTAAAAAACAGAGAACTACAAATGTTGGAGAGGGTGGTGAATAGGAACACTCACGCACTGCTGCTGGCAATGTAAAATTATTAAGCCGCTGTGGGAGACAGTTTGGCAGTACCTCAGAGGGCTAGGTTTAGAATTATCATATGACCTAGAAGTTCTGCTACTAGGCATATACTCAGAAGAACTCCAAGGAGGAAATTGAACATATATTTCCACACCAATGTTCATAGTGGTATTATTCAAAATTTCTAAAAGATGGAAGCAACTCAAGTGTCGATCAACTGACGTATTGATATCAAATTATGATACAGAGATACATGGAGTATTATTCAGTCATAAAAAGGAATGAAATTCTGATGTATGGGACAACTTGGATGAAACTTGAGGACATTATGCAGAGAGAAATAAGCTAGACACAAAAGGATAGATAGTGTATGATCCAATGATATGAATTTTCATAATAAGCAAATTCAAGGAGTTAGAATCTAAATTATAATGTACCAGGTGTTTCGATTTGCTAACACTGCCAGAATGTAAGAAAACATACATGGGTTGACTTTTGCAATGGGGATTTATTAGTATACAGTTTTATAGTTCTGAAGTCATGAAAATGCCCCAATTAGGG
This sequence comes from Tamandua tetradactyla, assembly GCF_023851605.1. Lineage (NCBI taxonomy): Eukaryota > Metazoa > Chordata > Mammalia > Pilosa > Myrmecophagidae > Tamandua > Tamandua tetradactyla. The sequence goes on along the minus strand of NC_135350.1, from coordinate 3,878,910 downwards.
CATCAACAGGATGATACCTTCACTGAAGAAAAGGCTGCTGCTCCAGGGCTCCTTCATCAGACAGTAAGCCACATTGCTGACATCTGCTGGTCCTTCACTCCCAGTTTTCATTGCCTTCAGGTTCTGGTTCCAATGGCTTTTTCAGTTTCTGTGGGTCCTTGTTTGCCCTAATATCTCTCCAGAGCTTCTTCTGTCTTTTATCCTGTCATAAAGGACTCTAGTAAGAGGATTAAGCCCTCCTTGAATGGGCCGGGTCACATCTCTATTGAAATAGTCTCACAAAAATGTCCCACCCATAATAGGCCTGCACCCACAAGAATGGATTAAAAGAATATGGCCTTTTGAGGGGGCACATAACAGTTTCAAACCAGCACACCAGGGAATAGATGGGGTTAGAGAATGGGGAGTTGATGCTTAATTTGCACAGAATTTCCATTTAGGACAATTGTGAAGATTTGGAAATGGGTGGTCGTCATGGTATCGCAATACTGTGAGTGCAATTAAAAGCACCCAATTATGTAGATGAATGTGGTTAAAAGGGACAACCTTAGGCTGTATATGTTACTAGAGTAAAAATTAAAAGAAAAGTCATAGGACTGCATAACAGTGAACTCTTACAGATGATGCACTATAATTAATGGTACATGTACAAGAATGTTCTTTCATGGATTATAGCAAATGTATGATCCTAATGCAATATGTTAACAATAGGGTGTTATATAGAATAAATATACCCACTGTAAAGTAAAATGATAGTTAATAGTATTATTTTTTTATTGATTAAAAAAAAGAATTAACAAAACAGTTAGAAATCATTCCAATCTACATGTACAATCAGTAATTCTTAATAACATCACATAGTTGCATATTCATCATTTCTTAGTACATTTGCATCGATTTAGAAAAAGAAATAAAAAGACAACAGAATAAGAATTAAAACAATAATAGAAAGAAAAAAAAACAAAAAAAACAAAAACAAAAAACCTATACCTCACATGCAGCTTCATTCAGTGTTTTAACATAATTGCATTACAATTGGGTAGTATTGTGCTGTCCATTTCTGAGTTTTTATATCCAGTCCCGTTGTACAGTCTGTATCCCTTCATCTCCAATTATCCCTTCTCTCTTTTTTTTTTTTTAATTAACGGAAAAAAAGAAATTAACCCAACATTTAGAGATCATACCATTCTACATATGCAATCATTAATTCTTAACATCATCACATAGATGCATGATCATCATTTCTTAGTACATTTGCATTGGTTTAGAAGAACTAGCAACATAACCGAAAAAGATATAGAATGTTAATATAGAGAAAAAAATAACAGTAATAATAGTAAAATCAAAACAAAGCAAAACAAAACAAAACAAAAACCTATAGCTCAGATGCAGCTTCATTCAGTGTTTTAACATGATTACTTTACAATTAGGTATTATTGTGCTGTCCATTTTTGAGTTTTTGTATCTAGTCCTGTTGCACAGTCTGTATCCCTTCAGCTTCAATTACCCATTGTCTTACCCTGTTTCTAACTCCTGCTGAACTCTGTTACCAATGACATATTTCAAGTTTATTCTCGAATGTCGGTTCACATCAGTGGGACCATACAGTATTTTTCCTTTAGTTTTTGGCTGGATTCACTCAGCATAATATTCTCTAGGTCCATCCATGTTATTACATGGTTCATAAGTTTATCTTGTCTTAAAGCTGCATAATATTCCATCGTATGTATATACCACAGTTTGTTTAGCCACTCTTCTGTTGATGGAGATTTTGGCTGTTTCCATCTCTTTGCAATTGTAAATAATGCTGCTATAAACATTGGTGTGCAAATGTCCGTTTGTGTCTTTGCCCTTAAGTCCTTTGAGTAGATACCTAGCAATGGTATTGCTGGGTCGTATGGCAATTCTATATTCAGCTTTTTGAGGAACCGCCAAACTGCCTTCCACAGTGGTTGCACCCTTTGACATTCCCACCAACAGTGGATAAGTGTGCCTCTTTCTCCGCATCCTCTCCAGCACTTGTCATTTTCTGTTTTGTTGATAATGGCCATTCTGGTGGGTGTGAGATGATATCTCATTGTGGATTTGATTTGCATTTCTCTAATGGCCAGGGACATTGAGCATCTCTTCATGTGCCTCTTGGCCATCCGTATTTCCTCTTCTGAGAGGTGTCTGTTCAAGTCTTTTTCCCATTTTGTAATTGGGTTGGCTGTCTTTTTGTTGTTGAGATGAACAATCTCTTTATAAATTCTGGATACTAGACCTTTATCTGATATAACATTTCCAAATATTGTCTCCCATTGTGAAGGCTGTCTTTCTACTTTCTTGATGAAGTTCTTTGATGCACAAAAGTGTTTAATTTTAAGGAGTTCCCATTTATTTATTTCCTTCTTCAGTGCTCTTGCTTTAGGTTTAAGGTCCATAAAACCGCCTCCAGTTGTAAGATCCATAAGATATCTCCCAACATTTTCCTCTAACTGTTTTATGGTCTTAGACCTAATGTTTAGATCTTTGATCCATTTTGAGTTAACTTTTGTATAGGGTGTGAGAGATGGGTCTTCTTTCATTCTTTTGCATATGGATATCCAGTTCTCTAGGCACCATTTATTGAAGAGACTGCTCTGTCCCAGGTGAGTTGGCTTGACTGCCTTATCAAAGATCAAATGTCCATAGATGAGAGGGTCTATATCTGAGCACTCTATTCGATTCCATTGGTCGATATATCTATCTTTATGCCAATACCATGCTGTTTTGACCACTGTGGCTTCATAATATGCCTTAAAGTCAGGCAGCGCGAGACCTCCAGCTTCGTTTTTTTTCCTCAAGATGTTTTTAGCAATTTGGGGCACCCTGCCCTTCCAGATAAATTTGCTTATTGGTTTTTCTATTTCTGAAAAATAAGTTGTTGGGATTTTGATTGGTATTGCATTGAATCTGTAAATCAATTTAGGTAGGATTGACATCTTAACTATATTTAGTCTTCCAATCCATGAACACGGTATGCCCTTCCATCTATTTAGGTCTTCTGTGATTTCTTTTAGCAGTTTTTTGTAGTTTTCTTTATATAGGTTTTTTGTCTCTTTAGTTAAATTTATTCCTAGGTATTTTATTCTTTTAGTTGCACTTATAAATGGGATTCGTTTCTTGATTTCCCCCTCAGCTTGTTCATTACAAGTGTATAGAAATGCTACAGATTTTTGAATGTTGATCTTGTAACCTGCTACTTTGCTGTACTCATTTATTAGCTCTAGTAGTTTTGTTGTGGATTTTTCCGGGTTTTCGACGTATAGTATCATATCGTCTGCAAACAGTGATAGTTTTACTTCTTCCTTTCCAATTTTGATGCCTTGTATTTCTTTTTCTTGTCTAATTGCTCTGGCTAGAACCTCCAACACAATGTTGAATAATAGTGGTGATAGTGGACATCCTTGTCTTGTTCCTGATCTTAGGGGGAAAGTTTTCAATTTTTCCCCATTGAGGATGATATTAGCTGTGGGTTTTTCATATATTCCCTCTATCATTTTAAGGAAGTTCCCTTGTATTCCTATCTTTTGAAGTGTTTTCAACAGGAAAGGATGTTGAATCTTGTCGAATGCCTTCTCTGCATCAATTGAGATGATCATGTGATTTTTCTGCTTTGATTTGTTGATATGGTGTATTACATTAATTGATTTTCTTATGTTGAAACATCCTTGCATACCTGGGATGAATCCTACTTGGTCATGATGTATAATTCTTTTAATGTGTTGTTGGATACGATTTGCTAGAATTTTATTGAGGATTTTTGCATCTGTATTCATTAGAGAGATTGGTCTGTAGTTTTCTTTTTTGTAATATCTTTGCCTGGTTTTGGTATGAGGGTGATGTTGGCTTCATAGAATGAATTAGGTAGTTTTCCCTCCACTTCAATTTTTTTGAAGAGGTTGAAGAGAATTGGTACTAATTCTTTCTGGAACGTTTGGTAGAATTCACATGTGAAGCCATCTGGTCCTGGACTTTTCTTTTTAGGAAGCTTTTGAATGACTAATTCAATTTCTTTTCTTGTGATTGGTTTGTTGAGGTCATCTATGTCTTCTTGAGTCAAAGTTGGTTGTTCATGTCTTTCCAGGAACCCGTCCATTTCCTCTAAATTGTTGTATTTATTAGCGTAAAGTTGTTCATAGTATCCTGTTATTGCCTCCTTTATTTCTGTGAGGTCAGTAGTTATGTCTCCTCTTCCATTTCTGATCTTATTTATTTGCATCCTCTCTCTTCTTCTTTTTGTCAATCTTGCTAAGGGCCCATCAATCTTATTGATTTTCTCATAGAACCAACTTCTGGCCTTATTCATTTTCTCTATTGTTTTCATGTTTTCAATTTCATTTATTTGTGCTCTAATCTTTGTTATTTCTTTCCTTTTGCTTGCTTTGGGGTTAGCTTGCTGTTCTTTCTCCAGTTCTTCCAAATGGATAGTTAATTCCTGAATTTTTGCCTTTTCTTCTTTTCTGATATAGGCATTTAGAGCAATAAATTTCCCTCTTAGCACTGCCTTTGCTGCGTCCCATAAGTTTTGATATGTTGTGTTTTCATTTTCATTCGCCTCGAGGTATTTGCTAATTTCTCTTGCAATTTCTTCTTTGACCCAGTCGTTGTTTAGGAGTGTGTTGTTGAGCCTCCACGTATTTGTGAATTTTCTGGCACTCTGCCTATTATTGATTTCCAACATCATTCCTTTATGGTCCGAGAAAGTGTTGTGTAAGATTTCAATCTTTTTAAATTTGTTGAGACTTGCTTTGTGACCCAGCATATGGTCTATCTTTGAGAATGATCCATGAGCACTTGAGAAAAAGGTGTATCCTGCTGTTGTGGGATGTAATGTCCTATAAATGTCTATTAAGTCTAGTTCATTTATAGTAATATTCAGATTCTCTATTTCTTTGTTGATCCTCTGTCTAGATGTTCTGTCCCTTGATGAGAGTGGTGAGTTGAAGTCTCCAACTATTATGGTATATGAGTCTATTTCCCTTTTCAGTGTTTGCAGTATATTCCTCACGTATTTTGGGGCATTCTGATTCGGTGCGTAAATATTTATGATTGTTATGTCTTCTTGTTTAATTGTTCCTTTTATTAGTATATAGTGTCCTTCTTTGTCTCTTTTAACTGTTTTACATTTGAAGTCTAATTTGTTGGATATTAGTATAGCCACTCCTGCTCTTTTCTGGTTGTTATTTGCATGAAATATCTTTTCCCAACCTTTCACTTTCAACCTATGTTTATCTTTGGGTCTAAGATGTGTTTCCTGTAGACAGCATATCGAAGGATCCTGTTTTTTAATCCATTCTGCCAATCTATGTCTTTTGATTGGGGAATTCAGTCCATTGACATTCAGTGTTATTACTGTTTGGATAATATTTTCCTCTAACATTTTGCCTTTTGTATTATATATATCATATCTGATTTTCCTTCTTTCTACACTCTTTTCCATATCTCTCTCTTCTGTCTTTTTGTATCTGACTCTAGTGCTCCCTTTAGTATTTCTTGCAGAGCTGGTCTCTTGGTCACAAATTCTTTCAGTGACTTTTTGTCTGAGAATGTTTTAATTTCTCCCTCATTTTTGAAGGATAATTTTGCTGGATATAGGAGTCTTGGTTGGCAGTTTTTCTCTTTTAGTATTTTAAATATATCATCCCACTGTCTTCTAGCTTCCATGGTTTCTGCTGAGAAATCTACACAAAGTCTTATTGGGTTTCCCTTGTATGTAATGGATTGTTTTTCTCTTGCTGCTTTCAAGATCTTCTCTTTCTCTTTGACCTCTGACATTCTAACTAGTAAGTGTCTTGGAGAACGCCTATTTGTGTCTAATCTCTTTGGGGTGCACTGCACTTCTTGGATCTGTAATTTTAGGTCTTTCATAAGAGTTGGGAAATTTTCAGTGATAATTTCTTCCATTAGTTTTTCTCCTCCTTTTCCCTTCTCTTCTCCTTCTGGGACACCCACAACACGTATATTTGTGCGGTTCATATTGTCCTTGAGTTCCCTGATACCCTGTTCAAATTTTTCCATTCTTTTCCCTATAGTTTCTGTTTCTTTTTGGAATTCAGATGTTCCATCCTCCAAATCACTAATTCTATCTTCTGTCTCTTTAAATCTATCATTGTAGCTATCCATTATTTTTTCTATGTTTGCTACTTTATCCTTCACTTCCATAAGTTCTGCGATTTGTTTTTTCAGTTTTTCTATTTCTTCTTTATGTTCAGCCCATGTCCTCTTCATGTCCTCCCTCAATTTATCGATTTCATTTTTGAAGAGGTTTTCCATTTCTGTTCGTATATTCAGCATTAGTTGTCTCAGCTCTTGTGTCTCATTTGAGCTATTGGTTTGTTCCTTTGACTGAGCCATATTCTCAATCTTTTGAGCGTGGACAGTTATCTTCTGCTGCTGGTGTCTGGGCATTTATTCAGATTTCTCTCGGTGTTGGACCCAGCAAGGTTGTAATATTTTTCTGTGAAATCTCTGGGTTCTGTTTTTCTTATCCTGCCCAGTAGGTGGCGCTCGTGGCACACGTTTGTCTGCGGGTCCCACCAGTAAAAGGTGCTGTGGGACCTTAAACTTTGGAAAACTCTCGCCGTCCTGGGGGTTCGCTAGCCGAAGCGGCTTGAGCCGGCCCGGGGTCCGAACGCAGGGAGGGTGTCCGAACGCAGGGAGGGTTGCTGGTCGCCACAGCCAGGGAAAGAGCCCGTCCGAATTTCCTAGTCGGCCCTGGGCAACAAGCGTGGCGGGAGGGCGCCAGCGGCAGCGGCCCGCCCGAGAGAGTGCACGTTCCCCGTGAGTCACGGGGTCACCGTTCTCCGCGGCCTGGGGGTTTCTGATCCAATTCTCTCAGTTGGTCCGGGGGCTGCACGTGGTGTGGGCGCCAGTCGCCTTGGTTTCAGGGGACCACCTCTCCAATTCTCCCAGCCGGCCCGGGAAGGGGGAAGGGAGTAACTCCGGCCGCTTGCCACCCCGCCCGGTAAGGCCCACGCGCCTCGGTGATCTCACCCGAGCTGCTTCTCTCAGCCAGCCAGCCGTTCCAGGATGGGGTACGCTGTCTTTTTTATCTCTGTTGTGGCTTTGGGCGCTTTCTGTATCGTTTCTACTCCCCTAGTAGGTGTCCTGGAGAAGAAACTAAGATCCGCGCGTCTTACTAAGCCGCCATCTTCCAGGAAGTCTCCCCCTGTTTCTTTTGGCTTCTTTTTTCCTCCAGGATCTCAACCTAAATGTCTCCCTTTCAGCTCAGCATCTATTCCAGAGGAACTCGTCAAAGATCAATAGTATTATTTTAATAATGTTTCATCAATTGTAACAAAGGTAATTACTGTTTAAGGAAAAGTACAATTATAAAAAAAGTGCTGCCATCAATTGTAACAGATGATGCATACCAATGGACGGTATTTGAGGTGGGGGTGTGCATAAGAATCCTGTTTTTTATGTATAATTGTTCTGTAAACCCCACAAATTCTCTAAAATAATAATAATAATAAACCTTATATGCTCAAAAAATTTATTTTAGGAGACAGTAAATATTAAGTGCCAAAATAGTGGAATTAATAATGAATTCCATAAAAATTCAGAGGAGGATGGCTTAACTAGTCTGGATGTGCAAACAAGATAATTTCTTTGTAGGGCAAAATACATAAGTCAAGACTAAGAATAGTTTCACAGATCTTAGTTACAGTTTATTGAAAGGATTTTGGAGCTTGGGGAAGCTGGAGTGATGAAAATGCATGAATTGTAGGATTATCAAGATTTAGAAGCATTGAATGAAAGTTAGAAATTGTTTAGATATTTAAATTGCCAAAATATGAAACACTGAAAAAATTATGCAGAGTGTAATGACTTGGACCTATGTACCCAAGGAAAATATATTTTTAATTTTAATCCATTCCTGTGGGTGTGAAGCCGTCATAAGTAGAACCTTTTGTTGCGGTTACTTTAGTTGAGGTGTGATCCAACTGAATGAGGATGGGTCTTCATCTTACTACTGGAGCTCTTTATAAGCAGAATGAAATTCAGACAGACAGAATGCCAAGGAAAGAAGCCAAAAGTCAATGGAACATAAAAAAGACAGTAGAGTCCACCATGTACATTATCATGTGACAGAAAAGCCAAGGACCAATGGTAATGGGCAGCCTGTCCAAGAATGCCACAGTCTTCAGCGAGAAAGAATTGCCTAACGGATATCTTGATTTTGGACTTCTCCTAGCCTGACTCCTAACCATAAGCCAGTAAATTGCTGTTGGTTAATACAATCCAAGTCACGGTATTTGCTTCAGGAACCAGGAAGCCAAGATACTGGGGTATGGTACAATGAAAAAATGAGATAGAAGAATTTAGCTGGGGATGATAGTCATTTCATATTGAAATTACATGTTATGGAGACAGGTCAGTTGGAATTTTTGCCATCCATTTTATAGAAATTTGGTATTGAATGGTGCAATCAGAGTTTTGATGATGAGATAAAGAGAAGGAATTTTTTATGGAGCTATCATAAAATGAGAAGTAGTAAATAAATATCTGTAAATAATATTTTTATTATTAATATTATTAAATATTTATATTTAATGTACTTCATATGTCTCAATGAAAAGCCTTGTTTGATTAGAACATAGGGAGTATAGTGCAGGTATCACCTAACTAAGGTGAAGGCACCAAGGGAAAGGCACACAGCTCACACCATAGATTGTTAAAAGGATTATAACTTTTCTTGGAAAATTTACGAAAGCTTCCCCTGATAATTCTGTTGGCCTGCTGAAAGAAAAATTGCCTTTTTGTGATAGCTTTCTGCCGAATAGTTTATCCAAAAACAAAACAGAAGATTCCCTGTTCCATAGGATGAGTTTTGCATTTATAAATATTTCATTAGCCTGTGTTTAGAGACACCATCTATACATGATTGATGTCCTAGGGGCATGGTAAAAGTTATAGGAATTCTAACAACATCTCTGAGTTATTCTTTTTCACTGCTGACAAAAATATGGGCCAAAATGATTTTACTCCAAATCATATTTTTTGCAAGAGATACTATCTAGTATTGCTTTTGTCCTCAGATCCCAATGAAGTTTTTTATATCAGTGTAATTCACATTTCCATATAGAAACTTAGATTCTGAGTGGTTTGTCTGGTGTAGAAGTTTTTAAAAATAGAACTCATTATATGAGTACAGAATCAACATATAATCAAAATACTATAAAATTTTAATCCTCAATAATGAATAACCCAGGAGTAGTAAAATATTTATTTATCAATAATATTTTTCTTACATTTATCACTATAACAGATTTAAAACTCATATAAAAAGATTATAACTCCCAAATTTTTGTTATAACATAGAATAACTAAATGCTGATTCAAGGGTTTTAATTTCAATTTAAATATCTAACATTTTTATAATGTATTTATTTTCATATACCTCTATTAAATATTTGGAGTGTCAGTCACTTTGCTAGGTGCTGTGGACACAAAGATGGCAATGTCCCTGACTTGCAGCTTCTCACAGTTCTTATGGGGAGTCCATGCCAGTAAAAGGCTGCATGGAACTTAAGAGAACAAAACCTAGGTGAGAGGAGAACTTCCCTGTGTTTAGAGAAGTAAAGGAGTAAGTTCTCTAGACAGCAATAGTAAAATAATTCTGGATGGAGGTGTAGCTTTATATACTTTATAAAGTATAAACTTTATACTTTAATAAACAATCAAAATTTTTCTTGGACATTATATATATATATATATATAAAATGTGTGTTTGTAGGGGTATATAATTCAGTCTGCCACAATTGCTAAATTTTTCCTTGCTTTACAAAATTAAATCATGAATTGTATCATTTGCTTTGTCAACTTTATTTATAAATGCATTTGTCTGGGCGATTATTTTTCTGAGTAAATATATTGATATGACCAATTGTTCTGCATTGCTGTCAGATTTTAGAAAACACATTTATCTGATGGGATATTCTAGATTAAAATAGGTTCAATCTGTAAATAAAGAATATCTGCTAATGTGTTACTGATTTCCAATACAGAGTACCTCTTACTTTATTTTAAGAAAAATAAAGCAAAAATTGCCACTAGGTATTTATTGTTTTATATATACTTTTGATAACAACTCTTATAATATTATAACTATTTAACAAATACTTTTCAGTCCTTTGAGGTCTGTACTGATCATTATACATGCCTAAACCATCCAATTTAATAGATATCAAAGTAATGAGGCAATCAAATTATCACATACAAATGAAATGCTTTTGGAATATCATTACAATTTTAATAAATATTCTTCTTTTTTTAGTGGCCCTCTTAAAATGAAAATGTCTTCGTATTGTGCCCTAATGTTTTTCCACCTTAGTATTTCTGTGTTATTAAGGCATGCTTAAAGTGACAGGGGAGGTATTGCAAATCTCATCAATTTTTTTTTTCTCATTAGTTTTCATATCACTGAGATTCAATTTCACAAGAAAAGTCTTGTGTTTTAGTATTCAACTATTATATTATTTCCTTAGCTGGTTTTACATATATAAATGCTTGCATATGGATTCTGACATTACTGTACATATTGGATTATTTTCAGTCTGCAGGCATTAGAATAATGTGATGGCACATGAATTTTTAGAAGATTAATTAAACTATTTAGTGAAGAAAATGTTTTACATAAATATTGGGACTAAGGTAGTGGCAAAGTTGCATGAATATTCAGATTTGTTTAGTGACATTAAATTATTTAGCACCTCTAGCATTCCAGAAATTGTTGTTTTAACCTAGTCTAAAAATAATTACATAAATCAATTGTTAACTTTATTTACAAACATGTGAGGAAGAACCATATTTTGCCAGATAGAACTTGTAATCTTTCAAAACACATTTGTTGGGCATCTATTACATGTCAGGCAATGTGAAAACACTGGGGAAGCCTACAAAGATGAATTATCAAGAGATTCTTTACTCAAAGAAACTCACTGAATTATTGAACCTTGATGATTTTTTTCCATGAATATTTTTCTATACTATAAAAATGCCAGATTCTCTTTAAGTATAGTAATAATTAGTCCTTATGGGGAAAAATATTTTACAAAGCAATATTGTCTACTACAGGGATTTTGAAATATCTGTATAATAAAACTCTGCTTGCTGTATTGACATATTCACTTTTATGTATTCTTTTAACAAAGGCTATTTTAATTCAGTGTTTTCTTATATAGTAAGGGGGAAAAATAAAATTACCAATAGGAATAGAAACGTATTGAAATCTCTACATTAGAATAGGTCAATGGTCCATTTCATTGGATATCTATATAACTCTATATTTATATAGAGAGAGATATATAGGTAGTATTTATTTGCTAAAATAATTGAGACTTGCCTTTAGAGAAAAGCATAGAACTGACAATGTAATCTAATTTGCAATGTAATTCCTATTGCAATATTGTCTTGAAGGAAAAATCTCTTCTTTATTCCTGCAATGATTACATTAAGTAAAGCAATCTACTCAAAGTCATGGTAAAATGATTATTCTATATGAATAATGAATATAGAAATGTTTTTTAAAATTTATCTATTCCTGTCAATCAACTTTTGAAGAATAAATTATGGATTTTTAATCACTTTTTGTTATTATAGATGTGAATATATATATGATAGACTACCATTTTGAGAAATGGGAAAATTACTTAATAGCAGACCTTTATATTTTTGTAGATGAAATAAAACTGAAGCCTTTGACTGTGGGGTGCATTACTTAGTCATGTGACAGAACTCTGAAAATTATTTTATTCCTGGGGGGGTGCAACATCTCAGCGGCAAGATTCTTGCCTGGCATTCCAGAGACCGGGCTTCAATTCCTGGAGCCTGTCCATGACAAAAAAAGAAAGAAGACTTCCGGAGAAGATGGCGGCTTAGTAAGACGCGCGGGTCTTAGTTCCTCCTCCAGAAAAGCAACTAAAGAAACAGAAACAATACGAAACAGCTCCCGGAGTCACGACAGAGACCAAAAAGACAGCGTACCCCGTTCTGGGACGGCTGGGCGGGCGGGGGGGGTCTGCTGCGGTGGGGTGCCCGGGGGGCGCGCGTTTTCTCGGCCGGGGCGGCTGGCGGCTGGGGTCCCCTCCACGCACGTGGCTCCCCGGTCTGACTGGGGGCGTTGGATGGCGGGGCCCTCCCGTCGCGCTTGGCGTTTCGGGCCGGCTGGGCGATTGGGGCCGGCGCTCTCCCGGGCCGCGGCGGCTGGCGGCCCCCGCCTCCACGCGCGGTTTCCCGGGCCGACTGCCGTGCGGACGGACGAGCGCCACGAGCGCCACCTACTGGGCAGGAAAAGAAAAACAGAGCCCAGAGATTTCACAGAAAAAGCTTTCAACCAGCTGGGTCCCACACCCAGAGAAATCTGATCAAATGCCCAGACACCAGCAGAAAATAATGGATGACGCTCGGAAAATTGAAGATATGGCCCAGTCAAAGGAACAAACCAATAGTTCAAATGAGATACAGGAGCTGAGACAACTAATGCTGAATATACGAACAGAAATGGAAAAACTCTTCAAAAACCAAATCAATAAATTGAGGGAGGACATGAAGAAGACATGGGCTGAACAAAAAGAAGAAATAGAAAATCTGAAAAAACAAATCACAGAACTTATGGGAGTGAAGGACAAAGAAGAAAAAATGGAAAAAACAATGGATACCTACAATGGTAGATCTAAAGAGACAGAAGCTACAATTAGTGAACTGGAGGATGGAACATCTGAATTCCAAAAAGAAACAGAAACTATAGGGAAAAGAATGGAAAAACTTGAGCAGGGGATCAGGGAACTGAATGACAATATGAAGCGCACAAATATACGTGTTGTGGGTGTCCCAGAAGGAGAAGAGAAGGGAAAAGGAGGAGAAAAACTAATGGAAGAAATTATCACCGAAAATTTCCCAACTCTTATGAAAGACCTAAATTTGCAGATTCAAGAAGTGCTGCGCACCCCAAAGAGAATAGACCTAAATAGGCGTTCTCCAAGACACTTACTAGTTAGAATGTCAGAGGTCAAAGAGAAAGAGAGGATCTTGAAAGCAGCAAGAGAAAAACAATCTGTCACATACAAGGGAAACCCAATAAGACTATGTGTAGATTTCTCAGCAGAAACCATGGAAGCTAGAAGACAGTGGGATGATATATTTAAATTACTAAAAGAGAAAAACTGCCAACCAAGACTCCTATATCCAGCAAAATTGTCCTTCAAAAATGAAGGAGAAATTAAAACATTTATAGACAAAAAGTCACTGAGAGAATTTGTGACCAAGAGACCAGCTCTGCAAGAAATACTAAAGGGAGCACTAGAGTCAGATACGAAAAGACAGAAGAGAGAGGTATGGAGTAAAGTGTAGAAAGAAGGAAAATCAGATATGATATATATAATACAAAAGGCAAAATGTTAGAGGAAAATATTATCCAAACAGTAATAATACTAAAAGTTAATGGACTGAATTTCCCAATCAAAAGACATAGAATGGCAGAATGGATTACGACCCAGCAATACCACTGCTAGGTATCTACTCAAGGGACTTAAGGGCAAAGACACAGACAGACATTTGCACACCAGTGTTTATAGCAGCATTATCTACAATTGCAAAGAGATGGAAACAGCCAAAATGTTCATCAACAGACGAGTGGCTAAACAAACTGTGGCGTATACCTACGATGGAATATTATGCAGCTTTAAGACAGACTAAACTTATGAAGCATGTAATAACATGGATGGACCTAGAGAACATTATGCTGAGTGAGTCTAGCCCAAAACTAAAGGACAAATACTGTATGGTCCCACTGATGTGAACCGACATTCGAGAATCAGCTTGGAATATATCATTGGTAACAGAGACCAGCAGGAGTTAGAAACAGGGTAAGATAATGGGTAATTGGAGCTGAAGGGATACAGACTGTGCAACAGGACTAGATACAAAAACTCAAAAATGGACAGCACAATAATACCTAAGTGTAATGTAACTAGGTTGGAACACTGAATGAAGCTGCACCTGAAATATGGTTTTTTGTTTGTTTGTTTGTGTGTTTGTATCTTTTGTTTTTGTTTTTTTTTCTTTTTCCTTTTTATATATATATATAAGTAGTATTATTATTTTAATTCTCTTCTCTATATTAACATTCTATATCTTTTTCTGCTCTTTTTCTAAATCGATGCAAATGTACTAAGAAATGATGATCATACATCTATGTGATGATACTAAGAATTACTGAGTGCATTTGTAGAATGGAATGATTTCTAAATGTTGTGTTAATTTCTTTTCTTTTTTTTTGATTAATAAAAAAATTAAAAAAAAAAGAAAGAGGATACAAGCTTCTCCTACCATTTTTTTTTTCTTTTCTTATTTTTAATTTTTTTTTATTAATTAATGGAAAAAAAGAAATTAACCCAACATTTAGAAATCATACCATTCTACATATGCAATCAGTAATTCTTAACATAATCACATAGATGCATGATCATCGTTTCTTAGTACATTTGCATTGTTTTAGAAGAACTAGCAACACAACAGAAAAAGATATAGAATGTTAATATAGAGAAAAGAAATAAAAGTAATAATAATAGTAAAAAAAAAAAACCTATAGCTCAGATGCAGCTTCATTCAGTGTTTTAACATGATTACTTTACAATTAGTTATTATTGTGCTGTCCATTTTTGAGTTTTTGTATCTAGTCCTGTTGCACAGTCTGTATCCCTTCAGCTCCAATTACCCATTATCTTACCCTGGTTCTAACTCCTGCTGGTCTCTGTTACCAATGACATATTCCAAGTTTATTCTCGAATGTCGATTCACATCAGTGGGACCATACAGTATTTGTCCTTTAGTTTTTGGCTAGACTCACTCAGCATAATGTTCTCTAGGTCCATCCATGTTATTACATGCTTCATAAGTTTATCCTGTCTTAAAGCTGCATAATATTCCATCGTATGTATATACCATAGTTTGTTTAGCCATTCTTCTGTTGTTCTCCTACCATTTTTAAAGCTGTTTTCCCTTGATTCAGCACTTTGCAAGTTACTGCAAACGTTAACTATTTTTCAGTGTCATGAGGAAGATGTTTTACCAGTTTTCCTGTTTACTTAAAGATTCTGTGGAGGAAGGTCACCTTGGAGCATCTCATGATACCATGTTGGTCCAACTTCGTGGTGTTTTTACTCTACTTTGGTTGCTATTCTTTGATGTACTAAAGTTACACATCAAAATGGTCTTTATTTCAAATGAACACAGGTAATGATGCAAATATGCTTCTAAATCAGCTTTGCCTTGTCTATTATATATCACTTGGGTCTTACTTTCCAGTGGCAACTATATAGTTTTATTATTTTCAAACTCTAGTGAATTGGTTGAATTCTAACCTTTAAAAAATGGGCCTAGAAGGGCCAGTGCCATAAAAGCAGTTCTAGCACTAGATATTAATTAACAATAATCAGTCACAGATGACATATCATTTGGAGAATCTGGAAGGCAATGCCTCAAGGCTTCACTCTAGGAATATAAAAACTGTGATACAGAAAGCAGGAAGTTTCCCTGAAAAGTGTTGTCTCCAACTTTTTTGCAAAAATTCTTCTGTTTAGAGTTTTAAATAATAGTCTCTGTAAATCAAAGTCATAAATTTGTTTCTTCCCTCATTTCTTTGCAACAGATTTCTCATAGCTTGTGGGTGAAGATTAGAGGATGTGTATATACTCCATTATTTAAAATAATGAATTTAAATTATTGAAACTCAAAATAAACTGTATGATAAAATGCTTAAATTTAAATCTATAAATAGCTACAAAGTAAAAAATGAGATGACATATTATTTTTATATCTTAGAAAAATAAGCCCTTGCCTAAAGCTAAAGAGCAATTATATCCAAACACAAAAGACAAGCATCATTTAATGGCTAATTTCAAATACAAAGGCGTCATGCTTAAAAATGGGTACATAGAGATGGCATTCATAACACATTATAATAAAAAAAAAGACTTGGGATATTGAGAAAAAAATAACGACCCCATTTTTAGAATTATCTGCTCACTTTTTTTGATGTTCAGCAAAATATTATATGGCAATATTTTGGCCAGAAACACTCTAATCTTATGACATAGCATTTCTAAGAAAAAATAGAGTAACAAATCTGGCCATTAGAATTATATACTGCTGTTCAAATAAAATATCAATGCCAGTAAGTTATTATTCATATAATACTAATCTTAGATTATTTCTTTTAATCATGGAAATTAAGATAGAAGAGGGGGCAAGAAAGAAGAGAAAAAAGACTAAGAAGAGAACAAGAAAGGGGAAGAAAACAGGGAATGGAAATGAGAGAGAGAAAGGAAAGAAGACAAAAATAAAAACAGGAGGATATGAATGTGCCCCTATGTGCCCCTCTCCCCCTGAGAGGAGAGGGGCACATTTCTTTTCAATGGAAAGAGGTTACACTTTGGCTGTGGAATACATTTTCTATCTGAACATTTTAAACACAACATTTCTTTCATTCAAGGACTGAGAATCTGGTTTAATTTCTCTCACCTGGCTTATAACCCTGGCCTATAAATTCTTATTCACTCAGCGTCATTTTTCAATGGCACTCCCAACATTCTGGGTTATTCAGGCGAGATTTTGAGTTTGCCTTTGCCAGGACACTAGGGTTTCACCTGTTCTGGACTGGCTTTATGTAGGTTCTTGGATTTACGTTCTAACCACGTGTCAGCAATGTTATTTAAGAGTATACAGTACCTAAAGAAGCTTAACGTTAAAACGGTTCCTCAGGGATTCCTCATGCACCCGTATACTTGGTTACACTGCCACTTCCCAGTTAACCAGACTTTGTCATTCTTTCATTTCTGTGTGGTCATTAAAACCCTGAGTTTTAAGGTCTAAATTTATTTGGTTTGTGGAATTCTGTGTGTCTTCCTGCTTCTGCTCCCATTGACAGCTTTGACTTTCTGAGTTCCAATTCTGTTTCTGGGGGCTGAAAATAATTTTCTTATTTTATTTTAAGGCTCAACAAGGCATTTTTTTCATTTTTAAGTAGTTTTATTTACACATCATGCAATCCAGCCTAAGTGTATAGACATACCTTTGCCACCATACTCTATCTGAAGACATTTGTTTTTCTTCCACAAAAAAAACATCCTTTTTCCCAACCCCATCTGTTGATGTTTAGTTTTGGCATAATGCCTTTGTTATATTCATTGGAAGCATGTTACAATGTTACCATTGATTATAGACCCTAGCTTGCATTGTTTGTACTTTTTCCTATATACCATGCATTTTCAATACCCCGCAAAACTGGCTTTCCTTAGTTCTTCTTCATGCAAAAACATTTTTTAATTTGTACATTTAATCACCATCATTGTACACTCGAGGCATTCTTAATTTGTACCATCAGTCTTTATCTTCTATATTTCCTTCTGGTTTTGCATGTGCCCCCAGCCCTTCTCCCTCTACCATACTCACATTCAGCTTCATTCAGTGTACTTATATTATTGTGCTACAATTAAGTAGTATTGTGCTGTCCATTTCTGAATTTTTACAGTCAGTCCTGTTGTACAATCTGTAGTCCTTCAGCACCAATTACCCAAACTGTACCCTATTTCTATCTCCTGATAACCTGTGTTCTTAACTTCAATTCTCCAAGCTCACTTATTAATGTTAGTTCATATCAGTGAGACCATACAGTATTTGTCATTTGTTGCTGGCTAATTTCAGTCAGCATAATGTTCTCAAGATCCATCCATGTTGTTATGTGTTCATGACTTTATTCTGTCTTACAAGCTTCATGATATTCCTTCACATGTATATACCACAGCTTGTTTAGCCACTCATCCATTGATGGATATTTGGGTTGTTTCCATATTTTGGCATTGTAAATAATGCTGCTATAACCATTGGTATGCAAATGTCCAGTTGTGTCAATGCCCTCTGAATAGATTCCTAGCAATGGTATTGCTGGATCATATGACAATTCTATACTAAACTTCCTGAGGAACCACCAACTGCCTTCCACAGTGGTTGTACCATTTTACATTCCCACCAACATGGAATAAGTGTGTCTCTTTCTCCACATACTCTCTAGCACCTGCCATTTTCTAATTTTTTTATAATGGCCATTCTAGTGGGTGTATGAGATGATATCTCATTGTGGTTTTGATTTGCATTTTCCTAACAGCCAGTGAAGTTGAGCATGTACCATTTAGCCATTTGTATTTCCTCTTCTGACAAGTATCTGTTCATGTCTTTTGCCCATTTTTTAATTGTGTTGTTTGTCTTTTTGTTGTTGAGTTGAAGAATTACTTTATATATTCTGGATACTAAACCCTTATCTAATTTGTGGTTTCCAAATATTGTCTCCCATTGTGAAGGCTGCCTTTTTACTTTCTTGACAAAGTTCTTTCAGCAAGACAATTATAAAAAGTTTCTTTTTTTTCAAATTCAAAAAGTTACTTATTTTCAAATTATATATATATATGTACACCCACACGTTCATGCCCTATAATCTATTTATCTATCATCTATTTATCATTTATCTATTTATCTAATCATATAGATGTTTATGTATGTGTGAGTTAGTGTGCATGTGTGGGCAGGGATCTTTCCACATTTGTTTTGTTTACAATACATAGAAGAAAACTTATAAAACTGAAACTAAATAACATGGACACAATATTTTATTGAGAAAACTGGAAAGGAATTTCAAAGTCATCTTTACATGGCCAAACATAAATTTGCTTCTAAAAAGCATCTTAAAATTATGCAAAATATAAGACTAGTCCTAGGAATATTTGAACTTAGTAACGTGATTGATAGTTGTAGAATATATTAAGAATTCTGAGTACTATATACAAAATTTAGTATGATATACTGAATTATTTATAATTGGCAAGTCAGTGGATATTGGAAAGAAAACAGGAGTATGCAGGCTTATATTGAAGTAACGTGAACATGTTCAGTTGAAAACATCCTATTTCTCGTATTAGCACTTGATACTTCAGTAAATGCAGAAACAAAAACCACTTACTCTGTTAGTAGGAGATGAATACAGCTCTGATGTGATGCTTAATATTAAACACAGTCATCATGGCTACTTACAGCCTTCCTTATTGTTTTGTGTTTCAAAATTATCAAACTGGGTTATTGGGTTTTACCTCTAGAGTTGTGCTGACCTAATATTTTTAAGTCACAGCACTTCACGACACAATCAAGCTTATTATGCTCATGCATTTTACTGATTTTTGATACCAGGTACTGTGAGTGCTAATGTAGTGAACAACTTTAATATTTTATTTTATTTTATTATTATTTTTTTTAATTTGAAACAGTGCACATTCAAGTGGTGATCCTCTAGGAGGATCTGTAGTCTCTGAATTTGAACTTATAAATGATGTTTATAAAAGGTGCTGTCACCTTCTTCAAGAACAGAGAAGACCTGATCTACACAGATTTTGGAATGTGCACCTTTTAATTTCGCTGATGCTGATGGCAAAGGTTTTCTGCTAGCCTGTGATATATAGCATTTATGTAAGATGCTTCTTTTTCAAAATAATTTTTATTAGAGTTATAGTAGGCTTACAGAAAAATCATGCAGATGCTGACTTTTTAAATTCTGAAATAATTAGTGTGCAGAGGCTCTTTGATGATTGTAATAAAGACAAATTGTGTATCAGAGAAATTTTGAAAAGTAAAAGATAACACTGCAGCATGTCAGCGTTTTGATAAAAAGCAATTTTACAATATAAATAAAAGTGTTGTCCTTACCGAGAGCTGTCTATTTTTACAATTATTCATTGTGCTGCTGCGACTGCATAAACCAATTTCCACAAGTGTATTGTCAGTGAGATACCATATTATTTGTGCTTGGATTCCACACAAAGACCAGAAGACAACACACTTCTCTTTTCCACAGCTAACTATTTACCTACTTTAGGCTTGTTTGAACAGTTCAGAATCACAAAAAGAAGGATGACTGACATCAAACTGTTCAATAGGCCCCACAGGAGCCATTTTAAACAAGTTGGGTTCCAAAGTTGAAGATATACTTAATTATTAAACAGTAGCTCCTGAGAATGGGTTTTTATTTACTCTTCTTGACAACGTTGCTTCTACTAGGACTCTAAATTCAAAAGAAAAATATGATAATTGCATGTAGCAAAACAAAGCAGGAACCAGCCAATTTTTAACAAAGAATGTTTTCAGAATTAACTACAGAATTTGCTGTACTGGTACAAAGTGAAAATGTGGGCACTTTGTTCAAAATGTAGGAACAAAAGTTCTGTTAAAAATATTTTCCTTTCTGCTATGGTTTCTCCCTTGAATTGTTATGGTGTTTTATTTGCTATTTCAGTTATTCTAAGTAAAAAATATATATATAAAATTTTAAATGATTAACATGACTTTTACTATTCACCTTTGTATTTTAAAATTCCAGTTTTTAATGCAAGTATAATAAAAAAACATTTCATTCACATGTACAATCACCAAAAGTATACAATTTGTAGTTCATAGACTGTACATGCATATGTATTTATTCCTTAACAAAAGAATGGGACTACTCTACAAAACTAACTCAGCTGTTTTTATTTTACTCTTTTATAGAGGCATAGTCTACCAACTCTGGCTACCTTCAGCTTACTGATGAGTAAGGAAAGACTGAAAGGAGAAGAAACTATGGTTGGCTTACCTTTCCATTTCTCTTATGACATCATTGTCAGCATCAGTAATTGAGCAACACAGAGAAATACTCTGAGTAAGAAAGGATATGATAGATTTCCTTGATTGCTGGAATTTCCTAGATGACTATTGCCTTCAGTGCATGTTTGAATGAAGTTCTTGTTAATTTTGGTTTGGAAGGAAAACATGGCCTCTCAGGGCTGTCAGTACCTACACTTACGCAGGCATAGACCTAACACATTTTCTATTGTACTTGTTTTAAATCTTGCAGAACTCCAATGCACTGTGGGTCTTTTGGAATCTGTGATCATGAGACCTCCCAAACATATATGTGAGATGGCAAAGAATGCATGTCACGCATCTCAAGTGTTTATCCTCTGATTGCAAGATTTTTATGTTGTCTCATCAAACTTTATGGATGTGGTCACAAGTCAAGAACACGCTGACAGTCATTAGAAGGTTCAGCAAGGTTTCTCTTATTGCTTGGAGTAAAATGTCATGGGAAATATATAAACTAAGGAAGGAATCATTACGTGGAAAAGAATCAGCATGTGATGATTTGGGGAATCTGCAGCATAACCAAACTGTAAAAGTTGTTAATCTTGAGTGACTCACTGTTAGGAAAGCGTATTCTGGAGAGAAGGCAAAGGGCATAGCTGGTCCACATTTACTGGAAAGATTTGGCATGGGATTTGTGGATCACTTAAACTTCACATAATCAAACAATAGAGGTAGAGTTTTGCAGGAAAGCTGTGTGGAAGATCCTCTTGTCTAATGCCTTATAGTGTGGATGCATATAACACACACAGGAGACTCACAAAGTTTTTGAGAAAACTATATCAGTATAACTACTGCTGGATTAGTCTAAACAAAATGAGACAGGATGAAATGAGAGAAGAATGTTGAACTTCCAAAATTCCATAGGCAGAAAATGGACTGATAGATACTCAGCTGCAGACATGTGCTACTTTTCAAGGAAAAGGAAGAAAGATTTTGAGGGCAGAGGCCGGGGTAGAGGCTGCAGGTGCAGGCACAGAGGGTCCTGCTGCAGATCACAGAGAATTATTCTCAGGCCTCAAAACCTAATGCAATTTATCCTACTGGATTTCAGATTTGCTTGAGTCTGATGACTCCTTTATTTCTTAAAATTAAACACTTTTGGAGTGGTAATTTCTATCTCATGCCTGTCCCACAAGTGTTAACTTGTTTTCTAGTGTCAGAAGTACACAGATGGAGAAGATTTTGCCCCATTGATGGATCATCCTCAGCATTTGCCCATACCTGATTTAGATCATAAACTTTAAGAACTTTTTAACTCATGTTATTTAGATGAGATTGTGAACTTAGAACTTGATGTTCTTATGAGTTGAAGCTTTGACAGATGTTGGAATGGGGTGAACGTCTTTTGCCTGCAGGGCAGATAAGAATTTTGAGAAGGCAGAAGGAGGAATGCAGTGAGCTGACAGTGACCCCATGAAAGGATATGGCTATCTCCTGTGACTACTATTTAATTTGTACAAAGTCTTTGAGGTGTTTTTAAGCAAAGGGTCTGAGGATGAGGAAACTATCCTCATTTATGCGGGTGGGCCCTAATTCAATGACAATCATCCTTGTAAGAGACACAGAGAGGAGAAAAGACAGAGACAGAGACAGAAGAAGAGACAAAGTGAACATGGAGACAGCAAATGGACTGATATGACTACAAGTCAAAGAGAATGTTGACAAAACCAGAAGCTGGAAGAGGCTAATGGTGAATTCCCCCAAAGGAAATGTAGCCCTGTCAGATTTTGAGCTTCTAGTCTCCAGAACGTGATAGAATATATTTATATTCTTCTAAGTTACCCAGTTTGTGGTAATTTATTATGGCAGCCACAGGGAACTAGTGCATTCATTTATAAAATACTCAGTTCATAGATAAAAGTATTGAGGATTTTACGACGTTGACAGCAGAGCATTAAACCAGTCACTGCACCTTTTAGAATGCACGGTCCTGTAAGATTTCACCGGTTGTTGAATAGTCCAGCTCCAGGGTAAAATCCTATGTTTTATCTTTCAGGCTTGATCATGGATGAGAGAGAGAGTTGAAGTTAAGGACTCAACTCCACTCCCCATTCCCACCAAGACCCCATCTTCCTTCCCCTGACCAGCCAAACTCAGGCTCACATGTGTATCTGCATTTTTCGCCCAAGCACTTCATTCAGATGCCTCCGCACGGCAGGCCTTAGCTTAAACGCTTCCTAGCTGTCTCTGCAGGACTTCCTTATCCAGGACCTTTGCTACGGCATTCTTCTCCACTTTGACTCAGATTCCTTCCACTCCTAGCCCTTCTCTTTTCCCCTCTTCTTGACCATGAGTCCATAAAGTGACAGGAGCCCTTTGCTTGGGGCTCCTTGTCAGTGAGACAGTTTTCCCCAATTGTGCTGAATTCACTTTACTCACTCCAGGTGCTATTTCATGTGCAAATTGTAACACTGGCGCGGTGGTGCCTCTTATTGCCTCTCACTTGCACTGTCTCAGTAAATAATAAAAGACCTGATTGCTACTTTTAATTTGGCTAGATTACCTTAATTGATCACTTGGACATCTGACTGCTGCAGAGTTGCGTGCCCGGGTCCACCCAGAAAAGCTTATTTTAATCCAAAAGTGATTCAGGAGGTACTGTAGTTTGAAATTGCTTCAGCAAATGATTTTGACAATAAAAATCAATGAATAACCATTGTTGTTATTAACACTAATGTTTACATATCAGGGAAGCATTAATAAACTCCCAAGGGGTAGTTATGAGATAATATATATTCATTTCCCCTAGTCCTATGCCAGGCGACTAGTAGACACTCAATAATTATTTTATTATTCCTATTACTTAATTCTATTATTATGTCTTTTCATAGATCATTTCCATTCCTTATTAATTTTACACCACTACTTGCTCTAGAAAAAAGCCTCTTGTCAAATAACAAAAACTTAGAGAAAGACAAATGTCCAAAACATCAACAATTACTTAGTAAAATGTTTTCAATGCGACATATTCATTTTATTTCTGATATATTAATAAACTTCATTTTAGTTCAATTGTTTTTTTTCTTTCTTTTGAGCCCCAATTGATGCTTATTTTACATTTTTAAAAATATCACATTGCATTGTCTACTCTATCTCTGTGTTATACTTTTTCCTTCTTTCCATATGGCCCTTAACTTTAGTGCAAGGGTATAAATGCTATTGGAAAGGATGGGCTTCTGGGTAAGATGGCGAAATAGCACTTAGTCCTCCTTCCAAAACAGCTAGTGGACAGGCAGTGACCTTCTGAAACAATGGTTCTGGGGGCATCTGGAGACCAGGGGAGCATTGCACACCATCAAGCGAAAAGCAGATGAACAGGTTGAGACACTGTAGAAAACATTTGTGAGTAAAGCACTCAGTGGTGACTGCCAGAGCCCATTCCCCAGTCTGGAGGCTAGCCACCTTGGTTAGGTTCCTAGCATGGAGAGGACAGACATGGAAGCCTTCTTCCCCAGGAGTGGGTAGGGGTTGGGTAGCGCATGGCCGAGTATCATGGCTTTAGTTTGGCAAATTAGGGTTGCTGAGTCCCACTCTGAGCAGCGGTTTTAGCCCACCTCAGATAGGAACTACCAGCCATTGTTGCAAACCCCCCATGTAGTGTTTACACATATACTTGCACTCTTTTGTTTGTCAGTGTTATCTGTTGTATTTGCCCTCTAGCTATTTTGAATAAGTCAAGGAACCTAATCTGATTTTTGACACCTCTCTTCCTTTTCTTCTCATTGTTTTCAGTTTTATCACTTCTACATGGTAAATATTGTCCACCTTATTTCTATATTTACAATCTTATGTATCTTCATCTTTGTGTTCATTTTGGAATTTATCAAATACTGAATTTTGATATTTGATAAAAACTGCCAATCTGTATGCTAATATTTTCATAACTATCATGAGGTTGTCCATAATTTATCATTTATTAGTTTTCTCAAAAAGGATTTGTGTGATCTCTCATCCCTAAATTCTGTTCAAAAGAGTGCATTTTTAATTTTTATATTTCAAAGACAACCTGACTGGATATAACATCCTGGGCTTTTACTTTTCCTGAGCTTTCCTGAGGTCTTTATGGGTATGTTTATCTAGGTATTTCCTCTTAACATTAAGTATTAAAAATTGCTGAGGGAGTTTCTAATGTTATCTGGATTTCTTTCTTATAGGTGATCAGATATGTCTACTAATTTATCAATATTTTTAATCTTTAAAGGTCAATAATTTTATTAGGATATGTCTTGGTGTTGACCATTCTAGGTCATTTTTTCTCCTGTTCCAGGGTTGCTTTTTAAAAATATGTGTAAATAATTATTCTTTTATTTTAGCAAAGAAAATACATATTCTAAACAATTTGTTCTACTCCATTGTCTTGATTTCCTTCACAGAGGTTCCAATTGTATTTTGGTACCAGTTGACTTAAATAGCCATCAGTTTTCTTTAGCCTATGTATCTCTTTATTTTTTCTATATTATTTTCTTTGTTATTATCGTACATATATTTCATTTCTTTTTCTGTGATTTCCAGAGAATATGTTTCCCTGTCTCATTTTATGAGGATGGTTTTCTTTTTGTTGATGGTTTTCACTTGCAATTGTTACGATCCATTAGGCACTTTCTGTACCTCTCTCTACCTACTTCATGCTTACACCTGATCTGAGTTCATCTCTATAGAAGTTTTCATTCAACTCAGCTTATAAAAGTTTTTACTCAAGGATGGGCTCTCTTCAACAAATATATGTATTTTTGCTGGGGATTTCTGAGATCTGCACATATGAGGACACCATCACATTCCATTTTCCTCACTGCTTTTGTCCGACTTTATAAGTAGTTTACTGAGAGGCATATCTTATCTTGTTTTGGAAGCACCTGCTTGTAACTTATAGTTTTGGGTTTTGGTTGTCTTGTATTTTGCTACCAAAGTTTTCATTGTTTTGTCTAAATCTATTTATTTCTCTGTATATCGTGTTTTTTTACAAAATCTTAAAGGAATTAAATAAAAACATTAGTTATTAAAACTATTGAAGACTGCTTTTTGCTTACATGATAACCTCACTCCAACTTATCTTACAATAAAAAATAGCTTGTCAATTGTGTGTTTAAAATTTGGCATTTAAATCTAGCTTTTTACTCACCAAAGAACAGTAAATAGAAGAAGTTTTAATCACTTTGTTGTATTCTTTGTCTTTTAGTGTTTCAAAGCTATACCACTTCTCTACAATTTTATTAATATGTAGAATGTTATTCCTAGTCCTCCTTGCTTCTTTGATTTTTCCTGAAGATAAAAGATTTCATTATATTTCTTTGTGATTATCTTGATGATCTTACTTCAAAGTTATTTATTCAATTACTAACATGTTTCCAAAATACCCTAATCTATCACTTGGCATATCTCCCACACTGTCATAGTATTAATTTTATTCAAAATGTCTGACTTTCATAATCTCATATTCATTTGTGATACAGTATTTTGAAAATTACTCACATTTATTGCCTTCTTTCTTTTCACAATAAATCTGTGTATTTTCCATACTGGAACAAATTGACATGTTTGAATACTAAGTTAAAATTGTATATATTGCATATTTCCAATGAGATTGCAAGATTTTAGAAGTCAGGGAATCAGTTTTAATTTTTATGCTGTTCATAGTCTTTACTGTATATTATGTGTCTCAAAATAATTATATTTATATCACACTTTTTTTGAGAAATTGTAAGTTTCAAGCACTATATAAATTGTTTTATATATGTAATTCTGATGTCCTTGACCCTATGTAAGGGAAATTTGTCCTTCACCCTGATGATTATCAAATTTGTTTTTCTTGGTTGAACTAAAGAAACACAAATTTTCAGGGTTTTATCTACAGAAAATGAATCTGGATTGTACTAGAAGAAACAAGATTATTATGATAAGAGTTTGATGATGGGAGAGAGAAAAATACTAATATAATAGAAGGTGAGAGGGTCTAATAGTCTCTTACACATAATTGATTCATTTATTATTATTCAAACAAATGGAATACAATGAAGCTAAAAGGAAGTACACAAAAATAGATATATATAAAACTTCACAACTTTAATACTTTAAGCAACTGTTTCTACAGTTTTTATAGATGCATATATGTGTAAATATGTATGTATATTTTTATACATAATATATATCCTCCAAAGTTATGATTTTTTGGTCTAACCACAGAAAACAAATGGCATAATCGGCAATAGTATCAGCTACTTTTTGTGTATCTAGAGAAAGCACTGCAAACAATATAACCACAAAAAAAGTGCAATTGACAATTTTTTATTAACTATATATATATATTTACTTTATAACTTGTTTCCTTATGAAACCCCATCCACAGTGTTAAGATTTCCCTCATGTATTATTACCAGAGTGACAGAGACGGAGAAATATCTGAGGGCTCTACCTACCATAGAGCGCCAAACCACACAGAAGTTTCCTTTCCAAGCACCGTCATAAGATGGACTCTATATTGTACACAATTCTCGTCTTCGCTATTCAGAACACTGAGTCTCCCCATGATCATGGAGACTGCCTTCTTCTTCCATAACATTATTAGGCATTATACAGTCCCCAGTATATTACTGGGAGCCTGGAGATTTGATCTCTGAGGTCTCCTGGAGGTCTGGATGAAAGTATTCGTTTTTACCTACGTAACAGTATATGATCTTAGGCGCCTCCACCAGACCTACTCATGATCAGAGAATCCTTATAGCTTCAATTTAAGGTGTTATCAGTACCCAACCATTTCCTGCCCAATTCATACATTTCTTCTTTCTTGTCCTCATGGAGAGGAAGGATCATTTCAAGGTTCTTTTAGTGCAGTGATGGTCTCAAGTCAATCCAAGTTCCCATTTCCAAGGATTGGGTGGATGTCTACCCACCCTAGGCCTCTAGTGGATAATAGATTTTGAATGCATGTTATCTTATTACTCTGATTCAGTTTTATGATCAATCTTAACAAATCTACGAGGATTATTGCCAGTCTGATAGATGGATTCTCTCTAACTCCTTAAAAGTTGAACATGCTTTTTTTTTTTTAATTTTTAAGTTTCAGTTTCCCCTTGAGTATGGGATGGGTCAGTTCCAGACTTTTAAGTTTTTAACAGTTAATATAGCATCTAATTCTCAAAATATCTTCCTTGTTTTGAAAAGCTGATCGCTCAGAGTCCATACATCCAAAACACTGTATCCATTAATCCCTGGGCCATGATGGAAGGCAAATCCTATGTCTATTTAGTCAACTTTTCAATTGAAATCTGGATGTTGTCCAGGATTGGATTCTCTCATTTATGGAGAAAAATATGAATGCGTACTAAAGAGCCTGCTGATTACTGCAGAATTTGCTGTGTTAGTCAGCATTTTTTTAATGCCTTCAAGGAACTGAGTTGTCAGATTTCATTGAACTACTTATGTGATTGAGGAAAAAGACTATCCTCATTAAATGTAGTGACCACGGTGGTAGTGTGCAGCTGTACTTCAGAAAAATATGTTCTTAAAATTAACCCATTTCTGTGGGTGTGAACCCATTGTAAGTAGCACCTTTTGATGGGTTACTTCAGTTAAGGTGTGTGTGGCCCAGCCCAATTTGTATGTGTCTTAATCCTATTGCAACTGCAATGAAACCCAGAGAGAGAGAGAGAAAAAAAAAAGCCATAGCAAGAAAGAAGATGAAATCGAACATGGAAGAGAAAGAAGAGACCAGGAGATGCTGCCACGTGCTTTGCTGTGTCACAGAGGAACAGAGAGTCACTGGCAGCCAGT
This sequence comes from Tamandua tetradactyla, assembly GCF_023851605.1. Lineage (NCBI taxonomy): Eukaryota > Metazoa > Chordata > Mammalia > Pilosa > Myrmecophagidae > Tamandua > Tamandua tetradactyla. The sequence continues at coordinate 3,850,395 of NC_135350.1, read as the reverse complement.
TCCAGAACCCCACAGTCTCCAGGAGAAAGCCCTGCCTTGACTATGTCTTGATTTAAAAACTTTCTCAGCTTCAAAACTATGAGTGAATAAATCGCCATGTTTAAGCACAATCATTTCATGGTATTTGCTTGAGCAGCCTTGGAAACTAAAACAGATCACTCAGTCCCTACTTTTTTCAGTGTCTCCCATATCTTTTGTAACAGCCTTGTGTGATTATTCCTGAGACCTACTTGTAAAAAACTGTGACTAACTAACCCACATTGATTTGCAAAAACTTCTTCCATTCCTGGAACTTCTTAAGAGTATGAGATAAAGAAAGCATACATGGGGAAGTTACAGACATACCTAGCTGCCCTCTTCCAGCCCTTGCCTACCCATCCCTCCTATTCTGTTGTGTGCAGATGTTTCAATATGTTTCCACTCTCTAGCCTAAGAGAGATGTGAGGTTTAATGGTTTCTTCACCAGACCTTAAATATGAAACTGGGAGCAAGCAGTTCCATATGCTTATCAGGGTGGAACCTTCAGTGGCATGGCCTCTTCCCTCTGAGTTGTAGGCATCCTGCCCTTGTGCAGCACAGATTTGTGCCTCCCCTCAACCCAACCTGGAGGTGTCATCCACTGAACCTGACCTGAACATTTGGCCTCCCCAGGAGACCAACTACGATGACATCCCTTTCTTTTTTTTGTAGGACTTTTGGACTCTATGTGTTGTGTAAGTAATAAAGTAGTCATTTACTACAAGTCTTTGTTGTGTGCCCGAGACTGGACTCACATGACATGCCCTCTAGCAACTTGCTCCATGGATTAGTTTCATGTTTGTGCTTGAAAAATCCATCCATGAATCTTTTGCTTCCCCTTTGGCTCTAGCGTTATGCAAAATTTTGTCTCTAGGCATAATTATCTCACAGATGATAGTATGGTAAGCAGCTAGGTTACTGGTGCTAAACTCCAAAACACAGTTCAGCACCATAAAATACCCATTTTGAATAACAAATCCCACCATATATATAATTAAAATTATCAAAATGTGAATGATTCGAAAAGTCAACTCTGCTTTTTTTTATATTATTTTTGCCCAACTTGGAATTTTGCATTGCCTGTGAATAACTTTTGTTAGTTACTGTTTTTCTAAGTGGTAAATCTATTTCGTTCCACAAAACGAGTTACTTATATAAGTTGTTATAATACTTTTTTATGGACTGCAAAACTGACATGTAGTTTTTTACTGTGAGGATCAAGTATTTGAACTTGATCCAAGCACTAAGTGGAATTTTCTAAAATGGACAATTGCTTAAAAAAAAACTGTAAGTTCAGCAAAGGCTGGATTTTAGCCTTTGAATTATTAATTTTAAATGATGATTTAATATAGGTTGTGTCTTGCTTTAGAAACAACTAAATGTAAATACAACAACAAAAGTAAAACCACAACACAAAAACTGGTGAAATGCATTAGGGTAACAACCTCGGAGACTTAGAAAAAAAATTCTTAACACAGAATTTTTAGTGTGTAAATTAATTTTTATTTCAAAACAATTATATGGTTTAGGCTTTCTGGGAACAGAATGTAGCTTTCCAAGCAGATGATATTGGTAGAACATACCGTTCTTTTCATTTTCTTCCTTTTTTTTTAAATAAGATATATAGTATGGTTTTACTGTTACTATTACTTGATTCCTTCTTCCTCTCCTTCCTTACTGAAAACCAATTCTGTGTACTGATTTTTGGGGTCTCAGAAATTATAGGAGCTTTCACAAGGCATTTCCTCCTCAGTTTCATACTTTTACAAGAGAGGGAATATAAATAATTCAATAAAAGTAGAAAACTCTAAGTATCTATTTTCCATGTGCTGATATATCTATAGATTTGCACTGAAATATATGTTGCATTCATCCTTTCTCTCTGTATTTCCTTCTGAATGAAAAAAAGTATCTTTATAAATGTGCATATGAGTAGGGGGATTAAATATTAGGTGGTAATTTAGAGTTGACGCAAAAATGATACCAATAAGGATAAAATACCTGTGTTAATGAGGAATATTTTTCATTATGTGCCCTATGTTCATAGTGAAATGATAATGTTTTTCTAAATCTTTCTTATAACTACTTAAGCTTTGTGGGCACTTGACATCATCCTTACTAGAGAAAAACATAAAATTTAATTAAATGTTACCACTGATAATGAAAATTGTATTACTTTCAGTTCATATACGTGGCCCCATCAAGTTAATGGCTTGAAAAAAATAAAATATAGAGTAATTGAAAAATTGGAGGTAAAATATTCTTCTAGGAAAAATGTAGGCATCAAAAAAATCTGTGATAAAGCACAAAGTTTTTTGCAAAAATCCTTTGAATCTATAGGGACAGTCAAATCATTGGGCAATAAATTAAATCTGTTTTTAACAATGTGTATTAATTGTTTTTCTCTTGCTACATTTAAGGAATCTAAATGCATTCCACTTCAAAGGAAATATTTTTCTAATTATCATTAGAGTACATGTCTTTAGATCAATATTCATATACATACATAAAAGATAGATTATAAACATGATTTTATGCCTTGCCTGGTGGATGAGTGATAGTGATTATATGTCATTACTGAATGAGAGGTTGACAATAAACAATAATATACAAAAAAAATGAAAGAGAAAGCTATGCCATGCATTTTGGAGTACAGTAGGAATGATTGACAGTGAACATATTTAAGGTGATATATTTCAATAACCTTAGTAAATCTAATGCATGCCTTGTTATTTAAGTGGCATTTTCGCATTGTCTGCAACCTTATTTATGGTAGCTAATATCAGTAAACCCTGCTTTCTCCTTAAAAATTCCCACCATATGAAGTAATCTGTTCCCTTTTTTATGGTAATATCAATACATAATGTCTCCTAAATAAAATGAACTCATTATGAAAATAATTTAAATAAATTTTATTGCTGAATACATTGGTTAATAATTTAAAAATGAAAATGGAAAGTAACTAATTCAAACTATTTGAATTCCTTTGAATCTGTCAGAATGAGTGTAATCAATTTTTAATATGCATTTGTTTTTCAATAATTTATTATGCATTCTGATAATTTTAAAATTATAAACATGTCAATATTCCTCCAGTACAGAGTTTTATAAAATATTAATGTGATATCAGGCCATATACACACAGTTTCTTACTTCAGATATAATCGATAACCTTGACACATGTTTCCTGGCAGGAAATTTGGATGGAGTTATTAGTAAGAGCTCTCAGTACTATGGTTCAATAATTTTGCTCTTATTCCTGCTGTACTCATATCTTTATTTCCATTTTACTCACCATTTCACTCATCTTCTTAAACACAGTGTTAGACTGAAGAGAATACTAGATTTTGTGTTAAGGGCACGGATTCATGTTCAGGCTCTGCTATTAACAAGCTGTATGAATTTAAGAAATCCATTTAATTACTTTGATGCTGTGTTCCCTGTCTTTAAAGGTGACAACACTTGATCATCTCTAGTGATTTTTCTATCTTTAAACAGTCTCTGATTCAATAAGAATTTAACCACTGGAAATCTGGCTTCATCTGCTATGTGACTTAATTTCCTTTATCTTCCAGAGGAGAAACTTACCCTCTCAAAACAGTATAACTTCACCACTGACTTCTTTTATTTTGATCTCATTGCTTTTGTTAGCACTGAATAAAGCAATTGCCAAACTCAAATTCTCTATCCAATGACAAAATCCTTATAAAGGGGTGAAATAAAGACATTTTAAGAGAAAACTAAGAGAATTAGCTAGGGCAGATCCACATTAAATATCAACAAATATTAGGTTATTCTAACTGAAAAGCTACTATCAAAGGAAACTTGCTTCTAGTAAATTGTTCTGAAAATTTAAGACAGAATACAGGATTAATCCTGTACAAATTTTTCCACTAAAATAAAAATAAGGCCCACTTCCAAATGGCTTTCTGTAACCATCAAAATTTGATGACAACTGACACAGAGGGATATTTTCTTTGGTTATTTATAAGTGAATTGCAAAATATGAAATGCAAGGAACCAAGAATTTGTAAAGAAGAATAAAATGAAGAGACCTACTGTACTGGATATTGAGATTTTAGTAATAAAGTTACAGTTATTAAGAAGCATAGCCTTGATGCCAGGATAGAGATATAGATTAATGGAACAGGCTAATTTTGTATGATATATCTTATTTACTCAATATAATTTTAATCTACCAATGTCTTTTTATTTAATATGAGGTATATGAAGAGAGCGTATAGTTGGGTCTTGCTTTGGTATCAAATCTGAAAATTTATGTATTGTAATATTGTAACTAGTTTGTTTTTATCTATTGGATCTAATTTAATTAAGAAATGAATATAAACCCACCATCTTGCTTAATGTAATTCTATCTGTCTCATCTGTTCTTTGTGCTTTCAATATCCAACTTTAATTTATATGGGTGCACCTTCAAATTAATTATACAATTTCCTGAGCCGTATGAAAACCTTTCAACTGCATATTCCTGTTTTAGTTAGGTTCAGGTTTCAACCTGACAGGTGATGGTGCCCAGTTGTTCTGTTGCTGTGGACCTGAATCATCAGCATGCGAATTTCAACTATGGCTGATTACATTTGTAGTTGGCTAAGGGGAGTGTCTTGCTCAGTGAGTGAAGCTTAGAAGGAGAAGTCAGAAGAGAGAGAACAGTACCACTCAGCACAATGCAACACAACTCAGCTTAGAGCTCGGGGCCAGCTCAGACCCAGACATTTGAAAATACAGGAAGGAACTGCCCTGGGGAAAGTTGTTTGAACCCAGAAGACTGGAGGGATGGTCAGCAGACATCACCATGTGCCTTTCCATGTGACAGAGAAAGACTCAGGAAAGCCAGCTGCCTTTCCTTCAAAGAACTGTAAATTTGTAACTAAATAAAATTGCTTTTAAAAGCCAGTCCACAGTGCACGGGTGGTTCAGTGGTAGAATGCTCATCTTCAATCCAGGAGACCGAGGTTCACTTTCCAGACCACGCCCCCACGCCCCCCGCAAAAAGCCAGCCCATTTCTGCTATATTGCATTCTTTAGTAAACTAAATCTACTCCAAATTCCTTGCTCCCACATTTGCACTTGTACCATCATACATTTTACATATATGCTAAAAATCCTACAAAACATTGTTACTGTTTTTCTTTAGACAGGCAGTGACATACCTCAGCAATTAAAAATAAGAAAAAAAAGCCTCTTTTATCTTCCTTTCTATTATTTCTGGAGTTCATTATTACTTTGTAGAGATCCAAATGTCTTTCTCATATGATATCATTTCTACCTAAAATTTCTACTTTTACATTTCCTGTAGCATCGATCTGGAGGAAAGGCATTTGTTCTCTCATAAGCCTTTACTTTGATATCACTATTGAAATACATTTTCTCTGGTCTAGAACTATGTGTCAGATTTTTTTTTTCCTCTTCAGTATTCCATTGCTCACTATCTTGCATTATTACAGTCAAGTACACTGCAGTGTTCCTACCTCTGTTTCTCTGTATGCAATGCGCCTTTTTTCCTTGTTGCTTTCAATATTTTCTCTTTATTTTTGGTTTCCAGAAATTTGACTATAATATGTCAAAGTGGTTTAGTTTGTTGGTTTGGTTTTATATTTATCCTTCTTGGAAATCTGTTTCTTAAATATGTGCTCTGATGTTTTATTATTTTTGCAAAATTTTCTCACCATTATATCTCCAAGCGTTTCTTCTGCCCCCTATCTCTCCCTTCTCCTTCTGGGACTCCAGATATGCAGGTGATGGTTTTTAATTGCTTCATAGCTTAATGGTACTGTTTTCTGTCTTTTTTTTTAAAATACTTGTTGTCTTCGGACCTCACTTTAGTATGTCAATTTAACTTCAGTTTTACTAATTCTTTATTTATAACTAAGCTACTTGTCAGTTCTTTGAAGGATTTATTCTTCTCAAATATCTCACTCGTCCCTCTTCTAGACACAATTTAGTCTCACAGTTATTGGAAGCCAAATTCTCATACTGTCAACACACTTGTGCTGGTTTGAAATTTTTGTGTACCCCAGAAAAGCCATATTCTTTAATACTGATTCAATATTATAGAGTAGAAACCTTTGATTAGATTCTTCCCATGGAGATGGACCCACTTAATCGTGGGTATAAGCTTTTGGTTAGATTACTTCCATGAATATGTGGCAAATCTAATTGTAGGTATGGCCTTTCTATTGGATGAAGAAATGACTCTAAACATTCAAGATGGGTCTTGATTGGTTTACTAGACTCCTTTAAAAAGGGCAACAGTTTGGAAGAAGGCACAGAGCCAACACAAGTACCATACATTTGGAGATGCAGAAAGTAAATGCCCCTTGGGAAGCTGTTTAAAACCAGGAGCCGAAGCCACTAGGAGATACCAGCCCCTTACCTTCCCAGTTTATAGAGGTATTCTGGACCCATCAGTTTTTCCTAAGTCAAGGTATCATTCTCTGGCCTTAGAGAACTGTAAACTTGCAACGTAATAAATTCCCTATTTAAAAGCCAACCCATTTCTAGAATATTGCATTCTGGCAACTTTAGCAAACCCAAATCCTCATCCAGGACTTGAAATGAGAGCAGTTTGGTAATTATCTCAAAAGGACTCTATGCACTGCAAATCAGTTCATTAAGGTTTTCATGCTTACATCACTCTTTGACCCACAGACAAGTATAATTTTTATATTTTCTTGATTTTTCTTATTCTTACAATGGGAGTGAGAGGATAACATCTACTTGCATCACTTTAGTTTTATGGCTGCTAAAAAAGTATCTTGCAATGGATTGGCTTATACAATGGGAATTTATTGCCTTGCTGGCTGAAGCTAGGAGTCTAAAATCAAAGTATAATCAAGTGGATGATTTATTGCAGAAGATCGTAGCTTTCTGGGCCTGGCTGCTGGTGATTCTTGGTACTTGGTTTTTCTATCACATGGCAATGCATATATACTGGCATCCCCTGGCTTCTCTGGAGCTCATTGTCTTCTTGTTTCATCCCAGGGCTTTTTCTTTCTCTATGTCTGAATTTCATTCTGCTTACAAAGGGCTACAGCAAAAGGATTAAGACTCATCCTGATGCAATTAGGCCACACTTTAGCTGAAATAACCTCATTAAATGGTCTTATTTATAGTTGGTACACATTTACAGGAATGGATTAAGTTTAAGAACATTCTTGTGTACATGCAAAGCTCTAAGTCACCACAGCATCTTAACCAGAAGTAGAATTTTTTTAGTTAACTTTTATTCTTTATTTTCATTTCAATATTTTCCATTTAATTCTTTTTGCAATTTCCAGTTCTTTTTTGTGGCATTCCTAATTGTGTTCTTTTGTTGGCTGGGTATAATATTTATACTTATTTTGAAGCGTCAGATTAATCCTAACAGGATCTCTCCATGCTGCTGCTGACTTTTATTTCCCTTTTTATTTTGTCATGCCTCTTCTTCTCATATGAATGAAAAGATTTAATTGTGTGCTGGATCTTATACTGAAAAGTTTTATTGATAATTGAAATTTGATATGGTATTATTTTCCTTCTGATATCATTTTCTTTTGCTTATTTTTAGGTACCTAGTTTAGCCATGCTTTTTCCCTAATCACCTTAGTCAATAAGAAATTGATCTTTGAACTCTGAAAATTTAGTATTATCCAGTTTATCTTTACTTTTAGGGACATAATAAAAACATTGACTGTTTCCCAGAGCCCTTACGCAGTATCCTTGGTGGGCTCTGAAAAGTAAACTTAATCCCCCAGCCTCTTAAAAGCTCTGCTTAGGTTAATATATCTTTTAGTCAAATCTATCAAAGTTGCCAATACATTAGGAAAATTTTTACATACTTTGTGTTAAGGGTCCTACCACATGTATGCCTTACTTCTCTGCTTTCATGAATCTCACCTCCATTTCCACATTTCCTTATGGACGTTTTCAAGTTTTAGAACAAATTCTCAAAAAAATAATTTTCATATTTTAAATTTGTTTCAGAAGGTGGATTATTCAATATAACCTAGTACACTAGTACTAAAAATAACAATTCAGTATTATAAATAATACAATATAGAAAGACAAGTTATCTGAGTTTTGAGAAGGGAGATAGCGTTTCTTATTTATCATTTCATACCTGGTATAAAATTGTCTAGTATATAGGGAATGAAAATTCATTGTTCTTGAAGTATTTCATAAATAAAATAAATCTTTTTATTTCACTTTTCACAAGTGACTCATCCCAAGAACAAGACTCCTAGACATACAGTAAATATTGGGTTTATTAGAAACACACATTTATGTGTTCTCTTTTATTGTCTCATTCTCAAATTGTTCTTTTAAGTTACTCTTCAAAACAGCTTTGATAATTCTGACATTCTGTGATGTTAAGACAGGTTGATGAGGTGATATCATTAACATGGTGATGTAAACAGCTCCTGGAAATGTCTCCCCAGAGATTCAAGGGAAAAAAGTACAACTCTGAATTTTTTATAACTCTGGAGGAAAATATACGTCAGAGAAGGGTCCTAAAAATACTGAATTGGAGAGAAAAAATATCAGTTAGGAAACTTCCATATGAGACTTGCTACTCTGCTTCCCTCCCGCTCACTCAGTCTCATACAGCATAGAAGGAGTGCAAAAGCAGCAGCAGAATTTCTCCAATTGGGGACACAGAAATAAGTGATCTCATAGCACTGAGAGACACTCTCACAGTTTGGAGACTTGGGAGAAGGGGAAGACATTTCAAAGCCCACATCAATGAGGAATAAAGGGTCTGAGAAAATATGGGCAGTTTTTGCTTCCAGGGTCTGAAAACCCTTCCCATATCCCTGATGGAAAGAACAACAGGCAGAGAAATCTGTGCTTGGGGTTGGCTGAAACTGGGTTAGCTTGTGGAGTACTCTGCCACAAATAAAGTGGAGGACATAGCCCCACACTGAGTTAGACTTTTGATCGCTAGGTGAAGGCACAGGAACTCCACGGTTTCAGCCGCCACCACCTGCCCCATCAAATGTGGCCTGGACTATGAGGCAAACAGCTTCTGAGGATTATTAAATTATCTAACAGCCCCACCTGATAGGAAGATTGGAAAGTGCAAGGGAATTGAAGGGCTTTTTTAGAGACTCTGTATAAAAATATTTCAGACCCAGAGGATCTGGTTCGATTTGCTGCATGGGAATGTGCCCCTGTTCTGGCTCATAAATATGGATGGCCCAACTGTTAAAGCAGCACTCTTAAACAAACTTACATCTTGTGGGATGGCAACAGACAGAACACCACTGGGATCCAGCAAACTTGTTTTACCCACAAAAAACAGAGAAATCGCTGTGGTGCCCAAACCTGCACCCTATCCCTGAGGCAGGCTGCTGTGCACACCTGGTTTTGGGGGGAGACTGGGGGCAGAGGCAAACTGACAGCTGGCCAGCAAGAGAGATGGACAGATAGAGAACAAAGACAGCCAGCAAGAAAATCCTTAGCAAAAGAGAGAAAACAATATCTAGAGTAAACTAAGCAAGAAAGTCAGATGCCTAGACACTAGCAGAAAATTATGACTCATTCAAGGAAGTATGAGACATGGCTTAACAAAAGGAACAAACTAACAACTGAGATACAAGACTTGACATGAGGGAAAATAAGCAAAAGAAAGGAAGGATATACAAAAGACACAGGGTGAACATAAAGAAGAAATAGAAAGCTTGACAAAACAAATGGCACAACTTATGGGAGGGAAAGGCATAATAGAGATGATGGCAAACACAAAGGAGACATGTAAAATTGGATTTGAAGTTGCAGATAAAAGGAATATTGAACTAGAGGACAGAATACCTGAAATCCTACTCACAAAAGAACATACAGGGAAAAAAAATGGAAAAATATAAGCAAAGATGACAACATGGAGCTTATGAATATATATGTTATGGATCTTCCAGAAGGAGAAGAGAAGTTAAGGCCAGCAGAAAGAATAGTGGAGGAAGTAATCACTGAAAATTTCCCAATGCTCATGAAAGACATAAATTACAGATCCAAAAAGCACAGCATACCCCAAACAGAATAGATTCATATAGACCTACTAATCAGTAGGTCTAACCAAGACACTTACTAATCAGACTGTCAAATGTCTGAGATAAAAAGCAAGAGAAAAGCTATCCATCACATTCAGGGAAAGCTTGATAAGACAAGTGCAGATCTTTCAGCAGAAACAATGGAGTTGAGAAAGGGGTGGTATGATTTACTTAAGATAGTGAAAGAAGAAATCTGCCAACCAAGAATTCTTTATCTGGTAAAACTACCCTTCAAATATGAGTGAGAGTTTAAAATATTTACAGATAAGCAGACACTGAGAGAGTTCATGAGTAAGAGACATGCTGTATAAGAAATACTAAAAGGAGTACTACAGGTAGATAGGAAAAACAGTAGAAAGAGGTTTGGGGAACAGTGTAGAAAGAAGTTTAGCAGTAAGGGTAACTAATAGGGCAAAAGACAGAAAATACATGCCAAATAAAACTAAAACACAAAATGGTTGAAGAAAGTACTGCTATTATAGTAATAAAAAATGTTAGCAGATTAACTTCCCAATAAGAAAGCATATATTGGCAAAACGGATTTAAAAAGCAGGATCCCTCTATATGGAGTCTACAGAGGAATACTTAATACCTAAGGACAAAACAGGTAGGAAGTGAATGGTTGGAAAAAGATATTGCATGCAAACAGCAACCAGAATAGCAGGGGCAGCTATACCAATATCAAACAAATTATATTTCAGAAGTAAATCAGCCAGGGTGGTGCAATGGTGGCTCAGTGGCAGAGTTCTCGCCTGCCATACCAGAGGCCAAGATTCATGTCCATGCAAAAATAAAGATAAATAAATAAACTAAAAGGAAAAAGAAGGACACTATGTATTTAAAAGGAAAGGTGGTAATTCATCAGGAAGTCATAACAATCCTAAGTGTCTATGCACTGGGTCTGAGTGTCCTAAAATACATGAAGCAGACACTGACAACAGTGAAGGGAGAAGGAGACACCCCCCTACCATAAGCTTTGGAGTCCTCAATTCCCTGCTCTCATAAATGGATAGAATATCAAGATAGAGGATCAATAAGGAAACAGATCTTGCATAATGAGATAAGGTTACTAGACTTAGCAGACATTACACAGAATATTGCACCCCAAAACAGCAAGATAAACATTTTTCTTGAGTGCTTATGGATCATTTTCCAGGATAGACAAGCAGGTCTCAATATATCTAAATTGATAGAAATTATACAAAGCATTTTCTTGGATCATAATGGAATGAAGTTGGAAATCACAGCAGGTGGAACACTGGAAAATTCACAAATACATGGGGGCTAAGCAAAATACTCTTAAGGGCTAAAAACACCCTTAAAGTGGCTGAATGAAGAAATTGCAAGACAAATCAGGAAATATCTCAAGACAAATGAAAATGAGAATATAACATATAAAAACTTATGGGACACAGAAAAGGAAGGGCTGAAAGGGAAATTTATTGCCTTGCACGCTTATACTTAAAAAGAAGAAAGCAAAAATTGAGAAATTAACTGCTCACCTAGAGAACTAGAGAAAGAACAGAAAACTAACCCCAAAGCAAACAGAAAGGAAGAAATAACAAAGATTAGAGCAGAAATAACTGAAATTGAGAATATGAAAACAGTATGAAGAATAAATAAAATCAAAGTTTGGTTCATTGAGAAAATATCAAAGGAAACTTGGTTAGGCTGATTAGAAAAACTAGAGAGAGGATGTAAATAAATAGAATGAGAAATAAAAATGGGGACATAACTACTGTTTCTGCAGAAATAAAAGGAAAAAATGAGAGGATACTATGGAAACTATACACTAGCAAACTAGACAACTTAGATGAAATAGACTTCCTAGAATTACATGAACAAACGACATTGATTCAAGAAGAAACGATGACCTCATCCAACCAATCACAAATGAAGAGATAGAATCAGTCATCTAAAACCCCCTCCCAAAAGAAAAGACCAGGCTCAGATGGCTTCACCTGCGAGTTTTACCAAACATTCAAGAGTTGGTATCAATTCCGCTCAAATTTGTCAAAATCTAAAAAGGAGGCAAATCTCTCTTAATTCATATAATGAAGCCAACGTCACCCAATACAAAAGCCAGACAAGATATTACAAGAAAGGAAAATTACACATCAATCTCTTTAATGCATATAGAAGGGAAAATCCTGAACAAAGTACTTGCAAATCAAATCCAACAAAACACTAAAATGATTATACACCATGACCAAATGGATTTTATCCCAAGAACGCAAGAGTGGTTCACCACGAGAAAATGAGTTAAGGTAATACACCACATCAGTAAAGTCAAGAGGAAAAGCCACATAATTATTTTGAAGATGAGAAAAAGATATTTGACAATATTCAGCATACTTTTTTGATGAAAATACTTCAAAGGATAGCAACAGAAGGAAACTTCCTAAACATGATAAAGAGAATGTATGAAGAATGCACAACTAACGTTATACTCAATGGGAAAGGACTGAAAGTTTTCTATCTAAGATTAGGAACAAGACAAGGGTGTGCACCATCACCACTGTAATTCAACATTGTACTGAAAGTTTTAGCTAGAACAATTAGGCCAGAAAACGAAATACAAAGCATCCAAACTGGAAAGGAAGAAGTTAAACTTTCACTTTTTGCAGGTAACATGATCTATATGGAGAATATCCTGAAAAAATTACAGTAAAGCTACTGGAGCTAATAAATGAATAAAGCATGGTGACAGGATACACGTTGAAGCTGCAAAAATCTGTTCTGTTTCTATACACTAGCTGCGAACAATCTGAGGAGGAAACCAAGAAAAAAATCCATTTACAATAGCAAACAAAATAATAAAATATTTAGGAATAAATTTAACCAAGGACATAAAGGACCTATACACAAAAAACTATGAAACAGCACTAAAAGAAATCAAGGAAGACCTAAATAAATGGAAAGACATGTGTCCCTAGACTGAAAGACTAAATATAGTTAAGATGCCAATTCTACCCAAATTGATTTATGAATTCAATGCAATACTACTTAAAATCCCAATAACTTACCTTATAGAAATATAAAAACAAATAATCAAATTTGTTTTGATTAAAACAAATTAATCAATTTAAAATCCCAATAACTTACTTTATAGAAATATAAAAACAAATAATCAAATTTATTTGGAAGGACAGGGTGCCCTGAATAGCTAAAAATATGTTGAGAAAAAACATGAAGTGGGAGGTTTCATACTACCTGACTTGGAAGCACACTATAAAGCTACAGTGGTTAAAACAACATGGTACTGGGAAGGCAGATGTACAGACCAGTGTCATCAAATTGAGTGTACAAGGTGGAGCCTCCCTTCTGCAGCCGATTGTTGTTTGATGAGGTGTTCATGTCACCTTGGCTGGAACAGAGCAGCCTCTTCAATAAATGTTTCTTGGAGAACGGGACATACACATCCAAAAGAATGAAAGAGGACCCCTAATGCACACTTTATACAAAAATTAACTCAAAATGGATCAAAGCCTTAAACATTAGACCTCAGACCATAAAATATTTAGAAGAAAATGTAGGGAGATATCTGAAGAATTCTGTGATAGGAGGTGGTTTCCTAGACATTACACCCAAAGCATAAGCAGTGAAAGAAGTACTAGATAAATGAGATTGCCTCAAAATTAAGCACTTTTGCACATCAAAGGACTTTATTGGGAAATTCAAAAGGCAGTCTAAGCAATGGGAGACAATATTTGGAAACCACATATCAGATAAAGATCTAATAACTAGAATATATAAAGACATACAAACTAGGGTTTATGGTTAACAGTAACATTGCAGAGTTCTTTCATTAATTGCAACAAAGACAGTATACAAAAACTAAATGTCAATAATGAAGGGGATATAATGGAAGAATGTGGGATTGTTTTTGTTGTTCGTGTTTCTCTTCGTTTTTTTCCTTTCCTTTCCTCCTCTTCTCTCTTTGTGGAAGAAATGGAAAAGGCTTTCACATAGATTGTTGTGGTGAATGCATAACTATGTGATTATACCAAAGGAAAGTGGAATGGAGGGCAGTGTGGTGGCTCCATGAGAGGCTAAGTATATGGCTACCACATGATTCTGCAAACCCATTGCTAGACAAAGACTTAGAAGAACTGAAAGCAGGGACACACACAGGCATTTGCACGCTAATGTTTATGGCAGCATCAGTCATTATTTGCAATGGATGGAGGTGGTCTAAGGGAACATTGACTATGGATGGAAGGGCAAAAGGTGGTGTAAGTATACAATGAAACAATGAGTGGTTGCAGAAAGGAATGAAGTATGTATGGTGTGCAACTAGGACATGAACCTTGAAGATATTATTTTGAGTGAAATAAACAAGGGAAAAAATGACAAATAATGTATGGTCTCACTAATATAAATGAACTATAATGAGTAAAATGAGAATTGAATTCAAGTGTATAGTCTATCAGGGGATAGAACATGGGCAGAGATTGGACAATTGATGATTAAGAAGTACAGAACGTTCAAATAAAGTTCATTGTAAAGGTTCATAGATTGTAAGCTCTTTGAGAAGTCACACCTATTCCTGAGTATTAATTGTTATTTCTCAATTGTTAGATGCTGTTCTCCTTGTGTATAATCTGGTGATTCCTGGGCACATTGGGTATCTGCAGGACACCCAGGACTCAGAATTTTCTGCAGCTCTTAAAGACAGCATTTTCCATACAGCAACCATTAAAAATGTTGCAAAAGAGATCAGACTCCAATTAGAGATATGAATGAAATGGACCTGGTTAGGACTAAGGTAAATCAGAATCCAGGGTGAAGGGTGATATTGTCTGTATTTTATAGCATCAACCTCTGTGAGACAGCAAAAGACGAGATGCTTATTTGGTCCAAAATTAAAATTTTCTGTGGCGTACTATCTAATTCAATCTATCTTGTCAGTTTATTTTAAGAACTCTAATTACATGGAAACTAGAATAGGGAATGAGATCTTACTATTTCATACAGGATAATGTAATACCTGTATATAATCCAGAGTATTTGGGGTAGAAAATTTTAAAAAAAACATACTTGCAAAGTCACTTTGAGTGCCTTGGCAAAGCATAGAACTATTAAATTATCCCACCTGTGAAACTCCTGCTACTCTCTCTGGATTAAAAGATTTGAAATTTTTGAATTTCATAAACCTCTTTTGGTCACTGGACCTAGAAATTGTTTAAACAGTAACAGATAAAAGTCAGATTTGAAGTCTTTCAACAATTTGAAATATTAAGAAAGGGTCCATATGTAAATATAATATTCTTTTTCCTTTTAAATTTCCTTTTAAATTTTACTGTATAATGATATATTTGGTTCACATTTATGATTTATATGAAGTACAAATTTTTTAGGGGGAAACATGTTTCCTATTGCTGAGAAGGCAAATGTGATGCCATCAGAGGCCAAACTCAATGGTAGCATTATGGCCTGAGGTCAACAGGAGAGTAAATTCATATTCAGGCAATCCTAACCAGTGTAAAGGCAAGGGTGAATATTGGCTTTAGAAGAGATGAAATTAAAGGGGTGGCAGGCAGGCATATTAAGTCTAATTTATTTAAAAGCAAGGGACATAATTAAAGTATTTTAAACTTCGGTGTCTTGAATAAAATGCCATAGTCTGCAAATGCAACTCTGATTTGTCTCTCACAACAAAAAGCATTTGTCTTTCTTAACTATCCAATATATAACTGCAACATTCTTTTCCTCAGAATGCCCTACACTTTTCTTTATTTTACCCTTAGAATCCTTATTTTAATTTACCATACTATATGTTTTACATACTTGCTTTTATTCCTTGCCTAAATCTCTGATATGGGAAATTTGGTTTCTTTCGTTACCTCCTGTATTCTGGTTCCCAGTAGATGCTCAATAAATTGCATTTCTAGATTGTCTTTCAATATTCATTCATCTTAAGATATATATATATATATATATTTCTAAGCATTTTAGTACATACATTTTTTTTTTGTTTCCTTTGTGTCAGAAAAATCATACAGCAAAAAGAGAAAGAAAATTTTAGAGCTGGTGGCAGACTTTCATGTTTTCTGGCTAAACACACTCTTTTTTTGAAGAAAATTTACTCTGAGTATTTCCTTAGATAAATACTATGAAGCAAAACTAAGCTAAATGTGCTTATTCATTTTATCCATTTCAAAGGCCAACTATAGTGCTCCCCTCTTTTTCTAACAATTAATGCTTAAATTGTTGAGTTGGACAAAATAAAAGTAGTCACTAGAAGCTATATAGAAGTCTTCATAAAAGCCAAAATATCAACTAGTCCAAATCATATAATCAATACACATAATGATGAAATGAAATTATCTAAACCACAGATTTATTTTTATGTAGCAAGAAATGCTATCTAATGCACATTTGGCCCTCTTCACCACCATTACATGCACAATAGAATGAATAGTTCTTGGATTGTACTGTTATTGGCCCTTGTAAGAAAGGCAAATAAAATAGTGCTCATTTGTTAGGTTTTTAAGGACAAAGCCAATTATAGTTTGTCATTTTATGTCCTTTTGAGTGAGAAAGCTAGGGGTAGGTAGTGGCCCCTGTTCTTTTTCTAGGCCATTCCATACATCCAAACATTTCATTTTCCTCAATATACAAATCCCATGGTATCTTCTACCAATGAAACCTAGTAAAATTTTAACAACAAATTAGTGTGAAACTGAAGGTCTTTCTACCATGTTTTTCCCACCAAGGCAAGGTGGTTTCTTTAAAAATGAATTCATGTTACTTCCTAGCTTAAAATATTTTTATAATGTCCCTTGCTTTTAAATAGACTTAATATCCCTCCCTGGTAATTGTTGCATTTCATATCTCCAGAAGCCAACATTCACCCTTTCTTATGTATCAACTCATTTACACACCCTCTATTGCCTCTAAAATTTTTTTCAGTAGTTTCTTCTCCATGTTTCTTTCTAGCAGAAAACACTTCTCCCTTGCCCTATGCCATCTTAACTGTTAAACTTAAGATTCATCCTGAGTATCAGTAGTAATTGAAAACATTTCTTAACATTCTCATATTTGTTTAGGTACATTCAATTCTTTGTTTATATGCATAACACTTTTTTTAAATTAAAATACCTCTCCATGTCATTGGATCTGGAAACCCTTTTAAAAATAGTAACAGTAAAAAGTCAAATTTGAAGTGTTTGAACTATATTAAATATTAAGAAAAAACATACATATATCAATGTAAGACTCTTCTCCTTTTAAGTTTCACTGTATAATAATATATTAGTTTCTATTGTTTATGTGGTATATGGATGGATTTATATAAGGTATCAGTTTTGTAGTAGTGAACATGTTTGCCCTGTTGCTGAGAAGGGAATTGTGGTGACTTCAGAGGCCAAACAGTGGAGGTGGTATGGCCTGTGGCCAACTTGAGAGTGGATTCATATGCAAGCAATATTAATCAGTGAGGATATTTCCGTTCAGAATGCATTAAATAATGTCTTGTTCAGACAAAAACATATCACATGGAGTCCTACAGGTAGACCTTGTGCTTCTGACAACAAACTAATGTCATTTTTTAATTCTTTCACTGTAACTGACCATATACCCTGCTGCAACCCCTATTTTTCAGCACTGCCTGAACTAATGCTCTGACCTCTCATACAAACCACAAGCCCTACTCAACATTTAGGGAAAGCAATTCAGAATCAGCCTAAGGAAGAGAATGGGGAGACAGAAAAGATACTTCAGAGAGGACCCTATGAATTTTCTTGGTGAGAATCCTTTGATGATGCATCTATTGGGACAACGTGTTTCAGAGCTTAGCTGGGTAAATAGAAGCGGCTTCCTGTTTGCTGGAACACATTTATCTTTCCCTGAGATATGAGCAACTTTTGTTATGGAGTTGGGAATACTAACAAAATAGAATACATCAGATTTCATTGCAATTTGTGTGTCCCTCTGGCATTTATATGTTATTGTTTCATAGCCAAAAATGTCATTTTGGCTGAGCATGAAAATATTCCTTTTAATTAAATGTGTCTTCAAAATCCTTTTATGAAACTATTATTAAAAATGGAAATACAATTGAGTTTGTATCAAATTTATATTGGAGACACTGGTAAAAATCATTCTGGTACCATAAAACTCTCATATGATGCTTAGATGATATAAATCTTTTTTGAATCTACTTTATTCTTTAATACTACACTACTGCTTAGTGTTGTCCTTAACGTATGAGTGTGGTTATCATTACGGATGTAGAGAGTAATGTGAATGTTTTCATCATTGAAACACTGTTGCTTGTTTATGTGGAAGAGATTTCAAATTTAATCCAGATATAAATTATTATTATTTTAACTAATGTCTGAAAAGATAGAGTATTAGCATACCTTTGACTAATATCATTGTTTTTAGCACAGTCCTTTGCCTCAGCCAGATAGTAGAGAAATGACAAATAATAAAGTATTTCTATTGCAATTGAAAAAAAAAGTCATAGACATTCTTTAACAACATCAACAAAGGTGTGTTTTAAAAGGTCTAGATCTTTATAGGAGAATAAAACTCACAGAGAAAGAGTCACAGAAGCTGAGAAAGAAATCTGCAAAATCAGAAAGGAAGCCACTAGAACCAGAAGCTGAAAGCACTGAAACATGGAATAGTCTATTAGATATTCATAATATTCCATGTGCAGACTATGGAAAATCAAACCAATTACTATTTATCTTTGCATGCTTAAATCATTACTGTATTTTTACATGGAAGAGAGAAGGGTTTTTAATTTAATTAAACACAACTATGAGTTTTATTTTATTTTAGAAAATATTACAGCTCGGGAACATAATTAAATTGCCCATTCTGTTCAGTTCATTGCATTCATGGCCAGAATTTCATTTTATATTTTATTTTTTTATTGATTTTATCCTTAGCTGTCTAACCTATTCAATCCATTACCGCCCAACAAACAAACAGTCTTTTTTGCCTGAATACATTTTCTTCTATCTTTAGGGATTTACATTTATACAAATGTTATTTGTTGGGGGTTAAATTATTTCCCCCAAAAAGCTATGTCGAATTCCTAACTCCAAGTACTTGTGAATGTGCCCTAATTTGGAAATGGGATCTTGGTAGATATAAAGCTGAGATGATGCACACTAGATTAGGGTGTCCTAAATCCAGTGGCTGGTGCCTTTACAAGGAAAGGGAGACTGAGAGACATCCACACACATTCAGAGGCAATGTGAAGACAGAGACAAAAACTGGAGTGATGCAGCTACAAGCCAAGAAATGTCAAGGATTACTGTTAGCCATCAGAAATGAAGAGGAAACACAGACAGAATCTTCCCTAGAGATTTCAGATGGAGCTTGACCCTGCCAATAGCTTGACTTCAGCCTTCTAGCATTCACAAATGTGAAAAAATAAATTTTTATTGTTTTAAACCTCTCAGTTTGTGTTAATTTGTTATGTTAGCCCTAGGAAATCAATACAGTCTTGCAAAGCAAATCTTACTCTTTCATCTTTTGTTCATTAATAATATTATGTTTGGAGAGCTATCTGGGTTGTGTTAAAGATCTACATCTTGGCTGAATACTACACATAGTTGCCAAAATTTTGCTATCATAAACAATGTTATCGGATGGCTCTGGTGAAAGCAGTACATTTCCATGCCACCTACTGGTTGGTGGTCCTGGAAGATATGACTCTGACAATAGTTGGGTTTTCAGTAGCAACTATTGCACCAGCATCCAGTATAATTGTTCTCATATTCATATTCATATTCATATTGTTCTCATATCTCATATTCATATTCATATTCATATTCATATTCATATTCATACTTCATATTCATGGTGTAGAGACTATCACTTTTCCTTTTGACAATGCACAGTTCCATCTGGTGCCTGCAATGCGGAAGGTGAAGAAATTGTTCTCCTTCATCTGTAGGATGTCAAGTTTTATGGACACCATGAAGTTTCCTTTGAAGTTATGATAACAACCAGGATATTGACCTATGATTCCCTCTGTAGGTAGCTTAGAGAAAAGATTATATAAATTTTTAACTCTTATCACTCATGAGGATGTTAAATAGTATTCCATTGTTGTTTTATTTATTATTACTCAGATAAACATATACCATTCCAAACACTAGCACACTAGAAGCTTCTGCCAACACTAGGCTAACGGGAAGAGGTTTTGCTACCTGAGCCCCTAGATATAAGCAGGTGTAGGTAGGAGCCCAAGATAGATTTTCATTAGTTATAGTAAGACAAATTTTCAGATGAAATGCAGGACTCCTTGTTGCTTTCTATGAAACAGAGCTTGAAGGATATTAAGGAATGAGAAGGAAAGAAAGAAAAAGAGAGAGAGAGAGAGAGAGAGAGAGAGAGAGAGAGAGAGAGAGAGAGAGAGAGAGAGAGAGAGAAGGAAAGAAGAAAGAAAGAAGAAAGAAAGAAAGAAAGAAAGAAAGAAAGAAAGAAAGAAAAAGAAAGAAAGAAAGAAAGAAAAGAAAGAAAGAAGGAAAGAAAGAAAGAAAAAGAGAAAGAAAGAAAGAAATGAGGAGAAAGAAGGGATTTGCCATCCCCTAGATTCCCAGTGGATATTGATGATTTTATTGGAAGACATACTTCTCAGTGGGGCAATTGACTAGTTCTGTGTTTTGTCCTGAGGCTTAGCTTGGTAAACACAATTGAGAAGGTTTATTGTATTCTCCCTCCTTGGGACAAGGGTTCCCATCCTGTGAAAATGGTCACCATGGTGACTGGCAAGGTAGCCAGACGGCTGGCAGTGAGTGCACACCTATTGAAGCAGCAGTACCTGGGACCCACAGGATGGGTTGGCAGCTGCCCTTTCCTCTCAGGGCCCCTGCTCCTAGAATTGGGTTCTCATGGCTGTTACTTTGGGGATGCCATGGGTGGGCTGTCCAAAGGGGAACTTTGGGATTAATATGGGCTACAGGCTTCTTCTCAGTCATCTCCCTACTATCCCCAGAGGTGAGCAATGGAGAAGAAGAATTCTGTACAACTCCCCACCTCTCCCTTGGGTCCTAACTGAGGAACTGACTTCTGGGAGGGATCTTTCTACTCAGTCTTGATTAAATTAAAAATAGCCTATGGCTAAGGTCAAAGGCCCTGTCTACCCTTCTAGGGACCAAAGTCCATATGCCCCAGTGCATGTACAATTTGGAGGCAGTTACTAAAAATTTGAGCTGTTTTTAGATACAAGAACCTAAGTCACTATTGTTCTGAGAGACCCATATTTCACATGAGTATTGGACAGAAAGTTATGGCTACCCTGTATGTTGGTCCCTCTGGTTTCTGGCCGCTGTGGCTTTGTTTCCTGCTGAAGTTGCATTATAGGGACTGATATCCTGCACCACCACATCTCCAAGCAGCAACTATGGGGATGCCCTCCCCATCCCAGCAAATTCTGGGTAAGTGACAGGCCATGCACCACCAGTTCTCCCTCCTCATTATCCAGCAATGGCAGTACTGCCTCACTGGTAGAGAGAATAAGGGCATTACTGAATTCCAAAGGATATTTTATTTGGGTGAACCACCATTCCACCATTTCTATATAAAATAGCCCAGTATGGCCAGGAAAAAAAGGAAAGTGGATCATGGCAGCTGACTATAGACTATTGGGGTTTGAATGAAGAAGTTCTCCCTTTAGCATCCAGGGTCCCAGACATTGTGCAGTTTGCATATTGGTACCAGCATATTCCTCAATTTGGTATCCTTCTGACATCCTTTTATTAGATGACATGAAAGGCTGATGCTTTCCACTGAAGAACAGAAGAGGTGCAGGCCTATAGGAGGTAAAAATAGCTGTTTCAGCTGCCCTGCCTGTGGGGCATATTTCTGCTGCTGGGACCCAGACCAATTTCTTTTGAGAGGTATGGAATCAATGGGAATTTGCAGACCCCTTGGATTTTGGATCTACTAGGACTTCCCAGAGGCATCCTGGCGTTGCTCCCCTTTTAAGAGGCAGCTTTTGATATGCTATTCATCTTTGCTGAACAGTGAAGTGTACTGCAGAGATTTCCCAGTCCCTTTTGTGGCTAGAAATCCCTGTTTTGTCCTGGGTCCTGGGTGGTCAGAATGTTCATTCAAGTGGTGCCTAAAAAAAAGTGTCATCAAATGGAAGGGGTATGTTTAGGAAAATAACAGAAGTCCTCTTCAACAGTGATCTAGTTGGGACACCAGATGAGGGCCTTTCTCTCTCTGCATTGGCATCCTGGGGATCCCAACTCACAGCTGCTCCACCAGATGCTGAGTGCTGGTTTACTGATGAGTTGGCCAACCTGAAGCCATTTGGCATCCATTGGACAGCAGATGTTTCCCTTCCCAAAATCCGGGAGTATAAGTGACACTGGAAAAAATGTCCAATGAACTAAGCTGTGAGCAGTCCTCTTAGCCCTGAACTACTCAGACCCAAGCATCCCCATGTGCCTATTTACTGGTTCATGGGCTGCTGCCAAGAGCCTACAGTTTGGTCAGTTCATAAAGGTAACACAGTTGGAGAATCTGTTCCTCTGTTGGGGAAAGATAACAATGCTATTGACTGTGCAGTCTTCGTCCACACCCCTGGACAACTTGTCACAATGCATCAACTCTTGGTGCAAATGAAACACACAAATGGCTAAGTCATCTTTCCACTAACATCCCCAAGATAACCAGTGACTCTCTAGGGATGAGCTCTAGGGTCTTCTTCATAAGCCATTGAACAGTGATAAAACAATTCAACTCCAGGCTTCTGACTGTACCCTTGAAAATTCATAACTAATCTATGACCTAGTGTTTGATAATCACATTAACTTACACTTCCTCCTAGCCTAGAAAGGAGGCATATGTGCCATTACTAACACCTCCTAATAAACATGGGTTACTATCTTTGGGGAGGTGGAATAGAAGTGAGAAAAATTCAATGACAACCCCATTGGTTTCACAGTGCATGATGCAATTCTAAGGGACATGTCTTTATCTGTCCCCCAGTGGGGGCTGGGACACGTGCATGTAACTGTTGCTTCAGACAGTCCCGATCACCATGTTTGGGATAATAACATGCATAGGTGAAGCCCTCTTAATATGCTATAGCTACAGGTATTACCCAATTTTTACTGTCAACCTTGTTGAGAGCTATAGGTCGGCAGGCCTAACTTGTCTCCACTTTTGTGTCCAAGGTGGAAGGTGGGCTTATGTTGTAGAAGCTGGTGGAAAAACTGAAAGGTAGACTGCTGGGAAAGTCATTGATATGCTCAGTGACCCTCTCCCAGCCCTCATCTATCTCATCTGTTCCCTTTTCTATTGTGCCACAGTGTTTCAGTCCATTCCATTCCACAACGTGGAGGAGATATTAGATCTAATGTGAAGGCCTGTCCAGACCTTAAACCTCAGAAACCATGAGAAACAGTACCAGCTGCTATTAGAACAGGAAATCTGAGTGGTAGGGCTCAGTCTCCCTGTATCATATAAATACACTGAAAGCACAGATTTGCCTCTCTTCTCTGAAGCAAACTGAGGTGTGCAGAGCTGCCATCCACCAACCCTGACACGAGCAGTTGGCCTACCTAGGAAATTGGCCATGCGTGGACATTTTCTCTTGCTCTTTTGGACCTTTGGTGCCTTGTAAATAATAAAGTTGTCATTTGCTGAAATTTTCTGTTGTTCCTGGTTGAGTTCCCACAGCACCTCTCTCCAGAGGCTGTTCCATTATTCTGGGTCCTGTAATGCCAGTGACTTGAGGCAGAGTCACAGTGGACAGTGTGGGGCAGGAAGCAGGAGGGAAAAACACACTGCTGTCATTCGAAGCCATTCATGACTTGTTTTTTTCTTTTTTCTTTTACTACACCATAGCAAGTTTGTCTTTATTGATAGAGCATACAAAATAAAAAAACAAAAATCAAATGCAAACATACATACAACAGAGAAACATGTTATAACTAAAACTCAGAAACTGAACAAAGGATCTTCCAATGGAAGTAGAATTATCAACAAACGCTATTCCCCAAATAATACTGCATCAGAAAGCATAATGCAAAAGGTCTTTTAATACCAGGATAAAAGAAAGGAGCACAAAAATAGTATCATATTTTAGTATGTATTTTTTATATTGAATGTATTAAGTTCTCAAGAATAAATATGATTTAAGGTAGAATAATGATATTAGAAAGGTTAACAAAATAAATTCAGATCACATTGACCAAAGTTTCAAAAAAACTAGAAATGAATAACAAATTTTTACCTCAAGAACTTAGTCATCTGAGAAAATATATTAAATAATTCCTGGAGTCAAAGGAAATTACAATATCAATTATAAATTATTTTAAAATGTCTTTTAAATTGAAGCAGGAATATGTCAAAACACATGAATTTGGTCTAAACAGCTAGATCACGGGAGAGCTTAGTGTATGAGAAGAAATGAAAGCATAATCAACTAAGGATTAAATTTAAAAAGCAAGAAGACAAAATGAGAACAATCAAACCAGATACAAAGAAAGGAGGAAAATGTTTAAGATTTTTTCAATTAAAAAAATGTTAACTACAAACCATGGAGATTATTGAAAAACTTTTTAGAAAGACATTAGGTCTAAAATGGTTTACTAATTAAATTCTTTAAGCATTAGATTATTTCATATCTCTCTTTTTATTCATTTATTTATTTTTTTATTAACGGAAAGAAAGAAAAAAAAGAAATTAACACAACATTTAGAAATCATACCATTCTACATATGCACTCAGTAATTCTTAACATCATCACATAGATGCATGATCATCGTTTCTTAGTACATTTGCATCGGTTTAGAGGAACTAGCAACACAACAGAAAAAGATATAAAATGTTAATATAGAGAAAAGAAATAAAAGTAGTAATAATAGTAAAAAACAAACAAAAAAACCCTATAGCTCAGATGCAGCACTACTGAGAATTTTGAACCAAAATTTACTTAACAAATATGGCATAACCTTTAGGCTAATACCTGACAATTATATCACAACTGTCATTGAATAATTCAGCCGTTAATACACTTGAATAAACACTAACTATAATATTAACAAATAATAGTGTATTAGATAAGTAATTACTATATTCAAATGTGGTTATCAGAAATGTTAATATTTCTTATTAGTAATAGTAAATTAAAATAATTTATTACATCAATAAGTAAAGAAACAGGTATATTAATCACTTTATTTTTGTCTAATGATCATTAATAAAATGTAATAACCATTTATGTTTTAAAATAGTAATTAAAAATGTATTTAATTTATTAGTTATCCAATTATGAAAACTAGAGTCTTTCTTATTTGGTCTAGGAGAAATTTCAACCAGCCAAAATATAAATTGAAGCAACAATAAACTGTCATGCATATTATAAATGTAAAAATAAAACAGTAAAATCAGGTGGTGTTGGCAGGGCTGCTAGAAACAGCCCTTTAACTGTTAGCAGGTTTAATTTGGTACAACTCTCCTTAAGTTCTATTTGATGACGCATAAAAAAGACTTGAAAAGATGGTTACTTTTAGACTCTGATTCCAAAAATTATTTCTCAGCAAAAAAAAAAAAATAATGAATGTATATTTTCACCTACAAATGTGTTTTTATAATTGCGGTATGGTATTAATAGTATTTTAACTATTTTTAAATAGTTAAATGCTGTCTACAGGAGACTCATTTTAGACCCAAGGATAAATATAGGTTGAAAGTGAAAGGTTGGGAAAACATATTTCATGTTTTCTGAACAAGTTTTTCATGTTCAGAAAAGAGCAGAGGTAGCTATATTAATATCTAACAAATTGTATTTCAAATGCAAAACAAGTAAAAGAGAAAAGGGAGGGCGGTATGTATTAATAAAAGGAACAAGTCAATGAGAAGACATAACAATCATAAATATTTAGGCACCAAACCAGAGTGTTCCAAAATATATGAGGCAAACAGTAACAATACTGAAGGGAGAAATAGGCACCTCTACCATAATAGTTGGATACTTCAATTCCCCACTCTCATCAATGGATAGAATATCTAAACAGAGGATCAATAAGAAATAAGAGGTTTTGAATAACATGATAAATGAACTGGACTTAACATTACAGAGCATTACACCCCACAATGGCAGGATACTCATATTTCTCAAGTGTGCATGAATCATACTCAAGGATAGAATGTATGCCAGGATACAAAGAAAATCTTAATAAATTTTAAAAGTTTGAAATTACATAAAACACTTTCTCAGATCATAATGGAATGAAGTTGGTAATCAATAACAGGCAGAGGGCCAGAAAATTCACACATAAATGGAGGCTAAATAACAAGATCTTTTAAAAATATTTCTACTGATAAATATTCACACATGTACAGTCCAACCATATTATACAATCAATGGCTCACAATAACGCATAGTTTGTATTCTTCACCATGATCATTTGTAGAATATTTGCACCACTCCAGAAAAAAGAAATAAAAATAAAAAAAAGAACTCATGCATCCCATACTTCATACCTCTCCTTCTCATTGGCCACTAGTATTTCAATCTACCCAATTTTTACCCTTTATTTCCCGCTATAGTTATTTATATTGTATTCTTATTTTTTATCCATCTGTCCATACCCTGCATAAAAGGAGCATCAGCTACAAGGTTTTTACAATTACACAGTCACATTGTATAAACGATTTAATTACATAGTCTTCTTCAAGAATCAAAGCTACTGGAATACAGTTCAACAGTTTCAGGTACTTCCCTTGAGCCACTCCAATACACCATAAATAAAAAAGGATATCCATATAATGCAGAAGAATAACCTCCAGGATAATCTTCTGATTCTGTTTGAAATCTCTCAGCCACTGAGACTTTATTTTGTCTTATTCCTCTCTTCTTCATTTTGGTCAAGAAGGCTTTCTCATTTCTCTGATACCAGATCCCAGCTCATCCCTGGGAATCAAGTCCCACATTTCTAGGGAGATTTGCAATCCTGGAAGTCAAGTCTCATGTATGGGGGGAGGACAGTGAGTTCACTTGTCAAGTTGGCATAGAGAGAGAGAGAGAGAGAGAGGAGAGGCCACAACTGAGCATCAAAAGAGGCTCTCTGGGGGTGACTCTTGAACATAATTATAAGTAAGCTTAGCCTATCTTCTTCAGTAATAAGCCTCATAAGGGTGAGCCTCAAGATTAAGGGTTCAGCCTATTGAATAGGTTGTCCCCATGCTTGTAAGAACATCAGAAAATCCCCAGATGGGGAAGTTGAGTATTTCTTCCTTTCTCCCAGTCCCCCAAGGGAACTTTGCAAGTACATTTTATTCTCTCTCCAAATTACTCTGGGATATATGGGGGAATCACACTAACCTGCACAAACTGAAAAGATTTCATTCTCTATTCAAGATTCCATGTAACTATGGTGTTCAAGCCAACTGAGCATACAAGTTAAATTAGATAATGTGCTACCTAAAGTATGAAATATACACCAAATAAGGATATCTCCTTTTGGTCTCACATAGAGGTAAACAATACACTCTTAAGCAACTAGAGGGTCAAGGGAGAAATTACAAGAGAAATCAGTAGATATCTCAAGACAAGTGAAATTGAAAACACAACATATCAAAATTTATGGTATGCAGCAAAGACGGTGCTGAGAGGGAAATTTATTGCCTTAAATATCTATATTATAAAAGAAAAAAGAGCAAAAATCAAGGAATTAACTGTTCACTTGGAAGAAATAGAGAAAGAACAGCAAACTAACCCCAAAGCAAATAAAAGGAAAGAAATGATGAAGATTAGAGCAGAAATAAAGGAAATTGAGAATATGACAACAATAGATAAATCAGCAAAACCAGAATTGGTTCTCTGAGAAAACCAGTAAAGTCAATGGACACTTAGCTAGGCTGACAAAAAAGAGAGGATGCAAATAAATAAAATAAAAAATGGAAGAAGGGATATAACCACTGAACCCACAGAAATAAAAGGGTAATAAGACAGTCTGTATCCCTTCAGCTCCAATTACCCATTATCTTACCCTGTTTCTAATTCCTGCTGGACTCTGTTACCAATGACATATTTCAAGTTTATTCTCGAATGTCTGTTCACATCAGTGGGACCATACAGTATTTGTCCTTTAGTTTTTGGCTGGACTCACTCAGCATAATATTCTCTAGGTCCATCCATGTTATTACATGCTTCATAAGTTTATCTTGTCTTAAAGCTGCATAATATTCCATCGTATGTATATACCACAGTTTGTTTAGCCATTCTTCTGTTGATGGACATTTTGGCTGTTTCCATCTCTTTGCAATTGTAAATAACGCTGTGCAACAGGACTAGATACAAAAACTCAAAAATGGACAGCACAATAATACCTAATTGTAAAGTAATCATGTTAAAACACTGAATGAAGCTGCATCTGAGCTATAGGGTTTTTTTTGTTTTTTTGTTGTTTTTTTTTTACTGTTATTACTACTTTTATTTCTTTTCTCTATATTAACATTCTATATCTTTTTCTGTTGTGTTGCTAGTTCCTCTAAACTGATGCAAATGTACTAAGAAACGATGATCGTGCATCTATGTGATGATGTTAAGAATAACTGATTGCATATGTAGAATGGTATGATTTCTAAATGTTGTGTTAACTTTTTTTTTCCGTTAATAAAAAGAAAAAAGGTAATAAGAGAATACTAAAAGCAATCATATGCTAATTAACTATACAATTAGTTGAAATGGAAAACTTCCTAGAAAGGCAAGAACAACCAACATTGACTCCAGAAGAAATAGATGACTTCAACAAACCAATCACAAGTAAAGTGAGTGAATCATTCATCAAGATGCTTCACATGTAAATTCTACCAAGCATTCAAGAAAGAATTAGTACCAATCCTGCTCAAACTCTTCAAAATAAATTGAGGAGGAAAGAGAGTTACTTAACTCATCTGATGAAGCCAACATCACCTTATTCCAAAAGCCAGACAAAGATACTACAAGAAAACTACAGACTAACCTTTTTAATGAATATGGTGCAAAATCAATAAAAGAATTGTGAATCAAATCCACCAGCACATTAAAAGAATTATACACCATGGCCGAGTGGGATTTATTTCAGGTACACAAGGCTGGTTCAACACAAGAAAATCAATTAATGTAATATATCATATCAACAAGTTAAAATGAAAAGACCACATGATCATCTCCATTGAGGCAGAGAAAGACAACTGATAAAATTCAGCACCCTTTCTTAATGAAAACACTTCAAAGGATAGGAATAGAAAAGAACTTCCTCAACACGGTAAATGGAATATATGAAAACCCACAGCTAACATCATCCTCCATGGGGAAAGACTGATAGCTTTCCCTCTAAGATCAGGAACAAGACAAGGATGCCCACTGACACCATTGTTATCCAAGCTTAGACAAGAGAAAGAAATCAAAGGCATCCAAATTGGAAAAGAAGAAATAAAACTCTCACTGTTTGCAGGTGATAGGATACTATATGCTGAAAATCTGAAAAATCTACAGCAAAGGTACTAGAGCTAATAAATGAGTACATCAAAGTGGGAGGGTACAAGATCAGTGTCACAAAATCAGCAGTGTTTCTATTCACTAGTAATGAGCAAAATGAGGAGGAAATCAAGAAAATGTACCATTTACAATAGCACTCAAAAGAAACAAATATTTAGGAATAAATTTAACTAAGGATACAAAAGACTTGTGTATAAATACAGAAAACTACAAACAATTGTAAAAGAAATCATGGCAGTCCTAAATAAATAGAAGGGCATACTGTGTTCATGGATTAGAAGACTAAATACAGTTCAGATGTCAAATTTACCTAAATTAATGTAGAGATTCAATAAAATACCAATAAAATACCGACAACAATTTACTTTGCATAAATAGAAAAACAAATATGCAAATTTATTTGGAAGGTCAGCGTGCTCTGAATAGCCAAAAATATATTGGGAAAGAAAAATGAAATGTGAGGTCTCACACTACCTGATTTTAAAGCATGTTACAACTAACAGTGGTCAAAACAAAACAGCATGGTACCAGCATAACGATAGATTAAGACTCTAATTGAGCATTCAAAATAAACCTTCTCAACTATGGACAATTGATTTTTGATAAGATGATTCAGCCAACCCACCTAGGATAGCAGTCTTTCTAATAAATATCATTTGGAGAAGTGGATATCCAAATACAAAAGAATGAAATAGGATCCATGTCTCACACCCTATACAAAAATCTAACTGAAAATGGGTAAAAAACCTAAATATTAGCGTTAAGACCATAAAAATTTTAGAAGAAAATGTAGAGAAATCTTATAAATCTTATGATAGGAGTTGGTTTCCTAGACCTTACACCCAAAGCACAATCAATAAAAAAAGAAATAAATAAATGGGATCTCCTCAAAATTAAACATTTTTGTGCATCAAAGAATTTTGTCAGGAAAGTAAAGAGGCAGTCTACATGATGGGAGATGATATTTCAAAACCACATGTCATATAAGGGCTTAATATTCAGAATATATGAAGAGATTCAACAATTCAACAATCAAAAGGCAAACAACCCAATTAAAAAATAGGCCAAAGGCATGAACAAACACTTTTCAGAATAGGAAATAAAAATGTTAAAAGGCACATGAAAAGACGCTCCACTTCACTGGCTCTTAGAGAAATTTACATCAAAAAGACAATGAGATGTCATCTCATACCCACTAGAATAGCCATATTAATAAAACAGAAAATGACAAGTGGTGAAGAGGATGTGGAGAAAGAGGCACCTTTATTCACTATTGGTGGGAATGTAAAATGGTGCAACTGCTCTGGCAGGCATTCTGGCAGTTCCCCAGGAATCTAAATATAGAATTGCCATAGGATCCAGCAATCCTGTTACTAGTTACATGTTCAGAGGAACAGAAGGCAAAGTGCAAATGGACATTTGCACATCAAATTTTACAGTAGCTTTATTATTGCCAAGAGATAGAAACAGCCCAAATGTCCATCAGAAGAATAGTGGCTAAACAAGCAGTGGTATGTACAAGTGGGGGAATATCACATGACTGTAAGACAGATAAAGTCATGAAGTATGTAATAACATGAATCAACCTTGAGAACGTTGTGCTGAGTGAAATTAGCTAGAAACAAAAGGCTGAATGCTATATAGTCTCACTAATGTGAACTAACATTAATGAGTGAACTTTGAGAGTGAAAGTCAAGAACACAGGTTATCTGGAGATAGAAATAGTGTAAATGTTGGGCATTTGATGCTGTGGGAATACAGAAATGCAAGAGGACTGATTGTAAAACTTCAGAAATGGATAGCACAATATTATCTGATGGTAGCACAACAGTATAAGTACACTGAACAAAGCTGACTATGAGTATAGCTGATGGAGAGGATAAAGTCTGAGATGGTGTAATTTAGGAATGCCTAGAGTGGACAATGATGGTGATTAATGTACAAATATAAAAACCTTTTTGCCTGAGGGAGAATAAATGAATGTAAACATTGCAAGGTATAGAAAATGGGATGGTATACAAGAAAAAGTACAAACAATGCAAACTAGGGTCTATCGTCAACAATAACACTGTAACATACTCCCAATGAATGTAAAAAAAGCATTATGCCAAAATTAAAGGTCAACAAGCAAGGAATATGGGGAGGGTTATGGATTCTTTGCTGAAGGAAAGGAAATTTTGTCATATAGATTATGGTGGCGCAGACATGGATATTTACATAGGTTGAATTGTATCACATGTGAAGAAAACTCTTAAAATGAACACAAAGAGAAACAAGTGTTAGAGAAAATGTGGAGTAAGAGATGTACCTATTCACTCTTGGAAGGGAAGATGAGAGGTGCATCTCCTCAGGAGGGCAGCCTGGAGGTTCCACAGGAGGTAAGGTGTGGGGTTGCCATAGGATCTTGCAGCTCCATTGCTAGGTATGTGCCTGGAGGAACTGAGAATGGGGACATGAATGGACAGTTGCACACCGTTGTTTATGGCAGGAGTGTTCATGATTCACAAAGGATGTAGGTGGCTTAAGGGTACAATGACTGAGGGATGGAAAGGGGAACTTTGGTTTATACATACAATGGACTACTGAACAGCAGCAAGAAGGAATGAAGTTGTAGGGAGGCATGCAACTAGGTGAATGAAACTTTAAGATCTTATGTTGAATTAAATGACAGAAACCAAAAAGCAAATATGATCATGCTTCACCCATATGGATTAACCTTAATCTGCAAACTCAGAGAATTGACATCGGGAGCATTGGTTATCAAGCTGGGGCCTACAGTAAAGGTTCCTAGGTTGTAACCTCTTACAGCAGGCACACATATTCTAAAGCTATAACTGTTTATTTTTCTAAATTCTGAGGTAGTGAGCTATTTGTGTATAACATGGTCATTCCCTAAAACTTTCTGTATTTACGTGGCACCTGAGACTATGAATTAATACACTGAAGCTATGAAAGTCAGCATAACCCCATACAGCAACTAGTAAAAAGGTGAAAATGTGGTCAGACTTTGACCAGAAGATATGAATGAAGCTGATCTGGATAGGATTAAGGTAAATCAGACTAAGGGTAAAGGATAATCCAGTTCATATTTTAAAATGCCAATTTCGGTGTGAGACCAAAAGGAGAGATGTTTATTTGGTGCAAAATTCATATTTTGGGTAGTGCATTATCTAATTTAACTTGTAAGTTCAGTTTACTTGAACACCATAATTGCGTAAAATCTTATGGGGCATGAGATCATGTTGATTTCCACAGATTAGTTTGATGCCCCAATATATTCCAGAGTAATTTGGGCAGGGAATAAAAAAGTATTTGCAAAGTTCATTTTGGGGGCTAAGGAGAAAAAAGGAAGTATTAAGCTTCCCCACCTGGGAAATTCCTGATATTCTTGCAAGCAGTGGGGATAGGCAATTCAATTGGCTAAGTCCTTGATCTTGGGGTTCGCCCCTGTGAAGCATATTCCTGCAAAGGAGAAGGTAAGCCTACTTATAACTATGTTTAAGAGTCACCCCAGAGAACCTCTTGTTGCTCGTATGTGGCCTCTTTCTATAAGCAACTCAGCATGTGGGCTCACTGCCCTAACCCCTACTTGGGACATGGCTCCCAGGGGTGTAAATTTCCCTGACAACATGGGACTTGACTCCCAGGATGAGCCAGGACCTGGCATCATGTATTTAACAAAGCTTCTTAACCAAAACAGGGAAGACAGAAATGAGACCAAGTAAAGTTTCAGTGGCTGAGAGATTTCAAGCAGAGTTGAGAGGTTATCCTGGAGGTTGTTCTTATACATTATATATACATCCCTTTTTTAATGTATGGTATATTGGAATTGCTAGAAGGAAGTACCTGAAACTTTTGTGTTCCACTAGCCTTGATTCTTGAAGATGATATGACCATATAGCTTTTACAATGTGACCATGCAATGGTGAAAACCTTCTGTCTGTTTCTCTGTTTATCCAGGGTATAGATAGATAGACAAGTAAAAAAAAAATAAGGATAAAAAATAAATTAAAAATGTGGGATAAAGGGTAAAAAATTGGGTAGCTTGAAATACCAGTGGTCAATGAGAAGGAGGAGTAAGGCTTATGGGATGTATGAGTTTTATATTTTGTCTTTTTATCTCTTTTTTGTAGTGATGCAAATGTTCTAAAAATGATCATGATGATGAATACACAACTATGTGATGATATTGTGTGCCACTGATAGTATACTATGGATGCACTGTATGTGTGTGAAGATTTTTCAATAAAAATCTATTTTTTAATCTACAAAGTAGAAAGAAAAAGAAAGTGGTTTGATTCTAAGAGATCAGTACATTTTAATATATATTAACATTAAATTTAATGAGCTTTTTTATATGTGCTAGGCAACGCACTAGTATATTTATGTGGGTTATCTATTTTAATTCCCGAAATAAGTATTTAAGATTATTATTATTAGTTCTATTTTGTTGGTGGGAAGTAAGTTTAGGGATTTTGACATATTTGAGATGACACAACTACTAAGAGGTTGCCTTGAATATGTATATCTGGAAACAATAAGCAGTTATTTCCCAAGTATTTGATTTTATTTTTGAAATCCATTTACTTTTTGAATTCATATAATAGTCAGTTTTAAGCTCAGATCAATTAGTGAATAAATTATAAATCTAAACTGATTAATGTGAATCATTTGGCTTAGAGTTTGTTTTGTGAAAGATACTATTTATTGTCTGTAAAAAAGCAAGCCTGTGGAAGCATTACCATTTCAGTTTTATTAAATTTTGATTTTTAATACATTTAATATAAAATAAAAAAGCATAAACTGGACAGAAAAACACCCTACCTTAGGCAATATTTATAAGTGTCATCATAAAAAATTACATATATATTATTGAATTGTTCTTCATGTTATAAAGGAAGTTTCCCTAACCAAAAGGATGTATTTTACATAGAGAATGGCAACCCATACTGTTCAGCTCATATTCACACATTGTTAGCTGAAAGACAGTTAAAATTTGTGCAATTTTATTGGGACAATGAGACATCTGCATTGTCTTATAGCCAAATGATGGAGAAGAACTTCACTTAGAACCATAATCACAAAGAACAGCTTAGCAAAATTTAGAATTGCAAACTAATACATACATTTAAGTCAAGCTTGGATACGCCTGCTACTTTTGTTACTATCAATCTTCTGACAAGACCAGTTTGATAGTTTAATTGGATTATGTAAAAGTGCTTTTAAGTGGTTATTTTGCTAACTTTAGCTTTCTGAATCTTGCTAGTTGTCCATTAATCGTACATGTGTGTAATAAACTTTTTAAAGATTCATGTTTCTAGGTTTAGTAAAACCTAACCTGTCACAATTGTTAGGTTTATATTCAGCAGGGCATAAGAAAATAAACAAAGAATTATGGTAGTTCAAGAGACAGGTTTTCTCACATAATTCAATACAAAACCCACATTTGATCCACTTTCTGTTGAGAAATCAATGCTATATTTTCCTTCCTCAATGTCTCACCTATTCCCATTGTGTGTCTATGTAAGCATCTGTTGGCATTCCTTAAGAATCTCCTAGAAGCTCTGCCTCCTTCATTAATCACCTCTCCCAGCCATCACCTTCACAAAAAAAGCCTCTTTTTATAATTTGGTGATGCTTGAAAATAACAATTCAATGAATTATAGGAGAGTACATGAGGAGTGAGTTTTAGAAGACATTAAAATGTTATATCTGGAAAAAAGACAGTAGAGTAAGTGCTTGCAATGGGTTTTAACTTGGAACTTTCTAACATCCAGATTTACTAACTCTACTTACTAAAACTATACAGATTAAAGATAAGTTACCATAAAAACTTACACTCCCTTTGTGGTGGTTTCGAGCTATGTACTTAACGGAACAGCATGTCCTTAAACTTAATCCATTCCTGTGGGTGTGAATTCTTGTTTATGGGACCTCTTGATGAGGTTACCTCCACTAAGTGTGACCCAGCTGAATCAGGGTGGTCCTAATTCAATTACTGAAGTCTTTATAGGGAAGGTCCAGAGACAGCGAGAGAAAGCCAGAGCGAGCAGCAGTCAGAAACTGAAAATCAGTGGAACCCAGAAGAGAAAGGAAAAGCCAGGAGAGGCTGTCCTGTGCATTGCCATGTAACAGAAAGACCAAGGACTAAGGATGACTGGCAGCCAGCCCCAGAATGCCGCAGTATTCTGGGAGATACCATAGCCTTGATGATGCCTTGATTTTTTGATTATGCTACCCTCAAAGCCATGAGCCAATGAATTCCCATTGTTGAAGCCACCCCATTGCATTGTGTTAGCTTTGGCAGCTAGGAAACCCAACACCCTTGCTCTATTCTTACAGACTGCTGAGGCATTTTTTTCTTCAACTATTTCACCAAACTGTTTTACTAGCTAAAGGGAGTTAGTGCATTTATCTTTGTAACTAAGGAAACTCAAAATTTTCCTAAAAGTATACTAATATGTTTAGTTTTTTTTATATTTTTTGCAATTAATTAGTTCTTGGGTATGAATTAATTATCAGAATACAAATATGAGAAGATCTCCAAATAATTGAATCAGTCTTTTATGATCCCTACCCTTTCATTTATTTGGACACTTTTAGAAAAACTCATTTAAAGTATGATTGAAATATCTGACCATTTTTCTCTGGTCACACATCATCGATAGACAAAATATAAATGTGATCCAGATAAAGGCATATTCTGAATACTTTCTTTGCATAAATATAATTTTATTGGTGCTTTTTTAATGTCTTGAGGTATTAAGTCTCACATTAAATGCATTAAAGTTTTAGAAACATGAATTATAAACAGCCACAATTTTCCTTATGCTATTAAATAGCAAATAGCATATAGATCAAACAGATGTATTTAGAGCACTTGACTCAACACACATTCCTCTAAAATGCACATGGAACATTCTCCACATAGAGTATGTGCGAGGATACAGAAAATAATCTCAATAAATTTACAAAGATTGAAATTATGCAAAGTAACTTCTTTTACCACAACAGAGTGAAGATAGAGATCAGTGACAGTGAAAATTGGAAAATCAATTGATGCAGGAAAACTAAACCACACATTCTAAAACAAAAAAAAATGAGTAAAAAAAAGAAATCACAAAGGAAATTAGAAAAATGCACAGAAATAAGTGGAAACAAACTCAACATTTCAAAACACGGGTTGCAGAAAAGGGAGCACTTAGAAGGAAATTTATTGCTGTAAATGCCTTTATTAAAAAAAAATCTCAGATCAAAAGCCTAACTGAGTACCTTGAGGAAGTACAAAACTAGTAGCAAACTAAGCTCAAATTAAGCAGAATGAAGAAACTCATAAAAATGTTAATATAAATAAAGTATAAATCAATATAGAGAGTCATTGAAACTAAAATTGATTCTTTGAAAAGATTAATTGGCAAAATTTTTGCTAAATTGACAAAAAAGACAAATGATGGAAATAGCGAGGTGAAAAAATGGAAGTAGGATCATTATAAGAGTCTTTCAGAAATAAACATATTATGAGAAAATAATATAAGTAATTGCATTCCAACAAATTGGATAACCTAGATAAGGTGATCAAATTCCTAGAAATACAAATTACCAGAATCACTCAAGAAAAAATAGAAAACCTCAACAGACAAATAACAAGTAAAGAGATCTAATCAGTAATCAAAAACTTCTCAACAAAGAAAGTCCCTCTACAGGAGGTTTTATTGGTGAATTCTGTCAAACGTTCAAAGGAGAGTTAAAACCAATACTTGACAAAACCTTCCCCCGAAATTGAAGATCAACCTTCCTCTTCCTAACTCAAACTAGAAATCCAGCATTACTCTAATTTCAAAGCTAGAAAAAGGTATCATGAGAAAAGAAAATTGCAGGCCAAATATCCCTTATGAATATATGATTCAAAGCTCCTCAAAAATTATTTAAAAAACTAAATACAGTAGCACCTTAAAAGGATTATATATCAAGATCAGGTGGATTTATCTCAAGAATACAAGGGTATGTCAACATATGAAAGTTGATCACTGTATCCACTCTACTAATAGACTGAAGGAGGAAAAGAAACTTGTTACCATTTCAGTTGACTCTGAGGAGGCTATGAAGATGTGTTTTAACCATTCAAGGTGGGTTTGCTTAATGGAACCATATAAGAGGGAACCATTTCAAAAAAAGCTTTAGAGCCAACAGAGCCAACAGAGCCCACACAGCCAGAGGTTGTTGGGGATGAAGAAAGAAAACACTCCTGGGGAAGCTGTTGGAGAAGCCTAGAGAGAAAGTTAGCAGACATTGCTATGTTCACCACATGCCTTTCCAGTTGAGAGAGAAATCCTGAACATCACTGGCCTTCTTGAACCAAGGTATCTCTCCCTGGATGGCTTAATTTGGACACCTTAATTTGGACATTTTCATGGCCTTAGAACTGTAAACTTGCAAACTTAATAAATTCTCCCTTTTTAGAAGCCATTCCATTTCTGGTATATTGCATTCCAGCAGCTTGCAAATTAGAACAGTGTTTGGTACCAGAGAAGTGGTGCTGTGGTTTGCAAACACCAAACATATGATAATGGCTTTTTAAATGGATAAGGGGAAGATTCTGGAAAAATTATGAGGAGCTTGATAGAGAAGGCCTAGAATATTTTGAGGAGACTATTGGTAGATATGTGGACTCATCTCTGATGAGGCATCAGACAGAAATGAGGAATGTGCCATTGCAAACTGGAAAGAAGCTGACCCTTGTTTTAAAGTTGCATAGAATCTTGCAAAATTGTGTACTGCTATTGGATGAAGTTAGAATGTAAAGGAAATAACTCAGGATACTTAGTTGAGGAGATTTTCAAATTAACTATGGAAAGTGCAGCCTGGTTTCTGCTTGCAACTTATGCCAAATGCAACAGGAAAGACGTAAGTTGAGAATAGAACTCAGGTACAAAGAAATCAGAAATTGATGGTCTAGAAAATTCTGGGCTTCCGGAAAGGGAGGCCCAGGAGAATAGTGCCCCACATGAGACTTCCTTAGAGTGAAGAGCTGTACTGCCTCAGGACTTGGAGTGGGTGGACCACATTCCTTGGGGAGTGGGGAACACCTGGCTGCTCCCACATTGCTGTGGAAGGGTTGAGCATGTGCCCCATGGATGGCAGGGAGCCTGGGTGCAGCCCCTATGGTTGGAGAGGGTAGAGCTGAGAAAAAGGTGATCTCACCAATGTTCCCCAAAGGTGCATTCAGAGAGAAGTGGGCCACTGCATAGACTCTTGGAGAGGGTGGGACTGCTGCTTTCTAAAGTCCTGGAGATAAATGGTACTCAGATTTTGAAATCTAATGGCTGCAAATTTTTGAAACTGCTTGGGTCCAGTGGCCTCAGTGTTCTTTCCAATTTCTCCCTATAGAAATGGGAATATGTATCCTATGACTTTCCTCTTTTGTATGTTGGCAGCAAATAACTTGTTCTGAGTTTTATAGGTCTAGAACCAGAGGAGAATTTTGCTTTAGGACAGACCATGCTTGTAGGTGACTTTAATGAGATTTTGTACTGTTTCTTTTTCTTTATTTGTTTTGTTACTGAAATGGTTTAAGGTTTTCTGATCTTAATCTTATTATGGAATGAATGCATTTTGTGTTTGGAAAGAATATGTCTTTTGGGGGTCCAAAGGGTAGAATGAACCAGTTTGAATCTGTTGGGTACCCCCAGAAAAGCCAACTTTTAAAATCTTCATTCAATATTGCTGTGTGGGAGCATTTTGATTGTTTCCATGGAGATGTAACCTACCCAATTGTGGGTGGTAACTTTTGATTAGATGGTTTCCATGGAGATGTGTCTCCACCATTCAATGTGCACTTGCTTACTGGAGCCTTTTAAGAGGGAACCACTTTAGAAAAAGCTTTAGGGCCATGAGAGGTGCCAGGGATAAAAGAACCCACACAGCCAGTTGGAGATGAAGAAAGAAAATGCCCCCAGGGAATCTGCTGGAAAAGTCTTGAGAGAAAGCTAGCAGACATCCCCATGTTCACCATGTGCCTTTCCCAGTTGAGAGAGAAACCTTGAACATCATCGGCCTTCTTGAACCAAGGTATCTTTCCCTGGATACCTTAATTTGTACACTCTTATAGCCTTGCCTAAATTTGGACATTTTCATGGCCTTAGAACTGCAAACTTGCAATTTAATAAATTTCCCTTTTTAAAAGTCATTCGTTTCTGGTATGTCACATTCTGGCAGCTTGAAAACTAGAACAGTGCCCTATTGCCTGATATTTCATATTACTAAAGATGAATCATATTCTTTAGCACAAGGATGTGAATATTAGCATTCTGTTAGGATATGGGAATTTGAAAAAATTTGTTCTGACTGAGAAGCATTCTATTTCTACATTAGATGGAACTTAGTGGTGATCTAAATATGTATATATTATATATATAATGTTTGATGAACATATGTATATGTATATACAAACCACAAAAATGAGCACTATAAATACTAATTAGATAATCAGGAAGTATGACTAATTAATTATAATTGTAATAATGTTGTAACTAAATACTACACTAAAATGCATCCCTTTTTATAAATTGAATTAAATTACAAAGATAAGTTTATTGTATCTTTGAGGGGGGAGGTGATCATCTGTTTGCTCACTTAAGTGACCTTTACCTAGCTTTAAAGAATTTCACCTCTCTGTCTACAAGTGCTTTATGTATAATTCACTGTTTTCTAATTACGTAATCTTTACTTATAGGTTTTCAGCTCCTTGGGATTCTTAAGTTCTTCACTGACCATATTTTGGAATTTTTTCCTCTGCAATCACAGTAGGTCTTTCCTAGATGGTGCATTAGTATTTAAGAAGTCAAAACAAATCTATAATATGGTCAGAAGATAAAATATCAACCTACTGATAATGAGGAATGGATATGCTCTGCTTTCAAGATACTTAGGAAATAATATTCAATTAAGTGGTATTAGTCAGAAAAATATTATCCTCCATAGTTAACAGTGAAATACACCTCAGCTACCGTCAAACTATGGGTAATTATTTTTTATCCATTTGAGGAAACCTTCTGAAGCTGCACAACCATTAATGGCCTTATTTCACAGATAAGTAATTGTCCTGGACAATTTAGCACCTGCAATACAGAGGCTGCAGAGAACTCTTTCACTGCCCGATGCCTCTTTAAATGCTCAAACATGAGGAGGATTGAAAACAGAGGGAAGTTGTTGACAAAATATTTTTGTTGTTGTCCATAATGATTTTGTACAAGTTTTACTTGTTAAACAGACTAAAAAATTGACAATTTTCAAATAAATGCTTAATATCTCCCTAAGAAGATATCATTAAATTAATTTTAGCTTTTTTTCTAGGAAATACTTAAATTTGTTTTCAGTGTATTTCAGAATATTTGAGAGTTGTAGAGAAGGTGATATAATTTGAATTAAGCAAATATAGATCAGTTTTAAAATTTGTGAATCATATTGAAGTGAAACAAGAAATAAATTATATTTTCATCAAAATACTACATTTTATACAATAGGAATTTTGAGTAAATCTGAGTATACACCCAACTTGTTGAAAATCTGGAAAGCGGAAAAGTGGGGTCATTACAAGGGTAATTGTCTACACAATTCCAAATATACCTTTCATTTGACCTAACACTTTACACCACACAATTGTGAAATTTAGTTATGTGATTTTACACACAGAAAACGATTCTTAGTTCACACTGTATTTATTAGGTAGATCAAAGGTTGGAAAATTATAACCCATAGACCAAATTCTGCCTACTACCTTCTTATGTAAACAGTGTTTCAACTGAAGACAACCACACCCATTTGTTCATGTAAAACCTAGAGCTGCCTTCTCACTCTAACAGCAGAGGAGAGGCCTTACTAGAAAAACAGTATGGCAGAAAATCACAACGTATTTACTATTTGGATCTTTATAGAAAAGGTTTTCTGTTGGCTGTCACAGATTATCACTGTTACAATATAATACAAGAGACATTCACATTATAAAGACTTTTTTCTCAATAAGTAAAGTCAATGAGTGATATTACATAAGTTCCACAAGTCTGCTAAGTACTGACATTTTTTTCAATATTTCTGAGCTGTTGTAGAATCATGCTGCTGTAACTAGTTCTTAATTCAAGATCAGTGACATATTAAAAACAATTTTAAATATTTTTAAATGCTCTAGAACAGATAAAACAGGGAAAGTATAGCCCACTTTTCTATTTATTTGGGTCATTTATAAACGCGTTTTAAATTGCACATATTAAATTATTGACATGGACATCAATATTCTTAATTAAAATCAACTGGTGAATTCTTTCAGAATAAATTGTACTAAATGCTTCTTTGGTTTATACAGAGATCACCACAAAGAACGAAGCCTGCGACCTTCACACCATCACCACGTGAACCAACCCCTGGGCACTGGCCTAGAAGGGAGCTTCGAGCACCCAGCATGACCAAAGTTCTCCTGACCCTGTCACTCCCCGTCTAGAATCTTCTTCAAGTCCTCTGTTATCTCCTTTAAAAAAAAAACAATTTTATTCATAGACTATATAATCCATCCTAAATGTACAATCAATGATTCTTTGTAAAACCACATAGTTACGCGTTTACCACTACAATCAAAAGAGAAGCTTCTCATTTCTTCCAAAAAAAATCATCCATTCCCTTTACGTCCATCTTTCATTGACATTTAGCTTTGGTAAAGTGCCTTTGTTACAATTAATGGAAGAATATTACAATATTACTGTTAACTATAGACCTCAGTATACACTGATTCTATTTTTCCCTTATAACACCCTATTATTAACACCTTGTAATGGTGTTTGTTCTAGTTCATGTAAGAACCCTCTTTTGTGTATACAGTGAACCACCATCATTGCCTGCTCTGGGTTTCACTAAGTTATACAGTCCCAGTTTTGATCCTCTAAGCTCTCTTTCTGGTGACATCCACAGCTCTCACCTTCGTCTCCCAACCGTTCTCATACTCTGCTTTGTTAGCTACGATTACAGCATTGTGCCCTCCCTTTCTGAACTTTTACAGTGAACATTCTTTACTCCTTAATTATTGATTGCCCAGTCTTTCTCTACTTTCTATCCTTTGATAACCGATGTTCTCAAACTTAATTCTCAGAGTTTGCCACCATAGTTAGTTCATATCAGTGAGACCACATGATATTCCTCCTTTTGTTTCTGCCTTATTTCACTCAACATCATTGTATCCACAAGTTACCTTCACCTTATTGCATGCCTCATCATTTCTTTCCTTTCTGCAGCTGCACACGTCCCATCATAGGTATGTTTCCACTCATCATTGATGGACCCTTGGATCTCCTCCATCCATTGGGAATCACGAGTAAAGCCACCAAAAACATCAGTGTGCAAATGTCAATTCCTGTCTCTGCTTTCAGCCCTTAAGTATATGTCTCCTTACAAGATTGCACTATCATATGACAACCCTACACTTACTTCCTGTGGAACCACCACACTGCCCTCCAGAGGGGCTGCACATTTCCACTTCCCTACCAACAGTAAATGGATATACTTCTTTCTCCATGTCTTCTCCAGCTCTTGTAATTTCTCAGTTTATTTTTTAAACAGTTTTATCCTCACACCACAAATCCTTCCTAAGGTACAATCAGTGGCTCCTGGTATGATCACATAGTTAGGCATTCACCACCATAATCTATATGACAACATTTTCATTTCTTAGGAAAAGAAAGAAGAAAAGAAAATTCCATACACCTCCCCTTTATCCCCCTTTCATTGCTGTTTAGCTTTGGTATATTGCTTTTGTTAAAATCAATGAAGGAATATTACAATGTCATTTGTAA
This sequence comes from Tamandua tetradactyla, assembly GCF_023851605.1. Taxonomy (NCBI): domain Eukaryota; kingdom Metazoa; phylum Chordata; class Mammalia; order Pilosa; family Myrmecophagidae; genus Tamandua; species Tamandua tetradactyla. The sequence goes on along the minus strand of NC_135350.1, from coordinate 3,807,025 downwards.
CTATAGATCCTACTTTTCATTAACCAACCCCTGGGCACTGGCCCTGAAAGGGCTCTTAGCACCCAGCAAGACCAGATACTACCTGACCCAGTCGTTCCCCTTCTAGTCTTCTCCTCGAGCTCCCATGCTATCTCCTAAATGCAGTGTTTGTCTCAGTGGCAGGATATGATGGATATTCATCGATTATTGATAAATTAATGAATTCAGGACAAAAAGTAGCTCTTTATCTAGCTTAAACACACTTCTCTTTTTAAATGACTAACATGCCCAGTGCCAGAACATCTGTTCAACATACCCCAAAAACTGACTTACCTATGTTGGAGTTAGCAATGCCAAGTACTCTTCCTTTGTATGTCTCAAGTGTTTGAGATATACACATTTCCAGAAAGTAAAAGACTCATTTCTCCACATTTTTCTGCCACAAGATTTTTTTTTTTGTATGTCATATGGTGGTGGTCACATTTCATTCTTTTTCCATGTGAGTATCCCCTTATTGCAGCACCATTTGTTGATTTTTTTTTGTTTGCTTGTTGGTTTTTTTGGGAAGTTCATGGGCTGGAAATCAAACCTGGGACTCCCATATGGTGGGTGAGAATTATCCCACTGAACTACCCTTGCACCCCCTGCCACAAGATGTTTTTACATCTATTTCTTGCTGTGATTTTCAGAGTGAGTAATGGTTCTATATTGAAGAGTTCTTTGTAAAGGTAGTGTTTTGCGGTCAAATACTTTGAGAATATATTCACTGCTGTGGATACATAACACACATAAATTCATTAAAGACTTCATGAATTCTGAAGTAATGACATCTTAAATCCGTGTTATCTATACTTTATTAATGTATCAGAACCTAAATTTCCTACACAGTCTTACCAGCTGGTTTTCAACTCATCATACATGATAGCATAGCTCAGCAAAACTAAGTTTGGAAGTGTTCATGTGGAGCAATCATCTATTATGAGATAGGGTGATATTAATTAAGAATGCACGAACATTTGTGGAAGGGATCAGTTTCAAATGACTCTCCTACAGCACTTCTCTTGAGAGTTTCTTAGCTTTTGGTTTCTAGGGCCATGTTTTCAGGATCTACTACTTTAATCATGGGATACATGACTCACGTCATATCTCTGGTTAAGAATGCAGTTTGCAAATAGCTCTGGATTAGAGCCCATAAATTTTTAGCAAGCCATTTTTAGTAACATCTCCACCATCTGCTATGATAACCTAAATCAATTGATATACTTCATCATATGGCCTAAGCACTGTTATGAATTCACTGAGCCCAAACTCAAACTTTTAAATAACAAAAGTTTATTATTTCTTATAATAATGAAACCTGTGGTGGAAGCATTTCAAATGTGTATACACGTCTGTTTGTTTGTTTTCTTTGAGTACTGCCTGCTATTCAAATTTTCCTTTCTGTTTCAAGACTTTCTAGAACCATGTAGAAGAAACTTTCCATTTATTTCCTAGGAAATAATCATTCCTGGAAAAATCTTTGCCTCAGCTGATTGACACTGATCTCTTCTCCCCTATTTTTATCCCATCCTCTGTATGTTTTTAGAAGTTCTAAAAAGTTGAAATATATTCCCTGTTTTTAAATACTTACATATAACATAATATATACAATATAATATAATAAAAAAGCACACTTTGGAGGCATTCTAGCTTTGATTGAAAAAGTTACAATTTCTTATGACTTAATTTCAACTTAAATATCATCCTCTATGCACAGCTTTCAAATACCAATGCAAATTGAAAAGGTCATATTTTCACACACAAAAAATTCTGAAGTTCAATTAATTTCTATTATCAAAACTGAAGAATCTTCACTCACCATCACCATTATAGTTTCTTGAGGTAAATTTGTCACTAGCAGTAGTATTAAACTCAACTTACACTTTGTTCCTTAAATAGTTTATGCCGATTTCAAATGTACCATTTTCCAACCAGGGAGTATCTTTGGCTCCAAGGAAGGTTGGTTCTTCATGAAGAATAGGACATAGTGGTAAATCTCCCTGTAAGAATATTCCTGACCAAAATAATATTTATGCTCTAGTTAAAGACACGGGATAACCAAATATGTCACTTTAATTATTTTGTGTTTTGTAGAAAACTTTAACGATAGTCAGAATTTGCTTACTGAAAGGTTAGAACACATGAACAATTGTTACTGAGTTATATAACAAAATTCTGTGTCTGATCCTTCCAGGAAATTTTATTTATTGGTTTTCTCAGTATAGACTCACCCATTTCCCATTTGTAATTAAGAAGACATCAGCACATTATTTCATATCTTCTTAGGTCCTATAAAATCATAAGGATTTAGCATCCCAGATTCTGAAGTTTTCACACATGTCCTATGATTGTTAGTAACTTCTCACAGTACTTTTCTTTCTCAGAATGTTCTTGGTTAATTTCACATATTTATTTTGCACTTTTTTGCTGTTTCAATCTTCCCACCCAATGTGAATACATTGTTCTTAAAATATTCAAGACTCTATGACTTTTTATAAATAAATACATATATATGTGTTTTTTAATTGGTCCCAACCATTTCTTCTTAAAAATTGTAGTTGAGGTTTTATATTTTTGTGTTATGGATTTTAAGGCTACTATTAATTTTGTCTGTCATTCCATTAATTTTTAATGCAATTTTATTGAGATATGTTCACACACCGTATAACTCATCCAAAGTATATGGTCAGTGGCTCATGGTATAATCATATAGTTGTGCATTCAACGACATAATCAATTTTAGAACATTTTCATTACTCCAAAAATAAATAAAATAAAAATTAAAAAGAACACCCAAAATATCCCATATGCCTTCTCCTCCCCTATATTTATATGTATTTTTGTCTTTATTTTATTACTCATCTGCCCATATACTGGATAAAGGGAGAGTCAGTCACAAGGTTTTCACAATCACATGGTCACACTGTAAAAGATATATATATATATAATAATCATTAAGAATCATGTCTGCTAGATTACAGCACAGCAGTTTCAGGTACATCCTTCTAGCTATTCTTTTACACTTGAAACTAAAAAGCAATATCTATATAATGCACAAGAACAGCCCCAGGAATGACTTCTTGACTTTATTTGAAATTTCTTAGCTACTTAAATTTATTTGCTTCATTTCTTTTCCCGCTTTTGGTAAAGAAGGCATTCTGAATCCCATGATGCCTGGCTCCAGCTCCTACCTGGGAGTCACGTCCCATGTTGCCAGGGAGACTTACAGCCCTGGGAGTCATGTCACACATAGGGAGAAGGGTAGTGCGTTTAGCTGGACAGTTGGCTGAAAGATTGAGGCCGTATCAGAGCAACAAAAGAGATTCTCTGGGTGTGATTCTTAGGCATAATTATAAGTAGGATCTCTTCATTTAATTTTAAAACTTGCTTTAGTGTGTGAATATAACTTTGTTTGTGGGAGGGGAAGATAACAGGTCTCTGTCTTAATGCTCCTGTTATTCCTACCCCTGCCTCACCGTTTTACTTTACAGAACCATCATCTATGAAAATCTGTACACAAACATACAGAAAACAGAACAAGAAACTACTTGCTTTGTCCTGATATTAGTGTTCCTTACTTCATTCTCATTTACTATTACATTGGCACTAGCAAAATTTAATTAGTTAAAATATTTTAGTTTGAAAACTACAGAAACTCCCATAAAAAAAGACAATATTGTCTGAAAAAGTATATGAATAACAAAAAAAAATAGAAAGGAATCTGCCAGAGATGCTTTTTCAACAAGTTCCTCATTGAAGGAATGCAAATGGAAAGCTATAGTAAAGGAACAGATCGGGAGAAATACTAACCTAGAATATACGCAAAGGAAGGGGAAGTTTTGACCTGTGAGTGGCCTTATGTGCCTAGTAGAGATCAAAAGGTCTCCAGAGTCCAAGACAACTGGATAACTTCAAGGCTAACAAAGGTATGTGGAGTTGAAAAGGAAGTGTTTTCTTGAAAATCAGGGCATGAAACAATGAACCCTCTACCGCTTCAATCCTTAGTAAAACCATCTATCACCAGCATAAATAGAAATGGGGTTATTTTATTCCCATAAAATAAGTCTGGAGCCAGATCCTTCAGCTTCTCAAGGATGTTATCAAGGACTTCCAGTACATTTATCTTTTCTATGACATGCTTATTCACTTGAATTTTTTTCTGTGCTGTGGCCTCACGGTGGCAATGTAACTCCAGGAACGGGATTCATAGTTGAGAAAGAAAGAAAGCAGGAGAAAAAAAGTGACTGGCTTCTTGTAAACATGGAGCAAATGCCTCTACAGAGCCATCTTCCTAAATCTCATTGCAAATATCTGTAATTCAGTCATGTCTAGCTGAAAGGGAGCATGCAATACAAAACTTCAGCTTTCTAGAATCCACGCTAAAAGAGGACAAAGGAGAAAGGTGTTGAAAATGACTTTGTATGATTTAGTGTTTTAGGAACTGGAACAAAAAATCGTAACCTTGAAACAAAGACACCAAAAAGAAAGTTGATAATTCCAAAGGAATTGAGATTTTTAAAACTATTTCAAATATCTTCAGAGGCATTACATTCACAAATTAAATGTAAATTTTTCAGGTTTCTATTTCATAAAGTAATCATCATAATAAAACATGAAAGAGCTCTTAAAATTTTTAAGGGTATATTGAAGAATAAAATTATGAATGGCATTCAGCCTATAGTTACAGCTCTCCTTTAGTTGGCGAGTAAAGTTACCCACAACACACACACATGCACACACATACACACAGAATTCCAGCTATTATAGATTTATGTCTTCCATTACTCACATGAAACAGCTGCCAATAGCTCATCAGAAAAGAACTATCCTATTCAAAATTCATAATAATAGAAAAGGAGCCAGCATAGAATCAATTAAAAATAGTGAAAGATTAAAAAAATAAAAACGAAAGGAACATTAAAATTAAATTGAAGAGGAAGAGCACTTTCTAAGATATACAACACTAAACAGATATGAAGATAAATATACTGTCCTACTTTAAAATTGAAGAAAATGTTTAAATATTCATAGAATTCAGAACATAAATGCAATGACTCTGGAAAGATATGATGAGTGGACAGAATGAGATGATCATTAGCTCACAGAACTCAGAAAATAAGTGAAAGAAAAAAATAAACAGAATAGAAATAGAAACATTTCTCTAGGCAGTAAAAACAATAACTATAGCTAAACACAGAATAAGGGACCAAAGGAAGCAGAATGGAATCTAAAATAAATTGTAAGAAAGAATATGGCAAAAAGATATGGAGGAGAAACAACAGAGAATAAATGTATATAAGTCCCTATTAAGAAGAAAATAAGCCAAATACAATGGAAAAAAAATAATTCAAGCAAACTTTTAAGGAATTAATTTGTTTTGTTTTGTTTTGTTTTTGCATGGGCAGGCACCAGGAATCAAACTCGGGTCTCCGGCATGGCAGGCGAGAACTCTGCCTGTGCTTAGGAATTAATTAATATTTTGAAAAAGTGCATATTGGAATGTTAAAAAAACAAAACAAAACTATGGAATGGTTAGCATTGATACAGGTCTTAGTAAATTTCCTTGGCTTCAGTGATAAATAAAAACCTTTTGAGTATCCAAGCAGGAAAACTAAAGCACCCGTAAGTGAGCTAATGTTTCCTGCTGTGCTTAAGGACAGACTCATTTCCTGCCCTTTCAGACTGATTCCTGCCTGGGCCTTTTCAATTATTCAATACTCGAATATTACCTCTGAGAAAAAGAACATCAGAAGGAAATAAGAACCCTCTACTACAATGTCAGACATCTTAAAACAACAGAGCTAGACAACCAAAACTCAGATGAAATTTTTAAGCAAAAACACAATAAATCTAAGAATAAATAGAAGGAAGGGATAAATGAAGGAAGTAATGGCTATGAAAATAGAAAAATGGTAACACTATCTAATAAGAGTAGGAAGATAGTAATTTTTCTAATAAGTAAGAGAGGAAAATGTACAAGAATAATAACTAAGAAATTAAATTGGGGAAATAACTGAACAATCATTGAAAAGTAAAAAGTTTTTAAAAGTTCCTTTCTTGGAAAGCATGAACTCCATAATTTTACATATAAATTCTAAAAAAACTTCAAGTAACTCAATACTCCAAAGCTATCTCAAATATATAGATAGATCATAGAGAAAAACAAAGATGTTGAAATTCATTTTAAGTTTCCATCAAAATTTTGACTGAAGAATGGAATGTTATTTCCACGTCACAGAAAACTACTGACCAATTTTTCTTTTACATATCTGAAGATGGCAACTATGAGGCAGTATTAGTAATTCTCAATAAAAATTTCCATAGTAATTTACAGAAAAAAAATGTATGACTGCCTATCCATTTCAACTAAAATTAAGTATATATATTTTTTGTTTTTTAAAAAGCAATTCATGACTCAAAAAGGAGAATTTCCATCTCCATTCCAGCCATCCAGCATCTCTTGGAGAACTCATCAAGGGTCTTCATCAGAGTTCCTGGATTGCAGCCTGTTCTGTGGAGTTTGGAGACTTTTGCAACCCCACAGTCACCTCTTGAGTGATGCTTCTGACAGGAAGCAAAGATTTCCAAATTTGCAAATTTATCAATTTTTCTAATAATGAAATTTTAATTTTTAATCTCTAATCTAACAAAATATGAAGATATGCTGATTTGAATCATTACTGCCTGTGAACATGCCAACTAAATATTTTCTTTGCCTTCAGTGGAAAGATCTTGATTATGACTTTTTCCTTATAATTTGATTCAGAGGAAGAAGCCAGGAAACCAACCCAAATGTCATGCTGCTACAAAACAAACAGGAAAGAAAAACAACTAAAAGCAATTAGATATCTTTAAAGATTAGTTTTTAAAATGGGGGAAAGAGATTTCTAGTTTATCTCCCCACATGCTTTGCAGTCAGAGGTGACCCTTGGGCTTGCAGTAAGAGAAAGATAAATTGGTAAAATCTGTTCTGTTCAACTGATGTTGCCGTTGCATGCAACTGATGTTGCTATTACCTGACCTCGGCAAGGAACAGTTGAAATGTGCACTCTAGCTGGGAGGACTGGTATCCTTCCAGAAGGAGGATTACCCTTGATGAGGATATCTAGGACCCAGGAAACGCCTCTCAGTCCCTAGCCAGTTCGCAGAGGACCAAACTGGGCCTGGTCATGCAAGCTAATTGGAATTTGGCCACTATTAAAGAGAGAGGAGAATCTTATGAGAAAGAGAAAGATTCTCAACTGAATCTCATGCAGGAAAAGAATGCTTTGCTGTGGATTTTTACTAAGACTCTGAATGCTGTCTCCAAGATTGCTGTGGATTTTCACTAATGAAACAATAATGCTGCTTCTCAGACTTCCCAGCACTTCTCTTCAGGTATTGGTGCCATCTTATCTGGTGATGTAACGATGCCTTACTTATTTATTTATGTTTTGCATGGGCAGGCACTGGGAATTGAACCCAGGTCTCTGGCATGGCAAGTGAAAACTCTGCCATTGAGCCATTGTAGCCCACCTTATGCCTAATTTGTGAAAACTCTTTTAATTACTTTCTTAATAAAATCTGTTTTTATATCACTGAAGTCTGTGTTGTCCATGAATCCAAACCTATAAATTAAGTGGCCACAATATCACCTTGCCTTTTGTGTGATGCTTGCACAGCTCCCTGCATTTGTCTCTGGCAGGAGATGGGAGATTTATGTTCTAGAAAAATGTTCAATATAGGGATTCAGGATTTGGTGTCACCAGACATAGCTGATGGAAAAGTATAAAAAGTAGAAAAGTATAAAAATGAAAACAAAGGAATTAAGTGGATTAAGATTCTTTCAATGAATTTGACTTCTCCTTGTGAAGAAGGACAAGGGAATCAACTTTTATTTCCCTCACTCTCTCCCTCAGGTACTCTACCAAATAGAAACAAGAGCACCAAGAATCTTGTTGATATTACCTATACATATCAGCCTCCAAATGCAGAGAACAGGATGAAGAAATGTGGAGAGTGAATTGGGTGGGGTAAACTAAAAATATCCAGCACAGTACAGTTTTGCCATTTTTCAAAGTGTTCAATTTTCCAAATCCTAATTATTATTAATCTACAAATCATTGTCAACTGGATTGGAAAAAAAAGAACATTTTAAATATTTTTTATGTGGAGATCAATATTTATAAAATAAATGTTCTCTGGGAATGAATTTCACAAACTTGTAAAACTTATATGTGTATATAATGCACACAGATGTGTATATGTATATATATATGTTCAAGTGTGCCTATGACTATATATTCACAGCATATAGAGATGTAAAACAAGATTGAAATAAATGAAAAGTCATATTCTATTCTAATGATGAAATATACATGGCATGACTGTAGGTTTTTCAGGGCAGTGTCTTATCAATGAAATCCATCACACAATCACCTACTATCTATGTCATGAAAGGGATGAACTTAAAAGCAAGTTTGAATTGTACAGATTACCTAAATGCACTAACTTTGGCAATGTAGGCTATGGAATAATTGCATGGTGTGGGAACATTTGATGTTTTTGCTGTGGCACAAGTATCAAATGGATGCCCTCAATTCTGGCACTTTGTGTCAAACATTGGGAATGTCAGAAGCCTTAGTGTGAGTACCATGAGATACATTCATATCTTCACAAGAAAAAAAAAGAACAAATGACTGTGTTTTAGATATGGGAGGGGTTAAGAGTCAAGTTAGGAAGTGCTTTATCTCTCAATAACTCAATTCATATTGTAGAATATTAAATATGCCATAGTTCTATGAAAGATTATAAACAATTACACTCCACGCAGTTGATTATATTAATACTAGCAAATATTCTCTTTCTCCATTTGCTTACGGAGGAGTATACTTTCCTGACTGTTGGGGTTTGAATGTCCCCTGCAGAAGACATGTTCATGTTGCAATTCCTAGTCCTGTAAGTGAAACCCTTCAAATAGGAACACTGAAGATGTTACTAAGGGCTGCCCAAATGAATGAGGATGTGCCTTAATCCAATAGGATTGAAGTCTTTATAAGCAAATGAAATTGAACACACAGAGAGAAGTCATGAGGAACAGCCAGAAGCTGGAAGTGAAGGGAGCCTGGAGGAGAAAGGGGAAGACACCTGTAAGGAAAACCAAGCTGGTAGCCAATCCCAGAATGCTGGGAGAAAGCATTGCCTTGATGATGCCTCAAATATGGACTTCTAGTCTCAAACTGTGAGCCAATAAATTCATGCTATTTAAGCCAACTCATGGTATAGAATATGTTTTAGTATCCAGGAAATCGAGTCCAGTGATTCTGAACTTAGCCATGATATCTTTGCTTTGGCCAATAAAATGTGAGCAGAAGTGAGACTATCCCAATGATGCTTTAAGAGAAATCACACTTCATACTTAATCTTTTGTTTTTTTCCTACACCTTGAGAATGAGCATCTGCCAAAGGTACTGCTCTTTCAGGCTGGGACTCAGAATGAAAAATATATCTATCAGAGTCATAACCTTTCTAAAGCCTGAAACCATGTGGCAACTTAAAAATAACATTATCAGTTTATAGCTAATGAAAGATTTGTTACTTCAACAGAACTAACAGATAGAATCACATTTTCATAGACCTATCTTAAAATAATTGCTAAGATGGCAACAAGTTTAAATGTAATGTTACACTTATGCATAGTTGTTCCAAGGTATGTATGATAAATCTGCCCCTTTACAAGCAACTTTGATCTTGAGATTCAGAGATCTGAACAAAAGTACCAGATAATTCAGTAAAATTTATTGTTCAATGGTTTCAATAGCTGACCTAAATGAGAAAAATGCCCTTCAAATAGTGAAAAAGTGAGCATAGGCAAATTATTTTTGAAACTCTTGCAAATATTTATTAAAATCTACTATGTATAAGTCTCTGTTCTATGTACCTGGTTTACATCTGTGAGTAAAAGAAATCCCTCCCTTCAAGAAGACAAGAAAAAAAAAAACAAACAGTTCGTCTGATTTCTCTCTTTCTGTTACAACCTACGTTCAATATGGTTACAAACACAGCTGTCAAAATCCACTCAGAATTGAACATTTTTATCAAATTCATTCCTTTATCTTAGTCTAAACCATTATCACATCTTTCCTGGTTATTGCAATAGATCTTACTTACAGATCTTCTTATTTCTAATCTTGTACCCCTGGGATCTATCATCAAAAAAGCTGACAAATGAAAGTCGCTGCTCTGTTCAAATCTTCCTATAGTTTTCCACTAACTCAACATAACCTCTTGTGCTGGTTTCAATCCATTAAATACTCCAGAAAAAACTGTGTCATTTTAATCCATACTTGGGGAGGCAGACCTATTGAGGTTGGGTCCTTTTTTAGGCTGCTTCAATTGAGATGTGACCCAGCCCATTCAAGGTGGGTTTTAATCCTTCACTGGAATCCTTTGTGAAGAGGGTTAAAGACAGAAAAAAAATGCCCAGAGAGCTAAGAGAAAAATGCCCCGGAGAAATAAGGAAGGTCCCATCGGAGCTAAAAGAGAAAGCAATTGAAACCAGAAGCCAGGAGAGAAGGACCAGCCAAATGCCATGTGCCTTCCAGTGTGAAAGAGGAACCCCAGAAGCCAGTAGCCTTTGCTCAGAGATATCTGCTCCTCTTGATGCCTTAATTTGGACATTTTATGGTCTTAGAACTGTATATTTATAAACTAATAAATTGCATTGAAAAAGCCAAGCTGTTTCTGGCATATGGCATTCTAGCAGCTAGAGCAAACCAAAATACCTCTGAACACATTATCATGTCTCAAAAAGACTTAAGTGATCTGTCTCTCTATCTACCTCAATTTATCTCTATCTACCTGAATTTATCTCTTCAAGTGCCCTGACTATCCGGACTTAATTCCACACAGCAAGACTGTTTCCATCTGAGGAAGATGGATGCATGTCCCTTTGCCTGGAGTTTGTCCTCCAGGTTTTTATTTTTCACATATTCACATATTTCTTCCAAAGTCTTCTGTAGGCATTCTCTATTATTTATAAGATAAAAATCTTCTAAACTCTGTGATCATGTACTGTTGCAGTCACAGCTATATCCCCAACCTGAAATGCTGAGTAAAATATATTGATGCTTACAAAGCTTTTTTTTTTTTCCTGTATGGGCAGGCACCGGGAATTGAAACCAGGTCTCCCGCATTGCAGGTGAGAACACTGCCTGCCGAACCACTGTGGCCCACCCAAGAACTATTTTTAATGAACAAATTAATGAGTGAATAAAAGAATGAGGAATTGCTTAATACATTTATGTGGGAGGTAATTTGCAGTATATTTTTTAATGGAAAATATTTTCAGATAAATAAATGTAGCATGAACTAATTTTGGTAAAAAGTAAACTAAACATGCATGTTTTATATCTGCTTATATTACATTAGCAGATAAATGCATTTGTACTTACACACATAGGTGTGGCTTGTGTAAATTAATTAGGAAAAAGAAAGAGAAGGAAAAATCCAGGAAGGATGGAAGGAAAGAAAAAAGGAAAGAAAATAATTTTAAAGAAAAGGAGGAAGGAAGGAAGAAATAAAACTCCAGAAAGAGAAAACCAAATTACAAACAGCAGTGACCCCTGGTGGATAGGATTTAGTATGTGTTTATATGTATGAGAGTGTATATATAGCCTCTAGGGGCAGTGCATTATGAGATTTTTAAGTTTTTAATTTATACGTGCTCTACCATTTGTCTCTTAATTTTATAAAAAATAATTTAATTTCATAATTTTAATATAGTTAAAACACAGTTGAGGGACACACAACCCACATCAGTCTGGACCAGGAGGAACGGCTGAGATCCCTCAGAACTGTAAGTCCTCCAAGCTTCAGAGCTGGCACTCCTCCCCGACAGGCACAGCAGCTGGTTCCTTGAGGGAAAAGGAAACAGACTTTACTAATAACAAAGGCTTAGTTCAATTAAACACCCATGGTTGAATTAATTCACAAATACTGAAAACAGGCCTTGAGCTCCGATAAACCTGGAATAAGCTCTAAGGAACTAGGAGTTTTTGCCCCAGCAGAGAAGGAGTGAAGCCAAAGGGAGGGGAAAACTAAGGCTTTTTGAGATGGGCAGCACAAAATACTAAAAAAGGGCTGAACTCAAGAAAAGTGGACACATAAAGCCTGGAGATACATAGAACCAGTACCAAATCAGGCTCTTGATTGACAAACCCAAGAAACAGGTGTCTGGCTCTGAAAAGGCCTTTTTACTCATCAGATAGAACTGGAAGCACTCTTAGTCTCCATTACTGCTGCAGGCAAGGGCAGAACTGAAGCATGTCTGAGAGACAAAGTAACAAATCATGTGAAATGAGTTAATTCTCAAAAGGGTGTATCTTTCCCCAGAAAAGTAGGGCAGGGCCCATCTAAAGTGGAATCCCTTCTTCAAGGAATTCAGGCCCCAGGGACTGGAAAACACAATCACAGATGATCTCCTGCCCACCTCTGTCTCACCCATGCCCCTTGCAGGAAGAGTCTATTGAAATTAAAGGCACTGCATCACTTCAAGCTGCTGGGAAGTTATAGGCAGACAAGTGCCACAGGCTGGGCAAGATAGGAAAAGCACAGTCTAGAGGCTTCATAGGAAAATCTGACAACCTGCTGGGTCTCACCCTCTGAAAAACTGATGTTGGCTACTCTTTCCTCCTGAGATGTAGGCCTGTCTAGTCTTGGAGAATCTGGCTGGAGTCTATAATATCTGAGAAGACCCTCCTCAAGAAAAAAGAGGGAGGCTCCATATAAACATGGAAAGAAACAGAAAATCAAGAACTGAAAAAGTCTGATTAGTTAAACAGAACCTGTGCTAAAGGTCTAGAATAAGTTGAAATGAATGTCAAAGAACAGATGGAAAATAAAGCCATCCAGCAAGAAATCCCTGAGCGAAAGAATGAAAACAACCTCCAGAATAAACTAATTAAGGAATCAAATGACTAGAAACCAGCAAAAATAGCAAGTCATCCTAGGAAAACCAAAGGTATGGTTCAGTCAAAGGACAAACCAACACTTTAAATGAGGTAGAGGAGTTGATACAACTAATTCATGGTGTTCAAACAGACATGCAAAATATCATTAAAATATCATATCAACAGGGTAGGACATGGTGGCTCAGCAGGCAGAATTCTCACCTGCCATGCTGGAGATGCAGGTTCAATTCCTGGTGCCTGTCCATGCAAATCAATCAATCAATCAATCAATCAATCATATCAACAAGTTGAAGGAGGATATAAAGAAAGCATTGTGTGAACATGAAGAAGGACTCAAAAGTTTGAAAAAAAACAAATTGCAGAAATTATGGGAATAAATGGCACAATAAAAGAGATGAAAAACAATGGAAACTGACACCAGTAGATTTGAGGAGGTAGAAGAAAGGATTAGTGAACTAGAGGACTACATCTGAAATCAAACACACAAAAGAAAATATAAGGAAAAGAGTAGAAAAATATGAGCAGCATGTCAGGGAATTGAATGACAACATGAAGCACATCAATATGCACGCTCTGGGTGTCCCAGAAGGAGAAGAGAAGGAAAAGGAGAAAAAAGACTAATAGAGGAAATAATCACTGCAAATGTCTCATTTTTTATGAAAGACATAAAGTTACAGATCCAAGAAGCTCACCATACCCTAAACAGAATAGATTCAAGTAGACGTACTCCAAGGTATTTACCTATCAGATTGGTAAATGCCAAAGACAAAGAGAGAATTTTGAAAGTAGCAAGAGAAAAGCAATCCATCACAGACAAGGAAAGTTCAATAAAACTACATGTGAATTTCTCAGCAAAAACCATGGAGGTGAGAAGGCAGTGGTATGATATATTTAAGATTTTGAAAGAGAAAAACTGCCAACCAAGAATTCTATATCCAACAAAACTGTCCTTCAAAACTGGGAAGATGAAAATATTTTCAGACAATCACTGACAGAATTTGTGACTAAGAGACCAGTTCTACAAGAAATACTAAAGGGAGCACTACAGGCAGATAGGAAAAGGCTGGAGAGAGATGTCTTGAAAAGAGTATAGAAATGAAGACTATCAATAAAGGTAAAATGAGAAAAAAATTAGATATGACATATAAAATCCAAAAGACAAAATGGTAGGAGAAAATAGTGCCTTTACAGTAATAACATTAAAGATAATGGATTAAGCTCCCCAATCAAAAGATATAAGCTGGCAGAATGGATTAAAAAAAACAGAACCCATATGCTACCTACAGAAGACTCATTTTTAACCCAAGTAGCTTGAGAGTGAAAGGTTGGGAAATGATATTCATGCAAACAACAATTAGAAAAGGGTGTAGTTATTCTAATATTTGACAAATTATACTTCAAAAGTAAAACAATTAAAAGAGACCAAGAGGATACTATGTATTAATAAAAGGAACAATTTCAACAAGAAGACATACAGTCATAAATATTTAGGCACCAAGTCGGAGTGCTCCAAAATACTGAGGCAAAAACTGACAACACTAGAAAGGAGAAGTAGACAGCTCGCAGTAATAGTCGGGGACCTCAAGTCCATGCTCTCCTTAATGGATAGAACATCTATACAGAGAATCACTAAGAAAATAGAGATTTTTATTAATATGATAAATGAACTGATTTAACAGATATTTACAGAACATTACACCCGTAACAGCAGGATACACATTTTTTTTTAAATGCTCGTGGATCATTCTCAAGGACAGAAGTATTCTGGGTCACACAAAAAATCTCAATTCATTTAAAAAGGTTAAAATACTATAAAACGCTTTCTTGGATCATAATGGAATGAAGTTGGAAATCAATGACAGGCAGAGGGCCAAGATATTCATAACTATATAGAGGCTAAACAACATACTCTTAAACAACCAGTGGGTTGGGAGAGAAATTATAAGAGAAATCAGTAAATATTTCAAGGCAAATGAAAATGAAAACACAACATATGAAAATGTATGAGATACAGCAAGATAAGTGCAAAGAGAGAATGTTATTGACTTAAATGCCTATATTATAAAAGAAGAAAGAACAAAAATCAAGGAATTAAGTGATCACTTGGAAATAATAGAGATAGAAAAGCAAGCTACCCCCAAAGGGAAAAAAAACAGAAAAGAAATAATGAAGATCATAGGAGAAATAAATGAAATTAAGACTATGGAAACAATAGAGAAAACCAAGAAGACTAGAAGTTGATTCTTTGAGAAAATCAATAAAATCAATAGACCCTTAGGAGGTTGACAAAAAGAAAAAGAGAGAGAGAGAGGATGCAAATAATTAAAATCAAAAATAGAAGAGGAGGCATAACCACTGACCCTGCAGAAATAAGGGAGGTAATAATAGGATACTATGAGCAACTATATGCTAATAAACCAGACAAGGTGGATGAAATAGACAACTTCCTAGAAAGGCACAAACAATCAACATTGACCCAAGAAGAAATAGATGACCTCAGCAAATCAATCACAAATAAAGAGACACAAATCAATCGCAAATAAAGAGATTGAACCAGTCAGCGCTCAAAAAAAGAAGAGTCCAGGACAGGATGGCTTCACATGTGAATTCTACCAACCATTCAAGAAAGAGTTAGTATAAATCCTGCTTAAACTCAAAAAAATTGAAGCAGGTGGAATTTTACCTAACTAATTCTATGAAGCCAGCATCACTTATTACCAAACTGAGGCAAAAATATTACAAGAAAAAAAAATTAAAGACCATTATCTTTAATGAAGATAGGTGCAAAAATCCTCAACAAAATAACTGCAAATTAAATCCAGCAGCACATTAAAAGAATTATACACCATGACCAAGTGAGATTTATTCCAGGTATACAAGGCTGGTTCAATGGAAGAAAATTAAATACTGTAGTACATCATGTCAACAAATCAAAGGGGAAAAACCACAAGATCATCTCAATTGATGCAGAAAAGGCATTTGACAAAATTCAACATCCTTTCTTGATGGAAACATTTCAAAGGATAGAAATAGAAGGGAACTTCCTCAACATGATAAAGGAAATATATGAAAAACCCACAGCTAACATCATCTTCCATGGAAAAGACTGAAAGCATTCCCTCTAAGATCAGGAACAAAACAAGAATGACCACTGTCTCCATTGTTATTTAACACTGTGCTGGAAGTGCTTACCAGAACAATTAGACAAGAAGAAGAAATGGAAGGCATCCAAATTATAAAGTAAGAGGTAAAACTCTCACTGCTTGCAGATGATAAGATACTGTATGTCAAAAATGCCAAAAAATCTACAGCAAAACTACTAGAGCTAATAAATTAGTACAGCAAAGTGGCAGGGTACAAGATCAATGTCCCCAAATCAGTAGAGTTTCTTCACAATAGGGATGAGCAATCTGAGGAGGAAATCAAGAAAAAATTCCATTTATAAAAGCAACAAAAAGAATCGAATATTTAGGAATAAATTTAGATAAAGAAACAAAAGACCTATACACAAAAGACTATAAGAAATTACTAAAAAAAAATTGCAGAAGTCCTAAATAAATGGAAAGGCATATTGTGTTCATGGATTGGAATATTAAACATAGTTAAGATATCAATTCTACACAAATTGATTGATAGATTCTATGCAATACTAATTGAAATCCAAACAACTTACTTGCAGAAATAGAAAAACCAGTAACCAAATTTATTTGGAAGGGCATGGTGCCTGAATAGCTAAAAAATATCTTAAGAAAGAAAAATTCAGTGGGAGGTCTAACACTACCTGATGTTAAAGAATATTACAACGTTACATTGGTCAAAACAGCATGGTACTTGCATAAAGATAGATATACTGACCAATGGACTCATACTGAGTGTTCAGAAGTACACACTCTCATTCATGGACAATCGATCTTTGATAAGGCAGTCAAGCCAACCCCCTGAGACAGAGCAGCCTGTTCAATAAATGGTGTTTAGAGAACCAGATATCCATATGCAAAAAATGAAAGAAGATGCATATCTCACATCCTATGCAAAAATTAAACTCAAAATGGATCAGAGACCTAAACATTAAATCTAAGACCATAAAACCTTTAGAAGAAAATGTAAGGAAATATCTTATAAATCTTGTAACAGGAAGTGGTTGTATAGACCTTACACCCAAACCATGAGCATTGAAAAAAGGAATATATAAATGGGATGTTCTCAAAATTAAACACTTTTGTGCATCAAAAAACTTTGTCAGGAAAGTGAAAAGAAAGCCTACAAAAAAGGAGACAATATTTGGAAAACACATATCAGATAAGGGTTTAGTATCCAGAATATATAAAGAGACCCATCAACTCAACAACAGAAAGACAAACAACTCAATTAATAAATTGGCAAAAGACTTGAACAAACACTTTTCACAAGAGGAACACAAATGGCTAAAAGGCACGTTGAGAAGATGATCAACTTCACTGGCTATTAGGAAAATGCAAATTAAAATCACGGTAAGATTTAATTTCACACCCACTAGAATGGTCACTATTTTTAAAAAAGTAGAACAGAAAACAACAAGTGCTTGAGAGGATGTGGCCAAAGAGGCACATTTATCCACTCTTTGTGGGAATGTAAAATGGTACAACTGCTGTGGAAAAGTTTGTCAGTTCCTCATGTAGCTAAATACAGAATTGCCATATGATCTAGCAACCCCATTACTAGGTACATATTCAGAGGAACTGAAAGAAAGGAAAAAATTGACATTTGCACACATACATTTATAGCAGCATTATTTCAATTGTGGAAAAGTGGAAACTGTCCAAATGTCCATCAATGGATGAGTGGTTAAACAAGCTGTGTTATATACATATGATGGAATATTATGGAGGTGTAAGACAGATTTAAGTAAGAAAGCATGTAAAAATGTGGATAACCTTGAGGACATAATGCTCAGTGAAATTTATCAGAAACAAAAGGACAAATAGTATATCATCTCACTAATATGGACTAATATTTATCAGTGAATAATGAGAGTTGAAGTTAAGAACACAAGTTATCAGGAGATAGAGGTAAGGTAGAGCTTGGGCCTTTGGTGCTGAAGGAATACAGATTATGCAACAGGACTGATGTAAAAATTCATAAATGGATGGCACAATAGTATCTGATTGTAGTACCATACTATAAGTACACTCAATGTGAGTATGATTGAGGGAGAAGGGTTTGGAGCATGGATGAAATCAGAAAGAAAGATAGAAGATAAAGACTGATATGGTATAACTTAGGAATGCTTAGAGTGGACAAGGATGTTGATAAAATGGACAAATATAAAACATTTTTGCATGAAGGAGCACAAATGAATATCAACATTGCAAGGTGTTGAAAACGATGGTATACAAGGAAAAGTACAGTCAATGCAAGCTAGGGTCTATGGTCACAGTAACATTGTAATGCACTTCCATGAATGTAACAAAGGCATTATGCTGAAACTAAAAGTCAAAAGGTGAGGGATATAGTAAAGTGGTATGGATTCTTTGTGGAAGAGAAGGAAATGTCTTCATATGGATATGGTGGTAAGGCATTTACTTAGGTTGTATTGTATAATGTACAAATAGAGCTACTTAAAAATGAACACAGGGAAGTGCTATAGAAAATGTGGAGGAAAAGATGTATCTATTTCTCCTGTCCATAGGGAAACTGAGAACTGCAGCCCCTTGGAGAGCAGTGTGATGAGTCCAAAGGAGGCGAGAGGTGGGATTCCTGCATGATCTTGCAACCCCGTTTGCTCAGTATATACCTGGAGAGCTGATTGTGGGATCACTATGGCAACAGTGTTTGTGTTTCACAATGGATAGAGGTGGCCTAAGGGTACAATGACTGAGGAAAGAAAGGAGGAACTGTGGTGTATTCATACAACAGACTACTGAGCAACCACAAGGAGGGATGAAGTTGTGGCACATGCAATAAGGTGAATGAAACTTAAGGATGGTATTTTGAAAGAAATATCATAAACAAAAAGACAAATATTATCTTACCTCACTCATGGACTAACCATAACACAAAAACTTGAAGACTTGAGATCAAGAGCATAGGTTATTAGGATGGGTGTATGGTAAAGGGTCCTAGATTGTAAGCTCTTACATCATCACACATATATTCAGGACTATAACTATTATTTCTAAATTCTGAGATACTGAGCTGCTTGTATGTAACCTGTTCATTCCCAGAATCTTCGGGTATTTATTTAACACCTGAGCTCAGAGTTAGAACTCTGCAGGTATGAAAATCAGCACTATCCCATACAGGAACTGTTTAAAAAGTTGAAAAAGGGATCAGACTTCAACTAGAGATACAAATGATGCTGATCTGGATAGGCTAAGGTAAATCAGAATATAAGGTAAAGGATGATAGCATACATATTTTAAAACTCCAACTTCTCTGTGAGTCTAAGGGGAGAGATGTATATTTGATGAAAAATGTATATTTTGGGCAGTGCATTGTCTAATTTAATTTGTATGGTCAGTTTATTTGAACACATCATTACATGAAATGTTGAATAGGGAGTAAGATCTTGGACATTTGTCCAGGTTAATTTGATATGCCAATATATCCCAGAGTAATTTGGACAGTGAATAAAAAATTACTTGCAAAATACCGTTGGGGGTAAGTTGAAAGAAGGAAATATTCAACTTCCCATTTAGAGAAGTCCTGATATTCTTGCAAGCAGTGAGGACAATCAAATCAATAGAGCCATCAGTCTTAGGTTTCGCCCCTATGAAATTTATTCCCCAAAGAAGAAGCTAAGCTTACTCATAATTATGCCTAAGAGTCACTGACAGAGAATGCCTTTGTTTGCTTAGATGTGGCCTCTCTCTCTAAGCCAACTCAACAGGTGAACTCACTGCCCTGCCCCTTATGTGGGACATGACTCCTAGGAGTGTAAATATCTTTGGCAATGTGACGCAGAACTCCCGGATGAGCCGGACCCAACATCAGGAGATTGAGAAAGACTTTTTGACCAAAAGGGGCTAAAAAGAAATTAGATAAAATAAAATTTCAGTGGCTGAGAGATTTGAAACAGAGTTGAGAGGTTATCCTGGCAATTATTTTTATGCATTATATAGATATCCCTTTTTAGTTTCTGGTGTATTGGAGTGGTTGGCGAGAAGTATCTGAAACTGATAAGACGTGTTCCAGTAGACTTGATTCTTGAAGATGATTGTATAACAATATAGCTTTTACGATGTGACTGTGTGATTGTGAAAACCTTGTGCCTGGTGTTCCTTTTATCCAGGGCATGGACAGATGAATAAAAAATAAAAGGATTAAAAAATAAATATAATAGGGAATAAAGGATAAAATAAATTCAGTTGATTGAAATACTTGTGGTCTATTGGAGGGTGAGATTAGGAGTATGGAATGTATGAGATTTTTCCTTTTTTTTTATTTTTCTGGAGTGGTACAAATAGTTTAAACATTATCATGGTGATGAGTACACAACTGTGTGATGATATCATGAGCCATTGATTGTACACTATATATGGACTGTATGTGTATAAAGATTTGTCAATAAAATGAGAGCCCAATATTTCCAATTGGACAGATACAATGCTAGCTGTTAGTTTCAAATAAATACTATGCATTGAATTAACAGATAGGATATTTTATTTAAAATATTTCTTTAAAAATATAAATTGTTGTTGTTTTATCAAATATTACAGGTCTGTTCCAAGAGGATATCAAGTTTTTTTTTCCCCCAAAATACACTATCTTCTTAGGTCAGAGACTCACCAATTATCTTAAAGTTACTACTATTGGTCAGTGCTTTCTGTTTTAGAAGTGGTATAGTAGACACATACTTTTGTCTTAGTCATTCAAAATAAACAAATTTGCGATGGTGTAGGCTTTCCAGGATGAGATTATTTTCTAGGCAACATAAGGTGCTTGTGAATTTACCTTCATTTTATAAGGTCAAGTATTAATTTAAGCATTCAGAGAATGGTTTGGATAAAATATTGAAACGAAGACACACTTTTAACACAGGTAGCCTGGAATTGTGCATTGCCGAAGGGAGATTATAATTAAAATATCATTTTTTTGCAGAAAAAATCTAGTTTTAATGTAGATTCAATATACATTTGTTTGCATTCATTTGCTAAAATAAGCAACTGGTGATAACAAAGCTATCTTACAATTTAATTAGCTAATATATAGAAAAAAATGATATACCGAACTTTAAACTTCCATGGATTATACTATCACTTAGTGCATTAAATATATCCCTGTATGTGCTGACTAATAGATGGATAATGAACAAAAATATACATTTAAATAGCTAGAGTGATGTGTTAGTCGAAATGTACCACAATCCAAATAAATCAATTTCAGAATTCATTTTCTCAACAAATACTTACTGAATATCACTATCACTGTTACACTTGTTTGAACCTATGCAACAGTTTCCCTACTTTCAAAGAATTGATGATTGAAAAAATAAACATCTGGCCATCTGGTAAATGTAGTAAATACTTGATTTAGTTTGATAAAGCTGTCAAAATGCAATACACCAGAAACGGAATGGCTTTTATAAAGGAAATTTAGTAAGGTAAAAGTTTACAGTTATAAGCTTATGAAAACATCCAAACTAAGGCATTCAGGTAAAGATACCTTAACTCAAGAAAGACTGATGTGTTTGGAACACCTCTGTCGGCTGGGAAGGCACTGGTTGACATCTACTGGTCCATTCCTTCTGGGCTCCATTGCTTTTCACCTCTGTTCCTTCCACTCTTTGCTTTTCTGGGGCTGGCTTTCATCTTTTGACTTCCCTCGGCTCTCTCCAGGTTCTGGTTTGCTTAGCATCTCATAGGCACATGGTAATATCTACTGGGGTCTGAGCATCTCCAAACATCCATGTCTCTGTCCTCAGAAGTAGCTGTTCTCTAAGCATCTACACCTTATCTCGCTGCTAGCTCTGTTTTCCAAGCATCAGCATTTGTATCCATTCTGAGCTCTCTCCAAAATGCCCCCTCTTTGAGAGGACTCCAGTAATGACCCACTTAGAATGGGTGGAGTCACATCTCTATCTAATCAAGAGGTCACACCTACAATTAGATGTGTAGCATCTCCTTGGAGATAATCTAGTAAAAAATTTCTGCCCCATGCTATGGTGACGTGAGGATGCTGGCATTCCGGGATACATTGAGACCCTGTAAATATCATTTCTACAACTGGTGTTAGCATCCTTAGTTCCTCCTCCAGAGCAACTACTAGGTGAACAGAACAGTGCAGAACAGCTCCCGGGGCCACGGCAGGGAATAGACACAGAGCGTACCCCAGTCTGGACTGGCTAGACTGACTGCGAGACTCTGCTGCGCTGAGATCCCTGAGTGGTGCGCGATTCCCCAAGCAACAGCAGCTGGTGGCCGGAGCACCTCCCTCCCTCCTTCCCGGCTGGCTGAGAATCTCGGAGAGGCAAGTTTCCCAAGCCATGGCGGCTGGCACCCCTCTTTTGCGGGCGGCTTCCTGGACTGGCTACGAGTCTCAGATCAGAGGGCTACCCAAGCTGTGGTGGCCAGCAACCGGTGCCCCTCCCCCGTGGTGGCTTCCTGGTCCGGTGGTGAATTCCCTAGGCTGCGGCGGCCGGCGACCGACGCCCCTCCCCCGCGGGCAGCTTCCTGTTCCGGTGGCGAATTCCCCAGGCCGAGGCGGCCGGTGACCGACACCCCTCCAGGAGAGGAGGGAATTTCCGACAGTGGCAGGGACTGGGTCCAACCAAACACCAATAGGGGAGTTAATAAAGGAGCCACAGGGTCCCCTCAAACCGCGGTGGCTGACGCCCCCAACACGCGCGGCCCCCCGGACCAACTGAGAGAATTAGATTGGAAATCCCCAGGCTGCAGAGAATGGTGACCGGGGGGATCCCTTCCAAACATGTGAGAAAAACGTGTGCCACGAGCGCCACCTACTGGGTAGGATAAGAAAAACAGAACCCAGAGGTTTCACAGAAAAATCTTACAACCTTGTTGGGTCCGACACCCAGGGAAATCTGACTAAATGCCCAGACGCCAGCAGAAGATAACGGTCCACGCTCATAAGATTGAGAATATGGCCCAGTCAAAGGAACAAACCAATAGTTCAAATGAGATACAGGAGCTGAGACAACTAATGCTGAATGTACAACAATGGAAAACCTCTTCAAAAATGAAATTGATAAATTGAGGGAGGACATGAAGAAAACATGGGCTGAACAAAAAGAGGAAATAGAAAAACTGAAAAAACAAATCACAGAACTTATGGAAGTGAAGGATAAAGTAGAAAAGATGGAAAAAACAATGGATACCTACAATGATAGATTTAAAGAGACAGAAGATAGAATTAGTGATTTGGAGGATGAACATCTAAATTCCAAAAAGAAACAGAAACTATCGGAAAGAATGGAAAAAGTTGAACAGGGTATCAGGGAACTCAAGGACAATATGAACCGCACAAATTACATGTTGTGGTGTCCCAGAAGGAGAAGAGAAGGGAAAAGGAGGAGAAAAATTAATGGAAGAAATTATCACTAAAAATTTCCCAACTCTTATGAAAGACTTAAAATTACAGATCCAAGAAGTGCAGCCAATCCCAAAGAGATTAGACCCAAATAGGCATTCTCCAAGACACTTACTAGTTAGAATGTCAGAGGTCAAAAGAGAGGATCTTGAAAGTAGCAAGAGAAAAACAATCCATCACATACAAGGGAAACCCAATAAGACTATGTGTAGTTTTCTCAGCAGAAACCATGGAAGCTAAAGACAGTGGGATGATAATTTAAATTACTAAAAGAGAAAAACTGCCAACCAAGACTTCTATATCCAGCAAAATTGTCCTTCAAAAATGAGGGAGAAATTAAAACATTCTCAGACAAAAAGTCACTGAGAGAATTTGTGACCAAGAGACCAGCTCTGCAAGAAATACTAAAGGGAGCACTAGAGTCAGATATGAAAAGACAGAAGAGAGAGGCATGGAGAAGAGTGTAGAAAGAAGGAAAATCAGATATGATATATATAATACAAAAGGAAAAATGGCAGAGGAAAATATAATCCAAACAGTAATAACACTAAATGTCAATGAACTGAATTCCCCAATCAAAAGACATAGATTGGCAGAATGGATTAAGAAACAGGATCCTTCTATATGCTGTCTACAGTAAACACATCTTAGACCCAGAGATAAACATAGGTTGAAAGTGAAAGGTTGGGAAAAGATATTTCATGCAAATAGCAACCAGAAAAGAGCAGGAGTGGCTATACGAATATCCAACAAATTAGACTTCAAATGTAAAACAGTTAAAAGAGACAAAGAAGGACACTATCTACTAATAAAAGGAACAATTAAACAAGAAGACATAACAATCATAAATATCTACACAGCGAACCAGAATGCCCCAAAATACGTGAGGAATACACTGCAAACACTGAAAAGGGAAATAGACTCATATACCATAATAGTTGGAGACTTCAATTCACCACTCTCATCAATGGACAGAACATCTAGACAGAGGATCAATAAAGAAATAGAGAATCTGAATATTACTATAAATGAGCTAGACTTAACAGACATTTATAGGACATTACATCCCACAACAGCAGGATACACCTTTTTCTCAAGTGCTCATGAAGAGAAAAGGCAAAAATGCAGGAAGTAACTGTCCACTTGGAAGAACTGGAGAAAGAACAGCAAACGAATCCCAAAGCAAGCAAAAGGAAAGAAATAACAAAGATCAGAGCAGAAATAAATGAAATTGAAAATATGAAAACAGTAGAGAAAATCAATAAGACCAGAAGTTGGTTCTATGAGAAAATCAATAAGATTGATGGGCCCCTATCAAGATTGACAAAAGAAGAAGAGAGAGGATGCAAATAAATAAGATCAGAAATGGAAGAGGAGACATAACTACTGATTTCACAGAAATAAAGGAGGTAATAACAGGATACTATGAACAACTTTACACTAATAAATACAACAATTTAGATGAAATGGACGGGTTCCTGGAAAGACATGAACAACCAACTTTGACTCAAGAAGACATAGATGACCTCAACAAACCAATCACAAGTAAAGAAATTGAATTAGTCATTCAAAAGCTTCCTAAAAAGAAAAGTCCAGGACCAGATGGCTTCACATGTGAATTCTACCAAATGTTTCAGAAAGAAATAGTACCAATTCTCCTCAAACTCTTCAAAAAAATCGAAGTGGAGGGAAAACTGCCTAATTCATTCTATGAAGCCAACATCACCCTCATACCAAAACCAGGCAAAGATATTACAAAAAAGAAAACTACAGACCAATCTCTCTAATGAATACAGATGCAAAAATCCTCAATAAAATTCTAGCAAATCGTATCCAACAACACATTAAAAGAATTATACATCATGACCAAGTAGGATTCATCCCAGTATGCAAGGATGGTTCAACATAAGAAAATCAATTAATGTAATACACCATATCAACAAATCAAAGCAGAAAAATCACATGATCATCTCAATTGATGCACAGAAGGCATTTGACAAGATTCAACATCCTTTCCTGTTGAAAACACTTCAAAGGATAGGAATACAAGGGAACTTCCTTAAAATGATAGAGGGAATATATGAAAAACCCACAGCTAATACATCCTCAATGGGGAAAAATTGAAAACTTTCCCCCTAAGATCAGGAACAAGACAAGGATGTCCACTATCACCACTATTATTCAACATTGTGTTGGAGGTTCTAGCCAGAGCAATTAGACAAGAAAAAGAAATACAAGGCATCAAAATTGGAAAGGAAGAATAAACTATCACTGTTTGCAGACGATATGATACTATACGTCGAAAACCCAGAAAAATCCACAACAAAACTACTAGCACTAATAAATGAGTACAGCAAAGTAGCAGGTTACAAGATCAACATTCAAAAATCTGTATCATTTCTATATACTAGTAATTAACAAGCTGAGGGGAAATCAAGAAACGAATCCCATTTACAATTGCAACTAAAAGAATAAAATACCTAGGAATAAATTGAACTAAAGAGACAAAAAACATATATAAAGAAAAGTACAAAAAACTGTTAAAAGAAATCACAGAAGACCTAAATAGATGGAAGGGCATACCGTGTTCATATTTTGGAAGACTAAATATAGTTAAATGTCAATCCTACCTAAATTGATTTACAGATTCAATGCAATACCAATCAAAATCCCAACAACTTATTTTTCAGAAATAGAAAAACCAATAAGCAAATTTATCTGGAAGGGCAGGGTGCCCCGAATTGCTAAAAACATCTTGAGGGAAAAAAACGAAGCTGAAGGTCTTGCACTGCCTGACTTTAAGGCATATTATGAAGCCACAGTGGTCAAAACAGCATGGTATTGGCATAAAGACAGATATATCGACCAATGGAATTGAATAGAGTGCTCAGATATAGACCCTCTCATCTATGGACATTTGATCTTTGATAAGGCAGTCAAGCCAACTCACCTGGGACAGAACAGTCTCTTCAATAAATGGTGCCTAGAGAACTGGATATCCATATGCAAAAGAAGGAAAGAAGACCCATATCTCACACCCTATACAAAAGTTAACTCAAAATGGATCAAAGATCTAAACATTAGGTCTAAGACCATAAAACAGTTAGAGAAAATGTAGGGAGATATCTTATGAATCTTACAATTGGAGGCAGTTTTATGGACCTTAAACCTAAAGCAAGAGCACTGAAGAAGGAAATAAATAAATGGGAACTCCTCAAAATTAAACACTTTTGTGCATCAAAGAACTTCATCAAGAATGTAGAAAGACAGCCTACACAATGGGAGACAATATTGGAAATGACATATCAGATAAAGGTCTAGTATCCAGAATTTATAAAGAGATTGTTCAACTCAACAACAAAAAGACAGCCAATCCAATTACAAAATGGAAAAAGACTTGAACAACACCTCTCAGAAGAGGAAATACAAATGGCCAAAAGGCACATGAAGAGATGCTCAATGTCCCTGGCCATTAGAGAAATGCAAATCAAAACCACAATGAGATATCATCTCACACCCACCAGAATGGCCATTATCAACAAAACAGAAAATGACAAGTGCTGTAGAAGATGCGGTGAAAGAGACACACTTATCCACTGTTGGTGGGAATGTCAAATGGTGCAACCACTGTGGAAGGCAGTTTGGCAGTTCCTCAAAAAGCTGAATATAGAATTGCCATACGACCCAGCAATACCATTGCTGGGCATCTACTCAAAGGACTTAAGGGCAAAAACTCAAACGGACATTTGCACACCAATGTTTATAGCAGCGTTATTTACAACTGCAAAGAGATGGAAACAGCCAAAATGTCCATCAACAGATGAGTGGCTAAACAAACTGTGGTATATGCATACGATGGAAATTATGCAGCTTTAAGACAGGATAAACTTATGAAGCATGTGATAACATGGATCGACCTAGAGAACTTTATGCTGAGTGAGTCTAACCAAAAACTAAAAGACAAATACTGTATGGTCCCAATGATGTGAATCGACATTCGAGAATAAACTTGGAATATGTCATTGGTAACAGAGTCCAGCAGGAGTTAGAAACAGGGTAAGATAATGGTAATTGGAGCTGTAGGGATACAGACTGTGCAACAGGACTAGATACAAAAACTCAAAAATGGACAGCACAATAATACCTCATTGTAAAGTAATCATGTTAAAACACTGAATGAAGCTGCATCCGAGCTATAGGTTTTTGTTTTGTTTTTACTATTATTACTTTTATTTTTTTCTATATTAACATTCTATATCTTTTTTTGGTTGTGTTGCTAGCTCTTCTAAACTGATGCAAATGTACTAAGAAACGATGATCATGCACCTATGTGATGATGTTAAGAATTATTGATTACATATGTAGAATGGTATGATTTCTAAATGTTGGTTTAATTTCTTTTTCCATTAATTAATAAAAAAAAATGAAAAAAAATTTCTGCCCTACAATATTGAATCAAGATTAAAAGAAATGGTTGTTCCCACAAGATTTGATCAGGATGAAAACATGGCTTTTCTGGGGTACATAAAGTTTCAAATAAGCCAGCACCATAAATTAAATGTCAGAACAGTATTATGAAAAGAAAGACCAGGTGGGGTGCGAATATTTCTCATTCTGTGTATCAATCAATTCTTATTTTTATTTTCCTCCTGGTAAATAATTTGGCCTTCCATTCTTTATGTTTTCTTTAAAGTAAATTTACTTGGTAAAGAAGGTATTATCAATGGCTTGGAATTGTTTCTGTGAAATCATATCAACATTCTCTTTTCAAATATGCTCTGTTCACCATAAATGAATGAATGAATGAATGAATACAACTGGAAAGAATCTTTCCCATAAATTTAAAGAAAAATCTTTTTAGAAGATTTCATGGTCAGGTTCATGTGTCAACTTGGCCAGGTTGTGGTACCAGTTTGTCTGGTTGGGGAAGTGCTGGCCTGTGTGTTGCTACGAGGACATTTCATAGAATTAAATCATGATCATATTGATTGCATCCACTGCTGATTTCATTTGTAATCAGCCAAGGCGAGTGTCTTCTACAATGAGTGATACTTAACCTAATCAATGGAAACCTTTTAAGAAGGATTCAAAAGACAGAGTCTCTCTCTCTGCTTCAGCCAGTGAGCCTCTCCTGTGGAGTTCATCCAGACCCTCCATTTGGCTTCACAGCCTGCTCTACAGATTTTGGACTATATGCTTTTATGGTTACGTTAGATGCCTTTATAAATTTTTATTTACAGGTATTTTCTGTTGATTCTGTTTCTCTAGAGAACCCTAACTAATACAACTTAGTACCAGGAGTGGACCTTAAGAAATAGAAACTTAAAAATGTGTTTTTACAATGTGTTTTCTAGTCTGACTGGACTCAAAGGCACTAAGGACTCTGATTCCTATAATCAGCATGATATTTTCAATCCATGGGGTGAGCTGGCAAAAGAGATAGTCAAAATATCACCATTTGATTCTTCTAATGCTTCATTTGTATGAATCCAGGTTCTGGGTGATAATGTTTTGGACACCTTTATGGAATTTTGTGGAAATAAAAGGTATAGAGATGTTGGCTGGCTGTTGTTAGATACACTGTATACATTAATGACTGAAAGGGATGGGTTTAAGGCTTCAAATGAGAAGCTACCATGCCGTCTGATAGATGTAAATGCTTCTGTAAGTGTCCTGAAGGAAAATCTTATTTCTTTTAGCCATAGACTTGAGATCTCTCAAAATCTTATTGTTAGAGTTGCAACTGTACAACGTAAACTGAAATCTCAATCTTATACTGTGTCTACCATAAAGTGAGGGCATTGATTGGAAAGGACTGGGACCCTGACAAATGGGATGGTGACATATGGATTGATAATGATGTCTGTGGGGAGTTGAAATGCTGGGTCATGCTTCTGGAGTTCAGCTGTTCAATGGAATTTTAGCTCAGGTCCATCTCATAGTGGGTCCAGTGGGCCCCTGGACCCATTCTGCTGTTATTTCCCCAGTTCCATAATGCGTAATTGGAATAAACATACTGAGCAACTGGCAGAATCCCCACATTGGCTCTCTAACTCATGCAATGAGGGCTATCATGGTGGGAAAGTCTAAGAGGAAGCCACTAGAACTGCCCCTGCCTAGCAAATTAGTAAATCAGAAGCAATACTGGATTCCTGGAGGGATTGCAGAGATCATTGCCACTCTTAAGGACTTAAAGGATGCAGGGGTGGTGATTCCCACCACATCCCCATTCAACTCTCCTAATTTGGCCTGTGCAGAAAACAGATAGATCTTGGAAGATGACAGTGGATTATCATAAGCTCAACCAGGTGATAACTCCAATTGCAGCTGCTTTTCCAGATGTGGTTTCATTGCTTGAGCAAATCAATACATCTCTTGGTACCTGGCATGCAGCATTTGAACTGACAAATGCTTTTTTCTCAATAGCTGTTAGAAAGGACCACCAGAAACAGTTGCTTTCAGCTGGCAAGGTCAGCAATATACTTTCACTTTCCTACCTCAGGGATATATCAACTCTCCAGTCCCATGTCATAATCTTGTCCACAAGGACCTTGATCATTTCTCCCTCCCAAAGGCATCACACTGGTCCATTATATTGATGATATCATGTTGTCTGGAACTAGTGAGAAAGAAGTAGTAACTACTCTAGACTTACTGGCAAGGCATTTGCATGTCAGAGGATGGTAGATAAATCCAATAAAAATACAAGGGCTTTCAAACTCAGTGAAATTTCTAGGTGTCCAGTAGCATGGGGCATGTGGAGATATCCCTTCAAAGGTAAAGATAAGTTGCTGCATCCAACACCTCCTACAACCAAAAAAAAAAGAAGCACAATGCCTAGTTGGTCTATTTGGATTTTGGAGACAACATATCCTCATTTGCATGTTCTACTCTGGCACATTTATCAAGTGACCAGAAAAGTTGTTAACTTTGAGTGGGGACCTGAACAAAAGGAGACTCTGCAACAGGTCCAGACTGCTGTATAAGCTGCTCTGCCACTTGGGCCATATGATCCTGCAGATCCAATGGTGCTGGAAGTCTCAGTGGCAAATAGAGATGCTGTTTGGAGCATTTGGCAGGCCCATATAGGAGAATCACAACACAGACCCTTAGGATTTTGGAGCAAAGCCTTGCCACCTGCTGCAGATAACTATTCTCCTTTTGAGAAACAGCTGCTGGCCTAAAACTGGGTCTTGGTAGAGACTGAATGCTTAACCTTGGGCCACCAAGTTGTCACGAGACCTGAGTTGCCTATCATGTGGTGTTGTCTGATCACCAAGCCATAAAGTTGGGCGTGCACAGCAACACTCCATCATAAAATGGAAATGGTATATATGAGATAGGGCCAGAACAGGTCCTGAAGGCACAAGGAAGTTACATGAGGAAATGGCCCAAATGCCCATGGTCTACCCTCCTGTCACATTACCTTCTCTTTCCCAAACCAGTGCTATGGCCTCTTGGGGAGTTCTTTACAGTGAATTGACTGAGGAAGTGAAAATTTGGGCCTGGATTATAGATGATTCAGCACAATATGCAGTTATCACCTGAAAGTGGACAGCTGCAGCACTACAACCCCTTTCTGGTGTGTCCTTGAAGGACAGTGAGGGGAAATCCTCCCACTGGGCAGAACTTCAAGCAGTGCCCCTTATTGTTCATTTCACTTGGAAGGAAAACTGGCCAGAGGTGCATTTGTATATTGACTCATGGGCTATTGCTAATGGTTTGGCTGGATGGTCAGGGACTTGGAAAGACCACAATTGGAAAATTGGTGACAAAGAGGTCTGGGGAAGAGGTATGTGGATAGACCTTTCTTAGTGGACTAAAAACATGAAGATATTTGAGTCCCATGTGAATGCACACCAGAGGGTGACTTCTGCAGAGGAAGGTTTTAATAATCAAGTGGATAAGATGACTTGTTCTGTGGATAGCAGTCAGCTTCTTTCCCCAACAACTTATGTCATTGTCCAATGGACTCATGAACAAAGTGGTCATGGTGTTAGAGATGGAGGTTATGCATGGGCTTAGCAACATGGCCTTCCACTCACCAAGGCTGACCTGACTACAGCCACTGCTGAGTGCCCAATCTGCCAGTAGCAGAGGCCCACATTCAGCCCCCAATATAGTACCATTCCCTGAGGTGCCACAACATGGTGGCAGATTGATTACAATGAACCACTCCCTTCATGGAAGGGGTAGTGATTTGTCTTAATTGGCATAGACACATACTCTGGATATGGGTTTGCTTTCCCTGCATGCAATGCTTCTGCCAAAACTACCATCCACGGGCTTACAGAATGCCTTATCCATCATCATGGTATTCCACACAGCATTGCTTCTGATCAAGGAACACACTTCACAGCAAATGAAGTGCGGGAATGGGCACATGCTCATGGGATTCTCTGGTCTTACCATGTTCTCCATCATCCAGAAGCAGCTAGATTGATAAAACAATTGGATGGCCTTTTGAACTCAATTACGGGCTAACTAGGTGGCAATACCTTGAAAGGCTGGTGTAATGTTCTCGAGGAAGCTGTGTATGCTCTGAATCAACATTCACTGTATGGGACTCTTTCTCCCATAGCCAAGAACCATGGATCCAGGAACCAAGGGGTGGAAATGGGAGTGATACCACTCACTATTACCCCTAGTGATCCACTAGGAAAATTTTTGCTTCCTGTCCTTGTGACCCTGACCTCTGCAAGTCTACAGGTTTTAGTTCCAAAATGTGGAGTGCTTCCTCAAGGAGAAACAACAATGATTCTATTGAACTGGAATCTAAGTCAGCCACCAGGAGAAATAGCATGATTGAAGTGGAATCTAAGACTGCCACCTGGTCACTTTGGGCTACTCATACCCTTGGATCAACAGGTCAAGAAGAGGATTACTTTACTGACTGGATTGATTGACCCTGACTATTAGAGAGAAATAGGACTGCAACCACACAATGGAGGTAAAGAAGAGTTTTCCTGGAATATAGGAGATCCCCTAGGGTGTCTTTTAGTACTACCATGCCCTGTGATTAAAATCAATGAAAACTGCAACAACCCAATCCAAGCAGGACTACCTATGGCTATGAAACTTCACGAATGAAGATCTGGGTTACCCCACCAGGCAAAGAACCATAGCCAGCTGATGTGCTTGTTGAGTGTAAAGGGAACATGGAATGGGTAGTGGAAGAAGATAAATAAATATGAACTATGGCCACATGATCAGTTACAGAAACGAAGACTGTAATGTTCTTTTGTTCACGTTATACTATTTAAGTTGTAAGATATCAAGTTTGAGAATGAATATTACCCAAGGACTTGCACCCTATTCTGGGAAGATTTAATGGGTTTCCAGTCATATGCAGGCAATTGGTTTTGATAGGTGAAAGAAAAAATGTGTCTTTTATTGTTTGTATTTAGAAATTAGGTATAGTTTAAGGTGATGAGTATAGCTGCCAAGTTGACAAGGGGTGGGTGGTCATGGTCAGGTTCATGTGTCAACTTGGCCAGGTGGTGGTACCTGTTTGTCTGGTTGGGCAAATGCTGGCCTGTCTGGTGCTATGAGGACATTTCATGGAATTAAACATGATCATGTCAGCTGCAGCCATAGCTGATTCCATTTGCAATCAGTGAAGGCAAGTGTCTTCTGCAATGAGTACTGCTTAATCTAATCACTGGAAACCTTTTAAGGAGGATTCAGAACAGACAGTCTCTCTTCCTGCTTCAGCCAGTGAGCCTCTCCTGTTGAGTTCATCGAGACCCTCCATTGGAGTCATCAGCTTCACAGCCTGCCCTATGGATTTTGGACTCTACATTCCCATGATTACATGAGACACTTTTATAAATTTTAAATTTATGGATGTTTCCAGTTGACTCTGTTTCTCTATAGAACCCTAACTCATACAGAATACAACCAGATTGAGGAGCCAAAAATGTAGAGATAAATAAGAAAATGAAAAATGAGATGAATAGAGAGGAAAATGTTTGATGTAGAAGCCTGAAATAATAGCAGCAATATTAAAGCTAAATTGAAATGGTATGTTTGGTGGTTTAAATGTGCATGTACTCCAGAGAAACATACTCTTTATTTAATGCATTCTTGTGGGTGCAAGTAGTATCTTGTGGTAAGGCTACTTCAGTTAAAGTTGCCACCCACCTCATTCAGAAAGGGTCTTAACCGTATTACTGGACTCCTTTATAAACAGAATGAATACAGAGAGAGAAAGCCACAGAAGCAAGAAGCTGAAATCAATGAAACCTGGAAGAGAAGTGTATTAGTTAGGGTTCTCTAGAGAAACAGAATCAACAGGGAACACTCACAA
Source organism: Tamandua tetradactyla (assembly GCF_023851605.1). Lineage (NCBI taxonomy): Eukaryota > Metazoa > Chordata > Mammalia > Pilosa > Myrmecophagidae > Tamandua > Tamandua tetradactyla. The sequence goes on along the minus strand of NC_135350.1, from coordinate 3,773,221 downwards.
ATAGAAAATTTATAAAAGTTTCTCACATGACCATGCGAACGCAGAGTCCAAAATCCGCAGAGCAGGCTGTGAAGCCGATGATTCCAATGGAGAGTCTGGACGAACTCCACAGGAGAGGCTCACCAGCCGAAACAGGAAGGGCCCGTCTCTTCTGAATCCTCCTTATAAGGCTTTCAGTGATTAGCTTAAGCATCAGTCATTGCAGAAGACAGGCCCCTTTGGCTGATTACAAATGGAATCAGCTATGGATGCAGCTGACATGATCATGATTTAATTCTATGAAATGTCCTCATTGCAACTGACAAGCCAGCACTTGCCCAACCACCACTTGGCCAAGTTGACACATGAACCTGACCAGACAAGAAGGGAGAGACAAGCAAATGCTGCCATGTGAATTACAACGTGGCACAGGAGTCAAAAATGGCCCGTAGCATGTCTTCAATAAGAAAACATCGCCTTGATGATGCCTTGATTTTGACCTTCTCATGGTCTTAAGCTGTAAACTAATAAATTCCCATTGATGAAGCCAAACCATTTCATGGTATCTGCTTTAAGCAACCTAAAAAATTAAAACAGAATATAATGCATTGATGGAAGTGTTTTGGTTTCTTTGACTGCTCAAAATACCATGCAATGGGTTGGCTTAAGCAATGGGAATGCATTAGCTCATGGTTTTGAAGCTAAAAGAAGGTCCAAATCATGGTGTCCATTAAGCAAAATACTTTCTTCCTCAAGACTGTCATTCTGGGGCTGGCTGTCAGTGGTGCTTGGTTCTGGGGTACTTTCTCACATAGCAATGCACACACTGGCCTCTTCCTTCTCTTTTAGATTCTACTGAGCTTCAGCTTTTGCTCCCCCTGGCTTTCTCTCTATCTGTCTGAGTTTCATTCTTCTTATAAAGGACTCCACTAAAAGGATTAAGTCCATCCAGGTAGGAATGGGCCACACCTTAACGGAAGTAACCTCAGCAAATGTTCCTACTTAGAGTAGGTTTGCACCTAAAGGAATGGATTAAGTTTAAGAACTTGCTTCTCTGGGTACACATAGTTTTAAACCACCACAGGCAGCTTTTTAATTGTTGAATTTATATTTATAAGAATATTTTAACACTTTATCTATCTGAGAAGTCTTTGTAAAATAAATCCCTGAATATGTTTTTTTTTTCTTTTTTTTTTTACTTTGGATCAGTAATCAGAACATACCTGTTCAGATTTTGGTTCTGCTCTTTACAGTTCTGTAACTTTGTTACTTTATCATACTATATCAGTTAGCTTGTCTATAAAGTGGAAAATATATTAATACCTGTGGTAGTTAGATTCAGTTGTCAACTTGGCCAGGTAAGCGTACCTAGTTTTGTTGGTACAGAACTTGAGCCAATGGTTGCTCATTACATCTGCAGTTGGCTAGAAGGTGTGCCTGCTGCAATGAATGACGTTTGACTTAATTGGCTGGTGCTTAAATGAGAGAGCACAATGTAGTACAGCCTAAGCAGCTCAGCGTTCCTCATCTCAGCACTCGCAGCTCAGCCCAGGCCTTTGGAGATGCAGAAGGAAGTCACCCCGGGAAAGTTGTTGGAACCCAGGGGCCTGGAGAGAGGCCAGCAGGCACCACCCTGTGCCTTCCCACATAAGAAAGAACCTCAGTGGAAAGTTAGCTGTCTTTCCTCTGAAGAACTAACAAAATAAATCCCCTTTTATTAAAAGCCAATCCGTCTCTGGTGTGTTGCATTCTGGCAGCTAGCAAACTAGAACAATACATAATTTATGAAGTTGATTTAAGGACCAAATTAACCATGGTGGTAAGTATTGCTAGTTGATCACTATATGTTTATACCCATTTTCCACTGCTCTTTCTTAGAATTTTGATGGAACCAGCAATGTGTCAACTTTATCTTCACAGTCTCTCTTGAAGATAAAGATGACCAAGTGTCACAGATTTAAATAAAATACAGATTTAAGCAGAAGTCAATGGATGTGAATTCATACAGAAAAGCTCCTTAAAGTGTGTGTATGGGAAGGAGTAGTAGGTGATGGAGTGGAGACACTCTGCTAGTGTGCGACTGTTGTTGATTGTACTTCCCCATTCTTCTCTCTTAGAACACTACTGTGATACATGGAGGAACGAAGACTTCTTAAGACCATGAGGATAAGAATGAGACAAGAATTTTTAAAAATTTCTTAAGAATGATGGAGCAAACATATAAAAAGAATCTGAATACTAACTAGTTATGGAGATCACCTGAACAAGCCCTGGGAAGCATACCTCTTTTTTTGCTTTTGTGTTTTCTAGGGTGTTTAACCCAGTCCACACTGGATTTTAAATGTGCTATTGAAACAATCATTAACAGATATAATATTAAAGCACTTCAAACACTTTGTATTCTCTAAAGGTCTCTAAAAAGTTTTGAAAAAATTCAAACAGATGAACATAGAGGTCTGTGAGCTTTCCTCCTTAGTCGCCTGGCTGGATAAATTGAAAGAAATGACTTGGAAACCATTTGATATGAAGTTTTTTTTATGTAACAAAGATGGTAAGACAAGTCAGAAAATGAATATTTACAAATGAAATTCTTGTTTGCAATTGTTATATAGTTAAAAAATAGCAGCCCAATGAAAATCCAAATTGAATTAATATGAAGAATTATAATGATCTATATTGGGAATTCTTTATTTTCCCAGACTTATAGGATGTGTATATATATGCCTGCAAGTATTTTTTTTTACTATGTAATGTTTAGTTTACATGATTTTAAATAAATCAATTCTTAAACGTGTTTTTCTTATACTATGTGCTCAGGCACTATTGGAAGCACCTTTGAATTGCTTGGCATAACATCCTTGGTCAACTTGCTTTATACTAGATAGTTGGTTTGTCTCTGGTAGAACTGATCCATACATTTCAACCATCTTCATGTTTGATACCAATTACCACAACAAAGATAGTCTGTGGGGACTTGAATTAATTATCAAGACAGCATGACCTTTGTGCTCTGTCCATTTTCTGTAGGCATATCAACCTAGCCTCTTCCTTTCCAACCAGTTATGGGGCACGTTACTTTCTTATATAACAAGAGGTTTCCTTTTGGGAGCAAGTATTCTATCATTCTTTAAGAGACAATTGGTCTACCATGCCAGAGACCTGTTTTTTTCCCAGTGCCTCCCCATGCCAAAAAAACAAAACAAAAAGATAGAGACGATTGTCCATCAGACAATCAGACAAAATTAGAACATCAGGAAATATTTCCAGATACTGGTAAAAAAAGGTAACCCTATTAAATATCACTGATATTTTATTTTATTTTAGAAATGAGTTTATCAAACTGCTAGCTAATATCTGTGCAAAAGTGTTGACAATGCTATACCAGGATCCTGTGTAATTTCTTTTGACATTGATTTATTTTTGTCATAGTGGGGAAAAAGCCATAAAGCCAATATACTCTTTATCACTTCGCTCCTGGTTAAAAATATATATTATTCTGAATTACTCAATGGCTTTGTGAAGCACAGCACAGAGATGAGGTTATCTCTGCCATTCAGATAGTCGAGAATACAGAGAAATCAAGCAATGCAGAAGCACAGAGTTCCATTTAATTTTACCACCAATACCTTTTCTGTAATCTCCTGAATAAATCATTTCATTTGCTCTGTTCTAACTACTCAGGAGCCTAACACTTTTCAGCCTGAAGTTTATGAGGAGACACATATGCTGACACTTTGGAAAGAATGAAACTGCAGTCTCTGATTTGCTTTAATGTATTTTAAACCTAATTTTCCTATAATATTTTCAAAAGGCAATATAGGTGATAAAGTGGCAAAGAGTTAGATTTAGAGCAAATTGAAAATTATCTGGAATTTCAGTATTATTAGCAATAAAATTTATAAGCTAGGATAAGAATATGGATTGTCTCTTGTTGCTGAAGTATATGTGACCTTGAATAAAGAAGCACACAGGCTATGCAAAGGGTTCAGATTTAAAAAGGGGTTGTAAATGTCATGCAACATTTATTTTTAAAAATGAACTTGACTAATGCAATTCAATAACTGCAAGGTCAGAAATGAC